>NC_083564.1:17409147-19985046 GCF_019925205.1 Metopolophium dirhodum
AACGAAGTGCCAGCGGGATCAGCTAGTATATATATATATATTACGTTGAGTACTTGCTTCACAAAAGGTAACCCTGATCCCTAGAAATAATATCACACACCGTGGTCGAGTCTCTGAGACCTCGTTAATATAAACAGAACGACACCTGATCGGGTAAGAGCCCAGGTGAAGAGGAGACGTTACAGACCATACCTAGAGGCCCACCGCTTTGACCTATTCACCGACAACTCGGCACTCACATGGCTCCACGGAGCCCAAAACACAAATTCCAAGTTAACCAGGTGAGCACTACAGCTGCTGGCTAACCTGGACTACAAAACCACACATGTGCCCGGCGTACAGAACGAGGCACTGGACATGCTATCCCGCAACTCAACCACCGGGCCACCGGTAGATGAGGAACGACTAGTAGGAGTACCCAACTCACCACTCACCACCCCTACTAGCTCACCGGCCGACAAGCTGTTCGCCACGACGGACCCGGCTAACACCACTAGTGGTTCTACAATCACACACGCTATGCTCGTTACATGGCAGGCCAATGACCCCAATACACATGACATAGCGCACAACATGACAACGGACGACCCAGCGCACAATACCGAAAGTACCACGGATAAGAAAAAACAATACATTTCCACCGACGGTCTTCTGCGGAGAAATTTGGACGAACACACACCCGTAGTCATCCCAAAGGACAAAACACAGAACGTGATCTGGGCATACCACGATCACGTACTCGCAAACCACCCAGGCTGGAAAGAAACGTACAGGGCGGTAAAACAACGGTTTTTTTTTTTGAAAGGACAAAAAAAAGACATCCGACTGTACGTCAAGTCGTGTCACATATGCGCGTGTACCAAACCACTAAACACGCGCTCAGATGACCCTGAGACAACCAGAATACCCCGATACCCCTAGGAGGTGATTAGCATAGACCTCATGGTCCCCTTCCCGCGTACTAGTAGGGGAAAACAGTATATACTGGTCGCCACGGACCTGTTTAGTAGATGGACCGAGGCATACCCCTTCGGAACAGCAACTACAAAAACAATAACCGAAATGCTCGAACGAGAATTCTTTTCACGTTTTGGATACCCCCGTGTGTGCTTAAGCGACAACGGCCCACAGTTCGTAGCAAACGATATGCGTAAAGCGATCGAACAGTGGGGAGCCGAGGGCTGGACAACTCCGCTATATCACCTGAGGGCCAACCCAGTCAGACGCCGTAACCAGGAATTAAAAAAAGGTCTACGCGCACTACTCGTCGACGGCAACTACAACACCTGGGACACCAAGCTAGCCCCCATACTTTTTTCGATCAGGAACAGGCGTAACGACCGGACAGGATATCCACCATCGGTACTCGTCCTCGGGAGAGAGGGCAAAAGGCCGGGGGACTGGATACTGCCACGGACAGTGGACAACCCGATCGAACAAATAAATATGGATAGGGTGAGTCACGAAAGCGATGTACTGATCGCATCACCGGTAACAGGTGGCCCGACGGACACAAAGTACAAAACAGGTGACATGGTGTACTACAAGGCGCACCACCTGTCAAACGCGCACAAAAAATTTCACGCCGGCTTCGCACCGAAATGGTGGGGACCGGTAAAGGTGTGTTTATCACAGACCAACAGCCAGCACGCAAAATACATGTGTCCTGCCTCAAACGGGCGAACACCGCATAGCCCCAAACACCCCCACCCAATCCCCCCAACAATAAACCCACATTAGCATTTAAGGTACATCATTTCAGTCGGAACAGCACCAGACCACCAAATGGAGCGACAAGCCCCGACGACACACGGCACCCTCCAACAAGCGGTGGAACTGTTAGAACGCAGCCAACAGCTGCTGAGGTCGGCCAGCCTGGAGGAGGGCACCAGCACCACCGCGGCGGCACGGGTACGTCAGGTGACTACGGCACAGCTGCAGCAGGACCCAGTACTGTGGGCCGCCTACACGCGTGGGTGGGAAGACCACACCGTCGTGTTCCAAAGGGCGACGAACGGCGAACCCACAACCGCAGTGCGGCTCAATAGGTCGCGTAGCCCCAGACGGGTGACCCGACCGGCGGCCAACACCCGACCGGCAACCATGGCACGACCAGCGGCCAACCCCCGACCGGCGCCACCACTGCCGACAACAAGGGCACCACCACGACCACTGATGGAGCGTCCAATACCGGCGCCGAGGTCATCAACCATCCAACCTACAGGAACGGCCGCCAACCCGCTGCCAGCGCCGAATACCACCGCCGATACGACAACACCGAACACGCTGAACGCCCGCCAACGCCGGAATAAGCAGCGGATGCGAGACTACAAGGCCAAACACCAGCAGACGTCCCAGCAACACCGCCTGGAAAAACCGGCACCAACAACAACCCCCTGGAAAAACCGGCACCAACAAAAACCCCCGCCCCAGACCAGTCACAGCCAGGGCCTGCGACATCAGACCTCGCCGTGGCCACGGTGCCGAAAGTGACAAACACTACAGGAGCAACCGGAACCACGGAACAATTAACAGCCGCGACCCCCCCAAACCACGGATATGGAAATATCCCCGGAAGAGGAGGTGGACCTGTTAGGAGAGACGGCCGCAGGCATGGCTGACACCGAGGACATGGAGGTCAGCCTCATTTACCTTAGTCCCCCCCCCCCCACGTCACCCCAAAACGACTAGACACCACCAGGGCCACGCCCGCTGAACACAGCCGGAAAGCTGGTGAACTGGATTGCAACACTGACTGGTTTTCGACGACCCGCACGAGACGAACTACGCACGTCCCCGCCAGTCGTTTTTTTCTTGTAACGGTTATTAATTAGTGTTCATAACCTTGTCTGTAATCGTTTTTATTGATGATACTTTCGTTTGGGTCAGTGACGCCACCGAATAAATAAAGTTAAAAATTGTATTCGAATCATTTGTTTCTATTTTATATATAATTGGTTACCTCAACACACCTCACCCACGCGGCACCCATTAGGTCCGCATCATATTTATATTTTATTTGTTACATTATGTTACATTATGATTGTGTCTTCTCCCAACAAGGTCCGCGCCTATGGGACACCTGTTTAAATATATAAATAAATAAATAAATATTAAAAACTACTTTGTAGAAAATACACGGTTTTGATTGAAAAATACAAAAAAAAACTAACTTTAACTTTTAAACTTCATTAAGTAATAAGAACTTCTTACTTATAGCCTATAGGTACGATTTGTTGATTAACTATAATTTTTTGTCGGGTGGAATTTACATGTACCTACCTTATTTTACCTGTAGTTAATTTCGGCCGGAATATACCATTTTTGGGCGGAATTTATATGCACCCTTACTACACATTAGCATCCTTTTACTAATCAAAATTACGAATATTTAATGTAGGTAAAAGTAAACAGTTTTGTAAACACAATAAATATTTGAGGCGCACTGACACGACGCGTTCATACCAGATGGCGATTGACGGTTATCGCTGAACGGTCCCCAAAGTCTGAAAGTCGAACGTGGTGTGTACCAATATTGCAGGTGTTGAGATATGCGTATAAAATCGAGTTCAAAATATTTGTTGTGGAACAAACCATGTCCATGTTAGGTCCAATTATGGTAGCCGGAAGCCGGTATGTACTCATGGCAGTAAACTATTTTAATAAAAGGTTTCCAACAAAATTTTTCACTTATAACGAAACAATTAAGTTTTAGCGTTAAGAAACAATATTTTTTTATGAGCATTTGAATACATGGTTTTTACGATTTTGTATATTTTTGTAGTAATTTATTGAATTCAATAAGAACTTAAATTATTTCCTTAGCTGGATGGCTTAAAAACATATCAAGTCTCAAGGCATTTATTATTTATTAACTCACTTACCACAGTAATCACGCGTGTTCGGCACCACTGACCTAGAACTAGGCTCACGCACCGTCTCCACTCAGAATCGATTTTTGTATCCAATGATTTATCATTGATTCAAATATAAAAAACCAAAATTACAGTGACATACTCAGCAAATACTATACAGCAGAGAGGTACCCACTTATCTAAACATTTTTTTCTTTATTTTGTCGTTAAAAAATAACATGTTTTTGCTTAAAATAGTTTTAAATTTACTTGTTTATATTCAATAAAACAGAAAATATTTGAAAGATCGGTGCTGCTAGTCTCAACTTTTAATTGTTGGATAACAATAAATTAATAATCGAGTAAATAGGTGTCTGTTTTTATACTTCAAAACATTTTGTGTTGGTGACTGAGGCACTAACGACTGATCTAGTAATGCGATAATATTTTTTAAAACTGATTTGAATTCGTTATTATGATTACTTGAGATTGGCCATTTCACTTTTTTCAATTTCACATCCATAAATTTAACATGAATATTTTGAATTCATTCATTTTGTTTACAATATTAAGTATGGCAAAGAGGTCTAAATATGTATCGTAATGGTTGTGATTTAAGTGTTGGAGTACTCACTACTCAACAATATTTTATAATATGCGGTAATTAATTTGATATTTTTATATTTTAATTTCATAATATATTTAACATAATCGTATAGGTCGGAGGAAATTAATATTATGCATAGTTAGGTGGTAATTGTATTGCACGAAAATGATAATTAACTATAAAAAGTTACAACAATAAAAATGTTAACTAAATAACTGGGTTAGTTACAAACAAAAATAATTAACATGTAGATATTTTAAAATTCCTATAATTTCACCCCCCCCCCCCCCCCCCCAACCAACATCACAAACGGATTACTCAAATTAAACTCTGTAAACGTTAAAATTAATTATTTGAGTATGTAAATCACAGTTTTTGAAAAATTTAAAAAATAATTTTTTTATAATGGAATTTGTAATAATTTATTTTTTAAATTATAGGCCATTCGCTAATTATTCATTTAACCTTTAACATTTACCTTTGAAGTATAAGTGTAAATATTTAAATATACCAAATTATCGAAATTACATCTTCTGATGTAAATTTGTTAATCTGAGATATGATTTCGTTTTGACTTCTGGTTATAACTGTTGGGTTTGTTAAATTGCCCAGTAGTAGTAAATTTAACGAATATTAAGGCATTAATAAGTCGCAAACGAAATACTCAAATTAAATTCTGTAAACGTTAAAATTATTTTTTTGAGTATGTTTATAGATTTTCGTTATCGAAAATAGGTATTGCCATTTGAAAATCGAAAGTTGATAGTGTTTTATCAAAAAAGGGTGCAAGTTAAAACTATCAAAATTTTAACACAGTGTAAAATAGTAAAACCTAGAAAGTTTTAAAAAAAATTATTTTGAAATTCCTAATATTTCCCGAGGTAGGTATTAACTGGTTCAAGATAAAAAAATCCTCATGTCTATATATAATTTGTGCACTGCCTGTTTACCTGCTCCAAATTTTCGTCATTATTCACATAATATAATAAATAGATTCAAACAATTAAAAATAAATTGGATTAATTCTATTGAATCGTTATCATAATAATATATTATATAGTCATATAATATAATGAATAGTTTAAGATTTTATAGTTTAAAAATAGTAAAGATACATATTATAGGCACGTTATATACAATATTATTATGTATATTTATAATATTATTACTTTTTAAACATTTTTCTGTGTAGTTTAAATTTTTAAATGTTTAAATATACAATTATATGCCATAGTACTATACACGAGTATTTTAAAAGTAGTCTTCATTGAATCCATAAATTGGTAAATAAGTTGTTCACTAGTTATAGTTATTACTTATTTTAACAATTAAATGCGGTAAAAAATAACGGTAACTGACAGTCTTGGGTAGTAGGTATTCCGAATAAAATATTTTGGAATTGGAATACCTTCTATAGACACCGTGCATCTGAACAGCCAGCGCTCGGAGTGGACTAAATACGTATTACTGTCGTGAGACAAATAGCGACCGGCGTATGCAGTTAGGTAGATCAGATGATGTTGTTGGCACTTTTGAAAATTTACCTTCTTTCGGTTTAAAATAAAATTTAATATTTTGATTTTTAAAAGATAAAAAAAAACCCAACGCTACAGTAAAATAATTTTTTTTTTCAAAACGCTACTTTTTTATAACTATAAAGAGCTGTAATATAATTTTTCCACCGAGCTCTGAACATACCGTGTTTTAAATAGTAACACGTGACTTGTGGTTACTACAAAAATTGTATTGTTTTACTTAGCTTGCCATGCCACCACAATATGATTATAATTATGACTTAATTGATAAACAATTATTGCACACATTTTAAAATTGTTATCAATTTTCAAAATTCAACTTATAAAATTAAATTTTGTAAACTGTAGTGTTGAAAAGTTCTAAAATGAGTGACTTGATTTTAAAGTACGGGTTTCAAACTATTTATTCAAATGTTAAATTTAATGACAAAAAAGCTTTGAACTTGGTTAAAAGTAACCATGTTATAAATGTTCAAGAAATTAAATCTTCAGATGGTCAGTTAAATTTCATTTCTGGACATGTTATTCGGCAAACATCTGTTATGTCTATGCCTTACAAAGTAAAAATTGAGGTAGGTACTATGTAATCACTTAGTAAGCATGTATACAAATTAGGGTATAGGTATTATAGCACTTAATTAGCTCAGTGTGAATTTATGTATTATTTTGTTTTTAGTTAGATGAAACTAGAACTATAAGGAATGCATTCTGTGAATGTGCAGCAGGTGCAGGTGAAAGATGCAAACACATTGGTGCTCTTTTTCATTTTATAAATAATGAAGAAAGTTATTCACAGACTGATTTCCCTCAAACATGGGGAAAGCCTTCAAAAGCAGGAGAAGAAAAATATAAAAAAGGGAAAAGGATATCAGATCTATTTCCTGTAAAGAAACAAAAACTTAACATTATGGAAGTCGATGATAAACATTTGTTTGAAAATCATGAATTATTAGATTTATATTGTCCACTAAGTATAAATTTAAAAATTGAAATGCATACAGAAGTAGATTTAATTTGTGAAAAAACCTTAAAATATATTATAGATGAAGTAGATAAAAAAATAATTTTTGAAACAAATAATCCATACTTAAACACCATAATTTTGAGGCAAAAATTATTTTCCATAATTAAAAGCCCATGTAATTTTCCTTTAAATTTTTGAGTTATCTGAATTTTACTTTAACTTAATTTTTGTTACAGAAGACAAAATAAAAACTATTTTTAATCAAACGATAGATCAATCAGATCAATTTTGGTTGAATAACAGAAAGTTTCGAATCTCAGCTAGCACAAAAGTGCATAAAATTAAAACTTTAAAAATTTTAACACACGAAAGACAGATTTCACTTGCAAAATCCTTATTAGATAGTAAACCTTTAATTGGAAAAGCTGCTAAAAATGTAAAATATGGCCATCAAACTGAAAACAAAGCTTTTGAGGCATATTCAAAGATGGTTGGGTTTGAAGTTATTAAATGTGGACTAGTAGTGCATGTTGATAAACATTGGCTTTGTGCTTCGCCAGACGGAATTGTAATAATCAATAATAGACCAAACAAAGTGCTAGAAATAAAATGTCCAATAACATGTCAGGATAAAAGTATAATTGACCCTGTAACTAACATACCTAATGTTAATTACTTGAAACTAATTAATGGTGAAATTACATTAAAAAAAAGTCACTCATATTATTCTCAATGTCAAATATTAATGTATGTTACTGGATTAGATGAATGTGATCTTTTTGTGTATAACTTATTGAGTCCTGTTTTGTTGACTATTACCAAAGATGAAGATTATTTATTGAATACTTTACCAAAAGTAGAAAATTTTTATTTTTCATATTATTTACCAGCTTCTTTTTTAAATGAAAAGCAAAAACCAAAATAGTGGTGCCCTTTGACTGCTAATTTGTATATTAAGTCTAAGTTTTTGAAGTTGTAAACTATTGTTAGAAATAAGCAAACAATTATATTCATTCAAATTTCTTAATATATTATTCTCTCTATAATATCATCAGTTTGTTTTACATTTTTATTATTTTTACATTTGTATATCTTAATTATACCTAAAAACTAATTCAAAAGAAAATATAATATTATAAGTATAAAAAAAAAAAAAAAAATTTGAATTGTCATTTATAAGCATTATTTCATGTTTCTAAGATGTAAATACAATCACTGTTTTATTATAGGTGATTGCATATTAATTAAAACACAACACATATGAACTATATTATCAATATTAGGTAAAAGGTCAATAGTTATTTTATTAAGAATTCCAAAAGTTTTCATTTTAGCGAATATTCTTTCAATATGAATTCTGACACTAGCTATATTGTGTGTCTCAAGAACTTCATCCTCAGTGAACCTACCGTTGTGAAGAAATGGAGGCATTATCACAATTGAATTCTGCCTTTCACAATCTGTTATGATTCCTGGAAACCCTTTATCAGCTAAAATCTCATCACCCAGTTCTAGTAATGACAGAAAACCACAATCGGTGGTAATAAAAGTATCACTAGACCTACCACCATAACATTTTGACAAAAAGTTTATCATACCACTGGGTGTTATACTTACTAAAAACTTAATTGTATAACAACTCTTGTACCTTGAATATAAATAGACTCTTTGCTCTGCAGTAGAAGGTTGCTCAACTCTTATTTCAGTGCAGTCTATTATACACCTACAATTTGGGTAATTAATTTCGAAAGCTTTTGGTAATAGTGATTGAACAGTTCTTTTACTTGGCCAAAAAATAAAATCTTTTGTTTGTACACTTAATATTGAAAGAGTATCTGAAAAAACTCTAGCTACAGTGGTTCTGTGTATACCAAAAAACACAGCTAAAGCTGAATAAGTGATCCCCAATTTAATTTTCATCAAGAATAATAATAAGCAATTTTCTTTGGTAATTAAGGAACGATTATTATTAGGCATAAACTTGAGTAAGATATTAAATATTTTAAATGTTGTGCCTGTTAAATCTTTTAAAGAATTTTCATTTTTAACAGACTGAAACCCATGGAACGCCTCACAGTATAAACATGATAAATTATTACTTGAGTCAACGCCACTACTTTTATCAATTAATTTTGGTTTACAATCAGAATTTAAACTATTTGAAACAGAAGGTATTGATGCTTGTGTAGACAAATTCTTACCATCAAAACAACAAGAAAATACAAAATCCTGAGTATCATTTACATCAAATGCAGCTTGAGAACCTTTATCTATTTTATAAATAATTGGTTGGTCTAAGAACTGTTCAACAGGATTTTCAATGAGCTCATTGTCCATGTGAGTAATTGTAAAATTTCTGTTCAAATGTCGTTTGTACCTATCCTCTTTTTGTACAGAATTACATTTTTGTTTTTTATAATTTTCTGGAAATATTGATGGATTATATGATGGACTTAAAGGATGATTAGATTTCTTTTTTCCAATAAAATGTTCTGAACAAATTGAACTTCGTAGTTTAGGCCACCATAGTTTTCCCTTGTCACTAAAATCAAAGAAAATTAAATCAGTGTTTTAGTATACAAGTGTGACACTATTAAGCAAATTTAAAAATATCCGAGATAAAAAAAGTACTTACTCAAGTCGATTTACAGCTTTAACCCATTGCAATTTGCGTTCTTTTTCGTATGACCTATTCGGGAAATTGTAGAACACAACATCTGATGTATTTGAATATGTTGAATTGCAATTAACGACACAGCAGTTATGGTTTGATTTTCGCACATTACTCATGCTTAGACAATGTATTAGAAATTAATTTATTGTAATAATTTAATGTAATAATTTATTATTATAAGTTATTAAATTGTGTCAATTGTGATTGTTAACATGATACATTTTATAAATTCATCATTCATTAATCATTATTATTTAATTAAATTCACAATCAAGGTAGATCCACAACAATGATAATATAATATAGTTAATGATAATAAAAAATACATCACATTATTATTTATTCGTATTAAATTACATTACAACTATAATCATGAAACAAATATTAGGAAATTAAATATGCAGAATTCGAATAATTCGATTAATCATTCAAACTTTCAATTTATCCAAAAGATTTTGAAATAAAACATATTTTATAAATAATTCCCCATAAAACCAGTAGAACAGTCTCACGACAGTAGTGTTGGTCTTCTCCACTAGAGCTCGTCATTTTTCAGCAGCTGCACGGTGTCTATAAGTATGACAATGATAATTAACTATAAAATGTTACAACAGTAAAAATGTTAACTAAATAAGTGGGTTAGTTAAAAACAAAAATAATTAACTAGTTAAGTTAATGCCCACCTTTGCATCATGTATAGCAGTGCTTTTCAACCTTTTTTGTTATAGAGCCCCCTAAATTTAATGTAAAACTGTCAAGGCTCCCTTCCATGGATGTAAAAGCAAAAAATAAATAAAAAAAGGTCATCAGTATTATTTTTTTCAATGATATACTAATATACTATACTTACATGCACTTATTTCACAATTTCACACAAATAAATTATTAAAATGTATAGGTGTATAAAACTTAAAAACATATATTATAAACAAAAAAAGAATTGGTAATAATAACTATAAAGAAATACAAAAATATTCAGTAATAATGTTGATTTGATTTCAAACAAAGGCTAGGTTAATAATAATAATAAATAATAATAATAAAAAATGTGAATTAATTTTATTAATGTGACGGTTGGGCTTGCATATTTTCGCATAACATATTTATGTCAGGTGTGATATTCGAAACTGAAATACGCAAGTTTGATTCTAAAGACTGTTGTGAAATGCAGGATCTATGTTTGTTTTTTATAATTTGAAGTTGTGAAAATGCAGTTTCACAAAGATATGTTGATGCGAAAGGTATTAATATAAGTAAAGCCGCTTTTGAAATTACAGGATACTCTTGCTGTCGTCTTAACCAAAATTCGGTAAGTTCTTTTTCATTAAACTCGGTTTCAAGAGTTGAGTCTTCTCTAATTTCAATTAATTGCTCTTTTGCGGCCCATGAAATATGATCGTATTTCAAAGAAATAGAAAATGGTTTGTTTACCCAATCGTCTTCATTATTTTTATTTAAATTTGGAAAATATTCAGATAAAAATTTTAGTACTGAAGACAAATGATCAGTTATTATACTTGAAACTGAAGTTGTCATTGAAAGCTCATTAACGGTAAGAAAATCGTGTAAGCTCGTAAACATTGAGGAATCTCCATTTTTAAATGCGTTTAACCAAGAAGACAATTTTTGTTTAAATGCTTGAAGTTTTGAGGTAAGTATTAAAATGTTGGTACTCTTACCTTGAAGAGATAGATTTAATTCATTAACTTTATCAAAAAAATCTGCTAAATATGAAGTTAAACACATCCATTTTTCATTACTTAAAAGTGCAGATAAATCGGGTTTAATATCACGAAGAAATATGCGGAGCTCATCACTTTGTTCTATAACTCTTTTCAAAACTTTTCCACGGGATAGCCAACGTACGTCTGTATGGAATAGTAATGTATTATGGTTGGATCCCATATCTTCACATAAAATTTTAAAAAGTCGAGAATTTAGGGCACGGGTTTTCACAAAATTGACCATTGATACTACGTCATTCATAATTGAATTCAGTTCACAGCCAATTTTTCGAAAAGTTAAATGTTCTCTATGTATAATGCAATGAACAAATCTTATATCAGGACTAACTTTCATCACTTCTGCTTTAAACCCTGATATTCTACCAGTCATTGCTGCTGCTCCATCTTTACATACACCAACACATTTGGTCCAGTCTAATTCGTTTATAATAAAAAAATCATTTACTTTTTTAAATATATCTATGCCTTTTGTTGTCTCGGAAAGAGTTTCACAAAAAAGTAAATCTTCATTTATTTCTAGATTATATTGATATCTCACAAATACCATTAACTGGGCATTATTTGTAAGATCTGTCGATTCATCGAGTTATATTGCAAAAGTGTCACTATTTTTAATTTCTTAACTTTCCCGATGTAATAACAATTTTATTATTATTTAATAACAGTAATCTAACATTAGACTTTATCGACAATGATTAATCATATGGTTGGTTATAATGGTAATATTATAACTGAATAACCGAAAATATTTTAAATAAAAAAAATATTTCAAGGCCCCCCAATCATATAGCCACGGCCCCCTAGGGGGCCGCAGCTCCCAGGTTGAGAAGCACTGATGTATAGTATAGAATTATATATTAACATTTAGTGAAAATCTCAAGGATCTCAAGGTTAATCGTTGTTGAAAATATAAAAATTTGCTTGTTTTATATATTTTAAATTGTTGTTGGATTGTTGCTAGCTTTCTGCGGATAATATTATGTAGAACACACGATAATATTCAAACTGTGTGTGTACAACTGTAAATTATTTATTTATTTTGTATGCATTAGGTACCTTCGTCCTACATACCGCAAACCAAAATTGTAGTTTTTTACCATTTGCAATTTACCATTGTAGTTTTTTACCGTTACAAATAACCATTACATTTTGGTACTTTTACATGTTGAACATTTTGTGGTTATTATATTCTATTTATGTGTGTGATTACAAATTTTAAAATGTCCAGTAAACACCTACTTAGATCTCATAAGTAATTTAAACATTTCACTTTTTCCAACTTCACCCCCCCCCCTCACAAGATCTATAAGCTTAGCTTCAATATTTTGAAATTTCTGAATTTTCAAACGAATTCAGATCAGTTTTTTGAAATATTATCGCATTATTAAATCGATTGGTAGGATAGAACAAACAAAAAAGCGGGAGCGGTAAGTCGTTGCGGGGGTGGAGGTCAGGGGACAGGTGTTGCGTAAAATTGTTGTTTACTTTATGTTCTAAACGCGCAATAGCTTACTTATAAGTAGAGCTGTAAATCACAGTTTTTGAAAAATTTGAAAAATAATTTTTTTGTAATTGAATTTGTAATAATTTATTTTTTAAATTATAGGCCATTCGCTAATTATTCATTTAACCTTTAACATTTACCTTTGAAGTATAAGTGTAAATATTTAAATATACCAAATTATCGAAATTACATCTTCTGATGTCAGTTTAAAACGAATGCAAACATTTCCAAACGATAAGAACTAGTTAACAAAAATTCAAACGCACTAACTACCATGACTTATAAAAACAACTTAATTGAAATAATGAATAAATTAGATATTATGTATTTTAAATGTTAATATAATTTAACTTTTAAGCACGGTCTTAGATTAAAAGCTTTTTAAGTTTTAACTGTCATATAAAAATTATGAAGTATGAAGTGACAACCATTATCAATTATCAGGTTATCAATAAATAACCACATGTTATGAAACATTTCGTAAACATCACGGATGTGTTTGGCTGGGAGTAGTGATGAAATATTAATGTCCAATTCGCGTGACCTTTGTACTTATAAGATATTATCAATTATGATCGTTACGACTTATGAATATTGTTAATCTGAGATATGATTTCGTTTTGACTTCTGGTTTTAACTGTTGGGTTTGTTAAATTGCCCAGTAGTAGTAAATTTAACCAATATAAGGGCATTAATAAGTCGCAAACGAAATACTCAAATTAAATTCTGTAAACGTTAAAATTATTTTTTTTGAGTACGTTTTTAGATTTTCGTTATCGAAAATAGGTATTGCCATTTGAAAATCGAAAGTTGATAGTGTTTTATCAAAAAAGGGTGCAAGTTAAAACTATCAAAATTTTAACACAGTGTAAAATAGTAAAACCTAGAAAGTTTAAAAAAAAAATTATTTTAAAATTCCTAATATTTCCCGAGGTATTAACTGGTTCAAGATAAAAAAATCCTCATGTCTATATATAATTCGTGCATTGCCTGTTTACCTGATCTGGCGAAACCACAGCCAAGGGCTTGTGAGTTTCGCTGGGCGTCGCAGGGTTGACAGACTGCGGCGCTCGCCGAAGGCCGGGGCGTCCTCGTCGCGGTAGATGGGTACTGACTTTTAAGTTTGCTAACACCGAGCCCTGTCCGATTTACGGCTTGTTAAATGAACCTGCCGGTGACACGAGACTGCGGTTAGGGCGATGGGCTGACGCGAGTGGGCTGACGGGGCAGGGCGGCTGGGCCTCGGCGGCGCTCCCCTAACGGGGCGCGCTGCCGGGGGGCTGCCGGTCGGTACCATCGATTCAGACTCGTCGGGACTCGACCAAGTCGTGCCCGGGCGATCATCGGCCAAGTCCCCGGAGCCCCCTCGCGGGACCCAGGGGACAAACAGCCATCGTAGCAAATACTTGTATGCCCCAGGTCTCCCGCGGTAGGACTCGCTCCGATCTCGGTAGACTGGGGAGACCCGGTGGAAATCCGGTGCGAGGGAAGCACGCTGCGCGCAGTGCAACCCACGCGGAGCGGGCGACATCGCGCCTCGCCCCGACAGCCGACCTCTCAGGTATTCAAAGACCGAGTCGGCGAGTCGACAAGACGCAGCGCGACCGGGTCGCTCACGGACGACCGGCCTGAGCAAACGAGCGGGGTAAGCCCGCGACGAATGTCTCGGGCTAGGCGTCCGACGAACGCACTTAACGGGGCCGACGACGGCGGGCGTGGAGTGGTGAACCTCGCCCGACGGAGACGGTTCCACGCTGTCACAGCGTACAACAGTTAGCTAACGAAGCGGGCTAAGTCGGAGGCGCGGCTGGGATATCGGCCGTACTCCGATTACAATAGCACCGGCAACCCGTCGCCGAAAAGCGAACTCGGAGGCGGTCCGCTACATCCATCCGATACAATCCGCAAGCTCTCTGAACGACTGTAAGCTGAGCACGGGAAGACTGTTACCCCGAGGAGAAAATATCGCTTGGTTGGCGTCGATTCCCGAGCTAGCGTCGAGCGCAACTGGTCCCCCGAGGACCCGCGAACTTCGTTCGTCGTCAAATCACTATTTGCCGTCGTAAGACTGAGACCGCAAGGAAGCCCGCGGTAATCCACATTTGCGGCGGGCGGGCAGAAGGCATCTTAGCATCGACCGGAGGAAGCGGCGTGGCGCCGGCGGGCTTGGCCGTCAACGAAACCTTACTGGCTAAAGAAACTGCTGGGACGGTGGAGCGGGCTGCCGGGGCCGACGGCGCGCCCGTGGAACCCTGAACGATGCGCATATCATGCGCTACCCGGAACTCCGTGGGCGACGGAGTGCGGGCTAAGTCTCGGGGCGCGGGCTGGAGTCCGGCCCGGGGCGCCGGGGACTCCCGCCACGAGAGCACCAACGACGCGAGCCGTTGCGAAAACTGACACAGCTCTCGCGGAGGGACGAGCCCCGGTGTCGGCAGGGTCCGGACTCCGGGCCGCGCGCTGCGGGTCACCGGCTTGGCCGCACGCGGATCACGGATACGCACGAGAAGATCCATCGGAGGACCTACCCGACCGCAAGCACGGGGAGCGCCGCCACGGGCTCACCTCGGTGGGCCAGACGGCGCTTTCCACGGCGGACCGGCCGGGGGGGACCCGACGATGCTCTGGGTGCCGGTCCCGCCCTCACCAAGACGGACCACGTTGATAACTTGCTGGTCAATCTTGCCCGAACCGCGGCCGGTGACACAGGATCTTAACGGAGCAAGCCTACAGGTTCCAAGTCCCAGGCACTATAACTGTGGTACCTTCTGGGGCAGACCGCACTGGGGAATGCCCGACAAATGTGTCGGGGTTGCCCATGACCTCCGGGAAGTTCCACACCGCACTCATCTTCTAAAGCGGCCAGACCCAGCTAGACTTAGAAGCGAATACTAGGTTAGCGAAAGGTCCCGGAGTAAGAGTGGAAGGCGTGTGGGCGTCCGCAAAAGGCCGTGCCCTTGGGCGCCCACGCGATAAGCTCGTCCTCGGTGGTACGGAACTGTGGACGGGCGAAAGAGGGCCGCGGCATCGAGACCGCTTTCGACGAGCTCCGCGTGGTAGCGGGGCTGGGTGGAGACGCGGGACTGAACAGGTCCCCCGTCTTCCCTCGGGTGATCCCCCGTCCCAATCTCTCGACGCCAGTGGAGGGCGCATCTCCGAACCGACTCACCCGGTGATATGGTGAGAACTCGGCGCCTTGGTCGCGCGCCGTTTAAAGCAGACTACTAATCTTATGACACACGATGGTACAGAATAGAGACACCCCGTCGGGCCGAGGTCCGGTAGGTGGGAATTCGGATTTCGGGATCCCACCACCAACATGTATAAGACTTAGTTCTTCAGAGGCGGAGCCGAGCAGCCCGTCAACAGATAACCCCCTATCCGGCCGAGACGCTGGTGTCACTCCGGTCGATGCCACCGTGCCGGACCCACCACCTCGTAAAAAGAATGGCAAATGGAGGAGAGGGCGGAAAACGCCAGTACGAGTCAGACCTCAAAAAGAAAGGGTCGACCCTGGCATAGGTCAATTGGCCCTCGAAAGCGATAACATAACAGACAGCCCCGAGGATCAGCCAGCTTGAACTGAAAACGGTGAGGCGCAAGGAACGGCTATGTCAGTTGACTGCATAATTAACACGGACACTAGCAGGCTTGCGGCCCTAGGGAAAGACGAGACGCTAATTAAAGTAATGCACGAAATCGAGCAATTATTGGTAAGCAAGACTATAGATATCTGTTTAATACAAGAGCCCTCAACCGATGGCAAAGGGGTCCACCTACTAGACAGGAGGCCCTTCAAGGTAATAGCTAGCGGCAGCGAACCTAATTCCGCTGTCGTAATAGTGAACCAAGCCATAAGCGTCCTGGTCCAAAGACAGATAAGTACCTCGCACAATGCCGTGGCCACGATCGCTAGGGACGATGTCCAGCTCACGCTGATATCTTCCTATTTCCAGTTCTCGGAGCCCACTCAGGAGTGCGTCGACGCCCTGGACTCTATTATGGACGGACTGGACGGCGGCGTACTTGTGGGTGCCGACGTGAACGCGAGGTCCACGGTTTGGCACGACGACCGCCGGACAAGCGAGGTGACATAGTGGTGGACTTCATCAGTCAAAGGAACCTAAGAGTTCATAACCGTCCGGGCGTACCGACGTTCAGGAACCGCGGGTCGGCGAGCCTGAATGTGACTCTGTCGTCAAACAACGTCAGAGTCGTGGACTGGTCCGCCACTCACGACCTGACGTCGAGCGACCACGCCCTAATTCGTTTCGACATCGTTACGCGGAAGAACGCGCACGTCTGTCCAGAATAGAACGCTCGAGGCTATAACTACAGCCAGACGAACTGGACCAAATTCTGTAAGACCTTAGGAGACCTGAGAGACGGTAGGAAAAGGGACCTCGAATGCCCGGACGTCGAAAGTTGTACGATAGCGCTTTCAGACGTACTGAGGGAAGCATGAAAAAAGCACATGAGAAACCCGAAGGAAAGCAGGCACAGACCCCCTCCGTGGTGGAACGATACCCTGGGCCGAGAACTGGACACCCTCGGCCGTTGGAAGGTTAGGCTCAGAAACGCTACCAACACACTGGTGCGTTGGGCTACACGCGCCAAGTTTAGAAAGCTGAAGGCGGCCCACAAGAAACATTGTTTCCAAGCCAGGCGGACAGCCTGGCGTGAGTTCGTTACGGAAACGGGGAACAGAGAACCCTGGGGCCCCGTCTTCAAATGGCTGAAAACTGGCGGCGCTAGACCCTCTGAGAGCCTTCCAACAGCCGTTCGCAAAAGCGACGGCACGTTCACCACGTCTCTGAGGGAAACCGGGGAGAGACTGATGGATACCCTGGTTCCCAGCGACAGTTACAATAACGAGAGTCCTGAGCAAATAGTGGCCAGGACGGAGACGGGAGTGAGGGTCGGCTACTTCGGTAAATGGTCTGAGGACCCCGGGCATATCGAACCCTGCAGTGTTGAAGAGGTCAAAAGGGCCATATGGCGGATGGCACCTAAAAAGTCCCCAGGCATGGACGGTATAACGGCCAAAGTCCTAAGGCAGGCCTGGCCAGCGCTCGCGGAGAACAGAACACAAGCGTTTAACAACTGCCTTCAAGCAAAAAGGTTCCCGAGCGCATGGAAGACGGCCAGGCTGGTCGTGATCAGGAAATCACCGGACAAGGACCCATCCGAGGCCAAGTCATACCGTCCTATAAGTCTCCTCCTAGTACTCTCTAAGGCGCTAGAGCACGTCATAGTAGAGAGAATCCGACGCGACACAGATGCGCACATGTCGAAAAGACAGTTCGGATTCACTAGGAACCTCTCGACAATCGATGCAATCCAACACGTACTCAACTGGTCGAAGGCTAGGACGGAAAAATACGTCTACGTGATCTTCCTGGACATCTCGGGCGCGTTCGACTGCCTCTGGTGGCCGTAACTGGTGATGGACATGGAGGCCGCTGGCTGCAGCGACGACCTCATGGAGCTCACTAAGAATTACCTCGATGGTCGCCTAACAGAAATGAGAATTGGCGACCAAGTCATACGGAAAACCCTTACCAAGGGGTGCCCGCAGGGCAGCGAATACGGCTCTGACCTGTGGAAATACGCAGTAAATCCACTCCTGTCAGAGGTGCTGCCCATAGGTACGGAACTTTTCGCGTACGCAGATGATCTGGCACTGCTAATCTCGGGCAAAAATAGAGCCGAGCTGACCACGAGGGCAAACGCACTTCTCGAGAGAGCATCGCTAAACAAATCAGCGCAAACTCACCTTCTCAGCGACTAAGTCGCAGACGTTGTGGTTGAAAGGATCACTCTCCAAACCACTAGTCCTCCTTCTTGGAGCCGACAGGATTAAGCCAACCAAGTCAGCGAAATACCTCGGCGTGACATTTGACAAAGGCTCAAATTTCAGCGACCACCTGGCGAAAAAAGCGAAAAGCACAAGAGCCCTGTTTGGCCGCCTGCATGGAGTCGCAAAGACCACCTGGGGACTGAGATCTGGAGCACCGCTCCAGGGGGTCGATTCTTGAATCTCGGTATAGCATTGTCGTGTACGACAAATCACGTTTGTCACATGAAATATGTTTTTGTCTATTCTTCAATGTGTATACGAAAAAATAATACGAAAAAGTTGTGTGAAAAAATATCGTGGGGGTATGCGTGCCACGACTTTTTCATATCACTCGACTTTTGTTATTATCATCGTTTATCTTCACCCAAATTGTTAATTAGTACATATTTTGTTGAAGTTCATGTTTAAAAATGCATAATTTCAACGATCTTGCAGCTTTATATATTTTGAATATGGTTGATGAAGAAGCGGCATATAACCCAAGATATGGGTTTACAGTTAAGTATGACCCATTTACACAATGTGATCGTTTATTTTTAAAAAATTATAGATTAAGCAAAGATTTAGTTAAACAGCTAATAGCTTTAATTACACCTTACATTGAACCAGAAAGAAGATCGTCATCTATAAAACTCTCTGAAAATGTAATAGTAAAAAATTGTAAATAAATGTAGGTATTCATTGAATGTGAAAAAATCTACTATGTTCGCCCAAGTGAAGTACATATAAAGGAACTTAATACATTAGGAACAATATGTCAACTAACAATGCATTATTATAATATAATACTTCTAAATTTATTTATGAAAATATTGATGATAAGCACTTGGCATTTCCATGTACTTGTGTGGTATTTAAGGTAGTGTTCATAAATTTTTTAATTCATACCTAAACTGAAGATCACAAAAAAATGAAATTGATAATCACTTGAGTGACATAGCTAATATTAATTACTCACTCAGTACCACAGAGTACAGTATTTGAACCGTTATTATTTATAATTTATATTAATGGCTTTCTCAACCAGTGTATTCAGGGAAAATTAATCTACTTTGCAGACAATACGGTTATTTTAGTAAAAAATTAAAACCTAAATGATTTATATAAAATGGCAGAGAATAGTTCAGTTAACAAAGCCTGGACAATTGCTCATAAACAATTAACATGGAAAAAACTAAATATATTCACTTAAAAAAAAAAAAAATACTTAGCTATCGGACAAAAATATATTGTTCATTAGGCTGTCCCTTATTTAACTATAGATCATAGAACAACAGTCATAGTTATTCCACAGATTATATAAAATAATTTAATAACAATTATAATTAAAAGTTTAATATAATCTGTGGTTATTCTACCTTATCTAAGTCTAATGTCATTGTTCCTAAAAATGAGAAAAGTTTCTGGACAACAATGTCTTAAATACAAGCTTATACAGTTATACAATTTCGTTTTAATATGATTCAAATATAAATAACTTAAGAAATCTCTATTAAAAAAAATTATATTAATACTTTATTATAGTAAGTTGATTTTAATTAATTTAATTAAGTTGATCTGTCGAATCAATTTATAATATAGTTAAAATTTGTACTTATCTAACAATATTATTACCTTATGGAAGTCTCTCCTCTAGCACAGCTATTGGCTTTTGAGGAGATCCATCTGCAGTTGTTAAATTTAATTATTTATACATAATACTTTTACAGGTGTTTTTAGCATTAAACTTTTTTGCAACGGGATGCTATCAAACACCAATTGGTAACAATAGGTATGTGGCTGTATCACAACCCACTGTTTTCAGAGCTATTAATTGTGTGGTTGAGGCATTGAACCACCCTAGAATATTAAATGAATGGGTTAAATTCCCTAACAATATGCAAAAGATCAAGCAAATTAGGAATGAGTAAGATAAATTATTATATAAAACCTTAATAACAATTTTCAATCAAAAATTAGTTTTGCCTACCAATCTCAGGATTTTACTTCTTTATTTTTTCAGGTTTTTTATTAACACTTTGTTTCCAGGAGTTGTGGGCTGCATTGATTGCACACATATTGCAATTGTACCTCCTAACAACCAGAATGCAGAAATACCCGAGTATATTTATGTAAACAGAAAAGGTTACCACTCATTAAATGTACAATTGGTAAATGTGTTAAGATTTAGTCAATAGTCAGGCATGTAGCCAAGACCCCATGGACCTTCTGGACATGTGCCTGATTGAAATAACTTACTAGCACACCTAGTTAAATTCTAATTAATAGTTAATACCTAATTATTTTATTTTATTTAACAGATTTGTGATTCTAAACTTTATATTTTGAGTGTGAATGCAAAATTTCCTGGCAGTACAGCAGATTCTCATATATGGAATTCATCTACAGATATAAAAAATGTCTTAGAGGAATTGTATAGACGTGAACACAAAGGCATATACTTACTGGGTAAAATAATATTATTCATAAGAAACAAATTCAATTTGAAGTGTTGGAATCAGCTTGATATTTAAAAAAACTAATATGATGTAGGAGATTCAGGATACGCCCTAAGACCTTGGCTTTTAACACCATATTCTGAAACAGCAACCAACGAAGAAGAAAAATACAACAAAATGCAGATGTCAACAAGAAGTATAATTGAGAGGTGTAATGGTGTATTAAAGGCTCGGTTCAGGTGAGTTTATAAAGCATGTAATACCTTTATGTTATTTTTAAATTGCTAGTTAATTTTATAGGTGTTTATTGAAGCATAGGGTATTACACTATGCGCCAACAAAATCAGGAAAAATTGTAAATGCCTGTGTTATTTTACACAATATGTGCATATTGGCTAAAATTCCAGTTCCAGACATGAATGATGAAAATGTGGAAGAAATTGATTTTGGAATTATAAATAATGATTATCCTGAAGATGGCACTCGAAGAAGGAATCCTGAATTAGTTGAAAGTAGAAGAATAAGAGACAATATAGCAAGATGTTTGTACAATAGGTAGTTAGGAACAGAAAACCTATATTTTTTATATCATTAACAACATTATAAAACTATTAAGATAAAAAAATATATCATAATTACCTATTTGTAGTAATTTTATAAAATAACATGTAACGAAAACATTCAAACTTAATAAAAATTAATATTAAAAAAAAAAAATTTGATTTTTTAGGAACTTCCTTTACATAAATAATACAAACAAACTAGTATAAACTAGTAGTAATTAAAAAAATCATAAATATATATTTTAAATTATATACTATTTAAAAAATCATAACTAGTCTTTTAGTTACTAAATTAAACCATTTTTATAGCATACATTACAATTTATGTTGTTTAGCAGCAGCTATATTTTCTAATGCTACTGTTTGCCTTTCTAAGAGGGCAATTTTTTGTTCATAGTATTTTTCTTTTAGCTTTAGTTTTTGATCTCCAATTTAACAAATGTCTCTACCAAGAGCTAGACTATTGGTTAAACGTTTTGCAGTAGATAATGTTTCGAACTTTTTTTTATCACCTATAAGAATAATAGTAAACTTTGTTATAAAAATAAATGAAAATAATTGTTATATATTATTAAAGGTGAGTAATTTGTGATTGAGTTGATTCAATGACTTTTTTAGATCAATTGATTGAAGTGAATAACTGTGCTATGTTTAGTGACTCAATGATTCATTGATATTTTTCATGTACCTACTATCATATTTAATAGAATTAGTATACTATGTATTATGTCATGTCATAAATACCATCAATGCCAGTAGGTATACACCACATTATATCTCATTGCACTACATTGTATTAAGTAAAATATCAAACTAATTGGGTAAAATTATAGTACCTAATAGTACTACCTAGTACCTAAACATTGTTGCCACACTCTATAGATTATAAGTTAATACACATAAAACAATAAAAAATAATTAAATATGTATTACATAATTAATTTAAAAACTAACATCAACAGCTTCTAGGTAGGACCAAAAAAAAAATGTATTTATTTATTGCCCATTTTATTTATTTGGTATATTATATTATTTATATTAGATAGTTTTCAGTTAAACTATAATTTATATATAATTATTCTTTAAAAAAGCAAAAAAATTAAATTGGTAATAAACTAATACATACATTTTTTTCCCACTGTATCAATGGTTACAGGCGTTATAGCACAGTTATTTTCCTCTACAGGCTGCATGGTAGGTATAGTATACATACTAATTTCTTCATCCACACTTACACATTCAATTTGTATCGGTAATTCTAAAAAAAAAGTATTCCAATCATTTCTATCTTTCTACATAAGTAGGCAGTTATAGATAATAAAAATTGACCAATTTAAATTTAAAAATACTAACTGCTTATGTCACCATACTCAAAATTAGTAACTGACATTGAAATTGTCTTATCTCCATCAATTTTGATAGGATTAACAAGATCAAGAATTTGGTTGTCGATTGGAGTAAGTGTTTGCGATATTTGTGGTCCTCCTCCTGTACCATTTACATGTCTGTTTACCATAGCTTTTTTACTTCTAACCTTACTACGAGAATCTTGCCAAGTCTTAAGATAAAATACAATAAGAATAAGGTATAAATTATTTCCTATAGTTAGATTTATGTAGAAGTAATTTAAATTATTTCTTACTCTTTTCCATTGACTCCAATCCTTGACACAGCCGGGAATTGCATTTAAAGTGTCGGCGATTGCCATCCATCTGCTACGAGCATGTTTAAATGTGAAAGTGCTTGTAAACTTCCCAGAAATCAATTGTGAATCTTTTTTCAGAAGTTCGATGAGCATCTCTTTTTGTGTTTTCGAACAATATATTTTTTTGGAGTCTTCCATTATAAAAACAAATTATTGTACCTACTTTATAAACTTGTTAGTTGTACTTGTAAGTTGTAACTTTGTTTAAAAGTAAGTATAAGTTTACATCATATATATAAACTTATAAAACTATAGAATTATAAAAACTTTAGTAACCATACTATGTTTGTAACTACGAATTACAATACATCGATAACAATCAAAATAGGTACTGCCATACCGGTGGTGTTATCACAATTATTATTTATTATAATCATGATATCGTTAGTAACCAACTTGGTTCATGTGAAAAATATTTCGTATGTGACAAAATAATTTCGTTTCACAATCATATGTCGTGTGTAGTTCAAGAATAGGCATTTCAGATGTCGTACGACATAACAGTACGGAAAATGTCTCAAGAGTGATTTTCCTAACGAGATTCAAGAATCGACCCCCAGATCTACAAAACAGTATTCATACCACAGATGAGCTACGCGGCCTCGGTGTGGGCCATGGACTGCATGTCCCTGGCGCACTACCGGGGCAGAGCAAACTCCGCCCAGAGACTACCACTGCGGGCGATAACAGGTGCATATAACACGACGTCGACGGTGGCGCTGCAGGTACCCCCACCCCCCCTGGACCTGAAACTAAAGGAAATGGCTAAAACCGAGACGGACAGGATCCTGGTAAGAAACGGTGCTATGATGGCTGTAGAGGCTGGCCACAACCTGTCAAACTATACGAGTGAAACCATTGACCTCTGGCAGCAACGATGGGTCGCCGTGGACAAGGGAAGGTGGACTAATGCCTGGTTCCCTAGCGTCCGCAATCGGTTGGAGCACACATGGTGCGTCATGGATTATTACACGTCGCAACTGATGACGGGCCACGGGGACTCTAACGGTAAACTCTACATGTTCAACCTGAGAGGCGACGCAGCTTGCGGTTGCGGGTCTCCAAACCAGACCGCCGAGCATCTGCTGTTTGAATACCCTCTTACTGACCAGGAAAGAACTAAACTGGAGCTCACGGCGCGAACGGCCAATGCGGACTGGCCGTGTGAGCCCGAATTCATGACCAGATCCGAGGTCTTGTTCCAGGCGGTTACACGCAACACTGAGCCGCTCTGAGAAAGGACGAGCCCGTTAGACGCGACTCGGCGTTAAAGTAAGATTCCGACGCGGGGCATCTGGCAAACAGAAACCAGAGGCCAGAGGGAAGAGGGATACCTCTCTAATCCGCTCGGGGCACACTCGTCCGAGTAACATATCAGCGCCGCGGAAAGCGACGTGAAAAAATGTTGCGACACACCGGTGGAGGTTACTAAGCGGGGAATATAATGGAAGGGCTGGACCAAAGCAACCGCGGGCAGGCACCTCGAACCTCACCCTGTCCGTGGACCACCAGCCACATGCCGGTACATTTCCCGCCCAACTCCGACCGAGAGTACACGGGCCCGGCCAACTCGTGAACGAACACGTGCAAGATGGAAGTCCGGCTGGGGGACACCCACCGACAAGCACCCAAACCCGAGCAATCGGTACGGACACGGCATCCGGCAAAAGAAAACCGTACCACTCAAAAAAAGGTCGCATTCCGCGGGTCGATGAGGAGAGCCCCACTGAAAACCCGACATTGCTAACGCCCGAACGGTATCAGTGCCCATCGAGCTTTGTGGCGTGCGTCCGGCCGACGCGCGCGTGTACCTCGCGTGCTCGCGCTCGCTGGCCGCGCGTTCGCGACATATGTGGATGGCCACGCGGGGGTTGTCGGGAGTAGCGCCTTAGTAGATGGGGAGCTATTTGACTGGGTCAAATCCAGCGCTCGCCGACGTGGATCAACGAGACCCAACGATCTACCTCATACGAGAGTAGCCGGCGGGGGACCGTCAGCTTGTCGCCAGGGCGCCCTGACGTAAACCCGTCGGAGGGACGTGACCGCGTCGTCCAAAGGCGTGAAGGAGCCGCCCTCGCGATAAATGGCTAAAGGTGTAACAACCCCCGAGGGAATGGTCTTATACTCCCAGATGGTGTTAAATTTGAATTCAATGATATAGTATCATTGTATAAGAAAAACGATTCTGAGCGAAAACGGTCAGTCAGCCTATGATATTACCAAGTATATTTGATGATATTATTGTGAATAAAGTAAATTATACATAACCTATTTACGTGGAACCTTGTTTTCAATTTTCAATCCTTAGCTATAAAAGTTGAACATTTTATAAATTTTTAACTACAAAATAATTATTAAATTGTAAATTTGATAAAATTTGTAAAAAATTGAACTTTAAATGCTTGTAAAAAAAAAATTGTGCATGTGTATTTTAAATATTTTTCAACTGGTGTTAGAATGA
Source organism: Metopolophium dirhodum (assembly GCF_019925205.1). NCBI lineage: Eukaryota > Metazoa > Arthropoda > Insecta > Hemiptera > Aphididae > Metopolophium > Metopolophium dirhodum. Next base: position 17,435,058 of record NC_083564.1, read on the forward strand.
TATATCAGAAGTCTTATATTAAATTTTCACGTTTTTTACCAAACAAATAAAATTTAATTGATATTCATAGAAAAAAAAACTAAGAAAATTATAATGTAATAAATAAACTAATTATAACACAAGCACGGCATACTATATACATGGGCGATTGAAAACTCTTCCAATTTTAATGACATGTTACTCTCCTTAAGGGAAAATCTTCCCAGTTTAGTCCAATACTACCTGATGAGAACATTTAAACTCTTCTGGGTCTACCCTAGTACTACCTGATGGGACCATATAACCTCTCTCGGGTCTACTTCAGTACTACTAAACTAAGGGAGCATGGGGCTCCCATCGGTCCCACACAGCATTTTAATATTTCCCGACTATGGTAAAAATATTTTCAGGAAAATAATATAGTTGTCAAAATATTTGAAAAAGTTGCGTAAATAATAAGGAAATATTTTATTCATATTTTTTGGCCAAGAAGTTCACATTTGAAAAATATTTTGTAAAAAACATTAACAAAACATTTTAATTAGATTTTTTCAAAAAACATTTTCATGGAAACATTATAAAAATTGACTGATTGAATAAAAAGTTGTTTAGAAAATTAAATTTTACAAATAAAACCATATTGCGATGAGGTCTTATTTAAATTATTTTTTATATCTAATTTTATTAATTCTTGGTTTAGTATCTAATATATGTACCTATGTACCTATGTAGTACCTATGTATTATAAAATATTATAGTTGGTATATAATATAATAATATCGTACTTACCATTGGAACTTTGATTATCACCTGACAAGTTTGGAGGCAAGTATGTATTGTCCTCATCCGTGTCATCAAATTCACTGAACGAACTTAAATCGTCATCAGACGCTTCCAACAATTCCCTAACAACACTTTCATCACCAGACTGAACCTTTTTACACGCGAATTCATTTTTAAATGTTAAAATTCAAACACTGCAACTGTCAGTTAAAATAAGTAAGCACGCCCGCGGCCGTATGGCGATTGACACTGAATCGTATTATCTGAGCGCCGTGTGACCGCCGGCGGTCGTATAATTATTATTACATATTAATAATCTACGTATAAAAATAAATATTTTGGTATTAAATTCGTATTTTTAGACCTACTTATTCAAGAGATAACAGTTCGAGCGTTTTCGTAATTCCACGCTGAATAACCGATGGCGTAATAATAATAAACAACAGTACGACCGCCGGCGGCTGTATGGCGGTCAACGTGTTAAGTCAACATTAATAATCTACGTATAAAAATAAATATTTTGGTATTAAATTCGTATTTTTAGACCTACTTATTCAAGAGATAACAGTTCAAGCGTTTTCGTAATTCCACGCTGAATAACCGATGGCGTAATAATAATAAACAACAGTACGACCGCCGGCGGCTGTATGGCGGTCAACGTGTTAAGTCAACATTTTTGTGCAGCCATATAGTCCAATATTTTGTTATCATGAGAATAAAATATTTATACAATATTATAAGTCAATTATTCATTACTCAAGCACTCCAAAATATTCACAAAATATTATCATTTCCCAAATGCGTTGTTATAACTAATAACGTTTTCCACATTGACAATTTCAATTTTTTCGCATAATGGAGTGACAAGTAAGAAATTTGTGGCTACAGAAATTAAACAAATGGGAATATTATGTATGATATAAAATAAAATTACAGTATAAACAAAAAACATATATTCGTATTATAATACACGTGAAAAATACCTCTTGTACAGAAGGTAAAGAATCGACTTTTAGTTTTTGTGATTAAACCCAATCCTTCTCTATACTTACCTCTTTAGAAAATCTATGTAACATAATCATTTTATGGATCCTAGGGACTTAGATATTAGGACAAAACAACTTGATAATGGTAATAATGATAATAGTTATAATGAAATAAAGTACAATGTTTATTAAGAAAACATACAATGTGAAATAATACTAATGAAGAATATTGTATTATACTGGGTGATTCACAAAAAAAGTCAATTTATTATATAAAATCAATGTTGCTGTGAGCAATGATATTTTAGTATTTATAATGTACAATTTAAAATGATAATCATAATCTCTGCAGTGTAGCCAGTTCACAGACACCTAGGTATATAATACGAACTAAATAAGATAACAAAAAATAAATATAGTACGTGATAATTGGTAGACAAAAATATTTATAATAAAAAACGATTCTAATTAGCTCTGGTTAATAATCAACTATTATGTAAGGATATTTTTATAATGTTAACCTAAAAGTCAAGTTTCAGATACCTACAGGAGAAGTCAAATACCAGTATAGTGGAGTTAACCAACCTAACTTAGCCAACAGTATTCAAATTATATAATTAAATATAGATTAAGGTTACTGTATTAAAACTATGATATTAATTATGGGATAAATGTTTATATCTTTTATTTTTATTTATTTTTAATATTATATTAAATTATTTCGGGTATTTGTATCATTAGACATACTCATATTGTCGATTATAACTATTAAATAGAAAAATTATTAAGTAACAAAATAAAAAATAAAATATAATCAAATGTATAGAGTGTAATACAAACACTATTTGGATAAATAAAAAGTATTGGCCTCTGGCATAGTAGAAATACTTGCAAGCAAATACTTATAATACACAAATAGTCTGCACTTTGTTAATAAAGAAATATTGTTTTGGAGGAACATCCAGTTAAAATAGAGTTTAATAATGATAATTGACAATATGGGGAATATTAGTTAAGAATAGAGATAGTAGAGTTTACTATAGTATAGTATATAGGATGTGAAAAATAAAATTTATTGTTGTAAAATATAATAAAAAAATGTAAGTTTTCAAACATATCAACTAACCAATCCATGAAGAAGCATTGTTCAATCACAAAAAAAACTTCAATCAACAGTCCACCTTCACCATATTCAATCAATCCAGTCGGACAAGGGATAAAAACAATGTTTATATTCAAAATTTCTTTTGTATTTTTTGTATTTTTTGTATTTTTTTATTCTTTTTCTTAAGGGAGGGGGTAATGTAACAATTATAAATATAAATATGCTACATGACACCTAGGTATTAATACGAACTCTACCGTATGTATGATTAACTACTGACCGATACATTAATATTAAAACACACACATAATTGTAAGGCCCATGGCCAACACACACAATGTATTAGTAAGTTAGTTCGTTGTGCACCTTAGACCTCAATACACACTACGATTACCGGACTCCGTATGACTACGATATAGTTACATAGTATAATAGAACAGAGTTGATATATTTGTGAGTATTAATATTTGTAAGTGTTTAGTATAGACAATAAAACATAATTATAACTGAAAAGGAATCCTAGTAATTTAAATATATTTAAGATCCTGATATCTACATATCCTGCCCCTGGCTACGGTATTTATATCTATAGGATCCCACGATTCTCCCTGGATATCTTATATTTAACTGGTCGTTCCCCCGACCACGTTACATATTGGTGGAGGCACCGAAGCCTGTAATAATTACAGTTATATTTGGTTCCTAGGATTTTGTTTCAGTTTTAATAAATTTATAATTTTGCATAGTTTAAAAATTTTTTTTTTTTCTTTTTTTTCTTTAGTAAAAATTTAAGTGATTAATACTGACAGTAGGTTTTAATAGGAATTTTAAGTTTTAAGAGAGACAATTGAATTTAAAGGAAAGAATTATTATAAATGAAATAAAGTTTTGAATAAAGGAAATGTAAGTGGTTAATACAGACAATAGGTTTTAAGAGGAATTTTAAGTTTTAAGAGAGACAATTGAATTTAAAAAAAAAATTTAATTTTAAGTGAGATAAAGTTTTGAATAAAGGAATTTTAAGCAATTAATACTGACTATAGGTTATAAGAGAAATTTTAAGTTTTAAGAAAGATAAACGAATGTGAAATAAATAAATTTAATTATAAACCAGAAAAGTTTGAAAGAACGTGTTTTGAGTGATAATATTAAGCATAGATTTTAAGTATTAAGGTAACAATATATTAGTATATATGTTAGAATATACGAATTGTTTATAATTTAAACATACACAAAAAATAGGTTAGGAAAGTTAACCATAGTTAATCTATTTAGAACGGGTCTTTTTTTTTATTAATAGTGGTAGATAAATAATGGAATGTGGTATTTAAAAAACAACGATAATAATCTTACTATAAATTTAAATACAGAAAATATTAAGTTGGTGTCTCAGAGTTTTAATTTATTGAAAGCCGATAGAGAAGAATTATTAGAATTTCTTAACAATTTAACGTTACAACAAGTACAGATTTTATTTAATGCTAGTAACGCAATTTGAGTAGAACATTTTGAAGGTAGGTAACATAAAAAATTTAAACGACAAAAAATTAGATATTTTTGAATCTTCCTTATCACAAGAAGAACAACCTAACCTAACCTAACCTACCCTAACCTTTTTCAGTGGTAAACTAGGACAATTACCATACATAAAGAAAGATAGGTTGCAAACTATTTTACACGAACGATTCGGCATTGTAACAGACGGTCATACTCAGGAACAATTAATAGATTTAGCAGGTAATATCATACGGAAAAATATTAAAATAAATAACGAATCAATAGATACATTAACTAATAACGTAACAGAAAACTCAGTAGTCATAAAAAATTCAGAAAACAAAGACGACCAAGGCAGTTTAAATCTTAACGACAAAACATTTATTCTAGACAAAATATTAGATAGTAACTATTTAGATATAAATCAAACAAATTGCATAGAACCAACTAAAATAATTAATAATTATAACAATAAAAACGAACTAAAATCAAAACTGGAATTTAAAACAATGATCCATCAACCACAAACTTTTTCGGGAAAAATGGGAGAGGACGTTGATTCTTTTATAGAAAATTTTGACTTAGCTGCAATAATAAATAACTGGGGCGAAACAAAAGAAATTACGTTGTTACCATTATATTTGAAAGACTCGGCATCAAAATTTTTTAAATTAATAAAAACCAAAACACCAAACATAAACTGGGAACAGACTAAGCAACAAATAAAGGAGAAATTTACTAATATTGGGAATGATAAATTACTTAGAATACAATTAAACCAAAGAAAGTTAATGGACAACGAAACTTTATATGAATTTATAATAAATATGATGGAACTTTGCTATAAAATTAATCCAAACATGATGGAGGAAGAAATTTGCGAGAAAATATTGGCGGGTTTACCAGATGAAATATACAATAAAATAGAAATTTTAGACAACACATACATAACGAAAATTACAGAAAATTTAAAAAGATACGAATTAGCAAAAATGGTTAGAAAAACAGACGAAAAACAAAATTGAAATGTAGATAAATTAAATTAAGAGATAAATATTCTAAAAAAACACATTCAACAATTAACCACAGATATAAGGGAAAAACCGGTACAAAATCAAACACCAAATTATCCCAATGGAGCTGCTAATAAAAATAGCGAAATTTATGATCAACAATTTCCAAATCAATATTTTTCACCGCCCAGTAAACATTTATACGAATATAAAACGTATAATATACGTATACATTAAACTAACCCTACGTATATTATACGTACATATTTAGTTTAAGAATAGTTTAACTGTGGCATATTTTTGGGTCAAAAGACAGATATTTCACGAATATTATACGTTTAATAAACATTAAGTTTATTGATCGTATAACCTACGTATAGATTTGACGTATATGTTTCGTATAAAATCAGTATATATATATAAATATAACACGTATATTTTCCGTGTAAAACTGGTATAAATACAAACATTTCTTACATATATTTTCGGTGTAAAACTGGTATAGATACAAATATTTACCACGTATATTTTTCGTTTAAAAGAGGTATAGATCCAAATATTTAACAGGTATATTTTCCGTGTAAAAATGGTATAGATTCAAATATTTACCACGTATATTTGCCATATAAAACTGGTATAGATACAAAATGTATATTACCCATACCAAATCTGAAATTATGTAATCAATATTATATTAAATAATGTTGTATACATTATATATAGTAAAATATTATACAGTATTGTATATCATGTCTGATACACATAGGTATTAAAATAGAAGGGATTCTAATAAATAAATAAATAATTACGTATTAAGTATTTCACTGTATATTGCAATACAGTAAATGTATTAAAATCAAAAACTTAAAAAACTTATTCCATACCTATATGGATATGTCTACATATTATATATAAAAGAAAAAAAAAAAACAATATTATGTATCACTTTCTCCTTGGTGCTTGTTTTAACCAATCACTAATTTGGTTTTTTATGAGTGGTACAGGTTCATCAGGAAATAAGTGTTTCACACTATCTATAACAGAATTGTATATAGAGATGAAAAATGTATAATAAGTTGAATAGATTTTATAATTTTGGCATCGATCAATCATCTGATCAGTATATAGTATTAATTTAATAATATAAATTAATTAACTTACCAATTAAAATAGTGTACAAGTCCATTTTAACAAATGCTAACTTTATGCCCCTTTTGCCATCGACATTTAAAAGTTCAGCTACTCTATTGTCCATTAATATTTTTAGCATTTGATAAGTAGTACGCTTGGAATCAAATGATTTCCCATTTCTGCGAAGTACTTGAGCCTATTTGATAATTAAACTGTTCAATAAAATAATAATGTTATAAACTGTTTAACTCAAGATACATTAAAGATCATCCAATTCATAATTTTATTATCATCCATACGATTCGAATTCAGAAATCACAATCACTCGCATACGTGCACGACTATATTTCCCCATCCACCACTCCACTAGGTTAGGTTAGTTTCCTGTAGGTTAGACGAAAAAAAAAAAACAAAAAAAAAAATAAAGGTCATGATCCATTATGACTCATTACTTCATCGTTCACAGAGTGTAGATGAAGTAATCTTTATTTTTTTTTTTGTTTTTTTTTTTTCGTCTAACCTACAGGAAACTAACCTAACCTAGTGGAGGGGTGGAGGGGGAAATATAGTCGTGCCCGTATGCGAGTGATTGTGATTTCTGAATTCGAATCGTATGGATGATAATTATGAATTGGATGATCTTTAATGTATCTTGAGTTAAACAGTTTAAGTATGAAATCATCATATTATGTATAACGGTTTATGATGATAATGATAATAATTATGTTTTTTTAATAAAATTACGATATTTGTAAATGGATTTAGTATGAAAATAGTTTATATTTGAGGTATAAATATGCTGATGTTTATGAGAACTAGAGAAATATAATATTTCTCACGTGGATGCATCTAATATGATTTTTGATACGAATATGAAGTTTGTATATATTTTCATTGAAAATATGATATTATTATACAAATATGTGTACCTATCAATTATTTAGAGTAAAGTCGAATACAATAAAAGCTATATTTATATCAGCATTGTAGACTGTTGAAATTATACATTTTTGCGAGATTTTTAATATTTACGTATCGTCTTATTCAGATAGTTTTATCAAGATCTGAATAGTGTCTATTTGTGTTTGAGTATAAATATGTTTATATTTGTGATCAGTATGTATACGTACGATCGAATATAAAAATATAATATTATATTATTATTTTATACCTATATAAAACCAAACTATGACTAATTATTTAATATCTACTAGAGATGGCAAGATATATCCTAACTTGTGATGGTAACATACATGTGTTTTACATTATTAGTGAAGTAAATAGGTGAACGGGTATGGTTTCAGCATAAATACCCTCATGTATTTAGCGATAATTGGAGACAAATATATGATTTCTATGTTACATTGATGGAAAATCATAAAAATATAGTGGTCTTGACCGACGTGTTATAGATTTGTGTACTTCAAGACAGGTATAGTGATGAAAATCAGTGTAGATTGTAATGAGAGTATAGGTATATTATATTATATAGCTGACGAGTGAGGCTCTATGAATACAGTTTTTATGATGTTTAAATAAAAATAATAACTTTTAGCAAAAGTATCTATGAAAATACCGGTTTTTACAGGTAATGTATTAGTTATATATACCTATTTTTATAGTGAGAATATGATAATTGAACACATTTTTATTGAATTTATGAAATGTTTACATGTTTTAACATAATATAATGAATGTGTCATAAAACTTGATATATATATATATATATATCTAATGCGATATGATTGATGGAATGATTTGCAGACTATAGTTATATGTAATTATTAAGATTTTCGATATTTTAAACATGTCCTTGACATAGAAATTATATTTGTATAAGATTTTATCGACATTAATATACCTAATATAATGATTTGGGGGAAATTAGGGTATTTTTATCAATTTTCACTAGAAAAAAAAAATATATATATATATATTTCCAAGCTTGTGATGGTAATATACACGCGATTTCATGATTATTTTACAAAGTATGCATATAGAATACCTAATACATGAAAAGTATCAGTGATAAGCATCCATGTAGTATAGATATAACTGTATAAATAATAAATTCCTATTATTTTGTATAAAATAAATGCTGGGCCATCTGTGTAAGATATGCGTTAACAATAATTGAAATATATATGGTTTACTATATGATATCATAAGTGAAAGATTATCACAGCTGGACGTAGGTACATTTTATTTTGTTTTTGCTAATATGTGATGAAAATAACTATATAATATTATCTTTCTTATTATCGAATACCATGGAATTTAAATATGATTTTGTAGGTATTATATTGCATTTAATTGTAGTATTAGTATGCACAGTGACGTAGTGATATATTTCATGTATCTACTGTAAATATATTATAATAATTAATAAATGTTTAAGAATTCAGGTATTAAATAAAATAGGTATATATCGAAAGTATTTTATATAAATTATTATTTGAAATAATCAATTGAGTCTATATGTATGCATGAATGCTGTTTAAGTAAATATGTATGCAAATGTATGTACGTGTATATGTGTGTGTATGTATGTATGTATGTATTAACTATTTATATTATAGTGCAACGATATGTTTCGGATGTTGAGACTTGTAATAATGACTCGTTATAGTGATGGTCATGCATTTAGATACATTTAATAACTAAACTGTATATATGCCTTTGATGGTAATTAGACATGGGTATGATATTTTTTATAATATTACATATATTTAATGAAATTATGATATTTTTGTCCATTTTTTACTAAAATATTGTGATGTTTCCATAATATGCTTTATTGCAATTTTGATATTTTTACTTATTTTAGCAAGATTTCTGTATTTACACACAGACAGCTATGTTTTTTTTTTTTTTTTTTATCAAAATCAGTACATTTTAATGTATATTCACATTGTTGAGTATATTTTTAGGTTTCTACATAAATTCTACCTACGTATTTAACGAAAAAATGAGTAAATTATAATATATGATCAGGTACTATATTGCATTTAATTGTTGTATATTGGATATCGTTGCATCAGTATGCACGGCGACGTTGTGATATATTTCATGTACCTATCTAATGTAAATATATAATAATTAATATATGTTAAAGAATCCAGGTATTGAATAAATTATATACCGAAAATATTTTATGTGAATTATTATTTGAAATAATTGAGTCTATGTATGTATGTATGTATGTATGTATATATGTATGCATGTATGAATACTATTTAAATATATAAGAATATCAAATATGTAAGGATATAGGTATACAAGTGTGTGCTTACTATGTAAGTAATATATGTGTATGCCTATATTATGTAGATGACTTATTGATGTGTACCTATATATATATGAATGTTTATATGTATATATAGTTATGTTAACTATAAAATATGTTTAGGCGTTTGTAATATCGAATATGTATATATGATTTAATGTGGGTTTTCATAATATCATACTAGGTATCGCGTATTCATGTAGGCAACTATAGAACTAAGTGATGGGCCGATAATAGTTGTTAGTATTATTTTTTTTTTTACTTATTAATATATATATTATAATTCTCACTACACTTGACGAATAATAATAACAATAATAACATTTAAAGAGATTTATTTTTTCTCGTATATACCTATAATCCATGTATGTATATATAAGCTATGATTTTAGTCTAATGTAATTTCATACAATATTTCAATGTACCTATGTATAATTGATTAAAAATATAAGTATCTGCAATATTATTCAGGATAGGTTAGCCTGATAGTATTGTGTATATAAACATACAATAACAAGAATGTATGTATGTTCCCACATGTATGCACATTGTAGCATGAGCCTGTATGGAAAATTACTAATAATATGAAAATTTTTAATTGTTAAATTGATAAAGATGTTGGTATGATAGGTACTACAGATGTGAAGTTAATTATTGTATATTTCTAAATTTAGGTAATAAACCGCATAAAGTATCAGCTGCTGAAATGAGAGATATTGTTAATAGTTCTTAATTTTCCGATATTATAACTTATACAATAATATATGGCGGTAGTGTTATATACCTGAATGTATGCACACGGTAAAATAAAAATATTATACAAGTTGTAACGTCACGGAATTTTCAGCCTCATAAATTATGATAACCATCCCTGAACATACCTATTGCTAACGTTGTTGACAAGTCAACGCACCGTTATTCTTATAACCATTAGTAATAAAAGTAGATATCGCGCGCTAATGCACAAACGACCGCAGTGTTATGCAATAAATGCTCCCCGACCCCCCCGTCATCATGCAGTGTCCGTCGCCGACGTGTCGCGGTTGCCCGTCACCCGTCGCCTCCGGCGCTTTCGTCGCGTCCGCCGGTACGGCCCGCAGACAATACTGTACTCCCACGATAATATGTACAATCCCGCAAAACGACGACACTGATCCACCCTACTACCACGACAAAAGCTAAAACACCAGCAACGGCCGGACGATCAGCTCACCATCTCATCGCTGGCTATTAAATTCTTTTCTGTCTGTCGACTGGTCACCACTTAAGGCACTTATCGTCTGCCGACACAACTTATCGTCTGCCGACACAGTTTTCGTCCGCCGATACAATTTTCGTCTGCCGACACAGTCTGTCTGCCGATTCCACCTGGCATCGACCCGGATCCGTCTTAAAAGAGTCAACCACGCTGTCCACAACAAAATGATGGGCTAAGACTAACCACGAGGGCCCGGGCGACGGCCGGAGCGGACACGTCAACCACGTCAACCACGCAGTCAACCAGTCGTAATATGTCATATCTTTCCCCTTATTCCCCCCCTTTACCAGCACGTGGGCCACACGTTATGCGAAATTCACGTTCGTATAACGTGTGTGCCGGAGGAGGCGTCGCAAGACAATTCCCTACAAAATGTATTCCCCCTGTTTCCCGACTAATGTAAACCCCGCACGCTTTCCCGGTAACCCTGTGAGGACATACCATGATTAATATGGCGTGTCGCCTCCCGTGGGCCGGGGAAGTATGCGCCAAACTTATATATTTATTGTATTTGCCATGTGCCATTATATACTTATTGTATTTGCCATGTGCCCTTATATTATTATTTTATAACCGACATGTAAAATATACCCACATAATTACCCTAATACTATTATTATTTATTTTAATTAACTCATATTCCTTTTTCTCTCCCAACATAAATCCTCTACATTCATTTGTAGTTGCGTGTATCAAAGCCTGTGAGTTCCACCGACTTGACCCTCGGGTCTCACGCGGTGCGGCTCACAGGTCATGACGAAAGTGTTCCCCTTTCGTCATGGGTGGTTTTCGGAGCTCAAAAAAGCGACGAACTCTCACATATGGCGACCGTGACAGGACTTGTCCTAAAATTCCCCTTATAATTCATAAACTGTTTTTTTTTTCTCTCTCTCTTCTCTTTGCCCCGTAAAAATAACTAAAATTTAAATAATAAAATCTCTTCAAAAATGGCAAAATTCATTTATAAAAACTTAATAATTAACAAAATAAATATGGCAAACACATGGCAAATTTTCATCTATTTCCATCTCCAAATCTAAAAGTCCCCTATAATAATTAAACATCTTAAATCAATCCCTCACGTCCCTCTTAGCAACTTTCCCCCAAACCCACACATTTTTTCAATTAAAATTAATTTTTTTTTTCTCTATTACTCTTGTGCAAGAGAAAGGTAAAATTAAAATTCTCACTTTACCTGTGGTAAGAAAAAAAAAAATATATTGTAACAACTAAATATGGCAAAATGATGCCCTACCAAGGTAAAATTAAATTATTATTATTTTTATTATGTTTCCCCCCATACACAATTGTTATCCAACATGCTTTTTACAGAAATTGTTCCTGCGGGTGTGTGCTGGTTCTGGATGCGGCTGAGGCGTTTGTCGGTGACGGCTTGGCGGATAGCTGCGGCATCGAAGTTCCGGACACTGCAACGACCCGTCTATCTCCCTTTGGTATGATTTTAATATTTTTCCCCTTGTAAACCCCCCCTGTTATGTTCCCTGGACCCGTTTTTTCCTCCCATGCATAACACTGTTAGGTTCGTTTCTGCTTAGGGCGCGATAACTCTTGTTTTTTCCCCAGACCACATGGTCAATTTTATATTATTATTACTTATATTTTGTCAAGACCCCATGGTCAAAAAATTATATACATTAACTTAAATCTATTGGTTGTCATGCGTGAAACCACATTATTATTATAAATTAAATTAAAATATATTATTCTTGGTAGGCACAAAAATCCATTACTGAAAACTTATTATAAACTAAATTGTCATATTCTCTATTAAAATAATAAATTAAATATTAATACAAAAAAAAAAAAAATCTAATTATTTCTTTTCTCTTGCAAAAAAGCTCATAAAATTCAATTACCAAGAAGATTAAGTTGTTTCCCCTCTATTAAATTGTTTATTTTACCAAAAAATCACTAAGTTATTTCCCTACAAAAAAAAATTTTATTATATTGCTTTCACTGTATAAATTAAATATTAAAATTGTTTCCCTTAAAAAAAAAAAAAAAAAATATTAAGATGTTTCCCTATAAATTACTAAAGTGCTTCCCTATTATGATTAATTAAAATTCTCCCCTATAGTATTCCCTATTCTTATTGTAACTCCCTCAAATTATGTAAAACGACTAAGACTGTGCTTGTAGTGGAAGGTGTGTGTAGGCAGCTCCAGTCCACCAGGGCCCCTGTTCAATTTAACATAGTATCATAAACTAATATTCTAATTTTCTTTTTCTTGTTATTATAACAGTGAGGCTGATTATCACTATATTTTATTTTATTACAACTAAATTAACTGTCTGAGGACATCCCAGCTGTTATTATATAATATTATAGTAATATAAATTGAATTTATTTCTCATTCCAGTTAAATATTAATATTAAATCATTATTATTAATCGGTACCGTTAGGTCATAATTATTATCAAGTTGCTTTGGGCAAACCAAATTAAATTATTTATTTCATTTTATTTTTTTTTCTCTCTTTAGTGAGTGTTACATATTTCTTTCCTAGCTAGGGAGTCACCTTGCTGTATAGTGCTTTATGTGCTTGGACCAGTTGTGTTGCCCCCTCTTTGGGTTAAGACTTGTGTCACTATATATATAACTTTGTTTTTTTTTCTCCCTCAGTTGAGGTCCTTATTATAATTAGTTTCTTTATTATTCTGTACTAATACTTTATTATAACTATTGTCGTTGCAATAGTACCTATATTATTTCCCCTCTGGGAGCAATAGTACTATTATTTAGCCACATTATATATTTTTTATTTGATTAGTATATCCTAAGCTGTCTCCCTGATTATTAATATTCACTCAGTGAACCTGATTGTACAAATTTTAATATTTAAAACTTATTTCATTTTCCCCTCATGCAAAGTGCCGGCAAGAGAACCACCCGACAACCTAACCGGTATAACCCTTCAGTAAATTATTCATCTCCTCTCTTACCCCCCACCGATTTCGATTTAACCATGTCCGTCGACGGAGAATGTGATGTCTCATTGACTCAAAAGATCCCCCCCACTCTCGACTCCCTAGACAATAGGCTCAGAGATATGTTTGACAATTTTGCCCTCCAGTTTGACGCTATGTCTAAGAGGCTAGTAGCTTTTGATACCCGTGTTGAGGAGTTGTGTACCCGTGTAGATGATGGTGATGCTGAGATGCGGACAAATTTCCAGCAACTTCAGGCAAATGTCAACCGTGATTTTATAAATATTCAGAACGATCTCTCTCATCAACAACTCTGCTGTCAGGAAACCCAGAAAACCAACGCCCTCACATATCACAGAATCCAAGAAACTGTCAAAACCCTCACTAGTAGAGTAAGCCTGGTCGAAGGTCAATCTGCTCGTCTAGCTGCCCTGGAAAATGTTGTTCGGAACCCTATCTCTGTCCCTAAACCCCTTTCTACAACCTCGTACCCCCTAGCCTGTTCTCAAGCCACAGCCAATATCTCCCAACCCCCTGTACAAACCGTCAATAATAATAGTACCACTATGCCTCAAACTTCAAGTCAAAATATTCAACCCCTCTTACAACACTCTTTTAATAATGCTCAGCCTTTTACTCAAAATTCATTTAACAATCTGTTCACCTCAACTACAATTACAAATTCCCTTCCCACACAACCGGCTGCCCCGTATCATACTTCAGTTTATTCGGCCCCTCAACACCAGAGTACATTTTCAAACCCCCCCTCTATCTCTGCTCATGGTACTCACTCCCTCTCCAATATATCTGGTATCAATTTGGATTCAACCAAGTTGCCCACGTATAACGGACAGTTAACACCCATTCACCCCGAAGAGTTCTTGGAACAAGCCGAACAATATTTTTTGACACAACCCCCCGTTCCCGACCAGTTCAAGATCAACTATGTGAAGGCGAAATTCGTAGATGATGCTCAGCTATGGTATCACACGTTACTTCCCCCACCATCGGTTTATAGTGAATTTCTTTTATTATTTCGAAACCATTTCTGGTCCACAAACCAGCAACGTGCCATCCGCAACGAGTTCTACCGACCATACCACCATAGTGATAACATCTCCCTCCAGAAGCATGCAATGGACTGGATAAATAAAGTTAGGTTCTTACAACCCCCGATTGATCAACCCGAAATGGTCGACCAGATTCTGTCGCACTACGCTTTCCATATAGCAGTCGCTCTCCGTGGTTTGCGCATTACCACCACCAATGATCTCATACAACAGCTTTCTCATTTTCAACAAGCCCACTCCAATCGAAACCTTCAGTCCCATCAAAATCAAGCCTCTTCCCCTCAGCAGAATTCATATCACCAGTCTTCAAGTTCACAACGCTACAATCAATACCCTCCCCGTCAAAACAATTACTCTCCTCGTTTCAATAATTACAATAGGTCTCAAACAGATAACACCCAAAATCAATCGTCACCCCCATCACCCGACCAGGCCACTTCCCCTTCGGGAAACTAGCGTTGACCAGACCCAAGAGGACGTGTCCTGTGTCCCCTAACAATAGTCCTCAAATTTCGATACTCACACACCCCTTAAATATAGATCAGGAAATCGTTCCCCCTCCAAATTATCGTCCCGAAATCCCCTTAAAACTTTTCAAAACTCACTATAATGCTCTTTTAGACTCCGGTGCTTCGGTATCTGCAGTCTCCGAAGAACTGTATCAAAACTTAATCTCTGACCCTTCACAAAATAAAGTCCCCCTCTTTCCCCTTAACGGCATACTCCTCACAACAGCACTAAATAATAAGTCAATAAAAATAAAATCTCAAATCTATTTAAACTTTTCAATTCAAAACTATGAAACCTTCGGTATTTTTCTTGTGGTCCCCCATCTCTCTACCCCTCTTATTTTGGGAACTGATTGGTTGGTGGAAAATGGGGTGACTATAGACTATAGTACTAAGGAAATTTCTCTCCCCTCACTCAAAAATAAAATACCTTTTAAATTAATTGTAGATCATGACCCCAATAGCCTGGTAAATTCACTTAAAAATATTAATATCTCCGAAGACCTCCCTCTACTCTCTGAATTCCCCTCAAACTTAAAATACAACTCTCTCCCTTTCAAAACAGAAAAAAATATCGCTCTCAATGACTTTCCCCTTAATATTTCTCAACAAAGTTTAATGACCTCACTCTTACAAGATTTCCAAGACATATTTCAAGACAAACCCGGCCTTCATAAATTCTTTTCTTATAAATTTAATGTCAAACCCCATGATCCCTATAAAATAAAACCGTATCCAGTCCCTTTCTCTTGACGCCCGGCGGTACAACAAGAGATTGATAAAATGATTCAATGGGGGGTGATCGAACGATCAGACTCACCATATAATAATCCTTTGGTCACTGTCATCAAGACCGACGGCTCGATACGTTTATGTTTAGATGCCCGTAAATTAAATACGATTATTCTCCCCACTCGAGACGCTTCTCCACCCATTGATGATATCCTAGCCAAATTTAATAATAAATCTTTTTTCTCCTCCCTCGATTTCTCTTCTGGATATTGGCAGATTCCCCTTGACCCCTCGGTACGACAGTACACCAGTTTTTTGTATGACGGCAGGTCGTACCAGTTCTGCGTTGTCCCGTTTGGTCTGAACATTTCTAATGCCGCTTTCGGCAAAGGACTTGAAGCCGCCTTAAATAATTATTCAATACCCTGTCCATCCCCAAATGACATTCATACTTATGTTGATGATATTCTCCTCTCATCCCCTTCATTTGAAGATCACCTCAACACCCTTGAGTGGATTTTTCACAAAATTGCCCAAGCAGGTCTCACACTTAAATATAAAAAATGCCATTTCAATAAAAAAAAAATTAAATTCCTCGGACATTTCATATCCCCCAAAGGTATGATAATGGACCCGGACAAAGTTAAAGCCCTTCAAAATTTTCCCGAACCCCGTAATAAAAAGGACCTCCAATCATTTTTTGGCTTCTGCAACTTCTATCGTAAATTCTCACAAAATCATTCTTCTCTCTTACACCCCCTCTCACATTTAATTTGTAAAGACACTCCCTGGACATTCACAGAACAAAATAAAATCGATTTTCAAAAAATTAAAACTGCTTTCTCCCTTCAAATATCTCTCACTCACCCAAATTTCAATGCCCCTTTCTGTATTCAAACCGATGCTTCCTATGTAGGACTCGGCGCCGAATTATTCCAAATTGACAACGACGGCCAAAGGAACACCCTTTCATTTGCCAGTAGGTCACTTTGTGGGGCCGAAAGAAACTATACGGTGACCGAGCTGGAGCTGTTGGGGATTCTCTTTGCTTGCCAAAAATTCAGAATCTATATCCTAGGACACCCCATTAAAATATTCACCGACCATAAAGCATTAACATTCTTATTCTCCTGTAAATTAAAAAATAATCGTCTGACCCGTTGGACTCTTGCCCTCCAAGAGTTCAATCTCCAAATCCATCATTGCCCCGGTAAAGATAACCCTATCGACACCCTCTCTCGTCACCCCCTCGGTCGAGATGACCAACCCCTTAAAGACTCCCCTGTCATTCTCCATTACACTCTGCCACCCCCCATTCCCCCCGACATAATCCCTCTCTTTCAAAATATCTCATTCGAACAACAACAAATTTAAAGTACAATCTCTATTCAAATTTAATATCAAAAGTCAGTTTCAGTTTAATAATCCAATAACTTAACCTACAGTTTTTTTTTATTAATCAAATCAAGGATATTCGTATCCCCATCAGGTGATCCGAATTGTCCCCGGGACTCCATAGCAAATGGGGGGTTAAAATGCGGTATACCCTGCCTGACACGGTGTATCCACCGTGAGCGAGACTCCGCTCAGCACAACTGTGTAACACAGTTGTACGAATGATATTCGTAGGTCCGGGTCATTTAATTCGTTTACTTCCGCGTTCTCCCCCCCTTTTCCCCTTACTACCCCGCCTATTTCTGTCTCTTGTAAATCTTCTTTCGAATTCGTTGTCCCCCCAGCTCGGTAGGGCCCCCGTCGTACAGGGAGTACTGATACTACTCTCTGTCCGGCAAAGAGTCTGAGACACTCTTCTTTTAATTTGACCAGTGTTGTGGTGACGCTCCGTCCCAGTGAGTGTCCGGGCTTGGTTGGCCTGGTGTGGTTGCCGTTGGGGCTTAGCGGGTAGTCTCCTACGCGTTCACATACGGCTGGCGTAAAACCCAGCTGTCCCTGTGCGCGTTTAAGTAGGGGGCCCCGGGCCACACTTACCACCATTGACCCGCGGCCCGATGATCTGGAGGGTGACTTCCCGTAAGGGGGTAAAGGAGCCACCAGACCTCGCCTCTTGACCGCTCTTTCACCACAACATGCAGGAACATTCTTGATAGCCCCCCCTTAATAATGATAGGTCCCACCATGGCTTGCCATGTGTGTAAAGTAAAATGTCCAGAGTAACTCACGCAGTGCAAGACCCTCGTTGTCTTGCCTGTACACAACAGTTTTATTTTTATTTTTTTTGTCTTCTCCCTTCTACACTAAGTCCCCATAGTGTAGTCGTACCTATTTCTGTCGTGACCCCAGTAAAGGCATAGACAGATCTAGAGTCCCTATGTTCCCGATTCCCCTGTTAGTTTTTTTTTGTCATGTGTAATACATTATTATATATTGGTAGTATCATCATCCCTGGACTAGTCCGGTCATTATAATTGGTAGGTTTTTTTTATATATTGTGGTATACACTCCCGTGTAGGTCTTATATTATACACTGATAGTGTTGCAACTTTATTATATTACATTGTGATAGCTCAAATCTATTATTATGATGCCAGTACCCTAATTAATTATGTATCACTTTATTATTATTTAATTGATATTCATTACTATATACTATATCCCTGTTTCAAACTATAACATTCCCTAAGTATTATTTGTCTATGGTCCCCAGAAAATCCCCTGCCTTTCTCTTACAACAAGTGGTTTTCAGTTCCGACTTACGTAACAACTTCAACAACTTGTTGGGGGGGTTATGTAACGTCACGGAATTTTCAGCCTCATAAATTATGATAACCATCCCTGAACATACCTATTGCTAACGTTGTTGACAAGTCAACGCACCGTTATTCTTATAACCATTAGTAATAAAAGTAGATATCGCGCGCTAATGCACAAACGACCGCAGTGTTATGCAATAAATGCTCCCCGACCCCCCCGTCATCATGCAGTGTCCGTCGCCGACGTGTCGCGGTTGCCCGTCACCCGTCGCCTCCGGCGCCTCCGGCGCTTTCGTCGCGTCCGCCGGTACGGCCCGCAGACAATACTGTACTCCCACGATAATATGTACAATCCCGCAAAACGACGACACTGATCCACCCTACTACCACGACAAAAGCTAAAACACCAGCAACGGCCGGACGATCAGCTCACCATCTCATCGCTGGCTATTAAATTCTTTTCTGTCTGTCGACTGGTCACCACTTAAGGCACTTATCGTCTGCCGACACAACTTATCGTCTGCCGACACAGTTTTCGTCCGCCGATACAATTTTCGTCTGCCGACACAGTCTGTCTGCCGATTCCACCTGGCATCGACCCGGATCCGTCTTAAAAGAGTCAACCACGCTGTCCACAACAAAATGATGGGCTAAGACTAACCACGAGGGCCCGGGCGACGGCCGGAGCGGACACGTCAACCACGTCAACCACGCAGTCAACCAGTCGTAATATGTCATATCTTTCCCCTTATTCCCCCCCTTTACCAGCACGTGGGCCACACGTTATGCGAAATTCACGTTCGTATAACGTGTGTGCCGGAGGAGGCGTCGCAAGACAATTCCCTACAAAATGTATTCCCCCTGTTTCCCGACTAATGTAAACCCCGCACGCTTTCCCGGTAACCCTGTGAGGACATACCATGATTAATATGGCGTGTCGCCTCCCGTGGGCCGGGGAAGTATGCGCCAAACTTATATATTTATTGTATTTGCCATGTGCCATTATATACTTATTGTATTTGCCATGTGCCCTTATATTATTATTTTATAACCGACATGTAAAATATACCCACATAATTACCCTAATACTATTATTATTTATTTTAATTAACTCATATTCCTTTTTCTCTCCCAACATAAATCCTCTACATTCATTTGTAGTTGCGTGTATCAAAGCCTGTGAGTTCCACCGACTTGACCCTCGGGTCTCACGCGGTGCGGCTCACAGGTCATGACGAAAGTGTTCCCCTTTCGTCATGGGTGGTTTTCGGAGCTCAAAAAAGCGACGAACTCTCACAAAGTGATATGACTGTTGTACGTATGTGCTGATAAAATATACGCATCGGTCACTTGAGTGATATGTAAGTTGTTGATGTGCAAGCACACATGCGTTTTCTCATATGTAAGCGTGAAAAAATATGTTTTGCTCGAGTCGGGAGGGTTTCGTTGGTGGTGACTGTGACTGGTAATGGTGTGTGTTTTTCCCGTGTACATGCATGAATTAATATATATATATATATATGTCGGTCAGGTTATTGATAATATGTGAGTTGTTGTATGCGCGTTCGTGTATGTGTTTTCTCATGCACAGGTATGAAAAATATAGAACTCGAGATCAGAGGATCAAGGGATCAAGAATAAGTGATAGGTAATGATTAAGGATTAGTGATCAAGAGGGGTATATGTGTAATAATAATATGGTAGGTGTGATACATAATGTAAAAAATAAATATTACACAAGTGATATGGCTTTTACATGTATGTTTTTCTCATTCGTTCTTAAAATATATCAATTGTTGATTAACAATAGTTAAGGTTTTATTAGCATACAAACATGTCAATGCATGACTAGTCTTGATGAATGTTGTTTTTCTCAGATGTATTACATAACAATTGATCAAGACGTTGTTTGATACATAATGTATTCGTTGGTTCGAAAGTATAAAGGAGATATGAAAATTAATATACCGTTGGATATATAATATGGATGAGGCATCATATAAGTTTTTATATATTATTACCTAGAAGATGTTGAAATACCGAGAAATATATCTTTGGCCTATAGTATTGTAACGTCTCCTCTTCACCTGGGCTCTTCCCCGTTCCGGTGTCGTTCTGTTTATATTAACGAGGTCTCGGAGACTCGACCTCGGTGTGTGATATTATTACTAGGGATCAGGGTTACCTTATGTGAAGCAAGTACTCAACGTAATGTATATATATATATCTGTTATTGATGTATTATTATTATTTACTACAAGTTACAATATTGAAATATACTTATAAATTATACTCCGGGCTACCGATCGGGCCATGGTGTGTCGTGGGTGCCGATGTCCAAATGTGGGTTGAGCTGGTCGTCCGCAGGTCCTCTTCAGGTCGTTGTCAGTCCTCGAGTTCCTCTATCGACCACCGACTATGACTCCTCATTCTTGACCATCCAACTATCAACCGCCGACTCTATTCTATCGACTACTTCACTGTAGCCTCTACCATAACTGACTCCCGCCAGGCGTCCAGGTCGGTTATTTACACGATGTGAGCTAAACATCGCGTCAGCATAATATATATTTCATACATATATACACATTTGTCATTACTAACACTCAGCATATTAGCCGTGCTCAACGTAGGGAGTAATGTACGATGTCGATGACGATAATCGTTACATGTACCCCTTGTCCATTTAAATCTGGACCCCAGATTTGGGAAGTCAAGCAACGGTAGCTGTGTTAGTGGTAATGTTGTATTTTCTGATTTCATGTTCATTGTTCATCCAGTAGCAAAGAATAACGGTACTCAAACCTCCTTTGACTGTATTTTCTTGCTTGGACTGTGAAACATGAATTTTTTAGGTATACAAACACCAAGCCACCAAGGCAATGGTCATGCGTATATAATAATATTAATAATATACGCTCATTGTATATTATTGCTTGATAACTTCTGGATAGTGGAGTGGATTGTCGTTGGCTCTTTCGTCCTTGAATACAGACACCCACGGCTGTCTTCCATTAAGGTATTTACCATAAAGGTATTGTCTAAAATGAGTGCAACCAAAAAACAAAGCTGATGCCTCTAGTTCTAACGCTGAATAATTTTTTTGTGCTGGTAACAATTTTTTTGCACCGAAAGATACCGGATGAATATTACCGTCGTCATCCCTTTGCTGTAAAATAACACCTAAACCCAATAAAGACGCGTCCGTTACTAAAATAGTGTCAGCATCTTCGTTGTAATGCATTAGTACTGGTGGCGCTATTAATTTACTTTTTAATTCATTAAACGCATTTTCATGATTTTTTTCCATTTTATGGTATCTCTTTTTGTTTTGAAATTACCTTTCGTTAACTCGGTCAGAGGAAAAGTGATTTTACTAAAATTTGGGATGTACCATCGAAAATAATTTGCCAATCCCAAAAAGCTACGTAATTGATTTATGTTAGTCGGAGAATTTACTTGTGTAATTGCTTTAAGCCCTTCGTCTGTTGGGCGGATACCTTTGTTATCAATTATATTTCCTAGAATTTTTAACTCCGTGTATCCAAATTTACATTTTGACAATTTTAATTTTAAATTAAATTGCTTAAATCTTTCCAGAGTTGATTCTAAAGAATATAAGTGATCGTCAAAAGTTTTCCCAAAACATGTGCAATCATGAATATAATTTACGTTAATTTTATAATTTAAATTTGTCATAATTGTATTCATAGCTTCCTGATATTTGCTTGGGCCATTGCAAATTCCCATCGGCATACGTTTAAATTGATATTTCCTGGTTGTTGTACAAAACGCTGTTAGCTCTTTAGCTTTTTCACTTAATTTAAGTTGATGGAAACCTGACATAGCGTCCATACATGAAAAAAATTTATTTCCCGCCAGACAGTCGTAAATACTTTGAATAACCAGAAGTGGAAAAGATTCTTTAATAGTTATGTCATTTAATTTTCTATAATCTAATACCATTCTATATTGTGCTGGTGATTTTTCTTTCTGTGAACCTTGTGGTTTGCCTTTGGGTACTAAAAAAATTGGAAATGAGTATGGTGAAATCGATGGTTCAATTATACCTGCTTTGAGCATTTCTTGTGTTTGTTCTTCGATTTCATCCCTCTCAAACTTACTCAATTTAAAATTTGGGAGATTTATTGGAATATTTTTGGTTAAAAAAATGTCTACTGGTTTAGTTTTTGAATCTCCTAAGTCCCATTTAGATTTTGAGAAAACTGACTCGTATTTTTGCAGCAAGGACAATAATTTACTTTTCTGTGTTTTGTCTAGATTTGGATTAATATCAAATTCAATTTTACTATTTTCGTCGTAATCGTCTGGTAAATTTCGATCGATCTTTTTAAATGTCGTATAAGGTTTTATATTTCTATCTTGGCAAGGAATATTTGGATTGTTTGAATTTAATAAAATGTGTTTTAAAATTTATAAACCTAATCAATTATTACCTGTAATAGATGATAATAATAATAATAAACATACAATAATTGAATAAATTGTTAAAAAAAACATTGACACGTTATTTTAATTATTATGGTACACTAGTCATATCATATATTATAAATATTAAATATATTATTTAAATTTCAAAATCCTTGTTTAGAAATAGTGTTACCTATATAGTTATGACTGAATAATGACGATTAAGCAAATGGTTAACAAAAAAAAATATTGTACATGAATTGTAATGGATGATAAAATAGTATGAACGATTAATATTTAATATGATAAATATTACACAAATTATGCACTAATATATAGTATTAGATGTAATATTAAAAATTTACCAAGTAATTTTCAGTCGCTGAGCCATTATTCACCATATTATTGTCTATTCAATTGGTACATTAATTATATTATATTATCTCCGTGTAGCCCTCTACCTCTGGTTCTGTTAACCATTTCCCTTGGCCCTCTCTCTCCTCTACAATATAATTTTATTTTAGTAATAATTGTATGAATTACCAAATATCCTACGAGAGCCCCTATTAAATACAATCCATAAATGTATAAATCCTGATAGTTATTGGTTACGACGTTTTCTAATTCTTTGTCTATATCATTTACAATTTCGTCTAATTTTTGGGCGGATTGGTGTAAATTTTTTAATTCTGGCATTTGAAAGTTAATCTTTTTTAAATTTGTTTTTGAATTCTGTATTTTGTCTATTTTCAAACCTAATTCAGAAACATTTAATAAGGATATGTCTGGATTTATATTAACTGATATATTTATATTTTTGATTTCCTCTCCTGATGACTTAAGTATCACTGTTGGTGTATATAACGAGCATGAATATGGTAACCTAATAGTCCCTGTCCCTTTTAAAATATGAAACGTTGTTGACGTAGAACAAACTAAGATGGTTTGTATTTCCGTAGCTACCCAATATAAAAATGTGTTTTTTGTTTTTAGTTTTTCAAAGTAAGCATTATTATGATAGATATGGTGCACAGTACATTGTTTCGGAAGTACAGTATTATTCGTCAATTTGAGAAGCTGTATTTCGCACAACGGGTATGATCCCAAATAAACCGGCATATCTAAAGCACAATATTTTATAGTAACCCCTAGAGTGCATTTATTGTATTCAATATCAGAATATGATATAAAATGTTGGTTATCAGATGAAATTGCTAGATATGGATTATTGGGCTGGATAAATATAAATTGTAAATTTGTAAGTTCTATTGGCATAGGCCATATCTGAAATAAAGTATAAATCTCTGGAGTACATATAGGAAAATTTATAATAAAAATTAATTGAAAATTTGAAAATTTAGTAGTCACTTTTATAAGTTTCATAAAACCTTCCAGTGATGAATTAGTGTCAATATTTATTGGTAAGACTTGATTTACAGGTAATTCTCGCTGTATATTTTCCAAAATTGTTTTCAACTGAATGCTATTAAGAACTAGTGGGTGTAGTGTATTTTGATGTGCTAGTAGTAAAGCATCTAATAATTCTTCTATTTCAAGGGAAAAACTTGTCAAAATGAAATTAAAATTTGTTAAGTAATTAATTAATTGCTGATTTACTTGAAGCTCTATTAGATCATTTTTCCTAACATTAATTTTATCTACCAAATCGTTATATTCTCGTTGTAGTTTTATGAAATTTTGTGAAATTGTTGATGATACATTCGATATCTGATTTAATGATGATTGAACTAATTTTACTTGCGACTTCATAGTAACTAAAGTATTTTTATTATTTTTTTTATTCGTATTTAATTCTTGTTGTATTTGTTGAAAATCGTTGTCTCCCACGACTCCGAAAGCCCAGTTTTCAAATTCTCCTATTGCATTTATTAAACCCCTCTTTATTCTTACACCATCCTGTAAAGACATAAGTGTTGTATATCGTTTCAATAGTTCCGTCTTAGTTATTTTTAACGTTGAATTAAAGTTACTGCATATATTTGAAACATTATGTTTGTTGACGGAACATAATCTATCATTGTAGTTCATTAAATTATTAATTTCATCAAATTTCTCAACAAAAACGGAAATATTTACATGTGTTAGTAAGTTAAATTCACTCGAATATACTCTCATTTTATAAATTGGTTCATAATAAATACCCGATCCATGTCCTTGGTAGTTGTCGATAATCGTCTCTTCTGTTTGCAACGTATCTGGTATTATCACGCTTAATGCTAGAACAACTGTAACTATTGCGAACATTTTACAATTTATTAAATTATAAAAATTAAAATGAAATGATTAATTATAATATAGTATAAAGATTGCCGATTAAATATTATTAATGTAAAATATTAAATTACAATTGACACATTGTTTATTGACTGTCGTAGTCACGCTCTAGGTGTGTTATAATATCATTCGCTAATGTATACGCTATATATATATCCCTACTTATAATATTAATAATATTATAATATATGCCCATGAATGAAATTGTGCTGAATTATTATTTATGTTATTCACTCATTGACCTATATTTATTCAGCTAAAATGCCAAACTGTTGAAAATTACGTTATATACCTACACTATAATATTATATTAAAATCTATCGTTAGGAAATGAAGTGATGAACACACACATTTTTTTTTTTTTTACAAACAACTTAGCTTTGTTAATATTGCTAAACAATATTAAGAAATTAAGTAGTTGTGAAATATATTATGGTGGTCACTCGACAGTAATATTATTTACAACGTGGTAAATAATATATTGTGAGATCACTTGCAAATTGTCTTTATATTTTAATATTTTTAATTACATTTAATATTGTGTGGGGACCCTAGCTTATATCTATCCGAAAATGTATTTTTTCTTGTATTAATCTTTACTGTCGTGAGGTAGATTTTGGTCGACTTTTTGAAATGCCGTATAAGGTTTTATATTTCTATCTTGGCAAAGAATATTTGGATTGTTTGAATTTAATAAAATGTGTTTTACTTCGCGAACTTTGGTCAATGGACAATTAGCGCGTTTCAAGTCGTTTTCATTGTTTATTACCTCGGTTTCGGGTAACTTGATTGCTTCTAACATTTTCCTTTCCCTTAGCAAAGCACGAGAAGTATGAAGAGAACGAAAATCATGCGTAAAAGTAACTTGTGTAATTTCTAGGTCGGGATTATCATTATTTTTGTCATAAAATCCTGGTGTCCAATGATCATTTAAAAAAAAAACTACTAGAAATTTCCTACCTGGTTTATAAAACCCTAAACCTGCAGTTTTTTTAGAATTTTCGTAATTTGGGCATATGATTATTAAATTGAAATTATAAAAATCAGCTACTGCTGCTATACGTCCTCACCGTCTAACCAAATTGGTTTTTCATGTAAATTTAAATCAAGTAAATGGGAAATGGTTTCTGCTGTTACATAAATATTTTCGTGCGCCAGCATTACTGTCAACGCATATATTGCACAAAATCCGTCTTCCGGGACCTCAATCAACTTACTACTACATCTAACAATTTCACGTAACGTTGGCTGAATTAATATTAAATTTCTCATTTTTTCAATTTTGTTGTCATTATCCGTATCCTTATTTAATGTAGTTTCATCAACTATTTTTTCAATTTTCAATTTAATATTATCTGACGTTCTACGTTTTTGATCGAATTCCAAAACAACTAAACCTTTATACCTGTTAAAACTATCTGTTTATTAACAAAATTTATTTTGGCTTGATATAATTCTAAAAAGTCTGTACCTATTAAACTAGGTCCAACTAAGTTCCTAACTACCATGCATTTAATAGGGAATTTAATATTTTCGAATACAACAACTGTATTAATAATACCAAGTAGTTCTAAATCGGAGCCGTTTGCCGTAATTAGCTTTACGCAATCGATTGCCTTTGGAGTGATTCCTACTGGTAAATTGTCAGCATTAATTATAGACGCAGTGGCCCCTGTGTCTATTACAAAATTATGTTCTACGTTTTCAATTTTGCCTACTACCTCAAGTCTTTGACCTGGTTCGAATGCTGCCGGAAGCGAGATCGGATTACACGTCGTTATACATTTTTGTGTCGTATTGTCATTATTTTTTTGCTGTTCAACAGTTACTGAATTTTTACTTAGGAATTTGTGATGAATATTATGGTCACTCATGACTGCTACTTTTTTTTCATTGAATAAACTATCTATATTATAATCGTCTATGTCAGTGTTTTTATTAATATCAATTTCATTATGCTTATCGTTAATTTTTAAGTTTTTTAATTGTTTTGGAATTGGAAATAAGGTTTCGTCATTTTTATATTTTTTCGCTATTATTGTTTCCAACAATGTTGTACTAGAAATGGTATCGTTAGAATTTTTTTGCTGGCACAGAGGGAGTCTAACCACTCTCTCTTGCCTTAATAGTTTTTTTGATTATTATGAAAATATGTTTTATTCAAATTACGTGTATCATTATCAGGCACCTGACCGATAGCGTGCTGATTCATCACGTTATTTACGTCTACATTATTTTGAATGATACCATTTGTAGCATGCGATGGATTTTGATAATTTTGGCCTACGTTTTGTTCGTTAAAATTTGCACCTTGATTACTATTAAACACATTATTTTTATAATATTGCTGACTTTTTTGGTTAGGCCTATTTTTATACCTATCATTCCACTTTGGTTGTGTATAGCCATTATTACTATTAAAATGATTTGGAGGGTTATATGTATTTTTTCGATGGAAGTGTTTATTAGGATCTATATATTGATTCGGTCTAATTTCATTATTTGTGTTGTAATTATTATTTGGATAAAAAGTATTATTTGGGTGATAATTTTGATTATTAACAAAATTGTTTGGAATAAATGAATCATTTGCATTATACATTTGATTATTAAAATTGTTGTTTGGATTAAATCAATTATTTGAATTCTGTTTTTGATTACTATAACCATTATTGTTATTATTCCATGGGTCGTAATTGCACATATTATTATTGAATGCATTGTTTGGATTATTTTGAAGATTGTAATATGGGCTAGGACTATTCACATGCATATTATTATTAAATTTCTTTTTCTGGTTAAAATTTCTATTACCATTGTTAATATTATTTAATTTAGATTTTAAAAATTCATTTTCTTTCCTAAGAGTGTCAATATCTACAGAACTTATATTTTGAAAATCTGTGTGCATCAATTTCGAATTTTCTATTTTCTTTAAATTAATTTCCAAGTTGTCTAAAGTGTCATTATTCATAATAGTTACGGTGTTATAATATTCTGGTGTTAGTGCCTCTAATATTATATCGATTTTCTCGGTCTCAGGAATGGTGAAATTTGTTTGACTGATTAAGTATAAAGTATCTGCTAAGAACTCCGATATTGTTTCTGTCGATTTTAATTTTTTATTTCGTAACTTGTTTCTTAACATACGATTCCTAGCCGGCGATGCAAATTTTTCCTTAAATATTTGTTCTATTTCATCAAAAGTCGGATTTAAGTTATTAATTTGTAATATCTTGTATAATTTATAAGCGGAATGTTTTAAATATAATGGCAAGTAAGTTGATTTTATTTGCGGAGACCACTCATTAGCAGTAGCTACCACGTTAAAGTACTCGAAAAATTCTAAAACGCATTCATCGCCCGAACCGTTGAAAATATTAGGTACAAATTGTTGAGGTCTTGCCATTTTATTTTTCGTGTTTAATTTAATTATATTATCAATTTTTGAACTCGCGTCCAATTTATTATTTTGATTTACCTCTACAGATTCAAATTTTAAATTATTCGGTTGCTCAGTATTTTTAATTGGTGAAAGTGATTGGTCTATTAAGAGATTTTGTAACTGTTGGGCCACGTCTTTAGGTCCAACCGTATCGGTACCCTTATTTTCTAACTCTACCTGTGAGCCTGGTTCGCTAATATTTTTTTCACAATGATTTTTCTGGCTATTATTGAAATCTAATGATAACTTATTTTCAGTAAAGGTAAGATCTGCAGTACTATCGTTATAATTATCTTTATCTTCAGTATCAAGAAGTCCAACTCTAAAAGTTTTTATTGCTGATTTCGCGAGATCCCTTAAGTGTAAGAGGGTTGACGATTCTTCACAATGTATGTTACAAAATTTTAAAAAACCGACTACTTCAGATTTATCTAACAAAAGTATCCACGATACCGTTTTCTGAGATATTATGAATTCAAATTTTTTTTCTATTGGTGTTAGTGCATTAAATTCATCTTTACTTAAACATTCGACTTCGTATAATGTGCAAAGCGTAAATTTTTTAACTAACTTAGCCGATAAAGGTATCTTTCCAAATTTCGAATTTTCAAAAAAATCTCCTAAATTATTCTCATCAATTTGTCGTAATATGCCGATCAATTCTGTTGCATTTATTTCTGAATCGAAGTGTTCATTTAAAAATAAAATATTTAATTTTGTTACTTTAGCAATCTGATTATTAGTATTTCGTTTAATATAAAATTTGACATCCATTAAGAATTATTAGGCCAATAACTTCACATAAGATTCACATGACACCCAACAATAATATCACAACACAAGGGGTGTACCTTAGAATCGAAATTTTTCTCGAGAAAAAACAAAATATAATTTCCAAAAAAAAATCGGGACTCCAGGGACGGGCGCCTCCACCAACTGTAACGTCTCCTCTTCACCTGGGCTCATACCCGTTCCGGTGTCGTTCTGTTTATATTAATGAGGTCTCGGAGACTCGACCTCGGTGTGTGATATTATTACTAGGGATCAGGGTTACCTTATGTGAAGCAAGTACTCAACGTAATGTATATATATATATATCTGTTATTGATGTATTATTATTATTTACTACAAGTTACAATATTGAAATATACTTATAAATTAAACTCCGGGCTACCGATCGGGCCATGGTGTGTCGTGGGTGCCGATGTCCAAATGTGGGTTGAGCTGGTCGTCCGCAGGTCCTCTTCAGGTCGTTGTCAGTCCTCGAGTTCCTCTATCGACCACCGACTATCACTCCTCATTCTTGACCATCCAACTATCAACCGCCGACTCTATTCTATCGACTACTTCACTGTAGTCTCTATCATAACTGACCCCCGCCAGGCGTACAGGTCGGTTATTTACACGATGTGAGCTAAACATCGCGTCAGCATAATATATATTTCATACATATATACACATTTGTCATTACTAACACTCAGCATATTAGCCGTGCTCAACGTAGGGAGTAATGTACGATGTCGATGACGATAATCGTTACACTATATAATATATATACTAAAATATATACTCTATACATACTATAGTATATACCTATATATACTAAAGTATATACTCTATACATACTATAGTATATACTTATATATACTAAAGTATATACTCTATACATACTATAGTATATACCTATATATACTAAAGTATATACTCTATACAAACTATAGTATATACCTATATATACTAAAGTATATACTCTATACATACTATAGTATATACCTATACATACTAAAGTATATACTCTATACATACTATAGTATATACCTATATATACTAAAGTATATACTCTATACATACTATAGTATATACCTGTATATATTAAAGTATATACTCTATACATACTATAGTATATACTGTGGTATCACCCGTATTAGACAATACGCGGTAAACCAACTATCGCCTTACCCTCGTATTCTCTAGTTAATGACACTCTCTAAAGTTAATTAGAATGGCACTATTAACTCGTTGAGGTACGATGGTAGGCGCTTGTCAATTCTTAGTTCGTTCCTATCTAGTTGAAATGACTCAAAGATTACATATACCTTGGCACTATTCAGTTTAATAAAACTTCATTGACACATAGTACGTATATCCCGGCGCTGTTCCTATAAAAGGTAAGAACGTAAGAATGACTAAAATAATGTTTAACTCGGGTTTTCAGGTCGGAAACACTTTTATTGTATTTAAACAAACATTAATAAAACACTTAGCAAATTCAGATCGCCTAGCCCGTACTACGATCGGCGTTTCACACGCACGTCGTAGCTACGTCCTCGCCGAATCACTCAGCGACAACGGGGGGCCGTGCCTGCGCGTACGGCGGTGTTATATAGAAAATATTATTGTCGCCTCAGCACATTATTGCTTCACTGGCCTGACCTATGTCAATAATTTACAATTTGAAATATTCCCACCTATATTACATATATATAAAATAATATTATTTTGACGACTGTCTGCAATATACGACAGTCCCCGTTGTTTTTTGGAAAAAATGCCCTCATTTTTTTAATGCTATTGCTACATAAAAATGTCTTATTACAAAATTAAATACTAAACTTATATAATTACTAGGTTACTGTCTCAGCCTATTCGCGTCGTTGACTATAAAATTATGCTTAAATGTTAATTTAATCTTACTATTTAATAATTAATTATATAATGCGTGCCTAAAAAAAAAAAAAATAAATATGAATATAAGGTTATAAAAATGTATTGATTGGTCCTTTTGTGGAAAAATGTTTTCTTAGAGATTGTTCACAGTTTGAAGTATAATATTTTTATTTCGACAAATAGCAATAAATTTTCGTTGTTTTTCTATGGTATTTCATTCTTTGATTCTGTGGTAGTTAATTCTTCTTCTCTTCTTGTATTTCATAAGGTAAGTATTTGAATATTATCTTGCTTATTTTCGTTTTGTCGAATTTGATTTGTAATTTTTATTCTTATATCTATATTTCTGCTTTTCAAATTTCTGTTTGGACTGTGTCTTTTTCGTGTCTTCGTATGGGACAATTTTATTTGCTGTTGTTTCTATAATTTTTGGTTTAATGCTTATTGTCTACTTTGAAAATATTATATTCGCCCTTTGTCTCAGAAGATTTTTGCTACTCGTTGACTCGTGAATTTTTGATTATGCTGAAAATACATTCTATTCTTTTGTTTTTTTTACTTTTGTAACATGTTTTTAATATTTTATTATTTTTCCTTAAATGTAATTTGTTTTATTATAATATTACAATAGTTTAGTTAGTATAAAATCTGCTAATGTCTTGCTATTGATTTTACTAATCTGGTGCTAAATTACATATTTGTTCTTAAAAGGGGTATTATATATAAAATTCTGGAGGAATATTAAAGGTAGAAATATTAAATTTTTAAGGTAGTTAAATTAAATTTATTCGTTGATTTAAAATCATTATATAATGCAAACATATATATATATATTATATAACCTTAACGTGGGTGACAGCCGGCTCGAGAAGTTGACTTAAAGTGGTAGTGTACACTGTGTACAGTGGATTGGCCTTTCGGCCATCGGTGGCCCATGGCGGTGTCCTCATCATATAGTCGTACACAACAACCGAAATGAAAATCCAGTGTCGTGAAAACGGTTAAAAGATGATACCAAACACGAGGTTAGTGTGGTTGCGTGAAAATTTTTCGTCGTGGACAGTGTTGCAATTTGCATGTCCGGGACGTAATGGAGAATGATGGTTGATGATGAATCCGTAGAAATTGAATGAAAGAACGTTGGCGGCCGGAGCGGTCTGCTGGTCTCCGACGGTGGCTTGTTGAGTGGTAGGTAAAAGGTATTACATGTTATAAAATCTTGAGGAAAGTTAAATTTGTACAGTTATATTAAATCTTGTGTTTTTGTTTAGAGTAATATTCAGAAAAATTATTCAAGGGACTTGATAAAATTTATAAGATTTTCGAAACCTTCCTGGATTTTTTTATCAATGTTTAAGGAATTTTTCTTATTCTGTCTACGTTGTTGGTGTCTGTTTTTGGGATTCTCCCCGTTCTCAATTTTTTTTATGTTTCCTTTTGTCTTTCTTATTGCTTTTTGTATTTTTTCTATTTTTATTTTCAGTGTGAGTTTTTTGGTGTCGTTCATCTGTAAATATATATGAATATTACGTGTAAGGTTATGTGTGTGTTGTTCTCCTTTTATATGTATATAGTTAATTAGGGCTGACTACGCGTTTTTTCTTTTTTTTTTATATAATATGTTGGTCTTTTTGTGTCAGCTATAATTCGAGCGTTGTTGTTTTGTTAATAATTATGATGAAAAATAATTTTATTGTCTTGCCGGAATCGGCGGGGGTTTTAGTAAGTCTATTTTTATTAGGACGGGAAATAATTTGTATGCTAAAAATCCTATTGCTATGGTTAGTGTTGTTAACCATACTAAGTATATTATATCGCCTAGAAAGTCATTTATTAAAGGTTGTGGCATTTTTTCTAGGATAACCTTCTTAAAATATTCTTCAGGATCTTTTAATTGTCTAGTTATGTGATAGTTTGGGATTTATTTGGCCCAGTTTTCATTTAGTATTTCGCTTAGATTTGAGAAGTATATATTTTGATCTTTTTGTGCCTCGTGAACGATGTTTAAAGATTTTATGTTGGTCCAGGACGTAGGTAATATTCTTTGTATGGTAAATTTGTTTAGGTTGCTTAGTTCGCATGGAAACATTTTAGGAATTAGTATTTTCCCGTTTCTTAACAGTTCATGGTTGCAGGGTAAGGTAATTTTTATTAGGCCTGGGTGTGTGTAGTTTATTTTTAGTTTCTGTGTTTCGGAGTATTCGTTTTTTCTTGATTTCCTTATCATTAGTATCGGCTGGGGGTTTGTAATCGCAAAGGTGTTAACTCCAATTTGTTTAATTATTACTTCTTCATTTTCCTGTTGTTTGACACATTGAAAGTAACAGAACTTATTTATTTGATTTAAGGGTAGATTTTTGAACATTACTTCTACACATTTCGGTGTTAACGTGATATCTGAAGTGAATTTTGGGATGTAGCATAAGTCTGTTATCGGGGGGTCGCAGTGCTGCAGCCCCATACCTGAAACTATTCTATGGTCGTCATTTTCGGTATTTACTGCTACATACGTTTTCTCCGAAAATATTAGGCAAATAGAATCTTGAAATTTAAAATGTGCCGGGATATATTGAAATAGCTTCCAATTGGTCGATTTCTCTTTAATTGGTATTTTTAATTTAATTAAGATTTTTGATTTCGAAAATTGGCATTCAACTATTGGTAGGTTATAATATGAATAAATATTTTCTAATTTTATTACTAATTCGTATCCGTCTTCCATTAATAATTTTGACAGTTTATTTAGGTCGTAGAATAATACTTCGGTACTGATTACCCGTGGCGGTATTTTGCCTAGCTTGCAGTGTAGCTGTGTACTGGAGTCTCTCTCGTAATTAATAAATTTTACTAAGCTGGTTGCCATGTTGAACATTATTTCTTGTGTGCCCTGTATTAGGTTATCATAGTTGTTTTTTTCTAACATCATGTTGTCTTTTTCTTCCTTAACAAAGTTTTTAAAGTTATTTTTTAATAATTCTATTCTGTTTCCCATGGTCATTGTGTAATTATTTAGTTGTGAGGTTATTTGTGATAGGTCCTTGTGATCTGAGACAAAAATGTCTTTAAGTTTGTCTGCCTGTTCGGCTAATCTTTCTTCATTATTATAAAAATTTTTAATTTGTTTATCCATTGCTACATTGCAGCAGAAGTTATAGAAATCTCCTATGAATTGTATTCCTCGTTTCGATCTCTTCTTAGAATCGAAGGTGTTTCTATTTTCTAGAAATTCCATTGTTTTAATGTCGTTATCGTTGATGTTTTTATTTAGATTATTTAATAGCGTAATTGATTGCTGTACGATGTTACAGTAATTATTATGATTTTTTTTGTTTTTGCAGTATTTTTCTATTTCCAAAGTTTCCCCGAAATTGTTTATATTGTCTTTTACCGTGCTTTGCGTGTATATAAGTGGTATACTTTTATCGTACATTATGGTTTCCTTGATTTCGTTGAAAAATGCCCCAGGTGATACAGTAATTTTTGTGTCTTCTCCCGTTCCTGTTGCTCCTCTTATTTTTGTAGTTGATAACAATAGTAATAGTATCAGCATCTGTACGGGCCGGGAGCCTATGACGATAATACGCGCACCCCGGACACCTTATAATCGCTCACCACTAACACCTAGGTCTTAAATATGCGAGCACTAGCTGGGTGTGTAATGGTGTAATAGTTCGAACAGCAGTGGTCGGGATCGCCGGGCAAATACTGTCGAACTACGTAATGCGTGTAGTGTAATTATGTGTATTATCTGTGTGTTAAGTGTGTATATATGTGGGTGTGTTTATAATAATTAATAATAAGGAAAAATGGTAACACAGTTGCTGGTATAAATGAGTTGCTGTATAATACAATAATAATAATAAATAACAAATAATAAATAAGGCAATAAATCACAGCAACACAATAATGGTGTAAAAAAATATAATATAATGAATCGCAGCCCTTATGGCTAAACGAGATACATGTATGCTATTATGGCCATTCTCACCCAAAACAGAATAAATTATATAAATTAGCCCTTCTGGCTCAACAGAGTTAAGGTTTAATATTATGTGCAGCTATGTGAGCTGTAGGTATATAAATTCGTTAAATAATATTACAATAATATGTAGTCCTTATGACAAATCAGAATAATGATAAATTAATAATACTATGCGGCCCTTCTGGTACAACAAATAATAATTATAATACGAAATGGGTAATAGTAAAAATAATAATAGTAATAAGAATAACTCACAATTTGTGGAGCGCAGACTGGCCAGCTGGTCTCATACTTCTGCTATAACAATAATGTATAAAAAAAGACAACACTGGCGATACGCACCGGGTAATGATAATAATAATAATAATAATAATATAACAAGAATTTTATATAATAATTCGTGGCGATTCGCGCCCACGATACAATACTATTTACTATTAAATAGCCGGCGATTCGCGCACACTCAATATATTATAATAATATGGCAATTTGCGCCGCGGAACTTAAAGTAAATTGAATTACAATATGTATAATAAATGGCCCTTATGGCGCACAATAATAAGATTATAATTAAATACTTGGCTATTCGAGCCTGCAACAAAAATCTGTAAATAACAATACTTTACCGTTTTAGTATAAAAAATATTATAATATTGCGGTACAAAAATGCATGCGTGGATACTGCTGCGAGAACGTTCGGTACGAGACAAAAATCGCGGCGGCCGTGTTAAATAATATTCGCGGAGCCAGCTCGGCGAAGTGCGATAACGCGGTGATAATAAAAATAATTATGTATAATAATACTGTAGGTACAATTACATAATAATTCACTGGACACGTTTGAATAATATATACAAAAATAAAACAATGATTACAGCGGTGATTGTGTGTGTGTGTGTGTGACCAGCTGTTCCCCCGTGGCCGATATCTTATTTCTGTTATGTTGCGGCGGCAACATTCTCCCCCGCGTTAAAAATTTATTTTTCAACTACCTCTTCGTCTGCATCTATATTTATGTCCTTGTCTGTTGGTAGTCGGCATAGTTTGACTGTCGGACGCTTCAATTCTGCCCCGGATCCGAGGCGCATTGTTACTACTCTTATGATCCCGTCATTACCAGGATGCACGTTAACTACTCTTCCCAGTTTCCATTTTGTGGGTGGTGTGTTTTCATCCCTTATAATAGCAATATCACCAATTTTTAATGGAGTTTTATTACTACTCCATTTTCCTCTAATTTGTAACTGAGGTAAATATTCGCTAGACCATCTTCGCCAAAAATGTTGCATTAACGCCTGTACATATTTCCATCTTTTAAGACTATTCAATGGTTCCTGTCTCAGGTCGACCTCAGGAGGTAACGAGATAGGACTGCCTACAAGGAAATGAGCTGGGGTTAGTACCTCTAAGTCAGATGGGTCGCTGCTCATTGGGGTCAGCGGTCGTGAGTTAAGGCAAGCTTCTATCTGGCACAATAGTGTTGATAATTCACCAATAGTTAGCTTGGCATCACTCATCATACGGGTTAAATGGTGTTTTGCACTTTTAACCGCACTCTCCCATAGGCCACCGAAATGTGGTGCTGATGGTGGGTTAAATCTCCATTCAATACCTCTCTGGGCTATCTGTGGATGAGCAGCCTTTACATGCATGTACAGCTCTCTTCTTGCTCCAACGAAATTTGTACCGTTATCGCTAAATATTGTTGAACATAAGCCTCTACGCGCCGTGAATCGACGCAACGATGCCAGGAAGGCTTGGCTCGATAGATCTTCCACCATCTCCAAATGAACTGCTCTTGTGGTAAAACATACGAAAACGGCTATCCAGGCCTTCACGCCTATCACTCGCCTTATACCGCTTCTTATGATGATTGGTCCAGCAAAATCGACCCCAGTAACAGCGAACGGTCGTGCGACTTGGACCCTTTCCTTGGGTAATGGAGCCATCAAGGGAGCATTAAATGTTGGTTTGGCTCGGGTGTATTTTACGCAACGTGATACCACGGAACGAGCCATCACTCGACTTCTTAACGGCCAGTACCTTCGTCTCACCTCAGCAAGCAAAGCTTGAGGCCCACAATGTAATTGCTCTAAATGTATTTGTTCAAATATTAACCGAGTCACCTTATGATTTGCGGGCAACACGATCGGGTGCCTTTGTAACATTGACAACCCAGAATTGTTCAAACGTCCACCAACCAAGATTAGTCCTTCCTTTATAAATGGACGTAGGGACTTCAGTTTACTTTTTAGGTTCAACTCCCCTTGAGATTCCAGAGATCGTAACTCATCAAGGAAACATTCGGCTTGGACTTGTTTCAGTATACATACTTCGGCCGCTTGCAGTTCTCTTACAGACAAATAAACTTCACTTGGTACCCCTCTTGTTCTCAAATATTCTACAAATCTTTTTAACCAAGCTGTTGCTCTCTTCAGTCGTGACCAGGAGGAGTAATGTTGGACCAACTCTTGATTAGATTGAACTCCAACTAATGCAAATTGTATTGTGCGTTGCTCAGGTATTTCTTCTTCCTTCAATATATTTCTTGGGACCTTTTCCCACAACTCGTCTGATATGCCTAACCAATCAGGTCCATCCCACCAAAGTTTAGAAGCACTTATCTCCGTTACATTAGTACCTCGAGATATCATATCAGCAGGGTTCTTATCTGTTCTTACATAATTCCATTGCGATGCATTTGTAAGCTCTAAGATCTGATTAACGCGATTGCTGACGTACACCTTTAATCGATTGGATTGTGCATTTAACCAACTAAGAACTACAGTGGAATCTGTCCACAAATGACACTTATGACGATCAATTTCCCAAGCATCCGTTAGCTTTTGGAGTAATTGTGCTAATACCAAGGCACCATTCAGTTCAAGACGAGGAATTGTTGAACCCTTTATTGGCGCTACACGACTCCTAGCACACAGCAGTCGAACCTGCCACGTATTTTCAGAACAGTGCGATCGTACATATATGCAAGCCCCATAGGCTTCTTGCGACGCATCACAGAATCCGTGTATTTGGAATTCATTTGGTTTTGGTAGAACCTTTCTTGGGATGGATATATTTTGCAGTTTCTCTAAATCCTTATGGAATGACATCCACCGATCATGAATGTCTGAAGACAAGGGACTATCCCAATCAATTTTCAAAGCCCATACCTGCTGTAAAAATATCTTTCCCTTTACGAGTATTGGGGCTATAAAACCTATGGGGTCAAACACCTTGTTCAAATCGGATAGCAGTGTTCTTTTGGTCAATTTTGATCGTGCTGGAGTTGGTATGACATTGAACCTGAACTCATCAAGTACTGGGTTCCAACATAAGCCGAGAGACTTGACCATTTCTTCATCTCCTAATTCCAAGGTGAATAAGGGGTCCCTGACATTTTTACCAATATGTCCCAAGACGTAAGAGGAATTCGAACACAACTTTCTTAGAGGTAATTTTGCTGAGGCTAGAATTGACGTTATCTCTTGGTGCAATTGAATACATTCAGCTTCGGTTTCACCTCCCGTCATAAGATCATCCATATAAAAATCCTTCGTTATCGCGTCCGCAGCTCTAGGAAAATGTTCGTACGCTTGTTGTGCCAACGTTACCAAACACTGCGTTGTCATGAACGAGGCTGGTTTTGTACCATAAGTTACGGTGACCAATCGATAGGTCCGCAAAGCTTCACTAGGATTATTTCGCCAGAAAATCCGTTGGAGATCCCAGTCTTGTTCTGCCACAGCTACTTGTCGGAACATCTTCTCAATGTCAGACGAAATCACATATTGATATTTTCTAAAACGCGTAAGAATTGAGAATATGTCCTCCTGCATCTTTGGGCCTCGCATCAATACGTCGTTGAGTGACAACCCTGAAGAAGTTCTCGCTGAGGCGTCAAAAACGATTCGAATTTTAGTTGTTAAACTTGAGCTCTTGAATACTGCATGGTGTGGTAAGTAGCATGATCGCTTAGGAATATTCGATTCCTTCACAACTTCTTGCATATGGCCCATCTCCAGATAATCTTTCATGAACTTCGTGTACTCAATTCGCAAGTCTGCATCTTGCTGTAGTTTTCTCTCCATACTGAGAAACCTAGATGTAGCTGAGTTGACACTCTGACCTAAATTAGTTAGGTCTGTTTTGACGGGTAATTGCAGCACGAAACGACCTTCCTCATTTCGTCTAAATGTGGACTGAAAATGTTCGAGCGCATGGTTTTCTTCGATAAAACACTGGTTTGCCTTTGATTGTTTGTCGTACAAAACATCCTCGTGGCCGAGAATTGCCTTAGATTCCTTTTCCAACGACCTGCCAACACTTAGCAGACATGTGTGGCTCAACTCACCTGTGACTATCCAACCCAACTTGCTGTCCTGCAGATATAACATCTTCACATCCAGCTGTATACGACTTGGCTGCAATATGTCAAAGAATGCACCACCTCCAATCAATAAATCGATTTGTTTGGAATCACAGAAATGAGGGTCAGCTAGCTGTGGTAATAGCTCACTTGGAATTGTCCAGCCTTCCACTGGAGGACGAACAGGTTGTAGTTGTGACATGATAACAGGTAAGGTATGACAAAATAAGTTGAAACTCGATGAACCAAATCTGGATTCAACATGTACATCAACATAGGTACTAGACTGGAGTGTGTTTGCTCCTATGCCACTAACTGGAATCAACGACCTTGCAGCTGGTAATTGTAGTTGTTTTGCTAGTCCCTTGGATATGAAGTTAACCTGCGAACCACTATCTAGTATGGCATGGCATTTCCTACGCACGCCTTGATGGTCCCTTACTAGAACTACTGCTGTTGACAAGAATACGTGGCCATGTCCTTGATGAACTAGTAATACCTTTTTTGAGCCAGTTTGGTTCGAAGACGAAGCTACACCTTCTTCATGCGTGTCCTCGTCACTCACAGATTTCGAAGATTCCCCTTTTCTTTCATAATGAAGTAAAGTATTGTGCTTCCCCTTGCAGACAAAACAATTATATCTTGATCTGCATTTGTCAGCTGCATGTGCTGGATGAAGACAGTTGAAACATAGCTTAGTTTCACGTACAAAATTAATTCGATCTCCGACTGAAAGGTTCTTAAAACTGCTACATGTATACAACCTGTGCATGCTTGTGCAGTATGCGCATTTTTCTTTTACTTCGGATGCTGCTACAAGAGCACCTCTTGAGTGGGCTCCGAACTTCTTATTACTCACTGATCGGGTGAGTTGAGCTTCCTTCAATTGATTTTGTTTTGAATACCATGTGCCCGAATTATTTGGAATAACCTTAGATCCCCCTTGATTTAAACTTACTGCCTCTGAACCTTCTAACGCCACACACCGGCTAGCCAGAAACGATTCGAGGTCCGAGTACTTGGGTAAATCAGTGTTTCTCAGATGTAGTTGCCATCCGTGCCCGGTGCTTCTGTCAAGACGTCCTGTAACTATAGTGATTAACCACGCATCCCAGTGTTCGATTGGTTGGTCAAGCGCGCTCAGTGCGGCAACATGAGTGCTTACATGCGAATAAAGTTCTTGCAGCGCTGATGCTGATGGTTCTTCAATTCTTGTACATTCAAGAAGCGATCGTATGTGTGACTGAATTACAAGACTAGGGTTGTCGTATCGTTGCTTAAGCCTTTCAACAACTACCGAATAGTTGCCGTCGTTGATAGGAATAGGACGCACCAAGTCTAATGCTTGCCCTTGTAAACACGAACGCAAATAATAAAACTTCTGAGCATCTGAATATTCATTTCCTTCATGTACTATAACACGGAAAATATCGAAGAATGAAGACCATTCTTGTATGTTTCCATCGAACGATGGCAGTGGTATTGGTGGCAGCTGATTCCGATGTCCTGAACTGCTGAAAATGTGCGAAGCATTGTGAACAGAAGTGTTTGATGCCTTATCTGCCTTGATAATTTCTTGCATCTGTGATCTTATCATAAAATATAGTTCTTCAAACTTATTCCTCTCGGTTTCAGCTTCTACAGTATCTTCAATAGTAATCAATTCGATTTGAGACTGAATATCATCAAACTTCCTGTTTATTTGTGGCAGCTCCTCCTGCCTGAACTCGAGTAATGAGACTGCTTGCTCACCGATAACGAAATTTGAAACAAAGGTTTGGGCACGTGTGAGGGCTGCTTTGACAACACCTCGTTTCCTTCTTAGCTCTGCTAACAATTTTATTTCCTCTTCGCTGTACATCGTTTAATCCTTACAAGAAATATTGGCACAAATGAAGGATCACAAATCAAGGTCGAATGTGACCGATACAACGAGGTAAAATTGATTTGTCAAGAGTTGAAATTTCAATTTCGATACAAATTGATTAAATATTATAATTAAATAACAATAATTAAAATGGCAATATTAGCTTGATTTTAAATTATCAATCAGACTATTATCAACTGACGTAGACAGATATTAATCACAAAATGAAAATGTAAGCAATAATATCAATACGACGGAAGATAATAAGAAATAATTAATTCTAAAATGAATTAATATAACAATATCCGTAATCTAAGAAAATAATATTATAAATCACGTCGAGGTCACCAAAATGTACGGGCCGGGAGCCTATGACGATAATACGCGCGCCCCGGACACCTTATAATCGCTCACCACTAACACCTAGGTCTTAAATATGCGAGCACTAGCTGGGTGTGTAATGGTGTAATAGTTCGAACAGCAGTGGTCGGGATCGCCGGGCAAATACTGTCGAACTACGTAATGCGTGTAGTGTAATTATGTGTATTATCTGTGTGTTAAGTGTGTATATATGTGGGTGTGTTTATAATAATTAATAATAAGGAAAAATGGTAACACAGTTGCTGGTATAAATGAGTTGCTGTATAATACAATAATAATAATAAATAACAAATAATAAATAAGGCAATAAATCACAGCAACACAATAATGGTGTAAAAAAATATAATATAATGAATCGCAGCCCTTATGGCTAAACGAGATACATGTATGCTATTATGGCCATTCTCACCCAAAACAGAATAAATTATATAAATTAGCCCTTCTGGCTCAACAGAGTTAAGGTTTAATATTATGTGCAGCTATGTGAGCTGTAGGTATATAAATTCGTTAAATAATATTACAATAATATGTAGTCCTTATGACAAATCAGAATAATGATAAA
Source organism: Metopolophium dirhodum (assembly GCF_019925205.1). Lineage (NCBI taxonomy): Eukaryota > Metazoa > Arthropoda > Insecta > Hemiptera > Aphididae > Metopolophium > Metopolophium dirhodum. The sequence goes on from NC_083564.1 coordinate 17,478,066, forward strand.
TTAATAATACTATGCGGCCCTTCTGGTACAACAAATAATAATTATAATACGAAATGGGTAATAGTAAAAATAATAATAGTAATAAGAATAACTCACAATTTGTGGAGCGCAGACTGGCCAGCTGGTCTCATACTTCTGCTATAACAATAATGTATAAAAAAAGACAACACTGGCGATACGCACCGGGTAATGATAATAATAATAATAATAATAATATAACAAGAATTTTATATAATAATTCGTGGCGATTCGCGCCCACGATACAATACTATTTACTATTAAATAGCCGGCGATTCGCGCACACTCAATATATTATAATAATATGGCAATTTGCGCCGCGGAACTTAAAGTAAATTGAATTACAATATGTATAATAAATGGCCCTTATGGCGCACAATAATAAGATTATAATTAAATACTTGGCTATTCGAGCCTGCAACAAAAATCTGTAAATAACAATACTTTACCGTTTTAGTATAAAAAATATTATAATATTGCGGTACAAAAATGCATGCGTGGATACTGCTGCGAGAACGTTCGGTACGAGACAAAAATCGCGGCGGCCGTGTTAAATAATATTCGCGGAGCCAGCTCGGCGAAGTGCGATAACGCGGTGATAATAAAAATAATTATGTATAATAATACTGTAGGTACAATTACATAATAATTCACTGGACACGTTTGAATAATATATACAAAAATAAAACAATGATTACAGCGGTGATTGTGTGTGTGTGTGTGTGACCAGCTGTTCCCCCGTGGCCGATATCTTATTTCTGTTATGTTGCGGCGGCAACAGCATCTAAAAACAATAAATTGTATTTTATGAGTTTTTTTTTTTATAGTGATTCTATACTCTTGACTAGTTGGTATAATATTACTATTATAAATTTTTTCCATAGCTGGCCTTAATTGAGTGGTTTTTATATTTTATTGCTGTGGTTTCCCCTTTTTTTTTTTTTTTATTTATATATATGTCTATGTGTATACAGAGATGCCGTGATGTTTGCCTAGTCTTTGTCTCTGTTGGAATAGGCGTTCGCATTATGTTAAGTCTACGTTTCTTGTTGGCGTTTTCAGGTTGTTTATTGTGTTTTGCTATTATTATATAATTGCGTACCGTTGCTAAAACGTTTCTGGTGTTTTTAGCCCTTCTTTTATATATTTATTTTTCTTTCTTTTTTTTTTTTTTGGTGTGAATTTAGCATATATCTTATATTAACTGTATGCTGAAATCAGTATTGTGGCACTGTTGTTCGAGGCGACATCTCAACAGTTTCTCTTGGTTTCTTTTTCTTTCTCTTTCTTTTGCAATGGATCGCATCGTGAAAACGTATATTTTAAGAAATAGTGCGTATTTTTTTTATTTTTTGTTATTATACTAATTTTTCCAGATTTATTGTAGTTTCTTTTTTGTTTAGTTCGTGGTCGTCGTGACCTAACACTAGAGGTTGAGTGGCCGGAGGGGATCATCCCGCCCCCTGAAGATGAAGTGGTCGAATTTTTGGAGCATGAGGAGGGTGACGACAACGGCACCGTAACTTTGTCGTCGGACACTGATTCTGAATAATAATCTTTAATGGTTTTACAGTTCAATAAATTGGTTTTTTTTTTTTTTTTGGTTTATTTTGGTTTTTTTTTTTTATTTATTATCATTTTTTTTTTTCAGGTTATTAATTATGTATGTTTTTTTTTTTATTATTTTTTTTTTTGAATGATTGGTGAGTGCGTAATTTATTATAATTATTATTATTAATTTAGTCTAATTTTTCATGGTATGGTTTTAATCTATCTACATGTATAATGTCCGTGGTTTCTTTTTCTTTGAGTGTTAAAGCAATCTTGTAGTTTACGTCTGAGATTTTTTCTAAGATTTTAAAAGGGCCTCTATATTTGTGTGCTAATTTCTTTGTTTCTCCTTGTTTCTGAAATTTAATTTTTACTAGTACTTTTTGGCCGGGTTGGTATTCTACTTCCTTGTGGCTTTTGTCGTACTGTTTTTTTTGCTTAATTTGTTCTGCTTCTATCAATTTAGGCAGTTCTTGCCTAACTTTTTGTAATTGTGTAATCGCTTCGATTCTATTATGTTCTGTTTCAGGTGGGTAGATTTTGTTGTCTAGTGGTTGCGTTGCCTCCGTGCCGTACATTAGATAGAATGGGGAGTAACCAAGTCTTGCGTGTGGGTGTGTATTGTACGCGAATATTACCATTTTGTAGTATAGTGCTCAGTTTTTTTGGTTGTTGTCGACGTAATGTGTCAGGGCATTGCATATGATTTTATTCATTAATTCAGTCATCCCATTACTTTGTGGGTGGTACGAAGTAGAAAATTTTTGAGTTATTCCCAATCTTTCGCATATATTTTTAACTTCAATGTTTTTAAAATGTGTACCTCTGTCGCTGACGAAGTATTTTGGTGTGCCGTAGGTAGTTATTATATCGAATAGAAAATCGATGGTTGCTGCTGCATCTGCGTTTGTAACAGCCTTCGCAAAAGCCATCTTTGTTGCATTGCAGGTAGCTACTATTAAGTATTTTTTACCTTTGGATATGGGTAATGGTCCTAAATAATCAAAGCATAGTCTTGACATAGGTTTTGTGTCGATTAATGGAATAGGTTGCAATAGTCCTGGTTTTTTACCGTTTTGGTTTTTTGAAAGTTGACATGACGTACAGGTTTTTATGAATTTGTTTGTGTCTAGTGTCATTGTCGGCCAGTAATATTTTTCCTTTAGTCTTGCTAAGGTTTTTGTAATTCCGAAATGTGCCGATAGCGCTGACTCGTGGTAGGATTTCAGTACTATATTGACTAAATTTTTTGGTATTACTAATAAATTTTTGATTCCGTTCGGTGACCAATTTTTAAAAAATAACATATCGTTTTTGATTGTAAATTGTCTAGATTTTCTTTTGTATTTTGAATTGTTGTTTTCAGTTATTGCGGATATGATGCCTTTGCAAAATTCGTCATTTGATTGACTTCCTTTGATGTTGTCTATATTTATTGTGTCAAAATTTATTTCTTCTGTCTCTGTAGTTTCGAAGATTTTTTTTACTTGTAATGTGTCTACTGGGTATCGTGATAAGCAGTCCGCGGCTGTATTCCAAAGGCCGGGGCGATGTTTAATTTCAATGTCGAATTCTAATAATTTAAAAATAAATTTTGTTATTCGGGATGATGGATTTTTCATTGTTTGGTAGTATTGTAAACTTGAATGGTCGCTAAATACTATTACCTTTCTGCCCAACAAATATTCTTTAAAATAGTTCACTGCGAATACAACTGCCGACATTTCTAATTCTGTGGTCGTAAAGTTTCTTTCACCCCCCTTTAATTTTCTTGAAGCGAATGCTATAGGGTGTCGTTTTCCATCGTTGTCGTTTTGTTCTAAAATTCCCGAGAGTCCTTCTAATGACGCGTCCTTGGTTACAAAAACTTGGTGTCCGTCCTCAAAATGAGCTAGTACGGGGGCTGTTATTATGGCTTTTTTTAAAATTGAAAATGCATTTTCTTGAGAGCTATCCCAATGAAATCTGTTTTCCTTTTTTGTTAGGTCGGTCAGTGGTGTGGCGATTTTCGCAAAATTTTTTATATACTTTCTGTAATAACTAGTTAATCCTATGAAAGCTCTTACGTCTTTAATTTTTGCTGGTGTTGGGAAAAGTGTTATCGCCTTTATATTTTTTTCCAGCGGTGTTAGTCCTATATTTGATACTTTATGACCTAATAATTCTATTTCCGTACCTAATATTACGCATTTGTTAGTTTTTAATTTTAATCCGGCTTCGTCTAGTCTTTTGAGTATTTCCTCTAATCTGGCTAATGCTACCTCAAAGTTGTTTCCGTAACAGCATATATCGTCCAAGTATGCTATCATTGTTCTATATAAAAGGTCACTGAATAAATTATTGATAACTCTTTGAAAAATTGGGCCCGAATTTTTAAAACCTTGGGGGATTCGTTTAAAGTTATATAGGCCAAAATCCGTAATAAAGGCTGTCTTATCTTGGTCCTCTTTTTTTACTGGGATCTGAAAATATCCTTGGCAAAGGTCGATAGAACTGTAATATTTTGCACCCTCTAAGCTTCTGAAAAGGTCTTGTGATCTAGGTATAGGGTGTTTGTCACTAATTGTTTCATTGTTTAGTTTCCTATAATCTACTAAAAATCTGTATTCGCCTTTCTCCTTTTTAGGTATTAAAAATACTGGTGCCGCGTAATTGCTTCGACTTGGTTCGATAATGTCAGCTTTTATCATTTTATCAATTAACGTTTTTAATTTTTCTCTTTGAATTGGGGGTGTTCTGTATGGGGGTTGGAATATAGGTTTGTCGGATTTTAATTTAATCTCGCAGGGTTCCACGTTTGCACACCCTATATTTAATGGGTCGGACGTAAATAAATGTTTAAACCTTTTTATTAATTTTGATGCTTTCACGCGTTGATCATTTTTTAGTCCCTTAGAAATGTTTATTATTGTGCCTTGATCGTCTCTTATTTCATTCTCATGTATCATAGTTTCGTTATTTTGAGTTTTATACTCGATGCTTTCAGTTGTATAAATGTTTAAGTTGTGATTTATATTATGTTCGTACCATATCTCGTCCATTTTTATAAAATTATTGTCGATTTGTATGTTTTTATTTTTAAAATCGACTATTAGGTTGTATCTAATATTAAAATCGTTTCCTAATAGTAATTTACAATTTAGTCCTTCAACGACGTATACTTTGATTTGATATTGGCGTGCGTTGATTGTAATTATTAATTCTGTTGTTCCTATTTGTATCAGTTCGTTGTTGCCAGCGCCTGTTATAGTCATTTGTTCTTTGGGTTTTGTGACTTGTTTATTTTTTACTAGGGAATAATCTATACATGATATATTTGAGCCTGTGTCTATAATTGCATTTTGTTCGTTACCGTCTAATTTTATTTTTATGGATAGCACTCTTTGTTTTCGTTCAGTATCTGAATCTACGCTTATATTTTGATTGTTGATTTTGATTTCATTTTTGTGTTGAATAAGCTGGTTTTTGGTTTCTATGGCTTTCTCGTCTTCTTGTATAGGCCGGTTCCGATATTCCCTTATGTAGTTTCCGCATATTTCGCAAAACATAACGTTTCCCCCCTCGCTCCAATACTGTTCTCTGTCATCTTGGTCGTCTAGTATGTCCTTGGATGTGGACAAATATTCGCAGTCTTGACAAAATTTTGAGTACCATATTGTGGATTTGTCTGTTTTAAAATTATTGTTGGTTTTATTTTTCTCTATAGTGTTTTGTTGGGATAATTTTAAGCGATCGAAACATTCGTGTAAGAAATGGTCTACATTTTCTTCTATAGTATTAAAGTTGGGAAAAACTGTGTTTATTGTTATGTTATTGAATTGACGAGGGTTATATGTTTCTGTTATGATTCCTGGTGTCCAATGGCAATTTTTATTGAATATCCCTATATTTTTCCTATTTAATTTCCAGTAAATTATGGCATTTGTATATTCGGAATTTTCGTGTATTAAATATAAGTTGAAATTGAATTGGTCACAGATAAACGCTAGATCGTCATCTTTAAGATAGTAGCCAGATTTGCAATTAGGAATGCCGAGCATATTTAATAATTCTACTGTCTTTCTATATATACCATGTTGTTTAAGACATATTCGTAGTGCGTGGGCACCACAGTCACCGTCTCCGGGTACATTTTCCGTTTTTATGAATGAACCCGCGATTTGTGAGATTTCATTTTTTAATTTATCGTTGATTGTGTTATTGAAATTTTTCCCTAACGTGATTATATTACTAGTTTGTGAACCATTGTTTTTAAAATATTTATTTTGTTTTTCATCGTCATTGTTTGGTAGTAGGCATATTAAAATTTTTATTTGCGTGTCTTGAAAAATAAACTTAATCATAGTAGAAATAACTTTACAATCCTTTTTGTCTCGTCCAGTGCAGATTTTGGGTAAAGCTAAAGTAGTAATATTATTCTCAATACAAAATTTCCTAGTGTTAGCTAGTGTTCTAAAAATGTTAGTGTACGCTGGTTTGTCGTAATATTCATTTTTTGTTATTAGATATAGAACCCATTGTCTTCCGTTTTTCAAATAAGCAATTTCGGTTATTTTTTTTCTTTGGTCTATTAAATTTTGAACGTTGTTAAATTTATTTCTAAATTGTAATGCGATCCACTTCGACATAGTAAGGCATTGACTTGTGCAATGGCCGATTGCGATATCATTTCGTAATGATAAAATATTTACCGTCTGTTCACTGTAATCGCATAGGAAGTCGGTTCTATCATTATTGCTGAGTAGGAATTTTTGAAATTCGTTTAGTGGGTTCAAACTACTTATTGTTACGATGTTTTCTACAGCTTTTTCGTCATCGTCGTTTACTTCATTAGTTATTAGTTTATTTGAATTTTTTGATTTGTACCAATTTTCTACAAAATGAATATAATTATTTTTTTCATTTTTTTTTTCTCTGTTAAATTTAGAGGTGTCGATTTTTAAATTAATATTATTTGTTCCCCGAGGTAGATATTCCGATTTTTCTCTTAACTCGGGTGCTATTCGTTTTTTGAAAAATTGCAATCGTTTGCATAATGTCCTTTTTCATTGCATTTGTAGCATATTATGTTTTCTCTTCCATTAAATTTTTCCGGTGTTGAGTATCTTTCTCTGCTGTTGTCCCTACTGTGCTGTTTTCTATTTGCGTCATCTCCACGATTTCTGTTGTTATATCTATTTCTGCTTGTATCTCTGGACCTGTCGTAGGAGTTTTTCCTATCCCTTGAATAAGACCTATCTCTATTATTGCTAATTTCTCTGCTGTTATCTCTGTATTTATGGTTATTATATCTATCTTTACTATTTTCTCTGAACTTATAGTCGTTGTACCTATAGGGATAAGGACTTTTTTCCCTATAATTGTTCCTGCCTTTGTAATCTGATTTGTGTGGATGTGGACTTTTGTCTCTGTTGCGTGATCTATCTTCAAAATTTACTGTCTTGTCGTATTTTTTTAAATTGTTCATTTCGGTACATAGTTGATCAATTTTGTTTTTGTAATAACTGTCTATTCCTTCTAATTTTGTATTTAAACGTTTAATTTCTTGGTTGCTGTCTTTTGTTTCGGTATTTAATTGCATTACTTGTTTGTTCAAAATTTCTGTGTATTCGCTAAGTCCTGAGCTTCTTGAATTGATTCTAAATTGCATTAGTTCATATTTTTTTAAATTTTCTTTTAACTTTTTTAAGTTACTGTTGTCGTGAAGTGAAATTGCGTGCAATATAGGTTCCCTTATACCTTTTAGTATGTAAACACAAATATCTTCCTCTTTCATATCCTTGTCTACTTGACTACATAAATATTCTATTTCCGTAACAAAACTAGAAATTGACTCTAAGTCGTTTTGTTTCCTATTTTCTAATTTGTCTTTCAGTATTATAGAGTATCCTATTGGTTGAAATTCGTTTATGAACTCACTTTTTAGATTTTCCCATGACCAGTTTCTTCCTTTGTTTTCCAAGTTTTGTAAAAATTTGTTGGCAGTATCTTTCAGAAATATTGATAAGAATTTCATTTTTTCATTGTCGTCCCAATTGTTTATTTGTGCTGCTTTTTCGTACTATCTAAGAAATATTTTGATGTCTCCTTGTCCGGAAAAACTATCTGGTTTAATTATCATTTTTTCCATTTGTGTTTTGGATTTTTGTTTTTTTTATTATTTTGATATAAGGTATTACTAGTGTCTTAAAATTTTGTCTGCCTGAATTATTAATTTATTTGCGTTGTTATTTTGTAGTGAAAGAAGTTGATTTTTATTAATATATTTATACTTAACAATAACTACTTAATTTTTGAATAATTTAAGAATTAAAATTAAAATATATTTTTTTTTTTTTTGAAATAAACTAAATACAATTTTAAAGGGCGAACGAAAATTAAAATAAAAATTATTTAAATTATTAAAAAAACTAATCTACAATCCTAATATTAATATTTAAGTATATTACAAAACGTTGCTCACCTTGGCGTATACGTGTAGACGCACGGTTAGCAAAATTGTACTCACGCGGCACAAACGTTGTCTTGTCGGTAAGACAAAAATCGAACGCGTATTTGTTAGTTAATCGGTATACACGCACACAATTGCGTTCTGGGTTTCTACTGTACCCAAAACTCTTATAACTGTTATTTTAACTTGTAAAGCACTAAAAATTTGCTCCCGGTTACACTACCAGAAATGTACAATTAGTCGCACTTCACTTGTACAAAAAAAAAACAAAAAAAAAATATATATTGGTGTACTCACGAGGTACAAGCGTTACTTTTTCCGTAAGAAAAATTTATCGAACGCGTATGTGTTACTCACTCGGTATACACACGCACAAAATTGCGTTCTGAGTTACTACTGCACCCCAAAACACACACAAAAAGTATATTTTACTTTAACAGGTAAAAACACTAAACTTGCTCCGGGTTTTACTACCCGAAACGTACACAATTGTCGTACTTCACTTGTACAAAAAAATTGGTGTGCCAAGGGAATTTTTCCCAGACCACACGTAAAAACTGTTGTACTTCTCGTACATAAACACTTCGAAAAATTAAACGTGCCAAGGTTGAGGTACCAGGGCACATGCACAAAAAAAAAATGTCTCCGCCCGTGAATAAGAACCCCGTTGGGCGCCACTCTGTGGTATCACCCGTATTAGACAATACGCGGTAAACCAACTATCGCCTTACCCTCGTATTCTCTAGTTAATGACACTCTCTAAAGTTAATGAGAATGGCACTGTTAACTCGTTGAGGTACGATGGTAGGCGCTTGTCAATTCTTAGTTCGTTCCTATCTAGTTGAAATGACTCAAAGATTACATATACCTTGGCACTATTCAGTTTAATAAAACTTCATTGACACATAGTACGTATATCCCGGCGCTGTTCCTATAAAAGGTAAGAACGTAAGAATGACTAAAATAATGTTTAACTCGGGTTTTCAGGTCGGAAACACTTTTATTGTATTTAAACAAACATTAATAAAACACTTAGCAAATTCAGATCGCCTAGCCCGTACTACGATCGGCGTTTCACACGCACGTCGTAGCTACGTCCTCGCCGAATCACTCAGCGACAACGGGGGGCCGTGCCTGCGCGTACGGCGGTGTTATATAGAAAATATTATTGTCGCCTCAGCACATTATTGCTTCACTGGCCTGACCTATGTCAATAATTTACAATTTGAAATATTCCCACCTATATTACATATATATAAAATAATATTATTTTGACGACTGTCTGCAATATACGACAATACCTATACATACTAAAGTATATACTCTATACATACTATAGTATATACCTATATACACTAAAGTATATACTCTATACATATATAATATATAATATATATATATAGTAATAGTATATGTACATACCTATATACTATGTACATACTACATACTATGTACATACTATACATACTATGTACATACTATATACATACTACATACTATCTACATACTAGATATTATATACATACTACATACTATCTACATACTAGATACTATATACATACTAGATATTATATACCTACTTTGTACATACTATGTATATACTATTGTTTATACCTATACCTATATATATACCTAAGTCTATCCTCCGTACATACTTTAATATATACGTATATATAGCTAAGTATATACTATATACATACATACTATGTAGCAAATATTACTTACTATTTATATACTATGGTATATTATACGTATATCAAGTCTACATCTCTAGTTTAGTATATACCTATATATATTAGTATCAGTCATGTATATATATTTATAGTGATAACATAAGCAACATAAGCAAATTTTATGTATTGATATGTCTAAAAATCATACTTTATTCGTCCCACACGATCAGTGGGAATGTACATACGCACTTTTTTACAGTGAAATCGGCACTGTGGATTTTATTAATAGTTCAATACCAGCGTAGGTATATATTATTCTATATACATGTATGATACTACACTAAAATTCTATACACGTATGATGTATATAATATAGTATATATACTATATTTTAAAATATCATATGATCACTATGTATGGCTACTAACTTGTCTATTATTCATAAACTAATTTGTTAACATAGGTATTCTACGGGCGTATAAGTAACGTGAATAATGTGACACATGCACACAATATTATGCGATACCTACATGGAAAATATCAGCCTATACCCGCACCATATTAGGTACTATACGTGGCATATTATTATTATTATTATTGTACTCATGACTTAATGCTCTTAAGGCTACTTAAGGCTCCGTGACTTAGTTGGTTAAAGCATCGAAATATAGAGGCAAGACGGGGATCGGGAATTCAAATCTCTCCGGAGCATTTATGAAATACTTATTTATTTATTTAAAACTATTTAGGCATATTATTTATATTTTTATAATTATAATAAAGAAATAAAATTGTATCGCAGACGAGTGTATCCAGATATCTCTTTATCAGTAGGGCATATCCAACACGGATATATCCACAGACGTTGTCATACCGACATAATATGAAACCATATCATATTATATTGTATTTATTCTTCTGTACTATATACATGGTATAGCGGAGTATAATATAGTATAGTACCTACATTAAAGTAATAGTATATAGCATAGTATAGTATTTAATAGCCTATATATATATGTATATATATATATCAGAGTAAATACTCTATGTTATATGCTAAACTATATACTTGTATATAACCAAGTAAATACAGTGAAACTTCCATATAACGAACTTCCATTTAACGAAATTTTCTGTTTAACGAAATATTTTTAAGAACTATGACCTTCATTGTTAATTACACGTAAATGTATCTCCAAATAACGAATCTGATGTTTCTATATAACGAAATAATTATTCGATAAAAACCAGTTTTTGTAAATGTTGTCACTATCAAATTGATAGTTTATGTCATAGTTCTAAAATTGTACATGAACAATGTAGGTACCCGATAAAGATAAGACACCGAAACTTGACAATATTAAAACTTTTTACGAAAGAAGGACAATTTTCAAAAATAATAAGCAAACAAAACTTACTGATTATTTCTTTTAAATTATATTTAAGGTTAAAAATTAAATTAAACTGTAATATGATGTTTGATGTTGTTTTTACATACATACAATATGCATAATAAAAAAATAATAAAAAAAAAGTTGAAAAAAATAAGTAATTCTATTTAACGAATTCCTCTATATAACGAATTTTTTTTGCTGCTTATTCGACTTCGTTATATGGAAGTTTCACTGTAGTATAATATAGTATGGTATATACTTCTTATATATATATACCTATATCTAGTAATAGCATTGGCGCAACTAGGGGGGGGGGGTGCTTTGGGCCCCCTAAGTCAAAATTAGCACCCCCTAAAAAATAGTTTAAAAATTTGAAAAAAAAGTTAAAAATTTATCGAATTACAATAATTATAAGTTATAACACAATAATAATTTTTATAATATAACATTTTGTTATTTATAATGTTGAATTATCGGATGTGTTGATTTTAATTTAGTGGAAATAAGGATGCCGAAGTGGCCTAGTTATTTTAAATAGTCTGTGCTATATAATATATCTGTATAGTATATTTATCAGTACCTACCTAACATACTAATATAATCTGGTATTGGTATTCTCCAAGGGACGGAAATATTCTCGTCATAATGACGTCTGGCATACGGGCTATACGCCGATACGCCACAACAAAAACACAACACAGTCTACTAGGAATTAGGATACTAAGATTTATAATAAATTTAATGGTCTTAGGTTACAGTGCAGTGTGTAACACAAAACACTACATTTACGTATTAGTGTATTACGTATGTGGTGTGTTAGAGGCGTTTCTTATATAGTTATATTATTATTGCTAAAAATTATATATTGATCGATATTGCATCGTCAATTGTATGTTTATTACGACTTACAAGTGTTAATTAATCGATTTTAATCATGTTTTCAATCTTTAATTTTAAAAACAAAATTAAACAAAATACATCAAAGAAAATATGTAACCATGAACAGAACGATGGACATAATGATGATGATGAAAACATTCAACTAAAAAATAATGTTTTAAATTTGAATATACAGTCTGTTGATTTGGGTGATATTGAAGCAACCTAAACTTCAAGTAAGTAAAAATGAAATAAATAATAATTAACTGTAATAAGAATAAAACAAGAAATCACACGATTCTTGATTAATACATACTGACGTTTGACATATTAAATTGTTTTGACATACCAAGTGTCTTATATTATTTTATTTTACAAAAAAAAAGTTGAAGCATTTTTTTTTTCTAGATATTTCCACTAACAAAATTTGGACCTCAAAATAGAAGTTGTAATGCTAAACACTATAGTGAATTTGAATGGTTAGAATATAGTGGGTCTCGTGATGCTGTTTTTTGTATAAAAGTTAGCAAATATAATAATATTGTTTTAAACATAATTATACTTTGGAATATGCTTGGTATTTATTGAATTATTATTTTGAAATTGTTTAGGTGTAATTATGTCATCAAAAAGAAAACGAAAAGAATCTATTAAACTTAAAAGTTTTCATGTGTCTGTTACAACTGGTGCTGGAGGAAATGACATCTGTAATCAAGGTGTTGACATGAATAGAACAGAAAACTATAAACAATATTGGTGTTCTCATGCATATTATGCTGTATTGGATGCAATTATAGGCCACTTTGAGTTAAGGTTTTCAAAAGAGAGTTTGGAACTTGCAAATTCAATAGATAATTTCATTAAATTAAATATGACTAAAAGCATGATGTTTATTGATCATTACCAAGTAAGTCAATTAATAAATACATATAAATGGAATGTAATAATTGTTTAATACAATGATGTATTATTGTATTAAACAATTATTACATTTATTATAGATGTATTTCTATAATAAATTGTAAGTAATTATTAATTTATTTTATTAGGCATTGTTTTCTATTGATAAAGAAGCATTACGTTCTGAAATGACTGTAGCACACAACTGTGCCATACAGTTAAAACCAAATTTTGGTTTAGAAGAATTAAAAACCATTATTTCAAAAGAAGTCTATCCTAATATTCATTCCTTACTTAAAGTAGCCCTGATACTACCTATCAGTTCTGCATCGCGTGAACGATCTTTTTCAGCCATGCGTCGTATCAAAAACTGGACTAGAACATCTAGTGTATTGCACATCGAGAGAGATATTGTTAATAATCTAGACCTCAATATTATACTAGACAAATACTCAAAGAAAGACCGTCGTATAGGTTTAATATTATAGTAAAAAATGTAAATAAAATATATTATATATCATGTAGAAAAATAATAACATATAAATTGATATAATATATTATTATTAATAAAAAAATTAAAAATTAAAAATTAAATCAAAAAAAATAATTTTAAGTGACTTTTTGTTCTGGGTCCACATCAAGTATGACTTTTTTTTTGTTTCTGTTTTTAAAAACAATTTGTACTGTCCTGTGTAGACACAGAACTATGGTTTTTGTTTTGTTTTAGTGGTTAATATAGGCAAATAGTGGAGTTGGGTCCCATCGAGTCACAAAAAAACCTGGAGCTTAAGCACCCCCTACTTCAAATGTCTAGTTGCGCCAATGAGTAATAGTATATTGTATACTTGAATAATAATACTGACATAGGCGTGCGCAGTGTTTTGATTCCGGGGGTGTACACTAGAAATTAGGATCCACAATAATTTTGAAAACAATTATAGGTACAGATGGCAGATGTTTTAAAGATAACAAATGCACTAAACATATTTATTTTATTTTATTTCATTATTCATTCTAATATAAATATTACATAACAATATATAGCTAGATATACAATCTTATAATGATAATCTACGTTTTAAAGGAATGACATATTTTCCGAATTCGTCAATAATTTCATTAATTTTAATTTTAATTTACAATTAATTAATTAATAATTAGAACCCTTGTCGTTTCTGGTGAAGAGTCCGGGGGTGCCCCTGCGAGCACGCCTATTAATACTGATATAAGATGTTTATAAAGATATTTTGAACGCAATAATATAATTTGTTAACAGATTATATTATTGGGATGCGACAATAACATAAACCCCCTCCACAACTCGCACACTATACAGGGATATAATGTATAGGAATACACAACGTATAACAGTAAAAACATCGTATTAGGGCCTACACATTCGATATATGTATATATATATATATATATATATATTATATACATCAATATTGCTACAAATTATATATTTACTGCCATGATGCATTACTTAATATATATATATGTATATTGAAGACAGAAGAAGACTTAGAAGAAGCTTTAAAAAAAAGTACGTATACTTATAATATTATAATAAATTTTACTATTAAATGGATGTATTAAATTTAAAGGAATTTTGGCGTTCCTACGTATAAATAATATTTCGATAAATATAATATGTAGGTATTAACAATTAAAAAAATATATTTTTAGCTGTCGTATGCCCGATTGGTGATGAACATGTCAATATTAATGATGAAGTGCACGAAGTTCAAGACAAAAGTATGTCAAATATTTATTCATCTAAAACATTTCATTAATATTGTTTATTAATATTTTTTAGCGGTAATAAACGATGGCATTTCCGCAAAACTTAGATCTATTGATCAGAAAAGGTCCAGCTCATTTCAAAATTTACAGAAGCAAGCTACGAAAATGAAACAAATGTCTGAAAATAGATTTTGCCAGGGAAAAATTGGCGAGAATGTGATGATAAGAATACCCGATGTAGATAGAGCAAGATGTGATCTTCGCAATATTCTAGGTGTCATACTTTCTGGTAACTTAGAACTTTATATTTATTCTTATTCATAAATATAATATAATATAATATAAATTTATGCTTTATAGTAAAAGACAATTTGTACGAAATTGGGACCAAGGAAGGAAAAATAAACCAAATGTATAGTCGTAACCAATTTAAGTTATGCAAGGAGTCTTTTATTACGACCGAAGAAGTACCTGAAAACATACTTTCCTTAAGAGAGGTAGCTCGACACAATTCCAACTTGGGCGGTCAAGGATATCATAGATGTGGTTGTACGCAGAAGTGTAAAACAAAAAAATGCAAATGTAAAGCAGCAGGTAAACTATGTAATTCTAAGTGCCACAGTAGCAACCCGTGCTCAAATAAATAAAAATGTATACTAATATTCATCTAATAAATAATAATAAATAAATAAATTTAATATTTATTATTATATTGTATTAAATTTATTTAATTGTATTGTTTTGAACATGGTAGCATACATTGCCCTTCAAGGATTCGGTCATTGTACACAATGTCCGAGCAATGTGTTTTATTTTCACTTTAACCACTAAAATTGGGCATTGTACACAATGCCCAACTACCTCATCTTGTCCGTAACATATACACTAATACACTAAAATACGAAGTAACTATTTTTTTCATATAAAACGTCCATTGTTTGTATGAATAAAAGGAGAAGCACAAACGCCGATCCTTACTGGACTGTGTGGGTGAAAAGAAATATTTTAGAGAGTGTTGGTTTTATAATTAGAACGCTTGATATTATGGTTGAATATTGATCAATTGACACTACTTTTTCATAGTTATTAATAATTATTATACCTACACAATATTATGAAAATTATATTTTTACATTTTTATTCCGTTTGGAATTTGTTAAAATACTATGTTAAAATGTTTGTTCAATAAAAAGAAAAATTACTAAAGTAATATGTATATATGAGGTTTTTACTTTGACGTATCATTTTAAATTTTGCCAGAAATTTTCTTGAGTGTAAAGAAAAACTATTTAATAAACCATAATATTAGTCATGTGTCTGGAATTTTTTTATTTTTCCTAAATTTATTTTAGAAAATTTTAACTTTAAGTTAAGTTACTTTTTTTCAAAGTTAATATTTAACTTAAGAAGTTAACAAAAATAATATGAGTTACTTTTAACTTAACTTGTAAAATAACTTAACGTAACTAGTTAAAAAAAATCGTTAACTTGCCCAGCATTGATTTCAACGATAATGAACAGTATATTTTATGATTAATAAATAATAATATAACACTTGGTAATCACGATTTATTATAATGAAACACTTTTATGCATATAATATAAAATAAAAGCAAATATTTTACGTTCGTAGCGACATTTTGGTAGACGGTCGGTGACTGTCATGTACAATAAAAAACAAATATTTCGAATATTACTATAATACTATCGCTCATGCAAACGACGATATCTTATCTTATAACAAATTATTACATCACTGGGCCCGATAGGGCACGGTGGCTGGTTGGGACGTAAAAACATCGATAACATTTTGAAGAAAATATGACGAAAAGTTCAAAAGTATTCTTCACAACAGTAGGTATCTATGCGGCATTCCGACATGTTCACTATTCACAATTATTATTCAAAGTAGAGCAGTAAAGATCAATTTGGTAAAATGTAACTGAAAACAAATTTATTTTTGGTACTGTAACAATTATCGTCATCGACATCGTACATTACTCCCTACGTTGAGCACGGCTAATATGCTGAGTGTTAGTAATGACAAATGTGTATATATGTATGAAATATATATTATGCTGACGCGATATTTAGCTCACATCGTGTAAATAACCGACCTAGACGCCTGGCGGAAGTCAGTTATGATAGAGTCGACAGTGAGGGAGTCGATAGAATAGAGTCGGCGGTTGATAGTTGGATGGTCAAGAATGAAGAGTCGACAGTGAGGTGGTCGATAGTGGAACTCGAGGGCTGACAACGACCTGAAGAGGACCTGCGGACGACCAGCTCAACCCACATTTGGACATCGGCACCCACGACACACCATGGCCCGATCGGTAGCCCGGAGTATAATTTATAAGTATATTTCAATATTGTAACTTGTAGTAAATAATAATAATACATCAATAACAGATATATATATATATATATACATTACGTTGAGTACTTGCTTCACATAAGGTAACCCTGATCCCTAGTAATAATATCACACACCGAGGTCGAGTCTCCGAGACCTCGTTAATAAAAACAGAACGACACCGGAACGGGGAAGAGCCCAGGTGAAGAGGAGACGTTACAGTACCTATCATAAAAGATTTTTTTTTGTAAAAATTAAAATATGTTTAGTTGTTATGTAGGTATAGTGTATAAGTGTTATTTAGCCTTTTATAATAAAGTGTAGGTAGTACACATAATTTTATGAAATATACACATATGAACATGTATAAATGCGTAATCGTACAAGTTATAAAATCTAAAAAGGGTCATGGTTCAAAAAATGCATGTATTTTTCAAAAAACGTAAAAAACATGAATAATCCTAGGTATAACACGCGGGTTGAAGTAACAACCCTAGCGTTCGCAGCGTAGCCTGTGGCCGTTTAATCGTGCCACTAATTTCGGGACGTTATCAGACTTGGGAGATTGGCGATTAAAGATTTTCATGACTTTTTGATTATTTGATTATAGTAATTTCACAGAATATTAAAAAATAATTATTCTGTGGCAATAGATATAGGTACTAGACAGTGTGGTACTAGGACCTTTTACGAGTGATTTTTTAATACATTCCAACCGATTGAAAATTGTTGCATTTATTATTAAAGCATTGTTATAATTTTGACTTTTATCGTAATTCGTAGTGTTAATCGTGACCAGCCCTCAGTCCGCAATCTATTTGTTATTTAATATTATGTAAGTTACAAAATTGCTGTACATTATGTCATTATGCATGACAGGTAAACAGTAGTTTCAATTTATTATTGGTTAAATTGTATTAAATATTACTTATAATTTATAAGGTATAATAGTATAATGATGATATAATATTATACTATTATAGTAATATTTTATATTATTATAGTTCTAATAAAATATTTCGAATCGAAATCGAAATTTTCGATACTTTCAAGTTTCAGTTCGGAGTGAGATGAAGATGGATGAATATAGCTAGGTTTCACTGGAAGAGTTGATGTTTATGCGAAAGTTTATTTTCATATTATTAATAATTTACATTTACTTTTTATACTTAAATTAAATATTTATTGCCACGGACAATCTGTTAGCTGGGTGACGTAGAAGCATTTATACGTTTACTCCCAAAAGCGCAATGTATAAAATACGCGAGCCCTAACAGTCCAAACCCATCTTCATTTCTCTACACTAAGTTTAATATACGTACCTTTTTGCATATACTATACATCGGGTATCACCTTAGGTTTAAATAATTTTTTGAAAAATATATACAATATATTTAACGATGAATCGTTTTACATTTTATATAATTCATGAAATTAAGCATTCATAATTATCATACTTCATACATATTACATACCTATGCGATATGCGATTGTATATACTTCATAAATCTTTTTCGATTAAAATTGTGTAAATCATTTAATTAAACAACCGGGTATCAATTGTATTATATCACGTGTAAGATCACTGACACAAGGTGGCAGAATGCATTTTAAAAATTAAAAACATAAAATAATGTTGTAGTAAAACCTGGAAACTGCAGTTTATTCTAATTTATAATCCAATTAATGTAATAACTACTGTTATTATGATAACATGAAAACATGATTTTCTCCCAATACTGCCGAGTACGAAATGTATAATAATAATTTAATATGATAAGTTTAATTGTATCAGATATATTTTAGATTTTAGATTCTGAGCGTATCGATGACTGTATTGATTTTACAATAATGTGTGTTTTTTAATTTTATAATTTTTTTAATTATGTTTTTTTGTGTCTGTAAACGATAAGTGTCCGTAAATCGTAATAAAGATTTGATTTTCATATATAATATTATACTATAGAGCATAGGCACTCACTACTATAGTTTCTATTGAGTACGTTTTCACAGCCGCGCGTACAGTACACATGCGTATCTTATGTGAGTTTTTCGATTTACATTATTTAAGTTCATACACGTTAACGGCTATAAAACTGGCCTTAAAATGTATGCAATTAATTAGACTCTACATTATTAAAAGCCTCCACTGTATTATTGCAGTATGTTTATAATTTTACTATATTGATCGATTGTGATATTTTCATTATTTCAGACGACGTTGAAAAAAGTACTGTCAAAAGAATCCAAGTGGATATAATTGAATAGATACTGAAATTCATCCAGCTACTGAAGTGCGTGGTGCAGAGTATCAGAATCAAGGTTTGTAAAGGTTAAAAAAGTTTTTTTTGTTAGGCAGAATTAGAATAATAAAATTTTAATGTATTGACTCAGTGGTATTACTTAAATGGCATCACTTAGTCACAAGCTGTACTGCTATACTCAATTTCATAAAAATGTACAGTCATATTTGCTTAAAAATCGTTACCATTCCCCGCATTCGGCAATCTAGTTGTTATTTATGTAAATTACTTAAATGTTGTATGTTATACATGATAGGTAATAGCTTTAATTTAAGAGGACACTAAACAAACATTTGTTGTATCTGTCTTACAAGTGCGTAACATACCAAATTGTACGCTCAGCAGAACATGTTTAGCTCCTTAAGTTTAAAAATTAGAGTGAAATGACCTAAAAAATACTGTCAAAAGAATCCAAGATACCACGATTCTACAGCTACTGAAGTGCGTGGTGCAAAGTATCAGAATCGAGTTTTGTAAAGGTTAAAAAAGTTAGATTAGTTGGGCAGACTTAGAATTAAAATATTTGAATGTATTGACTCAGTGGTATTACAAGAGCTAACAAATTAAATTTAAGCGAGAGACGGCGACGTGTTTTGCGTAGACTGACTGACGACCGACTGACTGCACGGAGTTACGATTTCACGCTTATATAGGCTGTCAAATATTCTAGAGGCGGCGGTGGCGGCGGCAGTGCAATCGTTCAAGAACGTTACCGAAGACGCACGGCGTGGTGCCCGAACATTCTCGACCGCCACACCACCCCCCTGCGGAGTGGCATTAGCTGGGGTCAAACATGTCCGAGAATCTTACTTGACGACTTGAGCAACTCGTTCGTACTGACAGTGTCGATGGATCGGTTTTAGGCGGTGATTGTTGATTGGGCGTATGCGGAACAGTAGATGGTAAAGCATGGCTGTCAGTTGTGATTTCGTTCATTGGGAGATAGGTGGGTTTTACTCTATCAACCGTAACCGTAACTGGTTGATTTCAAACTTTTATTGTGAAAGTATTGTCATTTCGGGCAAGTACCTCGTAAGGGCCTTGATATGGTGGTTGAAGTGCTGCTCGGACACCTCCCTCCCAGAGAAATACGTGTGAACAGTCCTTGAGGTCCGCAAAAATAAATGATCGTGGACTTGAGTGGCGAGGTGCAGGCACTGGAGAATTTTATTCATAATAATACGAAAATGGTCGAGTAAGCTAGTAGTGTCGTTCATACTGCTATTTTATAGATCATCTGCAAAGAAATCGCCAGGAAGATTTAGGGGCTTACCATAAACAAGTTCCGCCACAGACGTGGCCTTTAAATCTTCCTTAAGTGAAGAACGTATTCCGAGAAGCACGATGGAAAGTTATTCAGTCCAACGATCTTTGGCTGGGTCATGATGGCTGCCTTTAGTTGTCTATGCATTCATTCGATGAATCCGTTTGCAGCAGGGTGCCAACTGGTAGTGGGGCGGAGCGTAAAACCAAAACGTTTTGCTAAAATTTTTAAAGTGGCTAAAGTACCAATGTGTACCACGGTCAGTTGTAACGTATTGAGGTACCCCGAAGCGTGAAATCCAGCAATTGAGGAAACCCTTAGTGACATCTTCTGCAGTTATACGTTCGAGTGGGTACACCTCCGACTAACGTATACAACGGTCGATTACCGTCAGGCAGTACCTAAAAGACTGAAATGGCGGTAATAGACCGATGATATCCACATGAACATGTTTGAATCGGCGTGAAGGTGTTTCAAAGTTTTTCCAGTGGGGCTAAGACGTATCGGCTTATTTTTGATCACTGGCAGTGGAAGCAGGTATGCGCCCAAGAACGGCAATCCCTTTTTATTGCTGGCACAAATCATTCTGAAACCAAGTGAGCTGTTGCGCGTGCACCGGGGTGACTAAGGGGTAACTGTTCAAATGCGTGACGCCGGAATCGTTGTAGCAAAAATGGTCGTGGGCGTCCCGTTGACGTGTCGCAATAAATATAGGCTGGAGATCCGGGCACTGGCACCTTCTCCAAATTTAGAGATGAGCTGTTGTCAATAAAATGTTTGAGTTCATCATCCACTTCCTGAGATACAGCAAGAGCTTGGTAGTCCAGCGTTATAAACATAGCTTCAATGCGTGACATGGTATCAGGGATGATGTATTGTTCACCTTTTACGTGTTGAATGTCAGTGGTGAATTCGGAGATGAATTGGTTGAGTTGCGTAGGAGGTATCTTTTCTCTGCGTTGAATGAAAGCATATATAAGTGGCTTATGGTCGGTGAAAATGGTACATGGTTGTGCTTCGACTATGTGCCTGAAATACTTCACCGATTCATAGATGGTGAGCAATTCACGGTAATAAACGGGCCACGCACCTTGTTTTACCGAAATTTAGTTGCAATAGGTTGCCAGTTGTCATCGACTAGTTGCTGCAGACATGCACCGATAGATTGACTAGATGCGTCGGTAAAAAGTCCAAGGCATGCACCCGGATGAGGATGTGCTAAGAGTGTAGCGGTCGCAAGACTGTTTTTGCACGCGGTGAACGCTTCTTCCAACTCAGGAGTCTATTGTACAGATTGGGATCCTTTTGCCCTCGGCCTTTGAGAATTTCGTGAAGAGGTGTTTGCAGGTTGGTGGCCTTGGGAATAAACAGGTGATAAAAGTTTACCATTCCTAAAAACCGGCGTAGTCCCTCCATCGATTTTGGTAATGGATACTGCCGTAGAGCGTCGACGCGTTCCGGTGGCGGGTGGGTACTTTTAAAAGACACTTGGTATTCGAGGAACTTCACCTCAGTAGTACTTAAAACACATTTTTGTGGATTAACGATGACACCGTAGTCAGAAAGTCTTCCAAATAGGACGCGTAAATGTTGTTTGTGGTCTCCTCCAATTTAGAGAATACCAAAATGTCATCAATAAATGCATAACAGAATTCCAACCCGTTGGTACCTTCGTCTATGGAGCGTTGAAACGTTTGGCTAGTATTTCGCAATCCGAATGTCATAAAAGGGAATTCGTAAAGTCCGAAATGGCTGTTGTGCATTTATCGTCCGGATTAACAGGTATTTGATGGTAAGCCTTTACCAGATGAATTGTGGTTAATATCGTGCAGTTAGCCAGATTGTGTGAGAAATCGTGGATGTATCTGACTGGATAGGAATAGTGTGGGCGTTCAGTGCACGGTAATCACCACAAGGACACAAGCTGTTCTCCCCTTTCAGTGCTAAATGTAATGGTAAATACCACGGACTGCTCGAAGGTCTAGCGGTACCCACCTTGATCATTTCCGGAAACTCCTGCTTGGCAATTTTCAGTCTATCTGGAGCTAAATGGCGTGAGCGGCTTATAGTTATTGGATGTCCTAGTGACGTCAGGATATGGTGCACAGTTTGATGTTTTATTGCTCTGGGCAATCCGGCGGGACGTGTGATGACGGAAATTTCACGTGGTTGGCAGACCGAGGGGAAGTGTTGGCAACGGATTTTATGCTGCATTGACTTCCAGAGAACACCTTATCACCTGCAGCCAAGCCTGTAACGCCATCGATAAGACGTTTGGTACGGCAATCCGGCGGCAAATGGTAATATGCCATGAAGTCAGAACCAATGATAGGCGTGCTCACATCAGCGACAATAAAACTTCACGGGAAACTGCGTCGAAGTCCTAAGTTCAATTTGAGTTTGAGCGTTCTGAAAGTTTTTATGGTACAGCAGCTGGCCACGACGAGGTCGTAATTAGTGGCTTGGCGTCGATCCTGTAGTAGGCGTCGAGGGTAAAAAGATAAGTCGGAGCCCGAGTCGACCAAAAACTGACGTTTTGTTATTTTACCTGTAACAAACAGGCGGCTACCAGGATTCAGACAGTCTGTTGCCGCCACTACTGACTGTCGTTGGAGTTTACCTGATACTTGCAAGGAGCCTTACACTTGGTGGTCTTTTCTCCATAAGTATTATGATACCAACACCATCCTTTACCATTAGTCTGTTCCATGTTTGAACTGTCTGGAGGTGTGTTACGATCAGGGACTGGAACCTATAGGGTTATTCGGTTCTGGTTCCGGTACCGGTTATTAAATTAATTTGTTTAAGGATTCCGGTTTCGTTTCGGTTTTCTAAAAAATATAAGAGTTCTAGAACCGGTTAATACCGGTTTTGAAAAATACTGGTTATTTTCGGTTAATTTTGATTTCTGATAATTAAAGATTTATTAAAAAAAATAGTCTGAAATAATTTATTTATTCATGTTTAAACTGTAATTATTTCATGAAAATAGGAGGTATTATGAAAAGTAAAAAAAAAATGTGACAAGTCAGAACACAAAATAAAAAAAAACATTTTACTTTTATTTTTCTGAACCTGCAAACGGATAAACGAAATAGTCATTTCTATAGTCTGTAAGAATTTGGTAGTTTTATGGCTACCAAAAACTACCAAATTCTTACATATGGTGACCGTGACAGGACTAAGACAAGATCATTTATTTTAAAAAAGGTGGGGTTGAGATGTTCTTGTTGGTATTTTTTTTTTGTATTCGGATTTAGGGAATTGTACCTCTTGGGCTTATATTAATTGTATATTGAAATCTATGGGATAATTTTCGTTGGGGAATTGTATGAACTGGGTAATAGGATTGTGTTGGCTATTTTGTAGAAAAAGGGCAGAGGGAGTGTGATGTGTTGATTCGTGGCGAATGTTATTTAATGTCCATTCTATGTAGGGTACATATTGGGGCCAGAGGGAGTGTTGATTGTTGCAGTAAGTGCGGAACATTCGACCAAGTTTTCGCATGACACGCTCTGCTGGCTTTGATTAGGGATGGTAGACACTGGTGTACGACACTTGAACATTGTATTTTGTGAGGGACGTTTGCCAATGTTTACTTATAAACTGTCTACCATGATCTGACACAATATTTTTAGGGATATCATATTTAGGGAAATAATCTGTGGTTAGCTTTTTGATACATATTTTAGCGTTAGCGCGTCGGAGGGGATATGATTTAACAAAACGGGTGAAATTATCTACTATGACGAAAATATATGAGAATTGGAAAATACCAGTGGGGAGGGGACCGTAAACATCTACTAATAATTTATCAAGGGGCTTGTTTGAGAGAATGGATTGCAGCGGATCGGCAATGCGAGTGGTCTTTGGTTTGCACTTTTGACACAGTTCACATGCCTGTACGATACAACGGATGGTTTTATTAAACAACGGGAAATAACAGATATTTTTTAATGCATGGGCGGTCTTAAGGGGACCAGTGTGGGCATAATAATAATGAAATAATAATACAACTTGTTTGACCAAATGGTTAGGGAGGTAAATGGACCAGTGGACGAATCTCTTCAGCTTTACGAATCTTTTGTTGCGTCAACAACACTGACTGTATGGTATAATATTGTAGGTATATGAGTTTGTGTGTAAGCGTATACCGTGTAATGTACTTTATATATCACTAGATTAAATAGAATATTTACACTAATTACAATGTATTTAGTTCAGTGAGTGTAAGCACCTCTGACCTCTATCAGTTTAATTCTTACTGTATTTAATATAGGTATATATATTCAAATGCAGCGAACAATGGTATTTGTATAGATAATGTATTGCATGTTGCTGTACAACAATACGGTAAATGCTAATAAATAGCATTCACTAATATTATATTATGAATGATAAGTACTGTGGCCTTTGTAGCTCTACAATTATAATTAAAAGTCCTATCAATATACAATTACAATATATAATTTAGATAATCTTGTCAAACCCAAACTATAGAACTAAGTTTTTTCAAAGTACGTGCAACAATTAGCAGCACCAAAAAATAAATTTGAACAATATAGTTGTTTGTATTTTGCTATTGCATCGTAGGTACATCATATTTTCATCACCACCCGTTGTTTTTTTTTATTTGTTACATTTCGTTTTGGCCACTTATCTGGCCCAAAGTTGTTACAATAAAAAAAACCATCGCAGTGCTTAACTAAAAAAAACCAGGTGTCTATTTTATTTTATTGGTTACCTAGTGTACATTCGTGCCACCTCACCATACCGCAGGTCTTCTCGAAATCTCGACGGTCAGTGGCCCGACACCACCAGCAATTGATAGGTACACCAAAACGTATTAAACCACTCGCCTTGCCTGAAGTATTTACCAATTTTACAAGAATAAAAATAGACAGATTGAAAAATAAACAATTTTGTTTGAATTTCGATTTTTTATGTCATACACTCATACCCTAATAAAATGACAAAAAGAATTAAATAAATATGTAAATATTGAATCATAATAGAAAGCTAAATATTATTTTATCCCTTATTTATATTTTCAAATAAATAATATAGTAGGTACTAGATGTATAACTAATAACTAGTTAGTTATTTGCTAGGAATTAGAATTACTAACTAAACATTTTAATATGTTTTGCTTAGTTTCGTTTACTTTCTTCAGTTCTTGGTTTTTGTTTGCCTATCTATACGTCTATATAGTTTATACTGTCTTTGAAGCATCCTTCATCTCTTCGCACCATTTTTTTGTAGTAAAATACAAGGCACCTAGATACAAACAATAGTCATTTTGGTCAATCATTATTTTTTTATTATTTTTTGTTACGTCAAGCTAAATTCATCAAATAATTTATAAATTAGCTGTTTTTGAGATTTGTTGTATTTATAAGTTAAATAAAAAAAAGTATGAAGTTACAAATTACAATGAACACGATCTTTTCCCTATGTTCTAAGAATATCGTTCGTTCTTTTCTAAAAGATAGCTGGACAATAGTTTTGCACAAGAATATTTCAATTATTTATATGTGAAGAAAACAATTTTATAAACTAAAACTAGTTTTAGAAACCTTTAAAGGTAGGCCATACACTCAGCAATGTGTATGGCGCGATTTTAAAGGTTACCTTTTGTCTCATGAAGCAGGTTTAAAGAGTATAAACAATATATAAGGAGCCCTAAACGGCATAAACACACAATTATCAGATATTTTATATTGTAGCACCTCCAAGCTAGACTGTTAAACATTCTAATTTCATTGAAGATGGGTCAAAATTAAATTTTCTCGAACTTATTTGAACTTTTTTCGAACTTTTGGCGTTTAAAAAATGTACCGATAAGACATTTTAAAATATAAAACTAGTATAATAAACTAGGGAGGCAAACGCTTTTTTACAATTATTCAAATTAATCTACTGTCGTGCATAATCATTATTAATTTGATTATGGTTGAATTCGAAATTCAGTTTGGTCGAACATCGAAGTATTTGATTTTCTAAAATGTTTGTTGAATAATAGTAGGTAATAATGGTATGGTAATCTTATCTGACAACACTTTTTAGAGCAGGAATATGTTGGTACAATATTCAACGTTAAAAGTGGGTTCCGGTATCAAATTTGGTCTAGTTTATGCATTATATAAATATATATATAGGGTTCAAAAATGAAATACTTTTATTAATATTTGGAAAAATATATGACAGCACGACAGTGGGAAATTTTGAGCAATACCAGTTTTAAACCATAAAATATTAATATTATAGAATCACTTAAATATTGAGTGATAATTTATTAAACAGTAATTTAAATTATTTAACTGAAAATTAATAATTAATTTGTTTTGCACAAAAATACGTACATTTCTTCTTTTTTTTTAAAACCTTTATCTGGTCTTCGTAGTATTCTTTTTTACTTTCTAAAATAAAGAATTTAGATAAAAATATTTTGGTACTATACTGAGTGAGATAATGGAAAGTTTACTACCTCAAGTTTATAATAATAATTATCCTTCTATGACTAGTTGATAGATTATCTTGGTTTTTTTGGAAAAAATGTTCACTATTATACTATTAGAGTAATTGGTTATTTAAAAATGTATGTAGATTTGTCAATTTCATCGTCTTGTCCATACTCCATTGGTTGAGGCGAGAATGCTAGATGACATTTCAATGCGGCAATGGTGGATAGTTTTTAAGTTATGTTTGATAATATTTTATCAATCTCAAATATATTTTTTTAAATATCTCTTTTTAGTAAATAATATTAAAATATCACAATAGGTTTGATAATTTTTTTACATAGTATTTTGAATAACTACAAACCAGTGGTGTCGTTTTAGTTTTTGTTAAACTAGGGCAACTCACTGATTTGCCGACTCCATATTTTTTCACGCACATTCACTGAACATAGATCCATAGTGCGTGAGGAAGGGGGGAGGGTAGAAATGTTTGAAATCTCCGGTGCATCCGAATCGCATGCCAAAAAAATAAATATAAATCAGATCGTCCGAATTGCATGCCGTCTCTTGGAGGGGTCTGTCCGAATTGCATGCCATCTCTTGGAGGGGTCTGTCCGAATTGCATGCCGTCTCTTGGAGGAGTCTGTCCAAATTGCATGCCATCTCTTAGAGGGGTATGTCCGAATAAATAACTTACTTTTCAACTGGAGGATCGGGATTTGGTTACATTACAATAAAACATATAAATATTGTAGAAGGTGACACTGTGAATAAGAATCATAAAATAAAACTATTTTTTTTTTCATCGATAACAAAGGCCATTAGTTAAATAAAATTATTGTAGTTTAGGGTAATCAAGTGAGTGTATTTTTAATATTATTATTTTTAAATTTGGTGGTTATAACAAAATAATATATAATAATAATTCATAATAATAATAGTAGGTAATAATATAATAATAATATAATTATCTACATATTATATAGTCATAATATATTAAAAATTTAGTTTTGTTTAATTTTGTTGTCGGCAATGACATGTATGCCAACTTTTCTACAAATAAAAGTCTATTAATTTCATTATTTTGAAATTCCGCCATCACTAAACTTATACTTTTTTCTTTTTCTAATATTTCCCGGCGTCTATTGCTTAAATCTAGAAACTAATCACTAAACAGTTGTAACAACCATACATAAAAAAGCGTTTCTATACATGCATTTTTTTTTAAAAAAAATTAGGAAAGTCTAAAAGGACAAAGCCCTCTAAGAGATGCCATGCAATTCGGACAGACCCCTCCAAGAGATGGCATGCAATTCGGACAGACCCCTCCAAGAGACGGCATGCAATTCGGACATTTTTTTTTTTTTGGCATGCAATTCGGATGCAGCCGAAATCTCAGAATCGTTTTTTCATATGCATTGGTTTATCATTAAATTCAAATTTATCGCATCCAATTCAGTGAGCTGCTCAATAACGAGATAATATACTCAAAATCTACCTACCTATTATAGAAAATAACGACTTCCAAGTTATTTCTTTAACATGGTTCTATATATAAATATTCTAATCAAAATTACATCAATTATAAATATAACAACATAGTCTTCGCTAAGAATTGTTTTTCGTATACAATTATTTTATATCATTGAATTCAATTTTAACACATCCATTACAATGACTCTCTAGACGCCTAATGTACAGCAGGGCATCACCAAATTACCAGTTTTTTAAATTTAAACCCTAGAAAAATTATCAACAAATAAATTACCATGCCAGGTTTTCATGATGCCTTTAATAAAAGAAACATAGTACATTATTACTTTTTGATGTAGGACGTTTGGAACTACACGGGAAGATTAATTTTTATGATACTATAGGTATTATAACCTTATTCCAGGAACTTACTGTTTATTTTAGAATCCTTTTCTAAACCTACAAAACAAAATAAGATAACTAGTGTTGATTATAATTATATTTTTCAAATTGTCCTTTACAACATAGTAATAGAACTCAAATGGTCTTAAATCTTTTATTTTTCAGCCAAGTGAAAATTAAAAGCTGGCTTTATACCTAGCTTAATAGGTAATGGGGCAAGAACAATTTACAAACTTATCATTCTTTTTTGGATATACCTATAATGAAATATTTCAAAATCGGACTTCTATAAAATCATAAATAAAATAATACTTATGAATGACCCGTCGTTCCCCTGAAAAATAATTCTAATTGTTCAACTCCTTTAGGGTGTTACACACTGGGGAAGCAATGTCTTTTGAAGTGTAAATTAATTTATATTTTAATGTACAGCCATATTGACTTAAGTTTTCCGTGAGATTCGCAGCAGTATATTATCAGGTAGGCAATCTAGTACATAAGTGTATAATTTAACTCTAAAGTTATACCAAGTTGTCGTTTTTATTTAATTCAACCAACGGCGGATAAATACAATCAATTAACACAAAATGCTAACTTGACCTAACCGTACTAAAATCCTATGAATAAAAAATAACCAAACATTCGTGTGAATAGATAAAAAAGGAAAAGAAACAAAAAGAAATAAAACAATTTAAGGAATTGGGTCCGTCGAAACCGTGATTTTGAACTTTCTGAGAAATTCTGTACTAAAATACATTGAAACATTAGTGCGCCGACAGGCTATTATCGCTTTAATTATAATATTTATAATTATTAAAACCAATATGTATAGCAACCATTTACAAACAAATTTCCATCGTAAATCTCATATACCTTGATTTGAATACCCCCCCCCCCCCCACGGGTTGGAGTTTACCCTTTTTAAATTAGTCTATCTTCTTTTCAGAAATTTCATCGCAATCGGTCCAGCCGTTTAGGAATGCATAAAGGACACACATACGGTATCATGTCTTTACGCCGACGACATCTACGCCGACGTCATCTACGCGACGACATCTACGCCGACGACATATACGCTGACGACATACACGCCGACGGGATTTTATGCTGACAGTATCAATGCTGACATGATTTTACGCCGACTTTTTTTTTTTTTTTTTTAAAAAAATTTAACTTATATGAAAATGAAAAATATTTAGGTTATTACATGGTTAATTAATTAAAAAAAAAAAAAAAGTTAGTCACTATCATGCCTAGTTATTTTAATAATACGTATTTACTATTTTTTGGCTCTGAAAAGAGCCTTTTTAAAACGAGAGTGCCACAACTTGGCTATTTAATACTGAAAATGAAAATTATGGGCGATTCCCTGCAGATAATCGGAGGTTTCATGACCTCCATAATCTTCAACGATTTCTTTCGCGGATTTCAGCCACATCTGGTACATGAGTATGCTTGTCATTGTCATAAATTACATTGTCATCAGCTGTCCATACTCTTCCAAGACACCTCCGTTTGTTATAATGCACACGTTTCCAAATGTGTTTATCGTCTCTTAACTTGTCGGTTGTATACACAAAACCTTTGTCGACCAACTGTTGGTTGCCTTTCTGACTTAAAACAAAGTTTAGTGGCATGGTAGTTCTTACAGAAGCAACTGTTAGAATTGATGTGACTGATCATTAAAACGCCACCTGTATTTATACGGGTCTACAGGTAAACCACGCACGCTCATTGGGTCATGCAGCCACCCAATGAGCGTGCGTGAATCGACGTGGAATGGTAAGGCCTGAAGAACCGGCCTTGGACGAATGCTTCCAAAATACAAATTGAGTCTCTGGAACTGTTATGAAGCAACACTGAATGACCTGCCCAAAACGAATAACGCCGTTGAAGGCTGGCATCAAGGATTCAGTTCTCTTTTAGGAGCAAACCATCCTTCTATTTCGAAATTCATTGAGGGTCTGCAAAATCAGCAGAGCCTAAATTAATTCCAAATTAACCAGCACTAGGACGACGGTGTTATCGTGACACAGCATTGCGAATAAAAGAAATCGTTGAAGATTATGGAGGTCGTGAAACCCCCGATTATCTGCAGGGAATCGCCCATAATTTTCATTTTCAGTATTAAATAGCCAAGTTGTGGCACTCGTCGTTTTAAAAAAATGCCCTTTTTAGGGCATAAAAAGGCTCTTTTCAGAGCCAAAAAATAGTAAATACGTATTATTAAAATAACTAGGCATGATAGTGACTAACTTTTTTTTTTTTTTTTAATTAATTAACCACGTAATAACCTAATTATATTTCATTTTTCATATAAGTTAAATTTTTTCCTAAAAAAAAAAAAAAAGTCGGCGTATTTACTGTCGGCGTAAAATCATGTCGGCATTGATACTGTCGGCATAAAATCCCGTCAGCGTAGATGTCGTCGGCGTTGATACTGTCGGCGTAAAGACATGGAACCCACACATACACACACAAACATTCATTTTTATATATTATATAGATTTATTATTTATTCAGGAATAATAGCAATAGAAATATGGTTATTCAATTATATATTAACAATTTTTTTTTCTTAAATTGGTAGAATGATGTACTACATGATGCCCTGGGGGTACAAATATAATTATTGTTTGTATAAATTACGATTTGGTGATGAACATAGTTAGCTTGATACAAAATAATATTGTTCTATTAGCATGTAAAGGTACACTCATAGGTTAAATTTATCTCGGACATATTTTTCTCTGAAGTTTGTACTGTTATAAGATGTATAATATGATGTATAACAGGGAATACTTGTATAGTTCTGTACAATAGTTTATCATTTTGGTTAGTTGATAATCGTCAGGTTTAGTGTAAAATCATTGAAAAGTTATGAAAATGATTTTAAAAAATGCTGTACCTTTTTTTAGGTATTTTTTTTTATTATATTTAAAATTTTTTTATTAACTATATTTTTTTTATACAACATTTTAACTTTACTGATATTTTATCAGTGAAACATAATTCATTTGTATTAATCAATTAAAGTTAGGTAGCTACATTAAATCTATAATATTGTTCTTACTTAAATTATATGATTTGATTGCATTTTTGAATTTATTTTTCCCTAATAAAATATACATAACACTTGTATTATTTTTCAATAATTTATTAGGTTTTAATTGTGTTTGTTTATGTTATTAGTTTGATATAACAAAAACTTATTTATTTTGAATATTTTAATTACAGTATAACATTATTAATTATTATAAAATATTCATGATCGACAATATTATAATATAATATAATATATATTTATAATTATTATAATTAAATTTACTATCATAATATTATCATTTACCCACACGATTTGTATGTTATTCTATGATTGATATCCCTCATTATTTTATAATAATAATATTTTATATCACACCCAAGACGATACTAGATTTTTTTTAAATCAGGTACTGAGTGAGTAATTTTGATAAAGAGTGCAAGTATTTTTTCCAAAAATAAAATACTTATATTGGTACTCTGCTCTCCATTTTCAAGCACACAAAAGAAACTTATTTCCATTTGCCTCTTTAGTCTAAAACCATGTCAATATCCCTCAAAATATTAAAAATCAGTTTAATAAAAAAAAATGCAATATTTTAGATAGCAACTAAATATAGTTGTTAACTATTGTGTTCTCGCTGTATTATAATATTATATACTTGCCATATTCTATTTTTTCTATGTTATTTTCATCTGTTTATAAAAAAACAATATTTTACAAATGTATATTGATATTAACACAATTAACGTACCTACTCCATACTAGCATTATAGTAGTATAGAGATTATATTTAGATTTAATTTTCAAATTATATTTTACTACTTACTATAGTTATTAAAAACTAATAGAGAATTGAATTTGGTACCCACTTATAGGAAATCTATGAGTAGGTAGAAAATTCAAATTTAAAACGCTTATAATATGACAACAACATGTGGTGGGAAATTAAATAGAAGGTATACAAATTGAAAAATGTATAAATTTAACTACAAAATCATTTTTAAATTTTAAAATTGACCTTTTCAAAAATTTAACTTAAAATATTTATAAAAAAAATGTTTGAATATGTATTTGTAATATTTTTCAACTACTATTGTAATAATATATTAAATTAGGACGCATTTTGACTCAACAAATACAATTTTATTGACATTTATAGAAAAAAAAAAAAACAAATATTGAAAATTGAGAATGGAAAATATTCATAAATAGCTCATAATGAGTAAATTCATTGCTTGGCTGAGAATCTAAAATGGTAATTTTTAATCAAAACTAATTTTTCAACAAATTCGATATTATTTTTCTGGTGTAATTCAAAAACTAATAACTTTAGATTCTTGATATGTTCACCAAATTTTAAAAAGACCTTTTTAAAAACATTGTAAAATATTAAAACTATTTTTACTCTCTTTGAGATATTTATAGCCATACATTTTTTTTTGATTTTTATTACTTTTTTTTTCATAATTACATTTGAATTTTTATACAAGGATTATTTATAGAAGGCCACAACGTATCCACTCAGAATCGTTTTTGGTATGCAATTATTTATCATTTAATTCAAATATAACACATCCATTACATCGACATGTTCGACAAGTGATTACTATTGTATAGCAATAGCAGATCGGTACTCACTTGTCTACCTTTTTCAATTTTAATAAAAAATGTATTAATTGTATCGTTAATAATAGTATACTTGCTTTTATTTATTTTTACTATTTCATCTGTAAGAAAATAATATTTTATAATTAATTTATATTGATATTAACACAATTAACCACTGGCTATTATCATACTGAATAGTGATTAATGAATAATAATTTAAACAATAAAAAAGTATAGATACATTAGAACTTATATAATAACGTTTGTTTGATTTCATGTTCTTTTTTAACTCATAAAAGTTGAATACCACTTAACAGTACCTTTATATTAAAATTAAATATTTAATGTTTGACATTTTATAATATAATAGGTACTTATATCACAATTGTATTGGGAATTTCTTTAAAAATTGTATTAATTCCTGCGTGTGTTGTAAATTTATAATACAATTTAAATTGTATGCCTGCAGTATTAAACAAAATCAAATTTTATTTTAATTATCTATCAACAATTATTGTTCCTAGAAATTGAAAATGGTGAACTTAAATTTTACAACAAAGGTTAGTGCCTGTGTTTATGTGTGTGTGTTGTTCAGAGTTTCTGATTGCTAGATAAATAGTGATAAGCTAGATGGCTCAGTGGCGGATCGAGTACTTACATTATTTTAGATTCTGAAGGAAGCGAGAATGTATTGATTTTACAATGATGTGAGTTTTTTTTATTTATTTTTTTGTGTCTGTCATCGCCTTTTAGGACTGTTACGTCCCAACCGACGTCGATATATACATCAACGCAGAAATGAAATACGTGATGTACTAGGTATGATGAATGTTTATTAACGTAGTACAAAATTACAATGTTATAATATATGGTGTAAAAGAGTGGTGCTACGACTCTTTAAGATAGAATTTAAACTGTGAGTGGTGTTACGACCTGACTCTGAATGTCCCTAACCGTCTGAAGAGCTCTTGTCCTGGGCTTCTATAATATATATGATTGTGTCCTTTGGAGTGGGTGGTCGTAGTAGTGGCTCATGAGACAGAGTTCGGGTCTCGTATTTGGTATGCTGGTCGACTCGTATCCTGCGTATGGGCGTTGGCTTTCCAGGAAAGATACGTATGTGACAGCACCTTCTATAGTTTAATTATTTTCTCTACGCTTTTGCAACGACCTCCGCATGTTATACTATACTAATTGCCTTATTAGTTATAGTGTCAAATATTATTAGAAACGTGCGGCGCGCTGTACATAGTTAATATATGACTACTTAATACGTGGGTACGTAACAGGACAGTAAAAGTGGTTGGATTTTCTTCAACAGTAACTTTTCTGATAGGAAAGTGAATCTAGTTGGTACTTTAGGGGGTCAAAAGTAACAATTTCCCAAAAGCGACGTTAAAAACAAAAGAAAAATTAAGGAAAAACAGGAATTTTTACGCAAAATTTGTTTTCGAGAAAATCGATTTTGGTTTTTGGTGCAACTCTAAAACAAATGACTGTAGGTACATTTGGAAATTTTGACTTAATATTTATATTAGTATTTCTTATACACCAAAACATTTTCAAAATATTATATGACTCGTTTTGAGCTATTTACGGACATTTTTAGTTTTAAATTTTTTTAGTTATCAGTAAAATTGTAATTGTTGGGTCAAAAAGCCTGAAAATTTAATACAAGGCTCCTGATATATTGGTCAATACCAGTTGAAAAATATTAAAAATACATAGTCACAATTTTTTATTCAGGAATAATAGAAATAGAAATATTGTTATTCAATTATATACTAACAATTTTTTTTTTTTTAATTGGTAGAATGATGCCCTGGGGGCACAAATATAATTATTGTTTGTATAAATTACGATTTGGTGATGAACATTGTTCGCTTGATACAAAATAATACTGTTATATTTGCATGACGCATAAGTTACACTCATAGGTTAAATTTTTCTCGGACATATTTTTCTCTGAAGTTTGTACTGTTATAAGATGTATAATATGATGCATAAATATTGATGTATAACAGGGAATACTTGTATGGTTCTGTACAATAGTTTATCATTTTGGTTAGTTGATAATCATCAGATTTTAAGTAAAATCATTTAAAAGATATAAGAATATTTTTAAAAAATGCTGTACCTACCCAATGTTTAGGTATTTGTTTTTATAACATTTAAAACTTTTTTATTAACTATATTTATATTTTACAAAATTTGAACTCTATTGATATTTTATCAGTGAAACATAATTCATTTGTATTTATCAATTGAAGTTAGGTAGCTAGATTAAATCTACCTTTATTTGGTTTTATTTGTGTTTGTTTATGTTATTTATTTAATATAACAAAAACTTATTTATTTTGAATACCTGAGTAATTTTGATAAAGAGTGCAAGTATTTTTTCCAAAAATAAAATAAATATATTGGTACTCCGCTCTCCATTTTCAAGCACACAAAAAAAAACTTATTTCCATTTTCCTCTTTAGTCCAAAACCATGTCAATATCCCTCAAAATATTAAAAATCAGTTTGATAAAAAACAAACAATATTTTAGCTGGCAACTAAATATAGTTGTTAACTATTGCGTTATCGCTGTGTTATAATATATACTTGCCATATTCTATTTTCTCAATGTTATTTTCATCTGTTTAAAAAAAAACAATATTTTATAAATGTATATTGAACAATTTATTAACGTACCTACTCCATACTAGTATAGTAGTATAGAGATTATGTTTAGATTTAATTTTCATATTATATATTACTAGCTCTAAGTGAAACTCTGGGAGAGTTGGACTCGCTGAGAGTGTGTACCAATTTTGGAGACAATGTCGTTGGAATTATAAAAGTCGCAAAGGCTGTAAGACGAAAGTTTAGGATTTGTGATAAGGATTAGTGATATGGATTGGAGTTAAGGCTTGGCGCTTTGGCGGGAATGTTTAAAAGTTTGAGCGTCTAGCAATCCGTCACGATGTGTCGATCCCCGTGGGCCGAGTGTTTTGGGGTGATTTGATTACGGACCAAGCCATTATTATTATTTGTGACACATTTGCATGTGCCAATTTATTATTATTTGTTCCACACTTGAAAAAATACAGTCACCCGATCACCTAAAAAACCTTATTTTACTGTTATCAATATTTTTTTTCTTTAACTAATAAATCTTTCGCATTCACTTGCGGATGCGTGTACAAAGCTCCACCGACTTGGCCCTCGGGTCATCACGCGGCGCGGCTCATATGTCACGACAAAAGTGCTCCCCTTTTGTCGTGGGTAGCTTTTGGTAGCCTTAAAACTACCAAATTCTCATAATATGTTTATAAATTGTAGCCTATGTGTTATTCTGATGTATAAGCTATAATATTGTAAAGTTTCATTAAAATCCATTCAGTAGTTTTTACGTGAAAGAGTAACAAACATACTTACAAACTTTCGCGTTTATAATATTAGTAGGACTACTTACTTAAGTAATTAAAAACTAACAAAGAATTGAATTTGGTACCCACTTATAGAAAATCTATGAGTAGGTAGAAAATTCAATTTTAAAACGCTTATAATATGTCAAGAACATGTGGTGGGAAATTAAATATAAGCTATAAAAATTGAAAATTGTATAAATTTAACTACAAAATCATTTTAAAATTTTAAAATTGACTTTGTCAAAAAATTATCTTTAAATGTTTATAAATGATATGAAAATATTTTTTTAAAATGCTGTACCCATTTTTAGATATTTGTTTTTATAACATTTAAAATTTTTTCATTAACTATATTTATTTCTTACAAAATTTGAACTCTTGATATTTTATCAGTAAAACATAATTCATTTGTATTAATCAATTAAAGTTAGGTAGCTAGATTAAATCTATAATAATGTTCTCACCAAAATTATGTGATTTTATTGCACTTTTGAGTTTATTTTTCCCTAATAAAATATACATAACACTTGTATTATTCTTCAATAATTTATTAGGTTTTATTTGTGTTTGTTTATTGTTTATTATTTATTTAATATAACAAAAACTTATTTATTTTGAATACTTGTATTACAGTATAACATTATTAATTATTATAAAATATTCATGATCGACAATATTATAATATAATATAATATATATTTATGGTTATTATAATTATATTTACTATCATAATATTATCATTTACCCACACGGTTTGTATGTTATTCTATGATTTATATCCCTCATTATTTTATAATAATAATATTTTATATCCCACCCATTGACGGTACCGGTTTTTAAATGCAACTATATATAGTTGTTATTTATTGTGTTCTCGCTGTATTATATATACTTGCCATATTCTATTTTATACATGTTATTTTTATCTGTTTAAAAAGAAACAATATTTTACAAATTTATATTGATTTTAACACAATTAATGTACCTACTCCATACTAGTATAGTAGTATAGAGATTATGTTTAGATTTAATTTTCAAATTATATTTTACTACTTACTATAGTAATTAAATAACTAACAGAAAATTGAATTTGGTACCTACTTATAGGAAATCTATGAGTAGGTAGAAAATTAAAACTTAAAATGCTTATAATATAACAACATGTGGCGGGAAATTAAATATAAGCTATAAAAATTGAAAATTGTATAAATTAAACTACGAAATCATTTTTAAATTTTAAAATTGACCTTGTCAAAAATTTAACTTTAAATATTTATAGAAAAAATGTTTGAGTATGTATTTTTAATATTTTTCAACTGCTATTGTTTTAATATATTTATTATTATATTCGCACGCATTTTGACTCAACAAATACAATTTTATTAACATTTATAGAAAAAAAAACAAACAAAAAAATTTAAAATTTAAAATGGAAAATGTTCATAAATAGCTCATAATGAGTCAAAATATTTTGAAATTATTATGGTTTATAGAAAATGCCAATATAAACATTCAGTGAAAATTTTATGTATCTACAATAATTTGTTTTAAAATTACACCAAAAACCTTAACGAATTTTGCCGAAAATCAATTTTGCGTAAAATTCCATTTTTTCCATTAATTTTTTTTGTCTTTTCTGGCCCTTTTGAAAACTACTAGGAATCTTAAATGTTGACCTCCTCAATGCACCAATTATATTCACTATTTCATCGAACAAGATACTGAAGTGGAAAATCGAAGCATTATTTCGACAATTTATCGTATACACAGACACAAATCAAAAAAAAAACAAAACACAATTAATTATTTTTTTTTTTAATAATTACATTTGAATTTTTATACAAGGATTATTTATAGAAGGCCACAACGTATCCACTCAGAATCGTTTTTGGTATGCAATGATTTATCATTTAATTCAAATATAACACATCCATTACATCGACATGTTCGACAAGTGATTACTATTGTATAGCAATAGCAGATCGGTACTCACTTGTCTACCTTTTTTAATTTTAATAAAAATTGTATTAATTGTATCGTTAATAATAGTATACTTGCTTTTATTTATTTTTACTATTTCATCTGTAAGAAAATAATATTTTATAATTAATTTATATTGATATTAACACAATTAACCACTGTCTATTATAATATTGAATAGTGATTAATGAATAATATAAATAAATAAATCAAATAAATCGAAGGTTTGACGCGATTCAATGCGAGATTGAACTACTTGCGGTGGATGATGCAGAAAGCGCTGTAGTGATCGCCGTAAAGGACACGTTGAACACTAATACAATAATTATTTTAACGACGTAGCACCTTCGTTGTCGTCTTGAGTCGTGGTTGAGAAAGATAGGTAAATAGTTAATAACACTTTTTAGACTTTTAAATATGACAATTACATAACACTTTATTATTACAAGTTTGAATTACAAAATAACTATAAGCACTGTCGTAAGCTTGATAGACCTACGACGAGGGCTGACTATCTTCTAAGTAATAGTAGGTGCTCTACCCGTATTTATGCGGGTTCTAACAATGACGTATTGGTGGCGTGATATCTATATTCTAATATTACTTCCCTAGTAATGTCAAATTGCATTATGATGGGACTAGGTAAAACAACTTGTTGTTTTCACCTTTGCTCTATGTTTCCTGTTATTTAGGATTATATTAATACCTACGTTTCTACTCATAAATTATACTATGTATAATTTATTATTTTACTTATTTTATTTAAAATAGTATAATGGCTTTTGGGTTTACTACAGCGCTGAACAAGACAGATCAAGTTTTGAAGTTTTGATGTAAGATCTCGAATACAAGAATTAATAAATGCAGAAAGGACACCTAGTACAACTAACCAAAATGCATCGTTTGGAAACAGCTCAAGTTAGTATCTAGAAATGGGGCATATGGAAAGGCTTCGCGAAGAATCAGATGAGTCCAGATGTGTATTCTACCTTCCACATCACCCAGTACTAAAGCTTTCAAGCCTTACAACAAAGTTGCGCATCGTTTTTGACGCCTCGGCTAAAAGTTCATCAAATCGGTCCTTAAACGATGTCCTGATGTGTGGCCCAACCGTGCAGGACGATCTATGTGCAATTTTGATGCGTTTCCGCAAGTATCAGTTCGTAATAACAGCCGACGTTGAGAAAATGTTTCGGCAAATCAAGATGGATCCAAGAGATCGAGACTTCCAGAGGATACTTTGGAAACCAGGACCAGATGATGCGTTGGAGACCTATCAGCTTACGACTGTGACTTATGGTACCACACCCGCCTCTATTATGGCCACAAACTGTCTCATATCGCTGGCTGAAGGCTTGAAACATAGTGACCAAGAAGCGTCTAAAATCATGGATGACTCAATGTCCGGAGCTGACACTATCGATGAGTGCTCTCGGCTCCAAAAGCAGATAATTGCAATTCTTGCTTCAGCAAACCTACGGTTAAGAAAATGGTGCTCAAATTCATCTGAACTTCTAAAATACATAGGGAAGTCCAGCAACGATCCTCTATTTGCCTTACAAATCGGTACTGAGGACATAGTTAAATCACTTGGACTCAGCTGGAAACCAGAAGCAGATAAATTTCGATTTTTTGTGCAACGTGATCCTACAAGGGCAAAGAGTACCAAGAGTATCAAGAGCCAAACAGCACGACTCAAAACTTATGTAGCAAATCGAATAAATCAGATTTTGGAAATAACAGTATCCGAACAATGGAGGCATGTACGAACCGACGAAAATCCGGCTGACATACTATCTCGAGGAGTAACCCCAAGGGAGCTTCAAGATAAGGTTCTTTGGTGGAATGGACCTTACTGGCTCGCAGAAGAAGAAAATCAATGTATTCAGCACACAGTACCATTAACACCAGAAGATCAGATGCCAGAGAAACGTCCAATCAAATTGGCATTGACCGCAGTCAATCATTTGGTTAAAATATTACAGTATCACTCAAGTTGGAAAAGACTTGTTCGGGCAATTTCTTGGCTGAACAAATTCATCGAATTTTGAATGGCAAAAGGAAGAGGGACCAACGTGACTCAATATTTGATGGTATCTGAACTAAGATCGGCAGAGAAAATATTAATTAAACGAGCACAAGCTGACGAGTTTTCATTGGAACTCCTCGCAATGCGTAAACAAAGAGAGATTCCCAAATGTAGCAAACTCAAGGGATTACACCCATTACTACGAAAGGATTGCCTAATAGTGGTAGGAAGAAGACTTGAAAATGCAGATCTTGATGAGAACCAGATACACCCAATTGTTCTACCAGCAAAACATAAGATAACAAGATTGATTTTTGAGGATCATCACCGTGAACCGCAAATGCTACTAGCAGAAGTTAGACAATGTTACTAGTCCCGGAGAGGTAGGATGGCTCGTTCTACAGTTACACGCTGTATCAATTGCGTTCATGCAAGACCAAGATTTGAACCCCCACTTATGGCTCCTTTACCAAAACAAATAGTGCAAATGTCTCGTCCATTTACAATAACTGGTGTAGATTTTGCAGGGCCATTACAAATTCCAAGTGGTATACGTCATATCACAACAAAAAAAGCATGGATAGCGTTATATGTGTATGCTTTTCTACGAGACCCATACACTTAGAACCCGTTGTAGGCTTAACGAGCAAAGCATTCCTTGCAGCCTTACGTAGGTTTATGGCCAGACGTGAAAAAAGCACCAAGATTTACAGCGA
The DNA here is from genome assembly GCF_019925205.1 of Metopolophium dirhodum. Lineage (NCBI taxonomy): Eukaryota > Metazoa > Arthropoda > Insecta > Hemiptera > Aphididae > Metopolophium > Metopolophium dirhodum. The sequence goes on from NC_083564.1 coordinate 17,519,735, forward strand.
TAATGCAACAAATTTCGTGGGCGTACAGAAGAAGCTAAAGGCGTACTTAGAAGACAGTGAGAGGTACATGGCCCATGAAGGAATTTCAATGGCACTTCAATCCGCCATAGGCGCCACACTTCGGTGGCCTTTGGGGAAATGCTGTAAAAAGTACAAAGCATCACCTATATCGAGTAAAATGCACGGAACTCGTCTTCATTTTTATAAATATTGTGTAAACGTTTATTGAATAAATATTTTTGTTTGTTTGATATCATACATAACCTGCGGGTCGTACTACGGTCACCCACGTCCTACTCTTACCTACACAGCATCGCGTGTTATATAATATAATAGGTATCTATATCACAATTATATTGGGAATTTCTTTAAAAACTGTATTAATTCCCACCTATGTTGTGAATTTATAATAAAACCGTATGCCAGTATTAAACAAAATCAAATTTCATTTAGTATTTTATTATAATTATCTATCAATTGTTCCTAGAAATTTAAAATGGGGAACTTAAATTTTACAACAAAGTTTAGTACCTGTATTTTTTTGTGCGTGTTGGTTAGAATTCCTGATTGCTAGATAAATACTGATTTTACAATGATATGTGTAATTTTCTTATTTGTGTCTGGGTACACGATATGTAGTTGAAATAATGCTTCGATTTTCAACTCCAGTATCTTGTTCGATGGAAAAGTGAATCTAGTTGGATTTTGGTTTTTGGAGCAACTCTAAGTAAAAGACTGTATATACATGCGATTTTCACTGAATGTTTATTTTAGTATTTTTTATACACCATAACATTTTCAAAATATTATGACTTGTTTTGAGCTGCTTACGGACATTTTTAGTTTTCAATTTTTTTAAGTTTTTTTTTTATAGTTGTCAATAAAATTGTATTTGTTGGGTTAAAAAGCGTGGAAATTTAATACAAGACTCCTGATAATTGGTCAATACCAGTTGAAAAATATTAAAAATACATAGGCACAATTTTTTTTTACAAGCATTTAAAGTTCAAATTTTGACAACTTGCAAAAATGATTTTGTAGTTCAAATTGTATAGCTAAGAATTGAAAAAATAAAACAATAGGTTCCACGTAAATAGGTTATATTATAATATTATTACTTTAATATCATGGGTTGACTGATCATCTTCGCTCAGAATAGTTTTTCTTATACAATGCTATTATATCATTGAATTAAAATGTAACACCATCCATTACAGTGGCCCACTTGTAACGTAACCTACTGTACAGCCGAGCGACACCCACTTGTCCACCTTTTTTTGAGAGGGGTGGTCAAAAGTACAAAACAATTTACAACATTTACACAATATCTCAATATGTAAATTATTTATAATGACGGTATTTTGTTAAAAGGGCTTATATCAAATTTTTTCAGGCAACAAATAAAACTGATTAAATACTCAATTTTTAAGTTACAACATTTATTTATACATTATAGTAAACATGAGACTCCATGGAACTAAAATGTTTTATTAAATTGCTTAAACTAATTTTATATTTAATGTTACCTATATTAATTTTAAAAACAAATGTGGTGTAGGCCGTTTTAACACTTACATTTCTACAAACGCATTTTTAATTTTATACAGTATTTGTATATATAATACATACATTATATATGTTCGATGTGGTATAAGTTCTTTCAACAGTTCTGTGTAGATTATTTTAATTTTTAAAAAGGCGTCTTGATATCTTGTATTCGGTATTAATGTATTACCATCTTCTTTTTCCGTAAATGTATACACCGTTTAACCAGAATATTTTCGTGATTTTTCTGAAAATTTTGATACCAAAATCGTCTTTTTGATTTTAAGTGGTTAACACCCTTTTAACAAAATACAGTCAATATCTCATAATTTAAAGCTATCGGAGAATAGAATAATTGGAAGTATCTTAGTAGAAATGTAGAACATTCAAATTTAAAATGCTTATAATATGATAACCATATGTGGGGCAAAACTATAATGTATGAGTTACAATGTTAACATATTTTAAAATATGTCTAAGCCGTCCCTAGCTGGTTATAACAATTTTAATGTCATTGAGTTAAATTAGATTTTTGATTTGAATAAAAATGGAATTCATAACGTTAATAACATGTAATATACTTGCATAATTCGTTTTCCGGTGTATCATATTTTCCTATTTAAAAAAATAATTTTTTACAACCAATGTAATATTTACATAAACCAAATAATTTACGGACTGCATGCTAGTTTAGATATTTCGTGTTGTATACTTTTATGAACACCAAGTAGGTGTAAACTATTTATTAATAAAAACGAACAGATAATTGATTTACCTATAGCCTATAGGAAATCTCTTAGTAGAATATTCAAATATAAAATGCTAATAATATAACGTCAATATGTTGGGCAAAACTAAATGTATGAGTTACAAAGTCAATATCTTAAAAAATAAGTCTGAGCTATGCCTGCAGGTCATAAGACATACGTTACAAACTTGTAACTATTTCATTGAGTTATATAAGAATTTTAATTTGAATAAATATGGTGTTGGTAATATTATTATTTAATAATAATATAATTACCATCATCTGTATACATTATATTTCCTTAAAAAAAAAAAAAATAGAAATTTAATATTGACATAACCACAATGAAATTGCTGTTATAACATTATAGTGATTAATGAATAATATTTGAACCAATTAAAATGTATAGTCGTATAGATATAGATAGGTATTAGTTACCTACATTATGACATTTATGATAACGTTTGTTCAATTTAATATTATTTACTAACTCACAAAAATTGAGGATATTTTAAACTTAAATATTTAGTGTTTGACATTTTATATATTATATTACAATTGTTATGGTGTTTCCTTTAAGAGGACGCTACTCAGCAATTTGTTGTCTCTATCTTACAAGTCTTATTTTTGAAGTTGTTTTTCAGTTAGAAATTCATAAAAGATTTTCTTTTCATAGCTAACATTAAACAGTTTAATAGTAGATTCCCTATAAGTTTTACTACCTTTAACAAAAAAAAAAAATTACTTAATATAATGCTATTTAGTATTTACAGTCATGAGATATTTTAAATTTCTTAAAATTTTTTTTTTTAGTTATTCAATTTGATTATTTACTCCTTTCAGAATCATTTTTCGTGTACAATGACTTATTATTGAATTAGAATCTAACACATCCATTACAACAACATATACTTGATAACTATTGTATAGAAGAACAGTACCCACTTTTGACCATTTTAAAAAGATCTTTCCTATCATTGACGCTAATTTTAATGAATATTTAACGTAAAAGCCGATAACTTACTTTCACACTCTAAGAAATATTAAAAAAATTGTAAATTTAATAAATATCTTCAGAACTTTATTTAATTAAATCAAATTTGCCATATATTGCCATAAACTTTAAATAAATACTAATATTGCAGCACAATTTATTTTAACTTATTAGGTAATATGGGGGAAAAAAGCACGATATTCATAAATGTTTTTGTGATGAACATTTTAAAAAAGGAAATAAAACATTAAAAAAAAAAATATGTAACTTTTGTTTTTGGTCAACATTTCAAAATGCTACGCGACATCTTAAACATATTTTGAGTTGCACTAGCTAGCTTCTGATGTGAAAAAGAATTTTAGACACCATCAAAAATTTATTGAAAAATCTTCTTCTATAAGTAAGTGAATTTATTGTAAATTTATAAACCATAGTCATAAAATCATAACAGTTATACTTGTCCACTTATAACTAGGTAGTCAGTTTTTTATCATTTGATTAAGTATCTCTTAAAGTTAATTTATGTTAAATTATGACACTTTTAGAGATATATAAAGACAACTGCTTTTTAATTAAATATAATTAAGACCCCTTCATCATTTGTTTATAAAAGCATTTATATTTTAACTAGCTATTTAGTAAGAACTTTTACATTACGACATGAGCATGACCATGCTTTAAAATCAGAAATGTCCACTAGTACTTAGTTTAAATTAGAAAAGTACTTACATAAGTACTACTTATATACATATTATATTTAAATACAAATTTTTCATTTGGATAGTTATAAAATATACTATTATGATGAATCAAGCTTAACTTTAAAATATAAATAAATAATTTTTTATTAGTTATGGTTCATTTATAGGAACATATATACATTTGGAATATTTTTATAATTTTTTTTTCTCTTTAATAAATAGGTAAATATAATAATAATTAATAGATATTTGACATTCATATTATGTACTAGTTGTACCTATATTGTAACTATTTTGTATTTCTACATATCTTTATTATAAAATATATGAAATATAATATAAAATTATATTTTAATTTTAATTTGAGGCAATCTTTGTATTAAAGAGAATATAAATGATAATGATGTTGATGATCTTTTAGAAGTAAACCAAGAACCCACAATAAATTCATGGTTATTATCTATACCAAGTACTATCAATCAAAAGAAACATGATGACATTATATATAGTTCAACACCAACTACATCATTTAATTTTAACCAAATTACTGTATCTAGTACATTTACAAATGTACCTTCTGGTAATTCCAGTAAAACGACTACTATTCTTAAATACTGTGATAAAATGAATGTCAATGAAAAGAAAAATATTGATGTTCTTTTGGCCCATGTAGTTTATACTACAGCAGCTCCATTGAATTTAGTGGATAACTCTTATTGGATAGAATTTTTTTAAGCACTTCGCCCAGTATATAAACCACCTACTAGTCATTCGGTTTCAAATAAACTTCTACACCATGAGTTCTGTAAAGTTAAAGATCATACCACAATTTGTATTGCTAATTCGGACGCACTTGGTCTTATGTGTGATAGCTGGACTAACATTCGAAATGAAAGTATTATAAATTTTGTAGTTACAGCTCCTAAACCAATTTTCTATAAGTCATTAGCTACTGGAGTTGATCGCCATACTGGAAAAAATATAGCTGAACATATTATTTCTGTAACTGAAGATATTGGTCCACGTAAAGTATTTGGTGTTGTTACGGATAATGCTAAAAATATGAAAAAAGCATGGACTCTTATAACTGAAAAGTATCCTCACATCGCTTCGTATAGATGTGTTGCACATGGCCTAAATTTACTGATCAATGATATTATTAAAATGAAATTATTAAAAGAGATTATTATCGATGAAAAAGATATAGTCAATAATATAAAAAGGGAACACATAACTAGTACAGCATTTCAGGATAACAGAAATGCAAATAGTTCTACGTCAGCTATGGCACTTTCCTTACCAGTAGTAACTAAATGGGGATCAGTAGTGGTTTTTTTTAAATCACTATTGTTTAATAAACAAATTATCCGCTCAATGAATGTTGATGAAATTGTTGAAAAAGACCTGAAGCCAAATGAAAAGAAAACTATAAGCTGTTCAAATTTCTGGAAAAAAGTTGAACATTTTTATAATTTACTGAATCCAGTAGTTAAATGGATTGCAAAAATTGAAGGTGATACACCAATACTAAGTATTGTACCTATAATATTTATAGAAATAAAAAAATCATTTAAAGAGAAATTTAAAAATAATAACATTTTAAAACATGGTGAAAAACATGATATTATGGAAGCTCTAGATCAAAGAAGAGAATTTTGTCAATACAAAATCCATAAAGCTGCAAACATACTTGACCCAAAATACTTTGGTAAATCTTTTGATTCAAATGACCACGATGAAGCAGTAGAATTTATTTATCAGTTATCTAAAAACTTAGATAATATAGAAATTGATGCAAGAAAGGCAGTTTCTGATTTTTCCAACTTCAAAAACAAATCCAGACCATTTTCAAAAACTAAAGAATATCTTTAGGTCGCTGCAGAAGAGACTGAGGCATTACGTTAGTGAACAGCCTTTTGTAATGATACAGAACTTGGTAAAATAGCTATAAAAATATTGTCTTTACCTGCAACCTCAGCTGCTGTAGAATGTACTTTTAGTACATATAAAGATGTTCACAGTTCAAAAAGAAATAGACTTCTAAATGAAAGAGCTGCTAAACTGGTCTTCATCAAACATAATTTACAGGTGATAATTAATTTATTATTTTAAGGATAAATAAAATGTCTAAAATAATATTGTTTGGTTGTTTTTATAAGAAAAAAATCACAACTGTTTTTAAATTTTAAAATTTTAATTATTTAGATTTAAAAAAAGCCTTAAATACACATCAGACTGTGATACTGATGCACTATTGTCCACATTTACTAGTAAAAATGAGATCAGCACAATAAGTACTGCTATATCTACAAATATGATGACATTGAAATACCTCAAGGAACTGATGACGAGTATAATTTGGATGGCGATGATTTATTTTTACAAGTTTCAATGATGAAACATTAACGTTTTAAATTTAATAATTATTAATTACTCTTAACATTAAGTATACAAAGTGTTATATTTTTAATATATTGAAATATGCATATAGCATATCACTGTATCTGTCAGTTGATACATTTTGTTTTTGTTTAAACATAAAAAAGGCATTAATTTTTTTTTTTATCTTGTTTTGTTAATTTTGTTTTGATTACTACTTAGGATTTACTATTCAGTATTAAGTATCAAATATTAACTATTTATTATTTAAAAATTATAATATTCTAATTACTCAATGCCGACAAAGAAAAGAAATAAAGAAAAATATATTATTTTATATGATGTATATGATTTTTTCATGTGACGTTGAGTTGGTTTATGAGTTTGTAAATTAATAGTTAAAAGGCAATGTTTAAATTTGTTAAACAACACAATTTGTACTATAGATTTGTTAAACAACTTATAAATTATATTTAAATGTGTTACATACAATAATCCAACCTTTAAAAATGTTCACTTGGGAGTAGACAACTATAAACTTTTAGATATAATAAGCATTTTATTTTTATTTTTCATGGAAATGAAATATTTCAAGAAAATAAATTTCATGACATTCTAAAACTACTGTAAACTTTTATTGTAAACAAAATCAAATCATAAAAGTAATTATGTTAAAAGCATAAATAACGAATACCTAATTGTTATTTGACAAAAGTGATATAAAATGCGGAGAAAAAAAATGTTGCAAGTAATGCATGAGAGTGCCTCCCGTAGACACGCCTGTCGCCTATGTTATAGTAAATTATATACTATTTGTTTGATATAACTATCTGTAAATGTATCACGAGGTACAAAGTATTTCATTCAACAATCATCTATTTTAAAACGTGTATTAACCTTCTTAATTTGTTTGTAATATGAAGGTGTCTGTTTATAATATGTACCTATATGGCTCTATAATATTATAAATGTGTAGAATTAGTGGACTTACCTGGATCGTCTATAAATGTATAAACATAAACAGGTATATTATAACAGTCGTTGCCAGATAGATTGAGACGGCGGCGGCGTGATAGTGGTTCTTCGTATTTGAATATTATTACCGAAAATACATCAATAAACCAACAATTGTCGCAAAAATTATTTTAGGATATTAATTTAAAATCAAATATTCTGATAATAATCTTTTATTTAAGAACAAAAAATAGAAATTGTAAAATAATATAAACTAATTAATAATAATAAAATTATAATAAATAAAATTTTTTGCACTGAGCCGGGTTCAAACTGGTGACTGCACGCGTCGTAGCCAACTGTGTGACCTTTACACCACACTGCCAGCGACTAGTTTGGGCTACACTTACTGAAAAGCGCCGCGGCCGCCGTCTCAATTTATCTGGCAACGACTGTAGTATGTTTTAGCGTAACATAACAATAAGTACGTTTTAGAATAATTTATGGAAATATTTCGTTTTGGAATAGATGTAGGTATATTATTAGCAGGGTTGGGAATTTATAGCATTTGCATATTTCTTATGATATGCTTAAAAAATATCAGAGTAAGCTAAAAATGTGTTTCATGATACAGAGAACTCAAAGTAAAAATTATATTTTGCTTTTTTTGGATTTTTTGAGACTTGCATTTTTACCTGTTTTTGAATCAAAATCGGTCATATTTTATGAAGTTATATTTTAGTAAACGTGTTTTTAGATTTTTGTCAATCAAATTATTACGATAATTTCGTATTAGGTATTATTGTTTCTAATTTTTGTTATCTGCTGATTTTGTTTTTATTTTCTGTCGATTTCACTGCGATTATTAATCGCCGATTATCAACGAACGAGCCTTAAATGCGTTGTATAGTCAATTTATTTGGATTCTGATCAGAGTGACTTAATTTTTTTTCAAATCTTAAGTCATTACCAATATTAATTTGTAAGTGTTTAAAAAATTATTACATAATTTATAAATTGTATTCTTTTTTTGCATATTTTGTTGTTTTTATTGCATATTTTTGGCGCATATTTAGCGATATTTAAGGTAATATTATAGCGCATATTTATGCAAATAAAATAAATATTAACAAAAAAATTCAAAATTCAAAATGTCCAAAGACAGCTCAAAACAACACATTTGAAAAAAAAAAGTTTTCATGAAAAACTTCAAAACAAAGTTTGTCTGGGATGTTTGTTTTTACATTCTTATAAAGCACCGTTAAATACACATTTTGGAAAAAAAAATTTTAAAAATAGGTTGCTAAACTAGAATTTATTATGCCTTATTTTAATATACTGTTGTTTATACTATTACTCACGGTGCTTATTACAAAACGTTGCCGGATCATTTAGATCGTCTGTAAGCCAAGTAAAAAACACGTACCTACCTTTGTTATTTAAATGGTTGCCCATAATTATAAAATGATTGGCATTAACCCTTTGTAGACTGGCGGGACTTTAAAGTCCCGGCGAAAAAAAAATTATATAAAATAGTACATTTATTTTATAACGTTGGTAACGACTGTCGGGACTTATCAGTCCCATATATAATCAAAAAAAAAATAATAACATTATCACAACCATACGTTATCAGTGTTTTTATTTGTGTCGAAAATTTCAATTACGCGTTCACGTGTTTATGGTAAAGTGCTGACGAAAATCACAACTGGAAATTAATTTTGAAGGTAATGATGCACTTTTTTTTACTTATTATTGTGTAATAATATATAAGGAATGTATAAAAACATTTTATAGTTGTAATTTTAACTTTTTATACATATTAGATTGTATTTTGTTGGTGGGACTTGAAAGTCCCGTCAATCATTTAGATTTTTGCATAAAAGATCTGTCGAAATAAAATATATTAATTTTCGAAACTGTTTTGTTTCTAACATGCAAAGAAGATGAAACCGACTACTATTGAAGAAATAGAATGCATGCTAGAAGAAATTCCCGATGGTGCTGAAAAAATGCATTTTCCATGCCACAAGATGTCAGAATAAGTAATATAGTAGTTCATTGGTCGAGGTTCATAGAAAAAAGAGCAAGATGTGAGGTGTGTAGTTCCAAAGGTGTGGAATCCAGACCATTTTCTATTTGTAATCATTGTAAAGTGCATTTGTGTCTCAATGAAAATTGAAGTTGAAAAATTGAAGTTTTAACTGTTTATATTTTTAAAAAATATAATTTAGAAATGTCCTTAATTTCATAATAAAAAATACATTGCTTATATGGGAAAAAAAATTGCTCTAAATGGCTGACGGGACTTTTAAGTCCAGACCGTAAATGACTGACGGGACTCATGAGTCCCAGGACAAAAAAAAGATAATGAACTACATTTTTGTGTATTTTCAAAATGTTTCCATTTTTAACATAGAAAAACATAAGGAATTGGCAAAAAAAATGTTTAAGTTTTTTGGTTTTTCTAGGTTTGGTCTAGAATATTATATGTACTTACCTCTAACCTTAACATACTCAATCCTATTGATCACGAAGAATGTATATAAATTGTCTAGAAAGTATGATATTTGATGCTTAATTATATTGATAATATTTAACATTTATAACATACAAATATAGTGTATTATTTTAATAATATGATATAACTAAAACTGTATATACTTCATGAAATATTTATTAAACATAGAAGTCTGGCTATACATTTTTTAAAAATTTTTTTGACAATTTGGGGTGAGTACAGGACGTGGGTGTGCCTGGAAACCCCGAAATTTTGTAATTGGGGCCCTTAAATGTAAGTCCCATATCACAGGGGCCGTGATTGTATCTGATATTACTCGACTTACCTTCCCGCATGAGCTACACATACTATTTTTTGTCACGCCTCTGCGTTCTTCGATCACGGCAAAAGTAATACACTATGCAGCTTTCAGGGATCTATGCAACAAACCAGAATATTCTATAAAAACAAATTCATGAAAGAAAAATGTTTACGCGTCATGCAAAAAGGTCATAATATGAATATAAGATATAACCAAAAGTTTATGTTTTATAAGGACCGTGATAAAGATTTCAGTGTCTGGCTATGTCATAGGTAATAAAGACATGGATGTGTTAGTTTTGAGGTCCAACATAGATGAAGAATTGAGGCCGTTTGTTTACATTTTTAAACGTATGATTATATCAAAAATAGATAATCAGACAATCTATAAGGTAGTTAGACGTTATGTCCTATCCATGATGTCTTTATTATCTATGGGTTGTGCAAGCAATGAACCTAGAATTTTTTGAGATTTCCATTTTACCACCCTGCGGCCTGCACTTTTTGGGATTTCCACTTTCCACTCAGCACTTTTGGGGATTTCCATTTTCCACCTGGGACTTTTTGGGATTTTCACTTTACCTCCCGGCATTATGGGGATTCCCACTTAACCGCCCGCTAGGAAAAAGGTCACTTTCCGTGGCAAAAAAAAATTTAATTTGCGAGGAATAACTTATTATGATTATACTACAAAAGTACAAATAATAAATGAAAGTTACAATTAACTTAGATATTAGATAACAGGAAATAATATAGAACTTGGTACCTACTAGTAATTATAATACACCACTGGCCACTGATTAATATGTATCAACTTGTCTTGTTAAGAGCTTGGGCCCAAATTAATAAAACAGCTCAACAATTTTGTAGACACCCCCTCCCCCTCTCAGAAAGTCAGGTCTGCACAGACCTATGAGCAAATTAAAATTGAAACGTTGTTGTTTAAATCGATTTGGAAACATGCATGAGAATTCTTAAGATAACTCTATGGAATTTTGCTATATTAATAATTAGGTAGCTGATTCTGCATGGCGTTGCCTGTTTCAAATTAAAAGCCTTTGGATTTACCTCTTCTTAAAATCCATTAAATGTTAACTGTAAAGATTTTTAATACAGTTATTTCGAGAAAATAAAAAAACCAATAATAATCCAATAATATACAATGCCTATAATATATAAACAAAAAAATGATAGTTTATTGTGTGGCAAGTAAATTTAGCTTTATGTATTAAAAAGTATGTAATAAAAATTAGACTATGACACTTCACGGATCTAACTGAATTGATTAACGAACATTTTACGAAAATCGGTCGAAAACTGAGGATTAGCTGTATTAGTGTATTACGCCTGGCTTCACTAGGATTCAAATTAAATTATTATTCCTATCGTGTTCTGTATTGTTTCAAATTAAATATATAAGTAATACACACAATATAACAATGACTAACTTTATGAATTTTCATATTATCCTAATAGTAGATATTGTTGATGTTAGGCGTTAGCACAAACATCAAAAATAGATTTAATAAATTCATAAAATCCGACGTAAATCCAGTATTATCTTAAGGATTATGTCAGCACACAGTTTCTATTCTCTCCTTGGCTCACGTGCAACATAGACAAGACGCATTTATGTTCGCAAAATCATTTTATTTTATGTATTTGAGTAATCTTAAAGTAAAATCATCCATTAAAAAAATTATAGAGAATAATATTTTTGAGGGTACGATATATCGGTTTGTCTAAATATTGTCTCAAAACAATTTAAACATAATTTAAGTTTACAATATATTTTTTTTTATTTTGAACGCTGAATACTAAGTCAAATAACAATAAAATATAAAACCGATATATCACACCCTCAAAAATATTATTCTCTATATTTTTTGTAATAGGTAATTTCACTCTAAGATTACTAAAAAATCAGATTTAAAAAAAAAAATGATTTTAGATGGCAATGTTGCTGATGGGTCTGAGAGATAAAACAAATATTGCGTTGACATCCTCTTAAGATTAATATTCGTATTTCTACCTTTACATCAAAAATATGTCCAGAATTAAGAAAGCAAATCATTATAGTAATTATTGTAATTGAGTTCATATAATTATTTGATTTTTTAGATTTGTTTTAAATTCTGCGTGGAGCGATATATTGTAGGAGATTCAATATAACAATAAAATAATAAATAGTGAGTAAAAACTCACTGGATACTGTTATATTATTGTACTCTTTTTTCAAATGCATTTTAAATTGTTCATCATCCGCTGGGATAGTCAATTTTTCAAGGCAATCATCAGCACACGTGCATTACCGCAAAAATGCATGAAATACATGAAATACAAATTAGTTGTTTAATATATATTATTCTATGTATTATATATATTAACTTCGTATGAGGTAACACCTGCTATGAGCTCTACAATTTTATACATAATAAATATATAACAAAAGAGGAATAATTATGTTCATCGATATTCGTTGTAGACTAGATCTGTACTCCATCCAGCGAAAGAACACGCCAATTCTGCTCATCCCCATTTTAAGTTAGAAACTTATAAGCCAACTCAACATAATACGATATTTTAAGACTCGTATAAAAAAATTTTTGATGTACTTATTAACTTAGGTAAGTACCTACTTAAAATTGTAAATTGTTTCATAATTATTTAAGAATAAATTAGAGTTATACAATTATTGTATTACAATTTATAAATTATAGTAATGCAAAGTGTATTATGACTTTATACGTTTATAATTTATAAATAAGTTATAATTAACTATACAACTATACAATACTATCTGAATAACCAGGCGTGAAAAAATTTGATTAGTTAACTCCTTAATTTTGGGTATAATTCGCTGTGTATATGGAAGGAAAATCATATTATATTTTAATTTTAGCCATTCCGCGTGGCGATGCTAGTGAGTTTCGCTTATGGTTATGTGAACAGTATATTATCATCAAGTAGGCAATCTACCTGTGGTAGATTGTGGACACAGCGAGGTGGGTGATAAAATAAGACCTATATTACTATATTAGTATATCTTCGTAGTTGAAAAAATGTTCATACAGTATACCTAAAATAGTATTGAAGTCATAGTTGATTATCCCGAATTTTTAGGAGTTGTAAGGATTTGGGCTTTTTAGTTCCACAAAAACTACCCACGAAGAAAGGGGAACACTTTCCTCGTGACCTGTGAGCCACACCGCGTGAGACCCGAGGGTCAAGTCGGTGGAACTCACAGGCTTTGATACACGCGTGGGGTATTGAAACTCCAAGATTTATTTTGGGGAAAGGGTGAATTGATAAAGACATAATAAGTTATGATTTTAAGGTAATCACGTGGGTGTATTTTACATAAGTTTAAATAATAAATAATTTAATAATAATATTTTCATAATTTCGTTACAATAAGTATAAGGTGGCACATGGCAAATGCACAAAATACAGTATATGGTGACACAGGGCAAATACAATAAGTATAAGATGGCATATGGCAATGTCGGGATTAATATAATAGGGAGTCAGAATCTGAATTAAATTTAGGAGCCTGTCGCAAACAATTGTTTCAATATTATAATAAAATTCGGCGGCATACGTCGACGAATTTGCCCATGAAGTCCAAGTGTTTTTTTTTTTGTTTGGTGCTCGAGCTAATAATAATAAAAAAATGAGGGGTAAGGAAGGTAAAAGAAAAAGGAACCCGTGTCTTGCGACGCCTATAAATCGTGCTTTGAAAGGGGGGACCAAGGGGAAAATATAATTACGATAAATGGACGTGACTGCTGCTGACTGTATTGACGTGGGTGACGGGTACTTCGCCCGAACATCGGGCCTGCAGTCATGTCTCAGCCCATCATGTTGTTGTAGAACAGCGCGTCGATAATAATGTAAAGGTGTCGTTGAACTGATTCAGGGCCGTGGAGCGAAAACTGGCCACGAGGTGATGTATTGCCAAAAAAAAATAATACTTCAGAGGCCGATCGGGATAGACGTCCGCTTCACAGGCCGTGCGAAAAAAAAGTGAATAGACGGTGAATAGACGCCGTCAGGCCGTTTGTCTGGTCGGAGCTTTCTTGCCGTGGAGTTGTCGTGGTGGGGTGGATCAGTGTCGTGTTGATGCGGGATTTGTTACATTATTGGTGTATCGAGACAGTATTGTCTGCGGCCGTGCCGGCGGACGTGACAAAAGCGCTGGAGGCGACGGGTGGCGGACAACCACGGCACGTTGTTGACGGACACTGCATGATGAAGGGGGGAATGGGGAACAATATTATTGCATAACACTGTGGTCATTAGTGCATTAGCGCGCGATATCTACGTTTTATTACTAATGGTTATAATAATAAAGGTGCGTTGACTAGTCAACAACGTTAGCAATATGTGTGTTCGGGGAATAATATTATAATAAATAAGGCTAAAAATTCCGTGACGTTACAGAGTGTTTAATATTTATATATTAATATATCTTGAGGGTTATTTTATTTTAATTTATATCATTTTATTTTTATGGACAAATCGGCGTAATTGTACCTAGCTTTGTGAAATAATTCGTATTATATAACCTGCAACCATAAAAAAAAAGTTTCAATTTCTACCGTAATCATAAGATCCCCGTTGACCACCTCTTTAAAATATGAATATCAGAAAATCCTTTCTTATTGCACATCTAGATCATTAAAGGAACCACTATTCCAAATATCAAGCACGTACGCTTTGTATTTTAAAACCAATGTTGTATATTTAAATTGAAGCCTAGGCATCAACGAGTTAAGCAGTTAAATTGAGTTAAAAGTTAAGTTAATTTTGACTTTTTAAAATTTAATTTTCTTTAAATTAACTTATTTTAATTGATATAAACTTAATCAATAACGAGTTACTTTTAATCAAATTCAAGTTAATATAAATTTCAATTTAAATAATTAAATAATAAATAAAATAAAAATAAAAATAATTATTGATGTTGCATATTACATAACCATTTACTAGAATAGGAAATTAGAAATATAGTTAAATTAATTTCTTGTTCCATTAACCAGAATTCTTCAAGAAAAATAACTTAATTAAATAGTAAATACATAATATTATAGCAATAGCCATTTAGGTATATATTATATTATAATATATGTATAGGTGTATTGTATATAATATATATAAAGATTAAAGATATACCATACCATACTGCGACATACAGGCATATTGTAATAATAGTAATTAATGAATACTAATAACTAATAAGTAATATGATAATATTATCTTATTATATTTATATATTATGTAGATACAAATCACAAATGTACAATCCTCAAGAACATATTATAAAATATTTTCGCCATAAATATGTTATTTATTTATTTATAAATCAAAAGATTGTATTTATTTCGGCATTTTCGATTTCGTATGCTTTTGGTACCTACTACATAATCCTATTAATTCAGTACCTAATAATTTAATTCTATGTATAGAAAAGCTATTGGCTATTTCCTGTGTTCAATGATGTTTATGATTTCTATTATTTTAATCAATTAAACCATATTACTGGGTATTTACCTATATAGATATAAAAAAAAAATAATAACTTCACTTAACTTAAGTTAATTAATTAATTGAAAATGTTCATATAACTATTTACTTAACTGAGTTAAAAAAAATTAGGTTCACTGTTGACTTTAAACTTTTTAAAATGTTTTCCATCAACTTCTCTGAACTCAGTTAAAAATTATCATTAACTTGCCCAGGCTTGTTTAAATTACATATTTCTTGATAGATGGTGCTACTGTTGTATTCTTACAACCCCTTATTTTTCCCTTTAGGGGTTGAATTTTCAAAAATTCTTTCTTAGTGGATGCCCACATAATCATAATAGCTATTTGTATACCAAATTTCAGCCCGATCCGTCCAATGATTTGAGCTGTGCGTAGTGCGTTGATAGATCAATCAGTCAGCTTACTATTTTATGTATACAGATTATAATAGATATGAGTTATTTTACTGTATCTATTACTTTATTGTACAAGATTGTTGATTTTTAATCATTTAAGATTCTAATTTCTGTTAAAATGATTTACAAATGTCAAATTATAATACAATTAATACCTATCAATATTCCATATATTTTTATGCTTAAAGCTGGTTGTAAAGGAATAGCTTTACGTACTCAATTCACGTATTAGTATATAAGTATTATTCTACTCGGAGAGGCAGTTCTCCTTGAGTTGTTATGATCTCCTAGACGTAACCTCATAGTTAGAAACCACATTCTATTTTGGCAAGCTAATCAAGGGGAGCGGCCAACAACAAGTTACGAACGGCGGTTGCGAGAATAACAACTTATTGAACCAGCTACATACACCGCCCCGTCCATGCGCAGGATCCATCAAAGGAACCGACATCATATATAGGAGGGCTGGGAACACAGTAAAGACAGATGTACCTGGACCAGCAACGCAGAAGCGACTTCACGCCACTAGCCATATACAGGACGACGACTACTACTACTACTACTATTACCACGACGATACTATACATTTTATATTTGTTCTAATAAAACATTGTATTATAAATCTAATTTGGCTACCATTATTTTCAAATCATCTACATAGTGAATCCCTGAAGGGGCAGCACGTAACAGGGTTGCCACTATGCACGTACGCGTGTACGTACATACAAATCCTTTGCTGTGATTGGTTGGTTAGGTTAAGTTACCACACGATTAACTACGATACCATATTGTTGGACATAGCTGAACATTTTTTGTGCACATGGCAAACGTGTATAGTGAAAGCCCGCGTTTATACAGTTACAAAATTAATTTATAACCATTAACATATTTTAGTAATTTTTAAACCTTGGTTGATAACTGAGAAGTTATTTATGATCACGCGCTAAGATATTATAATGGACTGGCATAGTGGCATCGTCATAGTTAGTGGGGCAGAGAGTACAGGACTCGCAAATGTGATATAGCCTGTAGGATCTTAACTGGTACTAGCGTGAATGGTGGTTTAATTTTAAATTATTGAATAGATAGTAGATTTACAATATTGGTAATTCAACCAATAGTGGTAATGTGCTTTGAGACAAAATCACTTAAAAATTACTTTTGAAATTTTACTTGTTATACATATTACTATGCAAAATATTTTAAGTTTAGAAATGAGTTATGAACAATTTTAATTTACGCTATATTATATACGCACAAATTGCTAAAAAAAATTTAACAATCGTAAAACACCAACAACGAACACATAATGTTCTTAACATAAAGTTTCATAATCGGTTGATTCGCTCTAATTTTTAAACTAATGGACCTAAACTTCTGGATCATCACTGAGTGTAAATGTTACGCACTTGTAAGACGGATACAACATAATATGTGGGTGTAGCGTCCTCTTGAGAGGAAGCAGATGCTATCCATGCATTTGTTGTCTCCGTCTTACACACATACTACTTAACAAATTTTCGTTTACTAGTTTCAATAGTGTGCTGTTAGTTTTGATATAAGAGTGAATTGACCTTTATCAAACTTTTAGGAAAGAATATTATCTGTACTTGCATTCAATATTTTAATTCTCAATTGAGATTTGTGCATTTTTAAATTGTGATATTTTACATTTCCGTGTTTTTGCTTAAAAACCAAAATATTGGAAAAATTGTCCCCTTAAAAACGCATTAAAATGTATAATAATATTATAATTAAAAGAACCGAGAAAAAACCATAGAAACAATCATTTACATACTTTCAATAAATAGATTATTATCACTCTAAACTACTTACCAAATTGCTTTGCAAAACAGTAGTTTATAAATCCAAAAACATCTATACATGTAAATTATCAAACGTTTATTGTTAGTTTATGATACATATAGGTACTGATTCGTCTAATTGACCAAATTAAATAATAATTGTTTAATTAATTACAATCAATTTTTTTTAAACTTATACATACTTGAAAATCCATTTTTCTCTATATATTCTGTTAGAAATTTATAACATACAAAATATTATATTAACAAAGTTAATATTGATTCATTAAAATTATTCATTAAATATATTGGAATCAAATAAATAATAATCTAAAATAATTTAACTTAGTTCAAACTCTCGTAGGTACCAATAGGACTATATATATATTTATTACAAAAATAACTGCGAGTGAGTATGTCAATAAATTTGCTCCGTATTATTTTATTTTTTACTTGTGAAATAGTTATCTGTTTTTTGTGATTTTTATTCCTTCATAACAATATAAGTGCGCTAACAGACTTGTGTTGTTGTTGAGTCAGTTTACCCAAAAACTCTTCCCTTGTGGGCAGTTTTGTTCGACACTAAAAGGTACAGTTTCAGTTATTTTATATCTTATCTGCCAATTATTACGGTTCGAGTTATCTTGCTGGTGCGTGTCAACCAGTAATCTCGTTTCTTAATACAGCACGTGTCAAGGCCGCTGCTCGTCTTTATGGTTAAAGTTATTTGTAACAGGTGTATAATAATGCCTACTTCGTTACGGCGTTCTGCTCGCTTAATCGCTTATTACTAGCAGTATTACGTTCACTATGGTTCCTGCCACTCCCGATATGTTTGTAATAGAGCTCGGAAAATGGACCAAGCCCATGTTAATCGATTTTATTTTAAATAAAACACATCTCTCGGGTGTAAAGGTAAGCGATAGTCTATTATTGCACCTCAATAGCAACAATTTAGGGCCAGAATCATCGGACAATACAGCAAATGTTGCCACTATATTGCAGTCAATTGAGTTAAAGCATATTTCCGAAAGTAATCGGTTGATTAATGTTAAATTGAATGATATGGCGGACCCTAACTCTATTGGAACCTCTTCCAGTAATAGATTATGTCAAGTAGCAAAACACGTACCTACGATTTCGGCAGTTTCAGTAACAAATCGAGTAAATGCGTCTGCCCATACCAGGTTTATTGTAAGTTCAAGTACAATTACCTCCACTGGCTTATCTGCTGCTCCGACACAGAAATTCTCCGACCTGTTCGTCTCTCGTTTGAACCCTAATGTCACTACTGATCTGCTTAAATCTAAATTGTTCGCCGGATTTGATGACATCACATTGACCCAGATGGTTACTAAGCATCCAACATACGCATCGTTCCATATTCACCTGTCGCTAGATAAACTTCAGGATGTGCTTGAACCTTAATTTTGGCCTGATAGGGTTTGGTTAGGTTATTGTTAAGAGATTTTGGAGTCGTCTTCAACCAAGTATGTTCTTAAATTCTAAAAATTCAAAAAACTAAATCGCCGTGGCGTCCAACTGTCACTCAGCTTCTATCAAAACTGTAGAGGTCTTAAAACCAAATTACTGTGTTTTAAATGTAATGTATTTTTGTTCAACTATATTTTTATTTGTGTATCTGAAACTTGGTTATGTGACAGTTTTTTCGATAATGAATTAGGTTTAACTAATTATGCTGTATTCAGGTGTGATCGTAATAGCGATACTATTAATTTTTATATAGGTGGTGGTTCTCTCATTGCAATTTGTAATGATATTGTTTTTGAATAATTACCTACCACAATCAATACTGTTGAGCATTTATTTGTAAAACCCCATGTTCAAAATGTCACCTTTGTTGTTTGTTCCGTTTATATCCCTCCTAATAGCACTGTTCCCGTCTATGAGTCATTTATATCAGCTGTCCAGACTATTATCCCTCTCAATATTGGATGTGTATTGTGTATTCATAATTTGTGGTGACTTAACCTACCTGATACCTCATGGTCAAATGATGACCATGGCTTAAACTATTGTTCATCTTCAGGCCCTCGAGTGCAGTGTGTCCCTGATATATTTGCTTTCAATAATTTTTACCAGCTCAATGGAATTTCGAACCACATTGGGGAATCCTTGATCTGGTGTTTTCCAACAACTACAGTGTTTTGGTAGAAAAATCAGAAGTTATCTCTGTTCCGTGTGATCCTTATCACCCTGCGCTTTCAATCCAATTTGCCTTTGACCGGGACCTTCCACTTCTTGATAACTATCATAAATAATATGAGTATATATCCGGTTCTGAATCAATTTCTAGCCTCTTATTTTCTTATTTTAGCACCGTATACGCCACTCCCTCTTCCAAAAAGATTCCCGATATTTCTTTTTCTCATTTTAATCTACCAAGTAATTTTTCCTTTACCACAAATGATGAGTTTAAGAATGATCGAATTGGGTTTATCTATATTATAAACTTCAAAATCTGCTGGCCCTGATGATCTGCCAGGGACGTTTCTATAAAACATAAAACCCGCTCTATGCTTTCTCCTGTGGTTGATATTTCGTCGCTCCCTTGATACGGGAACTTTCCCATCTATGTTTTAGATAAGTTCAGTCACGCCTGTATATAAGCCTGGTGATACAACTTATGTAACAAATTATAGGCCTTTTTCGATCCAAAATCATATTGCCAAACTCTTTGAGCAGCTTGTTCTGAAGTGTATTCAGCCATAGGTTAATTCTATCTTAGTTTATGAACAATATGGCTTTAGGCCTAGACGTTCTGCTACTACAAATCTGATAATTTTTCGTAATTTTATATTGGACGCCATGGAAAAACGGACTCAGGTGGATGTCATTTTTACGGATTTCTCCAAACGGTTTGATCGTGTTGACCATAAAATAGTAATTGCAGTTTTATATAAAGCTGGAATTGGGGAGCCCATTTTTTCTTGGTTCAAATCATATTTATCTGAAAGGGTACAATGTGTTAAAATCTTAGGATGTAAATCTGAAGCAGTCTGTGTAACTTCAGGTGTTCCTCAAGGGGGGCACTTATCCCCGTTGTTGTTTTCTCTATTGGTTAATGGTCTAAAATTGGTTATTCCAGATTCTTTGTTCCTTATGTTTGCTGACGATTTGAACATCTTCAGGGTAATTGAGTCAGTAACTGATTGTGTTACCCTCCAGAAAGAGCTTGATGTTCTTGTTTTGTGGTTCAGTTCTTTGGGACTAAGTTTCAATGTAGGAAAATGCAAAAATAAATGAATAGAAAAATAGAAATATGAATAGAAATATTATTAACTACATGTACTTGATAAATGATTCAAGCATTTGTAACGTGCCCCAGTCAAACGAATAGAAGGATGATGGAAAAAATGTAGATCTTGAGTTTTTAGTATAATATGTTTGATTTATTTAACTTATTCAACTGTGATTGATTATATAAAAATTACTCTAAGTCCAATTATACGTCTGAAGCTAGCGAGATGTGACTATAGTTTCTGATGACTGTTCCTAAGCTCGTCGGTTGCTCGTCTGATGAACGCTTGTCCATCATCTCTCCTCGATGGGTCTGTCCCCGTCCCTACTTTACTCTGGATAACCGTATATGGTCATCTCGCGGGATTGTCACGCGCTTGCACACGGCAGGAAGTTGAACACATATATATGTTGTTATTGTACACGTGCGGTGTTTTATTCCATATCACTCATGATCTATATGGACATTTTATGCGAGTTATTTATATAAGTAGTCATATATATATATTGACGCACGCCGTTCATGGTCACGCGCTCGATATTCGTTGTACTACTACACACGCAGCGCATACGCTATTATTATTATTATTAATGTAATATTACGCGGCGCGTACTATATATGATTACGTATACACTTTGGTACTGCCTAGATAGGTGTCATATATTTAGGTAATTGGTTAAACAGTCACAGCTCGCTACACATTAATATTGTTACTAGGAAGAAAGACTTACGTATTCTTTTCTGTCCAAATCTCGATTTTCATTAACATATAGAGACAGTTTGCTGTCGTGCGTTAAAGATGCTTGGCTTTGTCATACGCACATCAAAAGAATTTAAGCTCTCTAGTTCTCTCAAAGCTCTAAATTGCTCTCTCGTACGGCCTCTTTTAGAATATTCTTCCATTCTTTGGGACCCTTTTACGGCAGCTGACTCTTCTTGTATTAAGAGGGTCCAAAGGCGTTTTTGTTCTTCAGCATCATTTATTTTGCAAATCCCACATCCATCGCATGGTTATAGGCCAGTGATGAATAATCTTAAACTCTTGTCTCTAGCTGATAGAAGAGTTGAAACTAATTTGGCGTTTTTGCATAAGATGATTGACGGGCGTGTGGATGCTCCCTTTTTCCTTTCTATAATTAATTTTAAAGTTCCTACTAGCTTAACTAGGTCTAATTCTTCCTTTGTTGTTCCATTCCACATCACCAACTTTGGTAGAAATAATCCTATTCGCCATATGACGCGCATTTGTAACGAGCCCCTAGGCTTCTCTTAAACATTTTATTAATAGTACTGCAATCTGTTAATCCTATTTTTTACCTTTTGTTTATTTTTTGTTAATATTTTATTTTTGTTTTTTATGTATTTGCCATTTGTGTTTTTTTTTATCCATTGTATTGTTTGGCGTTTGCTTACTTAATTATTATGTTATATTATTCAAATGTATTATTATAAAATATTGTATTATTGTACTATTGGGCTCCTAGCCCTTTCATAAATAAATAAATATATGTATAAACAACCGTCTACCAGGTGTGTGGTATCAGAATGAAAAAAGTGGGGAATTAGATATCCACTCTTCTGTACAGTAGATGTCATGTTTATCTACCTCATCAAGGACTACATTTCTGTTATGGTTGTGTGACATGTTAAGGTTGTGTTAAGCGATTCATGGTGATGTCTGTCAGCCACTTACGTATATTACTACCTAGTACCTACGTATATTGTATCATATTATATTAATTACAATGCTATAGCAAAAATGTATTTCACAATAAGTAATACAGTAAGGTGAATTATTGTTTGCCAGAAACATCTCATATACTATTTTATTTTTTATATTGTATTATATTATTGTTATTAAGTACAGACTAGGTAATAGAATAGGTTAGTGATATACATAGGAAAAAGTTCATAATCAATAAACAATTATTTTAAAATGTCATTGTGTATAAAATGTACTAATATACTTGAACATTATAAGTCCTGACAAACTCTATTTTTAATTACAAATAACGAAAATTAATTTTGTTAAAAACTGTAGATAGGTTAAAACTAGACGTTTCTAAAACTAGAAGCACATTCCCTACAAGAGAAGGAAAAATTAAAACTGATAGGTACTGATTTGGAAAGGCAACAAAGCTTTGGAACAGAACGTTGATCTATTACCAGATTTAAAATTTGAAAATAGGTTGAATAAAGCTAGATTTTCAAATTGTGGGAAAATAAATAGAAGGTTAGATAATAATAAAAAATATTGCTAATAAATAACGACAATTACGTAAAACTGTAGGAGATATTCATTTAAACACAGATCTTAAATTGTATACCTTCCTATTATTTCAATCCAGTGTTTTGAAAGAATGAACTAGTTGATTTGTGTGTGTTAATATTAGAAAATAATGTAAACAAAGTTAAAAAGATTGGCAATATCCTGGCCAAAATTTTCAGTCACATCATTGTTGTAACATATAATTTGTGAAATAGAGTTTTCTTGTTTTCTAGAACGTATGGAAATCCTAAAACGCTTTGGGTTTTAAGAGAATACCACACTACTCGCATGTGTTGTCTGCATCTTACATGATTATAACATAGGTATTTAAACTTTTGCGGCATATAATAAAGACTGAATCTCTTATCGCATATAAATATACAATAATTAGGTATCTTAATGTATACTCGTATCCAATCACATTTGTTATTATGAGGACGCCACACGCGCATGTGTTGTCTCCGTCTTACAAACGCGAATACCAAATTTACGCTCAGAAATTCAAGTTTTATGCAATTAGCTAAAACATTAGAGTGAATCAACATTTTATAAAACTTGATGGTAAGAATATTATCTGTGTTTTGTTGGAAGTTTGTTTTACGATAATCCAGTTTTTAAATGAGTTATAGTATGTATAATAAATGTAAATTAAAAATGCTCATTAGAAAACTGATTTATCGTAAAAAAACTTCCAACAAAACACAGATAATATTCTTACCATCAAGTTTCATAATAGGTCTATTCACTCTAATTTTTAAGCTAATTGCATAAAACTTGAATTTCTGAGCGTAAATTTGGTATGTTACGCGTTTGTAAGACGGAGACAACACATGCGGGTGGGGCGTCCTCTTAATAACAAATGTGATTGGATACGAGTATAGTTTAAGATAGGTACCTAATTATTGTATATTTTTATGCGATAAGAGATTCAGTCTTTATTATAATATGCCGTAAAAGTTTAAATACCTAAGTATGTTATAATCATTAGGGTTTTTAATTTTTATAACGTTTCAAATTTGTATGATTAATTTTGTTTTAGACTTACATATTAAACTTATACCAAGAAGGAAAATTTGATTTTTTCAGAATTACTTTTGAAAAAAATAAATTAAGGAGAGTGTTATACTGTGTTGAATAAAAACATAATGAAGTGGCTACATTAATGTCTGAACTGTTTAAAATTGCATTCCAATTACAAGAATTTAAAGCGTGTAATAAGCCTTAGAAATCTGTTTTGTTAGAATCAAAATATTTAGCTATAATTTATAATTAGTAATATTGCAAAAATTTGGTTTTTATGAGCTCTGCGCCCGAGGCAGTATTCAGTTTTTTTGAAGAATGGTTGGTACTCCTTTGAATTACCTACCCTATGTATTTAGGTATATCAGCCTCACCGTTATTTTTTACGTGTTAAAAGTAAATTACACACGTAATATATTGTAGACGTTGCGAAATGAAGAAGTCCGTTATGACGTTATATGGATGTTTTTCATATTGGAAAAGTGACGGAGGCGAATTTTTGATTTGAGTATTAAACCAACTTCAGATTTCGCATTGCATGTGAGTTTTGTTTGGTGGGTTTTTAGTCATGTTTATAAAATATAATATTGTACCTTACAGTAGCTCCTTGCAACAGTTACGAAAATTCGTTGCAGTAACAGCGATTGTTGTCAGATGTGGCGGAATCACGCTGCACATAGTGCTTTTTTATTTAAATATATTCAATTTTTTAGATTCTGAGCGAAGCGATGAATGTATTGATTTTACAATGATGTGTGTTTTTTTTTTTATTTTTTTATTTTTTATTTTATTTATTTTTTTTTGTGTCTGTCATCACCTTTTAGGACAGTAAAAGTGTTTGGATTTTCTTCAATAGTAACTTTTCTGATAGGAAAGTGAATCTAGTTGGTACTTTGGGGGGTCAAAAGTAAAAATTTCCCAGTAGTTTTCACAAGCGACGTGAAAAACAAAAGAAAAATTAAGGAAAAACGGGAATTTTTACGCAAAATCTGTTTTCGAGAAAATCGATTTTGGTTTTTGGTGTAACTCTAAAACAAATGACCGTAGGGACATGAAATTTTGACTGAATGTTTATATTAGCATTAACTATACACCATAAAATTTACAAAATATTTTGACTCTTTTTGAGCTGTTTACGGCCATTGTCAGTTTTCAATTTTTTTAGTTTTTTTTTCTATAAATATCAATAAAATCTGTTGAGTAAAAAAGCTTGAAAATTTAATAGAAGGCTCCCAGGTTATTGTTTCAAAAGCAGATGAAAAAAATTAAAAATCCTTAGTCACAGTTTTTAATTATAAGCATTTAAAGTTCAAATTTTGACAAAATACGGAAAAATCACGAAAAATAGCAAATTATTTTGATGAAAATTCATAAAAATTTTTCTTTTTAAATCTAAGATTTGAAAATGTAATATAAGATTACTCATAAGTTTGTCTACCTTTATCAAAAAAAAAAATGTCTAGAAGAAACTTAAATTAAATTTTTATGAGCGTCTGAAATTTATATTTTTACAACATTTGATATTTACTCGATTTCTCATGTAACAATTTTCTTATTTTATTGTAATTAAAAAACGAATGACTGTAGATACTTGAAAATTTCACTGAATGTATATTAGCATTTTCTATACACCATAAAATGTTGAAAATATTTTGACTCTTTTTGAGCTGTTTACGGACATTGTCAGTTTTCAATTTTTTTAGTTTTTTTTCTATAAATATCAATAAATTTTTATTTGTTGGGTAAAAAAGCGTGAAAATTTAATATAAGGCTCCTGATATATCGTTCTAATAGCAGTTGAAAAATATTAAAAATACATAGGCACAATTTTTTTTTATAAGCATTTAAAGTTCAAATTTTGACAACATTTATCATATTTATAATTTATTAATTATTTTGTAGTTAAAAATTTATAAATTTTTAACTTTTATGGCTAAGGATTGAAAATTTAAAACAAGGCTCCACGTATATAGGTTATATATAAATTACTTTATTCACAATAATATCATCAAATATACTTGGTAAAATCATAGGCTGACTGACTGTTTTCGCTCAGAATCGTTTTTCTTATACAATGATATTATATCATTGAATTCAAATTTAACACCATCCATTACAGTGACCCACTTGTAACCTACCGTACAGCAGAGCGACATCCACTTATCCACCTTTTTTTTTATACGATAATATTATATAACCCGTTTCACACAAAAAGCATTTAGATGTTTATTTTTTACACATAAAAATAATTTATCATGAATAAGTTACTCGATCACAACATATTTTTCATTAAATGTCGATAACAATTTTTTTGCTGGGTCAAAACTATTTTGTACCTACCTATAGTATACAAGATTCCTCATAAGTTTTTATTAGCATTTAAAGTTGAAACGTTAGCAAAATTTATCCAAATCACGTAAGTTTGCATATTATTTTAAAATTAGGTATTAATAAATACAATCCCAAATGTAGTTATTTTTTTGTAATATATAAATTTTAGATACTCAAGGGTACCTACTTAGAACTTTTGAAGTAGTTATGTATTATAATAAATTTATATTTTCTACATATTATATAATGACATTTTTAAATGCAATGCTTACGGCAAAAATTAATTTATCCTTTGAATATTAGTAAAATAATAATAATATTCATCGGCAATATAAATATATCTTATAAGTTATAGCCTATACCTAGGTCAAATTATATTTAGTAGATAATACAGACTAACAAACTGTCTTCGATCAAAATCGTTTTTCATACACAATTGTTCTAATTTATCATATTCATTACACATTAGGTACAGTGCCCCACATGACCATATTATTTAGCAAAATATAGGTGCCACTCCATACCCCCCCCCCCCCGACCCCCACCAATAACTACTAAATGTACTTTGAAATATTTATAATGGACACAAAAAAAATATAAAAGAAATAATACACACATATTATCATTGTAAAATTAATATATTTATTGGATCGATCAGAACCTTAATGATTGTTCATTATTAAAAGTGTAATATCAATGGACAGAGCTGAAGTTTGTTACATAATACAGATTTGAATATTAAATGTAGACCAAGTTTTGCTATACTATTGTATATTATAATGGTTATTTTGTATAAATAAATTGTAAAATGTATTATATTCTAGTAATTAAGTTTCTTACCATCGCAGTCTAGACATAAAAAAAAAACTGAATTAAATAAATATTATGACATTGAAATGTAATGTGTGTACGTTGAATGAATATAAACATAGGTATATATTAGTTATACAGACTAAAAGACCTGAACAATTTAAAATTTAAAATCTATATATATATAAATAAGTGTACATTTTGAATACATTTTATAACTCAAGATCCACCAAACCGATTTCGATAAAAATTCCAGGACATATTAAAATTAATATGTAGAATGTAGATGGTTTCTGTGAAGTTTGTACGCTGTGGGATAAGTGGTTCCGGAGTTATGGCCTCTTAAGTGCACACCTGGCGACATGGCCAAAAACAACAACAACGTCTATCCAATTATTTTATCTATATAATATATATTATATAGCCAATAGCAACCATTAAAAAACAAAAATTTCTATCGTAAATCTCAAAATTCCTGTTTGAGCACCTACCGGGGGTGATCACTTCCCTTTTTAAATTAGCCTATGACACTCACAAAGAATTTGGCTTTGTATTGGTGAAAGAATTTTTGAAATCGGTTCAGTAGTTTCGGAGTTATCCCGAACATACAAACAAACGCTATCATTCTATATATTAGTATAGATAAAAATGAATGTGTGTAGATTAGACCTCTGGGAAGAAGATAGGCTAATTTAAAAAGTGTTAAATTTGTTTTTTTTTCTATTCATCGGATTTTAGTACGATTGCGTTAGGCTTTTGTATTAATTGATTATATTAATCCTCCGTAGGTGGAATTAAGTAAAAATGACAAACTTGGTACAATTTTGATACTTTAGAGTTAAATCATACACTTACTTAATTTACATTTAACGGGCAATGAAGTGCCAGCGGGATCAGCTAGTCTATACTAGTATTTGATACTTAAAAGTTATGAAATTTATATGGATAGTAAATATTTTAAAATTTACTTATGACTGAAAATTCCCAAAAAGAATATCTTGAAAAAAAAATTCCTATTACATTACGAATTAGTTAACTCAAAAAATATTGATATTTAAAACAATTGTAAAAAATAAACTACTTGACTTAATTAACAGTAAAGTTATTACTATCAACATTTTTCTAAAAATTAGTTTTACAAATAGTTGTTTTGAAAAATATTTAATACAATTTGAATTTTATTCTCAACATTAAAAAATAAAAATAAAAACTTATAATTTATTTGTAACGTAATCTTCTATATGTTACGTAGCCATATTGGACATATATAGGTACCTATAATACTATTGTGTATTTAAGAATTTTTTATTTCAAAATAAAGACCTAATTTGTTGTAATTATTATCACAAACTATGGTTAGGTTACAGACGATATTACCATACGTGTTCACACTCTAGCTAAGTTACCATATAGTTCACTAAAAATTGTTTATGTTGAATATGTCGATGGCTAAGAGGCCAAAAGTTGTATGTCCCAAACATTAAATCTTGCAGAAGAGCAGTTTTAATATTTTAAATTATTCTACACCAAAACATTTGTGTTGTAGATTTTTGTATTTCGGTGTTGCAACTGATTTATTTGTAAAATATTCTGTACATTAAATAAATTATTACTTTTAGGTCTTAAAATTTTTTTTCAACGTAATTATAATGTTTCTTTTAAATTTAAATGGGACTTGTTATGAATGGCAATTATAATATATTTTTACCGTAGACATAATATAAGGTTTTGGTGGACATATTTAAAGTTGTTAATTTAATATAAACTCTAATTAATTTATTATATAAATAGTTAAAATGTACGTAAGACTAATTTTTTTGATATAAAAAATTCAATTTGTTTATATGATTGCAGTAAAAAAGAAAAAATATAAATAATATTGCAATTTTTTATTGAATGTAAAATAATAAAGTAGCATTTTTCATTAAATTTTTAGTCAAATAAAACCCGTGCTTAATGATATTTTATGCTAATTGAAGATATCATATTATTTAGTGTAATTTAAAATTAAAAATGTTTGTCGTCCGGACATATTCATTTTTTATAAATACATAAACAAATTCAATATTATCTAAAACATTACACGTCCAAAATTGAATGTATTGTTTTTGATAAAAGTAACAAGTCCGGACTTGTTATATTTGTCCACTTGATATTTAGATCATGTTAAAATATTTATTGTATGTCTCATTAAATTAGGACTTGTTATATGTGTGCACTAAAAAAACCTATCTTGCACTAAAAACACAAAAATTAAAGTATAAAGAAATCATGTTTTAATTATGATATTGACTTGTAATGTCTTACCGAATCAAAAAGACGACCCAGAAAAACCCTATGGACTAATAAAACGATTTTGAGAAAAATTGGACTTACAACTTTTGACCTCTTAGCCATCGATGTAAGAATTTCAAAAAAAATATAAATGTTGTCTACCATAATATAGTTCATAATTTAATTCTTTGTTAATTCTGATTTGTATTAAAATTTTGATTGATTTGTTATAATGAAAACCATCGCATAGTTTATCTTTAATATACCTTATAGTATTACCTATATAATAGATATTATAAGGAAATTAAGTATTAACAATTTATTTGATTCATTTATTCTACTATCTAGCACATACCTAGTAAAATTATCAAAATTTATATTTTCTTGATATTAACTTATTATAACTATATTATAATATTAGTGATATGTTTCTTACTTCAAATTAATTTTTATTTTAACATAAATACAAAATCATCATTACCTTTTACTTTAATACCACTACAACTTATAATAAATATCACAGTTAATGTTATTAAAACTTTATAATAAATCATAGTTGCTGTTCAGATAACTACAAAGACCAACCATCGATGTTACTTTACAAAGAATATTAAATTACTAATTTCTGACTAGGTAAAATATAATACTTTAGTATTTATAAATTAACAACTAACTAAATATTTGATGTTTGAAAAACATAGACCTACTTGAAACATGATAATATAAAAACTGTGTGTGAGCACAACCGCAATTTGTTTATTTTGTATGTTAAATGACGTGTTATACTTCTATATTATCTATATCCAAATCTATACTTATATTATAAAGAGGTAAATTTATTTGTTTATTCGGGGTAATCTCTGAAACCACTAAACTGGTTTTAACATTTTTTTACAATCAGAAAGCTACACTATATCCCTGAGTAATATAATATTATGCTGTATTTTATATAATTATTTTATAAAACAATATTTTTATTATTAATATATTGTCATAACAGAATGGCGTGAGGAGTCGATTGTCACGCTTTAGTTTTGATGCGTACTAGCGCGGCCGGTCGGCGGTCGACTACGGTTTAAGATAGATTAGGTAGGTTCGGATATGTTCTATCTTATGATATACCCTTTATCGCGCGGTGGCACTTAGAAGTACCAGACATTGAAAAATTCGTAGGTATAAAATCCAATATAGCATGAATTTATTTATGAAAGGATTAGTTGGTTTAATTAATTCATATGTAATGATTAATGTATCAAGTTTCACCTAAAACTCAAAATTACCTAGATGATCGTCGGTACTTTCAAACACTTTAAACACAATAATAATATCATCGAATATAATAGTCAAATTATAGTTGGTAAGACTGTCTTCGCTAAGAATCGTTAAAATACACTGATTTTATATCAATGAATTCAAATTTAACACCATCAATATTATGATAGTGACCAATTTCTAACCTTTTCTACAGCAAATCGACCTTCACTTTTAGATTCTGAGCGAAGCGATGAATGTATTGATTTTATAATGATGTGTGTTTTTTTTTTAATTTTTTTTTTTTATTAATTTTAAATTATTTTATTTTTGTGTCTGTCATCGCCTTTTAGGACAGTAAAAATGCTTGGATTTTCTTCAACAGTAACTTAACTGAAAGGAAAGTGAATCTAGTTGGTATTTTAGGGGGTCAAAAGTAACAATTTCTCAAAAGCCACGTGAAAAACAAAAGAAAAATTATGGAAAAACAGGAATTTTTACGCAAAATTTGTTTTCGAGAAAATCGATTTTGGTTTTTGGTGCAACTCTAAAACCAATGATCGTAGGTACATGAAATTTCGACTTAATGTTTATATTAGAATTTCTTATACACCAAAACATTTTCAAAATATTATGACTTGTTTTGAGCTGTTTACGGACATTTTCAGTTTACATTTTTTTAGTTTTTTTTTCTATAAATATCAATAAAATTTTATTTGTTGGTTAAAAAAGCTTGAAAATTTAATAGAAGGCTCCTAGGTTATTGTTTCAAAGGCAGATGAAAAAAATTAAAAATCCTTAGTCACAGTTTTTATTTATAAGCATTTAAAGTTCAAATTTGACAAAAAAATCTAAGATTTGAAAATGTAATACAAGATTATCTATAAGTTTGTCTACCTTTATCAAAAAAAAAATGTCTACAAGAAAGTCAAATTAAATTTTTATGTTTGTTTGAAATTCATATTTTTACAACATTTGATATTCACTCGATTTCTCATGTAGCGATTTTCTTATTTTATTGAAATTAAAAAACGAACGACTGTAGATACTTGAAAATTTCACTGAATGTTTTATTAGCAATTTTTAATACACTATGCAATTTTGAAAATAATTTGACTCTTTTTTCAGCTTTTTACAGACCATTTAAAAATTCAAATTTTTTTAGTTTTTTTTTTCTATGAATATCAATAAAATTTTATTCGTTAGGTAAAAAAGCGTGAAAATTTAAAAAAAGGCTCCCGATATAATGTTACAATAGCAACTAAAAACACAATTTACAGTTGTGTACACACCATAATATTCAAACGGTGTGTACACAACTTTAAATTATTTATTTATTTCGTATGCGTTAGGTACCTACATATCGCTAACCAAAATATTATAGTTTTAGATTCTGAGTGGAACGATGAATGTATTGATTTTACAATGTGCGTTTATTTTTTTATTTTTTTTTTTTATTTTGTGTCTGTCATCACCTTTTAGGACAGTTAAAATGCTTAGATTTTTTTCAACAGTATCTTTTCTGATAGGAAAGTGAATCTTGTTGGTACTTTGGGGCATAGGCACACATAGGGGGGTGCTTGGGGGTGCTTAGCACCCACAGGTTTAAAATTAGCACCCCCAGTTTCTTGTAAAATTTATTTCAGTAATCCACCAATAATTTGTAAATTATTATGGTTTATTGAGTTGGATATTTTTTTTTCCATTATAATTATAAATATCTATTTAAATAGACAATAATAATATTATAGTTCATGAATTCACAGTATTGTATGATTGCACGTATTTTTCGTCTAAACATTAAACAATAAACAGCAATAATAATATTATAGGAAATCATATTATCATTTATCTAATCTTACTTTATATTCTTATTATTATCTACTGTTCACGGTTGGCTAGACAGTCGTGGCTACGAAATTATGTTCTATTTATAACTTTGGTTATCACTTGGTTTTTACTAATATTTAAACAGTGGATTACACTGAACCGTTTGCGGAATAACAAATATTATTACCAATCATATATCCGATATGATTCATTGGCCATAGTTATTTACATTTTATATGCTTGATTTTTTATTCAAAGTCTATTTTGTATTGTTATTTGTTAATTACCCAACATAATATTATAATCATGTTCGGTATTTTTAATAAAAGAACGAAGCCGAATCCAAAAGTTTTGGACGAACCGGCACAATTAAGTAAACGGAGTAACAACGAAGAACTTGTTGATGATCCTCTGTTAAGTACAAATATTACAGTAAGTATAAATTATAAATATTTCTTATATCAATTAAATATTATAAACTTATATATTATTATTTAAATAATGATAGGCACAGAATAGATTTAATCTATTCTGTGGTATACCTATATTAGTATATTACATTAGGTACTAGGAGTCTAGGCACCTTTTTTTGTAGGTACCTATACCTATGTGTATTATATTTTTGGTTCATTACCTACTTAATTAGTTACAAAGTGATCAGTCTGCACAATGTACGAGTACTACACTTATTTCAATTCCCATTGATGTCACAAATGACTTGGGTGATTTACAAACCGGACCTGTACGTCCCAAATTACAGGTAAGAATTATAATTGTATTTAATAAATATTAAATAATTAGCTAATAAAAATTAAATTTAAAAATATTTAAAACTTTTACCTACCTACTGAAAATATAATTTGTTGTAAAAATACACTTATATTAAATAATTAAAGTATATTTATTTGATTGTAATACGTTGTTGTGTTACTTTTTCTGTTATTTAATATAACCAAATAATCAATTGTATCAAAACAAAATAATTTGTGTTTTATAAACACTTATAAGGTATATTTGATAAAAAATAACTAACTATTTAAAATATTTATTGCATGGTCAAATCTTTTGAAATAATATTAGTATATAAATCTGTTTATGTATATCAGGATATTTTGAAAATATCAACAACTAGTTTATCAGCAGAAATGCTGGTCTTAAAGAATAGCCTACTAGCCAACTTTGTATTTGAAGACTTGAAAAATCAATGTCATAAAAGTTTGTTTCCAAATGTCTATAAACTAGTTCAAGTGGGAATGACAATTCCAATTTCTTCTTCAACGTGTGAGCGCTCCTTCTCAGCCATGCATAGATTGAAAAACTGGTTACGCACCAGTATGGGCCAAGAAATATTTACTAAGCTATCTACGCTTAGCATTGAGAGAGATCTTACCAATAAAATAGATGGGGAAATTATATTGCAAAAATTTGCATTATCAAACAGGAAATTTAATCTTGTTTAACATTAATAATTAATGATTACATATTATCATATTATAACTTATAATATAATTACATTTAAATATTTGTTTTTATTTTAAATACAAATTTATAATCATTGCAATGTAGTTATTATAGTATTAGGGGTGGGGGGGGGGGGGTGTGGGGGGCAAAGCCACCCACGGATCTGTGTACCATAAATTATTCCAGCACCCCCTAAATTCACACCCTATATGCGCCTATGCTTTGGGGGGGTCAAAAGTAAAAATTTACCAGTAGTTTTCAAAAGCGACGTGAAAAACAAAAGAAAAATTAAGGAAAAACGGGAATTTTTACGCAAAATCTGTTTTGGAGAAAATCGATTTTGGTTTTTGGTGTAACTCTAAAACAAATGAACGTATATACACTAAATTTTTACTGGTTTTTTATATTTAAATTTTATGTACAAGATAAAATTTTAAAAATATTTTGTTTTGTTTTAAACTGTTAAGGAACATTTTCAGTTTTCAATTTTATTAGTATTTTTTTCTATGGATGTCAAACACAGATAATGTTGTTACCTAAAAGATTGATAATAGGTCACTCTAATATAAAAACTGACAGAACCCTATTGAAACGAAAATGGCTTATAGTCGTACGTGTGTAATGTTGTTACAGTAACAGTTGAAAAATATTAAAAAATATAAGTACATAGGCACAATTTTAATAAGCATTTTAAGTTTGAATTTTGACAAAATTTATCAAATTTAAAATGTAATAATTATTTTGTAGTTAAAAATGTAGAAAATGTTCAACTTTTATAGCTAAGGATTGAAAAATTAAAAAAAGGTTCCTCGTAAATAGCTGGTTATAATATTATATAAATTACTTTATTCACATTTATATCATTAAATATACTTAGTAATATCATAAGTAAAGACCGTATTTATATGTTTTTACATATTGTTAATGGGTCTATGCAGTCTTATGAGAGTAAAAAATGTGGACGATTCGATCAATTCTGAATGCGTAGAAAAAAGTTTTTTTTGCTGTTTGAGCATATTTCATGGGTTAGAGAATATTTAACCCATTTAGCATGTTATGGAATATTTCGTAAATTCTGAGAAAAAGTTTGTATTTATTTTGAATTTTAATATTACGGTACCCAGGAAAAATTTTTTTGAACATTTACATTTTTTTTTTTTTATCGTTTCCAGCTCTTACAAAATTGTAATATTATTCCATTAGAATACGCAACTTTAAATACCTAATTAATACCTCACTATTAAAATAATGTTGAAATAAAAAAATAAAAAAAATGCATATTAAAGCAAACAATGATATTTATTGATTACTTTTGCATATTTTTGCATATTTTGCATATTTTAGCATATTTTTTAAAAATTTTAAGAGATTATAATGAGAATATTCGAAGGTTTTTTAGAGAATATTAGCATCATATTTTAGGTATTTTAAGAGAATATAAATCCGGTCTTTAATCATAAGCTAACTGACCGTTTTCGCTCGGAATCATTTTTCTTATACAATGATATTATAGCATTGAATTCAAATTTAACACCATCCACTACAGTAACCCACTTGTAACCTATTTCACAGCAGAGCGTCACCCAATTGCCACCTTTTTTATAGTTAGTTATTATTTTCGTGCAGTTAAGTTATTTTATTTTCGTGTCATGCTGAACCCAAATAGACAATTCTGATTCGATGACTTTATTTCGATTTTGATTATTTTTTTCTATTAATAAATTATTATAATAATCTATTTATTTTTTACACAGTGTTAAACGTCTCAATCAATATTTGTGTACCGACATCAAAATACTAGGAAGGTTTAAGACTTAAAAATATTATAATTTGAAAAAAAAATTAAAATTAGAGCGAATTGACCCTCTTATAAAAAGTAAAGGTAATATTATTATCTAGACAATGGCACAGGCTTTTTATTATATTTTAGTTTTAAAGCGAGTAAAGTGTACCTATTTTAAAATTATAAACTGTTTGTACATATTAAAATACTCATAACTCTCTTTAAAATTAAAATATAATAAAAAGCCTATGTCATTGTATAGATAATAGTCTTACTTTAAATTTTAAAAGAGCTCAATTCGCTCTAATTTTTAAACTACCTAACGGAGATAAATGCTCACACAGCATAGATATGTTTATTCAATGATAAATAAATATTTAAGAAGAAATGTCAATCATTATTAAATATCGAAATTTTATTGACAATAGATTTTTAAATATTTAATTTTGATTAAATAACCATTGGGTGAACCCTTTTTCATTTTCAATTAAATATTGAAAACCAATGTTAAATAAATTTTTTTTAGAAATAATTATTTAATAGTATACATCCAAAGTTAAATCAACATTTATAAAAGACATGTAATAAATGTTGGCCTAATATTTGTGTAAAATATTGTAAATCCAATATTTAGTTTGTATTGCAAGACACCTAGCTAGTTAATGAATATTTATAAAAAAATAAATAAATTACCAACGCATTATGATAATTATTAATTATATTTGTATATTTTTGTAAATGTTTGTAAATATTTGTAAATGCACAAAAATAGCTATTTATACTGAGTTATGTTGTAAAATTGTATAAAAATGTAATGTTCATCGTTTACTCCCAATGTCGTCATTACCAACATTTACGCGTCTTGGGCTGAATATAATTTATTTAAACTAACATACCTTAATTTGCATTACTATAAGAAAGTTTTCTGGAGATTGATTTGGTTTGTGAATGGTGATCCATTTCTTTGTAATAGCTGCTGTTTAAACTTTTAGTATTTTGAGAAATTGGACTTATCAAAACTATATACAAATGGAATGTATTACTTTTATTTATTATTTTATAGTAGGTATTTCAGAAAAGTAAGTATTTAACCCACGTTTACTTTTTTTCGGTGACGGTGACCATCCACCCTTAGATGTATTCCTAGCTATACGTTTGTCAGTACTATTGTCATCATCATCATCATCCTCAGATGCTAAATTTAAAAAAAATCTTTTTTTTTAACAAACATCCAAGTAGTTTATTATTTTAATATTTAATGTAGGTACCTGAGTAAGTTGAGCAGGAGGAACTGGGCTCCATTATATTTTTTAATGTTGTAACCTTACTTTTCCGTTTGGTTCTTACATTATTATCATTTATCATAGTCTTTGGCAGATGATATATCTGTTCTATTTAAATCTTCTTTTGTAATTTCTTAAGCTCTAAGCAATGAATCTATAATATTGTACATTTTTAAGTATAAAGCATAACAACTATGAATATGATAGTATGAGTTATCAACATAGTCATTGTTATTCTTATATTGATTATTTATAAATGTATAATAAAATAAGTTACTATTAAGGTTATATTATAGTAATATTATGTTTATGTTATAAGCAGGATTTATTGCTGTCTCGATAGTTAAATAAGTGACATATTTTAGAAATTACATTCAAGATATTATAAACATTTTATAGCTTATTATTTATGGATTTTGTTTCTTAGTGCACAAACTTACAAGTCATGGTGGTTTATTATAACCATACCTAACTTGGAATGCAAATTAAAAATATATTAAGATATCCATAAATAATAATAGCTATAGCTAAATATAACAATACCAAATATACACCAATAAATTAAAAACTATAGTTTTAAGTAAGTATTTTAGGTTATTGGCCAGGCACACTTATTATTTTTCAACCAGTTTGTAGGAACAGCTTCAATAGAATTATCTTCGGTAAAAACGACCACTGAATAGGTATTCTTTTTTATACCTTTATAAAATATAATCCATATAGAATACAGTAAAAATCTTGTTTATTAAGTTAAAATTTCACACCTTTAGCAAATACAAATTTTATAATAATAACTGATAATTTAAAAATATTTAAAAAGTGACAAAACAATAAATAAAATGCTTAATACCTATTTTAATTAATATTCACACTACTATCTATGTATGTATAATAGGATATGCAATACTATGGTTGAGACTATAACCATGCATAATCATATATTTAGAAAATTCTGTTTCAATATCAATCATTGTAAAAGTTTTTGATAGATTACCCACTTTAACTATACCTAGCTTTAAACTGTTAATGGGTTTATGAAAAAATGGTTCAACCCGAGTAAAACTTTTACTTAAAAATACATTTTTACCGGAACGAGGACCATGACATAATATGTTTAAAATTTAAAAAATGGATTGTTTCTTCTGTTTTTAAAACCAATACATACATCAGACCCAGACCCAGACTTAGTATTAATTTTAAGGTTATTTTTAAAAAGAATTTGAAATTGAGGTCCAGTATAATGTTCAGTTAAAGGACCATTGCTATGTTCTTTTTTGAAAAATACATTGCTATTATTATTGACCAATGGTTTGTTGAAAGTTATGAATTCTTGATAACGATTTATCACCTGTTCCAAAGATTTTTCATGTTTCCTAACCATTTTTTTTAAGAACTTCATGAAATTCTCAAAAGGAAAACATGAACAATTATCCAGGTCTCCATATTTTCTGTAATCATCACCAAGGTGTATTAAACTGTGTATATTAAGAGAAGAAAACTGTGCCCCATATAATTCTTTAAATGTTTCTAAAAATATACGAGTAATTGTTCAGAAAAATCTACACGATTCATACTACTGTGTGGTGATAACAGAATCCTAAAGGCTACATGAAAACATAGAAAATGAGAATAACATTCATCTGTAATTACACATTTTATTGGCTTATTTATTATTGACTTCCAATAGCGGACGGGCGACGACGAATGTGAATAAATAGCTAAATACCTAGGTATATTTAATTATAATTTATATTGCTTTTCATATATTTTCTAATAAGAATTAAAGTGTAATGTATAATATATAATAATATTTAACCTGCAATTTAATGGGAATTCAATATTCAACAACATATACCTACATGTTAAATCAATATTAACTATAAATATTTGATTTAAAATGATTTTTAGCTTGATTAAATCATATATTTAAATTTAATATTAAACAATTAATTTTCAATGAATATAAAGTTAAAATTAAATAATTAATATTAAGATCCAGATAATGTTTGATTTTCAAACTTTAATAATTGTTAATCTTATTAATTTAAATAAATGTTAAACATTAAACTTATACAGTTTTAAATATGTATTAACATTTAAATATTTTATCTCTTAAATTAATTAATTCTTATTTAATATTTAATTTTAACATAAAAAAAGCTTATCTCGAAACCTAAAAATAAATAATTATTCAATGCTGGATCAAGTTTTAATTTTAAATATAAACTCCAATTAAAGTTAAACATTTATACAATTGTTTTGATTGACAAATGCTGTGTGGGTGTGTTCTGCTGAGAGTAAAATTTGCTATGTAGCGCAATTGTAAGACAGACATTGGCGCAACTAGGGGGGACAGGGGGGCTTAGCCCCACAAATATCTCTTATTGATTTAGATATAAGCTCCCTGCGTTATTTTTAATAAATAGTTTTGTTAGCCCCCCCCCTGAATTTTAACCCTAGTTGCATCAACAACAAATGTCACTGTAACGCCCCTTTAATTATTTTTATTAACTTGCCCACCTTTGCTATTAAGTATACTATATACCTACCTACATATAAAATATATAATAGATACATAATACTTTTCAAAAGGTATGCCAACTAGGCATGTCAAAAAAAATTTTACTAGGCCAATATATACTGTACTATAGAGATTATTTTATTGCTATAGAATCTTTTTATTTTCCATCTAATATATTGTTATGAATACTGTACACCTAATAATACTAAGCCAGTAGGTACTTAAATAATTTAAATTTAAATATTTATAGACACTAGTGTTATAGCTATAATCTATTATTGAGCCTAAAACCATTGTATATAAAACAAATCCTGAAATGTTCAGTCACACATAAAATGCTTAATACAAAGCAGTTTTTCTTTTTCAAAGAAGTCCAAAATGATCAGCTTCGTCTAGAAAACTCTTTTAGAATCCTTTAAAATGTATATGTATTATCATATTTTATACCAAATTTATTAAAATAAAAAAGTGTAGTGCTTGCTACGTACGTGACTCCTCTATTTCACCCCTACACATAGTTAGAATATACGAATATCTAATGTACTAGGGTAACACATAGATGGTTGGGATGATGTCAGCGTAGTGCACAAAACCCTTGGAGAGCAACATTATAATTGTAATGAATTAGATCTTGGCACTGTGAAAACACGGCCGTGGGTATACTCACTTATTATAACGATACCCCGCATCGACCAA
Source organism: Metopolophium dirhodum (assembly GCF_019925205.1). NCBI lineage: Eukaryota > Metazoa > Arthropoda > Insecta > Hemiptera > Aphididae > Metopolophium > Metopolophium dirhodum. The sequence goes on from NC_083564.1 coordinate 17,560,417, forward strand.
AGGCACATCTGCAACCCTGAGTCATAGGTCAGTGTTCGCACTACGAAATAGTCAACCATCTAATTATGGAAGGCCACTATGAGAACCACCGACGCAGTCCGCCAAGGATCTAGTAAAAATAGGGGATAGGACTATATAGGAGCCCTGGGAGCGGCCCATTATTCAGGCGTGATCTTGCCACGGTACGTACGCACTCCTGTACCTCTTTGATTATGGTAATCACTATTTTCTCGATAGACTTAGATTATTTTCGTTAACGGCGTATTTCGGACTTAGAGAATATTCGAGCAATCACTATTTTCTAAGACACCAGTATCCGTCATTAATTCGAATAGCTACCAGTATAAATTTAACTTATCTTTTTTACAATTTTTAATAAATAATTCATCGAACTACAAATTGTTGATCATTTGACGCTTCTACCATCATCCTATCTTGTCTCCATCTCCTGTAAGACAAGTGCACGCAACATGCTTTATTCAGAATTGTTAGAGCATAAAAATTAAGCATACACATTTTTGCATTATATTATACAAAAAGTTACCTAATAAATAAGAATATGGGGGTGTTAAATTTTATTTGATTCCCTAAGACATAGGTTACACTTTAAAGTATAAAGCACAAAATAATTGATTTACATAATGTATTTATTAAATTATTTTTTTTACAATAATACATAAGAACTTATAATACATATAATTTTCAAAATAACATATATTTAGTTTAAATTAATAATATGAATATATAAATATTATAATCATAGGCGTGGGCACGGGTTAAATAGATAGGGCTGATTGGGCTTTAGCCCCACCTGAACCTTTTTTTAACGTGTTGGGTACTAGGTACTTCATGAAGTTATGACTAAAATTAGATATATTATCTTTAATCATGGGTATTAAACATATTTAAACCATGCTTCAACCAGACTCTCTGATGTAAACGCTAAAGCTCGTGGATTAATTTTTAAAATGCCATCTTCTAATTTTATATTTGCCCTGAATATGCTGAAACCTATTTTTTCAGTTATACTAAAAGTTAGTACAAATTTAAAATCTTTAAAGCTAACAATAAGTCAATATTGGTCTAATGACGAAGAATATGAAAAAATATACAACAATGAAAATAATATTGACATTCCTGATGTAAAAAAACAAAAATATCAAAAAATGTTGAAGACAACCACAATCATCAATATTTTGAGGAAACTAAAAAGATGAAATGAAACATTCTTGCTTTAATTTTGCACTTGATCATATTATATCTGGATTAAATGTTCGATTCAACCAAGAAAGTCTTAAATGAATCGAAGGGGTTGGGAATTTGGTTAATCTCGAGACTACATAAGAAGATATTTAATTTTTAAAACATTATTTGACATTAATGTTAATGAAATAAAATTATTAAAAAACATGGCTGGCACTGAAACATTGAAAGGAACATCAAATAAAGAAGTTTACGTTTAGATAAAATGGCTCAACGAGAGAGATTGATAAACTATTTTTAAAAATATTTGAATTGTTTTTAAGAGGATTAATGCAGAATCATTTTTTCTATGATTTTAAGTAATCTTAGAGTAAAATCACCCATTACAAAAAAGATAGAAAATAATATTTTTAGGTTTTCAATCTTCAAAATTAACAAAAAAATGTTCTAAATTAAAATTATGTTTAAATTGTTTTGAGACAATAATTAGACGATTCGATGCCATTCCCTCAAAAATATTATTTTCCTTCTTTTTTGAAATGGCTGATTTTACTCCAAGATTACTTAAAAACATAGAAAAATGATTCTGTGTGAATGCGTTTTGTCTATGTTGCGCGTGGGCCAGAGAGAGAAAACAAATAGTGTGCTGACATCCTCTTAAACCATTCGTTACTATTCCCGTTACAAGCTGTGCCTTTTCTAAACTCAGTGTTATTAAAACCAAGCTTCAATTCAGTATGAACCAAGAAAAATTGAATGCTTTTTTTATATATGTTTATTGAACAAGAAGAAAGGGGAAACAAAAATTATGATGAGGTTATTGAAGAATTTAAATATTTAATTGAAAGAAATCATGGAATTATCTTATAAAGTATAATAATTACATTTTTTTATTTGACAGTATAATAATAATTGTATGTAATGTATAATATACAAATTTGTAATATACATACAAATTACAAAATTAATAAATTATAATAATAAACAAATATTAATGTTAATTGACAATTTATTGTTAATATTATATTTTATGTTTTGAACATTTTTGAATTGTTTTATATTTGATTAGAATTTTAAATTGATATTGATGAATTGTAAGTGTGAAATAACGAAAAATGATTGCTTACATTTTCCATTCACCAACAAAAGGGTCGTTTCGATATTTGTTGTGAAAATATCTATAATTTTTTACTAATGTGACCGTGACAAGGTTTGGCCAGATTGAATTTGGCCATACCTGACTCAGAGGTCTGCGCACGCCTATGATTATTATAAAAGGTTTATGTTATTACCATCAGAACGATTCATATTGATAGACATGTTCATAGAAGTAGATGTTGATGGCTCAATATACTCCCCAACTCGTGTCAGAAATGTTGCCAAGCAACTAAAAAATATCTCGAAAATATCTATAAAATTCATTATTAATTAACAAATAATAAATATAATATACTATAATATAGGTATAGTATATACAGCAAATAAATAAAATGTTCATGTTACAAACTATACTAACTACATTACAAAACTCAAAATACTATGTCATGCTATCACATTGACTTAATATTTTCTACACACAACTAATCAAATTCAACAACTACTATAATTTACTAGGTATTTAAACCTTGATTAGCAACAATCAATTATGCTAAAAAGCTATAGGTACATTAATTAGAATTACACTAACTCGTTTAATTAGTAATTTATAGTTAGGATAATACAATAAGCTATAAAAAAATCTCTTCTAAAATGATTTAGAAAAGAATATTTTACAATAGCTAATGCCTAGATTAAACATATTATAGGACTAAGACAGCTTACAATAATTGATGTGTTAATGCCTTTTTTAGGAATCTTCAGTTATATCCTCACGTATCTTCATGACCTCATTATCAACGATAATTATTTCTATTGAAAAAAAAAAACAATTAGGTTGTAAGTATTTATATGAAAAAAACAATAACTATATTAGTGTCGTTTATTGTGCATCAAACACAATATTATGAACTACAATAATAATTTTATCTCTTATAAAATACTTAAGTATTTAGAATATTAGATAGGTACAAGTATAATGTTTTACCTGGCAGATTAAGAGTAGGAATAGAACCAGGATTAAGTTTTTTAAAACCCGGGCTCTTGCAGCTGGCGTCAAAGTGTTTGTCACAAATTACGTAACCTTTAAATATCTCTAACACCGATTTGTTGAACAATTTATCGTTTCCAGTTTTTTGAACCCATACACTACAAGTCTCCTCGTCCCTGGGAAAACGATGTCGTATGGTGTGTCTGTCGGTGTATTTTGTATCACATCCAACGACGATACAATGGTTGGAAGGCATGACAATTGATTATTAAATGTTTAAAAAAACTTCTAATAAATATACAAACGAGAAATGTTAAACAGACAGATAGAACAATATAAATTAGCAAAACAATATGACCGAACGGAGAAGGGAAAAATAAAATCAAAAAAAACTATATTTTGTCGTGAAAAAAACTGCGTATTGCCAAGTCAGTGTTTTTCAAAATTCACACGAGTACATGACAAAACAGACAATATTGAAACAAACGAGTACATTTTCAAAATACAAAATGATTAGATGACGTGTACATATTAAAGTGTCGCCGTATAAAGGAAATATTAGATATTTGGTTATGTTGGTATGCCGCGAGTGTTAAACTTATGCTTATCACGGGATCCCATTCTTTTCACGGGACCCAATCATGGTCTTAGAAGATAAGGTCCGACCACTGTCACCCACCCGCCCATTAAGCAGTATCCGCTTATTAAGGCAGTTTTAGTTCAAATTTAACTCACTAGCGCTGTAGTGCTTCAGGTTATACTTATTTGAGGTTATGTTATATAATTATTAAGAATACAGGCTGAAGTGATTACCTACTAAAAACACGTTAACACGATATAAATATATAATGCCGACATGCCGTGTCGCCGTGGTCCCGAGCACACACAACTTTTTATTAAAACAAAAACCATACTCTGTAAAGACCCTGCATTAGACCTTACATATAAGACATCATTAACAGAAAGATACAGTGATTAATGTGAAAATTTGAAAACAAGTCATTCGTTCAAAGTTTTAGTATTTTAATTAAATTTTAATATACAGATTTATAGAAATTATTTTAACATTTATAAAGTAAATGTATTTATATTTTGTATCACTAATTATTCCTTTTCAATTTTTTTAAGTTTAACAGAACTTGGCAACTTTTTTTTATTTCTGTTTTCGGGTTTTTCATTTTTGGTTTTCTTGGTATGTGAATTGTCTCATTCTCATTATCACATAATAAATAACAGAAAATGAAATAATGTGTTCTCCATTAGTGACACAATGAAAGTTTGTTATTTGTTTTTCGTTTATGATATCATCAATTATGAGCTCTAACACATGACTTGATGAACAATGTTTCATAAAGCTTTCTTAAATTTTTTTTATAAAATTGAAAAAAAACATTTGGATGAATTAATTGTTCTTTGGTTTTCATGTTGACCAGTATCACAGACAGTTGCTTAGAATATACCAGCGGTGTAACAAAAGCTGACCTACAAATTGAACAATCTTTATATTTCAACAACTGTTTTGAAAGATAGCCTGCAATCATTTTATAACTTATTATTTACTGAGTAAATTTAAATAGGTAACATGAATATGACCTATTAAATTGTAAATCAGACAATCTACGACCTCTGGTTTTTCATAATTATGTTCAACAATATCATTAAATTCCCATTATTTTTCTTCAATTATATTATTTAATTTAGTTTTTAAATTTTCAACTAGGTCGTACTTTTTAGGTTCATAAATATCTTTCAAATCTGTCATAGATATAATTGATTGTAATGGAGCCATCATTGTAGACAGTACAGTTTCCACTCTTAGGAGGCTTTAAAATACTGTAAGTGGATAGTAACTTGTATAGTTGGAGAAAAGTAGGTGTTGAAGAATGATAATTTTGGCCACCAGCCTGCCGAATTGTTCCAAAAAAAAACAGGTGACATATAATATTTATATTAATAATTATTATCTCTGTTGCATTGTTCTTACTTCAAGCCTGTCCTAATTAATTTTTTCTGTTAATAGATACTTAGAACTCCAACGGGAATTTAAATAATGTGAAAGATCAAGATTTGATTGAATAGTAACTCTTAACCCACAAGTAGTGCTATCAGATAAAAATTCTGATTTTTTTACTGTACCATCGGCGTATTGTTTCTGCCATTCATTCAACCAAACCAAAAATGATCGAAAAAACTGTAAATTTATAATTCAATTATTTAGGTGCGTATTATAGTGTTAACTGTTAAGCTAATATTTGTATAAACTTTATAAAATATTAATTTTTGCCTGATAGTCTTTGCCGTTAACGCTTAGTCCTTCAGCTCCAAATTTTCTGTTCAATGCGTCAAAACAATCATTAAACTTGCGGCAAAATTAAATTGTTGGTTCACAATCGTTACACTAAGATACATGTGGTTTCTGGATAATTTTGGACAAACTCTTACATTTCCCGGTAATTTGCTATCTTGCTCAAATAAAGTATTAATGTGACTCCACCGAATAAACTGATTATTAATCTATAGGTACTATAAAAATCTATATTATAAAAAGTAAATTGAATTCATTAATTTTTTTTATATTAATAATTTAAAAGACTTACAATACTTATAAATAGAGCTCCAATAGGTCATGACAATTATACATATTAAAACTAATAAATTAGAATAAATATTTAAAATAATTACACACATTAAAATTTTCTATAGGTACTAAGTTACATAACAACAATAAACAATTAATACATGTAAATAATAATCTACAAAGAACTATATAGATGAGATTCACAGTATCTACTTAGGTTAAATTCAGTTTAACTCATATGTTTACTTTAAAATTGTACACAATTATGAATTATGAACTATGTTATATTTAAATGTTCTAGTTGTATACAATAAAATTTCATAAGAAATTGAGTACTACCTGTTAGCTGATATGAACGATATAAATAATGGCCAATATGGAAATGTTCTTCACAAATAACATTATTGTCAATAAATTATCAACCTCAAGAAATTTCAACCATTCATTTTTAAGAACTTTGTCTTTCGGAATGGCAAACATTGATAATTTTTTATTATTATTGCAACCAAATAAACAAATATTGTTTGGCATAGTTACTCAACAATTAAATATATTAAAGTAACTAAAACAACAATTGAAGTAGAATATTTCCATATAATCCGTGGTTCAATGGTTGATTTTGTATTTTGGCGGAATCTTGAGCCTTGGCCAAAATATTAAAGTTAACCTCAAATAAGTATAACGTGCAGCGCTCGTGAGTAAAATTTGAACTAAACGTGCCCCATTAAGCGGACCACTGATAAGGAGTAGTCGTCGGACCTTATCTTCTAAGACCGTGGACCCAACTGTCCCATTCCTCGATGATCCAAGGTTTATAGATTATACATATTATATAGATTATAATAATTAATAATTAAAAACCTTGACGATATTCTACAATTCTACATCGTGATCTGATACTACGTTTAGGGTATTGTTATATGCCCACCACTATATATTATGTAGACTATAGTGACGCTTGTTTATCAGAGTATAATAACGCCTGTATGTAGGCGTCTTATCTTAGATATTTTGCTTTTGCACGACAAGACTATTGTATCGGTCCTATCGGCAATTTAGTCTAGAACCCGACTCATTCGAGTTAAGTAGTGTGCTTCTAATATATAAATTACATGGTTAAAATTAATAAAGTAAAGTATTCTTATTTAAATCAAATCGTGTATTCTTTTTAATAATAAACTATCAACATTTGATTATCACCCGCTACACAGAGAACGGTTTCAACAAATTGTCGTCTTTGGATACAACCAAGGACACAATATAAAATATAACAGAACATCACGGGCATATACGGTGGCGTTCATAACAGTATAGAGTAATGGGCATATTTGTGGCATAAAGTATTATTACATTACTCTATGTAAATATGTGATATAGATAATACCACAGAATAGATCACGGTGATGACAAAATAGTTTTATATATATTTTACTATTTTGTCATAATAACGGTATTCTAAGACCGTGGAATAGATTTATTATTTGGTTCTATGTGGTGGTATACGCATTAAAACTTTAGGAACAAGTGTAGTTTTCTTCCCAGTTCCCAAACGATTTTTTGATGCTAAACGTGTTGCTGAAATCAGAATTCACCTACCTATCTTACTTACTTTTAATGTCTTTGTTAATACATCAAGTAAAAATGAATTGTAGGTTTTACGTTTTTATTAACAAAACAAAAAATTACCTAAGAAAGATATGTAAATTCTGATTTCACCAACACGTTGAGCATAAAAATGTCAACATTTCATAAAAAAAAAACTCCAAAAAATGTAAATTCTTAGTATTTTAATATATCTGTGTATACGCTACACCACCGAATCGTTTATCGTTATAAAGTTTACTTGTTTATAATTTTATTGTGTTGTAAATATTTGTTAAATGCCATACGATAGTAATAATTATAAGTATAACCACCGAATCCAGACAATGTCACGCCAAGAATTAAAGAATTATCGGAGGATCAACGCTGTCCCGGGTCCAGATTCAGCTTCCGGCTTCTGGAAAGTCGTGGACCTCCAATTACAAATCGGTGGTGTCACCAGGAACCAGGTTTTTTTCGGTTTAATTTGTAACGTTCGAGGTTAATCTTATGTTTTTTCATCACTTGACGCTGTCGTTTTTGTGTCTCACATAAAATTTACTATTTATTATTTTCATGTGTATTTCCTTAGGTACATCTGACTCATCCGAGGGTGCATTTCGTGGTGCTTTTGTGACCTTCAGATTTCATTTCGTTGACCAAAAGTGACGTCGACATGTTGGAACTCAAAAACTCAAGTATCTGATGATTGTGATTTTGGCCCCGACGTTTTTACGTTTTTTAGTAAGTTTGCTGTGGACATTTTTTATTTTGGTTACCTCTTAGACATTTACTTTTAATTATTTACAAACAATTTTTCTGTTAACTTTAAAACATTATGCAATCACTACCTAATCATAGACCTAAACGGGAAATAGAAATAATAATCGACGCATCCGTTGAAGGTGTGAGAAAAGAAGGAGCAGTTACTGGTAAAATGTATTACAATTAAGTATTTATATTTTGTGCTGAAATGTGCACCGCAGGCATTTAATTAAAGTTAAGTAAAAAGTTAATTTACAACATTTTTAAAGAAATGATTCCTATAACTTTGGTCGGTCACGGTTGCGGTTTTATTCCATTACAAACCTATTCTTTATTCTATTAATTTAATGACTGAAAGAATTTTCACTTCATCTGCGCTTATTTTTTTAACGCACAGTTTTTTTTTCCAAATGTGTGTTTTCGAATGATAAAACAATAAAATAGATAAGAACTACGCTAGAAAAATATTCTAATTTCAAAATAAATATTAAAGGCAATATACTACTGAAAAATTCAATAATACAAACAAATATATTTAAATTCCAAAATAAATTTAAATAAAATAAATTACAAACATACATATATTAAAAATAACAATGAAAAAAAGGTGGATAAGTGGATGTCGCTCTGCTGTACAGTAGGTTACAAGTGGGTCACTGTAATGGATTGTGTTAAATTTGAATTCAATGATATAATATCATTGTATAAGAAAAACGATTCTGAGCGAAAACGGTCAGTCAGCCTATGATTTTACCAAGTATATTTGATGATATTATTGTGAATAAAGTAATTTATAAATAACCTATTTACGTGGAGCCTTGTTTTAAATTTTCAATCCTTAGCCATAAAAGTTAAAAATTTATAAATTTATAAATTTTTAACCACAAAATAATTAATAAATTATAAATTTGATAAATGTTGTCAAAATGTGAACTTTAAATGCTTATAAAAAAAAATTGTGCCTATGTATTTTTAATATTTTTCAACTGCTATTAGAACGATATATCAGGAGCCTTATATTAAATTTTCACGCTTTTTTACCCAACAAATAAAAATTTATTGATATTTATAGAAAAAAAAAACTAAAAAAATTGAAAACTGACAATGTCCGTAAACAGCTCAAAAAGAGTCAAAATACTTTCAACATTTTATGGTGTATAGAAAATGCTAATATAAAAATTCATTGAAATTTTCAAGTATCTACAGTCATTCGTTTTTTAATTACAATAAAATAAGAAAATTGTTACATGAGAAATCGAGTAAATATCAAATGTTGTAAAAATATAAATTTCAGACGCTCATAAAAATTTAATTTAAGTTTCTTCTAGACATTTTTTTTTTTTGATAAAGGTAGACAAACTTATGAGTAATCTTATATTACATTTTCAAATCTTAGATTTAAAAAGAAAAATTTTTATGAATTCTCATCAAAATAATTTGCTATTTTTCGTGATTTTTCCGTATTTTGTCAAAATTTGAACTTTAAATGCTTATAATTAAAAACTGTGACTAAGGATTTTTAATTTTTTTCATCTGCTTTTGAAACAATAACCTGGGAGCCTTCTATTAAATTTTCAAGCTTTTTTACTCAACAGATTTTATTGATATTTATAGAAAAAAAAACTAAAAAAATTGAAAACTGACAATGGCCGTAAACAGCTCAAAAAGAGTCAAAATATTTTGTAAATTTTATGGTGTATAGTTAATGCTAATATAAACAACCAGTGAAAATTTCATGCATCTACGGTCATTTGTTTTAGAGTTACACCAAAAACCAAAATCGATTTTCTCGAAAACAGATTTTGCGTAAAAATTCCCGTTTTTCCTTAATTTTTCTTTTGTTTTTCACGTCGCTTGTGAAAACTACTGGGAAATTTTTACTTTTGACCCCCCAAAGTACCAACTAGATTCACTTTCCTATCAGAAAAGTTACTATTGAAGAAAATCCAAACACTTTTACTGTCCTAAAAGGTGATGACAGACACAAAAAAAAAAAAATAAATAAAATAAAAAATAAAAAAATAAAAAAAAAAACACACATCATTGTAAAATCAATACATTCATCGCTTCGCTCAGAATCTAACAACTTACAAAACAATTATCTAAAAAACAAAACAAAATTCTTAACATATGTATTCAAAAATATTACAATTAAAAAAAAAAAAAAATATTGAAAAAATTAAGTACAAAAATAAAATTTAAAAAATGATTAAAAGTAAAACTTTGGATTAAATGGCTGAATTCAAACAATAGTTAAGTAAAAAATATTAAGAAATAAAAATATATTATAAATTTATCTGCAGGTATTTAAAATGTAACTTTGAGGAACCGTGTATAAAAGACATAAATTTAGAAATTAATTTTAAAATCAATGATTCTAATGTCTAGTATATAATCAATACCTACATCAAACAGCCATCTAATTACATGTCCCATATGGAAAATGTCAATCGCAGTTTCCCTAGATTTCAAAAATACTAAAAATAATATATTTATTTATAAACATTTAGAAAACATTTTGCAAATGAATATGAAATTGCTCCTTTTGTAATAATAGTCTTTATACATGTTGTTAATTTTTTTATTTTTACAAGCAATATACAATCTGTATCATTAGATAAAATAAGAATATAGGCTATAAGTAACAAATACGACAGGTAACAATATTTTAACGAAAGGTGACACCCATTGATGACACTTTCTATGGTTACTTAACTATTTTTGTTTTATACATATATGAATTATTTTTATAACGAATCACAACCACTTGCACTTTTAGGCGTCTTAGGCGATAACCATGTATGGTAGCGAAGCCAAATTTTTAAAAAGAGGATTCAAATGAGTATTTAGATGATTGTGGAATTTTTTATAGAAACATTTAGATTCATCGTTTATTGTTTTTAGTTGTAGGTCTGAATATAGAGAAAAAATTGAGACGAATGAGGTGCAATTGTTAACTTCCTTAGAGCAATGTTTTTAAATGCTTGAATTTTGTTAGTGTTTGGTTTTTTGGCATGACCTCATAACTGCAGACTGTATGTCTATATTGGTTTGTGTAGACTATTGTACATAAAAATTTTATTGTTATGGTGGTGGAGGTGAATTTAGTTTATACATTTAAAAGTAGTTTTAAGTTAAATGTTTAGTGTTCAGTTATATAAAGACTAATATTTATCTGTATTTATTGTGAATAGTTTTTGGTTTACCGAACATTATTATATATTATGCAATTGGACTTCGTGGTCCGTTTGTAATATAAAAAATAAAAATAAATAACAAATTATATGCAAAATCTAATAATATTATTAATAATAATATTTAATAATTCTTTGTGCATAGAATGATATCAAAGTATTGAAATAATTAAAAATTGATTTAATATCATAAAAACATAATAAATATTCCTAAGCTTGTTATAAAAATATGGAATCCAAGATTTATTATGAGACCTTGTGATAATTATAGGTACACTAATAATGGAGAGGTTAAACAAATAAATATGTAAGTATGGGAATAAATAGATAAAACCGCCAATGATCTCAGACGTTAACTTTTTTTATATTTGAAATAATAATGTTTGTTTGTTGTAGGTATTTGAATCTGTTATTAAATGGGCAAAACATGATTTGGAATGGAGAAAATATTTTTTGAAATAATGAAACATGTACGTTTTCCATTATTAGCGTCAACACCTGACATATTAAATAATGCAGTTTGTGAACCTTCTACAAAGAATAGTCCTAAATGTATGTTATCAGTGCCAGATTACCCATTGGATAATTATATTTAGTTATACCAATATTTACTTATTTTATATTATAAATATACATTCATTTTAATTCTAGGTTATTTTTTATTTTTGTTTTTTTATTTTTACTTTAGCATACATTACGGGTGTTACGTATGTTTGGCCGTCCATGCATGATATGTGCATCGCGTGATAGCATCCACGACTTATCGTAAAAGCCGTGATAACACGTCCCCAGTTGTCATCATGGTACGAAGTCGGCGGCCGTACTCATAAACTGTAGACCAGTTGCTTGCGTCACCTTACGCGCTAAAGTGCTCTGGTGTACTGCCATCACCCATTGAACGCATCAGCCGTTCTCAAATATACGCTTGCGCCATAATACGCCTATGAGCGATCAGTTTTGTGCCATCATCTCCACATAATTATCATTTGGATGTTTGATTGATGCACCCGTCCACCGATTCATCCAGCAACTCCGCCAGGTTATCTCCCATACCTGGTTACGTGAGTCGGCTATACGTCTAAATTACATTTTTGTTTTGTTTATTGTCAACATTAGTTGTCATATATTGTTATTATTACCACATTACTGTTACCATATTATACTACTAACACTAAATATAAGCGTTCTGTATATCCTTGTTAAAGTGTTAGTATGAATTGAAAATATCAACTATTATTACCATACACAAGTGTCAGAATTTATTTTATGTATTTTTACTTCTCAGTCCTATCATAAGGTTCATCACACCATTATTATATATACGTAACGTGGCCAAAAACCTCTTTAATTTTATTGAGATTTGGTACGTAACAACGGGCGTGAGCCCTATTTACATTTAATATTAATACAAGTAATTTATTACAATAGTAGGATATAACAGTTCAATTTACATAAATATTTGGTTAGGTTTGTGAGACGGTAAAGGAGGGATCAGAATTGGCAATAGACATACAGCGCCGAAGTGGTTCGTTTAAACCATAGTTAGTGGAGGAGGTAGATTAAAAGTAGGTAAATTGAAAGTGGTGTGTTGACGGGTGAAGCGAGGGGGGACATTTAAAGGAATGAGAGAGAGAAGGTGAGGTGAGTCAATCTGCCCATTTAATAATTTGGATAGAAATGTAAGGTTAGAAGCACACCTACGATCAGCTAGTGAATCTAGTTTGAGATATTCGCGTACTGGCAAATAATTATGAGGAGGACAATCAATACTGAGTACATGACTGGAATATTTTAAGAATTTATTTTGGACTCGCTCAAGCATTATTGCGTTTTGTGCAGTATTAGGATCCCAAATGACAGAGCCGTATTCAAGAGTAGGCCTAACAAGTGAACAGTACAATGCCTTAAGAGGAGATGATAATTTAAACTCAGATGTTATGCTCTTCATAAAACCTAAGATTTTAAGAGATTTGCAGCAGACACGCTCAATGTGTAAATTTGGGCTAAGCGTAGGACAGAGAACAAAACCAAGATCAGTGACAGATTTATCAAGTGATTGCAGAATAGTCCCATTAATTGCATATTTAAAATTAATTGGTGATTCAAGATGTGTAAAGGTCATATAATGACATTTAGCAATATTGAAATCTAAACCTAGTTTGTTGGCCTATGAACAATTGCATTCAGTTTATCTTGTAGGATAAGACAGTCGTTTAGAGAGTGGATACGATAGAATACTTTTACATCATCCGCAAACGCTAGGAGCCGTGCATGCTTTAAAGAATGGTTAATACTATTTAAAAATATAGAAAACAGTAGCGGGGAGAGGTGGCCACTTTGAGGGACACCAGATGAAATGGGGAGTATATCAGAAGAGATTCCATGAATTTTCACAAATTGTTTCCTACCTTCAATAAAGGAACGAAACCACGATAAAAGTGGCTCACCGAAACCAGTGGCTTGTAAGACACATTGCAATATATGGTGGTCAAAAGCTTTGCAGAAGTCAGTGAAGATGACATCAACTTGCGAATGTTAGCGGAAGTGACGGTATTAATGCATTAAATAGTGTAGAGTTGTTTGATGTCAGTATTCAAAAATGGTAAATGGTGTCAAGGATGTCATCTACTAGAATAGATTTAGATGTTGGTGTACTCAATAATCGTTTATACGCAGTGAATAATTATGTTATTTCTAGCAGTTGCCTTTGATTGACCCACACATTGTATAACTGATAGCATATTATGGAGAATAGTCTCATTCTTAGTCAATACATATTAAATGGATACATACAATTATGTAGAATTTAATGCTAACCATGTATTGTTGTTCTTAACATTTTTTTTTAATGTCAATATTCGATAAAAAGGTTTTAGTATACTTTATATTTAATATTGTCAAATTTAATAAAACTATACAATTAATTAGATTGCATTTTATCAGAAAAGTGTTATACTATTTATTATTTACATTATTTTTTTTAGATTCTGAGTGGAGTGTTGAGTGCATTCATTTTACAATCATGTGTGTTTTTTATATTTTATTTTTTTGTTTGTGTATATACGATAAGTAGCCAAAATAATACTTTGGTTTTCAACTTCATTATCTTTTCTGGTAGGAAATTGGATCTAGTAGGTCACCCGTGTTTCGGGGCTCACACTGTTATGGGGCCTTCAGACAAAAATTAAGAATTATAAATTTCATTGTTAAAAATAAAGTTACCTAATTTAAAAAAAAAATTATATTGCAAAAGTAAATGAGCTGGTTTTATTTAGGGAATATTGGGATCACAGAAAACCAACATTCCATACTTCAAATGTGTATAAAATACTGGAATGATTTGAAGAAACAAAAATAAAAGATATTTTAATTGCAGTTCAGTTATATTTAACAATAATTCCTGTAGAGAATTGTTCTGCTGAACGAACATATTCAAACTTATATGTAAGAATATTATTTGTATTCTCTCGTTGGTTTTTTATGATATTTAAATTTTTAAGGGAGTTGTTATGTTATAGTGATGATGATCATGTAAAATATTAATATTCGAAAATGTTCATAATTCGCTTATAAATTTAAAAATCGTAAAAAGAAAACAAACAGAAAACACAGATAATGTTTTTACATTGAAGTTTGATGATAGGTCAATTCACTCTAATATTATTTAAGCTAACAATACAAAATTGGAACTGCTAGACGTGCATTTTTGTAATTGATTGTTTTATTCACGGTCAAATCCCTTTTTTACAATACCTACTATAACAAGTATTAATAACTAGGTATCGTAAAATGTCTGACAGAACATTTAAAGACAACTGACAAGATGTTAATTGTAAAGCCTTAAATCTAAATATGTTGCGTGGAAAACAACCGGAAGTCAAAAAAATCTAATAATTATTGGCCAAACCAGAAGCTTTTGAAAAAAATTGTATTATTTCCACTGTTGGTATTATAATTGGGGATTACTATCTAATGATTCCTTTTGTTTCTATGTGTTATATGGAAACCAATATCAGATAAAAACTCAGAGCAGCCATTTTATGTAAGTTTGTTTAAAATATTGTAAGCTATCATAATAAATAAGTCAATAAGTGCATATCTACTAATTTACGTCTTGTACTAGGTGAGTAGGTATATAGGCTCAAGAAGTTGTCAACAACATTAACGGTATTTCTAGTGGTTAGGTATGGACATTAGAGAAATGTTTGTATTGGACATTATAAAGATCATTTATATTTTATATAATAATATTTTGAGTAATAAATACAAGACCAAATGAGTGAACCAAATTCGAGGTTTGATCTTACCATTGACATTTTATAAGATATGTTTATACCTACTGAAAGCTATAAAATTTACTTAAGGGGTTGTCAGGATTAAATAAATAGCACAAAACACAAGACTAGGGTATTACTCTAGTTTATTGAATATTAACACGTGAACGTCGCTGAAGCGTGAAATAATAATTATACAAATAAATATAAAACTTCGTCCGAGAGCACATAGGTGCGTCGTGCTCAACCGTAACGGCGAAAAAAACAGGCAGTGGTACGGTGGCGGAGACGTGCCGCTGGGTCGACCGACAGTGTTACCCGAACGTATAAAAAAAGATCGCTAACAATCGGCCTTCCTAACTTACAGTCCGTCCCCGGGCCATTTACAAAATTGAATTTTTATAACGAAAAAATAAAATTAACGCACAAATTTAAAATAATACTCACGGCGCGAGCGATCGGAACTTGCGAAAACTAACGGCGAAGCTCAATAATATTAATCAATAATAATAATACAAAAAAAAACGCATCGCGTGACCGATTATAAAACACAAAACAATTACGTAGGGTAATTATTCGAATGAATACATTATAATAAATAATTGTTTGCACCGACATCGATGGCGAACAATTCTAAAAAAAAAAATAAATCATGAAACGACAAATATAAACTTTTTTCTTTTTTTTTTTAAAAAAAAACATTGGTGGCTTAAAATGTTGACTAGTCTTGATGAATGCAATAAAAATCTTGTTAGCAGAGTTAGATTCCACTGTCTTACAACTTTTGATAAATTATATTTATACTGTCGAAATTTCGGTCAACAAAAAAAATGTAAAGATAAATAATTATTCAATGTCTAATTGACTCATACATAAATGAATTTAATGCATTAATTTTGCTTTCTCAAGGTTTTGTTAGTAGTGAAGTGACTAGAAAAAGTGTATGTGCTGAGTTTTTAGAATCACAAATGGATCCTTCAAATTGTTTCGGCATCAAAGCATTTTCTAACTTACAAAACTGTATAGAATTGTTATCAAGTTCTAAAGAATATTTACTTAATTTTCCAGTTTTGTCATTAACGTGCATAATTTATGATTATTATTTTCAGAGAAATGGTAAAATATGATGAGATTTTATCTCAATCATCTGTTGAAGTGATTAAGCTCATTTTTAGATTCTAAGCGAAGCGATGAATGTATTGATTTTACAATGATGTGTGTTTTTTTAAAATTTTATTTTGTGTCTGTCATCACCTTTTAGGACAGTAAAAGTGCTTGGATTTTCTTCAACAGTAATTTTTCTGATAGAAAAGTGAATGTAGTTGGTACTTCGGGGGGTCAAAAGTAAACATTTCTCAGTAGTTTTCAAACGCGACGTGAAAAACAAAAGAAAAATTAAGGAAAACGGGAATTTTTACGCGAAATCTGTTTTCGAGAAAATCGATTTTGGTTTTTGGTGCAACTCTAAAACAAATGACCGTAGGTACATGAAATTTTGACTGAATGTTTATATTAGCATTTTCTATACACCATAACATTTTCCAAATATTTTGACTTCACAAACATCCTCATGGTTACCATTGAATGACATGTCAGTTGGTCGAACACGTTTAGGAGTTGTATTAAATAATTGCGTATATGCTGTATGTTCTATCAATATATTAGTTATTTTATATTATGAATAATGAATATAATATATTTTATTTAATCTAGGTTGGCGGACATGATGGTGCTAATAGTTTGAATAGTGCTGAGGTTTTTGATGTCAGTATTCAAGAATGGTGAATGATTTCAATAATGTCCTGTAACAGAAATTTTGTTGGTGCTGGAGTTCTAAACAATCTTTTATATGCCGTAAATAAATATTAAACTAAGAATTTCAAGATTGATATACATTTCATTTTATTTAATTGTATAGTGAGGAGGTAATGATAGTTCATCAAAGCGATGTTTAAAATTTGTCAAATGTTATAATCTGAGTATTGACACATGGAAACTAGTTGCAGAATTGTCCGTATGCCGCAGTCATGTTAGTGTAGGAGTTTCAGACGACGAGATATATGCTATTGGAGGTCAGTAGTTCATAAAAGTGTAGAAGTCTATACAGAAAGTTTTTGAGTTTGGACTAATATTACTGCATTGCTGTAGAAGGAATCCTGGTAACTATAATTATTATTTTTCAAAGAAAATGTATTGATTTTACATTACATGTTTAATATAGCAGTAGTTGCATTAGATGGATTATTGTATGTTACGAGTGGAATAAATAATGATACTACTATTATGGATTCTCTAGAAATTTATAACCCAAAGACCAATACATGGAAGTTAGTGGAATCCTGCTTAGATTATGTTTGTCCAATTCCAATTATTACTGAAGTAATCTTTGATGCACCACCACATTTAAAAAAAATTCTTGAATGAGAGTTTTTTGACTACTGTATAATCAAATAAACAAACTATTAAATTAATAAATTATATTATCCTATCAACTAAATATCATATTTACATTGTGTGTTTTGCAACTAACTCGGTAATAGTGTAATACTATGTTTTATTTCTAAATAATCTTACTAAATCAAGGATATAATTTTATTTTAATTTAAGTTCTATTGTAATGTGCAAAATAAGTTTGTGTTACAGTTTTTAGTTCTTTTTTACATATTAATAAAGTACTATAATGTATATATTATTCTTGTGATTTTTTATAACTCATTCGCCCTTATTTGACATTAATCAACTATAATTTACTTCTATATTGTAATTTCAGCTCTGTGTTTCTTTAGAATTATAGTCATATTTTATACAAAACTTTTGTTTAATTTTTTATTTTTTTCAATTGAGAAAGTAGGTATCCTCGTTTTGTCTTCACAATAAATTGTTCTAATTTTGACAATCGAATCACATCATTTTTATCTGGTTACCCTATGATTTCTGTAAAAAGAAACTGAGTTTATTTAGTTGATTTTACTATGAACACATTTTTGTTATTACAACTCATTTAGGCATAGTTTAAGTTTTATTTTGTAAGTAGTATTTTAGAAATAACTCATTTTACTATATATGGTGAGTAAATATGTCAAACACGTGGCTTTTTACTTAAAAAAATAAATTTATATTAAACTTTACATTATTAGTTATTGTACTACAGTTTTACTTATATTTTTACACTTTTTACACTTGCAATTTTACATGAATACATTTTACTTATATTTTTTAATACTGAAACATATGACTTAAATTTTTACACTATTTTACATTAATACAACGAATTTCATACTTTGAATAATATCAAAATGAAAATAATTTTTGGAGGATAATGAGAACCACCTCTTCATGGTATACTCTGGGATTTTTATTCTGGCCGAGTTTACAATCCCCCCCCCCCCCCCCCAAGAACAGCTATCGTATGTCACTGATGCAGATAAATACATGACGCTTAGTGCGAAGTCTGTTAATTAAGGTTGATTGCAGGGGATGAGGCGATTTGCGTGCGTGCGCGGGTCGGTAAATATAAAAAAACAAATAACGTGATAGGTCCAACGACGTGATAGATAAAGACGACGTAAAAATCCTCCGGTACAAAATATAACGATTTTATTATCCGTACCATCACATCCTGTAATAATATTACTATTAATAATAGTATATAATTAAATAATTTAAATAATTTAGTATAAATACCTAAAAGAAAATCTTTTCCATTATTCGTTGATCGCCAATCACCTTCAATATCAGACAGCTTTTTAGGTAAGGTTGGCATTAATTTCATACGTTTTCTGTATGCCGAACTTTTCACACTGGTATAAATTGGTATAATGGTATGGACAGGTGCGTACTGGCCCACCGGAATACCGGGAAAATCTCGGTAGGCCCTCTTAAAAATTATAAGACCTGGGCCCCCTACCAAATAGGTACATGTAGTTTCAGTTAAATTCAGTAGTTTTATTATTTTAAAAAAAAAATAATAATTATTTTAAAATTATTTTAATTGAAAAGAGAAAACTACATAAAGGACAAATGACGAATTTCATTGGTTAGTTATTGATAATTGGTGTACCTACTACTGTACTAGCTTTGATCATATTACACTATTATACTAATACCATTGATTATACATATAAGTATTTATAATCAATGCTAATACGTATAACGTATATTCGTCGAAAAACAAATAATTTTTATTTAGAATTCTAGTCAAGACAGAGCGGCATACGGGTACACGGTATACTCCGTCTGACCGTCTGTTTCTGCTTGTAATAAAGTTATTTATAAATATTGCTTAGATCAATAATAATTATCGACGATAATATTATTAACCTCGTATTATTATACATAGTTTAATTCATTCATTTGAAATTCTTCGTCGGGTTTTGACGGTTTAGTTGTTGTCTTCAATAGTTCAGTCTACAATTCAACATTTTTAACTGATTGCCATTCAGCCCAAACAGGTAAGTTTCTCATTTTTTTTTTAATTTCTAGAATAATACATTTCTGTATTCTTTAGTAATACAAACTATTAAAATAATAATTTGAATAAATTGAAAATAGTTTATAATGTTAAAATTATTTTAGATTTGGTGTGTTGAACCTAATTAGTGTTATTTACTTATATATCATAATAAAATAATAATATTAAGACAGGACTTTGATTTTGAAATTAGTACACAGAAAAGTCATTGTAAAAGTCACCTAATATTGGAACTATGAGATATCGATATGAGTGGAAAAAGTATAACTATTAAAACTTCAATAATTATTATTATGTAGTACGTACCTATTCCTTGTCGTGTTTCATAGGTATAATTATCGTTTATTTTTTTTATGTTTAATCTATAATAATTTGTTAATAACTATAATTGCTATTAGTATATTATCTATTTATTCAGCATTGATCATAATAAATAATAATATAATAAGATGCTCCAGTACGTGTTTGACCACCGACAGTTAAACACGTGTGTAGCTCTCGAAATTGTGCGCATTTATATAGCTTCCGATAGCAGTATAGTGCTCCGTTATCTACGCTGACGGTCGATAAACAGGTAATATGTTTTTAACGATTATTTAATATCGACCAAACTTCGTAATGAATAACAAAGATAAAACAGGCAGTCTGCCTTTAATAAAATCCCCGTACAGAAAGAATATCCCAACAATTCTTAAAAACGCAAACAAAAATACAATTAAAGTTACTCATGCAAACATCGCATCAAACTTAAAACAAAACACAAAGTCAAACTCAAATGTCGTAATTAAAAACAACAACAGCATAACGCCACTACCTACCTCTACCTCTCATCACATCAAATCTCCGTCTACCTCATCTACGGCTTCCCCGATAATCACCGCCGTTATTAATAATAACACCACTACCGCCGTCAATAATAAACCAAACGAAATCGGCATCGATGCCGATAACCCTCAGCGCAACACACTACAAAACCTCAACCAACCTCCCAGTTTCGCCACCATCACTTCAAACGAAAAAACCCCGTCTAGAGAACAAGCATTAGTTTTTAACTCCATCGACGGCATCCGCCAAGTTGAATACATCCTTGAAATCGCAAAACTGATATCTCCAAAAGACATAATATATGTATCAAGAATCTCAAACAACCGTTTTTGCATTTTTCTTTCCAGCAAAGATATCCTTGAAACACTACTCGGAAAATCCGAAACTATTTCAATAAATGAGCACATTATTCCTATGCGAAGGTTAATTAACCCAGCAAAAAAAATCACTCTATCTAACGTTTGCCCCTCTATTCCAAACCAGACAATTCTTAATGAGTTAAAAAAAATCGACATAATCCCAGTATCTCAAATTAATCACATAAAAGCCGGAATAAATATTGAAGGCTTCGAACACATACGGAGCTTTCGTCGACAAATGTTTATCAAACAAGAAGACCTAAACAAACTACCCAGCTCTTTAGTCATCAATAACAACCAAACATTGTTTCGAATATTTTTCACTGACGACAAGATCATCTGCTTCTTATGTAAAGGAGTGGGACACACTACTGCATCTTGAAAAAACACACATCTCCAGACAATCCGCAATTCATACAACCACACAAACCGCCCCAAACGATGTCAAATCAAGATATCACATTTGATGAACACCCTACCTCCTTTCTGGAAGAAGTACAACCTCCAAATTCTCCAACTTTTGATGAAACCAACCTCCAAAATTACTCGGACCAGCATGAAAGAAAACAAGATGAAACCATAACCCCCGACTACGAAAATATTTCCAATTGTAATATAATAACCCAAACTCCAATCGAAAACCCAACTTACAACCATATAAAGAGACCTTTATCAGACACAAATTCACCAATGTCCCCCACTTCTCCAAAACCTCAAGTGGTAATTTCCCTATCACGCAGCCCGATAAAAAAAAACCAAAAGTCGCCTCTAGATCTAACTCACTGATAATAACTCAGACTGAGGCCAGTAAAATAGATATAGCGTTACAACCAGCAGAGGAGTTTTTCACTTCCAAACTAGAAACACCTATAACTTTTATCCAGTTCAAATATATTCTCGAAAATTTTACAAACAAATCGATCAATATAAACTCACTATGTGAAGAAGCCAATATAGATAATATTGTACTTATGGACCTAATTGAAGAAGTCAAAAAAGAAGTAAAGGATCGGACCACTAAAGCTAGACTTACAAAATTATGTAACCTTCTGTTTCAAGCAGCACCCTCACCTCCACCCACCCAGAATTGAAACCCATAATGAGTATAAACATAATTCAATGGAACATAAACGGCTTCGTAAAGAAGCTAAATGACATTAAAATAATCATCCAAAACCACAATCCAACTATTATATGTCTCCAAGAAACGAACCTTAATGACAACTTTACCCCCAACATTAATAACTTTAACAATTACACCACTAACAGGACAGACTGTCTCCGAGCCAGTGGAGGGGTCGCTATTTTGGCTCGTTCAGAATATCCAAGCTCACGGGTACCAGTTCAATCTACGCTGGAAGTGGTCGCTATATCCATTCAACTAGAGACCAAAATTACCCTCTGCAATATTTACATACCAAACCGAAAAAAAATTTGATGCATCCGACATTGAAAACATAATTCATCAACTTCCAACCCCCTTCATTCTAACCGGGGATTTCAACAGTCACAGTGCATACTGGGGATCTGATATAACCGATGGCAGAGGGAAACAAATTGAAAAAATTGCCGAAATGGACAACATTACCCTGCTCAACAATGGAGAGCCCACCCGACTAAATTCAGCCAATGGTAAATTCTCTACGATCGACTTATCTATGTGTAGCACCTCCTTGGCCCAACGTATAAGTTGGTCAACCTTACCTGAAATTTACGATAGTGACCACATTCCAATAAAAATTGACTTATTCACCAGTAAAGCTCCTTTAAATAAATCGCCCCCCAGATGGAAACTCAAAAACACCAATTGGAATCTCTTTTCACAGATGGTTGAAATATACCTAAATTCAAATCCCCCACCTCCAGACGATCATATCAGCAATGATGCCTCTCACATAACAAACACAATTATAACTGCAGCTAACTTATCAGTAGGCAAAACAAACCCCAACTCAAAAAACTCCAAAGTTCCCTGGTGGAACCAGGAAATCAAACTTGCTATCCAAAACAAGAACAAAGCATTAAAAAAATTCATAAAAACAGGCAATATCGACGACCATATCCTTCTGAAACAACTTCGAGCAAAAACGCGCTATTTAGTAAAAAGAAGCAAAGAAAATTCATGGAAGTTGTTTACATCAACCATAGGACCCAAAAGCGACCCAAGCCTAGTTTGGTCTAAAGTCAGATCCTTGCGTGGTCTCAGCAAGGAAAAAGAACTCCACATTATAAAAGATAACACCCTTCACACCAACCCGACCGAGGTTGCTAACCTCATCGGAAATATTTTCTATGCAAACAGCTCTGACACCAACTATGATGAGTCATTTATAAATATGAACAACATAATTGACTCCCACGAACTTCATTCCAACATTAACCCTACAGACCAGGAACAAAAATATTTAAACTCCCCAATCAGCTTAAACGAATTAAACTGGGTCATAACCAATAGTTCCAGTCTCTCCCCCGGTCCCGACGAAATTCCATATATCTTCATACACAATTTGCCTCTGTCAGCAATCCAGTTCATGCTTCGCTTATTCAACAAAATTTGGGACAACGGACAAATCCCTAAGCTTTGGAAACATGCTTATGTTATCCCAATTTTAAAGCCCGAAAAGAATAAATTTGACTCAAATAGCTATAGACCAATATCCTTGTTAAATACAATGTGCAAAATACTCGAGAAGATCATAGACACACGATTGAGATGGTTCCTTGAAAAAATCAACTATCTCTCCCCACACCAAAACGGTTTTCGCAAAAATAAAAGCACATACAACAACTTACATGATCTACAAAATGATATAATAAAAACTTTTGAAACCAAACAATCCCTAGGCCTAGTAGCACTAGATTTAGCAAAAGCATATGACACCACATGGCGTCCACGCATAACACAAAAACTACACAAAATACTGTGCGAAGGTAACATGCTCAACTTTATTAAAAACTTTTTATCAGACAGAACCTTCCAGGTTAAAGTCAATGGCCACCTCTCTCAGGTATTCAAACAAGAAAACGGTGTGCCTCAGGGCTCCACTCTATCCGTCTCATTATTTCTAGTTGCAATCAACGGCCTTTGTGAAGAAATCAAATTCCCCGTGAAATCATCACTTTTCGCAGATGACTTAAACATATGGTGCTGCGGTAAAAACACCCAAAATATACAACCCGTATTACAAGACGCACTCTTATCTCTAGAAAAATGGTCATCAAAATCCGGTTACCGTTTCTCCGCCCCAAAATCTCAGAGCATCATTTTCACCCTTCAAAAAAAATACCAGACATTAAACATAAAAATAAACAATACCCCTATACACAACACAAGACTTTTAAAAATATTAGGAATCGTATTCGACACAAGAAATAATTGGTGCGCCCACCTGAAAGAACTTAGAAAAACAACAATAACAAGAATAAACATCCTCAAGATGTTGGCCCACACATCTTGGGGCGCAAATTCGTCCTCACTCAAAATGATATACAAATCCCTCTTACTTTCAAAACTAGAATATGGGTCCTTCCTCTTCATAAATGCGAGTTCTTCGAACTTAAAAATGATCGAAACAGTGCACAATTCGGGCCTAAGATTAGTCTCTGGAGCATTTCGTTCGAGCCCAATCCCCAGCCTACTTAACATTACTCAACCCCCCCCCCCCCCCATTTGCCTAATAAGGAAAAAGAATGCCATGCTTCTAGCCGCCAGGCGTACACAAAACAACCTCCCCATACATCAAGGTATTGAAAACCTCCTTCAAAACACAAATATTGATATTTCCGGAATTATCAGACATGAATGTCCCCTCACTCCCCCGTGGATCATGGATTTCAATATAAACACCACATTATCCTCACTCCCCAAAACCGATACTTTGCCCAGCATATACAGAAAAGAATTTCTTTCAATCTCGGAAAATCACCAAGAGCATACTAAGTTTTTCACCGACGGTTCTAAAACAAACTTGGGTGTAGGAGCAGCAGTGGTATATAACGAAACAAAACAAATGTTCAAGCTACCAGATTTCTGCTCAGTCTTTACAGCCGAAGCAACTGCGATTTCCCTAGCTCTCGACATAATATATGAAAATAGAATGAATAAAGCCATAATCTTTAGCGACTCTCTCAGCACCTTAACCAGTATCCTAAATATCCACCAACCCAACAGTATATCCGGAAAAATCCACAACCAGATACACCGCCTCAAATCCAATACACAGACCATCATTTTCTGTTGGGTTCCTAGCCACGTCGGAATCCGAGGTAATGAATTGGCCGATACTTTTGCCAAAGAAGCCATCTCCTCCCACCTCTCCCGACAAATCCACACCTGTACTTTTCAGGACCTCAAAACTACCATCGACAACCACATTCTAGCCCAATGGCAGATCCTATGGTCAACTCTACACACCAAGCTCAATAAAATAAAGCCCACAGTCTCCCCATGGCCATCCTTCTTATTACCTAGACGCCAGGAAGTAATATTAAACAGACTTCGGATAGGCCACACATGGGTGACTCACAAACATCTTATGGACAGATCCGAACCCGAACAATGCCAAACTTGCGGTGAAACCTCCACGGTTGAACACATAATATGTCACTGCCGTAAATTCGCCGACATCAGAATTAACCTCAACATATCAGACAACCTGGAAGAAGCCCTTAGCCCACAGTCTATCAACATAAAGCAAATAATTAACTTTTTAAAATTAACGGGATTATATCACTTAATATAACCTAGATATTTCTCAAACATACTGTTCATTATTATGTACTCATTTTTCTATTTATCTTTGTATCTATCTATTGTTATTTTCATATTCTATTGCTCTGTACATATCACTATTAATGTTTCTTTTTGTTAAAAAATATTAATGTTTTAATGCCAATAACCTTTGCTGTTGCGGCTTATGTAAATAAAAAAAAAAAAAAAAAATAAGATGCTCGTCGTCGGCTATATAGTATGAACAATATTTGGCGTTTATGCCGTTGTGTTCAATATCGAATTTAATTGTCATATAAAATCAAGGAGCGCTAGGTATAATATCATTATCTTAAATTGAACTAATCCATATGAATACTCAGAAATAACTAAATTTTCTATTCTTTTAATTATTTCATTCAATCAGATCAAAATATCATATTAATATATTATCACCAGTGAACCAGAAAATTGTTTTACAATCGTATTCTATTCTATTATATTATTGATTTTTTATTTTTACTAAACATTTGGAACATTTTTACATTTTTTAAATTATAATATGAATTTTGTAGTTTATAATGGAGCAGAATAATCAAAAGAAAAAAAACCATAAAAGTGGCTCGCTTAAACGAAAAGAGTATAACAAAAAACGTCTCAATGAAATTGCATCTAAATCAAAAAAACTGAAAAAATTATTTCCACTAACTGTTTTAAGTCAGAATTTCACTGAACAGCAAATTAATCAGAATCCAGAGTCAAATGAAATTGAATGTATTTCTGAAAAAGTTGTACCCAATTCGCCGCTAAAATCACAAGTTCATATAACATCCAATATTGATTCAACACATTGTTTTAATTCACCTTCTACATCTATTTCAACTGATTTAAACATTTCTACAGACTCCGGAAATATAATACCTGAGATCTGTAAACAAACAGAATTATTAAGTCAACAGATACGTTCATTATCAACAACGACTTTATCCCAGTACAGTGAACCATCAAAGACTTTCGAACATTCTGATCCGCCACACATAGATATTGTCGATCAAATTAATTTGAACTATTTTATAAAGCCTAGCGGAAAACAAAATATTCAAAGATTTTTTCATTTCATCCACACCATCCAGAAAAAAAAAAAGATGGCACCCAATTACCGTTTAATACTTCCAAAGCTGGAATTATGTAGTAATTCCAGGGTCATAACAGAAACTCATTTCACCCAACACTCACATATTTACATTCCAGGTTATAAGCTACTCAAAAAAAATCACCCAGACAACACTGCTCATGGTGGTGTGGCCATTCTTATAAAATCAATAATAGCATTTCAAACTCTCCCAAACTTTTGCCAGGATTTTCTACAATCCTATGCTGTATTAATTCATTTGAACAATATTCCACTAACGGTTGTAGCTTTATATTCTCCCCCGAGACACAATCTTAATACATGGTGAACATTTCACGAATTATTTCAAAACAATCAATAATAATTTTATTATCGGAGGCGACTACAACGCTAAACATCAAAATTGGGGATGCCGTGTAAATAACCCGCGTGCAGTCTTGTAAAAGATACTTTTAAAAAGTATTCAAGTACAGATACAGATACTTTTTTTCAAAAGTATTTAAAATACGTATTTGAATACTCAAAAAAAAAAGTATTTAAGTTCAAATACAAATACTTTTAAAAAGTATTTACAGATACTTTCAAATACTTTCAAATACTTTCTTTTTTATTTTAGCACTCTAGTTTTACTTAAATTAATTAGAATAAGAATAATTCAGTATTTTTTGGTCTTTAGTGTACCTATGTCCATCAAATACTATAATACTTTGACAGTTTGACAACAATGTAATGTATTATAAATATAGTGTTTTACTCATTAGTTATTAGGTAGTAATTTTAGAAATGTGACATAGTAGCTATTATTATTAACAAGAAAAATCGCAATTTTTTTTAAAACAATTTTTTAATTAGATTTACAATAGTTACAACTTACATGTAAAATTATTTTAATCATATTTTGATTTTTCAATCTATAATAAATAATTTATTGCATTTAAGTAGCATAACTTTTTAAAAGTTTTCATCAGTTATCCTACCTCTTTTTTTGTTAAGATAGCTCCACCTACACTAAAAACCCTCTCTTTAGGTGTACTGCTGGGTAATAGTGTATTAAACTGTATGAACACTTTTTTTAAAATTGGTAAATTTTCAAAACATGATAAATCTTTTTGTGGACTTTTGCTGAAAAACATATTAATTTTATTTTCTACTGAAGTAATTTCTGAAGATTCTTGGGATGAGTTCCAATGAAAGAAAGATGGTTCGTCATCAACAACATTTTGGTTACTTGAAGATGTTTGAGAATTATTTTATATAGGTAGAGAGTTTAAATGAATGGCAGCTTCTTTAAATAACGTTAAAGCTTCACTCTTGTGATCTTGATTATTGATCTTCTTGATTTTCAACAAATTTTTATACTTTGTTTGAAGTTGAATAATAGTTGCCCGGGAAAAAAATTGTGATTAATTAACTCCTTTTGGGTGTATTTCGCTGTGCATAGGTATGGAAGCAAAATCATATTATATTTTAATTATTAGCCATCCCACGTGGCGTTGCCTGTGAGTTTCGCTTATGGTTATGCGAACAGTATATTATCAGGTAGGTAATCTATACCTGTGGTAAATTGTGGACACAGCGAGGTGGGAGATTATATTTTATAGAAGACCCGATATTATGTGTCTAGAACTTTCACGCTGTTCAGTTGTATTTGTATTATCGTCTCTTACAAAGTGCTATCTCGTGAAGTAAAAAGTTAATAAACTTCCCGTATACATAGATATTGTCAATGTTTAACGTAGGTACCTATATTATGAGTATATTATTATTATAGTTATTTTGCTATACCTACATGTTACGATAAAATATTGTTTAGTGTATAGTGCGTTAATTTGATATACCTAACTTATATGTATAAACATTTCTTGTATATATTTGCATTAATTTTAGCTCACCAATGGCGACGAAGATGACATATTTCTGGATAATAATATATACATGTTTAATTTTCTGTACGTAAGACAAATTAACAATTTAGTAATAAAAAATCATGTTTTTATGACACTTTGTATTTATGTTACTACCTACCTACTTGGTATAATATTTATTATATAAAAATATTAAATATACTCAAACACTGAAATTTGTGCCTTGTCCTTTATATATGTTTTTTAGAATAATGGTATATGTATAATTGTTCGGGCCGGGACGATACAAATATAGACCGTGCGCTCGGTACCACTAGGATTTCGCGCAACGCTCACACACCGACCTACCTATGTATTTGACGTGTGTATATCTGTTATAGCTCAGCTAGAATTGGTTGGGTTCGCCGCGTAAATACTAGTGAGCTATGTGGTGTGGTGATGTGTAAGGTGTGTATATGTGTGGGTGTGTATGCTTAAAAACTAGTGACAAAAAAGGTAAGTCTAATAACATGGTTGCTGGTAAAAATGAGTTGCTGTATTGTACACAATAATCAAAAAACAGTAATATATAAATCTCAGCAACATCAAGTATAAAATATAAAAACAATCTAGATAGATAATAATATTGTTGCTACAGCTATTTGAGCTGTGCTAGAAATATGAATAATTTGTAGCCCTTCTGGCTCAACAGCTATATTATAATAATGCTAATAAATATGTATATAAAAAAACTTACAAATATGACGGTGCTCGGCTGGCTAGCTGCTACCCATCCTATAATTTTTATAACAATAATAATAATATACGGCACACGCTATGCGTCGCAACAATAATTACAAAACAATATATAAATTAACACTGATGATTAGCGCCTTTCAAAAAACAATGTATAAATTACTGGCGATTAGCGCCTTACAAAAAGAAAGCTTGTTCTCTTTCTCACGAAGCTTTGGCGTAATCGCGTAATTGGAGATATGGCCGGCATTATAGAGCAGCAGCAAAAATGAGACTTGAAATTACAAGCTGAAAGAACCGAGACAAAAATGTACTCCAGCCAAACCTGCATACTGTTCGTATCCGTGTTGCCGGGGGCGAATGGACTGCCGATAGTGAATTTTACACACTAGACACAAAGAAAGGTGTAATAAATCAATTATAGACCCATAATCAATTTTCTGTATGCCGATAACATCGATTATCTCCTGAAGAAGTTTCTACTGACCAATCCGTGTATTTAAAGAAGGCTTCCACAGTTCCACAACAATTTCTCAATCAGGTGGACAGGGGTACTATTGAGATGCAATTGTGTATCAAAGAATTATAGTTTTCGATACACTTTTAATTTAAAATGTTTTTTTTTAGTACTGCGGATCAACTTTATATATTTATATATTTATTTATTAACGGGCTGAGTCCTATTCAGCAGTTTAAGACAGAATACAATAATATGTAATTTAAATAATTAATAAAAATAAAATATTTATATAAGATATTAATTCTAGTAATAATAAGTATAATAATAATAGTACATATATTATATATATAGTAACACCTAATTATAATTGTATCAGTTTTGATAAATGTTGCTCTCAGTGGCCAGCCACATCATGCGATCTAACGGATTATTTCTGCTATAATTGGAAGTGTGCGCAGGAACTATGAAAGTACATGGTATCTAGTAGTGCGAGAAGGAACTTTGAAATTGACTAACGAAAGAAGTGAGGGAGCATCAATACGACCCTTTACCAGTTTTTGAAGTAAAACTTCTTTCTTGAGGTGTGGGTGGAACAAAATTCGTAATGAAAAATGAAACTACACGCTTGTTTATCACCATAGTAACGAATAAAAAATAATAATATTGTAAGGACTACGCTAACCGCTCAGAATAATTGTATAAAATATTTCTTTAAAATTATACAAATAGATTATTGTCACGTTTATTACGAAACAACCATCGTATCGGGTTTTTTTTAAAACATATATAAGTGTAGGAAAATACACCCATTTCCGTGTTTAAATACATTTTTGAGTATATTAATAATTTAAATATAATAAATATTATACGAAGTAAGTACTAACATAAATACAAAATTACATAAAAATATGCTTTTCTATGACTATATTGTTAACACTGGTATTGTTCGAGAATATGGAGGTTATTCGGTGAAGGACCAGTCGACTTTGGTCGACAATGAAAATTTTGGAGTGCCCCTAGATTTTCGGTATATAGGCAACTTAATGTACCCTTGGTGTCTAGTACATAGGCAACCTAAAGTGCCCCTATAGTTTTGGTGCATAGGCAATTAAATATGCCCGTGACGAACCCGCGCGGCGGCGGCGGCAGACAATACACGAGGAAAGCACGGAAGGAAGTGGTACAACGGAGTAAGGGATGGTACAGTTTAAGTATGGGGCCGGGGTCCCTGTGGTCTGATCGGTCTGTTGCAACGACCACAGGGCTCAATTACAATTCAGGCTATAACTTAAAAATACCTAAAACTACGGCAGGTGAAGATCCGGTCCGGTGAGCACTGCAGTCCGACGATCTGGAGCGACCATTCTCACAACGCACCGGGTTGCTGGCAGACTTACGCGCTTAACTCTGGCACCAGTCCCGAACTCGGGCAAGGAGATGGATTCCCCACGACGGCTGGCAGGAATGACGTGATAATATATAATAGGTACTCACTCGGTCGACTGAAGTTGCCTAAATGACAAGCACGAAATGTGGCAGGACGGAGTTGGAAGTTGACGCAATGTCAACGACGGGCGATGATCCAATAACAGAAAACTGCATATGATTTGAAGTTGACGCAATGGCGTTTACAGAGATTTTTATTGATTTTACAACGATACAAAAGAAAATATAACGTCTCGTCGTATATAATATACGACGAGACGAGCGAACGAGTAGGTACAACAATATGATCCGAAGGATGCGGCAATAACAGTAATGGAATTGATATCATTAACAACGATATCAATTGTACATAATAATTAATTTAAATAATGATAATAGGAAGATAGATAGAAGTACTTAAAGGAAGTTCCTATGCATTTATTTAAAAATAAATTGTTTATTCGTATTTTAAATGTGTTAAAGTTATGGTTTTATTTTATATAATATTAAATATACTATTATGAATTAATGTTTTTATATTTCCTGAATTACTGGCAACGGCTTATATTATACACATGTTCTTGGTAATGTATCTCCCTAGATACAACTCTTATAATACGAGTTTATAGCAATGTATCTCATAAGATACACAGTACATATTATAAGGTTATGGCAATGTATCTCACCAGATACATAGTACATATTATGAGGTTATGGCAATGTATCTCACAGGATACATCTTATAACTTTAAAAGTTTAAGTCCTAAAATTTTTATTTTTATTTTTTTGAGTTCAGGGGCCTCAAAATATAAAGAATAACCAAACTTCATAATTTTCACACCAATAATGTACAGTTGCCAAGTTAAGGGTTAATGGCGCACGCGCGGAAAGGAAAACATATACTACCGATTACCGCACGGGCACGCGGAGCTTGCGGGGGGTTCAGTCGTGGACCTTTGATCGCGGCGACACGGACGATAATAATATGATACGATGTGTCGTAAACTCGTAACAGGTATTATGTACCGAAAATTAAACATAAATATTGAATAAATTATCCAGAAATACGTCATTTTCATCGTCAATAGTGAGCTGAAATTAAAAGAAATATATTTAAAAATGTATACAATAAATGTTTATACATATAAGTTATATCAAATTAACGCACTATATACACTAAACAATATTTTACCGTATATTTTCCAACAAAAATATTAAATAGGTATAGCAAATTCTACTATAATAATTATAATATAGGTAATGTACGCTTGTCGCCTATATTAAACCCTGACAATATCTGAAGAGAGTTTATTAATTTTTTACTTCACGAGACAAAACTATGTCGTGAGTGTTTAAGGACGTCACATCGCATTATATTGTTGACTCCGTCTTACACACGTACGAAATAGACAAAACGCGTTTTTTACACAGTCTGAGTGGTATATGAAGTAAATTTAAATTCATTTAACATTGTCGGCTACTTATTGGTTGCCCGAAAAACGTGTTTATCACATGCGAATATCCGAGGATACATCACAGCCAATATTTAAAATGAGAATTATTAAAATCCATTCTTATCTCCAAATACACTATTCGGTAGGTATATTTTATTTTATTTATTTTTATTTATTCTTCAAGAAGATAATGTGGGGGCCCATGAGTTCACAATTTGAAACATAAATACATTAAATAGTTCTTATAAATTAAATAATTACAATTTGTAATATACATTTCTCACATACCTAACTATAATATTAATAATATAAGTAAATATATATTTTATTTTAATTATTTATATGATATAATATTATAATATAGCATTATGTAAAAAAATTGTGTAGTTAAATAATGCAATATAATATGGTAATATAAAACTAAAATTAACAATAATTACTTAAGTCGTACAACTTATATGATAAATAATGCAGTAATCCTATACGTTTGTTATGAGTCGGTCTATATTTTGTTCTTGTAATAGCCATAGTGTAATTTTTTTTTTAAGAAACTTAAATATTGCTATATTGCTGTCTTTAATTTCTAATGATAGTATACTGTACATTTTTGGACCAATATATAAGTATGTGGATTGTGTTAATTTTTTGTGCATAGTTGGTATTTTGATATTAGATATTTGTCTAGTATTATGTCCGTGTTTAGTTATAGAAGTAAGGTTATTTTTAATTATGAATAAAATAATTTTTTTATTGGTAGTACATTCATGTTATTGTATAAATATTTTGAGTGGTATCTTGAGTCTTTTTTTAGGATAATTTTTAATATTTTGTTTTGTATTTTTTTTTAATGGATCTATAGTTGTATCATACGTACCTCCCCATATGGAAATACCATAATTAATTATGGATTCTATTGATGCTTGATACACTACTCTAATTGTCTTAAGTCCTAAGATATCTGTTAAATTTTTAAATGCACACATAAGTTTTCTTAATTTATTTGTTATACATTTTATGTGGTCATTCCATTTAAGATTATGACACATATCTATACCTAAATATTTACAGTTTTTAACTATTTTTACAAAGGTTTGGCATGTACATTTTTTGATTTAAACAGTAATCCTCGTGTATACATAGATTTGTTTTATTTGGTTGATTCAAATTAACTATATAGTATGGTAATATATGTAGGTTTAGGAATAAATTATTTTCACATAGCCATTTTTGTATTTTACTTATGTCAGATTGAACACTAGCAAATACTTCATCCCAGGATTGGCCTTCAACGAAAAGTACTGTACCATCTGCGTAGCAAACTAGTTTTCCGTGTGTATTCAAGTTATTAATTTGGTTTATACGTATATTAAACAGTGTAGGCGATAGAGTTGTCCCTTGAGGTACACCACATATTATTGAAGTTTCTTCGCTTAATTAATTGTTTATTCGAACGTGTTTTTTTTCTATTTTTGAAGTATGAACTTAATAAATTCTGAGCCCTTCCATTGATACCAAGTGTGTTAACATTTTTTAGTAATATTTTATGATCTATAGTACCAAATGCTTTTGCTAGATCTAAGTAAACAGTAGCACATTTTTTTTTATTTTCGAAAGAATAATAAATATAGCTTGATACTGTTGCAATTGCTTGTTCAGTACTTTCACCGGGTCTAAAACCGAATTGGGTACATGGTAGAAGATTATTACTTTCACGGTAATGGACTAATTCTTTTTTAATAATTTTTTCAAAAGATTTGGAAATATTTGATATTTGTGAGATTGGGCGGTAATTTTCAATGTTAGATTTGTCACCTTTTTTGTGTATTGGTGTTATTACTGAAATTTTAAAGCATTCCGGAATAGTAGATGTTGCTATAGCTAAATTAAAAATCTGTGATAATGGTTTAATCAATGAATGTATATTTAATTTGAGCATTTTTACTGAAATTCCATCTAATCCTGGAGAAGATTCATCTTTTAAAGCCTTTATTGCTTTTATAATTTCTTCATCATTAATTACGCTAAATTTATTAAATGACATGTCTGTAGTATTTGAGATTAGTTGCTCAGTGTATGTACATTCTATTTTATGTATATTTTGTCTTGTAAGTTTTATTTGGTTATACATATTTTGTGCTGCATTTGTAAAGTATTCATTAAAATAATTCGATATTTCTTTTGATTTATCTGCAAAGCGCATTTTTTCACCAAATTTGTTATTAATAGTTTGAATAAAGGAATTTGTTTTAGAACGGTTTTTTCACGTTTTTAATAACTTTCCAGAATTCAATTTTTCCCCGTTTCCTAATGAATTCTTCTCTTTTTTTTTTAAAGAAAATTCTATGACTATTTGAGGTGCTTCCAAATTATGATTTGATAATAAATTCCGGTATACATTTTCAATATCAAAAAGATTAATATCAACGTCTATAATTCCTGCGATGTCATTAACTATTGTTTCAACATTTTCATTATTTTCCTTTTTTACACCACTTATTTCTACTAGACACGCTCTTTCGTTTTGTTCTAATATGTTGATTTTTATTTATAGATTTTATATTATGCAGTCTTTTTCTTTTAAAGTTTTCTCAAGTTCTAATAACTGGTTACTAAGAGTTAAGAGAGTATCATTAGTAGTTATCTGGTTTTTAATAAATTCGTCTAATCTAGTGGTTATAGCTCTGGCGTCTAAATTACTGTTCATATAGATATTTGCGTCACCTTTTGTTTGTGGTATACTTTTGATGGATGTGCTTTCTCCTCTGTCTTGTTTAAGCTTTTTTGTGCAGTCTTCACAATTGAATGCCATCCCTTTTGATTTCATAAAATCCAAGGATTCCGCATTTATGTTAGAGCATTTCATATGTAATACATGCTTACACGTATTAGGTACATTGAATGCTGACCTCATTTCGCGAAACTGTCAAATTGCATTTTGAACACGATGTCATAATTGGACAATTAATTAACAAAACACGACTTACCACAATGAACGACCGAATTGAACTGATGAAATATATATACCAAGTAGAATAAATATAAAAAAAAATTATTTTTCCTAGGTTATAATGACACCATTAAATCTTACAAACTAACAAGCTTAATTATGTTACTACTCTACTCATAAAACCATCTAATTTTTGTCATGTGGACTGTTGTCTGTATAAACATTAATTGTTAAAAAATAGAATTTAAAAACATAATATATAAGTACCCACAATTCCTAAAATGTGTTAGTTATGAAGCAGAAGTTGTCATAAACAAAGAATAAAATTGATAAAAATTGATAAAAATTGATAAAAATTAATATAAATAGCAGTTATTTAAAATACAAAGTACAATACATAGTAATAATAAT
Source organism: Metopolophium dirhodum (assembly GCF_019925205.1). Classification (NCBI taxonomy): domain Eukaryota; kingdom Metazoa; phylum Arthropoda; class Insecta; order Hemiptera; family Aphididae; genus Metopolophium; species Metopolophium dirhodum. Next base: position 17,596,890 of record NC_083564.1, read on the forward strand.
AAATCTACAATGAAAAATTGGTATCTATATGCTAAAAACTCTTAGAAATTAATATGTTCGTTATATAATATAATAAAATATATTATATTGCTTAAAGATACTAACTATATGTACTAAGATATATATGTATTAGGTTTAATTTAAATGAATAATAATTGTATGAACTGTTAAAAATCGTTACACATAAGTAAAAACCTATTTATAGAAATATTCAATTAAATTACAATTTATTGGCATAAATTATTTTAATAAAAATACCATAGCAAATCTTATTGAATTAATTATGTTTGTTGTACAGCTCACGTATCCATTGAATATGGAACTTAACTTCTGTAAAAACTACGATTGAATTATTTTCTTCCGAATCCCTGACACTTGCTACTCCGGTTAAATAATATGAATTAGAGTGGGAAAAGCTTAAGCCTGCACCACCATATCCCACACCCACACCTTGTCCTGAAACTAAAATATTTTATATTAATCGTTGAAGTCTTACAAGGAATGGAACTAAAACGATAATCTTATGCCGTCGTACACTCGTACTTCAAAATAAGTTAACAGAAGCGGTAGATCAGCTTTTGAATATAATGGATCATTAACTAGTAGAGTAAAAACCTACGAAGGCAAGGTGTTACAGTTTTACGTGCACCTATCAATGAAAACAAGCAACATATACGATAAAATGGCGCTCAACGTACGCTCGCACAATGTACCAATGTATACATATTTGATATTTAACTTCTTTGATAGATTTGTAAAAATATATTATATATGTTTATACTAATAATTGTAAAATGTGATTCGTCATTTCATAAAAATTAAGTTAATCTTCATATTTAAAAGAATATTAGGTGTTTACAAAATGTATGTGAAGATTGTTAAAAACATCGGTGTTTTCATGGTATTAATGTTTAAATATGTTATTACCCAGTGCAGAACCGGCACAAAACTTATCAAAAGTCACATATGATTCAAATCCGTTTTTGTACAAATCTCGGCAAGACCTACGGTTGATGTATGGTAAAGATGCTTCTAATAAAACAGGACTTGTTATGCCGTCATTCGTACGTCCCCAACCTACAATCTGTAAAAGTAAAAAATAGTTGTATAATGAACATACAATTATAATTAACGTTTAAAATTAATAACTTTTTATGTGGCTTTTGGTAATGTGTAATTTTTAAAAAAATAGATTCTGAAGTTTTTGAATTTTTGAATTCGATCATAATATGATATGAAATAAGCATGGTTAATGTTTTACAGTTTTAAAGTTTTAATTTTAAGGTTCAAATTTTATGCATGGCAACATGTCAATATTTATTATATTTATTATATATTTTATGGTATTTGCTATATAAATACAAATGGACAATGGCCGATATTGATAGTTACAGTAAACCAAATTTTGATATTTAAATTATACTAGAAACTAACCTTTCCTTTAACTCCATTGACCTCATTGTATTTACCATTCCAATTCAAACACACCGGTACAACACTATTACTAAAAGAAATTCTGGTTTTTAACACAATAATAGCTATATCTTCAGCATGAAACACTCTATATCCTTTATAACCATCTTTCAGGTAAACAATTTCCACCTATACAATTGTTTAAATTTATATTATATTAAAAGAGATACCAATTATATTTGAATGATTCATAACTTACATTTATTATTTGAGTAAAATTATTGTCAATAATTTTAATATTTCTATCATATTTTCCAACAGCAATTTTGTATAGCCCATCGTCTATTAATAGTTTATTAGAAGTCATACTATTTTTCCAAAAACAATGAGCCGCTAAAATTAATATTTATTAAATTTTAATTCTTTCTTAAATTTGTTATATAAAGATTTTACCAGAAACAACTAAATTAGATGATATAATTGATCCTCCACAAATTAAGTCATAATTGGAATTTATTTTATCGGATTTATATACTCCAGCGTTCCAAGGTGCTGTTCCATAATGTGCTTTTTGACCATTTTTGATCAATACTTGGTTTGTATATACTCTACCACAATCTAAAATAATATTATATATATATATATGAGATGTATTATTAGAAAAAAAAAGTCCATATTTAGAATAACATGAATAACTTTTGCATCTATTAGTTATTTCTTATTACACAAACATATAAATAATATTAAATCTCATAAATTTATTAATTTTTACCTGTGGTCATATTTGTTCCAAACTCGTTTCGATCACACAACTCGTGGCTCTCATCTGAACCATCTGAACAATCCTTAAGACCATCACAAACCCACGACTTTTCAATAGAAACTCCATTTGAACAATTAAACTTATCCTCGGCATTTCTATAATTTTATTCAACTATTATGCAAAGAAACATTAGTTCATTTTTATTATACAATTATTGTGAACAAAAGTATGAAAGCTAGTTGAATTTTAAAAATTCCGTTTGTTATACTAAACACTACAGTCTACAATAAATATATGTGCTAATTCCTACTGTAATTACTTATCTGCCATCAACGAAATATACCTAGTGAAAAATGACAAACTTCTTAAAACTTTAAAGTATTATATGACATATATTATCATTATGTTAAATGAATTAGAAACTATAGTCAGTAAACAAAATATTTTAATAAGAAGATAAAGTATTCGTAGGTTGAAAATTTGTATATAACATAAAATAATTAATATAAAATAGATTTGAGATAAAAATAAACAATTCGATTTCTGAGATTATTATAATTATCTAAAAGTTATAATATTGCAATTCGGAATCCGATGTTCTATGCGTGGTGGTCGAAGTTCTGGGTGCGATACGGTGGGACGGCATCCTCTAATATTTCCATGTAATTGATATTTTCCATATCTTCACTTATTTTGTGAAATATTACATCCCCTTCGAGTTCTATACAAATATTATCGACTTAAATTAAATTGGTGTTTTTTTTAAGTATTTTTTTTTTACGAAGGTTTTTTAATCTAATTTTACAATAATAAAATTAACACTAATGTTAATTAATACATAGATATTAGGAATATTATTACGTTTTTGATAAGAAAGAATAACCTATTTAATTGTTTGTTTAAATTGGGCCATAATAAAATGACAACTAGATATAATAAATCTAAACGAAATTTCTTACAATTTTATGAATATAAAATAAGATAATATATTTTTTTTTCGGTTGTAGAGTAAAATAGAGTTCAAAGATAAGACTTTTTGTTTAATTTTACAAAAGTTAATATAATAAATACAATTTGTATTCATAAATAGTTCAGCTTTTATTTTTTTTATTAAACTAAGAAGTATAAAACATACTGAAGTTGTATCTACATAAATTATTTAAGGTATATTATACATTTTAACATTTATACAATAATACTGAATAAATGTAATATTTTTTATGTTTTGAATTCAAAATATATTTAAATTTAGATAATCAGGTAGATCGTAGATAAATAGATATATGTGAAAATAACTCATAAAACACCAAACTAAAATGTATACTTGGTATGAATAAAATTGTATTATAAAAAAGGTATACATGAGTTAAGCTCCCCCTCCCTTCGGTGGAGACTCATTTGCGCACATATTAATATATTTTTTTGTCGAATGTAAACAACACACCCTGTATTATATAGATTATAAGCAAATTATTCATATTGTAGTACAGCAGACGCTGAATAGGCATTTTATATTTCTATAGCATATTCGTTCTATGTAGTAGCCTGTAGGACAATTAGTCGTTGCTTTATATTACGCCTCAGAGCACTAGTTATTCATATCAATATACAAATTATTATATTATTACATATATCCGATCTTATTTTTATTTACCTTTAGCTTCTGTATATCTGTATACTTCAACATTTTTAAATTTACGACAACTCATTTGCGCACAAAATAGTAAACAATGAAAACCAGGTTTTAGGTACAGTTTTGGGTGTACAGGATAACTTAAGCTGTCCAACACGTTCAATATTATTGATATTAATGATCACCCGTTATTGGAGTATCTTCAATATAGCCTTATATAGTCTTAAAGCATAACGTGATTTCACATCAGTTCTTATCTATCAAAAATGGCATTAATACTCGCCAAGTACACGAGTCGTGTGGGACAAGCTTTAATCTTTATTATTGATAGGTATTATTGCTATATCTTACCCTATTTTCGTTAAACGTTTCCGGTGATAACTGATAAACCTTATAACAAATCTCTTCTATACATTTTAGTTTAGTCTCCGGTGTAATAACAATGGACGCTATTTGTTTAACACGGAGAGAAAAACGTTGTAAAATATTGAACAAATTCAAATTTCGAGAGTGTAGGGAATTAAAAAATGGAAATTTCAATTATCGGTGTACTAATAAATTTTGTAATGCTTGTATTATTGTAAATAATAATAACGAAATTGTGGATCAATCCAACGCGGACCATAAACATGATGCATATTCAGATCAGGTTATTTCAAGAGAAATTGTAAGGAGCTCACTGAAAAGAAAGGCAGAAAATGATCTCCATACCCGTCCAAACAAATTAATACGACAAGAACTAAAAAATACCGATGTTGCTGAGAACATGGTACATGGTGACTTGAAATTAATCCGTCGTTCAATATATTATGTACGAAAAAAGCATATTTCCACGCTACCATCAAACTTTGACGAGTCGTTAAAACAACTTTTAGAGATGAAACAAGGTTTTCAAAATTGATCTTATAACCTATTTGATGCAAACGCGTACCAATAAATATTAAATATTATGTAATTTATTAACTGTAATTTATGTAGATTGTAAATTTTAATGACTTTTGTAAAAATAAATAATGATTGTAGGTAGGTACCTCCTAATTTATTGTAATTTGTAAATTTTAATGACTTGTAAAAATGATTGTACCTAATTTATTGTAATTTGACAAAATTTTGAATAATGTGTAATAGCTAAAACAACATTTTTAAACCCGCCAGTCTATAACATCAGAATATGATGAGACAGAAAGTCCTAATCCTTTTAAAGGGTGAAGGAAAATGTTGTTTGAGTATAATAATTGTCCACTATCAGTAATGACCAAATCGAAAATATGGTAGTACGGAGATTATGTACACCCTATACGTGGATAAAATTCTTGGAAAAAAGGTTTCTATTCTTCGTAAATTGTGGGCAAATGAGTTTTGTTTTTGTGCGCAAATGAGTTGTAAAAAAGGTAAATGTGCGCAAATGAGTTGTAACCCTCCCTTCCGCGGTTTATAACTGTATAAGCCATATATGATATTGATATAACTGTATAAATCAAGAGAATCTCTTCAATTATTTTGAACAACTTCGACCACTGCCTATGTGTAAAAAAAATGAGAGGATAATAGTAGACGATGTTAGATTTTCACTTAATAAAAATGTATAAAAAGAAGGGGTTTTGATCTTCCTGATCATACTGTGTAGTTGTATATACTATATTATACTAAAAATACCTACCTAATATTAAATATTGATCGTATATTGTTTGATGGTGCTTATTAAGACTTTAGGATTCTAAACCCCAAAGGTCTCAACGGCCCAACAACCACTATTTTCGCCACTTACAATATCATAATATTTATTTATACTATAGTCACATACTCTGAACAAGATGATACAGCTTGACGTCTGTATCTGTTATACAATCCACGAATCCATTGAATGTGGGACTTAACATCTGTGAAAACTGATACTGAATTATTTCTTTCTGGGTCCATTATGCCACTAGTTACTCCAGTTAAATAATAACAATTAGAGTGGAAAAAGCTTAAGCCTGCACCACTATATCCCACACCCACTCCTTGTCCTAAAACTAAAAATATTTCATACTTAATACTCTCAACAATACTTTAATTAAATATACGACTGTTATTGGGAATTTGGTAGGTACAATACATATTATATACATTATTGGTTGTAATAATTAATAATGATGTACAACTGTACAAGTACTATATTACAAAGATAAGTGATAATAGTACTTATTTAGATATAATACGTGGCGGCAGATGCGGATTGAAACTGTAATGCTTGTCATTGTATTGTAGACTACACATCCACAATGACCACACTCCATAAATGAAATAGGTACGTCATAAAAGTTAATGTTAGCCGATAACAAATGCATTTCAAATCATAAGTATTATTGATATATTAATTGCGAATTAAAATTATGTAATAGGGCGATTATCAAATCTGTATAATCAATCACTCAATCAACTACCATGTTACTAATATTATGTTTTAATTTAATAAAAGTACCTATTACTGAAAATAAACATCGTGTTACAATTTATTATTTTAAAATCTTTTGGAATTTGTATGGATCATTATTTAGTATAATATAGGTAACGGTATGGACTTACTAATTGTAAATGAAAAAAAAGCAATAGTTATAAAGTGATCCCCAACGTACGCTCAATATGTACCTACCTATTTGGCTTGTTTGAAAGATTTGTAGAAATATATTTTATATTTTTATACTAATTGTAAAATGTGATTCGTCATTTCATAAAAATTAAGTTTATCTTCATATTGAAAAGAATATTAGGTGTTTACAAAATGTATGTGAAGATTGTTAAAAATATCAATGTTTTCATGGTATTAATGTTTAAATATGTTATTACCCAGTACAGAACCGGCACAAAACTTATCAAAAGTCACATATGATTCAAATCCGTTTTTGTACAAATCTTGGCAAGATGTACGGTTGATGTATGGTAATGATGCTTCTAATAAAATAGGACTTTTTATGTCGTCATTCGTACGTCCCCAACCTACAATCTGTAAAAGTAAAAAGTAGTTGTATAATGCACATACAATTATAATTAACGTTTAAAATTAATAACTTTTTATGTGGCTTTTGGGAATGTGTAAAGGTAAATTAAATAGATTCTGATTGTTCAAAGTTTTTTAATTTTAGAATCTTATCATATTATATGAAATAAGATTATTTTTTAGTGGTTTTGAATTTTTTATATCAAGGTTCAATTTTTAGTTATGTAAAGCAACAAGACAATATTTATGCCTGATTAGCAGAGAATCTCATAGTATTTGCTATTTACATACAAATGGACAATGGTCGATAGTCATAGTCCATAAGTAGGTCCAGTATATCACAATTTTAATACTTAAATAATACTATACAAACCAACCTTTCCTTGATCTCCATTGACTTCATTGTATTTACCATTCCAGTCAATACAGACAGGTGCAACACTAATACTAAAAGAAATTCGCTTTTTTAACACAATAATAGCTATATTTTCAGCAAAAAACGCACTCATTCCATAATAATCTTCTTTCAGGTAAACAATTTCCACCTATACAATTGTTTTAATTTACATTATGTATGAGATACCAATTATTTTTAGACTTTTTTACTATTAATAAACATACATTCAGTATTTGAGTAAAATTATTGTCAATAATTTTAATATTTCTATCATATTTTCCAACAGCAATTTTGTATAGCCCATCGTCTATTAATAGTTTATTAGAAGTCATACTATTTTTCCAAAAACAATGAGCCGCTAAAATTAATATTTATTAAATTTTAATTCTTTCTTAAATTTGTTATATAAAGATTTTACCAGAAACAACTAAATTAGATGATATAATTGATCCTCCACAAATTAAGTCATAATTGGAATTTATTTTATCGGATTTATATACTCCAGCGTTCCAAGGTGCTGTTCCATAATGTGCTTTTTGACCATTTTTGATCAATACTTGGTTTGTATATACTCTACCACAATCTAAAATAATATTATATATATATATATGAGATGTATTATTAGAAAAAAAAAAGTCCATATTTAGAATAACATGAATAACTTTTGCATCTATTAGTTATTTCTTATTACACAAACATATAAATAATATTAAATCTCATAAATTTATTAATTTTTACCTGTGGTCATATTTGTTCCAAACTCGTTTCGATCACACAACTCGTGGCTCTCATCTGAACCATCTGAACAATCCTTAAGACCATCACAAACCCACGACTTTTCAATAGAAACTCCATTTGAACAATTAAACTTATCCTCGGCATTTCTATAATTTTATTCAACTATTATGCAAAGAAACATTAGTTCATTTTTATTATACAATTATTGTGAACAAAAGTATGAAAGCTAGTTGAATTTTAAAAATTCCGTTTGTTATACTAAACACTACAGTCTACAATAAATATATGTGCTAATTCCTACTGTAATTACTTATCTGCCATCAACGAAATATACCTAGTGAAAAATGACAAACTTCTTAAAACTTTAAAGTATTATATGACATATATTATCATTATGTTAAATGAATTAGAAACTATAGTCAGTAAACAAAATATTTTAATAAGAAGATAAAGTATTCGTAGGTTGAAAATTTGTATATAACATAAAATAATTAATATAAAATAGATTTGAGATAAAAATAAACAATTCGATTTCTGAGATTATTATAATTATCTAAAAGTTATAATATTGCAATTCGGAATCCGATGTTCTATGCGTGGTGGTCGAAGTTCTGGGTGCGATACGGTGGGACGGCATCCTCTAATATTTCCATGTAATTGATATTTTCCATATCTTCACTTATTTTGTGAAATATTACATCCCCTTCGAGTTCTATACAAATATTATCGACTTAAATTAAATTGGTGTTTTTTTTTAAGTATTTTTTTTTTACGAAGGTTTTTTAATCTAATTTTACAATAATAAAATTAACACTAATGTTAATTAATACATAGATATTAGGAATATTATTACGTTTTTGATAAGAAAGAATAACCTATTTAATTGTTTGTTTAAATTGGGCCATAATAAAATGACAACTAGATATAATAAATCTAAACGAAATTTCTTACAATTTTATGAATATAAAATAAGATAATATATTTTTTTTTCGGTTGTAGAGTAAAATAGAGTTCAAAGATAAGACTTTTTGTTTAATTTTACAAAAGTTAATATAATAAATACAATTTGTATTCATAAATAGTTCAGCTTTTATTTTTTTTATTAAACTAAGAAGTATAAAACATACTGAAGTTGTATCTACATAAATTATTTAAGGTATATTATACATTTTAACATTTATACAATAATACTGAATAAATGTAATATTTTTTATGTTTTGAATTCAAAATATATTTAAATTTAGATAATCAGGTAGATCGTAGATAAATAGATATATGTGAAAATAACTCATAAAACACCAAACTAAAATGTATACTTGGTATGAATAAAATTGTATTATAAAAAAGGTATACATGAGTTAAGCTCCCCCTCCCTTCGGTGGAGACTCATTTGCGCACATATTAATATATTTTTTTGTCGAATGTAAACAACACACCCTGTATTATATAGATTATAAGCAAATTATTCATATTGTAGTACAGCAGACGCTGAATAGGCATTTTATATTTCTATAGCATATTCGTTCTATGTAGTAGCCTGTAGGACAATTAGTCGTTGCTTTATATTACGCCTCAGAGCACTAGTTATTCATATCAATATACAAATTATTATATTATTACATATATCCGATCTTATTTTTATTTACCTTTAGCTTCTGTATATCTGTATACTTCAACATTTTTAAATTTACGACAACTCATTTGCGCACAAAATAGTAAACAATGAAAACCAGGTTTTAGGTACAGTTTTGGGTGTACAGGATAACTTAAGCTGTCCAACACGTTCAATATTATTGATATTAATGATCACCCGTTATTGGAGTATCTTCAATATAGCCTTATATAGTCTTAAAGCATAACGTGATTTCACATCAGTTCTTATCTATCAAAAATGGCATTAATACTCGCCAAGTACACGAGTCGTGTGGGACAAGCTTTAATCTTTATTATTGATAGGTATTATTGCTATATCTTACCCTATTTTCGTTAAACGTTTCCGGTGATAACTGATAAACCTTATAACAAATCTCTTCTATACATTTTAGTTTAGTCTCCGGTGTAATAACAATGGACGCTATTTGTTTAACACGGAGAGAAAAACGTTGTAAAATATTGAACAAATTCAAATTTCGAGAGTGTAGGGAATTAAAAAATGGAAATTTCAATTATCGGTGTACTAATAAATTTTGTAATGCTTGTATTATTGTAAATAATAATAACGAAATTGTGGATCAATCCAACGCGGACCATAAACATGATGCATATTCAGATCAGGTTATTTCAAGAGAAATTGTAAGGAGCTCACTGAAAAGAAAGGCAGAAAATGATCTCCATACCCGTCCAAACAAATTAATACGACAAGAACTAAAAAATACCGATGTTGCTGAGAACATGGTACATGGTGACTTGAAATTAATCCGTCGTTCAATATATTATGTACGAAAAAAGCATATTTCCACGCTACCATCAAACTTTGACGAGTCGTTAAAACAACTTTTAGAGATGAAACAAGGTTTTCAAAATTGATCTTATAACCTATTTGATGCAAACGCGTACCAATAAATATTAAATATTATGTAATTTATTAACTGTAATTTATGTAGATTGTAAATTTTAATGACTTTTGTAAAAATAAATAATGATTGTAGGTAGGTACCTCCTAATTTATTGTAATTTGTAAATTTTAATGACTTGTAAAAATGATTGTACCTAATTTATTGTAATTTGACAAAATTTTGAATAATGTGTAATAGCTAAAACAACATTTTTAAACCCGCCAGTCTATAACATCAGAATATGATGAGACAGAAAGTAGAAACTCCATTTGAACAATTAAACTTATCCCCGGCATTTCTATAATTGTATTCAATTATCATGCAAAAAAACATTATTTTATATTAACTACACAATTATAAACAAAAGTATGAAAGCTAGTCGAATTAAAAATTCCAATTGTTATACTTAACACTGCAATAATTAATATAAAAAAAACGACGGGTTGCACTCCGGGAGTGCCGGCAGAAGACAGTGAAAACTTGAATATTAACGCCGTGCATTTTTGATATTTTGGAATGGTTAGGTAATAATTTTGCACAAATTGCTTTAATTATCATTATAAAAGTACTATCATTTTTTTGGTAAAATACAATATTCATTTATTGGGCTATAATTAATTATTTTACATTTTTATTATATTACTATAGCTGATCTCGTGTACCTACTTCGTTACCCGTTAAATGTACAAGCTGTATATGACTCAAACTTTGTTCAATGCCTTATTTAATATTCGGTGTATAATGTTCTAGATTCATCTTAACTTTTCTGTTGCCCGGAATAAAAATTCTTATACGCAGCAGTATATTATCAGGTAGTCAATCTACCTGCGGTTACACACATTTAACTCTAAAGTAGTAAAGTTATACCAAGTTTGTCGTTTTTACTTAATTCCACCTACGGTTGATACGGTACCTAACCTACGGTGGATTAACCACCGATACATATAATATCAAAACACAGCGTACAAAAAAATTTAAATGCATTGAATGAATACTCTGATTTCACGGCGACCAATAATTATTATTATAATAGCTTTAAAACCCATGGCAACCATTTATAAACAAAAATGTTCACCGTAAATCTCTAATCCCTGTTTGAGCACATCTCCTGGTTGGACCTAAGGGGATGATTTGAGAATCTAAGCCATCCGATGTGCCACCCAAACGCATACAAAAAATATCATTCAAATCGAGTTATAGGGAGACTAACGAACAGCAATTCATTTATATATTATATAGATTAATTTTCTAGAAGTATGTTTATTTTTCTTTCGCATAATGGTCTAAATGCACGTATTCGTCTGACGCGAGTTTAAAATTTTTTACCAATCACAAAAAAGAAACTGAGCAGAGTGCACAGCGCCGCTAAAGAAGTTTTCACTTCAATAAACAATTCGATTCCGATGTCCTATATGCCTAGACAAAGGTTTATCAATAGAAAAATAAATGAGAGGATATAGTTGATAAAGTTATATTTTTACATAATAAAAATGTACAAAAGAAGAGGTTTTGATCTTTGAATCTTTCTGATCTGAACGTGTAGTTAGTATCATGAATACCTAATAGGTATTAAAAATATAGTATATTATGCTATATATTATTTGATTGTGCTTATTGAGACTTCGGGGCTCTAATAAATGTATTCAAATACTATTTTAAATATTTTTTGAGAAAATTATTCGTTTTGATATACATTATACATTCTGAATAATTTTTTTTGTATTTTTTTTATTCAGAAAAATTAGCTTTTTTAAAAAAATATATAATAAACTTTATATTCGTAACGATTTAAATTTTTCCATATATTCGATTATAAAAGTTAAGATTGCTCCCAACCACCACTATTCTCGCCACTTATATAATAACATAATATTTATTTAAAATACAGTCACCAACACAAAGCAAGATGATACAGCTTGTCGTTTTTCCAGTTTTCTATCACACAAAATGCCGGATCCTGAAATAATGAATTATTACATACGTAAACAAAGTTTAGTGGATTAAGATTATTCATTGTTTTAATCAACATTTGCAGTTTTCATTCAATAATGTTATAATTATATTATAATATCTTAAATATCTTGCATTCATATGTAATATGTACAGTGGCATAATTTCAGTTAAAAATAGAGGGTGTGGGGAACAAAAATTTTGAAAAGCCAATAAAATGTAAAAAGAAAACCACTCGTTCCATGAAACGTTTCATGTTGCACTCTCAAGCTACTTTTCACAAACAATGTTTGTTTCAATTTAATCGTTATCTTTTATTAATTTCTTTAAATTATCATAAGAATGAATTCATTATTGTAACGTTTTACACTGAAGTTATCGGATATTAAGGAGTGGTTAATTTATTTTCAGATTTTTATTTTGTCAGTTGATATACATGGTGTAACAGGAAGACCTGAGAAAAAAAATTACACTTCTTCATAGATTCTATAACGTAGGAGACAAAATGTGAACATTGTTAATAAATAATTTCAAAAATAATGCTCATGTCAAGAAATTCCCAAAATTACTGTTTCGAAAAAAGTTACTACACCTAAGTTCTAAATTATAATTTACTAAAATAATTATATTTTAAGAAATTCTAAAAAATAAAATCCTTGACTTAGATAAATGTTTTTTCCATTAAAATTGTTCAGATTTACAAATTTACTGATTTGAATTTTTATTTTCAATATTAAAAAATTAAAATAATTTTTTTTATATTATACGTGTAGATATAACGAAAATGTCTCTAAATTATATATTTAAATATTGATTAGAATAAAAGTTATTTCATCTGTCAGGTCTTCTTGTTAACCCTATATACTAAACCGTATATATTTATAATGTACGTACCAATGTATTTTGATTTGTGTTTAAACTTAATAGTTTTATAGATAGTTATTAATTTCTAGTGTGAAAATTATTTCTCTGTACCTACAATTGTTAAAAATATTTCTCCAAAATTATAAAAATAGATTATAGTAACGTTTAACTACATGAAACAACCATCGTATCGAGTTATTTTAAAAAAACATAATATATAAGTATAGAAAAAGACACACATTTTAGTGTTAAAACAATTTTTTGAGTGTATTAATAACTTAAATATTATAAATATTATACTAAGTAGGTACTAACATAAATCCAAAAACATAAAAATATGATTTTCTATAACTATATCTATTGTTAACACTGGTATTACGTACCGAAAATTAAACATGAATATATTATCCAGTAATATGTCATCTTCATCGTTAATGGCGAGCTGAAATTAAAGCAAATATATTTAAAAATATATACAATAATATATAAGTTATATCAAATTGACGCTTTATACAGTAAACAATATTTACTGTACATTTTCTAACACGTAGATATAGCTAAATATTATACTGTTATAATAATGATAATATAATATAAATGTACCTTTATTAAGCTCTGATAATATTTGTAAAGAGTTTCTTAATTTGTCACTTCATGAGACAACACTATGTAAGAGACGATAATACAACTGACAGCACGAAAGTTGTACACACAATATAATATCGGGTCTTCTAAAAATCTAATATATTTATATCATCGCATTATGCTGGTGTGTAATCTGATTGTTTTTTGCAAATCACACTCTCATGTTTTTCTATAACATGATGGTCATAAGGTCACATATATATCCCAGACAGCAATTTTTATTTTTAATATTATTATAACATTATAATAACGAATAATATTAGTATAATGTTATTATAATAATATTATAATATAATCATTACAAAATGCTGTCTGGGATATAATGCATTTAAGCATTTTTTGTTTATCTAAATGATATAGGTAATAAATATATAATCAATAACGATAAACCGCAGCAAAACCGATTATTAATAGCAGGTGCTATAAGAATATTAATATTATTATTGGTAGGTAATGAACACGTAAATAATGATTATTTAGTTATAAGATGTTATGCTTTTATCTAACGGTTTTGCTGGCTTATTATTGCATAATATGTACAAGACTCCAATAAACAAGTCACACTCACGCGTGTCTAGATCAATAATTTGTTAAATGTTGTGATACAATTTTTCTATACATAAATAATATTCAAATGTACATAACATACCGCTGTCCATTTATCCCGTTTATAAAATATGAACATAGGGTGTTGGTGGGGGGGGAGGATTTGAACAATTAAGAGAAGAGAGATGGACCACGTTATCTTAAAGTCTGAATTAGCAGTATTTTAAATAAACATAATTTACTGGAGAGAAAAATCATGTTAAAATAGTTGTGATAATTTTATTTCTTATCTGTTACTGTTTCACTCATATTAAAATATAGTATATAAATATTAAGTATACATTTGCAATTATTGTTAATATACAGATATTAACAAGAAGACTAGATGAAATAACTTTTGTTCAAATCAATATTTTTAATTTTTTCATATATATAATTTATAGTCTTTTGCACTATACGTATAATATAAAAATAAAATATTTTTATTTTTAATAGGTACCTACTGAAAATAAAAAATTTTAAATTTAATTAAAATTTTTTGGAAAAATTTAAAATAGCCAATTTGTAAATATAATTATAAGAATAATTGTAATGGTAAAAACATATCTAAGTCAAGTAGTTAATTTTTTAGAATATTTTTTTGAATTATTAATTTAGAATTCAATAACTTTTTTCAAAATATTTTTTCACAATTTTTGTCAATTTAAGTAACGTAATTTTTTTTTTGTCAGATCTTTCTGTTATACCATGTATATAGAGTGGGGGTCTGGGAATTCTTTATAATTTATGCACCCTCAAAAAATATAGGGCTAGTTGCGCCTTGGTCAGGCCACATTTTAAGATATTTGATTTAATTTTCGAATAACCAACATTTAAAATTTCAAAATTAAAAATATTCAAACAAAATTTATAGGAGTTTAGGAACAAGTGAACAGCATTTTAAAAAAAGTGACCTGAAAAGGTCCTATTGTTATATTTGAATATATATTTCATATATCAATTATACGTAGTAACTATACATATGTACAGTAAGTTGTACTATACTCTAATCCAATATAAGTTGTATGAAAATGGAACGTTATTGACGATACCATCATATTTTAGACGTACGTTTCCCCAGCCCCCCACAGGAAAATTATTTGCAAAAGGAAAATCCTGGAAAGTCCATTATTTACTTATGAGGGGGCTGGGGAAACGTTTCCTCAGCCCCCCACAGGAAAATTGAATTTTCCGAGGTACCTGATGTCAAACAAATTCTGATTCGGGTCAAACAAATTCAAACAAATAACGTACTAAATATTGGCAAAAGAAAATTCACGAAAATTGATATGTGGGGGCTAGGGAAACGTACGTATATTTTAGTACCTAATATTGGAAGTGATAATGATATCAGGGATTAACTTATACCTTTATGTTTAATATACATATTTTATTAGGGCGTGTACCCATAAATATATTTACCAATACACCACTGCATATGCAATTGTAAATTGTATAAGATAATTAATATTCTATTGAATTACCATGTATATTATAATATCTTGGGTAAAGACTAATTGTGTACCCTAAATCGTTTCAGTCGGTAGTTTGCTTCCATAGAACTCATATATATAGTAGATACATACATTTAGAATATTGTAACTCTTTTTTATGAAATATACAATTATATTAAGTTTTGAATTCATATAATTGCTTTTAATTTCGTATTTAACTAACAGTTAGTATTTTCAAAAACATCGATGACCGTTCCCATTTTCGTGTTTGTTATTAATATTATGTCAGTGTTTTTATTATAATTGTATTTTCAACGATCGAACATATTGAATGTATCCAGTATTCCAGTGGCGTGTTCAGGACGGGACGCCGGGGCCAAGAAACCCGGGCCCCCCAGAGCTATGTCCAATTCGGAGGGGGGAGGGACAGGATCTTTATCATTACATAAAAATAAAATACAAAAATTTTTTTTATTTAAATTATTGTTGGAAATAATTTGATTTGCAATTCGAAAAAAAACGTATAGTGGTGGCGTTTATTATCTTGTATAATATTATTATCTAATTATATACGTCATTGGTTTTTCAAACAGTCGGTTGATTATAAAAATAATTTATCATAGATTGTACTGTTCTAGTAATTGCAGCACAGCTACCTATTCTAAGAACATTATATCTAATTAGGCAGCCATTATATATGGGCTTCGCACCTCTATATAATCTATTAATGAATATATTGTGATTTGTACGTCATACGTCATCATCTCCTTACAATCTTTATAATTATTATTAGCAGCTAGAATCACTATTTTATAATTAATATTTTTATTATAATTTAACTCCT
Source organism: Metopolophium dirhodum (assembly GCF_019925205.1). Taxonomy (NCBI): domain Eukaryota; kingdom Metazoa; phylum Arthropoda; class Insecta; order Hemiptera; family Aphididae; genus Metopolophium; species Metopolophium dirhodum. The sequence goes on from NC_083564.1 coordinate 17,613,711, forward strand.
GTGTTATAATGAGGGCTCGGGACTTATAGCATTTAAAATCATTAAAATAAACGCTTACAAAATATCATTATAAGCACTCAAATAAGCATTTAAAAAACTTAAATTCAAGCAAAAATATTTCATCAAAAAAAAAAAACTTTCTTTTTACATGATAAGTAGGTACCTACTATAGACATAATTTGTATAACTGTGATAAAAATAATGATAAGGAAAAGTTTCTAACTAAAAAATAAAAATAATAAATAAATCTTTAAATTATAAAAATAATCAAACTTCACTTTCGAGTCAATTTGCAATATTATTTATAGATTTTCCGAGGGATTTTCTGAAAATTAAAATGTAAACAATATTTACAAATAGTTGAAAAAAAATTTATTAATTAAATCTTACCGTCATTATTGCATTAAATGATTTAATTTTAATTCTCTCAAAAACAACTTTGAAGTAGAAAACCATAAAAAGTATAAAAACTGTTCAACAAAAGCAAAAATAACCAGAAAAACTGGATATAAGCATTTTTTTGAAAAATCTATGAAAAAAGCAAAAAAAAAGCACTTTCAAATTGCATAATTGAACGTGTCGTCACACGACATACACTTCTATAGCACTCTGCTATATTTTAAGTCAATCCATAAAAATAAGCAAATGCTTTAAGTCCCGAGCCCTGGTTGTAATTAAATATTATGTATGAGGGCTTAGCTCCCCAAAATATTTCCATAGCCCTCACAGATGATTGATGAAAAACAACGAATCACAGAAATTCGTGTTTGGTATTTTTATCACAATTCTTGAATACTGATTTGATTTTGTCAAAATTTGTTTTTTATAAAATGCTTAATATAAACAAAAATCTTGAATATGTATTCTTTAATGGGCAACATTTAGGCAATTTATAATCTCGTCGTCACCACCCGCGGTTGCTGTGTAAGTCTTAAATAAAGTGCCGGCGTTAGGATTTGCAAGACTCCGATCAAAATAATATGCTAATTACAAATTATAATACGGTTGAACTTTCTTAAACATGAAACATATTATTATATAATATATTTTCACGCATTTAGCATAAAAATATTTGTGTCCTCATTATCATCAAATTTCCATTTTCATATTGTTAATTACTATGAATGATGTTTTTTAATGAATTTAAATGATTTTTAAGACGTTAAAATTTATTTATTATTTATTAAATATAAAATGTATAAATATTGATTAATAATATTATATGATAACATTTTTCTATTATAATGTTCCAATATTACCTATATTTATTTGATTACGAATTATATAAAAATAAAATATATGAAATTTCAATGGGCAAGGCCGCAAGGCTCAACATAATGTATCAAAAATAATATTATTATTACTTCCATTATGATTTTGTATTGATATTTAAACGATTCATAAAAAAAAACATGGTTGAGTGGATGTCACTCTGCTGAACAGTAGATTACAAATAGGTGACTGTAATGGATGGTGTCAAATTTGAATTCAATGATATATAATATCATTGTATAAGAAAAACGATTCTGAGCGAAAACAGTCAATCAGCCTATGATATTACCAAGTGTATTTGATGATATTATTGTGAATAAAGTAATTTATATATAACCATTATAACCTATTTACGTGGAGCCTTGTTTTAAAATTTCAATCATTAGCCATAAAAGTTAAACATTTCATACATTTTTAACTACAAAATAATTAATATATTTTAAATTTGAGAAATTTTGTCAAAATTCGAACTTAAAATGCTTATAAAAAAAAATGTGCCTAAGTATTTTTAATATTTTTCCAATGCTATTGAAACAATATATCAAGAGCCTTGCATTAAATTTTCACGCTTTTTTACCGAACAAATAAAATTGTATTGATATTTATAGAAAAAAAAAACTAAAAAAATTGAAAACTGACAATGTCCGTAAACAGCTCAAAAAAAGTCAAATTATTTTCAAAATTGTATGGTGTAGAGAAAATGCTAATATAAACATTCAGTGAAATTTTCAAGTATCTACAGTCATTCATTTTTTAATTACAATAAAATAAGAAAATCGTTACATGAAATATTGAGTGAATATCAAATGTTGTAAAATTATGAATTTCAAACGCACATAAAAATTTAATTTGACTTTCTTGTAGACAATTTTTTTTAATAAAGGTAGACAAACTTATGGATAATCTGGTATTACATTTTCAAATGTTAAATTTAAAAAGAAAAATTTGTATGAATTCTCAACTCAAAATAATTAGCTAATTTTCGTGATTTTTCTGTATTTTGTCAAGATTTGAATTTTAAATGCTTCTAAATAAAAACTGTGACTAAGGATTTTTAATAGTTTTCAAATATCATTGTCACAATAAATTAGCCTTGTATTAAATTTTCAAGCTTTTTTACCCAACAAATAAAGTTTAATTGACATCCATAGAAAAAAATTACAAATAAAATTGGAAACTGAAAATGTTCCTATACAGTTCAAAACAAATCAAAATATTTTTAAAATTTTATCGTGTATAGAAAATGCAAATATAAACAACCAGTGAAAATGTCATGTATATAGGTACGTTCATTTGTTTTAGAGTTACACTAAAAACCAAAATCGATTTTTTAGAAAACAGATTTTGTGTAAAAATTTTCGTTTTACCTTAATTTTTCTTTTGTTTTTCACAGCGCATTTGAAAACTACTGGAAGTTTTTACTTTTGACCCCCCCCCCCCCCACCAAAGTACCAACTAGATTCACTTTCCTATCAGAAAAGATACTGTTGAAGAAAATCCAAGCATTTTTACTGTCCTAAAAGGTGATGACTGATACAAAAATAAAAAAATAAAATAAAAATAAATAAAAAAACACATCATTGTTAAATCAATACATTCATCGTTCCACTCAGAATCTAAAAGAATCAACGCATTAATTTTTTTATAGAACTTGATAACGTGAACGAATTCAATTTTTTAGTTGAACGTTCCGAACACTGGTGTGATATGAATGCATTATAGTAGTGTGGTATCACCCGTATTAGACAATACGCGGTAAACTAACTATACGCCTTACCCTCGTATTCTCTAGTTAACGACACTCTCTAAAGTTAATTAGAATGGCACTGTTAACTCGTTGAGGTACGATGGTATGCGCTTGTCAATTCTTAGTTCGTTCCTATCTAGTTGAAATGACTCAAGATTACATATACCTTGGCACTATTCAGTTTAATAAAACTTCATTGACACATAGTACGTATATCCCGGCGCTGTTCCTATAAAAGGTAAGAACGTAAGAATGACTAAAATAATGTTTAACTTGAGTTTTCAGGTCGGAAACACTTTTATTGTATTAAAACAAACATAAATAAAACACTTATCAAATTCAGATCGCCTAGCCCGTACTACGATCGGCGTTTCACACGCACGTCGTAACTACGTCCTCGCCGAATCACTCAGCGACAACGGGGGATCGTGCCTGCGCGTACGGCGGTGTTATATAGAAACTATTATCGTCGCCTCAGCACATATTGCTTCGCTGGCCTGACCTATGTCAATAATTTACAATTTGAAATATTCCCACCTATATTACATATATTAAACATAATATATCACATTATATTAAATAATATTATTTTGACGACTGTCTACAATATACGACATTAGTATCTATAATTGCTAATTATAAATGTATTGTTACGGATTGGAAAAAGTAATATCATTTGAAATATGTACAAGAAACATCTATCAAAGGTGTTATATTATACGCGTTGAGATACAAAATAAGTAAAACAGTAATTTTTTTAGATTATCGTAAATAAGATTACTTAATTTGTTTAAGAGGGCGCACTAGTAGACAAAAATACAAAATATGGCATAAAAACATTGTTTCGTAATTCCAGGAATACGGCTTATTGAAGCGTTTTACAGTATAAATACCTATTACAAAAATTGTAGAGGAGAATTTTTTCTAGAAACGTAAGAAGCCCGATTTTCGATATTCTTATTAATTAGTAAAATAATTAATTGATAAAAAGTTTAAAAAACGTGTTAATTTACCATGCGATATTGGACGATTGGAACAAGATATCAAAAATCGGGCTTCTTACGTTTCTAGAAAAAATTCTCCTCTACAATAATTTTTGTAATAGGTATTTATACTGTAAAATGCTTCAATAAGCCGTATTCCTGGAATTACAAAACCATGTTTTTCGGTAAAAAAACATTTAATTACGCTCGTCATGTGCTGCGCCCATTATAGGCAGCGGCAGCGCTCGATACTAGGTGTTCATACCACCACCCCCGCGCGCGATAACAGCAGTACCGCACCATAGGTCAAAACGGGTTTTCTATCGCAGCCGTGCGCCCGTACATAGTTTATAAATAACCCAGATAAGAAAATGATTATTATATTATATTTCATGAAATCATGACAAAATAATATTATTTAATTTTGTTCGGTTTTATATTTTGTATTCGTATCCGAATTTCATACCTACTAATAAAAACTATACTTTTGTTCTTCAAGTAATACGGCTTATTGAAGCGGTTTACAATAAAACTACCTATTATAAAAATTGTAGAGGAGAACTTTTTTAACAATCGTAAGAAATCCGATTTTTGATATCGTATTTCTATCGTCCAATATCACATGGTAAATTAACAAGGTTTTTAACTTTTTATCGATTAGTTATTCAACTAATTAATAAAAATATCGAAAATTGGGCTTCTTACGGTTGTTAAAAAAATTCTTCTCTACAATTTTTATTATAGGTAGTTTTGCTGTAAACCACTTAAATAAGCCGTATTACTGGAATTACGAAACCGTGTTTTTATGCCATATTTTGTTCAATAGTGCGGCCACTTCGTATCCGAATTTTATACAAATAAAAACTATACTTTTGTTCTTCAAGTAATACGATTTATTGAATCGGTTTACAGTAAAAATACCTTTTATAAATATTGTAGAGGAGAACTTTTTTAACATTCGTAAGGAATTCGATTTTTTATATCGTATTCCAATAGTCTAATATATCGCATGGTAAATTAACAAGTTATCTTCTTACTTTTGATCAATTAATTATTTAACTAATTAATTAAAATAACATAACGTGCATCTTACGATTGTTAGAAAAAATTCTTCTCTACAATTTTGGAAACTGAAAATGTCCGGAAACAGTTAAAACAAATCAATATTTTTTGAAAATTTATTGTGTATAGAAAACGTCAGTATAAACAACCAGTGAAAATTGCATGAATCTATAAAGGTTATTTGTTTTAGAGTTACACCAAAAACCAAAATCGATTTTGTTAAACCGATTTTGCGTAAAAACTCTGTTCTCAGTAACTATTTAACTTGTTCTCCGGACACCGTGACTTGCCCGGAGAAAAATGCCTCCCGCGGCCGAGGTATTAATTAAGATTATTGTTTATTGTTTTAATCAGCATTTGCAATTTGAATTGAATAGTATCATTATTATATTACAATCTAAAATATAAATATCTTTCGTTCATGTGTAATGTGTATGGTGGCATAATTTCCGTTATTAATAGAGGGCGTGGGGACCAAACGTTTTGACAAGTCAATAAAATGTAAAAAGAAAACCACTCGTGTCACTGGCAAGCTACTTTTCACATACCTAAAATTGTTGTCTCGATTTAGTAGTTATCTTTTATTATTTTATATAAATTACTAGCTCTAAGTGAAACTCTGGGAGAGTTGGACTCGCTGAGAGTGGGTACCAATTTTGGAGACAATGTCGTTGGAATTATAAAAGTCACAAAGGCTGTAGGACGAAAGTTTAGGATTTGTGATAAGGATTAGTGATATGGATTGGAGATAAGGCTTGGCGCTTTGGCGGGAATGTTTAAAAGTTTAAGCGTCTAGCAATCCGTCACGAACGTTGTGAATGGATAGGCTAGATACGATCTCCAGGATCATCTCCCGTTTCTCCGCTGCTTTTGGTTGTTAAAATTGTTAAAAAGTGTAGAGTCGATAGGTTTATTTGATTGTCTAGCTATCAGTCATAAAATCACATAGGTAGGCGATCCGACTGCGTCGGATCGCGGACTATATGCGAAGCGTATGTCACCAGGTATGCAATCCACCTGCGGTGGCGTTAGTGGCGTAGATAGGTGAATAATCGAAAAAATAGTTGGACCCCTTGACCGTGTTAGTTGTAAGTAAGTACCAATTTTGGAGACACATTCGAATTATAAATGTCACACTTATACATAATATATAGAAGGTGATAAGAATTTCTGATATGGCCTGGCTCTTTGGCGGTCTCGTTTCGAAGGTGGGAACGTTTGAAAGTCAAGATTCAGTGTCTAGAAATCTCCCATGGCCCATGAAAACCGGCAATTCAATGATGATACTATCCCCCAGCGTATGTCCGGTGCTTTTTTCATACGTGTAAGAAAATGTTAATTCGAAAATCTGCATGTTAGAGTGTCCAGCAAATCAGTCATTACCCATCTAAGACAAAACAAAAATAAGCAATCCACCTGCGGTGGATACAGTGGTATGTGGCGTCGCATGTCCGGTGCTCTTTCTTATGTAAAAAGTGTAAAGTCAAAACCCGAGTTGGATTGTCTAGCAAGTCAGTCATCTCAAGTCAAAATCGATTAACATCCAATTAGCCACCTAGGTAGGCAATCCGAATTCGTCGGATCGCGGACAATGTGCTACAGCATATCAAGTAGGCAATCCACCTGCGGTGGATTGCAGACCCGACATTGGGCGGCTATAAGTGAAAACCCTATCACACAACTTACGAAATAATTTGCGAAAAATACAAACTATAACTATACAATATAAATACAAACAAATATAATATATTGTACCTATTTATTATAATTCATAAAAAAAATAACATATAGATACATAATATTATATTAACCAATACAATACATATAAACATGTACCTGTAATGTATATATAATTATATCAAAAAAAAAAATGCAAAAACCTGCATGTTTAAGTGTTAAGAAAGTCAGTCATCACCGTCTAAGACGAAACCAAAATGAGCAATCCGTGTACGGCGGATTGAATGGTAGGTATGTGCCGTCGCATGTCCGGTACTTTTTCTTATGTAAAAAGTGTTAAGTCGAAAACCGTGTTGGAGTGTCTAGAAAGTCAGTCATATCAAGTCAAAATCTATTAACTTTAAAGTTCGTCAGCTAGGTAGGCTATCCAACTTAGTCGGATAGCGAACAATGTGCTGCAGAAAATAAGTCTAGTATGTATAGCTGCTATAAGTGAAGAGAAAAAATAGTATTTTCCAAAAACCCAATCACACAACATTCGAAATAACTTACGAAAAATAAAACAAATTAGTATGATATAATAACAATGACAATTTAAAGAAAATAATATGTGTTAAGTTCCTAATAATATAGTATATAATAATATAATATATAATATACAGTCATATAATGTAAAATTAACATGTATATTATTATATTATTTATGAAATATAACGTGAAAAAAAATGCAAAAAAGTCAATTTACGGACGGCCGTGCCTTAGAATACACGATACAGTCGCTTACCGCCCGAAGAGAGCTACGACGGTTTCGAACCCGGACCTACCCTACCTATCATCCTATGTTTGGGGAACCTACGCCTAACCTATCGAGCCATAGTTTGTGATGCAAATCACGGTCAAAACTTCAACAATTAAGCTGTGTGTCTACGGAGCGACGTAAACCAGGGCTTCTATGCAAATCTTATAGTAACCGTCTTTTTAGGGTGTCTAGCAGGTTAGTCACCTCAGTGGTCCGAGTAGGCAATCCGACTTCGGCAATCCGACAGTATGCGACCGCTGGGTCACGTCGTCAGGTATACAATCCGACTGCGTCGAATCGCGGACAGCGTTCATTCCTGTCGCCGAAATGTGTATTAAATTTTGTATAATTCTGTTGTATTAAAGTATGGAATAATAGTTTTTTGTATTATACACATTTTAATATTTATTTTATACGGTATAAAATTAATAAAGTCCTATATTAAAGTCATAAATTTGAAATTACATATACAATTTAAACTTGATTACTCAACTATTGTGGCATTGTTCATTTTCCATTTAAAAATTGATACTTATTAATAAAAAGTTGAGAAATTATAAGTCAAATTCAAAGTTAATAACGATGTCAACAAGTAAACAAGTAACGTAATTAATAACAATGTTAATAAACATAAATCAAACTTTTGTTTTCTCACTTTTATAGTTACTTTTGACAGTTACAGTTCTGTACATAAATATAAAATAATATAAATATCAATTATTTAAGTATTAATAAATTACTATTTCAACAAATATAAATTAAAATACTTTAGTCTTTATCAATGTGAACATTTACAAAGTAAACAGGTTTGCAATTTCGCAAAAAAAATGGTTTTATACACATTTTACACCATTGTATAAAATAATTCTATATAATTATCAATAAAAATATTTTGTATTACCTATATACAAATTTACATCACTATAGTCGGAAAAATGATAAGTGGCCGCTGGTGAGATATGTTAGAAACCTTTTTTTTCTTCAAAAATCAGGGGTACTAAAAATCATATACAACATCATTCTATAATACATTTTTATCAGGTACCTAATTATATCTAAATCAAAATTTTCAAAATGCGCTCTCTGCGAAACCATCACAGAAATTCGCCACCAGAAGTGCGCGCATCAGCGGTCACTTTTCATTCTCTTGACTATAGTCATTACTGTTCCGCCATGTCCTACGTGGGTGCGGCGAATGCGTGCTAATTCTGTTCTGACCATGCTGTTCCGCCGCAGTGCGATGTGTCCGATACAAGGGATTTGTTTTTCACCTCACTCGCCAAATTCTCGTAGGACACGGCGTCCCGCTGTCCTGCTGCAGAAGAGACTATAATTGTTCGTCAGCGACATTATTTTTTTGGATGTATACATTTGTATATTATATTTTTGTAATTTTATCTCATAATATTATTGCTCACCGTTCGCGCAACCGGAAAATACCATTTGCACTTCGGATTAGGTGCTATATTGGTCACCGTCGAATGTCGATTGTTGTTTATTTTTGTGCGTGTGTCTCCGATTGCATTTTGTACTTTTGCTGCCTGTCGACCTGCAACAGTATTACAGCACGTATAATATTATCTATCCTGTCGTATTTGTAGACAGTCGTCACTCGTCGATATAATTTAATAATTTATAAGTAGTATATTATGGGGAAATATATTTTGGAAGTTCAGTAATTGAAATAGGTCGTCAGGCTACTTAAGCAATATAATATGACGTGCTGAGGCAACACTATCATTACCTCCACACTCACGGGCGTGGGCAGACCAGCCGTTATATGAAACTCGGTGCGACGGTCCTACGGATGTGTGATACGTAAAAATGCCAAACTATAACAACTTAGTTAATATGTAACTCATGTCTCATCAATAGCAACGCGCAAGCTCATTTTTGATTCACTACAGTATTAATTCCCGAATTTACAAACTATAGATTTTATTTAAATAATAAAAAACTTTTAGTTTTGTTTTCTTGATCAGTATAACTAAAAAAAATTTAATAAATAATTATCGTACCCATATAATATTATGTTAAAAAATCTACAATAATTTGTATCTGTGTCACATATAGTAACCATTTATCAATAACCATTTCTTGCGATCATTACAAAAAATTTTTCATTCTAACAGTTAAAACAGTTTTCTGCATAATATCTATTAATTATTATTCTGCCTATATATTATTATCGACAATAATAAATCGTCCGATATAAACATCCCGTCCAAGACCGAAATAATGCAACTAGTTTTCGACGATCTACGAAGAAATAGACCAAAACCGTTGCCGGAAAGCTGGGATTTGAAGAAATTTCGTGTGCACACAAGATCTATGCCAAATATCCCCGTGCATCCAGATTTACCTGGTGAGACACCTGCAAAGATCGGATGGCGATCCACGCTGAATCTAAAGTCTCTACAGGTCACCAGCGATATCCGGATACAGGAACTTTGCCTGTTTCAACTGCTTCAAATGAACGTTTCTTTTCTTCGCTTAAGCTTGTTAAAATGCATTTAAGATTAACAATGGGTGATGAACGGCTAGGCGATTTATTAGTTATAGCCGCGGAGAAGGAGACAGCTTCACTATAATGAGTTTCATAGCAACTGCGACTCGACGTTAACGCGCTTCTTGGTGGTTTTGTCTCCAACCAGGGGTTTTCAAACTAGGATTGAAATAATGGACGAATTGAGGACGAAAATATTCGTTATCAATTTTAAATTTGCCGCGCATTATTACGCGCTTCTTTTAGAAACCCTAATGAAAAAACACCACGAGACGCGTTCGCGTCGAATCACACTTGTTACGAATCGCACTATAATAGATTTAAATCAATCTGTTGACATGTTTGATGCTATGAAGACTAGAAGGTACCCAGTTATTGCCTAGCATCTAACATTCTAACTATCTAAGCAACACTTTAAAAACATAAACTAATAATAAATATTTAACAATTTATTGTATTTATGTTTTGTTTTATTTTTTGTAAATACATTTATACTCACATTTGGCGTAAATAGGACATAAATTGGGATAAAACTCCTCTCAAAATAAGTCATCATACAATAGCTCATAGGTAAAATTGAGTATCCATCTACATAGTACATATTATTATAGATGTATTATATTAATATGTAATATTTAGTCATTTTTATCCCTCAAAAAGTGAGTTATTTATGCCTTATCACAGATAACCGTGATAGTAGCTATAGTAGGTATAAAGTTATGTAAAAAGGATATTTGTATTGAGATAAAAATGTAATTGTTGGAGAGCGGTTTTTTTTTAGTTATATTATGGGACGGTCAAAACTTTTGCCCCCCCCCCCCCCTCTCAAAAACTGAAATGACGCCACAGCACTAAACTACCTAATTTTTGCATTATAAAAATAACATATTTTTTTTAAATTTATAATAGTATTTTAATTACATAATGAATAGATATATTATTAGGTATTTGTTTATTATGTACCTATAGTAATTATACTTTTTATTAAATAATAATAAAAAAATGTAACAGTTAATTTCTGTTACTTTAGTGTTAATCGGGGCAACCTCTTATTGAAGCCTCAGCGTCAAATTTGCCAATTATATATTCAAAATCGATTTAATATTGTTTTAGTATAACTAAGACTGCTTAATCACTCAATCGTTCTTAGCTCATTTTGACTTTCAACTCTCAGGTAGGTATGAAGAGGCTGAGAAACATCGTTCATTAGAATATTTGATGCAGTATTTGTAGGAATGGTTGGTGGGAATACGTTTGTATAAATTGGGAATCCTGTAAGTATATGTTTAGATTTAATATAATTAATTATCTTTTCTATAGTTGAATTATGCATTCATAGTTTATAAATAATCTATTTAATATTTTGATCTTGCTTGAGAAATCATTTGATTCCACTTATTATATGTATTACAAACTTAATTTATTGACTGATTTCTAGGACTTTCATTAAATAAGACATCATTCATAAAATTCAACCTATGTTAATCATTTTCTTTGGATTTACTATTCGTGCACATTATAACTGCGTCTACAATTAAAAAAAAAATGGATTTATGCGATAATGGTCTTGAACAGTCTGTATTGTTTGTTTTTAGACACCACCTAATTTGAATGGCACTGATTTTAATTGTAGCAGTTTAGGGTCACTAAAACCATAATTTTCTGAAACAATTATAGTCTCATCCCATACTTTCCGAAAATAGTCTTCCGTTCTTAATTCTTCAAAACTTCTTATGGTTTCTTTAACCATTTGATTTACTAAACCATAATTTAATATTAAAGATTACAAATATTTGGATAGGACGTTTGTCTTTAATAATATATCTTCCAATAAAATGATAGGAAATACAAATTCCAGAGTTAGTATGATTTTTAACAAAGTAGCAATATAATCAGATCTAGATTCTCTATCATTTTCTGTTATTTCAGTCAAGGTATCAATTATTATAACAGTAAAATTATAGAAGACTGGCCTTAAGACTTCATAATGGTAACTACAATGTGTATCACACTATCACCTTATGTCTTCAACGTTTTTAGGGATGCACCAGAACTTAGCATTTGGTCAAAATGGCCAAACTTTTTATATGATGCTCCTACAAAACTGTATATTTTTTTTTTTAACTATCTGGTGACAAATTGGGCTACTACATTATTTTGAAATAAACAATAACTATTTGTTTTGGATTTGAAGTATAGACAATTCAATTGTGAAAGTTTAATCAATTCAGATAGCCTGCAGCGTACGCAGGATTTTGGTTCGGTTAGGGTTTTACCTGAGTAAAAAATAAATATTATTTTTTTCTCAACAGTTTTTATTTAACAAATATTGTAGTTTGGTCATCTATAGAACCACCTCCGGCCATAAGAAACGTGGTTATAATCGATGACGATGATACACCATCGATGTGGCAGACGTTTAGAAACGTTCTAAATCAAACAAAAAAATCTGAAACCGTGATTATCGACGTCTTTGTCATATTCAACAATTTATTTTATATCTATTAAAAATGACCAACAATTGATCTGTGTGTATCAAAATGTTGGTAAATAACATTTTTTTGAAGAAAAAAGAAATTTCAGGGGGGTCAGAACCCTAGAACCCTGCGTACGCCACTGCGAGATAGGCATAAATTGTTGTAGATATTAGATATTATTAAAATTGCATAATATCTATTGTGTTAGCTATAAAGTATAATATTTTGGCTGTAATCTGTGGATACAAAATCATACTTTTTCCTCCTCGCCCCCTCAAAAAAAAAAAAAATAATAAATAAAATCTGCCACTATTAGCACACAACTAACATACCTACGGCATTAGTCCGGTAATCTTGAATTACCCACCAAAGTGTTTATCTTAAAGTTTTCTATTTTCAAATAATTACCAGTCACCAAAACGACTATAATATACCTACATAATATTAAATATAACTACCTATCCGATATTTAATTTCTTAATTTACTTAGCACTGAAATTGGTTGCATTAACTCTTGCAGGCACAGTAGCTGACAACAAAGGACAAATCACGAAAAAGCCGACCGACACCCAAAAGAAACTCCCAAGAGTCTCAAGATCAGGTAAATGAACACTATCTGTATGAACACTAAATAAATATATTTGTATGAGTGCCTTACCAGTTTTGTACGTATTCAATGAAATTATCTAATCATCTATAAATATTTAAAGGTCCTTGAAATTATAAAAGCCAATATTAAAAAGATGTTAAGACAAAATCAAATTCACTTTGAATTAGAAAAACGCGCAGGTACTTAAAGTATAAATTATAATTATTCTTTATTTATTACCTAATAAATACTATAACTAAATATTTTATAATACGGAAATTTAAAAAAACATTGATTTTCAGCAAAAAAATTAAAAAACTTATTTCTTTATTGACTAGTCTGTAATAACTAGGTAGTTTTTATTTTTATCTTAGTAACAAAAACTATAAACTATTTAATTTTACTAGATAGTTTAAAAATGAAGAAATTCAATAAATTTTTTTAGGATAAAGAGAAATTATAATCCAAGAATATCCAATTTTTTTAAATTAAATTTAATGAATTTAGCTGTGAAAAATATTTTATATTTTACTACAGTAGAAATTATTTAATATTAATTGGACGTGATACCGTTAGTATAACAATTAAAGCGAATTGACATCTTATAAAATCTAAAGGTAAGCTAATTATTTGGGCAACCTCATGGGCTTTTTAGTATATTTTAATTTTAAAGCGAGTTATGAGTATTTTAAAATTGTAAATTTTTTATACATCTTAAAATACTCATAACTCGCGTTAAAATTAAAATATAATAAAAAGCCCATGAGGTTGCTAGATAATAATCTTACCTTTAGATTTTATAAGAGGTAAATTTGCTCTAATTGTTATACTAACGGAGCTACACGTGTTCTGCTGAGCGTAAAATTTGCTGTGTTACGCACTTGTAAGACGGAGACAACACATGCGGGTATTACGTCCTCTATTATATTTATACAAGTTTATTCTTTTCTCGCTTTTATTTCATAAAGTAATGATTTTTTCAAAATTGTGTATACATGGTCTTTTTTAATTATACATTTTTAATTTGAAGAAATTCACAGTTGAAGAAATCCATGTGAGTTATAATGTTTAATGATTGACAGTGAATATTTAGTTTTTACTACTTTTTCCTTTTCATTCTAATTATAATATTAATTTTTTCTTCTATCCGATTAGTTAGTTTTATGTGAACTTAATTGTTTTGCATACTGCATAGTCTTAACTCAATGAAAATATTTGAATATTATTATATAAGATAAGGATTAAGCTATTGGTGTGTTAGTGACATGGCCGTTGGGACTTCCTTGCATTACTATTTTTATTATTATTAAAGTGCTCTAATAGACATTTAATTATATGATTGTAGTCAGTACTCACTACTGAATGTTCTGTTAACCAGTATTCGGGCAATACGTTTGTGCCAGCAGTGTGCGCCACATACTGTGCTAATTGTCTATTTTGTTAGTTGAAAAATTTGCTTCAAGTTCTCATAAGTTATAGTGTCTACATTAAGTCTTTACTCTCGTGTTACCTACAGGTTGAACACAACGTTATTCTATTGTCGCTGTAATGTATTTCGATCAAGTGAATTTGTCTGCAATATTACATCTTTAATAATTTATTTTACCCATCATCCCCTTACAATATTATTAACAGGTTTATAATTAGATTATTATAATAGTACCTATACTGCAAGGTAGCTCTAAAACTTTAGTTAATGTAAGGCATCAATAAATCATTGAAATAAAAAAATTCTTGGGACGGTCATGTTTTTGTTTTATTATAATTTATAGTGTCGTTATAACTTTTCTATTAAAATCTACCGATTCAATATTTATTTTATTGACTCTTAAAAATTATATTTTTAGGAAGTGTAACATAAATATTTTTGTTACAGATGAATTGCAACGTACAAATCAATTTGAGGAACGTTTTATGTGGTGGGAAAATTTAAAGGTTTGTTCTTTGTAGTGTTAAAAAAAAATACTTTTACCTAGTTGACATTATAATATTATACCTGCATTATTTTATTTTTATATAACTAGATAATGATTGGTTTGGGAACTAGTCTAGCAGATAATTTTTTTGGTAAGTTGTTTTGAAAATTTGACTCAAATATTATATTATAATTTATAATAAGAGAATGTTAATTCACTATTTTTTTTCTATATTTGGCTCATGTACATCAACAATTTTTTATTCAGTAAAACCATTATTGTATTTTAGATTCTGAGTGGAACGATAAATGTATTGATTTTACAATGATGTATTTTTTATTTTTTTTTATTTTTGTGTCTGTGTACACGATAAGTAGTCAAAATAATGATTGGATTTTCAACTTCAGTATCTTGTTCGATGGGAAAGTGAATATCGTTGGTGCATTGAAGTCAAAATTTAAATTTCTAATAGTTTTCAAAAACGCCGGGAAAAACAACATAAAGATTAAGGGAAAACGGGAATTTTTACGCAAAATCGGTTTTCCACCAAATCGATTTTGGTTTTTGGTGTAACTCTAAAACAAATGAACGTATACACCTAACATTTTCACTGGTCATTTATATTAGCATTTTCTATACACGATAACATTTTCAAAATATTTTGATTTGTTTTGAACTAATTAGGAACATTTTCAGTTTCCAATTTTGTTAGTCTTTTTTTATAAAGATGTCAATAAAAATTTATTTGTTGGATAAAAACGCTTGAAAATTTAATACAAGGCTCCTACTTTATTGTTACAATGATATTGGAAAACTATTAAAAATCCTTAGTCACAGTTTTTTTTTATAAGCATTTAAAGTTCAAAAATTGACAAAATATGGAAAAATCATGAAAATTAGCAAATAATTTTGAGTTGAGAATTCATAAAAATTGTTCTTTTCAAATCTAAGATTCGAAAATTCATACGTTTGTCTACCTTTATAAAAAACAAAAAAATGTCTATAAGCACTTCAAATCAAATTTTTATGAACGTTGAAGTTCATATTTTTACAATATTGGATATTCACTCGATTTCTCATGTAGCGGTTTTGTTATTTTATTGTTATTCAAAAACGAATAATTGTAGATACATAAACATTTTACTGAATGTTTATATTTTCATTTTCTATACACCACAACATTTTGATAATATTTTGACTCTTTTTGAGCTGACATTGTCAGTTTTCAATTTTTTTAGTTTTTTTTAATGCAAGGCTCCTGATTTAACACATTGACGGACAGTGTGGATTATAAGTAATTATAAAAAGCATGCCTAAATAAATCGATTTTATTAATCGATTTTATAAAAAAAAATAATCAATATTTTTTTAAAATTATATTTGCTTTATTTTGTCAGTGACCAATGTCACTTTATGATGTATATGGACAGTAAACTTGGTCTCTCATATACCATTGGTAAAAAAAACCACTGCTGTAGCAGTAGTGTCCATTTTTGGTCGGTTTTTGAGAACTGCTATAGCAGTACTATTACATATGAATTCAAAAGTGTCCCCTGACATCACCAAACAAACATACTGCTACAGCAGTAATTTTTTATGATTGTCCGTCAATGTGATATTATTAATAAAATATTATAAATACATAGACACAATTCTTTTTTACAAGCATTTAAAGTTCGTATTTTGATAAAATGTATCAAGTTTAAAATTTAATAACCATTTTGAGTTAAGAATTCATAAAAATTTTTCTTTTTAAATCTGAGATTTTAAAATGTAATACAAGATTCCTTATAAGATTATCTACCTTTATCAACAAAAAAAGATGTCTATAAGAAAGTCAAAATAAATTTTTACGAGCATTTGAAGTTCATATTTTCACAATATTGGATATTCACTCGATTTCTCATGTAGCGGTTTTGTTATTTTATTGTTATTCAAAAACGAATAACTGTAGAGTGTAGATACATGAAAATTTTACTGAATGTTTATGTTTTCATTTGCTATACAGTATACACCATAAAATTTTGAAAATATTTTGACTTTTTATGAGCTGCTTATGCACATTGTCAGTTTTCAATTTTTTTTGTTTTTTTTCCTATAAATATCAATAACATTTAATTTGTTGGGTAAAAAAGCGTGAAAATTTAATGCAAGGCTCCTGATATATTGTTACAATATCAGTTGAAAATTATTAAAAATACATAGGCACATTTTTTTTATAAGGATTTAGAGTTCGAATTTTGACAAAATATATCAAATTTAAAATTTAATAATTATTTTGTAGTTAAAAATTTATAAAATGTTCAAATTTTATAGCTAAGGATTGAAAATTTAAAACAAGGTTCCACGTAAATAGGTTATAATATATAAATTACTTTATTCACAATAATATCATCAAATATATTAGTAATACCATAGGCTGACTGACCGTTTTCGCTCAGAATCGTTTTTCTTATACAATGATATTATATCATTGAATTCAGATTTAACACCATCCATTACAGTGACCCACATGTAACCTACTGTACAGCAGAGCGACATCCACTTACCCACCTTTTTTTTAGGCTTTAATATTAAAGATAATTAATCCATTATTTAACTTAAGAGAACACTACACCCCACACGCATTGTCTCTGTCCTACAAATACAAAACACATTAAATTATAAGTGAGTTATATAAGCATTTAACATTTATCTGGGTTCATTTAGGATATTTCTATTATTCTGTGATAAATGAGCATTTTTAAATTTTATTAATTTACATACTCGACTTGAAATATTGCAAAAAATCCAACGTACAAACACATAATGAACATAGATACTTCATTGTGATATTATTAATGGTAAAAAAGTGAGATTATTCTGCTGGACTGAAAGTACACGATGTGCATGGGTCAAAGAGAGAAAACAAATAGTGTGCTTACATCCTCTCAAAAGAAATAGAAAATGATTCATTTATAATGTAAACAATTATACCCAAGTTGTTGGGGGAAAAAGTTATATTAATATTATTATTTTAACAATTAATTAAATAATATTATTAATTTCAGAATTCACCACATTTCTAAATGGTTGTTATATGGTTAGATGGTTATATGGTTATTACAAGAACTAATGTAATTCATGCTGTTTATGTATAGAAAAAGCGGATTCGTCATTTTACATTCTGAAAACATTAACTTAACAATAATTATAATTATTAATATAAATTGTGATGCATAATAAAATAATTTGTCAAAGAATTGCATTTTTAGACTTTAGTAGATTGTAATATTGCATTGTCCAATGGATTTTTTAAGCATGATCGCCCTAATTTTTCTGTTTAATACTACATTTATTCAAAATCAAAACTTTAAGTATACCTAAGACAATATATTTTCAAATTACTAATATTTGTCGTACTACATAAGAAGTTTCCTTACTATTTTTAAAATGAGAACTCATCCATTTTTACTGTGACTTGTTTGGTGAATGATTTTCTTAAAAATGTTGATTTAGATAAATGTTGAGTTATTAAAATGTTTATTCTATAATATATAATATTTGATGTACTTTTTATTATAGTTGGACCTTTTTTACAAACTATTTATATTAACAAAACAATAGCAATTAGTAATTACTAACATTTTCAAATCACTTAAGCCTTTTAGATTAATAATAGAGTCAATAGAGACAGTATACTTCCTAGTGTTTCTGCTATAATGATAACTTATGCTTTCCCTAAAGACCACATGGTCAGATTTTTATTAGATATTATGATTAAAATGAATAACCTCAAATATCATTATTATACCTTATATTGTAAATTAACTTTATTATGAATTCAATCATGTCCCATATTTATTATTGCTTGGTAGGCAGGTCATTGTCAAAATTATATTTACAGTCAAAATATCAAGTAAAAAAAAAAAAAAAACGCATCAAAATTATTAACTCAATTTAATTCAATTCATTTCAATTCAAAAAAAAAAAAAAAAAAAACATAATTACAAAATAAATACTTACTTACAAGAGGCTCCCCATGTAGTAACTTCAAAATATAATATTTCCCTAAATTATAAGACAATATTACTGTAACAAAATTGTAGGCCTTATTATTATTGTTATGATTTGGTATTATTAAACATAGGAAGTAAGTAAGGATGTAGCAGTTAGTAAACAAATTAGAAATGTAGTATTTATAAAACATTTAGAATTATGAAATGAAATGATTATTGTAAATTAGTGTAAACAGGTACAATCCCGAAACTGCGAGTAAGCACTTTTTATATAGGAGGGATTGTCCTACAGAAGTTTAGATATAAGGAACGTTAAGATTGTAAGACAGGCAGTGGAGAATGGAGATAGTGCCATTGACTGTACATGTTCAGAACGCAATAAACTTTATTAATTGAATATTTGAACGTGTGTTTGTTACTTTATTTACTAAATCTATATACAAACTCCACAAGTACGAGGCTACGGTCAACCGACTTGTAACATTGGTGGCAGCGGATCAAAAGAACCATTAATTCAAACGAGGCGCGTTCATTCAATCGGGGTGAGTTAAATTGTTATTGAACCAGTCAAGGTGCATAATTCCAGTCAACTACGGATCATTCCACTCAAGTACAGAGCATTTCATTCAACTACAGAGCATTTTCATTCGACTACAAGGCATTCCAGTCAACTACAGAGCATTCCAGTCAACTACAGAGCATTCCAGTCAATTACAGAGCATTCCAAACAAATTCAGCATTCAACTTTTTCAAGGCAACAGAGAAACAACTCCGATAATGTTAAATTTATTGGTATTGTAAGTTTGTTATTTTTATATATTGTATTGTAAGCATATCTATATTTTTCTATTTATATTTAATTAATGAGCAACGATAGTAGTAGTACTAGTAGCATAACACAGAGCGATAGTGAAGACAAAACATTTGTCCCAGATAGGTCATTTGATTCAGATGATAGTAGGGCAAGTCAAACGACATTAGGCAGGGATAGCGTTAGTAACCAAGTAGAAAATACAGTGCAGAATCAGAGTACTTTATTAGGACTTCAAAATCCTGACACCGGTAGAAACACATTACATTTGCCAATACAGCGTAGACGGTTAGGAGTACCAGCAGAATTAAGTTCAAACATTGTTAAGGAAGATATTTCTTTTGATAGTAGTACTGAATCATACAGTTTTGTACCAAATTTGAGTCAATCGAGTACTGAATTAGTAAATATGAGTGTAATTACTTCTTTAGAGGCAGCATTTCGAATATTACCAAAGTTTGACAAACAAGACTCTGAAGGCTTACATAATTTCATAAAGTCATCAGAATTTGCTTTTTCATGCATTAGTGAGGAGTTAAAACCCATAATATTAGGGGCAATAGTTGCAAATTTAACAGCAAAAGCAGCTCAAGTTGTCCGATTTAAAAAAATTAATTCATGGGAAGAATTGAAAACACAGTTAAAAAATTGTTTTGAACCACAACATACTTCCACACATTTGATGTTAGAATTGACCACAACTCGTCAGAAATATGATGAAGAAATTAGTACATTTTATAGCCGGTTAGAAAAGCTATTTCATTTGACGTTGAATGTTCAAACCAAAGATAAAACTGCAGCAGTGGCAGAAGTCATAGAGGGAATTTTAAAAACTCAAACATTAAGTATTTTCATTGAAGGATTAAGACAACCTATAAAAATGTTAGTAAAGGCAAGTCGTCCGAGTACAATAGAGGAAGCATTTGCGGTGGCTCAACAGGAGGAAACGTCATACAAATCAGATAAGGAAACACAATCAAAAATGCCGAAGCAAAATACAGCGAAAATTACATGTTTCAACTGTGGCAAAGTAGGTCACATGGCCAAGGTATGTAGGTCAAGATCAAATCATCAATTTATAAAACAGCCACAAGAGAATCAAAAGAACGGGGTTACGAATACTGGGCAAAATTCAAAACCAAACAATTGGTCAGCAAATATTCATCGGCAAACTGCAGAAAGTAATAGTGCGATTAATAACAAGGCAATTGTTTGTAAATATTGTAAGAAACTAGGTCATGAAATTGGAGTATGCAGGAAATTAAAATACAACAATGAGAAAAGAGCTAGTCAGGCAAATTTAAGTTCAATGTCAGAACCATCAACTTCGGGAAACGAGACAGGGTCGATTCAGAGCGGCGAACGATCGGTCCAGGAAATCAAAGCAACAGCCGTAACATTTCAAGAGCATTTAAATTAAAGGCTCAACTTTTTAAAGATCACATTATATGTCAGGCTACGGAATTCGTTAATCAGGAATCAAGATTTTTACTTGACACAGGGAGTGAAGTAAATATAGTAAAATTATTGTCATTAAAAGATGACGTAAAAGTTAACGAAAGAATTTTATATCGATTAAAAGGGATTAATGAATATTTTGTGAACACAATTGGGTCAGTAAATATAATGATAAATTTTGGAGAAGAAAAAAGACAAGTAAGGTTTCAAGTTGTTAATAATAATTTTCCAATACCTCATGATGGGATTTTAGGTAAGGAGTTTTTAGAGGATAACAAGATAGCAATTGATTATTCAAAAAATGAGATAACATCAACACTTAATGAAGACAATTTTACAGTGGTAAATCAAGACATTCCGCATGTAGATAATTTAGACATTGCAGTAGTACCACCGAGATCGGAAATGATCATTCCAGTAAAAATTACAGATAATCAAATAAAGGAAAATGATACAGTGATTATATATTCACAAGTATTGCAAAATCGAGTTCAATTTGGTAATGTAATTACTAAAGTGAAAAATCGGCAGGTGTTAACAAAAATTGTCAATCAAAATGAAAATTCTATTAAGTTACAGCCAGTAGATTTGAGTAATTTATTATATGAAAAATTTGAAGAAGCGAACATACAAGTGTGTACTAAAACTATAGGAAGTCGGAATAATGAAAATCGGTTACAGTTATTGGAGCAGTCATTAAGATTGCAGCATCTCAATAAGGAGGAGTACCAATCATTAAAAGATATATTTAATCAGTTATTCACGATATGCGACAGCAAACGCGAATAGTACAGTCAACAGTACATGATGTAGACCGAGCAATGGTGAAGATACAACAAACTGAAACAGCGATAATAAGTAATATAAACAAGTTGGAAAGTAAAGCAAACCAAGTAGGTAAATTGATTAATGAAATGGAAGTTAGACAAATAATGAATGAACAAACTGAGGAATTAAATGTTTTGTTAACACAACATTCATTCCAAACTCACAATCTAGTAGCAATAGTAAATACAGCACAAGTAGGTCATATGCATTCTAGCATTATTTCGGCGACAGATTTTTTAGCAGAGTTACAACAAGTGAGAATACAATTAGATTCGAGAGAGAACTTCGCTGAACAAGTCACAATACAGAATGTACATAAGTTAATGAAAATGAGTAACTTACAAGTAATAAGAGTAGCAGATACATTGATATTCATAATAGCCATTCCGATAGTCGATACAAGGGAATACCGCCTATACAAATCAATACCATTGCCTATAAAACAGAAAAAGTCAGTATATGCGTTAATTCAACCAACGAATAAATACTTGGCCATGTCAGAGGATAATGTGTATTCAATATACATAGATGACATAGAGTTAAGCAAATGCATACATATGCAAGAATATTATATTTGTTCGAACACTCAGACGCACTATATTCAAGAAACGGACAATTGTGAAGCGAAAATGCGAAATTATTTAGTAGTCAGGATAAAGATGTAATTCCAAAAGCATGTGAAATAAAAATTACACGTATTCAAAAATTAGTGATACATAAGTTAGATAACGAAAATGTTTGGTTGTACACGGCAGAACAACCAACGACAATCAACATTGATTGTGCGAGTGGAGAGCCAGTGTTGCAAACCTTGCAAAACACAGGTACAATCTCTCTCACGTATCCGTGTCGTGCGATAACAAAAGAGTATGAGCTAACCCCCACCAGATCAATAGTAACGAAAACATCGTATGATTTCATTCCGAGAGTGAACATAACGGCTAATATGAAACAATATCAAACTAATAGGATACAGGATGATTTTCCAAAAATAAATAATTCATATTATCCCGATTTTCATTCATTAGCAAATAACGCAAAACAATTAGATTTATTATTACAGTCACAAATAGATGATAGTATAGAATATGTAACTGTATCTAATATAACATACGTAACAGTAGGAATAGGTATAGGTATATTAGTGTTAATAATTGTAATAAGTAAGATAAGTTTTAAACTGTATAAACAAAATAAAGTGTCAATGAGTTATATAAAAGCATTGGTCAATACAAAATCAGTAGACGACATACAATGCGTAGAAATTAAGTAGATTTAAGATATAATTATATAATGATTTATGAATGTATAAAATATTTATTTTTATGAGGAAAAAAAGAATGTAATAAGAAAATTGACTCATGAGGACATGAGCTTTCATTCAACAAGGGGAGTGTTATGATTTGGTATTATTAAACATAGGAAGTAAGTAAGGATGTAGCAGTTAGTAAACAAATTAGAAATGTAGTATTTATAAAACATTTAGAATTATGAAATGAAATGATTATTGTAAATTAGTGTAAACAGGTACAATCCCGAAACTGCGAGTAAGCACTTTTTATATAGGAGGGATTGTCCTACAGAAGTTTAGATATAAGGAACGTTAAGATTGTAAGACAGGCAGTGGAGAATGGAGATAGTGCCATTGACTGTACATGTTCAGAACGCAATAAACTTTATTAATTGAATATTTGAACGTGTGTTTGTTACTTTATTTACTAAATCTATATACAAACTCCACAAGTACGAGGCTACGGTCAACCGACTTGTAACATTATTTAAATACTATTTTCCCTTTTATTATATACTAAACGACGACTATGCTGATGCTGGTAGTGAAGTGGAGACCACTGATGGGGTAGGTTATCCACCTCGGGCACATGTTAACTATTATATTAAAAATCTAATTTACATTATTATTCTTTATTCGTTATAAATTAACTGAGGTTATTTAAAATCTGTCTGAGGACTTTCTCTCCATTAATTATTACATACTATAAAATTTACTTTATTCTCTAGTACATTTAAATTAATTTTAGGGTTTCAGAAAAATTCTAAATTATCTTATGTAGTACCACTAGGCATTTACTCTTATTTTAAATATCATCATTATTAAATTTTGTTTCTTACAACACTTTATTTTTCATTAATTGTACTTGAGGAAGTAAACGTTCTGTCCTGACTTAGGAGTGCCTTTATTGTATAAGGAACCTTGAGTTGCTGTGGACCAGTATCGTTGCCTTTCTTTGAGAAGGAATATTATTTCATTTTTAATTAATGATTAATTTGTTCTTATTGAACTTTTATATAATTTAATTTTTTTAGTAGATCAAACAATATTCCTTAACGTTTAGAAAACCACCATTTTATTAAACTAGTCTTACTAGGAGATTCACTATAGTTTCTGATCATGACCCCAATAGCTTAATTAATTCTCTAAAACATATCAAAATCGATATTTCACCCCTTCACTGAAAGTAATCCAAACTCTATCAATGACTCTCTCCCTTTCAAAAATGAAAAAAGTATAGCCCTCAACAATATCTCTCTAAATGAACAACAACAAATACAGATGAATTCTCTCATACAAAATTATAATCATATTTTCCAAAACCATCCTGGCCTACATAAATTCTTCACATATAAGTTTAACGTCAAACCACACAAACCATATAAGATTAAACCCTACCCAGTCCCCTTCTCCAGGCGTCCTGCTGTACAACATGAGATTGACAAAATGTTATATTGGCAAATCATTGAAAGATCAGATTCCCCTTATAATAACCCCCTGGTAACGGTGATCAAAGCCGATGGTACAATTCGATTGTGTCTTGATGCTCGCAAACTCAACGCCATTATTCAACCCACCAGAGACGCGTCTCCCCCCATAGACGATATACTAGCAAAATTTAACAACAAAAACATATTCTCCCCCCTTGATTTCTCCTCCGGATATTGGCAGATCCCTCTTGACCCCTCCGTACGGCAATATACTAGTTTTCTATATGACGGGAGGTCTTACCTGTTTTGTGTAGTTCCTTTCGGCCTCAACGTGTCCAATGCCGCCTTCGGCAAAGGACTCGAAGTCGCCTTTAATAATTATTCAACTCTCTGTCCCTATCCCAATGATATTCATACGTATGTCGACGATATTCTGGTATCTTCAACTTCTTTCCAAAATCATATTACTACTCTAGATTGGGTTTTCCAAAAGATTTCCCAGACTGGTCTCACATTAAAGTTAAAAAAAATGCTATTTTAACAAACAACATATAAAATTTTTAGGCCATTTCATCTCCCCTTCTGGTATGATAATGGACCCAGACAAAGTAACAACAATTCAAAATTTTCCCAGCCCTCGAAATAAAAAGGATCTCCAATCGTTCTTTGGTTTTTGTAATTTCTACCGAAAATTTTCTCAAAATCATTCTTCCCTTCTAAATTCTCTCTCTTCTCTCATACATAAAGACACTCCCTGGAACTTCACTGAACAACACAAACAAGACTTCATTAAAATTAAAAATGCTTTTTCAAAACAAATTTCATTAACCCATCCCGATTTCAACATTCCATTCTGTATACAGACCGACGCATCGTATATAGGTCTTGGGGCTGAACTTTTCCAAATTGATAAAGAAGGACAGCGAAATACTTTATCCTTTGCCAGCCGGTCATTGTGTGGTGCCGAAAGGAACTATACAGTGACCGAGCTCGAATTACTTGGCATCCTTTTCGCTTGTCAAAAGTTCAAAATATACATCTTAGGACACCCCATTAATTTATATACTGATCACAAGAGCCTCACTTTTCTATTAACTTGTAAGTTCAAGAGTATCCGTCTCACTCGATGGACCCTTGCCTTACAGGAATACAATTTAAATATCATTCACTGCCCTGGAAAAAACAATCCCATCGACACTCTGTCGTGACATCCCTTAGGACGAGATGACCAGCCCCCAAAGGATCTTCCTGCCATACTGCATTATACTCTACCTCCCCCCATCCCCCCGGACATAATACCCATTTTTAGTAATATTTCAATTGAACAAACCAACGATAAAAAAATTCAAAAAATTATATCGATATTAAATTCCAATAGTACTTCTCCCTGGACCCAGTACTACACTCTCAAAAACAATATTCTATTCAATCGTAGGTTTAAATATGACACTAACTAGTCCCTATATATCCCTGGTCACCTGACCAAACAAATTATCTTATTATTTCATGAGTATTACGCTCACGTCGGTCCGCTTAAAACTGCCCAAAACATTAAAAATATTTGCTATTTCCCCTCGTTAAACAAAGTTGTGCGTTGTGTGGTCCAGCAATGTGAGCTGTGTCAACGGTGCAAACCTAAGACTACTCGCATCGCTGGTCCCATGCAGCCCATACTCTCTCAAAAACCCTTAGATAAACTGTTGGTTGATTTTTATGGGCCGCTCCCCACTGGGATGTTCCAGTTTGCTTACATCTTTGTCATAGTAGATAACTTTACCCGCTTTATTAAATTGTACCCCCTTCGACAAGCCAATTCAAAAATTTTTATTAAAAATTAACAACAGACTATTTCCTTACTTATGGTATACCCCAAAATATTGTATCAGACCACGGCAGACAGTTCATAAGCAAATACTGGCAAACGTCCCCCAAAAAATATAACATCCAAGTAAACCACACAAGCATATACCATCCCCAATCTAACCCTGCTGAGAGAGTCATGCGAGAGTTAGGTAGGATGTTTCGAACGTATTGTCACACTAAACATTCTAATTGGCCCCAGTATGTCCCATACATTGAATGAACCCTAAACAATGTACGTCACGAATCAACTCACCACACTCCCTCAGAGCTTTTTCTCCAGCAAACTCCGCACAACCCCCTCACTCAATTTATACATATTCCCAATAATGAATATCCCCTCACTTATCAGGAAAAATTAACTCTCGCTCATGAAATACAACTAAGCAAGGTTGAAGCTTGAAAGAGGCGACATGATAAAACATTAAAATTGCCCCTTTTTAAAGTCAACGACCTTGTTCTAGTAAATACACACAAACTCAGCAACCAAATTGATAAGAAAATATCTAAATTTTTCCTTCTGTACGATGGTCCATTTAAAATTAAAAAAATTAAGACTGTAAATGCCTACGAGTTTAGTCCACCCGGAGGATGATACACCCCGAGGTACACATAACATCATTCATTTAAAACCATACATATCTCCCACTACATAAATTCCAAAAAAAAAAATTCTCTTTTAAAATACAAGTAACACTCATTTATTTTTAACACTGGTGACCCAAATATTGTCCCTGGACTCCATTCTAAATGGGGGTTGTACGTGGGTTATACTCTTTTATTTAATACTTAGATCATATTTTGTATATTGTAAAAGCCAAAAGGTCACGATTCACGACTATTATAAGAGTGGTTTATGTCTATATATACATTGCGAATATAATATAATGTAGTATAGAATGCATTCACAGAGCCATGGCTTTCAACAACAATATGTTATGATGTTGAGTTGGTTTATGAGTTTGTAACTTAAGAGTTAAAAGGCAATGTTTAAATTTGTTATATTATAGATTTGTTAAACAACTTATAAATGATATGTAAATATGTTACATATCTTCTTTGTTTCATACCACAGCCAAACTTTTAAAAATGTTTACTTGGAATTTGACGACTATAAACTTTTAGAAATAATAAACATTTTATTTTTATTTTTCATGGAAATGAAATATTTCATGACATTTTCATGACATTTTTCATGAAATATTTCAAGAAAATAAATTTCATGAAATTTTAAAACCCTAGTCCAGAGTAACATACACAGTGCAAGACCGCCGTTGTTTTGTCTGTACACAATAGTTTTATTTTTATTTTTTTTGTCTTCTCCCTTCCACATTAAGTTCCCATAATGTGGTCGTACTTGCTACAGTTGTGACCCCAGTAAAGGCATAGACTGTCTCAGAGTTCCTTCTCCCTTCCCCTGTTAGGTTTCTATATTATTCATAGTTGACTGTCGGTACAATGTATCATCGCCCTGGTCTGTGCCTGTCAATTATAACTGGTAGGTATTTGTTGGCGCTGAAAATTATCAGCAGTGGTCAGATATGGTAATGAGCACGACGGCACGACTGCAGTTCTTATCGGTCAGTCCCACCTTCCACTCATCTCTTCCTCCTATCTTATTATTATTTGTGTATTATTATTGATTATTAGAATCATATTTATTGTCTTTGTTATGTATATTATCTAAATATTTCTTGTGTTTCTTCTTATTATCAACTGTTCCGGCCAACGCCCTTGTTGTCATAACTTTTATATTCTCTAGGTCTCGTCGTTCGAAAATGTTTTTATTATATTTTTTGTTCCACTATTGTAGCGTGTTTTTCGTTCTTTTCATTCTTATTGTCGGGTGTTAGTACTCTTTTGGTAAACACCAATAATTATTATTATTCTTATTTTTTTTGTGATAAATTTGTACAACCGTACTGTGTGGTCACTGTGACCAAAAAACACATTATTACTGCGATACTTCCAACGAGCCCGGACGCCGTTAGTGCAACGGCAGAACCATTATTATTAAAAATAAACGTCCACGTACCATACTTTACACCGTGAGTTCTTATATAATTTTATTATACTGTTGTCATCTGTGGGTGATCTGATCCGGCGGCGTGTACGTCCACTGTGCACCTCAACTTATCAATTGTCACCCACTCCCGCGTACGTCCGCCAGCACTCGCCGTAGTGTGTAGGAGGCCGCCCAGGCCTTCCGGATCCAATTCCAACGGATGTCTCTCCTTTGGGCTGGCTGTCCGGATCGCCGTCTGCAGCCCTTCAGTAGTTTTTTAAGTTAATATTAAGGGTTAGCCAACTCATGTGACCTCTGTGGTCATTGCACCACACCGAATCGACCACAGAGACCCCCCCCCCCCCCCCAATAACTAAACTCTATCATCCTGCTTCCCATCAACACCTCACCTCCCGCTCCTATTCGTTGTCGTCGTGTACATTAGGTTGCCTACCCAACGTATTACAAGTTGACATGAAATTTGTTGGAAAGTGTGCAGGTCCGAGACAATCATAGTCTCACTTTTCGTCTCGATTAATATTATCGAGTGGTCTTTCGGCACTGTGCTCGTCAACTCTCTTGGCGTGCACAGTATTATTATTATTAATTTTTTTTTGATTATTATTATAACGTGTTCACACAAACGTGCTGGTTTCCCTACTATTATAATTATAACGTGCATATCTATTATTATTATCATTTTGAGTTTAACATAAGTCAACAGTTAAATTTTAAATATAATTCCCCTGTCTTAAAATATAAACATCATATAACATTTTCCCAAAGTCATAATCACATAACAATCACCAAAATTCAGTAACCTCTCTTTACAACAAGTGGTTCTCGGTTCTGACTAGCATAACACCTTCAACAACTTGTTGGGGGGGTTATGTAACGTCACGGAATTTTGGGCCCCTTATAAATCATTTATAAATTATTACCAGTTACCGCGCAAAAAGAATTATCAATAACAACAGTAATATTATATATGTTCTCCCCCCGACCCCGCACTCAGCAGTGTTTGCACACTCGACCCGCAGCCGCTGGCGGCTGTTGTTGCTGTCACCGCCGTCGTAGTCGAAACCGGTATCGCACACAGTGCTTTCTGACCCCCAAGACAATTGTAAAACAATTCCCTCTCAAGCACGACACTGACCTGCCCCAATACAAATCAACAACAACGCCGGGCCATAGCCGATCTCCGTCACCATCATACAAATCATTTTCTTCTCTCCACGGCCTTTTGCTCGACTGGTCAACGTTTTTTTTCACAGCTCTTCGCTCGTCACTTGGACGTCTCCGCAAATAATTGTCACCAACCACGTTTTCACCGTCGACAAGAAATCAACCAACATACATTATCGGTGTGTAGCCGTTATTGTTTTGTTTGACACCCACGTCACGCCGTCATGATGGCCTAAGTCCACTCACGAGGGCCCGGGCGACGGGCGAGGCTGCCCAACCAACTTCAGTCAACATCGGAACACCAGTACACCACACGTCGTAATATGTCTAATTTTTTCCCCCTGTCCCCCCTCTTTCGTGCACGTAGGCCACAGATTATATAAAACTAACTTTATATAATCTGTGTGTTATCCAGTGAGGCGTCGCAAGACGCGGGTCCTTTTTTATCCATATTCCCTTCGGATGAAACATCCCGGCTGTAACAAGCCTCCACACACACATTTTCCCGGTAACCCTGTGAGGACACACCATGAATAATATGGTGTGCCACCTCCAGTGGGCTGGACAAAAATGTGCCGAAAATCCTTATTATTTATTTTGTAATTGCCATGTGCCCATGCACACTGTTATTTTATTGTAAAACCGAAATTATTATTATTATTATTATTATTATTTAAATGATTATTTCAATGCTAATGCCAAATACTATTCCCAATTATTATTCTCATGTAAAAAAAAATAAAACCTCATGATTACCCTAAACACTACCAAATTCTTACAAATGATATTATTATATCATTGAATTCAAATTTAACACCATCCATTACAGCGGCAAAAAAAGTCAATAATGTCGTTTGTACTATAATAAAAATAAAATATTGTCCGGCGATAACGTTCACCATGAACGCACGGTCATTACGCTCGCTCCTTTATCTGTTTTTCATACGCTAATATTATATTATTATACTCTGCCGTTACGTTTACGTAGTATGGCGGCCCAATCGTCTAATAATCGTGTCACAACTAAAACTAATCCAACTTCAAGCAAAAGAAATTTATCTTCTTCATCGCTTTCCCCCAAGCCAGAGGATAAGAAATCAAAAATATTCATAACTCCAAACCGGTACTCAGTTCTCACCACACTAAATGACTCTAACGAAAACACACAGCCAAACATGACTCAAACTCATACTCAAAATATCCCACCAAAACCACCTGCAGTTTATATCAAAGGCGTGAGTAATTTTTCCAGTTTCACCTCAAACTTGATTAAAATTATCAACACAACAGAATTTATCTGTAAAACCACACCTTCGTACCTGATCATCCATACTCATTTCTATGAGCATTACAGACTACTCATTAAATATCTAATTGAGAACAGCATCAGTTTTCATTCATACCAGCCGTATGATAAGCGTCCATTACGGGTGGTGATCCGCAATCTCCACCATTCTACCTCTACTGCAGATATAATTACTTCTCTTTCGGAATTGGGACACCAGGTTACCCACATTCATAACATTAAGCGCTCTTCCGATAAATCACCTCTACCTCTCTTTTTCGTCGACCTCAAAAAAGCCACCAACAACATGGATGTATACAAAATCGAGTATCTACTGCACTCCAAAATTGTTGTCGAAAAGCCCCACCCACGTAAAAGCCCACCGCAATGCCATCGCTGTCTGTCTTACGGGCACACTCAGAGTTATTGCAACCACATTCCACGATGCATCAGATGTGGCGAAGAACACAGATCTGACGTATGCACTATGTCACCAGAATCTCCGGCCAGGTGTGCTTTATGCCAAGGTAGTCACCCAGCAAATTACAAAGGCTGTCTCGTTTATAAAAAACTAAATTACAGACCACCTCGTCGTGAACATTTTATATCTACTCCCAAATCTCATACAAGCTTTCCTAAATCCACCTCAAATCCCAATACCGATAAACCATCATATGCTGAAGCTACTTCCTCCAATCATAACCATTCCCACTTATCTCCTAATACAGAAACTTTATTTACATCCTTTATTACCGAGTTCACTGCAATCATAAAACCCCTCCTGTCTCTGCTAACGGCTTTATTAAATAAAGGTAAATTGTAATTCCATATACCGTTATACGTCCACCATAATATATTGTATCATTTCATTTTATATTATTATCTAATTATCTAATTATCTAAATTATGCTAGAATAAGATACTATATATTGTAAACCTTATCTATATTATATATTGTAATAATTGTCGAACTATAATAGTTATATACTGGAAGTTCTAATAAAAAAAAAAAAAAAAAAAAAAAAATAAAATAAAATATTTAGTTGAATAAAATATATTTATCATTTTAGTTTACGAATTTACGATGTCAATTGTCGGAATATCTAAAATCGTAATGAAATCTAATATTAGAACTATTAGGTACTTATAGCGAGAGAACGCTGTTTATGGACCTTGTTTTTGTAATACCTAGTACCCATGTATTAATGATACTATTTTTAATATTATCACTATTTACTACATAATATATTGAGACGTTAAAACCGCCGGGGCACCGAGCATACCTACGATGTTGCCATGTTCATGTACCATTGTACTACCTACTGGCTACTGCGACTCTTGTTGTTCGATTATAATAATATTCAATATCGTTTAAACTTTTATCGTTATAATAATATCATAGTCTTGACAGACGAGTAGAGTTAGCTAGCAATTTTATTATTTTTAAATCATTATGTAAGATGTGGATTAGGCTGCACCGGACGGGCTGTTGTCGTTCGTTCATCCGTTCTGTCCAGTGAACGCGAAATTATTATATTACGAGTGCGAATCACCGTACATAATATTGTAGTGAAAATCTGTAGGCGCGAATCGCCATCAATTAATTTTGTATGATCTATAATTATTTGCGGTCGTGAATCGCCAGGGTTCTTTATATTATTATTGTAAGGCGCGAATCGCCATCGTTTTGTTTTTATTAAATAATCGGGTGCGAGTCGCCACCAATATTAGGTATTGTAATTTGAACTGTTGTTCCGATACTTTGTGTATGACTTGGATTATTATTATATAGGAAAGGTAGCAGCTGGCCAGCCGAGCACCTGAGTTTTTTATACAATATTTATTATTATTAAATTACAGCTCTAATTTGCGTATGGAAGCCGTATATTAGATTTCCTAATCATAAGGAGCCGTGAACCCAAAAAGGTTGAAAGCCACTGATATAAAGCGTTCGGGGAGCACACTAAGATCAGTCACTCTGGTGGCTCCAGGGGGGGGGGGGTATAGGGGCCCACAGTTCCCCAACCTGTATTTCTAAACAATTTTATACTTTTAAAAACAAAACTACAAAAAAAAACCATCGACATTTTCTGAAAATTATGACTGGTTCCCCCGCCTAACCATATCTCTGAAGCCACTCCTAGAGTTACTGCTCACTACACACACAGTCACACATCACTCACGTTGGATATAAAATATTTCCTAAATCTGACACCTTAAAAACGGTTTGCTTTCAACAGCCTTTAAAAGGCTTAAATAAATGTGTATTTGTGTATAACATTCTTTGTAAGCAATAGAACCACGAAAATAAAATATGATAGACAACGACAACGACTTATCGCCATAATATTAAATATAATAAAGCTATAATTTTATGTAAATAACTAATAAGCCGTTTCCTGAAAAATATAGTTTCGCTATAAAAATTAAGAAATTATAAATTATCTATAATTGTTGACGCCACAATCAACGTTTGCACCTGCACGCCGTGTCCACCACCAAAGGCCCGATAAGCTTATCTGTCGGCCGACCGGTCACGGCGGCGGTGACTCCGCGTACGCTTCTCCAGTACCGGTGTGGTTGCCCCAACGAGTGTGTCGCGGTCGGCTGCTCGTACAACCGTGATTTGTACGCATGTAATAGTGTAATACGCATGCAACCGTCGTCAGTCCGACTTTTCGCCGCACGACTGAAATTCGCTCGGTTTATGCATTATCGCCCGTCCGTCGTCGCAGTGCGAATACATTACCTAAGTGTTTTTACGGCTCATCATTGTCGCCCGTCCGCGAAAGCGCAGCGCGAGCCAGCCGTTCAAGTATTATAATAATATTATCATTGGCACACACGCACATACACGTGATATCACACCGTCGTCATAAACCAGCTGTTCCGCCGCGGTGCCATATCACCAGCGTCAGGTCGTACCGTGATAGTATCGTTATTATTGTTTATCTTATTATTATACCTATTATTGAATTGTCTATATTTTATATGTGCTGTAATTATTACGGTGGATCGTCTGTGAACGCCTGAGTTAAGGGTACTAACATAGGTTAAGGCGTCATTTGTATTATTATAATTATTATCGAATATTATTTACATATTATTATATATTTTATATCTTCATTCCTTTTATTTTAATTATCTCATTGATATTCCTATATTGTTGGTAATCTCCTGAGCAATAATAATATGTCGGGCGTACCAGCCGCAACAATAATATAAAAATGAATCGCAAAATGTGTTGGTCAGCGCATAACTCAACAACGCTTGGACCAATTTGGTCAATTATTTCTTTTAATGTTCGTTGAAGTACAAGGATGGTTTTTACAGCGAGAAAAATTCGAATAATTGCTGGGAAGACCCTAAAAACCGCCCTTTTCTTTTTAAAACCGCTCTTACTATAATATGGATAGTATAATATTGATCGTCTCCGTGGCAATGTAATCACTGATCGAGAACATCATATTCTATGGTGGTCGATTATTTGTGAGCTCTCTGTTAATGAACGATTAAAATTATAATGATTTGGTAGATGGACAATTTACAATGCGAATTCAATTAAATTAAATTCGTATATCGTGTTTTGTGCAGAGTGTTAAGTTACCTATAGGTGCGATTCCTTAGGACGCGTCTGTAGACGCATGGCCAATGCGGCTGCCGCAGTGCGTCCGAGATTTTAGACGCGCGGCCGATCACGGATTTCTTCGGATTTAAACGCAGCCGCAAGAGACGCACTGCTCATATTTTTCACACAAAATAAGATATTATTTATTATTATAATTTAATTATTTTTTTTGATTAGAAGCAAATTATTGTGACGAGCAATAAAGGTATTCCAATTATTACATTACCTCTACAATAGAAGTTTTCATGTTAACATGAATAATGTTTAAATGTACATATTATTATGTAATATCTTTGGAAATAAATTAGCCGTATAATATATTTTCAATTTTGAACAATATTATATTATTTTGTTGTCATGGAGATATTCGTTTGGATGTTTATTCATACGTCCGATTACACATTTTGAATCAGTTTATACTTCGCCACCATTAACTGTCGATTTATTTTAATTCTCTTTACATAAATATATTAATTATCAATTTATGGTACCATTGAGATATCCTTATTGTAATATTATTTTTCTAACCTTTGCGTAGGTATAAAAACGCAAAAAAAAATCAAAAACAAAAATTTATACATTTCACATAATTTCAAAAGAATTATGGGCCTTTCAGCACCAATATTCAAAACGCTGATGCATTAAATGCCATTGTGATGGACAATATTGAAGCTATATTGGAGAACATAGTTTACGGAAACTTTTTATATTTTGAGGATGTGATCGAAGAATACGATCGTGTACTTATTATATTTGTGGGGCCAATGATTTTCATCTTGGCCAAAAGTGCATTGTCTTGCGAAGCGGTGTCCATCGCAGAATTATCAAATAATGAAGATAACTCTGCGATGGTCCCCGAGGACGCGACGATGGAAGATGCGATTGAAGGAAGCGACGTCAACTCCGAAGAGCCTTCCTGGTTGGACGACCCAGCGCAAGAAGACGCCGTGTCGGACAAGTTTGAGACGGCGAAACGCGTTCCTCATCGACGAAGCAGGTTTTCTATTGCATGGAAGCGCGTGAAACGGGTTTTCTGCGCACTGTGCTGTTGCGGGCGACGAACCAGTCAATAGCCCCGTGCTTGGGCAGGACAGGACGACGGACAGGATGACGGCGACGCAAAGGAGGTGAGGGGATACGAGAAAGAGCACGGACGGTGCCCGGCGGTATGTCACCCGCGCACGTTCTCCGACCACCCACGGGCCACGGCGCGACGGGTTCGCGGGCGTAGTGCGCTCGGTAGTCGTTGACGCGCGAGACCCTCTGGCGGCTCGGCGAGCGCCCGGCTGCAGTTTCGGTCGCGTGGAACGATGGACGACGATGACGACGACACGGCGGCTACATAGTAGAAGTACCGGCGCTGGCAACGACGGTACCGACGATTACGGCGGCGAAGGCGACTCGTTACGGCGGCAGCGGTGCCGAAACCCGTCTGTCGCCAACGAGTCGTCGTCACCGTCAAATGTCAATCGTCACTAACCGCCGCTCGTCGCCGCGTCGTCCATCGCTCCCGCGGCCGACTCGGTCTGGCCTCGCCGGCTGGGCAAGGTCGTCACACGCGTCCGAGCAAACGCGCCCGCGATACCCGTCAACCCGCGGGACCGGTCGCGAGAACGTTGTAGAGGTGACCAGTAGCCAAAACTTTGCAAATCAGCACCGAATAGCCATCTCGTATCCCCTCCCCTCCTCGTTTATTGTGTCTCCTGACCGTCGTTTTTTTTTTTTTTTTTACTTTTTATATTTTAATGTTACATTTTTCAATTATTGTTACTTCGGTATTTTGTATATTTAATTCTTTGACCCCCCTTTTTTTTCGTGTAAATATAAATATTACTTTTTTTCTAAATTGTTCCCCTTTTTATAATATTACTTTTTTTCTAAATTTTTCCTCTTTTTATAATATTACTTTTTTTCTAAATTTTTCCTCTTTATAATATTACTTTTTTTCTAAATTGTTCCCCTTTTAATAATATTACTTTTTTTCTAAATTTTTCATCTTTTTATGATATTACTTATTTGTTCATATTATAATAATATATTATTATAATAATAACACGTGAACACAAAAAATTATTGTTTCTTATTATTTTTATATTGTTCAGTGTATACATCAATTGGTACAACTTACAGATTTAACGACAACAAATCGTTAAAACATATACTAATAACAAAAGACTCGTTGGTCGTTTATACAGAGTATATAATGATAATGAACATTGACTACAGACATGCAGTATAAACGTTACACGACTATTATAGGTATATTTATATTATGTTCCAAGAAATATTTAAACCACATAATATAGTCTGTGTTTAAACCTTCAAACACTAAACGCGACGGAAACTGTTACATAATTAATAAATCATAAAATAACACCGGCGGATACAACAAGGATAGGTATAATAATATAAACTGGACATTGTGCAAGGATGGTAGATATAGTAATATTATGTATTGTGTAAAACGTACGAACGTCGATATACCTAATCGAATAAATTGTCGAATAGTTTATACAAAATAATATTTAATACAAATCCAAAGTTATATTTTAGTATTTCACATGACTATTATAGCTGCAGCCTGTCGAAAAATATAACCAGATATCATAATAAGATATCATAACGGGACAGTCAACGTATTAAAATGCATAGGATCCCCCAAAATCGTAGTGGTCGCCTATATTATGAGAAATCCTTCAGAGTTGTCAAACCTATGATAAGGACCTATGATATGTTTGAAGGTAGGCGCAACCATATACTTTTTCGGGGGGACAAAATGTGCCACGGTTTTTAATAAAACTGTCCCGTATTCAGGCCTTTACGCCTTTACAAGTATGTATACGGTTGTCGCGTCCATATATCGCGTTCGCAGAGTAGTCAAGTGCCTACCATGATTACCCCGTGCCCACGATTATGTTTATATTTATATAATTATATATTATATAAATATATTATATTATAAATTATAATATACTATATAGGTACCTATATCATATGATCAACATTAAAAGAATAAAATATTATAAGAAAGGATTTCTGTTATAAATCACAAATAAATATATAATAATTGTTAGGTGTTTAATGTTTTGCGAATTATATATTAATAATTATATAAACCAAAACCGATGAACCGATTTGGTTCATTATTTTTTTTATAAATTAGTAGGTACAATATGTATTCCAAATGAGGTTTTTACGGGAAAAAATTGGAGAAGTTGTCCGGAAAATTGGAAAATTAGAGAAAAACTGAAAGGCCTCTTTTCAATGATATTTTTTAATAAATTGTTTTTTGTTAATAATTGGTTGCAGGTTACATATTTTTTATATATTTTTTTTTTATTAGAAATAAGGCTTTAACATCTTCATTCAATATTATTATTTTAAAATAATAATATTATAAATTTAGTATAAATTATAATATATATATATATTTTCTATCCCCATCCTTAGGTACCTATTGCTAAAAGGGAGCACAATTTACCTACTTTTACTTAATTTTTTGTTTATTTATAAATTTGCCACTATTAGGCCGGTAAACATTTTATATTACTATAATTAGTAGATTTATGGTTTTAGATTCTGAGTGGAGCGAAAGAATGTATTGGTTTTACAATGATGTGTGTTTTTTTTTGTCTATCAGCAGACATTTCGGATAGCTTCGATTTTTGATAGAAAAATGAACCTAGTTAGTACTTTTGGGAGGCAAAATTGAAAATTCCAAGTAGCATTAGAAAGCGTCGAGAAAAACTACCGAGAAATTACGAAAAACCGCTAAAATTGGGATTTTAATTTCTAACGATTATTGTTTGTCACCAATGGCAACGAATAAATAATAATAATATTATAGGACTACTCTAACCGATCAGAATCGTTTTTCGTATACAATGGATTATCAACGTATTCAAATATAACACGCTTACACATCCATTACAACTATCTACTGTACAGCAGGGCGGTACCCACTTGCCCCCCTTTTTTGTTTTGTTCCGTTCAATTTCTTCTGCAGCGTGCACCATATTTTACCACTAGCCTTCACTGCGTGCATATTAAATATTATAACTATATGTCTTATCCATGTGAATCTATGGTACGGTAGCAGAGTCACGAGTTTTCCTTTTTCCTTCTCTCTGCAACACTCTCGGAGCGCTGCACCGCAATCGGTCTACATTGTTGCTAAGTTATCATAATTATTATGTAGATATTGTGTAGCTGTGCAGCCAAAAGGCGAAGTCCACCAGTAGGGCCATCACACACTATCATAGAACATAGTTTTAGGGAAACTAATCTATCCTCGCTTTGAACTCGTCTGTATCTCACAGTTGGCGGCCTCCGTTCAAAGGACCACCGATGACCGCTGCAGCGACTCTCATAGGAATCGGTTTCATCTATCAACAAGTAAACAAGTGCAACGCGTCCATAGGAATCACACCTTTAAGAGCCCTTCAGTAGTTTTTCTACGTTTTAACAGTGAACAGTGTATTGTTAATTATTAATTTTATAGTGTATAATGAATACCTAAAATATTTTATACAGTGCAGTGTAGGACGTAGATATCATGTCACTTACTAATCTGCAGAAAAAGAAGACACTTATTAAACTTCTTCTTTTAGAAGAAATATATGATGAAGAATTACTTATGAAATTTATGTTAAAAAAAAACCAAAATGTCCATGAAATGTTTCAAACTAGAAAATTAACATTAAGGTAAATACCTAACACTTGTTTCAAAGATATTTGTTGATATTTGTAATGTTAATTATATTGTATTTACAATATGTAATTTAGTTAAACAGAATAATATAATTGATATGCATTTTTTTTAATACTCTAACCTTTAAAAATAATAATTAAATTTCAACTGATTTTATAGATACTGAATTTATTTATTTACTTAAAAAACATAAGAACATTATATTATCAACTAATAGAATATACATTATAAATAAATTTTGAAAAAAAACATCTCACTTTGCACTTAACGAAAAACAAATAAAAAACTTCACCGTTAAAAATATTTTAAAATAATATTATACTTTTCATTTTAAATAGATAAAATATTATAATTAATTAATAGATAACTAAAATTATTTTAAATGTAATGATAAAAACTAATTTTAACATTTCAAAATCAAAATTGCTTAGTCTTGAGTTAACTGACTAATAAGCATTAATTTGATTTTTACTGTTATACTTTATAACCAAAAACATATTAAATAATATAAATCATACAAAATTAAAAAACTAATAAAAATATAAAAACTGTTTAGATTTTATACATATATAATATAATGAGCTGATGACCTGACTTGTCGCCCTTAATTATTAGTATCTTCATAATGTTGTGTAAATGGTTGAGTCTAATTTATAGCTGAACTGCCTGAACTGTCAATATCAAATGAACTTTATGTAGAATTACTTTGCAATGAACTTGTGCATGAGTGTATGAATGTAAAGACTGAATGTCTCGTGGACTTGAAATGACTGTTTGTGGAAATATGTAAGTAGAAGAAGAAGAAGAAGATTGACGCTCTGGCTGAATATTTTGTATCTCTAATTCACTGACAATACAAAAAACATCTGTTTTGGCTTTAATTTTCAATTCTGGAGTAAATTGTTTGACAGTTGCAGCTATGCTTTCAAAAAATATATCTATTGGATCTCTTTCATTTGTTTCATATAACTTCTCCAATAACTGATTAGTGATTACGCTCATCGCTTCTTTTATTTAAAGTATCTATAATAATTTCATTTTTTTTAAGTCGTTTCGTTCTTAAGGATACTTTTGCTTTTTTAGCTATAACTCAGAAAAAGACGTGGATGGTAAATGTTCATAATCTGACTCGATCTGTGATAAAATAGAGTCATCTACTTGCGAATCATGTACTTGGCTACTTGTGACATCATTTTGTGTTGCATTTTGATCTTCGTTTGATATCACATTTGATAATCCCCTAAACAAAAATAATCGATTTTACTGATTTTAGATATTGTTGTAACACTAAAACGTAGACACATGAAATTGTCACTGAATGTTTATAGTGGCATTTTCTATACTTGATAATATTTTCAAAATATTTAAATAATTATTTTAGTTATTTATAGATATTTGAATTTTTCCGTTTTTTTATCCTATAAAATATGTCGATAAAATTTAACTATTGGGTCAAAAAACTTAAAAGTTTAATACAAGGTTCCCCATATTTTCATATAATAGCAGTTGGAAAATATTAAAAATACATGGGCACGTTTTTTTTTAGAAAAATTTTAAGTTGACATTTTGACAAAATTTATTTAATTGAAAATTATTCTAATAAATATATTCTAAATATATACAAATAAATAATTATTACTGTCTTTCATAAGTCGTTGTATCCAAGAAAGATAAAACATCGGCAAGCATCCATTTCGATGGTTTATCTTTGGCTGCTGATCCAGTCCCCAATTTTCTGTTTCTTTTTTTTTTTATTATAAGTATCTTTTATACTTCTCCAACGTTTTTTACAGTCTTCGGCTATAATAATTTTTAAAGTAAAAACAAAATCATTGTTATAACCAGTTCGTACATGATATTACCACGAGTTACAATAATTACAAGCTAATAAAGATTATATTATCATATAACAGAAGTTTTCCCATAAACATTCGACATATTATTTTTCGTTATAATTTAGTTACGTTATTTTTAATTCGCTTCTTTGACCGGTTACCTCGTAAAATGATAATAATGAACACGTAAATACAATCTAAAAACATACATATTTAAAAGGATATTTACTAGTTTATCAACGTTTAAATATAGAATCATAGTACTGGAATTATATTATTAACATTTATAAATTATTTACTATACAAAATTGAAACAACATGGGAAATACAGGCTTGTCGGAAATACTAAATTCTATATTTAAAAATATATTTTAATAATAATGATAATAATTTCAATAATATTATTTTAGTTTTAATTTTAATAAATTTACTAAGCCAATTAAAATCATTAATATTTATTATATTTTTAGGTTTATGGCAACTGGGGAGTCTTTGAGATCACTAGCGTTCTCATTTCGTATTTCACAAGGTTATATTTCTCGAATAATTCCTCTTGTAGTAAAAAGTTTAAGTTTACGATTAACACCTCTACTATTAGCTCCACCTACAAAAAATAATTTAATTCATATTGCAGAAGAATTCTGGACAAAATGGAATTTCCCTAATTGCACCGGAGCAATCGATGGAAAACACATACGAATATTTTGTCCAGGAAAATCAGGATCTTTATTTTTTAATTATAAAGATTTTTTCTCAGTTGTTCTGTTGGCTATTTTTGATGCCAATTGTAAATTCATATTGGTTGACATCGGTGCATATGGTAAAGAAGGGGATAGTGGGATATTTACGAAATCTAGTTTATATAAGCAAATACAAACAGGAGAATATTTTCCTCGTGATGCTAAGCTCCCCAACTGCGAAAAATCATAACCATATGTTCATGTTGGTGATGAGTAGGGCCGGATGTTGTTGCATTTGCAACTTTTTTTCTATTGTTCGGATTCGTTGCTAAGTAGGTTATAAATTTGTTTCAAACGAGTACCAATTAATATATAAAAATTTTAAGTGCAACTTTTTGCAATTTTTGACCTTTTTTCAATTTTATTGCAATTTTGTTGATTGTCGTCATTTTCAATACAATTTTATGTATTTTTTTGTGTTTTCACTTTTTTTTGTTAGATTATACAGGTTTAATCTATGGTTATGTCGGGCTTTGTTGGTTGTGACTCGTGACGGCTTATTTGACCGTCGTCGTCGGCGGTAACTGGAAAAACCATTTAATATAGTAGATATCGCGGTCATCACAGTTTGAGAACCTGAAGAAGTCGTTTATAGTACAGTGCAATAATTTTTAAGGTAAGGTAAAGTTTTTAAAAAAAAAAAATAAAAATAGTTTAAATAAAAAGTTTTAAATTTTGATAAAATTATTTGTAGGTTTCTGAAAAAATAAGAAGACCGGACAATTTACCAGATTTTTAATGACAACTGACTTGAATTTGAATCTTTTTTATTATCTACTCGTTTAAAACCTACCTAATAAAACTTTATAATATTACTTAATAAAATGACTTAATCCATTTCATAAAATAATTTGTTAATATATTTTTTTAATTTTTTTGGTACAAAATATTTTTTTATTGCAATTTTTAAGTGCAATTTTGGGTTTTTTTCACAGCAATAATGCAATCAATTTTATAACATTTTTAGTGCAACAACATCCGAGCCCTAGTGATGAGGCTTTTCGCTTGGAAACTCATATGATGAGACCATACACTAGAGGTAAAGCCAAAAAAGATTATAAAAAAAAATTTTTAATTATCGTTTATCAAGAGCACGAAGAACTTCGGAAAACGCTTTTGGGCTTTTAAGACAAGTATTTCGTATTTTTTACACTCCTATAGCCTTAAAATGTGAAACAATTGATCACTTGGTGTTATCAGCTTGTTGCCTACATAAACTTCTACGAAATAGATACATAGAATCAACAAATAATTATTATTACGAATTTGATAAAAACGAAGCTCCCCCTACAAAAAATATGATACCAATTGCTAGATCTGGAGGATTTGCTAACTATGAAGGATTTTTAGACAGGGATGAATTCACAACATTTTTCTGCAGTACACAAGGGTCAGTTCCGTGGCAAGATCATGAAACTCAAAAAATAGATTAAAATTTATCATGTACACTAAGTTTAGTTATTATTATATATTACTTGATA
Organism: Metopolophium dirhodum; assembly: GCF_019925205.1. NCBI lineage: Eukaryota > Metazoa > Arthropoda > Insecta > Hemiptera > Aphididae > Metopolophium > Metopolophium dirhodum. The sequence goes on from NC_083564.1 coordinate 17,657,285, forward strand.
TCATTAATTAATTATTTCTTCATGCTATAGTGTAATTATATTATGAAAATGCATTTAAATAAACGTACTTACTACTTTTTTTTAAATCAATTGAAATTTCTTTCCATACATTCTCTCTTATTTGAATATCTTTGTATGCTTGATGTTTTAAATCAAACAAGCAAGGGTGATTGCTGACCAACTCAACCAACATTACATCTTAATAATACAATCTAAATATAGTTAACAGTAATATTATATAGATAACAAAATTGTAATGGTATTTAACTTAATTAAAACATATAACAAACTGTAAAATGTAAATTAACAATATTAAACAAAATTACAATAGTTTTAACTTAATTTTAATATAATAAAAAATGTAGGTATTTTTGCGTTCATTAAAAGGTTAGCTGGTGAATTTAAAATATAATTATTGTTTGAAGGAATTGGATAAAATGGAGAGTTTCTAGAGATAGTATGGTGGGTATTTATTCTAAAACAAATTAGAGACAAATAGAATACAATAGTTTGTACTCCTAGGGAAACAACTAACAAACTAATTTAAACAAATGTATGCAAATTCAAATTAAAAAATTGTTTTATCTAATTTTGATTTGTAAAAATAGGTAATAAGTTTTAAAAATCTACCTATAACACCATGATTTAACACACTACAATATTTTATTATTTTACTATTTATTATGTATTTTATAGAACTTTATTTTAATATATAGGTTATTTTGTGAACCAATATGTGTTTGGGTGCAATCGCGATACTTATATTTGGGATAAAATAAGACTACCTGAATTCGGGCCGCAATCGTCATTCATCATCTCCGTTTAAAATAAGGTATCTCATATCTAATTAGGTAGCTGGCAGACAGGCCATATCCGCTTAGAATCGTTTATCGTATACAATGATATTAGGTAATAACTAATAGGTACTTACCCCTATATCATTTAAATTCAGATGTAACACCATCCATTAGTCATTACTAGAGATCCACTTTCAACCTACACTAACCTAACTTTACAGCAATAATATGTAAATAAACTTAAACTGAAGTCCAGTCTCTGCAAAAACATTTCTATACAGCCAATTTGATGGACAACTTTCACCGTTTTTAGAATATTGTTCTTTGAACAGATCAAACATTTTTTGAATGTTTAAATTGTGTGATAAATATAAACGACTTGTATTTTTTCTCGAATAATGGCTTTCAAAAGCAGAAAAACTTTGAATATGATCCAAAATTTTTACTGTTTCTTCTTGTTGGAAATTTTGGAATTTACCTTTACCAGATTTAGGTGAAATTCCTGTTTTAGATTTTTTATTTTAATTAATGATCACATCTAATCTTCCACGCCCTGTACCATACACATTCAACATTTTACCATTTACTTGTAGATTATACATGACAGTTATAAGCTTATTAAATGTAGTTATAGGTGCTGATTTTCTGACAAATGTTGTTGCCCTTTTCTTTTCTTCTATTTGTATGCCATCCATTAATGTTTGATCTTGTGCTCCTATGTTTCCCAATTTGTAGAACTCTTCAAATATTAATTTTTGTATATCTTCAAAACAAAGATCAAAACATTTCTTTTTACAACACAATATGATTGTCCTGAACATTTTTTTTGGCTTCTGTTTCCCATTTCTGTCTTCGTATTCTTGACCAAGATATTTACAACTACTCATAAAATTACGTTTACCTTTTTTGTATCGTTTATTCTTATTACATATAACATCACCAATTTCATCACCATCAGCATGTATATTTTGGTTGTTTGCTGTTGACTCATTGCTTTGTAATAATAAGCTGTTACTGCTGGGAATGTTTTCAATCACACCTGCTACTTGATATAATGTAGATGGTTGGTTAGTCGAATAAAATATTTTTTCTGTTGATATAAGATATTTAATTAGTTAATGATTGTATTGTTTAAAATCTCAAACCATATGTTAAAATTGTACATTACCTAGAGAGTCACTACATGATACCTCATCAAAACTTCTCTTCGGGCAATCTTTATTCGTAAAATATGACAGTTTTCTACACGCACTTATATTTACTTTAGTTTGAATATTTTTAGTAGAATCCACATTTTGAAATGACTCGGTTATTACCTCATTACTTTTGGTTAAATAATCTAAATTGGAAGTATAGTTTCTTTGTTTATAATATAACTTAAGTAAATTGTATGTACATTGTACTTGTGTACTATTTATATCTTAATTACCAAACGAATCGATGGATGCCTCTATACAGTCTGTACCACTATTGATACACACTTCTGTAGCTTTTTGCTTTATGTAGAATGGTTTATAGTTTTGGTCAGCATCTGAGTCATCAAATATTGATAATGATGAATTTGCTATCCATGTAAAAATTAAAAATAATTAATGTGGTATTTAGTATTCTTTTTATTAATATTAGAAAGGTAATATTTAATAACATACGGCTTGAAATTCGTAGATCTTGTATCATATGTGCTGATAATGTGTTTGGTATAGGACGTAAGTTGTAGGATTTTTCTGAAAAACATTGAAATTTTAATAGGCACATAGGTATCATATTTTTCAATAATATCTTATTGTATTAATGAAGTTATAGTAAATTAAAATATTGAGACATAACATTATGATAACATACCTATATTATATTCATCATCGGTGTTTTGGTAAGGACATTTCAATGGCAAATCTTTACTGCTAAATACATCAGTATTTACATTCCTGAAATCTGTATGAAAATACAAAAGAAGAGAAACTTAAAGACAATAAAAATATATTAAATCCTAATACCTACATTCAACAATTATATTGATAAATAAAATTATTATTCTACAAGTATAATATTGTTAACTTGTTATACTCTATATTAGTTTAATGAATTTAGAAAGACATTACACCAATAATGATAAATTTAAAATCAGAGAATAATATATTATTATTTTATTAGTATACATAAAATATTTTTAAATTAAAATTATAAAATAGATATTTTATACTAACACTCACCATTATTACTATAATTATACCATTATTATATTTTGATGTTTTCTGGTGAATACTATTGTTCTGTAATTTCAATAATTCTATAACAAAAATAATAAATTAATAGCATTTCATTTTAAACTGTTAAATTAAACTAATAAAAACATTAATATAATATGGTACACAAAACAATCTAGTAATAATTAAAAACATGATTTTTAATTTTAAGATAACACACCTACTTTCATTTGCATGAAAGCTTTGTGAACCTTTAGTTAAAGCTAAATTCAGTAACTTCTTACTTCTCGACATTTTATTTAAAAAAAATAATTTTATATATTTTAATAATTTTTATTATTTAATAATAGTTTTGTGATAACTATGAACAGTGAAAACCGAACCCAGTCTTATAAGTTATAACACAGAATATTTTAACATTACGTTAAATAATGATATTATTATATTATTTTTATAACAACTGATAATAATGAATAAATATAATTTTATTATCATCCCCACACGTAAGAATATTAATTTTTAACATGATTTAAGATGGTATATCTCAAATCGTGATTTTTAAACACACATGATATTAATAATTGGTTACCAATATAAATGAGTAAAAACAAAGCGACAGCGGGAAAATATTATTGTATAATTTATTAATCATGATATCGATAATAAAAATTACAAGTGTCAAACAATGATAAGTGCTATTAATAGAAATGGACAAATATAATCATCGAAAACCAGTACTTATCAGGTTTTGACCAAATAAAAAAAATACATCTATTTTGATAAGTGAAATATAATGCCACAAAATAGTTTTTCATCCTGTGAAAGATATCATTTATACTTTATAGTGTTGTTGCTATAACTTCTTTGATATTAGAGCTACAGATATCATATTTTGACACAATAAATTTTATTATAGAACTTAAACAACACTTATCATACATAATCTCAAAATCGCATTTTTGCATTTTGCACATATCATATTTTGGCTCTCAACCACAGAACTTATTAAACTTAACAAATTTATTTAGTCACGCAACAATTATCCACGTGCCGATTACCGAACTACCGAATTCCAAGTGACCGACGTATTCTTATTTCTTTTGAATTTTCTTTTTTTATTGTTTTCTTGACAAAAGTCGTTTGAACTTTTTACTTATTGTTGTAATAGCGTCATGGACGACGAGTGCATAAATTATAATTGCAAATCAAAACCTAATAGAAAGCTGTTCGACGCGCCAAAGGATGCGTGCAGTTATTACACCGTTCAGTACATGCCAAATCGCAAGGTGTGTAAGCCCTGTTTACAGAAAAGTATCCGATATTTTGACAGTGTCCGTAGGCGATTTAGAAACCAAGAATGTATACTCGACGACGAACATCCAAGAAAACGTAGAACTATTATTGAGTTGTCAGACTCTGATGACGATGATGCCGGAAACAATGCTACCAAGCCATCAACAGAAGACCCCGACCCGCAAATAGCTAAATTGTCTACAACAGTGATACGAATCTTGAAGGATACTGTGGAACCATTACTCTCTAAACAAGACGAACTGTGCGAAAGCTATTTGATTTCTAAAAAAGCCAAACTGGAAGAAAGAAATGAATTAATAAACAATTTAATGCGGGAGGCAGATGAGGGAATCTCAGAAATATACAAAGAATTATACAAGTTTGATAGTCAAAGGAAGTTTAAATTTGATGAAGAGATAAGTATGGTAGATGACTGTGCCCAATGTGGAGTTTGGGATAATGAAGTAGCCATTATAACAACTAAACAGTTACCTGGATTGCCAGATGATTTACCTGCAAGAGTCAAACTAATAAGACCCTTATTAAAACAGGGTGACATAGTGTATGGAATGAAACAGTCACTACTGCATCCGTGGGTTGAGGCGACTATTAAATTAGCAGTGAGTGAAACTAGTAGATATTTTAATATCATATTTGGCGATGGACAAGAAACAGTTTTGAATTATAAACATTTAGCGTACATAAATACTTCAAGGGACGCACAGTATCCAGTAGGTAGTAGAGTGATCGCCAAATTCCAAGATATGAACATTCAATTGACGGATAAATTCTATGTAGGAGTTATAGCAGAACCACCAAAACACCTCAACAATTTCAGGTATGTTTAATACATTTTAATAAATAATTTAGGTAGGTAGGTAATCTTTATATCTAGGTATAGAACATTTTTTCAACAATCATTTTCTCATTTAATTTTTGTTTTTGGAACAAAAAAGTAATTAGGTATGTATCTACCATTTACTTATAAAAATCCATTTGTTAAACTTGATGATGGCTAAACTCGAAAAAAAAGTTTTAAACCTATCTGGATTAGAACTTACCTTTTTCCAAATGTTTTAATAACTAAGTGAATTTATCCATCTGTTATCCAAGGACTAAGTTATGTACTCCATTATATAATTTTCATTTTAAAATTATAGAGATACCTACATACGAGTATTACATCAGTAAAAACTAAAAAGTTTTAAATAAAATATCTGTCCATGTATTTATAAGAAGTCATGAAATGTAGTCTCTGTTGTCCGGTTTTTATTATAAATAATATGTTTATACTATTCAATACTGGATATGTATCCATAATAATGTTGTGTCATTAAAAAAATTACCTAAGTTATAAACCTAAATTTAATAAAACTGGTATACTTGAAGAAAACAACAATTTACTGAAAAAAATGTTTTAAAGACATTAAACACATTCACCAATTGTTTTAAAAGAAACTTATAATATGTATTAGTTATTAATTTATTTTTATTTTTATTTGGTTTATCATATTGCCCAAATAAATTTGTTTTATTATTATTGGGACGATGGTAGGTAATCCCGTTATTTAAATAAAATAATATAATAACAACAATCTTACTTAATATCAAATAACGTCAAATTATCCTACCTATACTTAATACAATGAACGATAATTTGAATAAAAATTGTGTAATTTTTAAAAACAATTGTCATACTGTTTGAAAACAGACAAAGAGCAGCTTAACTATTTTCTCAAATAACTTACTATATATAATTATCACAGCTTATATTAGAACACTTTTTTGATTTGTCTTAGGTACCTTATATTCTTTGATGATGGATATACACAGTATGTATACCATAAGAATATTCGCCTTGTATGTGGTCAGTCACGAAATGTGAAGGACGATGTACATGAAAATGTTCGTGAATTCATCCATGTTTATTTCCAAAAATATCCAGAACGACCTATGGTGAAGTTTAATAAAAAACAAATAGTTTGCACAGAACTAAACAACATATGGGGTTCAGCCAAAGTGAAAAACCTAGATGCATCATTAGTACAGTTAAAATTCCTTGATACCAAAAACGGACACACAGAGTGGATGTATCGTGGCTCAAATAGGTTGGGCCCAATATTCAATCAATTAAGTAGTAACAATCAAAATAAGCCTGTACGTGGTTTGACTGATGTTTATAAGTTACTAAATCGGCCATATATTGAACTAGAAAACCTGACTGAAAATGATAAAACTATTAATATTGCTGACAGTGACAACATTCGAAACACTCAAGAAAATAGTGGTGTAATTAAATCAATTGAAATACCGGCAAACTGTCCAAAACCTAAACCTTACATTACCCATCAATGTTCTAATTTGTGTATAATATGGGTTCACTATGACTACAGTCAAACAAAATATATGAATGTTTTAAGCATTCCATTACATAATGGATTTATGAGGTCTATAATAACAGATAAAAAAATTAAATTAAAAAAAGTAATATATACCACTCCTTGCGGGTGTAATATAGATAATGAAGACAGAATGCATAAGTACTTAAAAGTGACAGGGTGTGATATTAGCCAAATGACTATAGATTTATTTAATTTTGATTGTATGGTGGATCCGCTGTCTTTGTTTAGCGTACCAAAAGTGTTTATTCGCATACCCGACATATCATACGATATGGAGCTTAAAACAATAAGCGTTGTAAACAGTTTGAATGCCTCGGTACCAAAACCCATAATGTATATAAAAAATCGCAAAACTACCCCTGACATTAATTTGAATACAGACTCAAAATTTTTATGTGGATGCGATTGTATTGATAATTGCGAAGACAAAGAAAAATGTTCCTGTTGGCAACTTACCAACGAGGGTCCAAAAAATTATCCCAATTATTTCAAAGACCATGATGACATTGGCTACAGTTTCAAACGGCTACACGAACGAGTAATCACTGGTATTTATGAATGTAATGCCAGTTGTAAATGTAATAAAACTTGTTTAAATCGAGTTGTTCAAGAACCACTGAAGACATCACTGCAATTGTTTTTAACTGAAAATAAAGGATGGGGGGTGAGAACGCTTGCTGATATTCCCAAAGGAAGTTTTGTTTGTACATATCTTGGGGTGGTTCGCACAGACGATGATACCGAAAATGATTTAAAAAATGATTGTTTAAACTGGGGCCAGTTTATGGCAGAATTGGATTTTATCGAGACAGTTGAAGAGGCCAAAGATGGATATGAAAGTTATGTAGTCCAGCCTGAAGACGAAAGTGAACATAATACTAGTTCATCTGATTATGAAGAGTTGTCTACTTCATCATCTGATGATGCATCTGATGATCCTAATTGGGCAATGCGGAATAAAATGAATAAAATGTTTGTATCTAAAATGTCGTTAAGGAATTTACAACATACAAATACAAAAATTGATGGTGAACATGAACTTTCCAAGTTAAATACTCAACAAAAAGATCAAAATGAAAGTAAATCTTTGCGAAGGTTCCTAGATAAAGACTGTGGCGCCTACACATTAGATTCTAAAATCAGTGGAAACATAGGTCGCTATTTTAATCATTCCTGTGACCCTAATATATTTATTCAAAATGTTTTTGTTGATACACATGACCTCAGATTTCCATGGGTGGCGTACTTTGCGCTATCAAATATTCCAGCAGGAACCGAACTAGCATGGGATTATAATTATACTGTAGGATGCGTGAAAAATAAAAAACTTCAGTGCTATTGCGGGGCAAGAAATTGCAGAGGTAGACTTTTGTAACTATTTGATTTGTTTATTTAAATAAAAGTATTATATAAAAAGTTTGAAAAATGTTACTTTGTGATTTTCTCTTTTAAAATTTTTTCTGTCTTCAATATTTTGTAGTACAACATAACTATATTTGCATCTTGCATACAATTATTTTCACATGTTATTATAAGACTTAACAATATGTTTTTAAGTAGGTGTACCAGTTGTCCTGTTAATAAACTACATTTTCCATGTCCCAATAACTTTTTATTCATAAAAATAATTGTAGGTATACGAAAAAAGATTCTGAGCGAAGATAGTCTGTCAGCCAATAATAGTACTAATTATATTTAATGATATTATTGTGATTAAAGTAATTTATTTTACTAATAGGCATTAGTACTATACTGGGTTAAATTAATTTAAAATGACATTGTGTTTACCGATAAAATATAATTATATACTTTAAAAATGTCAAGTACCCACAAATAATTTTTTTAAATTACAGCAAAATAACTAAATATTTTACTGACAGTTATAGAAAAAAACTCTTTATACTATTTACTCTTTATACTGTGATGCGACAAGATATTAGCTAAAAAATTATTTTACTTAGAACCTTTAAACAGTTGTTCAAGCGTTCAAGGTAATACGTCATACAATATTAGGACGACTTTCGTCTTTCGGTAAGTTGGTAAGTATAAAATAATTTAAAATCTTATATTTTATACTTTGACTTAACTGTACTAAATACAGTACCTATTTTCAATAATTATAATATATTACAAATACAATAATACTAAATGATATATATATGTACTTGCATAATATGATGCGTATAACGTATTACACTATTACCATTGGTTTAAAAACATACTATAAAAAAAAATAGCAAAAATAGTATTTATAATCAATGGGTGTAATATTATAAATTTTTAATACTCTGTGAATATTAAATATAATAACTATTATTAGATATAAATTATTATTTATTAATTAATATAATATTTAGTATTTTGGATTATTAATTCCTTTTTTTTTTAAAATTCATTTTACAAAATTTAATATATTTCAATCTGTGGTTTAGGAATAAAATTAAGTTAACGTGACAATAAAATAAATTAACTCATAAGTCATAAGTTACTAAATTAATTTACCTAACTCATAAATTATTTGTAATTATTTATGTGTTGTGAGTTTTGATGGTATTGTTAGATATAGATCATGTTTTCTATAATATTTAATACTGAAAAGTTTTATATAAGCTCATAATATGTTGATTTTGATAGTCAGCGTGAAATTTTTTTTTAATGTTGCCCAATGATAATTTTTTAATGTCCACTGCTTTAAAATATTAAGAACCGACTTTGAATGGGCTTCGTTCCAAATGCCAAACCAGGTGGTAAAAAAGGGATAAAATAGGTAACCGCTCTGATGTACAGTAGGTGTCGAGTACCTACACGAGTGTATTCCACGCCGTTGAGTAGGTATGCACATAGGCGCCATTTGGGTTAAATTATTTGTGGGGGTGCTGGATTTATGTCAACCACACTTTAATTGAATACCTAAAAAAATTTCTCAAGTGTCTCTCTGTCCTTATCCTATGTCATAAATGCTCACTCACTCATAGAACTGTAATGGAAATTTGTCGGTCAATCGCATGCTGAAACTATGTACCTAAATAAAATTATAGTTTTGATTTTTTACATGATTCTTCAACATTATTATGGTCTATATGTTGTATAACCTTTTAATTCATAATACTGTATACATATTATATTTATAATTAACTTATGTTTATAGTGTATTTGGAACTATTTCATTTGTAAAATATATATTTTAAAACTAAGTTCTATTTTACTCTATGTATTCTTGATATTCTTTTATCTGTACTATTTGCCTTACGGGCATAATCAACATTTATGATGAAAATAAATAAAAAATTATAAACATTTTAATAACTGAAAAATTACTTGTTCAAATTTAGAACCAGCTGGTATATTAAAATTTAAAAAAAAAATGTATACACTAAATAATTTACAGTAAAAAGGGGAGGGTTTCAATTAAAATTCATAAGTTTGTATCACTCCAGAGCATTCTTTAAGTAATACAAAACATCTCAAGAATTTGAAAATGTGGTCTTTACGTATATTATTTAAAAATAAAAAAGATAATACTCAGACTAAATGATATTCGTTCAGTTCAATGCCATACAATGTGAATAAGTGTTTTATAATATTGTTATAAGTCATTATATATAGACTATGTATATCATGATAGACTATTATAATAATAACAAAATATGTAGGTATGTTATTTTATGTTATTTTTTTTTCACCAAAGTCACAGTTTTTTTTTATAATTTTATTTGCATAGATCAAAATTCTTAATTAACAATAACAAAAATAAATAAATATTGATTATAAAAAAAAGTTTACATATTGTAATTAACATTATAAACACAACTGAGAAATTAACCAAAACAGTTATAAAAAAAAATGTCCACATTATCATGAAAATTAAAGTAGCACTCATTATGTTTTGTTATAGACGCTTTGATTTATGAAAGCCACACTTGGAATATTAGATCTCATGTCTAAAAAACATGAAGCCGCTTTAACATAATCCCAGCCATTTTCTTCTAAACATCTGTAAAAAATAGTTAATAAATAATATATTAAAATCACAATAAAGTTGACTGGTGGGCTAAACAATTTGGAAAACAGTTTTTAAGGTGAGTTTAATAATATTGTCATAAAATTATAAATATCAGATGAAAAAATGTTCCATTCTTCTCAAATCGTAACCAAAAAATAAGTAATAACAATAATTCCATTTTCAATAATATGATAAACAAGACCTAAACATAGATAATGACTTACTTTTCAGCCCATTCATTATTCATACCAGACTCATTTGAAAAACTCTTAATCATAGTCAACTTATGGGGATTTTCATTTGCATCAATGATCAAATGTACAGGCACTTCAGTTGACGATTGATTTATAGTGGTAAACGCTGTAGTCGAAACCGTTGTTGCGTTGAGCATAGAAAATGAAGCAGTTGATTGCTGCGGAAAATCAGGTTGGAAATTTACAGATGCTCCAGGCGCCATATGTTGGATCTGTGGAGTAGATGTCTGCATGTCCCCTAGACAAGAAGATGATGGCTGCTGTCGATTTATAGGAGCCTTCACTAGTGAAGGCTGATAAAATGAAAACATGGGTTGCTGTTGATGGAACGGCGATGATTCCGTTTCATCTATATCTTCTATAAACATTGTTAAATTTTGGTTACTGTTGCTATTTAAATTATTTCTTTTTGGTTTGAAAACATAGAATCGTTTTGAAGTCTCCTGTAATGCAAAATATTTCTATAGAAACATATACCTACTTAAAAGATGAAACAAAACAAAAATTCACTTACTACTAATAAATCTTCGGTGATTGTTGTTATAAACAACATATCACTAATTATACTCCAACCATTTCCGACCGGCACTATACAGAATGTTCTACAGAATGATCGGCATATATGCTTATAGTTGGTTTCTTTAAAGTCTTCAACAAAAACACCATTTAGGACAATCTGAACCAATATGGCCTAAAAAAAAAAAAAGTTATTTAAATAACAAGATAACATTTGTTTTTAATCCAATTATTTTTATGTTATATTACATTAAGTAAGGTATACTATTAATTTATTGTCATATTTTGATAATATCTGTTTAAAGGGCCTTGCCTGTGTATATATGAGGATGATGTCAGCGCACTGTTTGTTTTCTCTATCTGGCCTACGCGCAACATAGACAAAACGCATTTACGCAAAATCATTTTTTTTTTATGTTTTTGACTAATCTTAGAGTAAAACCACCTATTATAAAAACGACAGAGATTAATTGTTTTGAGGGTATTAATTTTCCTAACTATTGTCCCAATAACAATTTAAAGAACATTTAAATTTATAATTTTTTTTTTTTATTTTGAAAGTCAAATAATAATGAAATATAAAACCAATATGTCAATATGTCATACCCTCAAATTGTATCCTTCATCATTTTTGTAATAGATGATTTTACTCTAAGATAGCTCAAAAATCATAAAAAAACTATTTTAGGTGAAAGCATTTTATCTATGTTGTGCGTAGTTCTGAGAGAAAACAAATATTGCCCTGACATCCTCTTAAAATAAAATAAGATACTCACAGTTGCCAATGGAACATCAACTATGAATGAGCCAAGATCATGCTTGGTTTTAGGTAACTTTCCTAAAAAGTCTATTATGTTTTCCTTGCCTCTATGTAACAAACAATGTCTTGGTTGATTTTTTTGCTTAGACTTCAAAAAATTTCTACTTTCAGGTAGGTACAGCGATAAACTACCTTTATTACTAAAATTAAACACAATTACAATTAGTTAACTGAATTTTGTTTCTTGGTTATTCATATTATATACCTACTTTTTAGGTAGAAAACAACTGGATAATGTAAATGTGGCATTTTCACTGTAAGCTTCTGAAACCATTTGTCTAGACACTTGGTTATCGTATCGTTCATAGTATTGTGTGAGAAATGATTCTACCATAGTCATAACTGGATTTGGCAATTCAGGATTATGGCTTTTTGGTATTGGGTAACTATTGCCCAAGTTAACTGGCATTTTGAACTTGGATTCAACAATTGCACTGTACCGAGACGGCACTTCTGAGTTATCCTGAAAACAATTAAATATCATTGCATTACATCCTAAACATCATCTCAAATTAATAAATATAAACAGTATTTAAAACTTGAAACGTTTGTTCATCAAATATTTATTTATATTTTACCTGTTTTCAAGTACTAAATTAGATTATGGTAAGGTAATAAATCGAAATTCTAAATATTATTTTTAATGCAATCAAGTTGTAATATTTATTATTATTATAGCTACATCTTTCATCCAACAGACATAAGGAAAAACTTAATTTTTTGTTTAGCTAAATGCATAAACTATAATAAAATATATCACTATTCGACAATAAAACTACTATTACGCGTAAATAAAATACATGCTATTATAGTTATGTTATAATGTGTATAAGGTTCACGTTTTATCAATCATCAATTATGTCTCAATTTGAAATTTTTTATTTTAATATAACTGAATCAAACTTATGTTTATCATAGCCATTGCAAAACTCATGATGTAATTTTAATTTGAAATTTAAACCAGGTAAGATGATGTACTTACTTTAGAGTTATAGACATCTTACCTTAGAGGTTTAGGGTACACTAAAAATAATCATGATATTGTTAACGCTAGAACTAAACATCGGGCTTGATGTTCCTCGCTATCACTTAGTGTACAAATAGAATAAGATAAAATGGATGACACTTACCAACTTGTTTAGCATAGGAAAAAATTTTTGTATATCCCTAAAACATGTATAGTATGAATATATTAGGTTAAGTGGTGTTAAAATTGGAGCATAAAAAAATATGCATACCGCCTGTAACGCTCTTTGTCCTTTGTGTTACACACAGGATTTCTAGACAAGTTCAGCCCTTCAATAGTGTAACCTGAGAGACACTTTAGCACTTTTAAATCAGATAACTGCAATACAAATTATTTTAGAGTATATTGGTCTTTTAAACTAAAAATTAAGAACACATTACTTTGTTACTAGCCAAATTCAATACTTTCAGTTCAGGGAACAACCTACGTATCCATTTAAGACCTTCACCTAAGTATATGTGATTGTTTTCAAGACTCAAGCCATACAAGTCATGTTTGGTATGTTGAGCAGCTATGTTGAGCGCTGCCAAAAGAACTGCTGGTCGATTTAATGGTACAAACATTTGTTCATTGGTAAAAACTATAACAAAAATAAAAATGTATTTCCATATTTCTTTTAAACTATTATTAACTTAATATAAAATAAACTTTTACTTACGTGGACATGCATACAATTTTGACAAATCCAAACTCTTGTCACTAGGATTATAACGAGTCGCCATGGCCTTTACCATTTTCTCTTTTACTTCACTAGATACTGGTGTCAATGATGTAGGACCATGTGGAGGCAAATATGATGACACTTTTAAAGTTAACTAAATACAAATATTCATGTTAAAATAAATTAAAAAACTCTATCATATGTCTACAAATGCATAATGTCAACTTACTTTTTGATCATCTCTTTGTGTTATCTTATAACTAGCGTTGTGCAATACTTTAGCAACTTTATTATCATCAACAAGAAATCTTAATGCATTATCAAAATATTGCTTCTGTAAAATAAATATTAATTATATTAATAAATTCTAAAAGTAGGTATACAAATGGCATAGAAATAGCATACATTATATGGATAAAACACAACCGGTGTGATATAAGTTTTTATTATTTTTAAGACTTCATCACTATCTTCAACATTTGGCACCTTAAAACCAGAATAATTATAATTTAAACATGTACAATGGATATATTAAAGATTAGAACTTACAAATACTGAATACCATCCAGTACTACTTTCTTTTAAAGACCAAGATAAGTTTTTGTATTTACCACGACCACAAGGGCGATGATTTCTTCTAGGAAAAGATCTATTAAATGTCCACATTTATGGATATATTATTTAATTTTAGAAATGGTAACAACTAACAAAAATTGAATATATACCGTCGAATTTCACTTTTCGGTTGATCACAAGCCAAGTCATTTGTACCATCCCAACTTTTATGAAAATGATTATCTCCACGGTTGTTTGCTTTAAATGTCACCTTTTTATTAAAACCACGACGATCTGAGTATCGATCACCACCGCCTTCACTAGTACTAGGTCTTGAAGTTCGTTCATGTTCACAATCTGAAATTTTGAAATTTAATATTAACAGTGATGGAAAATAACTAAGGATTTTTATTAATTTGTTGTTTGTAGTACCTACCTATAAATTAAGATTACAAATTAATATTATTTAATATATTTTGTGGCTCGTACAAATACTGAGTATTTCTATTTCTTATTTGAATAATTCATTTATAGAAAAATGTAGCAATTTAAAATTGAATACCTATCTGAAGATTTGTACAAAATTCACATGCAAAAATTATCAGGACACTTTTTTTTTTTAATTCGTAGTTGGGTATACAGAAAACGATGATGTAGTAAGAATTTGGCGGTCGGACTTGGTTTCGAATCTATGGCCTTTGAAAGTTTATAATTTATTGTGATAATCGCGTCTTACATTATAGTCGGTAGCTTCGGTGCGCGGCAAGGTTTTTAGATTATAGGTTAGGTAAGTTAGGTTAGCTCCATAGATAATAAAAGAATGGATAGGCCATTCCTATATTAATGTACGTGGGGTTTACGTGCCGGAATGTGGATGAGAGACAGACTGCTCTAATATGGTGCTTCTCACTCTAGCAAGGGGTTTTATTATTATTTTATTATGAGGCCCCTTGTAACGTTCATGCACGTGTGATAAGATGTCATGGCCTATCCATTCTTTTATTATCTATGGTTAGCTCACGGCCTAAGATATCTTAGTCCGAGGGCAAGGTGTATTGATATATCAATACACCTTGTCCGTGGGTTAGCTATAATCTAAAAACCTTGGGTGAGTGGCGCGTAAAGACATGATAACACTGATCGATGGTATGCCGCTGGGTGGTATGATGTCGGGTAATAATAACCATGAGTATTTAGTTCTTTATAATGACTTACTAATACTATAGTATTTTAATAGTTTAGTATAGCATAGTAGCTATACAAAGTGTAACAGAAAGAACTGACCAAAATATTAAATTGATGCTACTTCAACGTATGACAAAAATTGATAAAATGATTTGATTAGTAAATAGTTAAAGAAATATACCCATGTTAGCAAATTTCCAAAAATAATATTTTTAAAAAAGTAATTGCGTTCTAAATTAATTTAATCAAAAAAAATATTGATTTTTTAAAAAATTCTAAAAAATAAACTACTTGACGTAGATGAATGTTTTTACCACCCAAACCCTTCTTATAATCAAATTCACAAATTGGTTATTTTAAATTTATTCAAAAAAATTTAAATCAATTTTGAAATTTTTATTTTCAGTATTAAAAAATTAATATATTTTTTTTTACACGTGTAACATAAATAGCTACAAATTAAATATTAAAAAAAAAATTAAAAATATTGATTAGAACAAAAGTTATTCCAAAAGACAGTTCTTTTTGTATACTATATAATGAGTCAGATTTACCGCTGCCAACGTTGTTGGTACAGATAATATATTATAATATATCTATAAGCCTCGCTCAGCTAGTCATGTATATTTTTCACAAAGATGCCTAACGTAAATTGTGTAGTTTTCGGGGGGGGGGGGGGGCTAAGGGTACTATGATAGCCCTCTCACAATTGACCGTGTTTATTTTAGCTTATATTATATTAAGAAAATGATTTTACAAAAACCCTATAGCCCCTCCCCCATACAAAATTCTTGGCTACGCCACTGCCTAACGTGTAACAACTGACATTGCCAGTTAAGCATGACAAGTCGCTGACGATACTTTCCGTCTCCGATCGGAAAACTCTAGATCCTAAATACACTCCTATACGGACCTCTCGTAACATTGCCAGTTCGAGCAGTAACACTTGTAATATTGCACTCGCTTCCATCGGTTGCAGGTTCCAGTCAGTGGCGTATCTACGGGGGAGGAGGGGGGGGGGTCATACCCCCATGAAGACCAAATTTTGTACACGATATAAAATTTATATAATAATATGAATATAATATGTGTATACTGAATGTCCGTTAAAAATTGTATATCCCCACTTGCAAAAATCCTAGATACGCTACTGTACAGTAGGTACCCAGTATATATTTTAATGTACATTATAGATGAGAATTCCTGTCCTATAGCCGTCGAGAAACGCGTAGTGAAACCGAAAAAAAAAGAAACGAATACGCACAATCCAATAATCATCATGTTTGAAATGTGGGTACGACATATGAATATATTATTTTAAGAAACAATATTTCGATATAATCGTGATTGAATGAAAACAGGAAGCACGTTAGTGGTAGATGATAAGTTGGCCTAACCAACTACAGTTAAGTTCAGTCGAGCTTTCCGAGCACCCAACCATCGATGCCAAGACACCATAAAAGCGTCGATTTGTATACAATATTATTTACCTACTCACCTAAATCTGCCATCGGTTTTGCGTCCTTCTGGCAATCTGCCAGACATGTTCAGTAGACGATAAGTCGTCTAAACGATTATGTTTGAATATTAAACAATCCAAAATGTAATAGGTACTATAAAGTTTCGTTTAAAGTGTTTGACTATAGTAATACGCACACTGCACAGAAATCACTAATCAGAAAACAGCAAAAAATTAAAACGTAAAATACGATCACAGAAATAAATCGGCCAACGGGATTTGATAAGGTGACTCCCCCAACCGTGGTTGATAAATGAGTATAACATAAAAAATATGGTTGCTCCCCAACGATGGACATCGGTAACACATCAATGCAGGGTTGCCACACTTTCAACTTTCATTGTCGTGCATTAATTATACATATATAAAATATACAATAGATTTTTCATTGGCCGCATAAAATCGGTGAGCGAAAAATGGAATTTTCCGTTATGAAGCGCTGTCCGGCTTACGTCGACCCTATAGTTGTTGGATACTTGAGTCGTTGGATGTCGAGTGTCGTCGACCATAGAGAAGAATAAAAGATATTATAACTTATAAGGATGTCGACGTTGTGTCGTTGTGATCGCTACATAATGATAGTATATTAGTATACTTGTTCCAACTTATAGGTAAGTATACATTAATTATCAATTTAAAAAATATAATAATATAATTACAGATTGATAATTTCCATCATGGTAACATACCTTACCATATGCTTGGATATATTATTACCGGTTTGATACCGGGTGGTGGTGTTATAGCCACTTTTTATCCGGCTCATAAGTCATAAGTAATCGAGCGATACTCAAATATAATATAGGGCTAGGGTTTACAATATGCAATATAAAATATAGATATTATAATAATATTGTATAGTACCTCAGTACCTGTGTGCTTATTAATAGACTGTGATGAAAATATTTAATAAATAAGTTTTAATAGGTACCTACAACCTACTTGACATTATTGACAATAGTGGTTAGGTTAGTGGCTCGTGGGTTTTTAATGAAGTAGTGCACATCCAAAAAAAAAATTTAACCAATATTATAGGTATATATTTATATAGATATATATATATATATATAGTAAATTGTATTAAATAATTGTTTACAAATTGTAGTTATTCACCAATTAGCTTTCATATTGTTTAAATTTTTAAACAGAAACACGATTGTTGTTTTGAATTTCCGATAATGATCGACTAACATTATTTATCAGCTGACAATCGGAGTATAATAAACGAATGAGAGTCACATTTTATATTATATGATAATACGCGTTTGTCATCGAATATCAAAACCAATTTTTCTGTGCCTAAACTAAACATTTCTTGTGGGCTTTGGTGTTAGTATAACATCGCACTGTCAGTAGGTACATTAAGAGGGCCGTATACATATAATAAAAATGGTAAATTGTACTGCAGAATGCAGGAGAGTGTTTTTAATATTTAATAGCTTACAGACTATAGTAGTTTGTAATAGTTATCTTCAGCCACATATAAGTATAACAAATTGTATTCGAAAATTTCTTGTAAGTTTGATTATATGTACTTTTAGATTCTGAGCGGAGCGATGACTGTATTGATTTTACAGTGATGTGTGTGTGTTTTTTTTTTGTATCTGTCATCACGGTTTGGGGCATTGAAACTGCTTCGACTTTCTTCAACAGTATCTTGTTTGATGGGAAAGTGAATCTAGTTGGTGCATTCGGAAGGTCAGAATTTGAAATTGTTTTCAAAAGCGCAGGGTAAGAACATAAAAATTAAGGAGAAACGATAATTTTTTGACAAACTCGATTTTGGTTTTTGGTGTAACTCTAAAACAAATGACCGTATAAACATGAAATGTTCACTGAATGTTAATATCAGTATTTTCTTTAAACCATAAAATATTTTGATTTGTATTGTACTGTTTACGGACATTTTCAGTTACCAAGTCTTTTAGTTTTTTTTCTATAAATTTAAAGTTCAAATCTTGACAAATTTCGTAAGAATGTCGAAAATGTGCAAATTATTTTGAAATATAATTTCTAAAAATGATGCTTTTTAAAAAGTAATACAAGATTTCTCATAAATTTGTCTAACTTTATCAAAAAAAAAAAAAATGTCTACAAGCAAATTAAATTAAATTTTTATGAGCGTTAGAAGTTCATATTATTACAACAATGGATATTCACTCGATTTCTCATCATGTAACGATTTTCTTATATTTTGTTGTAATTCAAAAATAAATTACTGTAAATACATGCAAATTTCATTGAATGTATATTATATCAATTCCTATACTCGATAAAATTTTTAAAATATTTTTAAATCGTTTTGAGCTGTTTACGGACAATTTAAAATTTTAATTTTAGACTCTGAGCGAAGCGATGAATGTATTGATTTTACAATGATGTGTGTTTTTTTTTATTGAGAATTCATAAAAATTTTTATTTTTAAATCTAAGATTTGAAAATGTAATATAAGATTACTCATAAGTTTGTCTACCTTTATCAAAAAAAAATGTCTACAAGAATCTTAAATTAAATTTTTATGTGCGTCTGAAATTTATGTTTTTACAACATTTGACATTCACTCAATTTCTCATGTAACAATTTTCTTATTTTATTGTAATTAAAAACGAATGACTGTAGATACTTGAAAATTTCACTGAATGTTTATATTAGCATTTTCTATACACCATAAAATTTTGAAAATATTTTGACTTTTTTTGAGCTGTTTACGGACATTGTCAGTTTTCAATTTTTTTAGTTTTTTTTTCTATAAATATCAATAAAAATTTTTATGTTGGGTAAAAAAGCGTGAAAATTTAATATAAGGCTCCTGGTATATTGTTCTAATAGCAGTTGAAAAATATTAAAAATACATAGGCACGATTTTTTTTTATAAGCATTTAAAGTTCAAATGTTGACAACATTTATCAAATTTATAATTTATTAATTATTTCGTAGTTAAAAATGTATAAAATGTTTAACTTTTATGGCTTAGGATTGAAAATTTAAAACAAGGCTCCACGTAAATAGGTTATATATAAATTACTTTATTCACAATAATATCATCAAATATACTTGGTAATATCATAGGCTGACTGACCGTTTTCACTCAGAATCGTTTTTCTTATACAATGATATTATATCATTGAATTCAAATTTAACACCATCCATTACGGTGACCCACTTGTAACCTACTGTACAGCAGAGCGACATCCACTTACCCACCTTTTTTTAATTTTTTTTCTATGAATATCAATAAATTTTTATTTGTTGGGCCAAAAAGTGTGAAAATTTAATACAAGGCTCCTGATATATTTTTACAATAACAGTTGATTATTTTTATTTATAAGCATTTTAAGTTCAAATGTTCTTTGATTAAATAACACAAGTTCACTTATATAATATATATTATGTAATGACTAGCTATTTCTGAGCTTGATTCTAACTTACATTTTAACCACTTATATCTTTGAATGCAATATACATTTATTTTTGAAATTGGTCAACATATTTATTGTTTAATTATTATAAATATATTATATATATATATATATATTAAATTATAAACCATAATATTAACTATATTTATATTGTGATTTGTTTTTCAGTGTAGTAATTTAATATAACGAAATCGAAAAACTGTTTTCATAACACAACTTAATATAGACGTGTAAAACAAAAGCACCTATACTATAACATCTATTAAGGAATAATTGTTTAGTTTTAAATAAAGATTAGACTTTTTGAAAATAAAATATTAAAACATATATGTCACAATCTATATTCCTGGAGTTATAAATTAAAATTATAAGCTTACTTATACAATATGAAAATACGGTTCAATTTGAACGTGATAATTCAATCTATTTTTTTTCTGTACAATTTTTCTGTAAAAAATTTAAAAATTTATCAACTAAGAGTGAACTTAGTACGTATAAATAATTATTTAGGTATAATAAATCAGTTCCGCACGGCAAGTCGTCTGTAGAACACGTCCGTTGACCGTCGTGCACGTACACTATCGCCCTTCGCTTATCGCGTCATTAAATCAATGAGTACCTACTAAGTCGAACCGTATTATTCAGTATAATTACTAACGTTTTCCGTATATTCCGCACGTTTAAACAAAAACACAACATAATCCTCAACCACCGTAGATAAATCAGCTGTAGGCCGCAACCTGCAACGTATCAACTGCTGCACCATGCAACGAAACAACTCAGAGACAAATAAATTCAAAAACAAAAAAATGAACTCCGTTAGTTATCACAAAAACTATCTCTCATAAGACGCATGACGTAACTTCTACACCTGCCACTCCAGATAATGACCAAGAATGGAATATTGTTGACAACAACAAACGCACAAGGTCACCTAATAACACTACTTCGCCTCGCACAAAAGAAACTAACGAGTTGCCAAATTTCTCCTCACTAAATCGTTATTCCCTACTCAACACCGACGAAGAAAACATGGATATAGAAATTAACACAGAAATCAAAGAGTCACCTCCACCACCAATTTTCTTAACATCTCCGATTAATTTCATCACTCTGTGTAAAAACTAAGAACAAATAACGAAAACCGAGGGCTTCCTTTGCAAGTCTAACTCAAAAAATATAAAAATAAACCTTCACTCAGCCAGTTCTTACCGTGCCGTTATAGCATTGTTCAACGAGAACAAACTTGAATACCACACGTACCAGACACACGAAGAAAAATCGTACAGAGTCGTTATTAGGAATCTGCATCATACAATCCCTACTGATTACATTAAAGATAAAATTGAAAAACATGGTTTTATGGTAAAAAAGTCACTAACATCCTACAATCTCAATCAAAAGAACCCCTTCCACTATTCTTTGTAGACCTAAACCCATCTCCAAACAACCAAGACATCTTCAAGATAAATAATATATGTTTCACTGAAGTCAAATTCGAAGCCCCACACATCAGATGAGATCTAGTCCAATGCCATCGATGTCAACAGTACGCCAGTACGGCCACACTAAATCATATTGCAATCATCTGCCTAAATGCGTCCAATGTGGTAAAAACCATACCTCGGACCAATGCTCCAAATCCAAGGACCTACCTGCAAAATGAGCACTTTGCAGCAAGGCCCACCCGGCAAACTACAGAGGATGCACTGTCCACAAAGACCTCCAACGTTTCCGTAAAAAACAACAACCGATCACCATCTCAAGACCGACTACAAAAAACTCCGACACACCTCAAGCCCAACCCAACAGCTAACCTCCTCCAGGAGCATCACATCTGGTCAACGCTCCCGAAAGTTCTCTAAATGAACCCAGCGACACCCAGCACTTATCATTCTCACAAGTGGTTAAAGGTAATAAATCAAATAAGTTAAAATCAAGCCACACAAACGACCCACCCTCCGATCAACTATTTACAAACCAACTTACAACTTCCATATCCGAGTTTAAAACTCTAATCTCTCCCCTCATAACACTTCTTAATCCCTTAATAACCCTTCTTACCTCACTAATAAATAAATTAAGTACCAACAATAGAAACTAACTTTAAACGTAGATTACTCACATGGAACGCAAACGGCATTACACCCCATAAACTTGGACTTCAGGCAGCCTTCAATATTCATAACATAGACATAGCAATGATTTCTAAATCTCACCTGACCCCGACAAAATCTATTAAAATTCTTGTATACAAAGTTTACAAAAGTAATCACCCTGACTTCACTGCCCACGCCGGCTCGGTGATCCTAGTTAAAAATAATTTAACTCACTCCCTTCTTCCTTTTATTAGTGAAACATATCTACAAGCAACAAACATCCAAGTTTCTGTCAAAAAACATTTTAATCCGTCTTTCTCCTCCATCTACTGCCCTCCGGGACCTACAATTAACCCTAACAATTTCATAAATGACTTCGAATCCCTAGGTAAGTACTTCATTGTCGCCGGAGACCTCAATGCCAAACACTCTTCTTCGGGTTGCCTGGCAACCAACCCAAGAGGCAGAATCCTTTATAACTCAACAAATAACTCCAACATAAAAATATTATCGCCCTCTAAC
This sequence comes from Metopolophium dirhodum, assembly GCF_019925205.1. NCBI lineage: Eukaryota > Metazoa > Arthropoda > Insecta > Hemiptera > Aphididae > Metopolophium > Metopolophium dirhodum. Next base: position 17,680,561 of record NC_083564.1, read on the forward strand.
CCCACATATTGGCCAACACACCAAAACCGTCACCCAGATATCCTTGATATCTTCATCGCAAGAATACCTGCACTACTAATATCTCCAACACAAACGATCTGTCATCTGACCACTCACCAATCATACTCGACCTCGAAATTCCCTGTTCAAACTCCTCCACAAATCCTCAAAATCTTGGAAAAATAGATTGGCTTACTTTCCAACAACTCATTGAAACTCGTACACTACTCAACCCTTCGCTAAAATCAAACGAAGACATTTATAGCACTATCCAAAAGCTCACTTTGGAAATCCAAGAATGCATTCACTTAGCAACAACACCAAGCACAATTCACCCCAATAACCTTCTTCCAAATCATATAAAATCTCTTCTTCGTGAAAAACGAAAAGCAAGATCCTGGTGGCAAGGGCACAAATGCCCCATCGACAAACACACTTACAACCAACTAAATAATAAACTAAGGGAAGCACTCCAACATCACAACTCCATCACTTATCAACAATATATTCAAAACCTAACAACTCATAACTCTTGTCTTTGGAAAACGACAAAAAAAAATCCTAAAAACTGTCTCAACTTCCTCTTCCCTCCGTAAAGAAGATAACTCATGGGTGGTCTCTGACATAGAAAAAGCAAACCTATTTGGCCAATATTTATCCCAAACCTTCACTCCAAATGACATAACTCTAAATCCCACTCAAAGCCATATTGTCACACATTTCTTAGAGTCTGCATTACCCGTCTAACTCCCAGCTAAACATACTAGTCCTGGTTAAATCGAATTTATTATAAAAAAACTCCATAACAGAAAAGTCCCCGGGTTTGACCGAATCACAAATCGTACTGCCAAAAACCTACCCAAAAAATGTATCATATTACTTTCTTATATATTTAACGCAATGCTGCGTTTATCCTATTTCCCCCTTACCTGGAAATTTTCAGAGATAATAATAAATCCAAAACCCAACAAACCTCCTGAAAAAGTAACTTCTTATCGCCCTAAAAGCTTACTCCCAACATTATCTAAAGTATTCGAAAAAATCCTATAAAGAGGCTTATACCACTAGCTATTACGGCAAAAATTATCCCAGACACTCAATTTGGATTCAGATCCAATCACTCTACCATTCACCAACTCCACAGGGTAGTAGACACTATCTCAGTTTATCTAGAGAAAAAACATTACTGCGCTGCCAGAAGGACGTCGCACAAGCGTTTGGTAGGGTATGGTTTGATGGCCTATACTCTTCAAACTTAAAAAAATTTTGCCTTCACCTTACTTCCTATTGCTTAAATTATATTTGAGCGATCGTACTTTCGTCGTACGCCAGAACTCAAGCCACTCAAACTACTTCAACATCTTAGCTGGAGTTCCCGAAGGCAGCGATATTGCTCCTTTTCTCTACAATATCTTTACGCACGACATCCCTAAAACTTCTTCTACTGAACTCGGTTCCTACGCGGATGATACGGCAATTGTGGCCTCCAATGAAAACCCAAACACAAATTGGTACAAATAATTGTACTTATTAGGTGTATGTATAGCATTTTCCCATCAACAATTATGTGCATAATATATTACCTACTCAATTATGAATCTATACACTGTTTGAATTGAATTTATTCAAAGAAAATTAATGATCTGACCATTTTTATTCCATATAATTAACAAAATTAGTCGCAGGAATGCCAATAGCCAATAACAATAGGTACCTGCTATACAGAATGATTGCTCCTGGTACTTGGTAGTATGAAATTATCTGGTATCTGAAAATGTTTGCTTTATTAATTTTTGAACAACACGATTATCAATTAATTGTATTGAGTTTATTTATCATAATATTTCGGAATTTTGAGGCAAATGGAAATATTTCAATTTTGCATTCGTGCATGTATATTTATGGCATTTCAGCGCATTTCTTTGTCCAGAATCCAGTTTAAAAATAATATAAATAATACATTTTTTTAATAACGCATGATTTGTATTTTAATATTTCAATATTAATGAATATTTAATTTGATTATAATACTACATTGTTTAAACAATATATTATATTTTATTACAATATTCAGCTCTGCACGAAGTGAAAATTATATTGTTTCAAGTGGTATAATTGCAGAGTAATGTTATGAAACTTTGTTTCAGGATAATTTAGGTATAGTTGTTTGCAGTGTTGAGTTTATCTAGATAAATATTCTTTTATCTTTTATCTTATCAAGATAAATAGAGATTATTAATTTACACAGTTATCTAAGATAAAAATCACCGTTATCTAGATGAATTTATCCAGATAATTGAATTTATTAAACGGCTTTTATTTATTATAATTTATAGGTAGACAATCAAGTAATTTATTAAGTAGGTAGTATTTACTAATAACCATCGACATTTTCGGTAACATACTATTAAGTTATTCTATATTGCTACAAGATAACGGAGAATGCCATAAACCAATATAAAAAAAAATACCAGATAATTTATCTAGATAAAAAAAAATTTAGATATCTTTATCGTTATCTAGATAAAATTATATTTATCTCTGCTCAACACTGGACTTATTTGCTCTGAAACAGGTTGTAATTATTTCCAAATAAAAATTAAGAAATCCTACTATACAAGTTATAATATAGGTGGTAAGTTAAAATGTAAATTATTGATGTACATTTTGATTTTTATTAGTATATAAACACGCACATTATTAATCATTATGTATAACTTTCACGTGTAATCAATTTTTCGCGATTTTCTCGGGACCCTATAATATTGTAGTTGGCCACAAAATGTCTCGTGTGCAAGAATCCTATAATATATGATCATCGGTTTCGAGATGACGGTGTTTCGTTCCTATAGGAAACGAGTGCATATTATAATAATATTATAGTTCAGCGTTTACATACGGTTTCAGAAAATTTGCAAATTTCCGAATACATGTGAAACCTTTATAATATTCTATAATACATATTACTCTGTCGGTTGGAAAATGTCGAATGAAGACGTGTATACGAGCTGTAGTGGCGACGATACATCGATCGAGTCGAATATGGTCAGCAAACCTCAGACTTCATCAGCATTGTCATCGGGGCTGTTGTCATGCACATCGCAAACGTCGTCTAGCCCGATTATGCAGAATTTCCTCAACTACGATTCGTCAAGCCTCACTTCGGATGACACGTAAGGTTCCACGTCATATCGTTTTATAGCCATGGCGCATATTGTTAATAATATACACTGGGGTTGTAAAGTATCATTAAAATTCAATAAAATAAACAGTATAGTGCTGTCTATAACGTCTTAAGCACTGTGTCGGTCAATAATGAGATTTGACCCTCGGCACAATCATTTCCTAACACCTTTAACAAACAAATTAAAATTAATTTCATTGAATTTTGCACAGCAATGACTTACAATAGCTTTACTTTCTATATAAAATCAAAATTTGTATGCAAAGACTTAGGAAATCAAAGTTTTGTCGTAGTACGTTAAAAAAAAGTGTAAATTCATCATGTATCGTAACGATTTTTCAGGCCAGGGTAAATACAGAGTATTGCATTACCCTATGGCCTATACTGTCATACCTAATGAAGTTAGACATTTTAATATTTTTTATAACTATTGCCTTTGCCTATTGGCGTTGGACTCCGATTTTGAAAAAAATACTTGGATTCCTTGGGTACCGACTACTTGCACTGCATTGTCTCACGCATACGTCAATGCGTATTGTATATAAGTATAATTGCATATACATTTTTACCCTCCCAAATTTTCGGTGTTATTTTTTTTTTTCCACAGGTACTATTCGTCGTTCACATATTTCGTTAGCCATTCTATTGGGCTCGGGTTCTTGTGCCTACCATACGCGTTTAAGCAGGTGGGCGTGATCACCGGCTTGGCATTGTGCTTTATCGCCGGATTGATGTTTACCTACACCTTTACTACCTTGGTGAGTACACAAATGTTTACACTAGAACTACCATGGAAAGCATGTAGATATTGTGTGACGACATGTGATGTGTGTGTGTGTGTGTGTGTATAAGGCGGAACGGCGGGGATGAACCTATTCTGTTTCTTTAAGTTTAGTTATCACATAATTCAAGTAACCAGCTAATAATTCAAAGGTATCGTATAAAATAAACACTCACATATAATATACTTCATAAAAGGGCGGAATACACTATAAGCTCGTTGACCTCATACTCGCCATTTTAAACTCGAAATTTAAACCGTTACTGTATTAGTACCTGCTCGATAATAAGGTTGCATAAGTCAAATACAATTATTTTAATCGAATGCGCGCATAATGTACCAACATATAGGTTATGTACCTACCTTCATTATAGCTACCCTCCATTATAATAATATTATAGCATCGTTTTTAATTGAAACTGCCTTAACAATATCGAACAAAAGATTCAATTTTACTGATTTTAGTTACCTAGTCAATCTATTATTTATACTTATTATAAACACGTGGAAAGATTTTCAGTCATTTTTTAAAACGATCATCTCCAATGTTTTAGGCATTTATACTACACATAAATAAGTATATAACCGTTGTATATAAATATATAATATGTGCACGTCTGTTTCGTTTATAAATCATCATGGATTGAATTGTTCCGAAGGTTTTCTTAAGAAGCCGAATAATGCCTTAAAAATTATATTGGTCTTTTAAGGGATGATATAGGTCTTCTGTCGAAAGTCAAAATATCTGATTTGAAATGTGTTTTATAGTGCCGTTTAAGATATAAACTATGTCAAATACACAGAGTGCCGATAGTGTCGTTTCAGAACTTGATCGAGTACAGCTTGGCATGTGGCCCGAGAGTAATCTGCAGATGGTTTTCAACGTTTTTAAGGTAAACAATATAATATAATGTATATTATAACAATGATAATTGTATTATTCGCCCGCTGAAAGTGATGTATGCATTGATTAACAGTTTGTAGCATAAATATATTATGTAAAACGTCACACAGACAAAGAACGTGACGCATATAAATATTATTATTAAGTATATTATATAGATAGGATTTTTACGAACGGTCCAGTTGTACTTACACCTGTTATACATTATTTTGTTTATGCACTGAAAGGTTTACGTTTATCGCTACGAACCTGACGTTGAATTTTGGGAAGAGTTGTCTGTACACGAAATTCGTGTCGTTGACAATTTACGAGGTACCTATACGTAATACTATTTGTGTCTATATTGTTACCGTAAATGTCATGAATTCAGACATTATTAACTAATGGCTAGTTAAATAATAATAATATAATGCCTGGGTAGATTAGTCATTATCAAAAATAAATTTAAAACTTTGACTTGATAAGTTAGACAAAATAATTGTACATGTCATGCATAAGTTTATCTGATAAAGAGTATCAATTTTTGACTATTAGGTTTTATAAACTTAGGTTTTAGGTCCGTTTACTTTTGGAGACAATATTATATTATAGTGTTATAGGATCTCAAGGATTCCATCTATAGGTATTTATCGTTCAGCTAAGCGGCTTTTTGCACTCCAAAATTACATATTATCATTAATTTACCGTTTATTGATAAATTATGTCGAAATAAATTTGAATATAGTAATAATTATATAAATTGTTCTGAAATAGTGAATTATTTTTTGCTAAAGGTATCTAATTATTTATTACAGCCCTGTTAATTTTGGTCACTTTGGTCATAGTCAATAATAATGATAATGACTGATCAATCCCAAACATTATTTTATTATTTACTTAAGTGCTTATGATATGACATTGTCTGCCTTCGTGTTAAGTAATCACTAAAATTATTATCCAATATAATAGCAATACCTATGAAAAACAATTGACTAGACTAGGTAGCCATTTTTATTTAATGTCTGAAGATCATAATTTACAATAACATATTATATAGGATGTAACAGAAAGACTTGACAAAAAAAAAACGCTTGCCAAGTCAGGGATCGGCATGTAAACTTTCTTGATTTTTAATTTTTAGAAATTTATTAACTGATATCACACTTAGGCGGTATAACAATTTGAATCCAGAAAAATGTCGGTGTGAACAGCCTCACAAAAAATTATTTTCATTTTCATTTAGTGATAGATCTCCGAATTGGAGACCGGATTTCGTTATTTGGGGTCTTATTAGATTCACATTGGTTAGGAGAACTGCAGTGAAGATTTTCAGAATTTTATCTTTAATAGTTAATTCACTACAGAACATTAAAAAAAAAGTTAAAACCAATTTTATTGGGTGTTTTTTGATGTTTTTCAGCTTTACAGCTTTTTAGTGAATTAACAATTGGAGATAAAGTTCTGAAAATCTTCACTGCACTTCTCCTAGCCAATGTGAATCTAACAAGACCCCAAACAACCAAATCCGTTCTCCAATTTCGGAAATCTACTTGATGATCCCTTTTTAATGAGTTATCAACCAACTTTCCAGCTATCATAATTTAGGATAAAACTTAAAAAATAGAAATTTTGGGACTGTTCACGCCGACGTTTTTAAGGATTCAAGTGGTTATACCACTTGGGTGTGATATCAAATCTCTCATTAATATTTTATATTAAAGCTAGCTAAATTACCCTCCTACTCATCATTACTGAGTTACATTTTTATTATTTTCCTATTTAACACAAATTCTTGAAAATATCAAAATTTAGACTTTTTTCATTTCAATTACCATTATACTTACTTGATTAAAAATCAAGAAAGTAAAATAGTTAAACAAAAATGATGAAAATTATACGGATTATAAATAATTTAAGAAATATGCTGCTTATATTTCAGGAAAATCCTAAAAAAGAATATTTTGAAAAAAGTTATGAAAACTCACATCACCGCACAGCTACGGTTTGGATTAGGCGACCAACACTAGTTTTATTTACTATGTTATCCACTTTATGTAATACACTAAATAATAATACTGTATTGCTGTTGGTAATCAATAAATAATATTATTATTATTATTATTACGTTTCAAATTAATTTGCTCTAAAATAATATTAATATTTTTAAAAACTGTAAAAAATAAACCACTTGACTTAAATTAACGTTTTTACTGTCAAAATGTATCCAACAATTAAATTTACAAATTGGTTATTTTAAATTTAAAAATGCTAATTTTGAAAAACAAAAAAATCAATTAGAAAAGGTTATTTTATTAGTCAGGTCTTTCTGTTACACTCTGTATAATATAATATACGTCATAATAATTCATACTTTGTAATACTTAAATGTTGCGAAAAACCAAAATAACCGGACACGTCGCTTTTATGTCTACTCCAGTTGCTCACCGAGATGGGATTTTCGGTGAATTATTTCAATGTTTCTCTGAGCTTCGACGTCGTGTGTCTGGTATTTTTGTTATTGCCAGATGGCAATTATTTGACACCGTTGAACTTCCTCAGCAATATCACGTGTACCGCTTTGCTGAGCATAATCTTTTACAATATATTCACGTCCGACATGAAAATCGGCATCGAGACGCTGATGTGTGGAAATTGGACGGACGTCTTTCAATTCTTTGGAATACTTTTGTTCACGTTCATACCTATAGTTCAAGTAAATAATATATTATATTAGCAAACATTTACTCATTAGTTATTATTATCATGACGAGATGAAACTTTTATGAATCAGTTTTCCGTATGCATTTCTTAGAAGTCATGTATGTATATGTAAATCGTAGTAGAGCACGATGTCAGTCAAAAATAGTAATTATTTAAAATAATTGTTGGTTATCGCAACACTTATTATTTATCTTTATTTTTTTATTTATGAGTTAAAAACATATTAGAATTTAATTGGTATTTCCTTGGTATATTCTGTATTTCATTTTCACGATTTATTTGTTTGATGTTATCGACTGTTTATTACATACCGTTACGCGTAAAAATAATTTTTCGTAATTATAATTATCGTTTTTAAACATATTAAAATTAAAAACTTTAAATAATATTTTCTTGAAAAATAAATTTTTTTTCTAAATAAGTATATAAATAAAATAAATGATATACCTACTATAAAATATTATCATTTTTACTAATTATTTTTAATTATATATTACATAGATAAAAATTTTTATCTACATAATATATATTTATTAATTATTAACTTTAAAATAAATTCCCCCGAAAATGTATGCTTATATTTAATTTGTGGCGTGGTATTCAAATTGGTTTAGGTGTTTAAAATCGAAGACGGGTCGATTAGAAAAAATGATGATATCGCCTGGCCGTTAAAACTGTTGAACACGTCAATGATCATACTTACAAATATGTACATTGCAATCGGCCTGTGTGGGTATTTGGACCAACAAGACGTACCAATATTTGGAGTTCCAGTATTAAAATTCATACCAGCTATCAGGTAACAAAATATACTATGCTATAATGTTGATAAAATTGGTATAATTATTATTATTTAGTGGGAGATACGTCATCGAGGCATAGTTCAAAAGGGTAAAAACACATCGGTATAATATCAACACTTACAATCTTACAAATTGTAGGCCATACCTATTGTTGCCATTTGGCATTTATATCCTTATAGGCAATAACTATTATAATAATATATTTATTCGTGTACATAGGTGCAGGACACTTGTCAAAACATGCGTCGCCGTAAATGTTACGATTTTTCACCGTGAACTGAATGTTGAGTCCACATTATTGTGGGTGTCTTCCATCAAGGTGAATAATGTGAAAAGCGATAGTAAAATAGGGCAACCACCGTCTGCCGCAAAATACTCACTGGTCATGATTGCGGGAATGACGGCATTTACAAAGATATTATTCACGTTTTGTTCGTTTTTTGGTAAGACCATCGTGTCAATATGCAGGGCCAAATTCAAGGGGGGGGGGGCTGGCTACAACTGCCCCAGGTGCCAGGATTTTGGGAACATTTTGTGTTCGGAAATTTGTTCCTTTGTGAATTATTAAAATTGTTTGAAATTATTTCAATAATAGTATTGTATACTAAAATATAATATTAATGTATTAGGTATACAGTTTGAAATTAAAACAACTGATGTACAACAGGGCGCAAAAGGTCTAATTGCGGCACTGTGACAATACGTCACAGACCACAGTATTATATTACAGTTTACTTAAATATCGCCAAAAATACCATCATCACCTTTGTCGATAAGTGTTGATCATTAGCCGGATAATATTATTATGTAATATTACAGGGTTCTTTTGAGAAGATCGCGTGTATTATAATCAAATCAATAGATCACTTAATTTTGCTTTACAAATCATATTATTGTAGTGTTCCAATATAGGATTAGAATTAAATAGTATAAAATACGAACAATTCTTTGCAAAAACAACGATTTATTTTTGACGTGGGTATTTGTTGTGTGAGTGGAAAAGTGTTAGTAATGAATAAAAAGTAATAAATTTAATTTCTCATATTAATTATAATAATTAAACAAGGTCAAATTTTAACCAAATTTATGATTTCCTTATTATTATATGAGTATTGTTTTTTAATTAAACGGAGGTGGTACATCGGCCGTACACACCAACACATGTATTAGATACCTACCACTATAATACGACATTTTTATTAAAATCATTAATAGACGAGGGATAGCAATAGTTTATTTTATATATAAAAAAATGTTTACTTGTTAAGTTTAAAAGTTAATTTAGAGAAAATAAACGACTTATTCATGAACCGCCATATAAGTATATAACTATTGGTTATATTCCGTTCTTTATGCTTAGGCTTATGTATTCTACATTAATTTTACCTAAATGGATTTTCCATAGTCTAGCACAGTGGTTCTTAACAGGTGTTTCGTGGACTAAGAATTATTAGTGTTCCGCCAAAATTTTAAAATCGGAGGAAAAATTATAAAGTTGTGAAATTTTTTTATTGACTTTATTATTATACTTAATTGACTAATTTGTAATTTGTATGTAAACTGTTTTGTTTTATATACATGTATTGTTTAATATATCATAAAATTTGAAAATGTACATAAATGCATTAATTAATGTAATTTTGTAAAATCTTGATACTAAATTATATTGTGAAAATAAGCACATTATGTTGTTATAAGTAAAAAGGGGAGATGTGATAATAGTGATAAGTAAAATATTATCACGAGCTTCTTATCATCAGACACATGCTAGTCACTAAAAGATAATATATTTTTTTGTATGTATTATATTTTGTATGTTGTAAGTGACACATAACTTGTATAATATGTAATTGATAAATTAAAATAAATAATAAATAATAAGTATAAGTTGATCAGGTAGTTACATTAATAATGAAACATACCTAAACAATAACACATCGAAGGTACAACTGTCTTCGGGACAGTTGCCACGAATAAGACAACGCTGCACAAAGATTTCTCGGGCCGATATAATATAATGCCAGCGCATAAACGAGCGTATATGGGGCGCACTCACAGAGAAAACGATGCACCCATGGGTCTGTGGTTATCGGTTCGCGGAAAGTGGTTTTCGCGGTAGAATCGAAAAGTTTGGGCCCGGTTGCGGCGGTGACGTTATAACTTCAGAATAACGGTTTTATAAAATATATAACCTAAAAACTTTGCGAAACGCAATTAACGGCTTACGTGCGCTTTTAAAACTCGCGGCCCGTCTTCTATCTGTGCCCGCCAACCCATGTTCCGCGAAAATCTTATAAAATATTATATGTTCCGTCATTCAAAAAAGGTTAAAAACCTTAACATAACAATATTATGATTTTTATTGTATATTATTAATTAATAATTACTATAAATTATAATACACATTATATTATACTGACTAACAATAAACGGGCATTGATTTTTCCGCAGTCACCATTACAGTAGCGTCACCGGCCACCAGCGGCTTCCAAGTGATAGTGGCCCTCGTAGGATACCTTGGTAACGCTTGCAATATGATGATATACCCATTCATTATCGAGGTGTGCGTGACGTATGCCCTCCATGGAATATCCACCAGACGATACGTGATTTTCAAGGACGTGTGCTTGGTGCTTCTGGGTTTGTTGTTGTTCGCGTGCGGTACGTCCATGCTCGTGGTGCGTATAATTCACGGCGTTGACTGACATGATAGTCGACATGATGGCCTTACCAAGAAACGAACAGAACGTGAATAATATCTTGGTATGCCGTAATTCCCGCAAACATGGCCGGCGAGTATTTGACGGTAGACGGTGGTTTCCCCATTTTAATATCGCTTTTCACTTTTTCCACCTCGATGGACGATGACCACAATAATGTGCACTCTCCATTCAATTATCGATGAAAAATCGTAACGTTCATGGCGGCACATGTCTTGACGATCGTCCGGGCACATAGGTACACGAATAAATATATTATTATAATCATTATTCATTTACCCTTTTTAAATTATGCCTTGATGACGTATCTCCTACTCAATCATAATAATTATATCAATTTTATAAACTATTATACAGAATATATTTTTGTTACCTGATAGTTTAAATGAATTTCAAAACTGGAATTCCAAATATTGGTACATCTTGCACATGTTGGTCCAAATACCCACACGGGCCGATTGCAATGTATATATTTGTCATTATAACCATTTATGTGTTCAGCAGTTTTTAAACGGCCAGGCGAAATCCTTCTAGGTATATATTTTATTTTATTTATATGCTAATTTTTCAAAAAAATATTATTTTAAGTTTTTAATTTTAATACGATAATTTTATTATAACTATACAAAAAATTATTTTTACGCGTAACGGTGTATGTAACGAACAGTCGATTACATCAAACAAATAAATCGTGAAAATTAAATACAGATTGTATACCAAGGAAATAACAACTAAAAAAGTTATGTTATCTAAGTTTTAATATCCATACTGAAAAAATCACGTGCAAGGCTTTGAAAATGCTTGGTTTTATCAACAAAATTACATCTGAATTCAGTATGGTGTGTAGTTTTTAAAAGCGCTTTATTATACTTTTGTTCGTTCCCATCTAGAATACGATGTAGTGATTTGAGACCCTCAGACTGTACGTGACTCTTTCCAAATTGAGCGTGTTCAGCGTACATTTTTGAAATATGCATCTTTTGCTCTGCATATTGACTGCACGATTATACACCAGTTCTAGGGAAATTACATTTAGAGGCGTTGAGTGCTATATAAGAACCAACGCAAACCTAGTTTTTTTTTATCGAAACTCATGAGTGGGGAAGTTGATGCTCCTGATAATGTTGGCGAGGATAAATTTTAGCCGCGTACACACTTGTAACATTTTCTGTAACACCGTTCCACCAGTTGTCGATAAATTTGGCCGCATCAAAGGATGTTACCCGCAAATGTTACAAGTGTGTACGCGGCTTAATGTTCCCGGTGCTAATTTGCGTAATTTTTCTCCTTTCCGTGTCCGATTCTTTGTGACAAATTATTTATATAACAAACCCATTTTGCGAAGGACGAAATTATTAGCAAATGGTATCCACCCATCACTTCTAAACAATTCTTTTTTTTGTATCAAAATGTTTTTTATTATATATTATTATCTTATTTAAGTGCTAGCGGTATGTGTATTATTACATTATTAATTATTAACGTTGTGTATTAAAATGTCAAGTGCTTGTCTCGTTTATTATCATAATAAATAAATTACTTCTAAGAAATACATACGGAAAACTCAACTGATTCATAAAACCGCTCCGTGTGTAACCAGCTTAAGAGTTTCAATACATGATAATAATAACTTATGCGCAAATGTTTGCTATTATAATATATTTACCTGAACTATAGGTATGAACAAAAGTATTCCAATGAATTGAAAAACGTCCGTCGAATTGCCACAGATCTGCAGCGTCTGGCTGCCGATGTTCACGTCCAACGTGAATATATATTGTAGACAATCAAGCTCAGCAAACCGATACACGCCATATTGCTGAGGAAGTCCAACCGTTCAATGTTGTCAAATAATTGCCGTTTGGCAATGACGAAAACACCCAAGCGCACGACGTCTAAGCTCAGAAGTAGTCATATTCGCCGAAAATCCAACTGGGGTGAGCAACTGGAGTAGCGACGTGTCCGGTTATTTTGGTTTTTCGTAACATTTAAGTGTTACAAAATTGAAACCTCTGTGCGGAGGTCAACAAAAATTATGTCCTTGGCCATCACGTTTACGGTCTGGTCGACATAGCTGCCCTGTGCGTGACCGCACCTTATTTGTTTTTTTTTCATTAAACTGCCAGAATATTATATTATAACGATAAAAATAAAGAAGCTGAAAATATCAAAGTTTTCCATATATTATAATATTATACGACTTGTGATGGATATTAAACCCACCCTGGAATGGCCCACCCTTAGTCTAAGAAACTTATACTAAGTACAAAGTACATTTATATGGTATTGTAGGCGCTTTAGATCCTTACAGTGTCTTGAAAGTAATGCTGTAGAATTGCAGTTCGATTAGTTTATATTGCGTTTCAGCTACATTATCTTGTGTTTGAAGGAAAACTCGATAATCTCATCCTGGACGGAGCTGCAGATCATCATATCCTGCAGGTGCCTAAAGAAGTCGGCTGTAGCTCATAAGCACTAAATATGACGCTTTTACTCAACCCAAAACCGCAAAAAAATTTAACAAATATAGTGTGTTTTATTAATAATGTAGTTATTAATATTAAGCTTTTAGGGATTATAAAATGAATTAAAAAAATTTAAATTTAAATTACATAATATTAGTTTTAAAAAGTAATAAATATAATATTATAATAAGTAGTTTAATATTAAATTTGAAATTTTAAATCCATGGTTTTCAAATAGTCCAATCTGGAAATTTTTTTCTATGTACAATTTCCATGCTTTTTTATTAGAGTTGACTTTCTAGCTACGTTTTGTGGTTTTTCGTCCATTTGATTGCATTTTTAAGTAAACTTCTGTCTGGTGATGTTTTAAAATTATAAATACTATTAAATAATGGGTGTGGGTTATAAAATTGATCTTTCAAATGACGGAGATATGATTCTGGACCATTGATAGTCCTACTCCTAGCTTGGTTCGTCCGAAGGTGGTTCAGCCCAGAAGTGTGGTAGATATCTGCTGTCATTTTCAATAAAATTTCCTAAAATATAATCAGAAAACTCTGATATCTGAAAATTGTCAGGACCAGTAGGAAATAGTTCATAAAACGTATCAGAAATTTCAGTAGAAGGTAAAAAAACCAATCCAAAGAAATATTTTAACCAATTTGAATGTCTAATTAATTTTTGTCGTATTCAGTTTTAAGTATCAATTTTCTAGTTTATCTCTATATCAAGCTTAGATGAAACCGGCAACATTTAATTTGTGCATTTATAAAAATACGCAAAACGCCATTATGAGCAGGTAATTCAAAATCCATGAGTATATTTTGTGGTTTTAATTCTTTAAAACATAATTATTTTATTAAACGCAACATTTTGGCATAAATATTAGTTGTTTTGGATAGCAACAGTCGACAGACAATACACTACTTGAACGTCAGAACGTACATAGGTAAATCATGTAATAGAACATTAATTGTATAAGGTTGCTTAAAATGAGCAGGACAAACATAAAATGTAGATGGCGTCGCCTAAAATAGTAAAACACAGTGTAACACAGTTTTTTTTTGTAGTTATTTTATGTTCAAATTTGGAAGAAATTACATATTATTAAATAACCAAGAATAACGGTTTTAGTTATTTTGTTATATTTTACCGGCTACCGTATAAAGAATAAGTAATAACAATATAAATATAATATAAAATATCCACACTGACAAACCGTCACCGCTCAGTATCGTTTTTTGTATACAATGATATAATAATATTTCAAATTTAATACCATCCACATATTACCCACTTGTAACCTACTGACTACTGTACATCAGAGCAACATCCACTTACCCACCTTTTTTTAGTTCTTTTAGATTCTGAGCGAAGCGATGAATGTATTGATTCTACAATGATGTGTGTTTTTTTTTTTATTTTTTTTTTTATTTTTTTTTTATTTTTGTGTCTGTCATCACCTTTTAGGACAGTAAAAGTGCTTGGATTTTCTTCAATAGTAACTTTTCTGATAGGAAAGTGAATCTAGTTGGTACTTTGAGGGGTCAAAAGTAAAAATTTCCCAGTAGTTTTCAAAAGCGACGTGAAAAACAAAAGAAAAATTAAGGAAAAACGGGAATTTTTACGCAAAATCTGTTTTCGAAAAAATCGATTTTGGTTTTTGGTGTAACTCTAAAACAAATGACCGTAGGGACATGAAATTTTGACTGAATGTTTATATTAGCATTTTCTATACACCATAAAATTTTGAAAATATTTTGACTCTTTTTGAGCTGTTTACGGCCATTGTCAGTTTTCAATTTTTTTAGTTTTTTTTTCTATAAATATCAATAAAATTTTATCTGTTGAGTAAAAAAGCTTGAAAATTTAATAGAAGGCTCCTAGGTTATTGTTTCAAAGGCAGATGAAAAAAATTAAAAATCCTTAGTCAAAGTTTTTAATTATAAGCATTTAAAGTTCAAATTTTGACAAAATACGGAAAAATCACGAAAAATAGCAAATTATTTTGATGAGAATTCATAAATTTTTCTTTTTAAATCTAAGATTTGAAAATGTAATATAAGATTACTCATAAGTTTGTCTACCTTTATCAAAAAAAAAATATCTAGAAGAAACTTAAATTAAATTTTTATGAGCGTCTGAAATTTATATTTTTACAACATTTGATATTTACTCGATTTCTCATGTAACAATTTTCTTATTTTATTGTAATTAAAAAACGAATGACTGTAGATACTTGAAAATTTCACTGAATGTTCATATTAGCATTTTCTATACACCATAAAATGTTGAAAATATTTTGACTCTTTTTGAGCTGTTTACGGACATTGTCAGTTTTCAATTTTTTTAGTTTTTTTTTCTATAAATATCAATAAATTTTTATTTGTCGGGTAAAAGAGCGTGAAAATTTAATATAAGGCTCCTGATATATCGTTCTAATAGCAGTTGAAAAATATTAAAAAAACATAGGCACAATTTTTTTTTATAAGCATTTAAAGTTCAAATTTTGACAACATTTATCAAATTTATAATTTATTAATTATTTTGTGGTTAAAAATGTATAAAATGTTTAACTTTTATGGCTAAAGATTGAAAATTTAAAACAAGGCTCCGAGTAAATAGGGTATATATAAATTACTTTATTCACAATAATATCATCAAATATACTTGGTAAAATCATAGGCTGACTGACCGTTTTCGCTCAGAATCGTTTTTCTTATACAATGATATTATATCATTGAATTCAAATTTAACACCATCCATTACAGTGACCCACTTGTAACCTACTGTACAGCAGAGCGACATCCACTTATCCACCTTTTTTTCTATAATAATAATAATTATTAAAAACAAATAAAATTTTATTTGTTGTGTAAATAAACATGAAAATATAATACAAAGCTTCTATAATATAATATTGTTACAATGACATTTGAAAAATATTAAAAATCCAGTCACAATTTCTTTTTATAACCATTTAAAGTTCAAATGTTGACAAAAGGCATAAAAATCACGAAAATTTGCAAATTATTTTTAATTAGAAATTCCTAAAATATTTTCTTTTTAAATCTAAGATTTTGAAATGTAATACAAGATTCCTTATAAGGTTAGGTCAGGTTAGGTTAAAATGTATTTACATTTTATTAAATGTAATAATTATTTTATAGTTACAAATTTGTAATTAATTGTTTGACATTTATAGCTAAGGATTGAACATTTAAAACAAGGTTCCACGCATCTTATAGGTTTTTTACTACCTATAAATTACTTTATTCACAATAATATCATTAAACATACTTTGTAATATCATAAGTTGACTGACTGACTGTCTTCGCTCAGAATCGTTTTTCCTATACAATGATATTAATATATATCATTGAATTCAAATTTAACACAATCCATTATAGTGACCCACTTGTAACCTACTGTACAGCAGAGCGACACCCACTTGCTCACATCTTTTGTTGTTGTCGGATATCTCCAATCTTTATTACAATAATATGCAAATATTATAGTAGTATTTTGGTAGGTATTAATGAAGTCTTTGTGTTTTATAGAGCATTATCGTAAGCATTATAATATGTACGGACAGAAGATACAACTCGATTACAATAAACATTTTATTTTCAATAATTGTAATATAATAATAATATATATGGCAATAAAATACAATTTTCGATTGTGATGTCATAATAGGAAATTTCATATACTACTAATACCTATATTATATTATTATTGGGACGCGTCATAATAAAATAATAATGTTCATATTTATTCATTACCACTAGACCAATTTTTACTAATTATTCTAAACTAAATTGACATATTTTTTTCTCGACATTTATCGTCTGCACGACGCACGTGCCTAATCTTAATACACATAATATATATTATAATACAATTATTAGCGTTTTCGTTCCAACTTAATGGTTTCAAAACGATCGAACAATAATATACGACACTATTGTACGAATAAATTATACTACAAGTCTACAACTATACACCAGTATTGACTATAATACGCTGCAGTAACACTATTCATCTATTTTATACACAGAAAATAATTATTTACAAAATATTATAATCTATGATCACAAAAAACTTGAAACATTCACCGTCTGGATAAATATATACAGAATCAATATATATGTATGTACGCGGTAATAAGCACGAGGGAAGTATATACAACACGACATAATATTATCATTTTATAATTATCAATAAAAGTATGTATGTCTTTATACTTAGATCATATTATACACAATGAATAGAGCTACACCTGACTAAATGTTTGAAGCCAACACAACAACAATGGTAGTGGAATTGAGGAAAATTCGCATTCGGTTGGTAAGTACATCCGTTATCACGCACAATTTGTGTCATCGCTGGTTTCTGGTTATGACTTGATAAACAGTGAAACTTCCATTAGACAACATTTTCTGTTTAAAGACATAATTGTATGAAGCAAACCAAATTTGAAATTTGGAAATTTATTTCCAAATTTATCTAAAGAAATTCTCTATGATACGAATTTTATTCGTTGCCCGCGCGACTTCGTGATATTATGAAAGCTTCACTGTACCCGTATAATAGTATGATAAATATGCGACGAGTATACTGACACACATTAGCGATAGCTGAAGTCAGTCCTCTGGCGACTCGTCGATAATGATGTCTTCAAACACGTGTAGTGCGCATTTATAATACATAGTGGCTCTGTCCGTTGTATATGATCTAAGGTCTTATAATATTATAATATGCGGACGATGTCGGCACAGAATAGATTACAATATTCTATTCTATTCTATGCAGGTGCCAGGACGCACAAAACAATATTAATAATACATATAATATTATTTGACTAGGCCTTTTTTTTCGTATATTTTAATATCATATATAGTGTATCGTTGCGGCAGATTGCAAAGGTCCGCGCACGGCTGCAGGTTGACGATGACAATCACGTCTTCAGCGCCTTCTTGGGAAAGCCTCTGGCGTAAGGTTTTTTCGCGTTCGTGTGCAGGTAATAAATACCACGAGCTCTGTGAACAAAAAATAAGAAAGTGTTGAAAAATTATTGTTGAAAATACGCGTATGGACAAACTAAAACGTAATAAGAACTCCAGTGGGATCCGAACCGGCGCTAGAAGATGCATTGTCGCCGTCCCCCCTCTTGACCAAGGTAAATTAAGTTTTTTAGTGAGATTAAATAAAAATAGTATGTATTTTGTGTTTTTGACTTTATTACGTCATGCTCATAAAAGTAATTTTGAATTTGATACTTATCACTATAACTAATATTAATGGGGGACATGGTAAGAACCTGCACGTGGCGTCCCCTGCATCGCGATATACGACTCCATACCAGGATCAATTATCGCGAATTAATCTTACCAATACCGGTGCTAGAATTCCTAGGCATTCAAAATCGAAAAGGCCCTTTGAAGGCCATCTCCGCCAGAGCCCCAGCACCGGACATGATAAGAAGAACTAATATTAATTATATTAAAACATAACTTTTCTAGATTTTCAGAAAACTGTTTGATGGCTATTTGCTTTACTTTTTGGGCTAAATCATTTTCAGTTGGCGACATTTTTAAGATTTTGAGATTTTTCGTACCATTTAAGAAGTGTTCTGGGGTAATACAAACTTCTGTTTTTCAAAGACAATCGCCCTTTCCTTTTTCTAAAAATGTTGACATAATAGTATCTTTTAAATTTCCATGAATCGAGATTCAAATCAATTCATTATTAAATTTTAAAATAGAGATGAGCATGCTTGGAGGATCAAAATTCAAACTCAAAATATTCGTTGCGCAAAAGGATACGATTGTAAAAATTAAAAAGATTTCGTTTGCTATGATATAAATGTGTAAGTGTCTACTTATATAATATACAAGCTGATTATTTTTAAAATAAACACTCATTTTCTTGAAAAGTATTTATGGTTTTGGAAATATTTATTGAGTGTTTTTTACTTTTATTATTCATTATCAAACCTTATTAAGGTTTTACTTTTTTGAATGATATCGCACATTCTAAATTTCACATCCTAGAGTAGAGGATCATAATAAATTAACTTAGTATATAATAAACTACTCGTTTAAATTCACAGAAAAATATTTTACTTTGAAATATTTATGACTTTCAAAAAGTGTAAGTTCGAAAAAAATTAAAACTGATATCGACAAAAAATAATAAATATAATATTTTTTTATTTAAAAAATGTTGTTTTGTATAATATTACTAAGCGAGTAGTGTAAAATAAAATATTTTATCCAAAAGCGTTATTATAGTTTTCGATAAAACGCGAGTGTTTTAAAAATTTCAAAAATCGCCTTTTTAAAATCCCGTTTAAAACGCGCTTACTTGTGTGTCACGTGTTCGCCCATCAAAACGTACTCAGACTCCGGCGGATCGCAAAGGCCCAAGTTGAAGTAAAATCGGTTAGCACAAGGTAACGACCAAAATCCGACGTTGGAGTTGATCGACTCGATGAAGTACGGTGTCACTTTGGTGTGATCGCACGACAGCGTCTCTGTAAACCATGCAATTCATCAGTATCGTATGGGTATGAATAAATGCATTATAAATGCTTCATACATAAATGCATAATACGCAATAAGACCTCCTAATAACGGACCCCCTTGTAAGACAGAAAAATCAGTTGGTACCGAGAGATTCCGTTATAAAGAGGGTTTACTGTATATTATTATATTATTACGTAGGTAGAAGGTGTATAATATTAATGTAAGAAATAATTTTCGGTGCAACCCAAACGGATCCCATATTTCCATCCATGATGATTCCCAAACGACTCCCGTCGAAAAAGGTTTCACAAACACGTAAATATTCCCAAACGGCTCCGGTATTCCACGACAAATATTCTTTATATAATTTACTTTACATAATATAAAAGTTTTTTTAAAAAAAAACCCCGATTCGTTTTCCACTTATGATTTATAATACCTTTTTTCATGCCAATTTTAGATTCTGAGTGAAGCGATGAAAGTATTGATTTTACAATGATGTGTTTTACATTTGACAAAATAGGTATAAAACATGGGTAACCCCAACCTTTTCCAACAAGTGAGATTTATTAAAAATTTTAAATATTAAATAATAATTATGTCTAGTGATCGACCACTATTTGTTTAGGTATAATATATTATTTATATTATTACACGCAGAATAATAATAAATTGTATAATATGTTCTTCTTTTATATTATATTTCTCCATCGGAGTATTATATATTTTTCTTCACTGATAAATAGATACTTTTAGGTATTTTTTTTTCTTTTTTTCTTTTGTATTTTTTTTAATTTTTTAATTTTTGTGTCTGTCATCACCTTTTAGGACAGTAAAAGTGCTTGGATTTTCTTCAATAGTAACTTTTCTGATAGGAATGTGAATCTAGTTGATACTTTGGGGGGCCAAAAGTCGTGAAACACAAAAGAAAGGAAAACGGGAATTTTTACGCAAAATCTGTTTTCTAGAAAATCGATTTTGGTTTTTGGTGTAACTCTACAACAAATGGCTGTAAGGAAATGAAATTTTGACTGAATATTTATATTAGCATTTTCTATACACCATACAATTTTGAAAATATTTTGACTTTTTTTGAGCTGTTTACGGATATTGTCAGTTTTCAATTTTTTTAGTTTTTTTTTTTATAAATATCAATAAAATTTTTATTGTTGGGTAAAAAGCGTGAAAATTTAATATAAGGCTCCTGATATATCGTTCTACTAGCAGTTGAAAAATATTAAAAATACATATGCACAATTTTTTTTTTATAAGCATTTAAAGTTCAAATTTTGACAACATTCATCAAATTTATAATTTATTAATTATTTCGTAGTTAAAAATGTATAAAATGTTTAACTTTTATGGCTTAGGATTGAAAATTTAAAACAAGGCTCCACGTAAATAGGTTATAATATATAAATTACTTTATTCACAATAATATCATAAAATATACTTGGTAATATCATAGGCTGACTGACCGTTTTCACTCAGAATCGTTTTTCTTATACAATGATATTATTTCATTGAATTCAAATTTAACACCATCTAGTTACTAGATAGTGATGATGTTATGTATTTTTAGTAGCTTATTAATTATATTAGGTATATATTTATTAATTTTATCTTTTTTTGTTTAAAGTTAATATGGTAAATGTATATGATCCGGTTAATCCATTTTCAAAGGATCGCTTAGAGTTCCAAAATCGAATTTTGAAAGGACGTTACAACCCTATATTAGATCTTTATCCACGGTCACTTCAAAACTAAAAAAAAAGGTCATTTCAGAAAAACTGGTATGATATTTTCAATTGGTTGGAGTATAGTGATGCTTCTGACACAGCATTTTGTTTCCCTTGTCGCTGCTTTAAAGGTAATGGAATAAATAGCAGCTACAATGAATCAGCATTTAGTAGTAATGGTTTTAAAGCGTGGTATCGAGCTATTGATGCATTTAAAAAACATCAATCATCTAAATGTCACTTAAACAGTGCAAAAGCATTAACTGATTTTATTAATTTGAAGTCAATTGACTGTGTGTTCGATAAGAATCGTCTAGAAGAAATTAGTAGAAAAGAAAAATATCGTTTAAAAAACAGAGAATTTATGAATCGTATCATTGATATTATAATTTTCTTAGGAAAGAGTGGTAGACCATTTCGTGGTCATGATGAAAAATCTGATAGTTGTAATCAAGGACTTTTTAAGGAATTAGTAATCTTATTGACAAAATATGATGTTGTTCTTCAAGCCCATTTACAAGAGGCTCCAAAAAATGCTTTGTACACAAGTAATAGAATACAGAATGATTTAATAACATCAATTAAAAATGTTATTTTACAAAATATAAAAAACAGCATTCAAAATTCGTTCATATCAATAATGTCTGATGAGACTACAGATGTTGAACATTTTGAGCAATTGTCAATTGTTTTTCGATATTTTGATGAAAAAAAAAATAGACCAGTTGAAACTTATGTTACTTTGAAACGAATGCAATCTGTTACAGCTCGGGCTATTTTTTACTGTCTTCATGATGTACTGATACTTATGGGAAAATATTGGCATTCAGTTTTATCAGTTTGTTTTTATGGTGCTTCTACTATGGCTGGTCAAATAGGAGGCGTGCAGACAAAATGTAAAGAACAAAATTTAAATATTAAATATATTCACTGTTCTGCTCACTGTCTAAACCTAGCACTTGTTGATTCGGTATGTGATAGGTCAAGAACAAATTGGTATTCAATTTTTTCGGTAAAATACAATTTACCTACAATTTTATTGAAAGTAGTGCAATGAGGCATACAATTTTGGAAAAAATTTCCAAAGACTTAGAAATTAAGTTACTTACATTAAAGTCATGTTCTATTACTCGATGGGCGTGTCGAGCAGAAGCAGTCAAATCAGTGCTTAATAACTATGAAGTTTTGCTTTTAGCCATAGAAGAAATTTGTGAAAGTAGTAGTGTTCCAGAAATGTGCGCAAAAGGAATGGGATTGAAGTATCAATTAAAAAGTTTTGACTTTATTTTTGGGCTGTATTTATTGAATCCTATATTAAATATAATATTAAAAACAAGTTCTTTATTACAGTCACCAAACATGGATCTTGTACTAGCAGTAAACAGTGTAAAATCTTTAGTGCAAAACTTGATGGCTATGAGGCTATAGTGACGAAGAGTTTATAAATATTTATCAACAATCAGTAGAACTGTGTAATAAAAATGGTGTACCAGTACCAGAAGTAATTAATAGAAAAGTGTCAACTCGTATAGACAAAGCAGCAAATTCTCAATTTTTTTTTAAAACAAAAAAAAATGAACTTAAAGTAACTGTGTACAACCAATTATTAGATGAACTCATTTCTGGCATCAACTCGAGGTTTAACCAAGAAATTGTGGAATTAGTTCAAGCTGTAGCAAGTATGATTCGTCTAGACTCTACGCCTGTAATGATTTCAATATTATCAAAATTTGCAAATGTCCCGGTAGAGATATTGGAATCTGAGATAAAATTATTAAAATATGTACAAGCTACTGATGGTAAACCAGATACTAATACTGATAATGAATCTATTCACGCATGGCTTGATTATGTGAAAATAAATAATTACATAAAATCATTTATTGGATTTTTCACCGTACTGAAATTATTCAGTGTAATACCAGTTACAAGTTGTTCCTGCGAACGGGTATTTTCAAAACTAACAAAAGTAAAAAATAAATTAAGGAATACTATGCAACAAGACCGACTTAATAGTTTATTATTAATGTTTACTGAATCAGAACTAACATCAAGTATTAACATTGACACGGTGATTGATGAATTTAAAATGATGGGAAATAGGAGAATTCATTTATGATTGTTTTTAAATTATAGTGAATACATAATTACACATTTATTCATTATATATACTTTATGTATTAATTTAATATCTATATAGAATTTTTGCTTATTAAGCCAAGCTTTTTTTTAAATGTTGGGTAGTGTGTTTTGTTCTTTTTATATATAACTATTAATTGTATTTATATCATTTGATTTTAAGAAATTTTAAGTTTTACTTTTAACTTCAAAAATATAGGGTCTAAAAATTAGCAATATAATATTTGATTCTATGTATAGATATAAATACTACCTACATAGTTTTTAATTTACAACAGAATCTACTATGTTGAAGTGTTAGAAAACAATTAGAGGCACTAATTGTATCCAGGCTCGACCGGAAGTTGAGGTCTGCGCACGCCTATGCTCGGTATTACCTATGATATGTTTATAAATTATAACTATATTACCAAATTAGATAATATTATACCAAATGGTGCTTAAACTTAATAACATTTTTAAATTTTTAATATAATTGGTCATGACTTCAGACTTTTTATATCATACCTATACTTATAATATACTTAATGTAGGTACTACAAATTGTGTCCACTTCCTACAGTCTAAAGTTTTACCCAACGTACAAAGTGTCCGCGTTTCGCACTTTTAATGTTCGACCGTACAAAGTGACCTAGAAACGCTATCATAATAAGCCTATGAACAGTGGTGATTATTTTAATTACTATAATGACTCGATTACGCGTTTTATATCACTCATATTATATAAAGTTATTATTATCGATTATATTATAGTCATTAAACTGTGTTATAAACTTATAACTTATATTATATAATAAATATAAAAAAAATGTTTTTGCCTAAATTATAAACAGGAAATATACGTGTATGGTAAATAAATAGTTAGGTACTATATATTATTAATTTAAACGCGGACGTTATTCTCTATCCGAGCAGAAATATTTCCTAGTCACCAATGTATTTTACTTTAAATTAAACCCGTGTCGATTGGCTTTCATTGTCGTTGTTGGAAATCGATTTATTAATATCCGCGTGAATAATTATTTGACTATAAGTTATGATTTTTATACCTGTAAGTGTTTGAGTTTAAATCGTTAAAATTAGTAGGTTGTAGTAGTAATATGGTATGGCATCGTGTCGGACAAGTATTTAGTCGACTATGGTGCACAGCGGAAACGTCGATGAAGGACGACAACGATCAATAATAGTTACCTACCACTGAATAATTATAAGTGTCTTTTCGGCAAGGCTGGGCAAGTCAATTTATCATTTATATATAACTGGTTAGAATATTGCTGATGGCTCGCTTTAACGATTGAGTCCACGGTGTTCAATATTATGGCGTAAAAACACGTACATAGAAAAAAATTACGAATTTACTAGTTCGAGTCCAGCCTCGGAGTTTCAGCAGAGTCTTCAATCTATATGACGTTTGTGTATACATAATAATATAATATTATATCAGAAATACCTATATAAAGATATAATTTTATATTTATGTGCAAATTATGCATTTTATACAGGTACGTATTAGTTGTCGTATTGTTCTAAATAATGTGTTGTCCTCGTCACCTGTTGATCAGGAAGGTATATTTGACTGCAAACACACATGGTATATGAGTAGTAAGTACCTATTATACTGTTGCAGCATTTAGAACAAAACGACGACTGAACACAAAATGCATAATTTGCATAAATATAAAATTGTTTCCGCATATTTACGTCACAAACATCGATTGAAGATTCTGCTGAAACTGCACTGAACATATATTTATGTATGGCGTATTATTTGCAGTAAACGGTCAAAATATATACAACTTCCTGATAAATAGGTAACGAGGACAACACACATTACCAAGGCTGGTTAGGTTAACGAGTTAATAACTAAAATCGAGTTTAATTAAGTAACTATAAATTACATTAGGTTAATTTTTTTTTGGGAGGGGGAGTAGTATAGATAGCTATTAACAGGTACTGGACAAGACTGGGTTGTACACTTTCGATGAACTTTTTGTTCTTTTAACACATCGATATTCTATTATTGTACTAACCTTATAGTGATGTGTCTACCAATCGGGGAAATACCTTAAAAAAAAGTCGATTTAACAAGTACGAGTATAGAACGAAAGAGTACCTACTTTGCATTTTAAATAATTAATATAATAAGTATTATTATTTAAAATGTCTTCTCTACACTGACCACTGGCATTTAAGCGTGCCTATAACTTAAATTATATTTGTGTATGGTACATTTACGGGACTATCCAAAAGTCATCTCCTATATTCTCCAACTCTCCCGTGATATTTTAGAATCTATAGGGTGTAAAATATTTGTCATTTACGACTATATATAATTATAACTAAACGTTGAAACACAGGGTGATTCTTTTATCATTGAACACTCATTATTTCAAGAAGTGTAAATGTTTTTGAAAATATTATTTTACATAGTTTCAAGTCGTTTACAAAACAACGTTTTTATTAAAAAATTATATTTTAAAATATTTGTTCTCCTTATAATTTTTTAAGTTTCTCATTTTTTTGAATGATTACTTATAGAGTTTTAATTTCATATTCCAAAGCAGAAAAAACATAAAAATCGAATTTAGGGCGAGTAGTTTATGAGTTCTAAGTATTTAAAGTTTAAATGGGCGGAGTAGTGGACAAACATTTCGCGGGGTAACCCCGTACCACTCCTCTCCGCTAATCAAAACTTTAAACACATACTGGCTACGTATAACTCATAAACTCCTAGCCCTAAATTCAATTTTTATGTTTCGAAATACTTAGACAAATATTCTGTTTTGGAGTATGAAATTAAAACTATGAAATCATTCAAAAAAGTAAAAAACTTAAACAATTATAATGATAAAAAATATAGTTTTTGATGAAATAATGAGTGTTGAATGTTAAAAGAATCACCCTATGTATGATATACGAACGAAAAATCATAATATTCCCGATAAATTCCCGGTCTTGGGAATTTGCGCGGTACTCACGAATGATGCTGTCGCTGGCGCAGCCGGGCTGCGAAGTGCCGCCGTTCACGTAGAAGTCAGCGTGTCCGCTGGGGCCCCACTGACCCAGGATGCCCGCCGCCGTGTGTATGATGTCCACGAAATGAGCGTCCGTGGGATCGAGGTCCCTGGATCGGTTGTTGCTCATGTAGAATATGATCGTCGGGTCCAAGCCGGTGATCCGTCCGATTTTTCCCGAGTTGATGAAATTGGACGCCAGGCCTGCGATGTGAGCGCCCACGCTGTACCTACGGCGCGCATGAATTAAAATTAATAATTAATTATTATTATTGTATAATTTATTTATTCGAAATACCCACGCCCGGAGGCAATCAGTATATAGAATAATTAAATACTTATATTAGTTTGACAAAAAACATACATGGATAAAGCGTCATAGCATTAAATACAACAATATTAAGATAATAATATGTCAATGTATATGTGTGTTTCATATCGTCGCAGACATTTTTTTTTTTCGGTCATCTCTGTAATAGTCGTCTAAAATAGTTTACTATAATTATTATAGACCTGCAGTGGTCACACGACCGGTGGCCCACACGACTATTCCATTATTTTTTAAATTGAGACTGAAAGATTTCAATTTTGACGCGACACGGCCCACGATACTTTTTTAATTTTTGAATGCAGGCACAGAGTCCAAAAATGTCCGTCTATTACAGCAGACCTATGGGTAATCATCTTTTTAAAATGTTCGTTTTTTTATCCAGACTCGTGACACATTAAATAGTAAATAGTCAATATTTCAAAAATTACCTATGAATGTTTTTGAAAATATTTTTCTAACATAATTTTAAGTCATTACAAAACAACACACATGTTTGAAAAAACATTATATATTATGTAAGTAGGTATATACCATTATACCTATGTACCTATTACGCAATAAAATGTTGGAAGATTACTCTACATGTCTAAAATATTACTAATGAATAATTAACTACTCTTATATATTACAAGTAAATGCACATATTGAAAATTTAAAAAGTAAAAATCTTATAAAATACTAAAATAATTATTTCAGAAATGTTATTATGTAATGATTTAAAATTATCGAATAGAAATACTTTCAAAATATTTTAAACTCCTCAAGAAAATAAGTGTTTACCTTTAAAATAAGAACCTCAGTCGGGCACTCCTCCCCACAAACACTAGCACTTTGTTAAGAGGACGCTACTTCGTATGTGTTGTCTCCGTCTTACAAATGTACAACATAGCAAAAACTGTTTTGCGCGGGAAAGAACTGAGAAGACTACAACCATAACTAAGAAACGAGATTTTCACCACATAAAAAGGAGATATCTGGCTGTGCAACGTTGTTTTTATTTTTTTGATATCACTTATATGAAAAAAGTTCTTACTGTTTCAAAAACCATTATTGTTTGTGTTTTTCAAACTTGAAAAACTTTTTTCATATAAGTGATATCAAAAAAATAAAAACAACGTTGCATAGCCAAAGTTCTCCTTTTTACGTTGTGAAAATATCGTTTCTTAATTATGATTGTAGCCTTCTCGGTTCTTTCCCGCGCAAAACAGTTTTTTGCTATGTTGTACATTTGTAAGACGGAGACAACGCATGCGGGTAGAGCGTTATCTTAATACACATTTGAATTCAGCTTTTTAATTTACCAATTAAGTAACAAGTAAATAAAAATTAATAATATTATGAATAGTCATAATTTATATTATATGATATTTAAATTTTAAATATTTTATGGTAAAAAATGAAATATCGGAAATACATTTTCTGATTGGACCTCTACAAAAAGATATTATTAAAATATTTTTATTATAGATTATATTGATTGCGTTTCTGATTCACCCTGTAAATTATTCGTGAAATTAATGAATTTTTAAGATTTCAATTTTATTGAATCCATTCACGACACGCGTCAACGAGTCATTGCATGAAAAGTTCTTACTATATAAATTAATAATAATAACCAAAATTATAGACGATAGTGGTGTATGTTGAATGCAATGTATAACGTTTCATCGGTACTAAAACTAAATCCAGAGAAAGGTTGAGTTTCTATCAATAGGTAACACATTGCTTAAAATAAATCTGAATATGTGATTCTTTATATGAAACCTGTTTTGTATTGGTCAAACGTACAATAAAATATAACAATAATTGTTCATTTCAAAAGAAGTCACCGAATAGCACGTCGTACAGACAAGCGTAAAATTATATGCGTGAAACAATATTTAAGCCTTGTGCGACCATCAGGCTTGTCCATACCCACTCAATTCATTGAAATCCATCAACGTATTTAAGGGGGAGGGGGGCAAGTGTACCTTGTTGCCCAGGGCAGCAAATTTTTCAGTCCATTTAGGGGACGGTAAATTTATATTGACATATTATTATTTTTGTGCAGTATTATTGTATCAAAAAAAAAAAAAAAATAAAAAAATGTATTAATTTAATTATTGTTATTATTATAACCTTGTATAAGGTCAACAACTATGAACCAAGAAAGACATTCTGTGTTGGCATTATTGAAAATTAAATCAGAAATAACCAGTAAAATAGATTTTGAAGAAATGGTAATTTTATTTACAAATATCCGTTCTAGGAGAAAGTTTTAAATGTACCTATCTAGATTATTATTAATAAAATTAATATCATAAAAAAATGAAATAATAATAAATAATACATTTTTTTTCAGCTTATATTTTATTTTTATAATAGTTGGTATATAATTATAATATTTAATGCCAAGTATATGTAATCATAACTACTCAATTATTTCAATAACAATTTTTTACATTAAGAAAAAAACCATTTAATGCTAATAAAGAAATGTTTGTACATATTACATTTTGTTACTTTTTTTATGATCATGATTCATAATACAGTAGTATTAATAGTTAATACTATATTTTCCGACAAATTTACGAAAACTGCAATACCTAAACATTTAGTTATAATAAATATATGTTTTTTTATACAATTAATACATAATGATAATATGTCAATATAAATTTACCACCCCTAAATTGAGTAAACAATTTGCCAACCTGCCACCCCGCTATTCCCCTTAAATACATGTTTGGTAGTATTGTACCTATAAGTACTGTGATCTTTGGAGGTCTTGCCTAATACAAGAAACGGCTTTTGTGGCTTTTAAATAAATTTGAAAATATATTATGTTACCATACGTATGCCTACAATATAACTATTATTATTACTGTGATTTGGTATAATAAATGTGGTATAATGTTTCATATTGATTATTGTTAAAACGTAAATTTGGTTTAAAAAAATTATAATTTTGCAATACCGTCATCATTATATTGGGCACGAATATTATGATTTAAAATACGGTTTGCTGTTTACCAAAATAAAGTATAATATAATAATAATGATGACTACGTGTGTCTTTACGCAGAAAGACTTAACGTGCAAGAAACTGAGAATTATTAATTACGACAAATTGAGTATATAATATGTATGTAAAAAATAATGTGCGCTTTAGATTAACTATCCATTCTGATACAACAATCCGTTATTGTTACACGTCCATTATAATATGCTAATATGGTTTTAAAATATATTGTTTTTACGTTTTATTTTGTAATAGATTACCTACAACAACAGAACGTCCCGCGGTGGGGCCAGCGATTCCATTCCAAAACCTAATCGGATGTTCCGGTTTTCGAATACAACACAACTTTGGACGTCGGACGGTGTGTCGGTGAAAGGAGATAATTAAGTGGATTTTTACTATATTTCGAATACCTATTATCTTGTAGACAAATGATATTCACGTGGTTCTTACATCTAAATTTAAAAAGAACGTTGTATTATTTCTCATCCTAAATTAGCTGTGGAAAACAAAACAAACCACACACAAGGTAACTTTACGCAAGACACTCAACATTTCTAAAGCAATTTTTTTTCCACATTATTTGTAGTTATCAAAAATGACAATTATGAAAAAACTTTTGTTTTCACTACTTTTAATTGTTATGATTTATTAGTTTTTATTTTTTTTGAATGACGACAAACAATTTTTATTTCATAGTTGGGTGAAGAATATTTTTCAGATTTTCGAATTTTAAATAGACATAAATACCTATCTATAGTTATAATAGCATTTAAAGTTATGATGAGCCACTACTCCGCTCATCTAAGCTTTTAATATTTATAATTAATTAAATGCTCGTTCTGAATTCGGTTTCTAAAATACTCGTAAAAAATATTCTGTCACTTGTAAAATGGTTAAAAAATCATAACGATATAGCAAAAAATACATTTTTTTTTTAAATTGTCGCAATTCAATGACTTAAAACTTCGTAAGAGAAATATTTGAAATAAAACGTTTTAGAAATGATGAGTAACTTACGTTAAGCCGACCTGCACCTATATAACATATTATTCCTAAGTTTAATCGACTCTGCGCGACCACGCGTCACGTGATAATCATTATAAATTATAATACTGAGTGTAATGATATACCTTTAAAATATATTTTTTGTACGATGGAACGACAGTTTGACTTGTTCGTTAGGTATAGGTAGGATTATTACGTTGTATATGGTCGCATATTATTATTTCCCGAAAAGTGGTTATTTTTTACTTATACTCGCGCACCGTCCAATTTTATTTGACGAAAAAGATATTATACAGGAAAGCGGCGATTCTTGACATATCTCAAGTGCGAGGATATTTTATACATACGTATATTCTACAACCCTCGCTTTTTTTCCCCGTTGATAGGTTCCTACACGAGAAGTAATTTTTGGACGTGCTATGTTGTATGTTTTGCAGATGGCCATTATTATAAAACTTGTCCCGAGAGGGAATCAAACTATTATATTTTTTTAGTTATGGACAATTTAATTTTTTTTAACAAAACCGAACCTACTGCACATTTGCATTTGTATCTTCAAAACTCTTCAACTTTTTATCATAATTTTTTTTAAAACTATTTTTGGTGTGCTACCAATCAACAGCAACAAATTGTTTTTATTAAATTTAAAAAAGTAAAAATTAACTATCGACAATTTGTATTTTTTAAAGCAATAACCAGACGCCGGCTGGTCACTTACCGCCGGGACACATTGTAGAAAGTATTATACCTGTCTACACATATTTGCACATAAACACAGCAGCCAAGGGAGAAGCGGAAGGGTATCACTCCCCCCACCATGTAGAACCACCTCAGATACAGGGCGCAGTCGTTGTGATTTTCCACACACATGATAACGCAAGAAAACGGAAAACTCGGTGGATGGTGCGCACCCTGTATGCATTATCGTGTAACTATATTGACTATGGCGAACTATATACGTTACCCCATCATGTGTAGCTTGTCGGGCGGAACTCCTCGGGGATGATCGGCCAGGTAGTTGGCCAGTTGAGCGATGCACATGGCGCAGAATCTAGGCGCCCATTCCACTTGGTTCAGACAAGGAATTTGCGCCAAACTGGAGTAGTCCACTATGATTATATTGTAGTTTCCTCGAGTGAAATAAGCTGCAACACACGACAAAATTGTTAAGAAAAAAACAAAAAAACTCAAGGACGTGGACGAGATTTACAGATTGACATGTAATTGAAATGTAAGTACGAGGATTTTACAGCTTGACTCATCGAGCATAATAGTATGCTCCTTTAATACCTACTTAGATGATATGTATTTATTAAAGTTCTGCAGATTTTCGTGATAAAAACTGTTCAAACGAGTTCTTACCTATCACCATTTTTTACAGTAAATTGTTAAGCACGCGTCTTTTTTGAAAACTTTGATGCATCTAAATCAAAATTTAAATGTCGGTTATTAAACTTTATGTACTGAGAATATAATCTTCGATAATGGTTTACCATATAAATTAAAAGTAATATTCATTTTAGTACTAGGTGGATACCTACTTGTTATCCTCAGACAATTTTTACAAGCATATAAAATGCTTATTATTTATTAATATGAATTATGATAATAATTTTAAAATAATCATATATTTTGGGATTGTTATAGCAATATGCTTACCTACTAGTCGGTACATAAAGTCTAATAGTCTAGAATTTTGATTTAAGTATTTTCACCAAAAAAAAAAAAAAAAATAATAATCTGATTAACATTATACACAGTAAAAAAATTGTAGTTCTCATTTGAATAAAACAATTTTGCGTTGACATGGGTCAAATCTGGTCAATCTTTAAATGTCATAAAAATTTAAGTATTTAAAATTTAAAATGTGGTACTCAATTATACTTAAGAATTCCAAAAAACATGAATTTGAATAAATGAATTGCCGAAGAAAAAAAACGTTGAAAAAAGAATGTTTTTGGCGAATCACTCTGTATAATATCTTAGTTTTTAAATTCATAAATATTCCAATAATTAATATACACTCATCGAATTTCTCAATATAATATAATAATATAATCAAATAAAAAGTATATTTTACAGTCGATAAAAAAAATAAAAATAAATTCAAATGAAATGAATCATGGCGAGTATATTATTACAATATTAATTTCACTAACTAGTTTTCGTATACCTTAAGTACCTATTGGACGATTCAACGGATGTATATTTTATTTATTGAAATAATAAAATGTATCGATTTTAAATTAAATATGGAACCTCTGTATAGTGATAACTTTAATCGTCAATTGAATGTAACATAACATCGTAGGATATTCATAACGTCGGGCGATAGTAAACTCTTCCAATTTTTAAAACTACTAAACTCTCCCAGGCTTACATTACGTTTACCTGAAGGAAGTCTGGAAATAATATGTAAGCTCTCCCTAGTTGTTTTAAAATAATAACTCCAAAAATTATTGATTATAGTGACCAAAAAAATTGACACCTTGAGATATTTAAAATCTGTATATATTCATATACAGTCATAAAAATCAAATTAAAACGTCGATTTAATTTGAAATTGATTTAAATTATTATTTTTTTCATCAATTATTTTACTAATAATTTAAATAATTTAATTTTTGAAATGAGATTAAGCGTATAATAAATTTACAAAAATTCGTTATGTTCATATTATTATAAACATAACATTGTAATGCGCGTAAATGAAGTTATCACAAAATCAGGAGAGCTGTTTACATTTACCCTTCGGGTAGTACTCGAGTAGACCCGGGAGAGTTTACAAAATGTACCCACCACCCGAGACACCCATCATGGTAGTCCATGAAGTATAGATCCGGGAGAGTTAACCATCGGAAGAGTTTACAATCACCCATAAGGTCGCTGCGGACTTACCGTTCCGGAGATCGGTACTCGGTGACAGATTTCGGCCGCCTTGGAATCCGTGTATGATAATCTTGACCGGATGTTTAGGGTTGAAATGTGACGTGTACAGCGATTCCGGGTCGGTCACGTCCATCAAGTCGGGATTGTTCTGCGTGAGCCTGAAACAACGAGCGGTCAAATGATAATATTATTATTATTATGGTTATTTCGGCGTAAACGAAAGTCTGCATAAAACGAGAGAAAGTATAATAATAAAATATAATATATTATCGTAATACGACCTACGCGTGCTACGCTGTGTATTTATTTATATATATATGCATAGTCATAATCGCACGACGACCATCGTAATGAATCATTGCTGTTATTATTCTGAGGGTTTTACTTTTTTTCAAACAGTGTTTATTCGGAATTCCGTGAGTTGAAATGATATAGTTTGGAAGGCATGATGGGGTAAAGGGGTACATGTTGTAAATATAAATAAATATGAAATAATAGATGGACAACCGATATTACCTCCAACGTCAAGCAAGACATACACGACAATAAATAAAACGTGTTTTGAATATTTTTCGTAGGTAAATGGGATGATTTTTTAAAAAGAAATCAGCGATCAACAGATATACGGACGGTCGTTTTAATAAATGTGTTTCTCAAATTTCGTCTGCGTCACTAACTAGAAAAGTAAATCACAACATCTGTTTTCTAGAAAATCGATTTTGGGTTTTGGTGTAACTCTAAAATAAATGGCCGTAGAGACATGAAATTTTGACTGAATGTTTATATTAGCATTTTCTATACACCATAAAATTTTGAAAATATTTTGACTTTTTTTTAGCTGTTTACGGATATTGTCAGTTTTCAATTTTTTTAGTTTTTTTTTCTATAAATATCAATAAAAATTTTTATGTTGGGTAAAAAAGCGTGAAAATTTAATATAAGGCTCCTGGTATATTGTTCTAATAGCAGTTGAAAAATATTAAAAATACATAGGCACGATTTTTTTTTATAAGCATTTAAAGTTCAAATGTTGACAACATTTATCAAATTTATAATTTATTAATTATTTCGTAGTTAAAAATGTATAAAATGTTTAACTTTTATGGCTTAGGATTGAAAATTTAAAACAAGGCTCCACGTAAATAGGTTATATATAAATTAATTTATTCACAATAATATCATCAAATATACTTGGTAATATCATAGGCTGACTGACCGTTTTCACTCAGAATCGTTTTTCTTATACAATGATATTATATCATTGAATTCAAATTTAACACCATCCATTACGGTGACCCACTTGTAACCTACTGTACAGCAGAGCGACATCCACTCACCCACCTTTTTTTGTTGATAGTTACATTTTATTATTATTATTATTATTATTATTATTATTATTATTATTAAACGATATTCAACAACATATTTTAGATGATACAATAATAAACAATGTTGATTATAATTTTAAGTGATTATTTATTAGTATAAACTTAAATATAAAAAGTTTGAGATTTTAAAATTGTATTTGTTTTCTGAATTTAACTTTGTCTCATTTTACCACATTATATTATGTGTAATATTTTCCTTCTTACATCTATGAGTTCACATTTTAAATCATACCAAATAAGCTGATATATAGTTTGAATGAATTTGACGTTGTAAATTTAACTTGTGTCAAATTAACCGTATATACTATACAGGAATCGATTATTGATTCAATATATTTAAGGAGCGTTTCTAGGATTTTGCTTTTTGGGGGAGGGGGAGGCTGATAGTTTGTTGTATAGGGCAGACTTAACTAGGATCAATTTAGTAGGTATGCTATTGGTGTGAATGTATACAACTTTTGACTTTTGCAGATACCTGTACCATACAAGATAAAAATAACAATACATTTAATACATACAAGTAGTCACGTCTTATACGTAAACAGAACACTTGTAAGTATTTTTAAATTTGTAATCATCTGTACCCCCCTCCCTCAGACTTATGGTTATTCCACTGCAATACCTTTTTGGATCAGTCGGACTAATAGTTAACGGAGAAATAACAGCTTCGATTAATACAACATGATATTCAAGATGGTTTATCTTCCATATAGTGGTAATTAACTTAAAGTAGTAAAGGACAAATAAAAATGATAAAGCCCAGTTCCTCAATATTATTAGCTGGGACTAACTCGTTATCATTCAGATAGTACTTGTGTGTACCGTTTTTTTAAAAAAAAGATAGTAATTAGGAAAATAAATTTAAGCATAAATAAATAATTTGTTATATTACTGCAATGTGGTCATAAAACCGATTGAGATCGTTTTGACGCAGTTCCGCATCACGTGGCCTATATTAACAATCCGAAGCATCTTAATAAAATTGTTTGTACTTACTTATATTACGGAAAATATAAAAAATCGAAAGAAAAAAATCTCGTCGTCCGTCAGGTTTCGATATAAAAATAATTCACACACATGGCAGAAAGAAAATATGTAATCAATAACTATATACTATACTGTATAACTGTATAACTAGGTATGTCGTATAATTTTTTTCCCAATTAATAGGTACTTTTTAATTAATTTTTTTTAATATTCGTACACGGTTTGTCAGCAATGACATTACGTCAGCTGTCAGTTACAACCTGCAGTCTTGTTAAGAATACTTTTCAAATGTATTCAGAATACGTATTTAAATACTTGGTGTAATTTGTATTTAAAATACGTATTCAAATACTTTGTTTTAAAAGTATTTAAATATAAATACAAATACCTTTTAAAAGTTTTCAAAATACTTACGCAAATACTTTTTTATAAGTTCAATAAATGAAGAATTAATAATCAATAATTCAATCAATTCATGATCAGGTCGACTAACCACTAGTCTCTACTACCCACGCCATGAAGTACTATTGTTGAATAGTTTCTTTAATCAAGCAAATCAAACCCTCTGATGTATCCCTCCGTCTATTGTGCTTATTGTAAAATTGTTTTATACAGATTGTACAATTTAAAATAAATATGAAAAAAAAAAGTTTAATAAAATTAATACCAATATCTTATATTCAAATTATAAACTACTACCACGGTACTATCCCAATAAATAAGAAGAAAGACTATATTTTAAAGATTCAAGATAAATACCAATCCAACCAGTGTTGATCAGTGTCTTGTATGCCA
The DNA here is from genome assembly GCF_019925205.1 of Metopolophium dirhodum. Classification (NCBI taxonomy): domain Eukaryota; kingdom Metazoa; phylum Arthropoda; class Insecta; order Hemiptera; family Aphididae; genus Metopolophium; species Metopolophium dirhodum. Next base: position 17,717,939 of record NC_083564.1, read on the forward strand.
TGGTATAATATGGGAGTGAGGAGCCGATGGGGGGGTTCAGTGTTTAGTCATTCTGTTATCTGCTTGTATTTTGGCGAAACCTTATTTATAAATTATCAGAAGTTAGAAACATTTTTAAATAATATTTTAGAAACAAAATTTAAAATAGTAGGTACATTCCAAAATATTAGTAATTGGAATTTGGAGTAGACCACGAGAATTAAAAAAAGTATTTAGTATTCTAGAATAAAAATACAAATAAAAAGTATTTTTTAAGTATTTAAAATACATTGGTCGAAAAGTATTTGAAATACAAAAACAGTATAAGTACAAGTATTCGAATATTTAACAAGACTGTCTACCTGCATGTTACAGCCTGTAGAATTATTATTTAGCATTTTAACTATAGTATACCTGGTGTACAAGTAAAACTGGATCTTCGGATGAGGGCACGTGAACGGAGGTTCGACGCACGACGAAGAATTGAACAGCTCTTTGACCGAGACCGGCGGAGTCGGCGTGGTCTGTTTCTGGACGGCGTCCTGCTGCTGTTGTTTGGTCGGGCGGCCGATGGCGTTCGCCGCAGGACCTCCGTTGGCGGAGGCTACAGGTATGGCGCGCCCCTTCGGCAGTGGCGTCTGGAGTCTCGCTGCAGGGGTGTTTCTACCCTGACACAGTATTTCGCCTGAAACGCGGAAACGTTAAGTTACGTACTTGCGATGTATAATATTTAGGGTGGATAATGCTTATTGTAGGCGTTCGCACATTTGTCTCTTTTGATGTAATATTATGACGCGGTAGTAAAAGTTGCAGTGAATTATGGAAATATATTTCGTAACCTTCACGATACAATAACGTAACATATTATACAAAAGATGACATTTAAGCATGCTCACCCTAATATTTGTGTGCTTATTATATCAAATTCTGATTTTAGAATTTTTAAATACACTTGAAGACTATATTTTCAAACACTTGAGGTTTTTTGTACCACTAAAGGATCATGATCCTGCGACAATACAAACTTCTGTTTTTCAAATAGGAACATCAAATAGGAATATCTAAATAAAACTTTGAACCAGTAGTTTTTGAATTATGTAACTTTGTGTACGAAGGATAATATATATGAATATGGTAATGGATTAAATAGATATGGGGGCTTAGAAGATTTGAAAATGTTAGTAATGAGGTACTAGAGATCTATTAATATAAATAATTTGTAAAAATGGTCCAAGTATAATTAATTCTATAATACTACATACAATATTATATAATATAATTTATATTTTTGTAAAGACATTTTGAAAAATTATTATACCAAGTATAAACATTTTTTAACTCATAAACTGCGTAGGTACCTGGTACCTATTACTCGTAAGAATTTTAATTTAGATACAACAATATTTTTAAGAACATCATCCTAAAAAAATTGCAGTAAAAGAAGGGCGGCTTCTCATTAAAAAAAATAGAAGTTTGTATCACCACAGGACACTACTTAAGAGGGACAAAAATATCGGGTTTTTGAATCATGGTATTTATACTCTTTAATAGTAACTACATACTTAAAAATCCTAAAATTCATAATTTGAATAAAAGCATTTGATTTAAGTGGAAAATGAGGGAGGTTTTCATTTTACTGACAACAGTGTTATAGGGTGAATTCTATAATGTAATAAATCATTTTTTATTTGTATTTTACAGTTGTACATCATTATTTTTAATACGGCGACCGTAATTGCCCGGTTTATAGAGGTTTCACTGTATACCTATATAATTTTTCATTTGAATTATATATATACATTATTATTTTATATATTAGCGTTAAAATATTTTATGTTTTTAATAGTTTAACACGTATTATTGTTTATTTATTTGATATTTTGCACCATATTTTTACGTTTTATAAGGAATAAGTATATATTATTATATTTAAATTTATTACTGCATAATTTTAGTGCATTAAAGTCTATATTATTTATGGTTATGAGAAACGACTACTTATTTTTCCGTTGGCGGTATTGTCGTTTGAACATTTAAGGAGTGAGGATGAGATTTGTTGATTTCTATTTTTTAGACTATCTTCCTCCCCCCCCCCCCTCCCATCTATTCTACAGCAGACATATATGGACCCGTATTTTCATCCCCAGTCCCCACCATAACTAAAATATATATCGAACACTCATCGTTGCCTATGATAGTCGTGCACAATAATTATACAGCTGCACTGCTGCAGTTGTAGGCACTGCACAGACTAAATCCTATAATAAGATATATCGTTAAAATATATATGTTTTTTAATTATATAATTAGTGATATAATATGATATTATGTTTAAGTAGGTATTAACACCGCAGTCGACCCGAACGACCGCACGCACGTACCGATTGCGACGAACGTGAACAGGTATAGCAATGTTTGGTAACTCGTGATTGTATGGCCGGCCATGGCTCTTTCATGTTCATGCTTGGTGTCAGATCATTCTGGAAAATAAAAAAAGACGAAGTGATATTAATGATTGTAATATTTTTAATTGATGCGTGAATTAGGTAACAAAACAACAATATTGTCTCGCGGTCCGAGATAAAATGTCATTATAATAATATTACAAATAGGTTACTGTTTGTTATACTATTGTCACGTATTTATAACATTATAGGGTATCCCACAAAGTATGCACTTTTTGGTGGTATTTCTAAATTTCTTGTTGGCGCCACTATTCTTGGGTAGGATATCGTTTTTCAATCGTTAAGTCGGAGATGTGGCTGAATTATGTGATTAAATAGAAATAAATGAATTTTCATTAAAAATTGTACAAATTTATTTATTTTTTAAAAAATTACATACTGTATGGGGACACCCTGTACACATGGCGTCGACAAAGTTGCTATTTTATTTCTTTTCTACGCGTATGACGACGATTTACCCAATTCCATTCGGTGCATAAAAATAACGTTAATTGTCGAGGTCGTATTTTTAGAAAGCTCATATATACAAATCATTAAAAATGTAACTTAAAATTCAGGTTGCAAAAAGATTTAATCGACATTCAATATTTTAATAATGTAAACGAATGTACCTACTTGGTACACCTAACCTATATACACTGCAACATACCTTTGCACGCGTACCTAAATAAAATAGATACAGTTCAAATAGTACAATATTATTGTAGAATGTTGATTGAACATACAATATTTAAGAATAAGCGCGATCGTATTTTGTAATATTATAAACGCAATTTATTATAATAATATGATGGACTAAAATTGTTCGTATAAAATTATTTAGACGTTTCCACATTGATCATAAATAGATAGAAAAAAATAAAAATTTTAGTTTAAACCGAAACGAATTAGAGGTCGTAAGCTGGTCGTAGTTCAAATTACATTTTTACTATATGTATCATAATATCGAATTCGAAAGTTTTGAAATCGATGGCATTAACCATTAATTCTAAATCACGTTTCCGGCGTTGTCTGTTGTTATTATTTTTTATTAAATTAAATTTCAATGGGCTTATTGTTCACGTTCCGAGCACAAAAGTTCGTGAGACAATCATATGCGCATGAGCATGTGCAGTTTATCAGCGAACTTCACAATAAATTGTCATTATAATATATGAATACGTATGCACACACACACACATATATATTATATATATAGAAGTATCTGACAAAACAAACGACACTGTAATATAATTTAATTAATATATGTTATGGGAAATTTGGTCCTGCCCGGGAAATTTTAATCGCGAATAGGTACGAACAAATTATTTTTCTTGCAATATTTTGTGTCGTGACATTTATGTTAATTATAATTATAATTTTATTATATTATGAATATTTTAAAACAATACATTATAATAATAATATTGTAATTATAAATCTAATATTAATGACACAAAGCCATACGAAATAAAACAATATAAGTTATTGTTCGATATTATATTAAAAACAGGTATTTAGAATCTTACCATTACATATTAATTATTTGTACATTGTACACGATTTACCTATACTATAGAACGACACTTAGAATCGCAAAGTCTGTCTGTCCTACACTTGCATTTATTTGTTTTGCATAACTATAATCATTATTATAATTGCTTTAAAATAATCTGAATATAATTAAATTATAATCAATAATATATTATATTAATTGTTCCCATAAATATTGTATAATATTATAATTCATTACCTATATAGTATGGGTAATGCTAAATTTAATACGAAATATTGCACAAAAAATAATTTATTTGTATTCGTGATTCGATTCGATTTCAGGACGAAATTTCACAAATTTCCAAATTTCAATGCAAGTACCCGGTATCCACGCCGCCCGTAACATATTATATCGGGTTCAAGGTGGCGCTTACTATAATGTATACACTCTTTTCGTCGCGACAAGTTCGTCTGTTTTTGGAAAGTCTAAGAAATTGTAACCCTCGGTCGCCCGTGCCATGCGTTTATTAGGTATTATATAGGTACCTATATAATTGTACGATAATATGCTTCAGCAATAATAAGCGCGCGCACACGTCATATTATTATTATTGTGGCCGTGCTCGAGTGTTCTACTGTCCAACCGGTATTAGGTATTATACCGCGGTAACCGGCTCGCCGCAGTGATGTAATTGCAGAAACCCGGGCGTACAACCGGGTCAAGGTTGCAGTTATAATAATATTATATTATTTTTTTACTTTAGCGTTTCTTCATTACGATTTCGAGATGATTGCTAAAAAATGTTGCCGATTCACATCGCGGTGGACGGCGAAGATCAATCCCGTCGAGAGTCGACCGTCATCTTCGTGCAACCGCGACGATAATAAACACAAATTATAATATAGGTAGGTGCCCATACAGTATACACACACATAATATACATATATAGGTACTAACCTATACCTACCTATTATAGTATTATTATTATCGTGGCTACTTAGCTAATTTTACTGGACCATAAAACATAATAATAATATATGTATACAGCTCGACCACAAAAGAAAGATAATGACATTGTGCATGTATAATATTTCCAACGGGTGTTTAAAGCTGCTGCAACGACCTTGCAAATAATGCAACACACATTATGAGACTCGCGGGGTGAATAGTACAGGGTGTAACAGTATGACCTCGACAAATGAAATAACTTTTCATAATATTTAAGCATTTTTATTTTTATACATATAATTTATAGACACTCACGCTACAAGTAGGTACAGCATACAATTTTATATTGTATACTTTTTATTACTTAAAATTTTAAATTTAATTATATTTTTTTTTGAAAATAATCAAAATAGCCAATTTGTAAAACTAATTTTTAGAAAAATGTTGATTTAAGTCAAGTGGTTTATTTTTTTTAATTTTTACAAACATCAAACATTTTTTGAATAATTTGAAACGTAATAATACTTTATTCTTTTTGGAATAAGGTATTATATTTCTCAAATTATTTACTATACATATAATTTACATAATATTTTTTTTCATATATTTAACTATAGTCTCAATTTTTTGTCTATATTTGTCAGGTCTTTCTGTTACATCCTGTATATTTGAGACGTGATAATATTATTATATTGTGTGATTCGTTGAAAACGCCACAACCTTCAGATTCAGTGTAATGTATAGTGACAGGAAATGCGATTAGTCTTGGAATTTTGTAAAAGCTCCAACAAGTAATGATATTATATTACGTAGGTATTATAGGTATACCTCCTAAAGGTACACTTAGTCATAATATAGGGGAAAAAACGCAAAATTGTTCAAGTTTGAAATGTATTATTCATTAGTGGGATAATATATCATACGAATACCACGATACGATACAATCATCGGCATCCTTCAGACTTAATTAAAAATAATTGTCCTTACTTAGTTTATTCCGCATTTTTATTTTAAAAAGATAATCGATATAGTAGTGTTTAGCAATTCAAATTTAAATTTTACCATAGTATTATAAACAAAATAATAGCTCATCAGGTAATATTTTGCAAATAATAAATTTAAATCTGTACATTTATCTGACAAGCTAATAAGCAATATATGTTTCATTAAAATGTCGACGTTAAAAACATGTTTATAATTTAATATAATACTTACCCGTTTGTATATAATATTAGGTACAGCAGAAAAACATAATCGTTGTGTTTAAAATTAAAATATTTTAACGTGGACAGAGACATTCATATGGGTATGATAAAAATTATCAAACGGCATAAACGAAAAATTTACGAACAATTTGCAAGAAATACAGGGACCTTGGCATACATTTACTCCAATTTGTTTTTCAATAATATTTCATATATTTGCGTGTGTGTTATATAATGAATTTATTATAATAATATGTACTCGCACATTTTATACATGGAAGTATGGAATGAATGATATTTTTAGGTAGACCACAAAGTAAAAACAAAATAAATAATTATTGTTACTTCTATTTAACTACGATTTGTTGTGTACAATAGTTATTAATGTAGCAGTTACTAGAAAACATAATATAGGTACTTTAATAGTCAAATTACATGGATAAGATCACTGGAGTGTACAAGACATATATTTCTATGACAAAAATAACATCTTTGAGCTGATAACCTTAAAAACAAAGGAAAGAAAGAAGCCAATATATTATTGGTATATATTATTTTATATATTGGACTTTTAAAATTATTAAAATATGTCTATTAATATCGGTGATAAGAAATTTCTAGAAATAATAATAATATGTAAAAACAATAGACATTTTAGCTCCATATACATATATTTTGTTTTTTTGTTGTTAAATACCAACAATTAAAAATAGCCAATTCGTAAATCTAATTTTTAGACAAATTTTGATGGTAAAATGTTTATTTTTTAATTTTTTTTTAAAATATCAATAATTTTTTGGATTAAACTAATAATATGAAACGCTTTCACTTTTTTAAAAATAATCTTATTGGGTATTTCCTGATATAAGTATATTTCTTATATTAATTTTTAGCCATAATATAATTTTCATAATTTTTGTTAGACGTTTCATACTATTATCAATTTTGTATTTTTATTTGACAGGTGTTATTCAGTTAAATCCTGTATATATAGTAGTCGGAGTAAGTAATATTATAAAGATCAAGAAAAAAAAGAATTAATAACCAAGAGAATCTAATCCGGATTCAAGTGAGTGTTTTTATATCAACTGTTAATAATATTCGTATATATTATAATTTATAATGATATCACACTTTATAGTAACTATATAGTGCATTATCCATTGTTCTCTGCAGTTATTTTCTAATCTCACGAAAATTAATTCGTTTTTACGGAAGACTGAACTGTGCTGTATATTTCTCGTATGTGATCTCGACACCACAAGTGAAATTTTGGTAGGCACTTTGAAGACGTATATTATGCATAATAATAGTATTATAGTATTATATTACATAACGCCATCGTCGTAATAATAATAATATTATGTACATATCACTGATCTATTGTAATAGAACATGACACGGTTAAAAGTACTTTTGTGTTAATCAACACATTCGTGGCAATTTGTTATATGAAAAATCCGATGAGATTATTATTATATTATATGGATATTGTGTATACGTTTATAAAAATATTATCGTCATGGGCTCAATTATTATGGTACCTGCGATTTTTAGTAATTTTTAGTAATATAATTTGACTGTTACCAAAGACATTTTTAATAAATTCAACAGGTGGTAGGATACAACTAGCGGACCATTCTAATGATTATGATCAAAAGATATTTTATTCTTAAGAGGAAGCCACAACATGATTTTCGTTTGAGAAAAAGAATCGTTTAGGTATGGTGTGATACTTCTGTATAATGAACACTATGTAGTATACACATTTAAGACGAATGAATAAAAAATAAAATACTCTATTATTTTCTATAATCTATACTAACGTAGTTGGGATATCGATAAGATATTACAAATTAGGTGAGTTTGTGAGATTAATGTACTTATGTATTCCACATTGTATAAATTATCGACTTAGGCATAATATACGAGTTTATAAGTAGGTATAGGTATAATAACAGTGACATTATAAATAATATACACAAATAATGTAATAAAATGTATATAACATCAGGTGGTAGGATAATATACTAGATTACTAGAGGACCGCCGTTCTAATGGTTTTTTTTTTTTTTTTGAGTAGTAGGAGTTTTCATCAATAGGGAAATTCATAGTTCTAACTTTAAAACATTTTTCATAAATTTTAGTTAAGTTAAGGTACCTATATTGTTACTACAGTTTTGTATATCGCCTAGTTTATAAATAGGAATCAGGTACTAGGTATACACTTTTTGAATAATAATGGATATTTACCCGTTGACAGAGACCAAACAATGTATTCTTAAGAGGTTATCACACGCTAACGATTTTCGTTATACAAAAATAATCTTAACGTGTATGTAATACGTCTGTATAATTTCCTATTATGAAGACACAAATTAAATACGAATTTCATTCCCGTATAGATACACGTTTAACAGTAATAAATAAGAAATAATATGTACACAATAGCGGCCGTCATTTGGTGACCGCTGATCTATAATATAATCTATTATTTACGTAGTTTGAATTTCAATTGTAACAAATCGCGTGGGTGAGATGTATTTAATAATTATTATTAAATACAATATTATAATGTGATATTATTTATATAACATAATCAACTATCAAAGAAATGTTTAATAAATTCAACAGGTGGTAGGATGTAGGTACTATAGGACCGCCGCTGCGCCCTTCTAATGGTTTTGGTCAAACGATATATTCATAAGAGGACGTCACACACCGACGATTTTCGTTTGACAAAAATAATCGTAACGAGTGAGTAATAATTCTGTATAATGTCCTTATACGAAGACACAAATTGAATACGAATTTCGTTAGATTAGCACCTACGCATTTGATACGCTATTATAAATTGTATACAAACGTAGTTGGAATTGCGACGGAGAGATTTAATTGGCGTTGTAATCGTTTCCTATTACGCATATACCTGCAATTTATTATTATTATTAACACTTATCCATCGGTATTGTGAATAGGTTTTTTTTTAAAAAATCGATAAAATTACATTTTTTTTTATAAAACATTCAGTGAAACTTCCTTATACAACGAACTTCCATTTAACAACATTCTCAGTTCAACGAAATATTTTTGAGAACCAATTAATTATATTTTAACGAATTTCTCTATAGGTAATCCGATTTTTTTCCGTTGCCCATGAGACTTTGTAATACGGAAGTTTCACTATACCTAAGTAACATCAATAGGTATATAATTTTCAAAATTTCGTTATTTTCAGAAATCAAGAGATTATTATTACCTATACTTGCAGGCTACCAGCTATTGCGTACTTTAAATTAAACTATAATCTATTAATTCTAAGTATAAATTAAAATCAAACATATAAGTTATAAACTACATTTACATAATATTGAACGTACTCGCAATATCCATTAGGTATTGATTTTGATACATTTGTATGTAATATTGATTTATCAGTTATCAAATTTGAGAAACAAACACGAACGAAGCTCTATTGAACAATTTCGAGCACACACTTACAATTCTCCAATTTATTTTTATATAATTTCCCCTCGTGGTTATGTGGGAACTATAATAGAGCAGTAAGTAAAGTATAGTTACTAAGCTTTATAATAGTTGTATAAATATAATAAATCGATGTCAATACGATGAGATTAAATCCATCTAAATAAATATCCACCACCAAATAAAGTTTAAATCTCTAAATGACAGATTATATGAAACAAATAGCTGCGTAAAACATTTGAAATTGTTTTGAAGTCTGTGAAGAAGCCTCGAAAACAAGAAAAATAACGCATTGATATTGTACTTTACTTGGTTTGTCGGTTAGCTCAAAATCTATAACGACTTCTGAGTAGACTGCAGTTGTATTATGTAGTGTATAGGTCCGATGCGTTAAAACGTATCAAAGACTTAAAATCATCGTATTTCTTATAGTTAATTAGAGTTTGAGATAACTTCTCGCACGGATTACAAAAAAGTGATATTCAAAAAATTTGAGAGTTTTGAGTCTTTCAGACAAAGCAGTACAAATTGGCTGCTTATTGGGAAGTGGATGGGATTTGTAACAATTATTGAAATCAAATAAGAGCATAGTTTAGAGCAGATGTATTCAAACTGTGCGTCACTGGAGTTAGCAAAGAGAGCCGCGTCAAGGAACCACAAACCAAAACCTGGGTAATATAAGTATAATTAATATAAATACTATTTAAAATCATTATACCAATTACGGAAACGATACCGAAACACGCGCGACCATTTGATTACCTAGAGTTCATTTCTAGTACCTATTAAAATCATTATTGCTATGATCATTTATGCCTCTAAACTCTAGAGCATTTTTTTGCTAATTTTAATTGCATATATTCCGGACATTTTTAATGCATCAAGTCCCGAACCTTACAGTCATATACGATTATTATGTTCGGGCGTAGTGAAGCCGAGCCAAGTGAATTTTTTTTTAATATAATTTTTATCTTTTAAACGGCACAATCTCTGTGACTATATAATATCTCTGATATACCTACACCAGCTGCACGATAAGAGTGGCGTAAAAAAAGAAATTGGTTCGCCCGTACGAAAAAAATCGGTCGTTATACCTACCTACATTCGCTTTGCTACAGAACGCCCACGAAATGGTATATAACATACACAATAATATTATAATACCTACCAATTGACAATTGGTACGATAACCGCAACGTTTGGTATATACCAGCTGGGTACACGATTTAAAATATTTATCCGATTATCGCAAAAATCTAATTGGAGTTAGGTTAGGTTATTTCGAAACGAATTTAGATATAAGCGTATAGGCTCTCGCCTCTCGGCCTCGAGCAGGATTTTTTTGCCACATTTTTACAGTATAATATGTTCTGTATTTTTTTGTTACGTCTACTTTTTTCCCGAAATTATTATAATATTTTTGAATAAAATTAAATATTTAATGTAATAGCAGAATTTTTCGCAAGGTGTGCAACTGTACACCATTCACACGACCTGCGCGCGGCTATACACGTTGAGACAAAGACTGATGTTACCGCGGTTTAAGATGAAATTAATGAAATCGATAAAAAAAATAGTTTTCATTAAGAGGACGCTATACCCATGTATTTGTTATCTCCGTCTTGCACACGTACGACATGATAATTCTGTTAATATTGTGCTGTTAGTTTTGATATCAGAGTGAATAATATTGACCTATCGTCAATATTTTTAGATAAGAACATTATCTGTAATCAAACGTTGGCGATTTTATGACATTTTAATGTTCAAGCGAGATATGAGTGCGTTTTTGATTTGTGATATTTCACCACATACCCATATTATAATGTTTGAAACATCGAAAAAATCGCCGACAAATAATGTTCCTACCAATGAGTTTGATAACAGGTCAATTCACTCTAATATCAAAACTAATAGCACACTATTGAAACTAGTGAACGAATATTTTCTATGTCGTATACGTTTATAAGACGGAGACAACAAACGCATCGGTAGCGTCCTCCTTAAGGGTGTCGGTGCTGATTTTTCCAATTTTCCGAAATTCTCTACAATTTGAAAATTATATTTTATATTTTAATTACTACCTTAATTATAATACTTTTCTACTAATCTACAGCTCGATACCTATTTAGGGGGGGGGGGGTCAATACGGTGTATTTACAGGGACTTCACAGGAAAAACTCTCACGCCCTGAAGAACAGTCGGATTTTGTTAATTTTTTTTATTTAAAAGAAGAGAACATTTTTCAGGTCGGATTAAAGTCTGAATATTTATTTTACTTTAAATAGTGGTAGAAAAATACGTTTTAAAAAAAACAAATATTGTGCATTATTCAAATGCATATTTTAGCTTTTATGATTGTAATTTTGAAAACGGGCTTTAATCCGACCTGAAAAATGTTCTCTTTTATCAAATAAAAAAAAAATTAATAAAATCCGACCATTCTATAGGGCGTGAGTGTTGTTCCTGTAAGACATGTTTTTATACTAAAGAAAGCACCGGCTCCAACGCCCCTAAGGAAACATCGCATGTTCTCCTGTCTTACTAACGCATGATTACAATTTTGAAATGCTCAATGTTTTAGTAAAATATCGCCAAAAAAAAATCTTCGCCGGTGCCCAGGATAGTAAATCTATAATAGTGTCTATAATAATCTTTCAACTCTATTATTGGTCAATATTATTAAAAATGACACTAGTGAAATGCGTTCTTTTGAAAGTAAAATTTGCCACGCTAGACGGAGAGACAACGCAGCGAGCATACGACTTCTTCTCAAGTATAATATGGAAATTACGAATTACTGGAAAATGTATTTAGAATAGTCGGACTAGTCGTTGTTAGGATATAGAGCTTTAATTTATGCACTGAAAATGTACTAAATATGCATCCAATCTATGTGCTTAAAAACAGATATATGTAATATGTATACGCTTGAAAACAAAAGTTTTTTTTTATTCGTTGAGTTGCATGTTTTTACATTGAAAATTCCAGTAATTTTGTTTTAAATTATACGAGCTTCGAAACATAAAATATACTTTCAAATTCATGATTATAGTAGGCATTTTTTTTTTTATTTGTCAGATATTTCTGTTACACCCTACGTAAATGACATTATGATGAACGGTTTTAATTTTAGCAAAATTTCTAAAATCACATATCGTTTGGGCGAGTTTATAATATAATATTATGTCGTTTGATTGAAATTTATATGAATATGACTAAGGAATTTCCCATTTTCAGAGATTTAGGACTTTCTCTGCAGTTAGTTTTAACTAGTAGGGTTAAAATTCTTCTTGGACACGATTCATTCAAATGTAATATTACATAATATTGCAGTGTTCATAATATGATGTAAATCGTAAAAAAGCTAAAAGCCAAATAAATCGTAAGTAAACACAAACAATTTTCTTGACTTTAGAAGTTTGAAGATAGGTTAAAATACTCAATGTCAAAGCTCACAACAAAAAAAATAATCTTTTAAACCCAAATTTACCATATATTATGTTGCACGCGGGTCAGAGCTGCAGGGGAATATACAATAATAATGTATGAGCTGACATCGTGTTAAATAATAATATATTATTATATTTAATTTCACCCAAACGATCGGTTAGGTTAGGTTAGGTCGAATCTGCGAGTCTGTCGAGTGGCAAATGTCACCGGCACGTGGACTGTTTGGGCGAATTGCGTACCGTTCTGTAGTGTTTGGGTGAATGTGTTTATTCTACCGAAAATACCGTTCGTTTGAATAAGTATAAATTATAGACATATATTTATAGGTAAATTATAATTTATATATATTGTAATGTACATAATTATATTATTATAGAGTTAAACGAATTAAAACAATAAAGTATGAATCACAAACAATGTATAAAATTATTAATAATGAACTCTAACTTCAAAAATATATTGGTGTAGTTATAAATAGGTACCTATATTATTTAGTAGCGTATAGTACGGAAAAAAAATTAATAAAATAAAATCAAAGTCCATAATATATATATTATATCACTGACGCGGGTAAAAATAATTTCAAACGCCCAAACGGTATGAAATAATAATATTATTATGAAAGCCGTCCAAATTTTTTGGTGAAAAATCACACTCACCCAAACGACCACCTGCGATGTCACGTCCTCATATAATATGATAGTACTAATTCAGAGTCGCGGGTCATCGAGTAAAGTCAACACGTCAGACGCATAATAATAACTACTGTGGATATCACACTAACACGAAAATAATTCGATAACAATTCATTATGACAATACGACAACACAGCGGCGTGTGCGTGGAAAAATTTTCGGTGTACTCACGTGCGAATTTTCCGGATTTTCCGTGTCTGTAAGGCGCGCGACGTACTCTGTCTCCGTCCGTGACCACCGCAGCAGCTGAGGCGCACGCGACCAGCGGGTAACTGAACGACTGTCGACTGTTGTTGGTAGAAGTCGCGCGCGAGCGGTCCGAGTGAAAGTGAACGGAGGCGGCGGCGGCGTCTTAAATTTTTATTTTCCTACTGTCTCGTCCGAGCGCACCACGGTTCTGGCCGGTACGTCCACTTTAATACTATTATATATTACTATTATTACTATTATTACTATTATTACTATTATTATTATTATTATTATTATTATTATTATTATTATTATTATTAATATTGTTGTTGTACACCGCGGTCGTCGCTCATCGTCTTCTCGTAACGATAATCATCGTAATATGTCTCTAAAGTAATATACAATAATAATATATATTGTTAATTATTATTACGATAATTGACAAACAATTTACACATAGCAATCTACTCTTCTCGTAGGTTTTTATTTTTCTTCTTCTTCTTCTTCTCCTCCTCCTCCTCATCCCGTGGAAGTCACCGTCCCGTTTTTGGTTTTTCTTTTTACGGTTCGCAAAAATGTAAGTGGTGGACACAACGTGGTCGCCAACGTTGTAATCGGTGCGAGTTCCGCTCAATATCACATTTGTGCACGTCGTTTTGATTTTATTAGCCGGTCGAATTTCCACAAGACTTTGGGTAAATGCAATACTGCAATACTTGAGCTCATTGGCGCAACTAGGGGGGGGGGGCTGAATAAGATTTATCCCCCCCCCACAAATATGCCTTATTGATTTAGATATATGCCCCCTATAGGTGATTTAAATAAATAGTTTTGTTAGCACCCCAGAATTTGAACCCTAGTTGCGCCTATGCAGTTGAGCTATTGCGTAGGTATTTATAGAACTTACATTTTAAGATTATAAGCTCTGATTTTTTCAAGTAAAAATTATTGATGGTATTTTGTAGACTCGGCTCGAATAAAATATTCCGATGTTCCAACATCAGTTAATTAGGTATTACTACTTTATAATATTTTAGATAACCATTTGTTCATTTAGCATCAAACAAAAGACATCGAGAGGAATGATAACCGACAAAAAGATATCATTCAATCAATATCTATGAAATATCTATGATATAATATAAGACACATATTTTTATTATTAAAATAATTGATCGAATGGTTTCAGAGGACAAACATTTTTTGAGTCCGAGTGTCCCTGTCCTTAAAATAATTATTCCAATTCCAACACCGTTTGAATGTGTGGTCAGCGATTCCGAATATTTTTATTTCGTCGTTTATTATATTGCTCATAACTAGAGATAGGATTTTGTTGGTTTTGGATTTTTTCCTTTTAATCCTTTATAACGGTAACCTGCAAGGTACAATTTTTTTACACGCATTATTGATTCAGAATATTTAAATTTTATTTTATTGCATTTTTGGGCATTTGTAGCTATAAGATTATTTTTTGTTTTTTTAACGACATTTTTCATACCACCGGTTAGTAATTTTAGATTTCAATAATATGTTTACATTTTATTAAAACATTTGTATTGTTGACTATTGTTATTTAAGGTTTTATTGTTGTGATTAGATTTACCGCGTACAGCTATGATTTTTACAGACATAGTTTTTTTTTTTTTAGGGTTAAGGCTTTAACTATTAGGTTATTAGTCTGTGGTACTGTAGGGCAGGGTACTGTAGATTTGTTTACACGTGTGTGTTTGTTTTTGGCAGAATTTTTAATTTGGGCACCTGTAGGTATCTGCCATTCCCTGATGGGGGATGGCGGCACTTGTTCTCCGGACACCGTGACTTGCCCGAAGAAAAATGCCAGCCGCGGTCACTCCGTCCCCCAATATTATATTTATATTATACTGTATCTATAAGTCAATTTTTATCGTATTTTTTTTAAAAATAACAATTATATTTTTAATAATTTTGATAGATGTTTTTGGTACTTTTTTAGGTCATTGACATGCTATCTCTACTTATAACTTTATAAGCATTCGTAATAACATGTATGGTACATAGTTATAATATGTTTATCATCAAGGCCCCGCGATTGTTTTAAAGCCTTCGCTATGGTAATAATTTGCGTACCTATACCAACTACATTAAATATTTTTTACTGTCGTAGAAATAGTAAATAAATAGTATAATAAAGTCAGTATATTCACCTTACATAACTTTCATAACCTACTGGTTTAGAAGTCGTAAAATTATTTCTCTTACTCACTCGATTTATTTTTAAAATAAATTTTTACACGCACAATGCTGTCTGCGTGAATATACAGAGCGATTCGCCAAGCATGCTCACCCCCCTCCCTTTTACCTATAATAATGCATTCTTATTGAAATTTAGAGTTTTGGAATTTTTAATTATTAATCAACTATACTAAATAATTTTTAATTTAATTCGGTATGTTTACAAATGACATATACTATTTTTATGTCAATATTAATATTAAGTGCTCTGTAGGGATGATGCAAACCGTATTTATGTATATTAAACTTTGTGTCTTAACTGCTAAGATGAATAACTGTCCATGATTACAGGTTTCGAATATATGGAGGCTATAATAATATGACGGTTTGAAAATGTTATAGTAAATATTAAATAAAATCAATGCTACTATATAGTGTCTATACTAGCATATTCTTAAATAATTATTTCTAAAAGTTGTCCGAGTATTAAACACAAGACTAATTAATATTATATCTATTTTATATTATGCTGTAAGGCCCTTGCAGCCACATCAAAAACAATTTCTTCGTATATGTCTTCAAAAACGAGAATTAGTGGGCTCTACCAATCTAAACTTTAAAAATCTTAATGTTCTTTCAGTGAAACTTTTGTATAAAAAAAAATATCAATTATGTGAACAGTAAAACACTTGGGTGACTGGGTTGATCATACACAAATTGTAAACATAGTATAAGCATAATATGACGCTACTTATGTTTTTGCAAAAAGTCTTTCAGTCAGAGATTCGTTAATTATCTTGGGCCTACACATTATAATTCCTTAACTGTTAATATAAAAAAAGATACTTTTAAAAATGGTATAAAAATTAAGATATCTATTATCTGATATGATCTGAAATGGATTTTTGAAACTTATGGTCAAAACTGAATTTAAATCCTAGTTTGTTTATGTTATATACTTATTTATCATTTTAGATTCGGAGCGGAGCGAGGAAGCTAGCGGTTTTACAATATGGTGTTTATTATTTTTATCATGTATACAACATTTTTACCAGAAGGAGTACTTCGATTTATAGTATCTTTTTTTTTAGAAAATTGGATCAAAGTTGTACTTTAGAGAGGTCATTTTTTGATTTTCTCAATAGTTATTTAATGCCACGGGAAAAACCACCGACAATTTACGAAAAACCGCTAAAAATGGTATTATAATATCAATGCAACTTACAGGCTATAATAAATAATAACAATATAAAATATTTAGACTGACAAACCGTCTCCGCTCAGAATCGTTTTTCTTATACAATGATATTATATCATTGAATTCAATTTTAGTACAATCCATTATAGTGACCCACTTGGAACCTACTGTACAGCAGAGCGACAACCACTTACCCGCCTTTGTTAAATTTCATTTGTTCTAATCGATATTTTGTTATTTTGTTCTATTCATAATTTAATTTGTAAATAACTTTGAACTATTGTTAACAATGTTATAGTATTATAATTGTAATTACGTTGTAACTCTGTGCCTCCGCCACAAGCCTAGCTTAAAGGAGATATTTCATAATTTCACTCTTATTTATGTTATTAAAAATTGTTTACGTGTTATGAAAGAAAAATAAATTTTATTTTAAAACATTATCGACGACTATTACTCGTTTGAAATTCGATTCTAATAAAGGTACGTATTTATAAAATATTTAACAAAAATCGTCAGAAGTACCTGCAGCTATATATTATATATTTCCACAGAACACTTCTTAAATCAGCCCAGTATATATAAAATATATCCTGACCAACTTATCGACATACTGCCAAAACCAAGGTAGCTATAGTGCCTATAGAGACTAAACATTTTCATGGTACCTTCTACCGCCATTTAAAGGTGCCTTAAGGGAAGTACTTTCCAAAATTTGCATTATGAAAAAGTGTTCACAGGTTATGTTCATAACTGTCGGTATTCGTGAAGTTTATATTCATAAACATTACGAGATGATTGTTCATCATTATTATATTTTTATATTTTCTACCAATCGAATAAGTTAATTTTTCTTACCTATTACGAAAAATACTTAAAACAAAATTGTTTTCTAGATTAAAACCAGTTATGAAATTCAAATTTAAATCATAAAAATCACGTATATATTATGATTATAAATTTAAATTTTTTAATTTTTAAATTAATAAATAATTGTATTAACTTTAACATAGTGTTATGATCATTGTTTAGGTAATTAACATATCGTACGTCATCTTGTTATGGAATTTTTCGCGTTTTCTATAAGTTGTAAATGAATTTTTTAGGACATTTTTATAAGTTTATTAGGGCATCGACACCCAGGACCAAGTTATTACCATAAGGTATAATAATTATTATTGACCTATATTTTATATTTGCAGGTCAAAACAACCCTAAATAACTCTGTTGAAAATATGCGCAGCTTACATTTAACGGAGTTTAAGATTAAAAAATCCATGGACAATTAATTGTCACGGGCAACACCGTGCAGGATCATCTGTAGACACATAGTATATGAATGTAAAATGAAAGTACAGTCAAAACCGTCGTTTTTAAGTACACATACAAATTCCAAAAATCAAAATATGAATTAAGGAATTATGTTTTTGGACAAGAAAGTCTGAACCATGAAGATCGCCGCAGCGTGGCTTGGTGCAGTTGCAGTATAGGATCATGTATGTTCGTAATAATTTAGACAGATCATGCAGGTCTCTATTTTGGAGGTTCAACTCTCTTCATACAGCGAATTTAATCGTCACTGTTCTTCAATTATGATTTATGACCCAAGGTCGCGACATAAACTAGTCAGTGAGACGTCTGTTTGGTTATGTAACACTCGACGTTTGTAATATTATTTCTGGCTGAAAATCATTTTGGCCTAGTTATACTATATATTTTATGAAATCGATCGACGTCAGTAAAGGATATAAATGTCCGCAGGTGCAGGTGATGTGATAATAATAGGTTAATCCTCTTTTAGTCGGCACCTCGTACCTATAATCTATATAATCTATAATCTATATATTATAGAAATCAAAATTATTTGATGAAAAACATGTGGTTATTTTTCATTTCAATTTATTAGTAATCACTAATCAGTATTATGCCTGCTTCAGTGTTATTTTATCGATAATCACAATACGGCTCGGCATAACCGTTTTTAATTACTCGACGACGTGGGAGGCAGCATTATTTTTTTTTTATTTTTCTCTTATTGGAGAGTGTTTGTATTGTAGTTCATTTGTCGGTTTGACCTCAGTCCACATTTTCGTTTCGAAAATATTGTCGTCGTTCGGCGACATAAATCATAAATATTATTGCAGGTTCATTTGAACTAATGACTCTTCGGACCGTTTGTTTGTTGATAATTTTAATTGGAGTGACTTCGAGGGTCCATCATGTCTCGCACTGTATCAAACTAATAGTCACTATATATAGAAATTTGGTTGGCTAAACCAGTTTAAAATTATCCCACATTATCCATAATTTAAGATTAAGTTCTGAAAATCTTCACTGCACTTCTACTAACCAATGTGAGTCTAACAAGACCCCAAACAACGAAATTCGCTCTCCGGTTTCGGAGATCTATCTCACTAAATGAAAATGAAAATGATTTTTTGTGGGACTGTTCACACCGACATTTTTCTGGATTCAAATTGGATATGTTCTTTTGTACTTTTGTCAGTTTTATTTTTTGTGTACCTACTCTATTATATTAATTTTTTATTTGCTTATTAAAAATATAAATTAGGTACCTACCTACACTATATTTTATTGACTTTTGAAAAAAAACATGTCTAACAGACAATTTGAAAGTGGTGCATCTAAAAGGTGGAGAAAAATGTTCAAAACAATGAATTAAAAAAAATATAAAGGATTGATGAATAATTTTGAATTCAATTAAGATAATTGTACCCGATTATCAGATTTGTGTCCTTTTTATTTTAGGACAGTATAGAGAATATAGATACAGCCAATATCATATTAATAGTATTTATTCTTAATTTATATTATACTAGAAGAAGCATATATTAATGATTAATACATCATATCTAAGCGTGGTATAATATAGGTATGAGAACAGTGAGTGAATGTATAATTTCATAATAAATTTACCTATTAAATTATGGTATTTAAATTTTGTGTTTTTAGTTTGTTTAATATATCAACACTACAACACATATCAAATAAATAAATAAATAAGTGTCGAGGAAATTTTTTTAAGGGGCCTCTAATTGGTAGTTGCCTCCTGAGACTAGTGAGACTTAGATCTAGCACTGATTTCTAGTATATCTATAATGACAATATAGATATCGATTAACTACGACAGTAATGCCGGTTGAAGTGGGGAAGTAGAGAAGGGGGACTCCCCGGGGCCCTGGAATTTGGGGCTACTAATTTTTTTTAATAGTGCAGACAGTGTCAACAGTTAATGCTTATTATTATTAGGGTTAGGATCTATAATATGCAATAAAAAAAGTGGTTGTGGCTCTGCTGTACAGAAGCTTACAAATGGGTCACTGTAATGGATGGTGTTAAATTTGAATTCAATGATATAATATCATTGAATTCAAATTTAATCATTGTATGAGAAAAACGTATCAGAGCGAAAATGGTTAGTCATCCTATGATATTACTAAGTATATATTTTGATGATATTATTGTGAATAAAGTAATTTATACACAACCTATTTACGTGGAAGCTTGTTTTAAATTTTCAATCTCTAGCTATAAAAGTTGAACATTTTATACATTTTTAACTACAAAATAATTATTAAATTTGATAAATGTTGTCAAAATTTGAACCTAAAATGCTTTAAAAACAAATGGGGCCTATGTATTTTTAATATTTTTCAACTGCTATTGTAACAATATATCAGGCGCCTTGCATTAAATGTTTACGCTTTTTTACCTAACAAATAAAATTGTATTGACATTTATAGAAAAAAAAACTAAAAAAATTGAAAACTGACAATGTCGGTAAACAGCTCAAAAAGAGTCAAAATGTCCTAAAAGGTGATGACACAAACAAAAAAAAAAAACACACATCATTGTAAAATCAACACATTTATTGTTCCACTCAGAATCTAAAATGGTAAAATATACAACTAAAAATGCGAAAAAAATATAATATGAGTACAACTGCTGTCTGCTTGGTCAAAAATACTATAAAATGTTGTTTTTCCATCGGTTTTAAAAACCACGGATCGTTTGTATTTTTACAAAATAAATTCAAATCACAGACAACTGCACTTCTAATGCACTCTGCACAATAGATGACAACTACTGGGTATGTCAAAACACACACCAATTTTACTGCAAGTAGCGTAGCTATGTAGAATAATCTTAAATATTAAACCTAATTTACTGTTGCAGTTGTTAGTACGAGTACGATTTTAAGAATTGTTACCAGAATCACATCGAAATATTATAATATAAATGCAGACAATTATTTATTATATTTTATCACTGCGCTTGTTGCACAAGTGTGCACAACTATTCCCCGATTATAAGTTGTACGTACACGTGGCAAGCAATGATTGACGTATACTAATGGTGTTTTCATTAAATATATTTATAAGCTAACGTACATTACGATTGCTGAAGTGCTTGAATATTGGTAGTGGTCAGTGGAAACTCTCTGTGCTTTCCCCCGATGACACGTTCTTTTTACAAAATCATTTTAACATAGGTAAATACTCACATTATTTTGGTCAATTTTATTTCAAAAATATTCTCGAAAAAGACATTCAAATTCGATCTGATGAATTAAATTCAACATAATATCATTAGCGTTATGGTACTGTACAACAGCACCTGTAGAGTTTTAATTAACTGTAATATTTAAATAATACAAGTTAACAGTTTAATTAGTTTTATTACACAATCTGTAAATATATTATTTTTACAATAAGCGTAAGTGTTGTAATAGATTAATAAAAAGTGACTGAAGACTTGAGCGAAGAATCCATCCAGTGATGGGACTTCTTGGAGTTGTGGATGGGTTTTATTCAGTCAGGAGGTCCCGACACCATTTTCGTTTTAAACGTCTTCCAGGGTCACCTGGAATGCTTAATGTAATTTACATGTATTTTCCTATTATTATTAATATGTACTTATTTTTCTATACTTTGGGCCTCGGCCCGTTTTGTAATAAAATAATAATAAATCTTTAACTAATAGGTACATTTCAATTATTTTTAATTTGAATACATATTATATTATCTGTTTTTCAAAATTATTTGTTTTAATCGTTTATATAATTACTATGGTCGTTATACTGACACACCACCACCTCATACAATATGTACGGCATTATATATTTTGTTTGAGATTGATGGTTGTAGTTGAGCTCAGACATTTTGAGGGACGCTAATTTGTCTTCGAAATTCCTCCTCCTTATTTATTTGTCCAGTTCGAGCACTGATGACATTAGGTATATTATGTACCTACCTATTGTAATTACCAATTGGTCACCGTCGTATGTATTTAACAATAACATCCTTGAGGACCTAACCATTAAAGTCGGATGTACAACTAAATGTGATGTTGAACTATACTTTCACAACGATAGTCTTAAATTAAATTAATGTAAACACTGTTTTTCTACATACTATTATAACGACCTCATAATATTATATTATTATTCGTGAGTATAAGTACCTATATTTAACGTACTTTTGTTGCGTAATTAATTCGGATAATGTGAACATAATTACCAATTAGTAATTACTATACTGCGTTCGCAAGGTGATCATCGTCGCGATTCAGAAGTTTTCCGATACTTAAATAAGTACCTATAAATAAATAGTTTTAAGCGAGAGACGTATACGATTTGGCGAAAATAAAATTGTTTGTATTATAAATTATAATAGTACAATTATTAGTGAATTCAATATTTAGTCGTCGACCTCAGCGAAGGCTATACGTAAATATAATAATATCCGTTCACATGGTTTATAACATATTATAATATTATTTTTAAGTCAACGCATTATGATGTTGTATGCACTGCAAATCGTAATTTCTGCCATTAAGGTGATGTCTGTGCAAAAAAAAATTGTATTAATAGAGGTCGATGCATAAGTTATATCTAATTATTTCTCACCCGATATCGTATACGACTTTGTACATAAATATTTGTACAAATATATCTTCTTACTTCTTATAGTAATTATATACCGGATGTTCAACATTACAGTTAAAAATTATACATTTAAATTGCAATATTCAATTTTAAGTAATCAATATCAAGCATAAAATATAATAGATGAAAAACATAATCAATCAGTGGCGGATGGCGGATCCATTATCCAAGGGCGCCAAAGGAAAACATTACATAATTACTAAGTAGCCTTTCTATAGGCAAACGCCTTAGTTTAATAATAAATACTTAGCTACATTAATATTTAAGATTATAGTTTTTAAATCATTACTTTATCCAATATTATTTATATCGCACATTGAGTGTATAATTTATTTTATTTCTTAAAAACAAAACATTTTAACTTGTATAAGTACCTAATAATATCTACAGTAACACGCAATTATCATAGTAGGTAGGTACCTACAATTATAAAGGTGCAAATTTTCAATCATATGATGTACAAAAGTATGATTTCGAAATGGGGGTGGGGGGCATAGGCGTAGCCAGATCTTTTGTCAGGGTATGCAAGAAGCGCCCTGTGTACCAAAGCAAGCGGTGGGGGGCACCTTCAGTAAAATTCACACTCATAAAGTCATAAGGAAACACTTATATATATAACAATTTTATTAATATACAATAAGGTAAAAAGTTATCAGAAAACGATTTTATGAAAAAATAAGTTACTCAGGTGCAATATGTTTAAACCTAACATCAAGGCTGGGCAAGTTAATGATTTTTTTTAACTGAGTTAAGTTAAGTTAATATGCGCCAATAACAAAAGTTAAAAGTTAATTTAACTATAGGTTAACTCAGTTAAGTTAAAAGTCAATACACACTTTTTGTTAACTTTTTATAAAGTTAAAAAAAAAGTTAATTTGTTTATACAATGCTAGCGTACTTAATATTTTTCCAACTTACTTCTTAAAATGAAAAATTAACTCGTTAATTTCACGTTAATTAAGAAAGAAATTTAGTAAGTCAACAGTTAAATTAATGAAAAGCCAAAAGTAACTAGTTAAGTTAAAAAGTTAAAATTAAATTAACTTTTTAACTTAACTTTAACATTTTAACTCGTTAATGCCCAGTCTTGCCTAACATAACAATCTGATACACAATTTTCAAACTATTTCAGGAATTTGTTTCCCGGAGGAACCGTGTATTTTGATCCAGTTATATTTTACCACCCGTTACATGGATGATCAACGTTTATTATGTAAAATTTAAACACCACCGACACTCCATTGACCATTGGTAACTAAAAGGTTTTCTAAAAAGCTATTCTGTGATGTCCCGTGTCCGCCATTTAGAGGTGCCCGTTAGGATAAGGCTCACTGTACATGAAAAAAAAAAAATTGAAAAATTGTGAAACTTGAACATTGTGGTGCCAGAAAAGAGCACCTAATAGTTGATATGTTTTTATTATTAATTATAATCTGGTATAGTTTTGAACGGACCAAAATCTCGATTAAATTCGAATAGGGACTCAGCGTTGGCGCAGGAGTAGTGATTAAATTGATGAAGGCTGCCGCATGTGATGATTAGACGGGAAATAAGGAATAATTATAATATTATGAAATAATTCAAATTAATTTTTACCGAAAAAAGTAAGCATTCAACAATTGTAAGTATACCGTGGCTGTTCGAGCCACGAGAAAATGAAGTTTCAAATTGTAATTACACAATATTTGAGAAATTAAGAACAATAAATATAACTACAACGACGCTGGAGAATGTCTTGCACTGCAGATTATTAGAAGGTTATTTAATGGTTAATTTTAATATGTAAATTTCATTATATTTCTACGGTATAATGATTTTATTTTTAATAATTGCCTAATGATAAAAATCTAATGCTGCAGTAATTAGGTATCTATAGTTAATTATGTCCTTGTATTATACTTATACTTCATCAGTGAATTTATTATAATAGTTCTCGAACCTGCGAGTTTGAACAAAAAAAAAACGTAAACAGACCGTTTTAATATTTTAGAGTTTTCTTATAACCTAGTCGTGGAAAAAACAATATTATTGTTTGATATAACAAATAGTATACTATACTATCCTTGAATTACCTACATATATGACTAAATAATTATATACTTTATATAATATTATAATGCAAAGAATTATAAAATAAAGATGTAGGTATTAAAACTTACATTGTGGTAATAGATTTCGTTGAACACAGCTGTATAGATAATGCGTAGGTAAAGATCCTATTGAAACGATCAAGAACTCTAAAAAAAATTGTTGCTGTGTCAAAAGCTGTAACCAAAATCATTATCATGTATACCTTCATTCTACAAATTACAATATAATGTATACACTTATATGCAACCATACCATTCTGTAATTTTGTTAGGACTTAGGATTTTGTTTGTTTCGGAGGAATGATTTTTTAAAACCTTCCCAAATTGATTGATCTGTACAACAGCTCTTCCGGTCTAAATAACACTAATTCAATGTACAAGGTTATTACCACACAGATTATTATCAATTTAGATACATAGATACAGCATGAATCACTAACGAGACTGGTCAGTGGCGCAACCAGGATTTAATAAGGGTCCAAAAAAATGTATTTAATTACTGTTCTTCTGTTACTTTCCTGAGAATTCATACATTCATTTTATTGCTCAAAAAACACAATTGTTTAATATACAAGATATCAATATGTTTTGATGACAATGTCTGGGAACCTTTAAAAAAATAAAAAATACTGTGATATTATCCAGAGGAGGGGGACTGGTATCATCTGAGCCACAGATAATTAGGTGCAGCGTATATCGATGGCTAAGAAATCAAAAGTTGTAAGTCCAATTTTTCTCAAAACCGTTCTATAAGTCTATTGGGTTAATCTGGGTCGTCTTTTTAAATCGGTAAAACATTATAAGTCAATATCATAATTAAAACATGTTTTATTTACGCTTTAATGTTTGTGTTTTTAAGATAGGTTTGTTTGCGCACACATATAATAAGTCTTAAATTAATGAGACATACAATAAATATTTTAACATGATCTAAATGTCAAGTGGACAAATATAACAAGTCTGGACTTGTTACTTTTGTCAAAAACCATTCATTCAATTTTGTACTTGCAATGTTTAAGATAATATTGAATTTGTTAATCTATTTATAAAAATGAATATTATGGACGTATTATTTTTTAGAAAAACACTTTTTAATCAATACCATTTTAATCACTGATAATACGCCGATAAGTCATCATAAATATTATTATCATTTGTGTGATAATCCTGTCATGTTGTATTGTACCTAGTTGTGTCTATAGACTTATGAATTTCATATTTTATTTTAATTGGTTAATAGTCAATACAATTTATTAGTAAACATATTTCAACTTTGGTTTGATACTTTACAGTATTATTTTTTTTTTCGTATACATTTCATTTGTATTTGTTATTATTACACCTGTACTGGAGAATTCATAAAATAAAATAATTTTATTTTTAGAATTTGTCGATAAATTATATTGAATACAAATTAAAACTATGATTATATATGGCATAATATATATTTATATTTCTTACTTTTAAAAATGTAATATCTTTAATTAGCATAAAACAACATTACAGAACGGGTTTTATTTGACTAAAAATTTGATGAAAAGTGCTACTTTTTTATATTTCACATTGAATAAAAAATTCCAATATTTTTTCTTTTTTTAACCTTTTTACAACAACTGTATAAACATATTTAATTTTATATAACAGCAAAATTTGTCTTAAGTATATTTTAACTATTTATATCATTAATTAATTAGAGTTTATATTAAATTGACAACTTTTAATATGTCCATCAAAACATTGTATGTCCACGGTAAAAAATATTATAATTGCCATTTATAACAAGTCCCATTAAAATTTAAAAAAACATTATAATTACGTTAAAACAAATGTTAAGACCTAAAAGTAATAATTTATGTATTCTATAGAATATTTTACAGATAAATAAGTTGCAAACTTAAGACAAAAACAAAAATCTACAACACAAATTATTTGGTGTAGAATAATTTAAAACCTTAAAACTGCTCTCCTGTAAATTTTAGTTTTCGTAACATATAACTTTTGGCTTCTTAGACATCGATATTATCTACCGGTGAACTGAGTCTGAAAAACTTAAACGTGTTCGGTAAAGCAAGTCTAATAGTAATAAATATAATAACATTTTTCGAAAAATAATTATCCATCTTTTATCTATCTATATTATATGTATCTATTGACTATTTCTATAAAAATGAATGTACATTGTGTGGGGCTTAAAGACTTGGAAACTACAATTGTCACAATATTTTTCACACGTTATATTCATTGAGGCCCATGGAAATAAAATAATAATTGAACTATTTGAATAGACTAGACGACCATCCGAACATGCGTCCAATGGGATTGTTTTTTATAAATAATTGAAAACAATATTTAATTAATTCTTTGTTATTCAGATGTACAATATAAGGCAATTTCCGTATGTCTGTAGCTCATATAGAATCAAAAACTACTCGACTGATTTTTATAGCACTTTCAGAGATAGTTTTCGAGATATCAGAAACTTAGTTATTTAGTTATTTTATTCGGGCATACCCCTCTAAGAGATGGCATGCAATTCGGATTCACCGTGGTACACCGATGCAAATTTTCCCGCGTCAAGTACACTGCTTAAATCAATATAGCGCCCCATTTTATGTACGTTAATTTGTTCCGGGACGATGGTTGGCTTTACAGCTAGTTATACGAGTATATAGGACATATAGGTAGGTATTACGTATAAATAATAAGTTTGAAGAGTATTTTTTAATTTGATTTTTCTAAGCCTAAATGGAAGTAATCAGTGTTTTTTTTTGAAGATATTACGGCAACCTGCGAGGGAAAAAATACAGTCGTTTTTTAAATTACGTTTTTGAAACATGATATAATTATATTGATTCGGATGGTCTATTTCTTCATAACGTTTGGGTCGAGTCTAACGCGATAATAAACAGAGCAGTAAATGTAACTGCGATTCATATTTGATTTGAAACATATTCTATAGTTTTATTGATGTACTTAAAGAGAATCAAACAGGTGAAATATGTATCAATAAAGGTTATTAAAAAGAACTTACAATTCATATGTATGAATTTTACTACATTTTCAAATACTTAGTACCATTTTAAGTGTGTCGTCATAGCCTATAGGCATACTAATTTCTTTTTTACAATTTTCAATAAAAAAATTATGGTTTTCATTATTAATTTGAACACTCCTTAAATTGCATAACAACTCTATAAGGATTGGAATATATTTTGTACTTACTATATGTACTTGTAGTTGAGTATACTTGAAAATTCCCAAAATCAGAATTCGAACAAAACCTTTATTAATTGTTATTGGAAAATTAGGATGATAGGGGGGCATGTTTGGATCACTCTGTATATGAACAGGTAGCATTAATAAAAATAACCCGTGTTTATATGTTTATACATGATAATAATTGCAGATTAATATTACTAGTTATACTCGTGTAGTCGTGTCCAATTTACAAAGTGCCTTACCTATATACTTCTGTGCCACGCGAAACTAAGTCCAGTCTTATGGCCCACACCATTCTACGGCCTACGGTTACAATTACCATCTGCACAGGACGCTTTGTAGGTAATTGTTTATTACACTGTGGTACTCGGGTTTCTTGTTTAGTTCTTTGACTGCCTTTTAACTTATTTTGTACACATCGCCATGTAAATAAAATATAATTAAAAACACATTCGACTTACAGAGGGTTAAACTATATAATCTATACTAATATTATAAAGAGGAAATATTTGATTGTTTGTATTTAATAGGCTCCGAAACTACTGAACCGATTTAAATGAAATTTTGTACATAGATAGTTTAGACACTGAGAAAAAACATAGGCTACTTTTTAATACTAAAAAAGGGCTGTAAGGGACTGAAAGGGGGTTTAAGGGGCTATACTGGTTCGAATTGAAAAATTATTTTTATGTTGGATAGTCCATTCATCGAGGAAGGCTATAGGCTATATAACATCACGCTACGATCAATTAATAGAAGTGCTCACTCAAACAGGGATTTTGAGATTTACGATGGAAATATTTATTTATAAATAGTTGCTATTGATGGTTATAGGAGAAATAATTAATTGAAATAGTATTTATTTATTATTGGTTGCTATTGGTTAATCGGGCAGATCAGGTACAAGCATGCATCAAATCGAATTTTCACACATTACCTACCAGGGTGGCTGAGTAGCACTCACTGCATTGAGTTACACCAAAAAGGAGTTGAAAAATCACAATTTGTTTAAGAGTTGTCATTTTTTACGGGCCACAAGGTGCGCAGGATGAGCTTAGCCTATATTATATATCGGAATTTAGTACGGTTGGGTTAGGTTAGGATTATGTATTAATTGATTATATTAATCCACCGTATTATATCTTAAGTTTAAATAGTATAACTTTGATACTTTAGAGTTAAATCATACACTTACGTACAAACCGCACTCGGTCCGCGATCTACCGCAGGTAGATTGCCTACTTGATAATATACTGCTGCGAATCAGAATTTTTATTCCAGGCAACAGAAAAGTTAAGATAAATTTTGAACACCGTACACCAAATATTAAATAACGAATTGAACAAAGTTTGAGTCATATAAATTGGTACATTTAACGGGCAACGAAGTGCACAGGATCAGCTAGTATAATATATAGTATATATATATTTACTTTTGGATCTGAGGACCGTTACCTACCACGGCGGTACGGAACAAATTGAATGAACACTGAAAATGATGTTATCACGTAATAATAATCAAAATTGAAAATATTTTACAGTAATTAGCCACTTTGTTTGGTGTTCAACTATTTTATAATAATTTACCCATCACACAATTTAATTACTCATTTAATTTATCTCACTTGTTTTTGCCAGTAATACAAATATTACCTAATCTCAATAAATACTGTAACATAACAATTATATACGCATGAGTTATATATAAGTGTTTATATGTAACTGCAGGGCTAGGCATATAGGTATTTTATGACTTAAAATAATGTTGTTTACAGGGAGCAAATACGTTATATCTAAATAAGTACGTGAATATTGTATACCTAATTTATTTCTATTATATTTGTTTATTTATTGTATAATTTATTTTTTAGATTTATTGACAATTTCCGGCCCGATCAAGATCAACACATTTTTAACATCAATATGATCGGGGGTGGGGGTTCGATCCACAAAACTAAAAAGCTGTCTATTTTTTCTGGGGGGAGAGCTTGCCCCGCCTACAATTTCAGACTATAGGGAGGGGAATACGGTAATAAATAAATTTTAGCAATTTTTCGCCAGTTCATCATAATGCGCAATAATGTACGACGTACATAATTTACGAGTTATTATAACTGAAAAATGTAATGATAAAAAAGAGTAAAGTAATTAACCACTCTACTATACAGATTTCGAATGTACCTTGACATTGAGAGTAAGTCACAGTAGTAGTATATGTGTTAAATATGAATTCAATGATAAATCAAGGCATACGAAAAACGATTCAGGGCGAAGACATAAAAAGTTTAATAATATACATAAAAATTGTGTGTATATTAATGAGTTAATATATTTTTATATCAAAATTTTTTATTTTTATTTATCAAGTACCTTTGGTTATTTATTTTATAATAAATTACAAAAAAAAAAAAAATAAGAAAATCGTTTGATAAGAAATTATTATTTTTACGTGTACATTTCATCAAATTTTAAATTCCAGACAAAAAATAACAGTGGAATTATGAACAATTTTCTTTTAATTCTAACAACTTATGAGGAACCTTGTATTAAATTTTCAAGGTTTTTGACCTTGAAAACAATTTTTAACGACGTTTCTAGAAAAAAAACTAAAAAAATTGTGAATGTCAAATGTCTGTATATAGCTCTAAATTAGTCAAAATATTTTGAAAATGTTATCATGTATGGAAAATACTTCTATAAACATTGGTAAAAATTTCAAGTATCCGCTGTTATTGATTTGGATTTAAACAGAAAAAAAAACCAAATTTATTTTATCGTATACAGTTTTGCGTAAAAATTCCTGTTTTTTTTAAATTTTATTCTGTTTTTCCCTATTATTTTAGTAATATTCTTAGTTCTTACTGCCCCAAAAGCTGATAACGGACAGAAAAACAAAAGTCGGAATCATGTTATACGCTATTTTATTTTTTATTTTTATTAATCATCATCTATTTTTATTACCATTGATTATAAATATTATTAATTATTATACTTATAAGTTATAAGTCATAAAACTATTATCACATTAGGATAAATGATTTAACCAAATTGTACTTTAGGCAGTGCTCAAAATGGACAATTTTCTTAGTGTACAAAAGTGTAATGTCCCGTTTTCCCTTTTTTAATACTTTAGTTATACTATATGCTTATGAAACTTTGCTCGTACTTTTTACTTTTTATACCTCTTGACATCGCTCCGCTCAGAATTTTAAATCAAGAGATCAAATGAAAACCAACAGAAACCTCAAATAATGAATTCACCGTTAAAAAAAAAACAATTATCTTATTTTCCATCATTATTATTTATTGGCGAGTTCGTGACCCCAACACCAGTTTTTTTTAGGTGGATATTTTATCAATCGATAATATAATTATAGATAATTTTATCTTTGTATCCGATTTCAGCATGCGGTCGGTGTACATACTAGCTACGACTCGTTATTAATTGGCCTAAAAAAATGATGGTAATAATATTTTGTTCGCATACAGTGTGTACTATAATAATATGTGTCGTTGCGTAAAAGTAAATAATTCATACATAATTTGAACCATGGACGAATTTTAGTCGATTTGGCGAGCTTTTACTTATCGTGTACCTACCTATATCATTCATTATATTATACCCTAGTGTAAATATTATTAAATATTGTGATAACGCCACTGAGTACCTACCGCCGCCATATCAGTGACATTCCGACGATATATTATTAATTATTATTATATTACCCGCGCGAATTCGTTTATGACAATTCATATTTATTTTATTTTATGTACAATAACATAAATAATAAATGATAATACTATGTCATCCTCGAAATCAATAGGACTCGGATTTAAATGCAAATTTTTATTTTTCTGAATGTCCTGAACTGCATTGAGTTCAAAATTGTTTCACAAGTCAATCAATAAAAACTTAAAAACAAAAGTTTAATTTTGTATTTTTATATTTTGAGTTTTTTTTTTCGTACATTTTATAATAATGGATAAGATTTAATAACAATTTTTAATTTGCTGTAACTATCACGAAAAGAGAAAAAATTAAATACGAATCATATTTTATTTTGCATCGTCATATTGTTTTTATTACGGATTCATCACATTATGTATAGGTAAGTACTAATAGTGTCTAAGACCTAAGTACCTACCAATATTTGAACCAAACCAGAAATGGTGACTGCACATTGACAAACGAAATTTTCATCACGTGCAGAATTATACATAAAGATAAATACATTTTATATAGATATAGGTACATTAGGGTGGTCCTTAACTATAGATGGGAAAAAAAACACCAATTTTTTTTTTATCTCACCTCCTAAAACAGTGATTATACATATACAAAAATTAACCATACAAAATATAGGATCATTCGGATAAAGTTCACCCGTGCCTATTTGAACTTAAAGTTTGAACTTTTAAAATTTTCAAAATT
Source organism: Metopolophium dirhodum (assembly GCF_019925205.1). NCBI lineage: Eukaryota > Metazoa > Arthropoda > Insecta > Hemiptera > Aphididae > Metopolophium > Metopolophium dirhodum. The sequence continues at coordinate 17,750,953 of NC_083564.1, forward strand.
GTTGAAGTTTTTGTACTCATGTCATAAACTACATTTACAAAAAGGTTTGTTCTATAATTTGTTTAATATATTTAATTTTTGGTGTGCTAATGTACCTTAGTATAAAAACTGTCTTTTTTAACATTTCCGTGAATATTTTAAAAACTAAAAATGTTAACATATTATATTTAAAATAAAATGTAGTACCTATATAAAAATTGTATAATGTAGCTTAAACTGATAAAAATATAACTAATATTTATAACTGTATAGCTAGGAGTATATAATCATGTCTGTAAAAAGGGCTCGTCCACAAGTATAAAAATATATTAATAAACAAAAGATAATATAATTATGTAAAACAAAAATGTAATAATAAAAATCGGTTTCTTGATATTATTATACCTATACCCATTAATGTATTAAATGTTTAAACGAAATAATAAAATAAAGCTACTATGTAGTTGTAATGGTGCTTAATGACTTATTTTTTAGTCTGAAACAACCATGTGATATTTTCTTGAAAAGTATTATGAAGTGAACCACCGACAACATTATATCACGCATAATAACAACGACATTATTATACTATGATAGGTAAGAACTAAGTACCTATATAATAAAATATATTACATATGATTAGCAACAATACGTAAATACGTAATAATTATTGTAATATTGTATCTACCTAGTCTTTTTATAACATTGCACTGCAGCATTTATCAACCATGACCCACTAATGCATTATGTAAGTCGATATTTTTTTGTATCAATAAAAAGTAAAATCCGTCATCATACAATACCGTGATGGTAGGTAGATAATAACACCGATTATATGGAATAAAATATCAGTCAACAATAGTAATAATTTTTGTGATTCGTGTAAATAATTCTGCTCTATCGACAATAACACAATATATGATACCCATAAAGTATATAAGGCTATTTAACATATTAATATACAGAGTGTTATGTTCAGTGAAAATATGATACTCACCCCTTTTCTTTTGTCCTCAATCAACGAGTTTATACAAATTCTGATTTTTTGATACACCTAAGAACCATATATTTTAGAATACTTAGATTTATTCATACCATCAAAGGAGTGTCCTGTGGCAATCCAAACGTTTTCTTTGTTTTCAAATAGACATGTAAATGATCTTTACAGAAGGTACCTTTAATGTAAGAAACCTGAATGGATTAATATACATGGAATATCCTTAATCATATTTTTAATGTAAATTTAAAATATTATTCCCCACGTCTGAATCCCATTTAAATCTGAACATATCAGAAACCAATAAAGAATTTGTTAGAAAAATGGTTAATGATGTTGGTATTTTCCTTTATATTACGCTTAATATAAATTTAACATTGTACAAAAATAGGTATTATAATAAAAATTATTTAAAAGACCTTAATCAATGGCGCAACTAGACATTTGAACTAGGGGGTGCTTAAGCTCCAGGTTTTTTTGTGATTCAATGGCACCTAACACCCAACGATTTTTTAGGGGGTGCTAATTTTGATTTAAGGGATGCTAAGGACCCAAAGCACCCCCCCCCCCCCTAGTTGCGTCAATGACCTTAATCTAAATCATATTAGGTACGTAATAATAAAAAAAAAATAAAATTGTAATCATTTCCATTGATTAATTCCAATATTAGTATTGCATTTTAAATTGTGTTGTATTTGAACTAGCTGCACCCACCCCAAGCTATGCATTTGGGGCGGCGTCATAAGCTATATCTATACGCCTTATAAAATCTTTTTGAATCTTCATGATGTAAACATATTAATTATAATTAAAATATTTTGACAATAAACAATATATTATTATTATAAACAAATTACGAATCAAAATCAAAATTCTAACAAGTAGTGTACTGTATTAATTTTTCAATGGGAAAACATTTCAAACCATACCATATATTATTATCATATATTGTGATACGGCTGATTCCCCGCGAGAGTGGCGGCCATTGTACACATTTTACGCAGTATTTCATATTTAAGTGCATATTATAACTATTAATTGTATTATAATATTTTATTTTTTATTTATTTTGTTTTATTAAAATTATTTACAATCTATATAATACAATAAGTATAATAAGTAAATTTGATAAAATGATAATTAATGGTTATTGACAAGATGGTAGCATATTTCATAGGCAGGCACTCAACTACCTGATATTATAACATTATAATAATAAATTACGAAGACTCACGAGGATTTTTTAGATATTGAAGGACAATCCATATTTTCTATTTTAAAATTATTATTGTATATTATATTATTATAAAATAAATTATAGCAGTAACAATAAAGTCGCACGAGAAGGCACTTGAAATTAAAAATACGAAATTACGAACTACAGCGGTGGGCCATGAATGATTTTATGGGCTCTCAACCTTGGTCAAGGAGCAAGAACAAGTCGGATAATATTGACCACGAATGAGCCATTGACATATTTAAAACTTTACGGTCAAAGGTTGAAAGACGTCGCTGACTTTAAAAAAAAATTATTTATTTTAAAAGTGTACCTGAGCAATAATAACTAATAAGTCATATTGTTATATTTAAAAATATTTATGATATTATGAGGGGTTAAGATTATGAAAGGTTTTTATTTTAATGATATATGATTTTGGGGCGTTCAATATAAATTAAACGTGTGGTTTATTTTAAAAGGTCGTCATGATCATCGCACTAGCTGCTGTTGTCATGCTGAAGTGATGAGAAATATTTAAGACTAATATTTTGAATTTGTATTTATAAGAATTTATGATATCAAATTTATCCAAAAGCAGTTTTAGGATTTTAAGGGACTAATCCCCCCCCCCCCACGATACTCATAGTACAATTTATTCCCGTGCCACAGCTTCGATAAATGATAAGGTGTATACATATAATCATTATTGTTATCATATGATTATAATATTATCGAATATTCGAATGCGATGTTTTTACAGTACCGTTTAGGCATAATAAGTATAAAATATGTAGGTATATTAACGACATAGTGTATGGGTAACCAACGATATCGATGATGAGTATTGGAAGGCGCGTAACCTAACATGCGGTAACTGCCTGCATATTTTGAATAAAACGGAAACACTTTTAATCAATTGGCGTGCTCGACTTTTTGGAAAAGGGAGACGGGGAATATGAATTTTTGACTATTATCAGACCACGTTATGGATGACAGTAAATATACTCTCATTGCACGTGGCACCCTCACCTCCCCCCCACCACCCATGAGAACGCCCCTGCTCCTGGCGTTACAATATCAATATTATAATTATAATATGCAATATAGTCGGTTGTCTACTAAAGAAACTAGAAAGACATCTCTTGACGCTAATTCACATCCAGATATAAGTGAAATCCTCGAGAGTCATCGTCAAGTGTCAACCATAATAGTTATATTAAAGATCTAAATTTTTGCAACTTACAATAATAACATGTTTCAATACGCACAGTGCATCACACAAATGACATTTTGGCACAAGTCTTACTGCATTTCAATGCGTCCAGTGAATAGTTTCATAAATATATTGACATACATAATATGCAGGCATAACTGCATGCCAGTCTGATGCGCGTGTGCTCCCGTTTGCATTTTTCATGACTGAGCTGTATACATTAAAATACAGTGTGATTCACCAAGCTCACCTCCATTTTTTCCTTTAATAGGTAATAAATTTAAATTTAAATTCTGATTTTTGGAATTTTTAAATTAAACTCATAGACCATATTTTAAAATTCTTGAATTTTTTGCTCTACTTTAGGAGTGTCTTGTATCAAAAACTTCTGTTTTTCAAATGAGAATCCCCCTTTTTTACTGTTAATTATTAAGTGGTAAATTGTTTTAAAAATTTTGATGTACCTATAGTTCAAAATTCGAATGAGTAATTTCTTAGTTATTAAAATGTTTGTATTAAGGATAATAGTCCTTAAAAATGGTTTGAAATAAATATAAAAAAAGTAAAACTAAATCTAGTATTTATTATACTTAGGCCATTTTTACAAATGATTAATATTGATAGATTAATATTTATGACTAAAATGTTCAAATCACCATAGCCCCCATATCTTATAAACCCATTATTATGGACCTTTTATCTTTAGAGCACAAAGTTGAATAACTCAAAAACTACCCATACGAATTTTCAGGAAAATTTCAGGAAAATTATCCACTGTATGTGTTCTCGTTTGAAAAAACAGAAGTCTCTATATCTACTGGACACTTCTTAAGTAGTACAAAAAATCTAAGCAATTTGAAAATATGGTCTTAAAGTATAATTAAAAATTTCAAAAATCAGATTTTGAATAACTGCATTATTGAAGAGAAAAAAAGAGGGTGAAAATGCTTGGTGAATCACTCTGTATACTCGCATTATCAAAATATCGACCGTTATGAGAAAGTCGTTACGAAGAGGAATGTAATACTATGAAAGTCTTCCGACTAAAAGATTTCATCTAATATTGAGCTGAATTTATTAATAGATTCTAAAATAATAATGATAATAATAATCGTGTATACAAATAATAAATAATTTACATTAATTTATATATATAGGTATATATAATGTATATATAGGTACATACCTATATGTAATTAGATCAATATTAAAAAAAAAAAAAAACAACAAAATAATAATAAATAAAATAATGCACGGGCGAGTTAGATTTTGTACAAATAAAAAAATAATAATAATAATAATAATAATAATACAATATAGGTATTATAATATATATAGTTTTACTTTTGTGCACACAGAAATTACTGAACCGCGGTCGACACAGTAAAAAATCGTAATGTTTTAAAATAATAATTTTAATAAAAAAAATACCATTCGATCAGTTAAAAAAAGTAAAGTAAAGTATAATACCCGCCTGAGTAGTCGTCTATATATAGGCGCGCGTAAGGCGTGCGAATTCAGGATTTAAAAATGATTATTTTAACATCCTATAACGTACCCGTTGTCATCTACTCGTTCACTAATCGGCTGCATATTACACCGTACGGTAATTTATTCAATAAATAAAATATTTCAAACGATCATTTCATTTTATTTTATACACACCGTGATGGGTAATATTTTCGAATGCAGTTCGTCGCGGTAGTCATATACTATTGTAACGCAATATTGTAATTAATAATATAATTATTATTACGATGATTTGTGTACAGCTCGTGTACGCAGAGAAACGATAAAACAATAATATAATAATAATTCTAAACATTCACAATCACAAAAATAATTGAACAAGTATTGACAATAATACATTATTGGATACTTACATATTATTATTATTATATCAGGGGTTCGTACAAGAGTGGGGCTCAGTCGTTTTATAAAAATTTACGAGAAGTTTCCGAATATTTTGTATGTTGTATAACAATATATCAACGCTTTTCGACGGGGAATCAACGGAAAACATTCATTCGAGGGTTATACATTAATATTATAAGTAGTTATACATACTAAAATGGCAAAGTTGATGGCTTTTCATTGGTCATCATTTACATACAACACTGTACCTACTAAACTATATTTAAGGTAATTTATCACATTACTTTTTTTTTCATTATTCAATCTGTACAAACATAACACATAATAATATTATTTTAACTTATAAACGTACAGTTTTGTGTATGCCTATACACCGAATGCCTGACACGCAGCCATTCGACTTGTTCGGCAAGCACCGTATTTTTTTCTGTTCATCAGTCATCATGAACTTTTTACAATTTAACAATGATAATAGTTATAATAATAATAATAATAATAATACTAATAATAATATCCATCGACTACCGCTATGACGCGGTTTTTACCCAAGTAGCTGGCACCCATTGCGGTTCTCTTTCTAGACTATTTATTTCGTTTAATAATTGGTGATACGCTCTCTCGGTATCGTTATTGATGATGATCATGTCGAAGTAATGGCCGAACTTGTCTTCCATTTCTCTCGCCTTTTCAATGATCTCTTTCAACTCTTCCTCCTGCAAAACAAAATATTGTTCATATAAAGTCATGCCACCGATAGATATTTAAATATCTAATATGCAGTATATTTGATCAAGTAAATAATATATTATAACGTCCCGCTTTCGAGCTATGTGTCCCGCTGTCCACAACGAACGCAAAAATATCTCGCTTTGAAAAAACGGCGATCTGTGGCTATTGCATTATCAGAAGATACTTGGCCTATATAAATCCCCATGGTTAAAATTGATTTATATAATATTAATTAAAGACGTTATCGCGGCCGCCGACCACTGAAAGATATAACAGGAAAACCTGACAAACTTCTTAAGTTCTGTATTTTAATTTCAAGCTGCTCGAAATTAGCTCTGTTTTAATTTTCTTTAATAATTAAACATAAATTTTCACTTATTTTTAACAGTTTTTTCTATTACGTTCAACTGCGTTTTACTATATTATTATTTTTACTGCTGTCATTTTACGCAAAAAATAATAAGACAATTATAATAGATCGATGTGTTTTTCCTATTACAATTTACAAGCGTTCCACTGCGGGGGTAAAAATGTACGGTAACGTTAAGTTTATGACACCGCAGCAATGCATACTTTGTAAGGTTCGCCGTTCTTTAGTCTCTTTTGGCGTAGTTTTTCCAAGGACGGTGGAGCTACAAACACGACGAAGGGCTTCAAATCAGAACTCCGGAGAATTTTCAACGACTGCGGGTGTAGGTTTAACACGCATATCTTACTGTAGTTTACCACCGATCGGATGGCGTCCAGCGACGTGCCTGTAAATTTATGATTTTTTACTCATTAGTACCTCTATAGAATGAATTTTATAAAAATTTATGTTTTTTTATTTCATAGCGTAATATATTACCGTAATAAGCTTTCTCGTATTCACCGTGTTCAACAAACTTCCTCGACAGAATGTCCGATTCAAACTGAACCCTGGTAATGAAGTGATAATCTTGACCATCTATTTCACCATCTTTTTTCGCTCGGCTAGTATCTAAAAAAAAAACGATAGTATGACAAATTAAAATATTTTTTATAAGCCCATATAAAATGTATGGAAAAATTAATTAGACTAATGTGCAGTATATTTAATAATATTAAGCTATATGGTCTATGATTATACTTACGGGGAATAGCAGCTGCAAACCTATCACGGTCTTCCATTAATCTTTGCCTGAGCTCGTGTCGGCCAATGTTAGGTGGGCCAATCAACACAATTGGCCTTTTATGGTTTGCCCGTGGATAATACAAGGCCACTTCTTCATAAGTCAGTATCTCTTCGGCTTCATATTCTATACACGATTAATAATATTGTTATGCGTCATGGACATTTGTTTTAATAAACTAGGTAGATATAAATATTAAAAAAAAAATTTAAAAATAGATTTACCATCAGAGTTGGACGAATAAATAGGATAACCTCCGTCTTGATACAGTGACTTTTTTTTCCTTTTTTTCAGGTTCTTTTTGCCACAGAGAAGCGTATTTTGTTTTTTAGGTTTATTTTTGTCAGGCTTCTCGCCGGTTATGGTTTGTTTTAATGCTTCACGCTGATGTTGAAAAGATTTGCTTGGTATAAGACCAGCCAGTGTTTGATCTTCTTCGCCCTCTCTGAACGCCTGCCACCAGTTGGCGTCTTCCTGAGATATAACATGTAAGATCTCACCCTTTTGGAAACTAATACCCAGTTCTCTGCATGGGATGTAACCATCGTCTTCGGGGTCGTAATCGAAGTGAGCTTTCATATGCATCTGTAATGGAACATAGGTAATATTAATAATGTCAAATAATATATATTAAATCATGCAGCAAACAATATTCGTAGACCCGTAGTAAGTACCTATTGTATTTATTTTAAATGTATTTATAGTATAATAAATCATTTCACTAGGTATGTCAATGAATGACTTACATTTCATATTATTCTAGGATATATTCTATTAGAATACAATTATTTCTATCTTTTGCATTCTGTTTAAAATTTAACGCACAATATTTGTAATTGTATATGTGATAAAGGTACCTTATAAATGGTATGTAACATTTTAACAAGATTAGATAAAATATGTTTTATATATATATTTGTATTTATAAGATTAAAATAATTGAGAATGTTAATAGGTAGAATTTTAATTTAAAAAGGACTACCCAGTTCAAGTACCAACGAAATACCAAGCAAAACATTTAATTAGATTTAAAAAAAAACTTACGATGAAATTTTCTCGGTTCCCGTTTATGTTCTGATATGTAACCCGATTAGCACTCGGTACAATCATGAATGTTAGAGGTCCAGTCATCACGGACAGGATATCACAGACATCATTTATGGACTTGCCGCGCATTTCTACACCGTTTACCTCCAACACTTCATCGCCCTCGTGGAGCAGTCCACTTTTTTCGGCAGCGCCACCTCTGACTATTCTGCCAATGATCACCGCATCACCGTCGTTTCGAACAGTGGCACCCTGTAGACACAAGACAAGCGTTTTATGAGTTTTTGTTTGAATGATGTGAAAAAAAAAGTTAAAACAATACGCACCAATGGTTCGTTGGTTTTTTCAATATTGATTATTGTGATGTTGGGAGGATGTTGGTCGGTGTTGTACATCGATGAATCGTCCACGGGTAACGTGACCGTTACCTCGGTAGTAGCCTCGTCGTCTTGCGGCAACACGTCCTGAGCTATAGTGTCGTGGGCCCAGAGCACGCCTTCGATTTCGTACTGGGACAATAGTTTAGCGAGTTCCGATGCTTCGGGCAAGTCACTGTTATGAATGTTCTCGAGACACTGTTTTAACAAAAAAATTTAAAAATTTAAAACGGTACTCTCGATGGAAACACGAAATGGAAAAAATAACAACAATATAATACAGTGCAGTGGACTTACGTCTCGGACCAAATTTTGCGCTTCCGGAGTCACTGGCTTCTTGGTCGTGGTGGGAGGCCACAACTGCTGCACCTTGTTGTGCACGGACAGCACGCGGACAAATTCCGGGTTCAGCAACAGGCATTGGATCACGGCCACGTCTGGATCCGACTTGCCATTGATGTAGATCCCGTTCTTTTTCAGCTGCAAGTGTACCCTCTGGAGCGCGGCTATCAGTTCACCGTACCCTGCAAAACAACGAAGACGACGACGACGACGATGATGAAAACGTCTAACGACCTGTACGCAGTGTGCGGCGACGTGACTGACGAAAAGTTTATATCTATTATGATAATATTGTTATATGTACGTACGTCGTGCACGCGTAGGTTTATGTATATACCGCGGTACAATATACGCCACGCCGCCGCACACACGCTGTATAATAATAATAATAATAATAATAATATTGTCGTCACGAGTGTTGGTGACAGGTTGTTATGCACAGGGCGTGCTCGTGGTGGCCGACTGCAAGTACCTATGTAGTAGAATACTATAGAACGACGTGACCTGAATGCCAGACGACATCATAACATCACATATAGCATTCCATTACGGTGTTTCCGACCGGAACACAATGAGGATACCCCTCGTAGTTTCCCCCTCCCACCACAGCATAGAAACCTACCTGGTTTTTTTTTCCGATTGTAAACGACGTACGAGAATCGCGTCGCGCTAAAAGGGAGACTATATAAGTCCGGCCAGTGATACATCTTGAGAAAATTGAGAAAATAAAAAAACCGTGTGCTGAAATGGCTTTTATGAAATACCGGATTGACGTAGTATTTGCCGCCAAAGCTCCCTAAACCGTATTTTAAGAGAGACGATAAAGGGGAGATTTTCCGGGGATTGCTTAGTTTTTGTAAAAATATGGTGGGAGGGGCGCATCATTTCAATGCGCCACACGGGACAATTACATGTTTAATAATTAATATTTTTAATGTCAAGTTTGTGTTAATCGCATTAACGTTATAGAATCGTAACATGTTATATATTTATATTATTATGTATATATTAAAATTGCTCTATGTGCTTTTGAAATGTGCATATCAATTTCTGTTGTTATCAGTATTATAAATAAATATTACCAGAGGCGTTGAAAGATTGTTTTGCTTATGGCAAATGTCACAGATTAATAGTTGGAGAACTAGTTTTGTTAGCACTTGTGGGTGGGTGGATTGCATAAGTTTTAAAAATAATTATGTCATAGGCGTTTTAAAAGACATCGAGGTGCCTCTGAAAATTACCTATTACATTTTAGTCGGTTTACGAATGGTAAATCATTTTAAAAACAAATTAAACTATAGTATAATATAGTAGGTACCTATCAAGTGCGCGTATAATATTATTATAAAGGAAACTGGACAAAAATCACACTGATAAGTATAATTATTTAATTCTTAAGCCTTATTTATTGGATATTTTTTTATTCTTAAAGTTTCTGCCTAAACAGGAGTCGTCAGCAGCTGAGTATACTTTGATGGAGTGGAGATGAACATACGTATGCCCGCGGGTGGCGCCACTCTGGTATATTCACCGTGTCAATTCGTCTTGTATTTAGACACACTCACACACTTAAGACCCGGCTGTTATTGCTTACGTAATATTATGTATATACTTTGCTCGAATGACTTCGCAGGGACCTTTTCGGACGACGAAACAACACGAACGCGAAGACGACAAAATTAAAAAGACAAAATCGTATTACTCACCCACAACCCTGTATATCGGCTCGTACGGATCCTGCGATTCTTCTTCAGCGTCGTCCACCGCACCGATAGTGGTGCGGTTGTTGTCCTCGTCCTGTTCCGACGAAAACCCGTCGTTGACGATTCCCGTTTCCGGCGGTTCGTGTTCGAGCTCCCGAAGTTTTTTCGACCCTCTCATCGACCGATTGAGAAATTCGTTTTGTTGAGCGACCCTGTCCTCTTCTTCTTTTCGCTTCCGCAGCGCGTCCTATGTGCAAAAAACAATCGTCGTTATTACAATAATATATTATAATCACAGATACGCAGCACTATTATAAAATAGTATTATATTATTGTATAGGTTAGGTAATATTAAAATATTAAAATTATTAGAAAATTTCGATTTCTGAGTAAGATTTTCAAAAATCCTCCACAGAAACGCCCCGCGTGAGAATCGGCGGTATACGTATTATAAATGATAATATTATATAAGTAGGTATGTACCGCCGATTCCAAAACCGTCGTCTGACGGTGGTGAAGTTCCATCACCGGAGTACGCGAAACCATCGCGATAAAATCGACTGTCATTCGGATAATAATTACGAATGTATATATTATTATTATAATATTATAATACACCATCACACACATTCGATATGGCCACCAGCGTGTCACTCGGACGTGCGTACGAGGTAGTCTGACGTACGTTAAAAAGTTACGCATAAATCCCGACGTTATAGTATGTATTATTAGGTATTATTTTGTTATTATGTTTACGGTCCGGAGGACGACCGGATAAAGCTGCTGCCGCGTATACCTACGGCACATCCGATTGGGAGGAGTAATGCACGCGCGCCGCGACGTATAGCTTCGACAAGGATATTGTATTATTGGTGGGTATACCTAGGTATAGGTACCTATATGGTATTTTTCGTTTGTTTTTGTTTCCTACGATCATTATCGGACGACCACAAAATATATTATTGCCGTCGGTATATGTATATTATACGAAACAACGACAAAGTCATTACTACACGATATCGCGGGGCCGAAGTAGGTTCCGACCAATAACGTAGCAACTTTCGGTCGTATACTCGAGAAACTATTTACCTATAATCTACAAGAGAGGTCATCATCATCATCGTCGAGCGAAAGAAATCTGCACGAATTTTCTGAGAAAAACAAAAATGCATTTTTTCCCATATTTATTACATTCAATCGTACATTGTGTGTCGTTATGAGAATATACAAATAATATTGTATATTATGGCTGTAACGATTCGTAAGCGTATTTTATGTGTTTGCATCGCGTTGCACGTATTTTTCACAATAATATTATATACCTTGCACGGAGACAGACACACTCGTCTTGTTTGTTCTCGGCTTAGAGGTTTATTGATAAATATTATCGTAGTGTATATTACATTATTATTATTATTCATGTTTCGTATATTGTGCTGCAGGTCTCACTCCCGGCGTTGTGATACAACGATATTATTATATCCGAGATAAGACGAGACTTATTTTATTATTATTATTATGACATCAAATCGACACCTGCACGCACGGTCACCTATACATAATTATATAATTTCTGTGGTTCTTAACATATTATGGTTGAGTCGCTCAAATTGGCGAGTGGAATCGCGAAATTTGATGTTCGAATAAAGATGCAAATAATTATTTAACGCTATACTATTAATATTATTATTATTATTATTGCACAATGTATACATTTTCTCGGTCTGTTACCTCACAAAACACGTCACTACTGCAGCAGATAAGATTAGAATTAATGAAGTATTCTCTTGTTCTGTCGACATTATTATAAGCACGAAACAATATGATTCAATCAGGTCGACTCAGAATTGAATAGAAATCATTGTTCTGCCGCACACCTACATGGCAATATATGTATATGGAAAGATTCAACCATTTCTTAAGTAGGTATAAAAATACGCTTTAGTATAATATAATATAATGTAATATATTCTAACAATTCGTCCGATCGACTCATAAGATTCGAATCGAATGTCTCTACATAAATAAAAAACGTATTAAAAATGTAACAACCCGGGATTCATTATTTTCGTGGTATATATATTTTATAGAAAAATGTAAATTATTGCAGACATAGCGGCGGTTAAATTATATGCAAGTTCCTATAGTCTATACGGATACAATAATTTAGATATCTCATGTTGGATCCTACACCGCGTTAAAATCGAAAATGTCATTTCCTACACATAACTAGACGGATTTTCTAGGTCTTAGTAATGCCAGCTTAATAACCACCAGTTATGTGGACAATTTTAAATGAAACTTTTATGATTAAATACATTATAAACAAGTCAACAAATTTCGTTGTGGTCTTTTTTGAACACATAAAAACCAACAAATTTTAACCAGACCAAAACTAGGAGGTATACCTTAAGTTTTCGATACATAATTATGTGGGAAAGAAATTTATTCAATTTTGTATAGCAACAACTATAATTTTAACAATGTTACTCACTACAACACTACGAAAATAAATTATATTTCGTATACGTACTATAATAGTTATTGTATATTTATTGTTCTATGTTCAAATTGAATCACACAATATACCTTCTATATAATTAAATTTTCTACAACCAACATTGTGTTATAAATCGAGTTTCATTGAAAGATGTAATTGTTTTCTACTCTTTCAGATGCATTTTTTTTTTAAATCCTTTTAAATATATATTTTATAACAATTATATTGAGGTAAACTAATATACCGTCGAGATCGGAGCGACCTCATATAAAATAGGAGATAAATGATTAAAAATTATCTTCCTAGTTGATAACAGCAGTAAACTGCAGCTTATATAGTATACATACATACTAACAGCCTGTGCACAAAATCAATTCGTCTGTTTACGTTTTATCTTTTATATAACACACGAATCGTGAACGTCAAATTAATTTTAGGTACCCATCGGCCATCGTGTTCATATAATATAAGTATCCAGCATTAACCGATTTAACGAAATAATATTAATTAAGTAATGCGTTTTTAACTTGCAGAATATGTCTATAATGATATAGGTATATAATAGGTACCTACGTATATTGCCAACTCAAGAGCCAGATGCGGCTATTACGCTGGACAAATATGATATACGATTAATGAAAATTCGAGGCCACAAATTTGACCACGGGAATGTGAAACCGTATATATTTTCTTTAAAACATTATAATTTGAAATCTAAAACGTACCTAATACTATAAAGAAAAAAACCATAGTAATAATTACCAATCCAATACGAGCCATCGCACAGCTAAAGGTAGGCGCACGCACTGCGGTGCACAATCGTTTGGACGTACGACAAAACCCGTAATGAGCGAAAGCCCATTTAAAACACTAATTTTTTTTTTTATCTCTTCGTCAACGCACGTAATCTCAAGTACTGGCGAAATGAAATGTGTACACATACTAATAATATAATAGTTCGAAAACTATACAGTGCGCGTAAAGCACATATTATACGGGCCAATGTTTTGTACACATTACTACTATAATAGTATAATGCGTATAGTACGTACACTACAACACACATATCGTGTTTTTTGTTTTGTATACACTATAATATTTACTACTATAATATGACATGACGACTACAGCTATTATAGAGAGATGGTCAATATACGCAATTAATATGCCTCGGAGTTTTAAAAACACACCACTACTACTCAGTACTCCGATGGTAATCATAATAAAGTGGTTTATATATTAGGATATGAGCTGCACGTATATTAATCACTGCAGCACTGCACATTATAATATTATTATTATTATTATTATTCGATTGTCACTGCAGAAACCATATATATTATTTTGAAAATGTAATATTATTTCGCATTTTATTTATTTTTTCGCCGCCCGGAGTTATGCAACGATGAAATAATATGCACGCCACCTGTTATGTAAGTATGTAACATACCACGATGACGGACACCTGTAAATGTATTCAAAATTCTCATGTGAAAAAAAATATCGGTACGCTTACTTATTATATATTTTGGTACAATACATATTATAATAACTGCACCTGCTCCACAGACACAAGACCCTGCAGTGTGTAATAAAATTTTTTTCATTTTATAACAATAATAACAATTTACAGGGAGATTTATCGAGCGTGCTCACCCCCCCCCCCCCTCTTTTTGTATCCTTAAATAATGCGTTTGATCCTTTTTTTACTGTAAATCGTTACGCAGAAGATGTTTTTTTGAAAATTTTGATGTATCATTTCGTAAATCAAAATCCAAACAAATAGTTTCCGAGGCATTCAAATGCATATTGTACAAAGGAAAATGTTTTACACAAAGTATAAAATAAATGTAATTCTTAGTCGTTAGTACTTATTGTATTCTGAAAATATTAACAAATAATGAAATATTTACGGGTCAATAATAATTACTATACATTTTAAATCATCATACTCTCCATATATTCCAACACAATAGGGTTATAGTAACATCTCTAAAATGACTAACTAAAATCTCCATTTAAATACCCTAACATATTAAAAAAAAACACCATCTTATTCTTTATTAATTAATGTACAGTAGAAAAGAAAAGTTTGCGTATCACCACTGCAGAACACTTCTCAAATGGAATGTACTTGAATATAATATGGTCCTTATATGGTCTACATAGTACATATGTTAGATACCTGTATACGTAAGAATGTCATTAATCAGAATTTGGATGCATTCATTATTAAAATAAAAGAAATAGGGGTGATCTCATGGTTGGCGAATCACCCTGTATACATATATTACCATTTACCCCTCCCCTTGTAGCATTTTATTCGACACTTTATAAGTCGTCTGTGTAACATTATCGCGGCGACAGCGTCTGTTTAGTGTGTGTATGCATAAAATATTATATACCGACCTAAAGGGCAACCGTACAGAGTGAAGCAAAAAAAAAATACATATTATTATTTTATAAATCGAATATTTTGCATCACCCGCAAATACACTCAAGCGCGTGTACGTCAACGAGAAAAATGCGCGTATGATGCAGTACCGCAAATCGAGACAGGGAAAGAGAGAGTGAGAGAGAAAAGAAAAAAAATATTAATTTTTTTCTCGTAATGTTTCATTCGGAAAGCATCTTATGTTTCACCTGTGATGTTTATTTCTGCGTGAATCGTAAAATACGACGAGAAAAAAATTTGTTGAGAATACAGTCGAAGAGAAAGACAAATATAACAAACTAAATATCCTATAAAAAGTAACGTAATATTTTTCCCTCGAAGAAATCCGATCAGTCAAATACACCATTATATATAGCCATATAATAGGTTATATACGGTGTAAAATATTATAAAATTATACGGGGTAATTCGTTTATATAGCTACACAAATTTTTGAAGTCAACTTTTTTGAAAATCTAAAAAAATGATCAAACGCTTTATTTTGAAATATAGTTACACCATTACATTTGTACAAAAACAAAAGAAGAAATTTATTTTTTATGAAATCAAAAATACAGCTTATAATTAAGACATTTATTTCATAAAAAGAACCCACTATATATGATGATTAAAAAAACGATAGCGCGATAAAATTAAACCAACCATAAATTATAATAATATTATGGTCATTATGTAAATGGATCACCCTGTACCCACGAGTCTGCGATCGTCGTCGGGATGGGACCGACCACAGATAAGGAGGGTTTCCCTAACGATTTGTGCCACATACGAACATTCGTATAGACCTGTAAGTATGGTTTGTTTGCCCGCGAATATCACAACGATCCAATGACTCTGCTATGGAGGCGCGGGGTAAAATATTATATTCATGAACTCCGACCAATGACAATTATTATTATTATTATTAAAACCGTGGACCGACCATCACCAATATAATATTGTTACACTGGTGCAGATCGCGATATTTTTTCCCACGTTCGAGAAATTCGTGAGACCCGTTTGTCATTGATATAATATAATGGGTATATTAGGTGACCGCGTTCAGCTTTTTTTTCCCGAACTCAAAAGATGATTTTCATTTACCACTTCATGCGCCGCCGCCGCCGCCGTCGTTTACGGGAAAACTGAATATTATGCGTCAGTATAAAATATAATATAATATAAAACATCATCATCGACCCTACTATGTATAGATAACTAAAATCGTCGTGTCAGAATGCTTATGAAAAAAAATTGATAAGTTACATTATAAAAACCTGTATTATTACTAAACGCATTATATATACACATTATACAGAATTATTAACTGAAAAAATATTATTATTATTTAAGTATTGTGTCATCGCACTACGGTAGGCTACATATTATAATAATGTTATGGGAGATATAAACAAATATTTTTCGTTATTTTTCAACGGCTGCTGTCGCATAATATGGTGACAATCGTAATATTTTCTTCTCTTCGTATTATTTTATGAGACGCGCATTGTCGAATCGTGTTCGTATTTTTTTTCGTTCTAGACGCACATAAATAAAGGGTTTTATTCGGAACGTATAATATTATATTATTATTGTTAAGAGTTTCGAAAAAAAAATTTAAAAATGAACGTACCCGTGTACCAAAGTATATTATTGTATTTACCTATCGTACTTAATCCAGTATTCACGAAGAAAGAAACGTTGTGTAATATAATAATAACAGTATATACCTATAGGTATATCGGAGGAATGAACACGCGTTCTTGCCCTTGAATAAATATTATATTTTATTTTTTGCGCGAAATATCAAGACGATTTTCAATGGTACGTAAGACTTGTCGGCATGTGGTATACCGTATGTAAGGTACACTGCAGCAGCAGCGATTATTATTATTATTATATAATAATATAACGAAAAGACATATATGATATAATATACTAAATTAATATTATAATAATATATACCTAAAGTGATTGTCTGCAGCGAGGACAAAATATTATTTTAGTGTCATTAGACACATTATCTATTATTATCATTTGATGACAAAAAAAAATATCCATAAATCTTCAAGGAAATACATACAATTTTATAATATAGGTAACTCCATTACACACACACACACATATATATATATATATATAGGTGCTGAAGAATGTTCGGGTCGAATGTGTACATATATATATATATATTATATTGTATATATGTGATCATCAGCTGCAGTAGGTATATATTATATACATGTGTGTGTGTGTTTAGGTATCGTTTATTATATAGCCTCCCTCCCCCCAACCGGTAACGGAACGGTGTAGAATACAGTGGAATGCGAAGGTCATGCTGCGAGAGATACCTGCAGTATATATACGCACCGTCGTGTAGGTATAATATACACGGTGCACAATGCCAGTAGTTGTGTGTAGGTACTGTGCCTACGGTGTTCCCGAAAAAGAAGAAAAAATACATAATAATATTATAATATTATTATGTATAATCAATCTGCCCGTGTCATTCGAATGGTTCCGGAACAATTAACCGGCGCGAATTTTACGGGATCGCGCGGCATCGAGAGAGGACAGGATAATACACTGTTGTACGTGAGCGTGAGCGATAATAATGTAACATAATATAATAATATCATCGTCGTCGGGGTAACTCGCGCAAAACCGTATGAAAAACATCGAATGAGTAACATACGAATTACGAATTTGATATTATATTATATTAACAACGGATCGGCGGAAGTAATTATATATACCGCAGTGATTTCGCGGAGTATAAAAATTCGATTTAGACGTCGAAAAGTGGAAATTTCCGATAAAAATTAAATATTATTTAAATATACGTATAGCAAACCATTTTCAAATTCGGGACATTTAAGTTTCGTGCCGAAAATGTAATTTAATTTTTTTAATTTCATCTAAGAAATTTCACAAATTTCTTTTTTGTTTTCAAAGTGTTATCATTTAATTTTTTTGGGGGAGGTGGGTGAATTTCTAACATTTTGAGTTCCTGCCCTGCAGTTTGAAAGATCGCATATTATAGAAGACCGTCAAACGATGGTAAATTATTTAATGTTTTTCTGTTCATATCATAACAACATTATATAACATCCATACTTACGTAGTGGTATTAAAGACATATTGTGCCCTCATTGTTTAATAATTATCGATAAACGCATGTATTTATATTATCTATACATTATTTTGAACTATGGTTTCATTATTTACTTAACGTTAATACTTTAATATTAGTCATCACGTCTTACTATATACCTAAGGCAATATTGATTTTTCTACATTTTATTTTTGCATAACAAGTATTGTTATAGAGTTGTAACTTTGTAGTAGCGTGTTCGCACCCTAAATATTTAATCGACTTAGACGGAGATCAAGAATTTAATATGAAATCATAGAAAAACATTTTTGTTTTTGAGCTATACGGTCATTGCTCATTTATGACTGAAATTCAGAATATGCGTACAGTAGATCTGGAGGTCATGAAATACAATGAATATTCCTAAAATATGTACCTACAAAACACTAAATTATATATGATTTAAATATAGTGTGAAAAATATTATGTTGTTGAACATGAAATAATTGGTGAGAAAATAATTTTTAGGGCTGGCCAAACTCCGCCCTCGTCGAACAAAACTTGAAATGACTATGACGCTGAATTATGATAATTGAAGCAATATTTAAATCGTTTGCGCATAGTTAAGTTTAATCAGATTGTCCCATATTAATAACGACTGCTGCCAAATACTGGTGAACTGAAAACGCGTGTGGTGCTTATAAATTTAAAGAGACGTCAATTTTAACCCCGAAATATAGCTACGAAATAATTTGCCTGTAAATACGATGGGTTAATTAATTGGAAAGTCAGTACTGCCTATTGGAATATGGATAGTATTAACCCTATAGTGCAAGACTTGATGCCAATATTTTGTTGCAATAAAATTCAGTAAGGTAAATGATTATTATTTAGTGTAATGAGATTCTAATTTATATTAATATATCCGTGTATTGTGATTTCAAATTGTTTGTCTGAAATCGAAATAGGATCGTTTCGCGTCGAAGTTTTATCGGATCGGGTAGAGTGTTTGGTTGTCCCTCATATAGATACCACATAGGGCTCATAAGGTGTCTCCGTTAATACATGTCATCGCCTCGTATATGATATATCGTGTAATATATTCAAGTGGGTCGTATTGTAACCCAAGTGGCTATCACATATAAAGTCATAATATTTACCTGGTATTTCTTGATGCTCTCCAACTGCTCCTTAGTGGGCTCAGTGGACGATATGGTAACGATCGTGTTGTTATTGATGCTGGCTTGGTGAAGCTGCTGTTTGATCACGTCGGACCGGGGCGGTGGAGGTGGCGGAGCCGCGTGTCTCTCTGATACCGCAGAACCGTTCTAAAAAAATAAGTATGATACAATATTATAAAAATATTATGTTTTGCATGAATGAAATTTGTCAAAAACATTTATAGGTACATAATATATAACACGAGGTGAAAAATATTACCCATACCCAGCAAAAATGACAGAAAATAAAATGAAAACGCCGCGGCGAAGTCGAGAAAGTGAATTCGGTTGAATACTTTGAATGCATTATATTATATGAACTAATGGTCATTGTAACCTATGAGGTTTGACCTGTAGGAATCGATCTGGAGAAAGGCACGACTTACGAGATAGGTACTTACTTTATGGCGTCGTTGGTACAATAAACCATAATATACAACGTCTTGCATCAAACCCATTATACGGTTATATAAATAATTATTATAATTATTATTAATAATAAGCAAATAAAATGAATAAATTTAAAATATGAAAAATTTTCACTCGAAGATATTAACATTATTAACTGATCCAATTTGAAATACGATACTGGAACGATTAATACAACAAATTTATCATACCGTTTCCAAGAACTAGCTTATGAGATTAATACAAACATTTTTTATACATACATTTATCGTTATATTATGTTACTGAATTCATTTGATGTAACTTTATAATATTAATGTTCATTACGTGATACTAGAGTAAAATAAAATTAACGACATTTTCATTCTACTGAGTTTCTTGTTCTTACACAAATAAAAACAATATATAATAAACATCAAATGTCTACAAATTTTATCTGAGAATATAATACTAAATAAATAAATCATTGATGTAATATCTTCGAATAATGTAGCTAGTAAAATATAGACACAATTTAAACAGATAGAAAGAAACTAAACACTAAAATAAAAATACTATCAAGATGGAAATGTTTTATGCTCATGGCCATTAAAATAACTTGTGAAGTTAAGTATCTTTTAACATTTTTTTATCAGTTTCCAAATACTTGTCTCAAATTTGAAAAAGTAATACTATAAAATATTTAATATGTACCTATACACTTACTATTATAATGTAGGTGGACAAGTTTAAGATTAACTTCAGTGAGTATTAATTATTATATAATATAAAAGTTAAATATTCTGTGTTTATGAATTATGTAATGTATGCTGTGTATATATCTTTATATAGAATGACAGAATGTAATCAATTTAATATAATATTTAATACATTTTAAATTTATTAATGTGTTTAAGTTATGTACATTATGCTATACATAATATTGTAACACTTATTACTGAAATAATTACAAAAATCTAAAAACATTTAATAACACAATTTATATTATATTTTATTAAAGAATAATAACAAATCTTGATTTAAATAATTATAAAAAAAAATCAGGTACTTATATAATGTAAAACTATAAATATAATATTATGTGTTCAAACTGATTGCATTTGTTAAATATTTTAAACTTTCAGCAACTCTGTCCACAAAAAGTAATGTTCCGGAACGTGATCAAAATACGTAATGAGCTATAACAACTCGAAATCACATACTTTGCATTTTTTTTATTACAAAAATGCGGCTTAACGAATGAAAAAAATATTACATACCTACCGCATAATAACTAATAAGAATATTTATTAAATATTTATTTATTTTCGAGTACTTAATAAAAAAAAAATTAATTTGCACAAAGATCGTTTTAAAACATAATATATACGCCTATGTACACTCGAATTTAATAGCACAGATGAACATCAATAATTATTAAATTAAGTGGGCAATTGAAACACCTAAACCTACTCAACAATTTAATACGCGAATACTGCAAATTGGTTGACTAAAATAACTTATCAAGAATTTTAAAACATGTTTACATAATAGTAACATGGTCCTCAACATTTAAAACATTAACGAATGTGTATTAAAATGTACTTTATTAATTTATTAGTGTAATGTTGCAATATTAATAATGGTATCATACTATAATTTGAAAAAAAACAAATAATATTATGTTATACCTATTATAAGATCGAAGTTTAAATAATAGTGTAAAAACAATAAGTTGGGATACATATTATTACATTTATCTACCGCTAATCTAAATACATGAAGTATAGCCAAACACTATTTAAATTGTTTATTAAATTATTATATAGCCATATGGGTATTGTTTGGATGTCTAAAATAGAGAAATAGAAATTATGAAGTAAAGACAATAACTATAATAAGTATATTTCTTTAAACGTCTTCATACATACAATATAGTGTTTATATCTTTAAGAATAATGTAGTTAAGTACGCGTCTCGTTAGTGCTACTACAAGTTCGCGTTGTTTGAATATTTAAATTATTTTTAACAATATAAGGTAATAATTTGATATTTAGAATAAAATGAATAACAATAACAGGTGTGTTTAAACGCATATCATTATATTTTACTTACTTCATCGAATTAAAAAGACAGTTTTTAAATTTACATTAATTTTCCATGAAAATACATCACACTTAAGTGCACTGTCTGCGTGGGTAGTGAGTAGGTACTTAGGCAAAATTCCACCTTAATGCGTTAATCATTAATATTTTTAATAACTAAATTATTATTATAACTAACCTAACCGCGTACTGACAAAAAATCTAAGAGAAGATGTTTCTGGGAAAAATACAACTGCAATGTTCGGATGAGAACTAAGTGAAATAAATTGCATGTATTGCCTATTGACTTCAAATTTTTAAATAATATTGTTTGATAACAATCGTTATTTAGTTAGCAGTAATAATAATATTATGTTTGAGAACAATAATTATTAACTATCGATCCAATATTACGCCATAAAATAATAATACTCGTCAAATGTGTAACTATTTTGGAGACTTGGAAACTATTCGAGCGGTCCAAGACCTAACCTAGCCAATCACCGCCTCCGGGTTGATGTATTTCATCTTAGACTGAAACCGCGCGCGTCAACAGCCAGCTGCGACGACGGCGTAAAAATGTGACGTTTTGTCCTGACGCCTTGGCCAACCGTAAAATATCAGTCTGCTACGACTGCAGCCAATCGATAATAAAAATAATTTCGAATAATAATAACTATAATATATTGGAAGAAATAATATTGTGGTCGTGAGTAGGCCATGTAATATCTATGTAATAAATAGTGCCCAGTACATTAAGCATTTGCATACATTTTGTCCGGAAGGCGTACAGGAGAAATCTGATTTAATACAAAATGGTTTCGGATTTAAAATTTGAAAATGTTTAAAACATGTTTTAATGTATTTTGCTAAAAAATTAACGTTGTAAATTGAATTGTAGGGTTTTTATTGCATATATACTATATAACTGCGTTAAGATTTAACATTTATCTAATTTGCCATAGTTTTCTCCATTTTGCTTCAGTCGAAACACAATTGCGATGAACATCGCATATGGACATATTTTTGATGTCAACACAAAAACGGGGGACAGACTTGACGAATCCCTAAAAGCCGACGTAAATCCAATATCGTTAAGATGGGCATTTGTCTTTATGTGTTAAAATCGTATAAAAAATACGAATAATGTACAAAATTAAGAAAGCAAATCATGATTAATAATCATTACATTGTAATTGTGTTCATAAGTATAGGTATTCGATTTTAAGATTTGTTTAATTTTTTTAATATTATATTTGTAAACATTTTAGATTCTGTGCGGAACGATAAATGTATTAATTTTATAATGTTGTATTTTTAGTTTTGTGTCTGTGTAAATGAAAAGTAATCGAAAAGATGCTTCGATTTTCAACTTTGGGGTGGTTTCTACTTTCTAGTGACAAATCGGATCTAGTAGGTAGGTACTTTTGATAGATGAAAATGGAAAATTCAAAGTATTTTTCAAAAGCGTCAAATTATAAAGTGTTTAATTTTTATACATAAACATTTAAAATAAGTAATTCATACTGTAAGCAAATAATCTAAAAAGTATATAAATACTGCAGCTTTTTTTGTAGATATTTTAAGTTCACATTTGGACGATATTAGATATTTAAACGAAGAATAACAATTTTAGTTATTTTGTTGTAATTTAAAAATATTATTCGAAAGTATTTGAATTTTTTTAAATATATTATTATATTTTATACTGCACACAATGTAATTTTCAAATGCAATGTTTTTGGAAAAAAATAATTCAACTTACTTATTACTTATTAATAGCAATAATATCATAAATTATACGTCTTGTAATACAGGCTTCGAGATGGTCTTCGCTCAGAATCGTTTTTCGTAAACAACGATATAATAATAAATTACATTGTATTCAAATTTAATACATCCATTACACTGATTCACTCGGCACCTACAACTTTCCGTCAGTGCGGTATCCTCTTGCCCACCTTATTTCCGATTACTCCACTGTAGTCGAAAAAAAAATTTAAATCACGTTCAACCGTTTTTTTTTCCAACTCGCGTATTATTGCACATTTCACTTTGTTCCTATATATATATTATCGTACCATTATCGATGGCACGCATAATTCAAACGAATGAAATAATTTATTTTAATTGCAAATTTGCAGTCTGCAGTCTAAATAAATTGCATATAACTATTTAAACGCGTATCTCAAAGACTATTAAGGGCATCAAGTCCCGAGCCCAGAATTTATGGCGAATTTCAAAAATACATTTATACAATGCGGTCGGAGTGATAGATAGGAATAGAGTATATCGTAGGCGTCTAATAAATATATCTATATTATGTAGGTACCTGGACTACGGTAAGGGAATGCGCTGTCCCCCACACTTTTCAACTTGGCATTAGAAATAGTAATAAAATAAACGCAAGACAATAAGGAAATGGACGTGATCAGAAACAATATTTTACTAGCTTACGCGGATGACATTGTCATCCTTGGTAAATTCAAAAGAGATTTCATAACGAGCACACTTAAACTGTTAGAAAAAAGTGAAAATATGAGACTTAAAATAAATAAAACAAAATAGGTACATGACTATTACGAGGAAGCCGACAACTATATGCAAAATCTCAAAGTTAGACTTTTTTTTAACAAGTTAAAGATTTCAAATATTTGGTGGTTAATTCAAACCAAATAAATAATATGCATAATGAAATAATAGACTCGCTTCAGCAAATGGAGGATATCAATGATATAATACAATGAGAAGTACAAATGTTTATATCAAGATAGTAATCAAAATGAAGCTTTTTATAGCTTATCGACGTCCTATTATTTTATGTATGCCTACGAGACCTGGGCTTCGATGAAAAGTGATGAACTAAGACTCCTGATAATCGAAAGGAAAATTTCAAGAAAGATATTTGGTCCTAAACTAAGCCCGGAGTCGGGAAGTTATGAAAGAAGGACAAATGAAGATATCGAAAACATTTTCAATAGAACAAACAAACAAAAGTGTCTGGAATCTTTAAGGGTAGAGTGGGCAGGCCATGTATGGCGGACAAAGGAGAACATGAGGTTTTAATCAACAAACACAGTGGGGAAAGCCTATAGGAACGACGAGAATTGAAGAGGCTGACGATCGGGAAAGTCGGAGAAACCTGGTGGTGGAAGCGGCAAAAATCCTTAATGGCTTGTAAAATAAATAAATGTATAGGTACCTGTTGGGTTCCGGGTGTGCGGTTCGCCCTGGACGGCGGTGGGTACCTCGGCGGCGTCTTGTTGCGGGCGATAAACGAGTCCGGAACGTCGACGGCCATCTCGCGGTGTGGCCCGTTGTCCAGCGCGCTCATCATGACCATCATGTCCAGCGTTTCGCCTGTCACGTCTTCGACGGCTCGCTTTTTTTCCAGCGTACCGACTTCGCTACCCACGCGAACCAATCCCCCGCCACTTCTACGACGAGACCTGCGAATCAAACACGCACGATTTAGCATAACATTATAATATTTACTATACAATGGTGAGCTGCAAGCTATATTAAAATGAAAAAAATTAGCTAGAGTTCAAGCTCGAGCTAAGTATTATAACTTATAACCATACAATGAATTTAACTCTAAAAGTGTATGGTTAATAACGAAAATAATATTGACGACTTGACTCGGCTAAAAAGAAGTCAATCATTACATAATCAATATTTGTTTTTAATCATCCCCAGCAGGGGGTTACACACAATATAATATAGTGGTCGTTCAACTTTCAATTTTTCTTTATTTAATGATTACTAAAATATGTGTTGTCAAAAATGTATTCCATGTAAGTACTATTCCTTCTTATTTATTATAGCCGTGGACTGTGGTGGTTTAGGCAATTATATGTTTGTGTCAACTAAGTTATTATAAAATCAAGGAGCTGTGTTATAAATCCCCATACAAAAGAAGAATTTGTTTATTTATATTTAAAGTCATTGGATATTCATGTAATTAAACAAAAACATATCAATTAAATAGTTTAAACTTTAAACCGTATAGTTAGTTATAGTTGGCCACTATTGTATACATAATACATATATACAACAATATATTTAACTAAAAGTATTATTTTTCTAATTAACTGGGAAAAGCTAAGTTGTTACAATGGAGTCTTTAACCAGTTAAGTTATTAAGTTCATTAGGAAATGTAGGTACTAACTAGTTAACTATTAAGTTTAAAAGTTTAAAAAAAATAAATTTTTAACTATAATGGCATCCTTTGATATTAATTTTATAACATAACATAATATCATAATATGCCGTCGACAACGGACACATTCAGTGGCAATTTCCCCACTGCATTGTACCCCCTTACCATAAGACGATGCTTTGCACGACATCATGTTACATTGTTAATATTTATTATGCATTATGCATTGTAGCATACATATGACGATTTTATTATATTATATTCAACAGTAAAAATTAATATAATCTTTTAATAATTATATAACTATTATAAATTATAATGTCGAGGTACCTATATCAAGTTTAATAATGTAATTTATTTTGCTCAATATATTATATCATGGCAAAAGAGACGCGTTGCGTGATAATTGTAAAATGAAACGTGTTAGATTAGTAAAGTTAACTACGTTCAAAATAAAAACGTTTTTATAAAAGCTTTTTTTTAGAATTTGTTTTCCTCGGAAGTATTGGCTTATTGGCTTGTATACAGTGATGAAGTAACAGGAGCATTTTCCCACTACGAGACGAGTTTTATATTCATTTATGTTACGTTATTATTTATGCAAAGTTTATTTTATATAATTTTAATATAATCAGATATAGCTATTGACAACTTATAATTATTTAAAGTACCTGCATACGCTGTATGATATATAAATATATAATTATAAAATTGAAAAGCGTTTGATTAGTAGTTGTATAGTAAGTAATTATTGAAAATAAATACATTTTTAGAACAATTATTTTCTCTTGGTTGATTTCATTATGCCCCGCGAAAATTGTTCTCAGATACGCCACAGCGCGTATGAGGACGAATAAAATATGTCAACACGGTAAAAACGATAACTGCAGTCAAACGTAAATATGCAAACTAAATATTATAGTAACCCAATGGGAAAATGTTGTTGAAATTCGAACGGATCCGATAAAAACGAAATACATCTTTGAGAAAATAATAAAACCCTAATTACGGTGACGAGGTCGTAGATAATGCGCCGTCTGCTGACAACAGCCACAGCTAAGTGCTTACCGGTAGGGGCCTCGAACGTTTGCGGTCGCAGACTTAAAAAATATTATTTTTTCTTATTAGTATGGGTACGTCAATATAATATTATTATAGCTAGAGAAATTTTCGGTTTTTCTGTCGTTTGCCATTATTCTTAAAAAATTATTTTTACTCTAACATAAAATAATAACTGTTTAAACGACATTTAATTTAACAAATGTACATAATATTAGCTTGTTGTAAAAATTCTTCGTTTGACATTAGATGATATCAGTGTAGGAGATCATGACGTACAAAACCAGTGTGCGTACAATTTAGCCTTCATAAACAAAAATTTTTTTCAAAAAAATTTGTTCAATGCAACGAATACACGATGCGGAATATTTTCGTACGTTCTTATAGTGTAATGTTAAACTAAATAGTGTTACACGAAGTCGCATTTATAATTAGTGAAATAAAACATTATTAAAACCTAATTATTGTTCTGCGGTATATTATACACAGTTACTAACGGAAACGGTGTATTATAATATTATAAGACTACCCATTTATATAATGCGAGAATTGTGAGAAAAACAGAAATAAAGTAAATAGTCTCTGTATGGATTAAAACGGTATGCGGTAAAAGTTGTTGTTTAAGACATATTAAAACATTAAACAACAATGTATAATTTACAATACATATTTGGACATAATTATATTTTGATGTGTTACTGCTGTAATAATATACGCGTTATTGACAGACCGGACGTGAAGTAGTGCCTACCTGTTTCTGCAGTAAGAGTCGCTTGCAATTTTGGTTGCCTACACACCCGCTGTTCTGGGCGCATGACAAACCAATTATTGTTTTAGACAAGGTAATCGTGAACAAAAAAAAAATAATACATTTTTCCTTGAACTCGGTAAAAAAATAATTGGGCGTGTCGGTAAATTTGAAAAAAATAAAAATTATAAACAACAACAACAACAACAGTATATTATAATATATAGGTATATAGGCAAATAGCCACAATAGGCGCAACATGACCAGTACAACTATACAACAGATCTCGACTATACGTTATAATATTTGAGTACGAAAATTCGAGATTTTATCGTTTTAGTTACGCTAATGCATAATATGCTTATATGCGACGGCAATATATAGTAGTAATAATGATAATAACAACAACAACGATTTAGTATAATATATAGGTGGTTTGGCAACGGAGCAAAACGGCGCTAATACGCCGCTTAAATCCCTCTTGCAGAAACCATACATGAAATCGAACGAAACATATATCAATCAATCACTGTATACTATAGTCTATAAGCTTATAGGAGGATAATATAAACCACATCGCGACCATGTACAATACCGTTCGACATAATAATAGGTAATATTATGTTTTCAATAAGTGTGTTACAATAAAGTGTACTATACAACACTGCAATAGCGTAATGTATGATAATAATTTCAATCGTTATATTGTTGTAATATAATATTTAAGCGCATTGGACATAATATTTTGGACGTAAAGCGACTCAGTGGATATGAGTAAGTACACCATTTGACTACTTCACCTATATAATATACTATATGATAGCTTCGTGCGAGTAGCAAAATATTCAAAATCCAGGAAAGCTCGAGGTTCAGAATTCTGTAATAATTATTATAAGGTATAAAAATATTTCTGAGTTTATTCATTTCTCGTTGTTAATAAAAAAAAAAAATAATAATAATAAAACAATTGACTAAACCTACAGTCATAGCTGTAATTTAGCACTAATAAAATAGGCATAGTCTGTATTGGAAAAAAATCGATAATGTAAAGTAATTAAAAATAGCTTAGTAAAGACTAAACGGACAATTAAAGTTAAACATTAAACCAATAGGTTGGTAGAACATTCATTGAATTCTAAATTCTAACACGATTTTTGTTTATGTTGTCCCCTGTAGATACAGAATAGTATATATTTGTATTACTATGAAGAATTAGAGAAAACAAATTCGACCAGAATAATAAATTAATACAAATCGAAGTGTATCGGTTATTTACGCACGGTATATAATTAAATCTGCTGATGTCGTTTAAGACGCTATATACTGCAGTATTTGTAATGATGATTATGGCAAACACGATTTGCACAGAAATGCATGCAATTTATCAACTATTTAACGTGTAAGTACATATACAAAATATTCGATGTGTACTAAATATCTAATTATAAAAATAATTACACAATAAAATATAGGTATTGCTTGTCGGTGTGTTTCAACTTAATATTAATTACACGTCTTGTCATCCGACATAGAAATGAATTTTGAATTTAAATGTAACCTGGACAAATGTATAATAAATTATATTTGTAGTAACTAATTTTTTGCAGTTGCTTCGCCCTTTGCGAATAAGTACATACCTATTATAACGATACGTAGTACCTATATAGTACAACCACTTATTACGTGACCAGACGGTTACCAGACCATTATGGTTTACGACTTCTTCAAACCCGACATTCTTCCTAAACATAAAGAAACTAAAAGTCATAATTAGGAAGCCCCACAGCCTCGAGTATTATTTAGTACAATCGTGATCAGACTTAAGGGACTTCACTTATTGGCTTTTAACTTTTACGTAAATAAAAAAAAAAACTGGATAAAAAGTATTAACAATGAATCTACAACAATAGGTACGCATGTATGACTAGTGACAAATTAGATTATTTTCGTAATAGTTATTAAACTCGATAACCTTATAGGTACAATAGTTACGCAATATACTTGTATACATACATAAGATTAAGAATCAAATGACAAATTATCAGTATACTTGACACATATTTAGGGTGGACATTTAATGCTATTTAATATACGTAATTTGTTTTAAAAGGTATACAATATGTTGATATAATGTTTACCAACAAACATATTTGATACCTATAAACTCGTAGCATATCTTTGTAAATCAAACAAATTCCTGTCCGTCAATATTTATTTGTTTCTCGCAAAAAATAAACGGATTTATTGTTGGATTTTTAAAAAAATTTTAAAATTATTTTGTTACATTATAACGTCGAATTTGTTGCTTTAAATATACATTTTCCGGTACTTTGACCCCTTCTTTGTAATTTGCAAGACAATATATGACCGATTTTTGTTGTTGAAGAAGCGAAACAAATTACAGCTTCTACATGCAAAAATGTTCTTTTGTCTGTTTGCGCATGTGATTAGATTAGATATACCTATACGGCTATATACCCATTGAGAAGGCCTATAATAAGACGGCGAACACGTTAGACTACGTTAACGTATTTGTATTCTTATGCGATGCTGTGGATCGAAGAATAATCGTCAAAGACGTATAGGTAACACTAATATTTTATTATACAACAATAAAAAACCGTATTTCCAATAATTGTCTATATAGGATTATTTTTTTAAACGTTATTTCGTGTTTGAACACAAACGGAATTTACCTTTACACGTAGGCACCTATCTACCTAGTTTAATAATAATAGCAAGTGCAGAATTATTATGAAATAATTTAACTGCCTACCGTAATAACGACGATGATAATAATATTATAGGTACATTAAAACGGTCATGGTTTTGCGTCGTATTAATGTATCGATCAGTAATGAACATGTTACTATATAGAGTAATACCGTTCGAAACGTTCCATCAGTCTCAGTATTGTGCACAATTATTATTATTTAGCAAACACAGAAAGTTTAGGTACTGGTTGCAGTTAGTATAGTATACAGTAAAGGTATATACCTACCTATTAGGTATATTCTATATAAGTACCGATATTCAAATACCGACAGCATGACGATATACAGACGGAAATGTTTTCAATAATAATTTCACAATATTATATTATCATTATTATTATTAAGCACAACACCACACGTCCGTAAAATTATAATTATTATGATCGCACGCGAGTACGGTTTTCCTCACGCGCCAAACCCAACCGAAGACGTAACGACCTGCGCGCGCGAAGGTATATACCAGGTTTCAGGTAAAATAATAATATTTAAATATCTTGTGGCGAGGCTATCGTGGCCTAGCCGGCGTTGTGTTTACAATAATAATAATAATAATAATAATAATTTATGAGATAAGTTTATTATTGTTTTCATATTGGATTAATAATATCATCTAATGAATAGATCACTCACCACGTGTGCCAGTAGTACGGTAATAGTTTCATCGCGGACGAATTGTATTGTTTATATTATTATAATATTATATTCCAGTAAGTTACTATAATAATTATTGTACTGCAGAGGGAATCCGACAGGTGGGTGGCGTGCGGCGGCGACTGCGGTCTGCGACGACGAGCGAAACTCGCGAACGGCAGCACTCACTTTTACGACTGGAGACGGGCGAGCCAACTGCGGCAACGTGCATAGCGCGGACCGTACGCAAACGACGCGAACACCGAACTGGCGCGCGCGTCAATTGTTCGTAGGTAAAAATAATAATAATAATAATAATATATATGTACGTCGGGGAACGCGCACCGCACGTCCGGGGAAGAGAACCGGACCGATAGTTGTGGTGTGACGGAGGGGTGGCGGGGATCGGTGCGTCCATTATAATATTACTATTATTCTTAGGATATTATTATTATTATTATTATTATACCTGTGCGGCGCGTTTTCTTCCACCGAGCTGCGACGCCGGGGAATAGCGTCGTAGTCAGTCCGGGTGCGTTTGTTTGTATTTGTATGTGTGTGTGTGTGCCGCGCGTTTTGTTGTACTATATATACCCAACCCTCGGTACACAATGGGACTTGGTTGGCTTAGGGGTGGGGTCGAGGTACCTGCACGGCCGGCTGTACCTGCGGCGGCGGCACCACGACGTAGGTACCTGCCTGCCGTGAAATTCCTGACCCTTGGTAGTGACAAGTCACACGCACGAATATATTGTGTCTTATATAGAGTGTATACCTCCTATACGGCTGTACCTGTTTCGAGTATAGTGCGCGCCCGAATAAAATCCTACATTTTATTATTATTGCTATTGTAGCTGTTGTTGTTGTGTGCACTGGGAGTAGGAGCTGCTGCTCGACCCTACCACAACGCATTAGTAATGGCAGTGGTTACAAATCGCCTGCGTCGGAGAGACGCATCGCTTTTCCACCCTTACGTTGTTACTCATTAAACATAAATATATATATACGACAATAATGTATACCTTCCCTTTCATATGACAATTTATACCTTCCCTTTTCAGACTTGGGTTGTATATATGCACGCATAGCTGTTAACAATTATGGAACTCGAAACATCAGCCATTCGCAGGTACATTCACTACGTTTACGTGTCACAGTTAAAACTACGGTTTGAGTTCTACCTAAATGATTCCGACCTTTTTGTTTATTTCGGCGGTAACTTAAAGTAAATACGAAACGCGTACCTGGTCAGCATATTATTTATTTTATAATATATGTTAATATTACATAATATAATATTAGTTAATTTTTCTATTAGGATAATAATAGGTACCTATACGTTAGGTTGGATTAATTGTTGACAATATCGAATATATACGATATATATATATATACTTATTACGTACCTAAGATGATATGATTAGGTTCGTAGACAATCTTAGAAAAATAGCCTAAAATTAGTCTAAATATTTGAAAATCTCATTATGTATAGAAAATAATAATAACTACGTGATGGTGAAAACTTTCAAGACCGGCGGAGATACAGAATGAAGTATTTATTATAGTATTATTTAGTATACCTACATTTTATATTATTTATTTATTAACTAGTAGTATAATAAAAAATCATGGATGTATAGTATTCAATTGTTGAATCTCCGAAAATAATGGGGAAGTGTATGTGTGCGCCTGTGCCCCTCCCCGTGTCCATTGTCCTCCCACTGGATCCATCCCTGGGGCCATATATGTATTTTACTGTGTTACCGCATTTAATTTATAGCTTGTTTTAAACTCCATAAAGCAAATTGAAAAAATATCGTTTTAGAGGATTCCAGTATACCACAACTATTGTTTTTCTTAATTATACTGAGACCAAGTCGAGATTGTTTTAAAGAATTACAATATTACATAAGGCACCATACATTTCATAAAGAACAGTATATTATGCCTAGGTAAAATTATATTATTTATATTTAATTGAACGGGTTTCCAGATACGACATAATATATTGTACTCATATAATATATCTTATGAATTCATAACGATATACCTATAATAGGTATTATTAAAAAAATGAACTCAAACAATGTTAAGAATAAGTACATTTTTCAAAAGAAAAGATAATTAATTATAATCAATAATATTTTTAAATTTCTTGCAAAAAATCTATTGATATATTATTTACTGAGGAAGCATATTATTTTATATTATGTATAAATATAATGCAAATAAAAATAAATTCTCAACTGTTTATTATGCAATACAATAAAATATTGATTTTTATCATAGCCAAAGATCGACAACTGAAATCGGTTTTGAGCAAAAACTACCTAACGAATTGTAATTCAGTATATTAATATATATTCATTACGACGTGATAGGAAATTTAAATACCAACTACTCGATAATCATTTTTATTCCTCATGAATTACTAACAAAATAATTTTCATCATCAAAATATTTAATTTCATTGCGCACCTTAAGCCATTTTAAAATATGCATTGGGTATTATAATAAGTATATATATATTAAATATATTAAATACCTAATAGGTGTAAAATGTATATCTTCGGTAAAAATATCTAAACATTTTTCACGATATTATGTGCTCAGTAAAATCGTCTTATAACTATAATAGGTATATTTGACTAAACACGTCGCCGTATATTATTATTGTATCCATCTTCCTACTTATTTTTAGCCACTACGATCATTAATATGTATACGCAATAAATTTGTTTTATCCACCGACTTGGAGACACATAACATAATATTATAAGCGTATAAGAGTTTGAAAATATGTAGTCGTTGATATTATAGTTATCCGTGTATACAAACACAAACCCGTACGTATAATAATAATAGTAATAATATAATATGTATATGATACGGTTCTGGTTTTATAATCAATAACTGGTTATGTCACGTGTGTGTATGTGTGTGTGTGTGTGTGTGCAGGACAATGGAAGGGATAAGGGGAGAGGTGGATTTATTAATAATTTTCCTCTCCGTTTAGTATGACCAAGTAAAAATTTCCGCTAAAAAAAAGACTGGCACGGTGTTCATATTATAAAATAATTTATCAACTGTGTCGTTTGACTGCAGTACACGAAATATACACTTGGATCTGCAGCAGAACAGATCACTGTCCGGTTTTGCAGTTTAGAAATCTGTCAAAATAACCGAAATATAATACGGCGGCGGTTGATATTCACAGAAAAAACTGAAAAAAAATCTATAAATGCAACCTCTGCCACAAATAAAGCGTACAGTACAGTACATAAAGAAAAGGTTTTAAAGTGATAATAATGCGAATAATATAATATGTGTAATTGCAGTTTTAATATAACACATTACATAAGACTATGCCATATTGAAATTTGAAACCGACCGAAGAACGTGATAATTACATTAAAAATAATAATAATAATAATAATATTCAACATCTATAATAAAACAAAATGTAAATTTTGGACGAACAAGGATCCATTAAGTCATTCGAATAGAACTTATTGATTAGTTAGATAACTTATAACGCGTACCTACGGTTTTATTTTAATTAGGTAACTACACAAAACGTTATAATATAATATTATACGGTGTCGACGCGTAGGACGTAGGTACTACTAGGTAGGTATCTATATACTAAAATCAAAACGTAGCCGGTTAAAAAACTCCCTTTGTATTGTGCACATTACCGTGGTAAATTAAAGACAGGTGGACCGTAAAAAAATACAATCAGCCCCCTTCGAAATCCCGTCGTTTTGGAAGGGGAAAACCTTAAAACGCTCATGGTCTCGCATAACTCTTCATTATAATCATTGTCTACGTTGCCGGTAAAATAGTCGTTTTTAAACTATATAGTGGGCGGAATCATGCTCTGCAGTTCTCTATGCAGTATACGAAAACTCTAGGTATAATATTCTACGCGTGTGTGATAATAATATTGTGTGCACAATAATGAAGAAACTATACAATATTAACTATAGTTAGCTATATACCTACCGGCTAATAAAACCATCAATAATGAAAAATGTTTTAAAACAATATTATAACTATTATTCGTCACTCGTTTAAATATTTTAAATTGCAGGCAGCAATCATCGTTCGTAAAAATTAAGTACAATTTCAGGATGTCCGATACGGAAATGCCTTTAGGACTAAAATAGTAAAATCTTTTTCCAAAAACAAAGAATAATAAGTTTCTTTCCGAAAACGAAGAATAATTATTCTTACACTTAGCTATTAAATACGTTTTTTTGACATAATTTCAATTCATTTCATAAACCTTACAGTAGGCTATTTGGTAATAAATTGAATTGCAACAACCCTATAGCAGGATGAAATAAAAATATTGTCGAGTAGGTACAGCGTTTTATATGTATACCGTGTTCAAATTCCGATAAAAAATTTATAAGTGGTTTTTTTTTCTTTACGGGATTGTCACGTTTTGCATTTTTTTTTAAACCTTTATAGATTAAATATATTGATATATTTGAAATTAATATATACTACGTTTGTAATTTATTATTTTAAAAGTACTGACGACAAAATTAGTATTGATAGCTATTTCAGATGATTTACACAATAAAATCAATTGTGAGAACAAAAAACTGTGTAAAGTAACGATAAAAATGAAATACAATATACATTTTACCTTCACTGGAATCTAGTGTTTTTTTTGTTTTTTTTATCAAAGCCAGACAAACGCTTAAAATGTAGATATTATATAGTTCTTACTTGTTATAAACACAAACAGTTTTAGTAAAATAACCGATTCGTAATAATTCTATAATAACACTTATTCTCATTTAATGTATATACTTACGCGTCCTACATCATTAACTCAAACTTGGAATTTAATATTTTTTTAAATATAGATCTGTTATTGTATAGGTACATTAATACGATATAGTGTATTATATTATAGTTGTAGGTATATATGATCTCAATATAAATTATAAAATACATTTGTTATGGATTTCCGATTACAATACGTCTATACCTACTATATTGAATTTAGAAAGCAATTATTTACTATGCTCAACACTACAAACACACTTTAACACACAATATTATTAAAAAATACTAACCAGCATAATAATACATAGCTTTCTATAGTATTCTTGATGAATATAGATTGTCATGGATAACGATATCTAATATCTAAATTCTAAATACATGTTTTTTTTTCATAATATTATTTTATAATATGTTTTAGAACTGTACATAATATTATATATTTAAAGGAAAGGCAAACGACCAACTATCTATATACGGTGCAAAATTATATAGGGGACATCATTGCAAGGATCCAAACTTCGTAAACTTTTTTAAACCTTATACAATTGATTGGGTGTATTCAAAATAAAATAATTTCACCTATTGAATATTGTGTTAAATTTGACTGCAAATTATTTATTGCTGAAATCCTCTATACAAAATTAGCGTACGTCCGTAAAAATATTTAAAAAAAATACTTGACCGATAAATACTATAATAAATCATCAACACAGTACACCATTAATTGAAAATTAAATATTTAAAATTTAAATGCATGTTAAAAACATGTGTAATAATCATGCTATAAAAATAAATAATACAATAAAATTTAATAATTAAATAAATATATAATATCCGTATTTACGAATGAAAATTATTTTTTCCCGTTAAAATTAGTGCCGTGTATAATATTCACAATTTTATTATCGGCTTTGATAAATATAATATAGCCTACAATTTATAAAATATATAATACCTACACAAACGAGCCTATATATCCTGTAAATACTGTTTTATCATAATAGTGTTTTTAAAAATATTTTAATCAACAAGATTGAAAATCGTTATTACTTAGTTATCACTACAGCTCACCAGTTTTGAGTTTCGTTGGTCTCGTCGACAGCCTTCAGTCTATTATTACTATCGGTGACATCTTTGCAGATAAGAACCTCTGTATGACCATTATTGAATGGTGAACTAGGTCTCCTAGATAATTTGTGGTCGGCTTGTTCTATTAATTTATTTCCGTTGTCCGGTGGGCATGAAGAACCAACACGGCCACTGTGTACCTTATTGTCTAAAAAATCGTTGAGTTCGGCTGTCGGGTGCAATTGACGCATCAACTATATAAAAATAAAAATAAAAACAAATTACACAAATTGTTTTCCAATAAAATAGAAAGAATTGATTATCTGGTAATAAAAAACCTTGCAATGTGCTTACTCCTATTCTAAAAATGAACCCACACTTATATAAGTGTTATAAATTAATAAGTCGTAACCTACCTTTGCTTTTAATACATTTCTAAACTTATAAATAATAGTACCTATAATACATTAATACTAGTTGTTATGTTATTAATTTGAAACATTTTTACATAAATAAATATAATATTAAATTATACTATTTATTTTATAGTTGCAAATATGCAAGCTATAGTTAGAATTTAATGATGAGTATTAAATATTATCGAAAATTAAGAAAAAAAATTCTCACTTAAATACGTATAACTTATAATATTAAATATAGTGTCTACAACCAATCTGAATTATCTACTAATGAGTAATATGTATTCAATAAAGGTACAAGGTATTAAAACTATTCGCGGTGATTAAACGCATATTAAAAACGTTTTAAGGACAAGTCGTAGAATACCATATACCAGACATGAGGTTTTCAAATAGGTAGTCAAAGGAAACGTTTCGGCGCCATACACAGTTGAACCTTTTTACAGGTCCGTAACAGAAACGTGTCTAATTAACTGGCTCATAAATCTTGACGGCATAAAATGGCCCAAATTTGTTTTCATGCGGACCGCGCGGTGTGGTGTCTGATTTCGAATTTTTGACCAGCGCTCATATTTCACTGTCGGAAATTATTTCACATTAAAATACACCACCCAAATGACCAAATAATACAAGTTGAAATAGTGCAGATTCACTAATTCTAGAAATTTAGTTTTATGTACCTACCTACTACGTACGTATGGACGCATAGTAGACGTGCTTAAAATGTGTTTTAAAATTGTGTTGAAATTAAAACTGCATATTATTATATGTTTAATTCTGTACAATACTGCAGTTTTTATCTATTTCATACTAGGTATTAAGTAAGTAGGTTCTGTTTCATATAAATTATAAACTATTATATAGGGGGACGGAGTGGCCCAGTGGACTAAGGCGTCGGTTGTGACGTACACCGGCGCTGGTTCAAACCTCGGTTCACGGGCGGCATTTTTCTTCGGACAAGTCATGGTGTCCGGAGAGAAGTGCCGCTATCCCCCACCTGGGCATGGCAGATACCCACGGGTGCCCACTAAAAAATCTGCCAAACCAAAACACACGTGTTAACTAACCTACACTACCTCCCCTACAGACACAAAACAAACAGCTAATGGCCATAGTTGCCGGGCTTCACGATCAATAAAAAAAAAAAACTATTATAATATTTAAAAATAGTTGTATTTAGTTGAAGATTTTTAACAAAAAAATATGTTTTATGTACAACTTATTTTTTTTATTTATGTTTAAAATATGTATTATGTGTTATTGTTGACTATTGACTGTAAATACCTAGGTAATAGACATATTATAATTATTTAACACATTATAGAAATTAAAAAATCAAAACTTCCTTTTGTTCTGTTGACGGTAAGTAAGTAAAAACAATTCAATGATTAATTCAAAAAAATATGATTAGGTAAATAATTGATGTCAGTTTTTAATATTTATACATTTTATACAAAAAAAAGCCATAAATTATATTAGTTGGTCTTATGGGGAATTACACATAAATGTCAGCTTTATGGGCACTATCTTCCACCCTTATCCTGAAATTTCATGAAAATAAAAAATGTACTAGTGTAAGTTGTAACCAACATTAATTTATGTAAAAGTTATATATTTTGAACATAAGGGTACTTATATTTTGTACATAACTGTTAATTAAAACGTTGTTATAAGAACAATAATCATAATATATTTACTAAAATAGCCTAACTTGACTATTAAATTAGTATTTTGAGTAGGCACATCGTGTAAACAGTATAATATAAAGATTATTAAGTTAGTATATAATAAGAATTTATTTACAATTATTTCATTTACGAAATAGATAAATTGAAAATAATACGAGTTTAATTTTATTATATATTTTGAAACATTTAGATCCAAACCGATTATTAAACATGTTAATCTAGTCCACGAACCATGGAACTGAAGATGTATCATTAAACACGTATAATAATTATTCATTAATACTTTATAATATAAACAGTAAAATGTAGTGCATATTTAATGAGCACAAAAAATAAGTGTAAAATGCAAAATATGATAATAAACGAAATTGTTTACAATAAATTGCAATGAATAATGCATAATATTATAAAATATTAACAAAAATAGGAAAATAAAAACATAATTTTCAAGAGCAGGTCATTGTCAATCGAATTAAAAAATAGTAAGTACAGCGTATTTCCCAAATTTTACAACTTACAATAATGTTTTAGTTTTAGACATTTATTTATACAAAGTATTAAAATTATATCAAAAATCTTGAATAATATGCAATATAAATAATTCATATTTTGTTTGTCTTATCATTGGAATATTCTGAAATACCCCTAAAAAAAATTATATATATATTATGATACATTGTGCCCTAGTTATTATTTAAGTTTTGTTAATATTTGGATGCAAATTAAATTTTTAATACTATTTTACATACAATACAATTTGCATACTACAACATTGTCTTATTTTAAAATCTACATAGTGAGACTATGTCTAATAATCACTTTTTAAATTTTTTCTATACCTAAATTTAAGAATTAAGATAGATATTCAAATGGTTATGATATTGTTTTTGCAGTCATTAGTTCTAATATAAATATGAATACAAAATTATATATTCTAATTACCTACATATATGAAATATACATCATAATAGTTATGAAAATAATATTAAAATAAATAAATAATTATTTGTAGTTTATATAGCATAAGGTATTATCTACAGTATAGTACCACATAACATTCATTCGTGTATTTAAAATTGCATATACGACCAGGCGTTTAACATCCTAAAACTAAATAAATAAATCAACGACCGGTAAAGACGCAAAAATCTGAAATAAGTTAT
The DNA here is from genome assembly GCF_019925205.1 of Metopolophium dirhodum. Taxonomy (NCBI): domain Eukaryota; kingdom Metazoa; phylum Arthropoda; class Insecta; order Hemiptera; family Aphididae; genus Metopolophium; species Metopolophium dirhodum. The sequence continues at coordinate 17,791,816 of NC_083564.1, forward strand.
ATACCTCATACAATGTATTTCTATATCTACGTTAATGGTTGTAACTGTTGAGCTGAATAACTTAAATAACACTGGAAATTAATAAAAAAATATTTTAAAAATACCTTATACAATTATGGAATCAAAGACAAATTAAAATTTATATAAAAAGTGAAAGACACATTATTTTAAACACTAGATCTGCCTTACAACCTCCTTACAACTTATTTTGTATATTATAATAATGTGTTAACGTCAATCAATAAAGCTAAAGAATGAAAAAATTAAGCAGAAATTTATACTTTTTAAAATAACTTTTTTATCAATGTGTTAATCAATTGCTATTAATTCCGGTAAAATATTTTACTTTTACTTACAAAATAATTGTATTGATATAATTAGATATCATGCAGTATGATTTTATACTAGAACGTATACTGGGTATTATTAAATATGTATTAAAAATACCATAAACGTGTACAATATGCACAATATATATTATACATAATATGAATTGTATATTTATGGATGTTGAAATAAGTTTGTGAATGATAAACATTATAAAATAATATAGGTACATATATTAAATAAATATTAAAATGTCAACATCGCAACCAAAAACTAAAAAAAATCTAACGTTGCTGTATATTATTATTATTATTGTACACGTGCAGCACTAGTTTTATTTCACGAAATAATAGTAAGCGCACTACCTAAACAAATTTATATTCATATTTAAACATAGGTAAGTCTATTTATTTGTCTGTCAATTTAAATAGATTATAATATATTATAAATTTTAATATTCTCAAAATTCCTGACTCATTGTAAACACAGGTAAAACATTTTACGCAATCAAAGTAAAGTGACTCATAATAATTATGCAGATATTCATCCGAATTGAACAAAAAAGATTTCCATATTTAAATTTTGAAATTACGCGTTTATGTAATATTGCAGGAATACGGTATACGGAATACCTTTAAATCAACACCTATTCGGAAGATTATTGAATCAATTCGTTTTTGACTTTGCACAAGCAATTATTTTTAATTAATTATTAGTTACTACGATTTATTATGGTTAAAATAATAACATACCTGATGAGCCAATTTAGTAATGTCAACTGGTGTGATACGTTTGCTAGCCGCCAGCCGTTCCAACCGTTCTTTGGCTTCATCTTCAATTCCGATGAAGAAGGCATCATGAACTTGACCTAGATCGGAACCTGCCGAGTCTATGCTGGTGGTAACGACTAAATGATAACAAAAAAATAAAAATGATAAAATTTACATTTGTCGAGCTCAGTTGTATATCCATTTAATTATACTTGTTATTATTAATTTAAAGCTGATTGCCAAACCCCCCTACTTTTATGACTTTTCAAGTAAACCGGTTTTCTCTATCAATATCATCGAGAAGAAATTGATACCGGTCATCGTCCCGGAGAAACTTGAGGTTTCCTTATGACCTACTCTCTAACACACACTATTTCTTTATAATAATATTGTTATTGATAAACAAAAATTGTTGCATTTGTATTTGGGTTTTTTTTTTTTTTTAGGGGTAAAATATTGTGATAGGAATTCTCGGATTGATTCCACTTTCAGCCTTCGAGCTTAATAATTGTTAAATCGATATATTTACCATTAGATTATAAAAATAAAATTCCATCTACCATTTAATTAACCACAAATACACCAATGCTAAGTTGTAAGATAATAATTATAAATATCAGTTGAAAGTCATACCTCAAAAAATAAATTTATATTCAAACTTTATGAATTTTACAGAGATGATAATACAGTTTAAGCCCACATGTGTGTACCTACAATTTTTGTACAGCGCATAGGTAGTTACATAAAAAAAAATTGTTGACACTTATTAAGTACTTTTTACTCCATGCGTAGCTGCAGATTTAAAGTAGACACTTATTTTAACAACCTAAATAGATTACAATATTGTGTAATTATAACTTAATTGAAAAAAAAAATTATAAATTTTAGTAGACGTTAAAAATTTAACGAATACATATGAAATAGTCCTGTAAAAATACTTCCGGCGTTTTTTCAATGGTAATTATATTGCACAATTTAGGTGTGTCTTCATTTCACAATGGTTAACCGTCATACTAAATTGCAATGAGCGAGTAATAATATTAAAAAAATTCTGAAATGTATAAAAAAAGTCTCTCAAGGACGTGATAAACCTATGGTTTGTTAATTACTTACAGAAATTTACGTTTAAATAATCAATTTGTTTATTATTGTTATGTTCCAAAATGTATTCGCTAAACTATGACGTCTGCAAAGTCAGATCGTCCTAATTGAGGCTAAACATAATAATAACATATTCTAATTATGTATTAATGACAAAGGAAAAATGTATAGTAATCACGAATCACGAACATAATATCACATATTATTATTATTTTAATTGTCACCATACAAATTATAAACGGATATAACAAGAAGTATAGGTAAACAATATCTACACATTTAAATTTTAATAGTGACGTGTTGTTTTGTTCAGTTTGTCGGATTTACGCATATTGAACAGGTTAAAAAAAATTGTATTCGAGATAAAATTGTGTTTATATTATTGTTCAACTATAATACCATATGTAATTTTTAGCATACATTTAAAAAGTCTAAAAACCGAAGCGCTTGGATTTGAAACCAAAACTAAATTTGTATTCAAATTAGAATCTATAGACTATAATAATATAATGGTTTCAAGTTTAAACAATGCAATTATAAAACAGAAATATAGAAGTATAAAAGTAACATGATTTTTTAAACCTTATGATTAACAACTTATAATCATTATATTTAAAGTAACAATGGTAAAAAGATTCTGACTGTGTAGCATTGTATTTAACAAACTCGAAGAAATATGCTAAACGTTTTTAATATAATTATCTACACGTGATGATTTTGTGTACTTTACTTTAGCCAAGTCATGTACCCAAACTACGCGATTTCATTCACTTTCCAATAATAAAAAAACGTTAATGGAGTAAAAATTAAAGTTAAACGATTTAATGATGCAACTTTTGATTTTTAATTGCAATTATGTAGGTACATAGTGTATTATTTTAGGTAGTGATTAATTGTAAACGGTATAGAAATAAGTAAAAAACATTTTTATATTATACGTAATATCACATAGTTATACTGACATGCACAATAAAATGCGTTCACATAAAAATAAAATATGGCATCTTGTATAGTTTATAATATTATAATTGCAAATAAAAAACATAAAAAAGAGTAAAAGACCATTAGAAATAATAATAGTAAATTATAGTAGGTACCTACAGCCTACCTACGCGGCATAGGAATGGTAGGATACCTATATTGTGCTTTGTTTTTCAAATACTAATACCTAGTTTCGTAAAAATAATTTAACATTTAATATTTTAATGAATAAATAGTGAGGTAATGGTCCCTTAAACATAATTTAGTGGCCCATGATTTGTTCATTAAATGTTATTAAATCATTAGATTAATTAATTTTTTTATAAAATATTATATTTATGAAAGGCACTATTTGACTTTAACGTATCAAATAAAAAATACTTTGTATTATTATAATATGCTCACATTGGTTATTATGACCGCACATGAAATAATGGATTTTATATATTACATAATATGCATTATTGCATTGGTCCTAAATCTTAATATGTTTAATTATGATAGATAATAAGTTTATCTTCCAAAGGGTCTTATAAAATGAATACCCCATTTTTATTACGATATATTATAATATATTAATATGTAATATAAGAACCAAAAAGTGTGAATTTGTACAAACAGATAAAAAAATCATCAGTCAGAAAAGACAATTCAAGCGTAATTATTACGATAAATCAAATCAATAAATTATATGCATACAATATAATTTACTTGAATATTTTGTATAATATTGTTATTATTATCATTATTCGTTGTTATATAGCTAAATTAGTCACTTAAAATAGCCTTGAGACGGAAAAATAAACCTATTGAAAGCCGTGTAGGTGTAATTCCTGCAGCTTATTATAGGTCAATAGTAATATTATTCAATGCGGAGTAGGTGTATTATCATAATATTTATTGATCTAGCCCGAGAACAATGAAATTCAATCGAAACAATTTTTTCTACTAAAACTAAATTTAAAAAAGTATATTAAATAACTTAAAAGTATTCTACTAAACGTATAAAATATAAATATATAGTATTTATTTGCGTTAGGTAGGGATGATGTGTATATAGCAGCAAATGACAATGAACATATGAAATTGAAGAAAAATAAGTTATACATTTATATTAAAATTGTATAAAATTAATATTCAGGATCATCAACTATCACACATTTACAATAGTATATTTACTGTTTATTTTGTATTGTAATACTTTATAATAATTATAATTATTTAAGTTTTAACATATTTTGTTTTATTGTTTTGTTTAATGAATAGATAGGTAATATTAATTTATTACATTTTTATTGAACACAATTAATCCGCATTCACGCTTATTATAGGACGAGTTTGCAACTTTTGTAAACTTAATTTTTTCCCCTAACATGTACCTATATACAGTAAAATACATCTTGTTGTTGCAATGAACTATTATTATTTATTATTATATCAGTACTTCGTAGTAAAATATATAAGTTACAAAAATTATTGAAAATTTTCGGTAAATCAATACACAAATTATAAAAAATGTTTTGAATATTTGCACGTGTTTATTAATTCAAATTCTAACTAGAATATGTTCATATACAGTAGAAAACAATATTATTCAATAAAAATTAATTATAATAATTTTTTGAAGATGTTAAATAAATAATATGAATATTATTAACATCATTACTAACATAAAATGGCTCCTAGTGATCATCACTAATAATAATATATTTCGTATAAAAAAAAATTGTTTATACATAGGTACTAACATGATTAATTGAATAAATTTGTTATCAGTTAAAATATATATAGGTAGGTACGCTGTAAAGTAAAATAAACTCAATATTTTTACTGACGTAATAACCATAACTAACTCAACAATTAAGAACATAAATAATTGTTATTTCTATAGGTATCAAAGTTATCAAAATAAAACAACTTAGCCATACTTGGTAATCAATAATAATACCACATCAAATATCATCAATACACAACTGGAAATTAGATTTAAAAACAACTGCGATATTCATGATAAATCTATAATGCAGGTAGGTATACTTTATTATTCTTACAACACTTTTTAAAAAACTAACGACTATTAAATTTAAAAACCTTTTTAAAAAAATTTAAAAGTTTGACATTATAGATATAGGTTTTTGTACCTATAATAGAAATATGATACGTGTGTGACTTTAAACCAGATATATTATATGATTTAAAAAAAAATTGAATACACTAATCTTATTTATACGATGTGTCTGGTCGTTAAAGTTCTTCGTAGTTCTACCTACCTACATTTCAAAAAGTGTACGTCGAACAGGTATGAAAACACACTTGTATAAGTATTAATACTGCAGTCTCACAAAATATTTCACTCGTGATGTTACACATTCACACTCATCTCTCACATCTACCACGAGATATTATTGTTTTCGACGACCGGAACACGCATATTTAACATTTTTAAACGATGCCTGCAGTGCATGTGTGTAGGTACCTATAGTGGTTTTTTTATCGTTGGTATAATAAAAAACGAACGAATGTTTTTATTAGGGTTTTCAATTTATAATTTAATAATTATACATACATATTATTATAATATTATATATGAACGCAAAAATTATTGTATACGTGAAACTCCACGTCGAGCCAAAGCTGATTCATAAACAATATTTCTGTCAATTGCAGTGTGTTAAGGAAAAATATAATCCACACCTATAGCAATCATATTTCATATACATGGCATACGTAACATTATAATAAAGTTCGTTACACCCACGTTATGTGTATATAATAATAATACACGCCTTATTATATAGGTTGGAGTGGGATGATTGCCCTCCCTGTAAAATTGAAAAGATCTTACCCCTAGAAATTATATAAATTTATTAAAACAATATAATTACTATATAAAAATTATTTTTATTCGATTTTATTCGGAAAAATTGAACGTCAAAACAACTTAGTGGTTAATTTAACCTAACTAATCAACAAACAAATAATTAGATTAGATTCACTATTATACGTTTAGTAAATATAGGTATAAGTGAAATACCTATACTGAAATGTACTTATAAAAAATTGTATTATGAATTATCTAGGACAGCGAATCTATATGTACAATGGTGGCGGGATTTATAGTCATGTACTCATGTAGTATGTTTTAATCGATTGCTTCATGTCTGTAACAAGTGTGTATGGGTGGGTGGCCGCAAGTCCGGGTAGGTGTACTATTGTAAGATCTCAAGTCTCAACACAAACATTATAGTTAATATAATATGTTACAGACTTTAGGGTTAACCCCATGTGACTCACTTCGCTGTAATAAAAAGGGTAAAAAATATTTCAAATATAGAATTTGCTTCAAAGACTAAAAAAGTTCGCACTACTACTGTGTATAATTCTCGAGCGACCAACAGGTACCTCGGGGTTGAGCAGTATATCAGAATCAGATACCTACATATATCAAGATACTTTTTATTAATAATAAATATTCGGGTGGTTTGCCCGGGCTGACTATTTAATAAAACATAGCACGCTATACTCAATGTTTCTCTTCAGCTATAATGAAAATCTATGAATCATAAATATTATTTTTTTGTTAATAAGTAACCATTATGACAACGAAAACCTTACAAAAAAATCAGTCAGGAACAAAAAAACATGTATCCAGTCCAAAAACATATTTATGTTAATAATTACGACAGTAAAATACAATTTGGTAATTCACTAATCAAGCGCTTCTCAAACTGTGGGTTTGAATTTTTTTGAATTATATAGATTCCAAGAAATTTATGTTAAATTAATATTAAATATACTTATATTATTATAGTAATATAGTACCAAAAATTACGTGGGTAATAAATAATAATTCGTCGTATTTATTAATACGCCTCATTATTAAAAGTAGATTATTTAGTAAAAATATATTGATTATAAACCTATAAAATCACAAATACCTAATAAAAGTAATAAACAAATTTTGTTTTTTATAACTACTTTTTGAAAAGTTAAACCACGTGGGTTGTGAAAGATTTTTTGGGGGAAATTTGGGTCGTTGTACAAAAAAGATTGAGAACCACTGCACTAATCCATAAGAATATATATTATATACATATACATAATTGTAAGCCATATATACTCGTATATTACTACTTAACTTTGTATGATTTTTAATTGCATAATAATATGTTACAAAGTGAATTTGAACAAATATATATAGGTACCTATATGTGTTATTTATAATTGTATGTACCTATATTATTATCTTGAATCAGAATAAATTATTGTTTGAAAACATTTACTAAAACGTTTGATTTCGCTTTTTTGTATGTACCTATATATAATATGTGTGTATAAAAAAATGTTGAACAACTTTTTTAGAGTATCTTGATCTAGTAACTTATATCTCTTATGGATTCTTAAAGTATCAAGTGTCTCGTACATCTTGATGCCTACTAAAACAATAGTAGGTAGGTAGGTACTTATCTCGTATCGTATTGTATATACCAAGATACTCTTTGTAGTCCGCGGTATATCTTGTCCAACCCAGCTGGTACCTTCCTGCAGTATAGCCTGCTGGTACAGGCTACGCATACAACGAGGAAATATAATAACACAGCTATTTGTGACAACCGTACCTATATAGTTTTGTAATAAACAGCTCGTACGGGTATAACATAGTCTTATTCGGATAGCGCGGGCTGCGTATCGTAGACGCGGCTCGACCGGAGGAGGAAGACGCGGCACGATGGACCGAAAAAACGCGCTTTGCTCGATGTCAAGGGCAACCGGTCGCGCGCATACATAATAATATAATATGGCAACATCGCATTACGTGAGCTCTGCCGCCGCGCAGGACTCTGACAATAATAATAATATATTATATTGTTCCTTAACTCATAATACACACACACACACACACACGACCATGTATATTGTTCTTTCGTGATTTGGATTTCCGTCGCGCAGCATCATCAGCTACATAGTTATATAATGACTAGGTACCTACTACAGAGGACGCGTGAATTTTCAAGGTCTCAAAGGGAAGTTTATCCGAAGAAAATGTGAATGGTGGTGATGAGGGGGTTGGAGGGAGGTGAACCGCTGCTGGCCAACGTCCAAAATAATGGCTGTCTTATAGTGTATACGTCGAGGGTTTACTCTGCACAACGACGGTTCTCCTATAAAGCACCGATGCCAATGTCCCCAGTAAAGCTATATAATACGACATCATCGCCGCGCCGTTCGTTACTTAAGTACCTACCGGCTACAACCAAAAGTTTTTTTCTACATTTTCTCGTATACACAGATCTGCTCGATGATATAATAATACATTATGTTTTTAAAAATCCTATATAGATACGACTGGCAATATGGTGTTAAAAATACATTAAACTGTGTCAAAACGACTGTAAAGACGTGTACGGGACACGAGTATAATATGTATATAATATTTCACATAATATATTATGTACATAGGTATACCTATGTTATACACCTATATATAGGAAAGCCGGAAATATTAAGTCACAGCAGGGTATGCCTAATCGTAAAAATACCTATACATCGTTACACGCATAATATAATAATATATGACTTTATAATATTAGGTACAACCATAACAATAATTTCTGCAATATAATATAATACCTATAGATATCCCTTATACGCAATATTTCATAAAAAAAAATCTTTATTTTAAAGAATATTACTTTTGGCATGTATATTACAATTTTTTACACAACAAATATTATAATAACGTTTGCGTAATAACTATTTGATTGGTTTATAGTTTATACTCTAAAAAAAAACTTATAGTAATAATGACAATTCGGAAAACTGCGTAATACATTGGTAACTGCGCGTTACTTAACGACAAAATTCGTAATAATTTAAAAATTAAAATTAAAAACGTGATTCCGAGGAAAGGTGAATTTATACTATTATGTATATCATACTCAATATCAGATCAATAGCTGTTTATGAAAAGAATAATTTAAATAGTACAAGTTACAACTAAGCCTTTAACTGTATAAATAAATAGAAAATATTGCTAAATTATTTGTATAAAGAATATCTTGAAATAGATAGGTATTAAAATTAAACTTATTTAAAAATAATTATATTAAACATTTTTAATTTGATTTTTACAGTAGAAAATTAAATCACCGGTATCCGGAAACCTAATTTAAGTAACGATGAATCCAACTAATAAGAAATATTAAGTTTTGTTTTCATCAAAGTCTATCGACTATCGAATTCCTTTTAGTATAAAGCACTTATTCGTTATATATATTATATAATAATATATATTATATATATATACATATATAAAATCACAAAATATATTATGTCTTTATACATATTATGCAATGTATACAATATTTGAATATAAATAAGTTATCCAATCGTTTATGATTTGAATAAATATAAACTGTTAACTGCTATTTTATAAATTTATATTTTTTGAGTTTACATCAAATAATCATTTGAAGTATTTTTGTTTTTAAACTTCGAAACTGCAATACGTATAATATATAAAGTAAAAACTAATAAGTATTTATAATATATATTATATACATAATATACGTATTATTATGTTAGTGCTATGATTGATCTCCTATAAAAATTGCCCTTAGTAACTAATAATTAATGGAGCATGACTTGATTTTAGGACCAGAATACTCGAGTGAATATTTGAATAATAATTTTTATTTAAAAATATATAAATAAATAAATGACGATATAATTAATACTTATTATATTTAAATTAATATTATAATATTATAATATTAAGAACTAATTTGTACAATAAAAACACTTTTAGTTCTGGACCAACAGTTTTCAACTCAAATACCTATCTGCAATAGTAACAATAAAATAATCGAATTCTTTCTCAAAAGATAAAAGTACAAGAAAAAATAATACTCTAACGGATAATTGAGCCGAACGATTGGCTTCGGTCGAGGCCATCGAATTTTGTCCTATGCCTATGTGCAGTTACTATGGAGATTTTGCGGCAGTCTAGCGTTTTTTTCGAGATGAACGAAATCGGTTGACAACATGCAAACTCGCACAATTTTTAAATAAATTTATCTCTCACATGATGCGATTAAGATTACATTAGGTACGACTACGGGTGTATGGTTACTCGCCTTCGAATTATTTATATAACACATGTTTTTATACATAATAATTTAATTTTTCATCATTCGTTTTCTGAATATTTACATGAAGATAATTTAATTTTCTAATAAAATGTATACCTAACAGACTGCTATAATTCAATGTGTAACATACTATTATTATATTCAACTATTCATCAACGAACAAACTAAACGCGTTTCACATTTACTAAGGAAACGATATCTATCATTAATCAATACATACCTATATAGTTATTACTATTATTGCTGATATCGTATCAATATATCATGAATATGAATTGATGACAGCGCAATGGATAATGGCGCCCACTATAAATGTATTCAAAAACTATAAATCGTATTGAAAGGTCATAGGACGCCAAGCGAATTGCCAATCTTTATAGTTTTTACTTAAATGTTCAAACATGTTTAGCCATTAAAATTAATAATATTGATAAAAAATAAACAAATTTGACATTACCTAACTAGGTCCTACCTACTTACAAAAAAAAATTCGCGTGCAAGTTAAACATGAAAAATAATGTTATTTTCCATCCTTCAAAAATATTCTTGAACACGCCAAGTTTAGAAACTTAATTAGAGCAAAACATGTAGATTGCAGATATACATGAAAACTAAAAACAAATCGATAAAATATGGAAATGTTGGTTTCAATCTCTTTCAAGAATATATTCACACTATAAAATATACAAAAAATGTGTGCAAGAAAATGGTACTACTCATTTTTTGTAATCATTAATAACAGAAATTTAAAAAATATTAGTACATAGTACAAATATCTTACACGCGTTTTGAGTCTGGTGGAAATACTTTAGCTTTTATACAATTGAATTTCATACAAAACTATAACAATATTATATTGAATTCAAAATTTAAATATTATTTGACAATTTATGATGGTAGAATTAATTGTAATTTGTAAATTAAAATTCATAAAATTTTTAATTATTATTACTATGAGAAGAAAATATCCAAAATAGTCCATAAGTAGTTAATAACAAACTTGAGTCTTTGGTACTCCAGTACTAAACAAAACAAATATTTTTTTGACCTGAATTAAATTTCGACCATAACTTAAAAGTTTGAAGTTTATATGGTTAATTGTTTAATCTTTTAAAATTATAACAATATTTTATTTTTCTATAAATATTAAAAGTTAATTTTGTTTATAAGCTAAAGAACTATAATAATAATTGTATACTTAAGTTAACCACAAGACAAAATTATAATATATAGCTTATTTATTTTCACTAACTATAAATGTGTACAAATATAATATTTGAAATTATTATACATTATGTTTTCAAAAATAAAATAAGAATTTGTTGATTTAATAACTTGGTTGAAATTAATTTGAATTTTAAAATAAATATTTTAATTTAATGGTATTCCAGAAAATAAAAAGTGGTTATTTGCAACATTATTATGTTATTTACATAATTTTAAATTAATTAATAGATTGTATCATACAATAAATATTATAAATTCAAATATATAATTAAACCATTATTTCGTATCTACATAATTTAATTTGTAAAAACAGTTTCACGCGGGAAAGATCCACTTGGACTATTGTCTCATAGTTAAGAAACTAAATTTTCGCAACTTAAATAAGAGGGCTTATTATGTGCAATATCGAAAAATAAATCCATTTTCGTACAGACAAAATTCTCATATTGTTATGGTGAAAATTTGATTTCTTAACTTAAGCTTTATACTAGCCTACTTGGTACTGTCCCCTGCCATTTTTCTAAATGATCTATTTTTTTTATTGTAATTAGGTAACAACCAACCACAATATTGTCATGGGATCACTTGTAAGATACTTTGAATAATTAGTATTTAAAATATAAATAGATTTAAGATTAAAAGTTCTAATTTCACTCAAAATTTCGTATTTTATTTATTTATTTTATTCGTATTAAATTGCCTATTTTTAACCCTTTAAATAGCTGGTGTATCCAACGAATGATACAAAAAACAGAACATAGACTTTTGAGTTATCAAATTATTTTGATGTAAACTAAAATTCATTAGATTACTAAAATTTAAATTATGAAATAAACGATAATAATACTGTTCGTGGGAATTCTTTCTCAATAAACAAATATTTGATAATATGTAATCCGGTAGTTAGTCGGAGCTTTAGTCTTTAGGGTTCGATGTCTTTAGTATTTACTCATTGTTAATCTGTTTACATTGGCTATTTTTATATTCATCTATATGCTTTTAATTGTTATTTCTATAATATCAGGACTCCCAAATCTATTAAGTAGCAAGTGAAACTATATTTATATGTATATGTAATATATGTATACAAATAATCTTATGTACGGACATCCATCTAGTAATTTTTTCCCGGGGCAAACTCGTTTTATTCACCACTGTTGACTGTTCGTTTGAGATTCGAGGTTAACAACAGCACCAAAGGCAAACTCGAATGACCGGTTTCACGTATTCATTTCTCTCTCCATCTCTCTCTTTCTCATTGCATCTCATTTTATACATTTATCTGCCAGTACGTACCATACACATATATAGGTACATATTACATATACCATTTTAAAATATGAAAAAACTACTACTAAACTACTGTAGAACGCTTTAACACCAACGATTGCTCTGAGACCGGAACAACTTTAACGTTTCCACCGTCGAATGTGTACTATATACGTTTATTGTATCATAAAATAACTATACAATGTATACCTATACGGCTGTACACATATACAAAGCGATTATAGTATAGTTTGTTAAAACGTCATTCATGGTTTATACCTATCACTTTATCCGAGCTATAAAGTATAAACCTTCATATGTGTAAAATAACATTACATTTTAAAGCAAAAAGAGGGTGAATTAGTTGTTGTTTTAGAAATAAAAATATACAGCGTTTCTATGAATAGTAAATATTATAATATGGTGATGATAATTAAATATTTAGATTCATAAAAATGATAAAAATATATTATATATATTGATATTAAATTACCTACATACCTTCTTACAATTTTGATTTTAGTCTGATTTTATTTTTAACTTAATTCTAGTTTTTATTTAGCAATTATTAATAGTCAATTCTAAAAATTACATATGAAAAAAGCATAATATTAAACATGGCTTTATAGTTTATATATATTACTATAGGAAACACATTATTAAATGTAATATTTTTTATGAACTATTAACATCTTAAAATGTGTATAATAGTGTAGGTAATAAATGTTTCTAATATTTCAACTTGAAGTAACATAGAAAAGCTAATATGTACGTCAATTTAAGCGTCCTACTTTTGCAAAATATCATCTGTTTGACAATATCATTAAAATATTGTGTGCACCGTACAGTATATGGTTGTACATTGACCGGAAGCCGGATATCCGTATGAACACTCATAATATATAAGTGTGGGGAGAATCGATGGCATTTCCTTGGCAACCAGGTATAATCAAAACATCCGAAATCCACTCCCTCCAAATAGCATTATTAAAAACTGGATATGGACGACGTCTAAATACACATAAGATTCTCAGTCACGTGTCGGTGAATTTCCTATCCTATTATTGCGGTCAGTGGTTTACTGATCATTAAATGTTGTATATGTATGCCGAAGATTATTGAACTTAAATAACGAACTGTATAATATAGTTAATTATCACATGTAAAAACATAATATGTTATTTGGAAATAAATCATTTGTCTCTAAACTATATTTTATCGAAAGACATATTGTCATCAAAACTACCTACCAATTTAAATGAACTTTATTTCTAACATACCTACGTCATAATAATATTATTGATTGATTGACACAAAATCCCTGTTCTGAATAATTAGAAAAGATATTATACAAATTATTATTAAGTTATGCTGCACTATTCGTATAACTTACAACTACATTAAGAATTTTTTGTTTTAAGTAATATTTAAGTCACACTTTAGATTTATAATATTAGTTTGTATAAATCGATGTTTTTCTATATATGTAGAACAATTTAATTTTGAGTTTAATCAAACTTTAGTTTTGGTACAATATATAACTATCATATGAATCTTTTCAAAGTATTGACGTCATCGAGGCCAAGGCAACATTATTTCACCTTAGTATAGGTACTATATATACCTTACCAATGTAAATCTAAATAAATTAACCCGGTGTATATAAGTAGAATTTTTTGAGCACTAAACTTAGATAGAATATAAAACCCGATAGTAACATAATGGAACTCAAGGTTTTACACAATGTCCATATCAATATAGTGAATAGGTAGAAGTACAAGTTTGGTAGGTACCATTGTACTCTTTGTACATCTTTAATTTAAACCAACAGACAAGTCAAATTTGAATTATCTTAACAATATTTTTAAAACTTGATAATAATTAATGTTATATAGATAATATTATATTTCAAGGCTCCACTTTACTAATTAAGAGGGCACATCAGTAAAAATGTGAACTCTGTCTACACACGTATTATAGTAGACACCGCTCTCTCTGTTCATATTTCACTCATTGTTTCTTGTGATTAAATTATTTAAATTTTATTGAAGTATCATTTTCTGTTATAATAATCATGGAAAATAATATTATCTGTGTTTTGTTAGAAGCTTGTTTTAATGTTTTGATTTCCAAAAAAGTAATTAGTACCTATTTATTAATTTTTTATTTTGTATTATTTATAATTATTAATAACTTTCTTAAAAATAAAATAATTAAAAAATCTTCCAAAAAAAAACACATATTAGAATGTTAATCTTTATAAATGTTATCATACCTTAATTTCAACAATGTAATCACAATTAGGGAAACACGGAGATAGGTTATAACAATATTATTATGTGTGTAAAATAAACGGAGAAAATAATTATTACTCTTAAGAAATAAATGTAATATTGCTTAAATATATTATAGTAAGACTTTCTACACAAATAATAATTTTATCCAAAAAATAAAATTTAAGTCAATAGTTTGATTGTGATTGGATCTATGAAACAGTATGAAACTGTGAATAGGTGAGGGACTTATATTATTAGGTATGTAAATCTAATTTATTAGTTAAAAACTCAATTCATATAATTATACTATGAGAATTATATCAGAAACAGCATTTTTTAAGTACAAAAATATATTATCCCCTAAAATTGTTTTCAATCATATTTTTTTTATTATTTTTTTTATTAATTTTTATAATTTTATAATAATTACTTTAATATTTGATACACAAACCTTCTATGAAAAAAAAATTATAATTTACCAAACAATATATTTATAAGAAAATTGTCTATTTGTCTATATTGTAATAAAGGTTTAGTAAATTTCTATTCAACTTAAAGTTATGTTTTTATTATTCATAGAATAATTTAAAATATGTTTGTCTATACTTTTTATAAAAAAAGATATTTTCATGATTAGCCTTATACGATAAAAAAAAATCTAGTGGTGTTTTATTAAAGCAGGTTAGACCTTTTTTATGCTGTCCCTATAAGCCAAATTAGTTCTCAAGTGCAGCCTTTTTATTTATACGTACATATTTAATTAATACTTGTGATAACGAAACTTGGGAGTTTTTAGTTACTATGGGTCACCTAAGTGAAGTGCTCTTACGTTTAACATTACATTCAAAATAATATAAATTATGAATTCATATATTTGTAGTACTTACTTTATACATTTATATTAGAAAAGATTAAGTATAAAATCCCATCCACACAGCCGAACAATTTTTTATAAAAATTGTACACAATCACTGAATAATACGAAACTCCGACAAAAAAACGCGCACTCCGAAACGTTAGCGGCACGAGTAAAAAACACTGGGTGTAACTAGGTAGACTAACAACACAGACCTGTTATTGGTGTTACCTGACGTACCTGTTGTGATCACTCGAGGTCGCTAACCGACTAGAAACGACAGTCGTCGACCACAGACGATGTAGAAATTCCCATAAAAACACCATCATGATGATGAGTATAGAGGCGAGAGAGTTATTTCATTTTTTACACTTACTCTTAGAGACTTTTACGGAAATTAGAGAATTTACAATACAAGAGTGAAAGTACATTGTATTGAAGAAGAACGGGACATTTTAGAATCTCAATTTATCTTCAACGAATATTAATATTTTTTTGGTACAGTCGTGAGCGGGAAAAATGTAAAAGAGTTCATGACGATGTCTCATGATAGTTGATTATTGGAAAAGTCGGAAGGTATCTAAAGAATTCTTTGATAAAGCCTATAATTTGAATTATAAAACGGGTGTCTTACGAGAATTCTCTATTTTAAAATAGCTGACAGTGGAATAAACTACATGCCTACTTTACACTTTTAAATTATTACATTTCCCATTGCTCAGAAAATTATACAAACGTGTTGATAAATAAATAATAATACACCATATATTATACTGCAGTAGTTCAGTGCACACCCCAACAAAAATAATGAAGACACTGAGTATACGTCATAAACATAATATCAAACTTCATATAGGATGGGCATCTCGTTTTCAGTTTTTTTATATAGACTAGCGTAACCTGCACAAGGAAACGGTAAAACATAATACATTATGCTGTCTGTCAGTCTAACTGTTACCCATTCTGTGAAATGCGTACGGGCAATTAAATACTTCAGCAAACAAACGAAAGTGTCCAAATACTTAGGATATAAATATAATGCATATATATGGTGAATATATATTAAATAAATGTACTTACCTTTTTTTACTCGAGGTTTTAAATTCATGCATATGGTTCTTGTAACAATACACTGTAACAACGTTTTTATATTTCAGTAAAATTGTAATAATTATTTAATTTTTTTTGTGTAATACCTATGATGTTTTTAATTTGTTTAATAACTCACCTGGTAGAGATAAGATAATAAATCGTCGCGAGTCATTTCTGCAATTTGCTGTCCATTAATTGCGAATATTTCATCACCGGTTTCGAAATCCGCACGGTCGACTTTTGAGCCTTAATCAACGAATTATTTTTAATTAATATAAATAAATATTACCTAGCTATTATATAATATTGATTAATAAAAAAATGTTATTTTAATTTTTGACCAAAGTAAAATATTTTTTGAATTTATATTGAGTAGATAGGTACTTGTATTTTAGATTCTAAGCTGAGCAATAAGTACGATTTATTATGTATATTATGTATATTATTTTAACTTTAAAAACTATATAGAATAGTATGATTTATTAACATTATAATATATAGTTATTATAGATTATTCTAACTTATATTTTGATATGCAAAACAAAATATGAGCAATCCCAATTAGAAAAAAGACAATCCACTCTGACATAGTAACAGCTGCACTCTGCACCTAACACTCAAAATTGTTTTTTTGAATGTAATAAATAAGGAATATTATCAATACTTTAAAACAGTAAATTATGTTACAACAATAATTCTACGTTACAATTCTGAGGTTGCAAAGCGAACGAAAGTTGTCTAAAAGGTTAAAATAAATATAAGTTCATCGCATCATATATTTTTGTTTTTATTATTAATTATTGAATCACAGAAAATTGTGGACACAATTTCTTTTAACGTGAAATAAATGTTTGTAAAATTAAGCAGGCATGCGGCTTACTTACCTAAAAGCTTGGCTTTATTATCTTCAGTTTCTTTGAGTATTAGTACGTATCCACTGAGATCCATGGTGTAAATTATAATAATATCAGGTCAATATGTGTCAAACACAACCCTGATAGTAAAAAAGTTATAATAAATTGGAGTTCTTCCTCCTCTTCGTTGTCGCTGTCGCTCTCGCAATCTGAATCAGAATTCTCAGCCATATTGGTCGTAGCTTGAAGCTATTTGGGGCATAGCCTACTAAATTATTCCTGAAACAAAAATATTAATTGTTTATTTCCATTTAAGGTATAATTATTTAATTAATTCAAGTACACAGATTAAAAACAAATCCTTAAACAAATAATGTATAATATAACTTAAAGTCTTAAACTCCCATTGTTGTCTTATTGCCATATAGGTAAATACTAAATGCCCAAATGATGTAAGTGTACAATCGATTCTCTAATTTGGCAACTACTCTCTCACACGTTGATACAAATACAATTTAAATATTTGATGCATCATGTCCCCAAGACAATTGCACTTTCTGTATTGTTATAAATATGAATTTAATTCATTACTAAAGTAATTATGCGTTAAAATCTTTAAAAATGTACCAGACAAAAATTATTAACTAATAGTGGGCGTGAAACTATACATACATGGTAATTCACCAAGTATACTCACCCCCATATTTTTATTTTATAATGGATTTGTTCAAATACTGATTTTTGGTATTTTTAAATATAAGTAGGTACACAAATACCATATTTTCATATCGTTGAGTTTTTTGTATCCTGTGGAGAATTAAGATACAAAATTCTATTTTTAAATGAGAACCTCCCTTTTTTACTGTAAATTATCAAGAGGATAGTTTTTTTGAACATTTTGACGTATCAAAATAAAAATTTAAACGAGTCATTTTTGAGTGTTATATAACTTTGTGTACTAAGGAGCATTAAAGATATGCATGTTGCACATGTTACACGGCTTTCAGATTGATTTACAAAGTGACTATAAAAATCAGCTGTTAATAATTAACTAATGGCGCTTGATGTCAACACTCAACCATATATGTCGACATTTAGAACTAATTTTACACCTATATATCTGTAATCGGTTAATTGTAATACTGTCGCTTAAAGCGCCACTGGTTAATTATTAGTAATCATTTCGTATTTCACCTTATCAGTAGTCGATGTACAACCAGTATATCTTTAATCGTGCTAAGGAGTAAGGATAATAGATCCGTGATAATGGATTTGAAAGATATATGATATATATATGGATATGGGGTATGGGGGATATGGTTGAAATTGTTATTAATTGATATTAATCTATCGACATTTATATAATTTGTAAAAGTGTTACAAGTATAATAAATAATAGATTCAATCATATATCTATGTACTTTATATTTTTGTAAAACCGTCTTAATGACATAACCTTTAGTACCTATAAACATTTTCATAACTGAATAACTACTCGTTTGAATTTTGAATTAAGTACATCAACATTTTCAAAATAATTATTCACTGAATAATTGAGAGTAAGATGTAAAAAGTTTGTTTCGTGAAAGGGATACTCCTTGTAAAAAATATCTCAAGAATTAGATAATATGATCTTTGAGTAGGTATATTTAAAAATTCCGAAAATCTGAAAAAGTTTATTCTTAATTGAAAAATGGAATTGATTGCAGTGAATCACCCTGTATATAATACGATATGGCATATGCATACTTTTAGATTCTGAGTGAAACGATGAATGTATTGATTTTACAATGATGTGTGTGTTTTTTTTTTGTTTTTTATTTTATTTTTGTGTCTGTGTACACGATAAGTAGTCGAAATAATGATTGGATTTTCAACTTCAGTATCTTGTTCGTGGGAAAGTGAATATCGTTGGTGCATTGGGGAGGTTAAAATGTCCAATAGTTTTCAAAAGCGCCGGGAAAAACCACATAAAAATTAAGGAAAAACGGGAATTTTTACGCAAAATCGGTTTTTTGCAAAATCACACATGAAATTTTCACTGGTCATGTATATTAGCATTTTCTATATACGATAAAATTTTCAAAATATTTTGATTTGTTTTGAACTAAATAGGAACATTTTCAGTTTCCAATTGTATTAGTCTTTTTTTCTAAGGATGTCAATAAAACTTTATTTGATGGATAAAAAAGTTTGAAAATTGAATACAAGGCTCCTACTATATTGTTACAATGAAATTTGAAAAATATTAAAAATCCTTGGTCACAGTTTTTTTTTATAAGCATTTAAAGTTCAAAAATAGACAAAATATGGAAAAATAACCAAATTATTTTGAGTAAAGAATTCATAAAAAATTTTCTTTTTAAATCTAAGATTTTAAAATGTAATACAAGATTCTTTATAAAATTATCTACCTTTATCAAAAAAAAAAATGCCTACAAGAAAGTCAAATTAAATTTTTACGAGCGTTTGAAGTTCATATTTTCACAATATTGGATATTCAGTCGATTTCTCGTGTAGCGATTTTGTTATTTTATTGTTATTCAAAAACAAATAACTGTAGATACATGAAAGTTTTACTGAATGTTTATATTTTAATTTGCTTTATACCATAAATTTTTTAAAATATTTGGACTTTTTTTGAGCTGCTTATGGACATTGTCAGTTTTTAATTTTTTTTGATTTTTTCCTATAAACATCAATAACATTTTATTTGTCTGGTAAAAAAGCGTGAAAATTTAATGCCAGGCTCCTGATATATTTTTACAATAGCAGTTTAAAAATATTAAAAATACATGGGCACAATTTTTTTTTTATAAGGATTTAAAGTTCGAACTTTTACAAAATACTAAAAAATCACGAAAATTAGCAAATTATTTTGAGTTGAGAATTCATAAAAATTTTTCTTTTTAAATCCAAGATTTGAAAATGTGATATAAGATTACTCATAAGTTTGTATACCTTTATCAAAAAAAAAAATGTCTACAAGAAACTTAAATTAAATTTTTATGAGCGTCTGAAATTTATATTTTTACAATATTTGATATTCACTCGATTTCTCATGTAATAATTTTCTTATTTTATTGTAATTAAAAAAAAAAAGAAAGTAGATACTTGAAAATTTCACTGAATGTTTATATTAGCATTTTCTATACACCATAAAATTTTGAAAATAATTTGATTCTTTTTGAGCTGTTTACGGACATTGTCAGTTTTCAATTTTTTTAGTTTTTTTTTCTATAAATATCAATAAAATTTTATTTGTTGGTTAAAAAAGCGTGAAAATTTAATATAAGGCTCCTGATATATTCTTACAATAGCAGTTGAAAAATATTAAAAATATATAATCACAATTTTTTTTTATAAGCATTTAAAGTTCAAATTTTGACAAAATGTATCAAATTTAAAATTTAATAATTATGTTGTAGTTAAAATTTTATAAGATGTTCAACTTTTATAGCTAAGGATTATAAATTTAAAACAAGTCTCCATGTAAATAGGTTATATATAAATTACTTTATTCACAATAATATCATCAAATATACTTGGTAATATCATAGGCTGACTGACCGTTTTCGCTCAGAATCGTTTTTCTTATACAATGATACTATATCATTGAATTCAAATTTAACACCATTTATTGCAGTGACCCACTTGTAACCTACTGTACAGCAGAGCGACATCCATTTACCCACCTTTTTATGTTATATCTTTTGAAAATATTATAAAGAAGTTATATAATTGGGAAATTATTTTCATTCACGTAGACAGTATTATTGAATAATTCATTAAAATGATTTACATTTAAAATAATATTTAGGTAATTTAATAGTTAATATTTTTATTTTTTCGTGTACGATAATAATTATAAACGTACTTATAATAAATTAATAGCATATATTATATTGATGGTTTAAACTTAAAAATAGGTATTTGTAATTATGAAACTAATCTTCTAAAATATTTATATTTCTTTATCAATTGATTAGTTATTAATAGTTAAATCTAAATTACGATCATTACTTACTACAGGTACCTATATATTTTTAATCAGTTTTTATCTATCTTACACTTAAAATTATTAATATAAATTAATTTTGAATTACAATTTTCAATATTTCTGAAAATTGTTGAATCATCAGCATTTTATGCGATTTATTCAAATTTCAAGAGACTCTCAAACCACTTTAAAATATTTCTCATTTGGAACTTTTATAGTTTTATGTGCAGGGTTTTTAATTTTTATTAATTGTTGACATTTTGAAAGTGTTTCTAAAGAATAGTTTAGCATTAGTATATAAGAATATTAAACTATACACCGCGGTATAATTTATAATATTAAAAACTAAAACCTACATTCATTTAAGTAAAATAAATTTAAAAAATTTGTCTTCTCACAACTAAAACCAATCTATTATTATAAAAATAAATGTTGGTCTGCAGACTGTTTGTCCTTTACGCATTAATAAACGGCTGTACCGATATTGATGAAATTATTTGTGTGTGTTTGAGTGAATTCCCTGGATGATTAAATTCACAATTGGACCCGGTAGGTCCAACACGGGGATGTACTAAAACAGGAATTTTGAGATTTACGATGGAAATTTTTGTTTATAAATGGTTGTTATTGGTTTTAATAATAATAAATGGTTGCTATTTAACAAGTATGCATTAAACCGAATTTTCGCACATTGCCTACCCTAGGTAACTGACTTGCACTTATAGCCACTCATCGGCGGTATCCGTAATCCATCGCAGGTGGATTGCCTACTTGATATGCTGTCGCACATTGTTTGCGATCCGACATAGTCGGATTCCCTACCAGAGTGACTGAGTTGCACTTACTACAGCGAGTTACGCCCAAATAAAGTTGAACAATCACATTTTTTTTAAGAGTTGTAATTTTTTACGGGCTACAAAGTGGCGGGAAAAGCTAGTTATAAAATAAAATTATCTGAAATAATATTTTTAATGATAATAGCTAATTAATATAAGCAATAAATAACTATTTAAAGTTACATAAACACGGCTTTAGTTGAAAAATAGATAAACATTGACACATAAAAACTTTCAAAAATATTATTAAATATTTAAATATTAAGAACAATACGAGTATTATATAGAGAACATGGATTACATTTTGATTGATGGTCCTGAAAGGAGTAATTTGTTTAATGTATACAATGATTACAACCATCACAATTAGAAGGCATGTGGAAAGTAGTCCCGCCAAAAGGTGCTAAATATCATCTTGAAGCTCATTCCAAATGAGTACCCATCACAATAATTTCCCTTTAACAATGTAAGTTAGGAACTCTTTAAGAATAGAAGTAGGTACCAGGTACCTACCTATACAGTTATTACTATGTCTTATGTGACACATCAATTGACTATGCATACGGGTATATGCCTTTGAAAATCCTTACATTTTATATTAACAATCATAAAATAAATTAATGTTAATATTAAAGTACATAATAGTCCATCATAAGCAATAAGTTCCAATTTTTTAATTGTTAATTTATTTTTTTTTTTAATTTTATTAATGAAATGGGTGTTTTAACAACTTTAATTAGGTACGTGGATAATTCGTGGATATAACCTATGTCACGTTAATTATGAATACATATTATCGATTTCAATGATTTCATATAATATGATATTGTGGTAATTTGGTAAAACTATATTTTAATGTTTTAAACTATATAGTTTACGTTTTAACAACTATATGTATTCATATTTCATAATTGACTATTCCACAATTGTATAGCTTACTGATATTTTATATAGCTTTATAGTATGAGTGTATGACCTACCTTAATAAGAAGCTTAGTTTCTTTCGTGTTTATGCAAATAAAAATTCGTATAAATTATTCAAAAATAGAAACTGTACGAGCCACGAGGTTTAAGAACAAAAGCTTATACACGATATACCATTCCAACAACGAACTACCCCCAGAAAGTTAAGGGTAACAAACCGGTTAGGTTAATACAAGTCTGTGCGTCGTCCTATATATATAGATCATTAAACAGTTTAAGCTCACTCTAATATTATCTATTACTTTGCCTGTATTATTAAATATAACGAGGATGTATTAGCTAATAGGTAGGTACCTACTATTTTCTGGGTTGGACGTGGTGATCCATTTAACGTAAGACACGCATTATTTCGGAAAACACTAACGTTTTTGAAAATATTTCTTACACAGTTATACGTAATTTTAAGTCATCACAAGACAATATTTTAAACTATTCTTTTTCATCGTTATCATTTTTAAAAAAATGTTTTTACCCTTTTGAGTGATAACATACAATTTTAATTTGATATTCCGAAGAAGAATATTGCATGGAGTATTTCGATCCATAATATAATTTCGGACAAATAGTTTATGAATTATAAGTATTGTAAGTACAGATGAGCGGAGTAGTGGACCAACATTTTTCAAAAAATTATCTGTTAAATAATTTACAGTATCTATAATTTAACAATACGGATACCTAACAATATTAGGTACTCGTGAAAACAATCCATCACTCAAAATAATTGTGTTTTTAGTATTTTGTGACCAAATTTAATTTTTTTTTAAAAAAAACGAATTTTACAAATATGTATTCAGGCTTAAGCACTGAAAATTCATTATATAATGTTTCTCAATTTTTATACGATTCTCTAGATAATGGTTTGATACATATTAAAAACTTAGTAGGCAAACTTAGATATTCATTATATAAAAGATCTATTGCCTTTAAATATTTTACGTACCATTTATTTTGCATTTTATCAATCTATTTTTCAGTATGGCCTGTTAGTTTGGGGAGGTGTCAAAGATAACTATTTAAAATGTCTTCAATCGAATCAAAATAATGATACTAAGAATAATACTAAACAAAAAATAAATCTTTAGTAGGTTCATCAAGACTAAACTACTCAAATTTAGGAGTTCTTCCGATAAGATACTTATACAAACAATTGGCAATAGTATTTACTATAAAAAAAATGTACTAACCCCTTAAGGCTTAAATAATACAGATTTTTCTCAATTAAGAGAACATAGAACCTATAATAATTCACCAGTAAAGTACACAAAAAAAACCTTTGGGCAATCTTTTGTAGATTATTTAGATTCAACATATTTCAACCAGTTGTCGACTATAACCAAAAAAAATATTCATGGTGGCGTAGTCAATGGGAAAAATGAAGTTTATAAGTGGCTATTTGCTGAATTGTCTACTCCTTTAGTATAATAGTCCGTATTTTGGTGATTTTATAGTTTTATTGTTATTAATTTTAAATTTCATTTTATTTTTAGTTCAAATATTATCTAGTGTTTTAATTAATTTAATTACATAGGTATTCTAATTTCCGGTTGAAATTTGGGACTGGACTTGAGTTTGTTCTTTGTCTATTTTTATATGTATTAATTTATGTTTACTTTTATTGTATTTTCATTCTTTGTAATATGAATTCCTTGTATTGCTTTAGATTTTCTGTTTTTATTTTTTTTTTTTTATAGAAAGTTGTGTCTTTCATAAATTTTTAGTTAATAAGGTGTTTTTTGTAATTTACTAATTTACATTTCAAAATTTATATTATTTATATGTCAACATTCTCTACTCCGTCACAAGCCTTGGCTTAAAGGAGTAGATATATTTCTTTATTTATTATATAAAGAAAAATTTTAAATAAAAAAAAAATGTATATCCCTAATTCTAGAATTATTTCTGTATAATACATAAGATTTGTAGAATACTAAATAAGTATACTACTTTGTATAACATATTCCACTCCCACATACCTAGTTATAAAGAATATATTTTGTTTGCATAAAATATATTAGGAAGATTCACGAATGTGTTGATGATGATAAAAAATTGAAATCAATGATAAATCGAACATAAAATGTAAAAATAATGTTCGAAAGCCAAACACAAAAATAAAGTATATACTTTACAAGACTTCGGGCATACATAGGTACTATAGGTACATTTAATATTATAATGTGTACGTTTATGTAGGTATAACTTACTTGACCCGGAAAATCCCAGTGCGGCGACCGACAGTATAATAATATTATAATAATAAAAATATACAATTGTATAATATAATATCAATAATATGATAATAATAATATGTTGACGACGACGTATTCGTATCCGATACCCGAACGCGCTCTCAAAAAACCACAACGCTTCGACGAACTACCCTACGACGACAGTCTTGGTGGCGATATTATATCGTTATTATCATGTATAATATAATATAGGAATCGATGTGTCACGAACGATAAAAAAAAGTTATTATCACACAATATTTTAATAATGTAATATTATATAATATTATGTTTTGTTATATTATTTTATATAGTGCGCATAGGCGTGTTTAATTATAATAATAATAATAATTATTGTTATTATTATTATTATTATATTCGTCAACGAGGTCCGTCGTCTGTCCGTCCGTCGGTCCGTACGCTATGGCCCGCGCACTCACCGAAACACAGACACGCGAGCGCGCGCACGCACGCACAAACACACACACACACACACGAGCGCACACGTACCTCTAAAATATTATCTCCGGAGAGGTATTGCCGGGAGAACGACGACGGCGGTGGCGGCGGCGGCGACGACGACTACGAGGCGGCGGCGAGCGCCCATAATAACGTGTCGGCGAGGCAGGGTCGAAGCGGCTGCGGCGGCGGCGCGGAGGTCTCGCGAGGCATCATTTTCGTTCGGCGGAGTAACGGGCGGCGCGCTGTGCGCGTGCACTACGCATCCGAGCCTCTGCGTGGCCGGCGGTCCGAGCTCTCGGGGGCGCGCTGCTGCCGTTTATTGATCAGCGGCGGCGGCGGCTGGGCGATCCGCACGCAGCATCCGCGTCGGGGCCGACGCGGCGTATATTACGCGTTCTCGATATAAGGTGGCCCCCGTCCACCCCAGCGGCCCAGCCACCGCCAAGGGTAGTTGCGCGCGGGCGACCGCTTTCCGGTAACCGCGAAAAGCGCGCACGTGGACCGGGCGCTGCACGTTACCATACGTATGGTATTATATATACAAGCGCGCAAGCGCGTGACACGTGTCTTCGTCGCCGCGACCGGTGCGCGTTTCGAATTCTGACGCCATCGACGAACATAGCCGATTATAGGTGGCAATCGGGGGGGGGGGGGGGGCACAGGGCTCGGGTCCCTTAAAACATTTTTTTTTTCAAATTGGTTTTTTGATAAGACATAGGTATATCATATTATAATATGACATGTTTATAAGAATTTTAATTTTATTTGGAACTAAAAAAGGAACTCGTTCATTTTTCAAAGGAACGACAAAGGAACGGATTCTTTTTTTTATAAGGAACAAGGAACGGAACGAATTCCTTTTTATGAGGAACTTACCAAACACTGATTATATAGTATGTACACGTATCGAATTAACCAATAATAGATGGGTTTATAAGTTTAGATAGCACCATACGTTTTTCGGGAAACGCCAATCCTCTTATCGAAACTTAAATTGCTTATTATTAAAAAATCGATATTTATAGTAAATATGTCCGAGTTTTTGTGATTTATAGTTTGTTTGTTAGTTTTCCATCGATGCCCTAAGTTTAAAGGAAATACAAAATATTCAAATTACATTGAGTTTAATTTCTTAGAAATAAAAAGTTGAAAAATGTTGAAAGTTTTCGAAATAATGTTGTGCTCTGTTAAAAAAAATAACCCAATACTAACACAGAAAGCCACAAGAAAAAAAACTTATTGTATTATTACAGGTGAGTGATGGTGCTGCTGCTGCATAATGTTATATTACACACTTACGCGAAAAATCATAACTTTTAGTTACTGTATTGGACTGTAGAGCACTAACGCTCCAAACTGCAATAATTAAATAATTTATATACATATAAGATATCAATTAAAGGTACCTATGTTTAACTATGGGTACAGATTACATTAAATAACTGGCTTGTTGTTAACATATAAAGAAACTATACCTATTAAATGGTATGCCATATTATGGTATTGCAATTTGTGATTGCATTAAAAAAAATTGTATTATACACACCAGAATGAGGAGTTTGAAGCTAACAGCGCCAGAAACATCAGGAAGTGGAAACCAATAGCAATTGAGCATTTAGCAACACAACCAATGTTTGAAAGTAAAAAAATACTACTTGGGACACTGCAGTGACCGGGTGTTGGCCAACGCGTCTCGCTTCGGCTCACCTCGGCGCTCGATAAAGTGACGCGTGACGGAAAATAAAATTTAAAAGCAATATAATATACCTAGTCGGTCAAAATGTTAAAAATCTATTATCAAAAACTGTTATACCATTATACATTTATACCTACGTGCAGTCACGATTTTAAAACAAACACGACGCACCGACCGTTGTGAACACTAAAATGTAAATATTTATAACTTTAAGGTTCGGATTTCTACGCATAAAAAAATTACAAAACATGTAATAAAAACTATAAAAAATGTAGATATATATTAAAAATCCTTGAAACACTTGAAAAATGCGAAATATGTAAATATAATTGTGAGTACCTATACTTACTATAATTATAATAATAAAATTAATTTCACGACAAAATAGTGTAATACTACCTATTATGATCTTCGTTTTGTAATATAACTAATGCAATGAGGTATAAATTATTGTGTACGTAGTAGGTACATCTTAAATCTTTAGGTTTTATAAGACCTAACTTAACCTAACCTAACGTCGTTAAAGTGTGCGTGTTTATCGATACTAAATCAATAGTTTATAATAATATGGATAAATATATCAATGGCACCGATACATATAAACATTTAGCTGGGGGTGGGTTCATAGGAGAATACAATTATGAAAATTAATAGGAATAGGATCACAAATTATTAAGTAATATTGCCCATCGAGAGTAATAACAATATTAATATTGTATACATAATATTATAATATAATATAAAAGGTTGCATTTTGTTTATATTTTTGTATTTTGTATTATCGACTATCGTTGCAGTCGTTGCAGCTAATTAATTATTATTTTAATATTATTACCTACGTATTGGTTGAAAAAAGAAGAGAAGTCTGATCAAAAATAAAACAAAAGTGGATGGAAAATTGTTTGTGAGACTGTGAGGAGGTTTCAAATTTTTTTAGTGGGTTTTGTGGGGTAGGGTGGGTGGTTGTCGGAGATCCTTGCCATACATATAATTTTGTACTTCGGTGCCACTGAAATATATCGAAAAACATAACAAATATTGTAAAATATGTTTGCCTTATGGCTTATGTACAAAAATAAAGTTTATTTTATTCAGTATCTTTTGAAACATATTTAAAGTTAGGTAATTTTTCTGCATTACGACTCATAAATAGAATGACTCATACATAAATGATCACCTATATTATATAAAAGTAGATAGCTTTTTACCTGCTGCCTGCCACACTACTCTATACATACAATCTCCTGTCCCAAATATGAATATAAATTGAACTTAATGTTTGAATTTGGAATAACGTTATAAACTATAATATTTAAAAATAGAAAATTCATATATAATTTAGTAATTACTATAGTATGTAATCATCGATTTAACGCTTGATTTACCAAATATTTTTTTTTTTTGGATTTGAATTTCCGGACATCTGGCGTATAATTATTGTTAAACAAACCAGCTAGCGATAGATATCTAATGGCATATCCCCATATTATTTTTAATTTTGTAGACATTTAATTTTTATAAACAATACATCAAAATATTAGATTAAATCATTATAAATAAGTACTCACAATATAAAAAAGGTGGGTAAGTGGATGTCGCTCTGCTGTACAGTAGGTTACAAGTGGGTCACTGTAATGGATGGTGTTAAATTTGAATTCAATGATATAATATCATTGTATAGGAAAAACGATTTTGAGCGAAAACAGTCAGTCAGCCTATGATATTACCAAGTATATTTGATGATATTATTGTGAATAAAGTAATTTATATATAACCTATTTACGTGGAGCCTTGTTTTAAATTTTCAATCCTTAGCCATAAAAGTTAAACATTTTATACATTTTTAACTACAAAATAATTAATAAATTATAAATTTGATAAATGTTGTCAAAATTTGAACTTTAAATGCTTATAAAAAAAAATTGTGATTATATATTTTTAACATTTTTCAACTGCTATTGTAAGAATATATCAGGAGCCTTATATTAAATTTTCACGCTTTTTTACCCAACAAATAAAATTTTATTGATGTTTATAGAAAAAAAAACTAAAAAAATTGAAAACTGACAATGTCCGTAAACAGCTCAAAAAGAGTCAAATTATTTTCAAAATTTTATAGTGTATAGAAAATGCTAATACAAACATTCAGTGAAATTTTCAAGTATCTAGTCATTCGTTTTTTAATTACAATAAAATAAGAAAATTGTTAGGTACATGAGAAATTGAGTGAATATCAAATGTTGTAAAAATATAAATTTCAGACGCTCATAAAAATTTAATTTAAGTTTCTTGTAGACATTTTTTTTTTTTGATAAAGGTAGACAAACTTATGAGTAATCTTATATCACATTTTCAAATCTTAGATTTAAAAAGAAATTTTTTTATGAATTCTCAACTCAAAATAATTTACTAATTTTCGTGATTTTTCCGTATTTTGTCAAAATTTGAACTTTAAATGCTTATAAATAAAAATTGTGACCAAGGATTTTTAATTTTTTTCATCTGCCTTTGAAACAATAACCTAGGAGCCTTCTATTAAATTTTCACGCTTTTTTACCCAACAAATACAATTTTATTGATATTTATAGAAAAAAAAACAAAAAAAATTGAAAACTGACAATATCCGTAAACAGCTCAAAAAGAGTCAAAATATTTTCGAAATTGTATGGTGTATATAAAATGAAAATATAAACATTCAGTGAAATTTTCGTATATCTACAGTAATTCGTTTTTGAGTTACAACAAAATAACAAAATCGTTACATGAGAAATCGAATGAATATCCAATATTCTAAAAATATGAACTTCAAACGCTCATAAAAATTTAATTAGGCATTTTTTTTTTTTTTTTGATAAAGGTAGATGAACTTATGAATAATCTTGTATTACATTTTCAAACCTTAGATTTAAAAAGAAAAAAATTTTATGAATTCTAAACTCAAAATAATTTGCTAATTTTCGTCATTTTTACGTAATAATGTATCGA
This sequence comes from Metopolophium dirhodum, assembly GCF_019925205.1. Classification (NCBI taxonomy): domain Eukaryota; kingdom Metazoa; phylum Arthropoda; class Insecta; order Hemiptera; family Aphididae; genus Metopolophium; species Metopolophium dirhodum. The sequence goes on from NC_083564.1 coordinate 17,822,914, forward strand.
GATTTGTACTTTAAATTCTTATAAAAAAAATTGCGACTTTATGGATTTTTCATATTTTTCAAATATTATTGTAACAATATATTAAGAGCCTTAAATTAAATTATCAAGCTTTTTCACCCAACAAATAAAGTTTTATTGACGTCCATAGAAAAAAAGACTAATAAAATTGGAAACTGAAAATGTTCCTAAAAAGTACAAAACAAATCAAAATATTTTTAAAATTTTATCGTGTATAGAAAATGCAAATATAAAAAACCATTGGACATTTCATGAATATATGTTCATTTGTTTTATAGTTACACCAATAACCAAATTCGATTTTGTGGGAAACCGATTTTGCTTAAAAATTCCAATGTTTCTTAATTTTTATGTTTTTTTTCCAAGCGTTTTTGAAAACTATTTCTTTAGGTAAAATTTTACCTTTCAAATGCACCAACTAGATTCACTTTCTCATCGAACAAGATACTGTTGAAGAAAATCGAAGCAGTTTCACTGCCCCAAACCGTGATGACAGACACAAAAATTAAAAAATTAAATAATAAAAACACATAGGTATATATCATATCATTGTAAAATCAATACAATCATCGCTCCGCTCAGAATCTAAAATGATTATCCACACACAGCTTAACTTAAATTTACTTAAAAGTTATGTATAACTTTATGGGTTATACTCATACAATTAATATAATAATAAAATATTCATATGTTTTTAATTATCTGCAAACCGCAATAATACAGACTATATATTACTGTAAAAGTGTAACGGTTTTCAGTGTAACCTGCATTGCCTGCATGTAAGTATAGGTGACTATATTATGTTTAAATAAATATTCTATTAAGGACATGTAGTAAATATATCTAATACAGTATTACCTATTTACCTATACATCTAATACCTAAACAGCTAATACTGTTGGTCATAAATACTAGTATTTATAATTGCTATAATAATATATTCACCAATATGCAGCAATGCTAATACTTACACTAGGTAATTTCTTTTTTCACTTTAGGAACTTAAACATATAAAATTGAAGTACCAGTTTCGATTAATTTATAAATAAGCAATACCTGTCATGAAGTATGAATACACACACTTAATACAGTTAAGGAAAATGAGAAATTTTTCAGTGTCACTTATAAAAAGGGGGTCAAGTGGGTGTCGCTCTGCTGTACACTAGGTTACAATTGGATCACTGTAATGTATTGTTAAATTTGAATTCAATGATACAATATCATTGACCATTGTATAAGAAAAACGATTCTGAGCGAGGGTGGTCAGTATTACTAAGAATATTTGATGATATTATTTTGAATAATAAGTAATTTATATTTAACCTATTTAAGTGGAACTTTGTGTTTAAATTTTCAATCCTTTACTATAAAAGTTGAATATTTTATAAATGTTTAACTATAGGTACTAAATATCTAATTAGGTCAAAATATTTTCAAAATGGTGTATGGAAAATGAAATTATAAACATTCTATCAAATGTTCGTGTATCTACAGTTATTCGTTTTTGAATTACAACAAAAGAAGGAAATCGCTACTTGAGAAATCAAGTGAATATCCAATGTTGTAAAAATATGAACTTCAAACACTCATAAATATTTAATTTTACTTTCTTTTAGATATTTTATTTTTCGATAAAGGTAGACAAGCTTATGAGGAATCTTGTATTGAATTTTCAATTCTTAGATTTAAAAAGAAAAATTTTTATGAATTTCTAACTCAAAATAGTTTGCACATTTTCGTTATTTTTACGTAATGTGTCGAGATTTGTACTTTAAATGCTTATAAAAAAATATTGCAACTATATGGATTTTTCATATTTTTCAAATATCATTGTAACAATATATTAAGAGCCTTGTATTAAATTTTCAATCTTATTTACCCAACAAATTAAAAAAATACTGTTGAAGAAAATCGAAGTAGTTTTGCTGCCTCAAACGGTGATGACAGACACAAAAAAAAAAAAAATAAAAAAAAACACACTTCGTTGTAAAATTAATAGATGCATCGCTCCGCTCAAAATCTAAAATCAGATTTATATAATAGGTAATATAATATTATAAAGTAGTAAATACTCGTACTCCTGATCAGTATAAAACCTAATTAAATATTGCGTGGTAATCTAAAATAGTAAAATGAGTATTATAAGATTGAATTAAGTGCACGAACCACAACGCGAATCGAATTAATGAGGATTACTATCCGTAGATATGGACCATTAAAAAATTTTAACAACTTTCCATTACCTATGGTCGACATGGTATGATTTATTTACTAAAGGCTCTAGTCAGAGCCGATGAGTTTTTAGTACAAAAACTTGCCTCACAGGAAAAACTTTCACGCCTGTGAAATATAGTTAGATTTCGATAATTTTTATTTGAAAGATGAAGACTTTTTGCATAGACTTCGACTATATTTTTAGAAGTTATAACATAAACCTTTATAACGGGTCTGGCCTTCTGGCCTGTTTTAAACTTAAATAATAAAACAAAATATACTCAAATTGTTGTGTTTTAAAATGTTTAAAATGAATTCAACAATTTGAGTCCAATGTGACTTAAATAAAGTTTTCCGTTAGCAAGTAAAAAAAATAAATAAAATCCAACTATTCTACGAGGCGTGCTTGTTTGTTCGGTAAACTCGTTTTTGATCTTTGATTTTATTTTTTTGTACTACCTATAGGATATAATATTGTATGGCCGCTGTGCCTCATAACTACAAATTGTCTAAATAAGTAACCGGCTGCGACTGATGATTGATCAATACAAATAATTAGGTTATGCATAACTGATAAATTCATATTTTTATAAATATTTGAGAAATCGCCAATTGTACTGTAATATAAATTATAATAATATAATATACGTTAATATAATTATAAACATTTTGTAATTGACCATAGTTTGATATTTATATTTTATAATAAGTGATGCTCTATTCTATAACAGTTCAAACCCTATTTTATGTATTTGAGATACAGCGATTATATGTACTCAGGTATATGTTATTTTCAATTACATAACTACTCTCTATATAATATACTATGACATCATTAATAAAATATTAACGTTGATTTAGCATTATGTCACGATGTAATGTATATTATGTTTAAAATATAAGTACTATAAATAAGCGCCATGCGCTCCCCAAGCATGTATAACCATGTATAATTATTTTTCTCCAAATGTAAAAAAAATTTGTTGGTCCAAAAATAACTGGTAAAAATAATAGGTATTATGTATTATTATACTGCCATAACTCGTAATAATTAACAGTTTAATTATTAATTTATATGAATATTAGTAAACACGCTATAATAGGTACTTACCTACATTATATAAATATATAATATTATATTATACAACTTCTTACTCGTTGCATTAATAACATTGTCACTGACAATAACACATAACTCATCCATTTACAAACGACACAAACGAGTAACGATAACTGTACCTAGCTAAGTTTAGACAATTTATCAGTGCCGTGCTAACTTTCATTGGCACCCCTATTAAACATACATATTTAAACATTTGCCGTCCGTTAAGACCAAAGAGGTTTTTAACCTAACCTCCAGTGGCGGCGCAAACAATTTTTATTCATGAGACAATAACATTTTTTCAAATTTCTAATAACCTACACCTGGAATTTAGTTATATCCAAAAGTCATTCGGTAACAACTGACAAATGTCCACTAGGCAGTATTCACCCACCTACCAGCTACACAACAATTTTTCGTCTGGGACACTTCTCCCAAAAAATCTCTGCTGTGCCGCCGCACTGTACCTATCTAACTGTTTAAGATTCCATTTTCGTCAGAGGTGGTTACCATCCAAAGTTTATAGATAATAATTAATAATATCTATCAACTGTTAGGGTTTCACAATAATGTATTATAAAAATATAAAATAATATTTCGAAAAAATAAATTGAAAAAGGTGGGCAAGCAGTGGCGGATCCAAGACTTAATTTTGGGAGGGGCATGGGGGGGAAAGTACAAAAAGTTCCAAAATTGCAGGCTAAACACAGTGTAAAACAAAGGAAAACTACGGCGATTGGGGGGGGGGGGCAAATGCCCCTTTTGCCCTCCCCCGGGATCCGCCACTGTGGGCAAGCGCATTACAGTATTACCTATACATCTAATACCTAAACAACTACCACCGTTGATTATAAATAGGTAGGTACTAGTATTTATAATCGCTATACCTAATAGTATATTCACCAATGCTAATACTTACACTAGGTATTTTCTTTTTTCACTTTAGGCACTTAAACATATAAAACTGAAGTACCTACCCATTGGCCATTTCGATTAATTAGTTTTTAAATAAGCAATACCTGTTATGAAGTATGAATACACACACTTTATACAGTTTAGGAAAACGAGACATTTTTCAGTGTTACTTATAAAATAGGTAGGCAAGTGGGTGTCACTCTGCTGTACAGATGGTTACAAGTAGCCCACTGTAATGGATGGTGTTAAATTTAAATTCAATCATAATATAATATATTATTGTATACGAAAAACTATTCTGAGCGAAAACTGGCAGTCAGAGCCTATGATATTACTAAGCATAATTATTGACAACATTATTGTGAATAAAGTAATTTATATATAATAAATATTTGCGTGGAACCTTGATTTCAATTTTCAATCATTAGCTATAAAAGTTGAACATTTTAATTTGATAAATTTTGTCAAAATTCGAACTTAAATGCTTATTAACAAAAATTGTGCCATGTAATTTTACTATTAAATAACTGATTTTGTAACAATATATCAGAGCTTTGTAGTAAATTTTCACTCTTTTTGGCGCAATAAATAAAATTTAATTGATAATTATAGAAAAAAAATAAAAAAATTTTTTTTTGTTTTTCTCGGCGCTTTTGAACACTTGTGGGAACATGGGATTTTGACCTCCCTAATGCACCAACTAGATTTACTATCCCATCGAACAAGATACTTAAGTCGAAAATCGAACCATTATTTCAACTACTCATCGTGTTTACAGACACAAAAAATAAAAATAAAAAGACACACATCATTGCAAAATCAATACATTCAACGCTCCGCTTGGAATCTCAAATGAATCTTTTAAAACTATATCAGAAATATAAGCGTTTATTTTTAAAATTTTGAAAACATTGATAATTTGATTTTCTATATTTGAAAATATAGTAGTCAAGTATCAAGTTCTCAATGTTTATACCTGGTTAAAATGCAAATGTCGAAAGAATATTCTCACGTAAATAACTTATGGACTGAAAAAAAATAAATTGGAAATAAAAACAATTAAATCGGTCATAGTAAAAATACTTTACTCGCAAATATGTACATCGTACGTAGTACGTATACAGACTACAGATGACTATTTATTAGAAAATCCATAACATTATTACCTACTTATTTTAATAAATCCATCCTTCTAACAAATATTACAATACGATTGTACACCATTATAACAACCCATTTTATTTTTTTTACAAAAATTTCGTTTTTTAATTTTATTTACAATCTATTTACTAGGAGGTGGGTACATTTTACAATCGTAAAATGTTGATTGCTTTAAATGATTAATTATCTACTTATTTAATTTGAATTTTTTTTATTTATTGATTTTAAAAATCTTATATTTACAATAATTTAAAAATATTTGTAGGTATTATGTAATCCAATTTAACTAGTTTTCTTTTTATTGAGCTTAAAATAATCTCATGTTTACTAAATATGTAATAATATGTGATTAACTTATATATTTTATTAAAACTTAACCGTAACTATTATTATATTTTAGAAAACTTATGTTAAAATTAACACACCCTTCAATAAAATCCAGATCGTCCTTATAGTCCTTACAACTATAGCAGCTATCGGTCATATAACTCAAGGTTAAAAAGGTCTAAAAAGAGTTTTGAAATTCAACTTAAACGAAATCTAGGGACCCTAATATAATAATAATAATAGTAATATGGAGAATATAATACATTATATTATTACCCGATATTGCCTATGATGTATTATGTTTTTAAGGCGATTAGGTATAGGCAATGTATGGACATAGAAAAATAAACGTACAATTTTGACTAAACACTATAATAATTATCAATTTGACTTTCAGAGTTTTCACAAAACAGCTAACAGAATGTAACTGTAAAATCTTAAAACGTACCTACGATTTATCGAAAATTGTCTTTTAGGCTTTAGATCTACGATTCATAGTATCAAAACAATGGAATTACCTGCCGCCTGTGCCTAACCATTTCTTCGTGGCTCATCGTAGGTAGTCGCTACGCGTTTCCGGCTTCCGCCTTCTTTATTCGATCCACCACAATCGCTCATCGAACTTGGATCGACTTTTTTTTGTCTATGTTTGATTATTCACAACAATTATGGTTAGTCTAAACTAAAATGAAATGGACGCCACCGTGTGGACCATAGACAAGAATACTAGACGTGAAGACGTGAATAATAATATTATATTATGGTACTACAGTGTAGTCTTGTCTTCTCATCACTATCTAAAAATATAATATTTCATTATAAAATATAAATGTATAAAAATGTTGTACACATATTGTATAACTACGTACCGTGTATTTTTGTAGGACTGTACCTACGACTCTACGATTAAATATCTAAAAACAGTAAAAACTGCGACATAACCAAAAATTCAGAAAATTATTAATAAAGAGATTAATAGAGAGCCTATATAGGCTCTCTACCTATTACCATTGATTATGAACTAGGTACCTAATAATTTGTATAACCATGGATTCAGTTCTTGCACTTCATGGTATAATGAATACTGTTACCTACCATAGTCGAAGAATATAATAAACCTAACCATACTCCGTGTCTCCGTGGAATCCAAATACAATGGATACTTAAATAATATTTATTTACGTTTATCTTTATCCGTTCTCCGCGGCAGGTACGCCTACTAGGTAACCATATTATTACCCATCAGCTGTTGTGTTTTCGATTTTTTGAAGATTCTATGGATAGAAAAAGCTGTATTTGTTATTCTTATTACCGAATACTATATTGTAGATATCTACAGTATTTGTTTTACTTACTAACCACTAGTTCATCAATATTTATCTGATTATTTGGATAGTATAGTAGATACCCAGCAAGTTACTTGACTTAGTAATAGAAATAGAAGAAGTATCCTGATGACGATAAAAAAATTTGCGTGCCCATCTAATTATTAATTAATATACGTAAGTAATTTAATTGAGGGGTGCTTCGCTTTTATTACACCATCAAACCTTACAAGCACTACAAAGTAGTAAGTACAAACCAACAAACATGACATAACTTATTATACTAAAGTAGGTACCATACTTTAAAAGTTTCAGTAAGACCGTGCAAGACCTACTTTCCCCCTTTGTATTCTTTATGCCTATAAAGTATATAGTTACCTCCTACATATTATTAGTATGTATATTTTTTTTCTCAAATTCCTAAAATAAGACCCAAATTATAAACATAGCAAAAAGTATACTACTAGGACTAAGCCGACACTGCAGAAGATGCTAACCGTTATCAATGGAATAAACAAAATACATTTAAAATAGTATACAAACATTTTTGAATAAAACTCCATAAATTATACTACTTTTCATTTAAAACATTGTGTCCTTGTCTTTAGGGATAAATATCATTATTATTGTATTTTATCTATTAACAATAAAACCCTAGGATAGAATAAAGCTTGTTAATATACTGTTCTATATTTTTATAAACATTATATCTTAATTCTTAATGTTTTATTTTGTTTCTAACCACTGTTAAATTTAAAACCGTCACACAAAAATATTTTGCGCTCGGCTGTCACTATAACTCGCGTTTAATGTTCTTACAAACTATTGGTATATTTAATAAACCTATGTTACATAAGTAATAAGTTATTATAATTTATAATAAAATCCTAAACTAATCTATGACAATTCCAATCACATTTTCAATATTTTTTTAAAAATTTATTTTAATAATTAATTTGCATTAATTATTTACATAGGCAAGACAGTTTAAAAATAACTTTTATATTGACAAAAAAAAAAACATTCGTATTATCGAATTAGTAATCTTAAAATATTCAGTCCAAGTATTCTAGCATCGTGGAATAGTTAAAAACAGATTATGGATAAAAAATAAAATACTAGCTACATATATAATATCATATCATAGTGATTATATTTTTATCATCCTATACATTTTTAATAGGTATTGTTTGAACTAACTGATACTTATTTAAGTCTAAATATTTTGATGACAATTGTTATTCTATAATATTCATACATATAACATATAAGTATTAAGTATACTTTAATCATGAATATAATTTAATAAATATATAATATAGGTACGTACATAACAGTTTATAAAGAATAATGTTTAATCTGTATGTAGGTATACAAGTTATTAACATTTTGTAAACTTAGATTATAATATTATTTAGAGTTTTTTGATTTAGTTAATAATTATTTTGAAGTTAATTTTCCATAAGGCTTATGATGATCCTTGATGAGCCAAATATGATCTATTACCTCGCCATCCTAAGCAAAAATGATTTTGTTAAATATTGTATTAACTTTCAATTTTCATTAAATTATTTTATGTTCATTGTAAATCAATATAATTATATAATTATTATATATATATAAATTATTATACAATATTTATGCATAAAAAGATTTATAAATGTTAAATAACATTCGCACCTTGTCATCGGACACTTGTTCAACATATAAATGTGTACTATTATAAATCTTCATACGGCCATAACCATAATCACTATTTCTAATTGCTGACCAATCTGGAGGGTTTGGAATAAAATTGTCAGTTCTTTCTTGGCAACCCTGAAACAACAAAAATTATTTATAGAATATTATTATAACAATAGAATAGTAAAATGTGTTACTGACAGCAGAACCAGATGTAATATGAACTGGTGCTCCTGGATTTGTATACGGTTCTAAATAAGAGCCATTATAAACAGTATGGTCATACACAGGCCACATTCTTTCATATGTATGTTCATGGCCCCAAAGACACAAGTCAACTCCATTATCATAAAATAGTTTTTCTAACCCAAACCTAAGCAAAACATAATGATTTATTATTTTTTAAATAACTTATATTTGTCTTTATCAATTGTAGTAGTTATGTTACTTGGTACTCAAGTCGTATGTTATGTACATGAAAAATGTATCTACCACAACTGTTTGTTGGTGTTGTATGTTATCTACAATCTTTCTCATTTGACTTTGACACGTCTGCATGCAGATTCTTTATATGCCCCTTGTTACCAGATCAATGAAGTGAAGCTGTTGATTCACTGTTTCAAGCATATATCCGTAGTCACATAAGTTGCTGTTCATTTTTCATAGCTCTCCATTTGTCCAAGTGAATTTTGGACCCAAATTCTACTACACGTTTAGTAATGGGAAGTAACGTAGCTCTAACTGTACAGTCTAAACACCCATAGACCCGGTACTCGTAATTTTGTATGACACTGAAGTCAAATGTGTAAAGTGTAGGCTGTGGAGTGTATTATTTATGTTTATAATTATACGGTAATACAGAAAATGTCAGTCTCTGTATAATGTAGATATCACCCAAAACGTAGATAATATACAGCACGATTAAAACCTCATGTAAATAACATACAACGCGAGTTCCTGTTACTTACCAATGGAGTAATGGGAGACCAACCCTAGTGATGGTTTCATGATATGTACAATCATCTTTATCGTCGTCTGAACAATACATTGGTCTATGACCATAAACAATTATCCATGGTCTCTGTTTACGGTTTTCAGGTCTATTTGCTTCCTAAAAAGTAAAAACAAATAAAATAAATCATAACATGACAAGATGATAATAATACAATATCATGTAAATTTACTTTAAGATCATTAACAAGCCATTCATATTGTAAAACAACTGGTTTAATCCCATAATAAAGGAAATAGTAAAACTCTGTCGAAATACTAATAAAGTGAGCTGGTCCTAAATTAAAACTATACATCATGTTCTCATAGCCACCAGGCATACTGAAACGAGCTTTATAATTGCTGAAATTACTGCAAAAACACATATCATTATACATTAATATTTCGTATTTATTAAAAGATAAAATATTTAGTTAAAATCTAACTAGTTTTGCTCGTGATTGCCAGGACAAGTCATGTATGGTACATATGAAGCTACCGGTTCCAATTGGCGCATGAATTCATCTCCAACTTTGGCATTTTCCTGTGAATTAATATTTATTCTATAGTAATGAATTATGATAATTTAATAAGGCTAATGACTGAAATAGATATCACTATTATATGATTTTATATTAATTCTTTAACTTCTCCTTAGCAAAATAATAAAAAAAACTATAAAATAAAGATGAACTTTGAAAGTTTTAAGAAAATAGCAAGCAATTAAGCATATAGCTAATTTATTGATTCATTTTTTTTTTTTACAAGAAATATACAATCTATACATATTATGCACAATAAGTATATGAGATTAGAAAAAAAAACATTATGAGGTTGCGTGAATAAGGAGCCACCCATTAGTAGCACTTAGTGCTATAACTCGCGTTTGATGTTCTTACAAACTATTGGTATATTTAATAAACCTATGTTACATAAGTAATAAGTTATTATAATTTATAATAAAATCCTAAACTAATCTATGACAATTCCAATCACATTTTCAATATTTTTTTAAAAATTTATTTTAATAATTAATTTGCATTAATTATTTACATAGGCAAGACAGTTTAAAAATAACTTTTATATTGACAAAAAAAAAAACATTCGTATTATCGAATTAGTAATCTTAAAATATTCAGTCCAAGTATTCTAGCATCGTGGAATAGTTAAAAACAGATTATGGATAAAAAATAAAATACTAGCTACATATATAATATCTAATATCACAACTTTGGAAGTTGTGTTGTTATCGGATTAAGTTAAATGATCTCTACACCATTTTCTTTTGGGTCTACGACGGAGATTTCCAGGAAGTGACAGGATATGTAATCCTTTTAATAAAGAATTTTCATGGTTTTCTAATTTAATATAAAAACGTTTATAGAAAACAGCAGCTTATTGATTAAATTAAAAAAAAGATTTTTACTAAATAACCTTTTTAGCCATAGAATAATTAAATATAATATTTTAGATTTTTAAATGCAGTGTGTTCAATAAAAAGTAAAAACCAAACACAAAGAAAATATTTAAGCATTTAATAAATAATATTATCTATACAGGAGAAATGTTAATTAGCAATTAGTTGAAACTGGTAAAATGTTTGTAATTTTTGATTATGTAAACATGCAATTTTATTAAAACAATAATTACACAGAAAAAACAAATTAATTAGATCTTTAAAACACAATCGTATATACAGATATAAAAGAAAAACTTCGAAAAATATGACATGAGTTAACTCATACATAAATAGTTAGACTAATTTAATTTTTTTTTTTAATTTGAACTGATTAAACCCTGTACGTTAATATTTTTAACTGTTTTGGAAAGTTATACTTACACTATCCATATCATATGCAAAATCACCGATATGAAGTATCATATCATAAAGTTCTCGTTCAGTTTCCTCTTGTAATCTAGGAAGAGATTGTGCATTTACATTACCCAAATCACCGAAAAAAGCAAGGCTAGGTGACCAATTGGTATCACTAGGAACAGTTTTAAACCAAAACCGGGGAGACCAGCCTTGATTACTTCCACAGTAATACACTATATTAATATAAAATTGTGATAGCAATTACTACAGAAAATTTTTTTTTTTCAAATATAATTACCATATTTACTGGATGGTTGTAACCCAGCAAGCCTGACGCGATGTATATACTGAGTACGGTGGAGTTCACCACCATCTACAAACAATGTAGAAGTACCTGTAGCCTTAAGAATTGGTCCATTAATTCCATATTTTACCACTGATTCGTCTGTATCGTTCCATGTTGTCCATGTAACAACTAACTCAGTTTCAGATTCTAATAAACATAGTAAAGATATATAAATAATAGCTTAAAATATTCATTAACAAGAATAATATTGTTTTTAGCTAAAATTATAAATAATTATTAGTATAGTACCTACTTACAAAGAATTTTAGATTGAAAATAATAAGGTTAGATACATCAAAGTTTATCAAAATACAATTTGAACCATACCGATTATTTTTCAAACAATTTTAAAATTTTATTTCAAATTGTAATACATTTTTATTTTGCTATCTAGTCATTATTAAATGTATTCCATAATAAACTTACAAGTTTGTAATTCAATAACTGTTTGCATACACCCAAATAATTAATTTTACATAGTAATACAGTTGATGAAACTAAATGTCGTTAAATGTATAGTTAAAATTTGACACAATCATTTTTTTAAGTTAATAGGTGCCTAAATTTTTATTATATAGCTATCTAATATCTTATATTTAAGTATATAAATATAAATATATATTTTTATTTTGTTGAATAGGTACTATTCATTTTTTCGAATGGTGAATTTAGTTCATCTATATGGGATTTCAACAGTTGAACTATTTATTTATAGTAAGAAAAACTTTCAACTCACCACCCAATGATAAATGGATTTGTTCTGGTTGATATCTTACAAGAGGATCTGCGGCGCAAAAGCCGAAGATTGTTAGAATAACCAACAGTTGACAAGTCTTCATTTTGATTTATATATTATAACTTTTTGAATAAAATCACATGAATATCAAGTTATAATAACTTTATCAAACAGACTTAAATTCATTGTATTGTTATTAACAATTACAACTAATATATTTTAATTTGCTTTTTAAACACAACAATCGACTTACTTTAAGTTGCGCAATAATGAAACTGAATACCTAGCAAAGTGCGCTTTGAGCACTAGATTTCCTGTATAATAGACAATAGTAAACAGTAGTACATGACAAATTATTATTCAATAATATTTATTAGTTCGTAATTAAATAAATATAAAATAAATAAGCTGATACTTGATAATAAAAAATTCTTTTTGTTTGATACCTGAATACTGATAAGCACGATTTAAGATATACATATCTATATATATATATATATATATATCTTAAATCGTGCTGATAAGTGAACGATAAAGACAAAATAACGTTCTCAAGGTAATGTATCTGAAGTTAGAACCAGTAAAATTATCAGATGATAAACGTAAACTCGAACATACCTTCATGCAATTATTTTTGATTTCTCATGGGTCATGATTATCATTTATTTGGAAATTTAGAATCCACAACATTATAAAAGTTTCTTGTTAATAGTTTACCGTCAATTCTAAAAAGTTTAATCCATTCTTGAATATCGATATCGTCAATTTTTCACAGGTATATAATATTTAAATCATTAGTGTATTAAAAGTAGACGGCTCTTTTATATTTGCTTATTGTGTTTCAGCCATGGCCGCCACAGTTGCCACAGTTGAACCTGTCCCTGATGTCGAGATGACGGATGTGTCAGATTCCCAAGAAAAAAAAGACGCCGCGGTGATCCAAGAAATAAGGGACAACATCCGACAGATCGAAAAGGCCGTCCAAACAAAAGAAGCGCGTTTCATGTTGCGCGTCCTGCGTTCATGGTCAGTTGCCCGACGCAAGCTCAATGCTGTTGTCTTGTGGTCGGTCATCAACGGTTTCTACACACACTCTGCTTCTGACAAAGAACTCTTATTGTCATATGTAACTACACCGGCCGACATACCAGAAGCAATCAAGATGCGCACAGGTAAAAACGCAACAGGGGCCCTACTACCTGAAATTGATGGCTATATCCGCTTGTTAGTGTTAGTACAACTGATCGATAAAGAAGATTACAAAAAGGCAGTGGAATTCTCTGATTTATTGATGGCAAAATTAATTGACAAAAATAGACGTACATTAGATTTGATTACTGCTAAAGCATATTTCTATCATATGAGATGTTATGAACTAACGGATCAACTACACAAAATTAAAGGGTTCCTCTACAGTCGCCTGAGAACAGCCACACTTAAAAAAGATTATGAAGGGCAAGCTGTGCTTATCAACTGCCTGTTGCGTAATTATTTGCATTACAATTTGTATGATCAAGCTGATAAGTTGGTTCAGAAATCAGTATTTCCAGAACAAGCAAGTAATAATGAATGTGCTCGTTTCTTGTATTACCAAGGTCGTATTAAGGCTGCCCGTCTCGAATATTCCGTAGCACACAAAAATTTAGTTCAGGCTTTGCGTAAAGCACCTCAAAATTCGGCCGTTGGCTTCAGACAGACAGTACAGAAGTTGGCTGTCACAGTGGAATTACTGTTGGGAGACATCCCCGAAAGGCATATATTCCGTCAAGCCAGTTTGCGTAAGGCATTGGTACCATATTTCAGACTTACCCAGTCAGTCCGTTTAGGAGACTTGACAATGTTTAGTGAAACACTGGAGAACTTTAAAAAAAATTTTCTTAGTGACCACACTTATATGTTGATTGTACGCTTACGCCATAATGTTATTAAAACCGCTATTAGAGCTATTGGTGCATCATATTCACGCATTTCAGTCGATTATATTGCTGAAAAACTTGGATTGGATTCTCCTAAAGACGCCGAATTCATTATTTCTAAAGCTATCAGAGACGGTGTTATACAAGCAACGATTGATCCTGAACACGGATACGTGCAGAGCAAAGAACCAGTTGACATATACTGTACACTCGAACCACAGATGGCTTTCCATCAACGTATATCCTTCTGTTTGAATTTGCACAACGAAAGTGTTAAGGCCATGCGTTATCCTCCTAAATCTTATGGCAAGGATTTGGAATCTGCAGAAGAACGTCGTGAGCGTGAACAACAAGATTTGGAACTAGCTAAAGAGATGGCAGAAGAAGACGACGATGGGTTCCCATGAATATAATGTTAAAATAGTAATTTTTCATCAATAATTGGAGTTTTATTATTATTATTTTTTATATCTATATATATACACATATTAAAATATATGAAGTAATTCTAACATTAAGGTCTCTCATAAATCATAATTTATATACAACTTAAAAGTATATTAATTCCAATATGTAACAAATTAAAATGTATGATTCAATAAAAGTTACAAAAGTAAACATATCTGTTCACCATTTGGCACGTTTCGACCAGTCTTTAGGATTCCAATGTAAACATTTTGAGTCGATTCTAATTTTCCTCTTTTGAAAAGATTCAATGTGTGTAGTAATTATATCTTTATTTATTGATATTATGTATTGTCCTTTGTAATAGTTAATCAAATTGAGTATCTGTAAGGTAGAAACAACATCTTCTTTTTTTATACTAGTCATCTCACAAATTTCACTAAAAAAATTTAAAAAAATATATAAGTTAGATACCTAATAAATAATAGTTTAGTAAATAGCCAAAATATATTTATTTACTTGATTGTGATTTGAGGTTTTTCATTATCCGGCATTGGTTTCACGGTCAACAGGATATCTAAAATTGTTTGACTCCAATAACTACGATAAGATAACAAACCTAAATCTGACAAAGGTTTTTCAGGTGTACCAGTTTTACCTTCAAATTTTGATAATTCATAACCTAAAAAAAGCAATTTAATTATATGCTTCGCTCATTCATTAAGAGTATACAAGAAACAATCATACTAAATTCAATTAATAATTTCCCGTAACCCTTCCTCTGGTAAGGCGGCAGTGTAAGAATGCAAGCGACATTATAGTCTTCTGTAGACTCTTTCTCTTTGGAAAAGTATCCCACAATATGAAATCCTTTTAAGTCATATTCAGTCATCACATAAAATAAGAATGGATCGGTGTCATAATACAAAGTCTTGTGATCCAAAAACAGTTTTGCCAACAAACACAGGTTTTGAGAGTATGATTTATTCTTACGGCCATCAATCTCAAAAAACGATATTGAATCTTTTCTGTATATTTCTGTGCCAGGTGGATGTCTCAAGTTACATTTTATCTAGTCATACATAAAATTAATAACAGTTTAAAGAAATTATAAGAAAAAAAAATTAACACTTACACTGTGCCGATAAAGTGAAGTTCTACTTTTTTTGAATTTTAAACAAAATTCACAAATAAATATACATCCCAAGTTGACCATTTCCTGCCGGAATAAAATTTATAAATTATAAAATGTAATGGTATATTATTTGTGATAAATTCTGAGCAAAGCTATGATAATATTCGATAACAATGCATTTGTTTATGTCTTTAGACACTTTTTAGAACACTAAAAAAGCTAATCAATCAAAGACATAAAATTGATCTAATTGATACTTTAGGGAGTCAATCGTATAAAATCATAGGGTTATATTCATAGTCGATGCTTAAGCTATACTTATGATTCGTAGATGAAATTCATAAACTAGACTTTGACTCAAAAAAGAAAATGTATAACTTGTTTTTAAGGTTGGTAGACAGCTACCTTGAGCATTGCTTTTAGTTATTATCTCAAATTTTTCATTTTTTAAATTGTCAAAATTAGTTTAAGCAATATGGCTTATTTGTGACTGCAAGGATTTAAAAATTTTTAGTTTTCACCAAGCATTTATACTTAAATTTACTATACGTATTTTAGAACTTAATGAATTATTTAAAGACATTTAAAATTTTCTAGTTTTTTTTTTATGATTAATGTTAACAGCAATTAAAAAATAGTTTTGAGATTTCCAAATTATTATTTTCATAGTTAAAATTCTTAAAATTTTAATTTTAATACCAAAGATTTACAAATTTCATTTATGGTTCTTCATAAGTTTTTCTTATTATATTATATTTATTTATAAGTTAATAACAATTATATTAAGATAATTAATAATAATATAATACATTATGCGATGTTTTTGGTAAAAATTAGTTCAACCTAGCACTGTACTGTACTGTACTACTAATATTAAAATAAATAAATTATAAAATAACATAAGGAATAGAGGCTTATACAGACATCTCTACTCAGAATTGTTTTTAGTATGCAATGATTTATAAAATGTAATACATCCGTAAGTCATTACAGTGACCTACTCAATGACAATGTACGCTCAAAATCTACTAAACAACAAAGGAACTTCAGTTTTTTTTTACCTGAGGATATGGAGAAAAATACCATGGGCTTATTCTATTTAAACCAAGTTCAATCATTTCTACATTTTTCATTCGGGTGACAACATCATCATGTTGCATAACCATTGAGCCTGTCTGACGTGGTGTTGGAGTCGGTAAATCTTGAGAGTCCTGCTCAATTCATAAATCATATAACATTCAAACTACACAAGACACAAATTTCAACACACTTCATTATCAGCAATTTTTCTTTTTCTAGAAATTTTCTTTTGTAACGCAGCAGATAGAACTGTAGCATCATTGTTTGGTACCACCGGTGGTAAACTTAACGGAGAAGCTGGTCGACTCTGGGACATTATTGAAATGGGTTCAACTTTTATTTTTGGTGTGCTAGCACCAGTACCAGATGTTCCAGTAGTCATACCATCTTTTCTGGGATATTGAACTTTACGTGTATCTAAGCGTTCTTCTGTTACCCATTCGTCTAATCTTTTATTATCTATAAAATTAAATTAAAAATGTACATAGGTTGAATGGTATACATCAGTAAGACTAGTTATTTTTAATCAAATTTAACTTACAATCAATATAATGGACATAATAATATCGTGTCATTCCTACGTCTTTGATACTTATTACTTCTGCTAGTGCTAAATACATAAAAAAAAACTAATTAATTAATTATTTTAAAACGATTATACTATTGTTGACGATAAATCGTCACCAGTGCTGATTTACGTACGCCAGTCGTCACTGCTATGCATTCTCACGGACAGACGGCATCCTTCTGTTAACAGATTCTGAAAGAAATAATTATATAAGTAAATATTGTGTTTTCAGTGAAATTTAATATAAACTCACCACTGAATCGCATAGAAAATCAGGCTCTTCCTTCATGGTTAAATATATTTTTTAAATGATTTCCAATCGGTAAACTTATCGAAACGAAAACAGTTGTTGTAGTCTGATGAGAAGACTGTTATGTTAAGACCAATTTGATTCAGAGTTCAGAGTTGAGAAAAAAATTAAACGCCAGAACGGTTATGATTGCAGATTTGAGATTACCAGCTAAAGAGCCGCAAAAAGTTGGAGCGTAAATAACATTATCAATACATAGTTGTTACAGTGATAACGATTGTATTGTTGACAAAAATCTAGAATCATGGAAACAAAATAATGGAGTGCCCGCGGCGAAATGCGAATTATCAATTAAAAATATATTATCTCAGTGTAAGTGATAAATAAATGATAGCTAAAGTAAACACACGTGTAGTGTTTTATGAACACATTTTAATTACTACCATTTTTAGTTTTTTACCGAATTCTGTGTGATTGTGACTATAGTTTAATTTTTAATGTTCAACGTTTTATGTGTTTATTAATTATTAAATACAATATTGCATTTAGGGCTAGGTGTAGAACATGGAAGACGATCCGTTTTTAGCACGTTACACTTACGATTTATCTCCAGAATTAATCACCTGTTTAAACGACAAACCTCCACTCGAAGAAGAAACTGTTTTAGAATGGTCCGAGTTGGGCAAACTTATATTCAAAAAACCTAAACTAACTTTAGTCGAAGACCGTCGCGTCAAGGCATTGGAAGAAACTCGACCGTTTGCCAAGCTACCCAAAGTACCTTTAGTTGTAGACAGTGTTAAAAAATTGGTTTTGCACAAGCAACTTGCATCAAATATTAAAAACGTCACTAAACTCCAATTAGAACTGTTGTCAATAATTACTAGGTACCATGATTTCAGTTACACAGAAAGAAATTTTGATAACGCAGAAGAATTGCGGTATTGTTACTGTATTCATGCCATTAATCATGTACTTAAGAGTCGAGACATTGTTGTTGAAAATAACGATAAACAAGATGGTAATGAAGATGAGTTGCGTGATCAGGGTCTTACCAGACCCAAAGTATTAATTTTAGTCCCGTTTAAAGATTCGGCATATCGAATTATAAACATGATGATATCTCTTTTGTCTCCCAAAGAAAATTTCAATGTAGTGCATAAAAACAGATTTGTAGAAGAATTCACCGGTGGTGAATTGACGTTACCTAGAAAAAATCCTAAACCAGAAGACTTTGAGAAAACATTTGTCGGAAACATTGATGATGCATTTAGAATTGGCATGGCAGTCACTAAAAGTAGTTTGAAATTGTACGAAAATTTTTATAACTCTGACATAATAATAGCTTCACCACTTGGCTTACGCATGATTATTGGTGCTGAAGGAGAGTCATCTAGGGATTACGATTTTCTGTCATCTGTGGAAGTGCTGATGTTTGATCAGTCTGAAATATTTTTGATGCAAAATTGGGATCATGTGTTACACATCATGAATCATTTTCACCTACAGCCAAAGGAGGCACATGGTACAGATTTACAGCGAGTGCGTAATTGGTCAATCAACGGCTTGTCTAAACATTATCGACAAACAATATTATTCTCATCTTGTAAATTACCTAATTTGATGGCCATATTAAAGAATAGGTGTTCAAGTTATGGTGGCTCGGTCAGCGTAGTGAATCCAATCGTAACTGGTACTATAAGCCATGTCGTTTGCAGTCTTAAACAATTTTACCATAAACTGAATTCAAAAACACCAACTGAATCTATTAAACAGAGATTTGAATATTTTATAAATAAAATACTTACCCAACTTCAAGCCTCAAGTGAAAAACATGTATTAATCTATGTTCCTTCTTATTTTGATTTTGTGTGCATTAGAAATTATTTGAAAACGGAAGATTACAGTTTTGTACAAATTAGTGAGTACACCAAACCAGGAAAAGTGGCCAGAGCCCGAGATTTGTTTTATCACGGCGAATGTCAAATTCTGCTGTATTCTGAGCGTTTTCATTTTTATAACAGAACTAAAATTCGTGGTATTGAAAATATTATTTTTTATCAACTACCCACAATTGCCGGGTTCTACAGTGAACTTTGTAATTCAATCATAGACAACGATGGCTGTACTCGAAACATTACAGCACTCTACTCGCATTATGACGCATGTGTGTTGACTTCAATTGTTGGAACTCAAAGAGCTAAATACATGTTAACTTCAGAGCAAAAAATACATATGTTTCATTCAGGAACATAATATTGTAATAAAATCTGTTTGTTTAAAGTTGTCATTTTTAATTTTTTTAATAAAGAAAAACCTTGTTTTATTTTAAATGATTGAACCTCACATTTTTGAAATATAATGGACTACTATAATATAATATGTAAGTAAAAAAAGAAAAACTGAGTACCATGAAAATGCATAGATTTTAATAAAGTATTTCTAACTAACAACTGTATTTACACAAAACAATATAGCATTATGGATTTATTCATCCCGTTGTTCTTCGAGAGATTTGGTTATCTCCTCATATTTCTCAGCCCTATATGCCTTCTTAGCTTCATCCAATAGAACATTGTGTATAAAATTTCTTTGATCTGATCGTTGAGGTAGAATTGCTGGAAACGGATTGCCTAAAAGTGACACGTTTAATCGTTATTAATATACAATCATTCCTGTAAAAAAATTGACCATCAAAACAGTAAAGCAAACCTCTAAGTTCTAGAACAGAACGGGGATACACGTTTTCTGGGTATGCTTTTGGCGCCCGGTATAACATTGTGTACGAAGTCTGATAGTCATTAAACCGCGGTACCAGTACTTTGAATAATTTATGAATCAACTGTTTCTCTTCTATCCAATAGTCGGCCATCTCCATGGTTGGTTTGTGTGTATCCCCATGCCTAATGGCTTCGGATATCAACTTAACATGAAATCATAAACAAATAAGTATGTAAGAGAAAATTCAAAGTAAAAGCCTATTAAAATGCATAATAATTGTCTAGTTGTGTTGTAACGACGGAGAACAGTGGACGATAATTACTCACTCGTTCTGCGTACCCTCTGGTCTCGTCGGCCAAGGTATAATTCAATTCTAAACGTTCGTATTTAAACAGAGCATTGACGGTCTTACGCAATTTATTTAATCGACCCTGTGGTCCTTCGGGACATTTTAAATTCTTATGCCGAGGATTGACGCGTATTCTCAGTTTGGACACTAACTGCGAAACCTCTGCTTGATTCATCGTGAAACGATTCGATTATCCTCGATTTCTCTAAAATATTCCGGAAAAACAGTAAACTGATAAATCTAAATTAAAATTTTAATTTTTAAATTAATTATAATGAAACATCTAAATACGTCCGTATTAAACGCAAAAAAATGCCGTATCGTTATCATTCAACGATAATGTTATCATTCAATTCTAAGGTATCACTAAAATGCAGGCATCCCATTTGTACCATAGACTTAGGTATATTAATAAATTGTACGAATCGTATTATACGGTTTTTTTTTTCTTTTAGGTATTATGTATTACAACAAATTAAGAACGATTGATGATATTTTGTTAACGAAACAAAAATTAATTGCCGGAGCTCAATTTTGCATCAGTTTGTTCTGTGTTATAATCACGATTTAAGTTATATCTTAAATCGTGGTTCTAATCAATGGTGCTATTACTATAATATTATAGCAAGCAAATAGCTCGTATACTACGCGGGTAGAGGACGCCACAGAATAGGTCGACGGTGGCTGGATTGAGAGAAAAGTAAATCGAGATTTAGAGATTATTGCTATATAAAATAATATTATAATTTATCGTTATTCATATTTATAAAAAAAAAAATATTTTTTTTTTAATACAATATAAATATTTTAGTAATTACTAATTACTAAGGCACTATATCGCGTGTAGTTTGGCGAACTCGGGACTCGCGAGTTGCAACATTTTTACGTTACCCATTATACATATATACCTTTAAAGTTTATTATTTTTATTAATGTGACTTATGAATGTATTTTTTATAGGTATTATGTAAATATATTATATTCAGTACACCTTTCCAGCCAAACCATTTGAAAACATTGTGGTCTGTGGTGCATCAGGTAAGAGTTAGTTGAACAATAGGTATAATATATAGGAGGTATACTTATAGGTAATATACATTGATATTAACATTTTAATAAAATATGCATACATGTTTTTCTACATTAAATAAAATATATAAAATGTTTAACATAATAATTTAAAATTGACAGTTACAAATTAGAAGAGCAAAAAATATTTTGGTACTTATCGATATACTTATAGCATAGAATAGAATATAGTTGAATTAATTAATTATTTATAGCCTTATATTATAGAATATAGGTAATAGGGGTAGGAAATATGATGATAATAAAAAAATTATACCGATTTTTTTTGACAGCTACGTAACTTGCATCCAACTATAAAATGTAATAACACCCAATGCATATTTGAATTTTTGGTTTTAAAAAAAAACATACGAATTATTATAATAATTATAAATAATATTATTATTATGTTTTTACACAACTATCAGCATTTTACAATCCTAATGAAAGTGAAATACATACTATTAAGTATAAACAATAGAATTTCATTTTCATTTTCTTATTGAAAACATTTTGTAAATAATTGTAATTGTTATTTGTCTGTATTCGTTATTACTTATTAGTCGATATAATGCATTGCCATTAATCATAAATATAGGTTCACAACAGTCTTGTTAAGTATTCGAATACTTTTTTTTACTTCGAATATACTTTTTGACCAATGAATTTCAAACACTTAAAAAGTACTTTTTAATTGTATTTTTATTGTAGAATACTAAATATTTTTTTTCATTCTAGTGGTCTACTCCAAATTATAATTACCAATATTTCGGAATGTACTATTTTACATTTTGTTTCTAAAATATTATTTTAAATGGTTCTAACTTCTGAGAATTTATAAATACGGTTTCGCCAAAATATAAGCAGATAACAGAATGACACCCTCGTTAGCTCCTCACTCCCATATCCCATGGCATACGAGACACCGACCACCACTGATTGGATTGACTTTTATCTTGAATATTTAAATAGTTTTTCTTCTTATTTAATGGGTGATAGTAGTTAATAATTTTAATATAGAATTTTGGTATTAATGTTATTGAACTTAAAGTAAAAAAGAAAAAAAAGTATTTGTTAAAATATTTTGAATACTTTTAAAAGGTATATTAGTATTTATATTTAAATACCTACTTTTAAAAGAAAGTATTTGAATACGTATTTTAAATACAAATTACACCAAGTATTTAAATACGTATTCTGAATACATTTGAAAAGTATTCTTAACAAGACTGGTTCACGGGTATTTATAAGTTTACCACCGATGATATTGTGTAATAAAAATAATTTTAGAATTGTTTACATTTTCACTGTACTATATACAGCTAAACAAATATTTTATTTTAATTATAATTAGGTATAACTGTTTTAATTGTAAAATGTATCAAAACTATCTATATTATGCATTTTACATTAACACTGTTTAGGAATAATGGTTGGATCTCTAGATATTTTTCATTTTCAAGGCTTGTGGTATTTACTACTTAGTACTTTCAATACAATTTCTAATTTGGTAGGCCTAGACTGCTTAGAATAAACAGAAGCCAAGTTCAAAAATACAGTGATGTATCACTTGTATACAATGCCCTGCAGTGACCGCGAAGTATTTTTATCTGTTGAGTTTTATAGTCTATACTCTATAATAATAATAATTTATGGTGTGGACGTCAATCGAATATTAACATACATATTTCATAGGGGTCGCAAATGATCGAATCAAAACATTTAGAACACATCAACATTTTTATGTAAAGACATGCAGATTTTTTATTTTATTTATAAATATTAATTTGTTTTATTACAATTTACTAACCTTCCCTATTTGAAAATCGAATATAATCGACAGTATTAGTATGTTTAAACGGGACCAACTTGAAATGTGTTAAAAATAATTATTTCCGAATTTTAACAATCCTTGTCCTTCTGTAGTGAGCAAATACTTTCTTGCACATAGCGCAGTATGCCTTGCTGCACGCGTACGGTATCGTATAATATTAAATCGTTATGGTTTAATTAACCATAATACGTTATCACTTAACACAATATACCAATATAGACAATATTGAATATTGTTCTGTGATATAATAACATAATAATATATTACATACAAGTTAGACATTGTTAACGATAAATCGATAAACTTATAAATTCTAATATACTTTTATTATTGACTGTGCCGTGAGCGACTGTAATTAATAACATATTATACGACCCACGCCCGACTATAATAAGTAAGATAAATATATTATATTATATACCTATTACATATATTATAAATTTGCACACAGGTCACAAACGTATACGCATAATTACGCATCCCTTAAAATTGTGGTGTCATGCAGGCAGACTATTATTAAAAAACTATTCGACCTAGATATTATGCGTTATTACCACCCTTTCCCTTATTGTTTTCAGAAAACAATATTGTCGATTCCATTTTTCCCATATCTAATATGAGCACTTCAATACATAAATATACTTATATACGTCATAAATGAGCGATTAGAAGATTAGGTATAAATTATATAATAATTACACAAAATATTATATACAAGCAGATCATTATAACTGATAACAATAGGCCTGTTCGTGAATATCGAACGTTGATTGACATTTTTGTGTTTCATTTGTAACTGATCAAATAATAATAAGGCAAATTACTTAATATGATATCACGTAATATGTTCGTACATAGATAATAAAATATTATCAATGAGAATATATTATAATAGTAGTTGAAAAAATGATCTAATATATAAATTGAATGTGCTACAGCTACACAGTGACGTACTATAATAATTGGCTGACTAGTATACTACTAAACAACAAGGCATATAAACATTAGAGCATACTGCATACCTAAATAAAGCACCGTTTACACTGCGTATTTATTGTCTAGTGCGCACGAGATAAAAATATGCGTATAAAACTTCTCGAAGACGTATACGCAATGCCTCAATGTCCAATGACCATATCGACCCAATGTCCCAAGTTAATAGTCAGCGATTATTATTAATAAATCAAGGGATTTGATTGAAAATTTAGGGGAAAACTCTGTTAAAAACGATTTCAAATCAAATCATATTATTTGAACTTTGATGTTACTGTGGTATAGCTGTGCGTGCGAGGACGCTTTGTGGTCGCTATTGGCACTTTCAAGCGGTCCCCTCCCAAATCGAGTCTATGACTGACGACTGTAAGTAAAATATTTTCAAGTAAGTTTGGGTGCGTAAAATATTTCAAAATATATCGTATATAAAACGATCTAAAACTGTAAACATATTGGGATGCCAACGCAGTGACACAAACAGGAAACATTTTTATGGGAGCCTCAAGCCACTTAGCCACCCAAGAGAATTATATAAAAAAAAAAAAATAATGTTTAGGTATATACTTATATAAATAGGTACCTATATTATATTATATTCATATTTTTTTAGAGGCTTCTAGTAGTTTTTGGGAGGCTTGGCCCCAGGGGTGGAATTTATTGTAATAGCCCAAAAAAATGTACAGGACAATACATTATTTTTTTTTATTGATAATTTGAACTATTGCTACTTATTTAATTTACTAAATAATTGATTATAATAACAACTTAACTCCGTCCAAAATCTCACACTGCTTAGCCCCCCTATTTGAGTTACTGTGGCTAACCATGCCTGATCTGCGGGCTCGGCCGAAACGCATACGTTGCGTGTCAAAATACGCTGGGTGTATCGGTATGTGAAACTCGCGGTGGTGAGTTTTGAACCACACAAGCTACACGCATATTACGACCATTATACAAGGCATATAGATAGACATTACTTGTCTATGGGTAGAATGTTTTAAAATATGTTTATTGTTTAATAATAATAATATTATCGTAAAATTTGTACAAACAGCATGCGCACGACTGAGGGCCCGCGAGAGGTGTACCCACACGGAT
Source organism: Metopolophium dirhodum (assembly GCF_019925205.1). NCBI lineage: Eukaryota > Metazoa > Arthropoda > Insecta > Hemiptera > Aphididae > Metopolophium > Metopolophium dirhodum. The sequence continues at coordinate 17,848,964 of NC_083564.1, forward strand.
AGCGCACTGGGTATTTATTCTATTCGTTTTATAATTTATTTTTTTCAAGTTTTTCGCGTCTTTGTGCGGGGTAGCGTACACTTTTCATTTCATTTTCCAAACAGAATATCGTTCCCCAGAAAATTTCACAAAAAAATGTGCGTATGGTTTTAAAAGAATCACCCTGTATACGATATTATTACGTGTGCGTAGACGCGTGAGTGTATCGTACACAGGTACGGTGCGTTTGTACGACGCTCGGAGGTCGTTCACCCGGCGGCAGCGTTTGGGGAGCGAACAGCACCAGTTTATGGTTGGAGACTTGGAGTGCGGTGCGACCGCGGTGGACGGACGGGTGCCGGTGGTGGTGCGGGCGCAGCGGAGGCCGTCGACGTCGGCCGCGGGTCAACGTCATTTTCACCACCCCTCGTCGGCCGCCTCAGCACGCACGGGTCTCAACCACCCGCGTTCGATTTTCCGCCGCCGCAATCACGTTCTCGGGTTTATTTCTTCCGTTCTCGGCGTTAATAATTCTTCCCCCCCCTCCCCCACACAACCCACTCCAATCGTGGCAGTTTCCGGCAGCTTTTATCCGAGCCAAACCGGAAACGAACGGCCGAGCGTTAAAAATCACGGAAAAACCGCGTGCACGGTCCGAGGAAACATTATATTTTCTAATATTTTAAAATGTTTGCGCACAAGTGCTGCAGACTATACAACAACGTCTACAACGGACAGACAATGTATTCCAGACAAAGACGATGGTGGCAAGGTGGTTTGGGTGGGGTCGGCGGGGTGGAGAGGAAAAGACGCGTGCACGAACCATTAAGACGGTCTGTATTTACGCATTACGTCTGAAACTCAGAAAACCAACTTTTCGACGGGTAGGCGACGACCGTCGATTATTGTTGTGAAAAATATAAACCGAGACAAAAACGCGACTACGGACGGTCGGCGGAACAAAAATAATAACAACAATAATAATAATACCGGGCGGCGCGAGAATTCCCGACCGAAATCCCCGGGCGCGCCAGCACTGCTCGTGGCTGACTGGCCGAGATTGTAGGCGTGGCGGGCGAGCGGCACAACGCAAAAATGTGTTGAATGAAGGTTTCAATACCAAAGACGACGCCATTTTGTGTTTTCAACGTTATGTTTGATAATAAATCGACGATCGTTTCGATTCAGGTTTCCGCGTCGCGTTAGTTTTTCCGAGTTCGCAACAGTCAGACGCGCACTGATCACTCTTTTTGGGTGATATCATTCAATTGTCACGCGTGCACCCATTTGGACGGACCTATGTGAGTACACCATCACCATCACCATCGTTGTCGTCGGCGCGCGCGTTCGCTTTCGCTTACGGTAGCGGCGGCGGCGTCGGCAGCCACAGCAGCAATGGCGGACGACAACGTCGTTGTTGGCGTCATTGTCGTTGTCGTCGCCGTCGCCGCGTAACGTTAGGTACAACAACATAGCAATGACCGGCCCCGTGTCAACGGCCCAAAACGTTGTTTGGCCTTCCGAGAGCCGCGAGTCTCGCAGGCGGTGGCCGTCGCGTACTGCCGCCGTCGGGGCCGTCCTTGGAAGGGCCTCCACCCACTAGATCCACCAAACATCCTTTCTTGTGGTCTGAGGACTCGGCTGAATCTTTAGAGATTACGACGTGTGTGTCGATAGGTACGACTGCGACTCTAGACAATGGTTCCGAGACGACTCTTTTTGCTCTACCTAAACCTTGGCCAGCAAATATCGGTTTGGCAGGACATCAAATAGGCTATCCTTATAATTTTGTCACATGGAGTCCTGGCATCCGAGTTGTCAGAATATCATGCGATAGGTATATTTTAGATACGTTTCGGTAGTTAGGGAACCGTTGTGCTATAGGGTGAGCACAATGTTGACTCTGTTACTAATCGTTGCTTCTCGCATTTTCTAATATAGAGGACTGTCGATTTTCATGGTTTTAATTTTGTAGAATCAATACACACAAAATCGTCACGTAACAAATACAGAGTTGACGTGATCACCATAGGTTGATACCTATCAACGATTCCGTATTCTCCCATGGTCCTTTTGATAATACTGTTTACCCTAGTCAACGTTTATCAAACGTCGATTTTTTTATTCACCTCTACAAATTATTTTATTGTTTGCCTGTTTTTATCAGAGTTATGTTTTGTGTTCTTTTTTATTGTAAATCCTTGCTCTCTATTCTAATTTTTATTAAACAATTTGAATATCTAAGTAGTATTTATCCATCATACAATGCTTAGTCCGTAAATACATAAATTGGTTTTACAATTTATACGTCTTGTAACCATATATTACAAAAGTTGGGTAATTTTATTAAGGATATATAATTATGTGTTGTTTCTTTAATGTTTTCTAAATAGGCTATTTAAATTAGGTAATATTAGGTAGGTCTGAATTAAGTGACAAATAAATAGTGATAGTTTTTTCTGATATTGTAAATTTATAATTTGGCTTAAGTTATCAATTGGAAATCATGTTATTAGTACTTTCATGAAATTATTTTTAAAAAAAAATAAATTGTTTTTGGTAGCGGAAGAAAAAACTACACTCAACAAATAAAATATATTGTATCAAATCTTACTATTACTTCAACATTTATAATTACAGTATTGCAATAACCTAGGTTAAGGTATTTTATCCTTATTGATATTTTTAATGTTTTAATTTAGAATACATCTCTTTAATTTAAAATACCTAATAAAAAATTATAAGGTCAAGGACTCAAGAAAAATATTAATGACATTGTCTAGGGTCATTATTTTATTTATTTACTATTTAGTATCGAATATGAACAATTAATGTTGTTCTCGTTGATACATTTATTGTTATTCTTATAAAGACTATTGTAAATATATATTATTATTATTTATAAAACATCATGTTTTATCTACAACTACTAAATGTATTATTAATAACTGGCTTTTTTTTGCTATTCAAGTTAACAAAGCGTGATTATAAGATGAAATTAACTAAAATTGATAAATGTATGTGAACAAATCATGTGGTGAGGTTAGCTTTGTAATATAATTTAAATCCAAATAAGTATCATTCATGTGAAGTTTAAATCTATCAATAAAATAGAACACACTAAAAGTTATTTAATGATATTGATTTAAAAATCTTGATATCACTATCAGTATTTGTAACTTTTAGAAACTCATTCACGGAGCTGCTTTTGAGCTCTTATGAATTTTATTGACTGTATTACAAATTCTTTGATAGGTATAGAACCATAAGCCACAATTTATTTAAACATTTTTTTTAAAATTATGGACTAGTGTGGACAATATTATGGTAATCATAATTTTATTTATTAATAAGAAATAAACATTTTTTTAGACTTTCATTTTATATATTATTCGTAGTTAGTATTGCTTTTAACAAAAATAAATTATTACCTTAAAAAGATATATAGTATTAGGTATAGGAATTGCTTGTTTTTAATAAGGTACCTATCTAAATAGTTGCTAAATATTTTTAATATTGTAAGTAGGTAGGTTAAGAATTTTTGTCCTACAAATAATAAAATTGGTAGGTAACTACCTACTTAAAATTAAATTATATTACTTAATACAATGTGTCAATTATACTAAGCCTTTTTAATCCGCGTCTCAGTATAGCAAAGTTTATACAATTTTAACATAACAGCATATACACAAACTCAACATTTCTTTAAAATCAGTATTTTCAATACACTTGTGTACAATTATTATGTAGGTAGATTTTATAATACAATTATAATCAATAGAAGAGTATGCATGTAATATTCTAATATAGTCTGATATGTTTACTACTAATTGAATAAGTTTTTAATTTGAAACGGTATACTTTGGATTTTTACACTTTTAAGTTAAGATCACTGATATATATATATATATATATCTAGGCCAATATGTATAGTGTACCTATATTTTAAAAGATTTCTGTTACATTACCATTTATTTAATGATATATCAATAACAAAAATGGTTTTTGTTTTGCAGATCAAAGGTACGTTCTACGGGCAAGTTTATAATCTAAATGGTGCCTTGCAGACAGTATGTCTACATTGCCAGGGGTCAGTTTGAAGGGGGAGAAAAGCAAAGGAAAGATTTCATTTCAATCATTGAAAATAAATTGTTTGTATAAAGTAAGAGAAATATTTTTATAATTTTTTTTTTATGTTGTGATTTACTTGTTTAGTAATACCTAATAATAATTTTATTAGCTATATGCAATTAGGAAATAACCGGTATTTTAATTTTAGGGTGAGTCTACGGAAAGTAATCAACATAAAAGCATAGCACCACGTAAAAATGGATTGCAATCTATTGGAAAGGTTATCCGCAGTGTTCGTAACCCTGTTAATTTACCAAGTGAGAAGTCCGAATCTAGCCATGAGTCTACAATCAATCTAGTCCCTATCGGTGGTGGAGGATGGAACAAACCAGTCATAGAGAAATCACTTGTGGTAAGTTTTCAAATTCTCCAAGGGTAAAATAATTGAAAAAATACATCTTTATATTTATAAACATTTTAGGCTGCGGGCAAAGAGGTTCCGCCAACATCTATTGCCACGACAACATCTCAACTGTCCCAAAGTGGGCCTGTACAGGGACAACAACATGCTTCGTCCCATCCTACTTCCGTGCAAGTGACTACCACCACCACAACTACAAGAGTATGTTTATATCGTTCTTAATTCTATGTAGCTAAACTAATGTAATATTTCCATTACTTTTATTAGCCTTCTCATGCCGACGGCAAAACATGGGCCAAAAAAATTGTGGATGTTCCAGTTGCTCCCCCATATTTAGCACACCGTACAATGCAATTCCAACAAGAATTTCCAAGTCTTACTTCAAGTGGAGAACACAAAAATGTAATAAACACAAATATACCTATACAGGCCAACACAGAACAGAGACCTTCTCTTCGTCCTCAAAGTAAAAATAGAATATAGATAATATACTTTTTACACATTATAAACTCATTAATTTAATAGCCGAAACAAGTTGGATGCAAGGTGGCAGTCGACCCCAAATGCCGCAAGGCGCCGGCAGTGTTACTGGAGTTTCAGGTCAACCTCTTCATTCTCAAACATCTTCTGGTATGTAAATAAAGGTTTTAGTTTAAGGTATTTGCACTATATTAATCCTCATTTATAATTAGGCCAATCAGGCTTATGTGACTCGGACTTATTTCTTATCAATAAGCATAAGGTTGCCATATTTTACTTAAACAGGGACAAACATTTTTTGCATAATTATTGGAATAATCGTACTAATATTCTGTGGTTAACCACTAGTTTTAATACACTATTTTTTTGTAGCTAGAATACCACACATAATATAGTCAGCACTCTACAATATACATTTGTAAGACAAAAATTAAATTATCAATAAGTTATAACAAAATTGTCGTGGAGGAACTGGAAAAACTGAAGTTTACACTTATTATAGTAGAACTTATACTATATACCTAACATATTCTAAAATTATATATTTTATCTATATAATAAAAATGAAAAGCTGCCCTTTGTTAACTGCGTCATTAGAGAACAGCTGGATTGATTTGGCTCATTTTTGTTTAATTGTTTGTAATATTCCTAATGAGGTTTTTACAGAAAAAAAAATTGGGAAAAGCTGAAAAGCCTTTTTTTAAATGACAATCTTTTCCATCAAGTGTTTTTTGTTTATAAATGTTTGCCATTGATTACATATTATAATATAGAATACTGTAATGATGGTTTAAATAATGAATTGACTAAAGTTTGAATTATATAAGAGTTGCCATTTTCTTACGAGCAACAAAGTGCACATGGTCAGCTAGTTACTTAAATATTTTGTTATCACTGATAATCAGATTTAAAAATGCTATTATCATTGTATAGATTGTTCTTCCCACTTTTAAAATTTGTGTATAGCTGGATGATTTTTAATTATTGTAATAGTTAAATAATAATTAATAAATACTTTTTTATTGACAATTCATGAAATATTTAATTGAAAAATAAAATAATATTCTTTGGAGGTACATACATGTATATCTTTAACATCGAAATTCTTTTTTTTTCATCAATATTTCTTTTTAAATTAAAACCAAAAGTCTTGTAATTAAACTATATTTTCATTATATATATTTTTTAAATTTGTGATCATTGGTTTACTGATATTAAACATCAAACTTAAAAAAAATCTTAACTTTTTGTAATAGATTGTGTTTGAACTGTAAATTTTTGAGAAATTAATAAAAGATTATCATTTATTTTAAGGGACAGAAAATGTGAATGGCGTACGGAGCAATTCGGTCCAAAATGGGGTGGCCGGGGCCCCGGCCGGCCTGAATCCCTATCAAATGCAATATAACATGACTAAAAATCCTGTTATGAGGAATATGTTGCCTAACTTTGTAAGATTTTAAATTAATTTTAAAAGTAAATATAATATATAAATATGTTTATAAATTACTAGATGGTTCCAAATCAATCTGATAATATTATATATCATACCAAACAACATAATATTTATCCATCAGAAAAAATGTTTCACCATATTTCATCTTCATCAATGATCACTGATGGTGTTTTAAGTAAACCTACAGCAGATATCAAGGAACTTATACCTCCTCCAATTATTCGTGAAGAAGATTTAAAAATAATGAATGAACTCATCAAAGAAACTGGGTGGTCTATACAAGGAGAAATTGACTACAAGTAATAATCTTGTCTTATTCCTTAACTAGCAGCTTCTTTTTTTATTATTACTTAGTTTAAACATTATATTTTGTGTGTTATTAGTAAAAAATTGGACTTCAGTGATGATGAAGACCAATTGAATGAAAAATTAAATAAACAATCATTGAATGGTGATATTAGAAGTAGATCCGATAATACTAAAGGTTACTTAAGTAATAAAATTTGTGATCCAAGTCTGGTTCAAAATTTAAAGGTAAAAAATTGTCAATTATTACTTATTTTACCTATATTTTCATTTTTCATTTTTTTAGGAGGGTATGTTCATGCAAGTGAATGTCAATGGAGGTGTAACTTACAACTCAGATTATATGCAACAATATTGTAGACAACCGTCATCTCATCAAGTTAGATTAAATTTCTATTTTAGTTTTAAATAGTGAAAAATGTATGTTATTAACAAAATACTTAAATATAAATTTTAGGAAGAACGTCAAATAGAAGATGAAGATTTTGAAGATGATTTTTCAGGAAGAGCACGTGTAGTAAATGAAGAGCTAAGTGCTGTCTTACAACGTGCAAAAGATCGAAAATTAGAAGAGATGAAACGTTATGAAATGCAACAACAACTAGAAGCAACTAAATTAAAAAAAATGGACGGAGAAAATAAAGATAATAAAGTAAACATTTATGTAAATATATATCAAAGAACAGCTTGGATATCATATATTAGATAATTATTGTACATTTATTTTTATTTATTTGTATTAATGACTTATTTATGTTATTTCAGGATAAAGAGTTCATAGACGATCCCTCAAAATTCCGATCTGAATTATCAAAAGATAAATATGATGAAAGCAATGACAATAAAGAAATTAATACAAAATATTTATCTTCAAGACTGCAAAAACAATTTGAACAAAACAATGACGCCAGTAATAAAGCTCAAAATGTTTCTTCTACAAGTATAATTAAAATATTTTAATTTTGAGTTTTCTAAATTAACAGTTTGTATGTTATTTTTTAGAAGTTATAAATACACTTTGTCGTACTGATAGTGATATGAGTAGTAGTGGATATTCAGAGTACAGAAGTGATTCATGGGTTGAAGATGATCATACAAATAAATCATCGAGTTTGAAACGGGACAAACGATCAGAATTTGATAGGTATGTTATAATTCCAATGTCGATGTAAATTATATTGGACAATATAAGGTTAACTACTAATGCCTAGTTGCACAAATTACCAATAACTAGTTATCAAACCATTAACTATGTTATCAAATCAATAAAAATTTGACTGGTTGCGCAAAGGATCTATAAGTTTTATATATCCAATCAATATTGTGTTATCGGTTCGTTATAGGCCCAATTTTGGTTCGATAAATTTATTTAAGAGTCCTATAACTTTATTGGATTGATATGGTAACGTATTTTGATAACGATATGTCAAATTTATAATTTTAATGACAATATTGATTGACTTATCACTTTTTTGTAAGTGATTTTGTAATCAATAACCACGGTTAACGAACAAACCATTGAAATTAATAGAATTATTTGTGAAACTGAACACTACATTTTGGATTCAATAAAAATGTTTATCAGCTTGTTTATCAAACTGATATCACATCTTATTGAACTGTCTTTATCGACCGTTTGTGCAACCGGGTATATAACTTGGATGTCACTATAATGAATCTGGTAATTTGAATTTTATGGTAAAGTGTTTCTAATGGAAATCAATTTTGAGTTGAGACGGTTCAGACTATACTCTAAGAATATTTATTTTGCTAAGAGTAACATCGTTGGTGGTAGGTTTATGTTGACTAATATTTGCCAAAAATAATATAATAAACACATGAATATTGTATTATAATAATGTTTCATGTAATATTACTACCACTTACTAAGCTGTTATTAATAAGGCATATTATTCATATTAGATTCATATTGTGCATTCGCATGTTTTTTTTTTAAATAGTTCAAAAAGTAGCTAGATGAGCTACAAGTTTGAACTATATACCCACTATATACCTTTATAGTCCATAGATCCGGAATACAAAGTTTTATTTTGCATATTTTGTCATTTTTTGATGTGTATTGCATATTTCTGTATTTTACGAATACCAAAATGTTTCATACCCATTTGCTTTACTATTTATATATTCATTTATTTATTTTACAATACAGGAAAATACATAAATATAATAGTAATAATTTGCTTAATGGAAACGAGGCTCAATTTTACAGTGAGAATACAGGGTCAGTATTGGCAATGCGCATAAGACGAATGATCGGTGAGTTAAGATAGTAGTTTGAGGAAGAGAAAAGTAATGGAATGGAACCAGATGATCGTGTATGGCGAGAGGGGGCATAGAATGTGACACGGAATAGTGATTCTGGAGTCTGGACTGTCAATTTTAGAGGAAAGAAGATTAGATATAAATGATATGTTTGCTGGATGACATCGATCAGCGAGGCTTTCTAAGGGAAAAAGGCGTTGGATTGGCGTGTTATCGTGAGGTGGACAGGATATGTTTAATTTATAAGTGGCTTGCCGGAGGAATTTTCTTTGAACCCTTTCTATCATGCTACGTGCAGAAGCTGTGGGCGGGTCCCAGAAGATGGTTACTCAAGGATGGGACGGACTAAGGAACAGAAAAGAGTTTTTAGTGGTGTAACGAGTGGTATTTTACGAATACCAAAGTGTTTCATACCCATTTGTCTTACTATTGTTTGTTTGTTTTTCCGGACTAGTCAAAATTAAGGAAAAACTATCTATGTATACAAACAAACCATTGCCAAAATCCATGATTTTGTTTGAAGTAAAAAATATGGATAAAAATTGTGTTATATAATACAGCTATTACAACTGTACCTCTACGCCACGAGAGAAGAAACCGGTTTCCTGCATGCAGACTGTAGGCATTTTCCCACTTTGTGCCAAATGTATTTGTTAAACAACTATAAATAGTATACTATGTACTTTATTATGTATCGTTCACACAGTCTCCTCTACTATCGGTTATACAGGGAAAAAAGTGCTTTTATAGATATTATGAATTTTGATACAGTTATTAGTCATTGTTATTTTGTTTTAATTTGTTATCGTCGTCATGTTTCACCATTCACGTGATTTTGAAATCGCCACGAGTTGTTTGTAAAACACGTTTAGTCTCACCGTGTGTTTTTTACCATTCATTTAGCTTGATAATTATTTATAAATATATATTTGAAATTTATAACTGATAGAACTATAATTTTATTTATTTAGTATGCATTTAATAATATTAATTGATTTTTATAAAAAAAAAATAGGTTCAGCAATACTGAATTAATAAATATATATATATTTGGTTTTTAATTTCAACTGATAGTATTAATGTACAAAACTATTTAAATTGGTGTATAATGGTTACTCAAAGTTGTATGAGCAACATCTTTAAAATCTGCATTTTCTAAATCAATATCATATAAGCAAAATTAATAATCTGGTTGTAATTGACTTTTTAAATAGATACAGAAGGGAAAAGGTTCGTTCAGATCCTAAAGACAAAAATGATAAATATACTCATAGTGATTATAATTCTAGAGGTGATGATAATAGAAAGAATTATGATCACAGACGTGATTTCAAAAGGAATGTAAGTATTTTCAATATTTTATTGTACTTAATTCTATTTATTATATCAAACATTGTTTACTATAGGACGCCGGAGCTAATGTAAAGAAATCAGTTGATGATAATTATGATGCTGATAAAAAAGAATTTACTAAAGTATCAAAATATCATTCTCGAGATTCTTTAGAAACTCCAGAGGATATTGAAAAAGATAATGTGTAAGTTTTTTCTTATTATTAGTAATAATATATGTTCTTATTGTCGATTGATATTTTATAGGCAAGGTGATGATGAAACTTATCATTGGAGACAAAATTCTCTTGGTAAAGATTTCTATAAAGATGAAAATAATTCATCGGGCCAATATGTATGTATACTCAATATCTAATTGTAATAATTACAATTATTGTATTATTAAAATGTATAACTATTTTTTTTATTAGGGTAAAAAATATATACCTGGCCCCATAACTCAAGAGAAACTTGAAGCTTGTGAACTGACCAGTGAACCTAAACGGAATTTAAATCAACTAGTAAAAAGTGAAAGAAAGGATATGAAGAAAAATGATCAAGTAAGTGCATAAATTATACTTGTTTGTTAACACAAATGTACAATTTATAAATAATTCTCAACTAGAAAATATGCAGTTTACTTTTATATTTTGTGGTTCATTTTTCATACTCTTAGGTGAAATTTAAACAAAGACAAAAATACATTTCTATGTTTTGATTCTGGAATGTGGATTTTATTTTATTTTTTTAATATTTTCTAATTTTCTGTACTATGTATATTGTATGAATAATATATTATTATATATTATTTTAGGGTGACGATTTATCTACTAAAGATAAATCTGTTTGGGATTTAGCTCCAACTAATAATAAAAATAAAATGTTGCAAGAACAAAAACTTGAACAGGAAACAAAAAGTGGTAAAAGTGGTCAAAAAAATGATGACGACAAATTATCAGGTATTTACAATTAATGAATTATAGGTTTTATTTTTGAACTTTTTTTTTTAGTTAATATCAAGAAACAGGAGCGCAGAAGTTATTCTTGAAATTAATTGATAAAAGTTTCAAATAACAGAACTGGCGATGCAATTGTTTTCTATTTAGCTACAGAATAATATAAATATTCTTATTAAATTTGAAATTTCCAAATTATTAATTTGAGTATAGAATAGGTATGGACTTATATCAAATCCAGAACATTTAGAATATTTTTTATGATTTGGTTATATCTCGTATTTATTGACATCAATTTTGGAAGGGGGTTTGGAAACGATTAAGGTGCTCCTGTTACTTGGAGAAAGTAGAAACCTACAAATTAGAAACAACTAATTAAGTAAAATATTTCTAGAACCAAAATCATCTTTTGAAAACAATTCTGGTACTTCTACATTATCTCATCAAAAAGGGATGAGATCTGACCGCTATGTTGGATCACGTTCTTCATATCATCAGAGTATCAATTCTCGAACAGTTTCCAGGTCTGGGTCAAATAGAAAAAATGCTTGGCCGGAGTCTTATGAAGAAGGTCAACGGTCCAGAGGTCCTCCTCGACGCGATGACAGAAATCGCGGTGACGACAGAAATCGCGGTGACGACAGGAATCGCGGAGACGACAGGAATCGCGGAGACGACAGGAATCGCGGAGACGACAGGAATCGAGGTGATGACAGAAATCGCGGAGACGACAGGAATCGAGGTGATGACAGAAATCGAGGAGAAAACAGAAATAGAAATGATGACCGAAATCGAGGAGATGATAGAAATAGAAACGATGATCGAAACAGAGGAAGTATAAGACAAAATGATCGTTATTCAGACAAATCAACGTTACGTGGATATGGTCAGAGATCTGAACAGAGAGGAAGAGTACGTTTAGAATCATGCACATTAAATGGACGTAACGGTCAAAAAAATAGTATCGATGAAAATGTTGAGAAAAACAAATTAAATCCAAACTCTGGTTCTATTAGAAGTAAAAATTCATCATCTAAACCACAGTCTAAGTTAGATACTTTTACAACGTCTGGAGATACAACCCGTAGAAGTGGTGAAAGTCGATTCGGTTCTAGACAAAGTAATCGACCACTCAATAGTCAAAAACAAGATGACCATTGGGATTCAGTCAGTGAACCTAGTGATTATGAAGCTCAACAAAAAAGTAGTAATCGGAGACTAAGTAGTCGTACATATTTAGCGTCATCAAGGTAATTTAATATAGTTTTTATAAATAGTTCTTAATTTTTATAGTTATTCATATTTTATTTAAGGGGTGACAAAAGATCCAGTTATGATAAAAAGGATCAGCCTAAAGAACTTGGTAATGCTGACAAATCCAATCAAAAGTTAACAGCAACTACTTCTATTAATGACCCTAAGAGTAGTTACAGTGGTAAATCTATTATAATATTCAATAAAAATGAAACAGTAAAATATTTATATTTTGTTAATACATCTATAATTTTAGGAAGTACTTCTCAGGATGGAAGATCTATTAAAAAAGATGACCAGAGAAAGTTGAGTGATTCACAACAAAAAATTCAACGTTTAACCAATCAGAGTAATCGTAAAGATTCTTCTAAACCAACATCTAGGGCTAATCAAAATAACAATGCAGCTAAGCCTGGTCAAACAACTCAAAGGTATGAACGTCAAAAAAGTCAGCCACAAATTGGTCAAGACGACTCAAATGTTCCGATTATTAAAGGTTTGAAAAAATACATACTATAACTTAAATCACAATTAAAATTTAATATAAATTAAATGGATTTTTTTTTTTTTTTAGATACTGTAGTTATGGTTAGCAACAATCCCCCTCCTCCTCCACAAACAAATGCTTGGGACAAACCAATAACTCATGCTCTCCGAGCACAGTCACCTAATGTAAATAAGCCAGTTGCTCCACAGCCTAACAACCGACCTAATAGGTATTAAAGCATATTGATTATATTATTATTAGAGATATTAATTTTTAATTTGACATAGTTTTATCTTTATAAATCCTTGTTTTAAACATACATTTATGAGTTATAACTATAAAATAGTAAATACAGTATATTTTATATTCCTAAGATACCATTTTTGCTGTTCATTGTGTATGATAAATTAATATTAGTATTTTATTGATATTGGTAAAAGTAAAACTTGTACATTTTTTATTTTCTATGGATTACTTTCATACAAAATAATGCCTACATACAATATATTGTAATTATTTTGATCATAATTACTACTGATAAATAGAGCTCAGTGTTATCACTCCATATTTTTTCCCGCAGTCAAAATTATACCTGAGTATCATATAAATTTGATTCATGAAGTCTAGATTACAAATATGCAAACTTATTTTACATACTTTTGCATATTTGAAATTTTGAGCATAGAAATGCATATTTTGATTTTTTCTAGATTATAAGTATAGTATTATAAATTTTCCATATAAGTAAGACCCGCGTTCGCCATTAAGAGATTAGGTATTTTGTAACCAGCAGACTGTGAGTTTACTTATAAGTGCGAAGTTACAGTATTACAGCGATAATTAGGAGTTAAGATATATTAGTTGTGTTAGCTGCATTTCACGTGTTCTACGCTGAATTTAAACAATTATTTTTCTAATTCACTTTTTTTTTTTAAACAAATATATACTATCATAATGCCAAAAAAACTTGTTAATTAGTTTTGTGAAAGCATTTGGAGATCATTTACTTAGTTCCGATGGTAAGATATTACTTTGCAAATTCTGTGAAGTTAAAGTATCTGCAACTAAATAGTTTTTAGTAACACATCACATAAGAACAACAAAGCATGAGCATGCATTAAATCAAAGAAAAAGGCCCAAACTCAATTGTTATTAACTGAAAATACAAATAAAAAAGTGATTTTAACTTTGATTTTGTTAATATTTCACTCTACAATAATCTTAAATTAAAATCTTCTTTGAAAAGTATACATTTAAAAATATCCCTGATGAATCAACCTTGAGGAAAAATTACATAGATAGTATTTATTTATAAATTTTAACTAAAATACAAATGAGGTCTTTAACCCTAAAATTTGGGTATAGACCGACGAGACCATGGATGTCGACAGGCGCTATGCAGCCAATGTTATTGTAGGCTTGCTTGATTCTGAAGTAGCTGGCAAAATTTTGCTTATTAATTGTGAACATCTTGAATAAGCAGACAGTACAACAATAAATTAAATATTTGATAGAACGATGAATTTAATTTGGCCTAAATGAGTAAAACATAATAATGTTTTGTTGCTAGTTAGCGATGCCGCGACATTTATTGGTTCCAAATATTTTACCCCAAGATACTTCATGTAACTTACCTTGCTCACGCTTGCATTGAGTAGCTGAATGAATCTGTAGCAATTTTCCGTTGGTTGACAAACATATTTTGACCACCAAAAAAGTTTTCCTTAAATGCCCAGCAAGAATACAAATACATAAAGATACAGCATCAAAGCTAAGTTTGCCCCCAGAATCAGTCATAACGTATTGGGGAACATGGTTGACAGCGGCTATTTATTAATGGGATTCATATAAAAACATTAGAAAAATGTTATCCCAATGATGCTTTGAACAGCTCGAAAAAAAAAACTAGGTGAACGAAGAGTTGAAGCCAATTTAGCTCTTTTTTAAATCTAATTTTTAATTCTTATCTTCAGCTCTAAAATCACTCGAAGAAAAGGGAAAACCTATATCCAATTCAGTTGCCATTATTAAAACCGTTCTAAAAAAACTATCAAATGCAGTATCATTTCCTCAAGGTAAATTAATATACAAAAAAGTTGTAAAAATACTGGACGGCAAAACTTCATTGGATGAACTTCCTGAAGTTATAGAATTTGATGACATAGTCAACTTAAAGTATACACCTATCAACTCTGTAGATGTGGAGTGGTAATTTTCAATGTATAAGAAAATATTGACGGATCATCGAAGATTTTTAAATTCTAATACTTAAAGTACTAGTTGTGGAATTTTTAACTAAGTAAAAAGAGTATATAATATTTTGGATTAATATTAGCCCTTTGTTGTTTTGTACATACTTTTTGAAAAAATAGGTATATTTAATATACTTTATGGCATATATTGCATATTTTAACATTTTTAAATGCATAAATAATGACATTTTGGTCATTTACATGTGAGCTCTACTGATAATCATTTATTTTTATCTCCTTACAGTTTAACTGAAATTAAAGAAATTCCTGGACAGACATCCCAGAGATTACCTTCAAATAAAGAAAAATCTTCACCCAATGTATGTATATTTATATCTAAGTATTAAATACAATTTTATTCATGAAGTGTAATTGTATTGTGTATTCCAAGTAATTCATTAATTATTTATAATATTTAATAAAAGGTCATGGAAAATGGTATTCTTGATTCTTCGCAACGTATGGAAACAATTATATTTGAAAATACCACGTACAAATCAAAACCGTGTGGAGAATCTAAAAATAAATATAATTCCAATATTAAGCAGCGCAATGAAAAAGGTAATAAAAGATTATTTTTATACAAATAAAACAACATTTTTGATGAGATTAATTGTTTTTAGATACTTGTAATTTTAATGAAGATACTCAAGAAACTTGCTTTAGAGCATTCAAATCTGATAGTAAAGACTCTAAATTAAATGATGCCGTACAGATGTCTATGAACTTTCAAGTAAGTTATAATGATTATTAATTGTTAGTGTTTTAATTAAATTGATTTTTATACTAGTTAAGTATTTATTTTATACTTTTGTTTGATTATCTTATATTGATGTATCTTTTTACATTAGAATGATGAAAGTTCTGAGTTGAATCTTGGATTTGGTGATTTTGAGTCTGACTTTACTCAAAGTGGTGGTCATTTATCTGTAGAAAACAAAGATGTTATGGCAATGGCAGCTGCCCATACCAGATCAATGCATACTGGACCATCGTCATTAGCAGCGAGTGACTTAAAAACTATGATAGCTGGCACTAAAAAAGTATTTATAAAATTATATGATGCTTACATACAGTGATTCATTTATCAACGAACATTAACTTTTTTTTAAGTGAAAACACATTTATAATAGTTAATAATAATATCTGTTTCTTGATTAAACTGTTAGTAAATAACCAATACATTTTGTTTTTCTTATTGACACTATGGTTATCAGAATAGGCTTACTTCCTTAATTTTTTTTCAATTATAATAAATTACTTAGTTGTGATTATAAATTTAAAATGGCAACCTATATTTTTATTTTCATAATCTAAAGTAGAATAGTTTTATCTAAAAAACGAATATATTAACAATATTTTTTTATAGAGTATATTTCTGGTTATAAATTATAAAACAATAAGTATAGATTTCCATTTAAATAAAAAGATAAAAAAAACATCAAGATATTATATATTAGAAAAAAATTTTAAATTTTATAAAGCTAATACATTGTCAAAAACAATTTGTGTTAACAAAATTAAAACAATTCACAGTATAAATTAAACCTAACCATGCTTAAACCATTAATTTTAATAATCATATTAATTTTGATAATATATCTATCATTTGTTGATGAAACTATTGTTACATTTCTTAAGATCGATCTATATTAGTTAACTTTTTTTGTTCCTACTTAACATAATATTTATTTTTTAATTTTTTTTTGGTAAAGGTTTGGGATGATAAACCAGAATCTAATCCACAAGTCCAGCAAAACATTGCTGATAGTGCTTTTAATACAGTTTATAGCACTGCAAGTAGTGGACAACACGATAAATCTGAAATTTCTGTTATTGATGAACAAAGAGTTCACAATCAGCAAGTGTACAGGTATGTACTTTGGTACGTGACACTTTTTGTTGTAATTAACACGTAGATTTACAATTTGTTCGTAGCTGCTTTTTAACACCTGTTACATGGTATAACCCCATAAATAAATGTTATACTGTATACGACAAATCATGTAACTATAATTATATATATTTTTTTAAATTTTAGCCCTGCACCTCAGTTACAAAATGTTGCTGGCTCTTACATTCCAGTGTCCATGGCTGCTGCTGGTCAACTCAAACAAGATCCAAATGCTGCTACCACAAACGTATGCAAGGTAAATACTTGGCTGTCAATGAGGTAATATGTCATTTATAACAATTTTATATTTCTCAAGGTTAAACCTCAACCGCAGGGTACATTATCACCCCCATTGAGTCAACAACAACAACAGCAGCAGCAGCAGCAGCAACAACAGCAACAACAACAACAACAACAACAACAACAGCAACAGTCATCTACTAGTACACATGTGTTCAGCTCTACAACACCTCAACCACATACATCAACTACACCACTTGCCAATGCTATACCAACACAAGCAACGCACATGAATTTACAAGTAATAATAAAATTAGTATTACATTACAAAACTATGTTTGTATATTATTATATTACTAGGGCACAACACCAGCATGCATTATCTCTGTCTTGCAAACGCATAACATAGCAAATTATACGTTTTGAATAATCTTACTCTGTTATGATTAATATTAGAGCAGCGAATTAACCTATTAAAAAATGTATATATTAGTTTTTTCTTAGGTATTATTTTAGATTTTAATTTCCAGGCAAGTTATGAGTATTTAAAAATTAAAATATAAAAAAAAAATCCTACGAGGTTTACTAGACAATATTATTTCTTATAAATTTAATAATAGGCCAATTCGCTCTAATATTAATCATTAATTAGTTAAATGGAATTAAATGGATAATTCAGAATGTACAATTTGCCATGTTCTACGTTTGTAAGACTCGGAGGCAGCACATGCGGATGTAGCTCTCTTAATATTCATTTTAAGATTTATGTGAATATATTTTTATATTTATTATGAAATTTTAATATTCTAGATAATGATGGAAAATAGTGATGGATTACCTGATATGTATGGTCCTCATATTGCTAAACAACAGCAGACACATTTAATATTAAATACCAATAATAAAACTGGAGTAGAAATGATGACTAAACAGTTTGTGTCTGCTGGTACTGGACAATCTCCTTCATCAGCTATTTTGTTTAATTCAGCTCAGCAACATTACTCAACAACAACAATGCCACCACCATCCCCTTCTGCACCTCAAGTTTATTCATTATTAGAACCTTCTCAAACCGTAAGTCGATTAAAAATAATAACAACTTTTAATTCAAAAATAATATCATTCACTAGGTTATTAGCAGTGCCGCACGGTCTCAATATAATCAATTTGCATATGGTCTTCAATCTAATGGTTTGAATCAAAATATGAATCAATATAATCCATCAATGTTTATTCATGCTGGGTCACCGGCTGGTCAAGGTGGTTCAGAAGTATTACAATCTTCTATATCTCCATTCAGAATGGGACCGGTACATAAAAATTGAATACAATTTCTGGGTATAATTAATTTAATTTGTTAAAAATATCTAAATGTTTAGGCTTATAATAATGGTCAGCAATTAAATACAAATATAAACCCAGTATTAATACCGAGCAGTACTAATTCTTCTTCCTCGCAAGTAAAACAGTCTTCACAGCAAATTGGAACAATTGGAAATAAAAATACGTATAATGCTACAACACCTCAACCTTCACCTGTAAAATAATTTGAAACTTTATTTTTGCTTTCCATTTTCCTTATATTATTTTATTTTTAGTTTTTGGTGCCATTTGATCCTATATTCAACCAACCATTCAATTCCATGAATAATACAAGAGCAACACCATTGCAAACTTCCTCGTCGCTATACTCTACTAATTCAGCAAGTAAGTTACATTTTATTGCCAATATAATAATATTTTTTATAATATTTATTATTAAACTTTTATTTTATTAACTAGCAGGACCTACAAATCCTAGTTATATTCCATCTGCATTTCAACCACAAGTGGTTCCTGGCGCATCTGGTGGAAACACCTTTGGAATTCCAGCCGCATTTGGTTCTCAAAACGCACCACCCCCAAACATGCAAAGTTATACGTCACAGGTAATTTGTGATTTATCATTAGCCCATACTTATTACATATTTTAGTACAAGGGTCTATATATATATAAACTTTTTTGTGACAATTCAAAGTCACCAAAATTACACAAATATTACACATTAATGCCCATGATTTTTGTTTTATTTAAATATAAAAATGTTTTGTATGAAGAGCATGTATTGTTTTTATCTTAATATCATACAACATACCAAATTTTTGTCAAGCAGAACTAATTTTGTGATTTCGGCTTTAATATTAATATTAGAATGACTTATCATAGACTTATCATCAAACTTTAATGTAAGAATATTATCTAGGGCATCTCATTAGATTTTATCTTTATTTTCATTTTCATTTAAAGCAAAAAGTACAAAATTCTGCTAAACACAGATTTGCTATGTTTTATATATTTTGTTGGACGGAGACAACACATGCAGGTTTGGCATTCTCTTAATTAAAACTTGTTGTTCTGAACTTCAATCTTTAATTAGGATTTAAATTATTAACATTTATACTTTTATTTAACTAGTATCGACAAGTCCCATACATAAAGGGAAATTTGGCTGGTGGAAATGGTACAAACGACCTTCAAAAGTCTGGAATCTCAAATCAACAAGATTTAGGAAATCCCATGTATTCTTCTAACTTATTCAGACAACAGCAGCAGCAATACTTTGATAGTATGTCTTTAGTGTTTATTACAATGAAAGATAAGTTACTTACATTTGTTAAATAATTTTCAGCTAATAAGACATTGATGAATTCAAATCAACAAACTCATCAGGCTATGCAAGGAAAATATAGTAATTATCAAGTCTCCGCCACTCAAAATAATCAGTTGGTAAGTGTTTTTTAAATTCTCATTGAATTATATTTATTCGATGTTTGTAGTCTCAACTAAGGTTCATGTGTCTTAAGTGTTGGGTTCTGGATATTATAGAGCAAATAAGACTGGCATGATATTATATCTTTCAGAATTCAACACATTTTTTTATTCTTAGTTTTGTGTAGTGATAAAATAATTATTATCATCTGTTTCTAATTTTAGCCCTTAATGCAGCAACCCAGGATGAACATGAACAACAGCAATAATGGATCAATGGCTGGTAAAATTGCACCTCCGTATCCAACCCCTATCCAAAGGCCTGTATCAACTTTCCAATATTTACAGCGTATTCCACCTCCGCCACAAAACATGCGTATGCAACCTAACTGTGCACCAATACAACACTTAATGAACAAAAGCCAAACCTCTAATAACTATTATGTGTCTAATGCAGGTATGAAGACGAAACCTTTATTTTAAAAGAATTTGCCATTTACTTATTTTCATATTTATATGGCTTATTGTGTTATTTTCTAGGTTTGATTGTTGAACCTCCCTTGCCTATTCCCAATAAAATTGATAATGCTAATGCAAATGTTGATTCAAAAGCCGAAGAAAAAATAGACAGTAGTTCAAAACCACAAAGCACAGAATGTATAGATGACAAACCTCTGGCGACTAATGAATAATGTTAAATCTTTTAATGTAATACTTTATAAATATGCGTGTAGAGACAAAGTGTCATATAAGTTTCATGAACTTGTTTATGTTATGCAAGACGCTAATTTATAATAGTCGTGTTCTTTAGGTATCAATTTATATTACAATATATATATATTAAAAAAAAAAAAAAATCAATAATAATAAAGTATCGTATAATAATATTTATGTCAGAAATCTATCCCAAACAGTGATTTGAAATTTCTTGTACGCTTTTTATTTGTATTAAGCATGTTTTTTCTGTGTCAATTTTTTTATCATTATTATTAAAATATATGGATATTTATAATAATTAACAACTAAATAATAATAAAAAAAAAAAAAATTGTGCTATTTATAACATGTAGGTGTTCAATTATATATTTGGGTTGATCATTTTCTTTTTATAATAGTACAAAATATAAACATGTATGTAATCGAAATGTTAATAGTATCGATTTATAAGAAAACATTTTAATCTGTCGGTTTCAAATACATTATTATAATATTCATCCAGTGAATGGACGAGAACAAAATGATTAATTTTTTTTTTTTATTGTAATCGAAAATAATAGAGTACTTGTGTTCGAAAATAATGCCGATATAAATGTATGCTTGTTATTATTAGAATGTTAACAATTTAATATTACATTTTTTATTTATTCAATTTATTCAATTTAAATATTAGATTTTTTTATAATTTTCATTTATAACTATTACTTTTAAGTCTTTGTTTACTTTATACATTTCCCCCCCCCCCCCTCATCCACCCTTAAATGATAGATCTTCGATGATAGATATTTTCAATTTTGTAAGAAAAAAAAAATTCGTACAGTTAACTCAGAAAGAACATACTAATCCTATAAAATATGTAATTTATGAAATGTTTTTCTTTTTTTTTTTCAAATGAAGTGTAAGTCCAATTTTTAAAATTGTTTCGTAATAGAAATTAAAAAAAAATATATATAAATACAAAAAAAAGGAAGAAATAAAAAAATCTATTCCCAACATTTTTGGTTTTATTTATTTGTTTGTAAATTATTATTCTATGTTCCATCAATGTCGTTGTATATTAAATTGTATGCAGACAACAGAACTTACCAACATATTTCTTACATGAAATAATAGACAAGATATCCTCCTTGTTTGTTAATTGTTTGAATGTATTTTAAATTCGCTAACGAAAATTTAAAAAAGGAAAATTGGATGCAATAAATATGTTGATAGCAGACATGTCAATTTTTTCCAACTGAAAATTACAATATAAACTAACCTAATGAATATTAAATTTCTTAGATTTTGAATGAATATCATCTTTCAGCGGTATGCATAATATTAGAGTGTGGTTGTGAGATAAAAGTATGCCCCTGAACTATAGTACATTTATTAAGTCGAGCTTCTGGTTTTCCATTTATTTGTCTGATAATGAAAATAATTGAAAATAAAAAGGTGGGTAAGTGGATGTCGCTATGCTGTACAGTAGGTTACAATTGGGTCACTGATGGATGATGTTAAATTTGAATTCAATAATATAATATCATTGTATAAGAAAAACGATTCTGAGCGAAAACGGCCAGTCAGCCTGATATTACCAAGTATATTTGATGATATTATTGTGAATAAAGTAATTTATATATAACCTATTTACGTGGAGCCTTGTTTTAAATTTTCAATCATTAGCTATACAAGTTGAACGGGAGCATATAAGATGTTGGAAAATAATTTCAATGAAAATAAAACTTACAAAAATAATTAAACCGAAAAATATTTTATTGAAAATATAATTGTGTTTTAAATTTTAATATAAATGAATTGGAAATAATTTCATAGAAAATAATATTAAGGAAAAAGAAAAATTGGATTACTAATTTTATAGAATATAATTAGGTGGAAAATATTTATAGATGAATCCTAAAATGAAAGAATACTTAAACGTGGATTACTAAAAACGCGGAAAACTAATATTTTTGGATTGCTAAAAACGCAGAAATCCAATATAGTGGAAATCTAAAATTTTGGATACCTAGCTAAAAACACGGAAAGCTAAAATCAAAGAAATCTAAAATATTGGATAGCTAAAAACGCGGAAAACTAAAATGTAATGTTATATAAATTTTTAAAAAAATGCTTATACTATAAAAATAAAATAATAATAATTAGGTATGCTGACCTGTACGCAGTGAGAATTATTTTTAGAAATATTATTTAAATTGAACAAAAGACCGTATAATAAATTTAAATGAATTACCTATCAAATTTGATTAGAATAGCTATTATTGTAAGTACATTGATGTATTTAAACATTAGTTATTTACACAGTTTTTTTTTTTAAATTTTTATTAGAGAATATGCAATCTATACACAAGGGTATAATAAGAATATGTGCTACAATAAATTTAGAAAATTAATAGGGTGAGGAGGACACCATCCAGTGATTGCATTTCCTTTTGCAAATTTACACAGTTAAATTTCATTTTGGTTGGACGACGGAGTAAGACAAATTATACATAGGTAAGTTGATGATATAATTCCAATAGTGCGCTAAAAAAAAAACTTAATGACTTAAATATTCGATTGTTTTTATTATTGTACGGTTATCGTATAGTTCTAACACTGAATGTGCTTGTCAGTCACGTGTAACATTATATACCTGGATTCAAGCGTTCCCCAGGCAATACCTTAAATATTGGTAGGTCGTAGGTGTGTATTGATAATAGAAGGAAAATAGGATTTTATCGGTAAGTATAAATTATAGCAATATTATTTGGGGTATAGCCAAAAATAGGAATGTAAAAATATTTATGAATTATACGTACCTACATATAGTTAGTTAAAACTTAACTAGCAGCATTAATTTTAATTAATTGTTATATGTAATTTTAAATTATCAAATACATTATTTTTTAATAGATAAAATGTTACCACAAACTTGAAAAGTTGTAGCTATATTGTAGGTATATTGCCATCTATGATCATTTCATTTTTTTTATCAAAAAAGTAAAAACTTGGCTTTATACTTACCGATAAAATATTCTATTTTCCTCTTATCAATACCCACCCATGACCTACCCATATTTAAGGTATTGCTTGAGGAACACTTGATCCCAGCTATAAATGTTACACGTGACTGGCATGGCAGTTGCATTCACATTCAGTGTTATAAGTTATAACTATACGATATAACCGTACAATAATAAAAACAATCGAATATTTAAGTCATTAAGTTTTTTTTTTAGCGCACTATTGGAGGTATATCATCAACTTACCTATGTATAATTTGTCTTACTCCGTCGTCCAACCAAAATGAAATTTAACTGTGTAAATTTGCAAAAGGAAATGCAATCACTGGATGGTGTCCTCCTCACCCTATTAATTTTCTAAATTTATTGTAGCACATATTCTTATTATACCCTTGTGTATAGATTGTATATTCTCTAATAAAAATTTAAAAAAAAAACTGTGTAAATAACTAATGTTTAAATACGTCAATGTACTTACAATAATAGTTATTCTAATCAAATTTGGTAGGTAATTAATATAACTTTATTATACCGTTTTTTGTTCAATTTAAATAATATTTCTAAAATTAATTCTCACTGCGTACAGGTCAGCAGCATACCTAATTATTATTATTTTATTTTTATAGTATAAGCATTTTTTAAAAAATTTATATAAAATTACATTTTAGTTTTCCGCGTTTTTAGCTATCCAAAATTTTAGATTTCCGTGTTTTTAGCTATCCAAAATTTTAGATTTCCACTATATTGGATTTCTGCGTTTTTAGCAATCCACGTTTAAGCGTTCTTTCATTTTAGGATTCATCTATAAATATTTTCCACCAAATTATATTCTATAAAATTAGTAATCCAATTTTTCTTTTTCCTTAAGAGGATGTCAGCGCACTATTGGTTTTCTCTCTCTGGCCCACGCGCAACATAGACAAAACGCATTTGCGCAGAATCGTTTTTTCTATATATTTGTAAGTAATCTTCGAGTAAAATCACCCATTACAAAAAAGATAGAGAATAATATTTTTGAGGGAATGTCATATCGATTTCTCTAAATATTGTTTCAAAACAATTTAAAGATCATTTAAATTTACAACATTTTTTTGATTATTTTAAAACTCAAATACAAAGTCAAATAACAATACAATCTAAAATCGATATGACATTCCCTCGAAAATATTATTCTCCAGTAGTTTATTTATATTTTTATCGAAGGAAGTCCTACAAGATATGCTATTTTAGAAAATATAATTGCATCATGATCATTAATTGGTCATACATTTACAACATTGAAATCATTGTCTACTACTAGTTGAGCTTGTATTTAAAAAAATAAAAAATAAAACACACATCATTGTAGAATCAATACATTCATCGCTTCGCTCAGAATCTAAAATAATAAATTACAACACTAAAACCTCTTTTTCGATTTGTTTTTAATTATTGTCGTTAAACAATTTTTAGATTCTGAGCGAAGCGATGAATGTATTGATTTTACAATGATGTGTGTTTTAGATTCTGAGCGAAGCGATGAATGTATTGATTCTACAATGATGTGTGTTTTTTTTTTTATTTTTTTTTTATTTTTGTGTCTGTCATCACCTTTTAGGACAGTAAAAGTGCTTGGATTTTCTTCAATAGTAACTTTTCTGAGAGGAAAGTGAATCTAGTTGGTACTTTGGGGGGTCAAAAGTAAAAATTTCCCAGTAGTTTTCACAAGCGACGTGAAAAACAAAAGAAAAATTAAGGAAAAACGGGAATTTTTACGCAAAATCTGTTTTCGAGAAAATCGATTTTGGTTTTTGGTGTAACTCTAAAACAAATGACCGTAGGGACATGAAATAATTTTGACTGAATGTTTATATTAGCATTTTCTATACACCATAAAATTTACAAAATATTTTGACTCTTTTTGAGCTGTTTACGGCCATTGTCAGTTTTCAATTTTTTTAGTTTTTTTTTCTATAAATATCAATAAAATTTTATCTGTTGAGTAAAAAAGCTTGAAAATTTAATAGAAGGCTCCTGGGTTATTGTTTCAAAGGCAGATGAAAAAAATTAAAAATCCTTAGTCACAGTTTTTAATTATAAGCATTTAAAGTTCAAATTTTGACAAAATACGAAAAAATCACGAAAAATAGCAAATTATTTTGATGAGAATTCATAAAAATTTTTCTTTTTAAATCTAAGATTTGAAAATGTAATATAAGATTACTCATAAGTTTGTCTACCTTTATCAAAAAAAAAATGTCTAGAAGAAACTTAAATTAAATTTTTATGAGCGTCTGAAATTTATATTTTTACAACATTTGATATT
Organism: Metopolophium dirhodum; assembly: GCF_019925205.1. Classification (NCBI taxonomy): domain Eukaryota; kingdom Metazoa; phylum Arthropoda; class Insecta; order Hemiptera; family Aphididae; genus Metopolophium; species Metopolophium dirhodum. Next base: position 17,875,150 of record NC_083564.1, read on the forward strand.
TACTCGATTTCTCATGTAACAATTTTCTTATTTTATTGTAATTAAAAAACGAATGACTGTAGATACTTGAAAATTTCATTGAATGTTTATATTAGCATTTTCTATACACCATAAAATTTAAAATATTTTGACTCTTTTTGAGCTGTTTACGGACATTGTCAGTTTTCAATTTTCTTAGTTTTTTTTCTATAAATATCAATAAATTTTTATTTGTTGGGTAAAAAAGCGTGAAAATTTAATATAAGGCTCCTGATATATCGTTCTAATAGCAGTTGAAAAATATTAAAAATACATAGGCACAATTTTTTTTTATAAGCATTTAAAGTTCAAATTTTGACAACATTTATCAAATTTATAATTTATTAATTATTTTGTAGTTAAAAATTTATAAATTTTTAACTTTTATGGCTAAGGAATAAGGATTGAAAATTTAAAACAAGGCTCCACGTAAATAGGTTATATATAAATTACTTTATTCACAATAATATCATCAAATATACTTATTTCATAGGCTCCTATCATAGGCTGACTGACCGTTTTCGCTCAGAATCGTTTTTCTTATACAATGATATTATATCATTGAATTCAAATTTAACACCATCCATTACAGTGACCCACTTGTAACCTACTGTTCAGCAGAGCGACATCCACTTATCCACCATTTTTTTGCTGAATCAAAAAACTTTAAAATTTACCCATAGACCATAAGTCATTTCATATTATAATAGAAGTTCAAAAGTAATGAACATATAACAATTAATGGCACAAATTTTTTTATAAGGATTTTAAATTCAAATTTTGATAAAATCCATCATAATTGCGAACATTATCAAATTACTTTGTATTTAAAAATGTATATAATGGTCAATTTTTATAGCTAAGAACTAAAAGTTCAAAACCAGGTTAAAATAGTTATAAATATAAGTTATACCTATTTAACTATTGCAAATAATAGGTAACAACTTGGCAACAAAAAACAGCGGTAAAACCGGAAATATTTACGCGACAAGCATGGTTTTGCAGTTTTGAATTAAATGTATTTTGATGTTTTTGTTGTAATTAAAAATGATTAGGTAACCCTAATGAGTGAAAATCTTAATCAAATACTTAAAGTACCTACATTTTATATAGACCTGATATTATAATGTCTAAAATATTTTATATTTTGAAGAGTTTGCATAGTATACATACCTACCTGTTAACTTATTATTATAGAAAAAAATACATCTAGGACGTATACCAAATAGGTATGTGATTTTTATTTATTAGATTTATCGAATTCGTTACTAAATATATTCATTTATTGTTTCCATTATTAAGTTGTGTTTTGTTACTTTGGTATATGTAGCATGAATTTTTTTCCTTTTTTATTATGTTTGTATTTTTATAAAAAAATGTTTATATTATATTAGCACTATCATTATTGGCATATTATATAACCGGACTCGACAAGAAGAATAATATGAGTTCTAATATCTACTACGATGATCATAGATCAGCGATACTTAACCTGCGGCCCGCGGGCCGCATGCGGCCCTCCAACGATTTATATGTGGCCCGAACAGAACTCGTTGAATTGATAAAAAAATATAAGTTTCAAAACTAATATTATTATAAATATAAAATATAACAATAGATAAGGATGATCACAATGTTCTATTTTTGTTAGATATTGTACTGAACATAATTCTATTAATGAAGACTTTTTGAAATTCATTCCAATGAAAAATCAAACTAGAGGCGTCGATTATCTTGATGTGATAACTAATTTTCTTGACGACAATGATATTGATATTGAAAAATTGGTTTGTGTGTGCACCGATAGTAACGAGTATAACACAATTAGCTGCATTGATTGTATCTGAATATTCAAAAGTGTTTGATGAATTTATTGAATTAAAAAATGATACAAATCTCGAAGCTATTTTCAAAGAGAAGAGAGAACAAAAAGAATACATAGAATTTTGGAATTTAGTCCCAGGAAAATACAAAACCCTACAAAAATGTGCCCACTTTTTGATGACAATGTTCACATCAACATATCTATGTGAAACTTCATATTCAAAAATGAAATATGCAAAGAATGTGTACAGAAATCGGCTTACTGATTCACATCTTGACGACTTGTTAAGAGTAGCATGCAGCAACTACAAACCAGATATGTCCAAAATAGTGAAAAAACTATCTCAATTTCAAAATTCACACTAATTAAATATAAATATTTAATTAGTGTGAATTTTATTAAGTTTATCAAGAATAAATATTTAATTACATTTTTTTTATAATAAATTTTCAAATGTTATACAATATACACAATATATAAATTTATTTTTAGTTTTTTTTTAATTTCCGTTCTATTCATTTCAACTTGCGGCCCGCGTAATATTTTAAAATATTTTATGTGGCCCAAATAAAAAAAAGGTTGAGTATGGCTGCCATAGATGGTCTTAGGATTTGAATTTTGAAAAAAATTTAGTCTCGTATACATTTTAAACATAATATAACGAGCCCATGGTTGATTGGCTTTTCGCTGATAAATTATTTAACTAAAAGCGGTTTTGGAATAAATCTGGCTTATAAAATCTATCCTATAAGTGCATCTATAATTGTATAATTAGTTTCAATTAAATGCAATCTAAACTACGACCTGCAGCCACATCTTAATTGGTTGACGGAATATCACTTCACGCGTGAAACTTAGCACGCTAAGTATACTGTGTTGGCAACTATTTTAAGTCGAGGAAAAATAATTCAATTAATTGAAAACAATATTTTGCTTTACTTTAATTTAAACACTATACATAAATACCAAACTTAAAAAAAGTTAAATGCTTATTGGAAACAATTTACTGTCGAATTATTACAATATAAATAAACTAATAATTCTATTCGATTAAACAGTGTATAGGCACAATCGTCGTCAACAATAAACAATATAGGTACTAGCCAACACAGTACCTATAATATCAATATGATATATGCGACATAGTGTTTACTGTTTAATTATACGTCATAATAATATTATAATGATAATAATAATGGAGGACGGAGTGACCGAGCGGATTGAGTCGTCGGTTGCGATGCACGCCGGCGCCGGTTCGATGACGGCCGCGGGCAGCATTTTTCTTCGGGTAAGTCACGGTGTCCGGAGAAAAGTGCCGCCATGCCCCACCCGGGCATGGCAGATACCTACGGGTGCCCACTAAAAAATCTGCCAAAACTAAAAAACACACGTTTAAAATTTACAGTAGGTACCCACCCCCACAGTTAGAACTACCCAATGGCCTAAGTTGCTGCGGGTTAATTAATAACAAAATAATAATAATAATAATAATAATAATTTTTTTTGGTAGACAAAATTTTTTTAATTTTCTCAATTTTTATGAATTTTGTTAAAGTTTTAACTTTAGACCCACATTAAAAATAACATATTGTGGATCTGTGTTCAACTTGACCTAGAGAGAAAATTATTTATCGACGATATTTAAAAATAAAAATGTTTAAAGCTCAAAGAGTCAATATATTTTGAATATATCTTGTAAGGAAAATGCTCATATATTATAAAAAAAATTTTGTTAAAATATAAAGTTTTTACGGTTATTCATTTTTGAGTTACAACAAAAAAACATTATCGATTTTGTCAATAATTGGTTTTGTGTAAAAATTACTTTTATATTTGCTAACTTTTTTTTGTTTTTCACGACGCTTTTGAAAATACTGGAAACTTTTTTATTTTTGAGTTTTGACCTAACAAAGTACCAACTAGATTCACTTTCCTATCAGAAAAGATGATGAAGTAGAAATTTGAACCATTTTTACTGTTATAATAGGTGATTGCAGACACAAAATAAAAATAAAATATAAAAGCACAAATCGTTGTAAAATAAAATCCATTTATGTGTGCCGGGGGGCCATCCAGGCACGTAGCTAAGGGGGGGGGGGGCAGGGTGTGCCTGGCCCACCCTATTATGTGTCCGGCGAGCGTAATGCGTTTGGACGAATTTTTAAAAATTGCAATGTGTTTGGGCAATTTAGCATAATGTGGTTGGGCGAGTGATTTTAAAACATTGTAATGTGTTTGGGCGACCTTTTTTTTAATATATTGGGATGCTGTATTTTATCAATCAATTTCCCCTCTCATTTTGACAGACTTGGGACTGTCTGAAGTAAAAATATTATGTAAGTATATAATAATAATATTAAGTTTAAAAATTATAAAAATAGTTATAAAATTAAAAAAAATATATATTTGTTTTTTTAAATTTTTTTTCCTGGGAATTTTACGCCCATACGTTGTATATAATCTAAAATCTTAATTTCACCTAACATATACTTATTCCAGCTCATTTTTAAATATTCTTGTTTTTCTAATATGACTTTTCGTCGAATATTGTAAATATTTTTATTTATAGCATTACATTTTGTGATAGTTTCTACTTGAATTTGTTGTAACACATTAATTACTTGATATACATTTGGATGCGATGAATAAAATTGAGAATTATAATATGCATGAAATGATTCGGCTCCATTTGTTGTGTTTGGATCATTTTCAGGTTTCCTTGCCCATAAATAAGGAGGAAAAATAGAATCCTCTGTAATATATGTATCAAGTATATAATCTGTAAATGCAATGCTATTTTGAGTTTTTGGAGCAATTGAGATAAGTTCAATAGAACCATCGCCTACTTCGTTGGGTGATAAATATGGTAATCCAAACAAATATTTAAGCCAAACACCAAGTTCGGAATTGGTACCATATATTCTCTTAACAATAATTTATTTTTTTGGATTTGTCTAAACCAACATTGCGATAAATGAAACTGACAACACATTAATTGACAACCTGGGAATCAGGGAATGTATTATTAACTGCATTATGAGCTGCTTTTTCAAAATCTGAATGAAATTTTTGTACATTCATAATTTTACTTGTTAAATCAAGACATAATTTTTTTATTTCTAACCACATAGAAATATATTGATCTTCAGATTTTGATGTCAATAATGCATATACCTACTACGGGTATGTAATAATTATGTTTGAAGATGTGTATTGTATATAATTGATAAAAATAATTAGGAGCGTAATTAAATGTTCCATCGCCAAAAACGTTTTCAGATTCACAAAGATGTTTTAAATTTTCAGTACATGTAAATAAAATAATTTGTTTTTCTCGATTGACGAAACAAAATTGTTCATTGTTAGTTTTAATATCAACTTGAGTTTCAAACAGTTGGTCAAACGCTTCATTAATAGTTGTGGGTATTTTGGGAAAATGTTTTTTTACGAATCCTGTAAGCCGATTCTCTCAATAATTTAATGTCATTATATGAACTATTACCTCCATAAAAACGGGATTAGTGTCTTGAATTTCTTTTCGTATTATTTTATATGGTCTTGCATGTAAGTCTTCTGCGGCTTTTCTTTTCACGGCAGTTCTAACACACCGAACAGCTAAATTATGATCAGTAGTTGGTTCATGATTATGTATATTATTATTTGAAAAAGATAGTATTTTATCGGTAGTAGAATTTACTAAAACACTCTCGGTACATGTTCTGTTAGTACACCGAAAACGAAAAGATCCGTTTTTCAAGTGGTTAGATTCACTAAAAATATAATTTTCAATTGAAATGCATCGTTTATTTCGTTTTGTATTAAAAATATAATCAATTTTAAGATCCATATTTAACATAAACTCACTAACACTATAAAAATACAACTTCGCGTTTTCAATGTTCAAGCAAACTGATATTTGAAAATATGATAGAGTTCTACTAGCTGCCCGATCTCTATATAAGACTGTGGTATATTTAGATTGATCTAAAATTCCCTATACATTATATATAATAATTTTTATCTTAATCTTTAGATTATTATCTTTTATATTGCTCGCTCAAACACATTATAAGAAACTCGCCCAAACACATTACTTTTATTATGAGCGAAAAAAGGTAATTCGGCCAAACGCAGATCGCCCGTGTCCGGCCCACTCAAAGTATTCAGAGGGGCCCATTATTATACGGGGGCTTTTAATTTTAATGAAATTTCAAAATTTAATATTGTCTAAATATTACACAAATAAAACCAAATATATCGCATTGATTCGTGAAGAAGTACCTCAAGCCATTTATGTGCACTGTTATAACCATAGACTTAATCTCATTATATCCGATGTTTGTAAAAATGTAAAAATGTTTTTTGGTATAGTGGAGAATTTATATATATTTGTATCCGGTTCTTCTGTACATGCTAAATTTGTTAAAATTCAAAAAGATATGAAATATAAATCTATTATTGAGCTAAAAAGAGTATGCTAGACAAGATGGACGGCATAGGTATTTGCTTGTGTTTCATTAAAAAAAGTATTGAGCCCTCTTCTGGTTTTATTAAACAATTTAATTAATGAAAAAAGTGATAGAGCAGCTGAGTCAAAAGGATTACTTCATTTGATAGATTTCAACTTCATCTTTAATTTGGTTATGTTCTGTTATATATTAGGACTATTTAAAAATACAAGTGACTATTTACAAAATGTAAATGCAGAAATGGCTGAAAGTTTAACTTTAATTTCATCAATAAAAACTGTTTTTCAAAGTATGAGAGATGATGACTCGAAAATTAATGTCACTTTCAATAAACTTTATATTGAAGCTACTAATATTATAATGTTATGTTATACACTTATATTTATTGAGATTCGTACAGTGGAGTAACCAGAGGGAGGCTAAGGGGGCTATAGCCCCCCACCATTGACTGTGTTGACCTTAGAATATTATCAGGATTAATAAAAAAATAAAAAGTCTAAATAAAAGACATATTGTATTTGTATACTTAGCCCCCCCCCCATACAAAATTCCTGGATAGGCCACTGGATTCGCCCTTATATTTCGAGCCGTACAGTCCACAAACCTTTTTTTTAAAAATCAAAAAAATAAATAGTGTATTGCAGGTAAATAGGTATATGATATATTGATATATCAATATGTGTTTATTATCTTATATTATGCACATGCATGTTATATATTTTTAATTTAATGACCTAATAAATAAATAAGTAGATTTATTTAAAATTAATGAGTTTACCAATAAGTAATCAAATTAATTACTCAAAAAATACTAACCTAGTTACGCTAATGATATTTATTTATTATAAATTTAAACGGGATGAAACACAATAACAATTTTTATTTTAGTTATTAGATTAGTTGGGCTTAAATCTATTTATGTAGACTAAATGACAGTAAAAATAATCACAAAAACAATAAAACAAAAATAATAATAATAATAATAAAAAGTGAGTAAGTGGATGTCGCTCTGCTGTAAAGTAGGTTACAAGTGGGTCACTGTAATGGATGGTGTTAAATTTGAATTCAATGATTTAATATCATTGTATAAGAAAAACGATTCTGAGCGGAGACGCTGTTTGTCAGTCTGGATATTTTATATTTTATATTGTTATTATTTATTTATTTATTACCTATTCTGTAAGTTTAATTAATAATTTGCAAAAACAGTATAAATGTCTTGTACATTATTATTTGTGTCCGGGGCATGGTAATACCAAACTACATTTTCATAACATTATTACGGGCTAACCTTTCTGCGGGCACCCCTGGCTTCTACATAATAAATTTGTAATTTAGATATGTTTGGTAAGTTTTTCGATTAATATAAACTTGAAACTCAAATTTTGAAACCAGACAACAATTCAGATCAAAACTACAGAAATTTGTAATTTAAAGATAACTAATTTATGTTTGTGAAAATGAAGGTGAAAAAATAATAAAAATAAAATTATATTTATTACACATTTTTTATGTCATTCCAAACAATTTTTTTTTGTATACAGCTGGTAACTTTTCTACAAATGAACATGGATTGACTTCAACAGCAACCAGTTCTTCTCGATTTAAAAAGTCAAAAAACACCAAGTGCTAAATTACAAAAATCAAACATTTCTCATGTTGAAAAAAATATAATAAAATTAAACATGCAAGCATAAATACAATGTGATATACTCTGTCCTACAAGAGAAGAGAACGGGGTGGCGACCAAAAATCCTCTTTTTTCAGGAATCCTCACCACTTTACTGTTTGGCACCGATCATTCGCCGTCGTCAACAACACACACGCGGTGGCTGCACGTGCGTGATTTACCGCCACCGATGGTCATATAGTAAGGGCAATCAGGTCTCGGAACGAGCACTGCCATCAGTCTGCATACGCAAAACGGTACCCTTCTCTTGCGGGACAGAGTATAGTAACAATAATTTTATATTATAATATTCTTTTTTTTTTTTTAATGTATTTCAATCATTAAGATGTAAAATTAAAGAGCAAGTGTATACATTACATTGGTTCAGTATATGTTGTAGTACTAGTACGTTTAAGGTAATTAAGTTCAAACAAAGAAATCTTTTTATTTACGCCTATAGTTTGGTAAGGATTTTGTGTCATGTTTATTTTCCAAACAAAATTAAATTATTAGGTTTAGGAAATGAACATAATTATGCAAAATATTGTAATCAACTATAAAATTAAATAAATAATCTCTTCAAACAGTTAAAAACAAAAATTAGAAATATGTAATTTAGTTTTCAGAAATTATTTTACGGAAGTGGTGTCGTGATCTATTGGCACATAATATTAATATTAATTGAAAAAAAAAATAATTACTGAAAATATAAAAAAATAAAATAGCAAATGAAAGTGTTACTAATGGGTGGCTGCTTTCCTCAAAAATGTCACGTATTATGTATAAATGTTATTAAAGATGATGTATTTTTTTTTTTAATAATTTGTATATAACTAATCTGTATCACATCTACTTATTGTGCCAAAGCGGTATGTATAGATTGTAGATTGCATTTAAAAAAAAAAAAAAAAATAAATGATTTTGCCCTTTTTTTAAAATATAAAATAAGTGATTATACAAGTAATAGCTACACATAACACATAAGTATAACCTGTTAGTTTTGAAAAACTAAAATTATTGCTACAATTTGAAATATTGACAACATTAATATTAATTTTTTATACTCACTTCATAATTTTGTATAATCTTAAGAGAAAATTTAATGGGTTTAGATTCTAGTTTCTTAATTTTTTTCTCTGGATCTTTTGAATTATTCTAAAAACATAATAATAATAATAATAGTTAAGACAGTTTAAATGGTTTTAGTATAATTTTATAATTACTTCATCTTTTGTCAAAACACAAATAGTATTATCATCTGAAAAAATAATAGAATCATTTCTCGAAGCATCAAAGGTAATACAGTTAATTGGAAATGATCTATTTATTAACTCTGAAGGCGGGTTTAAAAATAATTGTTCTGAAAAGTCAGTGTATTCTTGTCTACTTAAATTATATTCTACAACCTGAAAAATTGAAATTAAATATTATTGCATTTCTATTATTTTGGTTGCTAAGTAATTAATTACATTTCGATTTGCATAGGCTATAACAAGATTTTCTGTCGTAGGATGAATCTTCATGCTCGTCGGAGAACAATGATATTTTGGTAAAGTACAATAATGCTGGAACCAACACATCATCACAAATTAGCAAACTATAAATAATTATGGTTGGTAGTATACTCTTACCTTTCCTTCATTGAACACAACAATATTACTTTTTCTATCAGCTGCGACAACATATTTATTCCATTTAGACACTTCCAATAAATGTATTAAGTCTTTGAAATCTATAAATGATAAGTAATTAGTACTATACAATTCTAATGTTTACAAGGAAATCTTTAACATACAGTGAGTAGTATCAATGCAGTATTTAGTCGATAAATCAAACTTGTGAGACATTTCTAAACAGACCAAAGTATTTTCATGTTTGGTAGCAAACCACAAGTATTTGCTATCAGACGAAAATGCCAACTGAGTGGAAACATCACATTCAACCGGTTGAATTCCAGTCTTTTTAATCATTGGTTCACAAGTGGCAGAATCCTAAGTAGTAATATAACAAAATATTATAAGGAGTTTAAACCCATAATGCAATTAAAATAATATATGTGATTGACAAATAAAAATATATTGCATACCATAATCAAACTAAATATTTTAAGTTTTTCTTCAGTTGAATAAACAACCCATGTGCCATCAGGTGAGATTGCTGAACATCGAACATAGTCATTTTTTGAATATTTGATAGTTACCAGTTTAGACAATTTGTTTTCATACTTATGTTTATCGCCCAAATACCAAACATCTAAATGGCTCAGATGTAACATCAATACATAACGAGCTTCTGACGCTAGAGATATAGTTGACTGAAATGAAGATAATAATTTTAAATTCATTTAAAGTTTCTGATACATATATTTAACTTGTTCAATTAAAGAAAAATAACTAACAGACATCAATGGAGGGTATTTAACCATATGTTTTGGAGGATAGCTGCTCACCGATAAGTATCCATCAATACCTATAGAAAAAAAATATTTCTTCTATACAATATATAACATATAGATAAACACAATATAATTACCTCCTGAAAATAGTTTCCCTTTAAAATGAACTAATGACCGTACTTCTACTGTATGTGCCACTAGTTGTACACTTCTTACCCATTTGTTGCATTCAACACTCATGTCAGATTTCATGGATATTAGCTCATAACATACAATAAGTGGATCAACACCTAAAAATATTAAATGTTAAATAAATAAATTATAAATTAACGCTATTTAATAGTTTTATGAACAATTAAAATATAGCATACTGAGTAGTGTAATGGTAAATTACATTTTATCATTTCATATAAAATGATTGAACTGCAATCACCTAACTATAATTTACATTAAATTTAATTTGATACAAATAAAGTGTTGTTCAGAAAATATTAAAGAACTTATATTAATTTACTACAAAATAAAAATGAATACAGTGAAGAACCCTAGTTAAGAAGCCAATATAGTACCACAAAAGTTTTGGGGTTGAGGCAGTTATGAGATGTTTTCAATGCATTTTTAAAAACAAATTTTCATTAAGTTATAGGTTTTAATTTAAAACCAAAATCTTCTACATGTTATCATCATAATATAAAAGTATAAAACACAATTTATTCTCTACATCTGATCAAGTATATATATAAATATTAAATAATATTTTCATGCTATTTAGTAGTATGGGTGTAAACTGCAAATAGTTCTTTAAATTATAACAATAAATACTAACCACTGCAATAAACTTTAGTCTGTGATTCATCTAAACATACTGTAAGTGCAATTGATTTAAGTGCTTGGTAATTGGCTATGTTTGTGCCTTTATTTCCATCCCAAAAACATAATTTACCACTAAAACATAATATAAAGGTCAAAACAGTAAAAATCACATATTTTTATAAACCATGAGAGATTATTAATTTTACCGAGAATCAGCACTAATAATTGTGAAATCGTTGGTGACTGCTATTGATGACACAATTGTCTCAGTTTGACCAGTAGGAAGTTTGTGTAAAGCATGACCACTTCTTCGGCTGTAAATACGTAAAGCATTTATGGAACCCGTGACCAGCCATTCACCACTTGAATCCCAAGAAATACAACTAATCTTACCTATAAAATAATATTTTCTTTAACTTAAAATAAACAAGTTATTATAATATAGATTATTTTAATACCTTCTTGTTTGTCCAATAATCTGTCATAAGTCAAACCGTCTGATGTTATTTCAAATATATTAATATAACCATCTTGTGTTCCAGCCTATATTAATATATTGATTAAAAACAAAATAAATCTGGTTGTATTTAAAATGTTAACTCACGGCTAAACGTCCACTATTTTTATGAATTGCTATACACCAACACGATCCAGACGTTACAGTTTTGTTGTACTGAAACACAAGCAAGATAAAGAAAAAACTCAAAACAATAAATCACTGGTAAATTCCATTACTATCACTCACCAAAGGCGAAAGACTGTGCAAGTCATGTTCTGTAACAGTGCCATTTGCACTGCAACTGAACAACCTTCCGTTGTACCATGCGAGACCCTCGACACTGCTGTCGCATATCAACACCCTGTCGATGTGCGGCTTGTAGGAGACGTCCCATACCTCAATTGACGCGTTTGACCTGTAGACCAAAACAATCAGACACGTCGGTGATGAAAAAAACATTAATTAGTGATGTACCTACCTTCCTACAGCTAGTTTTTGAGTTTCGCTTTCAACGACCATGCATTGGATCGACAGAAGTTCGGGTGAAAAAAAATTCACCCTGTGGACGTCAAACGAACCCATTACAACTGTCGGGTTGTAAAGCGCATATATTAATGAAAATTGAAATAATTAACAATTTTTGATTTTTCTCATTTTTTGAACAAAGTGGCTGTTAATACGTCAGACGTGAACTCGTAAAGTCGTAACTAGTCGTAAGCCTAAACGGGACGAGACAGTTACAGATTTTTAAATGTTCAATGCTTGTACAACCAACAATGCATGAAACTATGAAAGACACAATATGCCCGCATGGACATTCATAAGTTTTAGTATCAATAGATATCGTTTATCTATGTTTACCGATTTTCCATAGATAAGAAATACGAAACAGGAAGGCTGGGCACCAGTGTTGCCATGATGTAAAAATTAAATCTACTCGTAGCACTCATAGAAATCCTGTTCAAACGATTCAAGCCTAGATAGCCGCGGAATATGATTTTAAAAATGTCTGTTTCAATTATTTTCTTCGCTCGGTCTTTGTCAACGATAAGACTATCCCAGTGAGAACCAGTGGCTGACCGAAGGCTTAATTTGGGAGGGGGGTTCAAAAGTACAAAAATTGGCTAAGCACGGTGTAAAACATTGGAAAACTACAGCGTTTGCGGCGGGAAAATGCTGTCTAAGCCCCCCTAGCTGGATCCACCACTGGTGAAAACTGAGAGTATGAACTATAATTACTATAAACCATACGGTAAAGAATATAATTATAAAATTACCTATAACAAGCCGGGTCAAGGGATGTTGAAGACTTCATCTTCTCTTGGGTCGATGCTTTTCTAGCTAAAAATGACGTTTTTCGGTAACATGCGAAGCAGAGATAAATAGTACAAATTTATAGAGCTAATTTTTTTTTCCGTGTTAATAGGTCATATTGGTGACTTTTTTAAAATCATTTTTAGAAGTTTTAGGAAATTTTTGGTTATGAGCGAAACGATTAATGTATCGATTTCACAGATGTGTTTTTTATGTGTGTAAACGATAAGTAAGTAGTCGAAACGCGGATAGTTTTTGACAAATTTCATCTAGATAATTGAAAATTTGCAAATTATTTTGTATTTAAAATTTTATAAAATTTTCCAATTTTATGGCCTAGGACTGAAAATTCAAAACAAGGTTCCGTGTAAATAGTTTATACTGTAACCAAAAAATATATTAACACAGTTATTTTCTAGATATTTTATGTTTAAATTTGGACAAAATATATATTTAATCAAAGATTTCAGTTGTTTTGTATTGTAATTTAAAAATATTATTTGTGGATGATGGATATCAACTAACTTGTAAAATATATTATTATATTTCACACATACAAGTACACAATGAAATTTTTTCTGCAAAAAATAATTTAACCTACTGTATTACTAAAGCTTATAATAGTGAAATAAATTACTTTAATCTCAGTAATATCATAAAATATACTTGGTAATATTATAGGGTGACTTACCGTCTTTGTTTGGATTTTTTTTCGTATACAATTATTTTATATCATTGAATTAAAATTTAACACATCTGTTACAGTGACTTCTCTTGACACCAAGTGTACACTAAAGCGTTACCCACTTGCCTGCTTCATTAATTTTTTTTAACAATATTGTAAAAATTATGAGTTAACTTTTGTCATTATTATATTTTATAATTTTTATATTCACCACAAATCAAATAATTTAATTTTACCAACCTATTAGAAAAATACAAAGTTTTTAAATTCAAATTCAAATCAAAATCACTTATGTTTATAAATTATATTTTTTAATTTTAAAATCTTTAAATAATTCTATTAACTTAAATGGTTTTATGAGTGTTTTTTTTTAAATATTCAGGTCATAAACATATAAGATTTATTTTTATTTTTGTGATATATAACTTTTTTTTAAGGCATCATTTTTTTAAGACCCACCTATAACCACAGAACATTGTAACAAGGCAAGTTTGACGAGCACTGCCTAAGTCCTACTATAAACATTATTATAGGAGTGCGCAGACTTTTTTCGCAGGACTCCCTAAAAACTCTCAATAGGTACAAATAACTTGCCATATAATGCGAAAAGAAATTACATTAATTTTATCTAGCGTATTTATTGGTTTTAGATGTGGTTTCATTCTAATAAAGTAACAATACAGAAACCTACAGACATTTAATCATAATCAGTGCTTGAATTGGGAAAAATTAAGTAGAGGAGCTCAATCCAACTATTTAAAAACTGCGTTCCCAGGGTGCAATTACTCAACATAGACCTGTGGGGGGCCTTACCCACCATGCTCCTGGCTATATTAAAATTCAAAAATTCAAAAACACTGTTAAATGAAAACCGCAATATAACTGAAACTGATAACTAAAGACCGGATTTATATGTTTTTACATATCTTTACTGGGTCTATTCAGTCATATGAGAGTAAAAAATGTGGATGATTCGATATTTTGAATTTTAATATTACGGTACCCAGAAAAAATTTTTTGAACATTTCCGATTTTTTTTTTTATCATTTCCAACTCTTACTAAAGTGCAATAGTATTCCATTAGAATACGCAACTTTTAATATCTAATTAACACCTCACTATTGAAATAATATTGAAAAATAAAAATTAAAAAATGCATATTTTGGCAAATAATGATTTTTATTGATTATTTTTCATATTTTTTTAATTTTTTAGGAGAATATAATGAGAATATTGAAAGGTTTCTTAGACATAGCATCATATTTTAGGTATTTTAAGAGAATATAAATCCGGTCTTTACTGATAACATTTCATTCACAACACAATTTGAGATAGTATACTAACACACATTAGTATCTGAGCCTTAGATAATATACTATATTATGATCTACTGAATCTATCTGTGAACTACTGACTATATAGGAAAAACACAGGGTGACATTATAATTAATTAATAAACTTATATCAAAAATAATTTTGATATGAAAAATAGTAAAACTTGTTATGTAATTGACATCAATTGAAATCCACATTTTAATAAAAATTATTTTGGACATTAGTTTGTACTGTCCCCCCATCCAAGTAAAATAAAATAGTAGGGGTACGCAAAAAAAAATAATAATAGGGGAGCTCGTCCTCCTGCCCACTCCCCCCCCCCAATTTGAGCACTGATCATATTATAATAATATAATAATGACAAAAAATTATATTATAATTAATCAAAATTCTTTTATTTTTGATAGTTGTAGGTAGTATGAAAAAAAAGCAATACCACTGGGGCCTGAATGTTCTGGTGACCAAACCCGCAATTCTCACGACAATGGTGGATTTTTATTTCAACTATATTATTATCAATAGCAGACAATAGAGTAAGCAATCTATTTTATTATTTATAGGTACCTGTGGTGATAATTTTTGAAGTTTGATTCTACGAACTATCTTAGTTCATGATTCTAATTTATAATCAAAACATTTACTACTAAAAACTATATGGTTATGAGAACTCTGCAGGGGTTGCCATGGCATACCTGGCATCCCCCCTGCACACGCCTATGGACACTATAGCACTGTTTTAACTTTAATTACTGGGTAGGTAATATAAACTTTTCCACCATCCAAAGTTTCCCCCCTAAAGCAATGATTTTTTGTACCTAGGTTAATATAATATGGCATGTCTTATGAGTTATGACTAGGGAACGGATTTGAATGCAAATTGCATTTTTTCTGATTGTCCGAAAACATTGCTTTCCAAGCACAAAGTTAATTTCATACATCAAGAAATTAAAAAAGTAACTTTTATTTTTTTGTATTTTCAAGACTTTATTACATTTTTATGTTTTAAAGTAATTTTTATATAAGAATAGATAAAATTCTATAAAAATGTATTCATTCTAAAAGAATTAAAAAATAATATAATGATATAGGTATCATTTATTATAATATAATAAATATAAATATACAAATAATATCTTTATTTGAGGGTAAAATTTTTTCAGGGTAAAACGAAAATAGAGAGAAGATAATCGAGGAGACAAGATAAGTCTTAATTGTATTTTAATATTTTTTATCAGATAATTTTTTTATAAAGATGTGTTTTTTATTAATTTTAAGTTAAAAAATGTGTTTTTATTGCATTAAAGTCTGTTCCCTAGTTATACCTACTAGTATTGTTATGTTCAGTTATTTAAATTAGCCGATGGTTATAGATTAGACATTGAATTTAAATCGGGAAAAATAAATTAAAACTTTTAAATTGAAAACAAATCATGATGGTTAGTTAAGTATTGTTAAGAGATAGACATCTAATAAAATTGAGAAACTTTATATTTTTTGTTGCAATAAAAATTTCAAAATTTTTTGTGATTTATAAATCTCTACACTCTAGTTATGTATAATTTTATATTTTATATATTTCTAAAATGTACGATTTAGGCAAGTGTAATATTACTACAAAGTAGTATTACTCGTGTATTGTACCATTTATACATTAAAGATATTATTATATAGAAAAGACAAATATTTGTTTATTTTACAAAAATACAAATACAAACAATATATTAGTCTCTTATTTTTTAGTCCAAACCTTAATAAAAACTAGTTGTACAAAATTATGAAAAATATACTTGTGGGATTTTTCATAAATGTTGTTTAGTTGAATAATAGTTATATAGTAGGAATATTTAGGATGTTGGAAGATCAGAAATCTGAGTCACAAACTTAAAGTCTTCTGGGAATAGTAAAGTAGCATTAGCCAATATCAGTTTATATGACTGCTTAATTGTGACTTCTGCAACACCAGCAATGTCCCCAATTTCTTTTTGAGAACGTTTTTCATCAGATGCTTGGGACGCCATAAATATTGCTGCGGCCGCTACGGATATAGGAGAACGACCTGGTACAATATCATATTCTACTGCTTTTTTAGCTATATGAGTAGCTGCTCTCTGGACCATGTTTGGTAATCCCAAATTACAACAAAATCTCGACATGAAATCTCCAGTTGTTATCAAATCAACACTGGTTTCCAATGCCTTTAATATTAATTTAAAAACTCTTCCAATTTCTTTTTTACTAACTTTGCTTACAGCACATATTTCTTTGAATGTACGTGGTACACCTTCTTGCCTACAAGCGATGTACAAGCTAGCTGACGCAATTGCGTCATTTGATCGACCTTTAAGATTTTTGCCATCGTGCACTTGTTTGAACAGTACATTGGCCCTATCAACAATATTCCTTGGCAAATTTATGCGATCGGCCATAAGGCCAATTTCTCTGTATGCATTAAGTAGTGAACGATTGGTTGAACAAACCATACCCTTATTTTTATACTTCATACCGCCAAACTCATCAAATGATGCATCGCCCCTCGAAGGACCGACCAGTGTTGACAAGTCAGAACCATTGAGCAATGGATTTTCTGCCCCTCCAACACGCGAAGGATCGGCACTATTGGCGCCCTTGTCATTACTGAATGTTCTCCATTCGGAACCCACATCTATCACTCGATCACCGACCACAAGACCGCATTCAGAACATATTTGATCGCCAGCTCTGTAATCTTCAATCAATGGAGCATCTGGGTGCTGTTGGCATTGCACTAAACCAAACGTACAGTTTCTTTAACCATAGAACAACACAAATAATATGATATTTAAGTATGAATTCAGTAACTTACCTAGATTTTTCGACATTATTCTTAACTTTAGTAACGCGTAAAAAAAAACGATTGTATCATTAATTGAACTTTTCTACTTTTTGCATCAGTCAACTTTCAATAAATTCGATTATGTAATTTATAAATAAACAATAGGTACTATATTACAACAGATTGTCTCGTAGTATTGTGTTGTTGTGTTATTAAATATTGTTATTATTGAATTATTTAATATTCATTATCATTTTCATTACGTGACGACTTCATGACATATAAATTTAATAAATATAATTTTATGTCTACCAGGTAAAGGTCCTAGTTAAAGGTATAAAATTCTCATGGTTAGAATACGGTGATAAGCTGTGGTTTGATAGCACAGAATAACCAGAAGGAGCCTTTTGAGTTTAACATGGGTTCTTATGGGGCACAGATTTGCAACACCTGTTGGAATATCAGTGTTGCCGGTATAAAGATAATTCCCATTACTCTTTGTTTCTTGCGAGACTGTTATTCAAAACAGAGGAAATTAGCAAAGAGGTGGTTACATAAAATATGCATAGCTAAATATATTTAGCCATGCATAAATGCATGTATTTGCAAATCAACGTGACTAGACAGAAAGAATTTTACATTTTTGGTATATACATGGATACACTGATAATCTGTATTGATAGTAGCAGGTTTATCAATAATATGTTATTATGATAAGAACGACATTTGTCCATTTATCACATAGAGTAACTCTATGATTTTTCATTACTCAAAAAATAAAAATCAAAAGCTTAAATACGTATTGTTATTTGTATTAATAATTGTATCATTTTCTTCCTTCATTTATTTAGTATTAATGTCACCGATTAAAATATATATTTTGTTATAAGTGTAGAATCAAAGCTTATATTTTTAAATTTGTTTAGCTGAAGTAATTTTAAACATCCAACCGTATTTCTCATTATGTCGTTAAACTTGCAGTCACACACTATTAGTCAAAGAAAAAGTTTAAAGTTAAAAGGTACAAAAACATCAGTGACTAAATATCAAATTTTGATTTCTACTAGAATAGTATCGTTGGACGCAGTTTTGGGTAAGGAAATTCAATATGGACAAATTCCACATTAACATTTGAGTTAAGATAAATATTTGTTTTATTTAATTTTTTGGTATATTGCATTTAATACCAAATGTTCCATCATAGATTAATTTTTTTGTCTTCAATTTGTTTAGGCGGAGGTATTCCTATAGGCACTGTGGCTCTTGTTGGTAAGTGTTGACAACTTCTATACTATACTTAGTCTATAGACATATTATGAATATGATGATAACTATTTACCATCAAATATTTTTTTTATTTGTATCCGTATTGCTTTTTGACATTATTTTAATTTAATTTATATTGTTTTTGTATGTTGAAGATGAAAACCATAGCCGAAATGCTGAATTAATTGCAAAACATTTTATAGCTGAAGGAGTTGTGTGTGACCATTCTATTTTGATTGCTGATGTCGAAAAGAAGCCAGAAGTAACTAATTTTTTTCTTTATTCAGTTTTCTATTATGAGTAAATTAATATTAATTTTTTTAGGATTCCAAATAGCAACTACATTATTCAATGTATTATATAGGTATATAATAAAAAAATCCAACATATTTAATTAAGTTTTTTGATAAATAACATAAAGTTGGGTTGGATTGATATTTTAGATAGACTTGCATTATTTCTTTAATTTGCTTATTGTTCCAGGCAAATGATTTACCAAAACCAATTCAAGAAGAGAGTTTTCAACCAACTGATATTATTGCTGAGGATTTTAAAATAGCTTGGCGCTGTAGTCAACATCCTATATATGACTAAACCACATCATACATCAATATCTTTTGGACATACATTTAATATGTCTGCTAAGATTCCTGTTGATGAATTGAGGCGTTGACATGGAAAAGGTACTAAGTCAAAAAAAATCAATTTTTCGTTTTTTCGTTGAAAAGGTACTAAATACATATGCCAATGGCCTGGAAAAAGAACTAACTCAAATTTCTTTAAATATTAATAATTACGTTGAACACAAGATGGCACTGGTTGTAAATCATACAATATGCTAAAATCAGTTTTTTCCTTCTCCTGTAAAATTTGGTTTTTATGACTTAGTACCTTTTCCATGTCAACGCCTCAATTATAAAACATTAGGTATTAGCCAGACGAAAAATCACAAGGTACTCCTCTAACCTATTTACATAGTTTTAATATTTTTTTTTCACAAAACATATTTTCCACAGTACAGTATTTTTTTTTTATTATTATTAATTAACCCGCGGCAACTTAAGCCATTAAATCCACAGCATGGAAATTAATTAGTTTTAGTAAAATAAACAATTTAATTGGTATAATATAGATTCGTCAAGCATGCTCATCCCATTTGTTTTTCTTCAATAATAATGTTATTTAAAATCTGATTTTTTGGAATTTTTAAATATACTTAAGGACAAGGCTAGGCAAGTTAAGTGTTTATTTTTAACTCATTAAGTTCAGTTAATACAGAAAAATATATGTTAAGTTAAAAGTTAAAAGTAACCTAACTGTTACTTTTTTTTTTCATATAAAATTAACTATAAATTATACTTACCTTTTTTTAAATCTAATAACATAGTAATTCGAAAAAGTCTTATAATTTGTAAATAAACATATGTTTTAAAATTAATTACTGTAAGTGTACTTATTTTAAAGTATTAAAAAAAAAAAAAAGAATTATATGTTCGTTAATAAAGATTATTATTATTATTATATAATTTAATCAATAATGAAATCCAACTAAATAATATTTTAAAATTCTTGAAATTGATTTTTATTACTAAAAAAGTAATTTGGAGGTACAAACTTCTGTTTTTCAAATGAGACGCCTCCCCCCCCCCCCCCTTTCAAATTATAAATTATTTAATGGATATTTTTAATAAAAATTTGTTGAAAAAATAGGGAGTGAGCATGCTTGGTGATTCACACCATTTATGTATACATTGTAAGTCATTTGTGAGTATTGAAAAATGTTTTTGTTTCACCCTAGGTACCAGTTACTCCGAGCTACTAGAACAAATAAATACAATAATAACTAAAGGAGGTTTTAGTACAAAAATTCTTGTTAAACAAAGACGTGTATTAAGAATAACCATTAGTTATTACTAATTTGTATTCACCAATTTGGATTCTAATGATCTAAACGTTGTACATTTTTGTATAAGCTTCGAATTCTTGTATGTTCTTCATATGCTACATGCCGAGCTCATGCAATTGATGATGTAAGAATTTATTTATTCATTTTCCTAATGCTTTATCATAATAATTTAATGTTTTTGTTTGTTTATTTTAGGTGGTTAAATGTCGAATGGAACATTTTGTGGATACAGTACTAATTTTAAAACCAATGGAACTAAGTTCATGTTCAGACTATAATGAGAAGCTTATCATTGGTAAATTATATTTCTGTAGATTGGGCTACAAAACTCACAAGAAAAAAAACTATGCATTGAGGTAATATTATTATTTTATAACCTAGTACTTAAAGACCATTGGTCAATGTTGTATTATCTAATAACGATTATGTATATTACCAGGGCTATGAATTTCATGATTGAATATCCATCGATTTAAGTTACTTAAAAAATACTTTCTTAGTTAAAATAAATCTGATCAATATTTACTATTATAAATTTAATTTGACATATTTTTATGTCAACAACTACAGCTTGAATCAGAGCTCTGGTGATTACAATTTTAAATTTTAAACCAAATTCTACAAAACACGACCTTTTTCCCTTGACATTCTCTACCAAACACTAATTATAAAATATATTTATTTATTTAGAAATTACATATTCCTCCATGCTTGAACAGTGGCGATGATAATGAAAATGTTCACACTAAGCAGTTGGTCATGCGCTTCAACAATTTCAGTATTAAATTTTTAGTTTGTTTAACCTGTTATAATTTAATAATAATAAATATTTATTGTACATTTAGGTATGTTTATCATATTTTTATGAGATAATATCACAAACTAAGGTAGAATGGACTGAAAACGAACAGGCGGGCAGGTAATGTGGAGCCAGGCCGCTTAAATTATGGAGTAGACTTGTGCCCTGGGGGTAAATGGGGTTAGTACGAATCTACACTACCTAAATTCATCATATAAATTAGATAAACAAATATAGGTAGTGCTAGATTTACACTTGCCCCATTCCCCCTGTAAAGGCCTTGTAACCTTAAGCGATTCAGTGATTAGGCTTTTGTTTCAGTCCATTCTATCTTAGTCCGTGAATAATACATATTTAGAATTTTTGACTTGGTTATCATATCACTTGTTGGCTGTTACCAGTGTGTAAGATGTCCATCTTAAAACACTTATAACTTAACATAATATGAAAAATCATAAAGTTCCTGACATTTTAGTTTTTGTAACTTGTACATAATTACATATTTTATGCTTAAATTATCGTGAGGAACTACAATAAATTGTTATAACAAAAAAAAAATTCAAATATCTAAAATTTAAAAATAGAATTCTTTATAAAAAAAAAAGATAATGATATACCTGTTATTGCAATAATTATCTTTATAATATAATTAATTAAAATTTTTTTTAAATAGGGTTTTCAATAACTAAGTTTATTGTACTTTTACATAAAAAAAAAATGTTTTATGTATAGGTATATAATTTTTTTTTCTGTAGACCATGGCCTTAAATACAGTGACGGATCCAGGGCTTAATTTGGGAGGGGGGCAAAAGTACAAAAAATACAAAATTGGCTAAACACAGTAAAGAACAAAGGGAAACTACGATGATTGGGGGGCAAATTCCCCCTTTGCCACAACCCTTGGAATTGCCATTGCTCAAATATTTATGAAATTTTAAAAATTACTTTCTAGTAGGCAATAATTTGAATCTAGGTAAATTGGTATCCAAAAAAGGGATGTCGCCCATAGGAAATTTATTATCAAGTTATTTTGATTGATTATGCATTAAATATGCAGTTTTATCTTAATTTTTTTATTACATACCTACCTACCGTCCACTTACTTAGGTCTCGTATTACAATCGTTAAACTAAGGTTAAACCACCGAATTCGGCCGGTTAAATCAGTGGGTTAGGCGTAACCGAAGTTTAAACTATGATTGTAAAACAGGCCCTTACTCAATTAATAGTTTTATATGACAACTAATCGTTTTTCCTGACTTCAAATTTTAAAAATGTTAGCAAATTGAAATTAATTACTTTTTAATTACTGATACAACAAGTAGAAACCATTGAATGTTGAAACTAGTGTCAATTGTGAAGATATGGCTCAATCATTCCCTCGTACATGCTGAGAAAAATTAGAATATTTTGTCGGAATGCAAATCGAGTTGCTACATATTGTTGGAATTAGCGTAGTCTGTTTGGGTGTAAAATAAACATTTTTAATTCATAATAGTAAATATGTACATTACAATTTTGTTATAATATGTTTCTTTGTTACCTAAGTAGTAGGTTCCTATTGTTATTTTATTTAACTAAAACAACACCATAATCCCAATATTTTTTTGGCTGGGGTTCACCCGACGGTCTTGGGCACCCGTTTTCACTCGCATAAGCCAGGCAGGCCTGGTGACCATTGGATGCGGCACTGCTCCACGTGTCCACATTCCACGGGCAATAGTTCTCCCGTGCGTACGCCAGGCAATCCAGATGACCATTTAACGCAGCATTGCTACACGTCGCCTGGTTCCAGCGGCAACGGTGTCTCCGCGCATAGACCAGGCAGTTCAAGTGCCCGTTCAATGCAGCGCTGCTGCACGTTGCCTGGTTCCACGGGCAACGGTGCCTCCTTAAATACTTCAAGCACTTCAGATGACCATTCAAGGCAGCGTTGCTGCACGTGTCAAAACCCCACTGACACCCGTTTATCCCTGCGTATCTCAAACATTCGTAGTGACCATTCAATGCAGCGTTGTTGCACGTCGTAACGTCCCACGGGAGACCAATCTCGTGGGCGAGTTTCAGGCAATCGATGTGCCCATGCAACGCTGCTTCTTCGCAAACGTATTTAAACCTCTTGTCTGCGACTTCGAACTGCGACCGGCTGTACATGGTGCGCCTACCGTCGCCCTCGTCTAGGTTCTTGTTGATTTTTAAGAATTCGAAAAGCGACTCGCAACAATATCGCAAGTCGACGTCCGGTGCTTCCGCCAAGTCGAATTTGTTACGCTCGGCCCTGTTGCAGGCGTAATAAGCTGTTTTTACCAGGCTCGGTAAGTTGTACATATCTAAAATTTCGGCTCCAGACGTACAGTAGAGACAGTAAATTGTAGAATGCTTTCTACGCGTAAGTCAACGAAAACTCGAAATGGTGACTCGAGACTTTTAACGAAAATTAACGTTAAAGGATGTCCGCGTTGACTATCTATAGCAATATTAATAACTCGTGAGTAAAAATCGTATTATATAAAAATATTACCACAGATGACAGTTACCATATAGTGTAGTATAGTCAGAAGTCTGTGCCACGGAATAAATTATTCTGTGATGTTACTGGCAAGCCGACGATTTAGTTTAAATCAGTAACATTAGTAGTATACAAGATGGCGCACGAATAACGACCCCGCAAACAAGTAGGAAGTAACAACTATTATAACAAACTA
Source organism: Metopolophium dirhodum (assembly GCF_019925205.1). Classification (NCBI taxonomy): domain Eukaryota; kingdom Metazoa; phylum Arthropoda; class Insecta; order Hemiptera; family Aphididae; genus Metopolophium; species Metopolophium dirhodum. The sequence goes on from NC_083564.1 coordinate 17,899,659, forward strand.
GCGATAAGTAACCGTGATGAAAAAACATTTACTTCGTAAGGTGCTCGTCAATCGTCATGCAAGCCACAAGTAAAAACGAAATATGTATAGAGTATGAGACTCAGGTGCTGAACGCGAGACGCCGGTACGCCGCACGTCAGTTCAATCTACAAATTTCACAGATTATACGAAATTTTCATAATATAATCTGTGGTAGTTTACTACTTTTAACTATAGTAGTTTTGTACCCACCTGTTGTTTGTTGAGTGTCGACGCATAGATTAGTATATATTATAATGTATACATATATATATTGGTGTACGGTAACAACAGTGCAGGCTGTGTATTAATAGTATCGTTGATATCATGGAATAAAACGTAAAAGTTGATTTTATTCCATGATATTGTTAGCATTCATTCTATAGAATTAATGTATCCGTGAGCCAGCATGCCACTGCCCACTGACACTGTCCACTGTCCGACACTCAGAATTCCGATGGGTCGGGTGATGCAATGTGAAGTGTGGACAGTGGACCCATGGGTCATGACAAAATAGAAAAAAAATTAAATAGAAAAAAAAACCTAACTCATGAGTGGACCGATGAGATGATGATGACGTCCAATAAATAGTAATAAACAATATATAGTGCCTCGTGTATTGATCACATTTTTATTAGAGCTAATAGGTTGAATTAAAATAGCTGCTGAATTAGCAGCAAAAAGCGATTTTATTAAAATAAGGACTCGGTTCGCAGCCAATTCATTGTCATGCAATATAAACAAAACCGTATTTATGACATTAGCGTTATCCAAGGTCTCGATGCCACCAATAAATATCTTTGAAAACCATTTACGAGCTTGTTTAGAAAATAGGAGTTGAGATTTTAATTGTTTTAAATTAACTCTTGTAAATAATGTTAAACATTTAGGCATTTACCTTGATGTGGACATAAAATGGAAAACATGAATAAATTTAAATACAAAAAGATTGAGAAAGCTTTTCTTTAGATTTAACGAATTAAATGTTATTCTAGATCTATTTACTTTGCGTAGTGTTTATTTTGCTTTGGTGCAGTTTGTCTTATCATACGGACATACGGTATAGTTGGAATCCCGGAATAAAAGAACAATTTACAATTGTTTGGAGAAAAATACATTTTAAACCCGAGAATAATCATTTTAGTTATTTTGTTGTAATTTCATAATATTAACCACGGTATACATTATCGATTATCATTATACACCACTGGCTATGATGATTGGTTAAATTATTTTTATTTTTACCCATTAGGTTTAAAATTTACATATAGAGTAATGTAACATACCTATATACAGTAAAACCTTATAACGGAATCGCTCGATACCAACTGATATTTCCGTTGTAAAGGAATTTCTTTTTTAAGGAGACTAAAATATACGGGATATAAATTATTTAGGACTATTAAAGGGCTAAGGAGGTTTTACTGTACACCTACCACTAGGTCAATAGAAGTATATTAATATGTACATCATAATATAGTTTTTGGATATTATATACAATTAAAATATAATAAAAGGAGAAATTACCTTCATTGCAAATGTACATATTTATACGACCATTTTTATTGCTGGAAATTTCCTATGTAGAGATCACAGTGACCTTTTCATACTTTATCATAAAATATAACTAGTGGTATAATATAAAGTAAAATAACTTTTTATTACTGGAAATTCCCTATGTAGACATTTTCATACGTTTATGCTATTATTTGAGTGAACAAAATTTAGTCTGTTGACAGTCACTGAAGTATCAAATACATGTTTTTAACAGGGCCGTATTCAGAGCAGGGCAAGAGGGCATGGGCCAGGGGCGCAAATTTCAATACTACTTATGTAATATTTTTCAAGTAATATTTGAAAATTGTATATTTATTTTAATGACTTACTATAGAAGAGCCTCGCTCTATTTTTATTATATAAAAATTATTTATTTTGATGCCTGTGGTGGAAATGCATGCATTTCGACCGGTTTGTATAATATTTTTATGTACGATTTAATATTGATATGCGAATCATATTCTCATAAAATAGATGTATGTATAATTATTAACTACTGTACGTATCCAAAATATACGTTTTCTGTAAATTCTGTTATTCAGATAGCAAAATGTTATTTGACTTCTATTAAACGGTGAACTACGTAATTCTTAAAATAGACAATAGTATTATCGTATTGTGATGTCGGCAATCGGGCCACTGGCCAGTCGTATTAATGTATTATCGACTTATCACTATCGCATTATTATAATATTCTTTCTTAAAATAAAACCGTCAACAAATTATTGCTTCAATTAAATCAAGAAAAGTACCTTTGTAATAACGTATAAAAATTATAAAATTAAAATTAATTTAAAACTGTTAAACACAATTGTAAAACAAACCTTTTGAAAAAGATTTCTATCGTTTTTATAATGTAGTAATTGTTTATGTACCTATTTAAGTAATATAAATACATTAATATAAATTATTAAAGGTTATTAGTTATTACTTGAAATATACTATGTATTGTTAAACTAATGCAAATTTAAAATTTTTTTTTTTGGGGGGGGTGGGGGGGCGCAAATGCCGTGATTCGCCAGGGGCGCCTCCAAACTGCAATACGGCTCTGGTTTTTAATAATATAAAAATTTGCAATGGAAATTATTAAATCCAACAAATATATTATAATGTACATATTAATATACTTCTATTGGCCTAGTAGTAATAGTGGTAGTAGGTGTACAGTAAAACCTCCTTAGTCCTTTAATAGTCCTAAATAATTTATATCCCGTATATTTTAGTCTCCCTAAAAAGGAAACTCCTTTACAATGGAAATATCAGTTGGTACCGAGCGATTCCATTATAAGGTTTTACTGTATATATGTTATATTACTCTATTTGTAAATTTTAAACCTAATGGGTAATGAGTAAAAATAAAAATAATTTAACTAATAATCATAGCCTGCAGTGGTGTAATGATAATAATCGATAATATATAACGTGGTTAATATTATAAAATTACAACAAAATTACTAAAATGATTATTCTCGGTTTTAAAATGTAGTTTTCTCCAAACAATTGTAAATTGTTCTTTTTTCCTTGGTCTTTTTTACCGATAACCGTATAGTTGTATGGGGGTCGGCTTACCCGACCATTATAGAACAATATTAGACACTACACATAGAATCTTAATGAGAATTGCATTAAAAGGCTATGACAATAGCAAAATCGTTACATGAGAAATCGAATGAATATCGAATGTTGTAAAAATATGAATTTCAAACGCTTATAAAAATGTAATTTGACTTTCTTGTAGACATTTTTTTTTTTGATAAAAGTAGACAAACTTATGGATAATCTTGTATTACATTTTCAAATCTTAGATTTAAAAAGAAAAATTTTATGAATTCTCAATTCAAAATAATTTGATAATTTTCGTGATTTTTCAATATTTTGTCAATTTTTAAACTTTAAATGCTTATAAAAAAAACTGTGACTAAGGATTTTTAATATTTTCAAATGTCATTGTAACAATATAGTAGGAGCCTTGTATTACATTTTCAAGTATTTTTACTCAACAAAGTTTTATGGACATTCATAGAAAAAAATACTAATAAAATTGGAAACTGAAAATGTTCCTAAACAGCTCAAAATATTTTGAAAATTTTATCGTGTATAGAAAATGCAAATATAAACGACCAGTGAAAATTTCATGTATATACGTTCATTTGTTATAGAGTTACGCCAAAAACCAAAATCGATTTTGTGGAAAACCTACTCAGCGTAAAAATTCCCGTTTTTCCTTAATTTTTAGGTTGTTTTTCCCGTCGCTTTTTTCAAATATAGGAACTGATAAAATAAACATATGATATAAATCTCAAGTGTCTACGGTTATTCGTTTTTGACCTCTCGAATGCACCAACTAGATTCACTTTCCCATCGAACAAGATACTGTTGAAGAAAATAGAATCAGTTTTACGGCCCCAAACCGTGATGACAGACAAAAAAAAAACCTTGTAAATTCAATAGATTTATCGCTCCGCTCAGAATCTAAAAAGTTTATTTTGCGATATTTTATATTACAACGGTAATGATTGAGGTTGGGATTACGCACTTTGCATTGTTTTCCAAATCTAGCTACGTGATACTCGTTTTATAACATGCCTACATTGAATTATTGACGAATTAAAATTTTAAGGTCTTTTTTTTGGATTTAAAGATTTTTGAAGCATTTTGAAGTTTTTTCTAAATTTTTATTTTAAATTTTGCACATGCTTTTACATGAATTTTCTAATAAATATATGATCTAAAGTCTAAACCTATAGGCTATAGGTATAGAAAAAAAATAGTTAATTTTCAACAAAATACGTTAGTATTCGTTGTTGTCACACAAGCCGAATACCCATGGACCATCAAGCCGTCTTCCGTAGTTTCTTGCCCCGTTTTCTATAGGATCAACGACTAAATATACGATCAAAAATTATATAATGCAGGAAAAGAGAATCCTAATCTTTATTATCACGATAATAAAGAATATGTAAATTGCATAGTAGAGCGCATATAACATTATAACAAGTGTCCCGTAATCGCAGGTAGACCGCAATCTGGGGTAGAGCGCATACATTAAATAAGTAGTCCAAATGATAAGTTCTGACTGTAAAACTTTTATACAATCATTTAAAAGTTTAAAATGTATATTATAATTTATACCAAATAGGTCAGCGAATTTCGGTGGTGGATGTTTGTCCATCGTCCCTTCGGCCTCGGACAGGATAGTGTAATTTTACTGTATTCGGATAAAAAACGATTCTGAACGGACGAGGGAATCTTTTTTATTTAATTTTATTCGTTTCTATCGTGATAAACAAAGCGTTTTCAGAACAGCTTAAGAACAATTTATATAAATAGGTAATTTAAATAATTATAATTTATAATTAGGAAATATCATAAAAATGAAAAAAAATATAAAGAAAAAGAAAAAGCTCATAAGTCGCTCAAATGTTTTTAACCGAATTACAACAAAAAACTCCCAAAATTAAAATGTCTATAAATAGCTCAAAATTGGCTTAAATTTTCCGAACTTTAAACCGTAAGAAACAAAATCCAAAATACAACAAAAAATATCTCTTGTCATTTTTCATTTGAAGCAATATTTCTGGTAGAAAACGTTGTCCGTAATTATTTAGTATTATAAAATCGTGAAATCGTACGTTTTTTCTCCTTTAACCGATTTATTTCGAGTAGCGTTTCGACCTCTCTAAGGTACCAGCTCAAGAACATTACCTTTCAGATAAAATGCTATACTTGATACTTTTGAGCAAGTTTAGAGGGAGAAAAAGTGTTTACAGAATAAAAAAGAAAAAGAAATAAACATCATTAAAACCATTACATTCCTATTCCTCGCTCCGTTTAGAATCTAATAAAAATAGTTTAGTGCACTATTTAGAATTGTTATGACATTTTTAAGTTTTTTTAGGACATTAAAATCATCGATAATAATTATGATAAACAACTCAGTAAAAGCCAAGGGGGGACACTGCCCCTACTTTCCCCCTTGCTACTCAGTATACTTGGTCATAACTTATGACCTAACCTAGTTAAAACGCCACATTTTATACCAGTCTGACTTTAATGAAATATCGGTTTGTAGAGGCTGTAGTAGGATCTACACCAGTGGCATAGCCGGGAGGGGCTAAGTGGGCTATATCCCCCCAATTGACTGTGTTGACCTTAGTATTTTATCAAGATTAATAAGAAAAATAAAAATGTAAATAAAATATATACGGTATTTGTATTTTTTTGTGAAACTTAGGACTTAGCTCCCCCCCCCCCCCCCATACAAAATTCCTGGCTTTGCCACTGCACTGTTAAAGCATTCCGTGTTATATAACTTTATGTGTAATGTGTAATGTATAAACAGTGATTGTGTAAGCATACTCATCCTACTTTTAACACTGAATAGTGTTAATCCTAATTTGTTAAAGGGGACAATTTTTAACTGCCCTCAGAGGTAGGTCTGCGACCTGCGTTAACCCCTGTTGGTGCAATTGTGCTACACTCTAAAAATAAAATCTAGAATTCTTTAAAAAATAAAAAGATAAACATCATATTTTCCTATGTTATTGCAATAATTAATTTTATAATACTATAATACTGTGGGCTGTGGCTTCGTGCAAAAAGCCCAATGACATATTTAGACAAATTTAAGATTATTCGACTGATACCATTAAAATTTTATTACCTATGTTACTTGTGTTAAAACGGCCAATGTCTCTGATGCAGTATTACCAAATTATATTTGACATTGGCCACTTTGACAATGATCAATAAAAGTATACATGGAAGACTGAGAAATGTTGTTTGATATTAATATTTTTAGAAACAGTTTTTATTTCTACAAGTTTAAATATAATTTATAATAATTAACAAACAAGTGCATAATTCACAATATTAAGTTGCTGTAACAAGGTCCTTAACAAGATACAAAATATACTGAAATGTAGCCAACGCAAAGAATTCTCAACATAAAATCATAATAAAAAGAAAGTTGATGTGTCACATTTAAAAAAAAACCTTTGGTGACAAAATAGCCTTGAGCTGTAAAGACCTGAGCCACCCATTTGACATCAATTTTCGACGCATTTAAGGCATATTGAGAGGTTAACAACGGGGTTAATGAAAGTACATATAACTAAAAATAATCTCCCATTGGGCACCCATTCTCCCTTGCGTACGTCACGCAGTCCTTATGACCGTTTGACATAGCACTTCTGTACGTATCTGCATCCCACGGGCAACCATTTTCCCGTGCATAAACCAGACAGTCCAAGTGACCGTTCAAGGCAGCATTACTGCAAGTTTTCTGGTTCCACCAACAACCGTTTTCCCGTGCATACACCAAGCAATTCATGTGCCCGTTCAACGCGGCGTTGCCACATGTTCTTTGAGTCCACGGACATTCGTTTTCCCGCGCGTAAACCAGGCAGTCCATGTGACCATTCAATGCAGCGTTGCTGCATGTTTTCCTATTCCACTGGCAACCGTTTTCCAGTGCGTAAACCAGGCAGTTCTTGTGTCCGTTCAACGCGGCGGTGCTGCACACATCAACAGTCCACGGGCACCCGTTTTCCCGGGCGTAAACGAGGCAATCCAGATGTCCACTAGACGCAGCGCTGAAACACGTCCACTGGTCCAAAGGGACGCCGATTGCGTGGGCGAGTTTCAGGCAATCGATGTGCCCGTGCGACGCCGCCTTGTCGCATATGGTCCTGAACCGCTGGTCGTTGACGGGCAATCACGACCGGCTGAACATGGTCCGCCTGTCGTTGCCCGCATTTCGTTCCCTGTCGAGTTTCAACATTTCAAACAGCAACTCGCAACAATTTCGCATATCGACGTCCGGTGCATACAGCAAGTCGTACCTGTTTCGCTGCACCTGGTTGCAAGCGAAGTACGCCGATTTCAACATGCTAGGTAATTCGTACATATTTTCCTCGTTCACCGACAACGTAGCCTTCCGCTCAAAACGGTACACGTAGGTGTTTAACGAGTAGAACGTACAGTGAACAAAAAACTCGAAGACATTCAACAACGATAAATTAATGTTAAAACGATGAGACGTCCCCGTTGAATATAACAATTAAGAACTCGCGACAATGTTCAATGATAAAAATGTTATTGGCAATCGGGTATGGACCATCGCCGTGTGGTCGTGAGCGAGACGTTGAACACAATGTAGGCTTAAACATTAAAGCGTTAAGAACGTGAGACGACATACGAATTATGTCGAAAAATTCTACTGGTGAGCACGTCAAGTGGAAATGTCTGTAGAATCTGTGTTTACTGTTATTGTACTTTACAATAATATTATTGTTCTGTGGACTGTCGACTGTGATACCGTCGCAATAAAGACAGATACCACACGAAATGCGTCTCGTTTAAATCATGGAATATAACGTAAAATGTTGGTCTTACTCCATGACATCACGAAGTAAGCGGTAAACTACGAATTGAGATATATCTAATTAAGGTTCGTGCGGTAAGCCCATAGCTCACAATAGAAGTATAATATTATAATATTATTATGTAAAATTCGTTTTTATATTTTCTTTTTTACAGGGCCGTATGAGAAGATTTTGCGCCGCGGGGCAACCTATTTTTCCACCCTCCAAAAAGTTTTTTCTGAAAATGTAAGGTACCTATTATTTTGGGTCATAATTTATAACTCATAAATGTGGTTAGATTTTGAAATTTTTTTTTTGGAAACTTTTGTTTTTAAATGAGTTAAGAACAATCAATGATGCAAACAGAATTTGTCAGTCGGTTTTAGTTTCAAAGTTATACACGAGTTGGCGAATTTCCATCCGTTGGGGGTTTGTTTTTATTAAATTTCTTTATTTTTGGTATTTTAATAATAAGATTTTAAGGTTTTGAAGTTTTTTTAATCTTATAACTTCTACAGAATAGTTGACCGATTTTTTTTATAGTACCATCATTAAGCATAAAAAACACAAATTTTGAAAAAAAAAATTCGAAAATTGATTTGCAGCTACACTACATTCCTTCCAATATTTCATATTTTCATTTATTATATAGTTATCTCTTAAATCTCTAGGAAAACAAATGTTAAATAAGCATATTATAGTTTTTAGGAAAAAAAGTATAAGTAAAATAAAAATGAATACAATATTACAATGATTTCTTTATAAGCGTTTAATTTTTTTATCCTATTGTAAAAAAAAAATATCGCACATGTTAATTTAAAAGAATCTAGTACTTTTGGTATTCGAGTAGTTATGGTTTATACGACTGTATTACACTCATATTATAAAAATAAATTATAAACTGAAAAAAATGTATTATTTATTTTAATTGCATTTTTTCTGATCTTAATTTTATTAATAATGAAGACGAAGGTATTACGTAAAAGTAAAATAAACATTATTATTATTATGTTGTGTTTTACTTATTTACAACACCGCTAGCTGCGGGCTGCAATCATACCGTTATTAGTTATCCAAGGAATTATTATTATTAGTATACAAAAAGATTTGAGAGAATATCATCCTAAAATAAACTTTCGAGAAATCTCCACCATTGACCACCAAATCACAATTACAATACATAAGGAAAAAAACATTTTACATAATTTCAAAGTTATAACTATGTCGGCTTAATAATAAAAAAAAGTTCATGAAAATTTACCGCCCCCAAGTTCCACCAGGACTCAGGAGGGACAATGCCCCCCTGCCCCCCTAAATACGGGCCTGGTTTTTTACCAAATGGCGTTTTAATGTTAACCAAACTCCAAAGCAAATCTATTCACACCATTACCTTCACCTTCAGACAGGATGCGTGTCCTATAAATGTTTCTCTATATGGTACACCCATTCCTTGCTCTCCTACTGTTAAATATCTTGGTCCAACTATCGCTCAAAGACTTACTTGGGTCCAACAAATAAAAACCAAAAGACTTGCTCTAAATAATCGCCCACACATGCTAAAATAAACTGTATTATGCAAGAATAAATACACCTCCACGGGCATCAAACTTCTTATGTACAAAAATCTACTCAAATCAATATGGACATACAGATCTGCAGTTATGGGATAATGCGAAAAAATCAACAAAATTCAAAAATTTCAAAACATTGCTCTAAGGAAGTTAACAAATGCATCTCCCTAGCTACGTCTCAAATTTTTCTCTATATACATTAAGACCTAAAATTAAAAACAATCAGTGACGAATCTAAATGTAACTGAATGCAACTAGTTAGAATTTAAATTATAAAAGACAGTATAGATTACCTATATTTTAATAACTAAGTATACAATAGTAATAGTTAATAACAACTTTGTATGGCAGTAGGAATTTATGAAAAAGTTAGTGCTCACTTCGGGTTAGATTAGAATAAAACGTACATAAATACTCATCCCGAGAAAAATAAATCAGGTTTACCTAAGCGCTGATACAATACTATAAATCATTATAATATGTATTATGTCATTCACTGAGACTTTTAACACCAACGCAAAAACTATACCAAAATCCATGTACATTATCGACACAGACACCCTAGCAAAAAACACACGAAACATAATAAAAAAGGTGGGCAAGTGCGTGTAGCTCTGCTGTACAGTGATTACATGTGGGTCACTGTAATGGATGGTGTTAAATTTGAATTCAATGATATGAAATATGATTCTGGAATTAAGATGGCAATGTGGAACTAAATATTAATGTTAGTTTGTTTACAATGTTTAGATTATATAAAAAAAAAGGTTCACTGAACATTTTACTAGAAAAACGTTAATTGTTTATGTTTTTTGAAATTTTCGCCAAAAAAACGTTAAACATTTTTAATGAATGATTGACTTAATAAACGTTGTTAAGTTTTTAGTTCTTGAACATTTAATTAAAAGAACATATTTTTAAAGTTATACATTCATGAATATGCAATTTGCAGAAGAACGTTTTAAAGTAATATGTTCTGATTTTTGAATTCCTATATTATGTGAACGTTTGTAAGACAGATATTATCAGGGCAGGCACTGCACATTTTGGGGCCTTCTAAAAAAATGTTTAAATAAAATAATAATTTGTTAATTTATACCTACACGGCTACACATATAAATTATATATGGTACATTTATGAAGAGTTTTAAAACTGAGATTGCACATTTGGATCTGAAACTTCATTATTCGCACGCGGCACGCCTAATTTATTAGTTTCATACTAGTTAGGCTTTAGACCATTTAAGTACTTCAGTACCTTATGATTAAAATTTACGTTGTTTATCCTCTTGAATGTTTTAAAAAAACTAAATATTGTTAAAAATGTTTTAGATTTTTAAATATGCGTGGAAGGGATGGTGGTCACCCATCTGGAAACTAGTGACACCAGCGGGTGATAGCACTCAGAACACGTTTGTGACTGAAGCCATACACCACGCCACACCGGGCCACTTTTAAATTTTTGTTGATGTATAAAATTACATTTTAAATAAAGGTTACCTAGTTTACACATGTATAACCGTACGGGTACGGATGTCACAGAGTTATTATTTCAACTGTAGTTTAAAATGTTATCATTTCTAAATTAAAATATTTTATAATTGATGAATTGCTTTTCTGAAGTGATCTCCATATGGCCCTAAGTAGGTGCACCGTCGCACCGATTGTATCGCCCTTGCGTCGGCCAGGAGACAATGAATGCCCATGTGGAAGGTTTAATTCGTGATGTTCTTTGTGTTAAAAGTTCGATGAACGTATTACCTAATAACATTCTTCGTCTAATTTTTTAAAGAACGTAATAATACCAATATACGTTATTCGAGTAATTGTTCAAGAACCTAAAGGTTATAACTTTCCTCGTGTTAATTCTTAAAACAACTTACAAGATTAAAATTTAAAACGTTAATCGTGAAAAAGTTCAGTAAACATAATATAGTTTATAATATTATTTCATATGAAGGATCATTAAACTAAATTAAATAATTGGTTTCGTTCCATTATATCTTTGTTTATGAACAAGAACGCTTATAAAAAACAATAATTGTACAAATGTATTTTAAATATTTTTTAACTGTTATTGTAGCAATATATATAATGTATATAACTATGGAGCTCATCCTATATATATGAGCCTTGTATTACCTACATTTTCAAGCTCTTTGACCCAACAAGTAAAATTGTATTGATATTTATGGAAAAAAGTTGAGCAAGTGGGTATCGCTCTGCTGTACAGTAGGTCACAAGTGGGTCACTGTTAATGGATAGTGTTAAATTTGAATTCAATGATATAGGTAAAAAATATCATTGTATACGAAAAACGAATCTGAGCAAAGACGGTCAGTAGTCATCCCATGATATTACTAAGTATATATTTGATGATATTATTTTGAATACAGCAATTTATATATTATAACCAATTTACGTGGAGCTTTGTTTGACATTTCCAATCCTTTGCTATAAAATTTGAACATTTTATATATTTTTAACAACAAAATAATTATTAAATTTTAAATTTGATACCTTTTGTCATAATTTGAACTTTAAATGCTTATAAAAAGAAACTGTGCCTATATATGTACCTATTTTTAATATTTTTCAACTGCTAAAGTAACAATATATCAGGAGCCTTATATTCAATTTTCACGATTTTACAAACGAATAAAATTTAATTGACAATCATAGAAAAAATAACTAAAAAATGTAATGTATTTACAGTTTTTCATTTTTGAAATACAATAAAATAAGAAAACCGTTTCATGAGAAAACAAGTATATAATATCCAATGTTGTAAAAATATGAACTTCAAACGTTCACAAAAATTTAATTTGATTTGCTTGTAGATATTGTTTTTTTGATAAAGATCACAGACTTGTGAGAAATCTTGTATCACATTTTCAAATTTTGGATTTAAAAAGAAAAATGTTTCTGAATTCTTAACTTAAAATAATTCGGTAAATGTGATTTTTGCGTGCTTTAACAAGATTTGAACTTTAACTACTTATAAAAATAAATTGTTACTTTGGATTTTTAAATGTAATTTTAACAATATATTAAGAGCGATGTATTAAATGTTCAAGCTTTTTTACCTAACAAATACAATTTTATTGACATTCATAGTAAAATAACTAAAAAAATTGGAAATTGAAAATGTCCGTAAACAGTTCTAAACAAATCAAAATATTTTATTGTGTATAGAAAATGCTATAATATAAACAACTAATGATATTTTCATATCTTTACATTCTACAGTCATTTTTTTTTAGAGTTACACTAAAAACAATATCCAATTTTGCGTAATAACTCCCGGTTTTCCTTAGTTTTTTTTTTGTTTTTCTGGGCGCTTTTGATCACTCGTGGGAATATAGGATTTTGACCTCCCCAATGCACCAACAAGATTCACTTTCCCATCGAACAAAATACTGAAGTTGAAAATCGAAGCATTATATCGACTACTTATCAGTAATCATGTACACAGACACAGAAAAAAAAACACATATCATTGTAAAATCAATACATTCATCGCTCCGCTCAAAATCACATATTAGGTATTCGGAAACCACACGTTACTGATCTTAAAATCTTGCCGCACCACATATAATTTCAATCGCCACATCTGTTGCTGTCTTGGCGAGTTGAAACCAATCCTCGAGGTTCCCCTCGGTCAATAGCACACGGTACTGATCGTAAAATCGTGCCGCGCCACGTACAATTTCAATCGTTACATCTACTGCTGTCTTAACGAGTTGAAGCCAATCCTCGAGGTTTCTCTCGGACACGGCGGCATTTCCAGCGTTTAGCATTTCTGTGATTGTTACGTTGTTGGACATTATGATTTGTTACGCTCTCTTATTATACAGTTGCAGGATACCTATATTTAACTATATTACGGTGAACTATATATAATAACTTGCCTATATTAAGACCAAAGTTATTTGTAACGATGATTTTGCTATACCAGTGACGGTTGCTTAGACTGTATCTATTATATAACGCGTAAGTTCAGTATTGGGTGAGTAACTACTCTACTTATGCTTTATAGTTTGGTGTTGCGTTCGATCGCAAGTTTTCTTATTAATCAAGTCACGTCTGTGCTCGTTGCTTACTCGTCTGATACTGAATTCTCGATTAGATCGTTGATTTGATAATATACTATATTACCATGAACACTATAACATTCCTGTGTTACAACTTCCTCGCTGCTCGACGACCATAGGGTACGAACACTTCCCCGATTTATATTTCGAACTTCGGTGTTATAACACTACGATGTACTATATATAGTTGTGAATATGCGTGGTCTACAAAGACGATGTTTTTCTCTGTAGCAGTCGTGGTCGTCGCTTATGATTATATTTCTATGAATCTATATTTCTATATTACGGAGGTACTTATAGTTTTAGTTTAGTGTTGCGTTCGATCGCGAGTTTTCTTATTAATCAAGTCACGTCTGTGCTCGTTGCTTACTCGTCTGATACTGAATCGTCGATTAGGTCGATTTGATAATATACTATATTACCATGAACACTATAATATTCCTGTGTTACAACTTCCTCGCTGCTCGACGACCATAGGGTACGTTACACTTCCCCGATTTATATTTCGAACTTCGGTGTTATAACACTACGATGTACTATATATAGTTGTGAATATGCGTGGTCTACAAAGACGATGTTTTTCTCTGTAGCAGTCGTGGTCGTCGCTTATGATTATATTTCTATGATTCTATATTTCTATATTACGGAGGTACTTATAGTTATAGTTTGGTGTTGCTTTCGATCGCATGTTTTCTTATTAATCAAGTCACGTCTGTGCTCGTTGCTTACTCGTCGGATACTGAATTGTAGATTAGGTCGATTTGACATTATACTATATTACCATGAACACTATAGTCTATTTGAACATTGTATAAATTTTTAACAACAAAATAATTATTAAATTTTAAATTTGATACATTTTGTCATAATTTGAACTTCAAATGCTTATAAAAAGAAACTGTGCCTATATGTACCTATTTTTAATATTTTTCAACTGCTAAAGTAACAATATACCAGGAGCCTTATATTCAATTTTCACGATTTTACAAACGAATAAAATTTTATTGACAATCATAGAAAAAAAAAACTAAAAAATGTAATGTATTTACAGTTTTTCATTTTTGAAATACAATAAAATAAGAAAACCGCTTCATGAGAAATCAAGTATATAATATCCAATATTGTAAAAATATGAACTTCAAACGCTCACAAAAATTTAATTTGATGTTCTTATAGATATTTTTTTTTTTGATAAAGTTCACAGACTTGTGAGAAATCTTGTATTACATTTTCAAATTTTAGATTTAAAAAGAAAAATGTTTCTGAATTCTTAACTCAAAATAATTCGGTAAATGTGATTTTTGCGTGCTTTAACAAGATTTGAACTGTAACTACTTATAAAAAATAAATTGTTACTTTGGATTTTTAAATGTAATTTTAACAATATATTAAGAGCCTTGTATTAAATGTTCAAGCTTTTTTACCTAACAAATACAATTTTATTGACATTCATAGTAAAATAACTAAAAAAATTGGAAGTTGAAAATGTCCGTAAACAGTTCTAAACAAATCAAAATATTTTATTGTGTATAGAAAATGCTATAATATAAACAACTAATGATATTTTCATATATTTACATTCTACAGTCATTTTTTTTTAGAGTTACACTAAAAACAATATCCAATTTTGCGTAATAACTCCCGGTTTTCCTTAGTTTTTTTTCTGTTTTTCTGGGCGCTTTTGATCACTCGTGGGAATATAGGATTTTGACTTCCCCAATGCACCAACAAGATTCACTTTCCCATCGAAAAAAATACTGAAGTTGAAAATCGAAGCATTATATCGACTACTTATCAGTAATCGTGTACAAAGACACAAAAAAAAAACACATATCATTGTAAAATCAATACATTCATCGCTCCGCTCAGAATCACATATTAGGTATTCGAAAATAACCACACGCTACTGATCTTAAAATCTTGCCGCACCACATATAATTTCAATCGCCACATCTGTTGCTGTCTTAGCGAGTTGAAGCCAATCCTCGAGATTCCCCTCGGTCAATAGCACACGGTACTGATCGCAAAATCTTGCCGCACCACGTATAATTTCAATCGCCACACCTATTGCTGTCTTAGCGAGTTGAAGCCAATCCTCGAGGTTCCCCTCGGTCAATAGCACACGGTACTGATCGTAAAATCTTGCCACGCCACGTATAATTTCAATAGCCACATCTATTGCTGTCTTAGCGAGTTGAAGCCAATCCTCGAGGTTCCCCTCGGTCAATACCACACTGTACTGACTGTACTGATCGTAAAATCGTGCCGCGCCACGTACAATTTCAATCGTTACATCTACTGCTGTCTTAACGAGTTGAAGCCAATCCTCGAGGTTTCCCTCGGCCAATACCACTCGACATTGATCGTAGAATTGTGCCACGCTACGTATAATTCCAACCACTATCGCGAGGAGTAGAAGCCAATCCTCGAGGTTTCTCTCGGACACGGCGGCATTTCCAGCGTTTAGCATTTCTGTGATTGTTACGTTGTTGGACATTATGATTTGTTACGCTCTCTTATTATATAGTTGCAGGATACCTATATTTAACTATATTACGGTGAACTATATATAATAACTTGCCTATATTAAGACCAAAGTTATTTGTAACGATGATTTTGCTATACCAGTGACGGTTGCTTAGACTGTATCTATTATATAACGCGTAAGTTCAGTATTGGGTGAGTAACTACTCTACTTATGCTTTATAGTTTGGTGTTGCGTTCGATCGCAAGTTTTCTTATTAATCAAGTTACGTCTGTGCTCGTTGCTTACTCGTCTGATACTGAATTCTCGATTAGATCGTTGATTTGATAATATACTATATTACCATGAACACTATAACATTCCTGTGTTACAACTTCCTCGCTGCTCGACGACCATAGGGTACGTTACACTTCCCAGATTTATATTTCGAACTTCGGTGTTATAACACTACGATGTACTATATATAGTTGTGAATATGCGTGGTCTACAAAGACGATGTTTTTCTCTGTAGCAGTCTTGGTCGTCGCTTATGATTATATTTCTATGATTCTATATTTCTATATTACGGAGGTACTTATAGTTATAGTTTGGTGTTGAGTGCGATCGCGAGTTTTCTTATTAATCAAGTCACGTCTGTGCTCGTTGCTTACTCGTCTGATACTGAATTCTGGATTAGATCGTTGATTTGATAATATACTATATTACCATAAACACTATAACATTCCTGTGTTACAACTTCCTCGCTGCTCGACGACCATAGGGTACGTACACTTCCCCGATTTATATTTCGAACTTCGGTGTTTTAACACTACGATGTACTATATATAGTTGTGAATATGCGTGGTCTACAAAGACGATGTTTTTCTCTGTAGCAGTCGTTGTCGTCGCTTATGATTATATTTCTATGATTCTATATTTCTATATTACGGAGGTACTTATAGTTATAGTTTGGTGTTGCTTTCGATCGCATGTTTTCTTATTAATCAAGTCACGTCTGTGCTCGTTGCTTACTCGTCGGATACTGAATTGTAGATTAGGTCGATTTGACATTATACTATATTACCATGAACACTATAGTCTATTTGAACATTGTATAAATTTTTAACAACAAAATAATTATTAAATTTTAAATTTGATACATTTTGTCATAATTTGAACTTCAAATGCTTATAAAAAGAAACTGTGCCTATATGTACCTATTTTTAATATTTTTCAACTGCTAAAGTAACAATATACCAGGAGCCTTATATTCAATTTTCACGATTTTACAAACGAATAAAATTTTATTGACAATCATAGAAAAAAAAAACTAAAAAATGTAATGTATTTACAGTTTTTCATTTTTGAAATACAATAAAATAAGAAAACCGCTTCATGAGAAATCAAGTATATAATATCCAATATTGTAAAAATAAGAACTTCAAACGCTCACAAAAATTTAATTTGATGTTCTTATAGATATTTTTTTTTTTGATAAAGTTCACAGACTTGTGAGAAATCTTGTATTACATTTTCAAATTTTAGATTTAAAAAGAAAAATGTTTCTGAATTCTTAACTCAAAATAATTCGGTAAATGTGATTTTTGCGTGCTTTAACAAGATTTGAACTGTAACTACTTATAAAAAATAAATTGTTACTTTGGATTTTTAAATGTAATTTTAACAATATATTAAGAGCCTTGTATTAAATGTTCAAGCTTTTTTACCTAACAAATACAATTTTATTGACATTCATAGTAAAATAACTAAAAAAATTGGAAGTTGAAAATGTCCGTAAACAGTTCTAAACAAATCAAAATATTTTATTGTGTATAGAAAATGCTATAATATAAACAACTAATGATATTTTCATATATTTACATTCTACAGTCATTTTTTTTTAGAGTTACACTAAAAACAATATCCAATTTTGCGTAATAACTCCCGGTTTTCCTTAGTTTTTTTTTCTGTTTTTCTGGGCGCTTTTGATCACTCGTGGGAATATAGGATTTTGACTTCCCCAATGCACCAACAAGATTCACTTTCCCATCGAACAAAATACTGAAGTTGAAAATCGAAGCATTATATCGACTACTTATCAGTAATCGTGTACAAAGACACAAAAAAAAAAACACATATCATTGTAAAATCAATACATTCATCGCTCCGCTCAGAATCACATATTAGGTATTCGGAAATAACCACACGCTACTGATCTTAAAATCTTGCCGCACCACATATAATTTCAATCGCCACATCTGTTGCTGTCTTAGCGAGTTGAAGCCAATCCTCGAGATTCCCCTCGGTCAATAGCACACGGTACTGATCGCAAAATCTTGCCGCACCACGTATAATTTCAATCGCCACACCTATTGCTGTCTTAGCGAGTTGAAGCCAATCCTCGAGGTTCCCCTCGGTCAATAGCACACGGTACTGATCGTAAAATCTTGCCACGCCACGTATAATTTCAATAGCCACATCTATTGCTGTCTTAGCGAGTTGAAGCCAATCCTCGAGGTTCCCCTCGGTCAATACCACACTGTACTGACTGTACTGATCGTAAAATCGTGCCGCGCCACGTACAATTTCAATCGTTACATCTACTGCTGTCTTAACGAGTTGAAGCCAATCCTCGAGGTTTCCCTCGGCCAATACCACTCGACATTGATCGTAGAATTGTGCCACGCTACGTATAATTCCAACCACTATCGCGAGGAGTAGAAGCCAATCCTCGAGGTTTCTCTCGGACACGGCGGCATTTCCAGCGTTTAGCATTTCTGTGATTGTTACGTTGTTGGACATTATGATTTGTTACGCTCTCTTATTATATAGTTGCAGGATACCTATATTTAACTATATTACGGTGAACTATATATAATAACTTGCCTATATTAAGACCAAAGTTATTTGTAACGATGATTTTGCTATACCAGTGACGGTTGCTTAGACTGTATCTATTATATAACGCGTAAGTTCAGTATTGGGTGAGTAACTACTCTACTTATGCTTTATAGTTTGGTGTTGCGTTCGATCGCAAGTTTTCTTATTAATCAAGTCACGTCTGTGCTCGTTGCTTACTCGTCTGATACTGAATTCTCGATTAGATCGTTGATTTGATAATATACTATATTACCATGAACACTATAACATTCCTGTGTTACAACTTCCTCGCTGCTCGACGACCATAGGGTACGTTACACTTCCCAGATTTATATTTCGAACTTCGGTGTTATAACACTACGATGTACTATATATAGTTGTGAATATGCGTGGTCTACAAAGACGATGTTTTTCTCTGTAGCAGTCTTGGTCGTCGCTTATGATTATATTTCTATGATTCTATATTTCTATATTACGGAGGTACTTATAGTTATAGTTTGGTGTTGAGTGCGATCGCGAGTTTTCTTATTAATCAAGTCACGTCTGTGCTCGTTGCTTACTCGTCTGATACTGAATTCTCGATTAGATCGTTGATTTGATAATATACTATATTACCATAAACACTATAACATTCCTGTGTTACAACTTCCTCGCTGCTCGACGACCATAGGGTACGTACACTTCCCCGATTTATATTTCGAACTTCGGTGTTTTAACACTACGATGTACTATATATAGTTGTGAATATGCGTGGTCTACAAAGACGATGTTTTTCTCTGTAGCAGTCGTGGTCGTCGCTTATGATTATATTTCTATGATTCTATATTTCTATATTACGGAGGTACTTATAGTTATAGTTTGGTGTTGCTTTCGATCGCATGTTTTCTTATTAATCAAGTCACGTCTGTGCTCGTTGCTTACTCGTCGGATACTGAATTGTAGATTAGGTCGATTTGACATTATACTATATTACCATGAACACTATAGTCTATTTGAACATTGTATAAATTTTTAACAACAAAATAATTATTAAATTTTAAATTTGATACATTTTGTCATAATTTGAACTTCAAATGCTTATAAAAAGAAACTGTGCCTATATGTACCTATTTTTAATATTTTTCAACTGCTAAAGTAACAATATACCAGGAGCCTTATATTCAATTTTCACGATTTTACAAACGAATAAAATTTTATTGACAATCATAGAAAAAAAAAACTAAAAAATGTAATGTATTTACAGTTTTTCATTTTTGAAATACAATAAAATAAGAAAACCGCTTCATGAGAAATCAAGTATATAATATCCAATATTGTAAAAATAAGAACTTCAAACGCTCACAAAAATTTAATTTGATGTTCTTATAGATATTTTTTTTTTTGATAAAGTTCACAGACTTGTGAGAAATCTTGTATTACATTTTCAAATTTTAGATTTAAAAAGAAAAATGTTTCTGAATTCTTAACTCAAAATAATTCGGTAAATGTGATTTTTGCGTGCTTTAACAAGATTTGAACTGTAACTACTTATAAAAAATAAATTGTTACTTTGGATTTTTAAATGTAATTTTAACAATATATTAAGAGCCTTGTATTAAATGGTCAAGCTTTTTTACCTAACAAATACAATTTTATTGACATTCATAGTAAAATAACTAAAAAAATTGGAAGTTGAAAATGTCCGTAAACAGTTCTAAACAAATCAAAATATTTTATTGTGTATAGAAAATGCTATAATATAAACAACTAATGATATTTTCATATATTTACATTCTACAGTCATTTTTTTTTAGAGTTACACTAAAAACAATATCCAATTTTGCGTAATAACTCCCGGTTTTCCTTAGTTTTTTTTCTGTTTTTCTGGGCGCTTTTGATCACTCGTGGGAATATAGGATTTTGACCTCCCCAATGCACCAACAAGATTCACTTTCCCATCGAACAAAATACTGAAGTTGAAAATCGAAGCATTATATCGACTACTTATCAGTAATCGTGTACACAGACACAAAAAAAAAAACACATATCATTGTAAAATCAATACATTCATCGCTCCGCTCAGAATCACATATTAGGTATTCGGAAATAACCACACGCTACTGATCTTAAAATCTTGCCGCACCACATATAATTTCAATCGCCACATCTGTTGCTGTCTTAGCGAGTTGAAGCCAATCCTCGAGATTCCCCTCGGTCAATAGCACACGGTACTGATCGCAAAATCTTGCCGCACCACGTATAATTTCAATCGCCACACCTATTGCTGTCTTAGCGAGTTGAAGCCAATCCTCGAGGTTCCCCTCGGTCAATAGCACACGGTACTGATCGTAAAATCTTGCCACGCCACGTATAATTTCAATAGCCACATCTATTGCTGTCTTAGCGAGTTGAAGCCAATCCTCGAGGTTCCCCTCGGTCAATACCACACTGTACTGACTGTACTGATCGTAAAATCGTGCCGCGCCACGTACAATTTCAATCGTTACATCTACTGCTGTCTTAACGAGTTGAAGCCAATCCTCGAGGTTTCCCTCGGCCAATACCACTCGACATTGATCGTAGAATTGTGCCACGCTACGTATAATTCCAACCACTATCGCGAGGAGTAGAAGCCAATCCTCGAGGTTTCTCTCGGACACGGCGGCATTTCCAGCGTTTAGCATTTCTGTGATTGTTACGTTGTTGGACATTATGATTTGTTACGCTCTCTTATTATATAGTTGCAGGATACCTATATTTAACTATATTACGGTGAACTATATATAATAACTTGCCTATATTAAGACCAAAGTTATTTGTAACGATGATTTTGCTATACCAGTGACGGTTGCTTAGACTGTATCTATTATATAACGCGTAAGTTCAGTATTGGGTGAGTAACTACTCTACTTATGCTTTATAGTTTGGTGTTGCGTTCGATCGCAAGTTTTCTTATTAATCAAGTCACGTCTGTGCTCGTTGCTTACTCGTCTGATACTGAATTCTCGATTAGATCGTTGATTTGATAATATACTATATTACCATGAACACTATAACATTCCTGTGTTACAACTTCCTCGCTGCTCGACGACCATAGGGTACGTTACACTTCCCAGATTTATATTTCGAACTTCGGTGTTATAACACTACGATGTACTATATATAGTTGTGAATATGCGTGGTCTACAAAGACGATGTTTTTCTCTGTAGCAGTCTTGGTCGTCGCTTATGATTATATTTCTATGATTCTATATTTCTATATTACGGAGGTACTTATAGTTATAGTTTGGTGTTGAGTGCGATCGCGAGTTTTCTTATTAATCAAGTCACGTCTGTGCTCGTTGCTTACTCGTCTGATACTGAATTCTCGATTAGATCGTTGATTTGATAATATACTATATTACCATAAACACTATAACATTCCTGTGTTACAACTTCCTCGCTGCTCGACGACCATAGGGTACGTACACTTCCCCGATTTATATTTCGAACTTCGGTGTTTTAACACTACGATGTACTATATATAGTTGTGAATATGCGTGGTCTACAAAGACGATGTTTTTCTCTGTAGCAGTCGTGGTCGTCGCTTATGATTATATTTCTATGATTCTATATTTCTATATTACGGAGGTACTTATAGTTATAGTTTGGTGTTGCTTTCGATCGCATGTTTTCTTATTAATCAAGTCACGTCTGTGCTCGTTGCTTACTCGTCGGATACTGAATTGTAGATTAGGTCGATTTGACATTATACTATATTACCATGAACACTATAGTCTATTTGAACATTGTATAAATTTTTAACAACAAAATAATTATTAAATTTTAAATTTGATACATTTTGTCATAATTTGAACTTCAAATGCTTATAAAAAGAAACTGTGCCTATATGTACCTATTTTTAATATTTTTCAACTGCTAAAGTAACAATATACCAGGAGCCTTATATTCAATTTTCACGATTTTACAAACGAATAAAATTTTATTGACAATCATAGAAAAAAAAAACTAAAAAATGTAATGTATTTACAGTTTTTCATTTTTGAAATACAATAAAATAAGAAAACCGCTTCATGAGAAATCAAGTATATAATATCCAATATTGTAAAAATAAGAACTTCAAACGCTCACAAAAATTTAATTTGATGTTCTTATAGATATTTTTTTTTTTGATAAAGTTCACAGACTTGTGAGAAATCTTGTATTACATTTTCAAATTTTAGATTTAAAAAGAAAAATGTTTCTGAATTCTTAACTCAAAATAATTCGGTAAATGTGATTTTTGCGTGCTTTAACAAGATTTGAACTGTAACTACTTATAAAAAATAAATTGTTACTTTGGATTTTTAAATGTAATTTTAACAATATATTAAGAGCCTTGTATTAAATGGTCAAGCTTTTTTACCTAACAAATACAATTTTATTGACATTCATAGTAAAATAACTAAAAAAATTGGAAGTTGAAAATGTCCGTAAACAGTTCTAAACAAATCAAAATATTTTATTGTGTATAGAAAATGCTATAATATAAACAACTAATGATATTTTCATATATTTACATTCTACAGTCATTTTTTTTTAGAGTTACACTAAAAACAATATCCAATTTTGCGTAATAACTCCCGGTTTTCCTTAGTTTTTTTTCTGTTTTTCTGGGCGCTTTTGATCACTCGTGGGAATATAGGATTTTGACCTCCCCAATGCACCAACAAGATTCACTTTCCCATCGAACAAAATACTGAAGTTGAAAATCGAAGCATTATATCGACTACTTATCAGTAATCGTGTACACAGACACAAAAAAAAAACACATATCATTGTAAAATCAATACATTCATCGCTCCGCTCAGAATCACATATTAGGTATTCGGAAATAACCACACGCTACTGATCTTAAAATCTTGCCGCACCACATATAATTTCAATCGCCACATCTGTTGCTGTCTTAGCGAGTTGAAGCCAATCCTCGAGATTCCCCTCGGTCAATAGCACACGGTACTGATCGCAAAATCTTGCCGCACCACGTATAATTTTAATCGCCACACCTATTGCTGTCTTAGCGAGTTGAAGCCAATCCTCGAGGTTCCCCTCGGTCAATAGCACACGGTACTGATCGTAAAATCTTGCCACGCCACGTATAATTTCAATAGCCACATCTATTGCTGTCTTAGCGAGTTGAAGCCAATCCTCGAGGTTCCCCTCGGTCAATACCACACTGTACTGACTGTACTGATCGTAAAATCGTGCCGCGCCACGTACAATTTCAATCGTTACATCTACTGCTGTCTTAACGAGTTGAAGCCAATCCTCGAGGTTTCCCTCGGCCAATACCACTCGACATTGATCGTAGAATTGTGCCACGCTACGTATAATTCCAACCACTATCGCGAGGAGTAGAAGCCAATCCTCGAGGTTTCTCTCGGACACGGCGGCATTTCCAGCGTTTAGCATTTCTGTGATTGTTACGTTGTTGGACATTATGATTTGTTACGCTCTCTTATTATATAGTTGCAGGATACCTATATTTAACTATATTACGGTGAACTATATATAATAACTTGCCTATATTAAGACCAAAGTTATTTGTAACGATGATTTTGCTATACCAGTGACGGTTGCTTAGACTGTATCTATTATATAACGCGTAAGTTCAGTATTGGGTGAGTAACTACTCTACTTATGCTTTATAGTTTGGTGTTGCGTTCGATCGCAAGTTTTCTTATTAATCAAGTCACGTCTGTGCTCGTTGCTTACTCGTCTGATACTGAATTCTCGATTAGATCGTTGATTTGATAATATACTATATTACCATGAACACTATAACATTCCTGTGTTACAACTTCCTCGCTGCTCGACGACCATAGGGTACGTTACACTTCCCAGATTTATATTTCGAACTTCGGTGTTATAACACTACGATGTACTATATATAGTTGTGAATATGCGTGGTCTACAAAGACGATGTTTTTCTCTGTAGCAGTCTTGGTCGTCGCTTATGATTATATTTCTATGATTCTATATTTCTATATTACGGAGGTACTTATAGTTATAGTTTGGTGTTGAGTGCGATCGCGAGTTTTCTTATTAATCAAGTCACGTCTGTGCTCGTTGCTTACTCGTCTGATACTGAATTCTCGATTAGATCGTTGATTTGATAATATACTATATTACCATGAACACTATAACATTCCTGTGTTACAACTTCCTCGCTGCTCGACGACCATAGGGTACGTTACACTTCCCAGATTTATATTTCGAACTTCGGTGTTATAACACTACGATGTACTATATATAGTTGTGAATATGCGTGGTCTACAAAGACGATGTTTTTCTCTGTAGCAGTCTTGGTCGTCGCTTATGATTATATTTCTATGATTCTATATTTCTATATTACGGAGGTACTTATAGTTATAGTTTGGTGTTGAGTGCGATCGCGAGTTTTCTTATTAATCAAGTCACGTCTGTGCTCGTTGCTTACTCGTCTGATACTGAATTCTCGATTAGATCGTTGATTTGATAATATACTATATTACCATAAACACTATAACATTCCTGTGTTACAACTTCCTCGCTGCTCGATGACCATAGGGTACGTACACTTCCCCGATTTATATTTCGAACTTCGGTGTTTTAACACTACGATGTACTATATATAGTTGTGAATATGCGTGGTCTACAAAGACGATGTTTTTCTCTGTAGCAGTCGTGGTCGTCGCTTATGATTATATTTCTATGATTCTATATTTCTATATTACGGAGGTACTTATAGTTATAGTTTGGTGTTGCTTTCGATCGCATGTTTTCTTATTAATCAAGTCACGTCTGTGCTCGTTGCTTACTCGTCGGATACTGAATTGTAGATTAGGTCGATTTGACATTATACTATATTACCATGAACACTATAGTCTATTTGAACATTGTATAAATTTTTAACAACAAAATAATTATTAAATTTTAAATTTGATACATTTTGTCATAATTTGAACTTCAAATGCTTATAAAAAGAAACTGTGCCTATATGTACCTATTTTTAATATTTTTCAACTGCTAAAGTAACAATATACCAGGAGCCTTATATTCAATTTTCACGATTTTACAAACGAATAAAATTTTATTGACAATCATAGAAAAAAAAAAACTAAAAAATGTAATGTATTTACAGTTTTTCATTTTTGAAATACAATAAAATAAGAAAACCGCTTCATGAGAAATCAAGTATATAATATCCAATATTGTAAAAATACGAACTTCAAACGCTCACAAAAATTTAATTTGATGTTCTTATAGATATTTTTTTTTTTGATAAAGTTCACAGACTTGTGAGAAATCTTGTATTACATTTTCAAATTTTAGATTTAAAAAGAAAAATGTTTCTGAATTCTTAACTCAAAATAATTCGGTAAATGTGATTTTTGCGTGCTTTAACAAGATTTGAACTGTAACTACTTATAAAAAATAAATTGTTACTTTGGATTTTTAAATGTAATTTTAACAATATATTAAGAGCCTTGTATTAAATGGTCAAGCTTTTTTACCTAACAAATACAATTTTATTGACATTCATAGTAAAATAACTAAAAAAATTGGAAGTTGAAAATGTCCGTAAACAGTTCTAAACAAATCAAAATATTTTATTGTGTATAGAAAATGCTATAATATAAACAACTAATGATATTTTCATATATTTACATTCTACAGTCATTTTTTTTTAGAGTTACACTAAAAACAATATCCAATTTTGCGTAATAACTCCCGGTTTTCCTTAGTTTTTTTTCTGTTTTTCTGGGCGCTTTTGATCACTCGTGGGAATATAGGATTTTGACCTCCCCAATGCACCAACAAGATTCACTTTCCCATCGAACAAAATACTGAAGTTGAAAATCGAAGCATTATATCGACTACTTATCAGTAATCGTGTACACAGACACAAAAAAAAAAACACATATCATTGTAAAATCAATACATTCATCGCTCCGCTCAGAATCACATATTAGGTATTCGGAAATAACCACACGCTACTGATCTTAAAATCTTGCCGCACCACATATAATTTCAATCGCCACATCTGTTGCTGTCTTAGCGAGTTGAAGCCAATCCTCGAGATTCCCCTCGGTCAATAGCACACGGTACTGATCGCAAAATCTTGCCGCACCACGTATAATTTCAATCGCCACACCTATTGCTGTCTTAGCGAGTTGAAGCCAATCCTCGAGGTTCCCCTCGGTCAATAGCACACGGTACTGATCGTAAAATCTTGCCACGCCACGTATAATTTCAATAGCCACATCTATTGCTGTCTTAGCGAGTTGAAGCCAATCCTCGAGGTTCCCCTCGGTCAATACCACACTGTACTGACTGTACTGATCGTAATATCGTGCCGCGCCACGTACAATTTCAATCGTTACATCTACTGCTGTCTTAACGAGTTGAAGCCAATCCTCGAGGTTTCCCTCGGCCAATACCACTCGACATTGATCGTAGAATTGTGCCACGCTACGTATAATTCCAACCACTATCGCGAGGAGTAGAAGCCAATCCTCGAGGTTTCTCTCGGACACGGCGGCATTTCCAGCGTTTAGCATTTCTGTGATTGTTACGTTGTTGGACATTATGATTTGTTACGCTCTCTTATTATATAGTTGCAGGATACCTATATTTAACTATATTACGGTGAACTATATATAATAACTTGCCTATATTAAGACCAAAGTTATTTGTAACGATGATTTTGCTATACCAGTGACGGTTGCTTAGACTGTATCTATTATATAACGCGTAAGTTCAGTATTGGGTGAGTAACTACTCTACTTATGCTTTATAGTTTGGTGTTGCGTTCGATCGCAAGTTTTCTTATTAATCAAGTCACGTCTGTGCTCGTTGCTTACTCGTCTGATACTGAATTCTCGATTAGATCGTTGATTTGATAATATACTATATTACCATGAACACTATAACATTCCTGTGTTACAACTTCCTCGCTGCTCGACGACCATAGGGTACGTTACACTTCCCAGATTTATATTTCGAACTTCGGTGTTATAACACTACGATGTACTATATATAGTTGTGAATATGCGTGGTCTACAAAGACGATGTTTTTCTCTGTAGCAGTCTTGGTCGTCGCTTATGATTATATTTCTATGATTCTATATTTCTATATTACGGAGGTACTTATAGTTATAGTTTGGTGTTGAGTGCGATCGCGAGTTTTCTTATTAATCAAGTCACGTCTGTGCTCGTTGCTTACTCGTCGGATACTGAATTGTAGATTAGGTCGATTTGACATTATACTATATTACCATGAACACTATAGTCTATTTGAACATTGTATAAATTTTTAACAACAAAATAATTATTAAATTTTAAATTTGATACATTTTGTCATAATTTGAACTTCAAATGCTTATAAAAAGAAACTGTGCCTATATGTACCTATTTTTAATATTTTTCAACTGCTAAAGTAACAATATACCAGGAGCCTTATATTCAATTTTCACGATTTTACAAACGAATAAAATTTTATTGACAATCATAGAAAAAAAAAACTAAAAAATGTAATGTATTTACAGTTTTTCATTTTTGAAATACAATAAAATAAGAAAACCGCTTCATGAGAAATCAAGTATATAATATCCAATATTGTAAAAATACGAACTTCAAACGCTCACAAAAATTTAATTTGATGTTCTTATAGATATTTTTTTTTTTGATAAAGTTCACAGACTTGTGAGAAATCTTGTATTACATTTTCAAATTTTAGATTTAAAAAGAAAAATGTTTCTGAATTCTTAACTCAAAATAATTCGGTAAATGTGATTTTTGCGTGCTTTAACAAGATTTGAACTGTAACTACTTATAAAAAATAAATTGTTACTTTGGATTTTTAAATGTAATTTTAACAATATATTAAGAGCCTTGTATTAAATGGTCAAGCTTTTTTACCTAACAAATACAATTTTATTGACATTCATAGTAAAATAACTAAAAAAATTGGAAGTTGAAAATGTCCGTAAACAGTTCTAAACAAATCAAAATATTTTATTGTGTATAGAAAATGCTATAATATAAACAACTAATGATATTTTCATATATTTACATTCTACAGTCATTTTTTTTTAGAGTTACACTAAAAACAATATCCAATTTTGCGTAATAACTCCCGGTTTTCCTTAGTTTTTTTTCTGTTTTTCTGGGCGCTTTTGATCACTCGTGGGAATATAGGATTTTGACCTCCCCAATGCACCAACAAGATTCACTTTCCCATCGAACAAAATACTGAAGTTGAAAATCGAAGCATTATATCGACTACTTATCAGTAATCGTGTACACAGACACAAAAAAAAAACACATATCATTGTAAAATCAATACATTCATCGCTCCGCTCAGAATCACATATTAGGTATTCGGAAATAACCACACGCTACTGATCTTAAAATCTTGCCGCACCACATATAATTTCAATCGCCACATCTGTTGCTGTCTTAGCGAGTTGAAGCCAATCCTCGAGATTCCCCTCGGTCAATAGCACACGGTACTGATCGCAAAATCTTGCCGCGCCACGTATAATTTCAATCGCCACACCTATTGCTGTCTTAGCGAGTTGAAGCCAATCCTCGAGGTTCCCCTCGGTCAATAGCACACGGTACTGATCGTAAAATCTTGCCACGCCACGTATAATTTCAATAGCCACATCTATTGCTGTCTTAGCGAGTTGAAGCCAATCCTCGAGGTTCCCCTCGGTCAATACCACACTGTACTGACTGTACTGATCGTAATATCGTGCCGCGCCACGTACAATTTCAATCGTTACATCTACTGCTGTCTTAACGAGTTGAAGCCAATCCTCGAGGTTTCCCTCGGCCAATACCACTCGACATTGATCGTAGAATTGTGCCACGCTACGTATAATTCCAACCACTATCGCGAGGAGTAGAAGCCAATCCTCGAGGTTTCTCTCGGACACGGCGGCATTTCCAGCGTTTAGCATTTCTGTGATTGTTACGTTGTTGGACATTATGATTTGTTACGCTCTCTTATTATATAGTTGCAGGATACCTATATTTAACTATATTACGGTGAACTATATATAATAACTTGCCTATATTAAGACCAAAGTTATTTGTAACGATGATTTTGCTATACCAGTGACGGTTGCTTAGACTGTATCTATTATATAACGCGTAAGTTCAGTATTGGGTGAGTAACTACTCTACTTATGCTTTATAGTTTGGTGTTGCGTTCGATCGCAAGTTTTCTTATTAATCAAGTCACGTCTGTGCTCGTTGCTTACTCGTCTGATACTGAATTCTCGATTAGATCGTTGATTTGATAATATACTATATTACCATGAACACTATAACATTCCTGTGTTACAACTTCCTCGCTGCTCGACGACCATAGGGTACGTACACTTCCCCGATTTATATTTCGAACTTCGGTGTTTTAACACTACGATGTACTATATATAGTTGTGAATATGCGTGGTCTACAAAGACGATGTTTTTCTCTGTAGCAGTCGTGGTCGTCGCTTATGATTATATTTCTATGAATCTATATTTCTATATTACGGAGGTACTTATAGTTATAGTTTGGTGTTGAGTGCGATCGCGAGTTTTCTTATTAATCAAGTCACGTCTGTGCTCGTTGCTTACTCGTCGGATACTGAATTGTAGATTAGGTCGATTTGACATTATACTATATTACCATGAACACTATAGTCTATTTGAACATTGTATAAATTTTTAACAACAAAATAATTATTAAATTTTAAATTTGATACATTTTGTCATAATTTGAACTTCAAATGCTTATAAAAAGAAACTGTGCCTATATGTACCTATTTTTAATATTTTTCAACTGCTAAAGTAACAATATACCAGGAGCCTTATATTCAATTTTCACGATTTTACAAACGAATAAAATTTTATTGACAATCATAGAAAAAAAAAACTAAAAAATGTAATGTATTTACAGTTTTTCATTTTTGAAATACAATAAAATAAGAAAACCGCTTCATGAGAAATCAAGTATATAATATCCAATATTGTAAAAATACGAACTTCAAACGCTCACAAAAATTTAATTTGATGTTCTTATAGATATTTTTTTTTTTGATAAAGTTCACAGACTTGTGAGAAATCTTGTATTACATTTTCAAATTTTAGATTTAAAAAGAAAAATGTTTCTGAATTCTTAACTCAAAATAATTCGGTAAATGTGATTTTTGCGTGCTTTAACAAGATTTGAACTGTAACTACTTATAAAAAATAAATTGTTACTTTGGATTTTTAAATGTAATTTTAACAATATATTAAGAGCCTTGTATTAAATGGTCAAGCTTTTTTACCTAACAAATACAATTTTATTGACATTCATAGTAAAATAACTAAAAAAATTGGAAGTTGAAAATGTCCGTAAACAGTTCTAAACAAATCAAAATATTTTATTGTGTATAGAAAATGCTATAATATAAACAACTAATGATATTTTCATATATTTACATTCTACAGTCATTTTTTTTTAGAGTTACACTAAAAACAATATCCAATTTTGCGTAATAACTCCCGGTTTTCCTTAGTTTTTTTTCTGTTTTTCTGGGCGCTTTTGATCACTCGTGGGAATATAGGATTTTGACCTCCCCAATGCACCAACAAGATTCACTTTCCCATCGAACAAAATACTGAAGTTGAAAATCGAAGCATTATATCGACTACTTATCAGTAATCGTGTACACAGACACAAAAAAAAAACACATATCATTGTAAAATCAATACATTCATCGCTCCGCTCAGAATCACATATTAGGTATTCGGAAATAACCACACGCTACTGATCTTAAAATCTTGCCGCACCACATATAATTTCAATCGCCACATCTGTTGCTGTCTTAGCGAGTTGAAGCCAATCCTCGAGATTCCCCTCGGTCAATAGCACACGGTACTGATCGCAAAATCTTGCCGCACCACGTATAATTTCAATCGCCACACCTATTGCTGTCTTAGCGAGTTGAAGCCAATCCTCGAGATTCCCCTCGGTCAATAGCACACGGTACTGATCGCAAAATCTTGCCGCACCACGTATAATTTCAATAGCCACATCTATTGCTGTCTTAGCGAGTTGAAGCCAATCCTCGAGGTTCCCCTCGGTCAATACCACACTGTACTGACTGTACTGATCGTAATATCGTGCCGCGCCACGTACAATTTCAATCGTTACATCTACTGCTGTCTTAACGAGTTGAAGCCAATCCTCGAGGTTTCCCTCGGCCAATACCACTCGACATTGATCGTAGAATTGTGCCACGCTACGTATAATTCCAACCACTATCGCGAGGAGTAGAAGCCAATCCTCGAGGTTTCTCTCGGACACGGCGGCATTTCCAGCGTTTAGCATTTCTGTGATTGTTACGTTGTTGGACATTATGATTTGTTACGCTCTCTTATTATATAGTTGCAGGATACCTATATTTAACTATATTACGGTGAACTATATATAATAACTTGCCTATATTAAGACCAAAGTTATTTGTAACGATGATTTTGCTATACCAGTGACGGTTGCTTAGACTGTATCTAT
The DNA here is from genome assembly GCF_019925205.1 of Metopolophium dirhodum. Lineage (NCBI taxonomy): Eukaryota > Metazoa > Arthropoda > Insecta > Hemiptera > Aphididae > Metopolophium > Metopolophium dirhodum. The sequence continues at coordinate 17,932,163 of NC_083564.1, forward strand.
TATATAACGCGTAAGTTCAGTATTGGGTGAGTAACTACTCTACTTATGCTTTATAGTTTGGTGTTGCGTTTGATCGCAAGTTTTCTTATTAATCAAGTCACGTCTGTGCTCGTTGCTTACTCCTCTGATACTGAATTCTCGATTAGGTCGTTGATTTGATAATATACTATATTACCGTGAACACTATAACATTCATGTGTTACAACTTCCTGGCTGCTCGACGACAATAGGGTATGTACACTTCGCCGATTTATATTTCAAACTTCGGTGTTATAACACTACGATGTACTATATATAGTTGTGAATATGCGTGGTCTACAAAGACGATGTTTTTCTCTATAGCAGTCGTGGTCGTCGCTTATAATTAAATTTCTATGATTCTATATTTCTATATTACGGAGGTACTTATAGTTATAGTTTGGTGTTGCGTTCGATCGCGAGTTTTCTTATTAATCAAGTCACGTCTGTGCTCGTTGCTTACTCGTCTGATACTGACTTCTCGATTAGGTCGTTGATTTGATAATATACTATATTACCATGAACACTATAACTATATTCATGTGTTACAACTTCCTGGCTGCTCGACGACAATAGGGTATGTACACTTCGCCGATTTATATTTTGAACTTCGGTGTTATAACATTACGATGTACCATATAGTTGTGAATATGCGTGGTCTATAAAGACGATGTTTTTCTCTAAAGCAGTTGTGGTCGTCGCTTAGATAATATGATTATATTTCTATGATTCTATATTTCTATATTACGGACTACGGTGGTACTTATAGTTATAGTTTGGTGTTGAGTTCGATCGCGAGTTTTCTTATTATTCAAGTCACGTCTGTGCACGCTGGTTACTCGTCTGATACTGAATTCTCGATTAGGTCGTTGATTTTCAAATACCATATTGGAAATCATAGTTATTGTACTTAAAGTTTGAGAACGTAATTATTTTGTCAGTGGCCAACGCTGCTAAATCCGCGATTATCGAACGTGACATATTAATTTGTGGCTCTTCACTGCGTCCAAGTTTGAGAAATTAATCGAACACCTAAATGCACTTTTTCTGTTTTAAACCAGAATTTTAATTCCTATTTTCTGCTTTATATAGGTTGAGATCTCGTAATGAATCATTTCGCCGCCGGGCGGTCCTGTTAGGACCGCGGAATATACTATGATAACTGAAGAAAAATGCAAAATATTAAATTGTTATGTCAAGATTTGAACCAGCTGCCCCCTTGCAATAATAACCGCCATAGACCCAATAGGACACAATCTCAGGATATTTGATTGATGATAACTTATTTATTTAAGTATACTATTATTATAAAAATAAATTTATAACATAATAATAAACTAATTAAATAATAACTAATATATGGTTAATCATTAAGTTGGTATTTAAAAAGATACAACATTTTTATTTATTTAAATATTAAACTATGATAAAAATTGAAAATTGTTAAATTATTTTGTAGTTAAAAATTTACAAAATGTTTAACTTTTATAGCTAATACTTAATAGGATTGAACATTTTAAACAAAGTTCTACGTAAATAGATTATTCTGTAACCAAAAAAATATTTTTAAAAAAACACAATTTTTGTTTTTGGTTATTTTATATTCAAATTTGGACGAATGTAAATGTACAAATGAAGAAGAACGATTTTCGTTTGGTCTTAAAATTTTAAAATACTATTCCTGGATATTTGAAACTTTTAAAGTATATTATTATACTATACAGAGTGTAATAGTGTATCTTATGTCATTGTACGCGGGTTTTTTTTAACGATTATAGATTCATTGCATAGAATTTCTTTAAAACGAAAAAAGACGTTTCTTTATTTTTAACAGGCAATTTTTTTATAACAATCTTAAAATATTTAAACACGCAGGTGTATCAATAGCAAAATCAACTTTATTTTTCAAATGGTATCTACTATATTTTTTAATGGATTCTGGTAAAGCTTTTTTTTCTGAAAATGTTGATGGTCAAATTATCAATTTTGTTTCAATAGTTTATTAACTATGGTCCTCTAAAGTTTAGTAAAATTTAAGATCAATTTTAGAAGATGGATGATTGAAGTTCTCTGATTTCTTTGAATCATTATTCATTAACAATATTGATTGAATTCTCGTTTTTTTATTTTCGAATTTCTAAATTAATTTATGAAAGGTAAAAGTGGTGAAATTGGTCTTTGGTAGATATCGATATTCGATGGCCTGTAATATAGGTACCCGGTTATCGGTTAAAATGCATTATAGGTACATTTTATATTTATCTTAATTCGTGCATTGATTAAATAAACATATTAAATATCTCTTTATATATTTTAATATGTTGTATATTATTTAACAAATAATTCGTCGATCCTCTGGAGAAAAATAAACTTGTGAGTACTGAGTTATGATTGTCAAGATTAATAATATTAGTGTATTATTAATATTTAATATTATGGGAACCACAAAACGATATTATACCTATGTCATTATATTTTTATATATCTGTGATGTGAACCGTTGTTTAGTTGTTATGTGATAAGGTTTTAAAGATTTTGATAATAAAACGTTAACGGACATTTATTCAGTATTCACTTGTTGCGTGTCTCCTGTGTACTATGACATTTTGTTGACTGTCGTGGTGTCGTCTTCGACTTCCCTTTCAGAGTTTACGACTATTTCGGTGCGCTGAAGTCGTGAAACTTGTTTAAACAATTTAAAAAAATGGTTCGTTTTTATTTCTGTGTTTGCATGGATCGAAATTCATTTCTTTTTTTCGTTTTGCAGAGTGACCCTGCAGTTGAACAGAGTTTGAACAATGACGACGAACAACAGTACTTGGATCATATTAAAAAAATATTAGAAAAAGGACACAAAAAAATGGACAGAACCAGAGTTGGCACACTTTCATTGTTTGGCATTCAAATGCGTTACAATTTGATGGATGGTAATAAATATTAATACAATGTTGATACAGTTAATTGTTAATGATTACCTATTACAGTTTTATAAAAACTTTCGATTCTGTTTGTTAAGGTGTTTTTCCACTGTTGACAACAAAAAGGGTGTTTTGGCGTGGTGTCGTCGAAGAATTATTATGGTTTATTAAAGGCTCGACAAATTCTAAGGAACTGTCTGAAAAAGATGTAAAAGTTTGGGATGCAAACAGCACACGTTCTTATTTAGACTCGATTGGACTTACCAATCGCGAAGAAGGTAATTTTGAGGTATATTATTATATTAATGTACATATAACAATGATTTCTGAATAATTATGATGAAATATAAGCTATAATATATACCTATGTTACATTTGAACATAATTTAAGTTTAGTTATTTCCATATATATAATAATAGTAAGTACATAATATTATATAGTACCTTTATTAGTTTTATTAACTCAAAATAACTTATTCAGGTGACTTAGGACCTGTTTATGGATTTCAATGGCGACATTACGGTGCTGAGTATGTAGATGTGCATACTGATTACTCAGGAAAAGGCATTGATCAACTTCAAAACGTCATCAATACAATCAAAACTAACCCTGACGATAGACGAATGCTTATGATCGCATGGAATCCATGTGATGTACCTAAAATGGCCTTACCACCGTGTCATTGTCTGGTACAGTTTTTTGTCGCCGATGGCTATCTGTCGTGTCAAATGTACCAACGATCAGCAGACATGGGTCTAGGAGTACCCTTTAATATTGCCAGTTATTCATTACTTACATACATGATAGCCCATGTCACTGGATTAAAAGTAAGTATCAAGTTGTATTTGATACAAATCATTTGAGAATCTTATTCTAAAAAAAATAGTTTTAATCAAATTAAATATTAAATCACTATAGTCAATTAGTCACTATGAGGTTAGGACGTTTGGTTAGGTTAGTCTATTAGTCATAGATGTAAAAATGTATTAATTTAATGGACCAATTATTTGTGATTTTTTTAAATGTATATGCAATCCATAATTATTAGTGTTGATACTTCAATACAACATACCTATTATTGATTGCATTAGGATTTACTTAAATAATTGTATTTAATTGTTTTTAAAAAATATTTTCTTATAGCCTGGTGAATTCATTCATACATTGGGCGATAGTCACATCTATCTGAATCATGTTGATGCGCTCAAAATACAACTTCAAAGGAAGCCCAAACAATTCCCCACACTAACTATCAATAGAGAAGTCAAAAGCATAGACGATTTCAATTTTAGTGACTTTACATTAAGTGGTTACGCTCCGTACCCGAAAATATCTATGGACATGGCTGTATAAAGAGGATATAGAGAATGTACATGCATGAAATCAACATATATTTTAATAAAATAGTTTATATTAAATAATTTAAGTTGTATACATGCATACATCATTTTTGTTCAAATTACAGTTGAACAACGTATTACATAGAATTGTAAATTAAATATTTATATAAGACGTCCACAGCTTTTAAATAATTTAAAAAATAAAATTTAAGCATTTGAGCAGTACTAATTATGGCATTATTTTGTTTAAGATATAAATAATGTAAACCAATAAAATAATATGTAAATATGAGAACTGTTAAAATAAGGTATATAATATATACACACAAATAGCATATGTATACAATATGTACATATTTGTTATGTATATAGAATATTTACTTAAAAAATGCGAAACATTTAATTGTTTTTTAAAAATGTCTTATTATATTTTAATAAAACTAGTTATACTTACAGAACTAGTTAGTTATGTAACAAAAAATATATATTGTCATGACAAAACAATAAAATATAAACTGTACAATTTATATAACAGACACCTGATCATGACATAATGTAACTTGGATTTTGCAAAATAATTTCATTTGACAAAACAAAAAAAAAAAATTAAAAAGAGTTCTTAATTACTAACTTTATGTTGAAATCATAATTTTATTTCAACCTTTAAATTACATCTACGTAATTAAAGGTTTATTTAAAACTATTTATTATTAAAATAATGTTTGTAACAAAATTAAAAATTATTATATCCAATGTTCAATAATGTAACAAGTTGAGTCTCATATCACCAAATTTATAATCACAATACATCACTTTCCATATTCGTTTGAGACTGATCAGTGTCCTTTAAATAGAAAAATAACACAAGTCAATACAAGATAAATATTATAAACAATTAAACAAATATTAATGCCACCACATAACTTAACAGCTAACTTGAAATAAAATGTTTACATTTATATTAATATACTTTAAGGCATTAAAATTAAAACTTTTTTAAAATTAAATCATATCAACATTTTATTCCATGTTACAGTCTAAACTTCTCTATTGAGTACTTACTTGATTTTCCGGTTGGTTTTGCTGTGATGAAGAAAAAGGATTTAAAATGTTTGGTTGGCTTTGCATTGGAGAACCCAAATTAATGCTTTCAACCAACTGTCTCGATAGTTCATTTTGAAATGAATCATTGTCTTCTACCTGGACTAAAGTCCAAATTGTATCTATATTAAATCAATATACTTCATAAATATATCGAATATCTAATATTATTATACAACAAAAATCTATTAAATCAAATTGTATATGAAAATTCTGAAAACAAACATTCAGGGTTTATCAGTTAGAGTATATATTTTTAGTTTATCAAATAATGGAGTATGAGAGGAGTATCATGAGTAAAGACCGGATTTATATTCTCTTAAAATACCTTAAATATGATGCTAATATTCTCGAAAAAAACCTTAAAATATTCTCATTATATTCTCTTAAAAATTTAAAAAATATGCTAAAATATGCAAAATATACAAAAAAAAAGCAAAAATATGCAAAAATAATCAATAAACATCATTATATTTACTTTAATATGCATTTAAAATTTTTTTTTTTCAATTTTATATTAACAGTGAGTTAATTATTAGGTATTTAAAGTTTCGTATTCTAATGGAATATTATTGCACTTTAGTAAGAGCTGGAAATGATAAAATAAAAAATTGTAAATGTTCAAAAAAATTTTTTCTGGGTACCGTAATATTAAAAATAAAAATAAATACAAATTTTTTCTCACAATTTACGAAATATTCCAAAATATGCTAAATGAGTTAAATATTCTCTAACCCATAAAATATTCTCAAATATGCAAAAAAAACTTTTTTCTATGCATTCAGAATTGAACAAATCATCCACATTTTTTACTCTCATAAGACTGCATAGACCCAGTAACGATATGTAAAAACATATAAATCCGGTCTTTAATCATGAGTATCTACAATTTTCATTCTAAAGAATGTCTTATAAATAATTTAATCATAATAAAATTTCAAATTCGGAACATTGTATAGCATGTTAATTCTATGATATCAATAATTCTTTCAAACATAGTATCAAGTAATAGTGTGTTAAGTTTCTATGAATTTTTTTTCGCGAAGTGTTTGTTATACAATTATCATTATTTATATTGACGCGAAATATTTGTTTTCTCTCTCAGACCCAAGCGCAACATAGATAAAACACATTCACCTAAAAACGTTTTTTTTTATGATTTTTGAGAAATTTAATTGTAAAATTAACTATTACATAAATTATAGAGGATAATATTTTTAAGGGTATGACATCAATTTTATATTTTATTGTTATTTGACTTTCAAAATGAACAAAATTTTTGTAAATTTAAATTGTTTAAATTATTTTGAGACAATATTTAGACAAATCGATATGTCATATCTTCAAAAATATTGTTCTCAACTGTTTTTGTAATGGGTGATTTTACTCTAAGATTACTTAAAAACATAATAAAAATGATTCTGCGTAAATATGTTTTGGCTATTTTGCGCGTGTCAGAGAGAAAACAAATAGTGCACTGGCATCCACTTAATAAGATGAAGTAAGATAATTAATAAATGAAAGATTTGAAGAGCAAAAAAACAAATATATTTACCTCCAAAATATGTTCCCGTTGGCAACATCATACGCCATTTAGACTGGTACGATCCTGGTTTAGAAGGTGTTATAAAATCAGTGCTCAGTGTCATGGTACACCCAGGTTCAAGCGTTGTTGTCGGCAACGAAGTGTAAACAGAAATGGAGTCTCCTCCGTTAAACTGAAGAGTACAACCAGGTGGCCACTTCATGCGACCATTGTTCTTGACTTCCCAAGATTTGGTAAACCTGTAGTGAACACAACAGTATATATGAGTATATAATAAAATAATATAAATGATGATGATTGTTTTGTCCATAAACTATTGCTGGTGCAATGCACACATTACCGTAAATTTGGTGGCAACTGCAAGACATTTTCACTGTTTTCGTCTCTCACCAAAGACATGGACGGTATTGCACCTTCATTGTTAACATCAAAATATGTACCGACAGCCCTGTGCATGTTCCTATCACACAAACACACAACATTTATAATATGTTACTATAATAATAATTAATAATATTGCCTGCCAGGTCGGTGGCGTATATAGAAATAATTTTTGGGGTGGGCTATAGTAGATAGAAACTAGTAAGTGATCTATTACTTAGAGGCTACTGTCTACTATATATTTAACAGTTTCTATAAATATATACGTATTTGTTATTTTTCAACAGGCTATGAAATATTATAACTTATAACAGTATCTAATAAATTATATTGTTGTTCTATTTAAAAATACTGTAATTTAAGATGGGGGGGGGGGGATGCAGCCCGCTAGGCTCATCCCCTTTACACGCCACTGTGCCAGGTGTTTTGTGGTTGTTCCATACAAACATTAAGAAAGATCTCATCATGTTTGTTGGCAGAAAATCTCAATAATCATATAGGGGTATAGGTACCTTATAGAGGTTTAGTCTCTCAGGTTAATCAATTATTTAATAAAACAAGAATTTAAAGAATTACCAACCAAGTAAACAAAATTTATCGCAAGTAGAGTTTCCATATTTTATTTTACTTAAACAGGGACGTATGGCAACCTCAAGTTCCCTTAGAAATCCTACAGGCCACATTCGTAAAACGTCACAGCGCTATTTGATATACGTTCTAAAAGAAAAACACTCTGTATGACGACAAGCCGAATCCATAATAGACCAGGGATGGCAAACCTAATGGTTCCAAAGTGTCATCATTTTGATCGGATTTTATTTGCCCTGCAGGACAAAAGTCAAAAACTTAGTTAGTTTTGCTAATTTCTATGGATGGTTTAAAATAAAATAAACACTAAAGGTGAGACGACGTATGTCGTTCGGGCTAGGTGTTGATCTCGTTGGATTTTCATTTATTTTCGGACAGTCGCGAGCGTGCGCGCGTGTCTTCGGCACGGCGCCATCCCTCTGCTGTATGGACGTTTTTGTCAACATTTCCACTTACCAGTCGTTCATCTCCAGGAAGAACACCGCGGCGGACTCCGTTAGCTGGTCGCCGATCAGCTCTCGCAGACCCTTGACCAGATTCTCCTTGTCCGTCGTGCACAGACAGTTGAACTGGCGCAAGAGGTTCTGGTCCAGCGGGTCGTTGTCCACGTCCATTTTTCGGCGATGTCGACACGGCCGGACGAAATGATAATGTACGGGAAGCGTTTGGAAAAATTATAATTTAGGTCACACGAAAACGCATTAAAGGAGATTATTTTTCTGAGATTACGCTCTGTTCCTCTGTGCCCGCGACGTCTGTCCACTGATATTTTTTATTTTGTTATTATTATTATTATTATAAATCGCGGAGTTGATTGATAATGTGATTGTGTGTGGTGGTGGTGGACATGGTGGTGAATGGTGATACACATGACACAACTATATAGGTACTTACGATTTGCTCGCGTTATTTCGCACCGAGTTGTCCGGTAGGTGTCGCTTGTGTCTTCCGTAACTCGCATAATAGTGTTCGTGAATTAATGTACTAATTTCAACTTTTAAGTCATTTTCTTTATACATTGTACATTTATATTTTATACCCTCCTTAGAACCTAGCGGCCTAGCCTATGAGTTATGAGTATGCCCTATGCCTCTTTGGCCTATAGGCCGAGGCGAGCCAAAATCCTCAGTTTAGACGCAACATCGTCAAGTTTTCAAAGGTGTGGTGGCGCCAAAAGTCCATGCTATAAGGTCCGGCAGCGATCCGACCTCTCCGCCACGTTTAATTTACGTCAAAACTATTTTATAACTCATAAGTAAATAATTGTAAATTGGCACAATATTTGAGTAGTGTGTGTGTGTATGAGGGGGTGGGTTATGGTGGTAGTAAATACATAAGTATTAAATTTCGTCATTTAAAATTTAAGTTCGGCCTGCCAATTGCCATTGCGGCTATTGCCTATGACCTATAGGGCATATCTAGTTTAGTGGCTATATATTTACCACAGAACAGATGGAAGTAGAAAAATTAAAATTTGAAATATCAAATTTAATCATATCGATACGATCGTATACTATCCCTAGAGGCGTAGACCGAATACAATTTTATTTGTCATGTCCAATTCCAAACTACCAAAGTCCCAACCTATCAACCCTAAGGCTAATCGTATTTACCTTAAACGTAATTTTTTAATTATTATCGAGTCTCAGGACATCTAAGTAGAAAACAGGACAGTCCTGTTGGATAGGATATTTTTTAGTGGTTAGTGGTTGTAAAAAGTGGGTACCTAATATCCATATTATACTACCTATATTATTTGATTATTATATTATGTATTACAACAGAATTACAGCATCGAACAATAATTCGATATACATAATTCAAGACGTATAAACCTCGATATATACCTACATATACGGCTTTACCTAGTAATAAAATATGTATCTATGCGTTTATTAAAGAATACTTTTTAATAATCTTAACTTAAATATGCATGACAAAAACAACTAAATATTTGGTTTATTATGTTTTCAACAAATGATTAATACATGTTGAACATTTTATTCGCATACGCCATACAGTTAGTACATTCTCCAAGTACAATAGCAGCTCATTTTTGATTAAAAATAATTATTTGAACACGGAAGACATCTCAATTTTTACGAATCGCTAACGTAGGTACCTAACTCATGACTAAATAAATATACTATTGTTTACGTTTTGTTGATTGGTGGGAGGGGGATAAGTGGTCTCGAAGGTTCTGACACTTAAATTTTTTTTTTCTTTGATTTCATAGCATCTTACAAAGTCACTCGATTGTCTGTAAAGTGTGAACACTGAACACTGACGACGATTAAAGATGTGAACCGTGACACTGTCACACTGATGAAATATCAAAAATATGATGAATGATGATAACGAAAAACGACCGGCGATAAGCCATAAGCGCAGTAGTTCTGTCCACGACTACTACACCGCCGGTCACCGCGGGTGACGTCAAGTCGCCATCTTTATCTTATCTGGGAGTTCCCACTACGCGTATCATTCCGATAGAATCCGAAAAAGTAAAAAAAAAATTAATACGTTCGTAATAAAAAAGAACTATATAATTATTTATTGTTAATATTATTTTTTTTTCCTTTTATCTGGCCCGACCGACGATTGCATATTTAGTACATTATTTTATTTTATTACTATGTGACCGATGATTTCGCATTGTATCGATCGATGCTCTAATATTATTGTTGTTGTGGTTCCTTTTTGCCGTGTAAATTTCTGTGGACTGTGATCAAGACTCATCACGACGACGGACTACTACTGACCATAGTCATGTCTCGGCTAGCGGATTATTTCGTGGTCGTAGGCTATGACCACGAAAAAGAACGTAAGAAATCTTTTGTGTAATTATTTTAATCATCACTTATGACTGTATTTCTAGTTCAACGATCTATTTTTGTTGAATGTACGCCGTTAACGTATATTGTTTTATTTAGACAAAATTCGGCTTAAACGTCGTTTGGCGAAAATTGTGTATTTTGTGAAATCCTATGCAACGTATAGTTTGCTACCGCCCGCCATTTAAGCGTCCCTGATTTTAATTTCTTTCCAAAAAATATTTTCTTCGACAGGTAGCGGGACCAGTAAAGGTATGATTATCCAGCGGTTTCCAGAAAAAGACTGGAAAGACACTCCTTTCATTGATGGAATTGAATGGGTAATTACTATCCAAATTTATTAAAACGATTTTCTTCAATATTCTTTATAAATGAAAGGATTTATTTAATTTTATACCGAGTACCTATTAAAAATTTTAAAAATTTACTATTTTTATAGTTTTGTCAACCACAAGGATGGTCCTTGTCATCAGAGCGACAAGAACCTAGATTTTTTGTGTTTGTTCTTACTGATGTAGAGGCTGAAAGACATTATTGTGCTTGTTTATGTTTTAACGAAACAGTATCAATTACACCTAGTAAACCTGTTGATGAGGCAAGTAAAATTGATTATATTTTTAACTAGGTAATATGTTATTATTTAGTTAATCATATTAAATGTTTTGATTAAAGATGGTTTTCATTTTTAACAAATTCAAATTATTTTTTGAATATTATAAATAATTTATATATTTTGTAATTATAATAAAGTATACTTATATATTAGTAAAGTTATCTAACAAAATTAAGATAATGGTTTGGTAAATAAAAGATAAACAAAAAATATTTTTGTTATAATTGATTGTATAGTTATTAGTTAGATTATTAGTTTGTATAATATGTTTTTAACATATTTTTAAAATATAAAAAATGTGATTAAATTGAATGTTATTATGGAAACCAAATTAATTTTATTAATATGGAAAACAATTAAAGACAACTTTCTAATTATTTAAGAGAATAATATCAATAACATAATTATATTTAATAATGCTTTGAAATATTCTAATTATTTGTCTATGCAGGAAGAGGATGGTGTTGTGGAAAACATAGCACTTTCAAGAAACAACCACTCAAATCAAAGACAACATCACAGCATTATGTATGCACCAAAGTGTCTAGTTTTGGTTTCAAGATTAGATTATATTGAAACATTCCGAGTAATACAATTTTAAATACCTTCTTAATGTATTGTACTAATAACTAATATTAATGATAAATTTATGAAATATTTTCAGAATTGTTTAGGTATTATTTACACCGTTTATGTAGAAAACGTAGAAACTCCTATAGAAACATTAGTAGGAAATATGTTGGGTTGTGTTCAAGTTCCTCAGCCAGGAGGACCTCAAGTGCGCTTTAGCATAGGTGCAGGGGATAGACAAGCGCTACAACCTCCATTATCTCAAACATTACCAGTAACCAAGAATGCAGTATATTTATTATTCCAAGAACTCGGTAATTTAATGTTTTGTTTTGAACTACATTCAACCCGCATAATATTATAAGTTATTGTTTACCCCAATTTAAAATGTTTTTCTGTTTAGGAATTCACAATGTTGTTGTATTATTCTGTGCTATTATGACTGAACAAAAAGTTCTGATGACTTCTAGAAGTTATAGCAGACTCACTGAAGGTTGTTCTGCACTAATATCTCTTATGTATCCATTCAAATATAGCCATGTTTATATACCATTGTTACCTGCGGGTTTAGTTGAAGTATTGTCCACACCAACACCATTTTTAATGGGCGTACATGCTTCTCTTAAAACTGATGTTTCTGAACAAGTTAGTATACCGAATTAATTATAGTTTTAAACTTACATTTCTGAACTATAAATTTGAATCATGGTGGCTTCTAGATGGATGTAATAGTAGCTGATTTGGATGGTGGTAGTATTCTTGTACCTGACGGTATAAGTTTACCTTTATTGCCTGAACCACTATTAACGCAAACTCAAGATTGCTTAAGTCTAGTGTTACAACCAGAATTGTGTTGTGCAGACCATGCATTCCCTCCGACTTCTAATACTGTTCAACCACCACCCCCTACACTAATTGACAAAGAAGTGAGAGCAGTTTTTATGAGAACATTTGCTCAATTACTTCAAGGTTATCGTTGTTGTTTGACTATAATAAGGATACATCCAAAACCAGTCATCACATTTCATAAAGTAAGTTATTAAAAAATAAGTTATATTCACAAATAACAAGTATTTAAAAAAAAAAATTTCTAGGCTGCATTTTTAGGTGAAAGATGTCTAATAGATGATGAATTCACAACTAGGGTGTTAGACTGTATGTTTTTTAATGGTTTTGTTACGGAAAGAGGTCCTGCTTGGCGTTCTTGTGATCAATGGGATGAGTTATATTGCAATATGAATGAATTACTTCGAACTGAAGCATTAGATGATGGCCGTTTAGTTCTTACTCATATTCAGGTATGTTATTTATTTTGATATTTTATCCAAGTCCTTAAAGATCAAGACATACAATATATATTTCTAAATTAATCATATTTATGTTATTAAGAGGATGTATCCGTCTTACAAATGTACAACATAGTAAATTTTACGTTAACAATAATCTATTTTACTCTAATATTTTTAAAATTATGAAAAATCTAAAGTTAAGATTATTACTTAGGGCATCTTTTAGACTTGATGTTATTATATTTTAATTTTAAAGCCTATGCGATGCTTTAGATAATAATCTTATCTTTAAATTTTGTCATGTGACCCATTTATGTAGTCAATTCACTCTAATTTTAGAAATTACAAAGTAAAATGTATTATCGTGAATATTCAATTTGCCATGTTTATAAGACAGAGACAACATATGCGGGTGTGGCGTCCTCTTAATTAGTAATACAATTAATAAAGATCATTTTTAGAAGTAATATTGATTCTATAAACATTATTCCAATAATTTATGTTTCGTTTTTAAGGCTTGTCAATTTACTTTGAAATAAGTTGTCTATAGTATATATCTTTGAATATTTAAAAATTATATTCTTGTAAAATATGTCATATATTTGAATGTACATTTAACTTAATTATTTAATATGTTTTAGGAATTAGCTCAAGCTTTGTACTTAAATGAAAATCCCAATCCACAACCATATGTTCAAAAAATCTTGAAACCTCCTGAAGGGGCATTTACTAGAATCCATCAACCTCCATTTCCAAAACTTGATGCCAATTGTGTTCAGACAATTATTGATGATGGCTTGATTAAACATAATTTAAACTCAAAGTTAGTATTTAACCAATTTATGTCATAATTAATTTTAATTATTATTATTATTATATATTATGACAGACTTTCATCAATTAAACCAACACCACCTCGTATAGTACCTATGGGACCTCCAATAACAAATTCTAATGATCTGAGAACAACTGTTAGTAATTCGGCTAGGCGATTAGAAGTAAGTTTTATAATTTTGAAAAACATACATAAAATAATATGTACAAATTTAATTCCAATTTTAGGTATTACGAAACTGTGTAAATTGTATATTTGAAAATAAAATTTCTGATGCACGTAAAACATTTCCAGCTGTGTTAAGAGCATTGAAATGTAGGGCTGCAAGATTAGCTTTATGCACAGAACTTGCACAACATGTTCAAGGGAATAAAGCTATGCTTGAACATCAACAATTTGATCTAGTTGTACGATTAATGAATTGTGCTTTACAGGTATGGTCTTTGAAATTTAAAATTGTGTATATACCATATATTATATAATATACTAGCTGTCCTGCCTGACGTTGTCCAGGCCAAAGATTTGTATTTTAATAAATATATTTGTCCGAAATGTATATACCATATTTCTTCTATTTAGAATATTAATATAATATGTAACAAATTGCAACTACTTAGATTGACAAAAAAAATTTCTTTTTTCGTGTGCTCAAAAAAATCATGTGTGAGCTACCCTTCACCTATCTACAGCCTATATGATTTGAAAAATCAAGCTGTATACACCCTCCAATTTTAAATTTCCTATATTTCTCCTATAACCAATTGTAACCATTCTATCGTAAATCTCAAAATACCTGTTAGAGCACCTCTCCGGGATTAACCATTTGGGTCTGATTGTGAATCTAAACCATTGAGGGACTCACTCAAAAACACATAAAAAATGTCCAGTGGCTTAGGAGTACAATGATATACAGACAAACATTTAGATTAAGAGATTAAACAAAAAACTACTTTTATTTGGATAGTAAAATTTATTTATTTAAAGTTAAGGTTTTACGTAAAAGTACATTATATAAGTTTAAATTAACACATATATATATATTTATATAATTTAAATGTGTTACAAATAATTAATTTTAAAAATAAATGAATTTAATTAAACATTATACAAGAATATTATCTATTACTTTTTTTATTTATTTATTTGAAATAATCTACAATCTATACATGTTCTTAGTATAATAAGTAGGTTTGATAAGTGACAAGTAACAATGATATGAATAATAAGATTAGGGAAAATACCCAGTGGTAACATCCTAAGACCTTAAGATCTATTACTTAAAAATTAATTATTAATTTATTATCAGGACGGCTCAGCTATGGACGAATTTGGTATAGCAGCAGCTCTCTTGCCTTTAGCAACTGCATTTTGCCGTAAACTGTGCACTGGAGTGATACAATTTGCATACACATGTATTCAAGTAATTCTATTATTTATTACAACTATATTTTTATATTTATTTATAGTATAGGCTATGACTTAATTGGTTATAATTAATTGTGTAATATAGGATCACCTAGTTTGGAAAAATCAACTATTTTGGGAATCTGCTTATTATTTAGATGTACAAAGGGACATTAAATCTCTTTACTCTGACAATAATCTCTCAAGTCATAAAAGATCTTCATCAATGAATCTATCTAGTCCCCGTGAAAATCATGTAATATAATTAAATAGTGCACTGAATATTATTTTGTTGAAATTGATTACTTATTATTTATATTAGAACAAAGATAATATCTTAAATGACAGATTTAGTCGTTCACAAGAACTATCTGCTTTAGAAATAGCAGCTGAACAAATGAGGTTACGTCCATCAAACAATTCTGGTAATGATAAATTTATAAATAATATTTATAATGAATATTTATAATTTAATTGATTTACATTTTTATTTAGATAAACTTAAGGAATATATATCAAGTGAAGAATCAACACTGTACAGTCAAGCTATTCATTATGCCAATCGTATGGTATATTTACTTGTTCCATTAGATGTAGGGGGAAATAATGTTAAGAGTTCGTCAAATCATCAATCATCTAATAGAAATATAGATGATGAAAGAACATCTAACAGTATAACAAATAGGTATTTATTTTAAAATGTTGTCTTTGTTTTTATTAGGTAGCTACTAGTATCGATTAATTTAATGTTTTTTTTTAGTGCTGTTGATAGGTCAGGTAGCGTATGTGAATCTGATGTAGAAAGTGGTTTTGCCGAACCAGAACCTAATGAAATTGGTAACAAAGTTATTAAAATGGTTAGCCGTTTTGTCGATAAAGTGTGTACTGAAGGAGAAGTTAGTGAAGAACATATTCGTGCATTACATCAAATGATTCCAGGTGTGGTACATATACATATTGAAACATTAGATGGTGTCAATAGGGAATCTAAGCGATTGCCACCCATACAAAAAGTACTAATAAATAATTAAAATAAACAGTATTAATCGTAATAAAATAGCATACTAATGTTAATAAATTGTTTTAAATATTCAGCCTAAAATATTGACACCCAATATGCTGCCAGGAGAAGAACCACTGATGGATGGCTTGAGAGTTTATTTGTTACCAGATGGTAGAGAAGAAGGTCTAGGAGGATTAGTTGGTGGACCACCTCTGTTACCTGCAGAAGGAGCTATTTTTATTACAAATTATCGTATAGTATTTAAAGGAACTCCTTTGGATCCTTTTGCTTGTGAACAAATTGTAGTAAGATCATTTCCTGTAACATCTTTAACCAAAGAAAAACGTATTACAGTTCAATATTTGGCACACTTAGACCAATGGTTACAAGAAGGTCATCAGTTTAGGTCTTGCACATTCCAAGTAAGAAATAATTTTTTAAATATTGTATTTTGATCACACAAAGTTTATAACTTTAATACATTTTAGTTAATCAAAGTCGCATTTGACGAAGAAGTAAATGCCGAAGATATTGAATGTTTCCGAAAATTTATACACAAAGTACGACATCCTCCAAATGTATTTAATCACTTTGCATTTACAGGCCAAATTCCAATTTATGAAATGCCCATGACGAGCGATAAAGAAAAAAATGCCACTCTTAAGTGAGTTTTAGTTTTCCAAATTATAATTTATAAGTGATTTTTATTTTTTCGTTTTTATTTAGGGGCTTTGCAAAAAAAACTTTAATGAAAACTGCTCGTAAAGCAGGTTTCAAGCAAAAGAGTTCATCCAAACGCCATAAATATGTGTTGCCTAACATATCAAGTAGTTCAATAAACAAGGCTAACAAATATATGACTACTCCTGGTCGGATGACCCTTCCTCCTTTTAACAATCTTGATGACTTATCTGGTATGTTAAATTCTTTACTCAAATGAATTTTATTATTATTATTATATTAATATATACTTTTTATATTAAAATTTTTCTTTTAAATTTTGTATTAATCAAAATTTCTGTTGTCATAATATTATATTTCTTGAAATAAATTATTAATACATAACTCTTTTATGAGGACATTGTTCCCGCACGTGTGGTTTTCGTCTTACACACGTACAACATCGAACATTTTTGTTCACCAGTTTCAATAGTGTGCCGCTAGTTTGATATTAGAGTGAATTGACCTATTATCAAACTTTTATGTAATGTCATTATCTGTGATTTCACATAGGTTTTTTTACAATATTTTTACTTAATTTTTAAGTGAATTATGAACATTTTAAAATATTAATATTTTACATACTTATAACTCATTAAAAATTAAAATAACTTGAGGTCACAGCTTATGTTCTTACTTAAAAGTTTGATAGTTTACTCTAATATCAAAACTAGGAGCACACTATTGAAACTGGTGAACAAAAATTGTCCATATCGTACATGTACAACTTATTAAACATACATTTTTGAAAACCTTTTTGTTTACATAAATTGAAAAATGTATGCCTCAAGCATCTGCTCAATATTTTACCCTTGAAACTTTAATTTATATTAATGTTAATATTTTATTTGTATCTAGTAAATGAATTAGATATCAATGTGATGAATACTTCCAACATTGTTTCTAATGTTTCTGATCCAAAAACATTGGAACGAGTAACCGAAAGGAGTTATGTACGGGATTGGATTAGACTAGGCCTTGCGCCTAAAAATACTAGTTCGAATAATATTGGTCAAAAAAATAATAATAAAGAGCCGTTTAAAATCACTACACTAAATTCAGCATATTTAATGTGCCGCAGGTAATTATTGTTCGATTTATATTGAACAATAAATTACGAGTTATTGTATATAAATTAAAAACTTTTTTGTTTAAAACAAATTTAGTTATCCTGCACTCTGGGTGGTTCCATCAATTATTTCAGATGATAGTGTTCGAAGGTTTTATCGAAATTATCGTCATAGTAGAGTACCAATAATCACATGGCGTCACCAGCGAACTTCGGCATTATTATTACGAGGTTCAGGGTATCATGGAAAAAATCTTATTGGGATGCTGAAGTCAACACATCCATCGTCAACAGGTATTTTTTTTTCATACATTTCTAATGTAATCATCCACTTAAAATGATTTTTGATTTAAATATTATAATTGTATGCCATTTTATTTCTAGGTACATTGAATTCAGAGAGCAATTCTTCTGTAGAACAAGAAAGATACTTATCAGCGATTGTTGCTTCGACTCCTTTGTCAACTCTACGTAATAGTGGTGCTGCTTGGGGATTATCGGATAGTAGCCTTAGTATAAATTCACTTTTGTTGGCTGCGGATGAAGATATTCTTTCACCAGATATTTCACGCAGGTATTATAAATATTTAAATTAGCCTAAATCTTTTTTTGATTTATTTTTCCATAAATTAATTAGCATCATATATTACATGAAAATGAATATAATAATTAATACTATTTATATAGGGGTCCAATGAGATCTAGTGGTGGTAATAAACAATTTGGACGCTGGGGCTCATTAAAAGAAAGACGCAATATAAGTACTTCATCAAATAATAGTTACTCCTCACCAATGTTTCAAAATCAGCAATATGGACGTATGTCGATGGCTGATCCAGATTCAAATTCAGATGGTGCACATGAATTTCATAGAGCTGCTTTGTATATACTTGGTGATAAAACCCAAATGAAGGTAAAAAAATTAATCAAAATGTGTGTGTAACATTTACTGTCAGTTTTCTCAAAATCATATTTATTTTTTAAGGGTATGAAAGGTGATTCTATCATGAAAATTGATTTTATCCCAATTGAGTATGCTGACATTCGTCATAGTAAGACTTCATTTAAAAAACTTATGCGAGCATGTGTACCAAGTTCTACTAGTAATGAACCAGAACATTCTTTTTACAAGTGAGTACAATTTAAAATATTTATTTACATAAACTTTTTGTAGTAGAGGGGTGCTCGTGGTGTACAGACAACACAGTAGATGTGTATTGGTTGCTGCTAAAGATCTTGTTTTTTGCTAGGGATATAAAAAAATGTATATTTCGTCACTGTGCATTCAGACTCCTCTCTTTTGTCTAACTATATTTAAATGTTCAATAGATTAAATTAGGAATTTCACACTCTTAAACACTATCTTTCATAGATATTAAATAACCGAATTTGTTTTTCAGTTGACAAAAAAGTTAAAAGTAAATATATTGCTCCAGGTATTATTTTATAAATCTAGTTAGTCTTAATACATTACAAGATTGTGACTTTATTTCCCTTGCTGACTTAAGTACTTTACTGTACTACAATATACAGATACACTATACTATAGTATACTATAAGAATAAACAGACATGTTCAGAAAAAATATACAAACTTTGAGCACTTGCAATTTTTGTACTCGCTATCAGGTAACGTACAGTTGTTCATGGCTGCCACGGTTGTGAATTGGTTTTTATAATAAAAATACATTTTAAAACGTAGTAAAAACCTAACAAATAGCTTCACGGATATATTTCTATTTTCTGGTTATTATCTTCACATTTTCTGGAGGCAAAATGGTCAGTAGTTTAGAACATTCTTGAGATTCAAGCCTGGATTAAGGATCAATTGGGCCCCGGGGCACCATACACTTAGTGGCCCCCCTTTCAACTTTACCTTCAAAATAATTGTATAATTACATAATAACGACTTTATATTACTGTATAATTTTTACTATACAAAAAATATACATGATGTATCTTATGTCATTGTACGCAGCTTTTTTTTTTAACAATTATAGATCGATGATATGGATTTTCATTAAAACAAAAAAAAAGATGTTTCTCTATTTTTAACAGGCAGTTTTTTATAACATTTTCAAAATTTTTAAACACGCAGTTGTACCAATAATAAAATTGATTTTATTTTTTCAAATGGTAACCACCATATTTTTTATGGATTCTGGTAAAGCTTTTTTTCTGAACATTTTGACAGTAAAATGATCAATTTTGGTTCACTAGGTTATTAACATAGGTCATCTGAATTTTAGTATAATATGCATTAATACTTTTAACTGAAATACCTAATTTACAAGAACTTAATATTTTTTTCTTATAACTTCGTTTTTATATATTTAAATAATTAAATCGGTAAACTAAAATGCTCAAAAATAAAAAACAAACTAACAAAATTGTTGGCAAACATAGTTTATTATTTATAGTAATTTTTTGTGATATAAAATTGAGAACAATTTTATTTTATAATTGTTAATAATAATTTACCTACATACCTATCTACTTACATAATTTTTTTTCTGTATTGGATGCGTTTAAAACCTTGTCCCGCTTGCTCCCCTTAATCCTAGCTTGTTTAGATTCTTTAAATAATGCTGAAGACATCAAAATCAGTTTTGTAGTTATCAACGACAAACAAAATAAGTGCTGTCTCATTGTATATTGTTATATTAGTTTAGACGTTGATTAAATAATTAATACCAGAGTGTTATTTAATCAACGGTGGTATAGACAAAGATAAATATTGGTTTGTATATTGGTTATATAGCTTTAAAGGGCATGGGGTTTGAAGAAATATTCCAAATATTACATTAAATATAATAACATTCTTTAACCTGACTTGTCTATAAAACATGAGATACAGATTTGGACATTATTGGAATAAAATGTTATCTAAATAATTATTGTAAAAATGTATTTAAAATGGAGATTCCATTATTAATATTTGCCTAATATTTTAGATTAAAAAACAGACAAAAATGTAAAATTTGATTTTAATTTATAAAAATACAAAAATTAGTTGAACTATACTTTTTCTGGGATCCTGAGCACTTCTACGTTTATCTTTCTTAAATAATTTTTCACATCTAATTGTCAAATATGTTATTGTTTATTTAAATTTAAAAATGTATTCAACTGGATGTTCCACCAAATTTGTAGAAAAAAAACCTTTCTTCTGCATGTCCTTTTTTAATCTACTATCATATAGTTTTATTACTGATTACAATACATTTAGAGCATAAACTAACAAAAATATTGACTAAAGATCAACAGCCTTAAACAATTATGATTAACCGGTAACCATATTGTGGTATATTAAAAAAAAATTGTATTTTTCCATTGATTTAGAATGATTGAAAGTTCAGACTGGTTACAACAGTTACGAAACATTATGCAATTGTCTGGGGCTATAGTAGATTTGATTGACGTGCAAGGTTCTTCAGTCATGTTGTGTTTAGAAGAAGGATGGGACATAACTTGTCAACTGTCATCAATTGCACAATTATGCATGGACCCATATTATCGCACAATCGAAGGTTTCCGGGTGTTGGTTGAAAAGGAATGGCTTGCGTTTGGTCACCGGTTCAGTCATCGTAGTAATCTGGCCACTGCGTCTCAAGCTTCTGGGTTTGCACCGACATTCTTACAATTTCTTGATATTGTTCATCAAATCCATGGCCAGTTCCCGTTGTCGTTTGAGTTCAATGATTACTATTTGAGATTTATGGCATATCACTCAGTGTCTTGTCGCTTCCGGACGTTTTTGTTGGACTGCGAACTGGAAAGAGTAGAATGTGGAGTGGCTGCTGTTGAAGACAAACGAGGATCACTTACGTCGCACCACAAGAGTGTTGACACTGGTTCAGACGATGATATTGTTTATCCTGGTATTATTATTTTTTTTTTAAATCAAAATTTTTGTAAATGTTTTAATGTATGTGATGAATTGTAGGAGGTCGTCTGGCTGGTAACAATATCTCGTCTCATTATGTACCAAATTTGGGACAATCTGTGTTTGATTACATTGAAAAACATAATGCCCGTACATCAATATTTTACAACTTCATGTACATGCCAAATATTGAACAACCGGTACATTTTTGACAACAGCACATTTATTATATAAATTTATGATTTTCTTGTTGTTTAGGTACTCAGACCACAGTCATCATTGCCCAATTTGAACGTTTGGCAATATTACTTGAATGAAGAATTGGCTCACGGACCAAGTTATGATTTGGAGATTATTCAGATGGATATGCAACAAGAAGAAGAAGCTGAAGCTGCAGACGGTATTTCTATGAAGAACCAACGAAAAGTCATAACAACTGGGTATTGGTTTCCATTTTTTTCTTCTCTTAATCAATACTAGATTTAAAATATGTTTATAATTTATTATGTTTGAATTTCATATCTATTTTTTTGTTATTTATCAGGTATAATATAGTAGAGCGATATATGCCAGATGCATTTAAATATCTGTTGGATGATATTCATAAATTGGAAACTGAACTAGGCCTTCTGCCACAAAAATGGAAGGTGCTCTGGGACAAATTAGAAATTCCTGTTACTGCAGAATCATTAAAGGTACAAATTTTTGTTGCAAAAGCTTTATATTCAATTCAAAACCATTATTTTCTTTTTAGAGACACGCTTCGTTTAGTACACAACTGGTCAGATATCACGGGCGGTTGTTGCACAAACGATCAACAATAGAAATTCTCATGCGTGGCAAAGCAAGTAACACAACATCTACAAACACAGATACAAATCCACCTCATTCTCATCCACATCGCTTTGAAAAATATAACTTTACCACTCCTACCTACTGTGATTTTTGTTCTAGTCTTCTTTGGGGACCCGTAAAGGTAAATATAACCATTATTTTCAGTTTGTATGAATACATTTATGAATCATTGCAAGAGGAATATATTATGTTCTTAAGTTCTAAGATTGTGATATGTTGATGTTTATGTTTACTATTGGTGTACGTATAACAATTAACAAAGTAAATTCAATATTGTAAGTTGGTTAGGATATTAGATGTGTGCGTGTGGTTCGGGAAAATCTAATAGTGTAGTTCTCTTTCCCTACCTCAACAATAGATCTTGATTCTATATAAAAACTAAATTACATAATATTTATTTATTTATCATATTTTGTACTTAGAGATATTATGTAGCATTATAAATATTTGTATTAAAAAATGTTCAATATGGCATTTTTTTGTTTTAAACTAAAGATCATTTCACATACACCTTTGAATGCACAGTATATAATATATTTAAACATGCAATATTTGACTTCAAATTTTTCACCCTCCTTTACATATTTTTGTACATAATTTTATTATTATGTATCATTTAAACATTTGCATACTTATTTTATCACAAAACAAAATAATCCTTAGTGTACTAGTGTAACAAATGTAAATTCTTATGTAGTTATAAACTTAGATAAACTATCTTTATAATGATGGCTTTAACTTAGTAGAAAAATGTATTTTTTTAGCTTTTTGATAGAGATTTATAAAATTATCAAACGTAATGATGAAACAATCAATTCAGTTTTTATACTCATACACATTTTGACATTTTATATTTGAATTTTTAGATAATTTGTTATTTTTATGAATTATTTTTTATTTTATATAGACTATATCTGATTTTTTTTTTAAATTTTTTGAGCACCTGCCTAAACAAATCAAGTTATTTTAGCTTTATTTTTGTAGGCTAAATTTGTACATAAAATATGAAATTTATTTTCTATCTGTTTTGATATTTTTCCGTATTAAAAAAAAGTTTATTTTTTAAGGTTATATAATATTGTAACATAGTACATTAAACCCACAGCCCTAGTTAAAATAATTTTTATATGATTGTTAAACTTCATGGAAGTAAAATATTACACAGTGAAACTTCCAATTAACCACATTTTCTGTTTTACGAAATATTTTTCAGAACCAAACCAAAGTAGAACCTCATTTATTTAATTCTATTTAAAGAAATTCTCTTTAGTTTAATTTTTTCTTGGTGCTCACAAGGCTTTGTAAAATGGAAGTTTTGCTATAGTTATTATTATATCTACTTATCTTCTAAATATTTTCAGACTGGCATGAGATGTTGTGACTGTGGTTATAGTTGTCATGAAAAATGTTCAGAAAATGTACCCAAAAGCTGTACTAAATATAAGGCTGTTGCAGACAGAACGCTAACTAATCAAAATGCTAATAGAACATGTGGGGAAACGACTTCAGTGAATTCAAGTGAGTCATAATCTAACCTTGTTTGTTTATCTTACAAATCATTAAAACATTATTCAACCGATGTAATGTTGTAGATATGAATGGTATCCATCAGCAATACTACGAGCAGTTCTCATCCAATGTTGCGGAGAACAGGACACATGAAGGTTATTTATACAAACGTGGAGCTCTCTTGAAAGCATGGAAACAACGTTGGTTCGTTTTGGACTCTATAAAACATCAGTTGAGATACTACGACTCTATGGATGATTCTCATTGCAAAGGATATATAGGTAAACATATTATTTTAGTTTATACCGTGGAAATTGTGTTCTTAGATATAACGTAAGCAATATTATAGTCTGTTTTTTAATGGCTGTCCAAGATCACTAATAAAACATCCTCCAAACACATTATATTGTTTCACAATTAAATAAATACTCTTTTTATAATTTTGGAATGGATTGATATGCCCTAATCAAGCTTAAATTTTGGTCCAATAAATGTGTGCTCATGCATCAAACATTTTTAAGTAGGATCTTAAAATGTAAATTTTAACTAAAATTATTAAAAAAAGTATCATAATATGTTAGAGAAAAAAAAAACTTTATCACACTATGCACATGTTTGTTTTATACCCGTTAACAAACCACAAAAATGTAGTAAATCCATAGACTTATAGAAACAGACGGAACATTTGTCCCGAGGACTGGGATGCGTGGTCGTGCCAAACGGATTAAGAAAGATAGCATGAATTTTATCATAAAAGTGAGAGAAATGGCACTGTTGCTTAGGTTTAATAGCGCCCGATCCTCGTAACAAGCTCTACCATTACAGGCGTTGTCATACCTAATGTTCCGTCTATTGATATAAGTCTATGTGTAAATCGGTCAAACAAAATTTATGATAGTCAACTATCTACCTCTGATAACAATTTTATCAAGGAGGTAAAACAAATATTATTGAATATGAATTAATCGATAATATAGATTATAGAATACAAAATATATTGTGGCTAAAACTACAATATTATATAAAACATTTTTTCTCAAAACCAGTCAATAAATATTTTCCAAAGTACATTTTTGCTAACGTATATTCAACAGATGAAAAATTACTTTTAAATCATAAAATATACTTACAAAAATTTAAAAAAAAAAATTTCCCTTTTTACTTCACAACATTATGTATGTTTACATACTTTGTGGTTTTTAAGAATTTAATACAGTCACAATGAAAATATATGCAAATGCATACAAATCTGCTCTGCTCCATGTTAATGATATAGCTAATTTTTCAATAAGTGTGATATAATCAGTTGATTGTTGATTATTTTATGTTTAATTTTATTCGCAATTGGCGGGTCAAACTATGTATACATTATTAATTCATAATTTGCCAAATTTAGATCTTGCTGAAGTAATGTCTGTGTCTCAAGCCAACCCAACACCTGGCGCACCTAAAAAAACTGATGACAAATCTTTCTTTGATGTAAGCAATTCTTCTTCTTTTCTTACCAAATGTTGTATTTTATATAGTAAACAATGTTCTTTGTATTATATCTATAGTTGCGTACAAACAGAAGAACTTACAATTTCTCTGCTAGTGATATGACAACCGCCCAAGAATGGATAGAAAAAGTCCAAGCTTGTTTGCAATAATCAACCCACTGTCTTAAAAAAACGTTTAAAATATACACATTTCTTATCCGTTGTTTAAGTTAATTTATTTATTTTTCATTATAGTTATTATTTTTCCTTTTTTTTTTATACATGAAATATTTTTTGTTTCCCATATCACTGATGTGAAAATAATATGTAACTGTGGTCTTATCGTTGAATTGAAACGAAATGTGATAGTTTTGTATGTTGTAACTATTTATTTTTCACTTCTTTTTATTGTTTTTATTACTACTACTATTATTATTATTATTACTACTATATGCCTACATGTTGTAATATTATTATGATTTATTATTATATTTATATACTAAATAATAGGCTCGAGGGTCTTTCCAAAACGGGCATAATTTATTAACTTATCAAATATAAAATAATTATTTCCTCTCGATTATTGAACTCTGATTAATAACTGAAAAAGTTTAAAATTGATGTTCAAGATACAAATTAAACCTAGAAAAATAATTTTATATTTGTTATTATATATATATATATTTCATGACTAATATGTCAGGGCTTCGTAGATATAAGTTGTTACGATTCTTTTTGTTCTTTAGTTATCAGTTGACATTTTTTTTTTTTTTAATTTTGTATTTAATGTTACACAGTCTATTATTAATTAAAACATTTGTCGTGAACAGTTTTTACTTTTTGTATGTTTGTTATGACATTTTTTTTTGGAAAGCTCTTGAGGGAATACAAACTTATTACATTTTAATTATTACTCGAAAGTTACCAACATTTGACGTATATGAATAATTTTTTTTTAAAAATATATTATTATCTTAGTCCAAAAGCTGTAAATTATTTGTTATAAATATACAATTATATTTTCAATTTTTATTTGTTTGATCGATCGTATCACAAACATTATTCTGTTGGTCGATTTAACAAAAAAAAAAAAGTACTACATTTTGTCCACATCCGCTATTCTTTTATTAATGTTTATTGTTGTAAAAAAATTAAATTTTAAATTTTAAATAATAATTACTAGTTAAATAATGTTGAAAAATGTCGCAACTCTTTGTATTCACAGAAAAATGAGAACAAATTATGGAAAATTGTAGACAAAAGCTCAGATATCTGATAATTTTTTTTTCTACGAGTCGTTTTAAGACTTGCGACAAAATTTGATACAACTGTTAAGTTTTTGTAACTAATATACTTATTAGAAAAGCTCACTCTGCGAGCGTGCTAAATTCCCAGTTTCTAAACGTATTGTAAAACTATATTTTCATGTACAAATTAAAAAGAATTTGGTAACCTTTATATTTTGGTACCAATGTTTTTAATATTGGTAACTGCACAGAACAATAATGGTAACTGGCATGTATGAATCTATATTAAATACTCAAATGTTGATATTTTTTAATACTGACCAGTAAAAATAATAATTTACTTTGAATAGAACCGTTATAAAATCTCAATACAAATAATCGTAATTATGTACAGTAACTAGTCTATTAATAAATAACTTAATATCAAAAATCATAACTATGTACTGGTAACGTAACTAACAGACAGGTAGATGGACACAACGGGATACAAGGTGTTCTAAACACAAGTTTAGAATCCTAAAACCAGTTTTGTTTTGATAGTCTTGATCTTTTATAAAATGAAAATAATGTATGAATTCATTATAGTAGGTATACAAATAATTATTTTCGGGTCAAGTGTTATAGATATATATTTTTTTGTAGTATAATTTTACAAAAAGCACGTCATAAATTACCTGGTTTACTTATTATAATATATAATTAAAATAAATATGATGATAAAGGTATTTAAATAATGGAATACATTTTTATCGAATGTGATATAATTAAATACACTTATTATGTTCTATCAATTTTAAAAGTATTTCACTTGTTTTGGGTTTCCGGCCCTTCAAAAGAAGAAAGAATGAAGTTAGGAAGAATCACCATTGCTATCAATGGTATTCCTATAGCCAGAACAATGGATTTTGAATTAAATTAATATAAAACAGAACATTCGCAACAACATAATTAATTACTGAACAAGATAGATTATACTATCTCCAAGTGGTTGTTTTTTCGATGGACTGTCACCGTATCCGATGATTTTCTTTTCTGCATCGATGAAAAACATTGTTTCTGGGGTCATCACGACGCTGTTCTCCGTTGGTTGTAAGTAATTGGGTATCAATCTCGGTCCCAAAACGGGATCTTTGTACCGCCATAGACTAATTTTGTTGGACGCTAGTCAACAAAATAAGTTGTTCACACAAATTAATTACATTATAATAAATTCAATCATAATTAAACTTAATCTAATAGACCAGGAAAGCGCCCAGAAAATAAGTTCTGCAGGTCCAACATGCAATGTTAAAAATTCAGTTATTAGTACCCATGCTCATTATTTAATTTTTTTTTCAAATTGTGTCTTAAGGCAGAAAGTGTGAAAATATTGTAATCTAAATAAAAATTACAACAAACAATAATTGTTTTAGTTTTTTTTAAATTTAAATTAGTATGTTTTTAAAATTATTTGTTTATATGAATGATGAAGTCCCACCTTCTCGGGTAGTAAGTACTGATGACCAACATTTGTATGTTCCATCATATTCAGTATAAAAACATGTACCTAATAATAAAAAATTGAAAACTGAACATTTTTTTGACAATTTTAAAAAAACGATTTTTTTCCAGTTTTTTGGTTAAACTTTCAATGTAAAAAAGAGACATCTTATTAAACACTTTTAGATTACATGCCTAAAAACACTCATTTTGAAATAAAAAAAAAACTAAAAATGGTCATGGTATAACTGCATTTATGCCGCCGATAACACTGAATATCCAAAAATATTTATCTGAAAGTTCTTCGGTAAATATTTAAGTCGAGAGAAAGTAGGGGAAAAAGTGTTATATTCGGTATTTAATACATAGCTATATATTATAATTGTGTCTTAAACCTTACTGGGTGGCGTAATCTGTGGGGAGGCAAGGGGGGCAACTGTCCCCTCAGATATTTAACTGGGCAATAGTGCCTTTTTACCTTATAGATTTTCAGTTTTACCACAGACTGCCCCCCCAAGAATTGACCCCAGATTACACATATGGGTAGTGCATTGGCCGCCCACTGGTCGGCCACATTGTGTAGGAATGGGAATCGACGATTACGTAATAATATAAACACAGTAATCAGTGGCGTGTGGAGGGTGGAGATGTTGAGGGATTATCCACCCAATAGGACTTTTTTTTATTCTTTAAACATGACTGGACTCAAAACACTTATCTACATTTAACGTTTGAAAACAGCTGATTACAACTAAGCAGTCAAGGTTCAAATGTTTAATGAAGTATAATTATTATTAAGTCTGGGATTCGATGAAATTTGAACTTTTTTTTAGCCACGCGATACTTGTTTTATAACATACACGCTTATCGTGTACCTTTGAATTAGAATAAAAAAAATTAATTTTGTATTTTCTAACAATTTAAAGGTAATTTGTTTTTATTTTTTAGAGCTTCTTAGGATTTTATGGTGCATTTTTGGAGTTCAGTTAGGTTAGGTTGAATTTTGGATCCAAAATTTGAATCTAAAATTGTATATGAATTTAACAAACTAGATAATAATAATAACTTATGGAAATAATAATTGTTTTTTTCAGATTAAAGAAGTCTAAAACAATCAGTTCTGTCTGTAAAACTCTTTTACAATCCTTTAAAATATAAAATAATATAGTCATTTAAACCCAATTTATATCGAAAATATTTTTATAGTAAATTAATAAGAATTTTTATAGTGAATAATAGCATTTTTTAGTATTTTTAAGGCCCAACTAAAATCTAAGTCTTAATATTATTATACTATATAAATTATTTTATGCCGTGCCGCCCCCCCCCCCTCCACAACAAACCAAATTCCTGCGAACTCCACTGCAGGTAGTGTAATATAACAATATTGTGCACTCACTGAGTTTTAGATCGATTTTTTTCAGTCTCTTGATCAACTTTTCGACGGTGTCGCCGTCATACACTGCAAGTTCTCGTTGGAAAAACGGCTTTTGCGGCTGTGGATTGACTACGAGCAGACTCAACGACTCGTCAGGTGGCAAGAACGTAATGTACGGTTCGCCGGGACAACATTCGTTGCGAATATTTTCGGGTGCTTCGCTGCTGTCGGAGTGTTTGATGTCAAAATGTTCCAACTGAAATGCCGACAAAAAAAAGTCATCGTATTTTATGTTGCGAAACGTACATTATGTACAACAAAAAAATGGCCGAATGTAAGTCTTGTTCCTTACGTGAGACCTAGCAGGTAAAAATATAGACGGGTTGGTTCCTACATTTTGGAAAAATTTAAACGTTAGTTCTTACAGCATGGTGAAAATAATTACTCATGTTAGTTCCTACGTTTATCGTATATCTGCGATTGTTGGAATAATATAATAAATATATTATTAAATCATTTAAACTATTATTTTCGTAATAAAACATATTATAAAAATGATTGTTTGTTAAAAATTAGTTTAATGGTCTTAATGTATTTTTTTTTCAAATACTACTTATATATTATGTATTAAATGTAGTCAAATGGCGCCGTATGTCTTAGAAAAAATTTAAATTTTTTATAATTTTATAATTTATATGATTTATTTCGGAAACCTAAATATTTAACACAAAGGATAAATATTGTTTATTGCAAAATCTAAAATGTTGAAATTTATACAATTTTCTATTTCAGCGTATTTTTATTGATTTTTGTTTTTATTTCACTATATTTGTGGATCTTATTTAGAAAGAAATATGTGTTTACTCAAAAGAGTTTAAAATGTCAATAATTTAAAAATTATGTGATACAAATTTAGTGTATGATTATTGATTGGAGGAGGAACTAACATAATTACTTAATTTCTCTTTCTACGCAGGAACTTACATAATATACCGTTTTTTCCGACACGTAGGAATTTGCACGTCATATCACGTGTAGCAATTAACGTATGTAATTTTCACCTGCTAGTTTCGTGTAAGAACAACAATTTTCCCGATAAAAATTAGGTATAGGTAAATATTAGTTAATACAATATTATTAATTACGACATACTAACATCCAAAGTGTTTTCCAGATAGGATCTGTTCACTTCGAGCACGCTTTTTTCGTCAAAGTCCAACTTAACGTTGAAAGCGGAATCGCCGACCTTGATCAGTTTTTCTTTCACCATCTGTGCGAACGGCATTGCTCGTTTCATGTATTTTTTTAGCGATTCTTTTTTACCCAGAGCAGACGAAATGGCCTTATTGTCCGGTAAGATATTGCCGTTTTCCTGCGTACAAGAATATAAACGTTGTGTCACAAATAAAACTTGTCTTATAAATATGTTAAAATTAGAATTTTATTAGTTGATGTTCGATTTTTGGATTTAAGCGCGGAAAGCGTTTAATTTTGATATAGTCGAAGCGGTCCATTAGTACGCGACCTACAATTTTTTTTTTGTCTAATACGCAAAAGGCAAGTACCAATACCTACACATTTTTTTTTTTTTTAATTATCACAATTAGCTTAAGCAATACTTATTCTTAAGCATCAACTATGAATACAGCCCTTAGTATTACACAATTAAGTAATGCATATTTATATACGTGTAAAACGAAATGGGCCCCATGTCTTCGGTGCTGATTAGAGTACATAACACCCGCGTGTGTAAATCTTACAAACCCACAACATAGCAAATTCGCGTCCAGTTATAGACATGTCTATCTTCACGGATGTGATCAACTAAAGTGTTCTTATATTGACTTATATGCGTTGACAATAAAATATCTAGCAACCTGAAATCTGAAACCCACAAATTTGACTCGTGGACGCTA
Source organism: Metopolophium dirhodum (assembly GCF_019925205.1). Classification (NCBI taxonomy): domain Eukaryota; kingdom Metazoa; phylum Arthropoda; class Insecta; order Hemiptera; family Aphididae; genus Metopolophium; species Metopolophium dirhodum. Next base: position 17,964,140 of record NC_083564.1, read on the forward strand.
CGTGATAAATATTTTACTTTTTTTACTAACGTGATATACCTACTGATATTTATGAGCATTCTGTCTACAACAAACTCCTTAATAAAGAACCTTTCTCAATTATCTTAGAAATAAAAAAAAAAAAGACCCGGGTAAAGGGTTTCTGCCCAGGCTCCCCTAAGAACATATAATTTACACATACGGAGTAAAGCTGTTTCATTGTTTCCAATATGGTTGTTTGCCATGGGGGGAATGTTTTTGCAACCCATGCTACAGCTTTTGTCGGTTTTTCAACTACTTTGGCTTTGGCTTGATTCTTTTTAGCTCCTATGTTCAACAAATTTTTTTGTTGCAGTCTAAACGAATGGGCTGCTTCCATCAAGTATGCGCCACTTTGAAGAAGCTTATAATCAACTTCATCAGCTTGAGGCCAACTTGCTTTGACCACGCTATCAGTCTATAAAATTAAAATATATAATTGAAATCTGACGAAAAAAAAAAAATTTTTTTAAACAATTACGTTTCCTAATAGCTGGTAAACATGTTCAGAGACGTGTGGACAAATTGGAGCCAATAGAATAGTCTGGACCTTAATGAAATGCAATATCAGATCTTTGTGCATACATTCACCTCCGAGTTCTGGATTGCCACAGAGTTCACGATACCTGTCACGAGCAGCTTGTAATTCAAAGAAGCCAGTTCTCAAAGCTTCTTTAAATAAAAGTTTTTCATAATATTCACCAGTTTGTTGAATTTTAAGATTTATTTCGCTGAAAAAAAAATTGTTTTTGATCAGGAATAATCAATTTTAATCAATAAAATTTAACAAATAAAGATTAAGATTTATAGTTAGTTACCTCATAAACACAGTATCCGTAAACGAATCAGTTGGTCCATTTCTAAGTGTAGCCTCTGAAGCTAGCACTTCTTTAACCCATTCAATAAATGTATAAAGTCTTAAAATACCTACAAAATGATTAATCTTTATTAAATACAAAATACTAAATAGTAATTTAATACCTATTTATAATATTAAAAAATTAAATACCGGCGTCAGCCATATTTTCAACAAAATTGGCGTCTTCAATTGCGTCTCCAGCATCTGCTAGACAAAATCTCATACCATCAGCACTAAATTTATTGACCGCTTCTTCTAATGTCATAAAATTTCCATCTGATTTAGACATCTATCACAAATAGAACATAATATTAAACATTTAATATTTAAAATATAAACGATACATATAAAAAAAATCATTTTACCTTGGCTGAATTTAATAATAAATGTCCATTTGCTCTTATACTCTTTGGCCAAAGATCTGGCCGTTTAGCCCAAATGGCACAATGGTTGTATATAAAGAATGTTAAATGATTCTGAATCAAATCCTTGCCAGAACATCGTAAGTCTACTGGATACCAATATTCAAATTCGTTTTTCATAACATCCAAATATTTTTTATCAATTTTACATTGTTTAGGATAACTTTTATTATCCAAAAATATATAATCCCAAACTTCTGGAGTTAACTCCTCCGGCCTAAAGTGAAAACATAATAAATTGTTTTTTTTTAAAAACAGGTACAAACATTTTATACATTTGGAAGTTGTTATTTAAACAACAAATATTGCATTTTTCTTTTAACTATTGATAACTAACATTTAACATTAACCTGAAAATGATTATTTACACTGACTCACTTGATATTATAACTATTTCCATTTTCTCCTTTGAACGTCCCTTCTTGTAGAAAATGAGCAATAGTATAATATGCCATATAAATGGTGGAATCAGATAGAGACTCAATTAACCAATATTCGTCCCATGGCAATTTTGTTCCTTATATTTAAATAAATTGTATAATTAATTTGCTAAAAGTGGAATTGAAATAGAAAAAATAAAATATGATTTCATTACCTAATCCATAAGTTCTAGAACAAGCATATTCATGTAACCAGTTTAAACACGAAGTAAAGTTTTTCCTAACTTCTTCGTGGTAAGTATTCATGCTCTTTAATGCCAACTCTGCAGCTGCTTTCCACTCCGATTCACCATAATCCAAATACCATTGATCGCATAAAGCAATAACACATTCATCGCCAGACCTATAAATCAGTAAAAATATACTTCTGAAATTACATAATTCAAAATGTTTAGCATACCTAGACATTATGGTTTTTTCGGGTTCATAATAAATAACAGCTTCTTTGGAGTCTGTGAGTTTTTTTTGTAAAGCTTTTTTAACATCTTGCACTTTTTGTCCTTTGAATTCTCCAACTATAAGTATCTGAAATTTAAAATTAATTAAGAAAACAAATAATCCAATAATTTTAACTCAACTAAGACTCACCCCTTCATAAAATGCTTTTAAGTAAACTTTCTCTTTAGCTATTTGTAATTTTTCTTTATCATTTTGACTTTGAATTTTTAATTCATCATACACTGTTACAGCACATAAGTTTCCAAAGTCTGGGATTTCAATAATAGGGATCTAAAAGAAATTACTCGTGAACATGATATATTTTTTTTAAACACTATTATACATATTATGTAGATTTTGCGTAGTAAAATATATTAAAAGTAATTTTAAAATAATATTTATTGATCCTGTTTAAAATCTAACAAAAATTACTCACAGGTTCAAATGGAAGAACCATCTCATCAGTTATATTATATTTTTCACGGAATGCCGGTTTCTTTTTTAAATCAGTTAAAGCTGCGTAATCATCAGGTGAATCGGAAGGAACGCTTGTAACAACTCCAGTGCCTTTATCAGGCTTAATCGATAACATTGGTAGGGTATAAATAATGTCATTAAAACTAAGTGGAGCGTTCAACTTTGCACCTAAAATATCCTACAATAAGTGTAAGTGACACTATTATTGAAATATAAATGGTTTATTGTTTAAAATTACTTGTCCTTTTAGTTTGGTGATAATTTCATAGTCTCCATTTTTTGCTGTGAACCCTTGATATGACATGTTCTTTGCAGCTCTTTCACTACAAACGAAAATACTTTCGTCATTTAATTTAAAAGCAACATATTCCAAGTCAGGGTGTACCCAGCAATTAGTCTGACCATACATTGTCTCTGGCCGTAAAGTAGCAGCCACTAAAAATACTGGTTTATTTTTTAAAGACCTGAACAGATAATTTGTAAATTAAGCATATTTATAATTAATATATCATATAATATAAATAATATAGTATTACTTTTTGGCAAATTTGAGTTTTTCAGGATAGGGTTGAACTACTCTCATTTTAACTAAAGTATATTCTTGAGGACCAACGCCTTCGCCTTTAGATCGGTCATGGTCCATACACGGCTGTTTATCTTTTGGTGAAAATACAGTATACCGTTTTCCAAATTTAATTTTATTACTATCACGAAGGCGTAAAAATTGCCAACGAACAAAACTATCAAAAAATGGATTTTCATTCGTAGTTATGAATGTTCTACGCCAATCGACCTAAATATTAGAATCAAAACTTAGTGAAATTATAGAAATTGTACTAACATTTAATTTAACAGCCTTACATGAATACCAATACTCTTAAGATCGTTAACTGCTAATGGCGGAAAATAGTTTAACCACGTTAAAGGATCTTCAAAACTTCGGATTTGTTCATCATCTTCAAAACCCAAACTTTTCATGATTTGCCATTGATATTTTGCTTTACTGCCTTTTGCAATTGCTTTACTCTATACAAAAATTCCTATCAGTAAAATGTACAAGTTTTAAACATATTTATTGTATCTAATTGTAACCTTTTTGCCTTTACTCTTGTCCTTAATAATATCTGTATTTATTTCAACTTCTATTTCTTCTTCATCATCATCATCAGGAAAACGTGGTGGACAGCCAAATGTCTGAATTTCCCATTTCAATTTATCTGCACACGCCTTGATAGGCATACCAGTACAATGGAAACCAAACGGAAACAAGACTTGTTTACCTTTTAAACGTTGAAATCTGACCGCAAACTAAAATCAGTAAATTTGACACGTCGTTGATTTTTCTAATTTTGAGGAGATATTTAGAAAACAATCATACCTCGCATTTTGAAAGGGAAAAAGTATGCCCTAAATGTAGTCTGCCATTCATGTACGGAAATGGAAATGTGGCCAAATATTTGTCATCACCTTTCCTCTTGATATTCTTGGATGACGGTGCGTCGATTTCGTGAATTTTCTGTTCGTGCCATTGACGTTGGATCTCCTTTTCGATCTGTCGCAGGTACTCTACCTTAACGGTGCCTTTGCGGGTTTCGGTCTAGAAAATTACAAAACTTACAGTTACGAAAACGAAGAAGAATCCAATAATAATATTGTTCAACCGATACATACCATGACTGATTATACAAATGTCGACGGTGCTATCTCATAGGAGTAACACACCTGCAGCCAGCTCTAGTTTTTAACAATTCTCGAATAGGTAGGTATTGTTTTAAACTTGGAACTCCAGGGTACAGAATATGTACATCAGTGAATATGAAGTCTGAACTCTGTACGAGACACGAGTGTACAATGCGTAAGACTATCTGGTTGTGGAATGAAACGTGATAACAGTTACTGATAACGAGCACACTGCCGATTAGTGATAAACTGATAACAGGATTTTCCGGAAAGTCGTTGGATAAGATTACTACCCGGCCAATGGGCCAACTCCATAGATAATAATATAAGAATTTATTAATTATTTTGTAGTTAAAAATGTATAAAATGTTTAACTTTTATGGCTAAGGATTGAAAATTTAAAACAAGGCTCTGCGTAAATAGGTTATATATTAATTATTTTATTCACAATAATATCATCAAATATACTTGGTAATATCATAGGCTGACTGACCGTTTTCGCTCAGAATCGTTTTTCTTGTAGAATAATATTATATTATTGAATTCAAATTTAACAGCATCCATTACATTAACCCACTTGTAACCTACTGTACAACAGAGTGACATCCACTCATCCACTTTTTGTAAATGGTTTGATAAGAAAACGATTAAAAATACAAATTTGTATAGTTTGTTAAAATGTTTAACAGGAAATATGTAATGTTAAACAAAAATTAAGTTTGAAAATATTCCTATTTTTTTGTATTTGTAGTTTTTTATAAATTTTGAATAGATGTAAGTTAATTAAATATCTTATGACAGTAAATATTTTCACGTTAATTTTCCTACAATTTTTTTTTCCAAGTGTGACAGTACATAAGTGGAACTGGCTTTAGCACAAAAATAATAAATCACAATTAGGTACATAATATTATGTAAGCTTTTTATGAAATTGTATGTAAGTAGGTCACTATAGAAATTAGATAAACATTTTTTGTTTCTATCCTTCAAATGGTTTGCCGTAACATGTTAACTAATACCTAGTTAAAGAAATATAATCTTCAAATGAAATAAAACCTTTTAATGGGAGAGTCAGGATTTTATCGGAAACGGGAAAGGGCTAAGCCCAGGGGCGGAGTGGCCGGTCTGGAAATGGGAATTTTCCAGATGGCCTGGACCATACTATGGCCTGGTGGCCTGGCCATTTTGTTAGATTTTTTTTTTTTAATTTAATTTAATTTACAAAATATTAGTTAATGCTAAATGCTAAATGTGTCAAAAATGTGTGTCTATTAAACTATTGTATTACAAATATTATTAATGTAATAATAGAACATTGTAATAGCCTCGTACAATCGTATACTCGTATGAGAAAGCTTTGGATATAAAATTACAAAATATTTGGTACATAAATGTAGACATTAAATAAAATTAAAGCAATATTATATTGATATAGGCTGGTTATTTTTATAACATGACACCCAGATTCGACGTATTTTCACCTGTTGAACCGACAAGTTGTTTATCTGTACCCTTTTTCTGTAGACTGTAGTAGGACTGCAGAGTGGCGACGAATATAGCAATGCGCCAATGCCTAATGGCTAATAATAACTAATAATACTAATAATGTCTAAAATATTAGTATTTATAATAATATAATCAATATTAATGATAATACATATTAATTTTGTATTATTGGTCCCTTTACTTTGGTCATTGTTATTTTTATAAATAATATCTATAATAAGCCCAAACAAATTAGTCATTAGTGTTTGATATTTGTACACTGTTCACTTGTTGTTGAGCGTGTCGACAGTGTCGTTTATTCACGTTTTTCCTTTTATTAATCCAGCTGTTGTTAACATGTTAATTTGTTTGCTCTCTAATGAAAATTTAAGTTATATATTATTGATCGTACGATATTATATTGTAATTATGAATAAAAAAAGGAAAGGGGTGGCAGGAAGAGATCGCGAAAAAAACAAAAAATTACTTGCAAAATGTGCTGAAAAATGTAATCAATTAGATTCATTTTTTCTAAAAGGTATACCTACCTAAGAACTGTGTAATATGTTGTTATAATGTTTTAATTAAATATAATTTATTTGCAAATGCTTACCCGACATTAACTATAGCATATCAATATATTTTAACCCTCCCTGTTACGCAAGTTTCTTGTGAAAGGTCATTCTCAACATTGAAATATTTAAAAAACCGGCTGATAAATTCAATGACCAATGAACATCTTGAGTCTTTTATGCTAATGGCCATTGAAAATAAAATTCTCATGGAAATTGATAATAATATTATCATAAATGCAGTTGGTGAGAAATCTAAACTATTATTTAAATTATTATTATAAATGTATAAACCATTTTTAATTTTTATAATATTGTTTATAATTTATGTATTTATTTATTACTTATTACCTTATACCTACTATACCTAAACCATGAAAACACGATATATAATTATTAATTATTAATATTTCGTTGGTTTCAACTATTAAACTATGCCTACAAATTTTATTTTTCAGACATTCAGGTATTAGTAGTATATTAATAAAAGGTGGGCAATTTAATGAAAATAATTAAGTCTGGCTAGTTAAGTTAATTCAATTAAATTGCTTTCAGGCTTCAGTTAAATTTAAAAGTTAACAAAAAAAAAAAAATTAACTTAACTCATTGAAAAAAATTAATTTTTTTTTCAAGTTATAAATTGCACTAGAATTAAATCTACTTATATAATAGTTATGAAATAGGTGAATAGAAAAACAAAATTCGAGCGTAGAGAGAAAAAAATTTTTGGTGGGTGGCCTGGATAAATTTTAAACTCCCGGCCTGGATTTGGTTCCCACTCCGCCCCTGGCTAAGCCACAGAACAACCAAGTACATTTTACGTATTTCACTGTTAGAGTAAAATATTGTTTTGTATGGGCGTATGGCATTTAATTAAATCTCCACCAGTTTGGCGTCAAAAGATATTGACATAAACCGTGAAATGTGTCGTAATTTTTTCCTATTTTGTAGGTACGATCTTAAATCGTGGCGAAAGGGATGCTCCGCACCGAACTAAATATTTAGTGTTCAATGCTCCGTCAAAATGTCAATGATCGTCAAGGGTCAAAGAAAAGAAATATGCCAATAATATCATGGAATAAAATCAATTTTTTACGTTACACTCCATGATTTTTACGAGACTTCATTATAAACAACAGGTGGTACTGCATTGTTGTCATTGCATTTAGGTTATACATTTATAATCTATAATATAATCTATTGAAGACTACAATCCAAATATATTGAGTTGTTTTTGAAGTTTTGTGCCTATTGTGTTGCACCAAGTTAATCATCGTAGAAAAAAGATTAATCATAATCCGAGGGATATATACGTACGCATGCTCTTAAGTTGATTTTTTTAACGTAGATATTCGTGCACTATCACACGTCGACTGCCAATAATATTGAACATTATTTTTCCTCGCGAGCTGTTAACTTGTACGGGTGGACAGCACGACTCTTCTGCAGTGCATTTGGAGCGGAGAGCGCTACGTCGTCGGACAACGGAGAAATGTACGAACTACCTAGCCTGTTGAAAACGGCGTACTACACTTGCAACGAGATCGAGCGTAACAATTTTGACTTGTTGGAGGCACCGGACGTTGATTTTCGAGATTGTTGCGAGTCGCTGTTCGAAATTTTAAAAATCGACAAAAACCTAAACGAGGGCAACGATAGGCAGACCATGTTCAGCAGATCGCGATTCCCCGTCAATGACCAGAGGTTTGAACACATATGCGAAAAAGCAGCGTTGCACGGCCACATCGATTGCCTGAAACTTGCTCACGAGATCGGCGTCCCTTGGAGCAGTATGTTAGATTACGCCGAGGATATGGCGTGCGCAAAGCTGCGGGATCGGGCAATCTAGAGTGTCTCAGATACGCCTCGGAGAACGGGTGCCCCTGGAACGAGGATACGTGCAGCAGTGCCGCGGGAAACGGTCACATCGAGTGTCTGGTATATTCACGGGAGAACGGGTGCCCCTGGAACGAGGATACGTGCAGCAGCGCAGCGAGAAATGGTCACATCGAGTGTCTGGTATATGCACGGGAGAACGGGTGCCCCTGGAACGAGGATACGTGCAGCAGTGCCGCAGGAAACGGTCACATCGAGTGTCTGGTATATGCACGGGAGAACGGCTGCCGGTGGAACGAGGATACGTGCAGCAGCGCAGCGGGAAATGGTCACATCGAGTGTCTGGTATATGCACGGGAGAACGGGTGCCGGTGGGACAAGGATACGTGCAGCAGTGCCGCGGGAAACGGTCACATCGAGTGTCTGGTATATGCACGGGAGAACGGGTGCCGGTGGGACAAGAATACGTGCAGCAGTGCCGCGGGAAACGGTCACCTGGAGTGCTTGGTTTACGCATGGGAAAACGAGTGCCCCTGTAACGAGAAGACGTGGAACAACGCCGCGATGAACGGCCACCTAGAGATCTTGGTTTACGCACGGGAAAACGGGTGGCCGTGGGACGAGAATACGTGCAGCAGCGCAGCGGGAAACGGTCACATGGAGTGTCTGGTTTATGCTCGGGAAAACGGCTGCCCTTGGAACGAGGATACGTGCAGCAGTGCCGCGGGCAACGGTCACCTGGAGTGCTTGTTTTACGCATGGGAAAACGGGTGCCCCTGTGACGAGGAGACGTGCAACAAGGCCGCGATGAACGGTCACCTAGAGATCTTGGTTTACGCACGGGAGAACGGGTGCCGGTGGGACGAGAATACGTGCAGCAGCGCCGCGGGCAACGGTCACTTAGAGTGCTTGGTTTACGCTCGGGAAAATGGGTGTCCCTGGGACGAGGAGACGTGCAACAAGGCCGCGATGAACGGTCACCTAGAGATCTTGGTTTACGCACGTGAAAACGGGTGTCCCTGGGATAAGGAGACGTGCAACTGGGCCGTAAGGTACGGTCACCTAGAGTGCTTGATTTACGCACGGGAAAACGGGTGTCCCTGGGACGAGGAGACGTGCACCTGGGCCGCGAGGAGAGGACACCTAGAGTGCTTGGTTTACGCACGGGAAAACGGGTGTCCCTGGGACGAGAAGACGTGTGGCGGCGCCGCGTGGATGGGTCACCTAGAGTGCTTGGTTTACGCACGGGAGAACGGGTGCCCCTGGGACGAGTTAACGTGCAGCTCCGCCGCGTACCACGGTCAACTGGAGTGCTTGGTTTATGCACGGGAAAACGGCTGCCCTTGGAACGAGGATACGTGCAGTTGGGCCGCGAACAATGTTCAGATTGACTGCCTAGCTTACGCTCGAGAAAACGGGTGCCCCGGGAACGAGAAGTACGACGACTATCAACTAAATTATATTATTTGGAGGAAATAATAAAATAATTTAATATACATATTTACTATAATGATTTAAAAATGTTTATTTTTCAGTCCTATTTGACTACTCTATTTCCAACAATTAACTAGATTTGCCATTATGCAAACTATTCTAATTTTTTACATCATGTTCATGTAAGATGGATTGATCGAGCCATATCTTCATAATTGACACCATAGTTTAAATTTTAATTTTAATGTAACCTATTTGTTGTTTTAGTAATTAAAAAGTGGTTTATTTAAATTGCCTAAAATGTTTAAAAGTATTAAGTTGAAAAAATGTTTTTTTTTCACATAGAGTGTTTGGTATATGCACTGGAGAACATGTGCCCCTGGGACGAGCTTACGTGCTGCTTGGCTTGGATCGGTCATTATAGGAGCGTTTGGTTTATGCACGGGAAAACGGATGCCCCTGGGACTAGAACTACGACTTTTTGTTTTTAAAACGGTCTTTAGGAAAAAATATAATAATTTAATATAAAATCAATATACATATTTACTATAATGAATTAAAAATGTTTATTTTTCCGTCAAATAGACCACTCTATTTCAACAATAAGTCGCAACAATGAACTCGATTTGCATTCGACAAAATATTCGAATTGTTCACATCATGTACGATGGATCAATCGAGCCATATTTTCATAATTCAATTTACACCAGTTTAAATTCAATGTTACCTACTTGTTGTATCAGTAACTAAAAAGTGATAAATTTCCATTGCCTAACATCTTTTAAAAGTGTTTAGTAAAAATAAAGATTACTAGGTATAAAAATTACGAATTGAGTAAAAATAATTCCAAAGTGCAATACGTTCATATATTAAATAAGTACTTTATGCACTCTCAATACATTATTCATATTAAAAAAGGTGGGTGAGCGGATGTCGCTCTGCTGTAGGTACAGTAGGTTACTATAGTGGGTCACTGTAATGGATGGTGTTAAATTTGAATTCAATGATATAATATCATTGTATAAGAAAAACGATTTTGAATGGAAACGGTCAGACAGCCTATGTTCTATGACATTACCAAGTATATTTGATGATATTATTGTGAATAAAGTAATTTATACATAACCTATTTACGTGGAACCTTGTTTTAAATTTTCAATCCTTAGCTATAAAAGTTGAACATTTTATAAATTTTAACTACAAAATAATTATTAAATTTGATAAATTTTGTCATAATTTAAACTTTAAATGCTTATAAAAAAAAATTATGCCCATGTATTTTTAATATTTTTCAACTGCTATTGTAACAATATATCAGAAGCCTTAGATTACATTTTCACGTTTTTTACCCAAAAAATAAAATTTTATTGATGTTTATTGAAAAAAAAACTAAAAAAATAAAAACTGAAAATGTCCGTAAACAGCTCAAAATATTTGGAAAATGTTATCTTATATAGAAAATGATAATATAAACATTCAGTCAAAATGTCATGTACCTACGGTTATTTGTTTAAGAGTTGCACCAAAAACCAAAATTGATTTTTTCAAAAACAGATTTTCCGTAAAAATTTCCGTTTTTCTTTAATTAATTAATTTTTCTTTTGTTTTTCACGGTGCTTTTGAAAACTACTGGAAAATGTTTACTTTTGACCCCCCCCCTCTCCCCAAAGTACCAACTAGATTCTCTTTCCTATCAGAAAAGATACTGTTGAAGAAAATCTAAGCATTTTTACTGTCCTAAAAGGAGATGACTGACACAAAAATAAAAAAATAAAAAAACACACATTATTGTAAAATCAATACATTCATCGTACCACTCAGAATATAAAATTGAAAACTGATAATACTCGTAAACAGCTCAAAAAAAGTCAAAGTATTTAAAAAAAATCTATGATGTATATAAAATGAGAATATAAACATTCAGTATAATGTTCATGTATCTACAGTTATTCGTTTTTGAATTACAACGAAATAACAAAATCGCTACATGAGAAATCGAGTGAATATCCAATATTGTAAAAATATGAACTTCAAACGCTCATAAAAATTTAATTTGAGACATTTTTTTTTTGATAAAGGTAGATAAACTTATGAATAATCTTGTATTAAATTTTCAAACCTTAGATTTAAAAAGAAAAATTTTTATGAATTCTCAACTCAAAATAATTTGCTAATTTTCGTGATTCTTTCGTGGTTTGTCAAGATTTGAACTTTAAATGATTATTAAAAAAAATTGTGATTTAGGATTTTTAATAATTTGGAAACTGAAAATGTTCCTAAACAGTTCAAAACAAATCAAAATATTTTTAAAATTGTATCGTGCATATAAAATGAAAATATAAACAATCATTGAAAATTTCATGACTATACGTTCATTTGTTTTAAAGTCAAAAATTGTTTAGCGTAAAAATTCCCGTTTTTCCTTAATTTTTATGTTGTTTTTCCCGGCGCTTTTCAAAACTATTAAGAATTTTAAAATTTGACCTCCCGAATACACTAACAAGATTAACTTTCCCATCAAACAAGAACTGTTGAAAAAAATCGGAGTAGTTTTACTGCCCAAACCGTGATGACAGACACAAAAAAAAAAAAAAAAATAAAAAAAAAAAACACACATCATTGTAAAATCAATACATTCATCGCTCCGCTCAGAATCTAAAACAAATATTTTCGAGTTACTCTACTACGCCAACACGTAAATGGATAGTGCGTGTATTGATCTTCGATTAGGTAGGTACACTGAAGTTATAACTACTTTCAGAAAATGACAACATCAGTAAGCCAAACTGATAAATTTTAATTATGATGCGATAGAACTGAACGATTAGTTTACAGTGTCAAAATTAATCATCCCATTGCCAAAATGACACAATCAATTTCGTCGATTTGATTATATTATAAAGTTGTGACGTAGTTAATTATAGATAGGTACCTAATAATAGTTACAACTTACAATAACTTTTGAATAGCGAGCCAAGACCTTATGTCTGAATTATGATATTAATATTATTTTATAATACATAACTTAATAACAGCAATCAGTTAAAATTCACTAACTATTTTGTATATTATATATATCTATAGATAGGTACTAAACACCTGCAAGGGCTGAGCCGGCCCGACTCTGCAGTCCTCACAAAGCCCGGCTCGTAGTGACCTTGGACCGGGTCGGGCCTTTGAAATAAAATAAAGGGTTGGACCGGGTTTTTTAAGTCTTGGAATTTTATTCCGGGCCGGGCCTGGGTTTTTTTTTGTACATTTTTTTCGGGCCGGTCAATGTTCAGAGACTTAACGGGAACGTAGTTCCTTTTTCATCTGCAGAAGGAACACATTGGAATTTTGTTCAGTTTTTTAGAGGAACATGAACCATTTAATTTATACTTATTTTCGTTCGTTTATTCTTAAATATAAGAAATTTAAATAATTTTTAGAGCAAAAGTTTTTTAATATTTTTTTTTTAGAAATTATAAAGAGATTATAAAGAGCCATATAATCGAACGTATATACGACAATTTAAACAATGTTTACAAAATGTTAAGTTAGTCACTGTGGTCTTACGGTCTTCACCTGTATGAAATAATAAAATTAAACATTTTAAAAACAAAATAACTACACAATTAAACAATTAACCCCTTCATGCATGAATTTTTATTTTTTTCCGAAAAAAAATGTACTTATGTAAAAATACATCAGGATAATAAGAAAAATGTTTAAAAAAATATTCAAGTTAAACTTCCCCTAAAAAATGACTATAGTTTAATTTGTGCCAAATATGGCACAATGAGCACCAATAGTACATTTGTGCCATATACGGCCACCATGCATTAAATAGTACAATTTTTATTTGTGCCATATTCGGCCTTTATGCATTTAACATTACAATTTTTATTTATGCCATCTTGGAAACATGCACCCAAAATATGTTTTTGTAATTATTGATAGGTACTCTTGCAACTGTCCAAGTGACCAGTGGCGCAACCAGGGGGGTTTAGGGGTTGTACCTCCCCCCCCCACATTGTTTTCTAGTTGCGACACTGCAAGTGATATTTATGCATTTTCAAATTTATTCAATAAAAATAACTATCTGGAATATTCCATCTGGAATTTCTTTAAAGTAGCGAAGTTGATGATAAAATTTTGAAGTTTTCATTTTTGAAGCTAAATAAAAGTATAAAAAAAAAATAGTGATATTAGATTGTATGCATGTTGTGCCATTTGTGGCACACAATAACATTATGTTATGTTTCAATTGAATGCATGTTGTGCCATATATGGCACACAATAAGTTTATGATATATTTCAATAAGTATAGTACTTAGAAATCTAAACTTACTTTTATTAGATTCACAACAAAATGTACTACAAGGTAGTATTTTTTTTTTCTGAAATCGGTAGTATCAATTTTTTGTAATGATAACATGAAATGAGTGGTTATCACTCCGCACGGAAATAATTTTTTCAGTTGTTTATTTTTCAAAATTAGTTCGTAATTTTACCGCTAGATAGACGTACCTTACATCAAAATTGTTCGCTTTTTTGTGCCGAATCTGTCCATCTATGCAGTAACGTTGTAACTTTATTTTCAAAGCTATAAACTACGAACAACTAATTTGTGCCATATATGGCACAACATGCATGAAGGGGTTAAGGCCCCTGCAAACCCTATTAATTTTTTATCAAAACGACCTTAGCGACTGACGAAAGTTAAAGTACTTCTAGTGGTTCGATTTAAAAAATGTAAAGATGTTTTAATTTGTCAACAAGTTAACTTTGAATCGGTCGGAGAATATTTTTTATATTTTAGATATTTTTTAATATATTCAATATTAAAAAGGTGGATAAGTGGATGTCGCTCTGCTGTACAGTAGGTTACAAGTGGGTCACTTTAATGGATGGTGTTAAATTTGAATTCAATGATATAATATCACTATGTAAGAAAAACGATTCTGAGCGAAAACGGTCCGTCAGCCTATGATATTACCAAGTTTATATTTTGATGATATTATTGTGAATAAAGTAATTTATATATTTGCCTTATTTACGTGGAACCTTATTTTAAATTTTCAATCCTTAGCCACAAAAGTTATACATTTTTAACTACAAAATAATTATTACATTTTAAATTTGATACATTTTGTCAAAATTTGAACTTTAAATGCTTATAAAAAAAATTGTGCCTATGTATTTTCAATATTTTTCAACTTCTATTGTAACAATATATCAGGAGCCTTGCATAAAATGTTCATGCTTTTCTACCCAACAAATAAAATTTTATAGAAAAAAAAACTAAAAAAAGGTGATGATAGACACAAAAAAAATAAAAAAATGCTGGGTAAGTGGATGTCGCTCTGCTGTACAGTAGGCTACAAGTGGGTCCCTGTAATAGATGGTGTTAAATTTGAATTCAATGATATAGGTAATGTCATTGTATAAGAAAAACGATTCTGAGCGAAAACGGTCCGTCAGCTTATGATATTACCAAGTATATTTGATGATATTATTGTGAATAAAGTAATTTATATAATATAACCTATTTACGTGGAGTCTTGTTTTAAATTTTCAATCCTTAGCCATAAAAGTTAAACATTTTATACATTTTTAACTACAAAATAATTAATAAATTCTTATATTATCTCTGGAGTTGGCCCGTTGGCCGGGTAGTATAATCTTATCTAACGACCTTGCCGGAAATTCCTGTTATCAGTTTATCACTAAAAATTGTGCATATATATTTTCAATATTTTTCAACTGCTATTGTAACAGCCTTCTATTAAATTGTCACGTTTTTCTACTCAACAAATAAAATTTTAATGATATTTATAGAAAAAAAAAATTAAAAAAATTAAAAAATTGAAAACAGACAATGTCCGTAAACAGCTCAAAAAGTGTCAAATTATTTTCAAAATTTTATCGTGTATAGCAAATGCTAATACAAACATCCAGTGAAATTTTCAAGTATCTACAGATTTTAGATTTAAAATGAAAAATTTTTATGAATTCTTAACTCAAAATAATTTGCTAATTTTCGTGATTTTTCCGTATTTTGTCAATATTTGAACTTTAAAAACTGTGACTAAGGATTTAAAATTTTTTTCATCTGCCTTTGAAACAATAACCTAGGAGCCTTCTATTAAATTTTCAAGCTTTTTTACTCAATAGATAAAATTTTATTGATATTTGTAGAAAAAAAAAACTTAACAAAATTGAAACTGAAAATGTCCGTAAACAGCTCAAAATAAGTCAAAATATTTGGAAAATGTTATGGTGTATAGAAAATGCTAATATGAAATTGAATGTTTATTCAGTCAAAATTTCATGTACCTACGGTCATTTGTTTTAGACATATACACATAAACCAAAATCGATTTTCTCGAAAACAGATTTTGCGTAAAAATTCACGTTTTTTCTTAATTTTTCTTTTGTTTGTCACGTCGCTTTTGAAAACTATTAAGAATTTTAAAATTTGACCTCCCGAATACACTAACTAGATTAACTTTCCCACCAAACAAGTACTGTTGAAAAAAATCGAAGTAGTTTTACTGCCCAAACCGTGATAACAGACACAAAAAAAAAAAATAAATAAATAAAAAATAACACACATCATTGTAAAATCAATACATTCATCGCTTCGCTCAGAATCTAAAACTTATAAATTTATAAAATGTAAAATATTTATTCTGGTCAAGAATTTGCTAAAATTGAAAAAGTGCTCCGACCGATGGAAAGTTAACTTGTTTATCAACACAAACATCTTTACATTTTTTTAAATCAAACCACTAGAAGTACCTTAATTTTTGTCAGTGCGACGGCTATTTCACGTCCATAAATTGGTTTTATAATGACTTTAGATGACTTGTGCACGTGCGTGCGTGCAACCATAAATCAGATAAGAAATGACAATGAAGTGTAAATTTATGTGTTTCGCGGGTGATGGTAGGGACACACTAATGATCATTTACTACACACACAAAGACGATCAGTTATCGCGGGAAAGAAATAATAATTGCCTAAACACAACTCCTTAAAAATGACACATTTGCAGCGTTGACTCCAAAAACCGCACACATTTAATAGGTTAAAACCGCACAATTTAAAAAATTGTCGTATCCAAAAACCGCACAGTTATGATTTTGACCCCAAAAAGGTCAATAAACAAAAAACACATATGTATATGTATAATTAGTTATTTGTTCTCATTATTCTCACAGTTGCATCAAAAAAAAATGTATACATTTAAACATTTTAAATATCAATTTTAAAAAAAATGTCAACTTAAAAATGTATATATTCAATAATTTTAAATTAAATAATTTTAAAAAAATGTAAAACGAAAAATGTATATAGGTATATTCAAAAATTTTAAACATTAATTTAAAAAATAATTAAAACTTTCAAAGTTTGATTGGCTGAAACCGACTGCCGACGTTTTTTTAAAACTTTATGCGATGTCCGTCACGTAAAAATTCTTCCCAAAATTGAAACAATAGTACATATAGTACATATCATATAATCTTATCTTTTCACTATTTTCACTAACAATAGTGTGCGGTTTTAACTCACTATAAATGTACGGTAATTTTTTTTACAATGACCGATAAGCTGTGCGGTTTTTGGCTATCGACCTTTTTAGGGCTAAAATCAAAAGTGTGCGGTTTTTGGATGCAACCATTTGCAGGGGCCTTAAACAATTTATTACTAAAAATTATTTTAAAACTATTAAAAAAACTACTGAGGAACGAAAAATGTTCTTTAAGACAGTAACGAGAACGATTTAGTTCCTTTTTTACTGCAAGATGAACGTGAACGTAAATTAATCCTTTTATAGAAACTTTCCAAGCACTGAGTATAGATAATAAGTAGGGCCCGGATTTAAATGCACATAAAACCATACAAATATGCTCTAAAAAATAACCAAAAATGCCCTTAAAAATGCCATATATTTTTTTTTTACAAATTGTAATTTATAAATGAGATTTAATTATTATTTATTATTTTATTAAAAAAAAACTGAAAATTTGAAGTATTGACTGCTATGATGTTGCTGTGATGTAACACGAACTGACTGATTATTTGTTATTTGACCGAATATGGGTGACGCTCCACAGTAATCATAATAAATTAAGATAAAATAAAAACTGAATCGAAAAAAAAATTGACTATGTGTATGGTAAAACCCGATAAACTATCTTAAATATCAAGAAAATAATTCATCTTTGGATAATATTTTGAATAGGCTAAATTGCATATCTATATTGAACAAATGTGCATTATAAACCAACAAAATGACCCAATAATGCTTAAAATTCTCCAAAGATGAAAAAACGTCAAAAAATGCAAAATTAATAATAACTAATAAATGACTATTACTAATAAATTAAGTAATAACTAATAAATGACTATTAACTTATAACTAATAAGGCGCGAAGGAACATTTTTACACTCAGACAGGAGCGATGAATGTATTTCATAAAATGTAATTTTTGTGTTTGTCATAATCACTTTTTGGAGTGATAAAAATTATTTAATCTTCAACTTTGAGGGTACTTTTAGTAAGATATTCGGGAAAAACTGCATTTTTTAAAACAGTTATATTAAATATAAATTTAATATTTATTTAAATATGAATATTGTTTTATTGTTATATTTTTGTTAAATACACAATATTAAATATATATGTAATGTGTAAATGTGTAATTGAGCATGGCCGTGATGTTTTAAATAAATAAATAAATATTTAAAGTTTAGACGAGCGGAGTAGTAGACCAAGGTTTTGTCGGACACCCCTGTGCTGTACCACTCCATTTCAGCCAACTATACTTAATAAATACTTATACCTACTCACAAACTCTATTTTTATGCATCTAAATAAACCAACAAATATTCTGCTTTGGAATAAAGAATTAAAAGTGCACGTGATCGTTGTATAAAGTTAAAAAGTTCTAGTTAAAATAACAAATAAAAAAAAAATTTAAAAAACGTTGTTTTTAACCACACAGTTTCTGTAAAAAAAAAATATATTTTTTCAAAAACGTAATAATTGATATTATGTTAAAAGGATGCATTCGGGATAATAATATTATAATAATTTATTGTTAGAACTTAAAATGTTTAGTGGGTTATACTATCGTAAACAATTGACGAAGCACGAAGGACCATTATATTGTATTAGCTAAATATTGGATCAAACCGTTTTCTTGGTACAATTATATTTCCATTTCATGTACCCACATCTAAACGGTTTTCACGAAAAATGCCAGAAAAGGACTACGGATGACCACGATGACCACACTTTTGACGACATTGCGATACCTGGTACACCGGGTGTCCTGCAACAGTTTTGTCACATGTCTCGCAACATATAATTCAAAAATATGTACAGGGCACTGATAGTAGTATAAATGTATAATATATTAGCATCCGAGTTATAAACTGTACCCTGTTTTTGTGGACACACCGTATGTATATCACTGAAAAGCACTGAAATCTTCGCTAAAATATTACACAAAAAAATCTTATAATGTGAAAAAAAATTTATTTACTTTTGAAAAGTGTTAGTTTATTATTTTGTATATTAAAAATGTGGGTATGTATAATGCATACAAAAACTAATGGTTATTTTTTTTTATTTGATCGAATAACCCTTTTTTCTTGTTTGTTTTTTATAAAATTGAACATAATATTATGTACATTGGAATTTAAAATAGCAGTTCAAATCTAAAATGCTTGAAACATGTCAAAATAGGCGATATAATATAATTGCATCTAAATGAAATTTTAAATTTTTATCCGTATCTTTTGAATTCGAACATGGGATATAATATTTTACGACTAACCGGCGTGCCATAGGCTGCTTCTCCATCCGAAATCCAAGCTAAGGATTTCAAACACTTTGGTCAAAACGCTTGGCTGTAGTTTATTGTTGTAATATAATTTTACTAAAACCATAATAATACCTTTTTTTACATACCCGCGGCGGTTATACCTAAATTGCCTATTCAACGCGCCGTGTAATAATTTTAACCATAATAATTTTATATTAATATTAAAATATCATTGACTATAATTGGTATTCATAACCATAAACAAAAAAAAAAATACGTAGAAACATAATATCATTAATTCATTCATTATATTCATGCAGACAGAGAGCTTTAGTGAGAAATCGTAATACAAGATTTCACCATTCGAATATTATGATATTTACCAACTTCACAAATTATACGAAGAAAAGCCATCTAATAGTATATTAGTATGTTGTACCACTTGTACCTACATGACACGTGTGGGTACTACGTAAGAGTCAAGGGGTGGTAGGTCATTCAACAAATTAATTGCCCCATAAAATATTTCACTTCGCCACGCCACTGCGGCCGCCCGTAACTCCCGAGACGATGAAATTTTTGTAATAAAATTCTTATTTTAAATACACTAGACAACCATCGTAACACGTGTGGATAAAGCATAATCATATTAATATTTGCGTAATTATATCGATTCTCAGTTCGTGTATGCACTTCTCAACAATTCTATGGATGCGCCTGACCTTCTATCTCAAGTTCTATTTAAAGTTCCCTCTCACAGTGTTCGCAATCATACTCCTTTCTATATTCCCAATGCACAGAATTCTTAGGTCTGCCCGTATAGTTTGATCTTTGCCCTTTAATTGTTTATGGTTAACTTCGTTATTTACTGTTATACTTATATTGTATTACTTAGTTGCACTTTTGTTACTATTATATTATAATATTATGTATCTTTTCACTCTTTTGTAAAACCCGGCTGGCGTATAAAAAATAAAAAATGATCAATGAATTATAGTATTTAGCAATGTCTGTTTTCATGACAAATGCGATCACAATAACAGTTTTAGTGAATATCTAATAATGCGTTAGCTTTCTTTTTTTTGTAAATATTCTATTGTAGGTCGCCGACAGTAAAGAACTTGACTGATTACTACGGTTGTCCGAGTGACGACTCTGATAGAGTCTTCAGTCTTACAAGAGCTGCCTAGGTGGTTGGTCGTAATAATTTAATAATTTCATGAAATTCAAAAGTTCCTATAATAAATTACTCTCCGGCACATTCGAGTGTCATCAAATTGGGTAAATAAAGTGAAGCTGTGCCGTATAATAAACTTATGTGAAATACGGTACTCAAATACAATCAGTATGATTTAAACGTGTTTAAGCTTAAAAATTACATCCGACAAAAAATAAGCAGTTCGAACAGATTCGGTTGGTCGGACAGTTGTTTTGAAGATGGTAAAAAAAACATATTTACTAAATTATTGAAAATATTTAAGTGATCTACATAAGTAAAAAAGTTAATTTCAGTGTTTATCCGTCGAACGAGTGGGGAAAATGTCTCTTTGTCTAAATAAAGTCGCGCATTTTAAAATTTCTCTTAAACAGTTTTTACATAATATATTATTAATATTTAAATTAAATTAACTTATGAGCCATATATGAGGAGAAATATTGAATTCAATTTTCATGTCAACATTTCATGTCATTTTACGAACTTTTGTGATTTTGAAGAATGAATTTGCTAAATTATACATAATTACTTTTAAGTTATAATAAAAAATCGTTCTTATTATGTATCTGAAAATATTTTTAAATAGCTAGAAACATGATGTATGAGGTTACTTTAAATTTGAATAATTACAATATTTAAATACAATTCTATTACATTTTCAAGCTTTTTGTTAGAGTGAACATTTTTGTACCGATGTTTATAGAAAAAAATCGAAAATATCAAATGTCTACAAATACTTCAAACCCAGTCAAAATATTTTGATATAATAAATTACATTGCTATGTATGGAAAATGCTAAGTAGTAAAAATTTGGTAGTAAATTTGGTATTTCCGAGAAGATTATTCGTTTCTGAACCGTTTGATGAGAAATTATTATATTATTATAATTATTATTATTATTATTATTATATTTGGGACTTCTATACACGCCAGGGAATAATACATATTTAGATAAAGTAACTTAGAACAAGTTCAATGATCGAATTAAATTATCGTAATTCGTAATAATAATAATAATAATAATACATTCACATAATTCGAAATATAGCCATAGATTTTTTATTTTTAATATTATTATTATATAATGAATATTAATGATCATTAAATAATTACACTAAACAATTATTCATTCATTGTATCTATTATATTATTAACATCAACACTAACGATTTGATTTCAAAATAAAATTCCGTAAGTAAGTATCAAATACTAAGTTTTACAGCTGTATACTATTGCACTACTAGCTAAATCACGAAAATATTTTAAGAAAAGTAAAATAAATTTAAAAGCCCACAACACAATGTTACATTAGACTGTCGTCTTCATCACCAAAGTTTTTGCTTTTCATTTCGATCAACGTTTTTATGATCGTTGGCGTATCTGTAACAAATCAACAAATAATATTATGAAATTAAAGAAATTAAAGACACTAATAATATTATAGATGTCAATTTTTTATCGGATAAACCTATACTATACAGTTCAAAACTAAGATTTTCTGAACTAAATGTACCCAGTTTTGATAAATTATGCTATACAATTAATGTGCTTTTTTAAAATGTGCCTATAAACATTCCTAAATGTAATTCCTTCTGCGAACAATAAATTGGTAAACAATATGTATCAAATTAATAGAAAAACTACTTTTGGATCACACAGTGTATAATAATTAAATAATTGGAGCAAAATTCTGTAAAAAATGTAATATTAATTTAGATGTTTTTAAAAAATTTAAAGATTTGCAAAAATTTGTTTTTAATTTATATTTTTGATTTATTTTGATAAGGCGAGTTGACAATAACATACTTTGTTCTGCTTTCTTATTACTATCAAACAATGGTAGTATATAAATCATTACACCTCTCAAAGCGTAAATTCATTAACTATTATTTTGTAATTTTAAAATGTAAATTTAAAAAGTGGGTAACGCTCGTCTGTACATTACTATACATTAAGTATCTAGACAGTTACTTTAATGGATATGTTAAATTTGAATTCAATGATATAAAATTATTGTACACGTAAACTGTTTTTATATATTTTTTAGATTTTTTGATTACAGAATGAAATACTTATGTGGAACCTTTGTTTTAAAATTTTAATCCTTAGCTATAAAAATTGAACATTTTATACATTTTTATACACAAAATAATTTGTAAATTTTGTCAACATTTAAACTTTAAATGCTTACAAAAAAAATCTTGCCTATTTATGAATTTTAAGTACCTACAGTTAATAGTTTTTGAATAACAACAAAATAAGAAAATCGTTCTATGAAAAATCGAGTGAATATCCTGCAATGTTGTAAAAATGTGAACTTCAAACTCTCATAAAAATATATTTTGTCCTTCTGCTGCAAATTTTTTTTTGATAAAAGTAGCCAAACTTATGAGGAATCTTGTATTCAATTTTAAAATTTTAGATATATAAAGAATAATTTTTATGAATTCCTAACTCAAAATAATTTACAAATGTTAGTGATTTTTATTTTTTACAAATTTTCTCAAAATTCTAACTTCAGTTGCTCATAAAAATGTATCATGAATAAACGCTCAATTTTTTTTATAAAATTCCACTTCAACAACTTATGAGGAACCTTTCATTATATTTTCAAGTTTTTGATCGAGCGAAAATTTTATTATCGACCTGAGTTTAAAAATAAAACTAATACAAATCGAAAATGTTATGCCTATAAAATATAGCTCAACATAAGTCAAATATTTGAAAATTTTGTGGTGCATAGAAAATGTTACTATAAGCATTCAGTGAAAATGTCCATATCTTCGGTATTTTTTTTAGAGTTCGGCACACCAAAAATTAAAATCGATTTTTCGAAAACCTATTTTGCGCAAATAAAAAATAACGAACAACGATATAATTACCGAATCACGGTACACCGGTGCACTTAAAATACCGAAAATACTTGATATTGGTATGTTTTAAATAATACAGATGTACCGTAACTATACCGCCAGCCTCAGGTTAACCCCGACAAGTTTTATATAGATTAGACATTTTTGTACCTGAATCCATGTACGACGTATCATAGCTTTCTGGTATCACGATCGATCGTCCTAACCTAGGACCAAACCAGAGAGCCGTGTTCTTCGATTCACTCCTTCTGCCAATCCTGGGAAACGGAATGAGTCCTTCTCGTTTATGACTTCTCAGTTCCCGTTGGGTGTCGTCTAAAAGATACGTTACAACGATGACCGTCAGCCAAACGAACTAATAATAATATAACACATCACGTATTTAACGTAGGTAATTAAAAACACATACACAAATTGTCCATTTGTAAAGCAGAGTTGATACCAGACCTCCCGACTCTAGGAAATGGTATCAATCCTGCAACCGCGGATTCCCTCCTGTCTCTGCTATTGTCTCGCTTATACTCGTCACTGTATTCTGAATCTGAAAAAAAAAATATTTTACGTAAAGTTTATCAAAAGACCCGTTTGAAGTGTCGTAACACCAAAATTTCGAAAATATTTATTATCAGAGAGGTACGAAAACAATTAATGATTGTTGACAATAGTTTATTATGATAATATGAAACGATCCGATTATTAATTATAATTGTGGGCACTGCGTAATATCCAACCTTAAGATTATGTGTGTTTTCTTTTAGGTTTTTAAACACAAGTTTAAACTAAAAACCGTCGTGTCCGTCCGTTAGTTATCAGTGCATGCCTGAGCATAAACGAGTTAAAAAATTAGTTAAGTTAATTTTTACTTTTTTACTTAACTTTTTAAAATTTAATTGTTCTATAATTTAATTTTTAACTTGATAAAAAACGAGTTACTTTTAATCAAATTCAAGTTACGATAATTTATAAATAATTAAATATAATATATATAATACAATTATTATTGATAATACATGTTGCATAAACATTTACTTTTTATTATTTTAAACTATATTATTGGCTATATATAAATTTAAAAAAATAAACAAATATAAAACTTAACTTAAATTAATAAGTTAATTGTAAGTTTTCATACAACTATTAACTTACCTGAGTTATAAAAAAATTAGAATAACTATTAACTATAATTATTTTAAAATATTTTCTTAAACAATTTAACATAACTCAAATAAAAATTATCATTAACTTGCCCAGGCTCGGAATTAAGATATAGTGAATTACTATTGTGGATTTTAATAGTAATTACTTATTGGCTAGTGCGTAAGTATTTTATATCGATTCAAACTATCCAAAATATTTAGGTTACCAAGTTATTTTTAAATTGTATAATATCGAATTATAGTTTGTTTGTTGTATCAAAACTAGTTTAGAAACCGGGAATTTAGCTCCCCGCCGAGTGAGCTTCCCTAACTCTTTTACTTTTAGTAAATAGTAAGTTACAGTGTGTCAGTGTGTATGATTAAGGAAAGAGTTGTTCCATAATAAAGTTTGGCCTTCTGTGTCTGTTATTGTCTCTATTATATTCGCCACTGTTTTCTGAGACTAAAAAAAAGAAACGTTTAATATATTAAAAGACTTGCCTATATGATTTGTACCGTAACCAAAATGTCAACGAAATTAGATATTTATAATCATTTTTATAATTAATAATTTAATCAATATGGAATAAACAATAATTCAAATTTTAATTATAATTATAAGCAATAGCCTTAATAATGTTATGCAGTGTTTCCTTTTGAGTTGTAAGTCTTATATTGAAAATTACTTATTGTATAAAATGTTTGTATAGATTGTAATTATTCTTTTCATAAAAAAAAAAAGTCTTATATTACGATTGCTGATATTAAGATAGGATTTAGAATTAAATAAATAATAGTATAGTGGTTGTATTAAAAGTAAACTCATACCAGTCAGCATTAAAAAATAGGAATCGAAATATGAGTTTTCATTAAACAGATTAATATTAGCCAAAAATAAAAAAATCGGTACTAAAAATAAATACGTGTTATTATTTACAAATATTAAGATATTTAATTTATTTAAGCTTATAATATATACATAAGCATGTTCAAGTTGCCAAATTATTTAAACAATTTTACGTGTATAGAATTATACTTTATTAAATACATTTAGCTTCTTATAACGGAATTGCTCGGTACCAACTGATTTACAGTGAGACTAAAATATATGGGATATAGGTTGTATGGGACTGTTGTTATTTTCTGCTCTAAGAAGATTTCCTTCTTAAAGAGGCTCCGTTATAAGGAGGTTTTACTGTATATTATTTAGTATTTTTGTGTATTTAAAAATTATAGACCGAATAAAGTTATTGATTCACAAACAATATAAAAGAGCTGTTCGTACACAGCTTTGGTGCACTATTTAATAATATTCCATCATTTGGTATTTATACCGCAGGTAGATACACCATAAGTATGCTCATCCCCATTTTATCCTTTGACAAAGTATTTATTCAAATTTTGATTTTTCGTAATCTCAACGTTTACTTAAACGCTTAGATTTTTTTCCGCTGTCTATTTAAAGAGTATGGTCTTGTGTTGACGTAAACTTACTATTCCTTAACGAGAACCACCCTTTTTAAATGTAAATTAATTGCTAAGCAGACCATTATTTTATAAACGGTGCAGATAACTATTTCATCTAAATCAAAATTCGAACGAGAATTCTTGTTCATACTTTTATTAGACTTAAGAATAAGGAAAACGATCCTTAATAACGGTTTTACATAAAATATGAAATATATTATGTAATTTATTTAGTCTAGTAGGTATACTATTGTTACAGGTACTCTGGCAGACGGTAATTATTACAAGTTATCTAATTTAGGGCGAGTAGTTTATGAGTTATAACTTATAAGTATTTAAAGTTTAGATGGGTGGTACGGGGTTGCCCCGCAAAATGTTTGTCCACTACTCCGCTTGTCTAAACTTTAAATAGGTACTTATAACTCAATAACTCATATAAACTATAATCGTCCTGAATTCGATTTTTATTTATCAAAATAGTTAGAAAAATATTCTGCTTTGGAATATGAAATTAAAACTCTATGTTGTTATTCAAAAAAGTAAAAAAATTAAAAAAATATAAGGATACAAAATATTTTAAAATATGATTTTTTTTAATAAAAACGTTGTTTTTTAACAACTTGCAACTATGTAATAGTATATTGTGTGACAAGGGTGGGAAGTGAGCTATTTCAGTTGCGGGCGACGTGTGCGGCACGAGCCACAGGCGAGGGCCACATTTCGCCCAAGACTGAAATTGCTTTCCCGCACGAGCTACACATACTACTTATTGTCACGTCTCTGCCTTCATCGATCACGGCAAAGGTAATTCAGGGATCTATGCAACAACTAGACTATAATTATACACGACAACAATATTTCATGAAAGAAACGATTTGGTTTTATTTACTTTAAGCGTCACGCATGGAGGTTATAATATGATTATAAGATGTAATCAAAAGTTTATGTTTTTTAAGGACCGATGTATAGATATTAGATTTCAGTGTCCGGTTGTGCAGGGGATACGCGCGTGGTATGTGCGACCAGCACTTTTGAGGATTTCCTCTTCAGCCCCCCCCCCTTCCACACTTTTTGGAATTTCCACTTTACCGCCCGGCACTATTAGGGATTCCCATTTTACCCCACCCGCTGGATGGAAAAAGGACGCTTTCCAACGCTTCAACAGCTATCGAAAACAAAATAACTTTCGGTGGAGGCCTGACAAAATAGTATATTGTGTGGCAAGGGCGGGAAGTGAGCTATTTCGAGGGCCCTATTTCGAGGGCCGCATTTCACCCAAGACTGAAATTGCCTTCCCGCATGAGCCACACATACTGTTTTTTGTCACGCCTCTGCATTCTTTAATCACATAAAAGGTAATGCAGGGATCTATGCAACAACTAGACTATAATTCTACGACAACAATATTTCATAAGACTATGAAAGAAACAATTTGGTTTTATTTATTTTAAGCGTCACACATGGAGGTTATAATATGATTATAAGATGTAACCAAAGATTTTTGTTTTGAAGGACCGACGACCGTGGTATAGATTTCAGTGTCTGTTTGTGCAGGGTATACGCGCGTGAAATGTGCGCGCAGCACTTTTGGGGATTTCCACTTTACCGCCCGGCACTTTTGGGGATTTCCACTTAACCACCCGGCACTTTTTGGGATTCCCACATTACCGCCCGTTGAATGGAAAAAGGACGCTTTCCAACGCTTCAACAGCTATCGAAAACCAAACTTTCGGTGTAGGCGTGGCAAAAAAATATTTTCAAAAACATTAATACTTTTTGAAATAACGAGTGTTTCATGATAAAACAATCACCTTGTATTAATCGTCGATATCTAACACAATATCGTTATATTGAAAACAATAATTGGAAATTGTTCCACAGGTAGTATGTTATATTTTTGTCCGAAATTCGTATGACACCTTTTTAGGTTTCGTCCGCAACTCGCATGGTTTTTATTACTTTGTCCGCAATCAAGAAACACCGCCTGTGTTACAATTTTTTATTTCAACCGTTTGACCGTTTGACTTGAAATGTTATATTTTTCACCACGAAAAATACGAATGACCACTTAATAGGATTTCATGTCGACAACGATATTATATTATTATGGTGTACCTTCACATAAAATAAAGTGATGATGTGAGCCACGTGCGAGTTGTGCACACGTCGTACACAAATATAATAACAATTTTTAATATATTCCGGTAAGTAGGTTACCTGCAGGTTAAACCACTTAAGAGCGTACATAACAATATTAATAACGTTATACATCACACACGATAACTGTTTTAGTGTTGGAATGGTAGGTAAACATGTAAAAAAGGGAAACTACGGAATACGTGGGTGCCCGGGGTCGATTTGAACAAAGGGACGTGTACATAACAGTATATTATTAAATTATTATATTGTTATAATACTATGACTATCGTCATTATACTGTTATTAATATTATTATGCGGTTGATGGAGAAGATTCGTGTCGAACGTTAATTTAATAATTTCAAAACCTTTTTATTTTTCTACTCGCCAGACGGCTAATTCAGTTAGTTCCCGGTCGGCGTGATTTTACGAGGTTATCATAATATTATAGGCAGGCACCGATGCTTAATGAATGCGTTTTTAAAAAAAATAACAATAATAATAATAACCAGCAAACCGTGAAATATATTATTATGTAACTAGCAACAGCATCGCATCATAATATTTTTTAACCACGTAAAGGTATAACTATATTTACACTGTCACCGCGTATAACCGCGTTTGTGGTCCGCGTTCAGAATTTTCTCGTTAATCACAAAATTAAATATTGTACAGGAAAAACGATTTAAACAACTACGTCTAACTCACATAGTGGAGTGTCGAATATTATCAACTAAATTATGGTATATTTGGATAGGACATGACGTCTTATCAGTGATGAATTAAATCGAGATGATCCAGGGGCCCTCGAAGCCTCTTTTTGCTCCCCCCCCCCAGAAAATTTATATTAAAAAAATAATTTTTTTTAGGAAAAGCTAAAATTCACTATAAAACGTACAGTGCAATGAGTAACGTCCAAAACAGTTTTAATTCAGCTCTTTACGTACCTATGAAGGTATATCGTGTTTGTATAGCAGCCACAGCAAAATATCGGAATTCTCGTGGTGAGAGATTTATTTTCTTTTAGCGATCCCCAGTGTTTTTATGAATGTGTAAATTGGCCCACCAAATGCAAAAGGTTGGACCACCCCGAATTAAATTATACGAATTGAGGCCAAATAAGTATAACCTAACCTATATCCAGTAATGATTATCAATATATATATATATTATCATGTCATACAAAAATGTAAACTAATTCTTATCAGTTCAGGACCGCAAAACCATATAAGCCTCAGATGTGAATGTCCTAACCGTGTTTATGTTAAGGATCTATGGTAAATAGCACCTTTTATGGGTATTATCTGATAAAAATACGCTATGCAGAAAATGCATGTACATAAATATAAGGCTTAGAGGCAATAGCGTAACTGGGTAAAAATCAAATTTCTGAGCTCTCTTCCCCACCTTTTTGCTCCACTGAAACGATATGTAACTTTGTCGGAAGTCAAAACCGAAACGATGTAGGTGCGAACATAAAGCTTTTTTTATCAACCATCACCTGTCGTTATTCTGATTTAATATAACGATAACTACAAAAAAGGTGGATGTCGCTCTGCTGTACAGTAGGTTACAAGTGGGTTACTGTAATGGATGGTGTTAAATTTGAATTCAACGATATAATATCATTGTATAAGAAAAACGATTCTGAGCGAAAACGGTCAGTCAGCCTATGCCCTATGATATTACCAAGTATATTTGATGATATTATTGTGAATAAAGTAATTTATACATAACCTATTTACGTGGAGCCTTGTTTTCAATTTTCAATCCTTAGCTATAAAAGTTGAACATTTTATACATTTTTAACTACAAAATAATTATTAAATTTTAAAATGTTGTAAAAATATGAATTTCAAACGCTCATAAAAATTTAATTTGACTTTCTTGTAGACATTTTTTTTTTGATAAAGGTAGACGAACTTACGGATAATCTTGTATTACATTTTCAAATCTTAGATTTAAAAAGAAAAATTTTTATGAATTCTCAACTCAAAATAATTTGCTAATTTTCGTGATTTTTCCGTATTTTGTCAAGATTTGAATTTTAATGCTTATAAATAAAACTGTGACTAAGGATTTTTAATTTTTTTCATCTGCCTTTGAAACAATAACCTAGGAGCCTTCTATTAAATTTTCAAGATTTTTAACCTATAAATAACATTTTATTGATATTTATAGAAAAAAAATGGAAACTGAAAATGTCCGTTAACAGCTCAAAATAAGTCAAAATATTTAGAAAATATTATGGTGTATAGGAAATTTTAATATTAACATTCAGTCAAAATTTCATGTACCTACGGTAATTTGTTTTAGAGTTGCACCAAAAACCAAAATCGATTTTCTCGAAAACAGATTTTGTGTAAAAATTCCCGTTTTTCCTTAATTTTTCTTTTGTTTGTCACGTCGCATTTGAAAACTACTGGGAAATTTTTACTTTTGACCCCCTAAAGTACCAACTAGATTCATTTTCCTATCAGAAAAGTTACTGTTGAAGAAAATCCAAGCATTTTTACTGCCCTGAAGGCGCTGACAGACACAAAAATAAAAATAAAAATAAAAAAAAAACACACATCATTATAAAATCAATACATTCATCGCTTCGCTCAGAATCTAAAATAGAAAATAAAATAATTTTTTCTTCAAAAAAGTTGTTTTGTAATGAATTGTCAGATATAAATATATAATGTACAAAAAATATTTTCAAAATCTTTGATACTAATTCCAGATTATGTGAACTTGTCAACTGTTACAAGAATCGCACAGTACCTATATTATACGAGTATAGGTTACCTATGCCAGGGATCGACGATTAAAATTTTTGTAGAGCCACTTTAGGAATTCTGCTGAGCGTAAATTTGCTGTTAAACACTTTTAGGTTGTAAGACGGAGACAACAAATGTCTGTGTAGCGTCCTCTTAAGCAAAATTAATAAAAATCTCATTCAATTCACCATCGAAAAAAATTATTTATAAAATAACTGTCATATTATGTCTCCAGATAAAGTTCGGGTCATTTGGTGACTCCCTGAACTATAAACGCTCTGTCCAAAATTTTATAACGATTTGTTGCAGTTACCTGAACAGAACTATATTACAGCTCCAGGATGGGTTTCCCCACCGGTCACGTTATAACTTTTACCTATAGATTCGGGTAGGTGTAATAATTTATAGTATTTATGTATGTACGGCATGTTAGATTTTTGTATATTATAATAATAAATAAATAAACAACCACGAAATTAATTTTTATAAAATCATTAGGTTTTTAATATATTTTGTTGAACTTAGATAATTTCGGTTACAACGTTGTTGACTTGAACCGCTTAGAAGTTAGGGATTAACTATATTTTGAATAATAATTGTAAACAATACACCATACTTTTGATGACACGATAAATGATAAGTATTCTTAATACAATATTCACCGCTAAAATGTTTCTACTTTAAAAGAAAATCGATGGCGGGGGGGGGGGGTGGTTTAGGCATCTTGACACTCCTCTAATTGCAGCTTTCCTTAGGCACTCCACTCATCCATACTTTAAATATTTGTCACTAATCAATTCAATATACACGTTTAAAATGTGTTTCTTATATAAATCGAATTTCTTGGACAAATTTCAGGATATGAAATTAAAAATGTACCTATGTATTATTGTCTTTCGAAAAATAATTTCGCCAATCGCCATATTCTATGTACTAATGTATTATATTAGTATTACTTATATGTAATATTATGTATAGTCGTATACAAAGTGTTTTTTTAAGAACAGTCACCACCATTATTGTCTTTATATAATAATACATTCATTCTAATTCTAGTTTTTAAAAATTGAAAGTAGGTAGGTATAATTTAAGTCCATATTTTCAAATTTCTGATATTTTTTGCACTGTAGAGTGTCTCTTTTGGCGATACAAACTTATATTTTTCAAATGAACCCCACCCCTCTCTTTTGTTTTACTGAAAATTATTTAGCTGATGATTTTCTACAACATGGTGTGTTTGAATTAAAATTCTAATGCATAATTACTGAGTTATTATAATGTTTATACTAAGGATAATAAACCTTAAAAATGGCATTTCAAAAATATTAACTATAATATATCATATTAGATTTAGTATTTATTATACTTGGATTATTTTTACAAACCATTTATATTGATAAATCCAAACATTTTCAAATCATTTAAGCCCCCATATCTATTCAGCTCATTACCATAGACATTTTACCCTTAGTACACAAAGTTGTACAACTCGAAAACTACTCGTTCGAATTTCGATTTAGAAACATCAACACTTCTCAAAAAAAAATATGTGCTGAATAATTATTATAAGTGAAAAGGGGGGGGGGGAAGTTCCATTTGAAAAGAGAAATTTGTATTGCCACAGGAGTGGTACAAAAAATCTCAAGTATTCAAAAATATGGTTTTCGAGTGTGTTTAAAAATATCAAAATCTGAATTTGAATATATGCAACATTTAAGCATAAAATTAGAGTGAGCATGTTAAAAAAAATCACCCTGTGTACATACATTTACATGATATTACCTAAGTACATAAATAGTTTGTTAAAATAAACGTCTGTTTTAATTAATCATAATATAATTATTATGCGTTTATTTATAATGTGTATACGCGAATACAGAACATAAAGTCATTTTAATTTTGCTCGCTTGCAAACTCAATATATACCAGCATCATATTATGCACAACAATACAAATCGCAATCATAATATTGCTGGGAACAGTGGCACACGATAAATTAATTCCCTTATAGGTAGGTAATAGCAATTATTGCATAATATAAAAATTTATCAGATCAGTCTATACTTATAAAACAGGAAAAAAAAATTCTGGCCTAATTATTTTATGTTACAGGACTGATGAAATTTTTCAATTTTTTCTCCGTTCTATAACGAAACGAAAAAAACGTGGTTGAACAAACAGTGGGCGGCTATATTATTTTATATACATGAGTATAATAATATTATAATAATTGGTCGTAGGAGCTATTCAAATATCGAACTAACGAGTCTATACAATTTTAGATTCTGAGCGAAGCGACGAATGTATTGATTTTACAATGATGTGTGTTTTTTTTTTAATTTTTGTGTCTGTCATCACCTTTTAGGACAGTAAAAGTGCTTGGATTTTCTTCAACAGTAACTTTTCTGATAGGAAAGTGAATCTAGTTGGTACATTGGGGGTCAAAAGGTCCCAGTAGTTTTCAAAAGCGCCGTGAAAAACAAAAGAAAAATTAAGGAAAAACGGGAATTTTTACGCAAAATCGTTCTCGAAACGTTCCGTCAACAGGACATTTAAAACGTTACCGGACATATACCAAGCTGGTATCCCGACTGGCTGGCAAACCACAATCCGGTAAGACGTATCTGTTTTCAAGGTACGTTGCAAACGGATCATGTGGACACGTGACCAGCTACTAGTGAATTACAGTGACCTACTGAATTACGAGGAAGAACACTGCAGGACACCTGTTACTACTCAGTGGCGTACTCAGTGGTATTTTCTTCCTTTTACAAAAAAAAATCTTATTTACCACCACAATAAATCCACAGCAGAAAATATTAATTTTTAGTAATTTTTAATAGAAGTGAAATAAATAATTGTTAAATGGCAATGACATCGAAGATCATTTGTTTTAGTTTTTTTCGGCTGATTAAGAACATTGCCAAACGTCCACCATAATCGTCGTATCACATATCGTCGATTGTTATCACGTTTATTATGGCCTGAAGAGGCTTTAAAGACTACCAGGTCAAATACTCTAAACGCGTAGACTGAAAGTAACTCTTTAATTTTTTTTTAACCAAAACAATTTATACGATGATGATATTACACGTGTCTGTGAATAATTTTATAGGTAAAACCATAACCAAACTAAAAGCTGCTGTTACTAGCTATATAATGCTATATATAACCGAGCTACTCACCAGGTTTTTAAATACACAAAGTGGCCACCTATGTTTTACGGATGAATAAACAAAATAATAATCGGCCGTGCAGCGTTATAACAAGAAATTGACGGAAACTATTTCGATTGAAACTATAATATTATAATATGCGTCGTAATAAGTCCTTAAATTAATAACACAAAATCTGTCGATTTAATTAAAAAAAAAATTAATATTAGTTTTTACGCATTAAAATTCTATTAATACTGCTAAAAAATTTTAGTAAAAAAAAATGTATGGTGAAATACCTGTGGTAGCAGTCTAATAATATTATTATGTGTGCAACCACAATGAAACTCCTGGGGTCCATTGGAAACCCCTCGCTACCCCTTGATCACGGTGCTGTACACAATATGCTATTATATTATTATATTGTATAATATGTATACGATACCGTTAAAGTATGAAATCCGTCATTATATGTAGGGGATAATATAGCTACTTATGTAAAATGTATAACTGCCAGTCGATATTCAACTTTTGTAGATTAAAATTAGCAGAAAAGTTATTCTTGTTCGGAATATGAAATTGAAAATGTTCGACGAAGTAAAAACTTAGAAATTTATAAAAATAAAAAAAATGTTCAATATACAATAAATATTTCCAAAAACGGTGATTATTCTTTCGAGATGCTGAGTGCGTTTACATTTTAAACAACCACCCTGTACATACAATACGTTGAACAACTACGAACGAGGTGAGTTTT
Source organism: Metopolophium dirhodum (assembly GCF_019925205.1). Taxonomy (NCBI): domain Eukaryota; kingdom Metazoa; phylum Arthropoda; class Insecta; order Hemiptera; family Aphididae; genus Metopolophium; species Metopolophium dirhodum. The sequence continues at coordinate 17,999,129 of NC_083564.1, forward strand.
GACGGGTCCTATACCATCATAATAAACAGTGTATATAATAAATAAGAGGGAGAGCTCAAATTCCGAACACGTCACCATAAATCCAATAACGGATCGGATAAATTTGATACACACGCCTATATAATATGTATATACAATATTTGAAATTAGAAAATAATATTTATGCCCGAAGGAGGATCGTTCAAATTAATTGACTACTATTTACTCGTAGGACGTACCTGTGACGTACTGACGTGCGCGCGTGTGTGCAGTGGCGTAATTTGGTTTACATTTTTGTTAATGCTAACTATTTTTTTTTAGTACCTATATTCGAACCAGCCGCACTTCTGTTCTTTGATAGCCTCAATCTTCTGATACAAAAAAGAGCAGTGTAAAGGGATAATTTTGTTTAAAAAAAATTGTCAATAAAAAAATGTTAAAATTAGAATTAAAAGTAATTTTGAACTGATTATACATAGTATTAAGACGGTGTATAACTATCACACTACAAATAAATTAATACATTATCTTATAGCATAACTAAAATTAAAAAACTCTTAAAACTTTTTTTTTTAGTTTTGAAAACTGTATACACTCGCAACAACCCAATTACGCCATGTGTGTGTTTGTGTGTACATCTTACAAACTTCAATAATTATAATTTATAATAAAGGCCTGGGTGTATAATAATACAATGCAAACTAAATACGAACAGTTAGTCACAGGGTCGTCCATCTTGTCACGGAAATTAGAACCGTTACATAAACTGGACACGGGTGACGGATGTATGATATTAATTTAATAGTAAATTAATAAATAGTCTGTACACTGTTAAGTATATAATAATCGTCCTAGCCGCGAGCGTGATTTCGCAAATTGTTCGTTTTACTATGATCAAAATTACTGATGTTCTAAGTTTATCGCTTACATATCGATTTTTTAAGAAATACAATCGACTTTATATAGGTATAGTGGATACAAAAACAATTGTTTATATTTTAGATTCTGAGCGAAGCAACGAATGTATTAAATTTACAATTATGTGTTGTTTTTTTTTTATGTCTGTCATTACCTTTTACGACAGTAAAAGTACTTGGATTTTCTTCAACAGTATCTTTTCTGATGAGAAAATGAATCTAGTTGGTACTTTTGGGGGGAGGGGGGGGGGTCAAAAGTAAAAATTTCTCAGTAGTTTTCAAAAGCGCCGTGAAAAACAAAAGAAAAATTAAGGAAAAACGGGAATTTTTACGCAAAATCTGTTTTTGAGAAAATCGATTTTGGTTTCTGGTGTTACTCTAAAACAAAAGAACGTATATACATGAAATTTTCACTGGTTGCTTATATTTGCATTTTCTATACACGATAAAATTTTGAAAATATTTTGTTTGTTTTGAACTAGGTTGGTACTTGTGAATTCAGTTCAAATAAGTATTTAAGAAAATTTAAACCCCCCTAAAATATCGACTCCATTTTTTTAGTATAATCTTAGAGTAAAATCACCAATCGCAAAAACTATGGGGAATATATATTTTTGAGGGCTTATCGGTTTTGTATTTTATTTTTAGGTATAAAACAGATATTGAATTGGTTTGAGACAATACATTTGGACAAATTCATATGCCGAACCCTCAAAGTAATAATAATAATTCTATAATTTTTGTGATAGGTTGTGATAATGTTCTAAGATTAAGATTATTCAAAAACATTTTTAAAAATAAACTAATTCGCGATCCAGAGAGTGATAGAAAACAAATTATGCACCGACATCTTCATAAGGGGAAATGAGCTTAATATATATTACATTTAAACAATCAAATTTTGTTGTCTCCGTCTTACAATAATACATAAAATAGCAAATTTATGCTCAGCAGATTACGTTTAGCTCTGTTGGTTTAAAAATTAGAGTGAATCGACCTATTATGAAACTTGATGGTAAGAACATTATCTATCATTGTCTTTTGCGATAGTTCAGTTTTTAAGTGAGTTATGAACATTTTTAATTTACCTATTAACTATTATCATAACTTGCTAAAAAATTGAACTCATAAAAAACCCGCAAACAAACACAGATAATTTTCTTATCATCAAATTTCAAAACAAGTCTATTCATTCTAATTTTTAAACTAACGAACCTAAACGGCTAAACGTGATCTGCTTACCGTATATTATCTATGTTACACACTTGTAAGATGGAGATACCAAATGGCCGTGTAGTGAAATCTAAATGTCAAATTTTCGTGAAGTCAAAGGAAAAAGTGTAGGAATTACCGTAAAATCATTTACATCGTCCTTACATACAAAACAAATGTATATTTTCCAAACTTTTATTTATTGCATTTCAACAAATTGTTAGTCAATTGACTGCAGATAACACGTATTATTTTAAGTTAAAATTTTAAACAATCTCAATGGTCAGTTTTATTTTTATCTAAATCTGTAAATCTTACATGAATATTACAATCATTAAAGATGATTATGTTTGTTTTTTAGCTTTCTATTTTATCATTTCTTCTTTTATTGAATACTACCGTCATATAACGTACAAACTTAGTTCTAATCTGATGCGAAAGTAAAAATGTTATTGCCTTTTAACCTTTTATTTTTGTCACTTTTAGGTATAATTTATTTTAAAAGAAATCAGTATAAATAGATAGGTAGGCACAGTAAAAAATAAAAAATAATATTATAATTATTATACTAAAATAATTGTCTTCGATTTTTAATTTGAGAAAATGTAGTGATAACTTTATTGCAATTGATAAAGTTTAGGCTATGATGGTGCTTTCAATGCTTAATATTGGAATATTACTAAATTGATAGGTGTTCTTCGGTCGTCATCGTCGAGCGAAGGTATAGGTAGATCTTAAGAAGTTTGTGTGCGTTAAAACATTTTTCTGCAGTTGCACTGTGCATCATATTTAGTGTCGATAGATATAAGTATATTGTATTTATTCGACCCAAGGACTAAAAAACTATGTATATAATAATAATATTATACTACATTGATGTATGATAATAATAAAAATAATAAATAATAATCGCCTCGATGGTGCAATATAGGTACATAAAAATAAATGCTCAGCCATAAGAAATCGAATGACAATTTAATATCCATAATGTACCAGTGTACCACTACCCACATAGTATAGCGGTATTAGTGATTGTTTGCAAATATTTATAATAATGCATTATATAAAAATAAATAAAGACCTTTCTTAAATTCAGAATAATTTTTTAAGATTTTTAAGCTTTCAATGTCACATTTATAGAGCTCCTCATTCTGATTATAATATTATAAATAGACTCTTCTCTATACTACCACTTGAAAAAAGATTAAAACAACTAAATTTGAAATTCCTTTATTAACTATTACACAATATTATAGATTTCCCAGAACTAGTTGAACGTTTATACTTCAAAATAAGCCCCCTAAACTCTAGACACAAACAATTTTTCTATCCACCAAACATTACATCCAAATATATGTCATTCTCTCCTTCTAATACTCTAATGGCTATAGCGAATTCCATAAATAATGTAGATTTATTTCATTGTTCACTTAATTATCTCTCTTCATATATTCATTAATTTTCAATTTTTATGTATACATATATTGTTTTTTTTTATTTTAGTTTTCTCTCTCCTTTATTATATTTTATTATGTACAGTACACACTACACACACAACTTGATTTATATATATATATATGTATTTCTCTCTCTCTCTTCCTCCGTTTCCCCTTAATACTCAAGTAACTATCTTATATCTAAAATGTAATTGGAATTTTTTTCCGTAGTAAACAATATTATTATTATTATTATTATCTTTCATATAAATGAAGCAATAATCATACACCAAGTCACCAATCACCATAGGTGTTAATGTGTTATAAAGATTTGAGAGATGTCTGTGTAAAATATTTTAAAATTACTATTATTAATATTAACATAATATTTCTTCAAATACAATAATAATTGTATTTTATCAGAATATAGGAGCCACATAATAATGATAAAAAAAATTGTGAATGTCGATGATATCGACAATGATAGAAGTATATATAATGTGTGTATCTTATATTATAAGACGTTATCACATTGAAGTCACTCAACTCATTATTATTAAAGATGACAAAAAAAAAAGTATGATACTTTGATTGGAAAAATAGTCACCAGTTTTGAAAAATTTAACGCTATATATAAGCAAATGCCACTATAATATAGTGCCTATAATGGTCGATTCGGCCTTGATCGCACCTTGATAGGCACCTTCTATCTGTACCTAATTTATTGTGATGGAGAAAATTATTTAATCAAACAAGAGATAAAAAACAAAATCGTTAATATATTTTAATTATTACTCACACGTATACGCATTTAATGATTTTAAAAGGTATATTGTATTAGTGAGTGTATTTTTCGAATAAAAGCCTGCAAATTAAATATTGCTGTAACAATGGGAGTAGTGTTATATATATACCAACCTGCCTATATAGTACCTACACTACTATTTAACAGTAACTTCCGGGTTCGGTTAATTTTAAAATTTTCATTAGATTACAAAAATATAATTTCGTATGGGATATTGTATACGATGTGTTTCATTCGTCGATATTACTTTATTATATTGTTAAATAAATATACATCAAACTTTAAATCTAACGGTTTTTAGAAAATAATATCCGTATGTAATATCCGTAATTCGGCTACGGAATATACATATAATGAATAATAATACTTAGACAGGTACTTATTGAAGAATACACGAAGCGAGTTTCTAATTCAACAAAGAATTTCGAGTTGTTAGTAAAATAATTTAAATTTTATTCGCGTACTTACCTATATATTATATATTAAGTAAATGTTATTACCAGAAAAAATCTACATCATGAGATGCACCAAAAATTTCGTTTTTACGTTGGAATGACGTTTCTCACATTATAAAAATATGAAAATTAAAAGTTAACAATATTTTGTTTTCATTTTAAACAATCGAGTTCTCAAAAAATAATACACTTAGGTATTCATATTGTTTTTGGTTGTAGAAAATTAGATTTTCACAAAAACAGTGCGTGTAGACGTAAAATTTAAAAAAAATGTAATTGTATTACCCGAGAATGATACTTATTTTACAAAGTAGATATATTTTTTACTTCGACTTTCAAGTAATTTCAATTTACTCATTTACTTATATTTCGCAGGTAAATCGCATTTGTTTAAAATGTGAAAAAACATAATGATACGCTCGAATATTGTATACACATAGTATACACATTACACAAAATAATGATAGTGTTTAAAAAACATCTGAGTAAAAAATATCAGGATTTCATTTCAAATTTCCTGTCTTCAATGTTTTGGTAAAATTTAATTGCACGACGTCAAAACAAGGAGTTTTACGTAAAAAAAAAGACCGAACTACCAAACTCTTAATAAGCCTTGTAAACATTGAAAACGTAGATATATCTTGAACTAGAGTACAAAAATATACTTGTGTACAACGTATGGGTAACTATAATATTCCATTGCAAAAAATTGGACGGTTTTAATTGATAAAAATGTGATGTTTTATTTTTCGACCATTGCAACTATATAGTTTTTAAAGAAAACGAAATAATAATATTAATTCAACCGCGGGGTATAGTTCTACAGAGATAAAATTAAATCCCGTGAAATGCATATGAGCTTAATATATAGATTAAATATAGTACCTACCTAACCCATAAGGTTGTCACAATAATATAATTTGGAATATATAGAATAAAGCGAACCACTGCAGCCTTTCTGGCTATCTGTAGATTAAATAGGTAACTACAAAAAAGAAATGTTACTATTATATTGCTACATAATAGATATCAATCACACAATAGAATTAACAATTATGATTTACATTTATGCAATTATAATAATATTCACAGCATTTATTATTATTAACAATAATAGTGTACTTTTATGGCTATTATAGAGGTACAATATGTATCTATACAATATGTAAGCTAAATAGTTTTGAATTTTACGAAATTCAGGTGATGCATACGACATTGATAGTAATTTAACATCCATACAAAATATAGACATGAAAAAACTTATTCAATTGTCGATTACTTTGAGATTATAATTAGTTTCTGTCGAATCAAAAATTGTCATGGTTAGTAATTAATCTTTTTGAGAAGATAAATCGTATATAGGTTAATGTCAACATTAATTAATTACTACAAATTATAGACTATAGTTCGATATATAAACGTAGAACTTACGTAGATGAACAAGTTCTACTTGAGTCCATAGTTTGCAGACTACTATGACGTGTAACAAAACAATAATTAAATACCCAATTGTGTCTCAATAAAAATGTATAACAGTTGCGATTACATGATAATATGTTGTCTTATAATATAATATATTTTGTAAGCACTGTAACATAACCCAGGGAAATAAACGACTCGTTGTCATTTTTTTTTATAATTAATTTTCTGAGAACAAGAAAAAGGTGAAGTAATATATTAATAGTTTCAATATAAAAGTGTTTAAGTTTTTAATAAGAGTGACATAACATATATAGGCAAGTCTCCACGTATTATAAATATTATTATTTATTATTTATTTATTTAAAAATATATTTAAAAATATTTAAAACTCTTTATCATATTATCTATAGGTAGTTATTTCAAACCAATGTTTCGGTGGTAAGCATATTAAATTATATAAAAGTTATAATTAATTAGATAATGATGTAATTCATAAATGTAGAAATATTGATTTCCGAAAAGTTTTATATTATAATATTTTGATACGACTCTATATTATACTGTTTTATTATTGTCACATTGTTATGTATTTATTTATTCGGACTGACCAAATACCTATTAATTATTGTAAGGTAACCTAAGTGCGCAGAAATATAGGTAATAGATCATAAAATGGTAATAAAACATTAAACACCAATGTAACATATAATAATTGTAGCTAGGTATTAATAGAGATAAAAATCACAATCTGTATCGGCTACAGGTAAAAAACATAATAATAAAAATAACATAATATTAAAAATAATATAAAAAATAATAAATAATAATAATATGTAGTAGATGCCTAGACTATTATGATTGATGATGCTATTAATTAAAGAAGCAAAAATTATTGACATTAGGCCATTATAGAGGTGTGGCGGAGAGTTCAGATGTTCGGGAAATTAATATAATCGATATTATTAGCGGTACCTATGTGTTTTCTAATCAATATAATAATTATATAAACAATAGTTTTAAGTAGGTATTATTATTTACCCTAAGATCTTATGTTAAAATCGTCATTTAAAAAAACATGACGTCTTGTGTACGATGTAAATACTTTTGCGTGAATACATGCAATTTACTTTATTTAGTTATATTAGACATTAATTTAAATTATAGCTACAATATGCGTAGTTATACTAAACTATTTACTATACCTAAACGTAATAATATTATCTTCGATCCGGCAATCAAATGCGTTTTGCGTGAAATCATAGTAAATGGACAAACAATATACGACAATAGGACGTCTTATGAAGACTAAATTTCAAACAAATCCTACGCATAAAATTTAAAATATTTCAAACTCGATGGAAAACAACAATTTTTTTTTTCTTTAATCAAAAATTTTTTTTATATACACTATAAGTAGGTACAGTGTACCTAGAGTTCTAGTAAATGACCAATTCATTGAAGATTTTATGAAGTATGAAATTGAAAATTGTTTATCAAGGGAAACCAATGAATTTTTTAATAAATTCAGTTTCCTTCAAAAAGATTCTTCTACTTGGACAGTTGACAAATCTTATCAAAATGCTTTAGAGGTTGTAAAGAAACTACAAGTTGTAAATGATCCTGAGGGAAGAGGTATAAAACTTATTGAAGACTACTAGACTACTACAATTTATTTGTTGACAAAAAGTGCAAAAACAATTAGTACTGCAAGTGGTCAGTAGCTATTATCCAGACTGCCAAAAAAATAATTTTAAAAAACTATTTTAAATTTATAAAAAAGATTGTTCTTAAATTAAGTGTGTAGTGTGTACATTTTATTAAAATGTTCTAATTTAGTTTTAATTACCATATATTAAAAACGTTTTTTAGCTTAATATTTAATAAATCTGGCTTAAACAATGAAATGAAAGATCCAATGAACATTTTACATTTTTGTACATAACCTTTTTGTTATGAATTATAGTTTTATATAATTTTTATACAAAATATTTTTTCATATTTCTAACCGTCCAACAAATATAGTTAAATAACTACAAACTATAAAATTGGACAAAAAACTAAAAATGTACTTAATTATTTTGTTTTTTGTAAGTAATAGATGTACAATAAATAATATACTTTTAATTGAAACTATTACGTTGACTAGTGGAAGTTCTATACATTTTTTCGCTAAATGTCATATTTCTTTAGTATTAAGTAAAAAAAAAAACAGTAAAACTACCCTTGTTGGATATTTTTCAACCGTCTAGGGGCACGGGAAGGGAGGTATTCGTCATGACCAAATTTTGCAAAAATTATTTTTTTATAACAATAAAAAAAAATGAGAGGGTCTTATATTAAAATCATAAATATTTTTTTCTTACTTCAATAAATAAGGACCACCACTTAAGGTACACCCATTATATATTGTGATAATATTGATGTTATAGTATAGACTTAGGGGTACACTCACCATGGCGCAGGGCGTGGGTGAAGAAGAACGTCAGCGTCAACAGCAAAGCTGCAGCGATTTGTGTTTGTAAATTTTTCATCGCCCGGCAAACGTATTATATGGAACAAAAAACAACGGACGAATGCGAAACGACGCGACGTCTGTCGCAATTATTGCGATCGGCTCTGACCGTGTCTGCGGGGAACGGTTATTTTCGGGCGATTTCTCGTCAACAAACACGCCTCGCGCCAAGCTCTGCGTTTCCTCCTGTCCTGGTCGAAGACGGTGACGGCGCTGGTCGAATGAATGCGAGCGCCGAATCAACCGGTATGGGCTTTTATAAGGCACCCGCCGCGGTGGGCGGCGCTCGCCAACCTGACGCGACAAATCAATTCGCCAATCGAGGCGGCTTACTGCAGCTACGACAACACTTACCGCGGTTTCGCGAGTTACGCGGCGATGCAATACAACGATGACGCAGTTACGCGGGGTGGAAAAAATAACATCGTTTAAAAACAAATCTCCGGCTGCAGTCGACGCCGCGGCCTCTCGAAGGAGGTATATTATATTATATTATTTGGATCACGCGATTTACAAAAATATTAACAGGTGGGTGTCGTGCGCGTGGTCAGCGAAAAGATAATTTGAAAAAAATTTAAAGACGTTATTTAACCGCAAGCGACCTATACAAATTCACAATTTGGAGGGCACTGAAAAAATGTTTAGGGTGGTGTAAAAATATTAAACGTGAGTTAAGAAAAACAAAGTTCGAGCCACCCCACTAATCTCCGGTACCTTTACTCTCAATAGCAATATATATATACTATTACGTGTATTATAAAATATTTTATTATTAGTTATTATTAAACCTATAAAAGAGAGCTGGCCAGTCCCGCCATGTAATTCGCCTGCGTAAACGACGTCCGGATCACATTTAGATTATCGAAATGGGTACCTAGCTATACCTATATATGTCATATGTGTATACCTGGTTAGTGGTTTATGAGAATGTGGTATCTAGTATCTGGTAATATGTATGCGAATATAAACGTCATGTGTGTATTTGAAAATTACATCGTTTAATTACGTCGTGTTTGGCGCGAGTCCTAACGTTTATTTTCAACCCCACCCCGCTCATTGTGCACCACTTAAGTGAACATTATATTATATTATAACGCAGTCGACTTTTGGTTTTCAGACACCGTAACACGATATTTCCGTAGTACGACACGGGAGGTGAGCTAATATCGCACCGTTATTATTCGTAGCTTTTCGAATTCCTTTGAAAAACCCACTTACAAACTTCCGAATACTTAGGTATATCGTATATATAATATTATACAAACTATCCTCTGGAGAGTAATGCAAGTATATGCAACTCACAGCGTTCGGTTTAAAATATTAAATAGTTAAATAATATAATTTACATAGGTGTAACTATTATAGGGGGCGTTACCCCCCAGTAGACAATTTTAGCAACCCCTTGACATTTAAATTAAGTCTCATGAAAAAAAAATCTTAGTAAAGCGTTCAGTTTCTGTATAATAATTAATAATTGTACCAATTATGAGTATGTATAATATAGGTAAAATATATTAATATATATATATTTATAATATATTTATATTATATTTATTTAAATTCTAATTTTTGGCATTTTTATATATTAAAGACCATATTTTCTAATACTTATAATTTTCATATCATTAAAATAAAGTGTCTTGCAGAGATAAAGCAACTTATTTTCTTCAAATAATAATCACCCTTTTTCGTGCACATTCTTAGTAGATGACATTTTTCAATCTTCAACAACGTTAATGTATCTAAATCAAAATTCAGACGAGTAAAGTTTTAAGTTATTTAACTTTGTGTCCATATAATATAGGACCATGATGGTTACTTGAAAATTATAGTAATTAATAAAAATCTATTAAAATGTTATAATTTGTTAAAGCTGACTTAATCTAATAAAAGTAGGTAATAGGTATACATACTAGATTAAATATTAAAAAAAGTTGGTATCGTCAAAGTACACAACTTAAGTGGTATGGAAAATCTAATTATTTGAAAATATTAGTCTAAAGAATACATACACATTTCAAAAATCAGGATTTATTATATAAAAATAATTAAATGAAAAAATGGGGAAGATCGCGATTTATGATATGGTTGATTCACTTCTGTCTCTGAACCATATGATAATTGCGGCGCCTTCTATTATTCCAGTTTTCACAAAAACAATCGTTGCGGCACACACAAATATAAAATATGATTTTTCTTGTACGAAGAGACTTAAACGTAAATAAGTTCGACTTAAACTTATTCAACGATTGTTGACAGTAATTATTTAATAATGTTCGCTTCTAAGAACAGGCGTATATATAATTATAAAATATGTTAAATGTGCTTACTTTTTAAAATAAGTTGTTAATGCTTTCTTTTTAGCATCAACTACGCGGCTATTAGCTTACATTAAACTATTTACATATTAGATTAATCTATCTGTACCTAGTAATTATCTACCTTAAATACTTAAATGAGCTTGTACTGTAGAATTAAAAATATATACCTACTTATTTTAATGCTTACGTTTGATTTTTGAGAATTATTTTTTGAACGACGAATGGGAACCACCTTTTGACTCTATACGTATTATTTTGATCTTTGATTTTCTATAAGACCACAACTAGTACAGCCCTAGATGCAGTGGCATCATGCAATTTTCCCAGAAAATTTTAGGTGGGTGAGTAATTACTAATCTTGTAAAAATATTTTTATCTTTAACTATAATTATTGAAAAATTAATAAAATATTGGTATATTTTACTAGTTTACTCTAAAGGATTCAAAAAATGTAATATGTAACAAAACGTGCTGTATTTTTGTACCTATATATGTACCCACTGGGAAGATAATATATCATATAGTCTATGCGTGGGGTATTCATATAATTGGAAGTTATAGGTTAAGTAATAAGACATTAAAACATATTATAATAAACTGTTAACATTAATGTTAGTTGATATTGTAAAATAATATCATTAGTTATTTAATAATAATAAAAAAATTATACACAGACAGGTTTTAATTGTATGTATTTATGTATTTTGTGGGTGGGTAGTTTCAATATGTGCCCCTAAGGATAAAATGTTTGTGACACCGCTGTGGCTATAGCTGTAACAACTACTAAATCCTTATTACTTGAGAGGTCGATGATAATTAAGCAGATATGACCATCCCGCACATAATTTTTTTAAAAATCACTTTTTGTCTACTGCCCCGAAATGTGTCGAGAAAAAAGTAAAGCCGAACTCTGTTTCAGAATATTACGATCTCGATCAAGATTGAAATTTAATCAAATCACAGTAGCACTGCACTGTGAATTTATGTACAAACTGCAGATGAATTATGGGTATAACGCGTTTTGCAGTTTCGCGATGAGTCGACGGTTCGATAAGTTAATAATTATGAACCATCCAAGTTGAGAAAGCCTAAAACGTCTGAAACAAATATTTCAGATAATATGATTTGTGTATTAAAGAAAAAAAATCATTTGATACTTGCCTGCTATACCTATTACACCATTCACTGTTCAATTTTAAACGAAAAGATAAAAGATTTTATTATATTATAATATCTAATATAGTTACTACGCTATTCGTATACAAAATAATATATTAAATAAGTAAATATATACTACTGATTTTAATAAAACTCAAACGTATTAAATTTGTTACCTGCATTGCGCAGCGTCCATCAGTAAATATGCATAGTAGGTAGGTACTTATCTTTTAACTATACAATATTAAAAGAAATAATACCTCCTCGCACAGAATCGGTAAAAAGTAATTTGATTGTTTCTATATTCGATTTAAGTTTACAAACTTTATTATATTATTATATAAATATATTTTCTTCGTCTGAACAACGCTTTTATTGTCACATTGTTTAACAACTATATACTGCGATTGATCAAATTTTATTCGATTCTATCTTATTTCATTTGGAATTTGATAAATGCATATAATCAACTATACGCTACTGTAGGGTATTCTTAGATGTCGCCATACGGGGAGAATGATTCAGTGTGCATGCCGACACTCAATGTTCTTATATAATAATAAGTACATTTATTAAAATTCTGATTTTTAAATATGTCCGAGTATAGGTACTATATAGAACCAATATTACAAATATTTTTGATTTTTGATAAAATCCATTTTTAAGAATTATCCTTAGTATAAAAATTTGAATAACTCATGAACTACTCTTTGATCAAACTCAAAATAGTCTTGTCCTCTATCCAAATGGAAAAAATAATAAACCATTTATGATAACAAAATATTGGCAAGTACTAACGTACTACAGTAAAACCTGTGTAATATGGAACCTGAATAACGTGGAAACCTGACTTTTATGGAAAAATGTTACGGTCCCGGCGAACCTAATGTATTTTTAAATACATCGTACCCTGAGTAAGATGGAACCTGATTAACGTGGAAAAGGAAACGATATTTTGTCATGTACCTGTATATCATGGAAATATGTACAACGTACATATACTATTTTAAAATTATCAGTCAATGAATAGAAAACTTGGAAAATCTTGCACTTCAATAGACGTTGAACAATCCAGTCCCGAAGACAAAACTAATAATGTACCATTGCACGGCAATGATATTAAAACGTATAAAAACGCCCTCCATGAAATAAAACGATTAGAAATGTTTGCATTGGATTAAAATAATGAAAATGAACTTCTTTAATCAATTCTCAACTTGAAAAATTTAGTAGAAAAGAAAACGGCAAGTCAAATAACAAAACAAAAAACATTGGATGAATTTCGGAGTATATAATTGTGTAGAATAAAACGTAGGTAAAATGTAATAATTAATATGTAAAATAATATATGAAATAAATAAATTAATAATAAATAATAAATTACATTTAATAAAGATCTATCGGGAAATTTTTTTTTTTACAACCTGTATTAAACGGAAACCTGTCTAAAATGGAAAAAATATCCGGTCCCAACCGTCTCCATATTACACAGGTTTTACTGTATAATAATCCAGTAATCCACTGATAAGTGATAATACTACGTTATTAATTATAATTATTTATATTTTTTGATAGTTTCCAGACATTAATTTATCGTGTTTCACAATTATTATATAGTATCCAGTGGACTATCGACCAGTGGTCAATGGTTGTCTGCGAGAAAATGTTGACGGTCTGAAGAAAATTCTGAAAATTATTTACATTTTTATTTTGTGTACGACAAACGGGCCCTAATTACGGAAAAATGTACGATGTATACGTACGCGTATAATACGTAACGAGCGGTATAACCGGACAGTTCGTCAAAAGTGACTATATTCGTCAAAAACAGACAGTTTGTAAAAATAGGTTAATTGGTCAAGTCCATAATTCATAAAAAAAACATGAATGATCGATAACACTTAGGTGTTTTGAATTTGTTTATAAATTTTGCATTCAATAGATAATAATATAAAATCGTTCCCTTCCAATTACAGTGGCACGTCGTCGCGGTCGTATTATATTGTCATATTGGCCTAACTGCAGCTGTTTTGTACAGGTGATTTATTATAATAATATAAATTTAAAAACATTTGTATTTTCAAGAAATCAAGTGTGACTTGCAATACTATACGAATACAGAAAACAACAATAATTTTTGAAATGCATACTTTTATATGACAATCATTGACGTCCATGATTATAGAAATAATTTTAATTAATAAAAAATCTTTTTTCGAACTTAAGTATAACGCATAAAATATTTTTATAATAATCGATGAAATAAAGATATTTTGACAAAAGGGTTAGGTATTGAATAATTGCAGTATTTGGTGAATACGCCTAATCCAATCATTGTTTTGTAAACGTAATTTTACATGGTTAAAAAATCTTCACAAAAGTATTATAATATAAGATGTTATACATATATACAGATTGGTCCTCGAGATATAGATCCGAAAAGATGCCGATCACCAGATGCAGGTCGAGAATCACTATATTATATAATTATATATTATTATTGTTGTTAATAACTGCATTAGTGCAAATGGAAAGGGGGGGGGGCTTGGGGGGACTTAGTCCCCACAAATGTCGGTCAAGTCCCCCAGTTCAAAATCTAGGAATTAGTACTAATTTTTATATTCTGTGGTGCTAAGAAATATGGCCTATGGATAGGGGGGCTTGAGTCCCCCCAAAAAATTTAGTCAATTTGCACTTATTAATAATAAGTCAATAATATTTAATTTTATTCAGTTGACGGAGACAAAAAAAATTCATTTGATTTCAATCAGCGCGGTCGTCTGATCCGCGAGCAGAAGGATTAATTTTTTTTATGACCGCATATTAAAATACACATATTGTATATCGGTGCCCATCATTGACATGTTATATACGCGAAGTCGTAAGGTTTATAATAGTTGTTATAAATAACGACCAGTACGACTGTACAGGTGCGTATACAAAGCAAAGGTAGTGGGACGTGAAGGGTCAGATCCCCGGGTGGCCTTTTTTTTTGTTTTTAATGACATTTTATGAAATAATGTTTTTTTAGAAAAAAAGCTTAAAATTAAAGGTAATATCGCGTTGTTCATACATTCATAAAAAAAAATTGTTGTCGAACCGGAAATTATATAATTACATAATTTATTAATCATATAACGGTATATAGCAATTATATAATAATTTAATTCACTTTAAAATTTAAATATCGATATGATAATAACCTACGAGATGGCCAAGATCAGTGGTGGTCTCCGACCGATGGTTGCGACGCAAATTGGGTCACGATATACTTAAAATAAAAATAGTAAACATGTAGCAAATCAAATTACCTAACATGAAATATACATAATAATAGTAACACTAAATTTGTTAAAAATTGTTCCATTTTTACACATATAATATAAAACAGTATTTATCATTTAGCAAAAAGCATTTTATATATATGTAATGTATAAGATTAATTGCTAGTCAAATAAGATCAAAGACCACTGTCCTAGATAATTTATTCTTATTTTACCTTTTAACTCTAATCTTAGTTTCTTATTACATAAGATATAAAATATGTATGTATGTTAGAATACAAAGAATACAAAGGGTAATTTTTAATTTTAAGAAATTGTAATAACTCATTTATCCCACCACAAGCTTAGCTTTAAGGGATGAATTAATTTTATTTATTATTCCATTTTGATATGCTGTAACGTATAAAATAAAAATTATTTGATAATAAGTCAACGAACACATTATATTGAACACTAACATTGAAGCTATAACAATACAAAATTCTACTGAACAAAAATTTGATATGATGTTTCGCTGCCCTCCTTAGCCAAAAGGCAGTAAGCAAAAATATAGTTGTTTTAAAAAAAATAACTTTTTTGGATCATCTCAACTACGCTTATTATGAAATCTTTTGTATATAGGTACAGTGGAATTTTTGCTAAGTAACCAAAAAATATCGAATATTTTGATATAATTAACTCATTTTTCGAATTTTGTCGTTTACTGGCTTTTGGCTTAGGGGGACAGTATGTTTTCAAGACGAAGACTAAACGAGTGGCCTAAGACCTAAGTAGAGGACCTATAAGCCTATAAGAGTAAACCCACCATCACTGATATATACTGACGAATTTATTTGGTCAACTGTTTTTTCACTCTTACCCTGCGCTTTTGAAAACAATTACAAACTGTGAAAGTGAACAATCTTTTTCTACACTAACAATAATTAAAAATAAATATCGTTGTATGATGGGTGAATCAAGACTGACATCTCTATCAATTATTTCAATAGAGTGTGAATTGACTATGAATATTTAATTTGAAAATATTATAAGAAAATTTGCTCAGGAAAAATCCAGGAAAAAGTTTTTTAAACATGTTATATAAGATTAAAAATATATGTATATTTTTTCTTATTAAATATGCCGAAAAAATGTATAATATAAGAATAAAATGTTATTTAAAAACAATGCTATACTTATTTTAATTTATATTTACTACGAATTACTAAATCTGAAGAAAAAAAGAAAATTGTTTTAGGTGAAAGGGCCTCAATAAAAGTAATAGCCCCGCATTATGACCATAATCAGGCCCTGGCCCCAGAACACACCTTAAATGGTACAACTAATAATGTGAACATTTAAAAAAATAGTCCTTATCATTATATAATATACTTGAAAACTACAAAAATCAAAACTTGAATGAATTCATTGTTAAATGGAAAAATTGGGGTGACCATGCTTGTATAGAATCACCCCCGCCCGTATATTATATATTGATGGCCAGATAGGTAATTGTGTACGAAAATTTCAGCTCTATATTATCATCTGGATACTTTTGGATTTATTTATTTTTTTTTTGTCGTCATCTGGGCTCAACACTGACGAAAACCCGCGTGGAAAAATAATTATATCCGAGCCTCATCGTCATCGCGCCGCCGCCGCCCGTAATTAAATATACGTATAAAAAAAAAGATATACCGAATGAGTTTTGCGAGAAAAAAAATAAACAACGACGACAGCGATTCAGCGCGCGTCTTAAATCTTACTATACATAGGTACTACTATACTGCACAGCCAAAGGACGAAAAACAATAATTAAGGACTAACTGTATATGTATATATACCTACACACGGGTACGGCGGTGTCGCGTGCGCTTCGGGGCTAAACTGCGAGGAAATTG
Organism: Metopolophium dirhodum; assembly: GCF_019925205.1. NCBI lineage: Eukaryota > Metazoa > Arthropoda > Insecta > Hemiptera > Aphididae > Metopolophium > Metopolophium dirhodum. Next base: position 18,016,510 of record NC_083564.1, read on the forward strand.
GCCGTTCATCGTCGTCGTCGTCGTCGCCCCCCGTGTGTCTATATAATGGTTAAAGGGGTTTTTTTTAATTTAGTTACGAAAATAGAGAATAACGGCACTGTCGTCGTTTGTATGATGATTTCCGTAATAATAACATGCACATTATTGTCGTATATATACGACACTGCACAGCATGGCCAGCGCGCATGGCTACCGCACCTACCTACCTACGCGGGTCTTTCTTTTACCTCCGAGAATAATTAATTCTCCATAGTTAAATAAAACGTGATATTACCCACACAGCAAATTAATATTGGGCGTACCTACGCATATACCTACTTAAAATGTAGTATAATAATATTTCAATGATATAATATAAAAAATATTGGCATTTTATAGCATCAAATTATACTTCATCGTGCAGATATCGCGGTAGAAATAGATAATAATAATATGAAATATCATTAATGATAATTATTATTATCTATCGAGCGCTGCTACTCTACTATAGGTATATAGGATAAAAAAAAGTCAGTAAAAACGTAACACAATCAGTGTTTTAATACGATAATTATTAATAATATATTATTTTGTGTGTAATGTCATTATATCTGATCATGAACGATAAAATAACTGTATGATTATAATATGGTCAAATGAGGTAGTATTTACGACACTAAATTGAAAACTTCATCTTTGATTTCATATTTTATCTTGAAAATATAATTTAAGACAACATTATAGGTAATATGATTAACCTTAAAAACACTTTAAATACAAAATAATTTCAATTTAAGAGGATTAAAAAAAATGGATTTTTTTTAAATTAGTTTGTCCATCATCAATTAAAACAACTTTAACAGTAGGTACGCTCTTCTAAAATTGCCATCTGCAGTGTCACAAAATTAAAATATAGACACTAATAACGATAAATTAATTTTAAAGCTTAAGAAGAAATTTCGTGAAATTTTGCTTATTAAAATAAACAATATTACAATAGTCAAGATAGTTATTTCCAATTCAAAACTTATAACATGAACGTTAAACATAATATCAACATTTAAAATGTAAAATGTGAAAAAGTGACTACAGAGCCAACAGTTTTCTGAATCGTAACCGAAAAAAAGAATATGTGACTTAAAAATAAAATAACCTAAGTTTCACACATGGCTGGTGGGCAATTTGATGCAATGTCAATTATTTTTACTGATTTAAAATAAGTAAAGCTCCAAAAAGAGTGGGGCGCAGCTCCAACATATTTTGTTTTCTTCGTCCGTCTCAAGTATTTTGTATAATATGCTTAAACGATTACGACTCTCTAGTTCAGTTTAGGTCAAAGGGTCCTATTATACACGTTCTATAAAGAAGGATATTTCCTGTGCTTTCCAGGATATTATTTTAATATTTTCATTTTTTATCAAGATAAGCGTGTTTTTAAATGTTTTAGTATAATATCTCCTATTTGTAACCATTATTGACTTAGGTCCCTTGCCTTCAACTGAGAGTCGTAATAATCGTGAAAGTACGGAAATAACTTTTTGCTAAATTACGGGTGCAGACAGACAGAGAAAACAAATTATTCACTTCCCCCCTCCCAACCCTTTAAGGAACTATATATTAACCGATAATCCGTTAATCTAAACTTCAAGTATACTTATAATTATAATTAACTACTGATTCAAAATTTAATTTTTAATTAACTTAATGTGTTTTTTTTTAATGTATAGAAATTTTCAGAAAAAATGTCCGTAACAAAATACATTCATCGCTCTGCTCAGAATTTAAAATGGACCTATATTATGCCGTCATTCAAAAAAGTTACAACTTATGAAATATTACCGTTAAAAAAAAATCAGTAAAATAATTAAAATAACAAATTATTAGTTTTAACAATATTGTTTTTTAATGAATTCATATTGTATAAAAAAAACACCTGTTGAAAATATTTTTCTGTATATGTACCTAAGCGTATTTGAATAAGGTACCTTTGTTTAAGTTGACATCTGCAAATTGAAAGTTTTACGTCTGTTTAAAATTAATAATTCACTATTCGTCGAGTGTATACGCTTACGGTATGTATATTTATCATATATATTATATATAAATCATGTAATATGTATTATATGCATAATATATATGTAAACTATACAGGGTGACTCATCATGTTAGGTTTCAACTGTGAACTGATAAATTGTAAGTATACGCAGTGTTGAATTTATCTAGATAAATATTCTTTTATCTTTTATCTTATCTAGATAAATAGAGATTATTAATTTACACAGTTATCTAAAATAAAAATCACCGTTATCTATTGATGCATTTATCCGGATAATTTAATTTATTAAACGGCTTTTATTTATTATAATTTATAGGTAGACACTTAAGTAATTTATTAAGTAGGTAGTATTTACTAATAACTATCGACATTTTCGATAACATACTATTGAATTATTCTATATTGCTACGAGCTTACGGAGAGTGCCATAAACCAATATAAAAAAAATTATCCAACAATTTATCTAGATAAAAAAATAATTTAGTTATCTTTATCTTTATCTAGAGTAAATCAACGTTTGAAATATTCATATTCATATTATTATTATTATTAACTCTATATGACTATATATCAATAGTTACATAGTGTAATGATAATATGCTCATTCATCAGTATACCAAATAAACTAAAATGTAATAGAATAATAAATAACAACCAGACTGTTGTTCGTAGAAATCGGACATCTCCGATAAAACCATCGTCACCGACAAATAGGTAATCTGTATATTATACGACCACGAATTAAGAAACCAGCGCGTACTTACCACAGTAGAGCGTAGGGCTTGCGGTTTTCTTGTATGCCCCCAGAGAAAGGAATGGTCGAAAAAAGGCCTTTGCCGCCGAAGAGTAATCTATAGTTCCGGAATGCGCAAAAACCTTTGATGAAACCGATTGCCCCTTTCTGGTCAGCCATCAGCATATCCGTGTCATCCCTTAAACCAGTCCATGAGCACCAGTCATCTCAGCAACAGATAAAATTCTCGAATACTGCACGATCTCGAGAGCCCTCCGAACACCTGTAAGAAGGTAATAGCGTGTCTTTAATATTTGCATCTGGTATTATTCTCAATCACTTACAAGCGTGTAGAGAATCATAAAGATACTCAAAGGTGGGTATTAACTTGTTAAAAAGTTGATTTTTTTTAACTTTTTAACTTAACTAGTTAATTATTTTTGTTTTTGAATTATTAAATTATTCAGTTAGAATTTGTATTGTTGTAACTTAACTTTTCAAAGTTAATTATAATTGTCGTGCAGTGATAATGTGTCTGGTGTATCAAATTAAGTTAATTTTCTTTTGGTGTCATGCAGAACCAACTACCCCATCATAACATTATAATAATGAATAATATTAGTATAATGTTATTATATTATTATCATTACAAAATGCTGTCTGGGATAGACGGTAGGTACTAATTTGTTGACTCTTTTTCGATTTTGATCATTTATTTACTAATTATATATTATGATAATCAAATTGTTTACACGGTGTTCAACGTCTTGGTTAATGTTTGTGTACATTAAAATACTAGGGCAGTTTATGACTAAAAAATATTGTAACTGGAAAAAAATCTTATTTAGTTAAATTTAGATTCTGAGCGGAGCGAGGAAACTAGTGGTTTTACGATGGTGTTTTTTTTTATTTTTTTTTTTTATCCAGTATACAAAATGTCTACCTGAAGGAGTGCTTTGATTTCAACGTATAGTACCTTATCATTTATCAAAATGGATCAAGATGGTACTTTAGAGAGGTCATTTTTTGATTTCCTCGATAGTTAATTAATACCACGGGAAAAACTACTGACAAATTACGAAAAACCGCTTAAAATGGGATTTTAATTTCTAACGATTTGTTTATCACCGAAGCAACGAATAAAAAATTATAATATTATAATATTAATTCAACTTAAAGGCTATAATGAATAATAAAAAAAAAGCGGGGAAGTGGATGTCGCTTTGCTGTACAGTAGGTGACAAGTGGATCAATGTATAATGGATTGTATTAAACTTGAATTCAATGATATAATATCATTGTATAAGAAAAACGATTCTGAGCGGAGACGGTTTATCAGTCTGGATTTTTTAAATTTTTATTATTTATTATAGCCTTTAAGTTGAATTAATATTATAATATTATAATTTTTTATTAGTTGCTTCGGTGATAAACAAATCGTTAATTAAAATCCCATTTTAAGCGGTTTTTCGTAATTTGTCAGTAGTTTTTTCCCGTAGCATTAAATAACTATTGAGAAAATCGAAAATGACCCCTCTAAAGTACCATATTGAACCAATTTGATAAAAGATAAGGTACCTACTATATGTTGAAATTGAAGCACTCCTTCCGGTGGAAACTTTGTATACATGATATCAAAAAAAAATAATAAACACCATTGTAAAACTACTAGCTTCCACGCTCCGCTCAGAATCTAAAATTTAAAAAATCCAGACTTATAAACCGTCTCCGCTCAGAATCGTTTTTCTTGTACAACGATATTATATCATTGAATTCAAGTTTAATACAATCCATAATACATTGACCTACTTGAAACCTACTATATAGCAAAGCAACATCCGCTTACCCGCTTTTTTTTTTTGGTTAACTTATAAATTTTAACTCAAAGCAATTTAATTGAATTACCTTAACTTTTCACAGTTAATTATTTTCATTAAATTGCCTACCTTTGCAGATACTTAACTTCAACATCGGATTTCAATATAACTATCGACAGGAGTCGTTTTTGTATTTACATTATTTTTACGTTATTAAAATAGAGAATTAGATAATTATGTAGTTTTACATGTCTTGGATTTGAGAAACGCGAAATCATAAATTTTAGTCATTTTATCTTGAATTAAGTAGGTAGGTACATACATTAAGAAAAATTCTAATTAATTCGTGATGATCACGTGACTCTCAATAATAAGAAGTGACATATTATATTTCGATATATAACTTATGGATAAACTTGTATTACGTTTTCAAATCTTAAATTTAAAAAGAAAAATTTTTATGAATTCTCAACTCAAAATAATTTGCTAATTTTCGTGATTTTTCCGTATTTTGTAAATTTTTGAACTTTAAATGCTTATAAATAAAAACTGTGATTAAGGAGTTTTATTATTTTTCAAACGTCATAGTAACAACACAGTAGGAGCTTTGTATTAAATTTTCAAGCTTTTTTAGCTAACAAATAAAGTTTTATTGAAATTCATAGAAGACAGCTCAAAACAAGTCGAAATATTTTGAAAATTTTTTAATGTATAGAAAAGGCTAATATAAACATTCAGTGAAAATTTCATGTATTAAATGTATTACGATCATTTGTTTTAGAGTTACATCAAAAACCAAAATCGATTTTGTCAAAAACCGATTTTGCGTAAAAATTCCCGTTTTTCCTTAATTTTTATTTTGCGTTTCCGGGCGCTTTTTAAAACTATTGGGAATTTTAAATTTTGACCTCCTATAAGTACCAACTAGATTCACTTTCCCATCGAACAAAATACTGAAGTTGAAAATCAAAGCATTATTTCGACTACTAATCGTGTACACAGACACAAAAATAAAAAAAAATAAAAATACACACATCATTGTAAAACCAATACCTACATTCATCGCTACGCTCAGAATATAAAATATTATGTTATTTCAAAAATTATAATTTTGTAATAACTCAAAAATACATAGGCGTAGAAGAATATTTAAAAACGTTGATATACTTATCGAGATAATTATTGTTATGAAGAATCGCCGTGCACTGTGCCAGTGTATTTACAATTCCCAACCGTATGCGTTTATTATTATTATAATTGGATAAACATTTATAGAGTTTCGGCGATGGGTAAATGTTTACAAACAATAATAAATATATTATAATAAACATATAATAATATATACTATTATAATAGTGTTATTGACACGACTTGCAATAGCGGTTCATCCCATCGGCCTAACCTAAAACACGTACACATATTTTATCATTTTACTGTATAGTCATAAACCATATTATATTATAATAATATTATGTTGACTATATTATATGCACATATGGTATTTATTAAATATAATAAATTCAATAAATTATTATGCACCGCGAATAGAGGTATGGTACCCGTTATATATACCTACTTCACTTTAAAACTCCACCCTAACCTCGCTCCCCCCCCCCCCCAAAAAAAAATAATAAATATAATGTGAAACCCAGTTGTATGAACTATGAACCCGTTTCGCCAATAAACTCTCAGAATTTACAGTTATCAATTATCACCGCCTTCGATTATCCTCTTAACAACTGAAGTCAGAAGTTATCACGCCACACACCTCGTCTATACAAAAAAATCCTTATAAGAACCTCACTTTTAATTATAGTGTCTTTTCGTCGTCAAGTGGAACGCCGGTGATGTCCTTAACCATTTATAACTGTGATTATGTAACTGAAATCATAATTGGAAGAAAATATATATTCCCATGAAGGGTGGTCGGGTGCAGAGCGGCTTCTCCTTCAAGTCATAAAACTCCAATATCATATAATTATACATGCGTATGCTTATCGTACTTAATACTTATTACTTACTATATAATAGCATAGATTGTATATTTTCTAAAAAATGTAAAAAGATTTTGGCAATCCCGTAAATCATAATAAAATATCACCTTTTTTTCGTAGTATCGAGAGCCATTTTAGCATTTTGAACCACGTTAGTATTACTTCTCCTCAGGCTCCCAATATAATATTACCTATATATATTATTGAATTTCGGAAATTTTAAAACAAAAAAACATATATTATACTGACCTAATTGTCTTGGTGTCTAATTACTAATTATATAATCTATATTAGGATAGTTACCACGGTCTTACTGGTACATCCATATAGTTGGGAACGGTACCACGCGGTAAGCTTAGGTATTTGAGTGTTTGAAATTTCGTTTTAAAAACATAGAAGCAAATTATCAATTATAGTCCTCCGTTGGCGCTTGATTCCTGAAAAGCATTGTTTATCACATTTTAAATGTCATTATACTAAAAGTTATGGTATCGGTCGGCTTTTAAAATATAATAAACAATACTGTCTTAATATTATGTTTAAAAATATGACAATAATTATAATATTATGTAGGTATGTATCTATAATTGATATCTCGTAATATCGGATATTTGGACTTGTAATCGCGGCAGTGGTGTAGCTAAATTGCCTATCCGACACGCCGTATGGATTTGTACAATATTCTGAACAAAACACCGTAAAATAGAAAATTGAATTTATTGTTACATTTTTCCAAATTAAACATTGTTATTATTATTTATTAATAGACGCCGCTGATACTTATATACACAATACACACATATTCATATTCAAAAAGTAACGAGGTATTCTCACCGAGTAATCTAGAGATAATTCACTTGCCCCCTCCTACCAAAACAATGGTCGTCAAACTAAAAATTCGAAAAATGGTCACTTGCAGACTGCAATCATGCGTTAAGTAGACGCATAAACGAATCGTTGAAAACGGTGTAGTTTAACGTGAATACCCGCATGTCCCGAATGCCCGAGAAACATAAGAATAATAATACATACGTACCTTTTATTTTATTAATTATTATTATATTGTAATTTATAATTTTATAAATATGTAACAATAATATTAATATCCATACCAAAATTAAATATAGAACACGAAAAAGCTAAAACCAATACGAGTTTATGACCGAGCGACAATATTTTAGTGACTGACACATTCCGCAACGAACAGTAGACATTTACACGAATGAATAATAATATTATATCAACAGCGTATAAAAAAATTCCTAATTTACTTTAAAAACAAACATAATGTAAGAACACGTACACGCCTACCAGACAGGGACATCATTTCAACTATTTTTGTTGGTGCCAAAATGTTTGCAGGCCATTCAAATTATTACCAGGCCACATAGAAAACTTTTTTTTTTTTTTGGGGGGGGGGGGGGGGTCAAGTGGGAACAAAAACTGTAGAATATTAATTGCATAATTTATTGAATATGTCACTTATATTAGTATGAAAATATCGCAATATTGTTACTATATTTGACGAACTATGTCTAGGTATTTTTAATGTATTTATTTTATATTGTGGATACCAGTGTATAGTGGTATTTACACTTGGTAAATAAATGTATGGATATAAAACACCTTTATAATAAAATACCTAACCGAACCTAACCTACACATTTTTTCTCCCTGCATACTCAAAATATATAATATAGCTAGCTTAATAAAACTAGAAATTTATTTTATGGGTACCCTTCTTTACAATGTTTGTGTTATAATTTTATCAATCATAATATTGTGAGACCACAAAACCACATTAAACATTCTTGGAAATTAGAGAATAGTACAATACTTTTTTTTAATACTGAACAAATATAAACTATATATAATATAAAACACTTAGGTATATCGACGCTTAAATTTATTGTTGGCAGGCCAAAGAAGGCGTTTTAAAAAAAGTTGGTGCAAATGTACACCCCTCCCCCCCCCCCCAATGACGCCCCTGCTATCAGACTACGTCATAAATCCCAAGATATCAACTATATACCTATATGAGTATAGGAACTACTTCCAAGCGCCACTGATATTGTACGAAGATCACCAAAAAATCTCTCTGTTTGTGCTATCTATAAAATATATAGTATTCAAACGAAGTAATTAGATAGTTATGAAAATGTTTAATGTTTAATGTTTAATGTTTAATTATTTATAAGATAACATAATCTGAGAAAGATTCACGGAGTGGGGTTGAACCCTTAACCCTTGACCCCCTCCCAAATGTTTGCCTTGAAATAGGGATCTATAAATAAAAAGCCAATGTCACATTATTTATTATTTTGCGGTTAGTAATTTCTTAGTAAAAACATACATTTAATCCAGAACGAAACAGTTCTAATTAAGTGAAAACAATTATATTAACAACCAAAAGGTTCTATCTGATGAACTTTTTGGTTCTTAACGGAAATTTCTTACAATTTTGTTTTTTTTTACGTTAAATTTTGATTAAAAAAAAAACAAATGACTTTTGTTAATGCAGAACATATTTGTGAATTTTTAGATGTGCCAATCACTAAAAAACCATTCACTACGAAAAAAGATAATACAGTTTCAAGTGGAAAATAATTTAAAATGGCTCTCCTGAACAGTTTGATATTTTGAGATAGCACCTTTTGGTTCAGAGCCCACGAACTAACAATTTAGTATTAGGTATAACTATTTTATATCTTTGTAAAATAATTTTCGTAGACTAATTATTATTCCAAGACCCAAGTGCATATATGATTTATACATTTTATTGACTCAGAAACTACTCGTTAGTCGTTGGATTTATAAATATAGGTACATTGGCATTTTCAAAAAATTATGTAATACAATTAACAGAAAAAATTTAAGTCCTCATTTGAAAAAAAAAATTATTATACCACCACAAGACTAACTTGAATGGTAGGTATATACAAATCCCGAGTACCTACTTGAAAATATGGTCCTTATTGATGCGTGTAATTACATCAATTCGTTACTACAACGAAAAATAGCGATGAGCAAATATGTCACACTCTATATATCTCTTCTCTAACTATATAAAGCTGAAACCCGAGGGCGCTCCTCTGACGATTTTTCGAACTAGCGTAAGAGACTACCAATGAAAAAATTCGATGGGCGGTCCCCCAGGTCTCTGCTTTGTAATATTATAAATATCAGAAAAAAAAGGTATTTTTACGAAGAACTTAGAGATTATAAGTCTGAAGATGTATAGAAAATATTATCAGAAAAAAAAGGTATATTTACGAAGAACTTTGTATTTTTATATTTAAAGATAAAAACTAATATATTTTATTGATGTTAAATTATGTTAAAATATAAATATGAAAGAAAGAAATTAATTATTAAACATAATAACATTAGGCTTAACAATATTTTCGATTGATAAACATTTTTATTTTTGTAAATATCGCTTAGCATAAAACTATATAGGGGGACGAGGTGGCCGAGCGGTCTAACGCGACGGATTCGGCACAGCCGGTCCGAGTTCGATTCTCGACCACCGGGCGGCATTTTTCTCCGTGCAAGTCACGGTGTCCGGAGAACAAGTGCCGCCATCCCCCACCCGGGCATGGCAGATACCTACGGGTGCCCAATCAAAAAGTCTGCCAAACCCAACACACACGTGTTCCTCCCCCTACCGACTTAATAACCTACAGTAAAACTAAAAATAGCTAATGGCCTCAGCTGCCGGGCTTAAGATCGAGTAAAAAAAAAAAAAAACTATATAGTGTTGTACTTCACTCAGACTTATATTATACCCACCAACACACACTATAGTTATAGCTTAAAGGAGAGTTGTTATCACTACAATTTATTTTACTATAATAATATATTGTATCGTTGAATGTAATTATTTGTTTGCTAAATAAATAATATATTATTATTATTATATACGTAATTATTATGGTTTTATTGGTGTATTGTTTTGGGTGTTCGCGTAACAATGCTTAAAGGACTAATTAGTATACACATTGTTGATCGCTGCACAAAAGGACATAATGAAATGAAGAAAAATAATATCGGCAAACCTAGGATCCATTTCTTAGATTTATAAACTAAGATATTTAAACATGAAAAATAATAAATACCACACGAAATTATTAATAACTATCCAAGTTCTCTAACTGCAGATAATCGATAGGTTCGAAAAAACCAGCAATGATAACAAAGAATATATTGACACCTTTTAAAAGTACCAATTAAATGCAAATGCTATTAGAAATCGGCCAAAAACTCGAACTCCGAACTACTATAAAACGTGTACGCACGTGCTCAAAAAACACACGTCGTTGTAAAACAATTGATACATTCATCGTTTCGCCCAGTGAATGTAAAATACTTCTCCTAAAAGTATAAGACGAGCACCAATACAATTCGAAAGACGAATCCACGTTAAAATAATATTATATTATAGGTACCTACCCGTAGGCATAAGTACGTATCGATAATAATGATGTTTGGGAAAATAAGCCGTTAAATAAACGACGCGGTCGTACTCACGCTGGCTAGCAATAAACGACGTCGTAACCGTCGTCTGGGCAATATTTGTATTTTTCGGTGACTGCTTAGAACGAAATTGTTTTTTATAACTCACTTACAATTTTGTCTCCAACAGTATTAGATACTTGTTCCATACTATACCGGAAAAAAACACTGTTAATAAAATAACATGGCCACGACGGAGATCGATATAGACGCAATCCTGAAGGAGATGGTTCGCAGTCTTATTGACGAATTTTTCGTCGACGAAAATCAAGAGCATATCGATGAAGAGCAAGTTCCAGAGGACATCAACAGCATGAAAGACCCAGCTTTAGATGACGTCGTGAACACCCTTTTGGGTGAGATAGTCGAAGCTGTCTGCGTCAAAGTCGACGAAGGGCAACATTTGGATTACGACAAAAATCAAGGAGATATTGAAAACGAGAACAATCAAGAGCCTATGGACGAAAAGGAAGTTCCAGAGGATATCAATGACAAAGAAGACCCAGATGACGTCGTGAACACCCTTTTGGGTGAGATTGTTGAAGCTGTCTGCGACGAAGACTCATCGGAGGCTATGGCCAGCGGAGACGCAGAGACAGTTACAATTCCGGAACAGATGATAGAGACACCGGCCGAGGGCAAAGAGAGGGACGGAAATGGACTGGCCAGGATAACTGAATTGGAAGCACCGAAAGCAGCGGACCCCACACCTCCACGTGGACGCGCAAGGCGAATAGTGGCCACCACGTGGAAGTGTGTGAGGCGGGTCACACGCCTGATGCTGTGCGGATGCTTCCGAGGAGAGTGAAGCCGCAGTCCACCCCTCCCTCCTCCTGGGACCGAAGAACACCAGACAAGACGGCGGCGACATGGGGGATTGATACGTGACAGAGCACTTTACGGTGTACGGCGGTAAGTCACCCAGTACGTTTTCCGGTCACCCGCGGAAAGACGAGGTCGTGGTCGATGGCGTCGCGAGCTCGCGGTTGCCGACACGCGAGACCATCTGTGGCTGCTCGGCGATGGCCCAGCAGCGTAGGTCGTGAGAGGAGCGACGGACGGACGACGACGACGACGACGACGACGACGACGACGACATACGACGGCTAGCTAGACCAGCGTGGGCAACGATACCGCCCCGACGGTACTTCGACGACAGCTGCAGCTTGAACGAAGGTGACTCGTGACGGCGGCGGCGGCGGCGGAGATCTCAGAGCACGATGGGTGAGCGATAGAGCTAAGGTAAGCTATGGGAACACGGACGTCAATGCATCGCCTGACCCGCAGAAACTGATCATGTTTCAGGGTCCGGCGGTGCGCGACTCCACGGCGGAGGGGCCATCGGCGCGGCAGACACTGCGCCGACGGGACCCCAGGACGAAAATCACGGAGAGGATCAGGACCGCGCTGCGTTGCGGTGCGGTCCGCGGATTCTCTCCCCTTTTCGGCCTGCGGTCATCCCGTCGGCCGAGTCTCGGGACTCCAGGACGAAAATCACGGAGTGGATCAGGACCATGGTGCGTTGTGGCGTGGTCCGACGATTCTCTCCCCTTTTCGTCCAGTGGTGGTCCCGCCGGCCGAGTCGAAAAGCCAGAACGAAAATCACGGAGGGTATTAGGACCACGCTGCGTTGCGGTGCGGTCTGCCGATTCTCTCCCCTTTTCGTCTAGTGGTATTTCCGCCGGCCTGGCCGTGCCTCCGGTCGCCGCTGATTCCACAGCCCCAAATAGCTGTCTTCGCTCGCTCAGTGCTTTGGTGTCTCCGTCGTCGCCGTCACAACAGTCGTCTTCAACATCTGCGCATCGTCGGCGCGCATGACATCGCGCACTAGCCGCTCGCCGTCAATCGTCGTCCAATGTCGCTCCCGCGGCCTTCGCAGTCGGGTCCAACCAGCCGTCACGATGGTCGTCACCCGCGAGCAAACGCGCCAGCGATCACAGTCGTCCGCCTTAGGGACCGGCCGCGAAAACGTATGGAGGTGACCAGTGGCCTTTGCATCTGCACGCACCTCGCCATCACGTATCAATCCCCCCGCTTTTGTGTCTTGTCTGGTGTTTTTTTTTTTTTATATTAATATTTTTTTTCATGTTCAAATCTGTTAAATTTTCTGACCATTTTGCGTCAAACCTTATCTTTCGGCTCAAAAAACATTAATTTTTTTTGTATACATATATAACCATTAATTCAGACCATTTTGCGTCAAACTACTTATCCTTTGGTTCACCAGAAATAAGTTTTTTTTTATATATGTATCATCATTAAATTAGACAATTTTGTTTAAAACTTCTTTCGGCTCAAAAAAAAATAAAAATTATGTGGTTAAAATATTGTTTCTTTTTTTCGTATTAATAGTGTATTTTAATTTTTATTTACTTCAACAGAATAATAGATAGAATAATATTAATATAAAATCGATATATAACACTAAATTTGAAATTCTACAACTATTAGCTAACTTTTGCTCCTTAAAAATAAATAGGTGCACTTATTAAGATTATACATGTACGTTGCATTGAAATTTCATAAAATTATTTATTGCTGTCTAAGATAACTCAAACACACACATGTATATAAGTTATTACTTGTGAGTTATGACAATAAGTATTGCAAACAATTTTGTAATTTAAAAATATTGTTCGTGGGTACATTTAACGTAAACATATGTACAGGACGTCCAGTAAAGAGCAAAGCAAACGTTAACCAAATATTTGAAAATTTACAATTTGAAAGAAAAGTTTAAATGAAAGTTATATATTTGTTTAAAGTTTGGCCATCTCTTTATTGAGCGTTCTGTACAAATATATATTATTATATAAACTTAAAAATGTAAGTCTTGGCTAAATCGTGCTCTGGACCACATAGGTACCAAGTGCAGGATACTGAATAAACTATACGACCTGACAAATAGTGGTGCGTTGACTTGAAGAACCACGTACACAATTTAACCTACAAAAGAATATATGTCCAGTAAAAAGCAAACACTAACAAAATATTTCAAATTAAAAACTAAAAGTCGTTATTTTTAAATTATAAGTATTTCTGTATATTTGTTTAGCGTTTGATAATTTTTTTATTGGGCGTCCTGTACATATGTCATATATATATTTACATAAAAAAGACTAAAAGAGAGTCACAAACTCCTAGAAAAACTGAGCACAGGACAGGGTACTAAAAAACTATACGACCTAACCAATAGTGCATATAGTGCGTTGACTTGAAGAACTGTGCACATAGGTAATATAGTTGAACGATGAACCTGCAGAAAATATATACAGGACATCCAGTAAAGAGTAAACATTAACCTAATATTTATATAGATTAGTTTATTTATTAATCTATTAATATAAATAATTTAGTTTATGCATGAAGATATAAATTTCTTCAGATTTTTCATCTTTACCCATTTTGAGGACTTCCCGCGTCCTCGCTCGGATACCTTATTCGCGTTCCCCGCTAAATTTACAGGCCGCGCGCGGCCGTACTTTGTTCCCGGCGGGCCCGCCGCGGCGGAGATAACGTGCAAACCGAGTGCCGCCGTCGCGCGTGTTTATCGATAATTTTTTAGAAAAGTCGAGTTTTACTATATATACAGCCATAAATACATGCGCCGAAAAGTTCAATTTTTTTATTGATATATTTACATGTTATTTTTGATTCAATAAACTGCGTTATTATTATATTATCGTATTTGACTGCCTTTTGTCCTTTTGCCTACTCGGTCTGTAAATGTATAAATATTAATTATATAATAAAATATCCTAGCTCGAGTCGAGTCGACTATACTATAGGTATGTTTAATCATGAGCATAAAATCAAATTAATAACTAACCTATACATGTATACTATATGACTTAATGAGGATCTTTTTATTTATTAATATATATTATATAGTAACTGTAGCAGTATTTGTATGCTACATTAAATTATGAATTACCAAAATAAGAAAGTGGCTATATTTTGATTACCTCAACCAGTTAACTCACCTGACAACTGTAATATTATATTGATAACTATGTATTTATTAGTTCATATATCATAGGTATATACAATATGTTTTTTTGGGTTGTGTAGTATATCGTTTGCATTGTGTGTAGTTATATACTACGTCGAACGTCATTCGAGGTGACTGACCTGATAGACACCCTAAAATTTACTTTTGGTTATATGATTTGCACGGACGCCCGAAATTTTTTAAATTTTTTTTACGTAATTTGTTACTTATTTTTGCTTTTTTAGTGACAGTAATGTACGTTGTCCGCGATACGGCGCAGTCGGATTGCATACCTGATGACGTGACCCGGCCGTCGCTAATTGTCCGCTATCCGACGAAGTCGGTATCCTACCCTTATTACTACGGCGAAAGTCATTCGAGGTGACTAACCTGCTAGACACCCAAAAAAAATACTGCGGCTATATATGATTTGCATGGACGCCCAAATTTTTTTAAATTTTTTTCCACGTTATGTCGCGTTTTGGCGGCAGTAAAGAACGTTGTCAGCGATCCGACGCAGTTGGATTGCATACCTGATGCCGTAACCTGGCCGTCCCACATTATCCACTATCCGACGAAGTAAGATTGCCTAAATAACTGAGATGACTGACATGCTAGACATCAAAAAAATCGCGGCGGCTATATTTTTTTTTTACGAATTTCCGGCGGCATAACCCGGGCTACCACGTCGAACCTAAGGTGGTGGTCTTAACCTTATCACCAGACCTCCTTATGACACACCAACCGGATCGAGACCGACGACCAGACCAAAAGACCACTGCAGCTTCAAACATCGGTTAAAACTCTTCGCCAACTCAGTAGACAACCACTGGATTAAGTAGAATGTTACATACAATATTTTAATGATATAATTATTTAAGTACTCAAAAGTATATTAAAATACTATTTCATCATCGTTGACACTTGACTTTATATAGGTATGATTACAGACTTGCAATAGAAATATGAATAACAATAATTATGCGTGTTTAAAACCACATTGGCGCATATAATATAATAGGTAATAATACCTTTATAGTACACACGCGAGTTAAGAATTTTATACTAAACAGACATATTACACGATTTTATATACCTGCAGCTATTATAACATTATATTGGTAACGAATAAAGTATATTATTACTTATATAGTGGGTTGGTAACAAAATTAAAAGAATATGAAAATAAAACGAATAGTGAAAATATTGCTTCTTCAGTGGCAATGATGACATTTCTGAGGGTGGACTACACGAATATAGGAATATGTATAATAATGTATGTACCATACAGGATGTAAAAGAAAGACCAGACAAATTAAAATCTGCAGTATTATAATTTATAAGTATACACAGTAAATAGTAGGCGCATTAGTACAGTCGCTGTCGTAATATTATTATCTTCCTCTCCAGTCATATACTCATATAGTTTCGTATCCCTTACTCGCATAGGTACTCACTGCAGTATCCCACATTTATCTATTATAGTAGTATGCCTATAACCATGTATATTATTATTTTATTTTTTTATTTTACTGCATTGTTATTATAATATTATTTAATGTAAAGAACGAATTATTAATACCTACTTACAGTACCAATCGTAATTCAGTATCGAATAAACGTTACATATAAAGTGTACAGTGAACATTGCGGACACCTTCGTTAGTTGTCTCCGTTTTACAAGTGCATTTAACATGGCCAATTCATGTTCAACCAAGGGCGGCTCATAACTTGGACGACGGAACGATCGGACCTCCTACTAAAGTTAAAGAAAAGAAGAAAATTAACTTTATGCTTATAATTGATATTTAGTTATATTTATCGAAAAATAATTTCTATTAGAACGGAAATTTTTGAATAATATAGACTTCACCTTGTTTTCCACACAACCGCATGGACTACTGCAATCTTTATTCACCACTTATCACTATACCTAAATTCCCCATTCAATAATAGTGGACAGAAAGGTTTTTCATTGAATTTATTTCAACACTCAATATTACTTCTAATGTGCAATGAAATAAAATCGATAAAAATGGACCATTAGGTATTCCGTTTTCCTCATGTACCCTTTATCTTAATGAAACTAACTTGTATTTGTATTGATTAGGAAATATTAAATGACAATGATTGACGAACTTATAATTGATATTATATTAATTAATTTGGCATTTCTTTTTCTGTATGCGGTGTTTTGGTGCCTGGTGATCATGCGGCAGTGTGTGGGTGTGTTTAATTATGTAATAAAGAAATGTCTTAAGTAAACGTTTTTATAAAAATATCTGCAAAATAAAGCCAAAAATAAATAAATATGAATATATAACTCAAAAAGCAAACTAAGCATAAATATATCGACTCAAAAACCAAAATCACATTTAAATATGCAAAAAATACGCAACATATAGGATTAAATCTATAGATTTGCGTAACATAAAACAAATTTGTATTTCATTATTTTTATAGGCCTATATAGAAGTCGGCTGCCCTAGAGTTATTATCTACAAATAGTTTAAGAGGCGATAACAATAGATACCTACTTCTATTTGAGTGTCATAAGACATATTTAGTGTTTTTTAAGTGCTATCGGAAAATCGATACACCGTTGTACAACACGTATCCGTTATATCGTATTTTAAACGCACATTTTTACATTGCAAATTTTAATATTTTTTTAATTTCTTAGGGCATTAAAATCTCAGCCCCACATATTTAATTTAATCATGTATGGAGTTGTTTGGCCAAAACTGCGCTAATATCATATATACTACTATATATTTGTATTCGACAATATGGTTGGCAAATATTATAGATACGTAAAGAATGAGTATTTTCAATTTAAACAGGAATTTCGGACGGATTTGATTCCCTCTATACAAAATCGGAAACACGGCGTTAATGTTTAATTCTAAAAAGACCAGTGTTCGTTTGGGTGGCACCCATATTATATGACATTAACACGATGTGTAAAATATAATCGTAATATCTTGTTTCCAAAGACAAGCGAAATATCGTATGAAATTTTAGAACGTGTGAACCTGTGGTTTACCGCAGAATAGTTTAATCAATTCCCCGTCATTTTACATAAACGCATATTAAGTGTGTGTTTGATTACATGTTTGTTAGGGACAAAAGACAAAACATAATATATTATTGTATATTATAGTGATTTTTTTATGATCTAAATTTTAACTTATTCGTTAATTTAAAACCTTTGACTTTTTTATCGTTATAGATTTCCAAGCTTTATACTTTTTTAAATGACAATATTATTTTTAACTTCATACTAACGAAACATATTTTTTGTCACGCCTGCACCGAAAGTTTAGTTTTTTATGACGGTTGAAGCGTTGGAAAGCGACCTTCTTCCGTCCAGTGAGCGGTAAAGTGGGAATCCCCAAAAGTACTGAGCTCAGATATCAGGCGTATCCTCTGCCCAAACACACTAAAATCTATACTACGGTAGTACGGTCCTTATAAAACATAAACTTTTGGTTACATCTTATAATATATATATATATATATATTCATTATATTCATATTATAACCTCCATGCGTGACGCTTAAAATAAATAAAACCAAATCGTTTCTATTGTTTTCGTAGAATAGTCTGGTTGTTGCATAGATCCCAGCCTGAATTACCTTTTGCCGTGATGGCGCGATCAATGAACGCAGAGGCGTGACAAAAAATAGTATGTGTGGCTCGTGCGGGAAGGCAATTTCCACCCATACCACACAATATACTATTTCTTTGAAGCTTATCTGGGTTAGGTTAGATTTTATGGATTAAGGAGTTCTCAATATATATGTCGCATTCATATCACGTTATTGTACGTTACTGTACGAAATGGACAACGTTTGCATCTATTTCACGAAATTACACAATATGGATTATATTTCGTGAAATGGATACCTAAACCGTCATCAACGGAACTTGTTCCGTCATTTGGATGTCCATATAGCGAAAATTAAAAAAACTTAAATACTTGATCCTGAGCGGAGCAATGAATGGATTGATTTTACATGGTGTGTGTTATTTTTTTAGATTAAAGATGTTTTTAGATTAATGTTAAATTTAAATACAATGAATAATAATATAATTGCATTGTACACGAAAAACAGTTCTGAGCAAAGACGGTCAGTCAGTTTATGATATATTACTAAGTATATTTATGTATATTTTAATGATATTTTTGTGACTAAAGTAACTCATTTACCTATTAACATAGAATCTTGTTTTACATTTTCAATCCTTAGTTATAAAAGTTGAACATTTTATACATTTTTAAATTTTAAATTTGATGAATTTTGTCATAATAAACGATAATAAAAAAGTGTGCAAAAGTATTTTATATATTTTTTAACTGTTATTGAAAAAATATAATAGGAGCCTTGTATTAAATTTTCACGCTTTTTGAACAAACAAATAAAAACTATTGACATTTATAGGAAACAAAATTTAAAAAAAGGTGGGTAAGTGGATGTCGCTCTGCTGTACAATAGCTTACAAGTGGGTCACAAGTGGATGGTGTTAAATTTGAATTCAATGATATAATATCATTGTATAAGAAAAACGATTCTGAGCGAAAACGGTCAGTCAGCCTATGATATTACCAAGTATATTTGATGATATTATTGTGAATAAAGTAATTTATATATAACCTATTTACGTGGAGCCTTGTTTTATATTTTCAATCCATAGCTATAAACGTTGAACATTTTATAAATTTTTAACTACAATTATTAAATTTTATCAAAATTTAAATTTTAAATGCTTATAAAAAAAAATTGTGATAATGTATTTTTAATATTTTTCAACTACTATTGTAACAATTTATCCTTGTATTAAATTTTCACACTTTTTACCCAACAAATACAATTTTATTGATATTTATAGAAACAAAACTAAAAAAATTGAAAACAGACAATGTCCTCAAAAAGAGTCAAATTATTTTCAAAATTGTATGGTGTATAGAAAATGCTAATATAAACATTCAGTAAAATTTTAAAGTATCTACAGTCATACGTTTTTTAATTACAACAAGAAAATAAGAAAATCGTTACATGAGAAATCCTAAGATATACCTAATATTGTTGAAGAAAATCTGCCCTAAATTACTGCCTCAAACGGTAATGATAGACAAAAAAATTAAAAACACACATCATTGTAATATCAATACATTCATCGCTCCGCTCAGAATCTAAAATGAAAGTTTTTTAATTTTTATAAGGACATCCAAATTACGGATAAAGTTCCGTTGATGACGGTTTAAAGGGTTTCATTTCACGAAACATAATCCATATTGTGTATTTACTTGAAATGGAGAAACCGCGGTTCCATTTCGTGAAATGGATGTAATCATTGTCCGTTTTGTGAAATGTACAATAATGCGATATGGATGCGACATACATACAAAATAATATATTTATTTATTTAAGCGGAAAACGGACATAGTGATCATGTTGAGGGTCACCTTTAAGGTAAAACGGCGACACCAAAGTATTTTTTTACTATAATATCTTTTACATTTTTACTATTTATACATCTCGCGAGACAAATGTTCAACATACGAACCCCTTTTTTTTCTCTATAACTTTTCTTATTTAAGTATTAAAAAAATTTATAACTGAGGCATAACCGTACATACCAAAATTCTGGTGGTAGGCTTATCTTTTTTCTATCAAAATAGTGTTCTACCAAATTAGGAAATATAGGAGCCATAAAGTATTGTGTTTCAAATATAATATGTTATTGGAGTTGGACATACAAATCACAATAGTTATCACCTAAAAAAAATAACAAATGTTCAGATGTATGTTTATCTTTTTTAATACCAAATATTAAATAAGAATATTATAATAATTATAAATAATAAATGTATAATTTATATCAGTAAAAGTATTTAAAAGTGTATCCATAATTTATATACTTATTGGTCGATAAAATTTACATATGTAATAAAAACAATCAGTACTTTCAGATAAATTAAAATTTGTTACTTTATAATTAAACAATATAAATTGTTATCTCATCATATCAAAACTAATACAATTAAAAAGGTATATATAATATTATAAACCATATTAAAGTTTTTTCTGTAAATAATATTTTCAGGTATTAAGGTAACTTAAGGCAATAAGAAATATGTTTTTTTATTGAAGTTAACTTAATTTTAAAAACTGAGAGTAATATTATTGTAGTTTCACTGATTTACATTTAGTTATTGCAAAGTATGTCAGAACATGTCATATAAAAATAGTAGCGAAAGAAAAAAATTATGAATTATGAATATTACATTTGGTAGTACAAATAATTTTGTTGATTTTTTGTTAAAAAAAACTTGTTTTTTAAGTGATAAAAAATCATCAATGTATGAAATAATATAGTAGTTTATTACTTTTAAATAATAAAATAAGATATCTATTGGTTCAAATTGAATAAAGCCTTCAAAAAAAAAAAAAAATATATAAAATTAATAAGCAAGTATAAATGTAGAATTACACATTCTAAGTAATTAAAACTATTTTAATACTACTTAATATCAAAAAAAAAAAAAATAATAACATTAAATTATACGACTAATTATAACACCTAAGGCGAAACCATTTGTATTTTTCTATAATTGTTACTATACTGAATAGCCAAACCAAAAAAATTTTAAAATCAAATAATTTTAAAGTCTTAGCCAACTTATACAACTATTTTGAAATCATTAAATTACTATTTATCTATTAATATTTACAAAATACAATTAGTATACAAATTAAAATCATTTATCATTTATATTCTTAAAATTTAATTTTACACAACGTTCTAGAAGTTAACATTTTATATATTCACTTATCCCAAGTACATTATTAAATTAAACCTTTGTGTAACACAATTAAACAATTATTAATTTAGAAAAAAAAAAAATAAACAAGTAAAATCATAATTACTTTTTGTTTTATATGTATATATATTTATATAGGTATATATAAATAGAAATACATTTACATATATATTTATAGAAACAAAACATACATAAATATATATATACGTATATAATATATTATATTTACTTTTATGTTTTTTCCATACAATTATATCAATTACTTTAAAAAATACATTTATATTATAAGAAAAATGGGCTGGGTGCAAAAGTAATATTCACAGTTCTAATATTTACAATTTTTTCTTTTTTGAAGCATAATATAATAGTTATTATTCATCTATTTTCAACAAAATAATTTGTTAAATGAAAAAATTCATTTCAATCTGCTAAGTAGGCCTTAAAAAACTGTCAAAAAAAAAAAAAAAAAAAAAAAAAAAAAAGGAAAAGTTTAAGATTATTGTAAGTTCTATAAATCAAAATTTAGTTCGGATATATACAGCACTTGTGTCATGATCACTGTAACCTAAACGTTTTGCATGTTTAAATACTTCATTTACACTAGCCGTAACTGGACAAGGTTGTTCCAAAACATCTGACCAGTTTAACGATAAATTTAAGTCCTTCTGAATATGTTTTAAAGCTTGATGAGTTTGAAAATTACCCATCATCATAGCTATAATTAACAAATAATATTATAATCCACATTAAATCAAATTAAATATAAATTAAAATGGACATACCTTTTCCTTTTTCTGCTAACAATGGACATTTTAATGAAGTCAGTGCTAGAATTTCTAGCAAAGCTTGTTGCGGTATCATAGCTCTATCAGCCAGAGCCATACCTTCAGCTAATCCTGCTAGAGTTACCGCTTTGATAGAATGTAAAATCAAATTCATTTTTGTGGCTGCACCAACATCACCTAGTAAACCAATAGAGTAATATTAGGGTAATTTATAAAATGAATCAATATAATATATCTATTTACCTAGATACATTGATTTCTCGGCAATTGTACAAAATACTGATTTACAATCAGCGAATAAAGCCTGATCGCCAGCTGTCAAACAAATTAGTTTTCCTTCGTCTGCATCTGATTTACTTCCCTGAATCATGGCTTCTAAATAACGCCCGCCTCTACTCAATATAGCCTGTAATAAGGAGTGATACATCATAATAAAATAAATTGTTAACATTAAAAATTATACCATGATATTTGTAATAAAAATATTTAATATTTTGCTAGCAACAAACCTCACAAATATCTTGAGATGTTTCTGGATCAATACCAGTCATTTCAACATATCCTTTGGTTTTATTTATTTCGGGAAGTACACCGCAATTCCCAAATACCATCTGTAAAAATCACCAAATAGTAAATACAAATAATTATATATAAGAAGAATGACAAAAATCATACATCTTTAGCAACTTGTGGATCAGAAACACAAGAAAATGTTATATCTGCATCTCCTATAACATCTGATGGAGTTAATCCAACTCTGGCTCCTGCATCTTGAAACTTTTGACACTATAAAATCAAAAAATATACATTTGTAATTCATAAAATAACACATAGTTAGAATATTAAATAATAATATATTAACAAAAGACCAATGTCTGTTTTTATTGTTGAGATTTAATTATCATATTTAATTGGATTCTTATTATTTTATACACAAATATTTATTATTTACAATAAACTAGTTGTTTTGTAACCATAAACAATTATATTTTTTTAAGGTTTATTTTAATTTAATTATAATAAAAGTTGTATGTATATCATAAACCTACTTATCCAATATTTAATAGAGTAACATAGAATAAGTAATTATAGAATAACATGATTAGTGAAAGACGGTTAACTAGTTACCATATACAGGTCTATCAATAATCTTAACACTATTTATCTTTTTAGAAATCACTAGTCTTAACATGTCAATATCCTATTAAAATGTTATTAGTAAGAAGGCTAAGAATTATTCAGTAGTAAAATATAATAGGTACAATATACAAATGTGTATAATATTTAAATGAATTAAAAATATTAAAATAATAGGTACTATGATTTTTACAAATATTTTTTATGATTACGTTACATAAATAAAGACCGAGAATAACAGATTGCACCATGTAAGAAATAATAAATTCAATATAAATTTGATGAAAATGAACAACGATGAATATGTTAGGTAAGGTTATGCTTATAATAAACATAACCTAATCTAATACTGCATCCATGTATATATATGTAATATGTTAGGTAATACGTATAAACGATGTAGAAGTTAGTATACTGCTAATATAATAATTACAATAATATAAACTGGTTTTGATAATTTGATCCTGTTTTACCTATACGTAGTTGTATCTTTTAATACTAAAAAAAATTATGGTTTACTATACTACAACTTATAATGCAAGATAGATTAACCAGCATAATGCACCGACGCGACTATTAATAATTAGATCATTAGCCGCTGAAACATATAGAACGATTTGATGTACAAAATATATACAAACTTCAATCGAACTTCCACAACGTTGTGTTTAAAACAGAACAATGATAATCCGTGTTTACATAATATTGAATTTAGTGTTAATTGTTGATTGTAAATACTAAAAAAATGGCGTTTTAATATTTAATTAAATACAAAACAATAAATACTGAAATACTGCAGCAGATTGCAGATAACATACAAACGTTTAAGTTATGAACTGTATAATAGCATAATATGGTGTTTTTATGTATGGTGTTAGTCGATAACAATGTAATTATATTTTTACGTAAGTTAATTTAATTACATAACATTTCACATTAAAATGACTACCAATATAATAATATAGTAATGTCACGTGTTTTAGTCGATCGACTTCTAACAGATTACGATATAAATTTAATTTTTATACTATAACACACTTATACAAACCGTGTTCCTAATTAATAAAACGCACACGAAAAACTATAATAATAGCTATAAATATTGAAAAATGTCATTGTACAGTAAGTTGTATGTGGGTTGATAAACGTCACGACTCTAGTGGTTACTAGTTATAAAATAGGTAGTACCTAGTAAAAGTACGATATTATTATGCAACATATTAAAATATTATGAAAGTTTTGAAACTATTAAAACTATCGTAAGTTTTTATTTGATCGGTTATTATGTGTTGACAAACAATTCATTATTTATTATTAACTTTGAGCATCGCAATTTCACATTAATGGTTCGGCGGTTCGTGTGGTTCGATTATTTGAAATATATAGAATTTATAAGGTGGGTTTCCACTATACCGTGTAATGTAACATAATATACAACAATAAGTTGTATACCGTATATTTCCAACCAATAGATAGAACGGGTTACCAAAATTTTGCTATCTACGTCAACATTATGTTACACGGAACGGTGTAATGGAAACTCGAAACTCGGTTAATTGCATAGAGTTCCGTTGTGGTTAATGGTTATTACTTATTAATGAAAGTATTTACAATAAAAACTACTAAAATATATACCGAGTACTTTAAATATACGAAATAATATTAGTTAATATACCAAATTGAAAATACCTACGTAAAGAAAATTGTGTTAAA
Source organism: Metopolophium dirhodum (assembly GCF_019925205.1). NCBI lineage: Eukaryota > Metazoa > Arthropoda > Insecta > Hemiptera > Aphididae > Metopolophium > Metopolophium dirhodum. Next base: position 18,042,060 of record NC_083564.1, read on the forward strand.
ATAATAAATTATATTATATTAATTCTGATGTAAATTATAATATAATATTATATTTGATATTAACTAACCTAACCTTTTAAACAAATTAGGTTAAAAGATAGACAAAAGTTGATAGGGATAACCTTGACCGGCTGGGGAGCTGCATAAATCCAACAAATTAATATTAACTCCTGTTATATTTGATAAACATTTTGTTTACCCTAGGGTAACTAATCTTGAGAGTTAATTTTTGTAATTTAAAAATTACAGAACAGCTAATCTCATATAAATACCATTGATAATATTTTTTGTGAGATTTATATTTGCAAAATGTACTTAAAATCCTCAAAAATATATCACGTCAAACTAATGCGAAAGTTTTATTTAAAATACTCGACAAATGTCGTAACTAGTAACGTCGCTATAGAGTTAACAAAATTAAACGATTTCAACGTTCATAAACCGAAAGTCGACGAATGTTGTACCTACTCATGAATCATGATAAAAACATTGTATGATCGTAACGCAGTAATATTAAGTAAGTCCCAATACTGAACGGGAAATCAAAAATATACTAATAGAGTCCGGGGATTATTTTGAGTAAAATATAAAATCAACCATACGTATATAATGGAGACGAAGACGTGATGTAACATCATATAATTGTATGAGTTTCATCACTAAGAATTTAGATAATAAATAATATATAGGTATAGGCCAGGAATTTTGGAATTTTTATTTCTACCGTCGCTAGTATAATAATTATTATCGGCTTCCGATATAATTATAATATTATAGACTCTAGTTAACGAGATACCTACACCGAGCACCACGGATGAAGGTATGTTAAGATGACTGTACCACCCGCATTTCTTGCCTCCGCCTTACAAATGTACACAATATGATAAACGTTTATCGCGTCATAGAACTATTCAGGCTGTACTTATAGTTAAGACTTAAAATGTATATACAATATGTTGAGAACATTATCTGTGAAATAAATCTTTTTAATTTTTTGATCACTTAAACGAAAAAAGTTCTTATTGTTTCAAAATCCATTACTTTTGTGTTTTTAGTACCGATATCGAAAAGATAAAAACGATATTTCACAGCCAAAGTTCTCTTTTTAATGTGGTGAAAATTTGATTTCTTAGTTATGACTTTTAGTCTAGCTTTCTCGGTTCTTTTACGCGCAAAACCAATTTTGCTATTTTTTTACATTTGTAAGACGGAGATTACACATGCGAGTGTAGCATCTTTTTAAGTGAAAGAAAAGTGTTTTTTTAATCGATGGATAAAAATTAATCGAAGAATCACAGTCTTTTTTTAAGTCTGACGAGGATCAATCTTACCTATAATTTCACGGGACTCAATTCATAACAATATACCTTACAACTACCCGGGATTCAATTTGTCCTAATGGTTTTATGGAGAGTCAGTTCGTATGCAGCCGATCGATCGCAATTTGCAAAGGTCCAGATTTGGTATAAAGTTTGAGTAACACGCCCCTTGCACCCCACTTGTCATTAAATTATGAATACGTTACGCTGCACCACGTCACGTGATTAACTAATCGTAAAAAAATTCCGATCCTAACCTTGCCGATTATAATATCATAATTCGTTGCACTTCAGCTCTACACAATTATTGGCATAATAGATCTGTTTTTTTTTGGGGGGGGGGGGGGGGGTACATCATAAGTGGGTGGCAAGTTGACGAATATACGTCGAATTATTAATGATATTATTTATGATTCCTTTAAAAGTCGACGTATAAAACACAAATGTTACACTCGCCTACGCCCTACTGTCGGTGTATGAATGTTGAATTGAATAATGATTATTATTTTATTACGCTTTACGACACGCCGCTCTGCCACAATTTACCGCGAGGGTCAAGCAGCTGCGGCGAACTCGGGGACGTCAAGCGGGTCGGGTCTGGCAACGTTATTCCCAGCGATTTGTTATTGCCGCGAAAAAAAAGACAATAAAATTATAGGCAAGTTTCTATGCGCCGCCGCTTATAACGTGAACCGCGATTTTCCGAAAAATTCAATATTTTTGTCTCGGTATTTGCGGTTCTCGTTATACATCGAAAGTTCTTAAATTCATTTAGTCAGCAAAGCCGCTTTAAAACCACGGATATAGATACTAAGGTATCTATATCCGTGTTTAAAACTGATTATTTCCGATTGATGTATTATTGATTATGACCCGGTTTATCTACACGATTCCGGTTTCAGAGTTCTTCTAAAAATATATATGAATATTTTCTGATAAACTTCGAAATCAAAGTGTTTGGTCATTCGAAATGATAGGAAAAATATCACTAGGTAATAATCATGTTATTATCTATAATTACGAATGTACATAAATACAGCTGATATTATCTATTGGATCGTTAGGTAGATTAAAAACGCGCAACCCGTTTCTCGATGCGCATAAATTAAAACGATCATTAAATGCAGTTGTAGGTCTCTCTTGTCCGACGACTGTTTGTGACGGTTATTAATCGCTGCTGGCACGCGCACGACAGTGCACCCACGGGACGGCCGGAGTACGTTGGCAACACTGAGTCATCAGAGAAACTACTGGCTTCGGAGCGTTTAACACTGTCGTTCGTCAGTACTCAGTATCCGTAAAATATCGTTTCAAACATTACGGGGCCGACGGCATTTTATAATTTTCGTTTTTCTCACAGTTTACCCGAGTAAAGCGTCCGACAACTCGGAACAAATGAGATCCAACCGCCATATAAAACGCATTAAAAGGTAAACGCACAAAACGTATTTTGGAACAGTACTCATTGTCCGCGCCACACGGTCGAGAGATCGTAATGTTTTCCGAACAGATTCTTATTGTATACGAAATGTTGTTGTTTTAGATAACTCGAAAATGGATTCATTAACGATTATTTTGACGACCATCATACTACAAAAGCTCACGAATGCGTTGGACGCGGCGGCCACCGTTTGCGATAACGACATGGCTTGCAAATGCGCCAACAACACAGTGTCGTGCACAACATTAGAACAAGATGGAGCGTTCATCCTCCCGTACGGCACACAAGTCTTACGTTTCGACGATGTTCCTATCGCGATCGTCAACAACGGCACGTTCAAAAACGGCGAACTACTGCAAGAAATCACATGGGTGGCGAGCAAGATAAAATTGGTGGAGGCATTGTATCACAACGATCTTAAGTACTTAGATTTATCTAGAAACGATATTTTTAAACTGTCGGATGATACATTCCACAACTGTCTTCGTTTAGAGTACATAGACCTGTCTGACAATCAACTGAATATTTTATCAGACTACTTATTTTTACACACTAGCTCACTGACAACGGTCAATTTAGAGAAAAATCATTTTAGTTCAATATCAGAAAATTTATTCAAACATACTATCAATTTGAAAAACCTTAGTATAGGTAATCCAAATTTATCTTTACTAGATATAAATTCAATGACAAACTTGTACAAACTGGAATACCTTAATATTCAAAATTGTGGAATAAGAAATCTCAATCAAAGTTCCTTCGGTGAACATAATATGTATCTATATACTGTTATACTAAATAACTGTACACATTTAACATCGATTGACAACGATTTCATTAGTTCATCGCCAAACATTAAAATTATAGAAATTAACGATTGTGGTAGAATTGATTTCTTACCACCTAGCATTGTTTCTCTTAAGAACCTACAACATTTACAGATGTCAAATACAGAACTTCAACCAAGTTGTCAAAATGGATGGTTTAGCCAATGGTTCAATAATGAAACAACTACTGTTGTTGGTTATGAAAAGTATTCAAATTTTATTGAATCACTGAATGAAATTAACTGCCCACCAAAAATATACTATACAAACAGTCCTATTACATTACAGTTAACCAAAAAAGGAATTATTAATTGTATGGCTTATGGAAACCCACTTCCATCAATTACTTGGTTAGTGCCAGGTGGATTAACATTTCACGAAAATAAACAAGCCGATATAAATATATCACACCATCCAAACGTCCATAACTGGGATCTAAATCAAATAGTTAGTCAATCACTTTTAACTGACAAAAATGGATCTTTACATATTCTACGAATGCTAAGAACCCATATTGGTAACTATACTTGCTATGTATCAAATAAATATGGAAACAGTTCTAAACTAGTGGAAGTACATCTAGACAGTGAAGTATTTTTCAGTATCAAAATAAATGCACTGTTATTAGGAATATCATCAGCATTAGGATTTTTAATGCTAACTATACTATGTTGTGCTTTCAAGCTACTATTAATAAGGTTAGTATTAAAATAAGTATTTTTTTATTTATTCTTAATAACGTTTATGATAATTTTGTTATAGACTGAATTGTATAAAAAAACGGAGTCAACAGACAGAAACAGAAATGGGATCTACAGAAAAACCAAAAATTTTTCCAGCAGATGTTTAGTTGTAAATAATTGTTACATGAAATTGTCTTATGGTAATTTTTTTTTTATTTTACGTAAAATCAGTTAAATTTATTAAATAGTACAAAAATAAATTGTAAAAATATTTTTTTGATAATTTTACAGACTATTTTATCAACTCATAAATATTAAAATTGTTTGAATAAAATAATATTAATGTAATTGTATGCATTTGTACTTAAACTTTATAAATTAATCAAGAGTATGAATTTAAGAAAAAAAACCAAACGTTTTACAGCTAGCATTTCTTTAATAGGTAATTCTAAATATGTTTAAGTATAAAGAAAAAATGAATTAAGTAATTAAGCTTTAATAATTGTATTATAAAATAGCATAAGTATTATCATTGTTAGTAAATTTATATATTAAAATTATAAATACCATTTATAATAGAAAAATTATTGTTATTTTGTTCCATTTCACAATCAATTACATAAATAATATTAACTATAAGAATTTATACTTAGAATCTAAATTCATAAATTGTTATTGATCATTCAGCAATTATTGATAGAAATTAAAAATTATAATATCATTATAAGATAAATAATAATCTAACCTGACAAGAAACCATACAACAATAAGAAGATTATAGAATTAATTAAGGTTTTTCTATGCTTCTCAAAGGGTAGGGGTTTATAACTTTTTTGTTTTTAAAAAATATTCGAAATTCATAAAGTAAAGATAGAATTGTTAACTCATAATATTGGTGGTATTGGTATAAAATTAATTAATATTAAAAGTTCATGATTTAAAGTAAATTAACGGCAATATTATTTTTTCTGTAGGTCTATGTCGGCTAGTCCTACTGACGGAAGTGGAATTAAATTGGAATCTGCCATACAATAAAGATGAAAGTTGTGTATGTAATTAATAATAAAAAAATGTTATGTTGTTCAATTATATTTTCATATTATTATTGTTTATTGAATGTAGATTTTTTTGTATTATTTTTGTATAATAAAATAAAATAAAAAATGGATATTTATTATATTAAATGAAAAATAAAATGATTTTCATATTCTCTATAACAATTGATATCCACAATAGGTATTATAAACATCAAAATTACCTCACTAAAAATGTTATTTCATTTAATATTCATTAGTTAAGTGTTATTCAAAAATATTAGTTTTAATAGTTAGATAACACATTATTCTAAAAAACGGGAAGTAGATGACCTCTGCTATACAGTAGGTAAAAGCACACCTTAACTTTGAACAAGTCATTGAAATGTGTGTGTTAAATTTGAATTCATAGATAAATCATTGCACGAGAAAACATTCTGAGCGAGATTATATGTCAGCCACTAAGCATATTTTATGATATATTTATAATAATTTAATTAGTAATACAGTACCTAGATTGAATTAACTTTTGTTGAAAACATTGCATTTTAGAATTATGTATATAAAATATAAAAATATATGTTAAGTTTTAAGTTTAAAAATTGTTATTTTTCGTTTAAATATCATCCAAAGACCTATCTAATTTTGTCCAAGTTTAACAAAAAAATGTGTATAAAGAAATTGTGTTTTTATATTTTTAGGTTATAGTATGAACTTCCTGTGAGGACTTAGTATTCAAATTTAAATTATATAAAGCTAAGCTATATAGATTTAAAATTGTTAACTATAAAAAAAATTTGCAAATGTATGTGATTTTGTTGACAACTCAAATTGTTATATATTTATATATTTAGTTTCATCCAAATTTGAACTTATATCTGTTAAATAAACTGTATTTAATATTTTTTTGTAACAGTATATCCTTGTTATGAGGACTCTTTTTTTAAAATTTCATGATTTTGATAAATATTTTAAAAAATGGTAATTGAAAGGCGTATGTAACCTAAATATTTTTGAACTGTTATTGTAAAAATGCATAAGGAACCATTAATTAAATTTTTTCAGCCAGAAAAAATAATCAATATAAAACTAAAAAAAGGTGAGTAAGAGCGCATTGCTCTGCTGTACAGTAGGAAACAAGTGGATCACTGTAATAGACAATTTTAAATTTAAATACAATGATAAATATCATTGTATACAAAAACCTATTCTGAGCGAAAACGGTCAGTCAGAGCCTATGATATTACTAAGCATAATTAACAAATTATTGTAAATAAAGTAATTTATGCAAAACCTTGTTTTAAATTTTCCACCATTAGCTATTAAAGTTGAAGATTTTAAAAATTTTTAACTACAAAATAATTTTTATATCGATAAATTTTGTCAACATTCGAGCTTTAAATGCTTATAAAAAGATTCTGAAAATTATTTATGTTAATTTTTCTGCTTTTGTAACAATATATTAGGAGACTTATTCCATTTTCAAGCTTTTTGAACAAACGAATACAAATTTATTAATATTTATACCAAAAAAAAAAGGTGGGTAAGTGGATGTCACTCTGCTGTACAGTAGGTTACAAGTGGGTCACTGTAATGGATAGTGTTAAATTTGAATTCAATGATATAATATCATTGTATAAGAAAAACGATTCTGAGCGAAAACGGTCAGTCAGCCTATGATATTACCAAGTATATTTGAAGATATTATTTTGAATAAAGTAATTTATATATAACCTATTTACGTGGAGCCTTATTAGGCCTTGTCAATCCTTAGCTATAAAAGTTGAACATTTTATACATTTTGAACTACAAAATAATTATTACATTTTAAATTTGAACTTTAAATGCTTATAAACCAAAATTGTGCTCATGTATTTTTAATATTTTTTACGCTTCTTTACCTAACAATTAAAATTTAAAACTGACAATGTCCATAAACAGCTCAAAAAGAGTCAAAATATTTTCAAAATTGTATAGTGTATAGAAAATGCTAATATAAACATTCAGTAAAATTTTAAAGTATCTACAGTCATACGTTTTTTAATTACAACAAGAAAATAAGAAAATCGTTACATGAGAAATCGAGTGAATATCAAATGAACATTTTTTGATAAAGTTAGACAAACTTCTAGAAAATCTTGTATTACATTTTCAAATCTTAGATTAAAAAAGAAAAATTTTTATGAATTCTCAACTCAAAATAATTTGCTAATTTTTGTGATTTTTTCGTACTTTATGAAGATTTGAACTTTAAATGCTTATAAATAAAAACTGTGACTAAGGATTTTTAATATTTTTCAAATATCATTATAACAATATAGTAGGAGCCTTGTTTTACATTTTCAAGCTTTTTTACCTAACAAATAAAGTTTTATTGACATTCATAGAAAACAGCTCAAAACAAGTCAAAATATTTTGAACATTTTTTAATGTATAGAAAAGGCTAATATAAACATTCAGTGAAAATTTCATGTATTAAATGTATTATGTTCATTTGTTTTAGAGTTACATCAAAAGCCAAAATCGATTTTCTGGAAAACAGATTTTGCTTAAAAATTCCTGTTTTTCCTTAAATTGTCTTTTGTTTTTCACGGCGTTTTTGAAAACTACTGGGAAATTTAATTTAACCCCCCAAAATACCAACTAGATTCACTTTCCTATCAGAAAAGATATTGTTGAAGAAAATCTAAGCATTTTAACTGTCCTAAAAGGTGATGACAGACACAAAAATAAAAAATAAAAAACACACATCATTGTAAAATCAATACATTCATCGTTTCACTCAGAATCTAAAAATTGAATCTAAAAACCTAACTGAAAATTTCAGATGTAAGATCAATACATTCAGTGTTCAGAATTTAAAACTTTAAATTTAAAATGACTAAAAATAGCTAAATAAAAATAAAAAACGTTATCGTGTTTAGAAATTTTTAAGTGTTTACGTATTATATTTGTGTTTGAGTTACATGAAAAAGATAAAATTAATCTCATAAAAAAATCCAGTATTCCGCAATTTTTTTTTCTGACCTGAAATTTATTGTAAATTTTCTATTTTGACCTCTCGAAAATCAAAAGTACTAGCTACATTTGAATTTGGAATTAGAAACTCATCACTAGTATAAGTGACTTTATTATTTTAACTACTTCTCGTTTACACAAAAAAAAACATCATTGTAAAAGTAATACATTACATCAGTCACTGCTCAGAAACTATAACAGGGGAGGATATGGTTGGTAAAGCAACCTGTGTAATAAATATTTTACAAATAAGTAATATAATTTCAAATGTAGGTAACTAATATGATATTTCATGCGTCTTGACTATTAGCCAAATAGAAAAAATATATTATTTCCAAATGTTAAGACTGAAGCATTATTACTGGCAAAAACCATAAACCATTGTAAATATATTCATAACATCACTCAGAATCTAAAATACAATTTCAAATTTTAAATAGAGTGTATGCATTATTTCAACCTTCAATTAAAATGAACTACTAAAACAAACTTGTAGAAATAAAAACAATTAAACGTTTAAAATTTTAATCAAGATAGTAATTATATAGTTTTTATGCATGAATCAAATTCTTGGAATTTTGAATATTTTATTCACCACAAATTAATGAAGTTTTATTTGTTATAGGAATTAAAATAATTTAATCTTAGCTTTGCAAAATAATATCTATACTCTAGTCATTGTATGATGGTAATAATATACATTTTGTGCATAAATATCATTTGAATTAAATACTAAAAATGTGATAGCATCAATATAATTTGTATATATACTCTATTCCTTGTAAATTTACCAACTTTTTGTTTTTTTTTATGCACACACAGAGTATGGTGAAAATGTGACAATACAGTTCACTGTATTTCAACAATTCAACGTCGCAAAACACCACGGTGTAGTGAATAACATATTGTCATATTGTTTTTACCATACCGTTTGTGAGTAAAAAAAGTGGGTAAATTTAGCATGGAAGTTTATCTAAGAATTAAGTGTTAAATAAAATTAATCAAATGTGGGTGCAAGCTTTTTGTTTTTGGTAAAATTACTAGAACGTACTAAAATTGTTTTCTTAAAGCATTTTTTTTATTTGTATGGGAAAAAAAAGCATTGATTAGTTGCTTGTTTATCTACAAACTTCAGTATCAGTATTCACATTTTCAAATGTGTTTAAAATTTTTTTTTAAATTCATAATATTAGTTTGAACTCTTAAGAAATATGTTTTATAATACTGAATGTAAAAACTATATATTTCAGATTTTGTGAATAATACCAGTTTAAAATAATAGTATTAAATTTAGTTACATTATTATTTATGGATTTTAAAATTTTAATTCAATAAATTTTAAACAATTTAATAAAAATCAAAGTAAAATATCAGGTACTATTAATTTGTCTAATTATTGACAGTTAAAAATATTTCTTACCTTTTCTGGAGTTCTATTCCAAATGATCACTTCATGTCCAGAATTTAATAGGTTTTTGACGATTCCTGATCCCATATTTCCCAAACCAAGGAATCCAAATTTCAAAGGAGATGGTGTGATGTTCTTTTCCAATAAAGCCTTGGATATTGTTGTTATATCTAATGGGGGGAGTTCCTGAAATCATTTTAAGCCTTTATAAGCAAAACGACAAACAAATAGACAGTTATTTTTATATTTACCGGAGTGGTTACTTCAGGTCTGTCTAATAGAGTATTATTCCTCCGAAGCGGACTTGTATGGTTGTTCGTTAACCCAAGATTTGTAAGTATATCCGTATTATTATCTTCAGATCTACCAGCTCTATTGTTTAAACGGGGTTTTTTAGGTTTTTCTTTCTTAGGCCCATTAGAGGTAGATTCAACTGGTTTGGAACGCCTTTTTTTAGCCTTTTCAGGTAGTGGTGTTGATACATTGCGTATGTTTGACTGAAAATAAATTAATAACTTACGATAAGTTTTGTTCAACATGACAAAATTGCATTGTATTTTACTAAAATTTAGGAAGTCACATAGAGCTTTAATGTTTAGGACATAATGAAGAGTAAAAATCTATATTATCTGTTTTAAATTATATTTAAATCTTTTGAAAGGTGTCTGATATGTAATCGATTGGCTGCAGTCACTTATGTGTCACATAAAAAACTTGTAATCTCCAATTAACCTTAAGACTGTTGAAAGCAAACCATTTTATAGTGGTTGGATTTAGGCAATATTCTATATCCATCATGAGTGATGTGTGACTCTGTGTATAGTGACTGATCATTAGTGTGCACGACATGTGTTCCCTGCACACTTTAAGGGCGTTGGATGCGGTGAATTTTCTGTATTTGCCTAACACACGTTGAACATAGGAATAACAACCTAAGCGACTAATAAAAACTAAGGTACTTCTAGTTGTTCAATTTAAAAAATGAAAAGATGTTTGAAATGGTATACAAGTTTACTTTGCATCGGTCGAAGTACTTTATCAATTGTAACAATATTTTGATGAGAATAAATATTTTAAATTTTATAAATTTTTAATATTAAATATATTAAAAAAATATTAAAAATATGCTTCGAGCAAAAAAATCTAATACTTTAAATAATTATTTTGCATGTTACAAAATACAAATCAAAAGATCGTTATTAAAAAGAAGGTGTAAGTAATTGTTATATTTGAAAAAAATATTTTAATATAAAGAAATATCTCATTAATTTTGTTTTTAATATTAGGTGTAAATGTATAATTGTAATTATCGTATAAATAATAATAATACTTTATTTACAGAGAAAAACTCCATATCCTTTTACATATCCTAGGCGATTTTTCAAGAATGCTCAAACTTTCACCCCTCCATTTTATGTTTAAATTATGCATTTCATTATTATTTATTGGACATTTTGGAATTTTCAAGTGTAGTTAAAGACAATATTTTCAAATACTTAGATTTTTCACATTTAAGGAACATTCTGTGGCGATACATACATTGATTTTACAAACGAGACGCTACATATTTAAATGTAAAATGTAAATAGTATATTAAGACATTTATTTCAAGTATAATAAGAAAATTTTTGAATATTACACATATGCTTATGGGTTAATAAATCACCTAACCATTGTCAAAACAAAAGTAAATAAAAATATCATTTTCATTAACTATTAGGTACACATAGTATTTAGAGTAGAATAACTTAGAAATTTTATTCAAACTCGAGTTATGAGTAATTATAGATGTACAAATAATTCAAAATTTTAAAATACTCATAACTTGCTTCAAAATCAAAACATAATAAAAAGCCGATGAAATTGCCTAGATAAATAATCTTACATTTAAATTGTATAAGAAGTCAATTCGCTCTAATGTTCAAACTAATAGAGGTACAATTTGCCATGTTACGCGCTTTTTAGACGGAAACAACAAATGTCAATGTCTTTTTAATGCTTATAACCCCCAAAAAAATAACCAAGATAAAATTATCTAAAAAATATTTTTTTAAGTTGATTCACACTCATTTAAACATCTAAAATAATTTTAATAATGATACTCATATTGAATGAAAATAAATTATTATTTACTTTTGAAACATTATTGAACGAATGAATGAATTTATCTACAAATTGCCGACACTTTAGTATTGTAATTTAAAACATTTAGTCTTTACTTATTTATTTTAAATTAGACTGACTGATATTAAAAAATTAGATTTTTTTTTAAAGATAGATATACTATGAAATAGGCTTTCTTGTCGTATGCGTTCTACCACATAATAGTTATTATATGTATAAATATGTAGTTATATATTTATAAAAATAAAAAATATTATACTTTGGAAGCACAATATGTATATTTAGTTGTATACCAAAAATATTTTATTAAATTTTTAGCTTAAGAATCCTCCCAAACTTTCATTTGAGTGTGTGCATTAAAAACTATAATTTTAATCAAGTGGTAGAACACATACACAACAAGAATCTCGTAACCGCTAGTATATCACAATTTGTGGTAGAGCACATATGATAAGATGGCCGGCCTTCAAAATAAAATATTTAATTCTAATAAGTATTAAAATTATATTAGAAGTTTACAGAATTAAGATTATAGTAATGATTATTTTTACTGTTAAGAGGGCACACACTCACTATTATATTTCTGTCATACCAATGTTAGATTTAATATTATAATTAATTGAACTATTATCAAAATTAGAGGGTATGAAAAAAAACCTTATGTTCTTTCATTAGTTTTTAAGTAAGTTATGATAATTTTTAAATTTTAATACAGAATATTCTTAACTTGCTTAAAAATTAAAATATCATGAAAAACTAACGTAAACACGGATTATGTTTTTACTTTTAAGTTTGATAATAAGTCAATTCACTCTAATACTAAATCTAACAACAAAAAGTAAAATCTGCTGAAGGCAAATTTAAACCTATGTTATGCATGGGTCAGAGAAACAAATGATGCTAAGTGTGGTATTATAAGCAAGTTATGAAATGTAATAATATACCGGGTGAATCATTTATCATAAGAAATATTTTTTACTTAGTTTTAAGTTATTCAAAAACATTTATATATTTTTTTTAATGATAATATGCATTTTAAATACCTTATTCCAAACCAGAATATTTTTTGGAGTATTTCAATAATTATTTATGACAAATTTTAGATAAGTAGCTTATGAATTATAAGTACTTAAAGTTTAGACTTGCAGAGCCAAGCGGTATACCACAAAATGTTAGTCCACTACTTCGCTAATCTAAACTTTAAATAATTATAATTAATAAACAACTGTCAGAAATTAGAAATACACAAATGTAGTAAAAAATGTTTAATAATTATGCAATTCATACATTGATATGAAAAAAAATTTTATGAATTTTTTCTTTTTTATATATTTAATTTATATTTTATTTTATTTTATTTTATTTTATTTGATAATTATACGCCCCGAAGAGCATTTGGTTAACAAAAATAAGCGAAGTAGGTAAATTACATAAGTAGAAAATAAATTGACAATTATATATAGATAACAGGTAAAAAGTAAAGTGGTAGGACTAAAGTTGGTTTAATAGGTGTAACATTCTGTGGAGAGGCTGGTTGTGACCATACGAGGTGAGATGGGTAGGGATAGAGAAAAGAGAATGGTGTCTAGTAGAGTAAGAGGGAATGCGAAATGAAACAGTGGCTAGTAGGTCGGGGGAGTCGATGGTACCATTGAGGAGAGACGAGATGAACATGAGATCTGCGTGTTTACGGCGAGATGTCAGAGTTGGGATATTGAGAATGGAGCGTATAACGTTATAATCATGAGCTGTGTGCTCAATATTTAAAAAAAAGGCAGCAAAAGACAGGAAACGATTTTGTACTCGTTCCAGACGCAATTGATCACAGGCCAGATAAGGAAACCAAACTACCGATCCATACTCGAGGATGGAACGGACAAGGCTGAAGTAGAGGGTACGGAGACAGGTGGTGGAGGTAAAGAGGGATGTGTTTCGTTTGATGAATCCGAGGATCTTCAAGCTCTTACCAACAGTGACATTTAAGTGGTGTTTGAAGGAGAGTGTGGGCGATAGAAAGAAGCCTAAGTCTTTGATAAGATGGACGCGAGAGAGGGGGGAGCTGCCAAGGTGGTATGAGTGTAGTAAGGGGCTACGTTTCCTAGAGAAAGTCATAGCGTGACATTTGTCCAAGTTGAGGGGCAGGTTAAGGTGACGCGTCCAAACGAAGAAATCATCCAATTCGGCTTGTAATAAAAGGCAGTCAGAGGGTGAGTCAATTTTACAAAAAATTTTTATGTCATCCGCAAATAGGAGAACCTTGGCAAAAGAGAAACACTTATCTATGGAGTTTACAAATATTATAAAAAGAAGAGGACTCAGATGACCTCCCTGTGGAACACCAGAGGAAATTACTGACAACTCTGAAACGGCTCCTTTTAGTTTAACAAATTGTCTACGAGATGTTAAGTAGGATGCGAACCAGGAGATGAGTGGTTGGCCGATACCGAGCGAGTCAAGAGTGGCAATGAGAAGTCCATGGTCTACTGAGTCAAACGCTTTCTTGAAGTCAGTAAAGATTGTGTCAACTTGACTATTTGCTTCAAAACTGTTTAGTATGTAGGTGGTGAAAGAAATGCTACTGGTGATGGTTGACTTGCCAGGACGGAAACCATGTTGAGAGTCAATAATTAAAATATTTATATTTAACATTAATTTTTTTAGAACATCCTTTGTATATGATTGTTTTTATTAGAGTTCCAAATCAACAATAATATACAAAAATTAAACCGTTTAGGTATGATTATATTATACTATAAAAAGTACTCTGTATCTTTAAAATGTTTACCCTAGATCGCTAACCATACGTCGATGTGCCGAACACTGATTATTTTATTGTTGCTATTTTTAGGCATTTTATCTAATATCATTAAAGGGGTTGTATCTCTCATATATAATGTTCTATATCTATCTAGATAACATTAAAAAAAAAAAATGTTTTCATTTTACTAATATTATTTACAACAAAGTTATCTCCAAGAGTTTAATTATTGTTTTTATTAATTATATTTTTGAATAGAACCAATTAATAATAAATTGTTCATAATATTTATAGTATGTTAGAAATGGTTAGAAACAAAAGCGGATAACTATTGAGAGAAAAAATACTAGTTAATTATTAGTCATCATTATATTTTTATATTTATCAAAATGTAGAAGTAGGAAAATTACTATTAAATTTAATTTAATTTTACCTAACTATTACAAAAAATACTTGAATACAATTCTTAACTGTTTTCTGGATAACAAGTTTTGAAATTTAAATATAATCTTGTATGTTTATATATCAAATTGTAATTTTTAATTTTATAAACTTTAAATATGTTATGAATTTTTATTTAGGTCACTAACATATAACATTTTTAGATCATATTTTATAGATTTTTTTTAAGACATTGACATACGTAATCTAATAATAACAGTTGGCCATATACAATTTAATATTTGAATGATTGTATAGTCTGTCCAGCGAGAGAACGCCGCGCACCGACTAAAACTGGTTCCACCACGCAACACCCTGCCATAATGGAACTGGTTTCCAATAGCAAGATGACGTGCGGGGGGATGCGCAGAATCGGCGCATTCTCTTGCTGGACAGAGTATAGCATTTTGTTTTTATGGATAATTGTAAATATAAATTGTTTTTTATACATACATTTACAGATCTCTCCGGTTGAAGGGCTGGAGTTTCATTTTGAACTAAATTTTCAAATCTTGAATCAGCCTCAGATAATCCATTATTTACTCCCTAAATAAGTACACGATATTAGTTAAAATAACAATAAAAACTTAATAAAAATACTCACTTGTTCGGTTCCATGTTCTTCAATATGCTCTTCAATTGCTTTAACAGCCTCTCTGAAATGTTGAGTCTTACAACTATAGGTTAATGTGTCTTTAAACTGAAAGTATGGTTTTAAACATCCGAGTTCAATCCAGGCACTACACAAAAAAATTGTCAAATAAGTTGTTTATAATTGAATGCAGGTACCTCTTTGTAAATAATACAATTCACCACAAAATGGGTTAGTACTTAAATATTTAATTTGAAATATTATCAAACAGTTAATTATAACTTATAATAAATATAATATAGAATTTTAACTTACTAATTATTAGTTCCAAAGAAGAAAATACATTTGCAATTCTTTTTCGGTTTCTTAAAGAGTTGTGCAGTCGGCTCGCTCACCTAAAATTAACAAAATGCTTGTTTAATACCAGTACAAATGTATAAATAAAACAGAATAACTATAAAATCAAAAACTGAACGTGCTCAATGTCATCACACACTTGAACAGGAGAAAGTCGTACAACAATAAAAAATGATAACTATATAACATTGTAAAACATTGGCATGCGTGAATAGACCCCAAACTGGCCAGGGAGTGCTTGTGTGCACATTGTTCGGGAAGAAACTAAATAATTGAAAATATTACATAATATTTATCATTAGGTCATAATATAATGTTAGAATACTGGGCCGTATTTCTCTCAGTACGACCCGACAACAAGAATAATACATATTTAAATTACAACAAGTACAATACAGTATGTGCGTAGAACGAATATGGTTCATATATATGGTATTCCCACGTCAGCGGACTATATTCGAGTCAAATCAATCACAGCCGATGGATGGCAACATTGATCAGCAGGGGTCCGTAAGGTCGGCAGTATACAATAAATAAAACTACAATATAAACTAAGTGTACTGCATATCTACGGTTCGTGAACGTTGACATTGGACAGTCAGTTATGATTTCTTAAAATATATAATATGCGCCCGACGCACCAAAATATATAAATCGACGAGCGTATAACAATGATAACAATAATGATTTGAGTGTGCAACACACATAAAAAAACATAATATTACTAAATACTAGATATTATTATTTACAGAGACGGAAAAAATACTCACGCGTCCTGGCCATGGCGGGAAACCCTTCATCTTGGCCCTGTGAACAGAAAAACGGACAACGGTCATTATCGACGCCGTAGCAGTAAATCGCGCTCTTTTTCATTTATTCGCGCTAATATTACTAAATGTCGTCCGCAAGTCGTGCGGCACCTGCGAGATACTCACCAAACTAAATCGTTCACTTCGTAACTCCATTCGGTCGTCATTTTCAATTTTCGGAGACGGACGGCTGGTCGACAGGAGAAAAAATTTTCAAATAATCAGGCACGCAGAGAGGATACTGACGATATGACATCGGCGGGCGATGGTAGTCGAAAATAATGGCGGCTGCGGCGTGTCCGTGTTGTTGTGGTTCGACGGGGAAGAGGGGGACGCTCAGCCAACAGTCCCCCACCCGTTGTCCCGCGCGCACGAACGTTATCGTTGCCGCCAGTGCGGCCAACGTTACGGCCGCGGCGGCCGTTATTCGGACGCCGCGTCCTTTTCGCGGCAAAAACATTGTGGCCCGCGCGTTAACCCGCGCGCGCGCACAACAACGATACATTTTAAAAACGACAACGGACAGCAAGTATTGCCACGGAATAGATTAAATTGCGCCACACGCGAACGCGGGTAACACCGAACACACGCGCGCCAACCTAACCGACGATAGTGGCGTCGTCGGTCGACGGCCGGATGATGATGATAATAATAATAATACTATTATCATAATTATTTTTTTAATTTTATAATTTTTTATACCGAACGGTCTGGCGGACGGCGGTCATCTATAGATAAAAGATGTCGCGGCGACCGACGTGTCGATGGCAACAAATACTATGATATAATATGACAATATGGTAACAACGTCGTTTTCGTTGTCGTCAGTCGTCACGATATTATATATTTTGTTATAATCTTATTTATTGAAAAATACGATTAATCTTATTTATTGAAAAATACGATAAATGACAATCGTTGTTAGCGAATGTTGTGTTTATTGTTTCGCCGAAGTAGGCGGACATAGTAGCCGCGCTTACGGACGGTCCCGCAATAATTGCGCGCGAACGTACGCCGTAAAAACACGCACGGAAGTATAATTATAATATTATATCCGTCGCTCACGGCAATCGATGACTGCCGCGTTCGCCGTACCGAAACAATATTGTTGTTGTTGTTATTATGGTTACGATATAACAATATTTTGTTAGCCGCACAAATCGCCGGGCAATTTTTTTAACTTTCTTCCCCGCGATAAACGCGTAAAAATACGTAATAATAATAAATTAAATAGCACTATTGAAATTATTACGGTACGCTTGTCACACTAAAATCGTTTTTTGGAATAACATTTTTCCTACGCCTATTTGTTATAATAATAAAACAATAAAATTTGACTTTTCCGGCTCCCGCCGAGTGGAATTCTAACAGGCGAGCTCGGTGGTTGGAATATATTTTGAATTTCGTGTGATTTGGTTTTAGTGAACACGCGTTGGATACATCGTAGTCCGTAGACAACCAACCACGGCCTCCCGTAAGAATCACATCCAACGACCCAAGTGTTCCAAAATATGAATTAGGTACTTTCTAAACACGATAATATTTCGGTGCAGATATTAGACCAAACTTTACTAAAACATGCTACACGCGTGTATAGAGTTACTATTGAATCTCGACAATTTTATAATCGTCAATATTTGTATTTAATTCCGAATGCGTTTTTTGAAAGAAAGAAATTATTTTTTGTTATTTTCTGAATATTCACGGCGACGACGACCGACGCCGTATAATATGAAAAAATGCACTCAAATTTGGTTGGTACGGTTGGTACGATTAGGATACCAATACCGAACGACCGTAGTTCGTGCAGCCACCAGCTATATCATACAAAATCTTTTAAGCCTATAATTGACTAGCTTGCCGCTGACGGCGTCATTTCCCTAACGGTTTTTGATTTTTCGAATATCGAATAACACGGCGGTCAGTGACGGAAATTATGCGCGTTATGCGCGAGTGTCGTTACAAAACTTCCGATGGCGCACGGGAAAACACGGCGCGCGTTCGAGTCCGCAGGTGGTTACAACATGTTTTGTTGTTTTTATGTTTCATAGGCTGTCGGTTCACGCTTGAGTGTACCAAAGCAAACAAAATTTAAATCCATGGCTGAATAACCATTTTTATTTTCTACCAAAAAGAAAAACCGTTGTCCAATAGGCAATAGATAATACATATCTTATTATTCATTTATTTTTATAATATTATTTATTACGCGTCCCGGCCGTCCGCGTCCGTTTAGTTATAATCAGTCCTGTAAAGAATACTTTTAAAAAGTATTTGAGTAAATACTCAAATACATTTTTTTTAAAGTATTTAAGATACTACTCAAATACTTTAAAAAAGTTTTTGGAATACTTTTGGTTTTTAAAGTAGGTTCTTAATTATCGTAATATAGTCTATAGACACAATAGGTTTATAATCATTTTTATTTTATTTATTATTTATTCATTACATTTCATTATTATTTATTACAAACCTTCGGGCTTCGGCTAACACAGAAATACAAAATATTAAATAAAACTATAATTCTACTATTGTAGTTGACAATAATATTTTTCCAAACAAATATTTCGAATAAAAATAAAATGTTCGAAATAAAAAACCAAAGTATTCAATACAAACAAAAAAAAAGTATTTAAAATACCATTCAAAATACTTCATGCTGAAAGTATTTAAAAAGTTATTCAATACTTAAAAAAGTATTTGAATACTTTTTCTCAAATACTTAACAGGACTGGCTATAATAGTCTACATCCAATGACATATACCTACCTACATACCTAACATATAATTATATATAACTTGTTTATTGTGCTTGATGAAATTATTACTATGACCATATGGCTCGTGCATATTTCTTAGGAAGCTGCTTTTAAAATCTAATTTGACACAAATTTGTTTCATAAATCATATTATAATATTTATCTGCAATATCTACATACACTAGAGTACAAAATTAATATGGCTCGTCTCATCAACTTTAAGTTACTTTGCATATTATTTAAAGATTGTATACACATTACTAAAATACTAACGAATATTTTGTTAAGAAATCAACAAAGATAATTTTAATTAATAAAAAATTAAAATTTGAAAATAAAGAGCTTTATGTTTACCCGCGCCTCCATACTCGTGTAATACCTATATATTGAACCTTTCTACAGGTTCAATTTATTCGTATAATATATTTAATGCTAATATTTAAAGTTTATTAAAAAAATTACACTGTGTCATATAGGCAAACCGATAGTCAGGCAGTTCACTTTAAATTAAGTTGTTTGTTTGTTTTTTTTTTTAATAATACTATTAAAAATAATATTTTATTGTTTATAAGCGCATATTATAGTATTCTTATAAGCTTGTGACATATGAAGATAATCATGCAAGTTTGCTTAACAATGCGTTTTATCATACTAATATACTATAACACAATAGCAATTGCACATTTGTATCTGAGAGTAGGTAAGTACCTATTGTTGATGGATATTTTGGCGGACGGTGGTAACGCAAGTAACGAAGTTCTCGTCGAGTAAACAGGAAGTCGGAAAATAACATAATAACGCTTGTACATTTTCATTATTGCGTGTTGCGTGGTAGGTATTATAATTATTTGATATAATTTATAATTTTCAAATTTTAATAATATTTATAATACTTATATGAGATGATCGTCCATTAATTCACTGTCATAATGTCATCAATATAGGTACGTAAATACGTAATTATATCGGTTATTGGTGAAGTACCTATAATAATTTTAAGTCATAACGAGTTAAAAAAAATCGAGTTACGTGTCCGGAAACGGTTTTTATTTATTCCACGTCACAGGTTTTTGTGACGTAGAATAACATTTGTTAAAATCGTTTAATTTAAATACGCATTTCTGGTTTATAAATTTCTTCATATAAATCCAGCCCTCATATGGGTATAAAAAACCATAATTGAGCTTTACACTTTTTATCTTAATATCTTAATCAAAATTGTTAAGAATCATACCTGTTGACATATGTAAAAAAATTGACATCATTATAGCTTTTTATATCACAAATCCGAAATAAAATGTATTCCTCAGACCTCAGTCGATGTCAATATTACACAAGTTTCGTGTTACCTACGCGTATTTACTGTAACGACTTACATATTACTTGTTGCCCTTACCTATACCATTGACCATTGCGGACTGCAGTAGAGAAACTAGCTGTTTTAAAAAGGGAAGCAAAACCCCAACAATTAGATATAAACTGGAAAAAACCATAATATTTGATAACGTCACAAATTATTATTATTGTTTAACAAATAATAATTCTACGATTTGCAAACGAAGTGTTTTTCTTCCGTTTTTTTTTATGTATAATAGGAAACGAATTTATCGTCGATTTACTTAATTTCTATATGACTATACTCTATAGTTTATATATGTACTATCAATTAGGGATTAGGCTATTACAAACAATTATAAAAACTTTCGTAATATCTCCTAATTCCAA
Source organism: Metopolophium dirhodum (assembly GCF_019925205.1). Lineage (NCBI taxonomy): Eukaryota > Metazoa > Arthropoda > Insecta > Hemiptera > Aphididae > Metopolophium > Metopolophium dirhodum. The sequence continues at coordinate 18,063,355 of NC_083564.1, forward strand.
TGGCAAAACGAAATTGGCTTTAACTTTGACGTTGATACAATATTTGATTTAAAAAAAGTTTTAGAGCTGTGACAGAGAGTCTATTTCTAACGATATTTTATAATTTGTTTATTTTTCTACTAAGTACTAATATACGGTAGGTAGTAAGTTAATTTAATAGGTTAAACTAATTTTTTCCAAAAACATTGCATATTATAAATTTATAACATTTATAGCTAATTTATAAATTATAATGTATACATTGCTAATTATTATAAAATTAGCTGTCTCAACCGGCATTGCCCCTGCCGAACATTTTTTTAAAAATTTATTTGTAAGATAAATGAATTTGCCATGTTTCTACTATCTAATATCTAGCTATTAGTTATTACTATATTATAATATGAAACCATTGTCCATTGGCAAATATTTATAAGCAAAAAAAAATAACATAGAAAATTAAACTTTCAGTTTTTCCCAAATATTCCAATTTTTCTTTTCGTAAAAACAATTTACAGCATATCATTTTTATCATAAAGATTTTATCAGATATTATTGTTATTGACGAGTTATTTATTTATTATTATTACAATAAGTTGTGAGTTAATCTCAACACCTCACCCACGTACCGTAATAGTGTGAGAAGTTATAAGTATTTGTTCGTATATTATAATATAGCTTATATTTGGTATATATTATATTTATGCGATATTATAGCAGAGAGAGCCAATGTAATGTACGTCGGGTTTTTACGAAATTTAAATTTTTAGCGAATGATGAGTGTTGTTAAATTGCAATATATTACAACGTTATATACTTACCTATAGGTACTCATAAATGTATAACTTTATTGGAAAATAAAATATTGTAAAAACCGTGATACAAACACAGATATAATGTTCTTACCTTAATATGTTTGATAATAGCCAAGTGAATTCTCTCGAATATCAAAGTTACAACAACACAAAATTGGTTCTGCTAAACGCAAATTTGCTATATTTATATAATTTACCTTTGTAAGACCTATGAATTTATAACATATGCGTGGATGTGGCATCCTCTAATATCGTCCTACCTAATACCTACCATTGATTTTTATTTTATATATTTTTATTATAAAATCAATGCTAACACTAGTAACACTATATTAATATTGTAAGCTTTTTCTGTACTTACCTACAGAGGCTAGGATATAATTTTTTTTTGTACTACACACTTTACATTAAACTTGGTGTTACTGTGAGGGGCTTTGCCTCCCCCCCCCAAAAAAAAAGTGTATTTCAATTTCTATTTTTCTTTATCTACAGAGTGCAGACTACATGACAATAAAACGATTTATTTCGGTATATTGGAACGATTATTAATTATAGGTATAATATATAATTTTACAGTAAATGCACTGAATTATAATATATTATTATACAGAGAGCTAATTTCAAAATAAAAATCTCTGGAAAAAAAATTGCTGATTCTAGGAAATATGATCCCCAATATTACTCACAATCACATGAAATCGATTGATCAAATGTTTTTTAAAAGCTAATTAGTGTTTCCACATTGTTGATAATAATTACAAATATACACAAGGTTTAGGAATACTTAAGTATGATAATTATCATTACAAAAATTAATATATAATAAATAGTTTTCAAACATTAACAATAATATTATTTTCTTTTATTTCACGATTTGAAATAACATACCTATGTTAATGCGGTTTTTATAAAACAATAGGTAACTACATTCTTTAACTATTGTTTGATAATTATTTGTATTATTTAACGTATCAATCATTCGAAATATTAGATTCTGAGCGAAGCGATATTGTGTTTTTTTTTTTTTTTTTGTCTGTCATCACCTTTTAGGACAGTAAAAGTGCTAGGATTTTCTTCAACAATAACTTTCCTGATAGGAAAGTGAATCTAGTTGATACTTTGGGAGGCCAAAAGTCGTGAAACACAAAAGAAAAAATTAAGGAAAAACGGGAATTTTTACGCTAAATCTGTTTTCAAAGAAATCAATTTTGTTTTTGGTGTAACTCTAAAACAAATTACCGTAGGTAAATGAAATTTTGACTGAACGTTTATATTAGCATTTTATATACACCATAACATTTTCCAAATATTTCGACTTATTTTGAGCTGTTTACGGACATTTTCAGTTTCCATTTTTTTTAGTTTTTTTTTCTACAAATATCAATAAAATTTTATTTGTTGGGTAAAAAAGCTTGTTAATTTAATTCAAGGCTCCTACTATATTGTTACAATGACATTTGAAAAATATAGTAACACAGTTTTTATTTATAAGCATTTAAAGTACAAATATTGACAAAATACGAAAAAAATCACGAAAATTAGCAAATTATTTTGAGTTGAGAATACATAAAAATTTTTCTTTTTCAATCTCAATCTTGAAAATATAATACAAGATTATCCATAAGTTTGTCTACCTTTATCAAAAAAAAAAAATGTCTACAAGAAAGTCAAATTACATTTTTATGAGCGTTTGAAATTCATATTTTTACAACATTTGGTATTCACTCGATTTATCGTGTAACGATTTTCTTATTTTGTTGTAATTAAAAAACGTATGACTATAAATACTTGAAAATTTCACTGAATGTTTATATTATCATTTTCTATACACGATAAAATTTTGAAAATAATTTCACTCTTTTTGAGCTGTTTACGGACGTTGTCAGTTCTCATTTTTTTATTTTTTTTTTCTATAAATATCAATTAATTTTTATCTGTTGAGTAAAAAAGCTTGAAAATTTAATAGAAGGCTCCTAGGTTATTGTTTCAAAGGCAGATGAAAAAAATTAAAAATCCTTAGTCACAGTTTTTATTTATAAGCATTTAAAGTTAAAATTTTGACAAAATACGGAAAAATCACGAATAATAGCAAATTATTTTGAGTTGAGAATTCATAAAAAATTTTCTTTTTAAATCTAAGATTTGAAAATGTAATATAAGATTACTCATAAGTTTGTCTACCTTTATCAAAAAAAAAATGTCTAGAAGAAACTTAAATTAAATTTTTATGAGCGTCTGAAATTTATATTTTTACAACATTTGACATTTACTCGATTTCTCATGTAACAATTTTCTTATTTTATTGTAATTAAAAAACGAATGACTGTAGTTACTTGAAAATTTCACTGAATGTTTATATTAGCATTTTCTATACATCATAAAATGTAAATTTTGAAAATATTTTGACTCTTCTTGAGCTGTTTACGGACATTGTCAGTTTTCAATTTTTTTAGTTTTTTTTTTCTATAAATATCAATAAATTTTTATTTGTTGGGTAAAAAAGCGTGAAAATTTAATATAAGGCTCCTGATATATCGTTCTAATAGCAGTTGAAAAATATTAAAAATACATAGGCATAATTTTTTTTTATAAGCATTTAAAGTTCAAATTTTGACAACATTTATCAAATTTATAATTTATTAATTATTTTGTGGTTAAAAATTTATAAAATGTTTAACTTTTATGACTGAGGATTGAAAATTTAAAACAAGGCTCCACGTAAATAGGTTATATATAAATTACTTTATTCACAATAATATCATCAAATATACTTGGTAATATCATGGGCTGACTGACCGTTTTCGCTCAGAATCGTTTTTCTCATACAATGATATTATGTCATTGAATTCAAATTTAACACCATCCATTACAGTGACCCACTTGTAACCTACTGTACAGCAGAGCGACATCCACTAACCCACCTTTTTTTTAATTTAATTTTATAATATTTTAAATATTGTATCTATAAGAAAAACTTGTAAACATGACTCTTAATAATAATTATTATTATTATTAATATTTAAAATTTTTATCTATCTATTTCCCAATGTAACATCAAATAATTTTTCAATTAATAAAGAAAAAACAGCAAAAAAAGTTACTAGTTATTGTAGGCCATTACACACTTGTTAATTTCGTATTCCACACTTAGTACCTATATTCGACTATATCGTACTACACAAAGTGTGTCGTACTACACACGATTTTAGTCGCTGCTTACCTATAGGCCATAATACTTCTTCTATATCATATTATCATGTGTAATGAATATTCGATGTTTCTGACTATAATACAGAATACCAAAATATCGTTATCTTGACACGCATATATTATATATATAAAGACATACAACTGAAGAGAATAAAAGGTTAGGTTAGAGATAAGAGAAGGTCACTGAACTTTTTCTGTCTGCGATGGTAGTTGTTGTTGTCGGACATTAGCGAGATAGTAATAGGTACATAGGGTTTTTACTCGACTGGAGTTTTTACCTGTAAATTTATCTTAAATTCCAAATGTTTATCAATATTCAATCATATAATACTATTGAGTTTACCATGCACTTACACTTACTGTTCTTAGATATGACCATTTGAGTGAGCACTGACCTTTGTATATCATTAAGTCTGCAATCTGCATCTATATGTTGTAGCCACTGCCACTTCGTAAAATCTATCAATAATTCATGAAATGGAAATGTCTTTTTCACACTTCTCGAAATAAAAAAAATTCACTTTGTGGATTAAACTTTTTTCAATACAAATATAATACAATAAACAATTTTTTTACATAGGTAATATATAATATAAAATTACACGGTAATTCATAAATATATAATATAAAAAAATAGAACATAATATTATAGTTACTTGTTGTTTAAAAAAAAAAATGCGAAAAACAAGTGCATAATAGCAGACGTTGTAATAAAAAAAATAGGTAGGTAAGTACTTCCTAATTACACATCGTAAGTACTATATTGGATACGAAATTACAATCGCAACAATTATACACTGACAATTAGGTAGGTAATGATTCTTCACACTATATAGAATATAGATTCTAGATATCATTAAACTTCTAAGTTCTAATCGTACAATATTATTGTCGATAGCAATAATTATTAAATATAAAACAATAAAAAATAAATTTGGTAACAAAATTGCAGGTAACGTCTTCTCTTTCTCTCTCCGATTAGGCTTGAACTGGGTCACAGGCGCACATGTAAATTGACCATCCACTAAATCCATAAATATATTATGCAATAACTTATGAATGTTGCAAATTTGAATTTTAAACTATATAATAAATGTACATAATATACTGAATGGTGTCTGTTCTAGGTTCCTGCGGTATTTTTACTACACCGAAGTATGGACGTGTGGCGTCCTCCATTATGCCTGCAAAATGTAAAAATTATTATAATCGTATTATACACATACATTCGATTCAGAACAATCGAAACCAAAAGTTTTCAGCCCCACCTTCCCCATAAACCACTTATAGGTCTGGAAAATGCCAATCATCACATTGTATTGAACTATACGAGTGAATAATACTGTCCCGTCATAGGTATAAACGTCGTAACGACGACATAGCCATCCTGCCTGTACAAGCGCACTTAGGTACATTACTCCGCTCATCAGAATCTAAAATCAAATGTTGAATGAATATAAGCAGTTAGTTCGATATAACTTTATAACTATGCGCACATTCATTTGGCATACTGGGGGTGACCGTAATTTTAAGGGGAGTTTATAGGCTCCAGTATTATCATTATTGTCCTCGTCATTTCTTTATTCAACTGGTAGTTGTGTGCAAATTTCCACACCACCTTTGCAAAAAACAACCGCATTGGAATATGAAGTCCGTTTAAATGCATTCGGTATTACACATAGCGCGTTTTTTTTATTGTGGTATTCCCGTTAAGGCCTAATCCACACGTACAAATAAAGCGTCAATTTTATCCACGCTTTAACCACAAAGTAATTTACTGTAAATGATCATGGATACGTTTTTGTTTTTAATATATCTATATAATAATTGTTTAATATGTATGTGTTTTGACAAAGGACCGTCACGGTTGAAAATAATTAGAAAAATAATTATGTAATGATGGTAAAATTTTCAAAAGTCCGTCCATGATTGGATTGAACGTTATGGAATTCGATGATGCAGCTTGATTTTTTTTTCACATGGCGAATTTGTGGATTTAATTTTAAATCAATAGGAAATATTATAAGACATTAATTATTTAAATTATTAAACACACGCACTGGTGAATTATTATTCAAAATAATTTTTTATAATAGGTACTGTTAATTTTTTTTGCCAACACTCATAAATTTAAAAGTTACAAGGGTTCATATTGTTATTAGGAACTTCACTTTTTTAATACTCCCATAAATGGATATTGGTGAAAAATGTAGCAGTAATAACCAACGTTATAATAGTGGCAATAAATATATAAACCATTCAAGTAATTTTAAATAAATTAAATTGACACTTTATTTGCACTTAAACTCTTGTAAAGGAGCTGCCTGTAAAAATATGTATATTATAAGTAATAAGTTATAACTATATAGTGCTCGGAAGTTATAGGAGCTAAAAAAGGAAAAATATGCACAAAAAAATTGTAAAATATTCATGAAAAAAATGTCAAATATGCAAAATTGTTTGATAAAATATGTTGATAAAATGTTAAACTCCAAAATAGCCATTTTCTTTGTTATTAAATTGTACTAAAAGAAACGTACAATTTGAAAAAATAAATGTATACCTAAAATATGGCGAAAAACTGTATGGCATTTTTCAATTTTATTGGACTGAAAAAAATAGTTAAAAACATATTCGAAAATATAGTATATCGGAATATAGGCGCGATAGATATTAAATGTGTATCGCACCGTTTTCGTTAAAACTTAAATGATTAGTGTAATAGCAATAACAGATAATACTGCGGCACATATTTTGTTAGGTAAAATATTATTTAATCTCCTCATTAATTATACCATAATATATACTTAGTTTATCAGTCATAATGTATTTTGAAATCATTTACCGACTTAGGAACCACGTTTGATTCTAAACTCTGTTTTAATGAACACATTGATAAAATAACCAATAAAGCGTTCCAAAAACTCGGTTTCATTACACGAACTTGTACTCATTTTAATAATTTAAATGCCTTTAAAAGTATTTATTTTGCGTTTGTCAGATCTCAATTAGAATATACATCCCTTATTTGGGTTTCAAATAATTTAGGGGTCACTCAAAATCTCGAAGCTGTTCAGAATCGTTTTCTTCGTTTTTTACCATATAAATTTAAAGTCGAACGTCCACGACATTCAGATTATGATGGAATATTATCATATTTTAATATACAATCGCTAAACACAAGGAGGAGTAACCTTCATTATTCATTTTTATTAAAACTATTAAATAACTCAATATACTGCCCTTATTTACTGGAACGATTAAATTTTCGAATTAATACCAAATCCACCAGAAATCAAGAAAGTTTTTTAATCAATAATGTTTCTAAAACATACTTAAAATCATCACCTACAAATATACTGATGTCTATAGGAAACACTGTGGATATTAATTTTAGTTAATAATTAATTATAGCTGTACAATTATATATCTCATAATATTATGTTCTTTGTTATATAATTTCATGTGAATTTTATATTTTTCGTAACTAATTCTATTGTATCTGTGTCTCTACACAATTTTATATATATTGTTTTGTAAATGGAGTTTTTCCGTCAATAAAGATAATAATAATAATATTAGTCTGATGACAGTTTCCAATTTTTTTTAACACCTTTTACAATACTCCTCATATATATACTAATAGAAAATTCAAAATACAAAAATCATATGTATAATGTGTCAACTCGAACGATAGTGTGTATTGTTCACAGTATCGTCATTTGGGGGGGGGGGACTGGGGCATTTGCCCCAGTCTAGTATTTACATCAACCTTAAGTCGGCACATTTACTACACCTCCTCCCCCTCTTAACCACTATGGCACTATGCTATGAGAATCTGAATGAAAAATATGTTGAGTTGGAAAAGCAGTGAAAAGTTGCCCTAGTCTAATAAAAACTGAAATGACGCCACTGATTGTGCATATAAGTACTGTAGTGTAAATGGTATTCTATTTAGAATAAAAACATCGGGAAAAAACTCTAGGACAAAAACTAATCAATTTTCAAAATATATATAGATATTATATGGGTATTTATAAATAATTATAATTAATCAATTTCTATACTGTATAAATTATACTTTAAAATTTAAACAAGACAGTTAAAATATACCTGTAATACCTACATATATAATATTATAGTTCTATATTACTACACAAATTATTACTAGTTACCACTATTGTAAATACACAATATATTATATAAGTTTAAAGTTAATAATAAAATATAAGTCATAACTAATCAGTACTTATAATTAGGGCCCAAATTGTCTACGCAATAACGACCTTGAAAAAACCTACATTGTATTATAGGCGTGCAACTACGCATTCGTTTGGAAAACGATAATAATTCAACTTTTTGAATTTTTAACACTTCTTTATCTTAACTAAACTAACAATAATACAAAACAAAATACTAAACTTCGACACGCACAATAATAATACGCACTATTTACACTAAAAGTTTGTAACGATATATATTTTATACGCACTAAAAATGACCGGAAAATGCTAAAAAATAATAAAAGTTTCACCTTTGAAGTATATCTGTTAGTTATTATACATTGTATGTATGTATAATATACAGTCTTTCATTAAACGAATTATAAACTTGGAATCAATACACTTTGCGCTTAAATCTAGGCCCTATTATATGGTCGTAAGATACCCATTATATTTTAAATCGTTACATTATAATTTTTATTATAATTAATATCGAATAATCGACATGCTGCTGTAATATGTATAATTTAAGTTATTGAACATGTAACTACACTAATACTACTGACATTTCCCTGCAACAATTATATTTTACACTCGCGTCTTAATGGCCGCGACGACAAAAATAATTAAATCACTATAGATGTTCATGCCGATTATAACGTTTCATCGGTTTCAGAACAAAAAAAAATTTCAATTATCACGAATAATATTAATATCTACTATATAGAATCATTAGAATCAATGTAGAGATCTTGATATTATTATATTATTAACGATAATATAATATTATGTTCCTTCGTCCTACATGCTACAGTAAAGTGATTTTACAGTGGCCTTGGAATTTTCAACAAAAGGGGATGAAAAAAAAAATATCTTCAATGCCAAGTGAATCGCGTGGGTTGCAGCTGCCCACCCTGCGCACACAATACATTGTTGAAACACGTCCGTGTCCTTTCCTGATTGGCCGACAAGTACACATTAAGATGATGCAATAAGAACGAATATGGTGACGTACTCGAAATGGTCGAATTCCTAACAGATATTCATTTTGAACACTATATAAAGTCAAAAACATCGACTCATATAATTTGACACAGCAGGTTGTACAATACGTATTGGTATATTATAATATTTATTTATGTATATTATAAATAGGAATTTATAAGCAAATTAACATAAAATGTTAATTTGTGCATGTAATAATTTTAAAAAGTAGTTCCCGCAGCACGCATGCGTACGTCCCCTATGGTATATTACGTTTTTATAAAAAATAATGTATATTGGATTTTTTATACGGGGCTTTAATTCCATTGACCATCGGACCTTTTTTCACCGGACTTTTCCGTACTTAAGTATAATATATAGTCTACTTGAAATCGACTTATTCACAATTTTGATTTTTTGATATTAGCTTCTCCAAAAATTGAAATACAAAAATGTTTAAATACTCTTTGTTAATATGACGTTTTTTGGGAATTTGGGGGATAATATCAAAAATGTGGGAATGTTGATTTCAAGTAGACTTGACGACGAATTCAAATCTGTTTTCAGAATCCTTAACGCTTCGTTAGATCAATTTGTATGTCTGGCAAAAAACACGTCCAAAATACTGCAATGTTGCGCGTGTGTTAGACAAAGACAGAAAATCACCGGGTGGAATCCCCTTAACTTGCAAGCATACTTGTACTCAATGGTGTTCATGTGCACTCAATGAATTTATCGGTTTTTTTTTATCTCTAATGTAAAATATTGTTATGATGTAGGGTGTCACGTGAGGATACAGTATCTACTAAATGGCTATCTTCAATTGTTTCAAAAATAAAATAATAATTTTTTTTAACTTTTTCACCAAAATATGTAATCATATTTCTGTATTTTATTATATTTCTTATATTTCCGGGCTCTTTTTCCGTAAACTTTTTTTTCTGTGGCCTTTTTTCCCGCGATTTTATGAGCTCGTAGGTATATAGTTGTACAGATATTGAAAATGGTGTCCGGTCATTTGCTCATTTAGAATATTCTGTACGGACTCGTCATCATAGGCGCAGCTAGACCTTCAAAACGCGGGTTGCTATAATATTTCATATTTTAAAAACATAAAATCGATGTTATTTCACTACACTAATAATAATAATTATAGTTAGACCTAAAAAAAAAACAAGAGGTGCTGAAGACCCTTTTGCGCCCCCCTTGTTGCGCCAATGTTCGTCTCATTTTTCGTACCCAGTGGGCGCCGAGTCTCACTATAGCAGGACGTAATAGTTGTAATAGGGTGGGTGGTATATAGTCCTAACTCCTAGCCATTATATATAGGACTACTACTAATTTGTCCTGTGTGAATCTGCGTGATATTAATTATAATATTATATAAAGTGAACAAATTCTGTTGGGGGGGAGGGGGGGGGGGGGGTAAATAACATCGAATGAGTACCTATATCTATACAGAGTTATGATACGACTGTACACGATTCGTGTGCACTGCCTACGACGTAAACGGCATGTAATATGATTGCTGTTATGATGGCGGAATAAAATGTCGACGGCTTCAAAAATTATATTCGCTGTAGGATACACTAACGAATAATATTATAACTCTGCGTCGTGACCATGCTATTATGTTTTCCGTAAAATTGTGACCTAACATGACGTCGGTGAAAAGATCCCGAATCCGGCGGCGGCGGCGGCGTTCTCGGAATTTATCGATGGGTACTGTTCGACAAAAAAAAACCTTGAACGCAGAGGGGATGGCACGAGGGTGAATCCTACCTACCTAAGATATTCGTGTGTTATACAAAGAAGTACACAACGTGTTTCGGTCTAAAAACGTTTTATACTGCAGTTCGACCCATCACGATGCGGGTCTAAGAATAATATAATATATAGTAATAATCCTATGCGATCCGCAGTCGTTGTCGAAAAAACGGTTTCAAAAATTATATTCGATGTGCGATACACTAACGAATTAAAAACGAATAATATTATAATTCTGCGTCGTGACCATTCTATTATGTTTCCGTAAAATAGTGGTTTTACGAGCATGCTGTCGGTGAAAGGATCCCTAATCCGGCGACGTTCTCGGAATATATCGATAGGGACGGTTTGACAAAAAAAAACCTTGAACGCAGAGGGGATGGCACGAGGGTGAATCCTACCTACCTAAGATATTCGTGTGTTATACAAAGAAGTACACAACGTGTTTCGGTCTAAAAACGTTTTATACTGCAGTTCGACCCATCACGATGCGGGTCTAAGAATAATATAATATATAGTAATAATCCTATGCGATCCGCAGTCGTTGTCGAAAAAACGGTTTCAAAAATTATATTCGATGTGCGATACACTAACGAACTAAAAACGAATAATATTATAATTCTGCGTCGTGACCATTCTATTATGTTTTCCGTAAAATAGTGGTTTTACGAGCAGCATGTCGGTGAAAGGATCCCGAATCCGGCGGCGTTCTCGGAATTTATCGATGGGTACTGTTCGACAAAAAAAAAACCTTGAACGCAGAGGGGATGGCACGAGGGTGAATCCTACCTACCTAAGATATTCGTGTGTTATACAAAGAAGTACACAACGTGTTTCGGTCTAAAAACGTTTTATACTGCAGTTCGACCCATCACGATGCGGGTCTAAGAATAATATAATATATAGTAATAATCCTATGCGATCCGCAGTCGTTGTCGAAAAAACGGTTTCAAAAATTATATTCGATGTGCGATACACTAACGAATTAAAAACGAATAATATTATAATTCTGCGTCGTGACCATTCTATTATGTTTCCGTAAAATAGTGGTTTTACGAGCAGCATGTCGGTGAAAGGATCCCGAATCCGGCGGCGTTCTCGGAATATATCGATGGGTACTGTTCGACAAAAAAAAAACTTTAACGCCGAGTGGATGGCACGAGGGTGAATCCTACCTACCTAAGATATTCGTGTGTTATACAAAGAAGTACACAACGTGTTTCGGTCTAAAAACGTTTTATACTGCAGTTCGACCCATCACGATGCGGGTCTAAGAATAATATAATATATAGTAATAATCCTATGCGATCCGCAGTCGTTGTCGAAAAAACGGTTTCAAAAATTATATTCGCTGTACGATACACTAACGAACTAAAAACGAATAATATTATAATTCTGCGTCGTGACCATTCTATTATGTTTCCGTAAAATAGTGGTTTTACGAGCATGCTGTCGGTGAAAGGATCCCGAATCCGGCGGCGTTCTCGGAATATATCGATGGGGACGGTTTGACAAAAAAAAACCTTGAACGCAGAGGGGATGGCACGAGGGTGAATCCTACCTACCTAAGATATTCGTGTGTTATACAAAGACAACTATACTATACAACGCGTTTCGGTTTAAAAACGTTTTATAGTTTATACTGCAGTTTAAGGCCACCCGCCGATTCACCAACGTCATAAACCACCCTACATCCCGACCCATCACGATGCGGGTATAAGAATAATAAATATAGTAATAATCCTATGCGATCCGCAGTCGTTGTCGAAAAACGGTTTCAAAAATTATATTCGCTGTAGGATACACTAACGAATAATATTATAGCTCTGCGTCGCATAGGCGCAAATTGACTAAATTTTTTGGGTGGGGGGGGCTCAAGCCCCCCTCCCCATAGGCCATATTGCTTAGTATCACAGAATAGCCCCCCTCTATTTGTGCCAATGCTGCGTCGTGACCATTCTATTATGTTTTCCGTAAAATAATGGTTTTACGAGCAGCATGTCGGTGAAAGGATCCCGAATGCGGCGGCGTTCTCGGAATATATCGATGGGGACTGTTCAACAAAAAAAAAAACTTTAACGCCGAGTGGATGGCACGAGGCTGAATCCTACCTACCTAAGATATTCGTGTGTTATACAAAGACAACTATACTATACAATGTGTTTCGGTTTAAAAACGTTTTATAGTTTATACTGCAGTTTAAGGCCACCCGCCGATTCACCAACGTCATAAACCACCCTACATTCCGACCCATCACTATGCGGGTCTAAGAATAATATATATAGTAATAATCCTATGCGATCCGCAGTCGTTGTCGAAACAGTGATATTATTCGTGTACACCGAACGACTATGTGTATACAGAGTGATTGACCGAGCACGGTCACTCGATTTTATTCTTCTCCGATTACGGCCGAGTTATTCAAAATCTGATTTTTGTAATTATTAAATAAACTTAGGTAAAACCATATACGAGGGTTCGAAAAAATGTAACCTTGAACACTGCCAACTAAATAAACTTAAGTATAGACCATATTTTTGAATTCAATAGATTTCTTTTAGATATTACTACTTGAGGAGTGTTCTGTGGAGATGCAAACTTCTGTTGGTCAATTTACGAGCCTCGTTTTATACTACGCAGTACATTATTTGACGGTAAACTTCTCTGAAAACGTTGACGCGTCAAAATCAAAATTCGAACGAATAGTTTTGAGTTAATTAGTTATGTAGTTACCTATTGCAATAGGACTATATAATATATAGCAAGGCTGGGAAAGTTAACGATTTTTTTTTTAACTCGTTAAGTTAAGTTATTTTAAAATAATAAAGTTAAGTTAAAAGTTACTCGTTTTTTTTTTTCGTTAACTCGTTAAGTCCAGAGTTAACTTTGAGAAAAAATTAACTTAACTTAGTGTAAAGTTAAAATTTGGTAATTTGCAGAAATAAAAAAATCCAGACACATAATATTATGGCTTATTAGATAGTTTTTCTTTACACTCAAGAAAATTACTGGGGGAATTTAAAATGATACATCGAAGTAAAAACCCATTAAAAATTTGCATTATTCTTCAGACGAAAATTAACTTAATTTAGATACTTTTAAAACAAAATTAACTTGAAGTTAACACGTTAATCTTGAAAAAAAGTAACTCATTAAGTTAAAAGTTAATTTGAAAAAAAAAAGTAACGAGTTAATTATAACTTAACGTTTCAACATAATTTTAACTTTTAACTCGTTAATGCCCAACCTTGATATATAGAGCCATGGACCATGGTATTATGAGTTTGAAAAGATATGGAGAGGCTATGGTAATTAAAAAATTTTAGTAATTCATGTTAATCTATAGTTAATAATTATGTAATTTATACCAATGGTCCAAGTGTAATAAAAAAATGATTCTTACGGTGACCGTTAATCTGTGGTCACCGGCTTGGTTTGGCTGGACTATAAGTGTGAAATGTTTTTGCGGGTCCTATAATTTATGGTGGGTGTCAGGTGTTACTTTAGGACCTCGGATACAGTCCAATTTCAAGCCTATCGATGAGTTTAAATTATATTAGACGAATACATGAATATTATAATATATGGAACAGAAAATTTGGTTTAGCAACAATCCACGATCTTGGGGCCCTGTATTCCACTGCAAGAATGTAGGTCAAAGTATCCAAGGAAAAATATTTACGGACAAAATATCCAACGGTCACAATATACACTTGCATTTTAACATATCATATTTTATTTTATATTATTTAGGTACAATATGAGTGATGGCGTTTCAAAATATTTGCGTACATTTTTAAATTAGGATATTTTGTCCGTGGACACTCTAACCGATTACCGACTTTGGTCGTCCCCTTAAATATAATATAATATTATTATAATGAGAATAGCTGCAGAAAAGAGACCAATATAGGCAGTTTTATATGCGGATCAAAAAATTCTTTCCTGCGAAAACCCAATCGTGAAATAGGCAGAGTTGATGTATTTTTTAATTTTTTAAAAAAATAAGAAACTGTATTTTTTTGTTTTAAACTGTTTTATCTTTTTAAAACGATATTTTAAACAAAATACACTGATAGAGTTGTATAAACAGTATATTTAAAATAACTTAATTTTAATTTAATATGTAATTTATTTATATGCCAATATGCCGTGTACCTACTATGTGTAGGTTTCACTTTTTATCTATTACTTAT
Organism: Metopolophium dirhodum; assembly: GCF_019925205.1. Taxonomy (NCBI): domain Eukaryota; kingdom Metazoa; phylum Arthropoda; class Insecta; order Hemiptera; family Aphididae; genus Metopolophium; species Metopolophium dirhodum. Next base: position 18,078,529 of record NC_083564.1, read on the forward strand.
TTCAAATCTCAAAAGTATTTTAAATGTATTTTGAATATTTTCTTAATGGATGTTTTATGTGGACATGTATATGTCTATATCTATACTTCTATACTACTATATAAAATGAAGTCGGGTTTTTTTTGTTCGGGATAAACTCCGAAACTACTGAACCGATTTGGTTGATTCTTTTTTTGTTGTGTTCGTAATTGTCAGGACAAGGTTCTTACGAAAGAACATTTAAGGAAAATCCACCAGAAAAGTAGAAAATAGGGATGTCAAAAATACAACAGTGGCGCCATCTATCCAGAAAAAAATAAACTAAATAATAAGAAATTAAGTTTATCGTTGCAGATTAAAATAATAATTGTGTACTATATACTGGTTGCTATTGGTTAATCTGCCATTTTTGTTGATTTGTATTTATATTTTTCGTCAATATATATATATATATTTATAGGTATATATAAATAAATGTTTGTGTGTAGATTAGACCTCTGGAAAGAAGATAGATTAAAGGGTTAAATTTGGTTTTTTTTATTCATCGGATTTTAGTACGGTTAGGCTAGGTTAGGATTTTGTATTAATTGATTGTATTAATCCACCGTAGGCGGAATTAAGTAAAAACGACAAACTTCGTATTATAACTTTGATACTTAAGAGTTAAATCATACATTTACGTACAGACAACACGGGGTCTGCGATCTACCGCTATCTAAGTAGATTGCCTACCTGATAATCCACTGCTGTAAATCGGAATTTTTATTCCAGTCAACAGAAAAGTTAAGATAAATGTTGAACACCATACACCGAATTTTAAATAACGGATTGAACAAAGTTTGAGTCATATAGAGTTGGTACATTTAACTGGCAACGTAGTGCACGGGATCAGCTATTTTTTATAAAAATATATTTATCATTAATACCGCTAGAAACATTTCAATACGTTTTCGTTGACCATTTTTTATATTTACTTGCCGATCACATTAAACGATAAAATTTGAATAAAAAATTATACATATCATCGTCCGGAGGCAAAATAAACAACCAATCACGGGCGAAGCTGTGACGGGTCGGCGGCTAGTTAACTATAAAGTAAAAACATTTTAAATTTGGTAATTTATTCAATAAAATTAAAATAAAAGATGTTAATAGAAATAGTTATTTAATGCTTTTACTTTTTTCTAAAGGATATAATTTATTATTTATTATTAATAATCAACCAAAAAAAACCACAATATTCATTTGGATTTTACACTGTCTTAAATAAATGTTTCATTCGTTTTAAACAATGAACAAAACGTTTAAAACATTTGTTTTAAATTCATGTTTTTACTATGTTCAAACCAAGTTTTATACACAACAACCCTGGAAATAGGTATTAAGTTTCAGCGTATCATGTTTTAAGGAGTAATATTTAGGCAATTCCCATGACATGAACATTTGGGATAGGAAATGTTTGGCCTACCGGGAAATATTTGTTAGGGCCTCATAATGAAAAATATACGAACAAAGGCATCATTATTCTAAATATATTATTTTGTGCAAACAATTTTTTCTTACCTCTGTTTTGAAATTAAATTTCAAAAATATTATAATACAGAATTTAAAATCCTACAAAAGTTACGAAATGTATGCACCTGCCCTCCAGATCATTTTGAAAGTAAATTTTCAATTTCACATTCTTTGTTTGCAAATAAATTAAATAATTATAATATACAGGGAATTTAAAATTGTTTAAAATCTTATTATTTCAGTCATTAGATGAACGAAAGAATCATCAACATACATTAGCTAGTTTAATAATTATTAGTTTGTATTAAAATGCCTCAACAGCAAGGTTTTGTTTATATTCTAAAATACTTTAAGTTTAATAATAATAAACAGTATTGTTTAAAATTAACTTTTAATCTTTCAGATAAAAATTGTATTTAAATTACAATATCATAATTAAAATCATTTTTTATATTATTTATAAATGTCTTCATTTACATAAGGGGGCTCCAGTCGGTTTTGTCAAAAGTCAAAACTGTAGATTTGACCAATCTAAACATAAATTGTGTTTAATTTAATATTTTTAAATATACTTAAATTCCGTATCATAAAATATGTCATCAAGAGGCTGCATTTTAAAACTCAAAATCCGTCAAAACAAATTCCTACAATTTGGTCGGAATTTTTGGTGTAAGTCACTTTTTTTTAAAAAATCATTTTTGTTCTAATCAGTATTTAATATTTTAGATTCTGAACGAAGCGATGAATGTATTGATTTTACAGTGATGTGTGTTTTTTTTTTTGTGTCTGTCATCACCTTTTAGGACAGTAAAAGTGCTTGGATTTTCTTCAACAGTAATTTTTCTGATATGAAAGTGAATCTAGTTGGTACTTTGAGGGGTCAAAAGTAAAAATTTCTCAGTAGTTTGCGACGTGAAAAATAAAATAAAAATTAAAGGAAAACGGGAATTTTCACGCAAAATCTGTTTTTGAGAAAATCTAAAACAAAATATGACCGTAGGTACATGAAATTTTGATTAAATGTTTATACTAGCAATTTCTATACACCATAACATTTTGACTTATTTTGAGCTGTTTACGGACATTTTCAGTTTCCATTTTTTTTAGTTTTATTTTCTATAAATATCAATACAATTTTATCTGTTGGGTAAAAAAGCTTGAAAATTGAATAGAAGGCTCCTAGGTTATTGTTTCAAAGGCAGATGAAAAATTTAAAAATTCTTAGTCACAGTTATTATTTATAAGCATTTAAAGTACAAATATTCACAAAATACGAAAAAATCACGAAAATTAGCAAATTATTTTGAGTTGAGAATTCATAAAAATTTATCTTTTTAAATCTAAGATTTGAAAATGTAATACAAGATTATCCATAAGTTTGTCTACTTTTATCAAAAAAAAAATGTCTACAAGAAAATTAAATTAAATTTTTATGAGCGTTTGAAATTCATATTTTTACAACATTTGATATTCACTCAATATCTCATGTAACGCTTTTCTTATTTTGTTGTAATTAAAAAACGTATGACTGTAGATACTTAAAAATGTGAATATTTAATATAAGGCTCCTGATATATTGTTCTAATAGCACTTGAAAAATATTAAAAATACGTACACAATTTTTTTTTTTAAAAATAAGCATTTAAAGTTCAAATTTTTACAAAATTTATCAAATTTATAATTTAATAATTATTTTTTAGTTAAAAATTTATAAAATGTTCAACTTTTATAGCTAAAGATTGAAAATTGAAAACAAGGCTCCACATAAATAGGTTATACATAAATTACTTTATTCACAATAATATCATCAAATATACTTGGTAATATCATAGGCTGACTGACCGTTTTCGCTCAGAATCGTTTTTCTTATACAATGATATTATATCATTGAATTCAAATTTAACATGATCCATTACAGTGACCCACTTGTAACCTATACTGTACAGCAGAGCGACATCCACTTACCCACCTTTTTTATATATATATATATAAAGTTTACAGACTATTGTGTTACAAGTGTACAGCATAATTTTAATTTTTAATTTTTTAATACAGAAAATAAACAATTTTTAATTGTATACAATTTTTTTTGGATAAATATTGGGGCCGAGTTGAGGGTTTTACACATTATAAGTACTATTGCCGCCGAATCGAATCTACAAAAGCCCAATTGGATGAGCAATCTATGCCTAAGGATTCCTATATCATAGGGAAAGATAATATAAAAAGGTCATATGTGAATACATCTAAAATATATTTCATTTCATTACAGACGCATTTCTTTTGAATATACATTGAATTATATTAAGTGTTAGCTTTTGATATATTGACACAATAACACTAATTTAAAGTAACTTTTATTTATTATTATAACGATATATATATATATACTGGGTAACTTTGAATTAAACAAATCAAAAATAAGGAACTATTGTAAAAGTTAATAAACTAAAAAATGTAATAATTAAGGTATACAGAAATATAAGTTTCAGTAATAATTTATATCTATGTGCAATGTGCATATTATACTATATTTACAAAAATTGTGTAAATATCACAGCCGTGGGTATTATAAAAATAAAATAAAATTGTATTTATTAAAATAAAAATTAACAAATAAGTATTCATCCTTAACAAAGTTTATAGTTTTATGATGCTTATAAAACCATAATAAGTTTTTTTTTCTCGTTCTCGTCGTACTCTGAAAACGAGTTAGGTGGAGGTTCTGAGCAGTTAGCATTAACGTAACGTGCACTATCATAGTTCAAGACGATTTCACTACCACAAGCATGACCTTTTATTAACCCATCCTGAAATAAAGAATAATTATTAATTAAATAACACATTTTTACTCATAAATAAATTAATAATTTGCAATAATAATTATTTTTATCTTAAATGTAATAAAAATATTATTTAAACATATTGTCATTAGGACAACTTTTTTGTATACATACATTATAATATTATGTACTCTAATAAAAAAGAACACAATAGTAAACGCTGATAAAATTACTAAAAAATGTGTTTAAGTAATATATGAGGAAGTGGAATGGTGTTACCAGTAAAATAATTATAAACATAGCAAACAGTTCATTCACATTAGGCATAGATGTAATTAAGACTTTAATTTACAAAACAGGCTAGTGGATCACCTATTATCGGAGGATGTCTATTTCACCTATTATTAAACCGACAAACCGTTCTAAAACACAATTGAAGGGGACAAAAAATAATACTTATATTTTTATTATATTAATTTTTTTAAATAATAAATATTATATATTTTAATTTAAGGAAAATAGTTTATACACCTGATTTAAAATTAAGTTTTAGTAGTATATACAAACAATTAAACAATTTTCACTGTGCATTAATAGAGCTGATTAAGTGTAATTTCAAATGTATTAAGAGGACGTCGTGCCTGCATGTGTTGTCTCTATCTTACTAACGCATAATATATCAAAATGTTTGTCTAGGAGTTAAAATTGTATTGTTAGCTTAAATATTAGAGTTATTAGAGTGCTATTATCAAACTCAAATGTAAGAACTGTGTTCTCTCGTTGGTTTTTTAATGATATTTTAATTTTAAAATGAATTATGAGTGTTTTCATACTATATTGTAAGACGGAGACAACATGTGAGGGTATGACGTCCTCTTAATTTTAATCAGTTAAACATAGGAATGTTACGAATTCAGATTTAAGAAATGTTCAGTCAAAATTTCTTCAATTTGTATTGTTTTTTCATTGAATTTACTTATTGTTCCACCCGTATTAAATTGCAATCAATAATTATAAATTTATTTAATATTGTTAATAATTACTTCGTTCATAGGATTCTCATAAACATTATATCTTGAATTTATTTCATCTTCCTTTTGGTCAATTACTTGGATGACAGTTGTTAATGGCCGATGAAATAATCTATAAAATAATCAATTATAATATTTTAATATAATACGTATACTAAAAGTAGTAAAATATGACTTAGTTTTACCTAGATACTAGTTGATTCAAAGATTTATTTTTGGAATAGAATAGAAAATAATATAACATCGCTAATAACAACATTACAATTAAAAATATAGAAATATAGATTGAAATCATATTTTTTTTGTAGTCTAAGTCTTTAAAAACAGGCAATTTTCTATGACCAGCATTCTGAAAAATTTAAATAATGAAAAAATTGTGATTAGTCACGTATAACAGTATTTAAATGTAACACAAACAACTTAAGTATAGTATTACATCACAAATATTGCCTGGCTCGACTTGAGATCCATCTCCGCAAACACACATCGGTCCTTTTGATCCAGAAGTACAAATAAAATCGCAATCGATATCAATACAAACATTTGATCCTAAAAAATTAATTTTATGAATACAATAGTTTGAATTATGAAAATTATGGATTTTTATTCGTTGTTAGCATAGAACATCTCTTTTTAAATTGAATTATCATTAATAATGACAACAAATACAACTTTAATTGTTTGATATATTGGTTTCTCTATGATATACAATACGAAACATATAATATTTATCAAAAATTATAAAATAAATACAGACATTAATAAAAAACAATATAGGTAATTTAAAGTTATTTTTCTTGGACCAGCTGTAACCCGTGATATACTTCACAATTGAGAGGATACAAGCAGTCTTACAGAAAAGAACCCAATTTTCTATTTAGCCAAGGCGTCTGTTTTAATGCAAGCATATTATTATGTCGGAATGTGTAGGAGTAGTTTGGTGTATTTTCTTTATTTTTCTATTAAAAGTGTTATTTAATTTTTAATGTTCCATATTTTTATAACATTAATAAATGTTGGAATGTTGGAATGTTTTATTTTTGTTGTCCTTTAAAGGAGCACAGAACACAAAATGTTAAATTATTCTGATGTAAAAATATGATTACTTTAAGAGATTTTAAGAAATGTAGAATAGCCGCGTGACATCATTGGGTCCGGTTCATCGTAATTGCCTATTTTATACGTGTAAAAGTTCCTCGTTCACACAATCATTTACCAATCTAAAAATTTTATTTTTGAAATTTAGTTTACTTTTAAATGTGTGATATCATGTGTTTAAGACAATAAAAGTATAAGAAATTCAATATAACGTTTAGTTTTTAAATATTAATAAATCTTTAAAGTGATTTTTGTTAAATGGCGCGTAATAACCATTTTAATATAAAATAAAAATTCAAATATCTCTTTTAAGATTTTTAATATTTAAAAAACTAAATGTTATATTAAAATTCTGATGCTTGTATCGTCTTAAACACATAAAACCACACATTAATATGTGAATTAAATTTAAAAATAAAATTTTAAGGATGGTAAATTGTTGTATGAAGTGAAGAACTTTTACACGTATAAGATAGGCAATTACGATGAGCCGGACATAATGACGTCATGTGTTTTTTTTCAATTGCTCATAACTTATTGAATAATGTGAGTAGAAACCTAAAATCTATACCATTATTCTTAAAATTGAACATGTTTTTCAAATTTTACAACTTTTTTTTTGTTTTGTACTCTTTTAAGACGGTTTAATTAGCATTTTCTACCCCAAAAACACCCATTTTAAGTGTATTAACTATTATTGTATTGTTTATAAATATAACCATGCTACCTTAAATTAGTATTGGACAAATCGTTATTAATATCATTATACCATTTCTTTGTTTGGCCTGTTGACTTATCATGAATGTCTCGATGGTAGCAAACACTTGAACAGGAACAGACTCACAGTGGACATTTTCAGAACCAAAAACTTTACATTTAAATATAGACAATCCGGTTTCATGGTTAGTCCAAAACAGTTTGTCTTCGTGCAATGATATTTTCTCTGGCAAATGCTAATTTAAAAATTGTTTCAATTTATTAAACTCATAGTATACAAAAATAGTTCAATAATTGAGGTGTAAACTTTCTTACTTCTATTGAATTGACCAACACAGTTATTTTAGTTCCGTCGTAATTAGCTCTCTCGATTGTTGAATTAACTTGGTCGACCCAGTAGACCATATGTTTGATTGGATCTATAGCTAAATCAGTAACATACTGTAACCCTTGATGGATTATAGTTTTTACGTTGTATCCACTACAGTCAGATTTCCTAATAATAGTTGTTGGTGTTGAAAATACTGCCCATATGGTTTCCGACCAGAACATCACTCTATACATTTCAATTGTATGTAAATAATTTTATATTATATTTGATTTAAAATATTATTAAGTTACCCGGAACGAGGATCAATTTCAAAAGCCATAATTGTTGTATGGATGTTTGCACTGTATATAGTGGCACAACGTTTAGCATTTAAATAACATACAACAATATCTTTAAAATTTTGAACAAAGTAAACGTTTTCTGTTAACCAATCAATACGAACTAAAGTTGGGTGTAACAAATCTGTCATGTAAACTTTATGCTGTTGTTGCATGTCCATACAAATAAGAACGCCAGCTTGTTCTAAAAATAAATAAAAATAAATTCTATTCAAATTTTAAACTTTAAAAAATAATATTAATTTCAGAAATTCTATTCAATATAGGTAGATTAGGTAAACATGGTAGTTTATAAAGTTTTTAATTATTCATCAATATAATGTATAAAAATAAAATATGTAACATAATTTAACACTTTTAACATCAATTGAAAATATAATCACTACATTTTTTCCATTTTTTGTTGTATCCTTTTTATGTTTTAAATTCTGAGTAGAGCGATTAATGTATTGATTTTACATTTACAATGATGCTAGTGTGTTATTTTTTCTATCTATCTACTTATCATCGCCTCATGGGGGCAGTAAAAATGCATTGATATTCAACTTTGAGTGTAGTTTCTGGAAGCAAATTGGATCTAGATTCCTAAGGGAAGAGAGGAGGGGGTCGAATGTAAAAAAATAAAAGATTCCTAGTACATTTCAAAATAACTAAAACAAAAAACAAACTAGAACTGGAATTTGTAGAAAATCTAGTTTTAGACAAAATTGATTATGTTTTTTGGTGTAACTAGATGTTTGAAATTTACACATTTTCTATTAATGATAACAATTTAAAAATATTTTGACAGCAAAATATATAAATTTGACATTTGCAATTTATTTATTTTTTTTTTTAAATGTAGATAAAAAAAAAATGTAAGTCAAAATACTTGAACGTTTGATACAAGGTTTCTCATAGGTTGTACACACACCAATTATAAAATATTAAACATTTTTTTTTTATGATTTGAAGGGAGGTAATTAATATTTAAACAAAGGATAACAATTTTAGTTATTTTGTTGTAATAAATTTAAAAATATTATTTGAGGGTACTTTAAACATATATTATTAAACACACTTGACATTATAAAACGCTATAATTTTGGTCAACCTACAGTATTCAAAAATACTTTATATACGAAAATACTCATAAATCATAAAATATATTTAGTAAGATATTTCACCTTTGCTCAGAATTGTTTTGGTATGCAATTATTTAATATAAAATCCAAGTTTAACAAATATATTAACACTTTACAGTGACTTACTCAATAATGATGAGTAACACTCAAAATTATGTGCAGCATTTCTATTTTTCCCATTTTTTTTGTTTTTAAATCTTACAGCTTTAATCATTTATTATGAGCTGTGTAACACAATATGTTGTCAGTGACATTTTTGTAATTGTTCAGGAGAACAATTTTAAAGTTTGAACTGTTATAAAAAAATAATGTAACAACCTATCATGGAATTTGTGTAATATTTTCCTTAACATATAATGAGTAAATGTCCCCACATACTACAGCAGTGGCGTTCAATTTTATTGTCTTGGCTTTACCGCTGCAGTGTGTGGGGGGACCTTAATTAAGGATTAAAAATGAATGTTCTACTACAGACAAATCTAAAAAAAAATGTTAACAAAGATATTGTTCTTAATACATTTGTGCACGTAATAAGTAATACTTAAATACTTATCAATTATCACATTTTGTTTCTATTTTCAATAAAGAGCTGTGTCAATATATGTTTTAGTTTTTTCGGTTACCTACAATTTAAACGATTTATGAGAATCCTCGTTTTAAATTGTCAATTAATAATTTCTTAACAAAAAAATTTGATAATTTCTGAGATTTTGATAAATTTGAAATTAATAAATACTTATAAAAAAAAAATTGTGCAAATGAATCTTTAATATATCCCAACTGCTACTATTGCTACTTATGAGAAATTTTCAAGAATTTTGACCCAATGAAAAATATTTTATTGATATTTTTAGAAAAAAGTTGTTGGTAAAAATATGGTTTAATTACTTGATGTCCAATAAATAAGATTTCTTCTAATATCTATATCAAGGCTTGATATTGTCATTCCTGGCATCGAAAAAAGTAATTTTGATTCTTTAATATCTCCTGAAGTACTTCTTATTTCATCAACACTCGAATAAACTAAATCCATTGTAGGTCCTAAAAATCAATTAACATTAATATTATGTAACTCCAGTTATCTATATATTATGTTTTATATAATTTAGTATAATGGAACCAAATACTTGCCAATTGCTTTACATGAACTTTTATCTGCACGCAAAATGTAATCGGAATTTAAACAACTACAACTATATGAACCATCTGAATTTGTACAATATTGAGTACATAAATTGTCGTCTTCACATTCATCAATATCTCTGCAAGTTATACCATCTTCTGCAAGTTTATAGCCATGATAACATGTACATTTCCCACCTTTTGGAGTTTCTTGACAAGTATGACTACAATCCATGTGTATACAAGATAAACCTTTTATAAAATAAAAAATATACATCACAATTCATAATTAATGGTCAACGAATAATGTATTGATCAATGAGTTATTCACTCAATGAAGTATAACATATATGTATTACCACAAAGATCTCCTTCGTCTGAACCATCTTTACAATTGATTTTCTTATTACAAGCTTGATCTAGAGGTATACATTCTTGGTTCTTACATAAATATCCATCACAGTCTTTTGATGAAACAACTGAATTCGATAAATGTTCAGAAAGCATATCACACGCCTTTTGACTTTCATCTGACCCATCACCACAATCATCATGTTTATCACATAACCAATCATTTAATACACAGCGCTTATTCTGACATTCAAAAAAATTAGATTTTTGACATCCACAGTTCAATTCGTCCTCTAAATGTTTGCACTCAGATGTGCCGTTGCACCTAGCCTTGATCGGTACACAATGTCCCATTGTGTTTTCACATTCAAATTCTGTTTTTTCATTACATACTTTTGAAACTCTTTTAGTCATGTATGCATGATTTGACGAACAACCATTTTCATCGGAACTATCACCACAATCATCTTTACCATTACAAGTGAATTTATGTGAAATACATCGACCATTGGTGCAAGAAAATTGATCATCTTTACATATTTTGGTGGCTATAAATATGTATTATTGCATTATTTGAAAATCTAATTTTTTTTTAATAAAAAAAAATACTTACCACATGAATTGTGTTCATCCGAACCATCAAAACAATCAACCTCGCCATCGCATTCCCATGTTGCAGGTAAACAGTTTCCAGAATTACATCTAAATTCTGTAATATTATTACAACTTTGGCTTAGACAATTTAATTCGTCTTGTCCATTAATACAGTCGGGATTACCATCACATAAAAATATGCGCAGAATACACTCTCCAGATGTACACTGATATTCTGTAGCTAAAAATATTAATAAATGTGTTGGTTTATTGGTATGGCTAATATTTCCACTAGATGACTGGTAAAATGTATTACTTGAATCACAAGTGTGCTTGTGTAAGCAATCCATTTCATCTGAACCATCACTACAGTCTTTAACACTATCACACATATGTTTTTTATCCAAGCACTTTGTTTTATCATGACATAAAAATTGAGATTGTGGACATGAGCTTGGTGTGTAATGCAAACATTTAACAGCGTCTTCATCGTCACCACGAGGACAATCTTTTTTAAAATCACATCGAGAATGAGATGAAATACATTCACCAGTATAACAACGATATTCATCAGATTTACACTCTCCTAGTGATGTACAATTTAGGCTATTGTTTGATAAAACTAATCCAGGTGGACAACCACAAACCTTTGTTTTACCATAAAATTAAAATTGTTAAACACCATTATTTATAATAAATTGTCTTAAAGAAAAGTATTGTACCTTTCCTTTCTCAGATAAAAGACATATATGACTACAACCACCGTTATTTTGTTGACATGGGTGTTGGATATTTTTGCTAATTCCATTTGCTACGGTTAAATATAAATTTGAATCAGTTTTCCAATTATCTATAACATACATAAAATTATAAAATTACTGTATGCTAATAAAATGATTTATAGAATGAATTACCTATATCAAGAGCTCTAGATGCTCGGTCTTCATCAACGTTATTAATCCAGTTTATAATTTTCGAACCTTCAGATACCCAAACAATGTCATAACCAATTGAAACAATATCTCTTACAAATCCTGCTTTTTTTATAATTCTTCTATCCGTTCCTAACATAATAAACGTAATTAATGAATAAAAAGGTTTTTTTATATCTCATAAATTGTTAACAGTTAAACAATTTGTATGAATTATGATTTATATTATATTCACCATCTTCGCTGACACTATCAATAATGCCATTTTTATAGTCAGTAAAATACAACAGTCTTGTAATCATATCAAAATGTAAAGCAATTTCATCTCCTGTCAATCCATACTCCACCATATGTACTAGAGACTGAATACTTCCATCCATGTCAATTCGATCGATATGTATATGTGAATCTTCTTTCATAGCTACAAACATAAAGCTAAAAGCATATACATAAAAAATGTTTAGTACAGGTAATCTACAAACATAATATATAATAGTATTAAGAGGACGTCGCACCCACATATGTTGTCTCCGTCTTACACATGTATGGACATAGCAAATTTTACATTCAGCAGATCACATTTAGCCCGTTAATTTTAAAATTAGAGTGAATTGATCTCTAATAAAATTTAAAGGTAAGAATATTATTTAGGGCATCTCATCGGCTTTTTGTTATATTTCAATTTTAAAGTGAATTATGAGTATTTTAAAATTGTAAATTGTTTATACATCTTTTAATACTTATAACTCAATTTAAAATTCAAATATAACAAAAAGCCGATGAGATGCCCTTGATATTCTTACCTTTAAATTTTATAAGAGGTCAATTCACTATAATTTTAAAATTAACGAGGTTGAACGTGATCTGCTGAGCGTACAATTTGCTATGTCATACACGTGTAAGACGGAGACAACATATGCGGGTGCGACGTCCTCTTAATACATTATGAATATTATACAGTAATATCAGATGTACTTGCCTTTTATCTGGAACTAAAGTAACAGCAAATGGGATATGACCTTCAATTTCTTTGAAAATTGTGGTGTGTGTTTTTGTAGAGAGACTTAACACATCTAATGTTTTTCTAGTCCTATCACACCAGTATAAGTTGTTTCCGTGATTGTCAAATTCAAGGGAATAAATGGAACTAATTTCTGGTACATCTAAATCTGATAATTTCATCTTAACAAAATCGAAAGTGAATAGTTTCTTAGACCTTGAGTCATAGATGATGATGTCACCTTGTAATAATAAAATAATAATTTTAGCTTTAATTTAACTACTTTAAACGTCTATCAGTAACATACCAGATAATGAATTATAAGTCAATGCGGATATGCTAGATACATCATTTTTCAATGATATTTTCTTTGCTTTTTGGCGGCCTAAATGTTCTTGCTCAATTTCTATAATACTTGTTGGTGTACCTACAATAAGCGTAGGAGGTATGGCAATGGTGATACAAAAGATTCCATCTTCCGATAGTTTTTTATCATCGGGGCAAGCGCACGAGTATCCTTTAGAATTGATGTCTGTCTTTGGTGCTAATAAGCATATATCACTGCACTTTCCTTGTTCACAAGGATTTGGCATCTGGAAATAATTAATTACCGTGTAAAGAACTAATAGTTTTATTTTAAAAACTATACAATACTTGAGACTCGAAGAGCGAAGGATGGTTAATTTGCATACCATACACTCTGTTCTTATTTTCACGTATCAATGTTTTGCTATCTTTACCCGTAAACTTGTTGCATACTTTTATTTCTTTACTTGACCAATCACTCCAGTACAATTTATCCTCGAACACAGTAACCGAATATGGATGATCTACATATTCTGTTACAATTACCTAGAATAATATTAATAACCATTAACCATATATTATAAAATCAATATTAAAAAATACAATATACCTAATTATTAAATAAATAATATATTTAAAATATTATAAAGGCACCTATTGAAAACAATCACATTAAAATAGTATAAGACGTATGAATGTGTATATATTATATGTACCTATAACATATTTCAGTTCAGTTTTGACCATCATTAAAATTACAAGTGACTTACTGATTTCGTTATCGATAAATATTGCAATAAAGTTCTTTTATGTTCTATTTAGATGTGTAGAATACGTGTTTTTACTGTGTATAAATATTTTATTTCATTTTTTATAATATCTGTTAATTGTATTAAATGTAATGAATACATTATTCACAAATATGACTCAATTAAATGTACTAAGTGTAAAAAATATATGTATTTTTTCTGTGCTAGTTACTCTAATTTCAAGAAATTAACTAATAACTAACAACTCTAATTCAAGATTTGCTTGTGATGTCTGCTCAATTTCTACTAATAACTTAAAGACTAAAATCACGGAACTCCAGTTAAGGGTAATAAATTATTAATTCAATGGATTTTATGAGTAGACAATTTGATTGTTTTATTACCAAATTAGATTCAGTTTTAAATGAGATAAAACCACCCTAAAAGCTAAAATTTTTTTAGAAAATATAAAACTTAATAATGAAATTGATGCATTTTAAATAAAACTGAATGAATTGGAACAACAAAACCTTTGTCACAGTGTTGAAATAAAAGGTGTACCAAAGACACTAAATGAAAATTGTTTAGTAATTATAGTATTGTACAACCTATTGCCAAAACTGTTGAAAGTAACGTTATCATTAATTCGTCATATAGAATTAAGAGGACGTCGCATTCGAATGTGTGTTCTGTCTTACACACAAACGGCACAGACAATTTTTGTTCGCCAGTTTCAATAGTATGCCGTTAGTTTTGATATTAGACTGAATTGTCTTATTATCAAACTTTTAGGTAACAACATTATCTGTGTTCTCTAGTTGGTATTTTAAGATATTTTAATTTTTAAGTGAATTATGAGCATTTTAAAATATTAATATCTGGTATTTAGATGTAAAATACATGTTAACTTAAGACTCACCAAATTCAAGAGAATGTTATTTGCGAAAACTAGGACTGTATGCAGAAAAAAACAATACAAACATGTTTGGACTAATAATTCTGAAATACTAGTCAGAAAAAAAGATGGACAGTAATGAGGATTTATCCAAAACAAAGTATAATATTGATTTTAAGCATTTGAATATGTTTATGAATACTGAAAACTATGACAATTATCTTAATGTCCCATGCATTAATAAAGCTTTTAATAATTTTAATAAAAAAATTATGAAATTTATTAATATAATATCATCTAGTACCTACATATTTGGTAAATAATTATAAAAATAAAAATAAAAAGATTAAAGATTGGATTACTTGGGGTTTATTTGTTTTTATTATAAAAAGAAGTAATACATAATTATTTTATACACTTACCCTTCGATCAGTTGCATCTAAATTAATGGATTCAATAAATTGCATTTTAGCATCCACCCAATAAATTCTTTTCCCGACATTATCAACATGAACACCATTTGGCCAGTGTATATTTTGTGTAATGAACGGTTGTGGTCTTGACCCGTCCATACCAGAACGACCAATCATTGGATTTTTACCCCAATCTGTCCAGTACATGAGACTGAAAAAATTATGTAAATCAATAATTTATAATTATAAAATGAATTATATTTTTAAATAATAATAACATAATATCTTACCCATCTAGTGGTGAAACAGCTACTGCTCTTGGTTTGTCTATATTTTTATTATGAAGAACTGTACACACTGAACCATCATTATTGCACACTCCGATATGTTTCATTTTTGCATCGGTGAAGTACAAATTATGTGTAATAATATCTATAACTAGATTCTCGGGCGATCCAAGACCTATGGACATCACACATGGTCATAAGTAAGTATTAATTGTATTATAACATTTAGTTAACAATTATTTGTTAATTTTAAAATGTGTACTGTAATTTAACATATTTACCCGAGTCGACAATAATTTCTGGTTTAGGCTCAGACTTGTTTGCTCGAACGATAGCTGAGTTCCCATCCAAATAAAGTGTCCAGTATAAAGTTAATCTATCAACAGCTAATCCAGTGACATGTTGCAAATCATCAATCAAAGTAAAACTACGAAGTAATTCCAAGTTAAAAACTTTTATTTGCCGTAGTGATGAATATAATAATTCTGGATTTAGGCCTACATTAATAAAGTTAATATTATTATTCAATTAGTGAAGTAAATACATATAAATTGTTATTATAATTTATCAAATAACAATAAAAAAAAAAATATCAAACTACAGCTTACAAAATATATAATAATAAAAATAAATTTATCATTTTAACAAACTACCAATTTTATATTTCAATAAATTATTCACATACCAATTATTTAAAAAAATTACCTTTTATTTTACACTTATGATTATCTACTAGTTCATAATGTGGATCACAGGAGCACGTATATGAACCTTCCGAATTAAGACACACTTGGTCACAAATGCCAAATTGTTCACATTCGTTGATATCTATTAGTTAGGTACATAATATAAAATGTAGGTTTAATAAAGTTATTTTATTGAATATTAACAAGTGTTTTACCAGAACATTTATTATTTAAATAATGCATTCCTTTTGGGCACACACACATGACGCCATGTGGCTTTCTTAAACATTCAAATGCAGCAGAACAATTCATCAAATTACATTCACTTTTGATATCTGAAATAAAGTAGGTAGGTATGTCAAATTCATGTTTGAATAAATTATCACTATTTTGGACTTGTGTAGAAAACATTTCTGTTTATGACGTCATATATCAAAAATTAATAAAAGCAATTACTTGTAGAAATATAAATTATTGCGATAATACTTGTAAATAGCGAATTGAATTTAGTGTTATGTCTGCTAAGATCGATCGGGCAACTTTTTTTAAAATTTTGATTCCAAACCAGGGCTATAAATTACGATTATTCGATATTAAAATTAAATAATAGGTACCTTAAAAAATGGCCTGATTGATCTCAAGTAGGTACCTACTTACTGCTTAGACATACCTATTATTAACGAATTCAAATCAATTTTCAGAAGTCTTATCGCCGTGTCCTACGTGAATGCGACGAAAAATAAAACGTTTGTATTTCGTCGCATCGTATTGCGACGGAACAGCATGGTCAGAATAGAAATCGTCGGACTCGTCGGATTTACGTAGGACATGGGCAAATGGCGCTATCATGTCCATTTGTGGGATAGTAATAAAAAGTACGTCATATAAAACTGAGAACACAAAATATGAGCACAATATCGACATAAATCAGCTACATTTCATATTATGACCTTATCTATTATGGTGTTTATCGTTCACGCGCGCAACGCCAAGGCCCAAGGTGACTTGAACGTGCGCGAAAGCGCTCCATTTATTTTACACAGCTACAGACACCCACCAGGCGCGCACCAGACACAATGTCGGGGCTATGTCGCTGTGTGAGAAATGATTTTGCGGGTCCTATTTGGTGGGTGTTATAGGCGCTATATTCTTTACTCTATAGTGTTAAGTATTGCTTTGGGGCCTCGGTGATAGTAAGATCTGAAGCAATGCTTGAATTGGAAACAAATTGGAAGAGCGATACAAAAGTGTAAAAATATGTGCGTACTTGAATATTGAAATAAATCTTATTAATTTGGATACCTATAATTAGAAAGGGTACGCATAAATATTTTCTAAAAAGATAGGGGACTCCGATCCCCCTCAATTCAAGCACTTACAGTTTGTAAGCCTATCGATGAATCTGAACCGTTGTATGAATATAATATGATTTATGAACTACCATGGACCCGATAATTTATTTCTGCAACAGGTCGCCTTCAAGCCAACAAATTTTCCGTTTGTAAATTTCCCGCCACTTAGATTTGCAAACATCTAGCTGCCATGGTGCCGTCCATAATAATAAATAAATGCATCGCATTAACAATAAAATAATTCGACTGTTCATGGCAAAAATGTACCTATGAACCCTGTACCTATCCATGGGTTATTTAAAAACCAATAACCAAACCGATACAACATCAAACGTTTAATAACAACCAGTGGTGAATTTAGGGGGAGGGGGTTCAGGAGATCAGCTGACCCTCAGTTAATATTTGCTGATCAAATTGGCCGCTTTTCGGTTCTTGGATAGTTGGACACTTGGACCCTCAAATAAACACACATATAGTATGAATTAGTTTTTTTTGTTTCATCTACCTAGTACACAAGTATAGATTTCTAATCTGGTATTAACAAGCGGCCCCTTGAAATGTCCTGACCCACAGTTTCCTAACTCTGTATCCGCCCCTGATAACAATCACAGTGTGGGTCTTCGACTCTTATTACGTTTTTATTTTGTCGTTGTTCGATTTACAGATTTGCATTAGGTACCTATTTATGTTATTATTTCATTATTTTTAATCAAATATGTATCATTATGTATTGGTTTTTTAAATATATTATTATTATAGCAATATGATATTAAAAGAAGTGGGCAAGTGGGTGTCGCTCTGCTGTACAGTCTGCTGCTTATAACCAACAAGTGCATCACTGTAATGGATGGTGTTAAATTTGGATTCAATAATATAATATTGTATAAGAAAAACGATTCTTAGCGAAGAAGGTCAGTCAGCCTATGATATTTCTAAGTATATTTGATGAAATTATCGTGAATAAAGTAATTTATATATTTATATAACCTATTTACGTTGAACCTTGTTTTAAATTTTTAATCCTTAACTATAACAATTTTACATTTTATACATTTTCAACTACAAAATCAATTTACATTCTGAGCGAAACGATGAATGCTTGTAAAAAAAATTGTGACAGGAATTTTTAATATTTTTCAACTAATATTGTAATAATATATCAGGAGCCTTGTGTATAATTTTCATGATTTCAAGAGTTATACCAAAAACCAAATCGATTTTGTTTTTTTTTTTTCCTGGCTTTTGAAAATGACTGGGAATTTTTTACATCCCCAATACACCAACTACATTCACTTTCCCATAGAACAAGATGCTGAAGTTGAAAATCAAAGCATTATTTCGAACTACTTATCGTGTACATAGACAAAAATAAATAAAATCAATATATTCATCGCTCCGCTCAGAATCTAAAAATTAATTTCTATATCTTACAAGGTACCTACCTATTATATTTGTTATTAATAATTTTTATTAATATTTATATTTGGGTATATTTTTACCTATTTAAGTATTATTATGAATGGTGGTGAGGTAACTAACCTGAATGACGCACTGTGGTCTAAAAAATAATTTTAGCTTGCCGAAATCCAATTTTTTATGACAACAATATTATATTTAGGAATAGAGATTTAAAATATACAGGGTGAAACAGAAAGAACTGACTTTTGGAATAACTTTTGTTCTAATCAATATTTAAATTTTTTTTTACATATAATTTACCTAACCTAGCCACTTGAGCTAAACGCGTGTAATAAAAAAAAAATATTGAAAATAAAAATAAAAAATTTGATTTTAATTTTTTTGAATATTTTCAAAATTGCTACATTTATCTAAGTTAACTAGTTTATTTTTTAGAATTTTTAATATATCAATATTTTTTTGATCAAATTTATTTGGAACGCAATAACTTTTTTAAAGATATTATTTTTGGAAATTCACTAACATGGGTATATTTCTTAAACTATTAACTTATCAGTTATCATATAATTTTATCAATTTTTGTCATATGTTATAACTTTATAAGTATCAACAATTTTTTTTTTTTTTGTCAGTTCTTTCTGTTACACCTTGTATATTAGGGAAAACTTATATAAAAGATGATAAGTAATCTATAGACAAAAACGGTAATTAATACCTTATTATACATATAATAGAATAATATGTTCTATATAATAATATAAAATATATAATATTATGTTCTAATATTATATTATATATCTACAAACTACGATTAACACATTACATATTTAACAAAAAGTTCATAAAATATTATCTAAAATTTGTTACTGAAGGGTTATGTACTTATGTAGGTACTTATGTCTTATGTACTACACTTATTAGCTTTTGAAGATTATTGTAGTAAGTAGTCAGTAAACACAACAGACTGTACAGCTTTAAGAGTTTTTTCTTCAATCTACACAGTGCATCATTTAAATAAGAAGGTACTTAGATACAATTTGATAGTTTATAGATTTAAAACTTTTACATTAACAATATATTTTAAAATAAAACAAAATTAGTGATAAATACTACTATACTAATCTTATTTTAATTTTTAAACAATAGGAAATAGTTAAAAATTAACAAATTTCAACAAGTTATCAGTACATATATGTACTGATAACTTAATAATATGTAGGTATATAACTCCATGTGCCCCAATTTGCCCCATAGATTATGTGATTTTGTGTAGCTGGATGTAGTCAAAATAGTAAGCCAAAAGTAACTTATTATGGTATTTTTGAAAAACATCTTTGAATTATATTTACAAATTTTAAATCAGAAATAGGAATTGAAACTTACGGTTAAGTTTAAAAAAAAACGAATTTTGTTTACGAAATGAACAGTTAAATTTAAATAAATCATCATAAACAATTTTTTTTCAATTTTTTTAACTGTTCAAAAATGTTGATAATACTGGGTTGAATTAAAAAAATAATGTCAAATTGATTTGTTACTTGAATCTAATAAATAAAAGGTGATATTAATTTTGGCAAGCTTAAATAACATTTCAAACCACTATAGCTGTGAGGTGGCCAGCGAGGCCTTACAATTATCACACAACTGGGCGGGGATATAACAAACCAATACAAATTGTCTTACTTTCCTCTTACACACAAGTAAACAATAAGCATTAATTTTATTTATTACAACAACATAAATTTAGTAGTAGTAATAGAAAAAAGTAATATGAATACCTAAAAAGAAGAGTTATGAAATGTATTCGTATATTTGTATTTAATAATCTAAAATATTTTTAGAATAAAATTAAAAGGTTTAAAATTATTTGGTAAATTATTTCATTGAATGTTTTTTGGTAACACATTCATTGCAAGTTATTTGTAACGTGCAGAAAGTGTTAGGTACTTGTAAGTTGTAATGTGATTGGAATATTAGGATAAAACATTGTATTCATATTCATATTCAAGTTAGTTTCTCGGGACATAAGCAGTTCTATACACATAGCAATAAATTACACAAATGTAACGTTTCATGTTACAAATTAATACTGCAAAAACATCGCAGAAATATTCCATTGCGCAGTGGGGATATAGTTATATATAGTTATGACTTATATTTATATAATAGAAAATATAATAATAATTTACCCATTATCAAATTTAAAAGTTAGAATATCTAGTGTATCTCACATAGATTTTTTTAATATTTTAATTTAAATACGAGTTACCCATTTTAAAATTGTAAAATTGGTTGTACATTTTTCTTAAAAAATAAATAAGATCCAAGTTTAAAAACGCAGACAATTCTGACAAATAAAGACGTAGTCAACGCCACGTATAATAATTACTAATTTTATGGGTACTTCAATAGTATATAATATTTGTTATGCTTATTAATTATATATAAAAAAAAAAAAAATTGAGTAATTTTACTCATTGTGTTGAAAATATATATACCCGTTTTATTATTGCAAAGACCGCCTTCGTCCGATGCATCAAGACAGTCACTGTTGTAATCACAGACATTTTGGACATCGATACATTTTTTATGATCGTGACACAGAAATTTACGATTTTCAATCAAACATTTTTCTGGCTCAACCAGTTGAATATCTGAAAAAAAAAAGATAGCAAAATAATAAAAATAGGTATAATAATTAATATGGTAACATTTTATACCGCAATGGGTTTCGTCTGAACCATCACCACAGTCGTCTTTTCCGTCACATCTCCACGTCTTGGAAACACAATTGAAATTTTTGCACAGATAACCAGAGGTACACAATGCCTATGGCACACAAAAAGCATCGAATACGAATAAAATAACAAGTCGAAGTGCTTATAATATGTGAAAATAGGTCTTCCAAGAAGGAAAATGTCCGTACCGTGTATCTACATTTTTCCCCGTCTTCGTCGCTACCGTCGTGGCAATCAATCTCCGCGTCACAATGCCAAGCCATTGGAATGCAAGTGCCATCGGAGCATTTGAATTTTCCTTCCTGACATGGCTGCGTTAGAGATGATGACGTCTATATAAAATAATGTAACAAAATGTACGATTAGTTTTTTTAAATTTATTTTGGATTTAATATAATGTAGAACCTATTTACATACCTCTTTACAATGACTTTCGTCAGACTTGTCGATGCAATCATCCGCCTTATCACACACAAATTCCTTAGGAATACATTTTCTCTTGCCATCGCACTCAAAGTATTCGGGCGCCAAGCAAGACTTTTTGTCAATATCTAAATTGAATATATAAATTTCTATAAATGTCAATAAAAAATTATTTATCAAAAAGCTTAAAAATGTAATACGCAAGTTTTTTTTATAGGTAAATTATTAACGATACATAGGCATCATAGTTATTTTTTTATAAGCATTTAAAGTTCAAATTTCGTCAAAACCACAGTTAGGTTTGTATGGCTAGACAATTTAATACAAGGTTTTTCATACAAATAGTTCATACTTTTACCGAAAAATTACAGATAATTTTGGGAAAATTGGTATGCAAATACAATGTTTTTTCAAAAATGAATTCATTCTGGTCAGATGTATATGAAATTAGTTGACAATTGAAACTTGATAAATATTTTTTTTTTAAAGTAATATTATACGGGCAATGGGGGGGGGGGGGGGGGCTTCAGCCCGTTAGCCTTCCCTGCGGACGCCACTGAGTATATAGAAAATTAGAAACTATATTATCTCAAACATACCACAATCGTCTTCGTCAGCGCCATTGTCCCTACAGTCATCAATGCCGTCACAAAGTCTTGTCTTATTGATACAAGTACCGTTCCCGCAGTTAAATTCGTATTTGCTACAGCCTTTTTCTGAAAAAACTAATACATAGGTGCACGTAATTAATTTAATATAGGTCATTTTATGGGCGTATGGCCTAGGACTCGGAAGTTGTTGCATTTACATTTTTTTTTTTTGCGCTATTAGATTTATTGCTAAGTAATGTCTTGCAATTATTTTCACGACACTACGAAAAAAATATTAAAAGTTAGACATTTTTATAAATTAGAAGTTTTGCACATTTAGTGATTATGTAGTTTTATTTCTTAATTTAATCATTTTTTTAGAGCGTATTTGACGTTATTGTGATAAGTTTATAACACAGTTTGAAAAACTGGCAATAAAAAGAATAAATACACTACCTACCTATAGTGTATATTTATTTAAAGAGTTCTCATTAGGTATTAAGTTTTTTTAATCTCTAGTTAACTTACGATTTCCCGTTTTTAATAATAAATGTTTAGCAAAAAATTATAAAAATATTTTTGAGTATAGGTAAAATAATATCAGTATAATATCCGTATAAGTGCATATTTTCAGAGCAAATTTGTACTTTTTAAGTGAATTAAGTTCCGAGCCTTTAGCACTAATATTAATCTGTCAATTGTATTTAAAATGTAGATAATAAATAAAAATCAGAGATAGTTCTAGCTGTATATATTATGGGCCGAGGCAACAATAAAAATATTATATTTATTATTAGTTATTACTTATTAGTGATTACAGTAATTAGTTTATTAAAATAGAATATTTAAAGAAATGGGTTAATACTTAACCACGGTTACCGTATACACATACACATAATTTTTATATTTGTGTAAGAACTTAATTTTAAATTGTAAGTATTATTATTGTTTATTTTAAATAGATACTCAATTTAACTTGCTTTTAAGATACGCCGCAGTACAAATATTAAATTATGCTACAACAATTTGATATAATATACGTTTTAGTGTTTTACTCAAATTACTTACCATTAAATTCTGAAAATGTGCAGCAGACGACTAATGAGAAGATCAAAAAAATTATCAACATTCTAGAATTCTCCAACATTGTTTTCCATTCAACCTAAAGTAATAATTTTAAATAACTTATTTAAATTGTGTGTAGTATATTATAATAGTATCGACATCGGACTTGATTTTTCTCAAACTGTTCGAAATATTCAAATTTTCAACAAACTTTGAAAGTTTGAAATGTTCGAATTTCTTGAAGCTCTGAGTGTTTGATAAGTTCGAGAACCCATTCAGAATAATTATTACCTAGTTTACTTCTACTTAATATACCTACATTGACTATAAAACAAAGTACAACTTCTTAGTTCTTCCGTAATTAATGACTAATAATACACTGTCTGGTTAAAAACGTATAACTGTCAAGTTTTAAACATTTGCAGTATTTAATTTAAATTTAGTAGATATCTAAAATATAATTTAATAAGGAAAAAGTACTCTGATTTAAAAGTGAATTAATTGGATTCAGGTAGATTAAGAAAGAATATTTATATTTAGGTACTATTTTATAGAAATGTGATAATTTGCCAAGGCAATTGTATTGATATTGTATAATTCATACATAATGAGATAACAACAACAGGTATTTCCATTAAGTCTAATTTTACTATTTTTGTATTAATATTAATTTGTATTTCAAAAATATTAATTATAATAAAAATATATTTATTTAATATTAACGATAGTGTCCCAATAGCTACTAGTTTAGTTACATTTCACATTTTAGTTATTAATTTATAATATAAAATATATCAGAATTTACATTCACATTATTCATTTTTCCGGTACATTTTTTTTTCAGTTAAATTCTTTTTTTTCATATTCAACGAATTGCTGTACATTTTACGTTAAACAAAAATGGTATGCATTAGAGTAGTTACCGCAAAAATATAATATATTCGCGTATAACAATAATAACACTATTTCAAATCCGATAGATTTTTAATGATATTTTATTGTAATAACCGGCACCTAGAACCTAACTACAAAACCGTTTAAACTCACTTAGAAAAATATCTTATCATAACGAAGGGACGTAACAAATTATGTATTTAAATATCCATGTTCTATAAAATATTTATGGAAAACCCGACATGCATAACGTGCGACATAGACAAAACGCTTTTACGCATTCTGAGTAGACCTCGCTCAATTTTGGTTCTAGAACAAAAATAGTAAATATACATATTTTCAAAATGAAAAGATGACAATGTTTCCAAATTAAACACTCAATATATATTGTTTAGAAAGCCAGTTCAACATTTTTTAAACGACCTATAACTTTTTAAAAAAACACCGAAATGTTCTCATATTCAATTTTATAATAGGTTTTTTTATTCTTAAAAAACAAAATTGAGCTAGTTTTACTCAGACTGCGTAAACGCGTTTTGTCCAAGCGGAGACAACACGTCATGCGGTGCGACGTCATCTTGAACGAAACTGTATCCATTTATGTCCGCGCCATGATAAAAATATATTAAAATTTAATAAAAATAAAAATAATAACGAATCGATCGAGATTTTTCGATATTCCGCGTCGACCGTTACTATTTAAATAGAAAATAATCGTACAAAATGATAAATACCTAAGTACATATATTATTATCATAATATTGTAAAATACGTACCCGTCTGGCTGTCTATGAAATTTTTGGTTGGTACTTCAGTGATATTGATTAATTAAAATAAAATAACACACACACAAAAATAATTGACTCCAAACCGATGGTAATTTCACAAAAAATTATATTTTAATACAACAATAATTTACATACACTTATTATACAAGAAAAAATAATTTAATAATAAAAAAGTTATCGATTACTATATTATATTATGATTATTGTTACCAGAACCATACAATGGTGAGTTTAGTTCTGGAATGAATACCCGTCGCGAATATTTAATAAATTGTGGAAAATTATCGAATTATCTCAATATCGAAAGTAGGGGAAATCGTAAGTCACTCTCGTAAGTAATTATAATATTATATACCACTATGTTATACGAACGTGATATCGACGATTACATAATGAATAGGTACCGACTATTAACTTAGAAAACAATATCAAATTATATTTTAATCTGCATAATTAATTAATTTACCTACTATAGGTGACCATTTATATTAGTCTTATTGTTTATATTCCATGTACATTGTACAGGTATCAATGCATTATATTGTGTTTATTGTTCAAGCATTATTGCAAATCTAGTGTCGTTAATAACCTAAATACCTATATAATAGTTTATTATTGATTTGTTATTGTATTGAAGACAATGTTCGAAAAAAAAAATGTGTATGTACATTTAAATAATATATTTTAAAAGTAGTGTAGTAGGTATACAGGGTGAGTCACTAAGCATGCTAAAAAGTTACTAAATGATAAATTCATAATTTATTAATATTTGAATAATTCAAATCATCAGATGATGTAGTTAAATTTAGTAGGTATACGTGGTATTAGTAAATTACCAAGGGGGTAATTATAACTATAGTAGTTATAACTTATAATCAATTATTAATATTATTTAATTATTATAATACAATTATTGATGTTTGGGGTTTTTAATCTATTCACGAGGGTACCCATATTTTATTTTAGTGTATAGGTAATTAATATTTATTAAAAATACAGAATTTGTTGCTGCATTGGTTGTGGCGTAATTATTCATAATGATAATAGTATACCTATTATATAATGTAATATTGCATGGTTTACTTAATGATTATTTTGACAGTCTTTTCAATTATTATTATTGTTTTTTTTAAGATTTTAAAATGGCACAATATTATAAATTTAAATACAACCGTAAAAAAGTAGAAATACGATTTTCTTCAAAGAATCGAAAGTGGTTCACCGACCACCGTCCACTAAGTGTCAGGTGTTCCGAGGCCTAATAGATTACATGTGCTTCTACACATACATTATAATTTATAATAGTATATACTTATTATGTAGCTTATGGAATAAGGTAAATCTAAAGTACTCAAAAAGAAAGCCAATTACCTAGATAACAGTATTATTATATAATATATAATTTAAACACAACTATTTAACCGTCAAAGAGAATCCGATCGCCGGACTATCCAACGCTTTAAACGCTCGTAAAAAATTAATTTAACTTTCCGGTAAACTTTTTTTGTTAAATGTAGAACAAATTAAGAGGAATCTTGTATGAAAATTTAAAAAAAATGTATTGATAGTAGATACTGTTAAAAATAATATTACAAAAAAGAATCATATTATAATACATCGACATTTTCTGAAAATTATGACTTGCCCCTTCACCCCCCCCCCCCCCACACCAACCATGACGTCAACTTCAAAGCCCTGACTCCAATATTTTGAATTTCAGATTTTAATTTTTGACAATTGTTAAACTGTAAAAGTACTTAGGGATTTCGCATAAAAGTACCTACCTTGCGCAATACCCAATGTTTATAATTTTAATTACCAGACGCGGATCCAGCCTATATTAATGGTGGGGGGGGGGATTATAAATATGTATACATATTTACTATTTACCTACAACTGGCAAATAGCAGTGGTCTGTGTGATCTAACATGCGGGGTCTTAGATATTATATATGGGTACATGCATGAATGTAGCTAACAAGAACAGCTGTTCACTTTTAATGTTAATTACATTTTTAGATGTCAATCATTTGTTATTTAGAGCCGTTCTTACAATGTCCGGACACGTGTCGGTTAACGCTAACCGGTTGATAACAGATTTTCTTACCGGCAGAATTCCACTGGTTAAGTGTCCGTTAACTTTAACCGGATATTGTAAGAATGGCCCTTAGTTGGTCAAACATATACCGATGGACCTGCACGAGGGGAACATTTAAAAGCGTACAGTCAGTTATCAGCAGAGTTGGTGTATTTTTTCATTTTTGAAAAAAAAAAAACAAAAAAAACTGAATTTTTTGTTTTAAACAGTAAATATTTAAAATAACTTGATTTTAATTTAATATGTAATTTACTTATATGCCATGTACTAGTATATGTTTCACTGTTTATTTATTACTTATTTTAAATCTTTAATGTATTTGAAATGTATTTCAAATATTTTCTGCATGAATGTTTTATGTGGACATTATATTGTGTATATTAACTAATTAGATAAGTAAAAAAATTTTAAATTTGTTAATTTATTCAATAAAATTTAAAAAATTAAATTAAAATGAAGGATGGTAATAGATAGGGGCACCGTAAATGTTCGGAAAATAATAAGGTGGACCGTAAAAATCCGGAATTTTTCCGTAATGTCACGGACCGTAAAAATCCGGAAAAAAATTCCCGCGGATAGTAAATACACGGATCGTACATTTACGGAATTCAAAAATATTAAACCATAATATCACGGATTGTATAATGTCCCGGACTTAAAATTACCGGACCGTAAAAGCCCGGAAAGCAACAATACATGCTCCGTATTATCACGGACCGTAAAAATCCGGAATTTGCTAAAGCGACATGAGCGTTATCTAATAGCATACATAATTTTTTGTCATAGAAATACTATTTACCATTTGATTTTACAATGATCTATGTATTTTTTAGTTTTTAATTTTTGTGTCTGTCATCACCGTTTGGGGGCTGAGCAGTGGCGCTGATCTATATTTCATGTTATGAGGAAAAAATGATGATGTTAGACCCACCTACTTAAAAAAATGTTTAGCTACTCTCAAATAGTGCGTTAAAATCACAATATACTTCCTTTAAATATTAAATAAAACTAGCTAACGCATAAATAGAAGAGTTGATACTCGTGTTTGGCGCCACTGGGGCTTGGGCAGTAAGACTGCTTCGATTTTCTTCAACAGTATCTTGATCGATGAGAAAGTAAATTAATAATTGGTGAATTCGAGGGTTGAAATTTAAAATTTCAAACAGTTTTAAAAAGCGCAGGAAAAAACAAAATAGAATTTAAGGAAAAATAGAAATTTCTACACAAAGTTAATTTTGTTTTTTGTTGTAACTCTAAAACAAATTACCGTAGAATGTAGTTACATGACATTTTCACTGAATGTTTACATTATCATTTTCTATACACCATACATTTTCAAAATATTTTGACTTGTTTTGAACATTTTCAATTTTTTTAGTTTTTTTTTCTATATATGTCCATAACATTTTATTCGTTGGTTTAAAAAGCTTGAAAATGTAGTACAAGATTCCTGATATATTGTTACAATAGCAGTAGAAAAATATTAAAAATGCTATTGCATAAGCACAATATTTTTTTATAAGTATTTAAACTTCGAATATTGACAATATCCATTATTGTACCAAATTAAAAATATATAAAATATTCAATTTTTATAGCTAAATATTGAAAGTTTAAAACAAAGATTCTAATAAATAGTTCATACTGTAACCAAAGATATATAAAAGATATAAAAACACGGTTATTTTTTACTGACATTTTAAATTCAAATTTGGATGAAATTACATATTAAAACTAAGAATAACGATTTTAGTTATTTTGTTGTAATTTAAAAATATTACTCGTTTATATATGAAACTTTTAAAGTGATTTATTATATTTAATACACAAAATAACATTTTCAAATGTAATTATTTTGGCAAAAATTAATATAACCTACCGAAGTACCTATATACTAATGCCTAATACTACAATTAATTACTTTAATCGCAATAATATCATAAAATATACCTACTTATTAGTACTTAGTAATAGTATAGGCTGACAGATTGTCTTCCCTCTGTACCGTTATTCCTGTACAATGGTTTTATATCATTGCATCCAAATTTAACATCATCCATTACAGTTACTCACGTGTAACCTAATGTACAGCAGAGTGGCGTCCACTTCCCACTTTTTTATATTGTTACTCATAAAATTAAAATATTTTCGTTGCTTCAATACCTATCCTAGTATTCTAATATATAAAAATTAAATATTGTACCTTAACCAATAGCAAGTAGCAACCTATACATAAATACATATTATATACCTTATATATTAACAAAATAGTATTAGATTTTCGTGATCTAAAACGAAATTCGTGTTCGAGCTACGCTATAGTAATTATCAGCAACATATTATTCAGGTTAAAAAAATAATCTAAACACTCTCAAATTTGGATAAGTAGTTCCGGAGTTTAGCAAGTAGGAAGTTACCTACTAACAAACTCAAAATTATCTTTATGTATAAAACAACAGCATAATATTACATATTTATACAATATATTTAATAAATATTACAGTAGATTTTTTTAAAAATATAATATCAAATAAAAATTGAATACTATTAATTCATACTATAATTGTATTTGTTACCTATTTATTTGTTTTAATTTGATTTTCATAGAATTTTAAAATGCATTGGAAAAATCACCTATTTACGTAACCTAACCTACATATTTACTACAAACTACAAGGTTTAAAAAATAAAATATTACACAAATAATAGATTTCTATAAATATTATTTTTTATACATTGATGTATTATTATTATATTATTTTATATTCTTTGGTGACTTAAAAGGAGCCGTAAAGAAAGTAGAAACTATAGCATGTCATAATTTAAGAATAGATAATATAATATAGGTACGTAATATTTCCAGTGTTTGGACTTATCTAGATAATTATTTGTTCATCTTTTATCTTATCTAGATAAATATAGTTATAAGGTATCTAAATGTTCATCTTAGATAATTTTTTTACTAATCTATATAAATTCATCTATAGGTTAGGTTAGGTTATTTTTTATTGATAAAATACGCGAAATTGTACAAACGCATTTAAAATATTTATACAGATTCTCAAACCAAGTTTATGGTTTATAAATAATGTAATTATTTTTATTTATATCATTATTATTATTATGTTCCTAGTGCTCAACTAAAATATACCTAAATTTAAAACCCATTAAAAAAAAAAAATTGTATCTTTTTTATCTAGATAAAAAAGTATTTATCTTTATCTAGATAAATATGAGTTAAGTTATCTTTTATATCTATCTAGATACATTCGAGTTGCATTATCTTAATCTTTATCTAGATAAAAAAATACTTTACTAATCCGAACACTGAATATCTCGTATATCCGTGTGGTTACAAGACAAATGTATAAGGGAGACCAGGGCAAAGCGCTAAAGGTTAACTTAATGTGACAAAAAATGGGGTCCAAACTATTATTTTAAGAACTATTTATTAATATAATCATAAATTGACTTCTCAAATTAATTTAATTTT
This sequence comes from Metopolophium dirhodum, assembly GCF_019925205.1. NCBI lineage: Eukaryota > Metazoa > Arthropoda > Insecta > Hemiptera > Aphididae > Metopolophium > Metopolophium dirhodum. The sequence goes on from NC_083564.1 coordinate 18,109,639, forward strand.
TGGCGAATACATTAAATTTGATATTGTAACGAACCAACTACTTCAGCTCAATAATGGAAGTATTTTGAAATAAATAACAAGTTGAATGTATGAGTTATGTATATTTATTTTTAATTTAACGTAAATATTCTAAGTCCAAAATAATTAACTAATAAACTTTAGTAAACGAGATGTGACTTAATATTTGACTTGGTGGTTTCTCTGCTGGTGCTCGTCTGATGGACACTAATTGTCCATCGAAGTACCTCGTCGGTTATTCCTAATAGCTCCCTCCTATGGCATTTTTAGTATAAAACGGTATATCTCTGCGTACTCCTGAGGTCACCTTTAGACGTCATTCGTATAATTATGTTATTTTAGGAGTATATATTTTGTACAAAGTCATGATCTTTTAGGCTTATTATATTATTCGTTTTTCCTAGAATATGGATAATGCGTGCATATACTTATCACGTGTTGCGCGGTACCATGATGTTATTACTATTAGTCCTGTACTCCTATCGATGTAGGCTTTCCGGGATTACTGATATTATTACTATTAGTTTTAATGATGTATGCCGCCCGGGGTTACGTGTTCCCTGCAGCATTTATGTCTATTATTGAATATATCATTATTATTAATATATACGTAGTCACAGCTCGTTACAATATAGCCGATAAAGGTACTTTAGATGTTTCAAATAAGCACCCAGTACCCACGAATAATATTTAACGAAAAAAATAAAAAATCATTCTTCGATTAAATATCTAATTATGTCCAAATTTGAAAATAAAATATACCTATTTTTAAAAAAATCTATCTTCAGGTTTTTAGAAAACACCTTAGTGTACACACACAGGTGACGGACCCCCCAAAAAAAAACACATAAATCATTGTCAATACATACATCGATTTTCTCAGAATCCAAAATATCAAACTGATAATAAATTCAATACACAATAATTACATATGTTATATAATATTAATAAATAATACAAATTTATTTAATTTTCATTTCACAAATATATATAAATTAAATATAACAATATGATATGAAATGATGATGTCTCAAAAATGCTGAAAGCTTGTGTAGGATGTACAAAGTTCTATACCTAGTTTAACTTGTAAAAATTAGAATATATTATACAATATATAAATAAAACTAAACATAAAAATATTTATATAAATATATACAATCCAAAACAAAAATGTCTAATAATAACTGCTGGTTGTAAGATAATACCACAATATAGGCATTATTTCATTTTTATACTAACATATTTATTGTAACTGTTAAAATTATTAAAAATATTGATGTTAATGCCAAATGTATTACCTACCTTACCTATCTAGTGTCTACACATATACCAATACTAATATTAAAAGGATCACTTTTCCCAAATTCTTATTTTACTTAATCTAAAAACACTAATAATCGTATTTTGACGGGTACCTATGATAAATGATAATTATGATTAAAAAAAATTCACTACAATTGAGGTGATATAAATTTAACAAACTGTCTTTAGCATAAAGTGGTTTTAGACTTAGTGTCCTTATGTTATAATTTCTATAAAATATATCGGTATATTATTTTGTTTTATAAGGATTCTTAAATGCAATCCTTAAAAAGATCATTCGTCGTAAAAGTTTGTAATCAAAAACCACTTATTAGCACATAGTGACGTAGACTAAAATGTATAATGTAATGTTTGACTTGTTTTAGATTCTGAGCGGAGCGAATGATGTGTGTTTTTTTATTTTTTTTTATTTTTGTGTCTGTGTACACAATTAGGTAATAATCGAAAAAATGCTTCGATTTTCAACTTCAGTATCTTGATCAATGGGAAAGTGAATCTAGTTGGTACTTTGGGGGGTAAAAAGTAAAAATGTCATAGTGTGTTTTTTTTTTATTTTTGTGTCTGTCATCACCTTTTAGGACAGTAAAAGTGCTTGGATTTTCTTCAATAGTAACTTTTCTGATAGGAAAAAGAATCTAGTTGATACTTTGGGGGTTCAAAAGTAAAAATTTCCCAGTAGTTTTCACAAGCGACGTGAAAAACAAAAGAAAAATTAAGGAAAAACGGGAATTTTTACGCAAAATCTGTTTTCGAGAAAATCGATTTTGGTTTTTGGTGTAACTCTAAAACAAATGACCGTAGGGACATGAAATTTCGACTGGATGTTTATATTACCATTTTCTATACACCATAAAATTTACAAAATATTTTGACTCTTTTTGAGCTGTTTACGGCCATTGTCAGTTTTCAATTTTTTCAGTTTTTTTTTCTATAAATATTAATAAAATCTGTTGAGTAAAAAAGCTTGAAAATTTAATAGAAGACTCTTAGGTTATTGTTTCAAAGGCAGATGAAAAAAATTAAAAATCCTTAGTCACAGTTTTTATTTATAAGCATTTAAAGTTCAAATTTTGACAAAATACGGAAAAATCATGAAAAATAGCAAATTATTTTGAGTTGAGAATTCATAAAAATTTTTCTTTTTAAATCTAAGATTTAAAAATGTAATATAAGATTACTCATAAGTTTGTCTACCTTTATCAAAAAAAAAAATGTCTAGAAGAAACTTAAATTAAATTTTTATGAGCGTCTGAAATTTATATTTTTACAACATTTGATATTTACTCGATTTCTCATGTAACAATTTTCTTATTTTATTGTAATTAAAAAACGAATGACTGTAGATACTTGAAAATTTCACTGAATGTTTATATTAGCATTTTCTATACACCATAAAATGTTGAAAATATTTTGACTCTTTTTGAGCTGTTTACGGACATTGTCAGTTTTCAATTTTTTTAGTTTTTTTTTCTATAAATATCAATAAATTTTTATTTGTTGGGTAAAAAAGCGTGAAAATTTAATATAAGGCTCCTGCAGATATATCGTTCTAATAGCAGTTGAAAAATATCAAAAATACATAGGCACAATTTTTTTTTATAAGCATTTAAAGTTCAAATTTTGACAACATTTATCAAATTTATAATTTATTAATTATTTTGTGGTTAAAAATTTATAAAATGTTTAACTTTTATGGCTAAGGACTTAGCGACTAATGTAAGGTCCGTGTGTTGGTAAGCGGGCGGGTGATTGGAAGTTGGGGTATTAATAATAAATTACTTGTTATACAGTGAAATATAATTTTTAAATTGTGAATAAAGTAATTTATTTGTAACCTATTTACGTGGAACCTTATTTTAAATTCTCAATCCTTAGCTATAAAAGTAACATAAAATTTGAAATTGTGCGTAAACAGCTCAAAACAAGTCAAAATATTTTCATTTGTTTTAGAGTTACACCAAAAACCAAAATCGATTTTGTCGAATACCGGTTTTGCGTAAAAACCCCCGGTTTTCCTTAATTTTTTGTTTTTCTCGGCACTCAAGTCACGACCGCGTTATCAATTGGCAAAATTACCCTATAATCGAAAATCTCACACCTTATAAACTCACTTGAAAATAATAATAATATGGTATCCACAGCCTAAGAAATTATATTATTAGACACTTGTTCTCACAATCATAAGTTTGGCATGTATATGATGATGCCGTGAGTGGGTTAGGTAATATATAACATTTTAGAATTTTGCAGTAATTACATGCAAATTACAATTAATTATATTAATATATTATAATATGGTTAGCTAGGGTTTAAGTCGTAAAATTATGATCACAGGACCCTGAAAACCTTTTTTTGTTTTCTGGAATTTCGGGGAAGGCCGCAGCAGCCTCCCCAGATCTAACATTACCCTCTCACCATCGTTATTATTTGTAATGACTGTTTGCACTTTGAACGGGTGACGTACGATAGTCAGCGACTACACGAGAAATTACAGACGGGTGAAGTGCTTCCGATGAACTAACCAAGCGAAAGACTGTCCAAGCAAAAGCCTTTTCGGTGCTGTTTTTTGTAATATAATATTGTTAAGGACTCTTAGCAACGTCGGACAAGCACAGTGATTGCTGTCCAAGTGGCGATTGGTCACGACTATAACTTTCGCCACCGGCGAGTGCAATGACAGGTTACGAGTGACAATAAGTTTAGAATGGGTCACATGATAATATATATTTTGTTTTACTATTCTTTAGTAAACCAGTAGCATATGCTATTTAGCTTGGATTGATTAACCAATTTAGAGAAGGTGAACAGTATTTTTCTTAATAAATCTTACTATTTAATTGAATATAAATTTTTTTTTTATTTATCAACAAAATATATACAATACAAATAAACATTAAATTATTATTAGAATTAAATTAAAATTAAATCACATTTAAATCATCGATATCCTGTAAGCAATGCTTGTGTCGGATATAGAGAGTTACGAATTACCCTTAAACTAAAAACTAAAACTAATAAACAAATGGTTGCGTAGTTTTACAAAACAATAATAACTAAAAAAAAATATAGGAAAACATTATCAGAAACACAAATATAAACAACATAAGATTACGTTATATTTCAAGATATAAATAACCATTCAATATGATTTTTTTAACATTATTATGTATACAATTAGGTAATACTTATATTTTTAAAATGACTTACATTAAAAAAATTTGAATTAACCGAAGGATGGAATATATTTCTACGTACACAGGGTGATTCACCAATCATCGACCATGTACACCACCATTTCCCCCTAATAAATTGCATTGTGCTTTATTATGCAGAATTCATTTTATTTAAAAACAAGACTGGTCGAAAAGAGAAATTAACATCAAAGTTAAACATAAGCAGATAATTTAAATATTATTAATTTAGTTGTCTGCAGTATTGGCTTTTTATAAGTTATTTAGTTATACGTTATAGTTAGCATATTCAGTAATTATTATATCGATAAGAAAAATGCTCAAAAAGAGTGGGAGAAAATGATCGATTTAACTCTGTTCATTATGTTGTTAAAGGAAATTGATGTTTTATCGACAATTAAAAGCAAGAATATTATCTAGGGGATCTAGAATATCATCTAAATTTTAATATTTCCAAAAGGATTTCCAAATTCTCGCAACTTGCTTTGAAATTAAAATATCAAAAAATTCTAGGTACGGAGCTTAAGTAATAATTTAACCCTTAAATTTCATAATATATCATTTGTTTTAATAATAAACACAACTAGAGAGAAATAGATTATTCTGGACATAGAATATGCCATAATATGTGTATGTAAATCGGAGATAATATATTATATTATAATATTTATGGCGTCGATACCTAATTATAAAACTAATAACTAATAAATAATAGACAATTGCCAATTAGGGCTGATTTCATACCTCTTATAAAAAGTTTAAATATTGAAATAAAAACATTGTTCGAACAAATTTATAAAAAATTAAGTTTAGTGGGAAAATTGCTATAGAGGACGTAAGAATATAATTTGGTGTTCACTCTTATTGTACAAATTAATAGGACGTATTTATCCGTCTTTACTCTTTTACGTAACAATAATTGCGACGTAAATTTCCGTTGTTACTATGGTGAAAAGTGCGGTTTTTTGGTAAAAACAATTCACTCTCTGGGTGTACAACTATGGAAAATAATTTACTCGTCAAAGGGTTAAGACAATATTTAAACGTCGGTACCAGCTCGGTATCGACATATCGATATCAATTTATTTGATAAACACCATTGATAGCAATATAAAAATATAAAACTACATCATATCGACAGCATGTCGGAAGATAACGAGAGATGTGGTACACCTCTAAAAGCAGCCAAGTACGTCGAATTATTCAACAACAACGTCGATGTATGGGACAAGTCATTTATTCAAAGTAGCAATTTGACAATATATCGGAAGATAACGATGAGAGAGGGGGTACACCTCTAAAAGAAGTCAAGTACGTTGAATTATTCAACAACAACGTCGATGTATGGGACAAATCGTATACCCAAAGTAGCAAATTGACATTACACGGGCAGACATAAAATTATTATTTGGGTGTTCCACGATTGCGTTGCATTTAACAACTTTGACATTTTCATATTTGTGTTCGATATGAAGAATCAAGACGAAGAACTAACTAACGCTTCGAATAACCTAGGCGGTGACTAGTGGTAGTACGCAACGATGAAGATAATATTCATAAGAATAATGAAAATAATAAATCAACATTATTTAAGACAATGCTTGAACGACGGTACCATTTCGGTATCGACACTTCGATATCAATATAATTTATAAACACCATTGATAGCAATATAAAAATTTAAAACTACATCATGTCGACAGCATGTCGGAAGATAACGAGAGAGGGGGTACACCTCTAAAAGAAGTCAAGTACGTTGAATTGTTCAACAACAACGTCGATGTATGGGACAAGTCATTTATCAAAAGTAGCAATTTGACAATATATCGGAAGATAACGAGAGAGGGGGTACACCTCTAAAAGCAGCCAAGTACGTCGAATTATTCAACAACAACGTCGATGTATGGGACAAGTCATTTATTCAAAGTAGCAATTTGACAATATATCGGAAGATAACGAGAGAGGGGGTACACCTCTAAAAGAAGTCAAGTACGTTGAATTATTCAACAACAACGGCGATGTATGGGACAAATCGTTTACGCAAAGTAAATACTAAAATTAATTTAAAATTTTATTAAATTAGGTATATACTAAACGGAAATTTACGTCATTCCTCTTTGAGTTATACTTTTTCTAATGACGTCTATTTCCGTCTTCACTTTTATTGTACAAATTAATAGGACGTATTTATCCGTCTTTACTCTTTTACGTAAAAATAATTGCGACATAAATTTCCGTCGTGACTATGGTGAAAAGTGCGGTTTTTTGGTAAAAACAATTCACTCTCTGGGTGTACAACTATGGAAAATAATTTACTCGTCAAAGGGTTAAGACAATATTTAAACGTCGGTACCAGCTCGGTATCGACATTTCGATATCAATATATTTGATAAACACCATTGATAGCAATATAAAAATATAAAACTACATCATATCGACAGCATGTCGGAAGATAACGAGAGATGTGGTACATCTCTAAAAGCAGCCAAGTACGTCGAATTATTCAACAACAACGTCGATGTATGGGACAAGTCATTTATTCAAAGTAGCAATTTGACAATATATCGGAAGAAAACGAGAGAGGGGGTACACCTCTAAAAGAAGTCAAGTACGTTGAATTATTCAACAACAACGTCGATGTATGGGACAAATCGTATACCCAAAGTAGCAAATTGACATTACACGGGCAGACATAAAATTATTATTTGGGTGTTCCACGATTGCGTTGCATTTAACAACTTTGACATTTTCATATTTGTGTTCGATATGAAGAATCAAGACGAAGAACTAACTAACGCTTCGAATAACCTAGGCGGTGACTAGTGGTAGTACGCAACGATGAAGATAATATTCATAAGAATAATGAAAATAATAAATCAACATTATTTAAGACACTGCTTGAACGGCTGGGCATTGACGAGTTAAAAGTTAAGATTTGGTTAAAACGGTAAGTTAATTTTAGTTAAATTAATTAAATCGTTACTTTTTTTTTCAAATTAACTTTTAATAAGTTACTATTTTTCAAGATGAACGTGTTAACTTCAAGTTAATTTTATTTGAAAAATATCTTAATTAAGTTAATTTTCGTTCGATGAATAATGCAAATTGTTGAATGTGTTTTTACTTTGATGTATCATTTTAAATTTCCCTAGTAATTTTCTTGAACGTAAAGAAAAACCATCTAATTAACCAATGTGTCTGGAATTTTTTATTTTTGCAAATTAGCAAATTTTAACTTTACACTAAGTTATGTTACTTTTTTTTCAAAGTTAACTTTTAACTTAACGAGTTAACTAAAGAAAACACGATTTTTAACTTAACTTAATTATATCAAAATAACTTAACTGACAATTCGACACTTCGATATCAATATATTTGATAAACACCATTGATAGCAATATAAAAATATAAAATTACATCATATCGACAGCATGTCGGAAGATAACGAGAGATGTAATACACCTCTAAAAGCAGCCAAGTACGTCGAATTATTCAACAACAACGTCGATGTATGGGACAAGTCATTTATTCAAAGTAGCAATTTGACAATATATCGGAAGATAACGAGAGAGGGGGTACACCTCTGAAAGAAGTCAAGTACGTTGAATTATTCAACAACAACGTCGATGTATGGGACAAATCGTATACCCAAAGTAGCAAATTGACATTACACGGGCAGACATAAAATTATTATTTGGGTGTTCCACGATTGCGTTGCATTTAACAACATTGACATTTTCATATTTGTGTTCGATATGAAGAATCAAGACGAAGAACTAACTAACGCTTCGAATAACCTAGGCGGTGACTAGTGGTATACTCTATTTTTCGAGAGTTGACCCACTTCCGCGCATGCATACTGAGCCGCCGGAACGTTCAGACCCCCCAGGCAGCAGACCGGCGGTCTGTGATTGGTCGGCGGTGTTCGGCGACCGACGGCGCTTTTCGTAGTAGGCAGCTGCCGCCATGTATACAGAATGTTACAAAATCATTGTTACGAAAATTACGATTATACGTCTATTATATTATACGTTGTACGGTACGCATGGCAGCTGCAAATTCAATATGACCCTAACACTGTATTCAATGTATTACTTAACCAAAATACTTACTGTTTATAATATTATAAGTATAATATAAGGTATGTTGTACAGATACGTAAGAAGACAATTACGATTATAATGTACGTAATATAAAATGTTTAATTTTGATTTCATCAAATATACAAATAATAACAAAAAAATTTAAAAAATGCTCATATTAAAAAAAACATATAGGTATTAAAAACAAATTACAAATAATTACAAAAAAATTTAAAAAATGGGTCAATCAGAGTCAGACTCTGATTCAGAAGATGTATTTCCAACAGTTAATGTAACATTTTGTGTCTCCGCTTCAAACACCTCGTCAATAATGTTATCAATTTCCCAAAATTTATTTTCTTCCGTTGTTGTGTGTTTGATAAAGTTCTTCCACATATCAGCATCAACCCTTTGTATGCCCTCTATCAAAAGATTTTTTACATCAGGTAGTTTGAACGTTGTGTTGTTCATCCTGACATGATGCTTAACCGATGACCATGCTAGCTCAATCGGATTCAGTTCACAATGGTATGGTGGCAATCGTAAAATAGTTTTATTTTGTGCTTTGGTGATTTCGTCAATAACATATTTGTCATTTAGTGGCTTAATTTTTTTTACGACGTCTAAAAGCTCTCGTACTATCATAGTTCTGTCCACCACTTCCCCTTTATCCTCTAACCACTGTATAATATCGGCCTTCTTTGTAGACGATGTTGGTGCTTTGTCCAATTTAACCGAGTGATACGACGCATTGTCCATAACAATAACACAGTTGTCTTTTAACCGAGGTAGAATATTTTCCATCCACTCGCAAAATGTTTGGCCATTCATCTCGTCGTGGTAATCGCGGGTGTTCTTCTTGGATTCAAAACACAATAATCCATTGTCAACAAAACTGTCTTCGGACCCTATATGTAGTACAATAAGACGCTTACCTTTTCCAGACGGATTTACGGAACCGGTCGACATTCCCTTTAAAAATGCGTCACGGTGAGATGTGATTGTTGTATCACGCCATTCGTAGTTAGGGCAGTCACCAGCATTCACCCAGGTTTCGTCTAAGTAGTATATATGACGACCCTCCTCACGAAAACTACGTATCGATCTTAAATAGCGTCTTCGCCAGAGTATCAATTCGGTTTTTTCAGTTAGAGCACTATTACGACCTTTCTTAACGTAACGAAATTTTAATTCTTTCAACAACTTAAATATTGTACTACGCGATACTGTTGGCAAATGATTATCATCGGACACAACTTTGTATATTTTATCTAAAGTAGGGATTTCGCGTCGAAACCAAATGCTGTGTACGTGCCTACGTACTGCATTCCGTGCGAAATCGTCGAATGTATCTGTCATTTGTGCTCTTACTTTGATTCGTTTAGGAGATTTCACCGTATTACTTGTATTGTATTCCTTTATGGTTCTGTGTACTGTTGATTCACCAATGCCCATTTCTTTTGAAATAATCGTCCTCATTTGCCTCAATGACATATTCGGATCTTTCTGAATGTTTGCCTTGTACATATTGACAATGAGTAACCTCTCACGTGAACCAACAATCTAAAAGAAAAAAAAGAAAAATTTTAAATAAAAAAATGTATGTTATAACTTACTATAATAATTGTATTTCATATTATAATAGGATAATAATTATATACTCACTTTTCCGCGTTGATTCTTTTTTATTGGTGATACTAATGGTAATTCTGCTACGCCTTCAATTCCCTGATCATCACTACTGTCCATAGCGAATTATATTGATGAAAAAATAACGTAAAAAGAATGAAATCAAAATCGTTGGGAGGAGTGCGCGTTCGCGGAGGTAGCGTCGGAACGTTGTGAATGCAATCACTATGTAGTATGTTGGCACCAGCTGCCGCCGCGACAATCGCCACCAGCGCTCAAACGAGCGGTGGCATGCGCGGCCGCGACCGGTTTTCGTCGGACGAGTGGGTCAACTCTCGAAAAATAGAGTATAGTACGCAACGATAAAGATAATATTCATAAGAATAATGAAAATAATAAATCAACATTATTTAAGACAATGCTTGAACGACGGTACCATTTCGGTATCGACACTTCGATATCAATATATTTTATAAACACCATTGATAGCAATATAAAAATTTAAAACTACACCATGTCGACAGCATGTCGGAAGATAACGAGAGAGGGGGTACACCTCTAAAAGAAGTCAAGTACGTTGAATTATTCAACAACAACGGCGATGTATGGGACAAATCGTTTACGCAAAGTAAATACTAAAATTAATTTAAAATTTTATTAAATTAGGTATATACTAAACGGAAATTTACGTCATTCCTCTTTGAGTTATACTTTTTCTAATAACGTCTATTTCCGTCTTCACTTTTATTGTACAAATTAATAGGACGTATTTATCCGTCTTTACTCTTTTACGTAAAAATAATTGCGACATAAATTTCCGTCGTGACTATGGTGAAAAGTGCGGTTTTTTGGTAAAAACAATTCACTCTCTGGGTGTACAACTATGGAAAATAATTTACTCGTCAAAGGGTTAAGACAATATTTAAACGTCGGTACCAGCTCGGTATCGACATTTCGATATCAATATATTTGATAAACACCATTGATAGCAATATAAAAATATAAAACTACATCATATCGACAGCATGTCGGAAGATAACGAGAGATGTGGTACATCTCTAAAAGCAGCCAAGTACGTCGAATTATTCAACAACAACGTCGATGTATGGGACAAGTCATTTATTCAAAGTAGCAATTTGACAATATATCGGAAGATAACGAGAGAGGGGGTACACCTCTAAAAGAAGTCAAGTACGTTGAATTATTCAACAACAACGTCGATGTATGGGACAAATCGTATACCCAAAGTAGCAAATTGACATTACACGGGCAGACATAAAATTATTGTTTGGGTGTTCCACGATTGCGTTGCATTTAACAACTTTGACATTTTCATATTTGTGTTCGATATGAAGAATCAAGACGAAGAACTAACAAACGCTTTGAATAACCTAGGCGGTGACTAGTGGTAGTACGCAACGATGAAGATAATATTCATAAGAATAATGAAAATAATAAATCAACATTATTTAAGACAATATTTGAACGGCTGGGCATTGACGAGTTAAAAGTTAAGATTTGGTTAAAACGGTAAGTTAATTTTAGTTAAATTAATTAAATCGTTACTTTTTTTTTCAAATTAACTTTTAATAAGTTACTATTTTTCAAGATGAACGTGTTAACTTCAAGTTAATTTTATTTGAAAAATATCTTAAATAAGTTAATTTTCGTTCGATGAATAATGCAAATTGTTGAATGTGTTTTTACTTTGATGTATCATTTTAAATTTCCCTAGTAATTTTCTTGAACGTAAAGAAAAACCATCTAATTAACCAATGTGTCTGGAATTTTTTATTTTTGCAAATTAGCAAATTTTAACTTTACACTAAGTTATGTTACTTTTTTTTCAAAGTTAACTTTTAACTTAACGAGTTAACTAAAGAAAACACGATTTTTAACTTAACTTAATTATATCAAAATAACTTAACTGACAATTCGACACTTCGATATCAATATATTTGATAAACACCATTGATAGCAATATAAAAATATAAAATTACATCATATCGACAGCATGTCGGAAGATAACGAGAGATGTAATACACCTCTAAAAGCAGCCAAGTACGTCGAATTATTCAACAACAACGTCGATGTATGGGACAAGTCATTTATTCAAAGTAGCAATTTGACAATATATCGGAAGATAACGAGAGAGGGGGTACACCTCTGAAAGAAGTCAAGTACGTTGAATTATTCAACAACAACGTCGATGTATGGGACAAATCGTATACCCAAAGTAGCAAATTGACATTACACGGGCAGACATAAAATTATTATTTGGGTGTTCCACGATTGCGTTGCATTTAACAACATTGACATTTTCATATTTGTGTTCGATATGAAGAATCAAGACGAAGAACTAACTAACGCTTCGAATAACCTAGGCGGTGACTAGTGGTATACTCTATTTTTCGAGAGTTGACCCACTTCCGCGCATGCATACTGAGCCGCCGGAACGTTCAGACCCCCCAGGCAGCAGACCGGCGGTCTGTGATTGGTCGGCGGTGTTCGGCGACCGACGGCGCTTTTCGTAGTAGGCAGCTGCCGCCATGTATACAGAATGTTACAAAATCATTGTTACGAAAATTACGATTATACGTCTATTATATTATACGTTGTACGGTACGCATGGCAGCTGCAAATTCAATATGACCCTAACACTGTATTCAATGTATTACTTAACCAAAATACTTACTGTTTATAATATTATAAGTATAATATAAGGTATGTTGTACAGATACGTAAGAAGACAATTACGATTATAATGTACGTAATATAAAATGTTTAATTTTGATTTCATCAAATATACAAATAATAACAAAAAAATTTAAAAAATGCTCATATTAAAAAAAACATATAGGTATTAAAAACAAATTACAAATAATTACAAAAAAATTTAAAAAATGGGTCAATCAGAGTCAGACTCTGATTCAGAAGATGTATTTCCAACAGTTAATGTAACATTTTGTGTCTCCGCTTCAAACACCTCGTCAATAATGTTATCAATTTCCCAAAATTTATTTTCTTCCGTTGTTGTGTGTTTGATAAAGTTCTTCCACATATCAGCATCAACCCTTTGTATGCCCTCTATCAAAAGATTTTTTACATCAGGTAGTTTGAACGTTGTGTTGTTCATCCTGACATGATGCTTAACCGATGACCATGCTAGCTCAATCGGATTCAGTTCACAATGGTATGGTGGCAATCGTAAAATAGTTTTATTTTGTGCTTTGGTGATTTCGTCAATAACATATTTGTCATTTAGTGGCTTAATTTTTTTTACGACGTCTAAAAGCTCTCGTACTATCATAGTTCTGTCCACCACTTCCCCTTTATCCTCTAACCACTGTATAATATCGGCCTTCTTTGTAGACGATGTTGGTGCTTTGTCCAATTTAACCGAGTGATACGACGCATTGTCCATAACAATAACACAGTTGTCTTTTAACCGAGGTAGAATATTTTCCATCCACTCGCAAAATGTTTGGCCATTCATCTCGTCGTGGTAATCGCGGGTGTTCTTCTTGGATTCAAAACACAATAATCCATTGTCAACAAAACTGTCTTCGGACCCTATATGTAGTACAATAAGACGCTTACCTTTTCCAGACGGATTTACGGAACCGGTCGACATTCCCTTTAAAAATGCGTCACGGTGAGATGTGATTGTTGTATCACGCCATTCGTAGTTAGGGCAGTCACCAGCATTCACCCAGGTTTCGTCTAAGTAGTATATATGACGACCCTCCTCACGAAAACTACGTATCGATCTTAAATAGCGTCTTCGCCAGAGTATCAATTCGGTTTTTTCAGTTAGAGCACTATTACGACCTTTCTTAACGTAACGAAATTTTAATTCTTTCAACAACTTAAATATTGTACTACGCGATACTGTTGGCAAATGATTATCATCGGACACAACTTTGTATATTTTATCTAAAGTAGGGATTTCGCGTCGAAACCAAATGCTGTGTACGTGCCTACGTACTGCATTCCGTGCGAAATCGTCGAATGTATCTGTCATTTGTGCTCTTACTTTGATTCGTTTAGGAGATTTCACCGTATTACTTGTATTGTATTCCTTTATGGTTCTGTGTACTGTTGATTCACCAATGCCCATTTCTTTTGAAATAATCGTCCTCATTTGCCTCAATGACATATTCGGATCTTTCTGAATGTTTGCCTTGTACATATTGACAATGAGTAACCTCTCACGTGAACCAACAATCTAAAAGAAAAAAAAGAAAAATTTTAAATAAAAAAATGTATGTTATAACTTACTATAATAATTGTATTTCATATTATAATAGGATAATAATTATATACTCACTTTTCCGCGTTGATTCTTTTTTATTGGTGATACTAATGGTAATTCTGCTACGCCTTCAATTCCCTGATCATCACTACTGTCCATAGCGAATTATATTGATGAAAAAATAACGTAAAAAGAATGAAATCAAAATCGTTGGGAGGAGTGCGCGTTCGCGGAGGTAGCGTCGGAACGTTGTGAATGCAATCACTATGTAGTATGTTGGCACCAGCTGCCGCCGCGACAATCGCCACCAGCGCTCAAACGAGCGGTGGCATGCGCGGCCGCGACCGGTTTTCGTCGGACGAGTGGGTCAACTCTCGAAAAATAGAGTATAGTACGCAACGATAAAGATAATATTCATAAGAATAATGAAAATAATAAATCAACATTATTTAAGACAATGCTTGAACGACGGTACCATTTCGGTATCGACACTTCGATATCAATATATTTTATAAACACCATTGATAGCAATATAAAAATTTAAAACTACACCATGTCGACAGCATGTCGGAAGATAACGAGAGAGGGGGTACACCTCTAAAAGAAGTCAAGTACGTTGAATTATTCAACAACAACGGCGATGTATGGGACAAATCGTTTACGCAAAGTAAATACTAAAATTAATTTAAAATTTTATTAAATTAGGTATATACTAAACGGAAATTTACGTCATTCCTCTTTGAGTTATACTTTTTCTAATAACGTCTATTTCCGTCTTCACTTTTATTGTACAAATTAATAGGACGTATTTATCCGTCTTTACTCTTTTACGTAAAAATAATTGCGACATAAATTTCCGTCGTGACTATGGTGAAAAGTGCGGTTTTTTGGTAAAAACAATTCACTCTCTGGGTGTACAACTATGGAAAATAATTTACTCGTCAAAGGGTTAAGACAATATTTAAACGTCGGTACCAGCTCGGTATCGACATTTCGATATCAATATATTTGATAAACACCATTGATAGCAATATAAAAATATAAAACTACATCATATCGACAGCATGTCGGAAGATAACGAGAGATGTGGTACATCTCTAAAAGCAGCCAAGTACGTCGAATTATTCAACAACAACGTCGATGTATGGGACAAGTCATTTATTCAAAGTAGCAATTTGACAATATATCGGAAGAAAACGAGAGAGGGGGTACACCTCTAAAAGAAGTCAAGTACGTTGAATTATTCAACAACAACGTCGATGTATGGGACAAATCGTATACCCAAAGTAGCAAATTGACATTACACGGGCAGACATAAAATTATTATTTGGGTGTTCCACGATTGCGTTGCATTTAACAACTTTGACATTTTCATATTTGTGTTCGATATGAAGAATCAAGACGAAGAACTAACTAACGCTTCGAATAACCTAGGCGGTGACTAGTGGTAGTACGCAACGATGAAGATAATATTCATAAGAATAATGAAAATAATAAATCAACATTATTTAAGACACTGCTTGAACGGCTGGGCATTGACGAGTTAAAAGTTAAGATTTGGTTAAAACGGTAAGTTAATTTTAGTTAAATTAATTAAATCGTTACTTTTTTTTTCAAATTAACTTTTAATAAGTTACTATTTTTCAAGATGAACGTGTTAACTTCAAGTTAATTTTATTTGAAAAATATCTTAATTAAGTTAATTTTCGTTCGATGAATAATGCAAATTGTTGAATGTGTTTTTACTTTGATGTATCATTTTAAATTTCCCTAGTAATTTTCTTGAACGTAAAGAAAAACCATCTAATTAACCAATGTGTCTGGAATTTTTTATTTTTGCAAATTAGCAAATTTTAACTTTACACTAAGTTATGTTACTTTTTTTTCAAAGTTAACTTTTAACTTAACGAGTTAACTAAAGAAAACACGATTTTTAACTTAACTTAATTATATCAAAATAACTTAACTGACAATTCGACACTTCGATATCAATATATTTGATAAACACCATTGATAGCAATATAAAAATATAAAATTACATCATATCGACAGCATGTCGGAAGATAACGAGAGATGTAATACACCTCTAAAAGCAGCCAAGTACGTCGAATTATTCAACAACAACGTCGATGTATGGGACAAGTCATTTATTCAAAGTAGCAATTTGACAATATATCGGAAGATAACGAGAGAGGGGGTACACCTCTAAAAGAAGTCAAGTACGTTGAATTATTCAACAACAACGTCGATGTATGGGACAAATCGTATACCCAAAGTAGCAAATTGACATTACACGGGCAGACATAAAATTATTATTTGGGTGTTCCACGATTGCGTTGCATTTAACAACATTGACATTTTCATATTTGTGTTCGATATGAAGAATCAAGACGAAGAACTAACTAACGCTTCGAATAACCTAGGCGGTGACTAGTGGTAGTACGCAACGATGAAGATAATATTCATAAGAATAATGAAAATAATAAATCAACATTATTTAAGACAATGCTTGAACGACGGTACCATTTCGGTATCGACACTTCGATATCAATATATTTTATAAACACCATTGATAGCAATATAAAAATTTAAAACTACACCATGTCGACAGCATGTCGGAAGATAACGAGAGAGGGGGTACACCTCTAAAAGAAGTCAAGTACGTTGAATTATTCAACAACAACGGCGATGTATGGGACAAATCGTTTACGCAAAGTAAATACTAAAATTAATTTAAAATTTTATTAAATTAGGTATATACTAAACGGAAATTTACGTCATTCCTCTTTGAGTTATACTTTTTCTAATGACGTCTATTTCCGTCTTCACTCTTATTGTACAAATTAATAGGACGTATTTATCCGTCTTTACTCTTTTACGTAAATTTCCGTCGTAACTATGGTGAAAAGTGCGGTTTTTTGGTAAAAACAATTCACTCTCTGGGTGTACAACTATGGAAAATAATTTACTCGTCAAAGGGTTAAGACAATATTTAAACGTCGGTACCAGCTCGGTATCGACATTTCGATATCAATATATTTGATAAACACCATTGATAGCAATATAAAAATATAAAACTACATCATATCGACAGCATGTCGGAAGATAACGAGAGATGTGGTACATCTCTAAAAGCAGCCAAGTACGTCGAATTATTCAACAACAACGTCGATGTATGGGACAAGTCATTTATTCAAAGTAGCAATTTGACAATATATCGGAAGATAACGAGAGAGGGGGTACACCTCTAAAAGAAGTCAAGTACGTTGAAATATTCAACAACAACGTCGATGTATGGGACAAATCGTATACCCAAAGTAGCAAATTGACATTACACGGGCAGACATAAAATTATTGTTTGGGTGTTCTACGATTGCGTTGCATTTAACAACTTTGACATTTTCATATTTGTGTTCGATATGAAGAATCAAGACGAAGAACTAACTAACGCTTCGAATAACCTAGGCGGTGACTAGTGGTAGTACGCAACGATGAAGATAATATTCATAAGAATAATGAAAATAATAAATCAACATTATTTAAGACACTGCTTGAACGGCTGGGCATTGACGAGTTAAAAGTTAAGATTTGGTTAAAACGGTAAGTTAATTTTAGTTAAATTAATTAAATCGTTACTTTTTTTTTCAAATTAACTTTTAATAAGTTACTATTTTTCAAGATGAACGTGTTAACTTCAAGTTAATTTTATTTGAAAAATATCTTAATTAAGTTAATTTTCGTTCGATGAATAATGCAAATTGTTGAATGTGTTTTTACTTTGATGTATCATTTTAAATTTCCCTAGTAATTTTCTTGAACGTAAAGAAAAACCATCTAATTAACCAATGTGTCTGGAATTTTTTATTTTTGCAAATTAGCAAATTTTAACTTTACACTAAGTTATGTTACTTTTTTTTCAAAGTTAACTTTTAACTTAACGAGTTAACTAAAGAAAACACGATTTTTAACTTAACTTAATTATATCAAAATAACTTAACTGACAATTCGACACTTCGATATCAATATATTTGATAAACACCATTGATAGCAATATAAAAATATAAAATTACATCATATCGACAGCATGTCGGAAGATAACGAGAGATGTAATACACCTCTAAAAGCAGCCAAGTACGTCGAATTATTCAACAACAACGTCGATGTATGGGACAAGTCATTTATTCAAAGTAGCAATTTGACAATATATCGGAAGATAACGAGAGAGGGGGTACACCTCTAAAAGAAGTCAAGTACGTTGAATTATTCAACAACAACGTCGATGTATGGGACAAATCGTATACCCAAAGTAGCAAATTGACATTACACGGGCAGACATAAAATTATTATTTGGGTGTTCCACGATTGCGTTGCATTTAACAACTTTGACATTTTCATATTTGTGTTCGATATGAAGAATCAAGACGAAGAACTAACTAACGCTTCGAATAACCTAGGCGGTGACTAGTGGTAGTACGCAACGATGAAGATAATATTCATAAGAATAATGAAAATAATAAATCAACATTATTTAAGACAATGCTTGAACGACGGTACCATTTCGGTATCGACACTTCGATATCAATATATTTGATAAACACCATTGATAGCAATATAAAAATATAAAACTACATCATGTCGACAGCATGTCGGAAGATAACGAGAGAGGGGGTACACCTCTAAAAGAAGTCAAGTACGTTGAATTATTCAACAACAACGGCGATGTATGGGACAAATCGTTTACGCAAAGTAAATACTAAAATTAATTTAAAATTTTATTAAATTAGGTATATACTAAACGGAAATTTACGTCATTCCTCTTTGAGTTATACTTTTTCTAATGACGTCTATTTCCGTCTTCACTCTTATTGTACAAATTAATAGGACGTATTTATCCGTCTTTACTCTTTTACGTAAATTTCCGTCGTAACTATGGTGAAAAGTGCGGTTTTTTGGTAAAAACAATTCACTCTCTGGGTGTACAACTATGGAAAATAATTTACTCGTCAAAGGGTTAAGACAATATTTAAACGTCGGTACCAGCTCGGTATCGACATATCGATATCAATATATTTGATAAACACCATTGATAGCAATATAAAAATATAAAACTACATCATATCGACAGCATGTCGGAAGATAACGAGAGATGTGGTACACCTCTAAAAGCAGCCAAGTACGTCGAATTATTCAACAACAACGTCGATGTATGGGACAAGTCATTTATTCAAAGTAGCAATTTGACAATATATCGGAAGATAACGAGAGAGGGGGTACACCTCTAAAAGAAGTCAAGTACGTTGAATTATTCAACAACAACGTCGATGTATGGGACAAATCGTATACCCAAAGTAGCAAATTGACATTACACGGGCAGACATAAAATTATTATTTGGGTGTTCCACGATTGCGTTGCATTTAACAACATTGACATTTTCATATTTGTGTTCGATATGAAGAATCAAGACGAAGAACTAACTAACGCTTCGAATAACCTAGGCGGTGACTAGTGGTAGTACGCAACGATGAAGATAATATTCATAAGAATAATGAAAATAATAAATCAACATTATTTAAGACAATGCTTGAACGACGGTACCATTTCGGTATCGACACTTCGATATCAATATATTTTATAAACACCATTGATAGCAATATAAAAATTTAAAACTACACCATGTCGACAGCATGTCGGAAGATAACGAGAGAGGGGGTACACCTCTAAAAGAAGTCAAGTACGTTGAATTATTCAACAACAACGGCGATGTATGGGACAAATCGTTTACGCAAAGTAAATACTAAAATTAATTTAAAATTTTATTAAATTAGGTATATACTAAACGGAAATTTACGTCATTCCTCTTTGAGTTATACTTTTTCTAATGACGTCTATTTCCGTCTTCACTCTTATTGTACAAATTAATAGGACGTATTTATCCGTCTTTACTCTTTTACGTAAATTTCCGTCGTAACTATGGTGAAAAGTGCGGTTTTTTGGTAAAAACAATTCACTCTCTGGGTGTACAACTATGGAAAATAATTTACTCGTCAAAGGGTTAAGACAATATTTAAACGTCGGTACCAGCTCGGTATCGACATTTCGATATCAATATATTTGATAAACACCATTGATAGCAATATAAAAATATAAAACTACATCATATCGACAGCATGTCGGAAGATAACGAGAGATGTGGTACATCTCTAAAAGCAGCCAAGTACGTCGAATTATTCAACAACAACGTCGATGTATGGGACAAGTCATTTATTCAAAGTAGCAATTTGACAATATATCGGAAGATAACGAGAGAGGGGGTACACCTCTAAAAGAAGTCAAGTACGTTGAAATATTCAACAACAACGTCGATGTATGGGACAAATCGTATACCCAAAGTAGCAAATTGACATTACACGGGCAGACATAAAATTATTGTTTGGGTGTTCTACGATTGCGTTGCATTTAACAACTTTGACATTTTCATATTTGTGTTCGATATGAAGAATCAAGACGAAGAACTAACTAACGCTTCGAATAACCTAGGCGGTGACTAGTGGTAGTACGCAACGATGAAGATAATATTCATAAGAATAATGAAAATAATAAATCAACATTATTTAAGACACTGCTTGAACGGCTGGGCATTGACGAGTTAAAAGTTAAGATTTGGTTAAAACGGTAAGTTAATTTTAGTTAAATTAATTAAATCGTTACTTTTTTTTTCAAATTAACTTTTAATAAGTTACTATTTTTCAAGATGAACGTGTTAACTTCAAGTTAATTTTATTTGAAAAATATCTTAATTAAGTTAATTTTCGTTCGATGAATAATGCAAATTGTTGAATGTGTTTTTACTTTGATGTATCATTTTAAATTTCCCTAGTAATTTTCTTGAACGTAAAGAAAAACCATCTAATTAACCAATGTGTCTGGAATTTTTTATTTTTGCAAATTAGCAAATTTTAACTTTACACTAAGTTATGTTACTTTTTTTTCAAAGTTAACTTTTAACTTAACGAGTTAACTAAAGAAAACACGATTTTTAACTTAACTTAATTATATCAAAATAACTTAACTGACAATTCGACACTTCGATATCAATATATTTGATAAACACCATTGATAGCAATATAAAAATATAAAATTACATCATATCGACAGCATGTCGGAAGATAACGAGAGATGTAATACACCTCTAAAAGCAGCCAAGTACGTCGAATTATTCAACAACAACGTCGATGTATGGGACAAGTCATTTATTCAAAGTAGCAATTTGACAATATATCGGAAGATAACGAGAGAGGGGGTACACCTCTAAAAGAAGTCAAGTACGTTGAATTATTCAACAACAACGTCGATGTATGGGACAAATCGTATACCCAAAGTAGCAAATTGACATTACACGGGCAGACATAAAATTATTATTTGGGTGTTCCACGATTGCGTTGCATTTAACAACTTTGACATTTTCATATTTGTGTTCGATATGAAGAATCAAGACGAAGAACTAACTAACGCTTCGAATAACCTAGGCGGTGACTAGTGGTAGTACGCAACGATGAAGATAATATTCATAAGAATAATGAAAATAATAAATCAACATTATTTAAGACAATGCTTGAACGACGGTACCATTTCGGTATCGACACTTCGATATCAATATATTTGATAAACACCATTGATAGCAATATAAAAATATAAAACTACATCATGTCGACAGCATGTCGGAAGATAACGAGAGAGGGGGTACACCTCTAAAAGAAGTCAAGTACGTTGAATTATTCAACAACAACGGCGATGTATGGGACAAATCGTTTACGCAAAGTAAATACTAAAATTAATTTAAAATTTTATTAAATTAGGTATATACTAAACGGAAATTTACGTCATTCCTCTTTGAGTTATACTTTTTCTAATGACGTCTATTTCCGTCTTCACTCTTATTGTACAAATTAATAGGACGTATTTATCCGTCTTAACTCTTTTACGTAAATTTCCGTCGTAACTATGGTGAAAAGTGCGGTTTTTTGGTAAAAACAATTCACTCTCTGGGTGTACAACTATGGAAAATAATTTACTCGTCAAAGGGTTAAGACAATATTTAAACGTCGGTACCAGCTCGGTATCGACATATCGATATCAATATATTTGATAAACACCATTGATAGCAATATAAAAATATAAAACTACATCATATCGACAGCATGTCGGAAGATAACGAGAGATGTGGTACACCTCTAAAAGCAGCCAAGTACGTCGAATTATTCAACAACAACGTCGATGTATGGGACAAGTCATTTATTCAAAGTAGCAATTTGACAATATATCGGAAGATAACGAGAGAGGGGGTACACCTCTAAAAGAAGTCAAGTACGTTGAATTATTCAACAACAACGTCGATGTATGGGACAAATCGTATACCCAAAGTAGCAAATTGACATTACACGGGCAGACATAAAATTATTATTTGGGTGTTCAACGATTGCGTTGCATTTAACAACTTTGACATTTTCATATTTGTGTTCGATATGAAGAATCAAGACGAAGAACTAACTAACGCTTCGAATAACCTAGGCGGTGACTAGTGGTAGTACGCAACGATGAAGATAATATTCATAAGAATAATGAAAATAATAAATCAACATTATTTAAGACAATGCTTGAACGACGGTACCATTTCGGTATCGACACTTCGATATCAATATAATTTATAAACACCATTGATAGCAATATAAAAATTTAAAACTACATCATGTCGACAGCATGTCGGAAGATAACGAGAGAGGGGGTACACCTCTAAAAGAAGTCAAGTACGTTGAATTGTTCAACAACAACGTCGATGTATGGGACAAGTCATTTATCAAAAGTAGCAATTTGACAATATATCGGAAGATAACGAGAGAGGGGGTACACCTCTAAAAGCAGCCAAGTACGTCGAATTATTCAACAACAACGTCGATGTATGGGACAAGACATTTATTCAAAGTAGCAATTTGACAATAGATCGGAAGATAACGAGAGAGGGGGTACACCTCTAAAAGAAGTCAAGTACGTTGAATTATTCAACAACAACGGCGATGTATGGGACAAATCGTTTACGCAAAGTAAATACTAAAATTAATTTAAAATTTTATTAAATTAGGTATATACTAAACGGAAATTTACGTCATTCCTCTTTGAGTTATACTTTTTCTAATGACGTCTATTTCCGTCTTCACTTTTATTGTACAAATTAATAGGACGTATTTATCCGTCTTTACTCTTTTACGTAAAAATAATTGCGACATAAATTTCCGTCGTGACTATGGTGAAAAGTGCGGTTTTTTGGTAAAAACAATTCACTCTCTGGGTGTACAACTATGGAAAATAATTTACTCGTCAAAGGGTTAAGACAATATTTAAACGTCGGTACCAGCTCGGTATCGACATTTCGATATCAATATATTTGATAAACACCATTGATAGCAATATAAAAATATAAAATTACATCATATCGACAGCATGTCGGAAGATAACGAGAGATGTAATACACCTCTAAAAGCAGCCAAGTACGTCGAATTATTCAACAACAACGTCGATGTATGGGACAAGTCATTTATTCAAAGTAGCAATTTGACAATATATCGGAAGATAACGAGAGAGGGGGTACACCTCTAAAAGAAGTCAAGTACGTTGAATTATTCAACAACAACGTCGATGTATGGGACAAATCGTATACCCAAAGTAGCAAATTGACATTACACGGGCAGACATAAAATTATTATTTGGGTGTTCCACGATTGCGTTGCATTTAACAACTTTGACATTTTCATATTTGTGTTCGATATGAAGAATCAAGACGAAGAACTAACTAACGCTTCGAATAACCTAGGCGGTGACTAGTGGTAGTACGCAACGATGAAGATAATATTCATAAGAATAATGAAAATAATAAATCAACATTATTTAAGACAATGCTTGAACGACGGTACCATTTCGGTATCGACACTTCGATATCAATATATTTGATAAACACCATTGATAGCAATATAAAAATATAAAACTACATCATGTCGACAGCATGTCGGAAGATAACGAGAGAGGGGGTACACCTCTAAAAGAAGTCAAGTACGTTGAATTATTCAACAACAACGGCGATGTATGGGACAAATCGTTTACGCAAAGTAAATACTAAAATTAATTTAAAATTTTATTAAATTAGGTATATACTAAACGGAAATTTACGTCATTCCTCTTTGAGTTATACTTTTTCTAATGACGTCTATTTCCGTCTTCACTCTTATTGTACAAATTAATAGGACGTATTTATCCGTCTTTACTCTTTTACGTAAATTTCCGTCGTAACTATGGTGAAAAGTGCGGTTTTTTGGTAAAAACAATTCACTCTCTGGGTGTACAACTATGGAAAATAATTTACTCGTCAAAGGGTTAAGACAATATTTAAACGTCGGTACCAGCTCGGTATCGACATATCGATATCAATATATTTGATAAACACCATTGATAGCAATATAAAAATATAAAACTACATCATATCGACAGCATGTCGGAAGATAACGAGAGATGTGGTACACCTCTAAAAGCAGCCAAGTACGTCGAATTATTCAACAACAACGTCGATGTATGGGACAAGTCATTTATTCAAAGTAGCAATTTGACAATATATCGGAAGATAACGAGAGAGGGGGTACACCTCTAAAAGAAGTCAAGTACGTTGAATTATTCAACAACAACGTCGATGTATGGGACAAATCGTATACCCAAAGTAGCAAATTGACATTACACGGGCAGACATAAAATTATTATTTGGGTGTTCAACGATTGCGTTGCATTTAACAACTTTGACATTTTCATATTTGTGTTCGATATGAAGAATCAAGACGAAGAACTAACTAACGCTTCGAATAACCTAGGCGGTGACTAGTGGTAGTACGCAACGATGAAGATAATATTCATAAGAATAATGAAAATAATAAATCAACATTATTTAAGACAATGCTTGAACGACGGTACCATTTCGGTATCGACACTTCGATATCAATATAATTTATAAACACCATTGATAGCAATATAAAAATTTAAAACTACATCATGTCGACAGCATGTCGGAAGATAACGAGAGAGGGGGTACACCTCTAAAAGAAGTCAAGTACGTTGAATTGTTCAACAACAACGTCGATGTATGGGACAAGTCATTTATCAAAAGTAGCAATTTGACAATATATCGGAAGATAACGAGAGAGGGGGTACACCTCTAAAAGCAGCCAAGTACGTCGAATTATTCAACAACAACGTCGATGTATGGGACAAGTCATTTATTCAAAGTAGCAATTTGACAATATATCGGAAGATAACGAGAGAGGGGGTACACCTCTAAAAGAAGTCAAGTACGTTGAATTATTCAACAACAACGGCGATGTATGGGACAAATCGTTTACGCAAAGTAAATACTAAAATTAATTTAAAGTTTTATTAAATTAGGTATATACTAAACGGAAATTTACGTCATTCCTCTTTGAGTTATACTTTTTCTAATGACGTCTATTTCCGTCTTCACTTTTATTGTACAAATTAATAGGACGTATTTATCCGTCTTTACTCTTTTACGTAAAAATAATTGCGACATAAATTTCCGTCGTGACTATGGTGAAAAGTGCGGTTTTTTGGTAAAAACAATTCACTCTCTGGGTGTACAACTATGGAAAATAATTTACTCGTCAAAGGGTTAAGACAATATTTAAACGTCGGTACCAGCTCGGTATCGACATTTCGATATCAATATATTTGATAAACACCATTGATAGCAATATAAAAATATAAAATTACATCATATCGACAGCATGTCGGAAGATAACGAGAGATGTAATACACCTCTAAAAGCAGCCAAGTACGTCGAATTATTCAACAACAACGTCGATGTATGGGACAAGTCATTTATTCAAAGTAGCAATTTGACAATATATCGGAAGATAACGAGAGAGGGGGTACACCTCTAAAAGAAGTCAAGTACGTTGAATTATTCAACAACAACGTCGATGTATGGGACAAATCGTATACCCAAAGTAGCAAATTGACATTACACGGGCAGACATAAAATTATTATTTGGGTGTTCCACGATTGCGTTGCATTTAACAACTTTGACATTTTCATATTTGTGTTCGATATGAAGAATCAAGACGAAGAACTAACTAACGCTTCGAATAACCTAGGCGGTGACTAGTGGTAGTACGCAACGATGAAGATAATATTCATAAGAATAATGAAAATAATAAATCAACATTATTTAAGACAATGCTTGAACGACGGTACCATTTCGGTATCGACACTTCGATATCAATATATTTGATAAACACCATTGATAGCAATATAAAAATATAAAACTACATCATGTCGACAGCATGTCGGAAGATAACGAGAGAGGGGGTACACCTCTAAAAGAAGTCAAGTACGTTGAATTATTCAACAACAACGGCGATGTATGGGACAAATCGTTTACGCAAAGTAAATACTAAAATTAATTTAAAATTTTATTAAATTAGGTATATACTAAACGGAAATTTACGTCATTCCTCTTTGAGTTATACTTTTTCTAATGACGTCTATTTCCGTCTTCACTCTTATTGTACAAATTAATAGGACGTATTTATCCGTCTTTACTCTTTTACGTAAATTTCCGTCGTAACTATGGTGAAAAGTGCGGTTTTTTGGTAAAAACAATTCACTCTCTGGGTGTACAACTATGGAAAATAATTTACTCGTCAAAGGGTTAAGACAATATTTAAACGTCGGTACCAGCTCGGTATCGACATATCGATATCAATATATTTGATAAACACCATTGATAGCAATATAAAAATATAAAACTACATCATATCGACAGCATGTCGGAAGATAACGAGAGATGTGGTACACCTCTAAAAGCAGCCAAGTACGTCGAATTATTCAACAACAACGTCGATGTATGGGACAAGTCATTTATTCAAAGTAGCAATTTGACAATATATCGGAAGATAACGAGAGAGGGGGTACACCTCTAAAAGAAGTCAAGTACGTTGAATTATTCAACAACAACGTCGATGTATGGGACAAATCGTATACCCAAAGTAGCAAATTGACATTACACGGGCAGACATAAAATTATTATTTGGGTGTTCAACGATTGCGTTGCATTTAACAACTTTGACATTTTCATATTTGTGTTCGATATGAAGAATCAAGACGAAGAACTAACTAACGCTTCGAATAACCTAGGCGGTGACTAGTGGTAGTACGCAACGATGAAGATAATATTCATAAGAATAATGAAAATAATAAATCAACATTATTTAAGACAATGCTTGAACGACGGTACCATTTCGGTATCGACACTTCGATATCAATATAATTTATAAACACCATTGATAGCAATATAAAAATTTAAAACTACATCATGTCGACAGCATGTCGGAAGATAACGAGAGAGGGGGTACACCTCTAAAAGAAGTCAAGTACGTTGAATTGTTCAACAACAACGTCGATGTATGGGACAAGTCATTTATCAAAAGTAGCAATTTGACAATATATCGGAAGATAACGAGAGAGGGGGTACACCTCTAAAAGCAGCCAAGTACGTCGAATTATTCAACAACAACGTCGATGTATGGGACAAGTCATTTATTCAAAGTAGCAATTTGACAATATATCGGAAGATAACGAGAGAGGGGGTACACCTCTAAAAGAAGTCAAGTACGTTGAATTATTCAACAACAACGGCGATGTATGGGACAAATCGTTTACGCAAAGTAAATACTAAAATTAATTTAAAATTTTATTAAATTAGGTATATACTAAACGGAAATTTACGTCATTCCTCTTTGAGTTATACTTTTTCTAATGACGTCTATTTCCGTCTTCACTTTTATTGTACAAATTAATAGGACGTATTTATCCGTCTTTACTCTTTTACGTAAAAATAATTGCGACATAAATTTCCGTCGTGACTATGGTGAAAAGTGCGGTTTTTTGGTAAAAACAATTCACTCTCTGGGTGTACAACTATGGAAAATAATTTACTCGTCAAAGGGTTAAGACAATATTTAAACGTCGGTACCAGCTCGGTATCGACATTTCGATATCAATATATTTGATAAACACCATTGATAGCAATATAAAAATATAAAATTACATCATATCGACAGCATGTCGGAAGATAACGAGAGAGGGGGTACACCTCTAAAAGAAGTCAAGTACGTTGAATTATTCAACAACAACGTCGATGTATGGGACAAATCGTATACCCAAAGTAGCAAATTGACATTACACGGGCAGACATAAAATTATTATTTGGGTGTTCCACGATTGCGTTGCATTTAACAACTTTGACATTTTCATATTTGTGTTCGATATGAAGAATCAAGACGAAGAACTAACTAACGCTTCGAATAACCTAGGCGGTGACTAGTGGTAGTACGCAACGATGAAGATAATATTCATAAGAATAATGAAAATAATAAATCAACATTATTTAAGACAATGCTTGAACGACGGTACCATTTCGGTATCGACACTTCGATATCAATATATTTGATAAACACCATTGATAGCAATATAAAAATATAAAACTACATCATATCGACAGCATGTCGGAAGATAACGAGAGATGTGGTACATCTCTAAAAGCAGCCAAGTACGTCGAATTATTCAACAACAACGTCGATGTATGGGACAAATCGTATACCCAAAGTAGCAAATTGACATTACACGGGCAGACATAAAATTATTGTTTGGGTGTTCTACGATTGCGTTGCATTTAACAACTTTGACATTTTCATATTTGTGTTCGATATGAAGAATCAAGACGAAGAACTAACTAACGCTTCGAATAACCTAGGCGGTGACTAGTGGTAGTACGCAACGATGAAGATAATATTCATAAGAATAATGAAAATAATAAATCAACATTATTTAAGACACTGCTTGAACGGCTGGGCATTGACGAGTTAAAAGTTAAGATTTGGTTAAAACGGTAAGTTAATTTTAGTTAAATTAATTAAATCGTTACTTTTTTTTTCAAATTAACTTTTAATAAGTTACTATTTTTCAAGATGAACGTGTTAACTTCAAGTTAATTTTATTTGAAAAATATCTTAATTAAGTTAATTTTCGTTCGATGAATAATGCAAATTGTTGAATGTGTTTTTACTTTGATGTATCATTTTAAATTTCCCTAGTAATTTTCTTGAACGTAAAGAAAAACCATCTAATTAACCAATGTGTCTGGAATTTTTTATTTTTGCAAATTAGCAAATTTTAACTTTACACTAAGTTATGTTACTTTTTTTTCAAAGTTAACTTTTAACTTAAGGAGTTAACTAAAGAAAACACGATTTTTAACTTAACTTAATTATATCAAAATAACTTAACTGACAATTCGACACTTCGATATCAATATATTTGATAAACACCATTGATAGCAATATAAAAATATAAAATTACATCATATCGACAGCATGTCGGAAGATAACGAGAGATGTAATACACCTCTAAAAGCAGCCAAGTACGTCGAATTATTCAACAACAACGTCGATGTATGGGACAAGTCATTTATTCAAAGTAGCAATTTGACAATATATCGGAAGATAACGAGAGAGGGGGTACACCTCTAAAAGAAGTCAAGTACGTTGAATTATTCAACAACAACGTCGATGTATGGGACAAATCGTATACCCAAAGTAGCAAATTGACATTACACGGGCAGACATAAAATTATTATTTGGGTGTTCCACGATTGCGTTGCATTTAACAACTTTGACATTTTCATATTTGTGTTCGATATGAAGAATCAAGACGAAGAACTAACTAACGCTTCGAATAACCTAGACGGTGACTAGTGGTAGTACGCAACGATGAAGATAATATTCATAAGAATAATGAAAATAATAAATCAACATTATTTAAGACAATGCTTGAACGACGGTACCATTTCGGTATCGACACTTCGATATCAATATATTTGATAAACACCATTGATAGCAATATAAAAATATAAAAATACATCATGTCGACAGCATGTCGGAAGATAACGAGAGAGGGGGTACACCTCTAAAAGAAGTCAAGTACGTTGAATTATTCAACAACAACGGCGATGTATGGGACAAATCGTTTACGCAAAGTAAATACTAAAATTAATTTAAAATTTTATTAAATTAGGTATATACTAAACGGAAATTTACGTCATTCCTCTTTGAGTTATACTTTTTCTAATGACGTCTATTTCCGTCTTCACTCTTATTGTACAAATTAATAGGACGTATTTATCCGTCTTTACTCTTTTATGTAAATTTCCGTCGTAACTATGGTGAAAAGTGCGGTTTTTTGGTAAAAACAATTCACTCTCTGGGTGTACAACTATGGAAAATAATTTACTCGTCAAAGGGTTAAGACAATATTTAAACGTCGGTACCAGCTCGGTATCGACATATCGATATCAATATATTTGATAAACACCATTGATAGCAATATAAAAATATAAAACTACATCATATCGACAGCATGTCGGAAGATAACGAGAGATGTGGTACACCTCTAAAAGCAGCCAAGTACGTCGAATTATTCAACAACAACGTCGATGTATGGGACAAATCGTATACCCAAAGTAGCAAATTGACATTACACGGGCAGACATAAAATTATTATTTGGGTGTTCCACGATTGCGTTGCATTTAACAACTTTGACATTTTCATATTTGTGTTCGATATGAAGAATCAAGACGAAGAACTAACTAACGCTTCGAATAACCTAGGCGGTGACTAGTGGTAGTACGCAACGATGAAGATAATATTCATAAGAATAATGAAAATAATAAATCAACATTATTTAAGACAATGCTTGAACGACGGTACCATTTCGGTATCGACACTTCGATATCAATATAATTTATAAACACCATTGATAGCAATATAAAAATTTAAAACTACATCATGTCGACAGCATGTCGGAAGATAACGAGAGAGGGGGTACACCTCTAAAAGAAGTCAAGTACGTTGAATTGTTCAACAACAACGTCGATGTATGGGACAAGTCATTTATCAAAAGTAGCAATTTGACAATATATCGGAAGATAACGAGAGAGGGGGTACACCTCTAAAAGCAGCCAAGTACGTCGAATTATTCAACAACAACGTCGATGTATGGGACAAGTCATTTATTCAAAGTAGCAATTTGACAATATATCGGAAGATAACGAGAGAGGGGGTACACCTCTAAAAGAAGTCAAGTACGTTGAATTATTCAACAACAACGGCGATGTATGGGACAAATCGTTTACGCAAAGTAAATACTAAAATTAATTTAAAATTTTATTAAATTAGGTATATACTAAACGGAAATTTACGTCATTCCTCTTTGAGTTATACTTTTTCTAATGACGTCTATTTCCGTCTTCACTTTTATTGTACAAATTAATAGGACGTATTTATCCGTCTTTACTCTTTTACGTAAAAATAATTGCGACATAAATTTCCGTCGTGACTATGGTGAAAAGTGCGGTTTTTTGGTAAAAACAATTCACTCTCTGGGTGTACAACTATGGAAAATAATTTACTCGTCAAAGGGTTAAGACAATATTTAAACGTCGGTACCAGCTCGGTATCGACATTTCGATATCAATATATTTGATAAACACCATTGATAGCAATATAAAAATATAAAACTACATCATATCGACAGCATGTCGGAAGATAACGAGAGATGTGGTACATCTCTAAAAGCAGCCAAGTACGTCGAATTATTCAACAACAACGTCGATGTATGGGACAAGTCATTTATTCAAAGTAGCAATTTGACAATATATCGGAAGAAAACGAGAGAGGGGGTACACCTCTAAAAGAAGTCAAGTACGTTGAATTATTCAACAACAACGTCGATGTATGGGACAAATCGTATACCCAAAGTAGCAAATTGACATTACACGGGCAGACATAAAATTATTATTTGGGTGTTCCACGATTGCGTTGCATTTAACAACTTTGACATTTTCATATTTGTGTTCGATATGAAGAATCAAGACGAAGAACTAACTAACGCTTCGAATAACCTAGGCGGTGACTAGTGGTAGTACGCAACGATGAAGATAATATTCATAAGAATAATGAAAATAATAAATCAACATTATTTAAGACACTGCTTGAACGGCTGGGCATTGACGAGTTAAAAGTTAAGATTTGGTTAAAACGGTAAGTTAATTTTAGTTAAATTAATTAAATCGTTACTTTTTTTTTCAAATTAACTTTTAATAAGTTACTATTTTTCAAGATGAACGTGTTAACTTCAAGTTAATTTTATTTGAAAAATATCTTAATTAAGTTAATTTTCGTTCGATGAATAATGCAAATTGTTGAATGTGTTTTTACTTTGATGTATCATTTTAAATTTCCCTAGTAATTTTCTTGAACGTAAAGAAAAACCATCTAATTAACCAATGTGTCTGGAATTTTTTATTCTTGCAAATTAGCAAATTTTAACTTTACACTAAGTTATGTTACTTTTTTTTCAAAGTTAACTTTTAACTTAACGAGTTAACTAAAGAAAACACGATTTTTAACTTAACTTAATTATATCAAAATAACTTAACTGACAATTCGACACTTCGATATCAATATATTTGATAAACACCATTGATAGCAATATAAAAATATAAAATTACATCATATCGACAGCATGTCGGAAGATAACGAGAGATGTAATACACCTCTAAAAGCAGCCAAGTACGTCGAATTATTCAACAACAACGTCGATGTATGGGACAAGTCATTTATTCAAAGTAGCAATTTGACAATATATCGGAAGATAACGAGAGAGGGGGTACACCTCTAAAAGAAGTCAAGTACGTTGAATTATTCAACAACAACGTCGATGTATGGGACAAATCGTATACCCAAAGTAGCAAATTGACATTACACGGGCAGACATAAAATTATTATTTGGGTGTTCCACGATTGCGTTGCATTTAACAACTTTGACATTTTCATATTTGTGTTCGATATGAAGAATCAAGACGAAGAACTAACTAACGCTTCGAATAACCTAGGCGGTGACTAGTGGTAGTACGCAACGATGAAGATAATATTCATAAGAATAATGAAAATAATAAATCAACATTATTTAAGACAATGCTTGAACGACGGTACCATTTCGGTATCGACACTTCGATATCAATATATTTTATAAACACCATTGATAGCAATATAAAAATTTAAAACTACATCATGTCGACAGCATGTCGGAAGATAACGAGAGAGGGGGTACACCTCTAAAAGAAGTCAAGTACGTTGAATTATTCAACAACAACGGCGATGTATGGGACAAATCGTTTACGCAAAGTAAATACTAAAATTAATTTAAAATTTTATTAAATTAGGTATATACTAAACGGAAATTTACGTCATTCCTCTTTGAGTTATACTTTTTCTAATAACGTCTATTTCCGTCTTCACTCTTATTGTACAAATTAATAGGACGTATTTATCCGTCTTTACTCTTTTACGTAAATTTCCGTCGTAACTATGGTGAAAAGTGCGGTTTTTTGGTAAAAACAATTCACTCTCTGGGTGTACAACTATGGAAAATAATTTACTCGTCAAAGGGTTAAGACAATATTTAAACGTCGGTACCAGCTCGGTATCGACATTTCGATATCAATATATTTGATAAACACCATTGATAGCAATATAAAAATATAAAACTACATCATATCGACAGCATGTCGGAAGATAACGAGAGATGTGGTACATCTCTAAAAGCAGCCAAGTACGTCGAATTATTCAACAACAACGTCGATGTATGGGACAAGTCATTTATTCAAAGTAGCAATTTGACAATATATCGGAAGATAACGAGAGAGGGGGTACACCTCTAAAAGAAGTCAAGTACGTTGAATTATTCAACAACAACGTCGATGTATGGGACAAATCGTATACCCAAAGTAGCAAATTGACATTACACGGGCAGACATAAAATTATTGTTTGGGTGTTCCACGATTGCGTTGCATTTAACAACTTTGACATTTTCATATTTGTGTTCGATATGAAGAATCAAGACGAAGAACTAACAAACGCTTTGAATAACCTAGGCGGTGACTAGTGGTAGTACGCAACGATGAAGATAATATTCATAAGAATAATGAAAATAATAAATCAACATTATTTAAGACAATATTTGAACGGCTGGGCATTGACGAGTTAAAAGTTAAGATTTGGTTAAAACGGTAAGTTAATTTTAGTTAAATTAATTAAATCGTTACTTTTTTTTTCAAATTAACTTTTAATAAGTTACTATTTTTCAAGATGAACGTGTTAACTTCAAGTTAATTTTATTTGAAAAATATCTTAAATAAGTTAATTTTCGTTCGATGAATAATGCAAATTGTTGAATGTGTTTTTACTTTGATGTATCATTTTAAATTTCCCTAGTAATTTTCTTGAACGTAAAGAAAAACCATCTAATTAACCAATGTGTCTGGAATTTTTTATTTTTGCAAATTAGCAAATTTTAACTTTACACTAAGTTATGTTACTTTTTTTTCAAAGTTAACTTTTAACTTAACGAGTTAACTAAAGAAAACACGATTTTTAACTTAACTTAATTATATCAAAATAACTTAACTGACAATTCGACACTTCGATATCAATATATTTGATAAACACCATTGATAGCAATATAAAAATATAAAATTACATCATATCGACAGCATGTCGGAAGATAACGAGAGATGTAATACACCTCTAAAAGCAGCCAAGTACGTCGAATTATTCAACAACAACGTCGATGTATGGGACAAGTCATTTATTCAAAGTAGCAATTTGACAA
Organism: Metopolophium dirhodum; assembly: GCF_019925205.1. Lineage (NCBI taxonomy): Eukaryota > Metazoa > Arthropoda > Insecta > Hemiptera > Aphididae > Metopolophium > Metopolophium dirhodum. The sequence goes on from NC_083564.1 coordinate 18,144,979, forward strand.
TATATCGGAAGATAACGAGAGAGGGGGTACACCTCTAAAAGAAGTCAAGTACGTTGAATTATTCAACAACAACGTCGATGTATGGGACAAATCGTATACCCAAAGTAGCAAATTGACATTACACGGGCAGACATAAAATTATTATTTGGGTGTTCCACGATTGCGTTGCATTTAACAACTTTGACATTTTCATATTTGTGTTCGATATGAAGAATCAAGACGAAGAACTAACTAACGCTTCGAATAACCTAGGCGGTGACTAGTGGTAGTACGCAACGATGAAGATAATATTCATAAGAATAATGAAAATAATAAATCAACATTATTTAAGACAATGCTTGAACGACGGTACCATTTCGGTATCGACACTTCGATATCAATATATTTTATAAACACCATTGATAGCAATATAAAAATTTAAAACTACATCATGTCGACAGCATGTCGGAAGATAACGAGAGAGGGGGTACACCTCTAAAAGAAGTCAAGTACGTTGAATTATTCAACAACAACGGCGATGTATGGGACAAATCGTTTACGCAAAGTAAATACTAAAATTAATTTAAAATTTTATTAAATTAGGTATATACTAAACGGAAATTTACGTCATTCCTCTTTGAGTTATACTTTTTCTAATAACGTCTATTTCCGTCTTCACTCTTATTGTACAAATTAATAGGACGTATTTATCCGTCTTTACTCTTTTACGTAAATTTCCGTCGTAACTATGGTGAAAAGTGCGGTTTTTTGGTAAAAACAATTCACTCTCTGGGTGTACAACTATGGAAAATAATTTACTCGTCAAAGGGTTAAGACAATATTTAAACGTCGGTACCAGCTCGGTATCGACATTTCGATATCAATATATTTGATAAACACCATTGATAGCAATATAAAAATATAAAACTACATCATATCGACAGCATGTCGGAAGATAACGAGAGATGTGGTACATCTCTAAAAGCAGCCAAGTACGTCGAATTATTCAACAACAACGTCGATGTATGGGACAAGTCATTTATTCAAAGTAGCAATTTGACAATATATCGGAAGATAACGAGAGAGGGGGTACACCTCTAAAAGAAGTCAAGTACGTTGAATTATTCAACAACAACGTCGATGTATGGGACAAATCGTATACCCAAAGTAGCAAATTGACATTACACGGGCAGACATAAAATTATTGTTTGGGTGTTCCACGATTGCGTTGCATTTAACAACTTTGACATTTTCATATTTGTGTTCGATATGAAGAATCAAGACGAAGAACTAACAAACGCTTTGAATAACCTAGGCGGTGACTAGTGGTAGTACGCAACGATGAAGATAATATTCATAAGAATAATGAAAATAATAAATCAACATTATTTAAGACAATATTTGAACGGCTGGGCATTGACGAGTTAAAAGTTAAGATTTGGTTAAAACGGTAAGTTAATTTTAGTTAAATTAATTAAATCGTTACTTTTTTTTTCAAATTAACTTTTAATAAGTTACTATTTTTCAAGATGAACGTGTTAACTTCAAGTTAATTTTATTTGAAAAATATCTTAAATAAGTTAATTTTCGTTCGATGAATAATGCAAATTGTTGAATGTGTTTTTACTTTGATGTATCATTTTAAATTTCCCTAGTAATTTTCTTGAACGTAAAGAAAAACCATCTAATTAACCAATGTGTCTGGAATTTTTTATTTTTGCAAATTAGCAAATTTTAACTTTACACTAAGTTATGTTACTTTTTTTTCAAAGTTAACTTTTAACTTAACGAGTTAACTAAAGAAAACACGATTTTTAACTTAACTTAATTATATCAAAATAACTTAACTGACAATTCGACACTTCGATATCAATATATTTGATAAACACCATTGATAGCAATATAAAAATATAAAATTACATCATATCGACAGCATGTCGGAAGATAACGAGAGATGTAATACACCTCTAAAAGCAGCCAAGTACGTCGAATTATTCAACAACAACGTCGATGTATGGGACAAGTCATTTATTCAAAGTAGCAATTTGACAATATATCGGAAGATAACGAGAGAGGGGGTACACCTCTGAAAGAAGTCAAGTACGTTGAATTATTCAACAACAACGTCGATGTATGGGACAAATCGTATACCCAAAGTAGCAAATTGACATTACACGGGCAGACATAAAATTATTATTTGGGTGTTCCACGATTGCGTTGCATTTAACAACATTGACATTTTCATATTTGTGTTCGATATGAAGAATCAAGACGAAGAACTAACTAACGCTTCGAATAACCTAGGCGGTGACTAGTGGTAGTACGCAACGATGAAGATAATATTCATAAGAATAATGAAAATAATAAATCAACATTATTTAAGACAATGCTTGAACGACGGTACCATTTCGGTATCGACACTTCGATATCAATATATTTTATAAACACCATTGATAGCAATATAAAAATTTAAAACTACACCATGTCGACAGCATGTCGGAAGATAACGAGAGAGGGGGTACACCTCTAAAAGAAGTCAAGTACGTTGAATTATTCAACAACAACGGCGATGTATGGGACAAATCGTTTACGCAAAGTAAATACTAAAATTAATTTAAAATTTTATTAAATTAGGTATATACTAAACGGAAATTTACGTCATTCCTCTTTGAGTTATACTTTTTCTAATGACGTCTATTTCCGTCTTCACTCATATTGTACAAATTAATAGGACGTATTTATCCGTCTTTACTCTTTTACGTAAATTTCCGTCGTAACTATGGTGAAAAGTGCGGTTTTTTGGTAAAAACAATTCACTCTCTGGGTGTACAACTATGGGAAATAATTTACTCGTCAAAGGGTTAAGACAATATTTAAACGTCGGTACCAGCTCGGTATCGACATTTCGATATCAATATATTTGATAAACACCATTGATAGCAATATAAAAATATAAAACTACATCATATCGACAGCATGTCGGAAGATAACGAGAGATGTGGTACATCTCTAAAAGCAGCCAAGTACGTCGAATTATTCAACAACAACGTCGATGTATGGGACAAGTCATTTATTCAAAGTAGCAATTTGACAATATATCGGAAGATAACGAGAGAGGGGGTACACCTCTAAAAGAAGTCAAGTACGTTGAATTATTCAACAACAACGTCGATGTATGGGACAAATCGTATACCCAAAGTAGCAAATTGACATTACACGGGCAGACATAAAATTATTATTTGGGTGTTCCACGATTGCGTTGCATTTAACAACTTTGACATTTTCATATTTGTGTTCGATATGAAGAATCAAGACGAAGAACTAACTAACGCTTCGAATAACCTTGGCGGTGACTAGTGGTAGTACGCAACGATGAAGATAATATTCATAAGAATAATGAAAATAATAAATCAACATTATTTAAGACAATATTTGAACGGCTGGGCATTGACGAGTTAAAAGTTAAGAATTGGTTAAAACGGTAAGTTAATTTTAGTTAAATTAATTAAATCGTTACTTTTTTTTTCAAATTAACTTTTAATAAGTTACTATTTTTCAAGATGAACGTGTTAACTTCAAGTTAATTTTATTTGAAAAATATCTTAAATAAGTTAATTTTCGTTCGATGAATAATGCAAATTGTTGAATGTGTTTTTACTTTGATGTATCATTTTAAATTTCCCTAGTAATTTTCTTGAACGTAAAGAAAAACCATCTAATTAACCAATGTGTCTGGAATTTTTTATTTTTGAAAATTAGCAAATTTTAACTTTACACTAAGTTATGTTACTTTTTTTTCAAAGTTAACTTTTAACTTAACGAGTTAACGAAAGAAAACACGATTTTTAACTTAACTTAATTATATTAAAATAACTTAACTGACAATTCGACACTTCGATATCAATATATTTAATAAACACCATTGATAGCAATATAAAAATATTAAACTACATCATATCGACAGCATGTCGGAAGATAACGAGAGATGTGGTACATCTCTAAAAGCAGCCAAGTACGTCGAATTATTCAACAACAACGTCGATGTATGGGACAAGTCGTTTATTCAAAGTAGCAATTTGACAATATATCGGAAGATAACGAGAGAGGGGGTACACCTCTAAAAGAAGTCAAGTACGTTGAATTATTCAACAACAACGGCGATGTATGGGACAAATCGTTTACGCAAAGTAAATACTAAAATTAATTTAAATTTTATTAAATTAGGTATATACTAAACGGAAATTTACGTCATTCCTCTTTGAGTTATACTTTTTCTAATGACGTCTATTTCCGTCTTCACGCTTATTGTACAAATTAATAGGACGTATTTATCCGTCTTTACTCTTTTACGTAACAATAATTGCGACGTAAATTTCCGTCGTTACTATGGTGAAAAGTGCGGTTTTTTGGTAAAAACAATTCACTCTCTGGGTGTACAACTATGGAAAATAATTTACTCGTCAAAGGGTTAAGACAATATTTAAACGTCGGTACCAGCTCGGTATCGACATTTCGATATCAATATATTTGATAAACACCATTGATAGCCATATAAAAATATAAAACTACATCATATCGACAGCATGTCGGAAGATAACGCGAGATGTGGTACACCTCTAAAAGCAGCCAAGTACGTCGAATTATTCAACAACAACGTCGATGTATGGGACAAGTCATTTATTCAAAGTAGCAATTTGACAATATATCGGAAGATAACGAGAGAGGGGGTACACCTCTAAAAGAAGTCAAGTACGTTGAATTATTCAACAACAACGTCGATGTATGGGACAAATCGTTTAGCCAAAGTAGCAAATTGACATTACACGGGCAGACATAAAATTATTATTTGGGTGTTCCACGATTGCGTTGCATTTAACAACTTTGACATTTTCATATTTGTGTTCGATATGAAGAATCAAGACGAAGAACTAACTAACGCTTCGAATAACCTAGGCGGTGACTAGTGGTAGTACGCAACTATGAAGATAATATTCATAAGAATAATGAAAATAATAAATCAACATTATTTAAGACAATGCTTGAACGACGGTACCATTTCGGTATCGACACTTCGATATCAATATATTTTATAAACACCATTGATAGCAATATAAAAATTTAAAACTACATCATATCGACAGCATGTCGGAAGATAACGAGAGAGGGGGTACACCTCTAAAAGAAGTCAAGTACGTTGAATTATTCAACAACAACGTCGATGTATGGGACAAGTCATTTATCAAAAGTAGCAATTTGACAATATGTCGGAAGATTGATACACGAGCAGACATAAAATTATTATTTGGTGTTCCACGATTGCGTTGCATTCGACAACTTTGACATTTTCTTATATGTGTTCGATATGAAGAATCAAGACGAAGTATTACGTTATGGTTTGAATAACTTATGCCGTGACTAGTGGTAGTCGGCAACGGTTGGACGCTAGACCGTCCTCCGAATTAGAAAACGGCTATTTTTTATGGCATAAAAAAAATGATTTATTAAATTCTATAGAGTTGCATATTTCGAAACTGAATTAAACATCATAACATTGATTGCAATATTATAATATAAAACGATTATATTCAGTTGTGACCAGTTCCGTAGCTAGAAATTTTTTTTTTTTGAGGGGGGATACTTTGTTTTTTCTTTAACCTTTGAAATACTAGAATATCTAATTATGACCCCTTTTTGTTCATAAAGCGTATCTACTCTTTTTATGACTATATATTATCTTTAAGACAACTTTATGGTACACACATTTAATAAAACAATGTATTAATATTATTGTAAATTATAGGTTAATTTTTTAATTAAATTCAGCCACGATGTAGAGAAGATAAGATTTCCCTATTCCACCATTTAAAAAATCGGATGCCAAAATGAACAAAAATTCATGAGTTCAGATATCTCTCAATAGAGTACGCCACTATTCGCTTGGGGTCCTAATTTATTTCAAGTTATAATACGTAAATTCGTTATTATTTATTTATAAACGTATTTAAAATGTCAATATAATGTTCCTAATATAATTAATATAAAATAAGTTGAATATATTATTATTCTATAGATATAAACTAAGCTACTATTATTATATTAATCATATTATATTACCTATACTATGTTAGTATGTTCAATATGTATATAATATGCAGTTATTGAACATTAAATTGAATAAATAAATAAAATTCTATATCAATATATTTGATTATTATTATAGTGTTTTTTCTATCATATAATATTATTTTTTGAGTCAATACCAATTTACAATATTGAACAGACTCATTAGGTTCACTGTATAAATTAGATAATAACTTAAAATTAATTTAAATATTTTGATAATGTTATTGGACAAGTAAAGTTTTTAACAACATTAGTATGCAAAGTTTATAGTACTGTGAATAATCTAGTAGCGGGTAGGTAGTGAACGTGAACTGTGGGAGAACAATAGGAGGTACATGACCGCCGCTGTCAAATACTGGTCGCCGCTGACTATGTTTCTTAAGTTGAATAGAGTATATAATACTATTAAACTTACATATTAGTTTGCTGAGTATGTGAACTATGTTTAAGTTTTTAGTCTGGTGGCTTAAAACAAACCGCATTATTTGTATCTAATCAATGCGATTAACAATGAAACCAATGATTCATTTGGTTGTTGTTCACTAAAATCAAATAACATTTTGTTTAAAAAAAATGAAAGGAACATTATAAAAGTTATACAAGGTCATAAAATTAATAAAAGCACTTCACTTTAAGGAGATTTGATCCAGTTAGTTTTCTACCAAAATAGACCTATCTTATGCCAAGTTCCCTAGTCTTTACCGTCTTTCCTTGTCATCAGATAAAACTTTGGAAAACATAGCTGAACTGTACATAAAGTTTTCTTGAAAATATTTCACCATTTCATTGAAAATCCACAACTCTTTCAAAATTCAAAATTAGTTTTTTTAATTATGAATATTAGTTATTATGAAATGTTAATAATATTGAAGTTATAAATAATAACCACAGTTCAGTAGCACATCTAGGATTTTTTCAAGGGGTGGATATACAATTCTTAATGCACATTGAGTATACGTATATTATATTCATATTTATTTGTTTATTTATTTCAAACACTACGAGCAGAGCCCAATTACATTACAAGAGTTCATTAAGTATACAATTACATTTAAATTGAAAAAATATCTAATTTAATAGAACAATAAAAATAACAATTATAATAATACGATTTGGTTAAATAAGAAATGATGGTTGTTCATTAGCTATGCGCATCATAGGATATATAGGCATACATAGGCAGCGAATGATAAAAAACGACTTTGGACACGATCTAGTTGGAGGAAGCTAGAAGTTGTATGCGGGTCCCATAACACTAAGCCATATTCTACAATAGATCTAACTAAGGAAGAATAAAGTACTTTTATTGAAGATTCGAGCTTGAATTCGGAAGCTATTCGTTTCACAAATCCTAGTACTTTTAGTGCTCTGCAACATGAAGATTTGATGTGGAAGAGAAAATCGAGAGTAGGTATGTTCCTAGTTATCATTTACATGTTATATTGTGTACAAAATTTGGCTGCATCCGAATTGCATGCCAAAAAAAAAAAATGTCCAAATTGCATGCCGTCTCTTGTAGGGGTTTGTCCGAATTGCGTGCCATCTCTTGGAGGGGTCTGTCCGAATTGCATGCCATCTCTTAGAGGGCTTTGTCCGGATTGCATGCCGTACACCACACGTTTATTTACTATCATTCCATTCCAAGCTGAATAGCATGTTTTACTCCCCAAGTCCTAATATTTTTCAATTAGTTGATGTCTTAAAGCAAGTACAATGTGATATATATGTAAAATTGCGTAGTTCAAATTTAAGTAATAGACGCCGGGAAATATTAGAAAAAGAAAAAAGTATAAGTTAAGTGATGACGGAATTTCAAAATAATGAAATTAATAGACTTTTATATGTAGAAAAGTTGGCATACATGTCATTGCTGACAACAAAATAAACAAAACTAAATTTTTGTAAAGAGTTTTATTTTATGATTCTTATTCACAGTGTCACCTTCTACAATATTTATATGTTTTATTGTAATGTAACAAAATCACGATCCTCCAGTTGAAAAGTAAGTTATTTATTCGGATATACCCCTCTAAGAGATGGCATGCAATTCGGACAGACCCCTCCAAGAGACGGCATGCAATTCGGACAGACCCCTCCAAGAGACGGCATGCAATTCGGACGACCCGATTTATATTTATTTTTTTGGCATGCAATTCGGATGTACCGCAAAATTTGGTCTCCGAGGGATATCACCCCCATATAACCCCCTGTAGATACGCCACTGACATAGTTATTATAATTTTAAGAAACATCTGTTGTGCAAATTATACAATTTTTTTTATGTATAGATTGTGTAAATTCTAAATTTAAAAAAAAAATGTAAAAATGTCGTTTACAATTAAATTTTATGACAAATTCAAATATGTTTTCAGAAATTTTATCGGGTGAATAGTTAATATGATTGGTAAAAAATGTATACTTTTGACCTAAACAAGCAAATAAATTCATATTTACTTAATGTGCTGTTGACATGTACATGCACATGTGTAAGCGCTCTGCTATTTATTTAAAACACAGTCACTGACACTAATGATCACTTACTACGAACACATTTACACAACCCAAACTAACTGACAGAAAATTAACTGTATTGAACCCCTTAAAAATGACCAGGGTCAAAACTCCTCAACAAACTACCCTTTAACACTACTTATAATATTGTTAATATTTAGGATACCTATATATTCTTTTTATATTTGTGTATACAAAGCCAATGGAAAGTTAAACAAAAATTGCCTATAAAATAAGAAAATACTATAACATATTGTCAGTCATTTAAAGTACCAATTTTAACACTTTATTTATTATTCAAATAATATTTTTAAAAAAAATATTTAATTAGAAAATTCCAAATAAATTTTTTCTAAATTCTAAAAAAATAGCTTTACATTTACAAAATGCTTCTTATCAATTTATTTGTATAATTATTAATTTAACCATTTATTGTACTATAGTTTTAGACTTATTTGTATATTTAACAGTTTGATATATTTACTACAAATGTTAATTTTAAACCATTCCAAAACTGACACAAATTACTTATTAGTGCGAAGAAAATAATATTATATACTCTAAAAGTATTTGATACTTAAAAAGTGATCAAATATGTATTAGAGAAATAGCTGTCTGGGATTAGATCCCCTAGTTAAGCCTTCATAATCCGCTAATGAACTTGAAATAGACCCTGGACCTTTCTTTGTTTATATTTTAATTGTTAAATAATTTATAATATCCTGAGTCTGTTGAAGAGCAAATTAAAATACAAGAAATGGATCTCTAATAAATTGTACAAAAGCAAAAAACAAAATTAATAACCCTAATAATTTGATAAATTAAGTAAAAAAAAGTGTGATTGGTTGCCAACAAAAATTCTTTCAAATGATTATTAACTTACCTAGTGTGAACTGGTTAAGATGGTGCAACTATAATGTTGGTGTATTATCATTAAATACTAGATTACCCACATCAAAATGTAGATTTTTTTAATTGTTGTATTAAAAAACTATGCACTGAATTTATTTCTTGTAAGGAAGCATTTTTTCCTCCCATGTTTTTAAGCCAACTGAAACACTAAAACTGCATTTATATACTTAATTGTTTAATTTATTAGAAGTAAATAACCATCTAATTAATACATTACATTTTCTGGACTCAAGGAATTTGATGGTGTTTCAGTAGTAGAAGGAGCAAGCAACAGTACCAACAGCATTTGAATCATTGTCAAAATATCATTGTTAATATTTAATGATGCTGTAAGTTTAGTTGCATTTTGCAAACCTATTTAAGAAGAATAAACATTTAGATTAGTATCAAAGGTACATAAAAACTCATAAGTTAATGAACTATATTATAATACCTGTATTACTACATACAGATTTTAAATGATATGTTGGTGATGATTGGACATGAAAAAATATTGATTGTATTTCAGACAACCAACTTGACACACAAAATATACAGAAGGTCTTCTGCTACGAGTGCTTCAGATGGTATATATATAAAGGTAAATTTTCATTTAAATCACTTTGAAAACTACAATCTATAAAAATATATTAAATACATAAATAAAGTCTAAATTTTGAAAACTTTAAGAATTTGTGTTAAATAGGAAATTAATTAAAATGTAACTCAGTAATTATGAGTAGGTAGGTAATTTAGCTAGCTTTAATATAAAATATTAATGAGAGAGATTTGATATCACACCCAAACAGTATAACCACGCGAATCCATTAAAACGTCGACGTGAACAGTTCCAAAATTTCTATTTTTTAACTTTTCTCCTAAAATATGATAGCTAGAAAGTCGGTTGATAACTTATTAAAAAGGAATTATCAAGTAGATACTAATGTGGAATTAAGATATTTAAAAAAAATTATTTAATTTTTCACAGATAAAAAAAAGAGTTATTTTTTGTTACATTTACATTTGCTAGCAGAAGTGCAGTGAAGATTTTCAGAATTTTATCTCCAATCATTTATTCATAACAAAGCTGTAAAGCTGAAAAACATCAAAAAACGTCCAATAAAATTTGTTTTAATTTTTTTTAATGTAGTGATTTAACTATTAAAGATAAAGTTCTGAAAATGTTCACTGCTCTTCTCCTAAGTAATGTGAATCTAACAAGACCCCAAACAGCGAAATCCGCTTTCTGGTTTCGGAGATCTATCTCACTATATGAAAATGATATTTTGTGGGGCTATTCACACCGACATTTTTCTGGATTCAAATTGTTATACCACTTGGGTGTAATAATATCAGTTAATACATTTCTAAAAATTAAAAAACAAGAAAATTTACATGCTGATCTCTGACTTTTTTATTAACAATGTATTATTGAAAAACATATGTTGAATGTGATGAAATTTTGGTTAAATTAGTTGAAATAAAATTCAATGAAAAAATGTATTATTTATTTATTTATTATAATTTGGTAATTATTTTTATAAATTTTATTTATTTTTTAAGTTCACCAAAATCAAAGGAATCACTTGTATACTAACATGAACTATGAAAATGAAATAAATTAGGGTACCAATAGAGTATAGATGTTCAATAAAAATTATCTTACCATTTAACATCAAACATTATTTGACAAATGACCATTTTTTTGTTCTTGAACTGAAGATGAATAATTCTGGATTTTCCAAATAGACAAACAGATATTTTAATTAAAATAAAAATATTATTTTTCAATTTTTAATTTGCTGGTGTCACTCTGGTTTTAGGAAATGGGTATACCAGAACAGTTAGTTTTTAGTGATGTTCCTTTATACCAGCCAGCAGTATTCAGTCACCATAATATATAATTGTCCACGCTTTGACTCAAGATACTTCATGACTTTTCAAATGTATATGAGACATGCCTAAAAACAAAAAAAAATTATATAAGTACACAAAATATACAGTAAGAATAATTATTCTAAGTTTTTGTCAGAGCAAAATTAGAACACAATAAATTCAACAGGTATGCAACAAAAATCTGGGGCGTAATGTCTAAAGGTACGGTTTCCTAGCTGTGACTAGTGGTTGAGACTATACTAGTCCATTAGGAACAATGGAACATGTTGCAGTTTGTTGTCAGCTGGACGCAGCGGTTAGTCGCATCTTGGAAACCATACCTTAAGGAGGCAGTTCTGATGCACACCACTGTTACCTGACTGAACCTGGATATGGGTGTCATTTTTATCAGGGCAGTTACACTGTCTAAAGAGTGCTCCATCTTCTTAGACCAGGCAAGGTAGAAACCTACTGGTGCTCGAATAAAAAACTTGCCGAACACAAACTTATTACACAGTGAATTACAAAGCGATAAAGTATGTCTTGTACCTACTTAAGATAAAAGAAACCTGCAGTATGCTAAAAAAGTGTATTCAACTGATTGAAATTATATCATTAGACCAGAGGTTCCCAACCTTTTTTGACTCACGGCACCCTTATTCATTTTCTAAAATCCGGAGACACCCTATATAATATGTATTGCCCTATATACCCAATATATTTTAAATAATTTCGCTGAACCGTAAATAATGTTCGCGCCACCCTGGTTGTGAACCTCTGCGATTAGACTAATATCATTAGCAATATTTATATATTAAATACCCAATTAAATGAAAACATTTTCAACCATACCTGTAACTAGTTGATAACTAACACTGTCCTGTTACATAACTTAGTCTGATACAATGAGAAGAGAAATGTTTATTTTCATGGGGTCCAACGACCAGCATAATTTTAAACACAGAACCCAAACAGCATGCACGGATCAAAACGCAAAATAAAAAACACAACAACAAACCGATTTCACAGCAACAGGTTAGGTTAGAGTTGTGGTGTCGACGTGGCGTTTCGTGCGAGGACGTTGTAACTATGGTTACAGTTGGTCAACCCCTGGTATACTCAGTGGCAACTTGGTTATTGCATCATACCAAAAATGTAGTAATATCCAATCACAATACGATTTGATCGACACGACACGAAACGGTCAAACGCGACGTAGTCGTAAACCGGTTACACCGGATACGATAATTAAAAATTGTCGCCATCGTCCAAGGCTTACCTTAAACCTTGACTATCTTCCACTTATCACTTTCCATGATAAGTGATAACCTATAAACAGCGGGACATTTAAATAATTTGGTGCACGGTTAGAAGACAAGATCGGTCAACTTCCCTCCCTCCCGCCAATTACAACGAGGCAAAAACGTTTCAAAGTTAGACGGTTCTGCCGGTTAGACGTATTTTGAGGTTAAGAACATTATTTATATGGCATTCGGGGTTATTTTTATGGACCATATAAACTAGTTGGCTTATAATTAACCAAAATGATTGTAAAACGGGCCCAGATAATGAATAGTTGTCCGTGCACTAGTGCTATAAACCAACGGAAATCGATATGCGTTTAGAGAGAGAAGTCCTATATACGGTGTGAAAGAGAAAAGAGTGTTTGTTAAATGCAGTGTGCCCAATATCCGAATAAAACATTGTTGTCAGAATTTTACATTTTTTTTTTTTTAATAAAAGATTACTAAGAAAAATGATGGTTTGTTGTGAAAAATGTTTACACTAAAAGCGATGCACTGAATCATGACGAGAAAATATATGTGATAAATAATTTATTTTCACGAAATAATAAATGTTATGGTCGAATTCACTTTTATCATTTTTCTGTCCGATTCTGTGGACGTGTCGTATATGATTTGGGATTTGAGTTAGATCGCCTCCTTTTGGATTTTAGTAGGGGCATTTTCGATTGTTTGATGCATAGACTTAAAAACAACAAATTTTAGCTGATATATCATGGATTATATTTTATTATCTAGGTGGATATTTATATTAGGTAAACAATAATGTAATAGAGATTCAAAAAAAATTTATTTTTTACCGATGAAGTATAGAATTTAATACCTTATAATATGTGTTTAAAAATGTATATAATACCATAATAATTTAAGTATTTAAAGGCCTCCGAAATATAATTGGCCTTGGCCTTCAGATAACTCTGATAAGACGCCTCATTGACAGTTCATTTGTAGGTATACACTATACCTAAGTAATAATATTATGTTTGTAAACCATAAACATTATGCTATTACGAAGAATGACTATAGTTCCAGCTAGTGGTGAATCCAAGGCTTAATTTTTTTTTTTGGGGTGGGGGTGGGGTGGAAAAAGTACAAACATTGGCTAAACACAGTGTAGAACAAAGGGAAAATACGGCGATTGGTGGGCGGGAAAATGCACCCCTTTGCCACCAATCCTGGATCCGCCACTGGTTCCAGCGTTCTGGCGTGAATTTACTGCTTCATATTTCGATTTTACTATAACTATTAACTGTTATTATATTTGTATGTATATAACTGCAACCCCTCTAACATATCACCAACCACCTGCCCGCGCTGAGCCTGTAGGTAGCTACGCCCGGTGGTGCATCCCAAACTGTTCCCATACATTGTCGGGCATGGCCGGTTTCCGCCAAAACTGTACATTTCCCTTTTCCCCCAATTCACTTTTCCACGAAATTAATCTAGTATTCGAATAATATTTAAATATTTAATATGCATGTGGCATGTCAGTCATATCATAATTTGCATAGAAAATTAAAATTATTTTGTAAATTAAATACATGGTTCATAATAATAGTTTTTCTTACCGCTATTAAAAAGTGTTATACCGACTATTAATAAATCAAATTAAAATCATAATTTTTTAAGTCTTTTGTAAATTATAATTATGTCACACAACCTGTCAAGATTTCGTACTTACAACCTTTTTCATTCGGCGGAAAAGTGAATTGGAGGACTTTTGGCGAAAACGGGTAACTCCGACATTGTTTGCTTATATGAAAAAGGTTTTACGAATAGGTAAATTCCTAACGCTCCCGTCAAAAAAATGATACGAATACGTAAATTCCCAAACATAGGTATTTTTTATAAGTAGATATTTAAAGTTCGATTTTTGACAACATTTATAAAATCTAAAAACGATTTTGTAGTAAAAAATTCATAAAATGTTCAACTTTTATAGTTAAGAATTGAAAATTTAAAACAAGGTTCCACGTAAGTAGTTACCTTTGTAACCAAGAAAATTAAAAAATATGTAAAAACAATTTTTTATAGTTAATTTTAATTCAAATTTGGATAATATTGCATAATAATTTAATATTAAATAACCAAGAACAACGATTTTAGTTATTTTGTTGTAATTTTATAATATTAATTCAACTTACCGGCTCCCATATTAATAGTAAGTAATAATAATATAAATATAATATAAAATATCCACACTGACAAACCGTCTTTGCTTAGAATCGTTTTTTGTATACAACGATATTATATTACTAAATTCAAATTTAATACCGTTCATTATACAGTGACTCACTTGTAACCTACTGTACAGCAGGGTGACATCCACTTGCCCACTTTTTTATTATTTTTAATGAAACTAAAAGGTTGTTTATCTACAATGGCGTTTAATTATTACTGGCCACTGATGTCTAGATTATACTATATATGCTTCTGACCGATGCACTGGCGTAATTATTTGGGAGGTGGGATATGAGGATATGGGGATATACCACCCAGAGCCTTATTTTTTAAATAACTGTAAATAAAGCACTTGGCTATAAAATATTTTAATATTATAAAATAAATATTAATGGACTACTGTAATGTTCACTATTATTACAGTTAAAATATAAAACTAATTAATACTTACAACTTACGACTTCTGATATAATTTTTAACCGCGTAAAACTTATACATTTTAAGTATAAACAAAAAATATATTAAAACTATTAATATATTGTGCACGACATTTGTTTAGCGTCCTCTTAATAATAAATCTATATTTAATAATAATCTGTATTTGATAAAAAATCGATATTGAATGAAACAAATATGAAAAAAATAAAAGAAATCTAAAAAGAAATAGAAAAACTTATATTTGATAAAAAAAATCTATTTCGATTAAAATTTTATTTATGGATTTTTTGAGGTGGAAATCAAGTTACGAATTCCGAATTTGTGGCTATGAAAAGTTACGAACTGATTACTAAAAATTGGTGCTACATCGATTTAAATAAGTGAATTTCCCTTTGTAACGTTACGCTGCAGCACCGCCGGGAGAAAAATGGATGTTCTTAGGTGAAAGTCAAGTTACCAATTGATTACAAAAAATTGATAATATTTCGATTTCAATAAGTGCTTGCCTTTAAGGGGGTGTTGATGTCACGTTACCGCAGCACCCCCGGGAGAAAAATGGATTTCCCGCGATAAAAATCAAGTTACAAATTCCGAACTTATGGTTACAAATGGTTACTAATTAATTATATAATTTAATATTTAATGTGGAAAATTCTGACCTAGTGGTACTAGGGTAATTTACCTGAATCAGGCTAGATTCAGAAAACAATTCAAAGTGCAACAAAATCCCAGCCAAATTATTACTACCTAATTATCATACATTTTCAAACACATACGATACATTTTAGCAAAAAAAAAAAGAAAGATGGACATTATTTTATGAATAATACATTTAATTTAATTGTTAACTTAAATGTCTTTGAAAACCAATATTAAACCATTTATCTACCTCATTTAATTTATAATAATAAATTAATATAATATTATGGTCTATGAAATTTAACGAACAAGCGAGGATCCAGGTGACATAGCCCCCCACAATTACTATTATAAAAACTTATACCTCACCCCAGAACCAATTTCTTATTTAGCGGCCACTGGATTGATTGCGAATTGCGACCCCCAGGCGGAGAAACGCTTCAGTCTATCCCAAATACTACCTACTTGTCTATCCTAACTACGGTAGGCGGCGGCAACCAGTTTTCGTTGGGAGGCATTCAGGCAAAACTCGTTTGTCGCCCCTCACCTATTAATTTATTCTGTGCCACCGCCTATAGTCAAATATCCGTGTAGTAAATAATGCCATGCGCACAAGCCGTCTGCCGTTCTTATTTGTGATAGAAACATAGAGTATAGGCATGGATTATATAATTTATAAATACTAGTAGGTAACTATTGGTTTATAATGACTTCTAAGATTTCCATGATGATAAAGTTTAGTATCTTTCACTCCATTTACATGGCTACAAAATAATAAACAGATTACTTGAATATATTATATTATTATGAACAATTTTAATAGATTTTAAAATATCGTATTTTTAACTGAGGCTTTAGCTTAAATACCACCTATTATATTAATTATTATATTAATAATTATAACAACAAATAACTAGATATTAAAAAACTAAAAACTTTAACTGTCTTTAAGTTGGAACAAGGTCATTATCCAACGTTTTAACCGGCATCGAAAATTAAACTTCCGGTGCAGGTGTAACCAAAAATGTTTCCCACTCGATACCAAAAACTAAAAATTCACGTTTTTCCTGGCGCTTTCGAATTTAAAATTCCCGAGAAAAACAAGAATTTTTAAGCAAAATCAGTTTTTAAAAAAATTTCTTTTTTGGTTTTGGGTATAAATTACCGTAAATACATGAAATTTTCACTGATTGTTTATATTCGCATTTTCTATACACGATAAAATTTTCAAAATATTTTGATTTGTTTTAAACTGTTCACGGACATTTTCAGTTTCCGATTTTATTAGTTTTTTTTTCCTATGCATGTCAATAAAACTTCATTTGTTGATTAAAAAACCCTTGAAAATTTAATACTTGGCTCGTAATATATTGTTACAATGACACTAAAAAAATATTAAAAATCCACAGTCACAATTTTTTTTATATGCGTTCAAATCTTGACGAAATTCGTAAAAATCACGAAAATGTACAAATTATTTTGAGTTAGAAATTCCTAAAAATGTTACTTTTTAAATCTAAAAACTGTTTACCGTCGTTTTCAGTTTCCAGTTTTATTTTATTTTTTCTATGAATGTCAATAAAACTTTATTCTTTAGGTAAAAAAGTGTGAAAATTTAATACAAGGCTACTGATATATTGTTACTTCGCCAGTTGATAAATATTAAAAAATACATTAGGACAATTTTTTTTATAATCATCTAAAGTTCAAATTTTGACTAAATGTATCAAATTTAAAATTTAATAGTAATTTTGTTGTTAAACATTTTATCAAATGCTCAACTTGTATAGCTAAGGATTGTCAATTTAAAATATTAAAATACGTAAATATTTTATATTATAAATTACTTAAATTGACAAAAGTCTTCGCATAGAATCGTTTTTCTTATACAATGATATTATTTTATTTTATTTTAATTAACTCACGTCCAATCGGGAA
Organism: Metopolophium dirhodum; assembly: GCF_019925205.1. Taxonomy (NCBI): domain Eukaryota; kingdom Metazoa; phylum Arthropoda; class Insecta; order Hemiptera; family Aphididae; genus Metopolophium; species Metopolophium dirhodum. Next base: position 18,162,858 of record NC_083564.1, read on the forward strand.
ATTAGATAAATAATGTAAGGATGTATACAATGTTTAGTACTTATATAATAATTACAGAAGTTAATTGGATTAAAATGAATACAGATAAAAAAGAATTATAAATATATATATATATACATAATAGTGGCCCAAGAAGTAAGCAGCAGTTACCTCGAAGCATACGATGCAGAGGGTGATTGTTACCATAAGAAGAAGAGTGGGATAGAACGTAAAGAGGAGTATGATCTCTGGTAGGATAGGATCAGTGTTGAGCATTATCTAGATAAATTATCTAAATAATTTATCTAGATAAATAATTAATTATCTTTTATCTTATCTAGATAATAAACAAAATTAGTTATCTGATGAATTATCTTAGATGAATTATTGAGTTATCTAACGTAATTCATCTAGATAAATAAATATATTTATTCAAAAAATTCGAAAAATTGAACTTGAAAGTCTTAAAATATTAAATTCCTATTAAATTAATAAATCATCCTTGCACAAATACAGAACAATAACAAAGTAATAGGTAATAATTTTCCATGCCACTTTTATGTTATTTCTAAATTCTAATTATCCCGATTTATACGGGCTACGGCCGAATACTATGTTGCAACGTTGTGTCGTCGACTCGTCGTCTGTCGACTGCCGTGTAGGTACACCATAATCCAAAGTCCATAATTTATTATTGGGGATAATAATAATTAATATGTGCACAAGAGTACAAGACCACACTACACGTCTACACTCTACACAGTACACACTACCTACACAAACAGGCACAATAACACATCAATGACATTTTGAATAGCTCTCGCATATAACTGATGTATATTGTATATTATATTCTTATAATCTTGTGTGTTCAATTTTAAATTTCTAAATATAGGTAACATAAATGAATGCAGATTTCCCAAAATGGTATAGTTATATAATGATATTATAAATGTTATTGTATGGTTTTATATTAATAAATCCATAATATATTATATCATATAAAGCTATAATAGTTATAAGTACCTTATATTCTATATTTGAATATTTCTATAACAGTCAGACAGTGGGTACAAATTCAATATACGTCTATATCTATTACCTACATTAGTGTACACTGTTTATTATTAAATACGTATACTAGTTTTGAAATTGTTGATAAATCATAAATATACATTAATACCATTTCTACTAAAACAACAATTATTATTACCATATTCTTAATTATATCATATGGTCTCAGACCACAGACGACGAATGACGGTGTGAGTGTGCCGTGCGACAAAGTTGGTTACCGATAATTTTTGTTTAGTATTGTGTTTACTGTTTAGTTTCCTCAGTTTTGGTTTGATTTATAATTTTAACATAATGGAAAAATTCATCAATCGAAGCACAAAAAAACAAAACATTGTGTGTGAAGACGATCCTGTACACAATTTGGAAACAATAGAAAAATCAAAATGTTACATATTTAATGGCAAGTTTTTCAAAATAATAAATGAAGAAGACAATGAAAAAAATAAAATATCCGCACAGTGCCAAAATTGTCCTAAAATCGTGCATGGTCATAAGGGTTCTACTGGAAATTTTTTAAGTCACATCAAAGTAGGTACTTAAATAAAATTAATTAATTATTATCAAGACCTAAAATATGTCCAATTGCAGGGTAGGTACATACTACATAGGTACCTATAGTAGTTAGTACCTACCGAGGTACCTACACACTTTTAGTTCAATTAATAACAATGATAGATTTCAATAGGTACCTAAAACACCTGTTAGGCTCTATTAATAATTATTTGCCCTGAATGTCTGAATTTTTTTTAATTATAATTGGTTAGGTATTATAATATGTTGATAATTTTTTATTCAAATAGGTACATATTTATTTGAATAATTATCAAGATATAATTTTGCCCGACTGCGTATTATTATTTAATAATATGTATTATTATAAATTTACTGTTATAGTTTAAACATTTACATTTGATGGAAAAAGTCAAAGCAGCTAAAACTGTAAAGAAAAATGTACAATCCATAAAAAAACAAGAAACCTTGCCGTTATCGCATACAAATAAAATATCAAAACAAAAAGTGAGTATTTATTTTATATGTATGATTTACACTGAACTATTTGATTTTACTTAATGATAATTTGTGTACCTTTCAAGTCACTTGGTAGTTCCATAATTGTTTTAATACCTATTTATTGATATTTTAATTTATACATTCTTATACAGAGTAATTTGAAATAGAAATTGTTCAAATATTATTTGTGTTTAATAATGTAATGAAAAAAGATTTTTAAATATTAAAAAAAAAAATTTTTATTTATTTAAATAAAAAATTACCGATTTAGTTAACAGTTTTTATAACCGTGCCACCGCGGTGTTGGAAATTGAAAGATAATTGAGGTAATATGTGGTACATTTTCTTATCGAGTAGTGTAAAAAAATATAAATATAGATTAATATATTACTGTTCAATAAATATTTTGAAATTATAGATGTATATTAATGGTTAAATACTCTGACACAAATAATTAATTCATGGTAAAAACCTAAAGATAATAATATATAGTATATCATGTTTTATGACTGAAAAGTAGATCAAATTGTGGTAAATTAATACCTAAAGTTATTATAGATTTATTTTTTTTAAATGTAAATATTATACTATATACAGAACAATTAAGTTTACCTATATTTTGCTTTTTTTTAAATTTTTTTTGTATTGTTTGTAACTTTGTAAGTAATTTATTATTTCATTTTTCAGATTACTGACTTAACCTTTGCATATATTGTGGAAGAAATGAGGCCATTAGTGACTTGCGAAAAACCAGCATTCAAACGCCTCATAAAAGGATTATGCGGCCTTGGCCTTGGCCTTACCAGATCGTAGAGTCATGTCTAATGAGTTAAATAATAAGTACACATCATACATAACCATGTTAACTGATTTAATAGCTAAACAAAATTTTATATGTACAACGGCTGATATTTGGTCTTGCAATAACAAAAGTTATTTGGGTATGACTGGTCATTTTATTGATGAGCATACCTACATTAGACATTCATACATTCTTGGTTGTAGAAGGATTAAAGGAAGTCATACATTTTTAAATATAACAGAGATAATGAATGAAATAACTCATACATATAATATCCAGAACTCTAAAATATCACATACCGTAACAGATAACGCTAGCAATTTTGGCAAGGCATTCAGAACATACTCTTTAAAATCTATTGGTGTGGAGTTTTCAAACATTGGTAATGATAACTGGTTTGCTGATGAATCTATATGTGATGATCCTAATACTGGGGTAGAAATTGATAATTCTAGTACAGATTTTGATACTGTAGATTTCTCCACATTGTTTTTGAATTCTGAAGATATGGAAAGTGATGAAATATGCTTACCAGATCATATAACATGTTCTGCACATACTCTTAGCTTGATTGCAACTGTTGATGTAGACAAAATTTCTGATCAGTCTTATAAATTAACTTCTAAAAATGCTTTTAATAAATTACGTAGTTTTTGGAATCTTTTAAGTCATAGTACAGTGGCCTCAGACAAGGTATATGATATCTGCGATTGCAAATTTCCTATACCTATTGTAACTAGGTGGAATTCCTCATTTGACGCTGTAAAAAAAATAATTGCACATAAAGAAACAGTAAAATCTTTATTTACTGAATTGAAACTTGAACAACTAACAAAAAAAAATTGGGTATTTTTAGAAGAATACTGTGCAGTTATGGAACCGCTTGCCATTGCACTTGACAAATTACAAGCTGAAAAATCTTGTTTTCTAGGATATGTCGCACCTACTATAATATCGTTAAGACTTTTATTAATTCAACAGACAAATTTAATATATTGCAGACATTTAGCGTTATCAATTATTAAAAGCCTAGAAAAAAGATTTTATTTTATATTTGATTTAGAAAACATAAAAGGTAAGCCATATATCATTGCTTCAATATCTCATCCTAGGTTTAAACTTTCATGGATACCTGGTCGATATTTAACTTTCTGTAAAAATTTATTTTTGTCTGAATGCAATTTCATAAACTCATTAACCAATTCAGATTCTAATTCCGTTGAAAATGATTCTGCTGGTAGTGATGAAGAATTTTATGGTATTTTAACACAAAGTAAATATTCACTTGATCGTTCGGCTTCTGATAATGTACACTGTGTACAGTTAAATTTAAATAGTACTAATGAAGTAACTGTACAAGCACTATCTTATTTAGATTCTAAAAATAAAGACCTTGACATGTTAAACACATTCCCAGTTGTCAAAAAGGTCTTTTTTAAATATAATACAACTCTCCCGTCTTCAGCACCAGTAGAAAGGCTATTTAGTAGTGGATCTCAAATCTTAACCCCGAGAAGAAACAGGCTTCAGGATAAGACTTTTGAAATGTTATTGTGTTGTAGGTGCTTAATGCTTAATGAAAGAATTTAATAATTGTTAACAATGTTAATATGTAAAATATATCATGATTTTTTTTATATTTCATGAAGTTTATGTTTTTTTTTTCCAATATTTTACTATCATATGTATTAACTATATAGTATTATTTCAATTGTAATGTTATGTTTTAAAAAATTATAATATAACTACAAAGATAATGTACTTAATTAAAACTAATTACTTATTAGGTAATTATTACTTATTTCCCATTCATAAATGTACAGTGTTTTTTTCATTTTATACTGAAGGTACAATGTTTTTTTTTCAATATTTTATTATGATGTATATTTACTATTTTATATATTTTAGAATATAATTATGTGTTAACCATTATTTGTATAACAAATTAAATTTTTATGTTTAATAATTAATTACTATTATTTTAAAATATATTAATGAATTGTTTTATAAAATTATAATAAACCTAGGTACAAAGAATGTATTTTTTTTAAAACTAAGTACTTATTATTTATTACTTATTTTCTATACATAAATGTACACAATGGTCAATGGCAGATCTAGGATTTTTTTTTTGGAGGGGGACGGGTATATTAAAATAATTTTATCTTTTTTTTTATCCAGATAAATAGTGTTTTATCTTTTATCTTTATCTAGATAATTTAGATTTTAACTATCTTCTATCTTTATCTAGATAAATTGTATCCAATTATCTTTTATCTTTATCTAGATAAATTTTTAGTTATCTTTGCGCAACACTGGATAGGATGGAACTTGATACTAAATTGAAGAGTAAGAATTAAGAAGAGAAGAAACAAAATTAACGCCAGCAGTTAATCGACGGGTAGACAGTGTTTGGATATCTAACGATTGGTGAACAAGCGAATAGTCGTGTGCAGGGTGGTCAATTTTCAATAAGAAAGCTGCATAGGAAAGGAACTTATTTTGGACCCTTTCCAATCTTAGTTGGTCTTTGGCTAGGTAGGTATGCCAAACTTCAACACCAAACTCTAACTTAGAGCGTACCAGACAAAAATAAAGTGAGCGGATATCATTGAATTCAAATTTAACACAATCCATTAGAGTGACCAACTTGAAACCTACTGTACAGCTGAGCGACACCCACTTGCCCACCTTTTTTTTAGTTTTTTTTTTCTATGGATGTTAATAAAATTGTATTTATAGGGTAAAAAGGCTTGAAAATTTAATGCAATTTAATATATTTTTACAATGACAGTTGAAAAATATTAAAAATACATAGTCACAATTTTTTCAAACTATTTTTTGAGATTTTTTCAAACTGTCATTGTAAAAATATTAAAAATACATAGTCACAATTTTTTTATAAGAATTAAAAGTTCAAATTTTGATAAAATACTTAATAATCACGAAAATGTGCAAATTATTTTGATTTATAGAAATTCATAAAAATGTTTCTTTTTAAATCTAAGATTCTTCGAAAGTTTGTCTACCTTTATCAAAATAAAATATCTACAAGAAAATTAAATTTTTATGAGCGTTTGAAGTTCATATTTTTAGAACATATACTCATGTAGCGATTTTCTTATTTTATTGTAATTCAAAAACGAATGACTATAAATAAATGAAAATTTGACTGACTGTTTATATTTTCATTTTTTATACAGCATAATATTTTGATTTGTTTTGAGCTGTTATCGGACATTTTAAATTTTAAATTTATTCAGTTTTTTTTTTTATAAATGTCAATAAAATTTTATTTGTTGGGTCAAAAAATGTGAACAAATTAATACAAGGCTCCTATTATATATTTTTACAATGGTAGTTGAATACGTAAATATCGTAAATACTCTATTGATACACTTATATGTACCTATTTATTTTGTGATTTTATAAAATAAAAAGTAATTGTTTTACTATTTGATGTTTCTGCCTTTGAAACAATAACCTAGGAGCCTTCTATTAAATTTTCAAGCTTTTTTAACCAACAAATAAAATTTTTTGATAGTTATAGAAAAAAAACTAAAAAATATGGAAACTGAAAATGTCCGTAAACAGCTCAAAATAATTCAAAATATTTGGAAAATATTATGGTGTATAGAAAATGCTAATATAAACATTCAGTCGACATTTCATGTACCTACGGTCATTTGTTTTAGAGTTGCACCAAAAACCAAAATCAATTTTCTCAAAAACAGATTTTGCGTGAAAATTCCCGTTTTTACTTAATTTTTCTTTTGTTTTTCACGTCGCTTTTGAAAACTACTAGTAAATTTTTACTTTTGGCCCCCCAAAGTACCAACTAGATTCACTTTCCTATCAGAAAAGTTATTGTTGAAGAAAATCCAAGCACTTTTACTGTCCTAAAAGGTGATGACAAACACAAAAAAAACACATCATTGTAAAATCAATACATTCATCGCTTCGCTCAGAATCCATAACTATTATTAAAGACAAACGTAGCACGCTACTAGATATTTTCCAATTCGAAAAAACTCTATGAATTAAAAATATGTATTAATATTAATATCACTAATAAGTAACAATGACAACGAAAACGTTACACAAAATGTTTTTTGGTTTCGAGACAGAAAATAAAAATATGTGTACCTAGCCCAAAAACATATTAATAATTGTTACAGATTCGTTATCATCGTAGGTGTTATTTTTACATATTATGTCTAAAAAGTTAGCACGTCAAAATTAAAATTTTAGATGAAATTCGAAAAATAGATTCCAAACTCCAAAGTAGGTACTTACTAACTTCAAATATAATAATATCACTTTTGATAGATTAAATATAATATCGATAAATTACTATTATTATAATTAATTATTTTATATTTATGTATTATTATTATTTTATTGTCTGAATCCTTTTATTTTATAAGAAAGGTACTTAAAATTACAGGAGCACAAGTGCTAGATCGATTTTTTGTGGAATAACTAATTTGAAAACAATTACGTGATCACAAATATTATAATAATTATTATGTCATATTGTAACCATTTTATTAATATGATTATTTTATTTTAAATAAAAAGGATATTATAATCAGTATACTTCACACAATCTCACAAATCGTAATTTGTTACTTCACTTAGCACTTGTCAAAAAGGTATGTGGGTCACTGAAGCGGCGTATACGAGGGGGGACGTAGGGGGATCGATCCCCCCCATTGGCTTTGGATTTGATAATCTTCTATATTGTGTTTGAAATGAATTTGGAATCGATTCAAAATATATTCATCGTTCCTTATTGTTAAATATTTAGTACCTAAGTGAAAAGTTTTGAGAGGGTGGGGGATTTTCCAGTTTGACGTTTTATTTTTTTGATCTCCCCTCCCCCTTTCATAAATCATGTCTACGCCACTGGGTCACAATAAAAAGTTAAGAACTCTCGTACAATCCGATATTTAGTATTGACCTGTTTAATTTCTACACTCCGTGCAAAGTCATGCGCCTTGTTTTTCACGATCCGGTTCTTAACATGCATTTGTGAGAATGTAGTAGCCGATTAATAACATACCTATTTCTATTGTAGGGCCGCTTATGATTTTGTTCGACGTAAATTCTAAAATTATATTAATTAGGCGTCGGTTGCTAGGGGATACCTTACACAAAATCCGATTGTGGAAAAAAGTTGTTTTCAGATTTTGGGAGTACAATTTTTTGTTGGTTGCTATGGTCAGAAAAATAACTAATTTGTATCCTGCTAAAAAACTTATATACATTTGAAAAAAAACATTTTTAGGGCATTAATGCATTCACTTTAAGGGCATTTTTCAGGTTTTTATAGGGAATTACATTGCCAGCCCTAATTGTAACCAATACTATAACAGATATATGATAAGTAGTGATAACTGGTTTAAGATTATAGGTACGAAACATTTATAATTTTTAAGTTGTTAATAAAGAGATGGTTATTGAACAATATGAACTAATTTTATAAAATAAACTATAAACTATATCATTTAGTATATTTTTAATTATTATTAGTTCTATTCATTTATTATTATATTTACATTGTTTATAATATGCTTTAGAGACTCTCGTCTATCAAAACAAGGATTTTATCCTTAGTGATAGACGATGCATTGTAATATTAATAAACTTAATTAAGCTTCAGTTCAGTGGTCGTTAAATAAAATATTATGTATTATTGTACGCTTCGGGTTTCGGCGATAAGAATAGGTTTTATCTGAGTTCAAATGTATTAATAATTGTAGTCATAAACTCATAAATCACAACTGAAACCGTTTGAGTTTGAGATTTTTTTGCATCCGTTTCACGGCGCGTATTCATATTTAATTTCACAGTAGTCTTTTAACTTAATAAGTTGCATTTTTTAAGATTAACGTGTTAACTTTATTTTTATTAACTAAGTTAATTTTCGTCTAAAGAATAATGCAAATTTTTGAATGAGGTTTTTACTTTGATGTATCATTTTAAATTTCCCCAACAATTTTCTTGAGCGTAAAGAAAAACTATCTAATAAACCATATTAATATGTGGCTGGAATTTTTTATTTTTGCAAATAAGCAAATTTTAACTCTACCCACAATAAGTTAGGTTACTTTTTTTTCAAAGTTAACTTTTAACTTAACGAGTTAGCGAAAAAAATACGAGTAACTTTTAACTTAAGTTAACTTTACGAGCTAAAAAAAATCGATAACTTACCCAGCTGCAGCCTTGCAATTTTAGTCCCTGTTTGGGCTGTTTGGTACTAAAATGATGTAACTTGTGAAGGATTTCACACACCCTACTATGTATAGTCATAAATCGTTTAAATAAATTATAATATGCGTTTAACTTCCAAATATTTATTTAAAATACTTTTTTTCTTACTTTTTCATAAATAATTATAATGCAAATATTAACAATAGTAGGTATTTATATCAGTCTAATGTAGCTAACTCATTTCTAGCCATATTTTCTATAACTTCTTCAACAGATACTTCTATGTCACGGTGAATGTTCAGTAATGTTAACCCATTAAGTTGATTTTCACTTACTGTATTCTTCAGATATTATGTTTTCAATCGCCTCAGAGTCGAAAATGATCTTTCACTAGTTGCAGTAAAATAATATTTTTCTAACCAGCTTGGTAGTGGAACGATCATATAATCCAAGTACTTGGTAAAACAAATATTCTCTGTTTTTTTGTACATTTTTTACTTATCTTTTTTATTCACGTTTCTTGCATTTGTGATGAAATGTCTTGCACATGCTGGTATAGTTCCTAGTTTCCTACCACACTAAGTGTGAATCAATCGTGATATGACATAAGATTGTGAGTGTGCACTGTTTAAAATAAAGTGTATCTTAAACAGATAACCGACTTAAACCGTGGTAGTGTGTGGTTGTGTGAATATAACAGAATGCATTTCACCACGATCGAATGATTGTATATACCTAGGTTGTACATAAACAATAAACATTATGTTTTTGAAATTAATACGGCTGAGGGGGGAGGTGTTTTAACCCCCCTGGCTACGCCACTTAAGACTGCCCTAACTGCCCAATCATCATTAATTGTTGTACCTAATATTATACATTTATAAAGGCGATGACAAATGTACGTAAAAACAAATGTTACTTATTAAAATACTGAAATTTTCAAACAATTCAAACACTATCTACGGTTATTCGTTTTAGAATTACAACAAAATATCAAAAAACCGTTAATTTAACGGTGAAAATCAGGGGCGTCATTTCACCTTTTTTTTTTGTGGGGGGGGGGGGGGTCAAGTGGGGACAAAGTCTATAGAATATTTGTATCATTTATTGAATATGTCACTAATATTAGTTTGAAAATATCACAATAATTTTACTATTTTTGACAAACTATGTGTAGTTACTTTTAATGTATTTATTTTAAATTGTGGATACCAGTGTACAGTGGTATTTACACTTGTTAAATAATGTATGGTTATAAAACACCTTTATAATAAAATACCTAACCAAACTTAACATACACATTTTTTCTCCCTGCATACTCAAAATATTTAGTATAGCTAGCTTAATAAAACCCGAAATTTATATTATGGGTACCCTTCTTCACAATATTTGTGTTACAATTTTATCAATTATAAAACACTTAGGTATATCGGACGCTTATATTTATTCTTGGCAGGCCAAAGAAGGTGTTTTAAAAAAAAATTAGTGCAAATGTAGACCTTGCACCAAAAAAAAAATTTTAACATTAAATTCATACAAAAAATAATCGTTCTTCTATGTATTTTTAATATTTTTGAACTTCCATTCATGGAATCTATAAGGAACCTTGAATCAAATTTTATCAATAAATATTTAATTTTTGCTATAATAAAAATATTATAATTATGTTCTTTTCTCACATTGCCATTGTTTTATATCATTTTGGGGACACGTAGGAAACGACAATAGTGACAACTTGTAGCCATTTTGACACTGGGTTTAGGTTTGTGATTAGCCAATTTTTTATTTGAGCACCTTTAGGTTTCTACCGTGCCTGATCTAAGGGGATGGAGCACTCTTTCTCTAGACAGAGGACCAAACCCATGAATTTGTTGTCTCCGTCTTAGCAAACGTATGCTATAGCAAATTTTAATTTACTAGTTTCAATAGTGTGCTGTTAGTTTTGATATTAGAGTGAAATAACTTATTATTAAACTTTTGGTTAAGTAATAACAATCTACGATGCTTAGGCACAGATAATGTCTATAGATATGTCACAGATAATGATATTATTTTACCTAAGAGTTTTATAATAGGTCAAACCATTCTAATATCAAAACTAACAACACACTATTGAAACTAGTGAATGGAAATTTTCTATGTCGTACGTGTGTAAGACGGATACAACAAATGCATGGGTAGTGTCCTCTTAAACTTCATAAAAATAATTAATAAATAAAAATAGGTACAAAATAAATTACAAAAACAATTCAAAGAAAGAGACTTTCTGTATTACATCAAAAAAAAAATAATAATAATAAATAAATAACAAATTAGAAAAAAAGTTGAAAATAGTGTTGAGGAAAGAAAAATGAACAGCTCTTAAATTAATTTGTACATATTTAAATACATAATAATTTTGATCAGCATATTATTTTATTAATAAAGTTATAATAATCTATTATACATCATAAATCACAAACCTTTATCTTAATACATAAAATTAGATATTAGTACATCTGTCTATTTGTCTGTACCTACTCTGTAATCAATAAACTCATAAACTATTAGACAGTTTTCAACAAAAACTTTATGAATAGATTTCCTTGAAACTTGGAGCGTGTTTATAGCTTATTTTTTTAACCACTGTATGTAACTAAAGGCTAGCTCAAATAAGAAATTTTTTTTAGCTGAAAAAAGTTCATATTTTATTTTTTTTTTATATAGGATTGTTATTGGTTACCCATAGTACAAAACATAATAATACAAATGTTGGTATGTGCGACGCCTGGTGGGAAAGCTATATAGTATATATACAGTAAAACTTTGGTTTAATAAAATATGTACCAAACCAAATTAGAACCAAATTTATTTTATTCAATTTAACAAAATTCTCTATATTACAAATATTTTTTGTTGTCCGTGAGACTTTGTAACATGTGACTTTGTCACTGTATACAAATAAATAATTAAAATCAGATCTCTTAATTTTATAATATTTTTATCTCTGTTTCTACTTATAAAGGCAGTTGGTTCTAAATATGGTCAAATAGTTCCTTTTGATACCAAACCAATAACGTCTTCTAATCATATTCAAAAATTTAACCAAGAAATAGGTTAATAGTCTGTGAAGATACAGAAAGTATCAATTCATATTTTTAAAATTTATTTTTAAGATACTTTATTTTACATTATTATGTGCAACATAGGTAGATTTGACTGGAAATCAATTGCAGGATACCATAGTATAATATATACCTTTTGTGTTTTTAACAGTGAACATTTGAAGTGTTTAAAGACTCATCTGATTCACAAAAATGTACACAATTTTAGTCCAGAAATTTGTAAATGTATACCAAAGGAATATAGATTCTGAAGCAGAAATATTAAAACATATCAACAATAAATATAGTGATGTGCGTATTTTCGATTTGAAAGATACTAATTTTACCAAAGAAAACCAAACACATCTATTGTTCTTGTTTTTTAAGAGTTAAACAGAAGACCCGGTTATACGAAAAATTTGGTTTTATACATTACAATCATCTGTTGTGCCATACGTACTTTACGAAAGATAACCAAAATTGGTTTTTCCAAGGATGTTTTTAAAAAAAAATATATAAATATTTGTAAGAAAATGTATACCTATGCTATATTCCTACTAATTATAACAGTAATATAATATGTAACAAATGGCACCATTTAAATAAACAAAAATTATAATTATTTTTTCTGAGTTGAAAAAAAAAATCATGTGTGCTCTATACCTTTTAGCTAAATTTAGTGGTTGAAAATATAGTCTATAAACACCCTCCAAGTCTCAAGGAATCTATTAATATCACTTTTATTGAAAACAGCTAATCTTAAGAACTTTTATTTATCTTCTAATAATAACAGATAATAACGTTCATTTGTATCTATACAGTGTAACAGGAAGATCTGACAAAAAAAAAATGATGCAAGGTACTAAAAACATATGGCAATAATTTTGAACATTATGTGTTTAATAAATTATTTAAGAAATATACTTATGTCAGGAAATTCCCAAAAATAATATTTTGAAAAAAATTATTATGTTCTAAATTAATTTACTCAACAAAATATAAATATTTAAAAAAAAAACTACTTGACTTGGATCAATATTTTTACCATCAAAATTGTTCTGATAATCAGATTTTAAAATTGACTATTTTGAATTTTTTATATTATACGTGTAATGCAAGTGACTAAATTTTATGTAAAAAAAACTTAAAAATTTTAATTAGAACAAAAATTATTTCATCTTTTAGGTCTTCCTGTTACATGGTGTATAGACAAATGAATAATTATAAGCAATGTTGTTTAAAGAAACGGGACTTAAATGATATTTGTCTAGCACACTAGTATTCTTAATCTAATACAATTAAATATTCTGCAACTAGATAATTGATTAATGTAGCAATTATTTATTTATTATTGCTTCACAAACAATATTAATAATTTAATTTAAGTATATCATTAAAAGCACACCAATTTTTTTTTAAATCAATTAAATAAAATCAGGGCTGTCACTACTTAACAAAATTGTAACTCTATTTCAGGATGAACAATTTAATAAAAAATTCAAAAATAGCAAATAATAGATTTGTTTTAATATCAATTTATAAATTATTTATTATTATTAAATTATATTATCAACATTTTCATAGAAAAGACAAAAATAGGAATTCTAGTGGTAGTCTATAATAGCAACAACCCTGGATACAGCAGTTTTTTTTTTTATTATTATCAAAATAATTAACATATTCTTATAATTTTAAAAATATTTAAATAGACAAATTTTATTTCACAATCAAATAGGTTTTTCTGAGTTTAAAATATTTATAATCTTAAATTTAAAATTGTGATGTTATATTTGATTCTGAAGTTACTCCAAATAGTTATAGGTATATATTATATATATCAAAACATATTAACTATCAAAATTGTTATTAATAAATTTACATAATTAATACAATTTATAACAAAACATGGGTGTTAATATTTATGATTACATTTATAAAAAATAATAAAAGTCAGTGTAAATATCACAAGAAAAGTATCTATATCTTGATTTTACATACTCAATAGTTATAAAGTATTGAATACAAGATAAAAGGAAAAATGTAAACATGCATTTAAATTTAAAAAAACAAGATTGATCATTTCACTCTATGTAATTGAATAATATAAATACAACTGTTTGAAACAACTAAATTCTATTTTATTTTTAATAAAACTTAGATATGACAATAAAAATAAAAATATGAAACATGCTTAAATGTCCATAATATTTTTTTTTGATTATATAGGCTTGGTCACTTGGTTTGTTTTCTCTACATTTGACAAAAAAACATAATAGGTACCTAATATTTTGTTCAAGTATTATCCAACATAAATGCATGATTCTAATTTAGCATTATTAAATTATATAATATTAAAATAAATAATTACATTTTTATGGGAAATGTAAACAATTTCACAACTTATGGCCAATTGTATTTGAATATGTTTGAAGACAAATATAACATAATTATGCTATAAAAAGAATAATTGTATCTTTTATCTAGTAGTTAAGTCTTGGATCTTAAAATACATAATGAAATAAAAAATGATCTGTTTATTTTAATTATATAATATTATATATTAAAAAGAAATTTAGTTTTTAAAAACCTCTCAATGACAATTTTGAGTATACCTACAAAACATAGCTTTAATAACAATAAATTAACAATATTTTGGATACGCTGTAATTATGGGTGTTTTTAACATCCATTATAACAAATAAAATATAATTCGTCTTTGAATTATATTAAAACAGATTTTAAATTATACAAATATTAAATCTGAATATTGTATTGATTTCTATTAAAACTTAAAATAAAATCTATACCTAATGTAGTTGACTTCTATAGCTAAAATATATAATATCACATAAGATACAAAATGTTTTAACTTTTAATTAATGAATATGGTTAAATTTATTGAGTTTTTAATATAAATAAAAATAAACTTAACCGAAGCAGTCACAAATTATTACACAAATTGAATTACATATTTTAAGAGTCTAAATGTTTACTACACCATTGACAATTCTGGTACATAAATTGGATGAGATATATTTATAATTTTACCAATAATTAATTAGGTACTCTAATAGTTAAGTTAAATTAAATTAACGATGACTAATATTCCTAAATAAAACTATTTACGATATATTAGGCAAAAAATAATATTAAATTTTCTCAACAAAGCTTGATGGAAACAAACCACTTTTACCAGTTCTCAATAATGTTCCTCTATACCATCCATCTTGTCTAATCTTATGTACATATAAAATATCTCCTACTCGGAGTTCTAGTTCATACTCACTATTTGGTGGATATGCAACTATACATCTGCACCTAAAAATGAATTTCATTATAGTTAAATTGTTAATGTGTCAGGTGGTCATAATATTGTAGATTACAAAGGTGGGCAAGTGGGTACGTCACTGCTGTAACAGTAGGTGTAGAGTGGTTCACAGTAATGGATGTATTAAATTTTAATTCAATGATTTATTATTGTACACAAAAAAAAATTCTTAACTGAGATGATGGTCTGTATCAACAAGTATATTACATGATATGTTTTTGATAGTGCTATTGAAGTAACTTATTTAACTATTAGTATTACAGTAGGTTGATTTAGTTTTTGCAAAAATCATGTCCATTATTAAAATATTATTATATTATTATGTATAATTTCTATTAAATACCTAATATTATTGTTATTATATTTTGAGTCAGTACCAACTTGCAGTTGAACCGTCTGATAAGGTTCACAGTATAAATAGGTAATAACTTAAAATTAATTTAAATATTTTAAAAATGTCATTGCATAAATTAAGATTTAAAAGGTTAGCAAGTAGGCACCGCTCATAGAAATTAGAACTTTAAATGCTCATTAAAAATTTAATATTGCTTTCTGGTAGTTTGTTAAAATATAACGATTTATGAGGAATCTTGTATTCAATTTTTGAATCTTAGATTTAAAAAGAAACATCTTCTGAATTTCTAACACAAAATAGTTTGCAAATTTTTGTAAATTTTAAGAAAATGCCACCTTTAGACGCTCATAAATAATGCTCAACTTTTTTTTTTAATTACACTAATAATAAATTATGAAAACCTTGATTAAACATTCAAGTTTTTCAAACAAGCAAAAAATTATTTGTAAACAATAGTTAAAAATTTCTCATGCCTATAAATAACGCAGAGTCAAAATATTTTGAACATTTGATCTTGTATGGAAAATATTTATAAAGATATTTTGTGAAAATTTAGAGTATCTACGACTATCTGCTTTTGAATTACTGATAACAAAAAAACAAAATCAATTTTGTTGAAAACTGATATTTGCGTAATAATTTACGTTTTTAATCTTAATTTTTTTTTCTTTTTAAAACAAAAACACATCATGGTAAAATCAATACATTATACATTCATTGCGCCTCTCAAAATCTAAAATAAGTTATATATAACGTTTACAATTATTGTAGTATGAATGTTATCAGTGTTCATACATACTAATATGTCTATATAATAATTAGAGGCAGACTGAACAATCTTGGTCAGTTTAAAATTATAAGCAAATCTCTTACCTTATAGTTTAGCTGTTTAGTCAGTAAGAGAACATGAACTTAATGGGTAATGTGTTAGAACTGTCAAACCAATTTAGCCTTATTAATATTATTTTTTAGATCCCTAACTAGCGGCAGATTGTCCCACTTGGATACCCGGGAAATTCCCTGTGGGCCGAACCTCGTATTAAAACTCTGAGCCAATGTACTTGGATTACAAATTATTTGATTATATTTAACTGCATGTCTACCTTGTTTGTTGTTGTTTACTTGTATCACGATTTTCACTGATTTTGAATGTGATTTTGGCTGCACCAAAAATTATTGATGAGTTTTATACTTATTTTAAACCATCAACATCCCAATCGGAAATTTATGTCTTACGCTGACACTCACAAAGGGTGCAGTAATTCGCCTGTACTGGCTACCCAATAGTTGGCTAGCCCTTACGGACACAGTACTGGCCAAAATTGTATCTAGTACTACATTAGTACAGGAAAACTAGTACTGGCATACTTCGGATGCGGAATGAATAGTGAATAAGTACCAGCCAGTGTATCTTAAAGTTTTGCCAAGCGTTGGCTGAATACTGGCTCGATAACATAATTATATAATTATTAATTAATCTGTGCACCTCACAGATTAAATATATAATACTACTATGGCACTTCATTATTAATAAAATAATATTCAGAGCAGGTGTTACAGCCACATATGTTGTCATTCGTTCTACAAACGTAGAACATAATATATTAGAAAATAATTTAATACAATTTGTTTTAATATTTTATATTCTGAGCGGAGCAATGTATCATAAATGTATTGATTTTGTAATGACGTGTTTAAAAAAAAAATGTGACTGTCACCCCTTTTTGAGGTATTAAAAATGCTTTGATTTTCTTTTTTAACATCTTTTGTGGTAAGAAAGTGAATCTAGTTGGTAATTTGGGTGATCATAAACAAAATTTACGTACTCACATATTAAACGTAGGTATATTTAATTAAATTAAATTATAAATAAGAAAATTCCTAAAAAAAAATTGTTTATGGAAAATTATTGTTAATTAGGTACAATAGGTACATATATATTATAATATTTTGGGTGGGCCTTGTCACACAGCAATTTCCCGAGCCGAAATGTTTAGCCAATCCGTTGCTGTCCCTAACAAATACGGAACTATTGGATCATCTAAATTAAGTATCCCATATAATTTTCTGCCCCTTGATAATAAAATTACAAAATGTTTAACTTTCAAGTTTAAATACTAGATCTGAACCCTATTTTCATTATTATACAATACTTCATATTAAACTTACATATTTTGCTGAGTACGTGAACTTTGCTTAAGTTTTCGATCTTGTGGTTTAATGTCTACCGAAACACCATTATTTGTATCTAAACTATGCGATTTACGATGATGTATTAAAACCGATGATCCATTTGGTTGTTGTTCACTAAAATGAAATAAGATTTTATTATAAAAATTATAGAAGTTAAAAGGCTTCATCGACTAATATAGCACCTCACAATCAAAAACTACCAGTTCAACCTTCCACTTAAGATATTGTTAAAATTAGGATACCTAAATATATTTTTTTGTACATTTGTGTATACAAAGCCAAAGTAAAGTTAAACACATATTGTCTATGTAATAAAAACTAAAATATAATTAAAATACCACCACCTCTTGAACGGTTAATATTTTATACCATTTAAGTTAATATTGTCTTTTTATAAACATTGAATCTTCCATAAAAAAAATGCATTTACACAGAATCATTTTTTCTATGTTTTTAAGTAATTTTAGAGTAAAATCACCCGTTACAAAAAAGATAGAGAGTAATATTTTTGAAGGAATGACATATTAATTTGTCTAAATATTATTTCAAAACAATTTAAACATAATTAAAATTTATAAAATTTTTATGTTTATTTTGAAAATCGAATAACAATAAAATATAACATCAATATGAAAAAATGATTCTGCGTTAATGTGTTTTGTCTATGTTGTGCGTGAGCCAGAAGGAAAACAATAGTGCGCTGACATCATCTTAATTAATTTTTTGTTTTTCCCAGAGCTTTTAAAAACAACACTTTGACCTCACGAATGTACCAACTACATTCGTTTTATCAACAGAAAAGATATTTAAGTTGAAAATTGATGCATTATTTCATATACTAATCGTGTACAAACAAAAAAAAAGTTAAACATATCATTGTAAAATCAATATATTCATCAGAATCTAAGTGTTCGAATATGTATTTGAGAAATGTCTTTTTGGGCTCCTCAATAAACGCTTTTATAGGCCACTTATGAACTTGGAAAGAGCGCTGGACTCATTGTTTTAATTGTTTAATAATTTTAATTAATTTATAATATCCAAAGACTGCTACTAAAACAGCAATGAAAATTTTAAACACAAAATATATAAAATAAAATTTTCTATTTATTACCTGATATGGATATAACCTGGTTATTTTATTTTATTATGTTTGAATTTCAATAATTAAGGTATTAATCATCATTTATCATTCTTTTTTAGATTTTTCACATATTTCCCATCCAAAAATGTACAAGATTGAAACATGTTTTGGTATATTCTTATATAATTATTTCAAATGTTTAAATAATACAAAGTTTGCCGGGTCAGCTAGTTATCATATATAAATATATTTACTAAGACTTAAAATATTTCCAAAAGCAAGACAAATAACATTTGTTTTAACTTTGAATATTTGTAATAAAATAATATGAAAAGTACATGCAAAATTTAAAGCACTCACATTCACAAACATAAAAAAAAATGTTATAAAACTTTAATTCTATTTTATGCAAATGGTATGGAACACTATTGGAAATTCAAACAAACATAACTTCCCTTATTAGGACCTTTAAACTCCATTCCGTTAATACTAAGGCTATTTAAAAGTAATACGATACTTTTAACTTATATCAATAACCTACTGCTTTTTTTTTTTTTTTTTTTTAGTCATCTCACCTTTTGAAATTATGATTTCCTCTGACTTTTAATGGTAGCTGCTCAGGAATCCTTTGTATGGCATCTACGTTCAGTAATTTTGATGGACAAGAATCGGATCTTTAATGAATCGTGCAAAAGCAATAAACAAAAAATAAACACAAATAATTGCAACATGATACAACAAAAAAGCGTGAATGGCGGCCAAACACAAAAATACTTTCAAATAACATCATTATCTACTTACCTAGTGTGAACTGGTTGAGGTGGTGCAACTATAGTGTTGGTAGAAGTATTATCATCAAATACTGGATTATCCATTGAATAAACAGGGGGAGGAGATTTTCTAATTTTTATGTTAGAAAAACTACGCATCACTGAATTTGTAAGAAAGCATTTTTTCTTTCCACGTTTTTGAGCCAACTATAATAATAAAATTGTACTTATTTTAATGTTTAGTTCATTAAAAAAAAATGGGCATCTTATTAATATATTACATTTTCTGGGCTCAAGGAATGTGATGGTGATGCAGTAGTAGAAGGAGAAACAGCGCCAGCGACAGTATTAACCACACATGCAGCAACTGAATCTTTGTCAGATACTGCTGGTGTAGGTTTAGTTGAATTTGGCAAACCTATTGAAGGAAAATAAACATTCAGATTAAAATCAACCGAACAACTAAATTTTTTTATTTTATAATACCTGTATTACAACACATAGATTTTATGTTGTGCGTAGGTGCTGATCGAACTCGAGAGGATGTTGATGGCATTTCAGACAACCAACTTGATACACGACTATGTACAGAAGGACTACTGCTACGAGGTGGTAGTTCAGGAGGTGGATATAAAGGTAAATTTTCGTCTATATCACTTTGAAAACTACAATCTATAAAAATATATTATTTACATAAATATTATGTACAAATTATAGGTATGCAAGTAATATTTCTTAATTGCCAGATAAAAAATATAGACTGATGATAAACAATCATATAAAATAAAACTTTTAATAACTAAGAATTCATTCTAAAATTGAAATTGTTTTATTTATAAATAATAAAATCAGCATTAGTATTTATTAGTAAATGTGATTACAATATTATTAGTTTAATTTTACTAACTTAAAATATTTTTTATTATTATCGCTACTAAATATGATGAAATCTTGGATCAATTAGTTAACATAAATTGCAGTTAATAATTATTTATTTATTTATAGGGATCGGATTTGAAGGCAAATTTAACTGAATGTTTATAATTTCATTTTCTATAGACTATACAATTTTGAAAATATTTTGACTTCTTTTGAGCTGTTTGCGGACATTTTTAGTCTTCAATTTTATTAATTTTTTTTCTATAATTGTCAATAAATATTTATTTGTTGGGTAAAAAGCGAAAAAATTGAATACAAGGCTCCTGATATATTGTGACTATTTTGGTTAAAAAATATATTAAAAATACATAGGCACTATTTTAGATTCTGAACGTATCAAGGGATCTAGTGGTTTTACAATGTTTTTTTTTTTTCATCCTGTATACAAAATTCTTACCAGAAGGAGTGTTTTGATTTAAACATATAGTATCGTATTTTTTAGAAAATTGGATCAAGATGGTACTTTTGAGAGGTCATTTTTAGATTTTCTCAAAAGTTATTTAATGCCACAGGAAAAACCACCAACAAATTACAAATAACTGCTAAAAATAGAAAAATTTTAATTTCTAACGCTTTGTTTATTACCATAGAAACGATTAAAAATAAAAATAAAAATAACAATTTTAGGTATTTTGTTGTAATTTATAATATTAATTCAACTTACAGGCCTTAATAAAATAGAATAACAATATAAAATTTCTAGACTGACAAGCTCCACTCAGAATTGTTTTTTCATATACAATGATATGATATCATTGAATTCAAATTTAACACATCTATTACAGTGACCCACTTGTAACCTACTGGCTACTGTACAGCAGTCAGCAGAGCAACACCTACTTGCCCACCTTTTTTTCATTGATATATTTCCTTCAAATTCAATCCCTATTTATTTATATTGATTTGATAATTCTTTTTATAAATTAAATTAATTTTTTAGTTTACAAAGAGCGAAGGTATGTTCTATAAATTAAAGTACAGTTCAATAAAAATAAACTTACCATTTAATTGACCATTAAATGACAAATTATCATCTTTTTGTTCTTGAACTGAAGATGAATTATTGCTAGATTTTCCAAGTAGACGAACAGATATTCTAATAATAATTTATCAATAGTTAAAATTAATCTTTTTTTTTAAAAAATATTAATATTTTTATATTACTTTGCAGGTGTTACATAGTTTCCAGGAAATACACCAGAACAATTAGTTTTTAATGATGTTCCTTTATACCAGCCATCCTTGCAGCATTCGGTAACCATATATAACTGTCCACGTTTTAACTCAAGTTCATCGGCTTTTTGAGGTTTATAAGGGTATAATGAGACATGCCTAAAAACAAAGAAAAATTTGATGTACACACAAAATATACACTAATATTACAACATGTAGAATCGTTATTTCAAGTTTTTGTGAGATCAAAATTAGTTTTTAAAATAGAACAAAAAATATTTAACAAAAATATTCAATGAACATGAAAAGTCTAAAACCGGAGTAGTTTTAAAGTATAGTTTTCAAGCTGTGACTAGTCGTTGTAACTTGCTGCAGTGACTGCTCTGCTATGAAACTGTCATATAATTATTGTGGCCAACTACTGAATTAGTCCACTAGCATTATGTTGTCATTGCAACTAGCCGCAACTGTCAGTTGTAGCTCAGAAACCGTAACCAAAAAGGTAATTCTGATGCACACTGCTGTCGATTCGAATCTGGTTATGGGTAGTTATAGGTTTTTATCAGAGCAGTGTAAGAGGCCTCTACCCATGCATTTGTTGTCTTCGTCTTAGACATGTACGACATACTAAATTTCCATTGACTAGTTTCAATAGTTTTAATAATAGAGTGAATTGACCTATTATCAATTGGGTTAAACATTCGGGTAAGAACATTATTGACATTATTTTCAAGATTTGAGCATTTTTTGATTTTTAATATTTTACATACATTTTGCATGAAAATTAAAATATTGAAAATTCGCTGATGGGTCTATATTATATTACATTTGCTGTTTTGGCTTTTTGCAAGATACTATTTTTGCTTTCTATCGCTCATTGTTGTGTCCGCAATCTAGAGTAGGCATTGCCTACCTGATATGCTGTTGCATATTATACATAATCTAATTTGTATTATCATATTTTGAAAAATTGGAAAATAAATGCAAATTTCCTGCGCGTGAGGGTAATAAGTAGGGCCCGGCACTTGATGCATTTGCATCTTTTTTTTTAATGCTTACATTCGAGGCTCGTCTTTACAGAAATTTGATTCATGGAATATAGAGTTTAATGGTTAGGTTAGGGAATTTTATGCTTTACGGTCATTATTTAGTGTTTTTAGTGCATTTTATTAATTTTTGTACTTTTTTATATATATTTGCATTTTTCTTGTTGAAAGTTACATTTTATTGTAAAACATTTAGTTTCCATTAGCTTGACATTTATTATCTTTATCATTTGTTGTCGTGATCTACAATTATTTGATAAAATTTGATAAACTACGGATACTGAAGGGCGCTATGTAGCGAATGTTGTTGTGGGAACTCTAGAGTTGAATGGCTGCGGGAAACATCTCCTAATAAATACAGAAGCCCTAGAAAAAATAAATTATTGTACAATTTCAAAACTGTTTGATAGATCTCTTCAAATTATTTGGCCAAATGGTATTAAACATGATCATGTACTGCTTTTATTGAGTGATGCGGCCCCTTATATGGTCAAAGCAGGTAAAGCCATTAAGGTATTTTATTCGAAGATGGAACATGTAACATGCTTGGCTCATGCCTTACATAGGGTGTCGGAAGAAATTAGAAAAAATTTCTGCAAAATTTAGCACGAAACATAGTTGGGCGCGAAATTCAACATAAATTTAAAACTGTTTTAGAAAAAAATAGTGGTTATAAAACAATGCAGATTATTTCAAAAATATTGGAAGGACAAGAAGTGACAAAAGAAGGATTGCCAGAAGATTTGAATACAGATGATATCATTTTTTTTAAGCATGCGCCAATCACATCTGTGGAAGTCAAAAGAAGATTTTTAACCTACAAAACTTTACTATCGGACAATCGCCGATCTTTTTATTTGAAAATATTAAACACACTTTAATCGTTCAGTGTAACACATTTATTATTTAACAGTATTAACAAAAATTCAATTTAAATTGTTTAAGTTATAAAAAAAGGTGGGTAAGTGGATGTTGCTCTGCTGTACAGTAGGTGACAAGTGGGTCACTGTAATGGATCGTGTTGAATTTGAATTCAATGATATAATATCATTGTATAAGAAAAACGATTCTAAGCGAAAACTGTCAGTAAGCCTATGATATTACCAAGTATATTTGATGATATTATTATGAATAAAGTAGTTTATATATAAATTATTTACGTGGAACCTTGTTTTAAATTTTCAATTATTATAGGTTTAAGAGTTGAACATTTTATACATTTTTAACTACAAAATAATTATTAAATTTTAAATTTGATAAATTTTGTCAAAATTTGAACTTTAAATGATTATAAAAAAAAACTGTGCCTATGTGTTTTAATATTTTTCAACTGCTATTGTAACATTATATCAGGAGCCTTGCATTAAATGTTCACGCTTTTTTACCCAACAAACTACTGACTATGTCCGTAAACAGCTCAAAAAGAGTCAAATTATTTTATAAATTTTATCGTGTATAAAAAATGCTAATATAAACATTCGGTGAAATTTTTAAGTATCTACAGTCATTCGTTTTTTAATTACAACAAAATAAGAAAATCGTTACATGAGAAATCGAGTGAATATCAAATGTTGTAAAAATATGAATTTCAAACGCTCATAAAAATTTAATTTAACTTTCTTATAGACATTTTTATTTTTGATAAACTTATGAGGAATCTTGTATTACATTTTCATCTCTTAGATTTAAAAAGAAAATTTTTTATGAATTTCTAACTCAAAATAATTTGCAAATTTTCGTCATTTTTATGTATTTTGTCAATATTTGAACTTTGAATGCTTATAAAAAAAAATTGTGACTATGGATTTTTAATTTTTTTCATCTGCCTTTGAAACAATAACCTAGGAGCCTTCTATTAAATTTTCAAGCTTTTTTAACCAACAAATAAAATTTTATTGATATTTATAGAAAAAAAATAAAAAAATAAACTGAAGCCGTACACAGCTCAAAATAAGTCAAGGAAAATGTTATGGTGTATAGAAAATGCTAATATAAACATTCAGTCAAAATTTCATGTACCTACGGTCATTTGTTTTAGAGTTGCACCAAAAACCAAAATCGATTTTCTCGAAAACAGATTTTGCATAAAAATTCCTGTTTTTCCTTAATTTTTATTTTGTTTTTCATGTCGCTTTTGAAAATTACTGGAAAATTTTTACTTTGGGCCCCCCAAAGTACCAACTAGATTCACTTTTCTATCAGAAAAGTTATTGTTGAAGAAAATCCAAGCATTTTTTCTGTTCTAAAAGGTGATGACAGACACAAAAATAAAAAATTTAAAAATTTAAAAAAACACACACATCATTATAAAATCAATACATTCATCGCTTTGCTCAGAATCTAAAACATATTTAATGTATAAAAATAAAATTAATAATTTATAAGTTTATAACTATTATGTAACATAATTATAATTTTGGAATTTTTGTGGTAATTTTTTGAAGTCATTTTTTGATGTTTATAAGTTATATTAACATTTTTTTTAGTGCATGTTTTAAAGATTTTTAGGTTATCAAGTTCCGGGCCCTAGTAATAAGAATTTAAGAATTTATATTTTAAAATACATAGTAATTTGAAGAAATGGCCCAACGGGAAAACTACCAAATTCCCAGTAGCCCAATCCACTCCTGCTCACAATTATTCATTATAGACTATATTTTATAATAATTATGATAGTTAAAAACTCACTTGGCTGGCAGTTGGATAGGTATTTTAGACCTTACATTCTGGGTAACTATTGGTTTGGAATGACTTCTAAGACTCCCATGACGATGAAGTTTAGAATCTTTCACTCCATTCACTGGCTACAAAAAAAAATATATATAATTATTATTTGTTACTTCAAGATAATATATATTTGTATTGGCTGCCTGTGTAAAAATTTGATTTTTTAAAAAAAAAAAAAAATATTTACGCTAATTATAATATGTAACCAATGGCAAACTTAAATTAAAAAAATATTTTTTATTAGTGAGCTATCATCCAAATTGCAAGAAATCTATAATAATCTTTTATTGAATACAATACAGTAGTTTTTGACTCTCTAGCTAACAAAAAGACAGACAAATGTCCATTTATATATATTATAACTATAAATATATGGATAATGCTAATGGATTTTAAAACATAGTTTTTAACTTTAGGCTTTTAAGTAAAATGTATGTAATATAAATTTTTTTTAAAAATATTGTGTAGACGCTTCTCTGTATCCTTCTACGCTTCTAACCTAATCTGTATAGTGTAGGTGTTACAAATGAGTAAATAATTTAGTTAAATTTAAATTCTATGATAAAAAAAATTAAAAGTTCTGAGCAGACAGTGAGGAAATCTTATTTTAAAAAATATTTTACAATTAATTTTTCTAAAAATATATTAACCACTGTACTTTTGTAGCAGGCAGAAAAATCTTTAACTACCAGCTAAATGGGAAAAGGCAATTTATCCAACGCTTCAACTGGCATCGAAATTAAACTTACAGTGCAGGTGTGACAAAAAATGTTTTTCATTCTAATTTAAAAGCAATTATTTTTTTATTTTACTAATCTGTTCTATGAAGACCAGAAAAGTTATTATCTTCTGATGAATTTTGTATAAAATAGTGCTATTTATTTACCTGAGTGGATTGAATTTCTAAATTAGTATTTGGACTGGAAAAAACAGCAATATCGTCTTGTGATAAGATCTCAGCCGAATATCTAAAATACATATAAGTTCATTAATTTAATAAATCATATTATTTTTTAATACTTTATTGAATCACATCAAATGTATCTGCATTGTTATTATAATCAGTTACTTTTAAATATAACTTTTAAAAAAATAAACCATGGTTAATATAGATTAAAATTAATCTTAGTATGGAGTATGTACCTTACTTTAACTAAATTGATTACAATTATTTTAAATTTTAAATTATAATTTGTAACACAATTGCTACATAGTGAGCGCCGCTCACACTTTACTTTTTATAGCAATATGAATTGCTCGATTAACTTAAAAAATTGAATCGTACATACAAATATGTATATTTTTATTCTTTACTAAAAAGTAAAATACTTAAATATACTTTTTACGTATTAGGGATATATTTTATTTGCTATTTTTTTGTTAATTGTGCAAATATTAATAATTACTATGAAAACAAAGAAAGTACTAAACTACTAATAAACGAAAAAGTACATTCATATTTTTATGTATAACAATAACTAATGAATCTGTATGGTAAAAAATGGTTTATAATTTTAAAACTAACCTCTTGTTTTCTGATGTATGAGGTCCCAATGAAAGAGGCCCAACCCCATTAGTGAAACTATGTCGTTTTGGTGGATCTGGATTTGATGTTGGTAAAGAACGATTTGTTGAATTATCAACAAAAGGAGCGTGTGAAGGTGACCGACTAGGAGAGCTAGATGTGGTATCAGATGGAGAAGTGGTGTTTGGAGATGTGGTAGTTGTAGAAGAAGATGACGATGAAGTATTTTCATTGGTAACCTTTGTATTATCTAATACATGTTTTGTTTCATCAGTTGCATTGTGTTTGGTATTTGTTGATTGGCAAGCAGCTGATAGTTCAATTGGCAATAAAGGAGCAGCTTCTTCGGGAGTAGGAGGAGCTATTCTACTTTGAGTAGGTTGTGAACTGGAAAAAAAATAGTAAATAATATATTGTCTTATTTTATTTTGAAAATACTTACCTAACTGATAGTTTCATTAACGCCCGAGCTATTTGATTCAAGTCAACAAAAGATAAAGGAAATATTCCAATGCGATTAGAAATTTTTCCCTCTGCCCAATTTTGATCAATCCGTCTTAAAACTGTAATTATATCACCCTAATAAACAAACAATTATTGTTAATAATATATCATAATAATAATACAGTATAAAAATTAATTTTAACATTCTAGAATCTTCATTATTGATAAATTTAAAACTAATATTTTTTTAAACATAATTACAAATGCATATTAAGTAATCATTAAATTAATAAATTATTAAAAATTACTTTTGAAAATGATAAACATCCTTCATCGTCCTCTTTATTCATTTTAAAATCATACAATGCTTTACATTGTGGTATATGACTAGGTAGTGACGTTGGAAACACCTAATATTAAAAAACAAATAAAACCATATTAGTTAGTTGATTAATAAATTATAACATTAAATTAAATAAATCAACATTAAGTATAATATTACATATTCACATACTATGCATGGTAGGTATGACTATATAAAAATGTTACCAACACTAAATCTAGGCTAAGCCTCCCAGAATGATACCAATATAGGATAGATGTGACAAAATATTTGAATGGTCAAATGACATGGATCTAATGTTAATCATAACAATTCTGTGTTTTAACATACATTGCTAAAGAATCTCAAGAAATTATTAAAGTAACAATGTAGTAATTCTTTTTCTTTAGACTTTACAGTCCATTTAAGGCATTTACTACTTCACAACATCCTTCCCTATTTTCACTCATGTACTGTCTTGTTCCTAGAGCACATTTGCAAATTCTGTTTCACTGTTTTCATGGATCTATGTCTGAATGCAACCTCTAAACTTTTTCTAGGAGAGGGAAAAAACACATTTTTTTGGGAAAACTGCACAATTTTTTAAAAATGAACTACTAGTTTGTTTACTCCTTAAGTATGCTTTTATATTATCAGGCATTCAATAAACCTGAAATATTATAATGAACTTTTTATGCTATATTCACTTAAAGAGATCAATAAGTTGTATTATCAATATGAATGAAATATTTTATTTGTATGTAGGTAATACACAGTAAGGATATTGTTTTTAAGATAACTAAGTTTTGTTATAAATTTTATTTGAAACTATTAAGTGAATAAAAATGGCTTTAAAAAGGAGTCAAATGCTAGTTGCATAACAATGGTACTTAAGCATTTTTAAAAATGTTATCAATAAACAATGCAGTAAATACTAATTTTTATTATAATTTTAGAGCAGCTATAGGTTCTTTAAATGAAACTAACCTGTACATATGATAAAGGAAATATACCAATTACTCCATTAGCTTCTCCTTGATACCAATTACAATCAACTTTTTGACGTAATATAATCATATCTCCTTTTTTGAAACTTAAATCCCTGAAATAAGTATTAATATTTTAATCATCCACAAGTATTTTTTTTAAATACTGAATTGAATTAAAGTAATATTTTACAAAGTTTAAAAATTTTAAAATCAATAAACTTTAATATTTACCCAGGTTCTTTGGAAGAATAATCATATAATGCTCTTGCAAACATATTACGTTGATATGGCACCTTCAAATTAAATATAATATTATAAATAGGTATTTAAAATAATTTTGATCCATAATTTAATAAAAATAAAATTATATTTGAAGTATGATTTAGGACTTATTTAAGGGGATGTCTTACCTATATTTGTTATCTCAATATTACATATGCACAACACAGAAAATAATAAATATAAATGCAGCTAAACCTAACGTTTTGTTCATTTTAATACTATATTAAATTGACCTATTACACAATTTAAAGATAAGAAAATAGTAAGAATATTCTCTGTGTTCTCTTGTATTATTTTATAAACTTATTTTAAAATTAGAATATAGATTTAAAAAATCATCAATAAACCAATTGTTTTTATCCTTAAATTTGATAACAGATCTAGGTACTTGTATTTATAATTAAACTAACATACCTTAAATATTTCTGATGAACTTACATTTAGTACCTATGTTTTGTGTTTGTAAGTAAGACATAGACAATAATACAAATGTAGTATACTTTTAACTCTTGGAATTTAAGTACAAAATTATAGAAAT
Organism: Metopolophium dirhodum; assembly: GCF_019925205.1. Classification (NCBI taxonomy): domain Eukaryota; kingdom Metazoa; phylum Arthropoda; class Insecta; order Hemiptera; family Aphididae; genus Metopolophium; species Metopolophium dirhodum. Next base: position 18,192,741 of record NC_083564.1, read on the forward strand.
ACCTATACCAGAATTTAAATTAAATATTTTCTTTGTAATTTGTGTAACTCCAAAAAATTATTTGTTTGATAATGTTTTTATATAAATAAACTGTTTAGGTTTGTTTAAGAAACATTTAGGCATTAGACAATAAGTTTATATACCTAGAAAATTAAATTATAATGAAACTTTTTTTTTCGTATTTCAAATATTTATCATTTAATTTAAAAATATGTTTTTTAAAATAAGTATAAAAGATGTAGGGGTAGTAATTGGACTGTAGAAGAATGAAGAATCCATCCAATGTTAGAACTTTATGATAATTAAACTTAATGATTTAATTATAAGAAAGTTTAAATTGTGAAATTTTAGTTAATTATTTTACTTTTCAACATTTATGAGATTGATTGATTTTTTTATAATTTAAATAGATAAAGAAATTTACAATAATAAAGAAATCATACAATTATTTATTGTTATAGGCAGGTTGAAAGTTGAAGGTTAGGAAAGAATAAATAAATAAAAAAAATAACAAAAATAATCATAATAATATTAACTTGTTTCGATGTTTTTGGTGGTCTTTGATCGGAACATGCAACAGCTGAAGGTTTTTTAGGCGGTGATATTGTTGCATTTTTACTCTTCATACCTTCCAATATCCTCATGAGTAATACATTGGGTGGCAGTTCATCCACCCGACAATCGACAAGTGTTCGACATTCTGGACATCGTAGCTCTTTATGGGTAGCTACAATTTCATCTAGGCATTTTTTGCAAAATGTATGCTGACAAGACAGCACTTTGCTTGATGTATTCAACCGTTCCAGGCATACCGAACACTCGAGCAAATCGTTTAATAACTTCTCGTCCATTATTGAGAACCACGACTATTTATTCTAGCAGAGAACATCCTACACAGAAAAAAATATAATTATAATAAATAAAACAAATTCGTAACAAAAATAAGTCAACGTTTAGGTATTTATTTTCGTTTAACAATAAAAAACAAAATAATACACTTCATCCATGTTACCAAATGTAACTCGTCGGATGATGTAACGTAATTGATTGTTAATTAATTTACTGCTGAAAAAACATAGTTTAGTCGAGGAATGCCCACTCAATATTACAATATCACATAAACGGTGTACCTAATTGACTCAAGTTCGCTCGAAACGTCTTACCATTATCACAAGCTTTTGTGTCATCATAAATATTGCCATTAAAATGCCACGACCGACGTAATTCACTCGGAATCGCAATTTTCAGCCGTCGACGACCATTCGGTTCGGTTTAATTAAACGCGTCGACGCTCGACATGATAATATTATGAAAAATAATTTGCAGATTATATCGCGAAATCATTTGAAGAACGAAACCACGAAAAAAAAAAACAATTTCGCACATCTATCGGTTCTATCTTTTATCCCCACCTTAACTTACTAGTTGCCATAAAATCCATCATCTTTTCGATCAGTGCAGCCAATACGACATACGTGTGACTCGACTCGATAAGCGTGCGATACAATAATAATTATTATTATTATTATAATATTATGGTCCCTAGCCGTGCACATATTCTCGCCATTGATTGCCACAGAATATAATATTGAAAATTTTATGGCATTATGCTATTGCAGTAGGTAATGATATTGGGTGATGTGTATCAGTGGTGTCCAGGAATTTTTTTTTCTCGAGAGGCGGCTGATCAGTTCCATAGTATACATTTCAAAAATAAACCATAATGTTTAAAAAAAAATTGATCCCACTAAACTGATGGGTAAAGGGTATATTTTTGAATTTTTCTACAATGGTACCTATTTTAAAAGCTTTAAATGTGTTTTCCCGTGTGACTATTTGTGACGTTTACGATGTAGAACTGTAAAAGCTCTGCCAACAACGGAATAATCTGAAAATATCTTTACGACGTGAATTATTAAATAATTGTACGGTTATAAAATAAAATAAGTTTTTACACATCGTACGTAAACAAAAGTTACTACGGTACGATAAGTATTTTGTAAATTAGCGCTAGCAGGGGGGGAAGCTTCGGGGCTAAGCCCTCCCAAAAATGTCCATAGCCCCCCAACCATTTCCTACATTGTGTCTTAAGCTTATTTAATATTATCAAAGTAAGGCTTTAGCCCCCCTCCAAATCCTAAACGCTATTTGCGCCTATGGGGGCAACTCATTGGTGTACAAACAGGGGGGGGGGGGTCAACCAATCAACTATGTACATACTTAATATTATTTAACTGCCATGAGTTATGTAAACCTTTGTATTTGTTTTGTTATTTTATCTATTAACGTTTATATGTGTTTGGTTGTTAGGAAAATGGGTGGTTTTTAAAGGGAGAGTTTTTGTGTTGGTTACTTTTTTTTAACAATAATTCTGTTTATTTCCGCAATAAATTACAAATTCCACAAGAAATGGTATCAAAATCATAATATTTTGATAAAATACAAAAAACTGTTTACGAAATACGGTCCAATACGTCATTAATAATAAGTTAATTAATTAATTAATTAATAAGTTAAATTACCTACCATAGGCATAAATGCATAATGTAGAAAAATATAATATAAATATACGAGTTAATATTGTAAATCATAATATTATCTACTATATCGTCTATCGGCGATTAGCATTAATGAATAATGAGTAATCAAACTATATTATTCTATAATAAATAGTTTAGCCGTGTAGGTACTGTGAACAGTCAGTGACGTATTGCTAAAAAAAATTATGGGTGTCCGGTATATAACTTATACTATCAATTTATTCTATGCTACCGACGTTTTTTTTTTTGTATAATGGTCAAAAAATATTTTATCGCTTCGCTCATTACAATTATTTTATCTATAACAGTATAACCCATTATATTATAATATTAAGCAAATTAAGTACAAGTATAGTTTTTACTTTATAGAGGTCGTTTTGAACCCGAAAAAAAATAATGAAAATTGAAGGTTGGTTGCACATAAATTTACTAGTTTGCTGACATTTTTAAAAACTCACCTCAAACTCTATATTTGTTCCCTGGCTACGCCAATATATATTAACCGTATAATTATAAATTAAATATTGTGTTGTTTGTGGATTCAATGGTTTTATTTTTTTGTCCATAGCCATATGTTTGTGTTAATACTGTAAAAGACAAAGACTATTGATGCATTAATAATAAAATATATTGTAATATTTAAAAACAGTTGGACGTTATTGTCAAAATAAAATTGTTTTCTATTTTTTAGTAGGTACCTACCTCTGTACCTACACGTATAGTTAATAATAATATGTAAGTAGGTAATTAGTAATTACATGTAGGTAATTATTATGACTATATAGTGTCATTATTATTATAAAAAAAATTAAAACAAAAAATGTTTACGAATGTTCTTTACAAAAACGAGAATAGATACCTACTATAATAATTAATAACATAATACTATGTGTAATAAATTCCAATTATGCAGTTACCTGCACATTGTCTCTCAGCCGCTATTATGTTGCGAACTGCAGCAGTTTTATAATATTATATTTTATGATATACCTATCTATATTGGCAATTGGCTATATTATGCAGTCTGCTGCCACCGGTCGGTAATCGTCAGACGGTGCAAGTGAAAAAGTATTGAGTTGATTCACCACGACATACCGAATTGTATACCTACACACAATAATTATACATAATATATATATAAATATGAGCAACGGCAGGTGTATAAGCACTTATTAGTACGCAGTATGAGGAGTATATGGCACGCTATTATAGTACGCAGTTGACTAGTTGAGTCACGAACAAAATCCTAATAAACACATAGGTACTACAATACACATTCACAAAATCAATAAAATACAATTGCATAGAGTGTGATCATTTATTTTGTTAATACGAAAATTTAAAATAGCATGTTGAATGTATATAAATATGATTTTATATAAAAAACTTTTCTTATTTCCTATGTACTTACCTAGTTATTTATAGTAATATTATAATATGATATGGACTATTAAATAATAATATACCTATATAGGCATAAGTTATATTTAAGTACAAAATTATAATATAAATAAATCGTATGCAGGGGCATATTTAAAGAGGTCGTGGGGTGGTGGTGATGGGAGCAATCACCTCCTTTCATGGATTTGTATTTTGGCGTGATATTATAATAATACTGAAAAGTATGATTTATCTGTTTATCATAATTTTTTTTCCTGAGGTCTTCGTATTTTAGACAATCAGTGAGTATGTGTTTTACTGTTGTGCGTGTTCCACATGTGGTAAAAATTGAGGGGCTTTCTTTAGCCAATAAAAACCCGTGGGTGAATTTTGTGTGTCCAATACTTAGTTTGTTTAAGACTGTTTCATTTTTCCTGTTTTGATTGTTTAAGGGCCATTTGCAAATTGATCTTTTAATTTCGCTGAGTTTTTGGTTTTGTTTTTTCCATATTTTATCCCATTCTAATTTACTTATATTTTTATTTGTTTTTTGATTTCGTTGTAAGTTTGTATTTCTATTTCTGTCTGATTTATTTGTGCTATTTGCTTATATTTATATCATGAAAATCGAAACAATTTAACCGTTGTTTATAAAGTATAAATGTGGGTGCTAGGCTATACAATATAATGTGTGTTTACTGTTTATATTATGGCTCAAATATTCTGAAAATCTTTAATATATTCTAACTATCTCTGGGTAAGTGGTAGAGAAAAATTAAGCCCCCCTCCCCATTGGCCCCAGAAAAAAGACTAAATATACCCCTGTAGTTCTGTTCGTATATCCAAATAACGAACAAATAATATTGTGTAACCTTAAGGGGATTCGATACAGTGATTTTCTGTTTTTGTCTAACACACGCGCGACATAGTATTTTAGACGTCTTTTTTGCCAAACATTCCAATTGATCTATTGAAGCGATACAAATTCTGAAAACAGACTTGAATTCGTCGTCAAGTCTACTTGAAATCGACTTTCCCACATTTTTGATAATATCCCCCAAATTCCAGAAAACGTCATATTAAAAAAGAGTATTTAAACATTTTTGTGTTTCAATTTTTGGAGAAGCTAAAATCAAAAAATCAAAATTATGGGAAAGTCGATTTCAAGTAGACTTGACGACGAATTCAAATCTGTTTTCAGAATTCTCATCACTTCATTAGATCGATTGATATGTTTGGCAAAGAATCCGTCAGAAATCCTATGTCACGCGTGTGTTAAACAAATACAGAAAATCACGGTACGGAATCCCCTTAATTAAACACCATAATAAAAATTATGCATTTTGCAGAGTTTATGAAATATTTTCGTTTCGTATTAATTGAATTATATTCAACACATAAGTAATATACCTATAGATATATAACTATATAAGTATAGTATAATAGTTCGTAGGGAAATATTTGCGATAGTTGTAACGGGAAAATGGTCATAACTCATAACTGTCTATAATACCTACGTCTCCAAATGTCAAATATTGTATTGCAAAATAAATTATTCGATAACATTTGAGAGTATTGTTGGTGAAGTACTGAAGTACATATTATACTATTGCGTTTTAATATTTATTACCAAATCTTGGCATTGAAAAACAGACTCTAAACTACTAAAACTATATATAATATAGTCATAAATCTCGCCAAGATGAAACTAATATTAAATATATAATATATATTATAGTATACTGCAGAGTACGCTATATACGCTTATGTTGTTTTGCCACCATAGCCTATATATATATATATTATAGCCTATTGCTTTATAGGTCATAAGTGCATAAAGAATATAAATATTTAGCATCACTAATCTCCCAGCAGTCCCTGCATCAATGTATAATGTATATCTATATGCAATCTTCTAGAGCAGAGGTTCCCAAACTATTGGTCGCGAATATGAAATATAAAATATTTAACATTAGCTGACCCTATACGGCGTTGCCCGTGAATTAGTATTTTTAAACTCCGTTAGATGTAAGCTACGCATATTTTTAACACATTAATTTGGGTGGTTTTAACCAAGTACAAAATATAAAACTAAAACTATATCCAATCATATATTCCTTCTATTTTATTTTCTCCGATGGCAACCCTATAAAACCAAAAAATATTCAATTTTCGTGAGCCAACCAATCCCTGTGTGAGCTCCTCTTTAAAAAATATAATTAGAAAATTGGCTTCAAAGGCCCATCCATGCCCCCGGGTTATGATTACCTATGTACGATGTACCAAATTTCAGAACCATGAGTGCAATAGACTATATGGCTATAAATTGATTACGTGCACACACACATATTGGTATATATATATAAAGATACATATAAATATTTTAACGTTATTTAGAATAGGCATTCAAATCATTCAAATACTTCAAAAAGTATTTCAATACTTTTCAAATATAAGATATTTTTTTTAATAATACAATATTTATTTGATAAAATACAATAGTTATTACAGTAACACATAGAAATATGATTTATTCGACGCACTATATATCAAGAAATATTCTTGATTAAATGATATCTATATTATGTAATATTCCCAGTAATGCCAAAACATAGCGGGAGACAGCAAGAGCAGTTGTCTCTATTGTAAATAATTACTATAATAATTATAGATATATGTATAAAGGCGTGAGAACTATTTTTCACATGTGCGGCCAAAAATATAAATGGTTTAACTATGGAGTTTTTTAAACCCATAACCCCCCCCCCCCCCACGAGACACATAATATAGGGGAAGGTTTTAACCTCCTGTGTTTTACTCTGCAGCCAATGCTGGAAATTTAAAAATTACTGAACTAAAAGTATAATACAATTTGCGTTCTTCATTGATATATTATTTATTTACAGCGTAATACACTGCATATCTATAATAAACACTTTCGTTTTATCGGTACTTACGATATGATAAATATTCATGTGCATAGGCGCGTGGCGTTTCTAAAAGTTATTACAGATGTGGCCAACAAAAATTTAATGGTAGATACCTACGAGCCATTCCCCGTAAAAAAACCTAAAATATTTTTTAGAAATTGTTGCCTATACATCGTACATGTATAATACTTCTCTCTCTCAAAAAAAATTCCTTTAATATATGGTGACTCCTGAACTCTTTTTAAGAATATGATAGTATGGTAAATTGTTACCGAATAACCTATAAGCGTCGAACGATATAAGATGTCTAGCGCTATGAAATCTGAATCCAAAAAATTTAAAAAAAGTAAATCTTTTTAAAATTGTTTTACTTAACTAGTTAGTTCATATTTTTCTATTCAACTCAACTAAGAATCCATTGAAGAATTGAACTATTTCCAGTTAATTTGAAAAATTATAGGTGCCTAATAGTTGTAAGTACATAAATTAAAAATTGTTATTAATATTATAGAAACTGAGAAACGAATAACTCGATATTATATTGTATTACCCTACATGGCAAATAAATCGAAAACTGTGTTTATTTAAATTAATTGTAGAACATTTAATATATTACTAAAGGTGTTTGCAATTATTTTTAATATTCATGCATACTTTATCAATTCGTCACTGCAATAATTTCTGAATGAGAGTATGACTCGATGTTTCAGTCTCCATAGTATAAGATATTCGAAACATTATACACATTATACATATTATAACCAGGCTGTATTATATTATATTGGTTTTCAATGAATAATAATTTTAATTGCCGTTAAATATGATTATCTACTCATCAATAAACCATTAGTAGGTATATATATTATAAATTATAATATGTTACAGTAATCTCGCGATCAATGATGAATTTTGACCAATCCACCACGTAGCTTCTGATAGCAGTGTGTATTTTGTTGCTGGCCTCAATGTTAACAGGAGCACGCAATAATTGATTGAATTACTATATTGTGTATTTTTATTTTCTGAAATTGTAATTTCTCTACAAGGCCACATTTATATTATACAAATACAATAATAATTGTTATGCATATATCTTTAAAGAGTCAATGTGGTTGTAAAATATATTATGGGGTTATGATTTGATTTGTTTAATTTCAACGAGAATTATAATTAAATTAATTAAACCTTATTTTTGTGTACCTAATGGCTAATACCAATATGAGATATTATTCAACATTTGTTTAAATATTTTTCATTTTTAGGAGATTTTGAAACTCAAACATGATATTTAACATTTTTGGAGAGGGTCATCCAAATCGCAAGGTGCCTTGATCATCGCCTCAGGATTATCCCTAGATAAAACTTGGCATTAACTAGGACACTATAGGTAAATCTATACTGCATATATACATTGAAAATAAATAATAAATTAATATAAATGGCTGTAAAATCAATACATTTTTCTAAATAAATAATTAATACTAATTGACTATACAAATAAAATATACCTCCATGTTATTTTTGCAGAAACAAAATGTGTATAATATTATACTATGTAGGTATATACATATAAATATTTATCTCACGTGTTTTTTTATTGATAATATAATATTATTCGAAAAATTTAGAATAAATACCATACCTAAACCAAGACCAAAACTTCAGTTCTACATTTTTTACAAACTAAAAATATAACATGAAGCATTTCCTTTTAAATACGTATATATAAAACAAATAACAATATTAGCAGTACAATATTATTCGCACACGCTGCAGTTATAGCGGCGTATAGTATTGTATTGTATATAGAATTTACACCATTATTAAAGTTTTAAATTTAAAAAAAAATACATATTATGGTAATAATAGAAAAATTAAATTATTAGATATATTATATTTTATGGTTCTATACATACCTATGTGTGAAACTGTGAACGTTGAAACATTATTAAAATAATTGCGTGTAAGGTATATCAATTCGTTTCTCATTCGAATACTGTATTCACTTGATTCTTTCGAATACCTGTAGCTATATAAGAGTATAAGACTTGGATATTGTTTTTAATTAGATTAGTTCATTCCATGTGTGTTAGCATATCACTATCATCGTTTTCATATCATAATAGGTAACGGTTAATTGTTTTATGCAGTGTTCCTACATACTTTTTAGCATATCTATATTATATTATTGTAGATTTTTTGTTTTACATTCAACGTAGGTACAGTAATATTACATAATTATACATTTATACTACCTACATATACTATATCCTGACGAATAATTCACCAAGCAATTAGCAAGCATACCCACCTCTATTTTTCTATTATAAATGCACTTATTCAAATTCTGATTTTTTCGTATTTCTAAGTAGACTGTCATGTTTTCGAATGCCTGCCTACTAAGATTTGTTTATACCACTTAGATGTTTAGTGTTCGGTGCCATCTATGGTGATACATACTTCATTTTTTAAAATATGAGAACCAACCTTTTTTACTGTACGTTTTTATAGTCAGATGATTTTTGAATATGTTGATGTAGGTATCTAAATCGCGTGATTCAAACGAGGATGTATATCAATAGTATAATTACTAAGAATAATAATTAATAAAGATAACTGGTTTAAAATAAATTAAAAATATATGTGTTATTTATAGCCTAGTACCTATAAATCCTATACAATCCATTCTTTTAAATATTACCATTATTCTTTAAAGTTACTTAAAGTATACTTAAAAATACAATTAGAATTTTGTAAAATGCATTATTTAATGAAAAAATGGTGGTGAATGGTAATCCCATGCTTGCTGAATCGTCCTGTATATTATATACCGCGGTATATCTCCTACTGAACAATGTTTTTAATTTTGTATACAATAATATAATCTACCTATTAGTGAACTTTGATCGTTATAATCACAAAACACAAAAATATGTATTTATAGGTACATATTACTATTGTTAAACATAATTTCATAAATAATATATTTTGTCATTGTAAATTGTCTTGGTTATGATTAAATTGCTTGTTTTGAGACATGTATATAGTAATATACATTACACAAATTTGTCTCAAGTATAACCAGCTAAGTTATGCACTTATGCCTAAATATATTATAATATCTAAATTACTATACGAGTATATAATATTATAGGCGCTTGTAAGTTGTATCTAACTATACAGTGTACATGTTAGGTTTGCCTATTATAATATACAATGTATAGTTGGTAACATTAATAGTAAGAGGTTAATTAATAGGTAATTGTTGTCTGTACTCTGTAATATACCGATCATATAGAAGCACACACGCCGGTGCGGGTAATCGAAAATTAATCTTTTTTTTTGGGAATAAATATTTGCGCACAGTTAGTATAGTCACCTTACACGTATCGGTGAATACATTTTACATATTTTTTTACCACCTATCATTTAATTAATTAATTACAAATTGGTTCGCTGTGTACATCAAATTCTTATTTGTAATCGTTTCATTAGATTTAAAAAATTGAGTAGTTCCAAATTTCTCTTAAAAATGTCGGATATCCGCAAGTGTGACGCCAGCCTAATAATATGTATACCTTTTGTCAAATTGATTTTTCCGTCCATTTATGATTCTTAACGCAAATCAAAATATATAATATATTATGTACGTGGATAACTGGTATAATTTATTATTTTTAAAACTATTGAAGGCAGATAACTAGCGCATAGTCTACGTTCCGTAGACATGGCGCGAAGTTGTGGTGCCGACCTTACTTGACTTCGGAAAAACTAATACTATAATATCGACTTAGGCCGGTTTCACGCTATCTATTATAAGGTGGTGTAATCCGACTATCCAGTGCTATAGATGAATAATATTTTTTTTGAAGTTAAATGTAAACTTTTAAGTTACCGACAATAAGATTTTTTTTAATTGTAAGAGTATTTTGTTGGAGAGGCCTTTAAAAAAATTCAGACTTGGGTGTATGAACTTTTTTCGGTTCATTAAGGTAGCGCCGATCATTAGCTAGGCTACCGCCGCTACGGATGAAGTCACTATGATATAATATAATATAACCTAACCTACGTATACCTACATGTACAATGTAAATATTATAACATGTATAGGTACTCGTTTACGACGAGTCATTTCTTAAAAATGTGCGATAATTATACAACTGCAACCGTGGTAAAATAAAAGGACCTGTATATTATTGTCGGTAGAAAACGATTCCGGAAATTTGCGGAATCGTTGAGATTTTAATAACTGTGAATGTTAACATACACGATTCCACAAATTTCATACACACACATCTTATATATATATATATATATAAGATTCCGGATTCCGTATATGATTTTTTATGCAACGTTGCCATTACTTTTATTTGCTCTCATTATTATAATTATAATTATAATTTATAATAATAAGTAGAAATGTATTATAATATTATAGTTTAAAATTAAAAAGTACCTACCAAAAGTCATTAGAATTATTGTCGAGTAGGTAATATATTTGGTATACAATATTCACATAAAATTAAAATAACACTTTGGAAATGGATAAATATTTTAAGTTATTCATTATAATAATTGAAGTGTAAAGTATTTTTAATATTTTTAAAATTACTGTTGTTATGAAACAATAGTAAGTTGCGACTGCTGTCTGCTGTAATATAATTTAAAAGTGCTATATTTTTATCTTCAGAAAATCGGAATTTTGGATATAAAATTAAATATATTATACAATGTTGATGGTTGATAGATTTTATATCACGATTCGTCGTACGAAACAACACGATGCTTCGGTATGGAATTCAAGGTTATGAAATTTCAAACAAAATCTGTTATAATACCAAAATACGTTTCATATAGCACAAGGGCATAAGGAATTAAAGTGATAAACCATAAGTCCAAGTCAGAATATCAAATACGACAAGTTCAACAATGTATGTTATAAAATCGTGTTTTCCAAAACGTGTACATTGTGCACACTTGGCTTTCAAAACCATAAAGTCGTTTATTAAAATATATAAATAACGATATTATGTAGGTAGGTACTATAGGTACGTAATAATTATTATACATATACTTTCAGTATGACAACGTTGAATTTAAAAAGCCATGTGGAATCGTGTATACAAAAATTAAATTTGCAGAGTCATCGTGTATGTATAAAAATAATTATTAAATCTTTAATTCCGCAATTTTATTTTTTTATATCGGCTAAAAATACCAAAATGTCAACCACGTTAAATGCTATACTACTAACAGTGGCGTAATTTTGGTGGTTGGTTTCTAATATAGGTATAGTAAATTGCGCCCGGGATTTTTTGGGGTCTAAAATGGGTATAGTAAATTGCGCTCATAGTATCTAAGTGACTTTGAATTCATCGTTACCTATTATGTGTATTGTAAAAATTAATTTATTGGTGGATAAGCCGAACGTTTATTGCTATAATCGTTATGAATGTTATGATATAAGCGATTTAAATGTCTTTACGCGTATACAACGACTTAACGTATAAGTAATATTTTAGTAAGCCGTTTGCGTGCAACAGTGAAACATGGATATTATACATACTGGATTTAGCCAGAAAGAAAATGATGTTATAATCTACCAAACTTATAAATTTTCAAAATTAAAACGTGAGTTGTCTTCGGGTGAAACAAAGCTAAGCATAATCTAAGACCGTAAAACAAAGTTCATGTAGACTTGCAGGAGACTCATGGAGGCATATTATATTGTATATTATAGGTATTACTCTATAAGGTACAAGTAGTTTTAGTTACCACATAAAATAGTAGCAGCTAAGCTAAGTTAAATTATTTGTATTAAATACAAATATATACTCACTGTCACACTCCATTAAATATTTAAATACAAACAATGATAAATACGTCTATGTAATAATGGCAAGCGAGACGTCTACAATGACTGAACGACCTATACGTATAATAATTTCGCGTCGTATGCATGGGCATAACTAGGATTGAATAGTTACAGGGGCTAGAGTCCTAGAAAACCAAAGTGTAAAATACATCGTGGGGGGCAAAGCCCCCCACACCCCCCTAATCAGCGTCACTGAAATTTAATAGTCACAAAAACTTTGCTAAAATCAAGTTTCTATACTTCAAACACTCACAACAATTTAATTTGACTTTTTTGTAGACATTTTTTTTGATAAAGGAAGACAAACTTATGAGCAATCTTGTATTAAATTTTCAAATCTTAGATTTAAAAAGAACAATTTTTACGAATTTATAACTTAAAATAATTTTCACATTTTCGTCAGCATTACGTATTGTGTCAAAATACAAACTTTAAATGCTTATAAAAAAGAAAATTGTGACATGTATTTTTAATATTTTTCAACTATTATTGTAACAATATAATAGAGGATCCTTACATTATGTTTTTAACTAACAACATTTTATTGATAATTATAGAATAAATTGAAAACTAAAAATGTCCGTAAACAGCTCAAAACAAGTTAAACATTTTAAAAATTGTATCGTGTAAGGAAAATGCTAATACAATGATAAGGTATAAACATTCAGTGAAAATTTCATGTACTTAATTCTACAGCCATTATCGATTTTGCGTAAAAATTAACGTTTTTCCTTAATTTATTTTAGTTTTTCCCGGTGCTTTTGAAAACTAATGAGAATTTTTACTTTTGATCACACAGTACGATGCAACTATTATAAGAATAGGTAGATACGCCAATAAGGGTACCTATTTAAATATAATAAAATAATATATAATATTATGATGGGCCATAGCATAGGGGCGTTATATAAGCTTGAAGCTAATATGCAATAAGCAGATAATACACAACACGCACATTTCTTCCGCGAAAACTATGACTAATTTTATGATAAATTCGTACTTGGTACGCATCCACGTATATTATATTACTATAATATAATAATCATTACCTATTATAATTATTTTAAACATTTTTTTTTTCTTCGTAAGGTTTTGGGTTTTAACTACGAGCCTATAAGGAGGGGCTGAAAAGTAAAACCTTTTAGGGGGGATAAATACTAATAAGGGAGGGCTAAGCCCCCTCTAGCCCCCCTCCCCCTAGTTACGCCAATGGCACTCGTATGGTCAAAGGACGAGAGTAATCCCCCACGTTTGATAGAAGCGCCCACATTGCAGCTAACCCCTATCCTTATGACACAGAATCCTGTACCTATATTATTTTCAGTGGTAGATAATAATATAAAGACACTAAAACATAATACAGACGATAATATACTATTATATTATAATAGATTATTATAAAAACAACAATACTGCTAATAATATTATAAAATAACAAAGGATGAAAAAATAATCGTAATAATACGAAGTACATAACTTACCATTCTATGTTTTTGAGGTTAAGTGAGCGCTTGGAAAACTAAAACAATTAATAAAGTAATCGGAGGTCCTAACTTGATCGTGGATATTGACGAAAACATTATTGTAGATATAACGCAGGCGTTTAGACTGTTTTAGTGATGCAGATCATATACGGATATACTTCATTGACAGTGGGTAAATTGTTATGGCATTTGTCAAAAAACCAAAGAGTGTTTTATTGTGTGTGTGGTGTGTGTGTTTTATCGGTGTTCAAAAAAATGCTTTCTACCATTGATTCAATAATAATGTATTAGGTCGGGTTCAATAATATTTTCAGACAACTGGAAATCGTACAATAGTATTCATGGGGTAGCATATCATCAACCACATAGTCCATAAGAACAACTTTATGGACCCTGTCTCTAGAGCTCTCAACCAAAACATGGATATGATAAGGTGTGTTTCAAAATGGGGAACAAACGACGTCGTTTGCTGCTCGAAATTTCCTTGATTCTTATTGGCGACAGAGTTCGTGAGGCAGTCAAAACTTAGTGAAAACGATCTTAGCTTAAAATACATTTTATAGAATATTTCAGAATTTTTGCTTCCGTCTTGATACCATTATACCGTAATAGTAAATTAGGCACATTTAAAAAAAAAAATATTTGATCACTTTCTTTTTTTTGTAATTTTATATTAAAATTTACCTAATATTTTAATAATTGTTGTAATTATAAAATAATTAATAAAAAAATGTAAAATATTACTACACGAACGGTATTTATATTAACAGCAATCACATTCCGTGGCGCGGTGATAACATATTAGACCAGTGCCTATAAATACGATAAACAAAAACAAACAAACGAATAATAATAATAAACAAAACGTCGTTCGGGTAGGCTGGCAGCAGCTTATACATAATAGTATTATAATAGTGATGGGCACTTGTAGTAGGCCTGTTGTGTAGTATCAGTACCTGTAGCGCGCGCGCCGTATTCATTGTTTTAAAAAACGGCGAGTGGCGACGGACGACGACGACGACGACGGTCTAAAAACCTAGGGCAGGAATTCCGTATAGCCGTTCGTCGTCGTCGGAAAGGAAAAAGAGATGACGAGGAGGAGGAGGAGGAGAAGAAAATAAGTAAAGAAGAAGTAGAAGTAGATGGATAGAAGATGATGATATTAATAATAATAATAATAATAATAAAAATAATAAAAATAATAGTAAGCAATAATAATAGTAAGTAATAATAGTGGAAAAAGGAAACGGCGGAGGAGAAATGAGAGGAGTAAAAAAAAACTAGACGAGGTAAAACGCGTAAACCGGCATGCGCGCACACACACACACACACACACGCGCGCGCGCTCGCTCACACACAAAACTCGGTCCGTGTTATGGTAATAGCCGCATTCCAGAGGATCCGCGGCCTGATTGGCTACCGTTTCGGTGATGTCATGCGATTGATAATAGAACCGGCCGCTGGCGCGCGCGAGGGCAGGTTGGCTGGCTGGCCGGGCCGGTCGGTCGGCGGGAGCGCGGGCCGCGCACCGCGAACGCTCTGTATAAACGCGCGCGCACGGTCGTTTTTCTTTATGACGGGGGGGCAACGCCGCAGCGTTACTCGGTCCGACCATTTCCAAGATGGCGAAGCGCGCGTGACATCTACGGTCGTCGGTCGGTCCCCGCTGCAGTCGTCGTACGTAGCGAACGAACGCGATATTTTTTTACTCTCCACTCTCGTGTCGTAGGCAGTCCGAAAAATGTTCTCGTCCGATTTTTAATCATTACGATTAGTTTTCTTATTTTACATAATATAATATATATTATATTTTGATCGACGCCGCCGCCGTTCTCCGCAGTGTATAGTAATAATAATATCTACCGCTGCCGCCGCCGCCGCCACCACAAACGCTGTTATCGTTATCGTTATTATTATTATTATTATTATCGTCATCGTCGTACCTACGCGGTGTTTGGCCGATGTGATGGATTCGATTTGGTGAGTCCGACTTTGATGGATACAGTACCGCAGACACGATGCCGAGACGACGGAACGGAGAGATACCGTTGCCCGACGGTTGGGATTTCGCGAGAGACTACGACGGCAAAGTGTACTTCATCGACCACAATTCCAAAAAGACCACTTGGATCGACCCCAGAGACAGGTATAGCACCGACGTTGATAGTATATTAGTATTATTATTACCAAGGTGGACGTATCCACCTTGATTGTTACTTATTATAAACACAGGGATGGGTACACCTATTATAGGCAAATATTATGATGATAAACGATATCGTCGTGGGCACTCTGCGTCCATCGTTCGGTTGATAATGATAATAATGTAGGTACCCATATAGTATGATATTATGTCGAATAATAAAATTACGAAAACCATTTGGGACGTATACTTTACATCTTTTAGCTGTTTTTTTTTTATCATAATTTGTTGTTAATATAATATTATTATAATAATATTATAATATTATAGTTCCCAGTCCGATCCCCAAATGCGTGTCTTTGATGCGTGCGCGCGCGTGTTCGACGCTTCGTCGAAATTGTGAAATGCGTACACAAACTCGCATTCCTTCGACAGAAATCCGGCTGGAACATCACGGTTATTATTATTATTATTATTATTATTACTATTTTTTTCATTTTTCCCAAACCGTCGTCAGTGCCATCTATATTGAAATATGCCAAACCAACTACTCCTATCCACCGCCCCCTCCTCCGCACACCTATCCCCCCCCCTGTTGCCCCACCGTCCCTAGTAGCACCGCATTCCGAGTTCAGTGAATATACACGAAATTTATCCAAACAACCGTGTGGCGTGTGTGTTGTCTTACAGCTATATTATTATTATTATTATGTATACCGCACCGTTGTAGAATTGAAAATAAATTAATGTATTTCACTAAATAGCAGCGGTAATTTAGGTGCCTATAAATAATGTAATAATAATGTAATACCTAATGATAATGATAACAACAACAACAACAATGATAGGTAAAAACCCCCCGTACTCGGGTAACTTTTTCGATCTTTTCAAAAATGTATAGACGTTTGATTTGCGTTTTTTCGACTCTGTCGTTATACCTATACAATTTATTATATTGGTCTTAAAATAATATAGTTACACGTCCCGCAATAAGGTCATCTATACAGCATATTATCATAGTATAATACTCGGTATAATATTAGAATTTAGAAGCGTTTTACTCGTAGACTGAAATATTTTAAATTGCAATCGTTTATTACAGACGATCATCCGATTTTTAACAATAACAATAGTAGTAATAATAACAAAAACAACAATATGTGTGTACAAAATCGACCCAAAAAACATAGTACCTACCTACCTATTTGTTTTTCAAATGATTTTCAATATGAAACGGTTTGGTTTATAAATAGCGTTTTTTATTTGCTTTTTGTATAGGTACCTACTAGGTTTTCGTTGGTGGTAATAGTAATATTGTGTTTTATAGAATGGTTACGACTTACAATTATTTTTTTATTAAATTTCACTTAATTTATGTCAATGTTTTCAATAATTCGATTTAGACGATCATTATGGCTTTGCTATACAATTATTTCGATATTTTAAAATATTAGTTGTTATGAGTAATATTGCTTAGGTATAACTCATCATCTAAATTGAATTACAAATTCTAAATTGATTATAAAGATGTAAGTTGAGATATACCTACTTATCTGTATGTAGACATTCTAATTTCTAATCATCAGAATACCTACATAATAATCTAATATATTCTCAAAAAGCTTAAAGTTCTTCGGACTCAATAATCAAAAGGACTGCGAAAAATCGCCATAATATAGTCTTTGAAACAGTAGTTCTTTATTTTATCATTATATTAGAATATAGGTACCTAAAAAGTACTTATACAAATCATTCAAAAGATAAATTACTTTTTTCATGCTTTCTTTTATTCGTATTATTAGGTACCTATTATAATAATATAATGATAAATATAGGTACCTAGCTTCCAAGTTAACCTTTTTATGAATGTAGGTACGTCATAAATCATAGTTAATAATTGATTAAAAAAAATATTTGTTTCGTTTTTCCGAGGTTCCATTTTTTACAACATTTCATAGAAATCCAAATCGCAAAAATTCAAAATATGCTCAATTTTTATTTACGTATTATATATTGTGTGTACAATGTTTTAAACTATTATTTAACACCTAACTAGAACACAAATTCGAAATGTATTTACTCAATGATATTTGATAATTGATAAGATTTAAAGTTATATTACATTTGAGATTATTCGCGATATGCGTACCTATATTTCTATTTGCTATATTATTTAATATTTAATTATGAACAACGTGCGATTAAATGTTACAGTATCTAATTATACTGGGAATTATACTAATTATTTTGATCCTTGCATTTTGGTTACTTTTAAGGTTCTGAAGATTAACAGTGTTAATTTAACATTTAGTTTCAAAATAACCACTACATGTCAATGTATATTATAACATGATCATTGATCAGTGATCATGTTATTGCAACCTAACCTAACATGTAAACAGATAATTTTCTGACATGAGCTTGCAATTTCAAAAAAAAATAGGCAGTCTATAGGGTATTTATAATTGATTTTAATTTGTTTAAACCTAAGTAATATTTAAAGATTCCTAAGGTTCATAGAAAATCGATAAAATGTATACATACCTAAAAATAGGTTCTTACTTCTTATCTTCAAAAAGTACCAACCGTTTGTTGCCTCATATTTTCCGGCATACAAAATATAATGTTTGAATGTTCTGTGTCTTTTAAGTTTTATATTAATTAAATATACCTGTTGTATATTATTGATATGATGTACAATTTTTGGTAAATCTATAAATGTATAACTAATGATAGTTCTTTGATCACTTTTAGTGCGGTTACATTAAATATACATTTACCTATTGAAAATACCTAAACAAATGGTCTTTATATTGAATTTTGTCCAGAGATATTAACTTTGCATGTTCACATATATGTCACACGAGTGTATGTTGACATAATATTGTAATGTTGTGTTAAAAATAAGCATCCCATAGGCCACACCCTCTCCAAGTTGTGTCGCCATGCTGTCTACAAAACCTCGCAGACATCTGAATTTCTTATGTCTTGATCCTTTTTATTTCTGAATTCCTCCCGAAATGCTGTTGATGATGATGTCACTAAATAAAATAAAACAAAATCCATTCTTGTGAATTACATATACATATTAATATATTATATTGTAAATGTATTTTTGTTTTTATCTATATTAATAATTAGAATATAGTTTCAAATGTTCTAATTTTTTTATAGTTACCATTATATAAATGGAGTATTTTTTCTTTGGTATAGAGGATATAGAGGTACCTAGTTATTTAACATTATTTCAGAGTTGTGAAATTATTTGGTTTTATAACCATTTTGACTACTTACATATGTCTTAGTTGAGTAAAATCGTGTAAATGTTTAATTCTAATGCTAATGTAACAACTGTCAAACAATTTGTTACAGAGTAGGTATAGGCTATAATACTATATTATAGTTCTTTTATTGTTTAAAGTCTTTAAAAAATAATTGTTTAGTTACATTATATATTGCAATTTGCAGTATAATATATTTGTGTTTATACTGCCAATTGATGTATAAAATACCAAGTACTTGCAAGTGGTTTTCGATTAAAATATAATTAGTTTATAAATCGTGTAACAGTATATAATTTCATTTGACAGATATCGGTAACTTATTTCATGATTCACTGTTATTTATTGTTATCGAAATGAATGTTTGATGGTCCTTTGTGGTACCATAATATTCTGGTTTTGAAATTTTTTATTAAAAAATTTAATTATTTAATATTTTTCCTGTTTTTACGTATTTACCAAATTGATATTCAAATTCATATATTTTGTGAGTCTATGTCTAAAATTGTTTATAAAACCGTTATGTCCAATAATAATACTTATGTATACAGTTTTTTGATTATTTAATTGAATAGATTATTAATTAATTAATTGCCATTACATAGTAAATTTAATAAACATGTATACAAAAACTTATAATAGTTATAACTTATAACTTATAAGTAACAAACATTTTTAAACGTAGATAGGTGTGTGTTGTGAATTATATTTTTAAACAAAATTCTATAAGTATCTAAAATTGTGTTATGCCAATTTATGGAAGAATTAATAACAATTATAAGAAACAAAAGTAACCTATTTTAGTGTTGATTTTTCAATATTGCTAAATGCCATGTGAAAATTCAGTACAAAAAGAGTTTTATACTCGTATATAAAATTGCTGTGTAAAGCCTTTAGATATTTTACAAACTTGATTTTTTATGTCTGGTGGCATGAAAATTACTTAATAAACAATTTGATTGTCAATTTCGTAATTCAGCACACCGAATTTCACCAAGTAGGTACATGAAATTCCAATGAATTGATTGATCTGATTCTTATAGACATTGTCGTTAATAGATTTACCAGCCATATGTTATCTACGATTTTAATTGTCAATTGTTATTATAAGTCTTAATGTTAATAATAAATCGATTATTGACAATTTGTTAATTGAGCATTAGTCATAAGCATAACTTATAAATCATATTATTATAATCGATATTATAATAGCCATAGAAGTTATAGGTGAATCTCATCTAAGTATGTGTATTGTGGACAGGAAATTCCTGATTCTATTGAAGATGAAAGAAGTAAAGAAAGAAGGAAGAAAAAAGGACTGCGCATACGTGTGTTGAAGAATTCTTAACATTTTTTGTTGATATATAAAATGAGAATACCATTAATTATTATTATTAATAGTAATCACTTGGTAATCAAGAAACTTTTTTTTTATATGGATCTTACTTTGTATGCAATATAAATCTACGTGTAGGTAGTGTGTAGTACATTTTATGTCCATCATTACTACACACCGACTAGTGACTACTTTGTAACACACGTAACATTCACATTTTTATAACACGTTTACTTATTTATTATTTAAAACTATAATCAAATGCATATAATGGGTACACAAAAGGTTAATAATGACGAAAATAAAATAATTTTAAACTTTGATATAGATTTCTAAGTTATGCACAGTAAATATTTTGTGTTTGATTATTGATTAATTTATCATATTATATTACTCAACTGAAAATATTTCAGTTCAATTAGATACCATTTGTATTAATTTTGTATATTTTTTGATTAAAAATAATAATATATTTAATTTATGTCAGACATAATATCTGTTGACATTTTTGTTCGGTTTTACGTCGCCGCCGCGCCGTTGTGTAACATTTTTTTTACATATACCATACTATTTATCAAACATTGAAACATACATTGTAATAGTCTATTATGTATTCGATATTGTATATAGATACAGATACGTAACAAAACGTATTAGGTACGACGTGTATAGTACGTATTTATCATATTCAATATATTAAATTGAGCAGTGAATGCATTAGATTAATGATTATAATATTATATTTATGACAGTGTACTATATTTTAAATTAATGATATCGTTTTTAATTTTAATTTCACATTATTATTAGGTACCTATACCTAATATCATAATTTTTTACTTTGCATTTTAGACTATCTATAATATTATGCACGTTGGAACTATTTTTAATTATCAGTTTTTTTTTTTTTTTTTAATTAGGTACACCAAACCACAATCGTTTGCTGATTGTATTGGTAATGAATTGCCTCTTGGATGGGAAGAGGCCATCGATCCAGTTATCGGAGTCTATTATATCAACCATTTCAACCGTACGTATATTTAAAACATAAAACATCGCGTTGTTATCATTATTATTTAACAAAATAACACGACCTCACCGTTTCCATTATACGCTTCTCGTGTTCTAGAATGCACCCAATTGGAAGACCCAAGGTTGGAATGGAGAGCTGTCCAGGAAGCTATGTTGAGAGATTACCTTCATACAGCCCAAGACGTCTTAGAAGTAAGTAGCTCCACATTGTTGTTTACGGTGCCAATATAGTATAATATAATCATGGTTGTTTGTTATTATAAGGATAAACTAAAAATATTGTGTCACGGAGTTAAAATATATTTTGATCGTACTAATATTTTTGTATAATATTATAATATCGAGAGATAACAAACAATCGTCAATCTCAAATTAATAGTATCGTCGAATCATTAGAGGAATGCGCGATATTGAAAAAAATTTAAATAATGTATACATTTATAATAATATGTCATGATATTATTATTATTGTTAAAAGGAATTTTGCGAGTATGAAAATTAAAATTAGAATGACGGATGACAGTAATTTATTGATATCGTGAGAGGAAAATAAAATAATATATATTTTATGGATATGGTATGCAGTTACTTTTCGCGTACTACTATACATATAACATTATATAGTAGTGGCCTATTCATTATTTAGTGATAGTTCTGCCCCACTTTTAGTTCAATGACAAATTCCACCGGACTAACCTGACTAGTCATAAAACGTTAACACCGCAGCCGCGTTACCTATACGTAATTTTTCGAATTCCTCAACGATCGTATATACAGGGTGATATCCGTCGTCGCGGCACCGTCTTTCCGGCGAAAAAAAATTGTAATTCATCTCGTTGCATATTATTATCATGATGATTGTATGACTTTGTCGTGTGCTACGAAATCGTTGTAGTTCAGAGTTCCTTTGATGATAATAATATAACACAACGGTCGTACGCGATGTATTATAATAATAATAATAATAATAACAACAACGTAGCTGGGCACAGATTTGGTGGTGGTGGGGCGTTTGGAATGACGTAGAAAATAATGCCGGAATAGTTTTCAGCTGCTTCTCGAACTTCGACGGTGCATTTTTTGTTTCACGCACAACACCGACGTGTCTGAAGAAGAAGAAAAAAAATATCCGAACCAATGATAAATCGATTTATCGACCCCCCCGCAAGTCGTCTAGATCGGACGATATAATAATAATTATATTTTACGAAAACGATGCAACGCTCATTACCACTGCACAATAATACGAATAATAACATAATGTACAACTATTCCCCGAGTGGCTCTGTCCGTGTCGCGTCGTATTATAATATTATTATTATTATTTATATCGCCTGTACGTATTTTATTTTACTAGCACAATTGTTACAGATCACCACGAGATTTGAACCGACGTTACAACAACAACAATAATAATAATAATTACACTTTTACGAATATACCTAATACCTGTAATATATTATTATTATTATTATTATTAAGAGAAGCGTAGGCAGGTACGTGTGTGCACTGTGCATGTGTATGTCGTAGGCGCTGCACTGCACACACGAATGTTATCGGTTTTTGTTCATAATAATATAAGCCCTACCCTGGGATACACGCACATGTAAGAGAAAAAATAAATTTTATCTTGTACATTTTTTATTTTAAAAAAATCGTATGCCACCCCTCCGCCGCTCGTCGAACTCGAACGCAGTGGTGTCCGCGTGTGGTGCGTAGTGCGTACGCGCGCAACGCAGTCGCGTGGCTCGGTATTTTATTTTTTTTATCCCATCCCCCCCCCCCTGCCATACGGAGCCGGTTCTCCGTGTACCGCCCGAGGGTGGGCGGGTGATTGATGGTGATTGGTATGTGACGGGCTGCGGTGGTGGCGACCGCGACGGCGGTGGTGAAGGGGGAGAGATATTTCGCCCAGGGCACAACGTGTTCTGTGGGCGCTGCGGGGCTCTCTCGCATCCGATCGACGGCGGCAGCAGCGACGACGACTGCGACTACAACTACTAGTCTACAACTACTACGGCGGCGGCGGCGGCGACGACGACGACGACTACGACGACGTTGTTTGATACGAAAAGAATGCGGTCCCTCTGCGACGTTGCCGAGTCGTCGGCCGCCGGCCGTGCGCCTTAGAATGTGGAATGTGAAATGCACAACTCGCGCGCGCTCTCCGCGCGCACTGTTACCAACACGTACCTACTCGCCGCCGCCCGACGGAATATATATCTCATTATAACACATTATTTTTTCTCTCTCTCCCGTATTATACATTTTGATTGCTCAATTCCATTCATTGCGCGTTTTCGTATCATTTTTTTTCGCGAATTTTTTTGCTGGTCGTACGTCACAGTGCGCGCGCGAAGTGGTCGGCAACCGCCGCCGCGTCTTATCGGGAAATGCGGAACACAATCGCAATAATATCATTATGAATATTATAATGTTTCGTTATTATTGAATATCGGTCGAAACACCCCTGCCCACCATAACAATATAATATATTGTATACGTCTGTCCGGCCGTCCGGGTCTTTGTATTTATTATGTCGATATAATATTTTATTATTAAAATAAATGTGAATATTGGCATTTGAAACGTGGTGCTATGCGGAAGGAGGTAAAAGACAAGCTAATGAAAACTAATGAAAAAGTTTCCGAAAGAAGTCAGAATGGATCGTTGTGGAAGAAAATGGATAGGTCATATTAACGAACGTTGAGGGTTGATATAGGACTAATCTTAAAATGTGCGATAAGGGGAAAAAAGTCACAGAGAACGACCGTAATGGCAATACCTATACATGGTAAGCCAGATAATGAAAGATCAAAAATGTAATTCATACCAGGAAATGAAGAGGAATCCCAACAAAACAAAGGCATGGAAACCGATCCTCATTCCCCAGATTGAAAACTTCGTAAAGATCAACAAGTTGTTATCGACATCCCCGACGACGACGCTTGTAATTGACAATAGCATTATAGTATTGATATGCGATTTGAGATGACCACTACTATAATGTTTAGTTGGTACCCTGGACCTGTTTAATATTGTGACCGAAATTGTCATCATCATTATAATACACGTACTTGGAAATATGCACGTGGACGTGGGCATCTTGAAAAAAACTGTTTGGTTTCAAAAGTATCAAAACCCGTACTCCGTATAATATAACATTATTAATATTATAGAATTAAACATGTAGAATATTATTATTATTATGTTATGCCGCCGGTACGACGATAATAATTGGGTCAGACGTCGTCGACGGCGATATTGTGTTTTACTCGATAAAAAAATATGTATATATTAAATTCCGCGCGCGATCGTTATCTCGAGATATTTTAGTCGCGATGTTTTTCGTCGGCGCGGTTTGCCGTCAAGTCTGCCTGACTTTTAGAAATCGTCCAGTTTTTTTTCGTTGTCCAAACCATTTAAAACACATTGGTACGATTTTGTTTCCGTGCTCGTCATGTATTCGAAAACCCAAACGCGCGGGCTTCCCCGGTAAGGAATATCCATTGGATTTGTATTATATTTATATAAAATGGGTATATAACATTCTGTGATGATTATATTTATTTTGTATACACAATTTTACAAAAATGACGATGAAACCAAGAAGAAAACTTCGGAATTCCAACGGGCCGAAACGTTTTGGAACGTTTCGTGCAACGATCTATATATACGCGCGATACCAAATTAAATCGTCATTGTCAATTATTATTATTATATTATTGCAGACCATCCCGCGACGGTCGATCGTACAATATATACGTTAAGAGCTATTGTAGCGTGGACGTAAAAATAATAATAATAAAAATAAATAAAAATCCTCTGCGGCGGCGGCGGCGTGGTGGCGGTGGTTCCACCGGTTCCACACTTTGTGTGCTACCAGTGTTACACTCGCCGGGTCTTGGCGGCGGTGGCTCGTTGTAAAACGATTGAAGAGCGAAGGAAGAGAAGAAGAAAATAATAATAATAAATATATATATATATACGTATATATAATAAAACAAAATAAAAGTAAAACAAATGAGAGAAGGAAAAAAACACCGCGGCAACGCCGCATCCGGCGGCGGCTACTAGTGTTACGAGCACAACACGATCGGATTGTTTTCTAAACTGAAAAAAAATAACACACACACACACACATATAAAATAAAATAAAAACGATCGAAGACAATGAACCATCTGCTCGCCGCCGCGGTGAAATGATTTGTACCGTTCGGAATGCGTATATATAATATATTATAGGTATGTGTACGCGGACACACGCGAGCTCGCGCTTTTTATACATTATGCCTTACGTGTATAGTAATAATATAATAAATATCTTTATTTTTATTATTTTAGTGGCACTTCGATAATAATAATTATACGTATACGTACTAATATTGTATAGAGAGTAATTTCGTTAGCCGGTCGTCGGGTTTGATGCAAATTGTATTCGGGTATGTGTTGGTTTGTTTGTTTGTTTGTTTGATTGTTTGCGGGATTTTCGACACTTAGCGTAATATTATATAAAATGTGTTTTAGGTACGCGCGTATTATAATAATAATATGTGTAACCCAAAAAGGATTCCGAGGAATGTGTCGGTTTCAAAACAAAAAAATTCCGTACGTCGTCGATTAGCCAACCGCGTTCGACCGGTTTCCCGTCAGATTCAACAGCAGAGATTAAACATTTTCGTGTTTTTCGTCCGAGCGCATAATATTATTATTATTATTATTATTATTATTATTATTATTATTTTACCCATTATCGGCCATCGGGTGTGCTCTTGGAAATTTTATCGCTGCAGCCAATATCGATCTGACAATAATAATATATTACACCCTCTCACCATAACCCATCCCCTATTGAAGGTGGTTAGTATTGCGTTGTATAAATCACCAGCCTGCGGTCCTCTCGGGTTGTTTATCGAATATTTTATAATATTATATAATTGAAAGTCGTTGTCGTTTCTATTGTTATTATATATGAAGCGATCATTTTACTATACAAAAACAACAAAGAGTTAAGACGATGACTAGTTATAAAAATGAGCGTTCATTTGAACAGAATTGTATTCGTTTTCCGAGACAAAAATCAATGTCAAATATCACTCCGTAGTATAATAATAATAATTATTATAGTTTTACACCCATTGAAAATATTATGTTTGACGTTTCTGAGTTGTAAATAATCGCGGCGACTATATTATGATAATATTATGAAGAGGATATTATAATAAATATTTATACTTATATTAATGTAGCTATTTATCCTGCATTTGTATACATATTATAATATTGACGTTATACGTATTTACGATTTACATTTTACGCTCATAAATAATAAAATACCGTGCGTGGCGATTGTGTAATATTATTAAAACCACATAATCAACCGGAAATACAATTTTTCTAGTTTTGGTATTGGGCTATTGCAGTATTGCAGCTAAAAATATATGACATATACGTTTATATACACAATACGTCAATATACACGAATACATTTCTGCATTTTTCACTTGATATGCAACACCAAAATATACCGCCATTTCACTAAGTATAGTATATTGGTATAAATATAAACTTTTTTCTCTATATCAAAAATATAGTTAGCTCTATATCAATATGATCGTTTTTTTACTTAAATAATTTATCTCTGAAAATTGGCCGAATAATGTATTATTACACAATTCATGTGCGTGCATAATATCTATAACATATTATTTTGTTATGTGCATTGTGCATTGTGCACACACAAAAAAAAATTTAAGCCGTTTCAGAAATGGCTATTACGTGGAAACAAGTGCGTTTTATTTTTAAGTGTAGGTACCTACTTAATCTATCTATCTATCTTGGATCGTGTTATAATTATTATGTTAAGGATATTATTACATTACGGCGCTTTATTTCTCTGTTTGTGTTTTTATCTAAAATGACTTTATCAAACATTTTTTCTTCAAAAAACTCAAGTCTGCGTATTTCTTTACCTATTGATAAAGTGGACCGTTGCTTGTAACTTGTAACTGCAGGTAAACACGACTTACTCCCGTCTCTGGGTCTACCACGAGTTATTCGAAAAGAAAATCAGCATAATTACTGAAGAACTTAAGACTGCAGAGTCGTGTCAACAATGATTATGGTATATATAGGTACACTTTATGGTGTATAAACTCGCGATTGTTGATTTACTCAAGAGAAAAAACTGTATAGGCGTACGCGAAATTTTAAAATAGTATAATGAATAGTATAAACTTATTTCTATCGATAATTTTCTCGTGTCAAGGTTTCTTGTTCGGTTTGATATTATAACAAAATATGTTGCGCCGACATTAATTATTATCATTTATCGCACTATTCTGATGTGCCGATCTCATCACCGCGTGACACGATATAATATAATATTAAAATGTGTCGACGTGACGGTACGTATACTGTCGTACTGAATAAATAATAACATCTGTAAAAAATAAATAAATATGTTGTGGATTAAGACTTATTCCGAGATAGCATTATTAGCATTCATAGGTATTCATGTATAATGTGTTGTAGATTAAATCTGGTGGAGATAAAAATGTGTTTACTCAGTGGATATCATCGTTTCGCTAAGGAATTTCGTAGTTATAAGACAAAAAACCGCAAACGAAACCGTATAAACAATTATTGCAAGTGTTTAAATAATATAATAATATAATTGGTGAAAAACAAGTTATAAATGTGTCATAATAATATTATATAACAGCGCGTTCTAGGAATTCGTATCATAATAATATACAATTTTCACGTAGGTTGAGTATAAAGTGTTGGGCAAAAAAACTCGTCGATTAACCAATGATTAAATTTAATAAGCATATTATACGTTTGTAATTTAAAATTCAATATGGGTCATTATAAAATTTTATTAGTTGAAAATATATCTGGCATATAGTTAAATAAAGGTATTAATGACTTATAATGTTTGCATTTTTAATTATGGCCGAGCATGATTAACTTCGACAACTTATTTTTTTTTCTAGTTTTCCTTTTTTTAACATTGATAACACATCGTTTTAATTCTTTGGTGTTTACAAATTCAACTGATTTATCTGCATATTGGAATTTACAATTTTTAATACTATTAAAAATACTAATTTAACCTTCGGTAAACTGCGTATGTAGTTATTTTCACCAGCTGCAATATTCTAATAATTCGTGTATAATTAAAAGTTAAAACCAACGGCGGACACAATTCTTTGGTGTTTTGAGAACTGCATTCGTTGTTAAAATTTAAAACTTGGGTTTATGTTTTAGTAGGTGTACCTATACTCCAACGTTACACACTTATGACTTATCCGAGTAGTTAAAGTTAAAAGCGCGCTGTTCAGCCGCCCGATTAGTTCATAAATTACTTTTGTATGTAAATGTAGAAGCGCCACAATAGTATACCTATCGCGCACATTTTTAAATCATTCGTTTTACCACAGACATTATTATCGCGTTATTATTATTAAATCGGTCTGAACTTTGTATAGCATATTATGTATAGTTTGCAACGTCAGCAGTTTTGAAAAGCACTGCAAGAGAGTTTGAATTTCTCGAAGCCCTACGTGTATTTTATTATTACGTATTGGGTCCTCGAAATTTGAACGCTTTGCTGTACACGGCACACGAAGTGGGACACAAGCGTGTCGGTCACCTCACCTATCAAAATGGGTGGTGGGTAGCTGGCAAATTTACTGGTGGATTTACTATGAGACGAACTGTATTATGAATATGTTATTAAAGTTACAGAATTAAAGTAATAACACAAATTGTGCACCCCTTGCAGAAAACGAGTGTGGGCAGTGCGTTTGGTCAAGAGGTTAATACATTATGTGGGTGAATACAACTAAACGTTGAGTTTCGATCTGATACCTGGATGTAGTACCACGTAGAAACATAATCTCTCGGTGTAAATTCTCACGGAGAGCGGCATTTTCGTATTTGTTATTGCAAACGATGTGACGCTTATAATATTATACGATTTGCTAACATGTTGTGTTTTATATTAGATATACATATTGCGCATCGTACGAGTTTTCAGTGGCATGATTAGGGTCTTTCAGACGGGCTGTGTGTGGGGCTGAGGGGGGAAGGTGCGACCATTAATTGAATGAGATAAAAAATTGAATTTTATCGTTATATTTTTCAATTGGTCGGTATAAATCTTATAATGGGGTGGGGGGGGGGGGGGCGGTAAAGCGGTGATCGACTATATTCAGCATCTCCTCGCGCCCACTGTGCAACTACACGGCAACCGCGTTTTTCACCTACTCTGCGGGGGGGGGGGGGGCTTTGAAATGGTAAAACGTCGACGGCTGAGAACAAATCAAAAACGATTTTTTTTTGTACCTAATCTCGCGAATAACGAAAACCCCGGGATCCGGAGCTGCGGAATGGCTGCGAGACGACGCGTATCTCAAATGGCGTACCTGCCCATATAATATGTTGTAAAAATATAATAAATAATAATATTATATTGCATACATATATATAGGCACAAAAATATAATCTCATTCGTACAATAATAGTTACGCCCATGCACACACGCACAGGTATAATAATAATAATAATAATAATAATAATGTATAAATAAGTATATATATATTATATTATTGTACCTATAATATGGTGCGCGCGTGTGTGAGTGATATTTACGACGGTCCCGCTGCGCTGCTGCTGCTGCTGCTGCTGCAGCGCGCGCTCTGCTCGCCGACGTTCCCTCACCCGCGACCCACCGCCACACGTATACGTACCGAATAGTTGGGATTCCTGAGCGCGCAAGGCCGAATTCCTCCAAGGTAGACACCCGTCCTCTCGTCGCCTCGGCGTCGTCCTCCTCCTCCGCCACGTCCTCGCGTCCTCCTCCGCGCGCCCGTCCCGTCCCGTCAGTGCGGCCCCCACCACTGACGGTCGGACGCCGCCGCCGCCGGCTCCGGCGGATGGGCAACCGAAAAACTAACCCCTTGGGTCAAATTCCGGTCCCGGGATTCTGTGCGCGCGTATGACCTCAGTCTCTTCCTGCGGCTCGCGAGTCCCGCGTCGTCGTCGTGCATGTGCGTGTACGTGTACGTTAGCCGATAAAACATCGCCGCCGCGGTGTGTCCCGTCCGCCGGACATTGATAATATAATATAATTTATTTACAATAACAATATTGTATTAATAATTATTTGTACGGCGATCGAGCGTTTCCGCGTCCGTCCGTCCGCTCCTTGCGCGCGGTAAACGATCGCGATTTTATTATTTCGTGTCGACTTCCTTTTCGTCGTCGCAACTCGTCCCCGCCCGCGCGTGTCAGCGGGTTGTGATGTGCACCGCCGCCTCGTTTGCCGCGTGCACGACGATGTTCTCGCATTACTGTTGCGACACTTGGCCGCCGCGCTGCGACTACACGTCCTACTACGATCAACTGCTTGACGTGCAGCTGTACCAGGACAACGACGGGCGCATCTACTGCGTCTACGTAAGCCACACTCCTATTTAAGATATAGCAGTACTGCAGTATAAAAAAATTTATATATACACGCGCGCTCGACAATAATTCTTATAATGATACCACGCAACTTCCATAATATGACATCGAACTTTCCAATCAACGACATTTTCTGTTTACCGAAACATTTTTGAGAATCTAAATCTAACTAAATTACAACCACAATTTATTTAATTCTAGGGTTAACAAAATTCTCTATGTATACAAATTTTTTTTTGGTGCCCACGAACCCCTCGTAATATGAAAGTTTCGCCGTATTACTTTGCGCGTCCAAAGTCTTACGTTCGTGTTTTGGTTGTCATCCCGGCGACGATATTATAATATTGTCATCAAATTATTATTGCTGTCGCCGCAACGACGATATTATTATAAATTGTAATCATTGTAATAATATTATTATTGCTGTCCGATCGGTTCGCGGTGTTCCGTCTGTCGCACAGCTTCCGGGCGGTAAAACTATGCACAACTCTCGCGGCACAAATAACGACCATCTCGATTAAAGTATGTTTCGCAGCTACGTGGTCTGTCGTGTCGTGTACGATGTACAAAAGTTGAGCTCGTCCTAACTCGGGAAATTTTCCGGTGGACCGTGATTATATAATGATTATAGCTAGTGAACGATACGACGGCAAATCGGGAGACGATAAAGCCACACGACAGACGACGTAGCTGTGAGCCCGGCTTTACTTTTGGTCGACATAATTACTCGCGTGTATAATAATGTATATATATAGATAATATTATTATTATATAGACATCGAGCGCACGACATTATGATACGGCAGGTCTATACGAAAACACACATTTTTATAACCATAATATGTATATTATGATATATATATACCCCTATAGTCTATATACATCTCCTACCCAATCCCATCGCATGTGTGTGTCGCACA
Organism: Metopolophium dirhodum; assembly: GCF_019925205.1. Lineage (NCBI taxonomy): Eukaryota > Metazoa > Arthropoda > Insecta > Hemiptera > Aphididae > Metopolophium > Metopolophium dirhodum. The sequence goes on from NC_083564.1 coordinate 18,225,136, forward strand.
TAATATCACAATTAATATAGGATTAGATAAAATTGTACAAACTTATACATCGATACCCACGGTGATGTAAATGCGGTTGCTGCAGCAGGTGGGTGAAACGCGGTTATATTATAAATAGTGTTGCAGCAGCGGAGGATGTATATCCGCGGCGTGCGTTCGGCTCAGGTGGTTTTGAAAGAATTGCCAAATATATGTTTGTAATTAGGGCTCTCTGTTGTCGACGCCCTAAAAATGACACATATGAAAATGCCCTTAAAAATATGCACTTCAGGTTCAGGCGACCTAGAAAGAAACGAAAAACGTCATTAAAAAATGACGAAGTATAAAATAAAAAAAAAAATGCAGTATACAAGTTGTATACAACTTCTAACACACACACACACACACACGTAGGTACACTCGTTATAATGCGCGCGTCTGTGCAATGACGTGTACGGCGCCTCGAGAGAGGCGGGCACAACCTACTAAAAATCGCCTAATATAATGGTTGATACTTATATATTATTATAATTATTTGGAAGGAAAACATTTAATTTTTTTTTACTACTCCGTAACTGCCGGGCACCGACCGAATATTCTTTGCATTTTTTTTTTCATACGTACGTAAGTAGGTACCTACCTACTAACTATAATATCATACCAAATACACATTTATAAAATTCAATCGCGTACACACGCCGCTTCAGACGACCGTTCGTCTAATATTATATAAAATTGGTTTTCTTTTTTATACACGAGCGAATATTGTCGTCACAACAATAGTTTGTTATCGTATATTATTTATTATATAATAATAATATAATGTCCGTACAGCTCGGAGTGAACGATATTATTTATTTTATGGAAATCACTGCACCATTATATTATTATCCGGATTACAATATTATTGTTATTTTAGTTTACTATAATACGATTGCATTTCGTTGTTTACGATACAACGCGCGTGTCTATATTGTATACAAAGTCTACACAAATATACGATGCACATAAATGATAAATTGCAATATGTAAATATATTCGACAGTTTGTCAAATTACGATATCATTATATTACATAGTATTGTAAACCACTGTGTAACCACTGTATATATATATACCTCCATAAATTGCTAAAAAAATATATTTATACGATTAAATAATATAATATTATGTACCTTATTATATATTTATATCTGCCATCCGCCGACCCAAGTCTAGACGATTTTCTCATTCGATAACTGCAATGCACTTAAATAATGATTTTACAAAATAATATATTAATAATATTATAGGTAGGATATAACTCACCAACCAGCGGTCACGGAATACGAAACACTTTTTATATAAAGCTCAAACTCCTATTTCGAACTCCGTACAAAAATCGATTCATTTCATAATTTTTATTACAATACAATTAATGTTTTTCGCTCTGTTTGCGATAGGTACCTATCGATGTTTTGGACGCGCTATGTCTACGTCCCACGCCTAATCCTTTAACTCGTCCTCGTACTGCACCATATTACATATTGTGGCATTGGTTTTCGAATATTATATTATATAATTTTTAACTAAGATAATCGGCATTGATTCGTGTTACTTGTTTAATAAAACGAAATCATTATCTATGTTTGTATCAAAATGTATTCACTGGACACTGGCTGAATACAAGTATTATAATATTATTATACTCATGACCTAATTATGCTCACTGTAAGCCCATGCATGAGAATAAGATATTAATTATATTACGATGTTTACCTTTGACTTAAAGATTAATGTTTAAAAAAAAACTGAATACGAAATAAAAATGTTTTTTATATGGATAATAACAAAAATATGAACATAACATAAGTAGATCAATATTGTGTATTTGCTCCAGTAAAAAAAAACAAAATTCTAATTCGTGATTAATTGTGTTTTCCAGGCGAAAAAAGAAATTTACGACATAAAACAGCAACGGTTGTATTTAGCTCAAGACGAATACAATCACCTCAACAATGCTCTGTCAACATTAAACACGTCTAGAACTAGTCGTGAGTATTATACCTTCTATATAATATATATACTGTATATATATGTATATAATTAAATTAAATTTTCCAATTGCGTATCTATATATTATAATATACAATACCAGCTACGTATTCGTATAATATATAGTTACCTACCGGACGGAAATATTATCTAAGTTCTAACGATCGTTTCGTGTGCATTGGCTGTATTATAGTCTGTTCGAGCACCAGTAATATAAGTACAAAATATGATCCCGATTTGCTCAAGTCAGACGTCGCTCACGCCCGGGAAAGAGTTACCAGGTTGAAACGCGAATTGGAACAGATCGGCGTCGAGATGTCGTGCACGCGACGCGGAGTCGAGACCCTCTCAAAGTACGTATCTATAATAATATATATTATAGTATTATTCAAACTAGTTTGACTATAATATACACATACGATAAATATATAAACACAAACAGTCGAGAGTTCCGATTTGTCCGTCATCGAGATGCGCCGTCAAGAAGCCGCGTGTCTTGTGAAAGACGTTTTTCGCGTCCCAATATATATTTCTATAAATGATAATGTGTATATAATATTATATAATACGGTGAAACCTGTATGTAACGGACAGTCACGGGACCCATCATAAGTGTCCGTTGTAGGTTTAGGCCTTAGGATTATTTTGGTCAAACTCACTCGCATACGCGTATCTTAGTCAATGGAAATATTGTACTTTTATATGAAATAAAAGCCGATGGTAGGTAAAAATTAGTTCATATTAAATATAGGTAGGTACGTTAGGCTAGCTGTTAGTGCATGCAACGTACAACATTTTTAACATACGCACTTGACGATATCGTTGTCGGCGATATATAGGAATATGTATATCGCATATCCTCGTGCCTTGACGTCGCGCGTGCGTTGTAAATATACGTATGGAATTACATTTGAGTTTGAACTAAGATTGTTGTCTATTATAGTCGGAATAGCGTATCGTGGGGAAACATTACTGTCCATGTCCGTTTATAGTAGAATGAGTCTTATAGGCGGGCCGAAATACGCATTGTATATGGGTACCTATATTATTTTACCGGTACTTAATCATATTATGTCCGTTGAGAGAGGTGTCGGTTATATTATATAGGTGTTCGTTAAGTGTCGGGTTTCGCCGTTCCTCTATAATATTATGCAAACTAAATGTCGGTTTCGAGCGACAGGTGTCATCACTGTGGTAGTGATGACATCGTATCATCGGTGTGCGTCGTATATATATATATATATATATTATGATATTTTGACGATCGTTTTTTGATTGTTTATTGCAGCGTGGAACAAAAACTGTCCAACGACGGAAGCCGTTACAACGTGGTCGAGGCTCAAGCGATCGTCACCGAGCTGCGAGAGATCCAACAGTCGCTGAGTTCCGGACAACGCGAGCGCACCGGCCTGATGCATTCGCTGGCCAAGTTGAAAGACGATCTGACGCGACTGCAGCTGTGTTCCGCCACCGACGATCCCGATCTGCAGACGCAGCATTCGTCGTCCACGCAGCTCAGCGACAAGCTCAGCACGGCTTCGCAGACGGACTTGTCCGGCGAGGTATGTGGTATAGTGGTGCTATATAATATTATGTGCATTGTGCATTCGACAAACTTATTATTATTTACCCACTCCCTATATCATTATAATATACTGGCCCTGCAGTGGCGTGGTTACGGGGTTGGGGTTGGGTCGGGAGAGAGGTATAATATAATATTATTTTAACTTTCAAGACCCCAATCGCTGCCCCATCCGTATATATCAGCACTCCAAGTTTTTATTTGGTTATGGGCTGTATCAGCACATCTGCGGCAATATTGTATGCACAGCCAGGTTGCTCTTGAAAATTATTGCTCGACGTAAACTAATAAACACACCTTTTATATTGTACTTTATAGGCGTGTTTATTGAATTCTCTGGTTGTGATGATATTGTTAAAGAATCTAAATTTCGAAGAGTTTCGTTGTATTAATTCCACGCTGATGGCAATATACGTATTAGCGTATTACCGAAAACCACTTATTATTCTATTACAATATATTGAGTTCGCGTGGTTAATGATCTAGAACCGGTGATTTACGTCATAGATCGCAGGGGGTTAGAGGCCACTGTTATTATTATTATTATTGTTGTTGTTGTTGTAACGGGCAACGCAACGGTTAGAGATTACTTTATTAATAATGGCATTATAATGTCGACGGTGCTTATTTTTCGAACCGGATTTCAATTATTATGATAAGGATGCGAATATAGTAAACATAATAGTATGTGTGGGTAAATCGATCATAGGTGTCATCGCGTATTCATGCTTAATTTGTTTTATTGTTTATATATTTCTATTACGATTTACGAGTGTGCTAATATTATTTTTTCTATACAGTTGATGCCCATGGGCACGAGACTCGCCGAAATGGCGCGCATGCGTCTCGAGTACGACGAGGCGCGAAAGCGCATACAAAACATACAGCAACAGTTGGCCGATCTCGAGGAAAAAGTGATGCCCGGCCAAGAGGAGTCGGACAAGGACCGATTGCTTCTGTTCCAAGAGAAGGAACAGCTGCTGAGGGAGCTCAGGAGCATAACGCCCCGTTCAAGAAGTCACAGGGAGATGGACGACATTCAGGGGGAGATCAAGAAACTCGAACAAGACCTGAACAACGCGTTGGAAATGTCCAACAGAGCCATCACCGACAGGTAAGGAGACAGACTCGATCCCATCCGCGTATACGTCACCGACGATTGTCCGTAGGCACTAGGCAATAACAATAATTACTAATTACTAATCACGTCCGTGTTGCGTGCGTTTTGCAGATTGAGATTGCACGAGGAAAAACAGCTGCTGTTGCAACAGCTCAAGGAAGCGTTGCGGTCGATGACACAACTGGAATCGCAACTGAAAACGCTGTCGGCGTCCACCCTGTCGGTCAGTTCAAGCTCGAGTCTGGGCTCGTTGTCCACGACTAGCAGCAAGGGCTCGCTGAGCAGTGGTCTCAGTTTCACTGACATCTATGGCGGGCCTCAATGTCTGGCCCCGGCTACATACGACCGGCCTATCGACATGGCTGACTTGCACAAGAGGTAAAAGCCAGATCAACACATCACTCCCTAACACCATTAAAAATATTGTTATTGTTTCGTTGCTTAATATTGACAATTTTATAGAGTTGAGAGGCTTTTGCAAAATGACAATCAACCGCCAGCATATGAGAACCCAGGTGAATCGTCCGGTTCTGTTCCCAACGTCGGCGGTAACGTGACATACTCCAGAAGCTGTCGACCAACAAGCCCTCCGCTCTCACCCATATCTGAGACGCCTCCCAGGAGCGTGTCGGCTGCGGTCAGTGACGAGTCAGTTGCCGGTGATTCTGGCGTGTTCGAAGCCAGTCACAAGTCTAATTTCAGTGCAGAAACTTCCCAAGTTCAAATCAGGCTGAGGTACTTTTAAACAATTTTATTCAAAATATGTAAACAGATTTTAATCCTCATTGTTTTTTCTATTTCTTGCAGGTATTCAATTGCTGAGCAAGTGTTACATGTTTGTATTGAGAGATTGCGCAATGTAGTAGCACTGTCTATAGCGGAATCATGGCAATTGTAAATATCATAAATTAATATTATATAACATTTTTGTTTTGTTTTCTTACTATGCTATTTTTGTTTAGATACATTAAAATTGTACTGTTGCCGAGCAGTTCAAATACTTCACTCAGTGGTTGTACAAAGCCTATATCTGATCTGTCAAAACCCAGATTCGGCGATAGTTTTGCGTTTAATTTGCCATCCAACAAATTATGTACAAAAACTTTACAGGTCAACGTATGGGGATTAGGTCCTGATGATATAACTGAGTGTTTGGTAAGTTTTATTGTGTTCAACGTAGTTGTTCGTTGGTTCATTGATTGGACATCAAGTAATAATCGTTTTAACTTATAGGCATGTGCTCAAGTGAGTTTGGCTGAATTTAATGAGACTGAGAACAACTCTTGGTGCAAATGGTATAACTTGTTGAGTCTGAAATGCATGCATAATGGTGGTTCTCTACCTTCTATCTTGCTCAAGGATGATGGCGGTGGTTCTGACGATTCCACTATAATATCATCTCAAACGTCAACCCTTACACGCAACCAAGGTAAATGTTGTTTATCATACTATAATTATATTTGATTTACTATAGAAATGTTGTCTAATGTGATTATGTAATGCATTAGGTTGTTGTGAAGAAAACGAAGCAAAATTTATTAATGTAGATAATTTAAATGAGAATGAAGTTGAATATGATGATGGTGATTCAGATGACAGTGTGAGTGACGACGATGATGATGACGAAGAAGATGACGATATTGAAGTTTATCAGCTGGTTAATGAAAAGAAAGAATTAGAACAAGTATTGGAAATTCCTGTAAGTATTAAATATTACATTTTTTTTTTTCATTCATTTTATTTTACCTAAATTAGAAATTCAATGGAATTATAATTATAATTTCTAAGTTTGAGGAAATTATAATATTATTTATCATTGCATTTTCCCCAATATCAGCAGACAAATTAACTATAGTACAGATTTGTAAATATTTCATAAATAATGTCAAGTTTTTAATTTTAATGTTGCAAAAGTATATTTGTTAAATTCTTTATATATAATCTAAATAAATTGTTTACAATCTGTACAGAACAAGGAAAACGATACAGAAGATAAAGAAACCAATACAGAATGTGCCTTTAGTGGTAGCAACGGGGAAAATACCAGAGTACCTACAATAGTCATCAAAAGGTCACAAACATTTTCACCGACAGCCAAAAACCAGTATATCTGTAAAGTAAGTTAAATGCTATTCATCAAGACCTTGACACTATCAAATATAAATCCATTCTATAATGTTATGTTCATTATTTTATAGCTAAATCGCAGTGATAGTGATAGTGCCATGAACCTGTACAGACGACACATATCGTCAAGTGCTAGTATGAAAGGCATTGGTGGCAGTAATGCTGATATAGCATTCCGTCGCAATTGCTTAGAACGTCGTTCATTGCGACTAGGACGAGCGCCTGGCACATCACCTAGTAGATGTATGCCTGCTGTGAATGGTACATCTTGGTGTCGCCCACCAAGGACGTCTATTGATCTAGAGCTTGATAGACAAGCACAGCATGCTAGGTTGTTATCGCTAAATGATGAAATATCTAGGCTTAGACAACTGAAAAATACACTGGAAATAGCCAAAGAAACCGGTGACACCGACGTGGCTGCTTGGGTTTTGGAAGACGAAGAATTCCAAAATCTCGTTAAGGAGGTACTTATTGGTTTTGTTTTTCTGATTATATTTCAATTGTGGTCATGTTTCTAATAATTGTTTGATTTCGAAAAAGGCTGGAGACAAGACCCTTGACGAAAAGAAAGTAGAACGGCGGCTGAAGAGGGCGTCACAAAAATTGTACAATTTAAGAAAAAGTAAAGCCGGCCAAGGAAAACCTGACATTATTTCATTCAAGTGAGTAAACATTTAAGATTATAATAAAAAAATCCTTGTAATACACTTGAGTGCTGACTCCAATATGGCAGTATTCTTGTTGATGATTATATCTCATAATTTATAAACTAAATATTTTCTTTCTTTTGTTTTGTAGAGAAAAAATGGCTTTCTTTACTCGACCTGGCGTTTCAGTACCTGTTCCCCCTACCAAATCTTCACAAGACCCAAAGTCTACAGAAACACGGTATCAATACACTGTGGACAGGGTATTTGGAGTAGAGGTTTAGTTCTATTTTTGTTATTAGTAAACTAACACAAAAAAAAATCCCACCTGCCGCTATTCAAAGACTATGATTTGTACATATTATATAATAAATAAATAAAGAAAAGAAGTGGAAAATGTTTTGATTTATTACATATTGTTGTAATATAATCAATGTTACATTATTGTTTTTATTTTTTAGATAAATTTTATTTATTGTTATTTTCTTATTATATTATTATTATTATTGTTGAAAGTTTTAAAAAAGAACAAAGAATAATATTTTGTATGTGCCTTAATTTAAAGATTTTAGGTAGGTAGTTTATGTGTAAGTATTTAAATATTGCGATTTGCCATAATTTATTATTAATGATAATATTGTGTATGAAACAAACCAATTTTAGATCTGATAATTCATTTTATAATTTTTTTTGCTCTAACCACCGAGGTGGTTTCGAATTACTTTTTAATTGTATGTACAAAGAACCCATTTTCTATTACTATTATGGAGAAATAGGAATTCAATATTTTACATTTTTGGCTGTGACTTAAAGTTATAAAACATTAACCGAATTAAGGTTTCATATTATGCTGAATGAATCACGCCTTGGTAATAATAATTGTTAATTTTTTTATGGGTGCTATAATTCGGTTTGATAAAAATTGTATATTTATGCCAGTTAGACTCGCGAATTTACGTCAGAACACAATACCATATTTTATTGTCCTTTGTAAAACGAATCAGGGTAATGCGATTTTAGTTTGTACGAATTTGTATAATATTAATTATATGTTTATTTTTATTTTTGGAAACGCCGGAAAGTTTTTGAAATAAAATTAATGATAATAATAATAATAATATGTATTTTATATTATATCCACGTTCATAATAATAATTATTATTATTGTACGCCTTGTTAGTTTTTGTACATTTTTTTTTCTATTTATAATGATTGTTTTGTTGAGGTATTTTTTTTCTTTATCTATTTTTTTTTTTTTTGTGCATAGTGTACATATTATACTATATATTATATACATAAACAATTACCTAAAACCTAACAAACTCGTTGTAAATTATTTTAATATACAAGAATTTATTATCGTAATAGTGGTGTCGCTTGAACGAAAAACCATATGGTAACCACGACCTTTGTTAGGAAAGAATATTAATATTATTTTTGCAGTATTAAATGTGCGCTATGCCTTTGCGTTTGAGACCTACGCAAGCCGTCACCCAAGTCTCTTGTCTCAATTCTCGTGCGGTGTATATAATGCATAATTATTATTCATTGCATAGGGTAATATTGCCTACAATTACTTTACTGTTCAAAATACCACAGAATATATAATGAAGTATAAAAATTTTTTATAAAAAAATGTCTTATACTCTGTGGCCAAACAATGCGCGTGGTCGGAGACAATGAAAACGATGCGATTATTATAATATTTAATCGTTTGGCGAAATCATAATAATAATAATAATAATATATAGCATTATCACTGCGGGGGCATAATATATTATATAATTGACGAATGCACTTTTAATTGTTGTTGTACAAACGATGACTCATGTGAAACTCATTTAAAATTTCTATTCGGATTTTAACGAAATGTAGTCGTCGGTTGTTCTCTAAACAAATTTCAATCCAAAGATTATATACCCAATAATCGTTTAAAACGAACCTACTTACATTTTCGGACGTTCAAAATCGGACCGTCCGTCCTGTATTATTATCTATAGGTCGATAAGTCTCGATACTTCCCGTGGTAAATATTATTTTGCGGTCGAAAAATATTTTCACGATATTGTTGTATAGTATCGGCACAGAAATAATGCGCAATTTCTTGTAATGTAACACTATGTATATATATATATATAATATTATTGCCAAGCTGTTTTCAGATATAATCATTAATGGAGGAATTCGATTGACGTAAGACAATAAAATGTCGATATTCGAACGAGTGCGATTTTTTAATCTCTTTTCGCATTCAAGTTAAATGTCTGCCGTCGGTACATGAATATTTCAACAGGAGGACTAATGTACACTTTGCAATACGTCATAATATTACAATGCGGGTAAGTACGTAATGTGAACCGTTTAGCAGGCGTGTAAAACCGATCTAATTATAATATATTGATATATACAGCAACAATAGTATGATAATAGGTACACTTCGCGTTTTGCGTTGCTCACGCCGCTAATTAGTATAATCAGTAATTATCTGTATGGCGAACGTGTGTGATTATAATGATTGAATTGTTATTGCAACGAGAAATGTAATATACATTGTTGCAACTCCCGACTTGTATCTTTATTGTGACTAACCTAACCTAACCTAGACAAGTTGAGTTTTAACCATAGTAAAATTTTATGGTGTACAGAAAATGCTAATATAAACGTTCAGTGAAATTTTCAAGTATCTACAGTCATTCGTTTTTTAATTACAATAAAATAAGAAAATTGTTACATGAGAAATCGAGTGGATATCAAATGTTGTAAAAATATAAATTTCAGACGCTCATAAAAATTTAATTTAAGTTTCTTGTAGACATTTTTTTTTTTGTGATAAAGGTAGACAAACTTATATTACATTTTCGAATCTTAGATTTAAAAAGAAAAATTTTTATGAATTCTCAACTCAAAATAATTTGTTAATTTTCGTGATTTTTCCGTATGTTGTCAAGATTTGAACTTTAAATGCTCATAAATAAAAACTGTGACAAAGGATTTTTAATATTTTTCAAATATCGTTGTAACAATATATTAGGAGCCTTGTATTAAATTTTTAAGCTTTTTTACCCAACAAATAAAGTTTTATTGACATGCAAAGAAAAAAATACTAATAAAATTGGAAACTGAAAATGTTCCTCAACAGTTCAAAACATTTTTAAAATTATATCGTGTATAGAAAATGCAAATATAAACAACTAGTGAAAATTTCATATATATACGTTCATTTGTTTTAGAGCTACACCAAAAATCAAAATCGATTTTCTCAAAAACAGATTTTGCGTAAAAATTCCCGTTTTTCCTTAATTTTTCTTTTGTTATTCACGGCTACCTAACCGCTATTTTTATAGCCATAAAATTTTTTATTAAATGTTGAAATTTTTCCAACAAGTTATACTACTTCTATAAAAAAGAAAAAGTTCCCCGGAAAGTTAGGCTTTTCATAGCCATGAGATATTATCGATTTTTATTAATTTCTTTTAAACTATTAAATTGTATTATTTTTACAAGTAAGTCAGACTGACACAACATCTCCGCTCATACTTGTTTTTCATATACAATGATTTATCATCCATTACAACGACATGCTTGACAAACTACTGAACAGCAGAGCGATACACACTTGTCCACTTTTTCATAAATGCTTATATTTTTTTTTTTTAATGAAAGAAAAAGAGGCTTCAACGTCTGGGGTGATTAGCCATGTATACATTTTACATTGTGTGAGTTAAATTAATAATTACATTTAAAAAGTTGCAAAAGTCTTAAATTATGAATGCAGAATACATATTGATCAAAGATTGTGTACAATGTTAATTTGTGTAAGGAAGTTTAATATTTTTATGGTGTTGTCTTCATGGAGTGCTTTTTCTAAGTTGTTGGGTATTTGTAAAGTATTTCTGATGTTTTGGAGGTTTGGGCAGTGTTCAATGGTTAGGTCTTCTTGGCATTGGTTGCATATGGGTGGTAGATCTTTTCTAATTAAAAAAGAATGAGTCAGAGAAGTATGTCCAATTCTTACTTTGGTTAGAGTGACTTCTTGTCGTCTGTTTCGGGTGCATTTTTTGATTTTTTTTTAATTTGTTGGAAGGCGAAACAGAATCCTAGTAACTTTGCCATGTCATATTTATTTTGTTTTTAATGGAAATATTTATGTCGTTAGCCGGTATGTCAGTGATTGTTGGATGTAAGATGTAAAATGCTTATATTATTTTTTAATTTTATTATTAAACATTCCCAAAAACATTATGCCATTTAAAGGTATGTGTAAAATGATAGTTGGAAAACCTATTTTAGTGGATAGTGATTTTGTATCATCCTGTGATGCCATTGCTTGTGTAAATCTCGATAATGACCTGAAGACTATTTGAAAAAATTATTATTTATTGTATACTATTTACAAACATTTCGATTTTTTATTATTTAATTGTATGGTTAAATATTTAAACTTTAATTGTTTTGTAGATAATAGTAAACAAGAAAGATGAAGTTGGGACGGAATATTGGAATATGTTTGCAACCAAAAAATTACTAATAGGAAGAAGTTACTAACAAATTATATTAGATATATAAAATTACTACTTAAAACATTTTTTTAACCTTATTTTTCAATAATTACACCATATTATTTTCAAGACTATTTAATATTTATAAAATCCTTATCATAGAACCGTGGGTCTTGGGCCTATTTAGAAATGTCTTTTTTTGGGGGAGCACTAACAAAAAATTAAAATTATACATTCATATTACTATACTACCCTCAACAATCACAATAAAATCAATATTCATCATGCAAGTTCTAAAATGTCTATAGTATGTATTATTGGTAACAATAACCTAAGACAGATTACGTTTTAGGGCAGCTTTACAGAATCAAATGTGTAATGCATATTTTGGACTATATATCCAAAAAAATTATATAGAAAGATTGATTATCAGTTAAATGTAAACATATTTTATCTAAAAACAGGGAAGAATAAGAAATGTAGTTTGACAATAATATTTTTACAAAAAGTTTTATTGGTTCAGTATTCTTTTTGAGGTTTAACTTGCTTTTTTGATTACCTATTTTATTATTTATATAACCTTATTGAAATGCCCACCTAGTTAATAATATTTAGTCATTGACCATTGTACACGTTACCAGTGTATTTAGCCATGGGTCTAGGTATAATACATATTATTATGTATACATTTTTTTCTTATGATAAGTATACAATATATTACACATGATGTATACAATATTATATATTATGCTGGAATATATACCATACAATTTGCAAATTATTTTCTAGTTGAAAATGTATAAACTGTTTATAGTTAAGAATTGATAATTTTTTTATGCTATTCATAAGAATTTCATAGTGTATCCAATAAAATCTAAAAATTATAATAACACAGTTTTTTAAACGTGGGCTTTTCTTTTTACATGGAAAAAGTATACCCTCTCCTTCCGTTGGGTACGCCTCTGAACTGTAATACATTTATTAAGTCAAGCTTGTGGTTTTTTATTTATTTGTATGATAATGAAAATCTATTGAAAAAAGAAACTGCGTCTCATACTACTTCCCTCTGTAATTTTATTCAAATCATCAAAGCACAGATAAATTTAAGTTCTAAAATTATTATTAAGTATTTACAGCAGTTTAACAAAACCAAATTTTTACCAAAATAGTCAAGATAATATTAATATTATACACAGTTATTAATTATGCCTTAAATATGTACATTTGTCAAAAAATATGGAAGACTGTAAGATAATTAGTTTCATAATAATTTTATACAAATACTTTATTACATACCAACTTACTACTTACTAGGTTAATAGTTTTAATGTAACTACTTATCTAATTCTAATCTATACATTTTAGGCAATTTAAATTAACCACTTTTTATTTACTTATACAACAAATAGGTTACATTTAATTTAAACTCTGGTGTCAATTACGAAAATATCACTCGTATAATCCATCGTACATGATGTGAAAAATTAAAATATTTTATCAAATGGCAAACCGAGTTTATTGTTGCAACATATCGTTGGAAATAGATAAGTCTATTTTATTGAAAAATAAACATTTATCGTTCACTATAGTAAATATGTACATTAATTTTATATTAAATTATTATATTTATTCTTCCTGACCGTCTTAAGGCAGACAGTCGTCGTAGGGACACCCATTTTTCCGTGCGTAATCCAAACACTCCAGGTGACCGAATCTCGCGGCCCAGGTGCACGTCTCCTTGTCCCAGGGGCAACCGTTTTCCCGCGCGTAAACCAAACAGTCCAGGTGACCGAATCTCGCGGCCCAGGTGCACGTCTGCTTGTCCCAGGGGCAACCGTTTTCCCGCGCATAAACCAAACAGTCCAATTGTCCACCTACCGCAGCCTGAATGCACATATTACTCTCGTTCCAGGGACACCCGTTTTCCCGTGCGTAAAATAGACATTCCTTGTGACCGTTTTCCGCGGCCCGGCTGCACGTCTCCTCATCCCAGGGGCACCCGTTTTCCAGTGCGTATTTCAAGCACTCCATGCTACCGTTTCCCGCGGCCTCGCTGCACGTAAACACGTTCCAGGGACATCCGTTTTCCCGCGCGTAAATCAAACAGTCCAAATGTCCACCTTCCGCGGCATATCTGCACGTCGTCTCGTTCCAGGGGCACCCGTTTTCCCGTGCGTATACCAAGCACTCCAGGTGTCCTCTCTTCGCGGCCCAGTTGCACGTCTCCTCGTCCCAGGGGCACCCGTTTTCTCGTGCGTAAGCCAAACATTCCAAATGTCCATCTGCCGCGGCCTGCAAGCACGTATACACGCTCCAGGGGCATCCGTTTTCCCGCGCGTAAGCCAAGCACTCCATGTGACCGTTTTTCGCGGCATTGCTGCACGTTATCTCGTTCCACGGGCACCCGTTTTCCCTTGCGTAAATCAAGCACTCCATGTGACCGTTTTTCGCGGCATTGCTGCACGTGTCCTCGTCCCAGGGGCACCCGTTTTCCCTTGCGTAAATCAAGCACTCCATGTGACCGTTTTTCGCGGCATTGCTGCACGTCATCTCGTTCCACGGGCACCCGTTTTCCCTTGCATAAACCAAGCACTCCATGTGACCGTTTTCCGCGGCATTGCTGCACGTTATCTCGTTCCATGGGCACCCGTTCTCCGAGGCGTATCTTAGACACTCTAGATTTCCCGATTCCGCAGCTTTGCCGCACGCCATATCCTCGGCGTAATCTAACATACTGCTCCAAGGGACGCCGATCTCGTGAGCAAGTTTCAGGCAATCGATGTGCCCGTGCAACGCTGCTTTTTCGCATATGTTTTTAAACCTCTGGTCATTGACGGGGAATTGCGATCTGCTGAACATGGTCAGCCTATCATTGCCGTCGTTTAGGTTTTTGTCTATTTTTAAAATTTCGAACAGCGCCACGCAACAGTCTTGGATATCCACGTCCGGTGCTTCCATCAAGTCGAACTTGTTACGCTCGATCTTGTTACAAGCGTAGTACGCCGTTTTCAACAGGCTAGGTAATTCGTACATTTCTCCGTTTAGGTCCGACGACGTAGCAGTCCGCTCCAAACGTTCTACGTTATAATCTAAAAACCATGCAAACAACAAATTACTAACACGTTGTAAGTACGAACTACGGAATAAATTAATTATAATGAAGTACAGACGCTAGCTCAACCTAACCCAACCTCCCACAAATGCTAATACTATTTGGAAAAGAGGGGACGTGTCCTTGAACTTATGGGCATTGGCATTTTTTTTCTTATGTGAATCAGCTGACCATTCACATCTATAGACCTTACACTAATAGACGAGCCTTCCGTATACCATATGCACTATATGAGCAGTAGTGAGGCATAACACAGTGATTCAGAAAAATTTGATGTCGGATTTACCACTCTTGGTAATTGTATAAAATAATATTGTATAGGTGCTTACTTTGTGACTTATGTACGATATACCCTAAGTTAAAGCAAAAAATACGAAGTACAAATGTATTATTACTTATAATATTTGATCGTACCAAATACTATACTACACAGAATACATAGTATTTTATCGTACTTTACGTCTGGTATGGTTTTAAAAATATTGTACTCATTAATGCTCACGTGCACAGTACACGGTGTACCGTCAGCAGAGCCCTCTCGTCCTATCGTTCGAACTGCTACTATTGCCCGTCTATTTATAGTATAAGGCTTAGATCATAATATGGTAAAAAAATTAAAATTTATCAGAGGCGCTGCGCGTGGCAGTCAAGTAGCGTTGCGCTCAAGCACATAAACGTAAAATCGAAAACTTTGGAAGGTTATAACTTCCGGTAAAAAAAATTTACACCATCGTCTTAAGCATAAAAAAAACAAGTCATTTGAAAAAAAAAATTAAGATTGTGAGGGGGTTGGTAAACTGCATTGGTTCCGCAAGTACGACCGCGTATGAGCATGATATACTATCATAAATCATGGTTGACATACATGAGTGTCGACGAATTACTATTTTAGACTCAATAGCTAAACAGTTTATAATCTTAAAAATGAGTTTAAAAGATAAATTTAATGAGGTAGCTCTTTATTTTATAACTGAATATCCAAAATTAAATTTTGAGAATGTCTCGGTT
The DNA here is from genome assembly GCF_019925205.1 of Metopolophium dirhodum. NCBI lineage: Eukaryota > Metazoa > Arthropoda > Insecta > Hemiptera > Aphididae > Metopolophium > Metopolophium dirhodum. The sequence continues at coordinate 18,241,246 of NC_083564.1, forward strand.
TCTGACAGTTGTGTAAGTAATATTTGCAATATGATATTTAAGAAAAATATTGATCACAAGTTGAAACAATCAATAGTAAATGCTATTTAAAGAAGAACTTCAGCTTTTGTAAGTGTATTGAAACTATGAAATGTGATGATGTAGTTAATATATCAGAAATGAATAATAGTAGCCAGTAGGCACAATAATGAAGTATATTGAACTTTGTAATTACACGTCTAACAATTTTTTAAATTACAATAATAAACTCTAACTGACATATGTAGACACATTAAAGTCACTGCAAATAGAGTTAATTGTTATAAAGTGTACAAACAATGTAAAAAGTACCTTTATCTGCCCTCGTGTCTACCGATGAATAACATAGATAACATTGATTGATGAAATAGTTTTTGTTTTAATGAAAATTCTGGTAATGATAACGATATGTTTGAAAATTGCAGTTCTTATTCTGTGCACATAGAGTTTGAACTTCTGCAAAGTGACAATGTTTCATTAGAATATACGAATGCATCAAAAGAAATTGATTTCATTCGGTCTAAGAGAGCAACTAATACTTAGTAGTAGTACTTCAATTCTACCTGTAAACATAACCGATGAATCTTTTTTTGTTACCCCATGTAAAATAACAAACGGTAAACATCATCTACCAAGCCCCCTCAAGAATGCTTTCTATAAAAAAACGCCTAGAAAGTCTGGTGTGGTTCTACCTCTGGAAACAAATAATCAATTTCCAAAACAACACAACAACCATGATTTTGTGTGTTTTGAAAGATCTTTCAAATTTTCATTTGATTTATGTTGATCTCAAAGGTCAAACCCATTTGGACAAGAATAAATATCCTATTATGTTAAGAAAGCGCATAAGAACTGAGAACAATACATGAATTGTTGATGCAAAAATGGTCAGATATTTTAAAAATCATTGTAACGTGTACATGTATAGTAGTCATGAGGGTTGTAAGACTTTTAGGATTTAAGTCCAGCCTGCAAACGGAACGTTAGCGGCGGCGGTGTATAGTTCTGGTTTGAATTATTATCATCATAATCCTGATGACAATGGTCTCAGGAACCACGTGAAAGGGTTTCAGCGAGACTTGAACAAAGAAATGCTGAAAAAAACTGAAGCATTTTCCTTCAGGTCAAACATAGTTGACGAGGCATCGCCCACTCAGTTGAATTGTCGCAATTTGCAAGGTATTAAATAAGATTATGTCAGAAAAATTAGATCTGAGGCCTTGACTGCTGATGATTATGATGAAGATGATTTTCATAATATTCTATTGATGTAAAACGATAATGAAAAACAACTTTGTACAGCATGTCGGTAAACCGCCTGTGCACTGCTATAGTAAAGAACAGTTAGACATAATAAGAAGACTGATTAAAAATCAAAAACCAGTAACTGGTTATTTGGATGCAACTGGTCAGGAAAATTGACAAGAACACCAAAAGAGTTCTGTACTATGTTCTAGTTGTAAATGTCCCTTTACCTAGAAATTCGAGTGTCACGTTTCCCGTTGTTGAGATGATTAGTTCAGCACACGACATAGTCTTAATTTCACAAAGCATTTGTTTTGAAACACAAACTGACTTTGAGCCGTATTCACAAACACAGTGACGGATTTCAGTTATGCACAAATAATATCTTGTGTATAAGATGGAATGTTTTTAATTCCATATTCAATTACCTTAACTGGTGTTACAGAGTATTTGTTGAAAAAAATGACTGGTCTAATGTCATCATCATAAGCATCTGTGAATGATTACACAAAAATCATAGTAAACCATGTCTATACGTATTTTCAATTTGAGACAAACGACAGTAAGACTGTAGAAAAAACAAAAAAAGAAATAATGTTATTGATTGGATATGTTAACTGTTCAAGGAGTTTGTAATGTGTTGAAAATTGGTTCAAAATATTTTTAGTAATATTGTTGTCTCCATGTAGTACAGGAAAAACCAAAAATGCCATTGGTACGATGAGAAACAAGTGTAATGTTAACCACCAATTGTCAAATGAATGTACAACAAAGGCAAAGATTATTCAGAAGAAATAAATAAATTTCTATGCAAATCCGACACGAGAAATTCCATGTTGTACTGTAATAGATTTCAGCCTATCAAAGAACATGTCAAATCTAGTGTTTTACTAGATTGTTCAGTAAATTATTATAAAAATATAAGTAATGAATATTATGATGAATCATAATTACACGAGTTTAAAGTTAAGTGTGTACCTTTCTTAGCACTTTGGACACCTATTATGAATAATTAAGTCAACAATAACAATGGAATACGCCAGAGTAATGCTACCATGGAGTCTTGGTTTAAAACGGTAAAAGTTGATTAACTTGATGGCGACTGAAGTTGGAATTTTGGTCGGTTTTTAAGACTTATGAGAGAGCATGTGCAAATTGCTATTGCAATATTTTTAATTGGTTATAAAAAATAAAGTTATTTGACAAAATTAGCACAAAAAAAGTAACTCAAAGTAGGTATGTGTAAATTACTTTACATAGAAAGGTAGGGCAACTGTTTCAAACTAGTTTTGTTACAGTAACTTGTAAAATAAGTTAATCCCATCACCCATTTACATAAGTATGCAAATCACTAGACATAATTTTAAAACACAATTTGTAACCACACCACTCATGTACTTCATACGTCTGCATAACTGACAGTCCATAGTCTGATATTTCTAAGTGGGACAGCATTAAGTGTTATGATTTGTTTAATTTATATTTAATGTTTAAAAATATACCTCGAAATATACTCACTAGATGTTTCAGCAATGATCAATCCAATATAAAAGGTACAATCATATGGCCATCATAGTTGTTGACCAGTCCGAATAAAACATCATTTTGATAAAGTTAAATTTCTGAAATAAAAATATGATAAGAAAATTTGTGGACATTTGATACATAAACGATCCGAATCAGTATTTAAAAAGATAAACTTTGTAACCATATCTGTCCATTAAGAGCTTAAGTTATAATTTTTCCCCAGCAGTTATAAGTTTGCTTTATTTACTTTAATAATAATATTTATTTTAAATTAAATTAAAGCACTACAAACTGCATATCAAGATTATAATGAAATTACTAGTTACTTTTTTTTTTCAAAAAAAGAAAAAGATATTCATAGAAACAATCCGTTCAACCTAGAAGTCAGAATTGATATTGTCATCGTAGTTTTTGATATCAAGCTGTTAGTTCATTACATTTCACTCTACACCATATTCATAAACCAATAATACAGTAAATATTAAATTATTTATTAATCCGTACCTATTCAAAAACTTGGAAGGCTCCACTTTCTTGATAAGTTGTCAATTATGTAGTATCTGAAATCACACAAAAAGGTTAATTATATTATAATATGAGCTTTGTATTCATCTAGTGTTTGTTCAGGGGCGGTCAGTAGACTTTGTACTGTGGGGCATGGGGCCCTTCATTATTAAGCTCCAAGGGACCATAATTAAGGTATAGTACATCTTAAATCTTTATTATTCGTTATTTTATATTAACCGTAATTTCTGAATTTGATTGTATAATAATATAATAATATTGGTGTAATGTAAATTACTGATATTTCAAAGTGGGACGGCATTAAGTGTTATGATTTGTTTAATTTGTATTTCATGTTTAAAAATATACTCACTAGATTCCAAATCATTGAAAAACCTATTTTTCTCAAATTGTTTTCTATACAACTTACTTAACATTTTGTTTTTGATAGAATATCAGCAGGCAGTTGATAGCTTTCTAACCAAATTTCACACCTAAAAGTGTAACAAAAAAATAGTTAATATTTTATACTACAAGACCAGTGGTTGGGAATAGCGTGCTAATTGTAGCGACGCTACAATACACCTAATGTAGCGTTATACTTTAGTGCGCTAGTAATTTTCGGTTAGCGTATCAAAAATTCCCATTATTTTATCTCTACCTTCAATACCTATTTGGTGATAGTTAAAATAGTATGATCATTGATAACTATCATATTTATTTATTTATATAATAATAAAGATGAGTATACTAATGAATTTTTCGTGTTTAATCCACGATTAACTAGCATGGTTAAAACCCGTCCAGTGACCAAATGTTAGGTCAGTACAAACTATAAACTACCAATTTTCAATTGGAAGATTAAAAAAAAAATGTAGTGTAAAAGTAACGCGCTACATTTAAACAATAGCAGTAGAAGCAGCACACTACATTAAAAAAAAAAAAAATAGCAACGGCAAGCTACGTTCTTTGGGGGAGTACCTATCTGTAGCGTGCTACAAAAAACTACTAGCGTCCCGACCACTGTACATAACACAATTGATTTGGTACTCGTTACGCATAATGTACACAGATTTTTTAATTTGTTGAGACCTGTCTTATCGTTCACTAGACTAAAAAAATTAGGCATGTGTAGTAACTGTGTAACATTATGTTGTATATTCAACGAGTACCATTATTGACTTGTTTTATAGTTAACATCATTGTAATATAATTATAAAACACTTACCGAGCGAGGACTTTGGGAAAAGAAAACAAAACGAACAGTTTCTTTTTGCATTTTCATTTATCCTCACGATTTCACTACGCATTTAAAAGAACAACCACTCTTAGGAATCGACATTGTAATAATATTGTGTAGGTATATTATATTATGAAGCACAGTATAAAACGCAGTAAGCACTAAAAAACGTGTGACAAATTATGCTTCATATGCCTTTTGCTAAGTTCCTTACAAGCGTATAGACACAGAGAATGTCTGACTTGTCTGAGACTCCGAACGATTGCAAGTTGCAAGACAGCCGACTCTGTTATCATTGTCAGCTATCACAGATATTATTATCAGTTACACGGACACTTTTATTAGAAAAAATTTCAAAAATCATGTTTTTTTAAATTTATTACATTGGTAATAGCACAAATTATAATATGAAAACCAAGGTGGAAATTAACACGTTTTTTTAAACTTTTTATCAATTAATTATTTTACTAATTAATAAGAATATCGAAAATCGGGCTTCTTACGTTTCTAGAAAAAATTCTCCTCTACAATTTTTGTAATAGGTATTTATACTGTAAAACGCTTGATGAAAACAGAATATTGTGCACTGTCTTCCTATGCTGCAATGTAAAAAATGAATAAGGTGTTCTGATTGGTTGTCTCTCAAATCAGTGTGACCACAAATACCAATGCTAATTTATTGTATATACTTACATACCATAATATTGAAATTTGAATTATTGAATTAAGAGTGTGCAATAGTAAAAGTGTTACGTATGTAACGCTCCAGAGATGGCGTTGTGCGCCGTATCGCCGCCGTCGCGGCTGGACGTAACCACGCCCATGTCTCCGTTGCGAGATTCACGCGGCATTCTCGCAGGAGAGGCGCATTATTATTTCACGAACAGTCTAGTTGTGCGGGTCCATACAATATTGACATTGACAATTGCGTAAATTGTCACCCGTGTATTTCTAATGCACGTAGTACGTACCATTACGCCGCGCACTCGATCTTCGCTAGACTTACTTTTTAATGAAAGCTCCTGATTACTTAAATATGTGTATCAATACATAAATTACAACAAATTTAACCAGATGGCTTGATATACATTTGTAACCTAATTAGTAATTACTTTTTTAAAATACACATAAAATAATGATTCGTAATGAGTAAATACATTTTTTAGTAACCATGTTGCGTCTTTTACGTTTTAACCTGAAGCACTTTTCGTACGATAGTTGATTATTCTCCTATATACGTATCTATTAATAATGATTTAAATAGGTAGTTGATATTACTATAAACAGCATAATATACCTAACCTAAGTTCAAATTAATAAATCTTTGGAAAATTTCATTGAGCACCTATTGAAAACTATGATTTAAGTAACAGTGGATTGTTTCAAGTTTCGATGAATAATATTTTTTGAATAACAAATACCTATTTAAATTAAATAACAAACGGTATTTTGTAATTTATTTTTCGACAGATTATTTTGTACGGTAGTTGTTTGTATTATTTTTGAATGAAAATATATGTACACACGTTGTAAAATATGTAAGTTTATGGGCTTATGGCTGATTTTCTGTTAATCGTCTATTTGGTTAACCCTCATAGTCCTGGTCCCGACAGTGACGATTAATCGAGTTTCTACTGTATACTTATAAACAGATAATGTGATGGTGACAAAATATTTTATTTGGTAAAATAGCAATTACTGTTCAATAATTGTTGACATTTTTGTTTATAGTTTCAATGAAATATATCATAAATATAAAAAAATTCTATAACTTAACCTACACAATAAAAAAAATAATTGGTTTGTGAAAAAGCCTACTACTATAAATTACAATAATTTGTTACAATCGATCTTTTATTCGTAAACTAACATTAAAAAGTTCTGATAAATTATTTCTGAAAGCTGGATGTCAAATTCGTTTTTTTTTAGTATTAGACATTCGTACTACAGTAGGCAAAATTCATTTTTGTCAAAAAAATTGCATTTGAAAGTGTCATTGTCTGTATAATATATAATAATATACTTCAAAAGTTTCAAGTACTCAAGAACAATATTTTTAAGTTACAACAAATTAACTAAAATCTTTTATTTTGGTTAAAATATCTAATTTTGTCCACAAATGAACATAAAATTGCTATTAAAAAATTGTTTAAAGTGTTTATATTTTTTTTTAGGTTTTTTGGTTACAGAAAAAACAAATTTCTATTTTGTCAACATTTAAACTTTAAATGCTTATAAAAAAAATTTTGGACTATGAATTTTTAATATTTTTAAAAAGATATATTGTAACAATTTGTGAGGAGCCTTGTATTAAATTTTCAAGCTTTTTGACCTAACAAATAAAATTTAATAGATAATTATATAAAAAAAATAAAAAATTTGAAAATGAAAAATTTCCGCAAACACCTCAAAACACGCGTCAAAATATTTTGAAAATTTTATCAAGTAAAGAAAATAAACATTTGGTGGAAATTTCAAGAATGTGCGGTTATTCGTTTTTTAACTACAACAAAATAAGAATAACGTTCCATGAAAATTCGAGTCAATATCTTTATTCTAATGTTGTAAAAATATGTAAGCTTCAAACACTCATAACAATTTAATTCAACTTTCCGGTAGGCATTTTATTTTAGATTCTAAGTGGAACGATGAATGTATTGATTTTACAATGATGTGTGTTTTTTTATTTTTGTGTCTGTCATCAGCTTTGTTACAGTAAAAATGCTTAGATTTTCTTCAACAGTATCCTTTTCTGATAGGAAAGTGAATCTAGTTGGTACTTTGGTGGGTCAAAAGTAAAAATTTCCCAGTAATTTTCAAAATCGTCGTGAAAAACAAAAAAAAATGAAGGAAAAGCGGGAATTTTTACTCAAAATCTGTTTTTGAAAAAATTGATTTTGGTTTTTGGTGTAACTCTAAAACAAATGAACGTATATACATAAAATTTTCAACGGTAGTTTATATTTGCATTTTCTATACACGAAAAAATTTTCGAAATATTTTGATTTGTTTTGAACTGTTTAGGAATATTTTCTGTTTCTAATTTTATTAGTCTTTTTTTCTATATGAATGTCAATAAAACTTTATTTGTTGGGTAGAAATGCTTGAAATTTAATACAAGGCTCCTACTATATTGTATTATTGTTACAATGATATTTGAAAAATATTAAAAATATTTAGACACAGTATTTATTTATAATCATTTAAAGTTCAAATATTGACAAAATACTGAAAAATCACGAAAATTAACAAATTATTTTGAGTTGAGAATTTCTAAAAATTTTTCTTTTTAAATCTAAGATTTGAAAATGTAATACAAGATTATCCATAAGTTTATCTACCTTTATCAAAAAAAATATTTACAAAAAGTCAAATTAAATTTTTATGATCGTTTGAAACTCATATTTGTACAACATTTGATATACACTCTATTTCTCATGTAACGATTTTCTTATTTTGTTGTAATTAAAAAACGAGTGACTGACGACTGTACATACTTTAAAATTTCAATGTTTATATTAGCATTTTCTATACACGATATATCGTTCTAATAGCAGTTGAAAAATATTAAAAATACATAGAAACAATTTTTTTAAATATAATTTATTTATCAGTTAAAAATTCACGAGCACGGAGAAAAACAAAAAAAAATGAAGGAAAACCCGGAGTTTTTATGCAAAATCGGTTTAACAAAATCGATTTTGGTTTTTGGTGTAACTCTAAAACAAATGACCTTTATTATAGATTCGTGCAATTTTCACTGGTTGTTTATACTAGCGTTTTCTATACACAATAAATTTAAAAAAATATTGATTTGTTTTAACTGTTTCCGGACATTTTCAGTTTCCAAAATTGTAGAGAAGAATTTTTTCTAACAATCGTAAGATGCACGTTATGATATTTTAATTAATTAGTTAAATAATTAATTGATCAAAAGTAAGAAGATAACTTGTTAATTTACCATGCGATATATTAGACTATTGGAATACGATATCAAAAATACGAATGTTAAAAAAGTTCTCCTCTACAATGTTTATAAAAGGTATTTTTACTGTAAACCGATTCAATAAGCCGTATTACTTGAAGAACAAAAGTATAGTTTTTATTTGTATAAAATTCGGATACGAAGTGGCCGCACTATTGAACAAAATATGGCATAAAAACACGGTTTCGTAATCCAAGTAAAACGGCTTATTGAAGCGGTTTACAGCAAAACTACCTATTACAAAAATTGTAGAGAAGAACTTTTTTAACAACTGTAAGAAACCCGAATTTCGATATTTTTATAAATTAGTTGAATAATTAATCGATAAAAAATTTTAAAAACTGTGTTAATTTACCATGTGATATTGGACGATTGGAATACGATATCAAAAATCGGATTTCTTACGATTGTTAAAAAAGTTCTCGTCTACAATTTTTATGATAGGTAGTTTTGCTGTAAACCGCTTCAATAAGTCGTATTACTGGAATTACGAAACCATGTTTTTATGCCATATTTTGTCTTCTATAGTGCGCCCTCTTCGTATTCGAATTTTATACAAATAAAAACTATACTTTTGTTCTTCATGTAATACGGCTTATTGAAGTGGTTTACAACAAAACTACCTATCATAAAAATTGTAGACGAGAACTTTTTTAACAATCGTAAGAAATCCGATTTTTGATATCGTATTCCAATCGTCCAATATCACATGGTAAATTAACACGGTTTTTAAAACTTTTTATCGATTAATTATTCAACTAATTTATAAAAATATCGAAATTCGGGTTTCTTACGATTGTTAAAAAAGTTCTTCTCTACAATTTTTGTAATAGGTAGTTTTGTTGTAAACCGCTTCAATAAGCCGTATTACATGAAGAACAAAAGTATAGTTTTTATTTGTATAAAATTCGAATACGAAGAGGGCGCACTATAGAAGACAAAATATGGCATAAAAACATGGTTTCGCAATTCCAGTAATACGGCTTATTGAAGCGGTTTACAGCAAAACTACCTATTACAAAAATTGTAGAGAAGAACTTTTTTAACAATTGTATGAAGCCAGAATTTCGATATTTTTGTTAATTAGTTGAATAATTAATTGTTAAAAAATTAAAAACCTTGTTAATTTACTATGTGATGTTGGACGATTGTAATACGATATCAAAAATCGGATTTCTTACGATTGTTAAAAAAGTTCTCGTCTACAATTTTTATAATAGGTAGTTTTATTGTAAACCGCTTCAATAAGCCGTATTAGTGTATTACTTGAAGAACAAAAGTATAGTTTTTATTAGTAGGTATGAAATTCAGATACGAATACAAAATATAAAACCGAACAAAATTAAATAATATTTGTCATGAAATATAATATAATAATCATTTTCTTATCTGGGTTATTTATAAACTATGTACGGGCGCACGGCTGCGATAGAAAACCCGTTTTGACCTATGGTGCGGTACTGCTGTTATCGCGCGCGGGGTGGTGGTATGAACACCTAGTATCGAGCGCTGCCGCTGCCTATAATGGGCGCAGCACATGACGAGCGTAATTAAATGTTTTTTTTACCGAAAAACATGGTTTTGTAATTCCAGGAATACGGCTTATCGAAGCGTTTTACAGTATAAATACCTATTACAAAAATTGTAGAGGAGAATTTTTTCTAGAAACGTAAAAAGCCCGATTTTTGATATCTTGTTCCAATCGTCCAATATCGCATGGTAAATTAACACGTTTTTTTAAACTTTTTATCAATTAATTATTTTACTAATTAATAAGAATATCGAAAATCGGGCTTCTTACGTTTCTAGAAAAAATTCTCCTCTACAATTTTTGTAATAGGTATTTATACTGTAAAACGCTTCAATAAGCCGTATTCCTGGAATTACGAAACAATGTTTTTATGCCATATTTTGTCTACTAGTGCGCCCTCTTAAGCTCAGTGAACTTTTCAATTGCAACTCAATACTCATAATATTGTACTTTGGTAAAAGTAATAGAAAAGTAAAAAAGGTGGATAAGTGGATGTCGCTCTGCTGTACGGTAGGTTACAAGTGGGTCACTGTAATGGATGGTGTTAAATTTGAATTCAATGATATAATATCATTGTATAAGAAAAACGATTCTGAGCGAAAACGGTCAGTCAGCCTATGATTTTACCAAGTATATTTGATGATATTATTGTGGATAAAGTAATTTATATATAACTTATTAACGTGGAGCCTTGTTTTAAATTTTCAATCCTTAGCCATAAAAGTTAAACATTTTATACATTTTTAACCACAAAATAATTAATAAATTAAAAATTTGATGAATGTTCTCAAAATTTGAACTTTAAATGCTTATAAAAAAAAATTGTGTCTATGTATTTTTAATATTTTTTAACTGCTATTAGAACGATGTATCAGGAGACTTATATTAAATTGTCAAGCTTTTTTACTCAACAGATAAAATTTTATCGATAATTATAGAAAAAAAAACTAAAAAAATTGAAAACTGACAATGTCCGTAAACAGCTCAAAAAGAGTCAAAATATTTTCAAAATTGTATGGTGTGTAGAAAATGCTAATATAAACATTCAGTGAAATTTTCAAGTATCTACAGTCATTCGTTTTTTAATTACAATAAAATAAGAAAATTGTTACATGAGAAATCGAGTAAATATCAAATGTTGTAAAAATATAAATTTCAGACGCTCATAAAAATTTAATTTAAGTTCCTTCTAGACATTTTTTTTTTGATAAAGGTAGACAAACTTATGAGTAATCTTATATTAAATTTTTAAATCTTAGATTTAAAAAGAAAAATTTTTATGAATTCTCATCAAAATAATTTGCTATTTTTCGTGATTTTTCCGTATTTTGTCAAAATTTGAACTTTAAATGCTTATAATTAAAAACTGTGACTAAGGATTTTTAATTTTTTTCATCTGCCTTTTAAACAATAACCTAGGAGCCTTCTATTAAATTTTCAAGCTTTTTTACTCAACAGATAAAATTTTATTGATATTTATAGAAAAAAAAACTAAAAAAATTGAAAACTGACAATTGCCGTAAACAGCTCAAAAAGAGTCAAAAAATTTTATGGTGTATAGAAAATGCTAATATAAACATTCAGTCAAAATGTCATGTCCCTACGATCATTTGTTTTAGAGTTACACCAAAAACCAAAATCGATTTTCTCGAAAACAGATTTTGCGTAAAAATTCCCGTTTTTCCTTAATTTTTCTTTTGTTTTTCACGTCGCTTTTGAAAACTACAGGGAAATTTTTACTTTTGACCCCCCAAAGTACCAACTAGATTCACTTTCCTATCAGAAAAGTTACTAGGTATTGAAGAAAATCCAAGCACTTTTACTGTCCTAAAAGGTGATGACAGACACAAAAATAAAAAAAAAAATAAAAAAAAAAACACACATCATTGTAGAATCAATACATTTATCGCTTCGCTCAGAATCTAAAATGAAGTAGGTATTAAGTTAAAGTTAAGCATGACTAATGTTGTATTTCGACATCCGTGTCCACTATTTAATAGAGTATTTAATTAATTATTTTTTAAGATTTAGGATTCATGCTGCTATTAAATTTTTAAATAGGAATTTAATATCAGAAAAACAAAAAAAAAAATAGAAAATTGTGTATATTAAATCATTTATAAATAAATCAGAAAGAAAGCCATTTGTGATAACATTTTGTACTTAATTATGTTTATAATTAATTATAATATGTAATTATTTTTAATTGTTTATAGTAAAAATTATAAAGTATTTGTAATTTACCGGCATTCTAAAATTTTTTAATTGTAAAAATATTGTTTGATATTGTGATAAATTTAAATTAATATATTTTTGGAGACGACGATTTGCATTTTAGATTCTGAGCGAAGCGATGAATGTATTGATTCTACAATGATGTGTGTTTTTTTTTTATTTTAGATTCTGAGCGAAGCGATGAATGTATTGATTCTACAATGATGTGTGGTTTTTTTTTTATTTTTTTTTTATTTATTTTTTTATTTTTGTGTCTGTCATCACCTTTTAGGACAGTAAAAGTGCTTGGATTTTCTTCAATAGTAACTTTTCTGATAGGAAAGTGAATCTAGTTGGTACTTTGGGGGGTCAAAAGTAAAAATTTCCCAGTAGTTTTCACAAGCGACGTGAAAAACAAAAGAAAAATTAAGGAAAAACGGGAATTTTTACGTAAAATCTGTTTTCGAGAAAATCGATTTTGGTTTTTGGTGTAACTCTAAAACAAATGACCGTAGGGACATGAAATTTTGAACCTATTTATAAAAATGTTTTCTAACTCATCTATAAAATCATAAAATTCATGTTGTGGCATCATTAAATTGCCAATCATTGATTTTTCTGAATTTTCATATGATTTGAAATAACAAAGTAAAAAAGAGTCATACAATTTTTTTTGTGATTTTGCATAATGAATACAAACTTCGCAACTATGTTTTTCAAAACATATATAAACATATACAAACATATATAAAAGCATTTTTCTGAGGCATCGATAAATTCCTATAATCTGGGGTAATCTATTTTAAGTGTATTTTTAAATTTAAATGGATTTTTATCTGGAATTATTATTTTTATGGTTTCGTCATTAAAAGAATCAGTATTTATTTTAGATATAATTTCATCCAAGTCTGCTATGCAATTGGAATTGTCTGAGTGAGTAAAATAATTAAGACAAAAATTTTGTTTAAATGACCAGATGAATTGTATGGGAGTTGGATTAACATTATTTCCATTATGTGCCAAATAAATTTTTGTCGTATACTCCGTTATCACTATCAGGTGAGTCTATTGATTAAGATTATCAATTATAATTTCTTATCACAGGACCTATTTCTTATCATGGGACCCAACTGTCCCCATCAAAGCCACCAGTATATGATAAGTTTCAAATATTTTTAGTTCGTTGGAATGGTCACATTGATTCTGGCGGTGATCATATCAGGACGTTTTTTGTTTACATTTAAGTGCACAATCTGTTTTCATATAATCTGTGGTAACTGGTAATAGTATTGAACTAGATTCACTTTCCTTTCGGAAAAGTTACTGTTGAAGAAAATCCAAGCACTTTTACTGTCCTAAAAGGTGATGACGACAGACACAAAAATAAAAAATAAAAAAAAATTAAAAAAATTAAAAAAAAACACACATCATTGTAAAATCAATACTGTTTTTGAAATATTTCGAAGGATTGAACCCTCCTTTATCTATTCTGTTTATGGGCCTGTTATTAATTATAATTTATAATCATATAGAAACCTATACTTTTCCAAATATTTAAATTAATTATAGTAACAATTTTTTGGTTATTGATAACCTCCTTAGATGACATTTAAAATATATTTATTTATTTTTGGTATGGGAACCTCCACTTTTTTACTAAAAACCCTTTGTTTTCTATACCAAAAGAAAATTATTAACCAATTGAAAAGTTTGTAATATTATAGTATTTAATATATTCAATATTGTGTCTCATCAATATACTTATACATTTAATTCTTATATATTTTGAACTTTATACATTTAATGCAACAATTTACAATAGGTGTTAATTAAAAAAAGTAATTTTTATATTATTTGTTTCAGGTTTTAAAAGATGAAATTAAGTCAATGCATGGGATACGAATACATACAGAAATACCTGTTGAAAATAACAAATAGAATTAATTATGTATAATAAAAAGAAAATAGTTATTGTAAAATAGAAAATGACTTTTCTGTTGTATACATTTTTTAATATGCTTCATATGCGAGGGGCCGAGGGCCATTGGCTGTTTAATGTTCATTAATTTCGTACCACTATTATAATACCATCTATACTCTGTCTCAAAAGAGAACAATCTCGCTTTGTGCTTTGTGAATGATGTGATTGGCGAGTTCAGAACCACTTTAACATTAAGTCGTTGGTTAGAGAAGCAAAGCACTGACTAAAATTTGTAAAAATTTTTGTAATTTAGAACATATTAATATATTTTATAAGTGTACACAATGACATTTTCAAATGTAATTTTTTTGACAAAAATTAATTTAACCCACTTTAGTAGATATTTACTAAAGCCTAATACGGAAATGAATTACTTTAATCACAATAATACCATAAAATATACCTACTTAGTAATATTATAGGCAGTTTTCACTCAGAATCGTTTTTCGTATACAATGATTTATATCATTGAATTCAAATTTTACACCATCGATTACATTGATCCATTTAGGCCACTTGTAACCAACTGTACAGCAGAGTGACATCCACTTACCTGCTTTTTTATTATTTGTGTGTCATCACCTTTTGGGGTAGTGAAAATGCTTTGATATTTTACATCGGCATCTTTTCTGATACCTACTTGGTAGGAACAGTTGTTACTTATTGTGGGGTCAAAAGTATAATTAAACTATAAAGTATTACTATTTTTTAAAATACCATTGCGTACAAGAAAATTTATTATACACGTAAAAGTCCCAAGTTATCTATGGTTATCTTTTAATTATTATACGTTCACCTGACCAAAAATACCTATCATTATTATAATATTTTATTGATATAATTGATGTGTGACAAAAACATTGCTATAGTAGCTAATACTTTGCATTGGTCCTCACAGAGGCATGTTCAGTGGAGTCCATTATTCCGTTGAAATAAATAAATATACAAATACACTGTAATACGTAAAAAAGAAACAATATTTTGTTTTAGAATAGACAATTTTATTGTGTATTAAGTTATTAACAAACAAATGTAATTTTTGAATATACTTTTCAAAGTCTGAAGTACAATCAAAAGTGTCAATGGATTGACGGCTCAAAATGGCCTAATTTTGAAAAATGTTAACTATAGAATATACAAATTTTAACAATATACAAATGGCTTAAAGTGGCCTTTTTTTTTTACATTTTTATAATTTTTTTTTATCATTTTTCATCATTTTTTTTTTATCATTTTTCATCATTTTTGTAACATAATAAATAAATGGCACAAAGTGGCCTAATGGGGGGGGGGGGGGGAAACACCAGACAAGACACAATAAGCAGGGGGAGTGGTGCGTGATGGCAAGGTGCTTAAAGCAATAATAAGGCTACTGGTCACCTCTATACGGTCTCGCGGCACATCCCGCAGGCGGACGAGTGCAATGGCCAGCGCGTTTGCTCGCGGGTGACGACCATCATGACGGCGGGTAAGTTCCCGACCACGACGGCCACCGCGGGAGCAATGAGACGAATTGACGGCGAGCGGCTAGTGCGCGATGTTGTGCGCATCGACGATGTGCAGGTGCCGAAGACGACTGATGCGCGACGACGGCGACGGTGACCTAAAACACTGAGCGAGCAAAGGCAGCTGTTGGTGCTACGGAACCGTCGGCGACCGGAGACGTGACTCGACCGATTGCCACTGGTTAAAAACGGGAGAGGATCGTCGGACCGCGCTGCAAAGGTCCTGATCCTCTTCACGTGAATTTTGCCCTGACTCGACCGAGTCACCATCCGTTTCCTCGAGTCCGGCGATGCTGACGTCCTTGTTCCTAGCTCAGCTGCAGTATCGCTCACCCGTTGTGTTTTGCAGTCTCCGCTGTCGCCGCCGCCTTTGCGAGTCGTCTTCGTGCGCTCTGCCATCGTCGTGGTACCGTCGGGGCGGTATCGTTGCCCGCGCCGGTACAGCTAGCCACCGCCGTCGTCGTCGTCCACCGCTCCTGGTGTGACCGAAGCAGCCGAGTCCGCGCCGAGTCGTCTTGATGGTCTCGCGTGTCGGCAACCGCGAGCGCGCGACGCTGGCAACTGCGATCTCGTCTTTCTGCGGATGGCCGGAAAACGTATAGGGTGACTTACCGCCGGACACCATAAAGTGCTCTTTCACGTACCACTCCCCCGTCGCCGCCGTCTTGTCTTGGTGTCTTCGTCTGGGGGGAGGGGACGACTACACTGCCGGCTTCAAGCTTCGAAGATTAGGAAATTTTACAGGATATTAAATGGTTGTTTGGTGAAAATGATGGTGTCGCCGAATGCATTATTGCGATCGAGGAAGGCAGCGGTGACGCTGCAGCCGCAGTACCGGCTCCTCCGGCAGTAGTACCGGCCATTGGATCAGCCGACGTACTGCGGCAGGCCGGCGATAGCATGCATGTTGACCATCAAAAGGCAGACACAATTCCGTCTGTGGAAGAAGAGGACACGACTACACTGAAATGGGAGACAGAACCGGGGACAACCACTGCAGCAGTTCAGATCAAGACACGTGGTAGGACAAGGCGGTTTATCGTGTGGAATTGTGTCTGCCTTTTGATGGTCAACATGCATGCTATCTCCGTCTGTGGAAGAAGAGGACACGACTACACTGAAATGGGAGACAGAACCGGCAACAACCACACAGCATCAGGCGCTTTGCGCTCTTCCACGTGGCGGCGATAAACCGCCTTGTCCTACCACGTGTCTTGATCTGAACTGCTGCAGTGGTTGTCCCCGGTTCTGTCTCCCATTTCAGTGTAGTCGTGTCCTCTTCTTCCACAGACGGAATTGTGTCTGCCTTTTGATGGTCAACATGCATGCTATCGCCGGCCTGCCGCAGTACGCCGGCTGATCCAATGGCCGGTACTACCGCCGGAGGAGCCGGTACTGCGGCTGCAGCGTCACTGCTGCCTTCCTCGATCGCAATAATGCATTCGGCGACACCATCATTTTCACCAAACAACCATTTAATATCCTGTAGAATTTCCTGCTCTTCGTCCTCGAGTGTTCGCTCTAAATATTTTACTTCCGGTGTGAATCCTTCGTCCTCTATTGCCATGACCCATGTTTCGACGCGTTCTACGACATGAATCATTACAATCTCTTCCACGAAGTCGCTAGTGATGGCCATTTTGATTTTTGGTATGCTCAGGTCAGACGTTAAATTGCAAGTGAACTCGAAGTTCGATACAAAATCAGTTTACTCGAAAAATTCAAGCATTTCCCAGACGACGGGCACACAGCGACGCGAGTATGGTCGTTGCGAAGTCGTTTGTTCTAATCAACAATCGTTAGGATTTCGGGCCCGTTTATTTTTCCAAGACCATTATTAATGATATATACGCGTTGTTATAATATATTAAACTATAATATTTGAACAAGGATTTGTGCTTTGATTCGTATTATATACTGCGGAACTGCAGTGCTCATTTTATACTTTCACGTTAAGTATTTTAGATTCCGAGTGAAACAATGGATGTACATTGATTTTACAATGGTGTGTGTGTTTTTTTTTTTGTGTATGCTTACAAGTTTTATGGTAAAAAAATGATTCAATCTTCAATTCTAAGGGACAAGGGTGATTTCTGATACGAAATTGTATTTAGTCAGAGCCCATTGATTAAGAGATCTGTATTGAAATTTATTTTTACCTACCTGTCATCGTTTATCTATTATCTGCAGTTAGAACTTGGAATAGTTCAATAATTCCATGAGATATTTATTCTTTATATTAAAATATAAAATATTAGTTTAATTAGTATTTCTGGCGCGCCGTCACTGAGCTAAACATAACTTATAATTAAATCGTATTCGCTAATTTATATGTTAGTATTATCCGTTCACTATAACCCATATATTGATTTCTTTACCATGTTTAATTAAGGTTAAAATAATTGTTTTTGCCAACCTCGGGACCTACTAACACCCCTTTTATTTACCCTTATGGAAAAAAGAAAGCATTTTGTTTTATATAATATTCCTGTGTACATATATTTAAATGTCCAGGCACAAATTGCCATAAATTTATTTTATTTTATTGTGTGTATCATTTTTATAATTTATAATTATACCGATATATAAAACGTCATACGTGCGCGGATCGCCGTAATATTATAATTTATAATATTATTCTTATTATTGTATTGCAACCCGCTAATCGCCTTGTGACTTTGTATTATAATTTATAACCCGCGTACATAAGGCCAATTAACTATATTACGGCGCCGAAAATATAAAACGAATTTTTTTTGAATTTCTGATTTAAAATGCTTTTAAAAAGACTTTTTCATAATTATCTTAAAAAAATAGTTAATTAGTGTTCGTTGCAGTTGGGTACAAATGTTATCAGTATTATAAATAAAAATAATATACATTTAATAATATCTGTATTTTAAATCAATGATATCGATAAGTAATACGTATACAAATTATATTTTACAATCAGACTTTATTCTACATCACGATTTAAGATAGTATGGTTGCACAACGACCACGATTTAAGATATAGTATTGTAATAACGTAGAAATAAGATAAAATATAAATAAATATAAATACGACTGCTGTCGATAGTTCTATTAAAATAGTAAAAGTTAGAGTAGTAAAATTACGCTATTACCTTCCTCCAGGTGTTCGGAGGGCTCTCGAGATCGTGTATTCGAGAATTAGACCAAATACACCGTACAATATAATTTTATGGAAAAAAGCACATAGAATGTATTAACTGCAATCAACATAAAATATTATATTATATACCTTACCTGATTCGCAGTTGTTTGTAGACAATATTGTAGGAGTTTTAGGTTTTAGATAAAACAAAGTAATACTTCAAATACACAAATTGAATTAACGAACGCACTGATTATTGCTTGCATAAGAAGTCCAGTTGTCACTCGTTGAAATCGGTTTCTTTGGTACTTGAGAGGTTGTTACTCTGGTGGTTGGTGCTCATGCACTGATTTAAGGGACGGACGCGAGGGTGGTGACCAGAGAGTGGTGGGTGGCTTTGTCACTAACTTATCGTGGGCCTGGGAACTAGATTATTCTTTGGCGTCAGCATAAAATAAGGTTACACACATCCTACGTAATATTGTTATGAGTGCGTGTCGATATCTTAGTTGTCGTTGTCAATGCACTGATTTAAGGGACGGACGCGAGGGTGGTGACCAGAGAGTGGTGGGTGGCTTTGTCACTAACTTATCGTGGGCCTGGGAACTAGATTATTCTTTGGCGTCAGCATAAAATAAGGTTACACACATCCTACGTAATATTGTTATGAGTGCGTGTCGATATCTTAGTTGTCGTTGTCAATGGTTTTATTTGATGCGACCGATTTCTACAAGCGACAGTCTGGCCGTTGTTTATTATTCTGTAAAATTTTAGTTTATTATAAGGGTGTGTGAGCATATCATTACAGTATATCTTAAATCGTGGGCACGTCCGGGCAATTCCCTTTTTTGAATCGACCGGTGTCGCCGTTTTATGCACCGTGTCCCGACAACCGAACTCACGACCACGTTTTTTGTAAAGGACCGGCGACGCCGTCTTGCCACCGTGTTCCTCAGTACAACCGACACCGTCCACATATATTTTGTTCTATATTAATGTATTTGCCTCTAAATTATATTAACCGTAATTAATCCGAATTTAACCGTTGTTTACATTTATTTATCCCGACACCGAGACGTTTTCTACCGTAGTTAGAACTCAGTGCTAACACTACGTCATTACCCATTATAAATTATTATAAATGTATAATTTATTCTACGTGATATTGTATAATATCATATTATAGCTGTGGGTATTAATACCTCCCTAATATTGTTGAATTGCACCTATTTTGTGACTCGGCAAAACAACTTGTTGTTTTCATCTTTGATCTACACTTCCTGTTATTTAGGCTTATATTAATACCTTATATTAATACCTACCTTTCTACTCATTAATTATACTATAATTTATTATTTTACTTATTTTATTTAAAATAGGTCTAAGAAGATGAGAG
Source organism: Metopolophium dirhodum (assembly GCF_019925205.1). Classification (NCBI taxonomy): domain Eukaryota; kingdom Metazoa; phylum Arthropoda; class Insecta; order Hemiptera; family Aphididae; genus Metopolophium; species Metopolophium dirhodum. Next base: position 18,261,507 of record NC_083564.1, read on the forward strand.
AGAAAGATGTAGAGATAAACATTTGTCCATGATTATTTACCTCACAGATACAGATAACAAAAAATAGTTTATTATCTAATAGCTCTAAGTGAAACTCTGGGAGAGTTGGACTCGCTGAGAGTGGGTACCAATTTTGGAGACAATGTCGTTGGAATTATAAAAGTCGCAAAAGCTGTAAGACGAAAGTTTAGGATTTGTGATAAGGATTAGTGATATGGATTGGAGATAAGGCTTGGCGCTTTGGCGGGAATGTTTAAAAGTTTGAGCGTCTAGCAATCCGTCACGAACGTTGTAAATGGATCAGTGTCTAGAAATCTCCTATGGCCCATGAAAACCGGCAATTCAATGATGATACTATCCCCCAGCGTATGTCCGGTGCTTTTTTGGTACGTGTAAGAAAATGTTAATTCGAAAATCTGCATGTTAGAGTGTCCAGGAAATCAGTCATTACCCATCTAAGACAAAACAAAAATAAGCAATACACCTGCGGCGGATAGAGTGGTATGTGCCGTCGCATGACCGGTGCTCTTTCTTATGTAAAAAGTGTAAAGTCAAAACCCGAGTTGGATTGTCTAGCAAGTCAGTAATCTCAAGTCAAAGTCGATTAACATCCAATTAGCCACCTAGGTAGGCAATCCGAATTCGTCGGATCGCGGACAATGTGCTACAGCATATCAAGTAGGATTGCAGACCCGACGTTGGGCGGCTATAAGTGGAAACCCTATCATACAACTTACGAAATAATTTACGAAAAATACAAACTATAACTACACAATATAAATACAAACAAATATAATATATTGTACCTATTTATTATAATTCATAAAAAAAATAACATATAGATACATAATATTATATTAACCAATACAATACATATAAACATGTACCTGTAATGTATATATAATTATAGCAAAAAAAAAAAAAAATGCAAAAACCTGCATGTTTAAGTGTTAAGCAAGTCAGTCATCACCGTCTAAGACGAAACCAAAATGAGCAATCCGTCTACGGCGGATTGAATGGTAGGTGTGTGCCGTCGCATGTCCGGTACTTTTTCTTATGTAAAAAGTGTAAAGTCGAAAACCGTGTTGGAGTGTCTAGAAAGTCAGTCATATCAAGTCAAAATCTATTAACTTTAAACAATGTGCTGCAGAAAAAAAGTCTAGTATGTATAGCTGCTATAAGTGAAGAGAAAAAATAGTATTTTCCAAAAACCCAATTACACTACATTCGAAATAACTTACGAAAAATAAAACAAATTAATATGATAACAATGACAATTTAAAGAAAATAATATGTGTTAAATTCCTAATAATTTAAATAACATATAGGTACATAATATATAATATACAGTCATATAATGTAAAATTAACATGTATATTATTTATGAAATATAACGTGAAAAAAAATGCAAAAAAGTCAATTAATGAGCGGTCGTGCCTTAGAATACACGGTACAACAGCTGGGTAGCCGCCCGGAGGCGTATTAGGAAACCCAGGACGTCACAGAGCGCTTTATGAATACCACGTTCTCATTGGCCAATTTCAAATATCCCGTTTTTTTTTTTTATCATTTATCAATTAGGATTTAAATTATTTATTTAAATATTAAACATTATAATATTATTATAACATTATTATTATAAAGTTTACTCCTTTAATAAATGTGTAAAAAATATTATATGCAGACCACTGATGATGCAAGTGTAGTAATAATGAATTATACAAATTGAAAATTGAAAATAATAACAGGGCTTTTCAATAATCAATGAACTAGACTACCACATTACCCAAAGCCTTAGTACCTACCTAATTCAAATAATCTAATATAGTGCAAATATTGTTTACCTGACCAGAAATAACTTTTTTTAAATATTAATATATTTAATTGGATTTATTAAGCTAAAATAAAAAAAAACTATTTTAATTAATATTAAACCATTTAAGTAAGTTTGGATCTACGTTAGGAAATAGTCCTTTTTATTTGTTAATTAAATAATATAATATTATAATGTTTAATATTCAAATAAATAATTTAAATCCTAATTGATAAATGATAAAAAAAAGCGGGATATTTGAAATTAGCCAATGAGAACGTGGTATTCATAAAGCGCTCTGTGACGTCCTGGGTTTCCTAATACGCGGGCGGCGCCCGGAGAGAGATATGACGGTTTCGAATCAGGACCTACCTAACATCCTATGTTTTAGAAACCTACGCCTAAACTATCGAGCCACAGTTTTTGACGCAAATTACGGTCAAAGCTTCAACAATTAAGCTGTGTGTCTACGGAGCGACGTAAACCAATATTTTCGATATACATCGATGTAATCGTATATTATAATTCTACGTATCATAATTCTACACACTGTTTAAACTTTAATTGTATTTTATTCACTTATCTGACCGTTATTATGTATGCTTGAATAATACATTTATCTGTGTTTAATAATACATTTAATTGTGTTTACGTTAAGCAATATACCAGCTACGTTATTAAGGACCAAACAATATGTCTACAATCACATAATGCAATATTTATTGAATCAAAAACAAACCAAAAAAAAAACAGTATATATTAATTGTGCACTTGTGCGTTGGAACGAAGACCGACTGACATTTCGTGAACGCGAATTTTTTAGTGTACAAACCGAATTTGCGTACAAACCGCATATTCACGGGGTTCAAAAGAAATAAACTTAACAAATAGAGCACAAACGGCAATTGAAAAGACGAAACGAAAAGCAATAATAACGACCTACGCTGGCGTCGATTGCGATGACTATATGGACCGATATCGCGTACAAACCACGCGGCTTTTAAAACAAACGAACTATATGTGAAAATGTCTAAAAGTCGAAAAACAGCGTAAAAAGCGTAACATTTTTCGAAAATGTTTAAAAGCCGACCGCCGCCGCCGCGGTGAAGGTACGCGATTGGTCGCGCTATTGGGAATCGACGGGATCGGTCCGGCCGACTGGGGAAACGGAGCGGTGTTTAATTTTTTCCACATGAGATCCTCCATGAATTCCCTGTAGATCAGCTGTTTTTCTTGTGATTTTATAGTATTAGAAGATAGATAACAAATTTATTTATTTATTTACAGTTATTGGGCCACGTATTATTTAATATAATGTATTGTGAATGAAATCAATAGAATAAATATTATATCATAAATAAAATGTATACAAAATAAAATAAATTATTTTTTTTTTATTGATCTTAAGCTTCGGCAACTATGGGCATTAGCTGTAGTGGTTTGTTTGTGGGTTGTTAGTGTCGGTAGGGGAAGGAACACGTGTGTGTTGGGTTTTGGCAGAATTTTTGATTGGGCACCCGTAGGTATCTGCCATGCCCGGGTGGGGGATAGCGGCACTTGTTCTCCGGACACCGTGACTTGCACGGAGAAAAATGCCACCCGGTGGTCGAGGATCGAACTCGGACCGGCTGTGCCGAATCCGTCGCGTTAGACCGCTCGGCCACCCCGTCCCCCTAAAATATATTATATTATAAAAAAAAAAAAAATAATATATTATAAATAAAATGGATATAAAATAAATATTACCTAGTCACACACTCACACATAGCATGTGTCGCATGTCAATTTTTTTTTTTAAATATTAGTTCGTAAACTAGGCAGTGCGTGTGATCGTTATAAGCGGCTTCTCGGCACGTCTCCTTGTTCCACTGGCTCCCGTTTTTCCGTGCGCAAACGAAGCATTCTTGTTTACCGTGCACAAATCTTGGCCCAGCTGCACTTAGACTCGTCCAAGGGGCACCCATTTTCCCGTGCGTAAACTAGGCAGTCCATGTGACCGTTAAATGCGGCATCAATGTACGTAAATTCGTCCAAGGGGCACCAATTTTCCCGTGCGTAAACTAGGCAATCCAAGTGACCGTTATATGCGGCTTGGCTGCACGTCCTCTGGTTCCAGGGGCACCCATATTCATGAGCGTAAACCAGGTATTCCATTTGACCGTTAAATGCGGCTTCGCTGCACGTCTCCGAGGTCCCGGGGCACTTATTTTTCCGAGCGTAAACTAGGCAGTTCATGTGACCGTTCCTCGCGGCGTTGCTGCACGTCTTAATGTCCCATGGACACCCGTTTTCCCGAGCGTAAACTAGGCAGTCCAGGTGACCGTTCCTCGCAGCCCACTTGCAAGTCTCCTCGTCCCAGGGGCACCCGTTTTCCCGAACGTAAACTAGGCAATCCAAGTGACCGTTATATGCGGCTTGGCTGCACGTAGCCTCATTCCAGGGGCACCCGTTTTCCCGAGCGTAAACTAGGCAGTCCAGGTGACCGTTATATGCGGCTTGGCTGCACGTCCTCTGGTTCCAGGGGCACCCATATTCATGAGCGTAAACCAGGTATTCCATTTGACCGTTATATGCGGCTTCGCTGCACGTCTCCGAGGTCCCGGGGCACTTATTTTTCCGAGCGTAAACTAGGCAGTTCATGTGACCGTTCCTCGCGGCGTTGCTGCACGTCTTAATGTCCCATGGACACCCGTTTTCCCGAGCGTAAACTAGGCAGTCCAGGTGACCGTTCCTCGCAGCCCACTTGCAAGTCTCCTCGTCCCAGGGGCACTCGTTTTCCCGAGCGTAAACTAGGCAATCCAAGTGACCGTTATATGCGGCTTGGCTGCACGTAGCCTCATTCCAGGGGCACCCGTTTTCCCGAGCGTAAACTAGGCAGTCCAGGTGACCGTTCCTCGCGGCCCAGATGCACGTCTCCTTGTCCCAGGGGCACCCGTTCTCCGAGGCGTATCTTAGACATTCCAGATTGCCCGATTTCGCAGCTATATCGCACGCCTTACCACCGTCCCATCCCCAAGGGACGCCGACTTCGTGAGCAAGTCTTAAGCAATCGATGTGCTCGTGCAACGCTGCTTTTTCGCATATGTTTTTAAATCTTTGGTCATCGTTGGGGAATTTCGATCTGCTGAACATGGTCTGCCCATCGTTGACCTCGTTTTGGTTTTTGTCCATTTTTATAATGTCGAACAGCGATTCGCAACAATTTCGGATGTCGACGTCCGGCGCTTCCAGCAAGTCGAACTTGTTACGCTCGATCTTGTTACAAGCGTAGTACGCCGTTTTCAACAGGCTAGGTAGTCCGTACATTTCTCCGTTAAGTCCGACGACGCAGCTCTCCGCTCCAAACGTACTACAGAAGTGTGCTGTACAGCTGTCTGCCCGTACAAGTAAACAATAGACAGTGTGCGAGAAAAAATAATGTTCAACGGTAAAAATATTATTGGCAATCATCGTGCGATAGCGCACGAATAACGACGTTAAAAAAAAATTTAGAAAAAATGAACTTAAGTGCATGTGTCCGTGCAACAGAGTAGGTATAAACTTTGTAATAAATTTAATTTAATTTGTCATGGTACAAAACTACAAAACTCAATGAATTCGGACTATACTCTTTAAAGATTATAACCATGCAAACAATAAATTACTAACAAGTATTAAGTACGAACTACGGGCTACGGCCTACGGAACAAACGAATTAATTATTTGTTATAACTTATAATGAACTACAAACGCTCGCCTAACCTAACCTAACATCTCACAGATCTCAATGTTATTTGAAAAAAGAGTGGGCGTTGTCTTGAACTCACGGGCACTGGCATTTTGTTATTTATGAGAATCTGCTGACCACTCACTCATATAGTCATATCCAGGGCTAGGATTTGTATGCAATAAAAAATGGTAAAATATGCAAAAATATGCATTTCAATTTTTATAAGACAAACGAAAAAATATTTATTTGTTGAAATACACCAGTGATGATTGGCTGTTTGTCTTAATATAATATAATTGAGAAAAAAAAATAATAATTTAGAAATAAAATTTATAATTCACGTTCACTAGGACTACCTAGTAGTGTGTTACACATAATTTTTTTAATTTTCGGAAATGAATGTCAAACTATTCAATCTTTTATCGCATACTTATTGTACAATAGGATTGTATTTATAAAAATAAAATTTATGTTTGACAAAAAAACCAAGTTTTATGAAATAGGGGGACTATATTTTAGCCTAAAATATTAAATCGGACAGTATTTTAGCCGACAAATATTACAACCGACAGTATTTTAGCTGACAAATAATATTACAGCCGACAAATATTACGGCCGAAAAATATTTGCGCCGAACCGTATTTTTTACCAGTATAGGGAACTTATGGTTCAAATTTCAAATAATAAAAGTTAGTTATAAGAAAAAAATATTTAGCTCTTGTAAATTAAACCTATATCAATTATTTCAATTAAAAGTATTAATGCATATTTTACTAAACTTAAGAGAACCATAGTTAATAAACTAGCAAACCAAAATTGATGATTTGACTATCACAATTTTCAAAAAAAAAAGCTTTACCTGAATCCATTGAAAAATATAGTAGTTACCATTGGAAAAAATAAAGTTGATTTTGCTATTCATACGCCTGCGTGTTTAAAAATTTAAAAATTGTTATAAAAAAATTGCCTGTTAAAAATAAAGAAACACGTCTTTTTTCTTTTTTGCGAAATTCTATGTTATTGATCCATAATCGTTAAAAACCCCCGCGTACAATGACATAAGATACACTCTGTATGTCATAAAATTCAAATTTAACACCATCCATTACAGTGACCCACTTGTAAATTACTGTACAGCAGATCGACACCCATATTTACCCGCTTTTTAATTGTTATTATACGAGTTCCCGCTAGGATTATATTTATTTATTTATAATATTATAAATACCTATGAAGACAAATAAGATCAATTGTAATGTTAAATACTTAGTCAACATATTGTTTATATACATTATTAATTACGAAAAATACTATAGTGGTTACTAATTTGTATTTATTTAAGTATACTTCTACGTCCTGCCAAATAGTTAAAAATATGTTGACTAAGTATTTAACATTACAATTGATTTTATTTGTCATCATAGGTATTCGTAATATTATAAAATGGCATTTTACTTAGTTTCCATATTATATCACGTTTTTAAAGATTTTATCATTACTAAATTTGTTTTTTTTTACACGGAGTTCTAATGACGTGTTTTTTGTGTATTATATGGAACTGGACAAACTACTCAAATATGGCAGAAGAAAATGGAAAACCTTCATGAGGTATATTTTTTCTTTGCTTATACCAGGGATGGGCAACTGGTGGCCCACATACCATTTTTAAGTGGCCCGTCCTACATTTTAAATTACTTTATAAAAACATAAAATGTTAGGATTTTTTGGTATTTTAGTTTATTTAAGTTTTTGTAAAATTATTAAAATCGATAAAATGTTAGAACGTATAGTTATGAATGCTTATGTAGTATTGAACTATTATAGTATTTAATTATAATATTATTAGGGACATAGTTAACATAGATTTTTTCTTTTATGCTTTCTATGTTCTCTGGCCCGCTAGATTTTCGCACTTTCCAAAAAATTGACTTTCTAGTAGCATTGAGTTGTCCATCCCTACAGGCTAACCTAACCTATAATCAATGTTAACCACAGACTTCTATACTACACTAGATAAGGAACTCCTACATGTGTAATTTATATTGTTACAAGGCGTGAAGATCAGCTGTGGACCTTTTATCGGTCGGGAAAACATTTCATGCATTGTACAAAATGTATTAGGAATAATATCGTAATGGTAAAATAAAATAAGTAGTAAATGTAAAATGATTTACATAAAATATTATTTTTTTTTTCAAAACAACAGGTTTAGAAATAATAAGACACCATACAAGATAAATCATAATTAATCTTATTTGCCATATAAAATACCATACAATTGCCAACCGACTTTTAAGCTTCAAATGGTGGAGGGAGTTTGCTATCAAGTACCTAAGTCTCAGGTTTTTACTACCATCATATTACAGTATATATTAAACTCACAGGTAATATACAGTTTAAAACTTAACCTTTAAAACATTTTACTAACGTTTAATATTAATTTCTAAGGGATATATGATGGAAATGAACCAGTGGGAAATCTGACAATAATTTCTTCCGTTCCTCACTATCACCTCTTACGCAGTTACAGACGAGCCACACCGAATACTGGATACAATGGTTCGTAATTTTTCAGCATAATATCTCCATGACGATATATCCGCTAACAGGTTATTCAGAAATATAAGTACTTACTTTTTTGTACTGTTTCAATATTTAAACAGTTAGAAATTTTATGTAAAACAATAACAAGTACCTGTGATATTTAAAAATAAGTTTTTTTAATTTATTTAACATAATAAGGTTACAACATAGTTCAAAAGCAATAATGTTTACAAATTACAAAATATAATCAAGGTACTTATAATATAAAATAAAAAAAAATTAAGAACTTCTAAAATGTTTACAATTTTCTTAAATAATCTCTAAACAGATTTTAATTTATAATCTGATCATTTTCTAAAATGACAAAAATAACATTTTTTTTTTTTTTATTTAGAACATTTGAAATTATAAAACAATTACAAATTTAATTCACATTGTTATGATTTAAAATGTATATTATATTTGTAGATCTATTTTTCTTATAAAATATTTTGAATAAATTTAAATATAGTTGTATATTTATATCCTACAAAAAAAAACATGGAAAGTTAACAAAAGGTACCTAATGATCAGGCCTTGATATTGAAAACATTTTTTTTACGATTTAATTAAGGTTTCGGATGTCTGCATTTATTATTACCAATTTCAATTTCGGTTTCGGCTATAGGTATATTTTTTTTCCAATTCCGATTTTGATTTAATATCAGTATATATTTTTCCGAAATAAGTAGAGTATCTAACGAGGGATGCTAAATTCAATTTTACGCACGTATCATTGGTGACCTTTAGACACCTGATATCATATGACCTTACTATCAAAAGACTACTAAATGTAGATGTGGAAGAATATAATATTGGCAAGTTCATAAAAGGTGTAATCAATAATAATTAATACGTTTACCTGACACTCAGGGGTTCAAGAATTACAACGTTGTTAACGATTACACGAAGTTGATCACTGAACGGATTCCTAGCTAATATGCAGTAAATACGTAATTTTATCAACAAATAACTGAAACTGTGTACAAAAGTGTGAAACATAGGACTAAAATGTAGTAATCTTTTCAAAATCCTAAATGTTCCTTTGATACGACGACTATAAACTTTTTAAAAATTTTAAATCAAATTAATGTATTTTTTAACAAGTTATTTTAAATTCGTTTAATAATCAATCACAAACAGTTGTGATTTATACAGATATGTAAAAAGCATTTGATAGAAAAATTGTATGTATTACTTGTAATTGGAAATTGTTTCCATTAAATAAATGATTATGATTATTAAAGGAATAAAGAAAGAGGGGATAGCAAAGTGAGTACAACATTCCAAAACATAATATAATATATTATACCTAATTTTGTGTAATTTGTAAACTATTTTTTTTTGTAATGTTAAGCCCATTCAGTAGAATGGAATAGACTGTGGCGTGTTTATCTGTACATTCGCTAAGTATCTAACGAGGGATGTTCAATTCAATTGTACGCAAGTAATTTAGCCCCTTCAGACATCTGATAGCATATGAGCTTACTATCAGAAGACTAATAAACAGGGTTGGGATTTTATTGCACTTAAAATTGCATAAATATGTGCTATAATATTACCTTAAATATGCGCTAATAAAATGCAAAAAAAACCACAAAATATGCATAAAAAGTGGCTGTCACTCTGCTGTACAATAAGTTACAAGTGGGTCACTGTAATGGATGGTGTGAAATTTGAATTCAATGATATAATATCATTGTGCAAGAAAAACGATTCTGAGCGAAAACGGTGAGTCAGCCTATGATATTACCAAGTATATTTGATGATATTATTGTGAATAAAGTAGTTTATATATGACCTATTTAAGTGGAACCTTGTTTTACATTTTCAATCCTTTGTTATAAAAGTTGAACATTTTATAAATTTTCAACTACAAAATAATTAATAAATTTTAAATTTGATAAATTTTGTCAAAATTCGAAATTTAAATGCCTATAAAAAAAATTTTTCCCGTGCATTTCTAATTTTTTTCAACTGCTATTGTAACATTATTTCAGGAGTCATGCATAAAAATTTAACACTGTTTTACCCAACAAATAAAATTTTTTTGATACTCATAGATAAAAAAGTTAAAAAATTGAAAACTAACAATGTCCATTAACAGCTCAAAAAGAGTCAAATTATTTTATAAATTTTATAAATTTTTAATTATTTTCAATTTTTTCCCTTATTATCTATAACTACCAATAAAATTTCATTTATTGGGTAAAAAAACGTTAAAATTTAATGCATGGCTCCGGAAATTATGTTACAATAGTAGTTGAAAAATATTAGAAATGTATGGGAAAAATCTTTTTTATAAGCATTTAAAGAATTTTAACAAAATTTATCTTTAAAGGAAAAAGGAATAAAGAAAGAGGGGATAGCAAAGTATACTGCAAAGTGAGTACAACAGCAGAGTGACATTCACTTACCCACCTTTTATTTATTATGTATTTATTATCAAGTTTTGTATTTTATAAAAATTCAATGATAAAATTAATAATTATATAAATGTTATTTATTTATGGCATTCTTATATTTTTTTATTTTGTTGTCTCGCCACAAAGTTTGGGAAACAATGGACTATACAACGCATTCAACGATCGTTTGTTTAAAATCGACAAAAAAACCCAATAAAATCAGTAGATAACAAAAATTAGAACCATATACCTAATACCAAATACCTAATTATCGTAATAATTCGATTGACTCTGAAATAGCTACACTTATTTACAATTAATACCTGTCAATTTAAAAAGGTTCTTAATTTGTTAATTTTTTTATACGGTTTATAACTGATGAAAATAAAATAAAGAAGTCAAATCTAAAGAGTTAAAACCGGTATTAACCGAAACCGAAACCGAAATTTGATATTTTTAAAAACCGAAACCATATCTGGAAATTTTGGATTTTCGAGAACCCAAAGTCCAAACCTAAACCCAAACCGATAAAATCATAAAGGTCCCTTATCTCATTATTCCAAAACTGTTTTTTATAATATATTTCCATAATCACACAAACCTGGGTGTTATTGTATCAACGTATTTCGTTATTATGAACTTATATACTTAATTATATCCATATTACTTAATATGCTATTATATATACAGATTGTTTTATAATTTAATAATAACATGGTGACTCTCGATATCTCGAACGAATAAAATTCCCCTTCAAATTACAATACCTAACACATTAATAGTTTGATAATTTGAAATTTTTAAGAAGTAGATTTTTATTTCCCTGTATGAGTTATTGAGAGTCAGCTGTTATAATAATAATTATAATAAAAAAAAATCATACCTAGTTACTTAATGCTTCATTACGTGCCCATAGGTAAAAGATCTCACTCAATGATGCGCAGGTGTGCGTGTGTCAGGTGGTCGGGCAGGCTCGATATATCTGCGTTGGTGTGTCGAGATCCATATTCTAGACATTGTTATTGGTATATTTATATATACCAAGCTTTATAATCTAGCTATGGACTGTTAAGTAAAACCCTGGAACATGGACTTCTTTATCTGATAATGTTACTAGTGTTTCTTCCATGATTGTTATTGTATCCGTTTCCATAACAATTTCAACTGGCGAAGTTTTGAATGATCGGTTTCTTGATGAATTCTTAACGTCTGGAAGATTCTATGTAGGAACTAGTTTCTAGTTATATTATTTTTCGAATTATGCTGAACGTGAGTTTTTGAAAATTCATCTATACTCTGTCCAGCCAAAGGAGCATGGAAATGAGGCCCAGGCGAGCGACCTGCTCAGAACCGACGTGGAAAATATTGTGTAATTTTGAATATTTTTGATATTTTTGGCGTCAACTATTTTTCTGTTCAATAAAGAATATATTTCTGAAAATTCGGGAGACTAGATGATATTCATTCGTAATTTTTTCCTCTCGACATCCGATATAGTATTTGTGCAGAAAATGTTCTTTTCCCGTTAACCGTATTCATATGAGAAACTTTAAATGTAACAGATAAAACCTAATTAGTCAATATCTGTCTATAATAAAAAAATAAAACTAACCTTGAATAGTATCGGCAAACTCGGCGTTTTCAAATTTTCCCAAGTCCGCCATGCGAATTTTATCATCAATGGAACAAAAATTGTTGTATACGGTCCAGCTTGAATATTTGGTACAATCTTCGGAGCTATTTGATCTTCCGTTACGCCCGAGATGTGAATACGCCAACTGCTAAATAGTTTATAAAAAAAAAAATATATTAACGTTAGTTAATTAATTTGATAATTAAATAAATAAAAGAATATTAAATGTAAAATTAATTAAATAATAATATTGTGTGCATACCAAAAACGTGTTTTATGTGACGAGTAAGAAGATAATATGAGATCCGTGACCTAACCTAAAAAATGTACGCGGCATAGTGCATGGGAAACGCACGCAGTCGTACATTATTTATGTCTGACCAAATTACGTTTAATGGCGAAGGCAAAAGTGCATTTCTCACGTTCGAACATTTTTTTACAATTACGTATGTTACGTTTTATAATAAAACACGCAAAAATAATAAAAAATTGACAAGACGTTTGAACCCTTTGGAAATGACCACAGAGAGTTAAAGGCGGAACACGGTATATTACGTGTGCACTGCTGCAGGGTTCGAGTGTAGACTGCACTGTCTGGACTCGACACTGGCGTCGCACCGTTGACGGCCGTTTACCACCACCTCTCGTCGGCGTAAGACGTGTCTCTGGATTAGGGACGCCATAAGTGGGCGTGGGTCGAAAAAGGGAGAAACCATTATTTCTTTTACAGTAGAGGTATGTGTGCAAGTAAACATAATGTGTTCATGCGAGGGTGATGGGGCCTATGCTATATATCTATATAGATTTTAAGAATTTGACTTGTTTATTGTCTGCAGCTGTTATGCCGGAGTTCTGTGAATATTGGTATTATACACGTCGTGTACCACATCGATTCGAGTAAAAGATTTATAATATAGTCCCGAAAACTAACCCGTGACCCCAACAACCCCCTCGCCCTACCACGTCCGGAATCCACGAATTCTCAAAACCGGTCACAGCAAGTACAGTATATAAAAGATTATAAAATAAAAATATTTCGAATACGTCAAATAATAAAAATAATATTAGGTATCTAACGATAGTTAATGGATGTAGGTACCTACCTATTCTTTTAAAAGAACCATTAACATAATGATAGTACTATGTTGTTTCAAATCATGATATAAAACAAAATAATATTATTTTATACAATGATATTATATCATTGAATTCAAATTTAATACCATCCATTATACAATGACCCACTTGTACTGTACAGCCGAGCGACATACACTTACCTACTTCATTTTAGTTTTTTTTTATGAATGTCAATAAATTTTATTTGTTGGGTAAAAAGCTTGAAAATTTAATACAGGGCTCTTATTATATTGTTACAATAGCATTTGAAAAACAATAAGAATCCAGTTACAATTTTTTTTTATAAGCATTCAATCTAAGATTTGAAAATTTAATACAAGATTTCTTATAAGTTTGTCTACCTTTATCAATAAAAAAATATCTACTGCAAAGTCAAATCAAATTTTTGTGAGCGTTTGAAGTTCATATTTTTACAACATTGGATATTCACTCGATTTCTCATGTAATGGTTTTGTTAATTTTGTAATTCAAAAACGAATAACTGTAAATACATGAAAATTTGACTGAATGTTTAAATTTTCATTTTCTATACACCATAACATTTTGAAAATATATTGACTTGTTTTGAGCTATTTACGGACAATTTCAAATTTCAATATTTCAAATTTTTTTTTCTATAAATATCAATTAATTTTTTTTTGTTGGGCCAAAAAGCGTGAGAATATAATAAAAGGATCTTAAGATATTGTTACAATAGCAGGTTAAAAATATTAAAAATACATACGAATTATTTTTTTTTTATGAGCATTTAAAGTTCAATTTTTGTAAAATTTAATAATTATTTTGTAGTTAGTAATTTATAAAATGTTTAACATTTATAGTTAAGGATTGAAAATTTAAAACAAGTTTCTACGTAAATAGGTTATATATAAATAAATTACTTTATTCACAATATTATCATCAAATATACTAAGTAATGTCATAGGCTGTCTGGCCGTCTTCGCTCAGAATCGTTTTTCTTATACAATGATATTATATCATTGAATTTAAATTTTTCACCATCCATTACAGTGACCCAATTTAACCTACCGTGCTGTTCACTCACTTGCCCACCTTTTTCAATTTGTATTTGAAATTTTTTATATATATATATCAAAATACTTATGGGGCCCAATCAGGATATTTGTTTAGTTTTAATAACGACTAAAAATAGTATTTTTTTTATCTATTTTAGTAGTACTACTACTACATATATGTACAACTGTACAAGCCGCACTGGGGATAAGTAAAACGGTTACTTTGGACCGCAATCAGGTGACGCCCCTGCAGTTAAACAGGTACCATAAAATGCGATAGGTACGCACCTTTTTTGTAAGGTTAAATAATTTACTATACAGGCGTAATAATTATCTAAACGAGAATAACAAAATAGGTTTGAAATAACTATTAAATGTGTTGGGGGGGCTTCAGCCATTTCCTGACATTTTTATATTTATCAAATGATTTTCAGACCATTTTGTGGTCTCACTATAGACGCGTTATCCGTTTCTAGAGGATTACAAGGGTGTTAAAATATGTCCTTCGTGTATTTTATAAAATTGATGAATCCATAATCCGTCGTATTATAACCAATGTACTGACGACGAAAATAAAATTAAAGTAGTTGTCATAATTTATTGTGTTAATTTTATGATTCACATAATATACGATTTGCAGCCCACTTTAAATTACCGTATAACGGGACAGTTATTGTAAGATTGTGAAATAACGATTTGCTTGGGCTCAATATTTATAAACGTCTAAACATTCTACTTCAGACGATGCGAAAAAAGTTTAAACCAATTCATCATAGGTAGTGACCATCATTAAGCTTGTTTATAATTTTAAAAAAAATATCGAATGATTATCGTTATTGTATAGTGTTACCACACTGACTACTGACCAGTAATGACTGGACTTTTGTTTACTATAAAATATGTACCTACTGAACTTTACTCGAAATCTTTGTGGATGAGCGGTGGGATGGTACAAGCATTGACCAACAACCCTCCCACGGGCATACGGGTAGGTCACGTCCGTGAATACACCACCGACTCTTACTGCAATTCAACAATATTATGAATTATTCCATTTCCCGACTTAATTATAATATAATATAATCGAATTATTTCGCGGGGCACCCAAACCTACCTGCCTAAGCCCAATAACAGTTAACAACACAATTTAATAATATGACAATGAAAGTACGTGACAAAGTGTATCTATAAGCGCTTAAAATAGTGTGCCCCTGGCCCCTGCAGAGTGATGGCGCCTGGGTGACCGGTGGCCGATGGGTGGTAGATGGTGGTGGTGGTGGTGGTGAGAAAATTATCGATGGTAAAAATGTTTATTTATGTGAAATAATTCATTATTTGCAAATTTTTTAAAATATCAATATTTTTTGGAGTAAATTAATTTGAAACGTAATATTTTTTTTTTCAAAATATTCTATTTAGGAATTTTCAGACATAAGTAAATCTTAAATAATTATTTATTAACCGTATAATTTTCATAAATGTTTTCATACGGTTAACTATATAGTATCAATTTTTCATTTCTCGTTCGTCAGGTCTTTATCTGTTACACCCTGTTTATACATACATGTACTTCACGAATTGCATCGTAGACTGTAAATAATATTTAGTGCAAACAAAAATACACGGCCGCCCTCTGCAGTCAGTGCTATACACGTTGAATAATATTGTCCGCTTTAAATATTCAATACCTATATACCTACTGTCGGGACGCCGCCGCGTAATGCATTATAATATTCTTTATGCACATAATAATTACTATAAAGGTACATTTAAAGGTACGTTAATTATTATTACAATACTATGTATAATAATTACAAATCCTACATGATTGTACGTAATATGGAATGATACCGCAGGTAATACCTGCGGGTAACCTAACCGGGTGCAGTAGTGTATCTAGGATTTTTTCAAGGAAGGGATATACAATTTTTTGATAGACATTCAGTATATCCCGTAGATACGCCACTGGCCCGCTGAGGTGGTGTAAAATTTAACAAGAGTGAAGAGGCTCAGTGCAACGAGTGCTGCAAGAGCCAGACAAGTCTAATATGGAAAAAAAAACGTTTTAAAAATATGTTACGATGCGGGATAGGCTATAAATAATAAAATAAAAATATATTTATAGTTGAAAATTAATGTTATGAGGTATATTTTAAAAATCGCATAAAATATAACTTTTTGATATGCCTGCTATCCTGTATGGTGAAAAAAATTGCTCCTGTGATGGACTTACTGGTTTTTGCACATACCCTGTGCGAGCTAGAACGATACAGTAATATGACCCGAGTAACATTTTGGGTTCAGGGACATCTGTCATAGGCAAAACCAACTTTCGACGCCACTGAATTTCTCCTCAAAGTACAGAGTTCATCATAAGCATCGACGTTGCATATTATAAATGTTACTCGAGAATATAGGTAGGTACTAAAGTTACCTAATTATATCGGTGATAAATTATGTACGTGTCGGTATATATTATTATCTTTTACAGGTTTATCGTATTTCATTCTCTTATAAAAAAAAAAAACGAGCCATTTTAAACTACTCATTTCTGTGTGGTTAGACAAATAATTATTAAAACAGAATCACTTTCGGCCCCCTCAATATATCATACAGTATTAGTTCCGGCCACTAGTTGATTTTACTTCTGGAGTTCGTCACGCGTGGTCAAGAAGTTAAAAAACGTGTTTTTATCATAGGAAGTCGAGACATTTTGTATACCGATTAACAATAGAATACGAAGACAGTCTGCAACAGGGACTGGAAACGAACCTAAAAGAACCGGTGCTTGAACATATTAAATACCTACTGAAAAAATTGTTGAGGAGAATTTTTTCTAGAACTTGGGCGATTGTAAGCTCCGCCAGTTTTATTTTCTAACTGTAGTTCGTATATGGAAACTCCGATAGGGTTAAAGTCTCACTTATGTAAAACAAAACTCAAAAATTAAAAAAAAATAATAAATATATTGTGTTACTGAAATCTATAAATAGTTAGAGATTTATATTACACTTAATAGGTAGAATATCTAAAAAAATGTATCACATAATTTTAGTTCACAGTTCAAAATATTACAAGTTATAACATATAATGTCATAATATAACATATCTATAATAGTATTAGCATAGGTACCTACCAATATATTTTTATGATTATTACAATTATGTATCATGATTTTTAACATAATAGGTACTGGCCATTACAATTTGTATGATTTGTTCAGATAATAATTATTATATTTATTTTTATTTAAGTTTTTTATATTTTTTGACATATTATATGCATGCCTAACTATTATTTATTAAGGATGATTGTTATATAAAATTATGACTTTTTATTAAATAATAATTTGTATGTTTTATTAATTGTATACTGTTACTTGATTTTCTTCACTGGTGGAGCTTACATAGACTCAATTTTATCCGATTTTTTTCACTGGCGGAGTTTGCATGAACCCAATTTTACCTGTTTTATTTTCCTGACGGAGTTTGCATGCGCCCCGCCCTGGCTATATATACCTATATATGATAAATCTTTTGTTCTCAAAACCACGTTAAATACTGCTTACACCTTACTCTAAGTATATATTTAAAAATTAATATTAATCTCTTTAAAAACTATTATCATTTTAATTATAGCAATCTATAATTTCTAAATCTGTAAGTCCAGAAAAAAAAATTGACTAGGTATGAAAATTGGAGAGCAACTACTCTTAAACGGACTTTCGAAGAGTAGCATACTATTTCAAAAGTTTAAGACATTAGTTACATAATATGCATACATATAAGTCAGTCGAGCATAGACGGAGATTCGATTGCATTTTTTGGGAGGTATTATTTAGTCAAATTAATATGTTATACGCACATAATATAACTTATACTTGATAAAGTGAACCGCAGGGGCTTCGTTCAGTTCACCTTCGCACTCCTCCCAAATATATTTCCATATAAATACTATATACTTTGAAAATATATAAAAGCGATTATTAATTGATTTGAGCCTCAGAAAAGTATATTAAGTTTAATTTTCTCTAAATGTATTGAAAATCGCATCCAATATCCAAAAAAAAATAAAATAAAAAATGTTTAGTTACGTTTTGACATCTCGGAAATTATTGATGTCAAATTAGTATTTTATAGTCTGGATAGCATCCTGCAGAAGGGGCTGTGAATATTTTTAGGGGCGGGGGAACCAAGCACTGGGCATATGTTTAACTCAAACGAAAAAAAAATTAATATTTATCATTGTTATTTATCTTTGTAAATACGGATCAGTGCACATGATAAAACACCATAGACCATAGGTACCTATACATAATATATTATTATTGTTTTCGTTTCGTTCCATTCGAGTTTTGCACTAAGACACAATATATACGTGCAGCTTAATATGACTCTTGAGGACGAATTAGAGTGAAAATAAATACAAACAAATAAAAAGTTCCTACAAACAGAAAATAATAATAACAAAAAAAAAAAAGAAAAAAACCATTCGAAAGTTTTCCCCCGAGCTCTCTTTGAGATACTTTTACTAAGCCGGATAATATCTTCCCATTTGTATTGTTAATGTATGTAACGGTGTTTTCGTTAAAATCTTTTTCTCCTTTTGATCTTTTCAAATCTTTATGGCATAATATATTTTCTCGACGTGTTATTTGCATTCTTAAAACCACGTTGAAATGGATATATATATATATATTATGCTCATGTACTTACAGGTCACAGGGTGTCTTCGCGTTACAATAACACCAAGTACACGGGTACTGTCCGAAATATTATTAACTATATTATAATAGATTTGATAAAATTCTGTTTTTTAAATCCAATTTGACGGAAATGAGGGAAACTATTTAGCGATAGAACCCTGTGCGTTGTTTTTTTGGTCGTAAAACAAAAACGCAGAGGCAACACGTTTTAATTTTGTCATTTATAAAAAAAATATATCACTGAGGTGTACCTACCTATGGTTTTGGATGATTACTGCGACAACTCATTGCATTATTATATTATTATGCTTTCTTGATTAACGCGATTACACGAACAATTAAATTTAAGCACACAAAAAACAAAAATAATTAACGCAAAAATAGAACAATTGGAAAAATAATGAGTCGGTAAAAAGCTATCAACGCTAAGAAACCCGGCGGGACACACAGTGTGTCTGTGTGTATATTATAATTTATATAATGCAAAAATGTGTATTTGATATATTTTACAGTCTTAGGTAGTATTATGAATAAAGTATTCCAAATACAGTATTTGGAATACCTTTTAAGTACCTATATAGAAAATTTTTAAAATACTTTTTCCACCAGTATTCTGAATAAATATTTAGAATATTTTTTACAAAATTCACAATTCCTATAAAATAATACTTATTATTTAGGTACATTGATAAAATGTTTTCTCGTTTTTCTGGACATTTTTACAATATTATACACGTTTTAAAATTTTAAATCAAGTATCAACCACTTAAATTATATTATATTTAGAATTATTAAATCATAAATGTTTGGCAAATCTTCCCGAAGAAAAGTAGGTATCATTGGTTTAAAATACTTTATTCGCAATACTATTTTTATGAAGTATTTTAATACATGTTCTGAATGCTATTTTTCATAAGTATTCGAGTATTTATTCCAAATACTTTTTAAGAGGACATGATAGCCGCATGTGCTGTCTCCGTCTCACAAGTGCATAACATAGCAAATTTTACGCTCAGCAAAACATGTGTAGCTCCGTTAATTTAAAAATTAGAGTAAATCTAAAGGTAAGATTATTATCTAGGCAACGTCGTGGGCTTTTTATTATATTTTAATTTTCTAGCGAGTTATGAGCACTTTAATACTTTATACAAGCAATTTATAATTTTAAAATACTCATAGCTCGCTTTAAAACTAAAATATAATGAAAAGCCCATGAGGTTGTCTAGATAATAATCTCACCTTTAGATTGTACAAGAGGTCGATTCACTCTAATTTTTAAACTAACGGAGCTACACGTGTTCTGCTGAGCGTAGAATTTGCTATTTTACGCACTTGTAAGACGGGGATAACCCATGATGCGGGTATCACGTCCTCTTAAAAATATTTTACCCAAGTCTGATATTTTATGTTTTTCACGTATACTTTACGAAAAGTTTTATAATAGCTGCGTTTAAAAAAAAATGCACTGCAAAATATATCCATTTCAAATTATTGTAAGCCTAACCACCATATTATAATATTATATTTGTACGTACACCGAACATGTTTATTTATATTTTCTATAGCAATAAAATATGTATGTTATTTTAATTTTCTTCTTTATATAATAGTAAGTACCATGCACGTACCTATATTTAGGGCTGTTCGATTATATTTAGGAGAGATCGATTATAAGCATGCACAATTAATTGAAAAATGATTAACCGATTCATCAAAACTAGATTAATCGATTAATTGAAACAATGATTTATCGATTAATTGAAACAACGATTAATCGATTAATTGAAATCAGCTTATAATTTAATCAATAAGTACCTCCTAAGTAATTTATTTATTAATTTGTTAACAGTGCAATTCAGTGTGTCTGTGTGCATATAATTTATATAATGCACAAATGTGTAAATATATTTTATGTTTTTTACGTATACTTTAAGAAAAGTATTATTTTATTGATCAATGTTTAAAAAAAACAAATGCACTGCAAATAATATATCCATTTCAAATTAATATCTGTTAAAACCGAGTCTCGAGTACTGGTCGAGTAATAATTTTTATTAAAACCGAGTCTAGAGTACTAGTCGGGTAATAATTTTTTTTAAACCGAGTCTCGAGTATTGGTCGAGTAATAATTTTTTTTAAAATAATAATTATTAATTATATATTATATAGTATGAACTTCGTACCTTGTATACAACTTTCGTGATCAATCGTCACTCACAACTCATAAGCAGTAAGCCAGTAGGTAGACACTAGGAAGTAATCACTTTTATACATTTATGTATGAACAACCAACTGACAACTGAGAAATAAAGCAACAACTAACAAGCTACAAGTCTACAACCCATAACAATATAATATTAAATATTAATAATATTATACCCATTGATTATAAATAGTAGATTTTAGATAAACAAGATAATATTGTCAATTGTCAACATTTATAATCGCTGTGCGTGGTAACTCTATTTTTAAATCGTTATCGGTAAACGTATAATTATTAATTACGTAACGATTTATAGTCATAACAACTAGCATGGTGGCCGGAGGGGCTAGTACTATTATAATTTTATAAAATATTTTCGTTTGGTCGATTGCGGGCACACATTTTTTTTTTTTTTATTAATAACCCGGGTGTGCCGGGTTTATTAAACCGGGTACCGGGTATATTCCAGGGTAAAAATGTAGCTTTACACCGGGTACCGGGTACTGTCCAAGTCATCTTTTAATAATTTGCCGGGTAACGAGTATTAGTCGGGTACTGAATATGATACCGGGTACCCGGTTTGGACTCGATAGCCGGGTACCCGGAACACCTCTAATACATACACACATCCATCACGACAATGTGTATAAACAATATCTACCACTAAGTCACCTTAGCGACCAAATTATCTTTATATATAAAATCTGAATACCACTGACTCACTGATCACTGTATCTCAAAAACTATATTCAACGTACGAACTCGAAATTTGGAATAGTGGTTCATCTAAGACTTTCACCGTGCAATAAGAAAGGATTTGCCGAAATTCATGTTAAAAAGAGGTGCTCAACAGGGACCTCGAGGTTCACGATGGAAATTTGAAATTTTATTTTTATTTCTTTTATAATTAGTTGACATCGCCGGTTGCAGTCTACTTCAGTAGAAATTAGTATTTATTTATCATTGGTTGCCATTGGGGCAGGTCAGGTACAAGCTTGCATCAAATCGAATTGTTGAACATTGCCTACCACCGTGGCTGAGTTGCACTTACTGCAGCAAGTTAGCACACACTGCAAAAAGAGTTGAACAATCATAATTTTTTTAAGAATTGTGATTTTTTACGGGCAATGAAGCTAGTAATATTATATTTGTGTGTACACCGAACATATATTGTATATGTTTATTTATATTTTCTATAGGAATATATTATGTGTGTTAACGACATATTTTAATTTTCGTTTTTGTACAATAGTACGTACCATGCGTATAATATTAAAGTGATTGGACACGGCGGGACACACAGTGTGTCTGTGTGTGTATAATTTATATTATAATGCACAAATGCGTATATAATATATTTTATGTTTTTTACGTATACTTTAAGAAAAGTATTATTTTATTGATCAATGTTTAAAAAAAACAAATGCACTGCAAATATATCCATTTTAAATTTTAATGTATTAATTTTATAATATTATTATATACATATTACACACCCATTGTGACAATGTTTATAAACAATATGTACCACTAAGTCACCTTACCGACCATATTATAATAATATTATATTTGTGCGTATACCGTACATGTTTATTTGTATATTCTATATGAATATAATATTATGTATGTTAACGACATATTTTAATTTTCTTCTCTATATAGCCTGTTTAGTATTATAATACTATTACGAATATTGAAATTTTCTCGTAAATAAAACGCTTGAAGAAAAAAAAAAATTCGACAAAGCACGCACGATGTTATAATATGGTAGCTAATATTTTATAACTTTGCGCGATCAAACTTTTTATTAAGTAAACAGTGTTTCTGACGTGCGTCGACTTGAAATTCCTGACGTGTTCTTCGGTAAATATAAAAGTGTTTGAAACTTTCAGGCGTATTTTTTATAAAACTGTTATAGTATGCAAATTAATAAGCTACACACAATACGATCCTGTGCACATAGGTCTATTATAATATGTCATCCGGACCTTTTCACCGAGTGCGCGACCTAAACTTTAAATCATTATAATTTATAATTCACCCACTCGATAAGTTCTCTCTGGTGCAGTATATCATATAATACGATCGCGGAAAAAAAGACAGAAATATAAATATAAATGTGAACACGTGTATACTCTACTCCTGAATAGTAATTATCATGTACCTATAATAAAATATTATAATATATTATAATGAAAATAATAACTATAAAATATAGATTGTACATCAAATAAAAATATAAATATGAGCACAATAATATGTATACGTCATGATATATTGTGTTATAAGTTATGAGTTAAAATTAAAATTTCAAATATAAATAATTGTGTATAAGTACCTAAGACTGATGTTTTTTGGCTCATAACTTATAACACAATAAATCATGACATATATATAATATTGTGTTCATATTTATATTTTTATTTGGTTTACAATCTATATTTTATACACTTAACAATTAATTATTATTTTCATTATAATATATTATAATATTTTGTTAAAGGTACGTGGTAATTACTAATTAGAAGTAGAGGGGTGTCACCGGTTTCCGCCAAAAATTACCTTTCCGTTTTCCGCCAATACCTTTTTCCGCCAAATCAGAAAAAACGTCATTCCTTTTTCCGCCAATTATAAATTATAGAATTTCAAAGTTTGGGAACCCTTATGAATTCGTAAAACTGATATCAAATCATTATGCTCAATAAGGTTCGAATAAAATATTTAAAATATTATATACTTATATATTATATATATTTAATTTTATTTCAACTCTGTTTCAGTTTTTTACAATGTGATTTCAATTTCAAGTTTCGGCCAATTAATCAAGCGCTGACATATTGACATATGTCATCAAGACAATGCAAATATAAATATCATTTTTTTAATACTTATATCTACTACCTAATAAGTGTTATGATAAAATTATATTTTTTTTACTTATTTTGTCGGTACACTAATATCATTGGGGGACGGAGTGGCCGAGCGGACTAAGGCGTCCGACCCGAGTTCGATACCTTGGCCGCGGGCGGCATTTTTCTTCGGGCAAGTCACGATGTCCAGAGAACAAGTGCCGCCATCCCCCCACCCGGGGCACGGCAGAAACCTACGGGTGCCCCATTAGAAATTCTGCCAAAACACAACACACACATGTACCAACCTACCCAATTTAAAAACCTACAGTGGCCTCCCCCACACCCAATGGCCTATGTTGCCGCGGGTTATCCAATAAAAAATAAAAAATAAAAAAAAACTAATATCATTATTAATATATAATAAGTAATAACTGGAAAAATATTATTATTTTTTAACTCTATAGTGTGCAATTATTAAATCTTTACGTAAGGGTTCCTAAACTTTAAAATTCTATAATTTATAATTGGCGGAAAAAGGAATGACGTTTTTGCTGATTTGGCGGAAAAAGGTATTGGCGGAAAACGGAAAGGTAATTCTTGGCGGAAACCGGTGACACCCGAGAAGAGTATACATGTGTTACATTTATGTTTATATTTCTGGGATTTTTTTCCGCCTACCAATATAATAACCGGTGGTTTTTTTTTATATTAGTAAAATGAGTAGATTATCCCATCACCCTCCCCAGCCCCCCTCCCACCACCGGGGATTTTCTTAACCGTAAAATATGTTATTTCAGACATATATTATAATATGGCATATTATATCATTTAAGATATTTCGAAATATACAAAATTGTATTATTATAATAATAATATATAGTAAAGTAGTATGTTATATTATAGAATAGAGAATAAATGGTTATGTATTAAATGTTTTATCAGGAACTGGTTATCGGTACCAAGATAACTTATAACTTATAATTTGTATTCTTTATATATATATATAATATGTATATTGTTTTTAATTAATAATAATGGTTTTTAAAATTATAATATTATTATTTTAAATTAAATTAAATTAAATTCAGTAGTACATGTTGGCAACGTTGCACTCGTTTTCAAACGCAATCGTAATGTTTTTAAGGCCTAGGTAGAGAATCGTACTCAATCGTTTTACTAAAAGGGACAATCGTACATCACCCTTTGGTTATCTTGATGCCATATAATAGGGGCGGGTCTGGCGTTGGAATGTGCAGCTGCACTCTGCACCTGGCTTCGGCAGCGTCTATTGTTACCAAAAAAAAAAAAAATGACGAACCGGTCCTTAAATCGATAAATATGTTTATATATGAACAATATGTTACCCCAAAACCACCCAGTTAGCTTCCAGACGACAATAATTGTATGTACTATCTACGGGCTACGGTTATACGTTTTTGAATTGCAACAAAATAAGAAAATCATTCCATGAGAAATCGAGTTAATATAAATATATATAATATAATACATTGCACATTAAACGACAGATAAGATACTATACAAGGTGACTCGACAAAAATAAAATGATGCTACTTAAACGCATGACAACAGTTGTTAAAATTATATGATTAGTAAATAATTTAAGAAATATTCTCATGTCAGCGAATTCCCAAAAATAATATTTTGAAAAAAGTCGTTGCGTTCCAAGTTCATTTAATCAAAAAAATATTGATATTTTAAAAAATTCTAAAAAATAAACTACTTGACTTAAATAAATGTTTTTACCATAAAAATTGTTCTTATAATCGATTCACTAATTGGCTATTTTGAATAAATCCAAAATAAATTAAATCAAATTTTAAATTTTTCATTTTCAGTGTTAAAAAATAAAAAAAACATTTGTATAATATATTATGTGTAACGCAAGAGACTAAATTATAAATACATATAAAAAAAAATTTAATATTGATTAGAACATATTAAGTTATTCCAAAAGTCAGTTCTATCTATTTCACTCTGCGTGTTGAAATCGAAGCACTCTTTCTGTTAAAAACTTTAAAAAAAAAAAATAATAATAATAAACACCATTGTAAAACGACTAGCTCCCTCGCTCCGCTCAGAATCTAAAATATATTTTTATAGATAAAATACAAACACTCGAATAGAACTTGTTAATGCGCTGTGTACCTATATTATCAGGGCCTAAAATTGTGTGCAGTAGCACAAACTATGTGCAGTAGCTAATATTCAATTTGTTGTAGCAAATTTAAAAGTGTGAAGTACTTATTTTCAGCTTTGATAAATTTTTATTTGATTAAAATTCAATGTTGCTTATTGAAAATTACTAATTAGCATATTGTATTCGTTTAAAATCCTCAACACCAAAAATAATACCGACTACACCATATTATAATAAGTCAGTGGCGTAATTAGGAATTTGTCCTGGGGGGGGGGGGGGGGGGGGTATACATTTTTTTACATACAAAATATTAAATTTTCAAGTACATAATTGGTGAGTATATAATATAATATAATATTATGAAGGCTCTGGGATCCCCCCCTTAACTACGCCCTTGTAATAAGTATATTAACCCAAGGTATTTCGTTTTTAATTTTAAAATGTTTAGTCATTTAGCAATATAGGTATCAAGGACTTATATAAAAGATTGTCTTAGATTGTATTTATAATAACTAATTATTAATAAATAGCAAAAAACAATTATGCAATGAAGTTATATGTGGTATGTGCACTACAGGGTCTATGTTAATTATTTTAAAATATTTTGGTGTAGAATTAGGTGTGCAGTTGCAAAATATTACCTAACAGGTTCACAGCCGGGACTCAACTATTACCTATTACTTTTTTTTAAGCGCCGGATTCGATGGCTATAATATATTAAATAATTGTAAAAGAGGACTCGTCACAGCCAAACAGGTTAGGTTTTACATATTATACTTATTTAATATTATAATGTAATACTTAAATGGGGATGACGATTTTCAAAAACACGGTGAGACTCTTCGCGCGGATACAGTCGTCTGCTGCAGCGAGTTCAATAGAAATAGAAATTACATTATTTTATACACGCCGTCTGTTTGTGTTTGTACAACGAAAACGCGAATAACTTGGCTTTTACTTAGCACCGACTTTCACTTAGCACTTCGCGACCGACGCTATATAATGCTCAATATAGTAAATATAGTATAATATATAGGTACACAGTAAATGACACGTGTTTTGTCATCGGAGTTGATGTTTTATTCAAAACGAGTTATTTCCAATTGTTTGTTCAAACAGTTTTATACACGATTGCCTAGGTCCGGGGTCACCAATTAATATTTTTGGAGTGCCACATTGGGAATTTTTAAAATTTTTGGGGGCCATAAAAATGCAAAGCAAATATTTTTAACATATATTACTTATTATATTGCAAAAGTAACATAGTGATAGTGGCCTAGTGGAAATAAAATAATAATTACCCGATTAAATTAATTAAAATTAAATTAAATACAAATATATAATAATTATGATATAAATAGAAAATTGGGTTAAAATTATTGAAAAAAATAGCGAGTCTTTCTATCAACTAACTACATGAAATTGTATGATTCGTGCACTTAATATTTTATATGCAGATTCTGAATTTTTGATTTTACGAAGTTCACAAACTACTGGACATTTTTCGGCAAATGATTTATGTAAAGTCTCATAATAACGTTTAATATTGAAAACTATATGTCTATATATAATATTATGTATATACTTATAATTGTCAATTTTGCTTTTTTTCATTATCTGCGGGCCGGATAAAATTTGTTCGAGGGCCGTATCCGGCCCGCGGTTTGCCATTTGGTGACCGCTGGCCTAGGCCATACCTATAATATTACGTTATAAACTATGCGGTAGATCGCATCATAATACCAATTTAGCTGAGTAGTCAACGTTGTTTCTTATAAAATTACAAACAAATATTGTAGTACTTTAATGGTTCGATTGGATAATTTAAACGAAAACAGTCTTCGCAGATAGCATAAAAATATTTTATTCATTATTTATAAGTTTATTTTGTTCGTATAATAATATGATTAAATAAATGTTTTATTTCCCCACTCTTTTGATTAAAAAATAAAAAGCAATGTTTTTTATGTTTGTACATTATCAGTAAAGTTGTCCGATAAAATGTATAATAAATTATACCTATTTGTATACATCATATTATAGTTAAAATGTTCATTTAATAAATAATTACTAGAACTTGAAGAAATTGATAAATTAACAACATTATATAATGACCTTAAAAAAATCAAATTTAACATAAGTAAAAGAATACAAAGTACCCTCGAAAAAAAATTTTAGAACCATAAAAATGCAAAGATAAATAATACTTTTTCTAATTAATTTTATAAATCAAATGTTTGCATCTTAAACAATGAAATACATCAAAATTAATAGAATAATTCAAGTTTACTAAGAATAGTTAATTAATATTTATTCATTATGCTTAAAAAATACAACTAATTTGTTTAATTAATATGTAATGAAAAATATTGTATTATTTGATAAATGAAAAAAGTAGTAATTTTTATTTAAGTTAATAGAAATCACTTGAAAATTAACTTAATTTACAAAAGCTTAAATTATTACATAATTGTAGAATGTACTTATTCAAAACTCAAATTTTAGAGTAAACCAAACTCGTCCAACAAATAAATCAGTATTTTATCTTTCGAATATTAGGTATGTTTTATTAGTGATTACGCGTTCATAAACACACTTTGTCAATTAAATGATTAAATATCAAAAAATATTTATTTGATTATTTTAATTTAAGGCATAATTATATGTAGGTAGCTTGATTAAATATAAATAATTAATAAACGAGTTTTGACTAGAGGTGTTCCGGGTACAGTTTTTACTTATAAACCGGGTACCGAGTATTTGTCGAGTAACAATATCTGTTAAAACCGAGTCTCGAGTACTGGTCGAGTAATAATTTTTATTAAAACCGAGTCTCGAGTACTAGTCGAGTAATAATTTTTTTTAAACCGAGTCTCGAGTATTGGTCGAGTAATAATTTTTTTTAAAATAATAATTATTAATTATATATTATATAGTATGAACTTCGTACCTTGTATACAACTTTCGTGATCAATCGTCACTCACAACTCATAAGCAGTAAGCCAGTAGGTAGACACTAGGAAGTAATCACTTTTATACATTTATGTATGAACAACCAACTGACAACTGAGAAATAAAGCAACAACTAACAAGCTACAAGTCTACAACCCATAACAATATAATATTAAATATTAATAATATTATACCCATTGATTATAAATAGTAGATTTTAGATAAACAAGATAATATTGTCAATTATTGTCAACATTTATAATCGGTGGGCTGTGCGTGGTAACTCTATTTTTAATCGTTATCGGTAAACGTATAATTATTAATTACGTAACGATTTATAGTCATAACAACTAGCATGGTGGCCGGAGGGGCTAGTACTATTATAATTTTATAAAATATTTTCGTTTGGTCTATTGCGGGCACACATTTTTTTTTTTTTATTAATAACCCGGGTGTGCCGGGTTTATTAAACCGGGTACCGGGTATATTCCAGGGTAAAAATGTAGCTTTACACCGGGTACCGGGTACTGTCTAAGTCATCTTTTAATAATTCGCCGGGTAACGAGTATTAGTCGGGTACTGAATATGATATCGGGTACCCGGTTTGGACTCGATAGCCGGGTACCCGGAACACCTCTAGTTTTGACTACAATATACAGGTTATAGGTCTTATACTATGTTTAATATAGGCTTGATTTTAACTTGACACGTAGGTAATATTTTTCAAATTTATTGGATAAACCTATTATTTATAATTTATGATAATACTTTAAGTCTTTAACTATAAGGTTAGGTTAGATTGTTAAATTGTCATGCCGGTTAGAAAATTAACTACCTAACTAGTTAATCAAATAAGTTTTTTAAAAAAATAATTTTTAACTAATCTTTACATTTTTAACTGGTTAGTATGCGCTCGCTTTAGCAATAATTGCAGATGTATGACGACTGACTGTTGATCATTAAAAATCTGTAATCACTGTATCTATAGGTATCTTGTACCTCTTTTATTATATTAAAGATTCTGAGCATAGCTAGGAAACTAGTGGTTTTACAAAGGTATTTATTTTTATTTTTTATTATTAACCTGTATACAAAATTACTACCAAAACTATAAAAGTTGAACATTTTATAAATTTGTAACTACAAAATAATAATAAAATTTTAAGTTTGATACATTTTGTCAAAATTCTAAGAGTCAAATTATTTTCAAAATTTTATCGTGTATAGAAAATGCTAATATAAACATTCAGTGAAATTTTCAAGTATCTACAGTCATACGTTTTTTAATTACAACAAAATAAGAAAATCGTTCCACGAGAAATCGGGTGAATATCAAATGTTGTAAAAATATGAATTTGACTTTCTTGTAGACATTTTAGATTCTGAGCGAAGCGATGAATGTATTGATTTTGCAATGATATGTGTTTTATTAAAATTTTTTTTTGTGTCTGTCATCACCTTTTAGGACAGTAAAAGTGCTTGGATTTTCATCAACAGTAACTTTTCTGATAGGAAAGTGAATCTAGTAGCAGACGCGTGACTAGCGTTCATGAACGACGTTTTTTTCCAAACACTGACTAGGTATTATACTGTACTAACATTTCCCTACAACAATTATATTTTATACGCTCGTCTTAATGGACGAAGTCGAAAATATTTAAAGTAATATTGCTGTTTATGTCGATTATAACATTTCATCGGTTTCGGGACGGAAAAAAATCGAAATAATATAAAGAATCATTAGAATCGATGTAGAGATATGTTCACATTATATCATTATGTTCCTACACGCTACGATATAGTCATTTTACTGTGGCCGGCCTTGGAATTTTTCAACAAAAGAGGGTGAAAAAAATAATATCTTCAATGTGAATCGTCTGGGTAGCCGACAGCTGTCTACCATGCACACACAATACATTGTTTAAACACGTTCGTGCCCGTTCCTGATTGGCCGACAAGCATATTTTTATGACGGAGACTACGCATGATGCAATAAACACGATTATGGCGGCATACCTATGTATACTCAAATAGTCGAATTCCCAACAATATTCGTTTAGGACTCTATATAAAGTTAAAAACGTCGACTCGTATAATATGACACAGCAGGTTATACGGCGGGAATAGTTGGTACATTATAATATTTGTCAATTTAACTTATCATAAGTAGGTATTTATAAACAAATTAACGTACAACTATACACATTTTATTGTGTGCATATATTAATCAAAAAATAACCTAACCTGCGTACGTCCTGTGGTATATTATTATGTTTTTATAAAAATAATTTATATTGGATTTTTCACCGGGCTTTAATTCCATCTACCACCGGACCTTTTTTCATCGGACCGGAAACGTACCTATATAGGTATATGATATAATATTATGTTTGACACTGTATAGGTCTCATAACAGGAAAGACAAATTACATTTTTACGAGTTTTATATTAGACATTGGATATTCACCCGTAATTCAACAAATTCTCATACAATTTTCTTATTTTGTCGTTATTCAAAAACCATTAACCACTAGATACTTGACATTTTCATTAAATGATTATTTTATCATTTTCTTTACATAATAACCATTTAAAAATATGTTGACTCGTACTTAAGTATTTATAGACATTAAAAATATTCAATTTTTTTAGTTTTTTATAATATAAATTTTAATAAAAATGTATTCGTTGTGCGAAAAAGCTTGAATATTTATCACAAGGTGCCTTAGAAGTTGTTAAAATAGCAGTTGAGAAATATTAAAGATCCATAAGCACGTTTTTTTTTAGTAAGTATTTAAAGTTCAAATTTTGACAACATTCATCAAAATCTTGAAAATTTTCAAACTAATTGTATAAATATACTTAGTTGAAAAATTATAAAATGTTTAAATTTTATAGCTGTAAGGATTACAAATTTAAATCAAGGATTCTCATAAATAGTTCATACTATATATAACCAAAAATTATGAAAATAAAAACCTCAGTTATTTATCACAGACATTTTAAGTTTGGAAGAAATTACATTTTAAAACTGAAAATAACGATTTTAGTTATTTTGTTGTAATTTAAAATGTTATTCGTGGGTAGATGACACTTTTAGAGTATTATTATTATATTTTATACAAAACAATATTTTCAAATGCAATTTTGTTGTAAAATTAATTTAACCTAGGTACTGTTGTACTAATGCCTAATAGTAAAACAAATTACTTCATTCAAAATAATATTATGTATCATCAAATATACCTACTTAGTAATATATATTATAGGCTGACTGACCGTCTTCACTCAGAATCGTTTTTTAGGTATACAATAATTGTATATCATTTAATTAAAATGTAACACCATCTATTACAGTGACCCACTTGCAACCAGCTACTGCCTACTGTACAGCAGAGTGACACCCACTCGCCCGCTTTTTTTTCTTGTATTTGTAGGTGTGTAGTATAAAAAATATAATTTATTGGTTACTAAATTGTGTATCAGGGGTGGTGGGTGGGTAGTTAAATTCAAAATTTGATACACCTTAATTATGTTTGATATCCGCCACTGGTCGTTGGCCACGTCGTAGACGATAAACTAAGGGAAACTATAACCTTAACTCTAAATGGACTGATGATTGGTCGAATGGACACTAAATAACCCTGACAAGTTTGTAAAATTATTGAAAAACCTATGCGGAAAAGATCATTAGAATCTAAGACAATACAAATAGTAGACTTTTTTTTTATTTTTATATCCATATTTCTTGTTGTAATACCTATTCGTTGTTGCTATAGTAGGCATTTATTAATAATTTAATACTTTTAGAAATGAATACTAATTAATACTGTAGAAAAAATAATTTACCGATAATATAAGATTATCTTATTAAGATAACGACCAGTTTGGTGCAACCAACGGTGTTTGATTCGAACCGTACGAGAAATAAATTATTTTAATATTATACACATATTATACTATTATTTGGTGCGCGATCGAGTTGTAAGGAATCGGTCAACAAAAAAAAGGGGCTCGCAGCGTATTAGTTATTTTTATCACTATATTGATTATGATTATAATATACGAAGTACAACGGATGTCGTAAAAATGATATGATTTTCGTTCATCTGCAGTTTATCGGTAACCTTAGATAACATGTGCTGGATAGATAGCCATGCGTATGTATCACGCGTAGTCCGAGCTCGAAGCCGATTTGGTCGGCCCCGATATTATAAAATAAAAATATAATATTTCAAAATAAATAAATAATAATTCATTAATCAAATGTATCTTCTAATTTAATGTCTTTCATAATTCAATACTATTATTATTTAATTCTATATATATTATATTCATTACACTGTGTTCTAAATTTTAATATTAAAAAAAAAAAGGTTGTTCAAATTATTTTTGTAAATGTCCCGGTCAGTACTTGAACTTTTGTGGCAACCCTAATCTAGTTGGTACTTTGGGGGGGTCAAAAGTTAACATTTCCCAGTAGTTTAAATCTTCACATAATACGGAAAAATCACAAAAATTAGCAAATTATTTTGAGTTAAGAAATCGTAAAAATTTTTCTTTTTAAATCTAAGATTTGAAAATGTAATACAAGATTATCCATAATTTTGTCTACCTTTATCAATAAAAAAAAAATGTCAACAAGAAAGTCAAATTAAATTTTTATGAGCATTATTTTGAAATTCATATTTTTACAACATTTGATATTCACTCAATTTCTCATGTAACGATTTTTCGCCAAAATCGTTTTTTATATAATGATATTATATCATTGAATTCAAATTTAACACCATCCATTACAGTGATCCACTTGTAACCTACTGTACAGCAGAGCGACATCCACTTACCCGCTTTTTTTTGTTGATTAAGGTAGATAAACTTATGGATAATCTTGTATTACATTTTCAAATCTTAGATTGAACAAGAAAAATTTTTATGAATTCTCAACTCAAAATAATTTGCTAATTTTCGTGATTTTTACGTATTTTGTCAATATTTGAACTTTAAATGCTTATAAATAAAAACTGTGACTAAGGATTTTTAATATTTTCAAAAGTCATTGTAACAATGTAGTAGGAGCTTTGTATTAAATTTTGAAGCTTTTTTAGCCAACAAATAAAATTTCATTGATATTTATAGAAAAAAAAACTAAAAAAAATGGAAACCGAAAATGTCCGTAAAGAGATCAAAATAAGTCAAAATATTTGGAAAGTGTTATGGTATATAGAAAATACTAATATAAACATTCAGTTAAAATTGCATGTACCTACGGTTATTTGTTTTAGAGTTGCACCAAAAATGAAAATCGATTTTCTCAAAAACAGATTTTGCGTAAAAATTCCTGTTTTTCCTTAATTTTTTTTTTGTTTTTCATGTTTGAAATGTTTACTTTTCGAAATGTTTACTTTTGACCCCCCGAAGTAACTAGATTCACTTTCCTATCAGAAAAGTTACTGTTGAAGAAAATCCAAGCACTTTTACTGTCCTAAAAGGTGATGATGGACACAAAAAAAATAAATAAATAAATAAATAAAAAAAAAAAACACATCATTGTAAATCAATACTTTCATCGCTTCACTCAGAATCTAAAATATATTTAAGTACATATTATATTAAGTACATCTCTTCGATTAGAAATTATTTACAAACTTGCATATTTATAATGAACCAATAAGAGTCCTATTGTGCGTTCAATAAATATCTACTGTAAAATCATATTCTGTATATAGTATACATAATTAAATGTTTATAATATACTAATGTAAACTATGTAAACTAAGGTAGGTACTGATGTAATGATTATGAATTATAATGATCAAACCCTACATAAACGCAGACACAGTTGTGTATATAAAATAATATACAATTGTTTGCAGTATTTAAATTTTGTTTTACCGAATCCATCTGCTTAAGACAATATTTACGTTGCAATTTGAATTTAAGTTGAATAAGTATACACCTAATGAATGATGTTGTTGTGTTTCTCCCGAAAGCGCAGAGTCGAGTGGTTTTGGGTTGTTTCAGTATTTCAATTTTGTAATTAAAATCATATAACATTAAATAAAAGTTGTCTTTATAAATCTGATTAATTATTAATTGAACAAGTAGGAATCTATACTATTCGTGAAAATTAACCGTTGGTATAATAGTATCACTAAGTATATTATATAGTATTTAATTTTTTTTAGTTTTTTACTATTTTATATTTTTATACTAAATTGGTTATTTATAATAAAATGTTTTCATATTTTTAAAACGAGCAGAATAAAAAAGAAACATCAACAGCCATATAATTTATATGGTCCTAATTTAGAATTATACAATAATAATATACCTACTTACGAAGATAAACGAAGATAAAAAATACATCTCTGATCTCTCTTATACAAGTGCTTGAAAATCAACAATTACAAATGAACTCAAAAATTAGTTACTAAAATTGTATTTTTATAAGTTATTTTATTATAAATTATTATAATAACGCAGATTTTTATGCAATTATATAGCAATTATATTCAATTAATTTAATTTTATACTTGGATTTAAGTCAATAATTTTTAAGAATCAAATAACAATCCTATCGAGATAATCACAACATTTTTTTTTTGCAAATTTCTGAATATGATGATAGTTGCATATATTATGATCAGAGGTGTTCCCATAGGGTATACTACATATACGCCGTATACTCTCAAGATATTTTGTGAAAACTATGGGTATACTGCGTATACTCTCAAATTATATACAAAAGTAAAAAAAAAAACTGGTTTTGGTTACTCAGAAAATGCTAGACAACTGGATTGCTTTTGCCAGTGACGGAGCAAGTGTAATGACGGGTAAGAAAGCTGGAGTTGCTACTAAACTACGCGAAAAAATTCCGAATCTATTTACCTGGCATTGTTTATGTCATCGCCTCGAACTCTCAGTACATGACGTAATAAAAGATTGTACTGGAGTCTCTCGTTTCCAAAGTCTAATGGACAAACTCTACGCTTACTATCATCAAAGTCCTAAAAATTCAATGGGTTTAGATAAATCTTGTGTTGAAGTAGGCATTGAAATGAAAAAAATAGGTCGTGTTTTGAATGTACGCTGGTCTGCAAGCAGTTTTCGATCTATAAAAGCCATATGGAATAATTATCCGGGAATATATTTACATGTTAGTAAAACACATGATGCGACATCAAACGGCATAAAAAAAAAAAATTAGAATCCTCTTCTTTTTTGGAGGAACTTGGACTTTTTTACGATGTTCTTTCTGAGCTTGCAATGTTATCTTGTATATTACAGTCCAGAAAAACAACTCTAATGCGTGCCCAGTCGGAGATAAATAGAACGATTAGAATTTTAGAAAGTCTGAAAGCTGAACCTGGGGAAAAAGAAAAGGAAATTATAGAAGCTATTCAGAAAGGAATTAACAAAGGTGTCAATATTACAATGACAAAATCAGGAGGGATTAACAGGTTACAATTTTTGCAAAATTTAGTAGACAGAATGCGTCAACGCTTATTTGATGACTCAAAAAATAAAACAATGCTAGAAGACATTCAGGTAAAGAAAAAAACTATTATTTTGATAATTTATTTCAAAATTTTGATTATTTAAACAGAATAAATGAATATTTTAATAAATCGTCTTTTATTTTATAGGTGATTGATGAAGTGTTCAAAGTAGCAACTAATGATGCAAAGGGAGAAGATGAAGTTAAAAGAGTATCACGGACATTAGGTTTTTCTGAATTTGAAAGTGTAGTTGACTTCCGTTCAAGAAATGTTTTTTCTAGTTTCATGAAAGCATTAAATATACTCCCAACTTCAACAGCTGATTGTGAACGAGGGTTTTCCGATATGAATTTGACAATAACTGATTTAAGGACTAGATTAAACATTGAAAATGTGTCAGATTTGATGTTCATCTCTATCAATGGCCCTTCAGTTGCAGATTTTAATCCTAGACCTTATATTAAAATTTGGTTAAGAGATCACCGTTCTGCCGTTTCCACTCCTAGAGGTAAAGAAAGAAAAGAAATAGACGACGAAAATAAGATGCAGAAATTATTTTTTAACAATTTATTTAATTAAATTTTTTAGTATTTGTATATTTTCATATTTTATTGACTTATAAAGGTAATTTCAAGCTTTTTTTAAAAGTTTGATTTTTTTTTCATATTTTTAACACATCCTTTATAATTATAGACCACAGTAAAAATATTTGTATATTATTAAATATTCATGTTTATTACTAAATCATGGATCTTCACCTCGACTAGTCTTAGTATACTCTCAAAAAAAATATTGGGAACACCTCTGATTATGATATATCTGCATATTTGATAAAGTTGAATATTATTATTGAAGTGAAATTAAACTATATGTTTACCGTTATCAAAATATTCTGATAAAAGAGTAAAATAATATTTCGTCGAGTCGAAAATTCTGTCGATTACGGTCTACGAATACCAATCAGTTATCTATAAACTATAATATATATTTTATCGTTTTTAACAGGAAGTGAACATTCGTGTTCATAATTCTTGCTAAAAAATTACATAAAAAAATAATTTGTTTTAAGTTATGTAACCAATTAAGTTATATAAAATTGTTTGTACTATTATTTTTTTGCATACTATTCACATATTTTTACAATTTTTACTGAAAATAGTGCATGAAATTCCGTACCAATATGATTCATGGCAATCGAAATTATATTGTAAATTTATCGTTCGTCATTTTTATTTAAATAATATTACTAGATAAATTTCACCAAAAATGTGAAATATTTTAGAAGCATTTATAGTTTATTTTTGACAACATTTATCAAATTTCAAATTTCAAATTTATTTTGTAGTTAAAATCGTAGAAAATGTTCAACTTTTATAGCTAAGAATTGAAAACTTAAAACAAGGTTCCACTTAAGTAGGTAAATTATTCTGTAACCAAAAAATCTTAAAAATATAAACATACAGTTTTT
Organism: Metopolophium dirhodum; assembly: GCF_019925205.1. NCBI lineage: Eukaryota > Metazoa > Arthropoda > Insecta > Hemiptera > Aphididae > Metopolophium > Metopolophium dirhodum. The sequence goes on from NC_083564.1 coordinate 18,299,644, forward strand.
TTTATAGTTATTTTATGTTCAAATTTGGACGAAATTACATATTAACTAACCAAGAATAACGATTTTAGTTATTTTGTTGTAATTTTATAATATTAATTCAATTTACCGGCTACCGTATTAATGATTAGTAATAACAATACAAAATAATATAATATATAAATATAAAATATCCACACTGATAAACAGTCTCAGATCAGAATCGTTTTTCGTATACAATAAATTAAATAATATCCATTAAACAGTGACCCACTTTTAAGTTGTAACAAACTGTACTGCAGAGCGACATCCACTTACCAGCTTTTTTTTTTACTTTCTTTTCGCGCGTGCAAATCACCAGTCTATTTAATTATTTATTTAATTTAACGTCATATTTGAATAGAAATTAAAATTATGAAATATTGTGCTATATTATAATACGTTGATATTACACGATGTAAGCTACCTAAGCGTTTTGAATAAAATATAATATTATGTAAAAATGAATTGTTCATTATTTTAATAATAATGATCGTGATAAATTGAATACAAGTATCTTATACTTATAAGCTCAGAGCTGAAATCCGAATTATTTTGAAAACAATTTTACGACGTTCGAAAAAAAAAGCATCCATTTCATGAAAAGTTATGTTATACGCATTAAATTGTGCAAAAATATGTTTTTCAATACAATCTGTTTCGTGATGTAGACAAAAGGAAAAAAACGATCATCGATATGCCTCGAAAGAATTGCATTATTCACGATATGGATACTTTTCAGTCTTTTCACGAAGTGGATGTCCACTCATATAATATGACAGAATAGATTGCATACAATGATTTATGAACAATTTATTATTATTTATTATTGCTGAAAGATTCGATGTTTGAAACGACGTTGGTTTCGCAATGATGAGAACTAAAATAAATATCCGGTTGGACGGTCGTGGAAAACGAATTGTGGAATTTTATATTCGCATCGATAAATATATATTGTATATTAATACGAGTAGACCTAAAGTAAACTAAATAAAAATGTAATACATTTAGCCATTTAGGTATGTATATAATGATTGTAATGCAAATAAATGTACATAATTATTTATGTTTTGATGTTTTACTCCTATTAATAGGTTATTATTTTTTCGAACCCTCGTAATATTATGGTCTATACCTAAGGTTATTTAGGTTCCATTTTAATTCCAACATTCAGATTTCGAATAACTCTGCCGTTATCGAAGATGAAAATCTAGTGATCGTGCTCGGTTAATCATTCCCTATATACTTAGCAGCTGTGCAGCGTACACGAATAATATTATCATCATTATATGACGGTTACTCTGTTCGCAGCGACTGCGGATCGCATTACTATATATTACACCCAGACACCCTCATCGTGAAGAATCGGAATGTCGGGTGGTTTATGGCGTCGGCCAATCGGCAGGTGGTCGTAAACTGCAGTATAGAACGTGTATTATGTTGTGTATATTTCTTTGTGTATTATCTTAGGTAGGTATTCACCCTCGTGCTATCCACCCGGCGTTCAAGGTTATATATTTTTTTCGAACCCTCGTATGGTCTATACCGAAGTTAAATTAATAATTCCAAAAATCAGATTTCGAACAACTCGGCCGTTATCGAAGATGAAAATCGAGTGGTCGTGCACGGTTAATCATTCTCTATATTATACTTGGCAGTCGCGCAGCGTACACGAATAATATTATCATCATTATGACGGTTACACTGTTTGCTGCGGCGACTGCGGGTCGCATCGGATTATTACTATATAAATTATACCCAGACGTGATAGGGATCGGAATGTCGGGTGGTTCACGACGTCGCGTCGGCCAATCGGCAGGTGGTCGTAAACTGCAGCATAGAACGTGTATTATGTTGTGTATACTTCTTTGTGTATTATCTTAGGTAGGTATTCACCCTCGTGCTATTAACTCGGCGTTCAAGGTTATTTTTTATTTTCAAACACTCCCCGTCGATAAATTCCGAGAACGTCGCCGCCGGATTTGGGATTCTTTCACCGACAAGCTGGTCGTAAAACCACTATTTTACTGAAAATATAATAGCATGATTTCGACAGAGTTATAATATTATTCGTTAGTGTATCCTATACCTACAACGAATATATTTTTTGAAACCGTCGGAATTTTGTTCTACCATCATAACAGCAATCATATTTTATCGTCGTAGGCAGTTCGTCGTACGCATATTATAACTCTTTATAATAGTTATATAACACAGCTAATCGGAAACGTATATACGAAGATATTAAGATATTGTTAGGTATATTATTACAAAAGGGCCGATCTCTAAAAAAAAAAATTGTATTTTCAAACAATTATACCCATTAACGTAAGGCACCCCACCCACCAAACAAAATTTGTGTTTAATTTATACATATTTAATATCACGCAGATTCACACAGGACATATCATTAGTAGAAGTCCTATGATGGCTATAGGACTATGCCACCCATACCCTATTACAGATATTGTCTTATCAACGCCCGTTACTGGGGCTCGGAGCCACTGGGTACGAAAAATGACGAGGCTGTACCGAATATTCTAAATGAGTAAATGACTGGACACCATTTTCAATATCTATACAACTATACAAGTCTCATATTATGGTATGAAATATTGTTGAATATTGTCACTGGTGTTAAGAAACTTGTTGGTAAAAAAGTTAAAAAAATTATTTTTTTGTTTTTGAAACATCTGAAGATAGCCATTTTATAGAGTTTATTTTTGTGAACATTTTGACTTTTCAACGTTTTATTTTCATTGATCTCAAGATTATTAGTAATTTAATAAACAGGTTTTTGTCCGGGCGGCGAGTCCCCTCGCTATAATAGCTATATAATCGTATTGTAAATTAGAGATAAAAAAACTAATGGTTGCTCTGTTTTAGAAATAAATGTTCACGTTACTACAGATATAGTATACAAAATTCAAACCATTTAACTAATTTATTAAAAATATTGTTTGATAATTTTTAAAATATTATTATAATACTCAATTTATTTCTTATATACATGGTGTCCCGCGAAGATTTACGCATTGCGATATCTACTGAGATAATAAATACATCATAAATCTGTTTTTTTTTATTATACCCACAGAGACAAGGACTACACATATTTTTTTTTTTTAATTTAATTACATTTTATGAATGCACGTAACCACTATCGTGAACAAGTATGCTTCCAGGTGAACACAACGATTTAAATTTAAAAAATAAGATAAGTTTAAAATTGTTTGTACAATTAATCTAAATGTTATAAATAATTTATATTTTTGATGTTTTAAGATTTTGTTTAAATTCCCTATATTATTATCGAAGTAAAAATCATCGCTCGGTATACCTATTTATACGTCATCGTGTATAGGAATACACTTAAGTATTTAAAAAATATATATTGAAAATTTCACGTAAAATATGTTTCAGGCAATCTTAAAAATAGTTTTGGTACATATATATTTTATAAAAAAAACTGTGTGCAAGTGCGGTACTCTCAATAACTATACAATACGCGCGCGGGTGATGTGATACTTCTTTCGAGGGGAAATTAAATTGATAGCAAAAACAAACACGGTACTTATATTTGAATGAAATTTAAATAGGTTAAATACGAGGTTAAATACTTCGATAATATATTAAACACACTGGTTAGAGCTATGGTTTGAAATCTTGAAGCCGATTTGGTCGGCCAGACCACCGCACACGCACAAGAGATTACCGCAATTATGTTACCCCGTCCCGCGCCATATTTTTCATTCCTCGCCCATGTTCGATAAATTCATCGGGGCCGACCAAATCGGCTTCGAGCTCGGACTACGCGTGATACATACGCATAGCTATCTATCCAGCACATGTTATCTAAGGTTATAAACAGTTACCGATAAACTGCAGATGAACGGAAATCATATCATTTTTACGACATCCGTTGTACTTCGTATATAATCATAATAAATATAGTGATAAAAATAATTAATACGCTGCGAGCCCCTTTTTTTTTTGTTGACCGATTCCTTACAACTCGATCGCGCACCAAATAATAGTATAATATGTGTATAATATTAAAATAATTTATTTCTCGTACGGTTCGAATCCAACACCGTTGGTTGCACCAAACTGGTCGTTATCTTATATTATCGGTAAATTATTTTTTCTACAGTATTAATTAGTATTCATTTCTAAAAGTATTAAATTATTAATAAATGCCTACTATAGCAACAACGAATAGGTATTACAACAAGAAATATGGATATAAAAATAAAAAAAAAGTTTACTATTTGTATTGTCTTAGATTCTAATGATCTTTTCCGCATAGGTTGTTCAATAATTTTACAAACTTGTCAGGGTTATTTAGTGTCCATTCGACCATTCATCAGTCCATTTAGAGTTAAGGTTATAGTTTTCCTTAGTTTATCGTCTACGACGTGGCCAACGACCAGTGGCGGATATCAAACATAATTAAGGTGTATCAAATTTTGAATTTAACTACCCACCCACCACCCCTGATACACAATTTAGTAACCAATAAATTATATTTTTATACTACACACCTACAAATACAAGAAAAAAAAGCGGGCGAGTGGGTGTCACTCTGCTGTACAGTAGGCAGTAGCTGGTTGCAAGTGGGTCACTGTAATAGATGGTGTTAAATTTTAATTAAATGATATACAATTATTGTATACCTAAAAAACGATTCTGAGTGAAGACGGTCAGTCAGCCTATAATATATTACTAAGTAGGTATATTTGATGATACATAATATTATTTTGAATAAAGTAATTTGTTTTACTATTAAGCATAGTACAACAGTCCTAGGTTAAATTAATTTTACAACAAAATTGCATTTGAAAATATTGTTTTGTATAAAATATAATAATAATACTCTAAAAGTGTCATCTACCCACGAATAACATTTTAAATTACAACAAAATAACTAAAATCGTTATTATTGGTTTTAAAATGTAATTTCTTCCAAACTTAAAATGTCTGTGAAAAATAACTGAGGTTTTTATTTTTATAATTTTTGGTTATATATAGTATGAACTATTTATGAGAATCCTTGATTTAAATTTGTAATCCTTACAGCTATAAAATTTAAACATTTTATAATTTTTCAACTAAGTATATTTATACAATAAATTTGAAAATTTTCAAGATTTTGATGAATGTTGTCAAAATTTGAACTTTAAATACTTATTAAAAAAAACGTGCTTATGGATCTTTAATATTTCTCAACTGCTATTTTAACAACTTCTAAGGCACCTTGTGATAAATATTCAAGCTTTTTCGCACAACGAATACATTTTTATTAAAATTTATATTATAAAAAACTAAAAAAATTGAATATTTTTAATGTCTATAAATACTTAAGTACGAGTCAACATATTTTTAAATGGTTATTATGTAAAGAAAATGATAAAATAATCATTTAATGAAAATGTCAAGTACCTATTGGTTAATGGTTTTTGAATATAACGACAAAATAAGAAAATTGTATGAGAATTTGTTGAATTACGGGTGAATATCCAATGTCTAATATAAAACTCGTAAAAATGTAATTTGTCTTTCCTGTTATGAGACCTATACAGTGTCAAACATAATATTATATCATATACCTATATAGGTACGGTTCCTGTCCGGTGAAAAAAGGTCCGATGGTAGATGGAATTAAAGCCCGGTGAAAAATCCAATATAAATTATTTTTATAAAAACATAATAATATACCACAGTCCACAGGACGTACGCAGGTTAGGCTTTTTTTGAATTAATATATTATGCACACAATAAAATGTGTATAGTTGTACGTTAATTTGTTTATAAATACCTACTTATGATAAGTTACATTGATAAATATTATAATGTACCAACTATTCCCGCCGTATAACCCGCTGTGACATATTATACGAGTCGACGTTTTTAACTTTATATAGAGTTCTAAACGAATATTGTTGGGAATTCGACTATTTGAGTATATATAGGTATGTCGCCATTATAGTGTTTATTGCGTCATGCGTAGTCTCCGTCATAAAAATATGCTTGTCGGCCAATCAGGAACGGGCACGAACGTGTTCCAACAATGTATTGTGTGTGCATGGTAGGCAGCTGCCGGCTACCCAGACGATTCACATTGAAGATATTATTTTTTTTCACCCCCTTTTGTTGAAAAATTCCAAGGCCGGCCACAGGAAAATGACTATATCGTAGCGTGTAGGAACATAATGATATAATGTGAACATATCTCTACATCGATTCTAATGATTCTTTATAATATTTCGATTTTTTTCCGTCCCGAAACCGATGAAATGTCATAATCGACATAAACAGCAATATTACTTAAAATATTTTCGACTTCGTCCATTAAGACGAGCGTATAAAATATAATTTTTGCAGGGAAATGTTAGTATAGTATAATACCTAGTCAGTGTTTGGAAAAAAACGTCGTTCATGAACGCTAGTTTCACGCGTCCATATTTAGTGAACGATAGGTACGATAGGTTTATATATAATGAATTTAAACGATTTTTATGACGTTCGAATTGATTTATTATTTAATAAATATTGATTGATAATACTATTATAATATATTACGAAATATAAAAATATAGAATTACAATCTGGACATAAAATAGCAATAATATTACATGATTTTGTATTTGTGTTTAAACGATACATACAAATCAAATTAAATTAATTGAATAACCGACGAAATGAACGCATTCATATTTTCAAAGAACGTGAACGAGTTCTTTTTTTAAACACTGAACGTGAACGTTTTGAACACTGTAATATATTATTATTTGTTTTTGCGGTTTTTTTCTGTTCTGAAACCGATGAAACGTTATAGACGGCATAAACAGCAATATTACTTTACAATAATTGTTGCAAGGAAATGATGGTAGTATAGTGTTACGTGTTACAGTAACTTAAATTATACATATTACAGTAGCATAATATCGATTATTAAATATTAATCATTATAATAAAAATTATAATGTAACAATTTAAAATAGTTATAATATTATAATATATTAGAATATATTAACCTTAAAGGGCCTAGATTTATGCAAAGCAGTGGCGATGGCGTGACGAAGGACTTTATTTGAGCTCAGCTTAAAGGGCGGTGGGTGTCCTGGAGACTAGAGGCATTTCACATATAGTAAATAATTTATTAAGTACACACTAAGACTAAGCCAATCATTATCAGTTACCATTTAAGTAAATACGTAATTATTTATATATAAGTTTTTATAATTACTAGTATAAATTATTGTGCCTCATAAGTTAATGAAGTTCGCCACGCCACTGATAATAGGTACTCTATTTATTGAAATTTGTACTTATTTGTTTATTCGTTGTTGCGTATAAATTACAAAGTGACTATAGTCCCAATCGAACGACTGGAATAATTATAATATCAACGGCACACGTTAACTCGCTGACGGAAAATTTACTAATTATTGCTGAACGCTTGGACATAATAACGAAATCGTGTACAGCACATTTGCACAATAATACATAATAATAATATTATATAAATACACAAATACATATTTTGTTTTTATACAATGGTACCTCTACCTACAGTCGGTATCTACGACAGTCTCACGTATATGGTACAACCGAAAATACCTATAGTCGATACACTAGGAAATTAACAATCGTAATGTATATAGGTAATGTATAAGCAAACTAAAATAAGAAATTGCAAGGTATTAGGCAGGTGGTAGGTATATAGATTATAGAATCATATTTGTATATTAAAAAATGTAAAATTCATTATATAGGTCAGCGTTTCTCGACCTGTGTTCGATATGTCCCTAGTCCCTACATAATATTAATAGCAATACAAGCTGAATAAACGCCACTGAGCAAGATTGACGAGAAATCTAAATGACAAACCATATTCTACAACAGAACAAACTAGAGCAGGGGTTCCCAACCTTTTTATCATCGAGTACCACCAGATAATTTTATAATCAGTTCGCGTACCACTTCAATTCTAAAACTAAATTAGAATTCAAAGGTCAAAATTTTTTTTTAACGTATATTTTTATTATTTTTTCATTTCTTAACATATTTTCTTATTAGATATTTATGAAAGTAAAGAAATCTTAATTTTTAATTAAATCTTAATATATAAGTTTATTACAATTTTTAAATTTAATTTGATATTTGTTGTTGTTTATTTTGTACAAGAACATCAATATTAGGCTGAATGGAACTTATTTTCACTCTTAAGTCATTTTGAATATCGAGCCTACTTCTGTACTTATTTTTCAAATACATGTTTGGCTGTGTTTTTGATTTTTTACTTGTGTTTCCAACGGAAGTAGTATCATCACTACACTTAAGAAATCTCTTCATTTTTACGTACAAATTGTATTTAAAATAAAAGTTACGTACGTTTCTCCAGCCCCCCCCATTTCGAATTTCAAACTTTTTTTCGGTTAAATATTTAGCGTGCAATTAGCGTGAATTGGCGTGACTGGTTTTGAAATTTGCGTGGCACTAGGTCAGGTTTAAAAATGTAAACAAAGTGGGGGGGGCTGTAGAAACGTTTCTACAGCCCCCCCTCATCCGAATTTTGAACTTTAAGGACTTTTTTTTGTCTCAATATTTAGCGTGCAATTGGCGTGAATTTGCGTGACCTATTTCGAAACCGTAAACCCAAAGCCCCAAGTACCGTGGGCTTTTCCCCTTTATTGCCATTTCCCCAGCCCCCCCCCAGACGACAAAAACATTTTTTTTCGAATATTTTTCAACGCCAATATTTAGCGTGCAATTGGCGTGAATTTGCGTGACCTATTTCGAAACCGTAAACCCAAAGCCCCAAGTACCGTGGGCTTTTCCCCTTTATTGCCATTTCCCCAGCCCCCCCCAGACGACAAAAACATTTTTTTTCGAATTTTTTTCAACGCCAATATTTAGCGTGCAATTGGCGTGAATTTGCGTGACCTATTTCGAAACCGTAAACCCAAAGCCCCAAGTACTGTGGGCTTTTCCCCTTTATTGCCATTTCCTCAGCCCCCCCACCACCCACCAGACGACAAAAACATTTTTTTCCGAATTTTTTTCAACGCCAATATTTAGCGTGCAATTGGCGTGAATTTGCGTGACCTATTTCGAACCCTGCATTCAAAGCACCAAGTACCAGGAGCGATACCATTTTTTAGATATTTCTCCGCCCCCCCCCCCCCCATAAATGACAAAAAAATTCTTGGGCTTTGCAAATACGAAATACGAAGAACATACGAAATAATTTACGAAAGTTATAAACTATATAAATATATAGGTATGTATTTATTGTTTATTTATGTAATAATATGTTTTTATTATTATGTAATTATAATTTCGTTAATAAAACAAAACCATTTTAAATTTGAATTTCAATTGTACCTACCTAACGTCACTTTGCCTATCGCCTAAGCCTACGGGATAACCTAGCTAATTAGATGATTTTTCCTGCAAAAATTCGAGCATTTAAACTGTTTCTACTCAGCGTCGAAGACTAAATTAAACATTATTTAACCGTTTTAATTCGTATGAATATTGTGTGTAATAAACCTTAAATCGCTTATTTGTACCTACGTATTCGGTGAATTACCATTTTTAGTATCAATAATATTATATACCTACATAATGTAGGTACTCAATTATATTATATCCATACACTTTTTAAATATTATTTATTAAAAGAAAATTAGTGATCTGACTGTTATTATATTGCATATAATTAACAAAATTGATCACAGAGATGACAATATTATGGTATGAAGAAAATACATTAGAAGTTTTGTTAAAAAATAAAATAAAATTGTTATTATATTATTATATACTAATATAATATATATGCATTATGCATAAATGTATGTATTAGATATAATAAATAATAAATTATTATATAAAATATAGTTTATTTCTTTTATAAATATTATTATACTCATAAATAATATGTATATAGCTATATAATTAAGCTATATGCTATATAGTATGTAAATAAATATATTAATAAAGCATTATATACAATTGAACGTTAATTATTAAATGTAGACTGTAGAGTATATTAATCATTATAAAATCCAGTATAATATCATAGTATTTAGCATTATAATGGTCAGTTTAATATAATATTGTGAGAATTGTGATGGTATGAAAACTGTACATTCAAAAATATCAACCCACCATTTATTTATTGATGTTTTGCAATGGGAAGGTAAATATATTTTTAGTTCTATAAGTATTGTATATAATAAAATTGAATTTAAATAAAATTCACATACTTTAAGTAATAAAATGTTTACATATTAAAATTTAAATATTTTAATTTAAATTGTGTAAATTAAAAATTCACATAATATTAAACTGTTTTCCTTTACTGGAATTGGCCTTTTTTTGAGATCGTCGTACAATTCCCAGTTATGCGTACCTCTTTTAGCATAAGCTGTATAATGGCCTATCGAATTCCTCAATCCACTTTTTCCTTTATAGAAATGTATAGCACCTTGAAGTTCAAATGTGATGCTTTCATACACAAGTATCTGTGGAATATCACTCAGTTTTACTTGAACCATGCTAGCTGCTTCAGTACTACACATGGATGAAGTTAGATCATTACCTACAAAAAATATAAATATGTTTAGATTTTTAGCTGTTGATAAAAATTATTTTTTACTTATAGAACTAAAAATATATTTACCTTCCCATTGCAAAACATCAATAAATAAATGGTGGGTTGATATTTTTGAATGTACAGTTTTCATACCATCACAATTCTCACAATATTATATTAAACTGACCATTATAATGCTAAATACTATGATATTATACTGGATTTTATAATGATTAATATACTCTACAGTCTACATTTAATAATTAACGTTCAATTGTATATAATGCTTTATTAATATATTTATTTACATACTATATAGCATATAGCTTAATTATATAGCTATATACATATTATTTATGAGTATAATAATATTTATAAAAGAAATAAACTATATTTTATATAATAATTTATTATTTATTATATCTAATACATACATTTATGCATAATGCATATATATTATATTAGTATATAATAATATAATAACAATTTTATTTTATTTTTTAACAAAACTTCTAATGTATTTTCTTCATACCATAATATTGTCATCTCTGTGATCAATTTTGTTAATTATATGCAATATAATAACAGTCAGATCACTAATTTTCTTTTAATAAATAATATTTAAAAAGTGTATGGATATAATATAATTGAGTACCTACATTATGTAGGTATATAATATTATTGATACTAAAAATGGTAATTCACCGAATACGTAGGTACAAATAAGCGATTTAAGGTTTATTACACACAATATTCATACGAATTAAAACGGTTAAATAATGTTTAATTTAGTCTTCGACGCTGAGTAGAAACAGTTTAAATGCTCGAATTTTTGCAGGAAAAATCATCTGATTAGCTAGGTTATCCCGTAGGCTTAGGCGATAGGCAAAGTGACGTTAGGTAGGTACAATTGAAATTCAAATTTAAAATGGTTTTGTTTTATTAACAAAATTATAATTACATAATAATAAAAACATATTATTACATAAATAAACAATAAATACATACCTATATATTTATATAGTTTATAACTTTCGTAAATTATTTCGTATGTTCTTCGTATTTCGTATTTGCAAAGCCCAAGAATTTTTTTGTCATTTAGGGGGGGGGCGGAGAAATATCTAAAAAATGGTATCGCTCCTGGTACTTGGTGCTTTGAATGCAGGGTTCGAAATAGGTCACGCAAATTCACGCCAATTGCACGCTAAATATTGGCGTTGAAAAATATTCGAAAAAAAATGTTTTTGTCGTCTGGGGGGGGCTGGGGAAATGGCAATAAAGGGGAAAAGCCCACGGTACTTGGGGCTTTGGGTTTACGGTTTCGAAATAGGTCACGCAAATTCACGCCAATTGCACGCTAAATATTGGCGTTGAAAAATATTCGAAAAAAAATGTTTTTGTCGTCTGGGGGGGGCTGGGGAAATGGCAATAAAGGGGAAAAGCCCACAGTACTTGGGGCTTTGGGTTTACGGTTTCGAAATAGGTCACGCAAATTCACGCCAATTGCACGCTAAATATTGGCGTTGAAAAAAATTCGAAAAAAAATGTTTTTGTCGTCTGGGGGGGGGCTGGGGAAATGGCAATAAAGGGGAAAAGCCCACGGTACTTGGGGCTTTGGGTTTACGGTTTCGAAATAGGTCACGCAAATTCACGCCAATTGCACGCTAAATATTGGCGTTGAAAAATATTCGAAAAAAAATGTTTTTGTCGTCTGGGGGGGGGCTGGGGAAATGGCAATAAAGGGGAAAAGCCCACGGTACTTGGGGCTTTGGGTTTACGGTTTCGAAATAGGTCACGCAAATTCACGCCAATTGCACGCTAAATATTGGCGTTGAAAAATATTCGAAAAAAAATGTTTTTGTCGTCTGGGGGGGGCTGGGGAAATGGCAATAAAGGGGAAAAGCCCACGGTACTTGGGGCTTTGGGTTTACGGTTTCGAAATAGGTCACGCAAATTCACGCCAATTGCACGCTAAATATTGGCGTTGAAAAATATTCGAAAAAAAATGTTTTTGTCGTCTGGGGGGGGGCTGGGGAAATGGCAATAAAGGGGAAAAGCCCACGGTACTTGGGGCTTTGGGTTTACGGTTTCGAAATAGGTCACGCAAATTCACGCCAATTGCACGCTAAATATTGGCGTTGAAAAAAATTCGAAAAAAAATGTTTTTGTCGTCTGGGGGGGGGCTGGGGAAATGGCAATAAAGGGGAAAAGCCCACGGTACTTGGGGCTTTGGGTTTACGGTTTCGAAATAGGTCACGCAAATTCACGCCAATTGCACGCTAAATATTGAGACAAAAAAAAGTCCTTAAAGTTCAAAATTCGGATGAGGGGGGGCTGTAGAAACGTTTCTACAGCCCCCCCCACTTTGTTTACATTTTTAAACCTGACCTAGTGCCACGCAAATTTCAAAACCAGTCACGCCAATTCACGCTAATTGCACGCTAAATATTTAACCGAAAAAAAGTTTGAAATTCGATATGGGGGGGGCTGGAGAAACGTACGTATAAAAGTTTTCGTAAAATAAATCACTACTAAGATACAGATCGTTTTATTTGGACATATAACGACACACTAAAATAACTCATTGAAATTTCGTTCGTATATTATCCAATAATCGTTATCGCCAATTGAGTTGACTATTTTAGATTCTGAGCGAAGCGATGAATATATTGATTTTACAATGATGTGTGTTTTTTTTTAAATTTTTTTTAAATTTTTTTAAAATTTTTATTTATTTTTGAATTTTTTATTATTGGGACAGTAAAAGTGCTTGGATTTTCTTCAACAGTAACTTTTCTGTTAGGAAAGTGAATCTAGTTGGTACTTTGAGGGGGTCAAAAGTAAAAATTTCCCAGTAGTTTTCAAAAGTGACGTGAAAAACAAAAGAAAAATTAAGGAAAAACAGGAATTTTTACACAAAATCTGTTTTCGAGAAAATCGATTTTGGTTTTCGGTGTAACTCTAAAACAAATGACCATAGGGACATGAAATTTTGACTGAATGTTTATATTAGCATTTTCTATACACCATACAATTTTGAAAATATTTTGACTCTTTTTGAGCGGTTTACGGACATTGTCAGTTTTCAATTTTTTTAGTTTATTTTTCTATAAATATCAATAAAAAAATTTTTGTTGGGTAAAACAGCGTGAAAATTTAATGCAAGGCTCCTGATATATCGTTCTAATAGCAGTTGAAAAATATTAAAAATACATAAGCACAATTTTTTATATAAGCATTTAAAGTTCAAATGTTGACAACATTTATCAAATTTATAATTTATTAATTATTTTGTAGTTAACAATATGTATAAAATGTTTAACTTTTATGGCTAAGGATTGAAAATTTAAGGCAAGGCTCCACGTAAATAGGTTATATATAAATTACTTAATTCACAATAATATCATCAAATATACTTGGTAATATCATAGGCTGACTGACCGTTTTCGCTCAGAATCGTTTTTCTTATACATTTATATTATATCATTGAATTCAAATTTAACACCATCCATTACAGTGACCTGTAACCAACTGTACAGCAGAGCGACACCCACTTATCCACCTTTTTTTAGTGTTGTACTGCTGTCGGTAATCGTCAGTCATCCCGACGCGGCGACGCAGGTACATTAAATATTACAAAACATTATATATTTACATTTACATATTATACATTTTATAAAAAATTAAACCAAAAAATTTCTTCGCGTACCACCTACGAGCTTTTTACGTACCACTAGTGGTACGCGTACCACGGGTTGGGAACCTCTGAACTAGAAACAAATATATATATTATACAAATATAAATTTAACAATTATTAAGCAATTTGGAGAAATGTAAAACCGCGAAGATCAATATTACACATATCATTCTTTCCATGTTATCGTAGTGTTTTTGGTTTTTTCGACGTAAGTACCCTGTTCATAACACTTTTTGTTCTTTGGTCAAAAATCTTGATAATTTAATACAAAGTTGCTCGTAAATTTTACACTGGTTAAAAAAACCGTAAGTATACCTGAACAAAATACCTATATAGAATTTCCACAAGCCGCATCAATTAATTGTACACAAGCGTGCTGACATATTTATTAATAATATTATCAAAGAAAAACCAAATATTATAATATAACATAACACACAATTTTACTCAAGTAAATTTACAGATATAATATACATTTTACATAATATACAATTTACATGTTACATACGTTTGGTGTCCAAATACTGTCGTCATAAAACCATATTATAAACCCTTTTCGTCTGCGCGGTCGATCGCACCACAGCAAAACATACGCCTGACGAACCGCTTCGTCCGGTTTCAAAGTGGATGAGTTGAATTGGAATTTGTTGATAATGGATTTCCGCCTATGCGACCAGCGTGTTTCGCGAAGAAAATTATTACATCCTATATGTGATACGATTTTCGAGTAGATAGGTATTATCGCGGGGTAGCGTCGTCGAGACGGGCTCGTGGACAAACAGATATCCTTTAAAGGTGAAACTTTTAGTTTGCATTTTTTAACATTTTCCGGTCATTTTTAGTGCCTATATTAACACATTGACGGACAGTAAGTGCTATAGCAGTCATACTAATTTAAATTGTAATATGACCATGACTGGTAAAGCAGTTATATATTAAAAGTCGTAAAATGACACGACTGCTAGAGCAGTTGCGTTTCTTATGGATTCACCACATAGAAAATTATGATGAAATTGTAACTTACTAACAATAGTAATTACTATGTATAACAGGGCCTAGATTTCAATGCAAAGTGAATTGATTCCAAGTATACAATTCGATTCATGTAACACTGTAACTACTATAACAAATGTGTGGATTTCGAACGTACCTTTTACCGTATACACCTTTTACGGACCTTTTCACTATTTTGGACGTTTTTACCTGTCTATTTTCATGTGGCGTTGCCAGATTTGTTGTTGGTTCACTAACATATTTACCTATAATACTATATCCATACCAGTCAACTAGCTGTTTGATCATAAGCATTTAGTTAACAGTCAACAAAAATTGAACGACACGTCTTGAGAAAGAATTGTAAAAGAAAAGCACACGATAATATTTCTACCAGAAATTATACGAACTGAATTAATAAAAGACAATCCGACAGTTTGACAGTATGATATTACGTATAATTTTCACGAAAATCATGAGGAATCACGAATTTTACTTTGTAACGTAGTTATGATGTAACATTGTATTATTAATTGTAATATTGAATAATTTTTATTTAAAAAAAATGTTTTTATTGTATCATCTAACAAAATAAAATATATTTAGAAATTATAAACTTGGCAACGTTTTTTAGAGCATTGTTTGATAGATTTAATCCGGGCCCTAATTATGAGTACCTATAGTAAAGATTTTTATTATAAACTTCAAACTTATATAATATATTATATAAGGCAAGTGGTAGCTAGTAATAATTCGTATAGTAATATAGTACTCAAATATTATACATGGATAGGTACTATAGGTATATATTTTAATTGTAAAGTTTAAATTTTAAATTCCCATATACTAATGGATTAGTTTTTGTTTTAGATTTTTTTCACGATGTTTTTATTCAATACAATACACATGATCGTTTGAATTCATATATTAAACATGAGTTGTATTTTCTATTAGATAGTATTTATTATTTGAGAAGTATTGTAAAGGGTGTTCAAAAAACTTGTAAACGGTTATTAGACTTATATTACGACTGATAAACTATATTATGATATAATTAATGAGGCGATTAAATAATATTTTACCTAATAAAATATGTGCAATAGTATTATCTGTTATTTCTATATATTATATAGGTTTAAAAATATACGAACATAGAACAGTAATTAAAGGGTTTCTACATTTTTTTTGATAACCTTGTACTTATAAGCAGACGTATACTTGTATTATAACGTATTAATTTGTTAATATTAAATTTCATTTATTCGGCACAATTAGTTCAAAATTGTAAATCATTCATTCAATAAGCATACATTGTTTAATTTTTCATTAAATTATGATGTAATAAAATTATTTTGTTTACACAGTAAAATGTTGCTTCTTATTTTTCGCATTAAATACTAAATAGTACGATTTTATTTATTTCAACAATAATAAACATAATAAAATAATGATAAAATAAACATTTGGTGTAAATTTTAAGTATCTAAGATTATTCATTTTTATATTACAACTATAAATATTTATATTATTTGTATAATATTGTACAATATAAATATATGTGATTACAACCAGTGTTGTGCACAGATAGCTTTAAAAATATTTAGATAAGATAACAGATAATTAAATAAAACAATTATCTAGATGAAAAACAGATAATCATACAGTTTTTAGGTTTTGTAAGACTTAAGCCCGTACACATAGTAAATTAAATTATAATGAATGGGTAGGTACACATATTTATAATTGTATAGTTAACATTATTTTATATTTTGTATAAAAATACAATTTAGATTAAATTAATAAATTTGGATGAAAAAAAAAGGAACGTTTAACGCATATTAATATATTGAACATTATAAATTATCTGGACACTTAATTTTATTGTTTACTTAAATACAATACATGTTCTTGCATTCTTGCAACATGTTTTAAAAATGATTATTATGTTTTACGATGTTGATTATGTGGTGTTATTAATGTGTTGATAATCAAACTAATCGATAATTTATAGTATCGATTTTTTAATCGAATGATAAAATATAATGGAGGGAAAAATGTCCACTATAAGTCCGTATGATGAGGAATTAGGTACTATTATTGTGTGATATGCGTACGTTTTTCAAATTTTTTCGATTTATTAGGTTGAAATTATAACTTTTAGCATACTTTTAACTAACTTATAGTATATGATATTATTACAAATATAATTTTCGTTTAGCACTTTACCGTCATATATATTTTGTCGTTACGCTAGACTAAACGTGTTGCAAAATTGCAACAGTGTGCAGTAAAATCATTACTTTAGCTGAGTTTAGCCGTAACCATAGGAATGTGAATATTTTGTATCATTATAATTATTGATATAAAAGTAGGTATAAGTGTAATTTATAATTTAATAATATTATTATAAAATATATCATGTAACCACATTAAAAAAAACAAAGTAAAATAAATGTAGATACATAAACATGAATAGTTATTGAAAAATTTAAAATATAAATATACTATTATAGAAAGTAAGTAAAATGAAAACAAATAGTTAAATAACAACAAATCGATTATGTCCTAGCCCCTCTTAAGTTCTGAAGAAATTTCAGAAGTGTTTTTTTATGTTATATAACAAGACAAAAAATTGTTTTAAAAAAATTCATTGTATATGAATCAATAATGAAAAAAAATTATATTTTTAATAAATAATATCAAAAAGTAATTATTTATTATTATTTGGATTAATTATTATGCACTGTAAAATAGAAAGGTTATCATTTGAAAAACATAAGTTTGCGTCCTGGTGTGATAGGTACCTATACAAAATCTAAGTGTTTTCCATAGTAACGGCTTAAGTATATAAGGGAAAATTCAAAAATCTTATTTCGAATAAGAGGCATTATCAAAAATATAAATAGGGGTGAGCAATATTGCTTTCCTCCGTCGAGTTTTTAAAGATTTAATCGGGAAACTCGATCGTTATAATATAAATAACGCTTATAATATATATACATATATATTTATATATAGGTCGAGAATACGACAACGAAGTCTGAAAAAAATCGTTATTGATAAATAATTATCAGACATCGCGAAACAAATCGCAGTCGACTCGTCGTCGACACCCTGAGAGAAAAACGATTAACAAGAGCTGCTGCAACAGCTGCAGCTTGAACGAATCGCAAAAAAAATCCGATGGCGGTATAGACGCGCTGACGATGACGCCGCCGTCGTCGTATCTAGTTCGGAAATCAACGTTCCATTATTGTATATTATTATTATTATTATTATTGCGAGTGGCGTTAAAACGAGAAAGTAAACCGTTGCCGATTTCGTCCTTATAAAAAAAAAAAAGGTTAGGTTAGGTTATAATGTGTAATATATTATATATATGACGTGTATTATATATCAGTCAGTAATTAATAATAAGCGACGATATAGCAACGGCCAACGACTGACCGTAGTTGTTGTAATAATAACAATAACAACAACAATAATAATAATAATAATAATAATAATATAATAATGACAGCGAGTCGCACGCACGCAGAGTTAAGTATACCTATACTTACGATATAATTATTCTAGATACATGGACATACATTCAAGTTCGGATTAAGGATCAATTGGGCCCCGGTAAACAATACACTTATAGTTGGCCTTCTTTCAACTTTGACTTAAATTGTACTGCTACATTTTAGATTCTGAGCGAAGCGATGAATGTATTGATTTTACAATGATGTATGTTTTTTTTTATGTGTGTCTGTCATCACCTTTTAGGACAGTAAAAGTGCTTGGACTTTCTTCAACAGTAACTTTTCTGATAGGAAAGTGAATCTAGTTGGTACTTGGGGGGGAGGGGGTCAAAAGTAAACATAAAGCATTTAAAGTTCAAATATTGACAAAATACAGGAAAATCACGAAAATTAGCAAATTATTTTGAGTTGAAAATTCATAAAAATTTTTCTTTTTAAATCTAAGATTTGAAAATATAATACAAGATTATCCATAAGATTGTCTACCTTTATCAAAAAAAAAATGTCTACATGAAAGTCAAATTAAATTTTTATGAGCGTTTGAAATTCATATTTTTACAACATTTGATATTCACTTGATATCTCATGTAACGATTTTCTTATTTTATTGTAATTAAAAAACGTATGACTGTAGATACTTTAAAATTTCACTGAATGTTTGTTTTAGCATTTTCTATACACGATACAATAATTTATAAAATAATTTGACTCTTTTTGAGGTGTTAATGGTCAGTTTTCAATTTTTTTTAGTTTTTTTTTCTATAAATATCAATAAAATTTTATTTGTTGGGTAAAAAAGCGTGATAATTTAATATAAGGCCCTTGATATATCTTTCTAACAGCACTTGAAAAATATTACAAATACATAGGCACAATTTTTTTTTATAAGCATTTAAAGTTCAAATTTTGACAAAATTTATCAAATTTATAATTTAATAATTATTTTGTAGTTAAAAATGTATAAAATATTCAACGTTTATAGCTATGGATTAAAAATTTAAAACAAGGCTCCACGTAAATAGGTTATATATAAATTACTTTATTCACAATAATATCATCAATTAATATACTTGGTAATATCATAGGCTGACTGACCGTTTTCGCTCAAAATCGTTTTTCTTATACAATGATATTATATCATTGAATTCAAATTTAACACCACCCATTAGAGTGACCCGCTTGTAACCTACTGTACAGCAGAGCGACATCCACTTATCCACCTTTTTACGATTGTATATAATTGTATAATTTTGCACTATGTTACCTCGTACATTCATAAATAATAAACACTGTCATCTATGCGTATTGAGTATTTGCGTACAATGTAGTTAACATAACTCCCATTTTAATATTTTATAAACTTCATCATAATATTGATATCAATTTATTAGAATATAAATTGTATAATTATTATCATTTAGTCATTTTTCGTGGTATAAAATTAAGAACATTTTTATTTTATAATTACTACCAACTAAAATTATTTTATTTTTTTAAAAAGGTTTTGAACACATTAAAAATTAATATTTTGGAGATAAATATGGGCCCCCAAAATCTATGCTCCTCGGACCTTGCCCCCCCCCCTTAATCCGTGCTTTTGTATACATTTGGGTAAGATACTTTTCAGTAGATTTTGCAATGAATACTTGAATACCTATGAAAAATATTATTCCGAATTCAAAGTAATTATAATACTCTAGAAGGTAAGTATTTACTATTCCAAATACATAATTAAAAAAATTGTTTTTCATTATTTTTAGTTCTATTGTCGGTTTTAACTTATTAAGAATACCTAAGTCTTCAGAAAAATATAAAATATCATAGTCAATGATAAAATATATTATATTATACTAGCTGAATTATCTGACGTTGACCGGAAATAAAAATTGTGATGTCCGTGATAATATATTCGCTTGTGATTATGCGAGCAGCATATATCATCAAGTAGGCAATTTACCAGCAGTAGATCGCGGACCCCACGTTGTGCGTACGTAAGTGTGTAATTTGACTCTTAAGTATCAAAGTTATATCAAGTTTGCCATTTTTACTTAATTCTACCTACGGCGGATATAATCCGGGGGTTTTTCATCGTCCGGAAAAATGTATCAATTAATTATTATTAAAACCAATAGCAACTATTTAAAAACAAAAATTTACATCGTAAATCTCAAAAACCCTGTTTGAGCACCTCCCCGGGATGGACATACCTGGTCCGATTGTGAATCTAAATCATCCTGCGGAAACTATTCAAACACACAAAAAATTTCATCAAATCGGTCCTGCTGTTTAGGAATGCGTGTAAAGGACAGACAGACGAACATTAATTTTTATATATTACATACTGTGTGGTGTATAATATATATTTTAACTATGATAATTTATGATTTACAACATAACTATCAATAAACTAAAGGTACATTGAGTTAAATTAATATAAAAAATTTGATTTTAATACTATCAAATGTGTATTCTAAAATATTACAATACTATTTGGGAACAGCATTCTACAAGTATTCCAAAGTATCCAATTCTGATATTTTGCCGCATTTTGGTTATACTTGCAGTTTCAGATACGTTACATATAGGTAATATTGAACTCGTACGGACCCGACGGACGTGATATTATATAGAAAAATATAATAATTGCATTTTATATCAAATACCTAATATAATACCATTAATTATACTTAATTATTTATAATTATAACCATTTCATAAAGTAATTCCTAATCCTATTGGTTAATAAGTCATTCGTTATCGATGAATAAAATAAAAATAATTTTCATAATAATTGGATTGAAATTTTCAATTTTGAAATATTTCAAATTTCGAACCTTATAAGTATACAATCATATTGCTGCGTCTGCGATCAAGTTCTGCGCACGCCTATGAATTATTGCATTATTATTAGTAATACCTACGCATTTAAAGGCTGCAACTCTTCCGCCTATAATACCTAATCGATACCAATATTGTACACGTTTAACATCAAAAGCTGTTCTGCACATTATTATTATATTATAATAGCCTTATGGTACTAACCTTCCTATATACTATTATACTCGCCAATACTGGTACGCATATTATACCTATGTGTAATAATATAATAGACACCGCGAGGTTTGTCTGCGAATTACAATCGAATTTTCGAAACGTTTGAGGCGATTCGTATAGTCACGTAATCAAATTATTTATACGTTTACGACGTCATTATATTATTATTATAATACATCACCGCGTCCAGTGTCCGTCGATTCGACCGCGTCATAATTCAATAACCGTGGTAGTAGTAGCTGGTAGGTAGCTGCAACGTAAATACGACGATGGTGTGTATAATATACTATAATATGCATTGCTTTTAATATAAAAATTGTCTCAATCTCTTCGCGCACATAATTCGTATTCGTACAATGACCATAAGAGGACGCTACACGGCCATTAATAATTGTTGTCTTACAAGTGCGTAACATATTTACGCTCAGAATATCACATTTAGCTCCGTTAGTATAAAAATTAGAGTAAATCGACCTATTGTGAAACTCGATATTAAGAACATTATCTATGTTTGTATGTGAGTGTTTTACAATAGTTAAATTTTTTACCGAGTTATACGTATATAATATAGTGTAAATTAAAAATGCTCATAACTCACTTAAAAACTAAGTTATCGTAAAAATGTACTATTCAATTGACATTTTTATATTTATCAGTTGAAGCGTATTAGTGTTTAGTATTTTTTATTTCACTTGCAACCATTTTACAACCACCGTAATGTACTTTAAATATCTGTAAATTACTTTTTTAGATACAGAACATACATTAAATTTAAAAACAATTTTTAAATACCTAATTTGAGCAAACAGCACTTTGGTCTGAAATTATAGCTCTTATACTCAATACTTAAAGGGTATGAATACCGACCGTTTCTAAGGAGTTCAATATAGGCAATTTTCTGTTGGTGTGCATGCGGGTCGTGTAAATGTGTGCGTAGTAACTGATCATTAGTGTGAGTGAATGTCTATAAAATAAATGCACGCACATGTCAGTAACGCAGTATTTTAACACTAATTATTACAAATGTGAATTTTAGTGAAACACTGAAACTTAGTTTCGTATTTCTAATGATATTGCGTACTGAGTGACATTAGTAGTTGATTTCGATATTTTATTTTCCATGTTCAATATTTAGCTCTAAAACTTGTGATATTTTACTTTTTGAATTGTAATTATTGAGTTTAGTAATTAAAATATCAAAAATTGACTATATGCATAGATTAACTTCTTTTCTACAATACAGATAATGGGTAGGTACTCTCCAACCACTCAATAAACTATATTATTGGAAATACAAAAATACATTTTCATAGAATTTTCCAATACTATTCATACTCCTTAATCTAAATTTTAGTATAAGAACAATCTTATCCTATACGTTTATAGAACTTCTGAACAAATTAACAATAATGTTGTAGATAAGTATGAATAAAAAACATGAGATTATCTGTGTTTAGTTGACAACAGAATGTATCTGTGTAACGTCCTCTCAAAATAAATTATTTTCACTTCAAATAAGACGTATCCAATAATAGTATCTGTGATTACAATATAAAGGGAAAATTTAAATAATATTATATAAGTACGTATAATATAAGTCCAATAATTTTCATCATCATTATAGTTGTAATCGACTGCAGTCTGTCGATCTCGAGTTGTAGGTATACATTATAATATATTTTAATATACCTTACCTAGATCGATTTCAATTAATTATTTGTTGACTCTATACTGCAGCTTCCTACTATATTTTATTCTTGATATATGGTTTTTTACCGAGAAAATCGTTTCCTTCCTAATTATTATTATTTCGTTGTTACACAACAACGATATTATTACATAGTTTTGTGTAAATATGAAGTTTTTAACCATTTAAAAACATCCCTCCCCCTGAGACGTTTCAATTCTGCAGTGTGCATAGATACGCCAAGGCCAACGTAATAATAATAATATTGTTATAATGGTTGTGCGTTACAATAAATAAACTTCGTTCTGACTTAACAACGCCGTACAACAGCAGTAATACAGCTCACGTACTCTTATGCATTGTGTGTAGTAAATAATATAATATCATATAACAAAGAAACGGCGCTACACTTACTATATTATTATTATGTTATATTAAGGCGAATCGCCAGGCATGCTCTGCCACTCCATTTTTTACTTTGATCGTGCATTTGTTCAATTTCAAGTTTATTTTAACACCATATTATATTTTTAAATAATTTGTATATAGATTTGTATGTGCTTGCTATGGCAAATAAACTTCTTTTTCAATACCGCAGAGCTCCACTCTCTTCTACTGTAAATGTATTATTAATTATTTATTGTAGACCACAATTGAATAAAGCACCCCCTCCCATCACCAACGTTTCAATTGTGCAGTGTGCATAGATACGCCGAGGCCAACGTAATAATAATAATAATAATAATAATAATAATATTGTTATAATGGTTATGCGTTACAATAAATAAACTTCGTTCGGACTTAACAACGCCGTACAACAGCAGTAATACAGTCTACGTACTCTTATGCATTGTGTGTGGTAAATAATATAATATCATATAACAAAGAAACGGCGCTACACTTACTATATTATTATTATAATGTTATATTAAGGCGAATCGCCGAGCATGCTATGCAACTTCATTTTTTGCTTTGATCGTGCATTTGTTCAGTTTCTGATTCGTGGAATTTTAAGTTTACTTAAACTACATATTATTTTTTTTTTAAATTTGTACTTAGATTTTTCAAACGCCATTTAGGTGCTGTGGCTAATAAACTTATTTTTCTATACCGCAGAGAACCACTCTCTTCTACTGTAAATTTATTATTAATAAATTATTGTAGACAACTTTTTTAAACGTTTTGATGGCTCAAAATTTGAATAAAATTATTGGTTTCTTGGTTTTTGAACTTTATTCAGATACTAAAAATAATAGGTTCACAAGATGAGTGGCCACGATGAATAGAAAATAATAGCAATAAATTACCGATTAATTAACAATTTTATAATTTATAACGATTGTACTGAGTATATAAATAGTATCTACCTACAAAGCTAAATACTAGACTAAAATGTAGGTTCCTACTGTACAATATATTTTATTTTGTACAATACGTAAAACCACTGTACAGGAGTATAACTATATTATCATCATCACATAAAATTAATGATTCAGAAACTATATTCGTTAAGGTTTCAATTTAAGTGCACTGACATAAAAAATAAAAATCATTAAAACAACAGTTATAGGTACTATAAACATTAGAAAAGGGAAGTATATAATATATTGTTACTTGAAAAAATAATTTGGTATCGTCCGCCTCACCGTACACTCTTACTATTAAATAATGGCGCGAAAAAAAATCTGAGGATTTGAAAATGTTGTATCTGCCTAATAGCTATGTTTAAATAAACTGAATTTCAGTATTTTAATAAATTATTATCGGCTGTTTACCGGGCGAGGGTTCGAGCACGATCTGCAGATCGTCCTGTAAAATTGGCACTGAAACAGCACATAAAATATAAAAACCTCGTATCACCCTGCAGCACGTATCTAACACACATCTGCGGTCGATCATCGCGTGCGAGACGTTGTGTTCGTTATTACCAGGGCTCGTAGTTCATGCCGTAAAAAATGCCTAAATAAGCATGCATTTATGCACTCAAAATTGGCAAAATATGCATTGAAATATGCCTTAAAATGTTAAAAAATATGCATTTATATGCACTAAATATCTAAAAGTATGCACTTAAAAAATGCTTATTTAAAAAAATCATAAACAATTTTTGAAATAACATGAATTATCCATTTATTTTTTTATAGTTATATTTTATTTTTTTATGTTACAATTAAAAAAAAAATAGATTTTAAATAGATTATGAACGATCACGTTTTTTTTTCGTCAAATGTTGATACTTTCATAGTATTTCCATAAAAAAATGCATATTGATATAATAATATGAATAGGAATATCAAAATCATGTATAATATGCCCGATAAAACAGAAATATGCATAAATATATCAAATAGGCAAAAAACCTCTAAATATGCAAAAACATGCAAAATAAGACTTCACATATTTAACTGTGGTACCTTGAAATGGATTTCTATGTCAACTAGCATTAAATACAACTTAGCAAGATTTATATGTAAATGCATGAACTTACGAGCCCTGGTTATTACATATAATATTATACTCTCGACGGATGGAATTACACTTAGACGGTGGCTAGCTATAATGACACTTTTAATATTTTACTAAATCTCTAGATGAAATATTAATTGGCAGAAAACTATATACAGGGTGTATAAGAGGAAGAGCTGACAAAGTACAAAAGAAGTAGGCACTGTAGTTAAACGCGTATGACAAAAATGTACGATGTAAATATTGTATGGATAGTAAATAATTTTAAAAATATTTACTTATGTCAGGAAATTCCCAAGATCAATATTTTGGAAAAATGTATGCATCGTTTCAAATTAATTTACTAAAAAAAAAAAAACAGTGATATCTTAAAAAATTGTAAAATTTAAACTACTTGACTTGAATACACTCGTTTATAACATCAACATTTGTCTAAAAATTGGATTTAAAAATTAGCAATTTTGAATTTTTCTAAAAAAACATTTAATAAAATCAAAATATATTTATTTCAGTGTTTTAAAAAAAAATTGTTCTACCTACTGTGTCTATAAATAATTTTTGAAAATAAAATGCTGAAAATATTGATAAAAACAACATTTATTTAATTTTTGAGGTCTTTCTATTACACTCTCTATGGTATGGTATGGTATGGTATGGGTGAACCATTTCGAGACGTTTCGAAAGAACTGTGTGGGCTATATAATATAATATACTCTCAACGGATGGAATTACACTTACACAGTGGCTAGCTAACGACACTTTTATTTTAATATTTTACTAAATCTCTGCACTCTGCGGTATGAAATATAAATCGGCAGAAAACAATATATATATATAGGTACCTTTAATACTGAGTGATCCATTTAACGTAAGACACTCGTTATTCTAGAAACTACTAACGTTTAAAAAATATTTTTACAATTTTTATCAATGTCATTTTTACATTTTTAAAGTGTACTTGGATGTATAAATATCGATTTTTGGACAAGCATATAGTTACTATAGTAACCAGTTTACCAATTATATTAGTATATTTATAAAATTAAAGTTTAGACGACTGGAGTGGATCAATCGTGCTGGGGCACCCAACAAAATTTTAGCTCACTGCTCCGCTCATCTAAACTTTAAGACTTGCTTAGGTATACATACTTAAAACTTATAACTAATAAACTAGGTAGGTTTAAAATTTGATTTTTATAGATCCGAATTACTCTAAATAATATCCTACCCTAACCTACAATACCTACGTCGTATAGTGTTCGAGACGTTTCGAACAAACTTTATTATCTGCGTTAAATATTATAATATACTCTCGACAGATGGTATTACACAGCGACAGCGGTTTGCTATAACGCACTTTTAATATATTTTACTAAATTTTTGTACCTATAATATAAAATTGTCTGCCGATTTATATATTTAAAAAGGTAGGTAATTTTTAATAATATACTTTGCATCACTTGTATCTACGGACTACGATGCATACTGCATACACAGCAGTGGCGTAATTATTAAGTAATTTTTTTGGGCGATTAAAACATTTACCCCCACCCCCCTTTCCATTACAAAAAAAGTAGTTTTTAATTTTTGTCATAATAGCACGCCTCACAGTACAAGCATTGTGATCTGTATAATGTAAGTACATATGTATATAAATGCATCATAAATAATTACATACTTTTAAATTTTAATAGAGTTTTGTAGATTCGTGGAATAATCTGTATAGACGTAAAATATTCAAAATAGTTTCAAAAGGGTACCTATATAGGCTATAACTCATAACTTTGAAACTAAGTCCGAAATTCTGATTGCATCATTGTTCTTAACTCTATAAAATACATAGATATCAGAAAATAATTCACAAAAATCGTTTGGAAGCTAAACTGCAGGGTTTATTACGATGTAATATTATCTTAGTTAGGTCTTAGGTGAGATTAGGTTAGCTAGAATAGAGGTAGTCTGTTTTTTATGTATTATTTCTATAAAATATGCTATAGTACCTATAATACCTGTAAATAACAATATATTTATAGCTAAATAAGTACTTAAATACTATGGTTTGCCAGAATTAAGAAAAAAGTCACGGGGGGATAAGACACCCAAATCCCCCCCCCCATAATTACGCCACTGGTATACAGTGCATATACTGCAATTGCATACGTTGCATGTACAGTTGCATACTTGCATAATATATACTTATTATGTGCGTTATGTTTGTTAACCACCCACCGAATATAATATTATTATCCTTCCCGCCGAACCAGACGTAGTCGGTAAAATGATAACGTTAATATTATGCAGGCCGTTTTTAAGTCCTGTGTCTTATAAATTATATAAAATCGAGAAACAGAAATAATAATTATCAAATGTTTAAAGGCGTTTTTAGATAATATGAGCGATTTAATTAATGATCATTAATATAATACTATAGTCTTGAGCGTCTACCTACAGCACGCGTATAATAATATATTATGTATAAGCACGTACCATAATATTAAAAATTATTATTATTTAATTGTTAGTAGGTAGTATAGAGCTTAAAATCGATGAAACGTGCAGTAAAATACAAAAATTGATATTATGACACGTGAATATTTTAATTATAAAATTATGCGTGTAGAAATATGATGTAGAAATGAGATTTAGGTATAAGAGGCCCCTATGCGATTAAAAACATTTTAGAACAAATTGCATTTCATACCCACAACTAAAAATGATCAAAGAAATACGATGGTTTTAATTAATCCAATATGTACATTTGTGGTAACACGATAATATTATACTTGTCTATAGTTTGCTACGTCGTTAATTGTTGTGAAATCAAAGAAATACAATTATATATTTTGCACGTCTCGTAGAACAAAAGCAAAATGATACTTCAACAATGTCGTAACATTGCGACTATAATCAGCTGTGGTATAATAATCATATAAATCATAATAATATATATTATAAGTCGGCATATAAATATAATTAAAATTTCTTGGATCATATCAAGACGAACTTGTATCTATCGATTAGCTGGATAAATTAGATTCACAGAATCCTACTCAGTCCTATATGATATCGAATAATTAATTACGAACACCCGGCGTTTTTAGGACTGCACCACGATTCTCCAATTTAAATGAGTAAATTTTAATTACACCATTTATATATTTTTATATATACATAATATACGAAAATGGAACTTTTGTGTTTCTCGTATTTCCGTTATATTTACATTCGATGCAAAAATGTCTGTATGTCAATATAAGAATGGACAATAAAATATAAATATAGAAACAAGTGGAAATGTTTAAAAAAATATTCCTATTGTTATGTCTCGTGAATTTAGGTCCATATTTGAGCGTTGATGTCTAAATATATAATATCGTTATAATATGTAGGTACTTAGGTATAGGCACTTACGTTTCACGCGCAGCATTTTACTGCGTGCAATGTGCATTATTATTGTTTATTCATTTTCAACTAATATTATACACGAGTTTGGACATAAATAATTTTTCTCGAGGGGGCTAGGCCCCACCAGTGTCCACCCTCACCATTGTTGCGCTAGTGCATTATACAATAATATTATGTGCACGTAATAAACAGGCAGACGAATGCATTTTACAACGGGTTCTCCTCTAATCATGTCGACAACAACTATGTCTGATAAATAAATCGTAGTCCTTGTCGTTATACCTTTACCCGCGATGCATGATTCTGTGTGTGTGTGTCTACCATTAGTCAGGCTGGACCGTTAGGGTTAAGTAAGTCGTTAGATCGAGCCGGTTATATTATTATTTAATAATATCGTATGCTGTTGAGTATATATAGGTATGTACTTGCTAACCTGCCGTTAAAATCTGGGCAATGTCAGTGATGTAGGTAATAGCTGTGTACTGTGCAGGTACCTACCTATATTAATATAAAATACGACGCACCTCGTGAAAACGTCGTTAACGGAATGTAGACATTATTATAACTAAACCTACGCGTTCGGAGCGCATATTTTATATCAACTGTACGGCGATATTCACTGAGAAATAATAATTAAATTAACAGAATATTAATATATCTCCAAATGGCAAGGCGAATAATATTATATTATATAATGTATATATATATATATATATATCGACTGCAGTACAATAATACAAAATGCTTAGATAAATTTTCGTACAGCAGTGATGTTTACCGAATAGTTTTAGATAATATTATTGCCATAATTGTTCACTCAGCGTACCTTCGTTGTAGCGTTTATAACTGAGCGTGTTTATATACTGAGAAATAACGTTCGATATTCGTTAAATAAAATGCAAACTTTTACCAACTTACTGTATAATTGATCAAATAATGATCACGAAATACGACGAGTCGGTGTATTAAACGGAATAAAGAAATCGCGCTAATCCCGTGGAGCTGAAATGCGAAAACTTTTTTAATTCGTAGTTTTGTCGTAAAGTTCAAATAATATGCTCAATTGAATGAACAAAAAAAATCAATAGATTAAAAATGTAAAGTTATTACGAGTGAAATGTACCTACACATTATTATTATACTAACTGCAGCATAGTCCATTGACGCAACGTCGTATTACATTTATTGATATTATTTTAGTTATCAGTGATAACTAATAATAACTTATCACTTCATGTCTATATAGGGTCCGTGGATGTTGATGACTTGGCATCTTTTTAACATAGATTTGTTTCTGGACTGGACACGACTTTTTTTTTCCCGACCGATTTCATGTAATGCTTTGCTTATCACCATGTAGAAATGCAAATCAGCAATCCACGATTCCTCAATTTTCCTTGCAGAGGACGATTTTCTAGTAAGTACCTAACATAATATGCTATATTTGTTTAGGTTTTCAAACATAAGCTTAGAACACCTTACCGTTGTGTCCGTCCGTCCGTTAGTATTGCCAGTACATAAAGTTACGATTGTTGATACTTATAGGATTTAGAATTAAATAAATAATAATAATACAAGTTATTAATTTAAAATAGGTATCAAATTATCAGTTTTTAATATAGATCCATTACTCACGCTAGCCTGCAATACTAAAAAATCGAAATACCTATACTAAATACGTTTAGAAAACGGGTATAGGTATAGCACGCTCGCATGGTTGAGCTTTTCCCAACTTGTTTTTAGAATATCTTAGGACATAGTCTAGAGTGTAGACAATGCTTTTCTAACTTAAAATGTGTTTCAATAACATGCAGTTCTAATTTAATTTAATTTTGCATTTTCCACAAATAAATAAAAAGCACAACTTTAAATGTACCTATATGTTTATAAATTGAAAAATTTTTTAATTTTAAAATCAATAAATAATTTTATACTTAACTTTAACAGTCTTATGGGCGTTTTTTAAGTATTCATAGATAATTAGCATACAAACAATTTTAGGGCATTCTTTGTGCCATAAATTAGGGTTTTTTAGGGCATCAACATATTATCCTAAACTCGTCACAGACGTACAGCTATTTCAATATTATATATTTTATAATATATGACTATAGGTATACAGGGTGTAACAGATAGAACTGACTTTTAGAATAACTTTTGTTCTAATCAATATTTAAATTTTTTTTATATATAATTTATAATCACTTGCGCTAAACATATTATATTATACAAAAAATTGGTTTTTTTAACACTGAAAATAAAAAATTCAAAATTTGATTCAAATTTATTTTTTTTTCGTCAGGTCTTATTCTGTTACACCTTGTGTATTGTGTATATATCTATTTTATTTATGTACCAGGTATACATTGTACCTACATAAAGGTTCCGTTAGTCTACGATATCGTCAAAAATATAAAATCCTACGTCGTTTAACCATTATACAGTCAGTCACGCATTAAATCAAAACCCTTTGACTTTGTCTAAACTAAAAACAAAAAAATCAATGGCAAATATGATGCAATCTCGTTGTGCGCGGAAGCCGAAGGAAGATGTAATCGTGATTCGTGACTCGATTCTACAATAATAATAATAATAATAATAATATGCATTCGAGTCATGCGATACACATAAGATTAACATTTTACGATTTAATGGCAGAAGGATAGTAAGTACCAACCACTTTCTCCCGTCTCCGCGTCCCGCTGTCCCACTCTCAAGTCAATATATTATTATCATATGCGTTGTAACTTGTAAGTGCCTACATCCCGTCTACGGAATTTCTCGACGAAAGACGAAAATTTAGAGGCACTCGAATCGAGCCCTGTATATAGACTTCTTTAGTGCCGCCGTATTGTGATAGATCAAATACTCGAGTATAGCTACTCATTATTTTTTCCAAAATACGTCGACGACTTCGGGGTTGAAATCAATAACGTCGTTTTAAAATTTAAAGTACTCTGCAATTAATCAATACGGGCGTAAATAAGTATATCGATTATTTTATATTATACGCACAATACACGCATTAACAGAATCAATTGAATTTGTATTTAGTAAAAGACAAGAAATAAATCCATCAAAAGACTCCAAGTACAATAAATAAACAATAAATAAATAATATTGTCCGCGAGTCCAACCAAATAAATGTATACAATTTACCTATTTATATAGTTTTTATTATTTTTATTTTAAATTATAATATATTAATATAATTATATAATTTCGCATCCATATCGTATAATCGTATTTTTTTAGTTATATTAATATTTTGTATTATAATAATTATAGCTCAGATATGGATATCCTAAAAACCTATAGAAAATGTCCAAAAAAAATGCATTTATGACATAACAGAACACGAAAAATTCGCTAAAATTGTAAAATTATATGTTATAATTATTTAAATACTTATAAAACGCTCATGAAACTGCGATAACTAATAAAATTACATATTTATTGATTTTAAAATTAATAATTTGGTACCGATCTACTGTACAGTATAGGTTTCTAGCTAAGGAGTTGCTGTAACAGATGGGTTAAATTTGAATTCAATGATATGAAATCATTGCATACGAAAGACGATTCTGACTGAAGACGGTCTGCTGTCAGCCTAAAATATTACTTATAGGTTCAGGGTTAGAATATTTTTGTTATTTAAGTAATTAATTGTACTATTAGACATCTGCAGTAATACAGTAGGCATGTTGAATTAATTTTTTGCCAGAAAAATTGCATCTAAAAATGTCAGTGCGAGAAAAAATGCAAAAAATTCAGAAAAAACAAAATCAAAAATTAGTTATATAGATTAGTAAGTTATAATTGTAAATATGTAATTGTTATATTATATTAATGTCCTATGTATAAATGTGTAATGTATTGTTATTATATATTTTTTTAAATTTAATTTATTTAGTGGACATTTACTATCTATGTACAATAAGTGGTACAATAAGTAAATGAGTGATAATGAATATAAAATGGGGCAGTAAAAGAAAAAAAAATGTATTATTTAATAATTAATAAACAATGGTAGCGCTGTAAATATATACCTATAATGTTTAAGCAGTTCCGGCAGCATCGTTGATGACACAAAAAAAAGAAAAAAAAAAGATACATAAGTTATTAAAACACATTTTAAGCTTAAAAAGCATCGTCTATATCGTATATATTATATTATATGTACTCTATGAATTATGATGTTCCAAAAAATAGATATAAAAGTCATCAACATCCGGTCCCTAATGATCCTATAAATATTATATTATATTATGTCGCATTCATATTCGTATCCATATAAGTACGTTTATTGTCGTGTTTAACGAATTATAATTTACTAAAACTGAAAAAACTACTAACCTAACCTAACCTAACTATATTATAGGCACATAATAATATACTATATAGGTACGGGAATTTTCCGTTATAAATTATTTGGACATATTATACCAAGGTAGTAAAATTACAGTGGAATCTCGATGACGGCAATAACGACGGGATAATAAAAATAATTCATATTATAAAAAACGGGTAAATGGATGTCGCCCTGCTGTACAGTATCGGTTATAAGTGGGTCACTGTAATGCAGCGTTTCTCAACCTGGGGGTCGCATCGGTCAGAAATAATTAAACGCTGCAGATGTAGAAAAACAACATCATTTTATCAACATTAAAAATAAAATTATTAAAATAGTACTAATTGTATGGAATTTCTTATTGCTTACGAATAAATTAGAATAAGAATTGGATTTTTATCTTAAAATAATAACGTTAATAATAATTTGTGTACACTACGGTCTATATCTGCTTCAATGTATGTTTACGTTTGTAGTTTGTTCCATAATTAAGGAAAAAGAACATTCACAACTAGGTACAAAATGGACTACGCGTTGCCTTAATTTATACTATTTCACTATCGGGATATAATTTATCAATAAAGTAAATAATTTTTATTTGATATACCTAATATATATTAATATCAGAAATATCGACTCATATTTTTTAGAGCAATCGAGATTACACTGAAAACAATTAAGACTTAGGTTTATTCACGAAGATAAACATGAATGATTGACTCCAAAAGCTTAAGCTTATAGGTTATGATAATAATAATAATTGGTATACAGGTTGGTTTAATAACAAAAAAAATATTTTATCTTATGCTTAACATACTTTTTATACAAATTAAAGTGTCCAAAGATTTTATACAGTTATTATTAATGATTACATTTAAAGGGTCAATTTTTCTGAATTATGTTTTATATTTTTTGATTTTAAAAACCTACATATTTTTTACATTTTGGAGAGTGTTACAATTATAGCTGAAATTGCCACTTTCAAATTCACAATCCCTTACAAATTTATTAAAACTTGAAACATCTTTAGCCTGGCATACAGCTATAACAAGTACTGTCGTTGTAATAGAAAGAAATAGTTTCTTAAAAGATTTGCCAATTGATCGTAGTTCTGAGTTCTGAGCAATCTCAAATATTTTCGAATGTATGTACCACCCCAGACACATATTCCGTAAGTATATACATTATGTCCCAGAAGTCCCGTATAACCCTTAATATCTCCGTGAAAAATCAATATATTTAAATGCAGTTTTTTTTACAGTAATAAGTATGGAAATTCTAATTGAATAGCATATAATATTCGATTTTTTTTTCAAAAATTCAAAAATTATTAAATTTTTTTTTAAATTTCCAAGATAGCCATTTTGTTGATCATATTTTTTTAAAACATTTCAAAAAAAAAAAAATTATTAAAATTTAATTAAAATCGCCCAAGTTAGAGCTAGTTATTATTTTGAATTTCTAAGAATAACAGTTATGTTACCCATGTCCGTATCCGTATGCATAGTTAGTTCACGTGTCACCAGCTAAGACATAGTTTAACACAGGGCCGGATTGGTTAGGCGAGATACCAAGAAAATCTCGATGGGTAGCATAAACTTTGGGCTGGTCATGTGAGTATGGGTGAAAATAAATGCATGTTTAAAATACGATTAGTCAAGTAATATAAACGCGTAGACATTTTAGACGTAATTTTTGGCCAGTGAATATGTAAATGTACACTATACCAACCCGGGCCTGGTTTAAAGTGACATTGTCTTATGTGAATGTGAGTATGTGACACACAGATTGACTATGCATACGGATACAGACATATAACCCCTAACCTCCCTCCCCCCTGAACCAGCGGCGTATTTAGGAATTGCTAAAGGAAGGGGATGAGGCACTGAATGACATATGTAATAGTGGGGGGCTTTGCCCCCCACACCCCCCTTTGAGGTTTCCTATACTTACTCACTACATACTGTACAGTTTACACAACATTTAATACCAATTACTAATCATTAATTTTAGTGAATAACAATAACATATTGATTATTTTTCATTAGATTTGAAAGAAATTTCAATTTTTAATTTACACTCAAAAAATATTTTTAGAGAATTAACTCTTTAACAATTACCATCCTACTATCACCACCTATGTCCAATAACACAATAATAAATTTAGTACAGAAATAATAGTATCATAAATATTTATTTTTACTATAGTAAATAATAATAATTACATACTCATACTTGTACTTACTTTATACTAATATACCTACTTATAATACAAAATCAAGTTTTCTTTGTTTTATTGCTAGTTCATCAATTACTTCATCGATACTTATGTCTACTGTACGATGAACAGAATATAATAGTGCTAGTTCATTAAGACGTTCCTAAATACAATACAAATAATTAATAATGTATTACATTATAAATTATAATTCTGTATAGAAATATTAGAAAATAATATACGAAAAACCTCATTCATTGAATTTCTTTTACTTACATCTTCGATTTCTTTTCTTGGGGCTTAAAAAAGTAGTCCAGCGTAGTTCTCTTCATTTTAAATTTTAACACCAAAGGGCGAAGACCGAAATGGTGAAATTACAACACAATTTTACACAAAACGAAATTTAGCGTAAATTATCATAAAATAAACACAACATATTTTGACAAAATGATTATGGTTAAGATAGTAGGTAGATTTTAATATTCTACGTTTAAATGTAAATAATAATATGTTATACAAATAAAATTACTATCAGCTCATTCAAATCATTTTTCGTCTAAAAATAGCAATGTCGTTTTTCCACACAAATAAGATAAGAATGCCGATTTCCGATACTCAATAGAGTGATTAGTGATTACATGTAATATACTATTATAAGACAATACCATAATTTAATATATTGATTTTGGTATTTTAGTCTTAATATATCTTGTTTTTATTTTACAAATTTACAACTGTACAGTACTATAAGTATACTATAGTGTACTGTCTAGCTGGTACGTTGAGTGCAACCAGCATATATATCATACAGAAAACGCCTCATTTATGACATTTCGGAGTTTCAGTGTCGTAAATCGCAATAATAACAGTCTATTAATAACCTTATAATTGATTTTTTTCTTACTGTATGTACAAAAATGAAAAATTTAAAATACATAGTAAATACTAAAACGATTGACGATTCAGTGTCTATATATGTATACTTGAATCCTTTAATAATAGCGAAAAAAAATACCAAGGGGGGATTGATCCCCCAAATCCCCCCTCCCGTAAATACGCCGCTGCCCTTAGCACGCCACTGGCCTAGTGTCTATGGTTATCGAGTTGTATGAGATAGTTACTGTCGTTTGTGATTCTCTGTTGAGATAGCTTGTGTTGTAGTTTGAGTTATAGTTACCTAGTTTTTGTATTATTAGATACCTAAATTTGTAATACATGCACCTACATCTATACTCAAACATGCCTCAAATATTTTGGTCAATTTACTGTTGTTTTGCAGTTTAAATAGGTAACTAAAAACAACTATAGGTACTTAATTTAAGTACAAAAATGTTTAAATAATCATAGAATTTACCTACTATAAACTACACAGAAACTGATTTTTTTAGTCTCCTGGGAAAGTTGATAAAACTGAGATAGGTGGTGTTGCTTCTCAACCGACGGTGTGCAATATTGTAGATAACCATTTTCATAGTGTTGGCCAATAAAATATGATTTATGGTTTTAAATCTACAGCAGAACATATAGGTAGGTACTCTTTATTTTATTTTTTTTATAGTTGTACCAATGTGAACATTCCATTTTAAAAATAATTGATCTATTGCAACTAGGGTTCTGAATTTGAAATATTTCAATGAAATTATGAAAAATATTTTCTCTTCTTTAAACGTGTTTGTTTATAGATGATAAGAAATAATATATTGATTACACACTTAGAAATAAAGAGAAACATATTATTTTTGTTGATTTATTATTTTATATTTGTATATTCTACATGTAGTGCTGAAAAATATTCCTAGCATTATTTTGAGAGTATAAAAACATTTTTTTTATGAATTTTATAATATTGTTGTATGCGGAAAGTCAGTGATCCCAAAAATAATGGTTTGAAATAAAGTTGAAGTCAATTTCAACCAGTAAATGAAATAATAGTGTATATTTTCAGTAATTATTAGGTGTACAAAAGTCGTATATGTGTGTGTATGTGATTGAGTGATGTGATTATGTGAAGCTGCTCTGGACTCTTTTATTTAATAATTAGATCATATTTTGTATATTGTAAAAGGTTACGATTCACGACTGTTATAAAAGTGGTTTACGTCTATATACATTGTGAATAATATATAGTATAATATGCATTCACAGAGTCATGGCTCTCAACAATATGTTATGATGTTGAGCTTGAGTTGGTTTATGAGCTTGTAACTTAAGAGTTAAAAGGCAATGTTTAAATTTTTTATATTATAGATTTGTTAAACAACTTATAAGTTATATGTAAATAATAAATATGTTACATATTTTCTTTGTTTTGTATAATAAACAAACTTTTAAAAATGTTCATTTGGAATTTGACGACTATAAACTTTTTGATATAATAAACATTTTATTTTTATTTTTCATGGAAATGAAATATTTCAAGAAAATAAATTTTATGAAATTTTAAAACCCTAATTGCAACTGATAACTCATAAATATTTGACAAGGCCTACTCCCCTATACTTTATTTTTTTTTTTTATTTAATGCTCGAAAAATAAATTATACAAATTATAATTAAAATTCATATAGGTACTGCCGTGTACACCTAGTACCTACTACCTACGCATTACAGAACATCCGATAGGTATTAAAATATACGAATATTAAATACTATTATGTATAATAGATATAGGTAGGTACCTCACTAGACCATGTATGTACGGACTACGGGGTATATGACTAAATCAGTGAAATATATGAAACGTTCAAATGTCAACAAATAGTCATTAAATACAAATCGAACTTTCAAAAACGACTGTCGATTACAAAAAAGTATAATCATTGAGTATATATAATATACATAATCAATTTTATAATATGACAATATAGGCAGACTTGGGTAAAATACTTTTTAAAAGTATTTCAAATAAATATTCCTAATATTTTTCGAATACTTTTTTTCAGTAGATTTAGATTTTAATTGTAAAAACATTATTTGTTCAATTCTGTGTTTATAAATGAACGTTATTATAATACACACCTATCTGGCTATCTATTAGTTATAAATTATATTAAAATAAATATAATTAATAAGTAATAATTAGTAATATATAAGAGTATACCTATATAAGAAAAAATGTATTCCGAATACTATACTCAGTATACTTGTAAAAAGTATTCAAAATACCGTATTGAATACTTTAAAAAAAAAGTATTTAAAAAGTATTCGGGATACTAGCCAAGTCTGAATATAGTTAGGTACTTATATAAACTATGACAGCGTGCCTAAACGTTCTAACATTGTGTTTTTTAAAACACAATTGATTTTTGTGAAATAAAATATAACATTATAGTTTAAGTTTAAGTTTTTCCTGGTTAATATAAACTGAGAGAAAATAACTTTAAGACTGTGTTATTTAATAATAAAACATAGAATAATATTGTACACTGTATCATTATACGGTTATCTTATTAAGTTAGGGGAAGGATGAATGAACATACTGAACGAGGTATAAATGGCGAGTGTTTTGATTTAACTTGTAACGAATTTTATGAAAAAATAAGAATAATATAACTTATATTATAAGTATATAACTCTATTGAAAAAATTCATTCAAACAAAATGTATCAATTAACTAACTAATAAGTAGTAGTAAGTAATAAAAATAGTAGTAATTTAATGTAAAAAAAATTATAATTTCCATAAAAGTAAAAAAGTTATTTGGTGTCCCGATTTTCAAAATCTGGAAGCCCTAGTCATAAACTTATATAAAATGAGTTGAAATTAGTTATTTTATGAGGTTATTTCATTAAGGGGCGGCTATGGACCTGATGGAATCGATGCATTATTCCTAAAAATTAAAAAAGTATTAATTTGTTATTTCTCCTGCCTTAGTTATTTAAATAGTTCATTAAAATGTGGATT
Source organism: Metopolophium dirhodum (assembly GCF_019925205.1). NCBI lineage: Eukaryota > Metazoa > Arthropoda > Insecta > Hemiptera > Aphididae > Metopolophium > Metopolophium dirhodum. Next base: position 18,339,560 of record NC_083564.1, read on the forward strand.
CTTTCCTGATATGTTAAAATATTCCTTCATCACCCCGATATTCAAGAAGGGTGACCATGAATTAATTATTAATTATAGACCTATATCAAAAATAATAATATAATGATATTATAATAATTTAATATTATTCATTTTTTTCTCTCTTTTCGTTTTTAATATCAATGATAGCGATTAAGAACTTGTAATATAATATTTTTTAATTTATGAGATATTCACTGTTGCTATTTTATTTGTAAATATGTTACTGTATACATTCGTTAATATGTACTACCTATATTGTTAAAAGCCGTATGGCGTTTATAGGTAAAAAATGAAATATAAAAATAATATTTTGTAATAGTTGTGTGTGGCGTGAATATAAGAAATTAGTAGTTGGTAACCCATTGGTAATACGCCTAACTCGTTTAATTATTTATTTATTAGGCAATTTAATAAATCGCCATTCGAGTTGCGTCTTATAGCTGGCGGGGAGGATAATCAAAATTAGAAAGGGAGGCAATATTCTTTTATATTTTTTTACTTTTATCAAAGGGTATTAATGTTGGAGATTAGTTATTTCGAATGAAAACGTTTGTAATGAAGTTTGGCAGGTCATTATTACAGTAATTATTGTACTTGTAGATCTTTGTGTAATGTTATGTTTGTTAAATACAATGGGGCGCGCCTGCAGTATAATAACACGGTGCGCTATATTTTGGAATGCTTGGATTGCAGGGTGGATGTTAGGTGGTTTGGCACGGTCCCAAATTCGTATACCATATGACCGAACTGCAGGTATATAATATGATCACAGCTTTGTACGGGAGTATAATTTGGTCCAGAGATAAATCTCGATTATAGACAATATAATATTTATTATAATATGATATTGGATAAGAAATAATACGTAAATTGGCACCTGTATGATTTTCTGGGATGACAATACATGCGACGATGTTTAACAATATTTCTTTAGCCATTATCGCCATTATATGATTGTGAAAAAGGCCCTTCGCGAATCGCCGCCGAAGACCAGATCGCAGTATAACACGACTATAGTTGTAGATGATGTAAGTACGTCTTGTAAAATAGGATGTACAACTGTAAAAAAGTAATATATGTGTTTGGATAATTAATAACCGAATACTTCATTTATTATATATTTAGTACTGCGTATATAATTATTTTAAGTGTCGTACCACTACCACATGCTGTTGTAATAATAAATGAAAATAAATAATTTAATTCCATAAATTCGTGTAGATACCTATTATTATCATCTAACTTATTGTACCGTGTAATAATAATATATGTGTGGACTGTGGAGGTACTCACCCGATTAGTATACCGTGTACATTGTAAATATGTACCTAAATATTGTATTAAATATATTTATGAGATCTATGTATAACTTGTTGGTAATATTAAATATTTTTGTGTTTAGTGTAACCTCAGACATTACATAGATAAACTATAATATTAAGATACTCGTATATAAAAATAAATAAGTGATAAATATATGGGCGTAGAATGGGGTGAGGGGGGGGGGGGGGGTCGTGTGTCACCTTAAATAATTGCATGGCTTGAATATGCAAGTTTATTGCACATGCCTTATATTGTTATCAAACAAAAATAAAATGGCCGCGTAAGGGCAGGTACAGTCCATATCTCAGTAGTATACTGCTTGCTTTGCTTTGAAGGGGCGGCTATGCCGTTAACTTACCAGGCTTTTGCCTCTACTAGTGGATGAAAATTGGTGAGGGTGATTATTTAAAATTGTTGGCCTACCCATGATAGTGTATATCTCAGTAGTATATCATAGTATAGTAGCCAGTATATATATGTCCCCCCCCCCCCCTTACGCTGCTATTTTAATTTTTTTTCTTTTTTTTTATTGATCTTAAATACATCGACATCTAGGTCATTAGTACAAGGTGTTAAGTTAGGTGGTATTTACAATAATATGTTACATAATTTTTACATATTTTAATTGCTTAACGTGATAAAATGATATAGTGAGGGTACTATTGCAATAACCTTGTATGTTCAAGCCACGAACAATATTGTATTGTAATGTACCTATGTGTGTTAAATTTTGAACTAAATATTCAATGGTACATTAGTATTTTTGTATAGGTACACACGATTCTGAACAAAAATCAAAAACGGCATGTCAGTCTATTTTGTCTATTTTGCTAAGCATATTTTATGAAATATTTGTATTGCTATTAAAGTAATTAGTTTTACTACAAATAATAATATGGTGGGTAGCATTCATTTTTACCGAAAACATTGCATTTATTCAAATATTATTGTATACACATATAAAATATCATGGTAATATTCGTTAGGTAAATATTATAGGTATATCAAGTACCACGGCGCACGAATAATTTTAACAAAAATGACTATAAAATCGTTAAAGTAGGTATTATAAAATGTCGTCCAAATGTTAACTTTGAATATCTGTTTAAACATGTTCAGTGGCGGCGCAAACTTTTTCGACAGTGAGGCAAGAAAATGTTAGTTGCAGCACACACGACCCACCTTTTTATTTTGCACAGAGTCGTGGGGGGCTACGCCCCCCACACCCCCTATTATAATTCTATATCAAATTAGCCTTTCTAAAAATTCATGTTACGGATACTACAATAAAAATAACTTTTATAAATTATATAAATACTCCTATCCATTAAGTTCTGTAGGTTTAAAAAAGTTTGAAATGGAACTTGAAGCACTTCTTTTAACAGACTTTTTTTTTACAAGATTCCTTGTGTCGAATACAGTTGGTATTGTTCAATAAATCACGATTTTTTCCACAACTGGGACACAGAGAATTCATGTTTCAATAGTTAGTGATTAAACGGATGTGTTAACAAATTAATGTAATACGTAGATAAAACAATAATTATAAAATTGAATCCAAGTTTCTGCTTGAGAGTTGAGACTGCAATAATAACGTTAATAACAGCAAAACACTGTATTACTGACAGAATGTGAAAACAAGTCACTAACACACAGTTGCGATTCATATTTATTAATACTAATCAGTTATTGGTCGTTTCTGGTTAACTTACTGTGGATAATACGTCTGAATGTCACTCAATATTTTTCAGAACTGACTATCCACTATAGGTACCTACTCGGTACCCACCCACCACCCCTTTTAGCTGTGAGACATTTGTCTCACAAAAACCCTCTCGCGCCGCCACTGAACATGTTTGTGTATGTATTTTTTAGATTTGTCGGTTATACTGTTATAATATGAACGACTTATGAAATCCTCGTAGGTATTACTTTTTCAATCCTTATAGCTATACAAATTGAACATTATATATTATACATTTTAAACTATAATTACAACTTACAAGTTACGACCCATACGTTCTATCGATTTTGTCAAAATGCAAACTTGAATTATTGAAAAAAAATTGTCATAAAACACAGCTGCACTGTGAAAACAATAAATTAGTAATTACCTACTCCTCGAAATAGTTGAGCTGCTGTTACCTTTTTTCGACCCGGTTTACACCCAAGTACCTAACTGACCAAACAAAATTATTGCGTGTTCACAGCTACGTCGTGGCTCCATCCATCATTTAGTCATGCTCAATGGTAAACGTAAAATTACCTAATTATTGTCTTATTGTCATGACCACGGCTTTAGACAGAAGCCTAAATACATTATTTAGTCGTTGACGACATAAATATCCGCACTGTTGAGAGCACTGTAAAAGTGTAAGCGATAAAATAAAAATTAATTTTACCATGTCTATTTATAGTTTTTTTCTTAGTGATTGGTGTTATTATATTATGATGATAACTGACGAGTGATAGCAACCTAAATCAAACAATTTTTGTTGTTGTGACTTGTGCGTACTATAATATTAGGAGTTTACACACATTACTTCATTCCGAAACGGTTAGTACTATTGAAAAATACAATTTTATTGTACTAAATACATTTGTAATATAGTAGGGATTGTAGTAATACTATTGTTTTTGTTCGTAAATACCTACCTGGGTAGTGATTACCTACAAAGGAAACATTCAAAGACTCAAAGCATAATACAGTCATCGTTCTACCCCACTTATAAATTGGTGAGTTGCTTATAATTTTCTTCGATTATATAACAATACAAGTTATAACAATTAAATATCTTCATTCTTCATACTACAGGCTAGGGGTTTCAATCCGTAGATAAGTGCTATGGTCTGGTCCCGTAGATCGCTGCAGTTTTTTGTTTTGGTTTACTTCTTAAAATGTCTAAATAATTTATTAATTTTTTTAAACTTGTCGAAAAAATGATAGTCAAATAAAAGTTGACACTGTGAAATATGGTCTTAATCTTACCTAAGTCTTTAACTTTTTATTTGAACAAAACGATACTTTGATAAACAAAATGTAACTACATTTAGCACTAATATAATTGTATTGTTTCAATTAGGCACTTATTTATATAATCTGAATAATAATATGACTTACGTTTTTATTAAGTGGTAGTTAATGATTTAAGTACCTAACTTTTCTTTAGCTCTTCCCATAGTAAATTAATATATCTAGGTATTTTTTTTTAGACAAAACCAAAATTGAATTTGAATAGTACCATATAGGTATACAATTACATACCCAAACCTAATAATCTGTATTTATGTGTATAGGTTACCTACATACAGTTCTACAAAATATCTCTAAAAACATATATATTATGTATATTTTGTACATTTTGAATTTTTTACTGTGGTTGATTAAATGTTGCTAGTATGCCGAGGGGGTGGGGGGTACCTTATTAAATTTTTGCTCCTTAGCAAAAATTAATTCAATATGCCTATAGTTGTCACATATCCTTACAAATATGAACAATAAAAATGTAATAAATAGTTACAATAACATATTACCTATATGCAATATGTATGAAAATGTTAAAGTAATAGCAGTTAGTAGCGCTTGGTTATTGAAGGATAAATAATTATATTATGTTGATTTTAGGGAAAGCTAGGGGACTGCCAATATGTTTGAATGACGTTCAGTCAATTTTAAAAGGCAGTCAAAGATATTAACTTAAATGATGATTCATAGAGGAACGAATGATTCTAGTGAAGCCACGACCCTTTCTAGTCATCTTAGTAGAGATGCGACGCTCTGTTTATTAAAAACTAGATTTTATTGGCCATCTATGACGCTGGATACAAATAAATAAATAAAATATGTGTGCCGAAAGTGAATCCAGTAACTCTTAAAGTGGTTTCTGAAATGCATTACTGTACCTAAAATGGTAAGAAATTATTTTTTTAACATGAATCTTATGACAATATTATTTAACTATAATATATTTCAGTTATTCAAGGAAATTAGTAGTATCACACTGCATGAATTCAACGGTTTACGCTATGTAGGTGTTGCAATTGATTTTTTTAGCAAATGGTGCGAGGCCAGTGCAGACACAACAGCAAAATCAGTGGCTCGATTTGTGTATGATGATATTATATGTTGCCATGGCTGCCCAAAAGTAGAGATCAGCGATCAAGGGAAAGAGTTCTGCAATAATTTATCAAAAGAGCTATCTAACTGACACTTAACATTGTGTTACTACACCGTACCATCCACAGGCTCATGGTTTAGTTAAAAGATTAAAAAGTATAATAAAAAATAGCCTTTTGAAAGTAAGTTAGTTAGCAAAAATTACCCAAACCTGTATTTGTACAGCTTTATATTATATTTATATGTTTAATTTTTTCATACAGATAGTTTCCTGTATTTATAATAATCTTAAGAAATATTATTTTGATACAATATATTATGTTAATTGTTATATGCTAAACTAATTTATTGTTTATTTCATATTATAGGTGCACAATAGAAATAAATTGCAATGGCTTGACGTATTACATGGCGTTATGTTTACTTACAGAACAGCACAACATAATTCGACAAAGTACTCCCTATTTTTTGTGTTGTACCACAGAAACCCTATATTACTTGAAGATGTAAAATTTTTAAAGAATGTTGACAATAATATTGATGATTACAACTTCAGTTTAGACTTCGATGAAAGAACATTTGAAAATACTCTTAACAATATAATTCCAATGAGAGGTAATTCTTGTTTTAAATAAATATTAATATTATTTATGTTTAGTAGAATATTTCTGGTTTTATAGATTGTACAGTGCATACCTAATCTACCTATAAGTAAATTAATTTGTATTTTTAATTTATTACAATACTTCAAAATGTTAATCCACTTACAAGTTGAGATTGTATTTATACATTTCATTGTGCAACTTATCCTCCTATTATATAAAGCAGATCTCAATATAAAACATAAAACTTTTCATAGAAAATATAAAAAAAATACTGTAGACAAGACATAAAAACTTGAAAAATTACACCAAAAGACCAAAATCAATATTGTTGAAAACTGTTGATTTTTTTTTAACTAGGTACTTTTGAAATTTAATGGTAATTTTTTTACTTTTGCCCCCCCCCCCCCCCCCCCCCCCCATCTACCAGATCCAAAGAAACACACATCATTGTAAAATCAATACATTCATCACTCCACTCAGAATCTTAAATGGATTTAAAATTAAATTTACAAAATTTTTTAAATACTTATATTTTGAGCCAAATGTATTATATATCGGATCATAATACTTACCTTTATTTATTTTCAATATTCTTTAGACACTTTCTTTAAAATAAATAATAACATTTTTATTTTATTAATAGGTATTATTGAAGACTATGTATACATGATAACACACTTGATGGCTGATGTACAACTGAAACAAAAAGCATCTTATTCAAAGTGTCACCCTCAGTTAGACAATATATTTGAAAAAGGTGATGAAGTTTTATAAAAAACCTACTTAAAGAAGATCGAAAAGGAGGTTGGGTTATTATGCCATGGATCATCATACATGTTATTTTAAACAAAAAAAATGTGTAAGTCGAGGGAAAAATGTTTTAAAAACGAAACAGCTTATTTCCAGTGTTCAAATATATTAAAGAAGTAAAGACGAAGAACCGATGAACATAAGCCGACATGAAGATAATTCATCAGTTACTATACTTTTCCGGATTTGAAATAAGTATTGTTGGGAACAAAAACTGTCGGTTTAGGTCAATTTTGCTATAGTTTCTGGGACTGAAGAATATTCTATTATACGTTCATCATTAGTCAAAGTAAATTAAAATACTTAAGTTTTGATTTTTTTTTAAATTATTTTATTATTTACCTATGTTATTTTGTGGTTTATAAAAACAATTGAACAGTTTGAATATATTGAGAATTTAAACGCGAATCACATTCAACAGTAGTAATTATTATTATATATTAATTATTTTGTGTACATATTTTATATGTTACAGTAAAAATTTAAGAACAAGGTCGATTCTAAGTAAAATTATAAGTTAAGTTTAAACTTCTAATCTATTACACTTGGTGCAAGGTAATTTATAAAAGAGTGTGATGTGTGCCTGAGAGTTAATTCTGCAATACTTAAATTGGTTCCTGAAATTCAACCCTTAACATACAATGCTACCAAAACAATATCCTAAATAGTAAATTTTTGTTAAACTCTAATCATGTATGAAAAAGAAAAATTATTTTTACTTAGCATTTTTTATCATTGAAGTTTTAAAATGTTACAAAATATTTTTATTTTTTTCAATAATATTGTAGCTTATAATATCTGCAAATCCTTTTTTTTTAATAAATCTTAAATATTTTATTTTCAATCATTTTTGTTATTAACTAGCATTTGGACTCAATTATGTTTTTAACAGCATTGTATAATATTATAATTTGTAATCTATAGAGCATTAAAATAAATAACAATAAGATAAAACCTTTAAATTAGGTATTATTTTCTACAGTCAAAAGTTATTCGTTGAGATTGTCTACGGAAATAATTGATTTAATTAGTTAAAAATACATAATTTAACAAATATTAATTTGGCATTTTGTTATAGTATGCACAATAGGCAAAACCATTACCTAAACTATTGCAATTTCATAACATCATAATTTTACTTTAAGTTTCAAAATTATTTTAATAATAGATACCACAATACTATACATATTGTGCAAATAAATAATACCTAATTCATTTTCTTAGTTTTGTGCATTTATCATAAATAATATTAACACACAATTATGAGTAGAAATATGTATTTGAAATAATGGTGAGCAAGTAGATATTACTCCGATGTACAGTATTATTGCATTAGGTATTTAGGTGTCAAGTGGGTCACTGTAATGGATGTTAAATTTGAATCCCATGATGTACCTACCTACCATAGAATACAAAAAATGATTTTGAGTGGAGATGGTCTACCAGTCTATAATCCATATCAAATATAATATTTCATGATATATTTTTAATATTTGTACTGAACTAACTTATTTTACTATTAGTAGTTATTACGGTGTGTTGATTTATTTTTAAGGGAAAAATTGCATTTATTATATTAATTAATATTTAATTATTATAAATTATAATCGTGGCAAATGAAATAATATTTCTATCGTATTATTATATAATTGTCAATTAGATTACTATCTAATTTATACTATGCTATTTAATAACAATAAAATTGTTCGATTGTCCGTCAACGTGTTAATAATTAACTCATAAGTAAATACTTATCACCTTACCGTTTAACAGTGTGAATAGGTTCATGGTACCTTATATAAAAATAAAATGAATCTAAATTAGGTATTTAAAAATGACATTGTCTTACTATAGTAAAATGTATAATCTACACATAAGTTTCGGTGATTGTAAACTGCGCCCAAGGTATAGGTAAACTTAAAAACACACATGTAAACTGTTCCAAAGTAAAATTTTAAAAATGAATAGATATATTTTTGCAAAATCAAATAAAATTAGAAAATTAGAAATCTAAAATTACAATCTCTAATTTATACTTAATAGTTAATATCTACTTAATATTTAGCTTTGCTTCGCTCTTATCGGCTGATTCACTTTCCGTCCAAATTCAAAAAAGGACGATTTCTTTTTCAACCAAAATTGTACCTACCCTTCCCTTTTCGACCAATTCACTTTTCGAACAAACCAACACATTTAATATCTGCTTTCTGTTATATTGAACATTATTAAAAATATAAGTTGTATAAAATGTATATCCAGGTAATAATGTCATATATAAATTAATAATAATACCTATATTAACCTACCTATATATCTGTTGTCAATAATTCAATATCTTCTACAGTTATTATAATACAAGCATGCTAATTGCTCATATTTTATTCGCATTTATAGGAAAGGCGCCTACTTTATTTTATACATAGGTACCTACCTAATATAGAAAATTGTTAAAATGAATATAAGTTATATTAAAATGTTTCTATTTATGTATCTAATTATTATTAGTCAAATAATCAATTACGACAGTTATATAGGTTTTAATACATTTCTAAATGTATAAAATAAAGTAAATATTAAACTTTTTGTTTTGGCCGAAAAGAGAAGGATACAGTTTTGGTCGAAAAGGGTCTCGCCCTTATTACTACTACCTTGTAAGTTGTAGGTACCTACCTATATATCTATTATCTAATATCATTTTCGGGTAATAGATTATATTCTGAAATAGTTTAAATACCCTATGTACATTATAGAGTATAGACTATATCATTATATATTACTATATTAGTATTATTAGTATTAGTTTGTAGTTGGGTTAAGTTAGGTCTTTATCGAAAAAATGCAGATTTCTATAGGTACAGCAGAGGGGTGCGCATGTAACAGGCCTGACGAATGAAAATAAAAACTTGTTACTATAGTTAAACATAGGTATGACAAAAATTATGCAAATGATATGATTAATAAATTATCTAAGAAACATACTTATGTCAGAAAATTCACAAAAAGATTATTTTGCAAGAAGTCATTATAATTAATTTATTAAAACATAATATTGATATTTAAAAAATTTGTAAAAAAATAAGCTACGTGACTTAGATTACCTACTTACTATCAAAATGTATCTAAAAATTAGGTTTATAAATAGGTTGTTTTGAATTTTTCCAAAAAATGTCTATATTAAAAAATAAAACATGTTATAGGTTATGTACTGTAAGTACTATATAAAAAAAATATTAAGTAGAACAAAAGAAAAAATTTATATTTATATTTTGGCCCTTGACATCAAAAAGGTTGCCGACCTCTGGATTATACACAATACACAAACATACAAGATACACTTACATGACGGTAAAATACATTTTTCCATGGCTATGTCTTATTTTCAATACTCTAGCCATTGTAACAGCATTTGTCGTTTGATTATTATTATTATTATTTATTTTTATAAATAGTTAAACGGACCGAAGTCCTTTGTGAACATTAAGACGACAAAATTGATTTTAAAACTTTCACGGTTAGATGAGAAAAAACCTAACGAGGAGGCCATTTTATCATCTATGTTTGAAGCACGAGGGAAAAATTATTAAGCACCAGATTTTTTCAAAAAAATATTGGACAACAAATAGGTAGTATATAATATTATCATACCAATATTTACCTACTTATAATTTTTCGACCGGTTTATTTTCACGTTTATATTATCATTGACCATATAATGACTAGGTATGCATAGTGAACTGTTATTATGGTTCTCTCTTGAAACGCCCTGAAGTATATTCAGTGGCTAAACTAGCCCCCCAAAAATATTCCTTATTCATATACAATATAGATACAAGCCATATATTATGGGTTATTTTAAATTAATAGTTTTGTTAGGTGGGCTGTAATGTAACCCCACCCCCTCCCCCCCCAAAAAAATAAAATTTTAACCCTAGTTGCGCTTATGAGTAGGTATATTAAATGAATTGCAGTGGCTAATGTTATAATTTCATTTTCGCTTTTTCCATTTAAATCAATAAAACTAATATTTTTTATGTTAAATAAATATAAATGAAGGTAAATTTAGTTATTACTAAATTGGAACATTGTATTAAAAATAACCAACAATAATTGGCAAACATTTATAAAATAAAAAAAACTTTTAGATGGCGAAAACACTATAAAACATACTATACCTACCTAATTAGTAATTTCAGTGCCTAAAAATCACGAAATTTACTACTGCAGACCTATAATCCCACTCGCCAAAATATTTTAAAATAATAGACCTATAATAGTGCGAGCGTATGAATTAAAATTTGAAAGTACTTCACTGCAGTCTGCACACTTTTTAATTTGCTACCCATACTGCACATAGTGTGTGCTACACCACACAATTTTAGGCTCTGCCCAACTTGTCTTTATTTGTAGGAATTATTTGTCAAATATCAAAGTCTCAACAAAGAATAACCTAGTGTTTTTAGTAAAATATTGACCCGAAATGTCCACCTCTAAAAATGTGCCGGCCCGGGCAACTGCCTATACTTTGCCTGACGTTGAATCCAGCACCGCTGCTTATAGCCAGCTGGTAAATCAGTGTAGTCATTTGGTGGGGGGGGGGGGGGGGGGGGGGGGGGGGGGAATAAAAATGAGCATTTGCCCCTGTCTGATTCGATAAAGAATCCCTCCATGATGGACCGGTGACCGGTTGTTTTCGTTAAAAACGTCATTATATTTTATTAGCGCAAAAAACATGCCTATTTTTATTATATTTTGAGAAATATATTCTATTATGTACTAAGAAATTATTGTCAGTTGTCACTCAATGACAAATTTCACGAAGGAAAAAGAACATAATTTGTGCTTGCGAGCAAATAGCGATCGGTTTTTCTTTAAATCGGTTACCCATTTGGGAAGGTCAAAACTTTCCCCGCCTCCCCCCCCCTACCATTAAAAACTGAAATTACGCCACTGTGGCGGTAATTATGTGTATATTATATTATGGTTTGTTAATAATATAATATTATAATAATTATAATGACATTGTTTTTTGACGTGAAAGTGTGATTCAATGAAATAATATGAAATTTTCAATTTGTCGGTTCGTGAGATGCGAGTTATATATATAGTTTCTTACATTGTAGAGAAAACGCGATTTCAAATAAAAGTTTAATAAAATAAAAAATAAACTGTTGACGAAAGGAAAAGAGCGCGAAGACTTCCGTTATAGTTTTGTATGGACTTGGTCGCTTTGATGTTGATTTGCACAACGACTGTGAAAAGTTAAAAAACAATATGACAAAAGGTAAAAAAATAAATTTTTGCAATCATTTCCGTATTGTATATTTTATTAATAACAAACGAGAGCTGGCTAGAGTGTTCGCTGTCATTATTTATACAACACTCTTCGTATACCTACACCTACACAAATAACATTATAGGTACGTCGCGATTGTTTATTAATTAAAACCGTAAGAAAAGTTTATCGAGTGCTTCGAAAAGTTTGACTATTAAAAATTAATTTTAACGACGAGAGACGTCATTGGATTATTGTTGTCATTGCGAGATCTTTACGCGTTTATTATATTATTAATATTATCATCGTGATCGTAATCACAGGAAATCCGACTCGTTATATGTTATAACAATATTATATTTTGTCAACGCTCTCCGGAATCGAATAACGTTATTATTATTATTATTATTATTGTTGTAGCGGGTCCTATTGTAATAATAATATTATCGAAACGTAGATGGTTGTTTTATTATAAAAAAACGTGTATATAGTTGGATATCATCAAGTCTGTTTTGTTTAAATCTATTGATTAATATCACCTATATTTTTTTATTTTTACATCAACTGACCGCGTTCGTTTTAATTCGTTATAGTTTCGTATCATATTCTACAAGATTACAGGATCTAATCCATTAGGCAAAAAACCATATTAAGACGATATACCAAGAGCCTCCTATCATAAATCAGGAGCGGTGCGTATTAAATTTTCACCCTTTTTTACCAAACAAATAAAATTTTATTGACAATTATAGAAAAAAATTTCAAATGTACCCAAATAGCTTAAAACAAGTAAAACTATTTTCAAAATTGTATTGTGTATAGAAAATGAAAATAAAACATTTAGTCAAATTTTTATGTATCTACAGTTATTGAATTATAAGAAAATAAGAAAATCGCTATATGAGAAATCGAGGTGAATATCCAATGTTTTATAAAATATATGAACTTCAAACGTTCATAAAAATATAATTTAACTTTCGGGTAGACATTTTTTTTTGATAAAGGTAGACAAACTAAGGAGAAGTCTTAGTTAAATTTTCAAATCTAAGATTTAAAAAAAAAAAATTTATGAATTTTCTAACTTAAAATAATTTGCACATTTCGTGATTTTAATCTGTTTTGTCAACATTTGAACTTTAAATGCTTTTAAAAAAAAAAATTATATCTCGATTTTTAATATTTTAAAATGTCCATTGTAACTGCAGTATATCAGGAGCCTTGTATTAAATGTTCATGCAATTTTACTCAACAAATGAAATTTTATTGATATTTATAGAAAAAAAAACTAAAAAATTTCCGTAAACAACACACAAGTAAAAATATTTGAATATTTTATCGTGTATATAAATACCAATATTAACAATTCGTGAAAATTGCATGTATTTACAGTATTACTTTCTTGATTTTTAATCAAGTATGGTAATTGAAATGAAAAAAGTCTGATTTTGAAAACTTCAAGAATTTGTGTTAAATAGGAAAATAATAAAAATGTAACTCAGTAATGATGAGTAGGTGGGTAATTTAGCTAGCTTTAATTTAAAACATTAATGAGAGAGATTTGATATCACACCCAAGCGGTATAACCACTTGAATCCATAAAAATGTCGGCAGTGAACAATCCCAAAATTTCAATTTTTTTTAACTTTTTCCCTAAACTATGATAGCTAAAAAGTTGGTTGATAACTCATTAAAAAGGTATTATCAAGTAGATACTAAATGTGGAATTAAATTTTTTTTTAAAAATTATTTAATTTTTCACAGATAATAAAAGACCTTTTTTTCAATAGATTTTCATTTAGCGAGGTAGATTTCAGAAACTGGAGAACGGATTTTGTTGTTTGGGGTCTTGTTAGATTCACTAAGGCTAGGAGAAGTACAGTAAAAATTTTCAGAACTTCATCTCCAATCGTACAACAAAGTTGTAAAGCTGAAAAATATCCAAAAATGCCCAATAAAATTTGTTTTAATTTTTTTAATGTTCTGTAGTGAATTAACTATTATTAAAGATAAAGTTCTGAAAATCTTTACTGCACTTTTCCTAACCAATGTGAATCTAACAAGACTCCAAACAACGAAATCTGCTTTCCGGTTTCGGAGATCTATCTCACAAAATGAAAATGATTTTTTGTGGGGCTGTTCACACCGACATTTTTCTGGATTCAAATTGTTGTACCGCTTGGGGTGTGATGTACTGATATCAGTTAATAAATTTCTAAAAATTAAAAATCTAGAAAGTTTACATGCCGATCCCTGACTTGGCAAGCATTTTTTTTTTATAGTTACACCAAAAACCAAAATCGATTAAGTCAAAACCCGATTTTGCATAAATATTCCCGGTTTTCCTTAATTTGTTTTGTTTTTCTCTGCGCTTTTGAAAATGACTGGGAATTTGTAAAAAAATAAACTGCTTGACTTAAATTATTTTTACTTTTTTAAGTCTTAACCCCCCATACATAATCTGCAGAGACGCAGAGTGCAGACTACGTGTCCCCAGACTCACACTAATCATCATTGACGGCTTATACAAATGCCATGGGCGGTGGGAAACGAAATTGCATATTGCCTAAATATTGCCCCTTAATAAAGACGCATATTATGATGAGCAGGCCCCTTAACATTTTCACCATCAAACATTGTCTAAAAATTAGATTATATTAATACACATTTATTTTATTTTTAATCTTCTAAAAAAAAATTAGTTAAATTTTTTTTTTCGGTATTAAAAAATCGAAATAATACATTTTATGCCATGCTTGTAATGTAAGCGTTTATAAGTTATAACCTATATAAATAAAACAATTTTCAATTATTGATTAGAACAAAAGTTATATTATTTGTCAGGTCTTTCTGTTACACCGTGCTTACAGAGTGATTGGCGAAGCATGCAAACCCTCTATTTTCTTTAATAATGCAGTTGTTCAAAATTTGATTTTTGGAAATTTTGGATATCATCAAGTCTGTTTTGTTTAAATCTCGATTCATTTTAATTTTTTTTTTACATTGACCGACCTTGTTCGTTTTAATTTGTTATAGTTTTGTATTATCTGCAAATTACGATCTAATACAAAAGGCAAATAACTATTAAGACGATATTATCGTGTGCATTTAAATAGTAAACACATTAAATATATTAGTAATACTGCAATCATATGGATAATAAATTATTTGAGAAATATAATATTTATGTCCAAAAAGAATATTTTGAAAAAAGTTAATATTTACATACGTTTTAATTCATATACTCCAAAAGAATATTTTTAATATCTTAAAAAATTGTAAAAAATAAACTACTCACTTAAATTAACGTTTTAGATTCTGAGCGAAGCGATGAATGTATTGATTTTACAATGATGTGTGTTTTTTTTTTTATTTTTTTTTTTATTTTTTAATTTTTTTTATTTTAATTTTTAATTTTTGTGAAAAAGCGTGAAAATTTAATATAAGGCTCCTGATATATCGTTCTAATAGCAGTTGAAAAATATTAAAAATACATAGGCACAATTTTTTTTTATACGCAATTAAAGTTCAAATTTTGACAACATTTATCAAATTTATAATTTATTAATTATTTTGTAGTTAAAAATGTATAAATTGTTTAACTTTTATGGTTAAGGATTGAAAATTTAAAACAAGGCTCCACGTAAATAGGTTATATAATATAAATTACTTTATTCACAATAATATCATCAAATATACTTGGTAATATCATAGGCTGGTTGACCGTTTTCGCTCAGAATCGTTTTTCTTATACAATGATATTATATCATTGAATTCAAATTTAACACCATCCATTACAGTGACCCACTTGTAACCTACTGTACTGCAGAACGACATCCACGTATCCACGTTTTTTCTTTTCATTATCAAAATGTGTTTAAAAATTAGATTTACAAATCTATTTTGAACTTTTTCTAACACTAACTTTAAATTAAAATTAACTTTTTTAAATACCACTATTAAAGACCATAATATTTTCGAACTTTTCAAATTTCTTGTACCTACCACCGTTGGTAGTGTGTAAAAAAAACAATCAAAAAATGTTGTTATTATACTATTTTAACGTTTCTTGTTGTGCGTTAGCTATCATTATCGAAAAACAGGTAGTTGTTTAAAAAACGTGTAGCTGGATACCGTAAAGTCTGTTTCGTTTAAATCTCGATTTATTTATTATTATTTTTTTTACATCAACCGTTCGTTCGTTTTAATTGCTATTCTATGTGTAGGTATTATATATTTTACGAGATACGATCTAATCCATTAGGCAAATAACTATTAAGTCGATATTATTATCGCGGTGCGCATCTAAATACAATACATATATTATTTAAGTTTATGTTTATCGCTTTATCGGGCGTACTATTACCTGTTTTATGTATCGTTAATGATCGGTGCGGCAATATAATAATATGTAAGATGGAATACTGAATAACTTTTTAAGGTATACAGGGTGGTCCACCAAGGCGGTATAAGCTCATTTTCCTTCAATAATGCAGTTGTTCAAAATCAGATTTTTGAAATCATTCGTATCCACTGGCCACTACCATACATTAGGCAAATAACTATCAAGCCTATATTATAGCGCATCTTGGTTGTATCATTGAGTATATATTGATTATATACTATACTCAATGGTAGTATAAACTATAAATATAATATTACCTAGGTATGTCGTTTGTGTTCTATCACTGGATGGCCTCCCTCCTCATGTGTTCATGTTGTAAAAAAAAAAAAAAATTGTATGTATGTGTTCAAATTTGCTTATTATGCCTATTGTAGCATAGATTGTAAATATTCTAATAATAAATAAAAAAAAAAAAAAAAGTATGTCGTATGTATAATTTATCGGACGTATATTATATATTATTATTATAGCATTAATGATCGGCGGGGCAATATAATGTAAGATAGAAGATATAGAATAACTATTATACAGAGTGGTCCACCGAGTATCCTAGCTCACATTTTTCTCCAATAATGCAGTTGTTGAAAATCTCATTTTTTAAATTTATTAATACGTTTTTGACCATGATATTTTCAAATTCTTGTAAGTATTTGTGCTCATTATGGGGATCGTCTTGTTGTTAAATTTAGGTACACTTCTGTTTTTCAAACGATATCCCCTTTCTACTGTAAATTACTTAGTGGACAATTTTTTTCTGAAAATGTTAACGTATATAATCTACGTATCTATTTACTTAACCATGCAATATTACAATATAATTATGCTGTATTTTTAAAAATATAAGTTGCTTTCATTTATTAAAAATATTTAATTAATGAACTAGTATTTTTAATTGTATAAGTACCTATTTTACTATATAAAACGAATTATAATATCCATGAACTCTGTATATATCAGATAGGTACGAGCTTATTATGCCTCAGTTGGTTTGCGTATCAGCTATTGTTAATGTAATTTATTTGATTTGGCTGAAATAAATAAATATAAAAATACATAATCGTTATTATACACGGTCTCAGTGCCCCCCCCACTAAAAAAAAAAAAATAATTTCTATGGTCTTTGAAAGTTATTGGATGGAAATACAAATTAGTGTAGCGAGTGAGGAGTGTGACCATACAAATACGAGAGTAGAGACACTTCAAAAAACAAAATATTATGATAATAAAAAAACGATTAGGAATTGACTTTGACTCATTAGTCATATTATATTATAACACTCAGCTAGGTACGCAAATTTTATACACGAACGCCGCACTACTTCCAAGGCCAGCGTTACAGATTTCGGGGCTCCGTGCAAAATAATATAAAATATTATTTTGTTGTATTATATACCTACATAAATAATAATAATAAATATTATTATTATATGAAACGTTTCACAGCTGAGATTGCACTGCAGTCACACAGCAGTGTCACTGTGGATATATTATTATGTTTTTTATGTTTTAAACGCTGCGTCTGAAATTTTCAAAGTCAATAAAATCTTCGACAACTCCTTCCTAAATAAAAACATTTGTGTAAATTGCCCACTGAAAATTATTTCGACGAGTTTTATAAATCCTGTATAATATAGTCCCCTGCCGCCGTGCGTCCTGTCTCGCAAAGTGCATAATATTATAATAATACCTATATACATCTGTGCGTACCATTTGTAGTATTTTTCTAATGGTGTGTGTATGCGTGTGATGTGCTTTTTTTAGAACAGCTCGCAACAGGATGGTATCATTATATTATATCATACAGTATTTATAGTTAATATACGATGGTAAATTAAAACGATCGACCGCATTATAGCTGTGATGCAGTTAAGCCCGGCCGGCTCGTAATAATAATTATAGATCACGCGTACGACTGCAGTACGTCTTCTCTTTGTAGGTACAATCACCGAACACGTGCGCGTTTTTAAGTGTATACCAGATACCTATTAAACGGTTATACCTACCGCGGAGCAATTCGTCGTACGACATTATTATTATTATATGTTTTATTTCCATAATATAATTATTATTATTATTATTATTATTTACGGCGCACGTTTGCCGCCGCCGCCGCAGTGATTACGAGACGTCAAAAGAACGGTTAAAATACGATGTCAAATAATGTGTCGTGTACCTACCTATATAGGATATCACGTGCAGTGCTTCATACGACCATAAACCATTTCGTATAAGTCGAGGTAACACGAAAAAGTAATAACTCATAGATCATCAGTCTGCGGTATACACGCGCGCGCGCATGTCTTCTATAATAATTTCACATAATATGTATATACCATGATAATATATACATAGAAAGGACGGTGGATTAGCTGATGATAATAATAAACGCGGGGTGTTACATTTAACGTTGCACGTTGTATCAGAAAACACAAATAAACATTTTTTTTACGTATAATTTTAAGTCGTTACAAAAGAATATTTTTGGAAAATAAAAATAATTTTTCAATATTTTTTTTTGTCATTTTAGATTCTGAGCGGAGCGATGAATGTATTGATTTTACAATAATGTGTGTTTTGTTATTTTTATTATTATTTGTGTCTGTGTACACGATAAGTATAGGTAGTAGAAATAATGCTTCGATTTTCAACTTCAGCATATCTTGTTCGATAATGGGAAATTCAATCTAGTTTGTGCATTCGGGCGGTCCAGTAATTTTCACAAGCGCTGGGAAAAACAAATAAAAAAAAGGCGGGTAAGTGGATGTCGCTCTGCTGTACAGTAGGTTACAAATGGGTCACTCTAATGGATGGTGTTAAATTTGAATTCAATGATATAATATCATTGTATAAGAAAAACGATTCTGAGCGAAAATGGTCGGTCAGCCTATGTATATTTGATGATATTATTGTGAATAAAGTAATTTATATACTTACTTATTTACGTGGAACCTTGTTTTAAATTTTCAATCCTTAGCTACAAAAGTTGAACATTTTATAAAGTTTTAACTACAAAATAATTATTACATTTTAATTTGATAAATTTTGTCAAAATTTGAACTTTAAATGCTTATAAAAAAAAATTGTGCATATATATTTTCAATATTTTTCAACTGCTATTGTAACAATATTTATTTATTTATTTATTTATTTATTTATTTATTAATACGGACAAAAGTCCAGTTCACAATATATTTGTATAGATAACAATAATATAATATAATTAAAATATTAACATAATAAAAAATGAAAAGATGAACACATCGAATAAAAGTAATAATAATAATAATAATAATAATATTAATAATAGTAATAATAATAAAAATACATTCAGTGTTTATTAAAATAATTAATTGTTTATTTAAGATATTAATGGGGTTATATGACGTATAATTTTTGGATAAATGAGGAATATAAAATAAATGATTGTTACGAGCATTACGACGAAAGTCCAATTCACAATATATTATTTGTAGATAAAAATAATATAATATAATTTAAAATAATAAAATATGGCATAATAAAAATTTAAGAGATTAATATATCAAATAATAGTAAATATAATAATGATAATAAATGATATTGATAATAATAATAATAATGATAATAATAATAATAAATGATAATATTAATAAAAATACATTCAATGTTCATTAAATATATATCAGGAGCCTTGCATTAAATTTTCACGCTTTTTTACCCAACAAATAAAATTTTATTGTAATTTATAGAAAAAAAAACTAAAAAAATTGAAAACTGACAATGTCCGTAAACTGCTCAAAAACAGTCAAAATATTTTTAAAATTTTATCCTGTATAGAAAATGCTAATACAAATATTCAGTGAAATTTTCTTGTATCTACAGTCATACGTTTTTTAATTACAACAAAATAAGAAAATCGTTACATGAGAAATCGAGTGAATATGAAATGTTGTAAAAATATGAATTTCAATCACTCATAAAAATTTAATTTGACTTTCTTGTAGACATTTTTTTTTTGATAAAGGTAGATAAACTTATGGATAATCTTGTATTACATTTTCAAATCTTAGATTAAAACAGAAAATTTTTTTATGAATTTTCTACTCAAAATAATTTGCTGATTTTCGTGATTTTTTTCGTATTTTGTCAATATCTGAACTTTAAATGCTTATAAATAAAAACTGTGACTAAGGATTTTTAATTTTTTTCAAATGTCATTGTAACAATATAGTAGGAGCTTTGTATTAAGTTTTCAAGCTTTTTTACCCCACATACAGTCTACATTTTTAATTTTATATTCCAGAGCGAAAAATTATCTCCGATAATTTCAACATCTAAAAATCGAATTCCGAACGAGTCTGTTCAGGTATACAGCAACTATAATATTATATGAACATTAAACAATAGTTATACGCGTTATTAAAGTTAGAAAGACAAACGGAATAGTTTTGCTAACGACGTACCTTATTCGACTTCAAAAGACTCACCCTGTACAATAGAGGCCGTGATAAATAATATAATATAATATATCATAAAATAATTAAGTGTAAAATCACTGGAGACAATTAGTAAAAATAACACTAATGCATGTCGAGCAATGGATGTGTGCGACCACCATGATTTTTACCATGCAATTAACCAGCTCTGTTCTAGCTATCTAATATAAAATGAAAATAATATAATATATATATGAGCAGTGACATTCAAAGTAATACGTATCTACTTAACGTCCAGATATAGTTAATTATTGCCGTTTGGCTGGAGTCCAGTTTTTTTTTCTCGACGAACCGTAGGCATATATATATATATATATATATGTAAATACTTCGAAGAGAAAGGCTGCATGCCATTATTATTAATTGTGGCCCGTGTCGTTGGTATAATACAAATATATACAATGTACATACTCCAACTCCAGCTGGAGTTATGTATACAGTATATATATATATTATATTATTTTACGAGTATAATAGGTACTTAAAAATATGGGATTTTGTAATTTGCACCGAAATGAGTATATCGGTGATGGGCAGTATCGACAGTTGTAAATATCGAATAGGTCGACGGGTTATTCAAATAGTGGGCATTTCAAACGTAGAAACTGAATATTAATTATACTGTACATTTTTATACTGTGAACTTTTTTATAATATTTATTTAATACTGAAGTATCCACCGTTGGACAGTGTAAATACTTAGTAAGTAAAAAAAACCATTCAGAATTATATTCAGGAATATTCTGCGTCTTTAGATTCTCATATCTTGATATATTATACTCTACTTTTAAAACTTGTTCGGTTATTCTTACGATAGTACCTATATTCAGCTGTGTTGAGTTTATCTGGATAAATATTCTTTTATCTTTTATCTTATCTCGATAAATAGAGATTATTAATTTACACGGTTATCTAAGATAAAAATCACCGTTATCTATATGAATTTATCCAGATAATTTAATTTATTAAACGGCTTTTATTTATTATGATTTATAGGTAGACAATTAAGTAATTTATTAAGTAGGTAGTATTTACCAATAACTATCGACATTTTCAATAACATACTATTCTTTGTTGTTATTAATTGCTACAAGCTTACGGAGAGTGCTATAAACCAATATAAAAAAAATATCGAGATAAAAAAAAAATTTTCCATCTTCATCTAGATAAATAAATAATTTAGTTATCTTTATCTTTATCTAGATAAAATTATATTTATCTCGGCTCAACATTGCCTATATTATAATAATCGATTTTAATTTTGGTGCTTATTACATTTCCTATTTCTTCTTACCTGTGATGTTATGGTGCAAATTACATATTTTTATTTTGGTGCAAATTACAAACGCAGTTTAAAAATATTGGTGCAAATATTACATATGTTGTAAATATTTAGGGTCACTTTTGGTGCAAAAATATATTGAACCTAAGCCACATTGTATGTGGCCGTTGCCATTCCTCGATCGTAACTATATATTGACCTTTCTCAAAAACGTTTGAAAACGCCAAAATCCTAGATACCTGGGTGCCACGGTTTTAGATATTAAATTTAACACTATATTATATTATATTTTAACAATTTATTATCGACAGTTCATATCGAAAAAATCAAACAATTTATTAAAATTATAATTTATTAATTTCTATTTTATTTACTGACAATTTTTTATAAGATCGACATTTTTAAATAACTACTTAGGTATATAAAATATTAACTTTATTATTAATTTATAATATCAGATTGACGCTTATGTCCTACAAATTTCGACGCAGATGATATGCCATTTTTGTACCTTTGGCGCTTATGCCATATAGCCGTTACAAAGATATATGCTTGACAACTGTCTACTGTACAGCAGAGCGGTACCCACTTGTCTACCTTTTTAATTTCATAACTCGAAGTAAGTATCTACTTAACGTCCAGATATAGTTAATTATTGCAGTTTGGCTGGAGTCCAGTTTTTTTTCTCGAAAAACCGTAGGCACATGTAAATATTCCAAAGAGAAAGGCTGTGTGCCATTATTATTTGTAACCTGTGTTGTTGGTATAATATAAATACATATAAATACTCCAACTCCAGTATAATAGGTACTTAAAAATATATTGAACCTATCCACACTGTATGTGACAGTGACCTCTATCGTAACTATATTGACCTTTCTTAAAAACCTCATCACCTCTAAAAATATTGAGTCTCTTTACCGGAGACCGGAACCTCTTGAATTTATCGGTATCGGTTCCGGTAATGGTTCTCAAAAAATAAAATAACTGTTCTGGTTCGGTTCTGGTTATTTGAAAAAAAATTAATAAAGGTATCGGTTCCAAATGATTTCAGTACCGATTTCAGATAATTTAGTAATCGAAATTTATAATAATTTTAAATACCTATCCGGAATGCGGGCTTAATAAAATTAATAGAATGAGAAATATTAGAAAACTCATATAATCATACATAGTTAATAAACAAAATAGTAATACCATTAAATTACGATAGATAAAATAGTTTTATTTTGGAACCTAAAAGAACCTATTTAATTTAAAATTCCTGTTCAGTTCAGGTATTTTGTTTATTAAAATAAAAGTTCCGGTTCCAGAACTGGTTTTATTAAGTTCGGTCACAGTCCCTGCTCCTTACCTCCTCTCACTCATCTGCAGTTGTGGATCTAGAATTTGTCTATAGTGGATGCCAAGTTGACAATATTATTGTTCCTTAGACCTTAGGCGGCACCCTTAGACGGTTCATATTATGAATAACTTCGAGGTAACAACAAATTACTGCGTTCGATGCTCAGCGAATGTGATTGGTCAATACTCAAATTGTAAATACCTACCTACAATGAAAAAAAATAAAATTTTTAATAATTATATCGGCCCCGAATCGTTGCGGAAAAAAATTGGGTTGAACTTTATAATATCTATGAGTTATGACTACCCCGTCGATAACATATAAACGAATACCGGAAAAAAATCCCCCGATGAACAACCCTGACAAAAAAATCCCCGACCCTAGGAAAAAAAATCCACAGACTACAATATTACTCACAACCACATGCAACATGAACAAATATATTTTAAACGTTAATTAGCATCTATAATTATCATTTACCACATTATTAATATTCAATTACAAATACGTATATTATATTATTAAAAAAAGTATACATTATAAATAATATTTTGTTTTAAATATTATGTGTAATTCAACTTAATTAATTTAACAACTTCACAAATATAGCATATAAAAATATTTCGAATGATTGATACGTCAAATAATGAAGTTAAAAACATAGTATTAAAAAATATTATACAAAATATAGGTAATAATAATAATAATAATAATTATCAAACAATAATTTATTAAATGTGGGAACGAGGCATATTACACATAATATATTATTATATTATAATATAATATAATATACGTATTTGTAATTGTATATTAATAATGTGGTAAATGGTAATTATAGATACCTACTAATTAACGTTTAAAAAATATTTGTTCGTGTTGCATCTGAACTGTGGTTGTGAGTAATATTGTAGTCTGGGGATTTTTTTCCGGGGTTGTTCGTCGGGGGATTTATTTTCCGGGATTCCATATAAACACATTATCTGTTAAGTAAAAATTAAATGAAATAAAGTTCCCATTTTTCAAACTACAATATATATATATAATATTAATTTTAGATCATTTATGAAATTGTGGAAGGTATTGGGTAATAATGATATTGTTTAAAATAAATAATGTTTTAAGATAGATACCTAATAGTTTGATTCAAAGACAATCGATCAGTTAATATAAAAAAAGTGTCCATCGAGAGGTCAACAGCGACTGTGCACCGATCTATTTACAGTATTTTCCCGCAACGAAATATTTTCTTAATTCACCCCTGGACCCCTCCTTATCTTTCTAAAAATAATGTTTTCTCACAATATCTATCAATATAGATCAATGTGCGTATATTATCAAATATTAGTATAATAATAATAGGTAATATAATTTATAATAATTATAGGTATTAATGTAGGCCAATTAAAATGTAGGTAGGTACCTACAATTTGTTAAATTGACCTCAAACCCGTTAATTGTCATATTATGTGAATAAAATAAATGAATATACGTACTTAGAAAATAAACCGTATATCAGCGAAAATAGGGTACACCGTATAGTCGAACTACCCATATTACTCAGTACTCTATACTAGCGTTTCTCAACCCATGGTACACGTACCACTAGTGGTACTCGGAAAGCTCATAGGTGGTATACTGGTACTTAAAGTAAATCTCCCTTTATAAAAAAAAAAAATGGATCATTATTTTCGTTAAAATTTAACATCATTTGGTTTATTGGATATTAATAATAATTTTACATATTTCATTTTCTTTTTATGCATTAAATTGTCATAATTTTGTAATTCCTAATGAAATATTCCATTCGTGTAAAATATTAAATAACGTGTACATTTTTGGTACGCAGAAAAAAAAATGGCTATTTGGTCAAGTGGTACATGGAAATTTTCAAACTGTGTAGGTGGTAAGCGGACATACCTAAAAAGGTCGAGAATCGCTGCTCTATGTAAATATTTTTGAATTCTGTTCGCGGGACATGCGACTAGACTATTGGCTAGGCTGGGCAAGTTAACGATTTTTTTTAACTCGTAAGTTAAGTCATTTTAAAATAATAAAGTTAAGTTAAAAGTTACCCATATTTTTTTCGTTAACTCGTCAAGCTAAAAGTTAACATTGAAAAAAAAGTAACTTAACTTAGTTTAAAGTTAACATTTTCTAATTTGCAAACATAAAAAAGTCCAAACTCATAATATGGTTTATTAGATAATTTTTCTTTACGCTCAAGAAAATTACTGGGGAAATTTTAAATGATACATCAAAGTAAAAACCTCATTCAAAAATTTGCATTAATCTTCGTACGAAAATGAACTTAATTTAGATACGTTTGAATAAAATTAACTTGAAGTTAACACGTTAATCTTAAAAAAAATAGTAATTTATTAAGTTAACCCTAGATAACTAATCTTATTTATCCGCCTTTATTTCTAACCATTCGTCAATATGACGAATACTATAAATATTATGAACAATTAACGATTTTTAATAGGTTAAATTTAATAAATCATAAATATAATTAATGAAAACACACTAATTTAACTTTTGGATAACTATTTATCATAAAAATAATAGTAAAAAAAAAAAACATTTTCCTCATTTTTAAAATATAAATTCGTTAAATTTACGTTATCGGGATATATGATATATGAGAGATACAAGGGGGGGGGGGGGTTTAATGACGTTAGATAAAATGCCTAAAAATGGCAGCAATAAAATTATCAGTGTTCGTCACATCGACGTATGGTTAGCGATCTAGGGTTAAAAGTTAATTTGAAAAAAAAACTAACGAGTTCTCTAACTGAACGTTTTAACTTTTAACTCGTTACTGCCCGCCTTGACCATTGAGTATTGGATCATCGATCTGCGGCAGACAGAATTCTAAAATATGGTACTGAGTAATGTAGGTAACTGCTGAGTCATGGAGTGTACCCAGTGTCTGCGGACACACGTTATATACCTTGTACGCGGTAAACGTTTGCGCATATCATTATAATAATACGTTGTTGGACGTTTTATGCCGAACGGGTAACGACGGCAGTTACTCAGGTGGAAATCATTTGTTAAGCTGAAGAGGTATTATTGTCTGCGAGATTTCGGTCGATCTCGCGCATGCATAAACGAGGTATAATGTATTAAGTTGACCGGAGGCACGCGCGATAACCGATAGTGGTTAGTGGTAACAGAAGAATTCGTTCGAGCTGACGTTTTAAACATTAGACAAATGAACATCACCGCAGTCCGATGAGTCCTGCAGCTGCGTAGTCGCTCTTCTCTCTGCACAAGTTAAAACGTTCGGTCTCGTCGTCGAGATGTCTATAATAATACTGAAATTGAATTGAATTTTGTTTTTCGTCCAGTGCAGTCAGCACAATGACCGGTTGAGCAGCTACACTAGAGTGACCATATTTTAAAAAATAAAAAACAGGACTAAAATAATTTCCATGATGATTTTCAATTAACATCTATGATGGTTTTTTTGTTAATTTTTCATTTAAAATGATAAATAGGTACCTACTACATAGTTCTACATGGATCTTTTTATTATAATATAATATACAGTGTGATTCATCAAGCATGGTCAGATGGTCACCCCTTTTTTCATCTTCAATATAACGCAGTTATTCAAAATCTGATTTTTGGAAGTTTCAAGTATACTTGAAGACCATAATATTTTCAAATCCTCGAGATTTTTTGTACTACTTAAAGAGTGTCTTATGGATATACCTACAAACTTCTGTTTTTAAAATTAGAAGCCCCCCCCCCCCCTTTCTTTTCAACTGTTAATTATTCATATATTTGTCAACAAAGTCTAAAAACAAAATTAAATATGTAAATAATATACATCAATATAATATGTATTCATTTTACCATAATGTATTAATGTAACTATATACCTATTGTATATTATAAACATATTAATAAGAATTAATGAGGAATAATTGGAATAGATATAAAAAAACAGGACAAAAAGCGTCCTCAATGAAGTTCGTCAGGACAAAAAACTAAATAAAGGACAATTCTGTATAAAACGGGACGTAAACTCACCTTAAGCTACACTCTATACTCTTTACTCCTGCAACAGGTTTTCATTATATTTTATAGTTATAACTTTTATTTCAATACTTGAATTACTATATAGTCTATAGTTATGTATTTAAATAGCCCATCATGTCTCTCGCGATACATATTATAAATGAACCTCATCCGATCGGTCTTGTCGTCGAGGTGTCTATAATTGTAAAATGTACCTAATTTCGTTTTCGTCCAGTGCTGAGCACAGCAACCAGTTGAGCAGCTCCACTCTACACGTGCACTCCTTCAACAGGTATTCATTATATTTTAAAGTTATACTTGCAGATGGTGGACTTGCCCAGGATCCTACAACCCAAGTAGTATACTGGGCCATCGTTCGTATTTATGATTCGGGTCATTTTTTAAATGTAACTCTTATTGTGCTGTATAACTCTTTCGTAATTTTAATAAGTTCAAAAAATATATATTGACCCCCCTGGAATTTTGC
Source organism: Metopolophium dirhodum (assembly GCF_019925205.1). NCBI lineage: Eukaryota > Metazoa > Arthropoda > Insecta > Hemiptera > Aphididae > Metopolophium > Metopolophium dirhodum. The sequence goes on from NC_083564.1 coordinate 18,367,731, forward strand.
ACCCTAGACCAAAAATAGCCAATCCACCCCTGTAATACTTGCATTCCTATATACTTTAAAAAGCCCCCATGTGTGTGGCGATATACGCGTTAGAAATTAACCCCATCTGGTGACTATAGTGCATAGATCTCGTCGTCGAGTTGTCTACACTCCATAGGACTAGAAGTAATAGTCACCTTTTTAAAGTAAAAGTAACTTTTTTGAGATTGAGTCGCTTTTAGTTACTTATTTAGAAAATGGATCACTCTTATTGTGCAAATATGCCTAAATTTAAATTATTTTTTATTATTTGTTAGTATATTATGTGCATAAATAAGGAAGTTTCAATTTAGTTATGTTAAAAAAAAATGTTGTTTCCCAAAATATTTATTCGGATGGACTTGTCTTTTGTTCCTCGTATAGAACAAAAGCCAATTGGAATAAATATTTGATTTATGTTATAATCATAAGTTTTTGTAATTTATTTGTATACGAATAATTAAGTAAGAATCGATTAAATTATAATATTTAGAGATGCAAAGGAAAATATTTAATAACAGTAAGTTGTTAGGAAATATACTTATATAGGTTACTTTTATTATTAATTTCTGTCATTTTTGTAAAATTGTTTTGATCATGGCCTAAAAAAATACATCTGATTTTAGGGGACACACTTATTAATTCAACTGTTAACTTTGGGCTTTGACAGATTTCTAAAGCAAAAAAAAAAACCTGTGGGGGTTGTAACACCCGAAACCCCCCTATTTTATATAGCATTATTACCTTACGCATTGATATTTGACACATATTTGTCATTTAGGGGATACACTTTGATTTTCAAGGGACACATTATTTTAGCCTCTGCAGTTTTTAACTACTTCCAGGCCTGTCTGCATTTGGTTTCGTCCAGTGACCTGCAGTTGAACAGCCAGCTCCAATAATGAGTACAATCTTTCAGCATGTTTTCATCATATCTTATAGTTGTTATACATGTGTCACTATACATTCTAAATAGCTCATATTATTATGTGTGTAGCCACTGTATCGATACAATTAAAATAAGTGATTCAAGTTCTCGATAAATGTACTATGACTTATGACTTTGTCTATTTGTGAGCAATATTATCATGTAATCTGCAAGTAAAAATGATCATATGAGTAGAATAACATATTATATAACTGCGTACGAATACTGCTGTCTAAGGTTGTTTGATTTTTTTTCTTTTTTGTATTTTTACACAGTACTTACATAATATTATACTCACAAAGAGTTCGGATTCATTTTCAATATTATAATAACACGCAGTGATACCGAATAGAATAAAACAGGTTGTTTGAACATTCGTATAATAATATAATATTCTATTCGAGATTATTCAACCGTCGGTTTTCTTTACACAAATTGTATAAAAAGTTTCTCGGGTTTCCGCCGGGTTTTTGCTTGGTATTACCATCGTATTTAATGAAAATACACTTAAATAGGTACCTATCTACGGTATAATGTCGAGAACTGTATGATTAAACATTTTATCAATAGTTAATGATTATCATGGTACAAGACGTATGTAAGTACCTACAAACATGGTTGGGCATATCTTATAGTTACGTGTAACTCGGTTACTTTTGTAACCTGTAACAAGTTACTCATTTTCAATTTAACTTGTAACTTGTAACTATTTACACATGTTCCTGTAACTTTATATACAAGTTACCGTTAAAAGTTATACATCGTACTTTTGTCTTTTTGTGCTTTGTGGGTCTGAAAAAGTAAAAAAAAAAACGTTTAATACAAGATTCCTCATAAGTTTGTCCACCTTCATTAAAAACAAAATGTCTACTGGAAAGTCAAATTAATTTTTTACGAGCGTTTGAAGTTAGACATCGGACATTTTCCAGTGAACTAACAAATCCTCATAAAACGATTTTCTTACTTTGTTTTTATTCAATAACTAATAAAGTAATAACCGTAGATACTTGAAATGTACACCATATTTATATTGTTTATTTTATCATTTTTTATACTTGATAAAATTTTCAAAATATTTCGTCTCTTTTCGAGTTGCTTAAGGGCATTTTAAATTTTTTTTAGTTTTTTTTTAATAAATGTAAATTTAATTTTTCTCGTTTGGTCAAAATGCTTGAAAATTTAATACAAAGCTGAAGGCTCCTCACTTATTGTTACAATGCCAGTTTAAAAAATATTAAAAATACATAGTCACGACTTTTTTTTATAATCGTTCATTTTGGTTTTCACAATATTAATCTGGCCACTGGATATTCTGTAGTTGTACGATTTTAGTTGGTACACTTAAATATTTCATAATAGGTACCTACGGTATTATATTATATCCAGAACTGTATGATTAAACATTTTATCAATAGTTAATGATTATCATGGTTCAAGTATACCTAAAAACAGGCGCATGAAAAAATGGGGAGGGGGGGCTGGATGAAAAAATGTTCGATTATCAATCACTCTTAATAAATATGTTAATATAATATAATATATTTCAGGTATTGCTCCTCTAATCTCTTTAGTAATTATTACTTTTACTATAGATAATAATCTGAAAATTATAAGGTAATATTTTAACTGTTTTAAGTACCAAAGGCTTAAGGTGGGACTTCAGCCCCATAGCCCCCCTGTCTTGTATCCACGCCTGAATACAAAAAGTCTATTACCAATATTCACTTTATTTTAATAAAATGCTCACAACACCTCTGTATGGACATCATATTATATTATTATGGTAAGCATGACTTATTATTACGTCCTAAAAATTCTAAAACATTTAAAAATATTTACAACTACACATTTTTAAGTAAATACCTATTATTTTTGTAACTAAATAGATCAAATAACATTATAAAATCCAACTTATCTTAATTATTTTTTAAATTTAAAATTTTAATAAAAATATTATAAATTATGACACTTTTACCTCTTTTAATATTTAGCAAAGAAAAAATATAGAATCAAACAGTCTTGGGTATAGTATTATGATTTATGAATAGAGTATTCCAAATACAGTATTCGGAATACTTTTTAAGTATATAGAATACTTTTCCAACAGTATTCTGAATAAATATTTAGACTATTTTTTAAAAGTATTTTATTCCTATAAAAAAATACATTTATTTACAATGATAATTATTTTCTTGTTTTTCTGGACATTTTTACAATATAATACACGTTTTAAAATTTTAAATCAAGTACCAACAACTCCAATCATATTATATTTAGAATTATTAAATTATATATTATGTTGTCAAATTTTCCCGAAGAAAAGTATCATTGGTTTAATATTTAAAACAAAAATTATTTTAAGCTATTTTAAAAGTATTTGGAATACTTTTGAAGTATTTCAAATAATTTATTCAGAATACTATATTTTTGTGAAGTATTTTAATACATAATATTCTGAATACTATTTTTCATAAGTATTAGAGTATTTATTCCAAATACTTTTTAAAAGTATTTTACCCAAGTCTGTAATCAAATAACTAGTTATAAACGCATTATTCAATAATGCCCATATAATATACACGGGATGATTATCATGCACATTTGCTTTTTTTCTTCAATTTGAATTTTTCAATTTACCTAAATATTTTAATATTTTTGAATACTTGTGATATTTTGTACTACTTAAGGTCCTGCGGAGACAAAAACTTCTGTTTTTCAAAAAAGAACCCACTACTATTATAGGGCTAATCGGTCCATGATATTGGGTTTGGAAGATTTAGTGATTTGAAAATGTTAGTAATTTATAATATTAATCTATCAAAGTTTATAATTTGTAAAAATGGCTTAAATAAATACTAGATTTATCTTTTTATATTTAAGTAAAATCATTTTTAAGGACTATTTATTTTATTCTTAGTATAAATATTTGAATAACCAAGAAACTGTACTCGTTTAAATTTTGAATTAGGCATATCAAAATTTCCTAAAAATGTATCCGATAAATAATTTACAGTAAAAAGAGGAGTATAACATAGGACCATCCTTAAGTAGAACAAAAAAATCTCAAGAATATGAAGATATGGTCTATAAGGAGGTATATTAAAAATTTCTAAAAATTAAAATTATTATCGAAGGAAAAAGTAAGCATGCTTGCAGGTCAATCACCCTGCAACAGTGCAACATAATATCAGATCAGTATCCTCTGAACGGTCTGTGTATACGATTAAATATAAAAACGGCGCATACAAAATGGTTTGATGGTACCTAAATGGCAATGTTAACGCACAAACAATATAATGCAATTGTGTTCAAAATTAAATATAATTATAATATAACTACTATAAAATAAAAAATATATTCGTTTTTATAACGGTATTTAATTCAATAATTATTTAAATGAATGCAAATTTGGAAAATATATTTTTGTAAAATTATTCCAAATCATTAGTATTTCAAATAATTCATTAAATAACTTTACATTTCTTTTCGAAAATTATTTACGAATTCTTCAGGGGCTAATTAAATTAAACTTACTAAATCTTTTCCACTCGTATTATTTACTCGGAAAAGTTTATTTGTTTATAAAAGCCAAATAATAATCAAAAAATTATACCTTAAGGCTAAAATGTATTTATAAATAATTATATACTTCAGAAGAGCCACTTACATAATATATTTCTATAAGACCTAACAAATCGTTTGGTTTCAACTAAATATTATATTATAATATTAAATTCTCAATTAAGAGGACGCCGTCGCACCCGCATGTGTTGTCTCCGTCTAACACACGTACGACACAGCAAATTTTCGTTTGCTAGTTTCAATAGGGTGCTGATTAGATAATAGAGTGAATTGACCTATTATCAAACTTTTAGGTAACAACAGTATCTGTGTTCTCTCGTTGGTTTTTTAACGTTTTTATTTTTAGTGAGTTATCCAGCATGTAAAATATTAATATTTGAAAATGCTCATAACTCACTTAAAAATGTAAATATCGCAGATAATGTTGTTACCTAAAAGTTTGATAATAGGTCAATTCACTCTAATATTAAGACTGACATTGCTCGAAACTAGCGAACTAAAATGCCCTATGTCGTACGTGATAAGACAGATACAACACATGTGGGTGTGACGTCCTCTTAAGCTAACAATTTATCGGTATTACAATAGACAGTGTTTTTTTCCAATATATTATTTTATATTTCTGTGAACACATTTACGGACGAGTGCTTCGAAAGGTGTAGACTATAATTTAAGAAATTTATTACTAATCGTGCCTACTCTGAAGAGGTCACTTTCTGATTATTTCGGGTGGTTTCCCTAAGGTTGAGGAGGACTTTCAGAGTAGTGTTGAAGAAATTAAGACATTCAATTTCAAGAAAATTATAGTTAAAAACTCAGTACCTATCGTTTTCCGAACGTGACCGTTATAATATAAATAAATAAAATATACAATGTGTACTTGACTTGGTAAAAATTATAAGTACCTACAATTTTGACCTTTTATTAATTTCTGTGATCGGAAAATATTGATTCGATGGTTTTTTTTATAGTTTTTTGTTCCAGGAAGGAGTCGCACAAAAATAGTTAGCAATGACTGCAAACCAATAATGATATGTATTATCAATGGCCTTATCCACTATCATACCGGAGCAAAAGAAACAACAGGTCCGTTTATAGATACCGTGGAGATATATAGGACTTAAAATCAACATAAAAAATGACATCTGGAGCAAAAAATAATTAGAAAGTTAATAGTTACTATAATATAAGGTATAATGTTTTTTGTTTTCGACAAACTTATAATCTAACTATGTTACTATATACTTATTTATAGTGGGTAACTATTAATGTATTACTAGTTAGTTCATTTTTTTTTGGAAATACTCTAACTTTATTTTATTTTTATAATTCAACGGGTCAAGCCCTTTTAAAATTTTGAATGTGGTATAAATGATCAATAATGTGTAGTCGTATAGATTAAGTACAATTAGATAATATAATAATTACTATGTAGAACACTAAGTAATATTGAAAAGTATATAAATATATAAGTAAACAAATAATAAATATATAAAAACATAGAGAAAACATTGACTGACGAAGACTAATATTAAAATTATAATGTTTCTTTTAAAAATATAATTGACTTAAATCTAAAAGCATCACGAGTAGTATTGAAAAAATCTAAGGCGGTGGAAACTAAATTAGCAAGTTTCAGACCTCCAACAAAGAATGAGTCTATACTTGATTTGGACTTGAAGAATGAAATGGCAAAAAGATCATGATTTCTCGAGTAGTAGGAGGGAATGCGGAAATTGACCAGAGATAAAAGCTCAGGGCTTACAATATTATAATTCAACAAGTCGTATACGAACATGATATCAAATAACCGACGTCTTAGCTAGAGGGAATCTATGTTTACTAAATTTTGTACTGGCATAATAGAGTCTTTAGAAACGGGTAAGTTTTTCATATGGGCAATTCTTTAAAAAAAATTTAATTGAATATTATCTAGATCAAGAATATGAGTGGTTAACTATTGACTCCAAATTAGTGATGCATATTCATGAACAGATCGTACAAGGGAGCAATAAATTGTTTTTAATTAGGGTTATTAAATTGCTGAGTGTGTCTATTTATGAAGCCTAACATTTTACAAGCTCTGCTGAACATATATTCAAGATTTTGTTTAAAGGATAAATCTGAGCTAAAATGAACACCAAGATTTTTCATTGAATAAGCTCTGTTTAAGACTATAGTCTATAATATTATCCAATGAGTAATTATTGTAAACAATAGGATTTTTACGATGAGTGAAAGAGACAGTTTTACATTTTTCTATGTCCAAAGGTAGAAAATTATTTTTCGTCCAATTTAAAAATGTATCCATGTTGTTTTGCAAATTGATTGAATCATTAATTGAATTGATTTGGGCATAAAACTTAGCGTCATCAGCAAAAAGAAGTACCCGGTAAGAAATGTATCACTGACTTGCCCAGACTTGACCTGCAGGAGTGGAGTTGCTTTTATTTCGATTAGACTTGTATGCGAGACCGAGCTGCGTCCAATGCACGGGAGCGCGTTCTAATTGAAATTCATCTCGGATATACAACCTTTATTTTCCAAAACCGCAAAATATACCAATAATATTAAATTGAGAAATATTGATTTTTCCGGGCTTAAGATGTTTTCTGAGGAAATTCTTATCCAGATGGATTGGTTATTTAAAAAAGAAATAGTTCGGGAAATCGAATATATACACTGATGCAGGTAGCAGGATATACATGATGAGGGGCACTCCAGCAGACGTAACTGCACATTTCCTATTATTTAGCTGCATGGGATTTTTATTTTTTTTGCAACATATTAATATATTGTGTAAAAAATAAATAAATATTACTATAGGATACAAAATAAAATATTCATTATTAGTTTAAGGTAGAGAAACGACCCGAATACTTATTCCGACTATTTCTGTACCTATGCAGCGTTTATTGTAAGCATTATTTTTAATCAGTTATACAAATTCAAATCTAAAATGTGAAATATAAATAATAGAAATAGTTGGATGAAAAATCAATCGAATTCTTATTTCTCGGGTAAAATTAATTATTTCATAAAATAATAATGTATTACAGCTGAGTCTTGGGGACCAGAATTTACGCTTAATCCTGATCGAAAAATACCTACAGGTAACCTATATAATAGAGTTCGATGAATAATACCTAATTGAGTAAAAAAAAAAAATTGTTCTCCTCGTTTTACAGACTTGCTATGAGGACTGTCGGTGCACAATATCATGTCAAAAAATTAAAGTAATCAAAGTTATTAGAGTATATCAAAACATGCTAAAAAAATATTATTAATAACTAATTTATTGTAAGTACACAATTTATTGACCACCTTATCTTATTCATTATTATTTAAGTTTTCGAACATCGTTGCCGAGTAAGTATACCGACGTTCGACCGACTAAGTATATCGTTAGTAATAAATGGCGTAAATAAGATAACAATACGGATGATCCAATATCAACTATAATAGCTGTTCCGTCGGTCTCAATTATAGGCGTATTAACGGAATTCAGTCATGAATATAATTCCAAATCTGGAATAATTGTATACAACGTCGGTTAAAATTGATTTTATATTTCTTTCCGAAATTACATTATAAACTATATGTATAACTATACTTGGTGGATTGTTGAAACAACGGCATGATGGGTGGATCGATGGAGTTTTTTTTATGCATTTATAATAATACAAATTTAAAATTATAAATTACAATAAATCAAATAAAAAAAAATTATATTAATAAAAAATTCAAAAAGTTTCGATCGGGATATATATTATTCGGGAGGATCCTCAGCATTAAGACTTCCAATATTGTTATCCCTCCCCGGGGGTTGGGGAGCATCGATGTAGCTTCAGATACGGACAGATTTTTAATTTGATCATGAGGCATATTATAGTAGGATATTCAGGAACAAAATTATTACAACTGCAACTTTCAACAGTTGTTTCAAATGTTGTTAAGAATATCATTATCGGTACCAATTTGAACAAATCGTTAATATACAAACTTCTTTAGTTCTTTATCTTAATTATTAGATATCTGAGATGTCTTTGTAGTACATTACTGAAATCTTTTATATTGTCGAAGAAACATAATAGGTATTTTCAATAGTTTTGCGCTTTTTGTTAGGATTTTATATGAGAAAAACATTATAATATATTACGTTCGTAAATAATTAAATTTGTAATAAATCAGGAATAAAAATACATTTATGTTTTTATTATTGTTTAACGTAATAATAAGACTTGTTTATCATTAATATTTACAGTAAAAAGTTAAGTTCATAATTATTCCATCAGCAATAGTATTGTTCTTTATACGATGATAAAAAAGTGACAGTTATGCGGGGAAAGGAATAAAGGGCTGGAGGAGAAACGAAGGGGTTTCTCCAAGAACAAAATTACTCCATTTTTCAAAACTTTTCAAGAAACAAAACCAGACATCTCCACTAACATTATATTTCCTATACGGGTCAGGTCGGATTTGTCTCATTCTTGCACAGATATACTCGAACAATTTTTCTTAATTGAAAACGGAGGGGTCCGTGCTGATTTCATTTTTCAAAACTTTTCTAGGAACAAAAAAAATTCTGGAGCTGTCTGGGTTTTCCACGAAAAAAAAACCAGACAGCTCCAAATATACGTTATATATTATGATATATCATAATATCTACTGGTTGTTGGATTCGTGTCATTATTGTACAGATATACTCGACAAATTTTGGTATAGTTTTAGTTTTGTTACTTAAAATTTGATCTTCAATCTAAAATATAAGGATTTAATCTGAAGTTGTACTATAAAATATGTTGGTACTACAGTGGCGTATAGACTCCGGGTCTGCCCCCCCCCCCCCACCTTTGGCTTGTGTATTATTATTTTTTCAATATTTTACCTCACATATATACGATATACCTAAACTTAATATACCTAACCAGAGAATGGTATATAAATATATATAGGAAAATTTAATGCGTGTACACAATTATTATCACTATGTGTATTATTATTATACAAAACGACGCGACGATACGCGTAGAGTATAATATTATAATGTATACAAATTGCAGAGAGACCATTATGGTTATTAATATATTATGTTGATTCGGATCGAGGACAACAACTTTTTAAATTATGATTGATGGGGTGCAATAACTACGCGCAGGGGGGGGGGGTGTGTATCGATATACGTCTATAATATAATGTAACACGCGTCTATTCCTATATAGGATATGCGTATTATTATATTATAAATGCGTCGTAGTTATTATCGAATTACACATAATTTTCAATTACGCAGAACAAAATGTCAAGTATATAACTTTTGGGTGCGAAAGTATAATAAGGGTCGAATGTTTAATATTATAATATATACATATTATGTACACGTTATGTTAGCGTGTGCGTGTACGCATAAACGTGTATACTATAATTTTAATTTCGAATAATATTGTAATAATATGGCGATCGCTCATGTCCCGAAAGTTCGTAATATTTTATTTTAACTAATTATTATTATTATTATTATTATTATGATCTGCAGGGAAAAGCACGTCATATCACACGCATGACCAGACTACATATTAACCGAAGTATTTTTCAAAGTGGGCGATAGCGGCCCCTTGTGGGCAAGGCTGTATCCAGAAATTTTTTCGGAGGGGGGTGGTTCAAAACATGTATATTGTAGTTTTATTGAATTTAGGTTTTGATATTTGGTTGAAAATAAGACATATTGAAGACATTTCTGGACCCCCCTTCCCTCCCCTCACATACGGCCTTGCCTGTGGGCGTTGGCAGCCTCTATTGGGTGGTATAAGACCCGAAGACATTTTAGGGACGTAGAAGAGGACTAGAGTGGCAACAGGTGGTTAAAAAATATGGTCTTCTTATACTTCAAATTAAAATGAAATACCTACTACATAATTCCACTTACGTCTGTTTTTAAGTAAATCCAAGCCTGATATTAACAATCTTGTTAAAGAGCATCAGGTTCATCATTCACTGTAGATAAGTTTAAATTTAATTTTAATAAAAATTAAATTAAATATGATTCAGATTAGTGATTAATGTTTGAACTTTAAAAAATATAATTTAAAATATAATCAAGTAAGTATGTGTTTTAATTATATTTATTGTTCTCATTGAACATGGAAGTTTGAACTCGGATATAAGATATAGGTAGGTATGGTATATTTAAATATAACAGTTACAATAGTTAGGTACTATTTTTAAGATGCACTACAGATGGTAAGCTTAAACGGTTTTGGGGGGCTTTAGAAAATTATAGATTCTGAAAGTGGGTGTTGGATTACGTAAGTTTGAGAACCTGTGTCTTAACCGAAGTCTCGCTCTACTTCGCCAAACCCTATATGACTGCAGCAGTGTTTCTCAAACTAGGGGTCACGATAATATTACTGGGAGGACGGGCTCGAATATTTGGGTATATTTATATTATTTTAACTATTTTCTAAATGTCTTATTACGCGCTTATGAAAAATACCGTAATTATTTTATACTATAAAAATTAAATGTTTTTACTATCATAAAGCTACACTACCACAAGAATCTATAGGCTATATTTTTGGTCTCGATAAGTGGCCCGTAATTTTTTTATTGAAAATTTGAGAAATTTTTTTAGAAATATCAATTAGTAGAAAAAATAATATATTTTTGTTTATTATAGGGTTGCTATTGGTTACGAAAACTAAAATAGTCATATTTGTATTAACCTATTACCTATGATTGAATATAATTTTAGGCCTACATTTTAAACTCGTTCAAAACCATCAAAAACCATATTAAATCTTCTATGTATATAAAATAAATGGAAGTCTGTCTGTCTGTCTGTGTATCTGTGTGTCCATATTACCATGGCAACCATTCATAATACATTATTTTGAGATTTCCGATGGAATTTTTTGTATATAAATGGTTGCCATGGTAATACGTAAAACATATTATTCGTATAGAGTTGGCATTTTTAATGGGAAACAAACGAAGTTTGCACGGGATCAGCTATTTTTATATACATATATAGATAGACTTCTGGGCAGAAGATACGCTCAAACAGGGATTTTGAGATTTCCGATGGACATTTTTGTTTATAAATGGTTGTCGTGGGTTATTATAGTAATACCTAATTATTGGTTGCCATTGGTTTAAGACATATTCATATAAAGTTGGCATTTTTAACGGGCTTTTTTTAACGTTATTAGATAAAACTTAGTAGAAATGGTATTCCAAACGCTATATTTTCAACCGTTGTCCCGGGAACCTACATCAAAAGCACCGTGGAAAGAAGAAATTAGCAATCGGTAGGTACATATGTACCAATTTTCAAATTTATTTCACTTAAACAAATATAATCATATAAGCATTTACCTGCAATTATCAATAATTAACTTCGAATAATAATTGTTCATTTTGTTGTCTCGTTTTAACTTGATATTATATACACCGTACACGATACATCTGCAGCTTCTATCCATCTAATCTGCAAAGGCGTTTAATAGCGTTGTTGCATTTTTTGATACACCTAAGTAAGCTCTACGACGAAATTCAATATAGTTTCCAATTTTGTGAATAATATTATAATATGAGTGTACATCGCAGTCGTCTACCTACATAAATGTTGCTAAAACGATCAAATATTTAATGAAAATACATTTTTATTGGACATCGTCATCAACAAGGGTTTTGATTTCAAAAATACACCCAAAGTGGTTTTTAGTATTTCGTCTACATAATAAGTTAAAGTAAATGCATATTAAATAGTTAAAATTAATACCTAAAGGTACTCGCAACTCGCAAGTGCGTATGCATTGGAAGTGCAGGCCCGGAAGTAGTACGTACCTACTTTTTCACATTCAGCACATATCATAGTTGACTTAACATTATATTCAATTTTAATTTAATTATTTATATATATATTTTTTATCATAAAATATACGGTTATTTAATTTCAACAAAAACGCTTACAAACGCATAATGCACATAATTATTTTTATTCGTAGTTTAATTTGTTTTTCACTTATAATTTAACGATGTGGGTACTTATTGCATTTGATCGAAAAAATTGAATATCCAGTATTGGAATACGTCATTTTATTAACGTAATGACTAATGATTAACAGGGCTCGGAACTTTATGCGCTAAAAAATAATGAAATATGTGCATACATATGCACTAAAATAAGCTTAAATATTCAATATTATGCATTACAATGTGTAGTTATTTTTAAAATAAACATGTATTTATATACTTTAATAAACCTAAAAAATGAATAATTATTTAAAAAAAATGTACAATTTTATTTTTTATTTGTAGATTTTGTTAGTAGTTTGTTTAAAAATTCTTCGATTATTCACAGTCCTAAGCAAAAAAAAAAAATAAATCTATCAATTATTACAGCAAATATCAAATGGTAATCGGAAAAAAAATCCCCGGAAATAAAATCCAAAATCCCCAAAGCAAATACTTATATATAATTGTCATCATAAAATACTCGTAACTCGCTTTAAAATTAAAATATAATATAAAGTCTATAGATATTGCCTGGATAATAATCTTAACTTTAAATTTTATAAGAAGTCAATTCACTCCAGTGGCGTATACAGAAATAATTTTTGGGCTGTATAATATGATTGACTATTAAATCATATTTTAATTTTACAGTGAAATATACGACTTTAATAACAATCAAAAATATGAATACAGTATTATTAAATATTGTTCAGACGGATCAGTAAAATTATCATAATATTCGCGTTTCGTCATCCGAAGAAATTTAATTGGAAGCATTTAACGCGGGTCATCGGTTAAAGTTGTACCTACCTTCGTAATATATTATGCATGTGTAGTTAAATCTAGCGCCGCGTATAAACAAAATATAATATTATTTATGTAAGGAATTGTATGCATATATTATGTTTTTATAAACGCGAAATGTATGTGAAAAACGACAATAACAAAATACAAACAATATGATTTACGAAACAATCGGATACTGTTGCCGCAACTATTGTGTCGTCGAGGAGAATATTATATTATACTACAATATTTTTATTGGCATCGTACGCGTTTAAACGACAATACTGAAATGAACAAAAAAATCAAAAGGCACTTTGTATGTGATTACGTCAACACAAAAATATATCATACAATATATAATAATATACAGAGTGATTCACCAAAAATGCTTACTCCAAAATGTTTCCATTTAATAATGAATTTTTTCAAATTCTGATTTTTTGATTTTTTATTTAAAGACCATAATATTTTTTTAACCAAAGCACCAATTGACAATAATACAAAATTGTTTCTACAACAAATTACCTATAGTTACGTCTGATAAACCTACAATTTTTTGTTTGCACATAGGGTACACTTTATCATCTTACAAAATAATTTTCTAATTTGTAAATTTACATTTTTTTCAGTGATAGTTATATAATCTTAGATCGTGTACTATAATGGATGGACCGGCCCATGCAGTATCGATAACTTTTAGCACATATTATAAGCGACGAGTCTCTCTGCAAAAGGAGATCGCTTGACGTGCGCATGTGCGGAGATCAATGTTGCATATTTATCCACGTGAATTGATAATATTATAATATATAAATATAAGCGAATTTCTAAATATGTGACAGTGGCTCATAGTCGCTATTATATAACACGACGGGCTTCAAATCGTGCAAGATTGGCATGGTTCCATGTAGTAATATATTATTTAATGATCTACGAATATACATATTATATATAATATTAGACTAAAAATTGAAGCCCGCGACTTTAGTGGTTATTGAATTTACATGGTATCGAGTAAAGCGTATAACTATGATTAATCGACGTCTCAATCAAACAGCAGGTGCGCAATAACACATATCGGGAGTTGCCAGACTTTTATTTTCGTCGAAGATCGTTGTACGATATTATATTATTTCCACCGTCACACTATAGACGAGCGACTTGAAGTATAATTTAAGAATAGGAGGTCGCTGCCATTATATATTATAGTCCGTTTGAGCAAAACTATGACGGACGGATGATCAAGTCTGTCGTAGCCTACACATTATATTATGATCGCGTGTTATACGTATTTAAGTATAAATGTAGATATACAAACAGATCCAATAAATCATACTAGGGGGATCGACTTCTAAATCGATTATTAGCTACCACTCCCCACCCCGACCGCGCGTGGGTCGTATGATTATCATTTGGCACCATATTATTATTATTGTACAACGAAGGGGCCTATAGATATCATTAAAACATATTAGGTATAATACACAAACACTCGACACACAATACGCTACTATTATTTTTCAAGTTTATTTGACACAACAGGTGTCGCAATAATAATATAATATAATATTATAATAGACTTTACACGACACGCGTCACCTAATGATGGAAGAAAACCGCTTAAATGTACCTATGACAAAATAATATATTTTAATGAAATATTAGACATTAGTTATAACGTATAAAGCGCACGCTGAAAAAGTGAAATATACGGCGCTTTCCATTACCGCACAAACATGACCGCCAATACCACACACAAATATAGTTTGATACCTCACAAATGTATTAAAACCAAAACAAATTGAAATATTACATAGAATTGAATTTAAATTTCATAAAAACTAAATGCACAATCCAAATTCAAAAAAATCAAAAATATGTGTGTTACATCAAATAATAGTTAAAAATAGCATCTAAATAGTAGATGTATTTATATACAAGCTGGTGTAACAAAAAGACCTGACGAAAAAAAAAATGATGCTACTTAAACGTATGACAAAAATTGTTAAAATTATATGACTAGTAAATAATTTAAGAAATATACTCATGTCAACAAATTCCCAAAAAAAATATTTTGAAAAAAGTTATTTCGTACCAAATTCATTTAATCAAAAAAATATTGATATTTTGAAAAATTCTAAATAATAAACTAATTGACTTAGATAAATGTTATTACCATCAAAATTTTTCTTATAATCAGATTCACAGATTGGCTATTTTGAATATATCCAAAAAAATTTTAATCAAATTTTAAATTTTTTGTTTTCTGTGTTGAAAATATAATCTTTTGTAAAAAAAAAAACATCACAGTGTATACATATTATGTATCATTACGAATATATCATCATCGATAATATTTTGATTTTCTAGTTTTGATTAACTCGTGATTGCAGCTCATTAATGAACATTAAACCGGTTATTTATAATTTTTTAAATTTTTAAGATAGACATTTCTTTTTAATTGGGGCTAATTTTTTAAAGCATATTAAAGATCCTTAAATTATGTATGGTAATACAATTATTTTTTCATTTGAAATCGTATTTTGAAATTTATCTAATATACATAGGCATGCACTATAGGTATAGTGTATACTGTATACCTATCTACAACATTAGATTTTCTGGTAGAAATGTTGCGATATAAATGCAATGAACTGGACACTTATACAAAAAGTTATTGAAACAAATTAAACAACGGATCACTCTGTATGGCTGTTCGTATAAAAATATATATTATCGATCGCAGAAAGGGTATGATTTATTTAAAGCGTACCTGTAGCTCCCGTAATGTGTAATATTATTTATAATTAAAATTCATTTTTCGCCGAACGAATACTGTCTTATCCTAACGGATATTATTGAAATATGTAAGCAGCTTTCTGGAGAAGGAGAAGAATACATTTTTTGAGCTTGACATCGCGTTCTCGAAAAAAAAAAATTCATTTTAAAACCACCTCTGCAGGTCGGTATACCGACAAATATACCACCGGTATACAGTACAAATATAATAAACGAAATTGTGCCACTCCAAGCATGAGCTTTTCCAATTGTGCATGCCACACACGAGAGGAACGTATATCATACGTATATATATAGCTACAACTGCAACCTGCAGCTACAGCAAGTTGTATATAGATGCATTTTATATAATAATCTATGGTTGTGATACTATACCTATATACGTCGAGAACATAATAATATATAGCTCTTATTGTATACCTACATTCAATGTTATATATATATATAATATTATTATATTAAACCAGCTTCGGTTCGACATGAAGTCCATCATCGTGTCGTATTACATTATATTATTATGTTATATACCTACCTGCAATATCGTATTTTCTTCGGATCAGACGACGTTTTGCGTATGACTGCGCGTGGACAAAACTCACATAATTTGACGTGTACCTACATATACCTACGCACTGGTGAATAGTATTATATTATATTTTATATTATGTGTCGTGGGTAGGTATTGAACTGCAGCCGGACAATCGCGAAAAACATATTTTTATGCGGACAAATAGATGAAGAAAAAAGTGTATACAATATAATATACCTACCTATACCTATACATGTATATTACATATATAGTATAATATTATGTTTACTTCTCGGAACCATTGACCCCCATGCGGAGAATAAAGTTCGACTACCTATAGAGAAAATTTGAAGGAAAGAAAAAAATACGTCAACGTCGGCGTACGACGTTATATATCTCGTATTATATTGTGTGATCGCGATATTGTATAATCATTTTTCACGTTGGGGCATTGACGCCATTGTGCGTCGTACTTACCTACGATATAATATTATATAATATACGTCAGTCCACCGATATTATTATATAGGCGGGTGGTGTGCGGTGTGCATGACTGCAGACGGCCATACAAATAATATGTAAATCGAAACTAAGCTAATATTATTCGAAATATTTCAGAACGCGTCTGGGAATGATGTCGAAGTTGGTAAATTTCGATTTTAAATTATTGTATAGATAATAATAATGATGAGAATGGACACCTCGCGGGAAAACAATCAGGTCAACTATTAATATACTACATACTAAAAAATATCTCGATTTCGAGCCGTTGTCGAAGTAGATGAACCTTCGGCCGATGTAGTTGTATAATATTACGTGTGTCTCCAAAAATAGGGTGTTGTTGGTTAAATTACTCAGTACCCTATAGTGGCCTATACGTCATATTTTCAAATTGTGTTTGCGGGACACGAAACTAGACTGTTGGATAATGAATTCTTATTGATTAACATTTCACTTGTATTTTGAACAACTTAACTTCTATTATGTACCCTATTTACCCCTAGGCCGTGGGTCCGGACACCAAAATACTTTGTCGCGCACTTCTATCACACACCGACTGACTGATTGTGTGTATATACTATGTATGTATTTAGCATTCAACAGGAGGTGGCCAGGTTCGCCGAGCAAATCCTGCGAATGCTAGTGTATATAGGCGGAATGTGCATGTGAGTATATAATATGTGAACTTATAACTAATTGACAAAGGTAACTCAAGTAGTAAATGGTAATTGAATATAAGTCGTCGCTTTTTGTTGTTTACTGACGAAAAATTGTATACCTACATAAAAATAATAATAATATAGCCTTACTGGTTCAACAAATAATAATAAGTAGGTGCATAAGGTGCGAAGACTGGCCGGCCGCTACAATATGTACCTAATACCTAAGTGTAATATAATGCACCACTAACAAATAATAATTATCACAATAATATTACGGCGATTGGCGGTCACAATACGATATAATATTCAATAATAATTCTACAAAAATGACCGTGACAGATAATAATATTATAAAACTCAGTGACGATAGGCGCACACGAATAGTATACAGAATATAATAATATAAAACACCGCGACGACAAGCGCTCGAATATATCAAATATTATAATAAAAAAAGAACTTGGTGATTAGCGTATATAAAATATTGGTATATTATTATAAAAAACTTCGGCGATTAGCGCTTGCAATAATTGATCGGACATTCAACCACACGGGTTTGCGATCGATGCACTACTAATAAATAATAAAATATAATAATAAACACACACAAAATTATAATAATATTCTGGTGCTATAAACTTACGTAGGTAATAATAATATTGTCATTCCGGGCGCAAACAGTATATTATGAGCATAGAGAAAGTGCTGATGAGGGTAATAGCATTTCGCAATAACCTTCGTCGTTACAATAATGCATACCTATATCGTTTTATATAATTTAACGAATACAATTATTAGTGTTACTCGAAGGTAGTGAGAAAATCGCCACTTGAATCGATTTCCAGGTGAAAAAAATGTACGACATCACTGAAAAAGCAATATAATATACATTTCTGGCCAGGGACGGATCTGTGTTGAGAAGATTTGAGAGGAGGCCATTCTTTCAAATTTCAGCCACAGAAATATTTGTCTTGTACATTATAAAACATTATATTCTATCTGTCTAACTATATAAACATGGAACTACTTATCTTCTCCTAAAGTCCTAACTATTATAAACGTGAAACTACTTATAACTTATATATAGGTACTTACTTCAAAACGGCTAATCTCAGAAACTACGCGACCGATTTCATTCATATTTTCTTTATAAGTTTTTTAATACTTTGTAGAAGGTTCTTATGGAAAGAAAAATTAAGACAATTTGCCAGAAATCGGAAATTTTTCAGAAGACTTAACGACTATTCAACATTCTCTAAGGTATTTTTAAGATATTATGGACGGCAGTGGTGAGGTGATAGTGTGATACACAAATATTTTACACTCTGTAGAAGCCGGGTAATCCAGCTAGTAATATATTATATAGGTGACAATAATCTATCACTTAAGCTTATTGTAAAATTATCATTTACAGATGGTGTACCTAACATACATATATACAATATATAACTAACTATATATATATATATATTAAGGTAGGTACTATATAACCATAATTTTAAATTAATCATATAATATGATATGATATTATAGGTACCTACACTTAATTGATTAAAACATTCCTGGATCCAAGTGCAATCAGTTCGTAAATATATATTTTTAATTTTTTAATTTAATTTAATTATCTGTAGGTACATGAAGTATATGGGTCCGTTATCCTAGCATTGTCGTTTACAAATTTGAATTACAAAATTATACAGTATTATGAGTAGGTACTCCAAATTTCGTACAATTTCGTACAAATTATTATATTTAAATACATAATAATAATTATTAATAATATGCGTAGAAGTGTCAAGTCCCACGAGTACTATTTTTTTGAATGACAACAGAATAATTTTATTATAATTTTTTCGTTATTTTTCATTCGAATATCCAACTATATATAAAAATTTAAACTTCAAATGTATTTAATATATTATATATAAAAAAAAAAAAATTGTGCATATTATATATTATGTTTTAGATTTTTGCGTTTCAATAAAAACTACTTATGTGGAACCTTATGTATTACATTTTCAAGCTTCAGCTATTAACATTTTTTAATCGGTTTTAAAAAGAGCATTATTGAACTGCACTCCTTATTTAAACCAAAATGAGCGAATTGCACTTAAAAAAAAAAAAGGTAATAATGCTCGAATTGCACTCAATCCGATCATTCCGCAGAACTCATAAATATTAATTTTAGTTGACAATTATATTGTATGTATTGATCGATTGAGTATTACAACGACGTTATTACACGACGAAATACTAATTCAGAAATAAACGTAAGTAAATAATTTATTGTATATTATTGCTTATAAACTGTAACTAAGTATTTACCTACATAATTTAAAAAAAATTGAATCAGTACCTACGAATAAGAGTCACGGTTGGAGAGTCATCGTTACTTTTTATCGTCACTTATCTAAGTTTTCAATATTATATTATTAAACATTATTTATGGATATCAGCACAATATTTGTTTTCTCTCTCAGACCCACGTGCAACATGGATAAAACGCTTTCACCTAAAATCGTTTTTTTTTTATAATTTTTGGGTAATCTTAGAGTAATATCATACTCTGTACCTGTTATAAAAATTATAGAAGATAATAGTTTTGAGGATTTTACAGAGTGGTTTTATATTTTATAACTATTTAAATTCGACTTTAAAAAAAAAAAAAAAATTTGAAAATCTAAATTCTGTTTAAATTGTTTTGAGACAATATTATATTTAGACAGTTCGATATAAATTTTTTTTTGTTTTGAAAGTCGAATACAAATTTAAATAATAATAAAATATAACACCGATATGTCAAATTCTCAAAAATATTATCTTCTATCATTTTAGATTCTGAGTGGAACGATGAATGTATTTGTGATTGGTGATTTTACTACAAGATTACAAAACATAAAATAAAAATGATTCTATATGTAAATACGTTTTGTCTTTGTTGCGCGTACCTAGGCCAGAAAAAGAAAACAAACGGTGCGCTGTAGATATCCTCAATATTTACTTATAGATAAACGATGTAATTGTATTAAATTAGATAATAATACCTATATAAACAAAGTGTAACAGAAATACCTGACTAAATGAAATAACTTTTTTTCTAATCGATATTTAAAATAACATTTTATATTTAATTTATATAGACGTTTACATTACAAGTGCAGTATAATAACATTTATTATTAATTTTTTTTGAAAGATTTTGAATTGGGCAATTTGTATAATATCTCATTTTTTACTATTTTTATTTAAGTATCAATATATTTTTGAGTAAATAAAGTTGAAATGTAATAACTTTTTCAAAATATACATTTTTCGGGAATTTGCTGACATATAATTATATTTTTTAAATTATTTACTATCCTTACAATTTTAACATAATTTTTCTCACACATTTAACTATAGTATCAATTTTTATTTTTATTTGTCAGGTATTTCTGTTACAACCTGTATATTATAGTACAGGTATTGTCAATAATAATCAAGTAATTCGAATGTATCATAATCTTATTTTATTTACAAATATGCGTATACTACCATTGTTTTGTTTTTTATAATGATAGGTAGTTAAATGTGTCTATAGTTGTGTGAATCAGTTGTAAATTGGACCCAAGGTCATACTACAGCACCCCTAGAGAGTTTGCTATAGAGTATGCGCATTGTAAAATGGGGGTTTAACGCGTTTGTGAGGGTGTTCAGAATTTTTTTTTTTGGTTGTTGAAAATTAAGTACATAATACTGTTGTACTTGTTAAATCTGCAGGATTTGAATAATTTATTGGTCTTTTAATTATTTAAATCACGGGATTGTTGAAATAATCGCTTTTTAATATTTATATACTTCCCTACCTATTCAATATAGTGTACGTATGGGCGGACTGTTAGGATGGCGGGTGATCCCCGCCTGTGCCTGGTGACAATTTGGGCTGCTTGGATGAATATGTGCCGATAACTTATAAATATTTTATGATCAGTCCAAGATTGGGCCGAATTTTCTGTTTCCCCGGGGCCAATTTTTATTCCCAGTCCACCCCTAAGTACCTGAGATCTCATTAAATTAATATAAATTATGTTATATCATAGTATATTTGTATTAATAAAATATATCATACCGGGTAATCCATTCGCATTAACAAATATTCGAAACCACCGTTGTTTTTATCAATAATATTATAAGCAGTTAAATAAATTCGCATTACCAGTTGTAAGTTCGGGAGCGGAGTTGCGATCGCATGCAATATAGCACCCCTGGAGGGTTTGCAACAGAACATGATGTGCATTGGAAAATAGGTTTTTCACGCGTGTTTGTGAGGGTGTACAACATTTTTTTTTGGTTGTTGAAAATTAAGTACATAATACTGTACTTACCATAGTTAAATCTGGATTTGAATAATTTATTCGACATCGGGAGTGCTGGCCGCTGGGGTAACGTTATACCACGGAACGGGCATAGGAAAATCGTTTTACATGATGTGTTTGTTATGGTTTACACAATTTTTTTGGTTGCACAAAATAAAGTACATGGTATAATATACCCAATAATTTTGGAATTAAATTTCGTTTATGGCTACAGTGCTACCAGGGGTCACAGAACTATTGAATATTTATTTTTAAAATGTAGAATCGTGTACCTACATTGTGTGTGTGTAGTATGAGCACTTAGGGCTTCCCCCCCTCCCAACTGGATCTGCTACTGTTCATGGCTTGACCCAGAATTCACAACGACTCTAAAGAGCCACAGCATTATTGAAAAATATCGAAAACGCGAAACAAAAGATTTCAATTTGAACACTTCGACACGTTTTGCACTTCGTAAAAACAATTTACAGGGCTGCGCAAACTTGAATTTCAGGTGATACCTACCCAATTTGTTGGTCCTTCTTCTTGGGTTTTCTCCTAACAACTCGATTAACGTTATTGAATTATTATATAAACGTTTAGGTATTAATTTAGCTTAATTAAAATTTTTTATATACATATAATACACATAAAATATAATCACAAAAATAATAACAATAGCAATTTATAATAAAAAATGTATAATGACGGACGTCTAGTTATTATAGGTAAGTATACCTACCTACTCAAATTTTAAATTCGTCTCTAATTTCTGTCTGTCAGCTACAACTTGGATAGGTACTAAAAATTATCCGATTTTCGGGATCAGCATTTTTTCTGATAGAAAATTGAATCTTTTTGGTATTTTTGGGAGGTCAAAATTGAAAATTCCAAGTAATTTTAGAAAGCGTCAAGAAAAACAAAACAAAGTTAAAAAAAGTGGTAATTTTTATGCAAAACTCCCGTTCGTTCGTTAGTTACTAGTACATAGTACTACGATTTCGGATATTAAGAAAACTACTTACTGTAGAAATATTTAATATAGACTCATACTATCCAAAAAATACAATCAAAATATTAATAAGGTTTACAATTTTTTTTAAAACTTTTATTTGGAATTATAGTTTATTACTTTGTTTTAAAATTTAAAATACGTTTGGAAGCCGGGCATTTAGCAAGCTTGCAGAGTAAGTTTTCTTCATTGGTGCAACAGAGGACTTGTGCAACCCCATTTTAAAATGTACACCCCTAAAAAATAAAACACTTTTTCTATTATATTTTGATTATTTTGAAGTAAAAATTATCAATAATTACAAAAATGTTGTACTATATATACATCTATTTATACCCATTCTGTGTATTGAGGAATATAATAAGTAAGTAAGTACTTCGAGATTATGTCCCCAGCTATAACATAATATTATGAAATATTCTTTATAGCTTGTTTAATGTTGTATTGAACAATTCATATATATGTATAGGTATGACTTATTTGCGTAACAATAATACTTACCATAATATTATATTTTATAGATTGGTGAAATAACTATGAACACAGAGTAACGCTATTTATCATTATCTTTGGCAGGATGAAAGACTGCCTATAAATATGAGTGCGCTTATATTGTTTACTTATTTACAATTTGTTATAACTTATAAAACAATTAAACAATTAAATATTTCGTTGTTCAAAAAATTTATATTTTTTATGAAAATTAAATATTTTAATGTTTACTGTTTATGTTATTACCAATATCTATTATATAATAATTAATAATAATAAAACCTATAGTAAGTACCTGTATTATTAAAAAAAAAAACAACAAAAAAATACTTAACAAGAAATTGACGATCTAGGTCTTCCGCTCTAATCTGTTCTACTTCTATAGTTCAAATCAGCCATAGTTAAAAAGTCCTTAACTGAATAAAATTAATTTTAATGGAATTATTGATTTGGGTAATTGAGAGAAGAGAGATGGACCACGTCGTCCTGAATCTGTATTAGCAGTATTTTAAATAATTATAATTTACTGGTGAGAAAAATCGTGTTAAAACAGTTGTGGTAATTTTATATCTTAATCTGTAGTGTTTCACTCGTATTAAAACATAGTAAATTCACATACATATCAAATTTTTGTTACGAATACATACAGTGTTAAGGATCTGTGGTCTGGGAATTCTCTACAATTTGTGCACCCCCAAAAATATTTTTCTAGTTGCACCCTTTCCGTGGACCTTTCCTGACTCGTTTAAATTTGTGAATATACTATTATTATTATTATTATGTAATCCTTTATAATTTAATATCGTATCTTACTATGAAAAAGAACTTTAACTCCCGATGTCCACGGTTCCTAAGGTTTTCTTATCTGGAATAAATAAAATAAATCATAATATATATAAAAAAAAAAATTTACATATTAATATTAATACAATATCGAACTCCTGTAGTAGTAGTATTATAGTCGTGTAATAATAATTTTTATCAAGCGATTGCGGTGGTCCGGCAAGACTGGCAGCACTGCGCCGCGCGACTCGCATCCCTTTTTCCGCGCGCTCTCCTCCGGCGGCGGCGTAGCGGACGACTACAGAACATAACTACTGCCCGACGACGACGACGACGGCAGTTCCTGTCCACCTGTCGGCCACGACAAACGCCGGTGCACCGATAACGTCGTCGCAGCACGAAACCCGCACGATCGCACGTGGTCCACTGCGCGCGCTCACACGCGATACTCGTCGCACGATAACAATTTATTATTATTAATATTATTGTTTTCTATTATTATTGTTATTATTATTATACTCTTCGCGGTGGTCCGGTTGGTCGTCCTTAATATAATATCATAATAATTAATTATAATTGAGACACACGCACGAGTGCCACTCACGAGAGGCGATTTTTTTCTCGCTCCCGCAAATCGACAGTCTAAATATAATATAAAATTGGACATTTTTGAACGATATAACAACGATAGCCTAATATTATTACAGTAAAAATATATAACGTACCACAGTACACCGCCGTCGTCCGTGTCGCGTGCCGCGGGGTACACCTAATTACACGCGAATTCTATAGCCGAGCCAAACTCGACATCATCATGCGGCGTCGTACCGCTGCAGCAGAAGCCGTCGTCGGTGTCGCGGCGGCCGTGCTCTTGGCGCTGATCGGCGCCGCGGACGCGGGCAGCTGCTTGGAAGCCAAGCTGTGCTGTCCCGGCCGCGACTCGGCGTGCGTCGTCCAGAAGACGCCCATCAACGCCATCATCGAGGACCCCACGGACAAGCCGTGCTACTGCGACCACGCGTGCCTCAAGCTCGGCGACTGTTGCACCGACTTCAAACCCGCTTGCGGAGGTCAGTGCCCCCTCCCTCATCTTGTACATACATTTCTTATTACAATCTACAATTTATTAGTTTATTGTTAGCTTATCGTCGCTCGTTTTTTTTTTTTATTTTTTTGCTTACCGTCGTGGGGTCAGACTCGAGGCCCCATTCAGGGGCCCCGGGGCTTAAAAATATAATACATTTTAATTTGGGTCCTGTGGATCTTTTTTGAGGAAAATTATGTATTGGTGTTTCAAAATAAAAATGTTGATTTAAAAAAATTACGAAATTCCAATCGCGTAATCAATTATTCGCGGTGGCGTTTAAGTTGCGATAGTTATTGTGTAGGATACGTACCTATACATACGTCTAATCACTTCCTCACGACTTTTCTGTAAACGTTAAATTTAAACTATGGATTGCATTTAAGTTCTTAACTGCTGTTCCAAATTAGTGCATCTATGATAATTGTTATGATTTTTTACCATTCGCGGGATTCCGCTATAATCAGCCAATAATAGGATTATAAGTTTGCAAGTCTTAGCCCCAAAATCTTCTGTGCCTTGGGTCCTTTAAACTTTAAATCCGGCCCTCCATTACCATACCATACGAAAGCTCCAAGGTACCTAAGCTACCTATATATACGCTTACGACCCTCTAATTTGATTACTAAATGTTTAAGGGAAAAAATGATTTTTTGTTTTTTCAGTAGTTTCACCTAGTTTATCGCACTTGATTTTTACTGTTTTTTTTTTTTTTTTTTTATCATAAATACCTAGTGGTTTTGTATATTTTTTAATTTTGTGGTCGGAAGCAGAAAATATTCCTAAAACGTTGTTTGATTTATAAACAATGATTATCAAATAAATATTTATGTTATTAATAAGCATTTAAATTTTAAAGTTTAGATAAACGATAGCTGCTTAGTTTACAAGTTACACGCAAATAATTATTGATAGGAGATCAAAACTTTTGTGCATTACTATTTTATTCCGTTCAGATATAAAATTAAAAATCTATAAACCATACCATTTTATGATAAATATAATTAGGCACCTAGTTATATTGTATTTAACTGTAAAATTATACTGTTATATAGGTATAATAATTGTTATGTTAAAAATATATTAAATTAAAGTATAAAAAATTTGTTTTGAGTACACAAAATTGTATTTGAAATTCAGTGCAGTCCTGTAAATGGATCATAGTTAAATTACATAGTTCACTTAAGTTAAATTACGCTTTACGCATATCAATGAATATTGTATTGTAGGTAGGTTTGGTTAGTTACTTATTGATGGATGATGAATGGTGAAGGATGTCGTCGAAGTCTTCATTATTTTATCGCGCACAAGCAGCTGTATAAATATTCTCTACATATACAGGTCAAGTCTAATATTATAATAGATAATAATATGACTGACAATTTTTTTCCCGACCCATCGCCCATCGGTGGTATACGAATAATAATAC
Organism: Metopolophium dirhodum; assembly: GCF_019925205.1. Lineage (NCBI taxonomy): Eukaryota > Metazoa > Arthropoda > Insecta > Hemiptera > Aphididae > Metopolophium > Metopolophium dirhodum. The sequence continues at coordinate 18,394,685 of NC_083564.1, forward strand.
CGTTTTAATTCTTAAAAACGATCTGTACGAATAAAATTTTTTTTCAATCAGCTTATTATTTTTTTTTATTAAAGAAGTTACAATAATAAGCCGTCAGAAAAATAAATAGTAAAAAAACTAATAATACCCACCTACTTATAGTATTATATATCTACATATTACTATAACTTACTATTTGAAATTTAAGTTTGTAGTGTACTATATTTTATTTATTTAAATACACTATTATTATATATTTTTTAATAGCTTAAACAGATATCGTTCGTACAGTTCTCTATAAATAAAAATATAAAGAATGATTGCAAAAACATTATACTTATCTACATAATATATAATAATAATAGTTAGCAATAATAATTATTGCAGCTATTAGTTATTACTAACTTTTATCAAACCTGTTTTTATGACCGACGACAACTTCTTGTCAACTCTAATGATTTTTATGCACTCGACAGAACCTAGAGAGATAATTAATTTCTGAAATATATTAATAATTACATTGAAAATATTTAATAATAATAATGAAGATATAGACTATCAATTTTCCTATAAATAATGATTTATGCAAAAATAATAGACTTAACGGTATAGTAATTACTCAACCCTTAATCCTTATAATCGAAAATCTAATAATTTATTATGTATAATAAACGTAAAATTATTGAAATTTAAGTGGCGAGCGTCGAGAAAAAAAAAATTTTAAATTTAAAACCGTAAAATAATAATACTATTATATTATGTTAAATATAGTATAGCTACATTAAACAATGGCCGTTCAGTATAGAACATTGGAACAACCGTTTAAATATGCATAAATAATTTTCAATTAAGCACATTTTCATTAAATTTTTTATATTTTTAAAACGTATCCAGTACACACGTCATTGTATGTACAGGGTGTAACAGAAAGACCTGATCAAATGAGATCACTTTCGTTCTAAATTCAGGGCTTGAAACCGTTATTAATTTAATTAATTAAATTAAATTAACAGAAAATTTTTTGGATACCGGTTACCAATTTATACCGGTTCTGTTGTTAGCGGTAACCAATCACCGGTAGTATATTCAAAATTACAGGTTACCGTTAACCGCTTCCAAAAAATGTCGGTTACCAGTAACCGATTGAATATCGGTTTTCTGAAAAAAAAATTGTACTACACATTTGTACCCGTATATACTTAATACAATATTCGTGTTATATGAATCATGCTGTTTTTAGATTTCCCAGTACAATATACGATGAGGGAGACCGGGATTGTCGACTATCGAGTACTGTCATTTTCAACCAACGATATTTTATGTTATAGGTAGGTAGGAAATAGAAATGTAGAATACCAATTATTTGAATTATTATTACCTACAAGAATTTAGACTAGGAAAAAAAACGAAGATATTATAATAGTGTGATTTAAGAATAATTTTAAGGAGTTATTATTTATTAAACCATTAGTAGCTACGAGCGTATAATCATTTATGTAGCTAAAATAAATTGAACATAATATTATTATAGTTCATACGTAACGGAAGTCAGTATTTATAAATACCGGTAATCGGTTCTTAACCGGTTAAAACATATTACGTTATTATAACGTTTTATGTTAGCTGAAAAATTGTCACGGTAACCGGTAACCGATAACCGGGAGTACAAATAGGTTTATAATAACGGTAACCGATTATAGGTTCCATAAAATTCCGGGGAACTACCGGTTTTCGGTAAAAACCGGTAACCGGTTTCAAGCCCAGGTTCTAATCAATTTTTAAACATAATTTTTTTTCAGCACATTAATTAGAAACATTAGGTACATAACTTTTTTCAAAATATTCTTTTTGGAAATTTCCTGACATCATAGTCTATATATTTCTTAAATTATTTACTATCCATATAATTATCATAAAGAATTGTCATAATACGTTTTTATCTATCGGGTCTCTCTGTTGCACTCTGTATAATATGATATTTGGATTCGCGTGTCGTTGCCCTGTTTTACAATGATGTCAGTCTGAATAGACCTGGTACTTGTATTATACCTACCAAAAATTCGTTTAGACGACGTTATAAATTATAATTTAATAATAATAATATATATGTAACACTAATATTCGGCGATATATCATTTTAGGCTCGTAAATTAGACGACGCGCATTTATACGGAAACCGGGAACTTTGCATGCGGCACGACTGTTTTACGATTTATGCTCGTGTACAATATACTATTATTGTAGTAAGTATAGGTACGAGTGTAACCACGTGCATCGTATAATAATAATAATAATAATAATAATAATAATAATAATAATAATAATAATAATAATAATAATAATAATACAATGCCTTATTGGTATTTTTTATTTTTGTTTTCGACACGCGCGATTCGTTATAATAATAATGACCGCGCGCGTGCGCACAATAAATACGCGATTAAACGAGATTGAACGACTTTTGTAATAACGGCTATGGCTATGGCTATCATATCCGCGGGCTTTTAAGTTTGAGATCACATTCGGAAAACAGTTGTGCGAATGGGATTGGGTTTATCCGACGTGCGTTAAAAAAGGCCGTTACTGCGCTGCAATGACTGCGCAATTATTCGTCAGTCGCTGTTTTTTTTTTTTTAAGGGGGAGGACTTTCTAGAAAACTGTGGGTTCACACCGCGGCTGCATACCAGGTGATCCGTTTAAGTCTCAGCACACTCGTCTGCATTGTTTCGAAAAGTTTTAACTTTTTTGAAAATATTATTCTTACGTATAATTCGAAGTTACTTCAAGACAACGTTTCTGAAAATAATATATATTTTTTACTATTTTTTTTATCATTATCGCGTTTTTTTTTTAAGTTTTTACTTTTTTTAATGACACCATATTATACATTATTAATATTTCATACTCCGGAGCCGAATATTATTCGGACCTGAACTCAACAATAAAAATCAAATTTCGGACAAGTACGCCCTACAGCCCATTAGTTATAACTTTATAAGTATTCAATTAGTTTAGACAGGTGGAGTAGTGGACAACATTTTGCGGGGTACCTACCCCTCTACGGTTCATTTAAACTTTAAATGCTCATCACTATTATGTGAACTACGTAATTTTCCGAAATCTGATTCATTGAAATAATCCGTACAAAAAACATATATGCATAAAATATAGTAAAAAATAAATCAGAAATTACATCGAATTATGTAAAAAAAAATATTTTTAAAACAGTAAAAAACTTCAAAATAATGAATGTAGACACTTAAATCGATCGCTCTGTATAGGGTTAAGCGCCGAGCTGGGAAATGCAAGAAAACGGATTTTTTTATGTAGGCACGACTTCAGCTGCAGCAGTACAATAGTATACACAATACAACATTACGACGTACAGTGTTCCATATATTTTATACACTTGTATTATATAGCTATATAGGTTGGGTAGGCACTGTCGTGGTGTGATGTCTGAAATGTTTTGACCGTTTTACCGGCCCGAAACTCGATTTTTAACGAAAGGAGAGAGAGAGAAAAAAAGCTCGCATTGTTGTAAAATCGATGTAGGCACTTACATTTATATATAGGATCTGACCAGAATCTAAAACGTCCGAGTTATTCGCAAAACTAAATAATAAGTGCATATTATTGTCGTGCCGAACTGCTATTTATTTTGTATTTCGCGAGGTGACGCGAATAGTGTTTCAAATAATTGATGACGAGGGTAAGGGGGGGGGGGGGGGTGGTAGGGAGGCTGAGTTCGGTTCAATATACTATCATGTCCATGTAACGCGAGAAATTTCTAAAAAAAAAACTCCTTTCATATATAATATATTTTAACATAAATATGTTTTTGGGTTGCGGGTACAGATATTTTTATTTAAGATAGTCCGATTAATCAAGTCATCGCCAATAGTCGCCAATATTATTGTAAACACGTATCTAGTTTTAGTAAGTAGAAAATTCAATGTATTCATCGCATAAATGCAGTAGAAATCGTTTATATGACACAGGTGGTAGCGATGACATACCGTGGGTTTAACGACCTAAAATTAAAGGTCTCGTCAAAACTCCTAAATTTTATATCATGCTAATCTTTATCGGTTGTTATGACGTTCTTATAATATAATAATGACCATACGGATGTAATGACATTTATTTTTGATGAATTCAGACAAATATTTTATCTATAATGACGACGGGTTATTGTTATTATCATCGACGGTTTATGACAACAATAATAAATTTCCAATATAACACAAAATATTACACAATCAGTGAGAAAATACATGGCCATTAATAATACAAGTTCAAAAACAAACTTTGAAAAAAATATAGGTACATGAATTTTATTTATAAAATAACATGTTACAAACTAAAATAACAACATTTTCTTAATAATATGTACTTAATAAATATTACTTATATAGTAAAAATAGGTACACTTTACTTAATAATAATATGTACGGGGGGACGAGGTGGCCGAGCGGTCTAACGCGTCGACTGCGGCGCTGGCAGTCGCGGGTTCGACTCCCGGCCACTGGGCGGCATTTTTCTTCGGGCAAGTCACGGTGTCCGGAGAACAAGTGCCGCCATCCCCCCACCCCGGGGCACGGCAGAAACCTACGGGTGCCCCATTAGAAATTCTGCCAAACACAACACACACGTGTACCAACCTACCCAATATAAAACCTACCAAACCTACCCAATATAAAACCTACAGTACCCTCCCCACACCCAATGGCCTATGTTGCCGCGGGTTACTCAATAAAAAAAAAAAAAAAAAAAAAAAAAATAATATGTACCTAATATACATAATTAGAGTAAACATTTTCTGATTAAAATATTATAATATAATGTACCCAAGTTGTTTTCTAATAACTTTTTATTTAAATTTTAATTGTTATGACAATCGATAATTTATTATTATGAACTATTAAAGTTTATATTTTTTTCTGCTCCATAATATTATTATAATTGGTTTGGAATATTTAAAATTGTATATACTTATCATATATTAATATATTTTTGAAACATTTATGAGTGGCTTCTTGAAGTGCTTTGTCCCTCCCCTGTTTGCGTCTATGAATAATCACTCGAATAGCTTGTGACATAGCCAAGGGAAGGAAAAATGATTTTGGAAACATTTTAAAACGTTCTAGGTGAACGTATACTACACATAAGACGTCACCACGTATTGAAATTACAATTTTTTTTAATGCCGTCGCAAACTTTTACATAAATTTCCCATGACGTCAGCATATTCCAATCAAATTACACTGCTCCCCCCCTCCCAAAAAAAAACAAAGAAAAAGAAAAATCTTACTTACTTATTAGTTATTATATACTATATTAGCTTATGTCACACTTGGTCCCATGTACATACCGCAGGTGTGCTGTTCGCGAATCGATCCTCGTGGTTTTACGTTAATTTAGCTTGCAATAATCGTATAATTACTTTTCGTCGGGCCGGAAATCGGGGCAAAAGTCTTTCGTGCAATAATATCGCGAACGCGTACCTGTACCCTATGTATATATTATAATATACGATTCCCCCGTCGCATTCAAAACGCGACAGTCGGACGACCCCATAGACCTCGCGTACCTATATATTAAATCATTATTATTATATATTCCGTACGATATGTTACAATAGTAGCTGGAACCCTATACTATACATATATATGTATGTATACGCCCCCAAACGATTTTCAACCGTATAAAACTTCTACACACGTGGCGCACATGTATAGATATTAGATAATATATATATATATATATATGTAGGTATATGTTAGTCGGTTGGTAGGTGTACCTACACTGACTGTGTCATCTAACGCGCGACCATAATATATAATAATAATATAATACTTTATGATTTACGCGTGCACAAAGTTTATTCACATCTCGGGCGCACGTCATCGTCGTCGTATTTTCGATCAACTATATTATATACAATAATATTATATACATCTCACTCCAGTGGAGCCGCGGTGGTATTTCAAATTTTGATACCGGTATCTACGATATTATACCGGTAATATATCTCGGTTATCATCGGTATTTCCGATCAATATAAAAGTGTTTCAAACCAGGAAAACTGTATACGTCTATTTTTTAAATAATGTTTGTTATTTATTATTATGGTTACGTAAATTATAAGTTAAGACGCCTTCACAGCTCACCGTGAAACGTGATTTCATGAAGAATATTCTAGAACTGTGATTGGTTGAACCATATGTGGTTATCTATAGCGGTTAACTAGTGGTTAACCATGATTATTGTTATTAATACCTATGTCTATACCGCTTATACCCTATAGTTGAGTTCAGTCTTACTCAGAGCGTGTGTTCGCCATAGGTTAATGATAGTGGTTCAAATTTAAAACACGTGAACAAATTATAAATTATCACGTTTCATGTTTCACGCTGCGCTGTGAAGGCGCCTTTATAAATTTAGGTATGCAGTATTTTTGGTAACAATGGTAATTACCGAATCACGGTTAAAAATACCAGAAATATCAGATACCGGTATTTTTTAAATACCAGCAATTACCGGTAAACCAAAAATACCGACAGCCCTATACATACGTCCGTATCATGATGCGTGTACGTATAGTTTAATATATCATTATGAACGGCTGTTTATTTCTAAATAATTTTGAACCCATTGACCATGATCCTAAATCTAAAATTGACCGAGTTACAGGCTTACAGCTTTTTGAAACAGGCAAATGATTAGATTTGTTCAAAAACACGGCACACTTGCATTGAGCGATTTTTTGTTTGAATTTGAAATTTTTTTTTATTATTATGAAATAAAATGTGACGGGATAATATAATAATATTATTATGATTTACGCGCACACCAAGTTTATTCACATCTCGGTCGCACGTCTCAGTTTCGATCAACGTATAATATAATAATATTATAAAATATAAATCGTATATAGTATAATATATTATTATGCATATCAGTATACATATTGTATTATCGTATAATATAATAATATGACTTTTTGGACGGTTATTTTTCCCGTCTCTCGTATACATATATGTATTATATAGGTACATACACGCACGCGTTACGCTGTTATACTTTTTTATTATTATTATTATTTATTTTTAGTTTTAAACGCGATCGACGAGCATTAGCATTTTGATAAATGGCTTGTACAATATAATGATATACGTACGGCAGCAGCTTTCGAAACGGTATTGTATATATTACATATAAAATATGTATAAACGCAGTGCTTGAATTTGGGAGGGGGTGGGGGACGGAGTACCCCTTCTATTTTAAAAAAAAAACCTCTTAGCGTGCCCCTTTTAATTATATCCTAATCAATAAAGAATTTTGTTTTTGCATCTTCCTTCTATATTTTCTATCACAGCGGCATAAACGTATACGTACAGTCAACTGTGTTGGATGTGTAGGACACACGATTTGTCTGCAAATCGAAAATAATGTCATAATATTATTACTATTATTGCGTCGAACCGTGTTGTAGAAGTCGGCAAGAGGAGCGACCCTATATAGATATAGAACAAGCGCACATCGATATAATATGACAGGGGAGGGATAGGGTCTCTCGTCGTTGCAAGAATCGAATGTATAACTACGCAATAATTATGAACAATATTATCCGACTTGTACATGATAAAATATACGTCGCACACTAACAATTTGCGAGCGTATGGTTTTTATACTTCTGCTGGAAAATATATATACTTAGGTATCTACCTACTTTAAGCTATAACTCATAGCTATAAACTCATTAAATGCACAATAATTGTTTTACGTGTATATTTACGAATATTATAATATTATAAACGAACAATGCGTGTTACTGTTTAGTGTTTTCCAATATTGATGTTTATTCTCAAAATATTGTACAACAGGTGTATTTGTATTTATTTTGTAAATAATTATTCAACTATTATGGATAATATTTTATAAGTACCTACACACTCTTCCCCTTTTCATTTAAATATATAGAAACGTGACAAATAAAAAACTGAAATGTTTGAATACGACAATTTAACAACTATACTACCATAATCATTTTACGTCAATAATGAAAAACTTAAAATATATAAGACACAATTATTTTCAACAAATATTAAATATTATACTTGTTCCATATTATATTTATACTATATTTTACTTGTTGATGATAGTATAGGTATTTATTATTGTTTTGAAAAATTATCTTAAGTACCTACAGAAAATATAAGGAAGTACAATTATTGAGCTTCATCAAGTCATATATATCCAAGTAAATACGACTCAAGTTTTAAAACCAATAATTCGTTCCCAGGGGAGGGGGCTAAAATATCATAAAGGTGATTTAGCTCTTATCCAAGTCACGGCCGTCGGTGTCATGCCCAGGGGGGGTAGTTTAGGTGTTATATGCCCCCCACCATTGTCCCGTGTTAACCCTTATTTGTGTGTCTTCAGTACTACTACCACAATTCATTCAAATGTTCCTATTATCACTTATAAGTTATAATATTGAAAATCTGGGCACCCCACCGGTCGCGGCGCACCTCATTGTTTAAAAACCCGTTCGAACAAATGGCGTAGTGCAGGACAACAATAATAGTTAGGCTTTCGCGATTAAAAAAATAATCGTCCAATGACGTGGGTTATTGCGGTATTCGATTTACTAGTAAGTGAGTCACAATTCACGGCGGACCGCATTCAAGACGGCGACGAACGGATAAAAAAGAAACCATCATCCATTTCGTCAGATCAGTGTACCTACCGCGGACGAACTATTGCCATTCGGTAGAAACATAATATATTTTCGAAGAAGATCTTTAATCGCACACGAAATGTTTTTATTCGTTTTCATTTTCAGCACAATATACGGTGTACGGTTTTGTTTTAGCCTTATATTATAATATTATACCATGCAGGATAATAATATTAAATATACCTACTATCGCAGGTCCCGATAAATATAAACGTTTTTATAATTGGAAAAGCGGTTTTTATCCAATTAATTTGATTTATTCGAGAAGAAAAATCTTTCGATCGTTGAATGTATATGGGATAAAAAATGTAGGTGGGTATAATAATATTTTCATCATATTTAAAATACCTATATAAATAATAAAAAAATAATAAATTGAAAGAATTCTAAGCCATGTATTGTAGACGTACGGGTGTAACAGAAATACTTGACAATTTAAACAACTATTGTTCTAATCAATACTTAACTTTTTTTTTTATAGAAAATTTTAATACAAGTACTACTTACAATTTTTCTAATACCAAAATAAAAAATGTTTGTATTTTTTTCAATAGGTATTTCCAACTTTTACATATAATTATTCTAGACAAATTGTGATGGTAAAAACGTTTATTGAAGTCAATTAGTAAATTTTTTTAAATTTTTAAAATATGAATATTTTTTTTGGAGTATATAAAACGTGCCTAATGTAATAATAACTTTTCGGAAATATTATTTTTGGGAATTTCTTGACAAAAGCATATTTCTTAATTCATATAATTGTTGTCATACCTACGTATAACTATGGTATACATTTTTTGTTTTCAGGTCTATCTGTTACACCCTGTTTATTATATAATATACATTATACTTTATTCTGATAAAGCTAGTGCCTTCGAACATTTCGTTTAAAATTATTTATCACATTACCGTGCGCTCGCGTATAATAATTTATTATATAATATTAAAACCGAATGCGCGACGAACAACGGAATAGGCGAATAATAAAAGAAGAGTTTCATCTGCGATCTAATATCGGCGTCAAATTTTCATTTTGCATGCACGCTAATGGGCTTATAATACATTTATATTCGCGCGTGCGCCGTGTGTGTTGTACCTACATATTATGTATATACGACAGAAAATATCGAAGGTAAACCGAAACGAATTAAATTACGAAATTGAACTTTTTTATATTATTATTCGATTTCATAATTTTTGTTAGTTTACTCATTTCAACCTACCCATATACCTATATGGAAAAAAATGTAAAATCGATCGATTCAATTGAATAGGCGTGTTTGTACCTGCTATACCGCCGCATGTATGAGATTCTGCAGCGTCCGCGTATTATATAGGGGTAGGTAGGTACACATAGGAACTCCAATGGAATTCAAACATCATCATCATTATTACTATTTTACACGGATGCGCGATGTTGAAAATAGGAATTAAAATCAATTATATCGTACCGATAAATTGTGATTGGATGGGTTTTTTAGCTGAACAAACATTCGGGTTTTTGGAAATTTCGTTTGCTCGCCGTCATCGTTGCAGCGTTCGGAATAGTAATATTTTAACCAAGCCTAATATATGATATTATTAAATGCAGTGCGTATTATTGCAGGTATAAATATGGTATAATAATATTATACATAGGTACCGCGGTAACTGCCAACGCGCGTCTCACATATACATTAATTTGCTAAGCAAACCGATGCGGCGGTGAAAATTATTTAAATATTTACTTTTCCTAAATGCGGCGGTGGTTGTGAAAATGTTATAACGACGAGCAAATAGCGTGCGGTATATATATCCGACAAGTTTTTGATTCCGCGAACCGTGTTACTCGGTAATCGGTAAAAAAAAGTCGTTCAAATGTTATAGCGGTACATGCGCGTATAGATATAATTCTACAGGCGCTCGATTTTTACGAATATAATCCATCTCAAAACTGCAAACTTCTGTAATAATATATTGTATATTTATATTTGAAAGGGGTTGAGGGGGGAGGTTGGAGACGAGTTTGTCGATGCGCAACCGCACGTCACGAAACACATATCGCAAACGAGTGTCGAATAATATTATAGGCGATTACATATTATACATAGGTATAAGCATGAGCAGTCACATTTTTTATCCTTCGCGATGCCGAGTTGATAATTATTTTCTAACATCATAAACGACGCAGGAAACATGTTTGAAACTCGTATTTATATAGGGATATAGGGTGATTTTTTAAGCATGCTCACTCCCATTTTTTTCTTTAATAGTAAGTATACACATTTATCCAAAATTTGATTTTCAGAATGTTGAGGTAGTGTCCCGTGGCGATACAAACGTCTATTTTTCAAATGAGACCATCCTTTTTTTTTACTGCAAATTATTAAGCGGATGAATATGTACCTAAATCAAAATTCTAATGAGTAGTTTCTGAGTTATTACATTTTTATACTAAGGATAATAATCCTTAAAAATGGTTTTACAAAAATATGAACTAAATTATTTTGCATGAATAGTATTTATTATGCCTGGAACATTTTTAAAAATTATTAAGAAATTACTTACATTTTCAAATCATCTAAGCCCCCATATTATGTACTTTAAATGTTATGTAGCTCAAAAAGTTCGAATTTTGTATTAAATACATAACAATTTCCAAGACAAAATATCTATACCTACTGAATAATTTAAAGTGGAAGGGTGGTGGGTGGAGGGGAGAGGTTCAAATTTGAAAAACCGAAGTTTGTATTGTCACTGCAGAATCATCCATAACTATATTGGTACAAGGAATCACATGTATTCAAAAATAATTTTATGTTATACAAGTATGTTTAAAAATTCAAAAAAATCAAAATTTTCAGAACATGTGCATTAAGCATAGGTATTGGATGAGCACGCTAGAAAAATCGCATTGTGTGTGGAGCTATAATGAAACAAGAATGTTGTATTTAGGTTCAGACAACGTAGCTGCAGGTAGTCCATTAAGCTGCTGCTACAGTTCGATCCTCGCTTGAGCTTATATGAAAATATATATTTCATGTGCGTCATATATTAATTATTATATAGCACAGAGAAGACGAAAAAAAGCTTTGCAGCTTTATAGTAATTAACTTTTTGACACGGGTCTGGTAAACTTTTGTATAATCGCGCTGTACAACACGCGCGCGCGTGCGCACACTCACACACACACACACACACACACACACACACACACACACACACACACACACACACACACACACACACACACACACACACACACACACACACACACACAATTTAGTATAATCTCGATTTTCAAACTATACCGTATATATAGATATAGTATAGTATTATAATATATAGTAGGTACCTATATAATATACGGTACACTCGAAGCTCACGTCGTATATAATACCAGTGGACGGATATTATAATTCAGCTACACGAGCGTAAAAAATTAAAACGTATATAACGCGTGCGCGATAATATAATTAATAGTATATAACCACGGTGGTATCCTTTCTCGTGCTGCGGTTGCGCGAGCCGCATATACTGCAGCTACTGAGGATCTAGGAATAATAATAAAATAAAAAATGGAAAGGGCCAGACACGAAATATGCATCTGCACGTCATATTGTTATGATAAATTAATCGAGTGCTATCGTGTAGTTTTAAAAAAAAATATGATAAACCGCATAAACATAGATACCTTCATAATTTTGTACAGATAGGTATAGGTAATATATTACTGCAGCAGTTATATTATATTGAGACTAAAGTATTACATATTTTTATTTTTTAACGATACGTTATATGTATTTTTGAAATAAAGTTGCATCGACCTTATTACACTAATAATACTAGCTGATCCCATGCACTTTGTTGCCCGTAAAAATGGCAACTCTTAAACAAATTATGATTGTTCAACTCCTTTTAGGTGTAACTCACTGCAGTAAGTGCATTTTAGCCATCCTGGTAGGCGGATAAAGTGTAACTCATCTAGACAATGTTCAAAAATGTATTTGATGTATGTTTGTACCTGATCATTCAGAATAACCAATGGAAACCATTTAAAAACAAAAATTTCCACCGTAAATCTCAAAATCCTTGTTTGAGCACCTCCCCGGATGGGTAGTAGGAGGGTGAAAAATACTTTACGGCCTATTCTGAGACTTACTGAGTATACACACAAAATGTCATAAGAATCGATCAGGCCATTACGGAGGAGTGCGACCACATACATTGTGACACGAGAATTTTATATATTATAGATTATATTATATTGTACGGAGTGGTCATATTATACTGCGAGGTTTTTTCGCTGTCTTTCTGCTGCGTAGCGCGCTTAAACAGTTATTATTGAAGACACCGACGAGAATTAAACACGAGTGCACATAATACTATTATATTATACCGAGTGATCCGTCGTAGAAGATACTAATTATTTCAAAAACTATTAAAGTTTTAAGAAATATTATTTTCATAATTACAAGTCGTTTAAAAACATAATTTTTCTAAAAAAATATATTTCTTATCGTTATGGTATTTTTATTTTTTTTTACTTTTTTGACGAAAACATGCATTTTTAATTCTTTATTCCAAAGCGGACAATATTTTTGGAGAAATTGAAAATTCGTCTTATACTTTACTATGAATTAAGTATAGGTACTATACACTTACAGTGTGATTTACCGACCATGTGCTCAGCAGTCAGCACCATTCCCTCTAATACCTCTAATGAATTTATTCAAATTCTGATTTTTTGAATTTTGAATACGTATTCGTACATAAGGACCATAATATTTTCAATTAGACTCTTTACTCACTTAAAATACTGTGACCTTTGGCGGTATCAACTTCTTTTTTTAAAATTAGAATCACCATATTTTCTTGTAATAATTATTGTTATTCAGATTATTAAATATTTTGGTAATTGAAATTTGAACAATTAGTTTTTGAATTGTACTAAGGATAATAGGTAGGTCAATATGATAATGCGTTTGGAAGACATGACGGTAGTGTCAGGTGCTAAAAACTAAAAAATATTTATTTTAGACATTTGAAAAAAAAAACAATCGTGGATCACGATAATGATAGATCACTTCCTTGACTGGTATAAAAATCAAAATAACTTTAAATATGATTCTTATTAGTATATAAGTACTTAAAATGTTCAAAAATTAAAAATTAAATTCATTCCTATAAAGCAAAAAAAAAATGAGGGTGAGCATGCTTAGGCCTTGTATATATTACCTATATATAGATGCATACTGTATGTGGTGAGTTGTAATCGTGGCGTTTGGATAGTTTTGTTTAGCTGAGTGGTGGTATGAAAACATTTTGGTTTTCAGCGTAAACGGCGCCGGGACTTGAAAAGGTTATGAAGAAAATAGGCTATTAAAATAAGTTTTAATGAGTAGTTATCCGCCAAAAAAAAAAAACTTTTCTCGCATAATTGCATTTAATTGCAATAAATTTTAATATTTTAGACTATGAACTTGCTACGGTATTTATGATATTATTATTATTATTATTATTATTTATATTATTATAAAATAGTATGATGAGAGAAATAATAAAGGAAAAGATTACCTATACAACTCTTTCGAACACGGAAAGGGCGACGGAGAGGCTCTTCGTGACCTTTATATTATAATATAATATACTATGATATGTAATATAATACAATATAGTATGTACCTACTACATTTAAACATGTCAATTAAATAGACGGACACGTACCTCATTCGTTTCACGTTTGATTGACATTTTATACGAATGTACAATGGATTTAGTTGGATAGGTGTATACTCTTAAATACATTTCCATGATAATACCCCTCTTGTATGTATTTTAGTTTCTAATTTGTTTGGGTTTTTTTTATCCTTCAAACTTCAACGTTCAATTCGAATATAATACGTCCTACGACGTGACCAATATTCGCGGTGAGAAATTATTTTTCGATATCCATTTAAAGAAAAATATAAGATAGAAAAATGTAAAGTTATGATAGTTTGTAAAAAATTAATTTTTGTGAATTTGTATAATTAAACGAATAATTAAAATAGTTTTATATAATATATTCATTATGTTTGTATCATAAAAATAAAATGTATTTATCCATTTATATTGGTTTTGTGGAAGTTTTTTCGATTCATTTTTATCTTGGAAAAACATCCAAGTATTATAATATTATCTTACGGCATTGCCAATCAAATATAATTGTTACATTTTTCAAATTATCTGTAATTTTATTTATAGTAAATAGAAATTTAATATTAAACCTGACCGTCGTATATGGTCCCTATAATAATAATATGCAGACACCTATTGTCCAGTAGAATTTTGGACAGATATTCTTGATATTTTAACTTTGAAAAATATTATGAGTCAGCATTAAACGATTTACAAAAAATTTACGATTTTAAAATGCTCAAACGTTGCTTCAGAATATCAAAAAAAACCTAACAATTTCGATGAGCCCCGGATGATATTCTTACCTTTACATATTTTGATAACAGAATTCGTTCTAATATTAAAACTAGCATAGGTAGTAAAACGGATTCTTCTCCACGTAAAATGTCCAATGATATGCGTTTACAGGATGCGTATAAAAGACGCGGAGACTACATTGTATAAAGTCTGTTATTAAAATATGTAAGAAATCTAAAACGTTTTAATTCTAAAAAACAATAATACTATATATTATGCACTCCAAAACTACTGAATCGGTTTTGATAAGATTATGCTCAATTTTCGCGATTTGGTCCAACTTAAAATATAGGTAGGATTATATTATTAATTGTTCTCCCGATAAGTGTCCCTCAACTTTTTTCATTGAACATTTAAGAAAGTATTTCAAAATTTACGATTGAAATTTTTGTTTATAAATGGTTGCATTGGTTACAGCGCTTACTGCAGTATTGTTATTGTTAATTGTTTTGAAATACTTAGGTAATGCAATAATAATTATTAATATAAAAGGTTTTTAAAGTTATTTTCTAAATGTATATAGAGTTGGCATTTTTATCTCGATTTCCTATTTAGTTACGCCGGATGAATTAACATAATAAATTTGGTACTCACACACCTATATACATCGTATTCTTGGTTATATTAAGCTTCGACACACAGACACACACACACAGACACACATTATATACGTGAAATGTGCACATAATATATTTAAATACAATAACGCGTATATAGGCGTCTCTCAGAGAGTTCGTCTTCGTCTGACGATGCGTATTATCGAGTAATGGGATTACGGTTAATCGTATTGTGTTCGTGTCATATACGACATCGTTTCGAAAGATTATTTCAGTAGCTTCGTCGCGGTATTTGTACACAAAAACCTTATACCCTTTTCACCACTCGTACCAGTTATATACATATAATATAGGCATTATATATATATACTTATTATAAGTTACCTATAACATAATATACGCTTGACGCGTATATAGGTAATATATAAGCGCATATATTTATATAATATTATATAGAGGGTAATTCACCAAGCCTACTGCTATTACTAATCCCATTTTTCATTTAATAATGAATTATCGTTCAAATTCTGATTTTTGGAATTTTTAAATTTACTCAAAGATATATTATTATATTAATGAGTACCTACAAATGAATTTAATTATTTTGTACTGAGTCTTAAGGGTTGTCCCGTGGTGACCAAAACTTCTGTTTTTCATATTATGGAAACTTTCTTTTTTTTATGTAATAATGATTTAGTTGATAACTATTTTAAAAATGTTGATGTTGGTGCGTAATTCAAAATGTCAACGAATAGTTTCTCAGTTATTACAATGTGTGTACTATATATGGATAGTCTTTAAAATGGTTTTACAATTATATTATTAAGTAAGTGCCTAATTTTGGGTATAGAATTTATTATTTTTGGACAATTTTTATAAATTATAATTGAAAAATTACTAAAATGTTCAAATCACCACCTATCTCTACAGGACACTCCTAAAGTAGTACAAAAAATCTCAAGAATTTGAAAATATTTTTTATGTGTAGGTATGTTTAAAAATGTCAAAAATCAGTTATGAGTACCTAACTGATTCATTGAAGAAAATCGGTGGAAGGGTAAGCATGGTTGGTGAATCATCCTGTAAATGGAACATGGACTCACGAATATAGGTACCTTCATGAACTCAAAATACAAACCAGCATGTACAAAATTCACAATATTAACTTGTACACTTGTATAATTGTTGATAGGTAAATAATATTCATCGAACAATGACGTACCTATAGTTATTCGTACCCACATTATGTTATTGTAGGTATAGTGCGTTATTATTATTGAATCAACAATCACCAACAACTATGACGATCTATACACGTCGATGTGTGTAAATAAAACAATAACTTTTGAGGTCTCTGATTATCTATGTGTACCTAGCCCTTATTATTGGTATTAGACAATATATTATATTCCACAGTCTCTGATTTTATCTTATCGTTTTGTTATTTCGTTTACATCTACATCCACGACGACGACTCGTTTCTTCGGTCACATTCTATTTTATTTCCTCTCTTAATTGTCCGACACACACACACACAATATTTTACAAATACATTGTTCTTCGTATACACTGCGCAGCGTATCTCTAGAATAAATACTATACAGTATAGACACATTCCTGCATTCGTTTATCTGTCCAATTGTTACGTTACGCCCTTGATTGGATATCTCTGCACCCTAAACAAACACGTTTTTGATTTACCGAACGTAGTCGGTCGGACCGCTTTTTTCCTATATACATATAGTATATACCTACTACTTTTATTTAATGTACGTTTTTTAAACTCATTCATTTTTTTCACTCAGCACTATATACTATCTTACTCCAATGTATATATATATTTCCATCAGTACGACTCACCCGCCTTCCTGCCAGAGTCTGCAGCAACGTCTGGAGCAGCGTTAACAATAATAATTTACGATTAAATGCTAAGACAATGGTTTTATACGCTCATACTATCGGAATTTTGCACTACCAATTTATTATGTTATTATGCGTAACATGAGTTATCGAACACTTATGTATCGGTTAAATAAATATTCATTGTGCCTATTTATATATACAAAGTGTACTGCAGAAAGACCTGACAAAATAAAAAGCTTTTGTTCTAATCAATATTTAAAAATTTCTTTAATTTCTTTTTTGTACCTATTATATAGTTTATAAACTCTCGCGCTACAATACACTGTACAATTTTTTTTTTATTTTTTTTTTTTGTAAATCTAATTTTTAGACAAATTTTGATGGTGATAACGTTTATTTAAGTCAATAGTAGTTTATTATTTTTATTTTTATTTACGACATTACCTATATAATATATCACTTATTTGGCAGGACTTCGTGATATTACAGAAGGAATGAAAGAGGACACACGCGTCTGTGTTACACAGTGTGTATAGTGTATACAGCAGGAAGATTTGACAGATGAAATAACTTTTATTCTAATCAATATTTAAACATTGTATAGACGGTTTGTTTTTATTATTTTTTTTCAAAATAATATTTTTGGGTACTTCCTGAAATAATATATTTCTTGAATTGTTTATTATTCATATAATTTTTAAAATTTTTGTCATACGTTTAACGAGTATCATTTATTTTTTATTTCTCAGGTCTTTCTGTTACACCCTGTATATGGATATACGCGTACTCTCAACTGGTGTATCTCGAACATTAGTGTGTCATGAATTACCGTGATATGTGTCACCAAAAATATTGTTTGTTTATAATGTACGTGTTCAAAGTATAAATATGTGACATTATATTTTTCTGGCGTTATGACATGGTTCTTAAACCACAGATAAGAAAAACAATCGTAAGGATATTAGTCTCAATTTAAGTGTACAGGTTTATATTTATAATAGCTGCTTTTTCAAAACTCCATTAATTATTTTAAATTTTTCGACATTTTTATGGGTCATCTAAATTAGGGTGTTGTACTGTCGTCGTAACAAAAAGGTTGAGAATCACCGGTATAATATTATATTGTTATTTAGTTGTTTTTCGTACATATTAATAGGCAGGCTACGGCTCATTAGAACTACACAAATCCTGAAATAAAAATAAAATTACTATTTATTTATAAACCAATAAGTCATCTAGTATCAAAATATTGATGCAGCAGACAGCAGTAGTTTTAGGTGCCTATATTTTAGAAGGTTGTTTTTAATTACTTATTAGAGCGACTGCAAAGTTCTTCGAATATTTTTTTTTTTTAATGATCTCTTATGAAGTATTTTCCCACTGAAGTGTATACACTAAAGCAGACTTGAAACTATCGAAATAATCCATTACATTAAAAACATATATTCCACATGTACCTAGTCGTTTTCAGATCGCATCGTTTCTCTTTTAAGTCTTAATGAATGGATACAAATGTATTCTCTAGAGTCTAGAACTCAGAAATACCCATTTAATCAGTCACACACATTATTATAGCGTATAAGTAGGTACTCAAAGGGAAAACCCATCTGATTAAAAGTTAACTAAAACAAAACGAACGCAAATATTATATTCTTAGTTTAAAACTCTAACATATGATTAACGATGTTTGAACGCCAGAATTTGTCAGTTAAAAAAAGGTGACTGCGTATTAACAAAACAGATTAATTACATTATAATATATTTAAAATCCCATAAATATAATATATTTTAATGAATAAAACGTGTGTATAATACATATATAGGTATTCATCATTATTAAGTACTAGCAGATCTGGCGGTTGCCCGTAAAAATTACAACTTTTTAACGAAATATTTTGATTGTTCAACTCTTTTTGGGTACAACACAGCCTCTCTGGTAGTCAATTTGGCTAAGTCTGAACGCGGACAATGCGCTACAGCATAATATCAAGTAGGCAATGTCCAAAAATTCGATTTGATGTATGCTTGCACCTGAACTGCCCGATTAACCAATGTCAACCAATAAAATAATAAATACTAATTTCTACAAATTATTTCTCCAATAACCAACAGCAACCATTTTTAAACAAAAATTTCCACCGTAAATCTTAAAATCCCTGTTTGAGCACCTCCCCGTGTTGTTCTTACCGAGTCCAATTGTGAATCTAAATCGTCCCGTAAAACCACTCAAACACACAAAAAATGTCATCGAAATCGGTCCAGCCGTTTAGGAATGCATAAAAGACACACAGACAGACAGACAGACATTTATTTGTATGTATATATTAGATTATTATTCAGAAAAAAAAACGGACCGTCCAAGTCGTATAATTTGAATCGTTCGGTTGGTATGCCTACATTATATTATATTTAAATTACTGAAATATGTACCTAAAACGAGAAAACAAACGACAAACTAAATCGTGAATCAAGATCAAGTTCGAAAGTAGAAATTCAGTAACTTATGACTGAAATCCATTTTATAGTAATAATAGTATTATAATATGGGTATTTATTATTTAGGCAAAATTGTGAATTGTGATATTCATAAAACCGTAGCCGTCAAATCGTTTGCTTCATGCAGAAAGAACGAGGCGCGTATCATGAATTATTTATAATCACCAATTACTTTATGTGAAATATTAACGCTACTGTTTTTTATGTAACTAAAAATGGTCTGTGTAACTTGCGGAGTATAATAACAGTAGTAATAGTAGTAATAATATAGTACCTAATAATAGTAATAATAGGAATAATAGTTATAACAGTAATAATTAGTAATTATATTAATACGGATTATTCGAAAAATATTAAATGAATATATTATACATTATTATTAACAGGTTTGTAACGTTATTTTTATTATTATTCGACCACGTAGAATGTGATATTTATTATAACTTCTAATACGGATATAAACTATTTAATCATACTCGTATACCGATGAACGGTATAATATTATATGGGACTATAATAGTCGATGAATTATTTGTTGAGTCGTAACGCAGAGCCGAAACAAATGTGACAAACACGTAATGTGTTTTTTATTTATAGACTAAATTAGTGACATAAATATGTGTCTAGACATAAAGACATTAAAAAGGGTACTTTGCAAAATGACGAATTGTTAGAAATTATAAAAATAAAAGTATTTCGTAATATTATGTTATATTGAGATGAGCAATTAATATTTAATGATATATGATAATATGAAAAGTTGCACCCGCTAACACAATTAACGAACACATTATGATGATTTAAAATACTTGAATATATAATATGATATTGTCTCGATAATCTTATCAAACAATATTTATTTTTTTTCATACGTTTTTAATTGAATTACAATTTTCATTGAACAATTTTGAATTTTTCTATACTGCATATAGGTAGGTAGGTGTTTAGATTTCTTTTAAAACATAATTTATTAATTTTGGTCGATTTAAAACATCTATACAAGACGACAACTCGTGTACGGTGAATCTGTATTTTAATATTCATGATCAGTAGTCTGCTCAATACATTTTGAAAACCATTATTCATTTGTTTTTTATTATACCAGCTAAAAATTTGAAATCTCATTCATTAAAAGAAGCTGAGCTCGCCTTGCCTGATATTATGGTTTATGAGCGACAATTTATCGACATGACGTGTTTGGAGAATTATTTCAGTTTTGTATATCCATGCAGATAGTATACCTCTACTTAGATTATTCGTAAATTGTATTATTTAATAAAATCTATTATTATGGTTTATTACTTATATATTTTTCCATACATCTTATGACCACAGTAATCTAGGTAAAACCCACTAGGATTTTTTAAACCAAAAAGTTCATTAAATATCGATCGAAATAATCTATGCGGGAAATATTGTAAGTACTGACCAAGTCATTTTTACCCAACGATAGATATTCAAGTTCACCTCCCATTTTATCGTATGAATTTATTCAGATTCTGATTTATGGAATTTTATATATGTATACTTAAAGACAGTATTTTCAAATTCTTGAGATTTTTTTAACTACTTAGGGAGTATTTAATGGCGATACAAACTTCTGTTTTCAAAATTAGAACCTCCACTTTTTTTTACTGAAAATTATTTTGTGGATGATTTTTTTTTTGAATGTTGATGTATAAAGTACCTAATTCAAAATCCAAACGAGTAGATTTTCAGTAATTAAAATGTATTAATGATGGATAATAATATGGTCCGTAAAAATGGTTTTAGAAAAATAGTATTTATTATATATACTTGGACCATTTTTATAATTTATAAATATTGATTGACTAAATTACTAGTCCCCTGCATATTTTCCAAGACCATATTATCATAGACATATTAATATATTGTATTATTATCTTAAGTAAGTAGTTGCATAAAGTTAAGGAACTCTTAACTCAACAACTATTTATTTGAATTTTGATTTTGATACCCACGTAAACATTTTCAAAAAAATATTCCTCTAAATAATTTATTTTACAAAAGGGCGGATATTTAGTAAAATAGAAGTTTATCATCATATAGGAGCATAAAACCATCTATATTATAAATAATACAAAAAATATCTAAAATTCGATAATATAGCTTTTAAATAACGATTCCGAAAATCATATTTTGAATAATAACATGAGGTACCTATTGAAGAAAAAAGAGAGTGAGCATGCTTGGTGAATCGCCTTGAACAACAATAAATTTACCATATTATAGTCTACACCGATACAGCTGACAAGTACTTTTAGAAACGGATTTATGAGATACAATTTTGCGGTAAAATCATATAACTACAAATTAGATATTTCTTATTTTGAATGAAATAATATATTAGCAAAATGTATTAAATCTATTATAATCACCGTGTAATGCCGCCCTCCATCTCAAATCCGAATTTTTGTTTTTTTTTTATTTAAAATATTTTATCATATAGTATATATAGACGCATACGCATATTATACTAATCAAAACAGTGCCTTATAATATTTAAGTAAATATTATTATTATTATAATAATTTTTGTTTTTATATATTATCCACCCTAAGCTCGGAGTAGCATTGGAATTTATTTTGTAGTTATCGCGCTATAGTCTGTAGTCTGTATTCTGTACAACTATAGCTCAATACATACCATGTAGAAATAAAACCAAAAAGATAATCGCTTGTTATTATTTCTTTCGTTCGATGATGCTGTATAATATTATTTTAATGCTATTATCATATTTTATGGGCGGTGTATTTGATAAATGATACGCTTGTGGTTTGAGGAACTGTTTATGTGTAGGTACAGGTCTAAAAAATTAGTTTGTTATTGTATTATGATTGAAATTTACATAATACCGCGGAATACCTTCAGCGTGTGGTGGAAAATAAGCAGGTATAAGAGAAGGTATATAATATATACTACATTTATAATAGGTATATATATATATGGATTTGACAAGACTGCGCACGTGTATATATATGTATACCTAGATAGTCGAAAGCTTCGGAGGCGTAGGGATTTCCGTTTAAGGAGGGGGGGGGGGCAGGAACGACGGCGGCGAGAGATAAAATAAATTGGAAATTTCCGGAGGGTGCGCCGCGAGAAACGTGTAAAAAACGTGCATTAAAAAATGTGACAGATTTCGCGTCCGTATCGGGAGAGTTTGACAATTTTTACCGCCGCTGGACGGACTCTGTAACTATATATATTACCTATGTAATACACCCAATATGTGTGTGTGTGTGTGTGTGTGTGTGTGTGTGTTTTTTTATATATATTATATACCTATCTGACTGCATACACGTATAAGTATGCACTACGTATATATATATAATGTGCGCAATATACCGTAGGGAAATACGTTGAGCATTACGAGTTCGTAAACGTAATAATAATAATAATAATACTGTAATATACAAAAGATGCGATTGTATTTCCTTAAAGCATGACACCCGGCCGACTTATATACAATCGTTTTATCGGTACATTTTGTTTTTTTGTTTTTGAGAAATGACTACAAATATTCAATTTAAAGTACCGACGTACATAGGTATATTATGTACTTAATGATCAGATCGATTTATTATCAGGATAATTATTTTTTAAATATTACAATTCATATTTTGAATTTCATACTCTAAAATGAATTTGTGAATAATTATGCGTAAATATTTTAAAAGTTATAATATATTATAATATTGATCAGTAGTTTAGACAAGATAAGTAGAGCTATACTACAGCCGAGTATAGCGCAAATTCGAGGGAAAGGTGCCTTTCGTTCGATATTTTCATAAAACTCTTGATACAGGGTCATACATTGATGGGGGTACTGTCGTCGGCCTAGGAGAGATGGACTCTTCAAAGTCTTTAGTTTTATTATATGTTGCTAGGATTTATAAAATTCTGAATTTTGATCATTAAAAATATACATATAATAATTACAAAAATATTGCTCTAAAAAAATCAAAAAAATCAATAAATTATTAACTTAGGAGACGTAATTGATGATGATCTATCCATAAAAATGCCTGGAAAATCAGAATAAAATTGTATTGTTTCAGTATAAGGTTGTTGATAAAAAATAAAAATCGGTACACGCGATAACTTAACCAAAAATATAAACGTAAATTGACTGAATAATAACAAAATGCGGTCTCACGACTTGCGATTGTCTGACGTTATATTATGTTATAAAAAAAACCCCATCCCTTATAATAACGCGGTTCTGTATGCACTACGAGAAACGCTGTATACTAGGCCGGTATAATACTATAATATAATATACATAAGCTGTATCAGCTCGCGTATAATAATATTATAATATACCGCACGTGCCAATCGCGCACTGCAGAAGGCGGTCGATAGGAGGTGGCGGGAGGGGGATACAAAACGTTTTCATCGGCGGCATCGGAATATAATATATAGATTATAATATTATAGGTTTATATAGGGTGTTTTTTTTATCGTGAACCACTCATTATTTCAAAAACTATTAACGTTTTTGAAAATATTTATTTTACATAATATTAAGTCTTTAAAAAAAAATATTTCTATTACATCTCCTAGATACTATTTTTATGAGAACATTTGAGAATTTTTAAATTTTTAATCGATATTCCGAAGCAAAATATTATTTGGAGTATTGGTCCATATTATGTTAAAATTAAATTTTGGGTAATATTAAGTAATATTTATAGTATTATATTATCAAACATTAAATAAAATTATAATATTTCAAATTAATTTAATGGTACCCATATGACATAATAATATGTACATACTGTTCTATATGTGGCTTCCGTTGGTCACCAAACTGCATATTATTATCTATAGTCGAAACTCAAATTTGTTGCATTCACATCCGCGCTGTTGTAGTAATTCTCTCAACTAATTGTTTAGCTCCTCTCTATGTATTGTTTGATGATAATTGTGGTGACACGACATATCTGTCGTGCGAATATCTGTAACATAATATCCCTAATATGAGTAAATAGTCACATGTCAGATCAGCTGACCTATAGAAAACACGTAGGTGCAGCAAAACGTCGGGATCAGGTCCACGACCTTAAAGTGGAGCCATAAATGCGCGAGGGCCTTGCCAGGACGATTCATTTGGAACCCCCCTGTATATATTATTATTTGAGTAGGTATTATATATAAGTATAATATTTTGCAGCAGGTGAGTGTCTGAGGTTTCAAGCGCCGCACCGTCTGCACGGTCGCGTGACGAGCGTAAACACGCCGACCGATCGGGTTGGCCGGCGGGCGGGCGAGGCGATAAATTGAACGCGCCCCGCCGACGACGACGAGAGAACGCGACGACGAATTAATAACGAGAGATCCGCAGCATCCGCCTCGGATGGCTATTAATAACGCGCCGCGGACGACTGTGCGACGGGCTTTAAAGCGCACAACCACCCTAACCCACCACCCATCGTCCACACACAACAATTATTATTTTTTTTTTTTTTTTTTTTTTTTTTTTTTTTTTTTATTGGGTAACCCGCGGCAACATCAATTATTATTATTATTACCAGTATAATATAGATACTACACAACGCGACTCTGTTTGAATATTGTTTGCGGCGTAAACTTTAAATTATTATATTATCGTAATTAATTTTTCAACCGTTATTATTGTAATTGAATAACAATTATTATTATTATTTTTATTATTATTGCAGTAATACCGTATCACGATAATATGCGAGAGAGACCGTTGTGAGTCCGTCACTCGTCCACGCCATTCGAACTTTGTAGCCGCATATCGTATTATTATGGCTGTTATAATATTATGTATATATACACACAGTCACCGCTGCGTGGTGGGTCGGTGTGTGGGTGGTAGGTGGGTGACGGGTGGGCGCCCGCGACACATGTTGCTCGGGGTAAATCGTATTAAAACCATTCGCCGACACCCTAAGCTGCGACCGCCGACGCTCACTCGTTATAATAATATTGTACAGTAAAATACTAGAACCGAACAATACACGATATCGGATATATGTACAATTCAAAACACAATATGCTATTGTGTATGTCTTAATCTACTATAACATGTTTGTATAATCATTTTGTTTAATTTAATTCTAGTCTAATTTATATTATTATTTTTTTATATATTTTTCCTTACGCATATATTTTTTCAACACATATTTATGTTTTTGGGCTGGATACAACTTTTTTTTCTAACCTATGTTGCGTAACGCTTTGTCTATCACCATAGAAACGCAAATATAAAAATAAATCTATAATAGAAATTCTACTAGATATTTTAACCCAAAAGCCTACATGTATATATATATATATATTATATACGATTTCTCAATTTTCCTTGCAGAGGAAAAATATCTAGTAACGTGCTTCTTTATTTTGGGTGGGGTTTACTGGTTACTAATTTTTTTTCTTTTCGTTATTTACGATACGCGATATGTAATGACTGAGGGACCCAATAACTAGTATAATACGTATCAAGGGTAAGAATGTAGGATACATACTAACCTACATATGTGGATATTAATCAATGAAGTAATGAACTATGATAATAATTCATTTAAGGAGTACCTACGTAATAATATTCGCATACTATATAAGCGTTGATATGAGCAGTCATACATTAATATTACATACTTACGGTGCTAACCCATATCTAATTTTGGAAAACTCGTAACGACGTTTTAGCTTCGTTTATTTGTTATTTTGGTAGGTACAAATTCCAGAGCGACTGTGACGTTTAATAATTGTTTTCTGTTGAAACGTGCAAATTTACCAGTTGGCGAGCACTCGAGAACTTTGCACGTGCAAACATGGCAAATCCTTGCCTGCCCTAAACCACAGTGACCATTTTTCTAATATACAGTTGTTCTGCTTTTGTGCTGTCAACACATACTTAATATTAAAAAAGTTAACATTCGGTTTTTTTAAGCAGTCACTGTCTATACGCAATCGACTATAAAACAACCGTGTTGTCGTACGACGTTTTTCGTGATTTTATAGTAATCTGGATTCGGCATTATGTAAGGTACCTATTTGATATTTCAATATTTGTTATCAGACACAGTTGTTTTACAAGGGGTATTTATAAACGCTGTAATTACACGCGTCTATCGAGTTGGACTATTTCTACTTAACGGTAACCTGTGGTATATCAAGACTCAAAGTATAATATAGGTCGATAACACGAATTGACCAATTGGGGAGTATCACGGTTTAACCCGGTTACGCGAACGCGGCTGCAGAAGCGGAAAAGCCTTTAATCATCCCGTGTTTGGTATCTGATTTATATTAATTGCTATAGTAAGTATTATTATGTATAACACATAATATTTTATTTTGATGATTTTATTTTGCGAGTTGTCTAGAACTAGATAGATTGGATAAAAATATAATAAAATACAGCACAATATATTTTATGTAAGTTAGTTAAATTAATTAATGTTTTAATAAATGTACAACAGCAGCGGATATACATATTATATGAGGTACTTGTGCATAATTCAAAACAATTAATATTATTATGTAAATTGAATAATATTATTAGTACTAAGGAAGGTCGGCTGCAGTGTCGGATCGATTGGTATTTGGTATAGTAGTATACCTATTGTTAATAGTAACAGCGAAAAACAATATTTCATCATTTTTATGCTAAATAAAAAATAGTTTCAGTGAAAAACTCTACAAGTGTGTTGTGTAAGTATCATACTTTTTTTGAGCGAAAACTTTCCACTAATACCTATAGTCCCCACGCCTTTCTCACGTTTCATTCGAATGTTTTTGGAAACAAATCAATCCCATGTTATTATTTAGATTGTTGTTGTTATAATTACAACACGCATTTTGCCGTGCACCTATATATTATCTTTATTCTTTATATATAAATGTGAAAATGAAAACCTTTGAGGCCTATGTTCTCGGAAACTACTGAACCGATCGTTATGATTTTTTTTTAAAATGCCAATGAAGAGCTGAAGAGCTCATTGTGGAGAAGGTTTATGGCATTTTATCGATTCTCTAACTTAATAAACAAAGGAGTTATCAATTATTATAAATAATTATTAAAATTTGCCTTGGACGCTCCATCACACGTAAACAGCTGCACCAATTTGACTAATTCTTTTTTTGTTGTGTTCGTAATAATATTGTCAGGAGGAGGTTCTTAACTCTTAAGTAAGATAATTTTAAGAAAATCCACCGGAAAAGTAGGAAATTTGGATGTAGGTGCCATCTGTCCAGTAAGAACAGAAACTAAATAATAATACATTTTTGTTTATTGTAAGGTTGCTATTGGTCATGATTGAATAATGAATATAATTCTAGACCTGTAGCTAGTAAAAACGATAAAAACGGTACACAAGCGTGTCTCTCGGGTAATTATATATTCAAGATGATCGATGAAAATTTTTAAGTTTTGAACATCATACACCGAATATTAAATAAACGAATTGAACAAAGTTTGAATCCTATAAAGTTGGCACATATTTTAACGAGCAACGCAGTGAACGGGATCAGCTATAATATATATACAATTAATGCATTTTTGAGTCCTTGAACTTATACACATAACACATAAGTTATAATATTGGCTATTTCCAACTATTTCACCTGAGGTAACTTTTGCCCGGCCAACCTAACCTAACCTAGCTAGTATAGTATATGCCTACCACCTACCTACATAGGTAGATACCGATTATGTTCTTTTAAAGTTTAGTAAGGTATCATAAATGTGATGAAATACCTTCGCGCAGACGCCTCCGATAAGAAAAAATAATAAAAACTGTATATTATAATATTATTAGTTTTTCGTAGACGTACATCGTCATAGGTATACAATATACATTATATTACAATATAAACATATCCTATCATCTCGCAGACGATATTATTATTAAAGTATAGGACGTAAACTCGTAGTATATTCTATTTTATTTTATACAGCCACAGTGTTTTTATAGAAATATATTGTCTGTAAATTATATATATTGTCTGTAAAACCTTTTACACTTATAATATCATGTTATGTAGAATGTAGATAACCCTTAAAGCTGTAGTATGTACTCTTGAAACGATTCGTTAATTAATCTTAAAACGTTATAGATACACGTCATCACACATATCATGTTCAGCACTTCAAAATCGAGTGTTTCCAAACTTCCTAGACGCACTGGATATATATATTTATATTATAATATAATATTATGTACGCAAACACTTAGATATAATATATACGGAAGAACATCGGCAAGCTCTTGTGCTCTAGAGCTCAAGTGTCCGGTTACTTGTCATAATAATTTTGTATAGTATAATAATATTATATTATATACTAACACAGCCCACTTGAATTAAATGAAAATTAATTAAAACGGTTATTTTCTCCATTATACTTATTCAAAAAAACAGTATTGAGTGTTAACAATATGGAACGTACCTACAGGAAGTTCAAAAATTTATATTTTTAATTCGAAATATTATTCATGCATAAACATTATTATTTTGTTTAAACTCGATTGCTTGTATTTTACATAATATATAGATTTTTGTCTTTCTTGGTAATATAGCGTTCTACCAACGCCAAAATACAATATAATACTTTTTCGTTTTTAACATAGATATGTTTTGGAGCTGGGAACAACTTTTTTCTTCTAACCGACTTTTGCTAGGCCGATTTTTGTAATGCTTTGTTTATTGCCACAGAAACGCAAATCAACAATAAAAACAAAAAATTTAATTAAATTCCAAACAAAATATAGCATACTACTAGATATTTTTTCATTGTACTATAAAACCCAAAAACAAAATCCTTCAATTAGAGAGGAAAATATCTAGCAGCATATACTAAATGTTTTTAGGTATTTAATACCTAGACTACTAATAATATATATTATACGAACGACGTTTTTTAATTTTTACATAGTCTGGGTATGATGATGATGATCGATATCGTCTATTTCACGTTTGTTCAAAGCGAATAAGACAAACATAAATTATAAATATTTGAATATTAAAAATTAACATAATAGAGATAAATCATATTATATTCATGTCGAAAATTAACACTAATAGGACATATTCTGACATATTTTACTATATTTTATAATTGATGTTAATATGATTTTAATTCATACAAGTGTACGTATACTGTTTAAAACTTATATAATATATAATCTAAATCGGCTGGTTGGCTAACACGTCATAGTAATATAATAGTGAATATTTTATAAAGTGAATATAATAATTTATTATTGTATTGTTTGATACATTTCTATAAGTTAAAGATAGTTTTTGAGTTTATTAACTTCGAATAAACCAACGCTAGTTAAAAATATACATAGTGACCAAATATCAAAACTATAAGTCTAAATTATTATATCCAACCCATTACATTATATTATTATGTACCTAACCATTTATATTTTATATAAGCAAAACTATATTATAATATTATGCAACCAATGGCCACCAGATATATACCTATATATAAAAATCGCATTGAAAAAAGGTCTTGCAGTTTTTCCTAAATTTCCCAATTTTTCGGGCAACTTTTCCCATTTCTTTTTCCGTAAAAACCTCATTCGAATTATTATGAACATTTTTTTTTAAATTAGCCAACCCGGTCTAGCCTTTCTCGATTGATGATCTTATCAACGAACAGCTTTTAATTTTTATTATATAATAGATAAGTACCTAGTTAATATAAATCATACAAAAAAATTCTTACTTTATTTTAAAATCAATATAAGGAATTGAAATTAGGTATAAAACATGATTCACCAGTAGCACATCTTTCTTTAAAAACTGGTTTTCATAATTTTATACATACCGATAAATATGCTTAGAAGTCTCCGTTACAATTTAATTTAATTAATAAACATAAAAATACAAAAAAAATCATGTTAAAAATACCTCCTACTATCTTACTTGTTTAAGAAAAATGTGGCCATGTAAGCAGAATGTTATCATTTAATATTTATACTACGAAATCTAGTGTAATAGTAACACGTCCAACTGTTACCTATAATAATAGATAAGCCATCGTAAAAAAAGTATATTCTTTTTAAACTTTTTAATGCCGAACATTCCCTGTTCTTGATTTTATAACAAAAAATCAGTTTATACACGCACTTCAATGAAATTGGCTCTTAAACGTTTAGAAAACTTTGTGTTAAAGATGTGTAGTCAACTAAGCTTTTCGTGGAGCTGGCCCAATCGTATTTTTGTTGTACTTTACTATTTATACTTGTGTATATCTTTTAGTGCACTGCCGGTAAAATGGTAAATGTTCTTATTCGTAGTTTTTTAGAGAGCATGAACCTAAAAATTGTCAACAAGTACTCAAGCAGCGATAGTCACATAATATGTACTTACCGATCGCTATAACTCCACACACACACACACACACACACATATGTATTATATATATATACAGAGTGATTCCCGAAGCATGCTTAACCCAATTTCTTCATTTAATAATGGATTTATTCAAACTCTGATATTTTGAATTTTAAAATATATATCTACTTAAAGAACATATTTTCAAATTCTTGAGATATTTTGCACTGCTTAAGGAGTATACAAACTTCTGTTCTTCAAATGAGAAATCCACATTTTTATTGTATATTATTTAGTGGATAATTTAATAATAAATAGTTTTCCAGTTATTAAAATATTTGTACTAAGAATAAAAGTTCTTAAAAACGATATTACAAAAATATAAAATAGATGTACCTAATATATCAAATATAATATTTTTTATACTTGAACCAATTTTATAAATTATAAATAATGTTAAATATTGATGAGTTAATAAAATTTTAAAATTATCATAGCTCAACATAGTGCCAATGACTTCCAAACCCATACGCATGGACCTTAGTACATAACTTGAAAACCACTCGTTTGAATTTTAATTTTGATGTTGCAGACATTTTCAAAAGAATTAGAAGAACTATCCACTAAGTAATTTACTGTATAAAAGGAGGTTTTTGTTTGAAAAACAGAAGTTTGTATCTTCACAGAACATTCTTTAAGTAGTATCCCCAATAAGTATCAAGAATCTGAAATACGGTCTTTAAGTATAATATTTAAAATTTCCAAAAATCAGATTTTGAATAACAGCATTATTGAATAAGAAAAAAGGGTGTGATAATGTTTGGCGAGTCATAATGTAAATAACTGCTTCTCATTTTAACTGTTCACTGTAGATTGCAATTTTTGCCGGTTTCCACCTTGTTTTTTGAAAACCAGCTCCTCTGCCCCGACAACCACCTATGTGGTTTGTGACACCATGTCATGATATTATATAATATTACTTAGGTGTAGGTACGTGTGTGTATATTATTATGCAGAGTGTGTATAGTATAATTATGTTATGTTTTATTTGTGTTGAAAACTTATCGACTATGCAGTCACGGTGAAAAGTTTTCGTATTATTTTCGTAGGTTGATATAAATCGTCTTTGGGTGTGGGCGTTACGACTCTTACCGGATGACTATACAAACACACCAGATTCGGATGTATATAAAATTGTATTATAAATCAGGAAATAGGGATGGCTATAACTCGTGTAGTTATTCAAAACTTGAATACTCTATACCTACCTATTCATTGTTTCGATTTCAAGTTCGATGTTTCGGTATTTTAGAAAACGGTCCATTAGAAAGTAACTCATTCCCACGGTAATTGCGTAAGACAAGTGAATTAAAAATTAATTAAAATAAAACAAAATATACAAATTCAATATTTTGTTAAAAAAAAAAAAAATACGTTTTTGCTCGTATAATTTTTCTGTATTGAGTATTACTATATTATGCATATTCAATAAATCTTTAGCGTGTAATGACGTTGTTACAATGGACTTTTTATTATTTTTTCGCTACTCGTATTACACTTATCTGTGTGACTCACGTGGCAATATGCCTATATAATATGTAACGATATTATACATATACTTAGGCACCTATACAATACGTATATTATAATATAATATTTCTCCCGTAATAATTCTCCCGTATTTATAACAGACACGTGAAAATTGTGTGAAAACGTTAATTTCCTAAACGTCAAGACTAAATGCATTATAATATTGTATTATTACCTGCACGAGGAATAAAGGTTACCTACCTATAAATTATTATATGACACAGATGTAATTAGCGAATGCAAAAATTCGATATCTTTCGTAACGCGACGAGTTTACGAGGACGAATAAATATATTATGCAAATTGCAATTATGACATTTAGCCCATATAATATATACCTTAATACCTACATACCTACATATATACAAACATAATAAATTACATACACACAGACATATAGGTACAATACAAACAAATTACTCTTTGGTAAATATTATTGTATTGTCTTGGAAACCGTATTGTCCACAGGTAGACTAAAATATTATATTATTATAATATCGTGCGTATAATGGGCTAGCTTACACTTCGGGACCTCCTCACTCCTCATTGTTTCGGCGGCTGCACACTTAGATACTTGTTGGAATATATTTAATCAAATATAATATACGTTATCCCAGGATTTTATCGTACCCTGGATATATATGTATATAATATATAATATGTAACTGGGTATTATTATAACCACTACATAATATGGTATAGCATTTATATTTAAAAAAATAATAATAATAATTATGTAATAATATAGGTAACAAGATATATAATGCACTTACAATAGAGCTTGCTTCAGTAAAACACATCAGATTTCAAACAGAAAGTATTCTCTCTCCACCACTTGGCATCATCTATAAAATAAAATGTTCTTAGATAATGTTTTGTGGATTTTTTTTTTTTAACAGATTTGTATATATTATCTACTATAAAGATATAAATAAATATAAATAATAATAATAATATAAATCCAACCTCTCGCAGTATAATTAATATTAGGTACTATAATATAATATTATGTAATTGTGACGTATAATACTTCAGGACGAATATATTATACAGTTGGGTGGTATATTTTTTAATTTATAATTGGTTCAATTATAAAATAAACTCACGGGTATATGGAACCTGTACCCCCCGTGGCTACGCCGCTGGTGTGCGTACAAATAAAACATATATATCGTAATGTCGGAGATTCGTATTCTATGCGTTCGTTATTATCTACCGCATGACATCTATAATTCGTGTAACAAAGCGCACCAACAAACGCAATAATATTATAACCTCTTCGTATTTTATTGTGTTTCTATAGGTATATGACATTGAAACGCATACAGTCGTGCAATTTTATTATGTACCTATACAACCCTATACGGAATACGAAAATATTTAACAAAAAACTAGTGGCGCCAATTTCTAATTTCCAGCTACTACGGAGCACATCAAAATTATGGGTATATGTTACCCTGCACCCTAATTTCGAGGACCACCAAACATCTTTTAATTCCTGACTGTGGGGGGTGATTATAACAATGAAAAAAGGAAGGTATATATAAGCAATGATTTATAATATATATATATAAGTAAATAACATGATATTATGTACAATTATATAAGACCTGCAGGTTTACCCAACTCCAAGATTTGTTTGATGTAATTTTAAAAATCAAAGATAATTATCAGGTAAAAAAACATCAGTATATTGTTTCATTACATATAGCTGCGCTCCCGTGTTAAAATTGCAGCCAGTGCAGTGTTGTGAATAAAAAATGTATCTATTTATCTTATCTAGAAAAAAAATAATATAATACATCTAATAAAACAAAATGGTTATCTAAAATAAATCATATAGATATTTTTTGTGACGTGATTTTCAATTTAATTTTTATATGCAAAAATATTTTCGCAGGAATTTATTTATTTGAGATAATTAACGGACATAATCCCTTTACCGAAACATTACAGAATAATTACGTATAAGGCAATTACAAATACAAATAAAACTAACAGGAGGACAAAAAAAAGGTTAGATATAATATCATTGTATAAGAAAAACGATTCTGAGCGAAAACGGTCAGTCAGCCTATGATATTACCAAGTATATTTGATGATATTACTATCATAAAGTAATTTATATATTTTACTATTTACGTGGAACCTTGTTTTAAATTTTCAATCCTTAGCTATAAAAGTTGAACATTTTGTAAATTTTTAACTACAAAATAATAAATTATGAAATTTTAAATTTGATAAATTTTGTCGAAATTCGAACTTTAAATGCTTATAAAAAAAAATTGTGCCTATGTATTTTTAATATTTTTCAACTGCTGTTGTAACATTATATCAGGAGCCTTGCATTACATTTCCACGCTTTTTTACCCAACAAATAAACTTTTATTGATATTTATAGAAAAAAAACTAAAAAAAATTGAAAACTGACAATGTCCGTAAACAGCTCAATAAGAGTCAAAATTATATGGTGTATAGAAAATAAAAATATAAATATTCAGTAAAATTTTCATGTATCTACAATTATTCGTTTTTGAATAACAACAAAATAGCAAAATCGTTACGTGAGAAATCGAGTGAATATCAAATGTTGTAAAAATATGAATTTTAAACGCTGATAAAAATTTAATTTGACTTTCTTGTAGACAATTTTTTTTTTTTTGATTAAGGTAGACAAACCTATGGATAATCTTGTATTACATTTTCAAATCTTAGATTTAAAAAGAAAATTTTTTATGAATTCTCATTTTAATATAATTTGCTAATTTTCGTGATTTTTCCGTATTTTGTCAAGATTTGAGCTTTAAATGTTTTTAAATAAAAACTGTAACTAAGGATTTTTAATATTTTTCAAATATCATTGTAACAATACAGTAGGAGCCTTGTACTAAATTTTCAAGCTTTTTTACCCAACAAATAAAGTTTTATTGACATCCATAGAAAAAAATACTAATAAAATTGGAAACTGAAAATGTTCCTAAACAGTTCAAAACAAATCAAAATATTTTTTAAATTTTATCGTGTATAGAAAATGCAAATATAAACAACCGGTGAAAATGTCATGTATATACGTTTATTTGTTTTAGAGTTACACCAAAAACCATAATCGATGTTCTCAAAAACAGATTTTGCGTAAAAATTCCCGTTTTTCCTTCATTTTTATTTTATTTTTCATGGTGCTTTTATAAACTAATGGGAAATTTTTACTTTTTACCCCCCATAGTACCAACCAAATTCACTTTCCTACCAGAAAAGTTACTGTTGAAGAAAATCGAAGGATTTTTGCTGTCCTAAAAGGTGATGACAGACAAAAAAATAAAAAATAAAAAACACACATCATTGTAAAATCAATACATTCATCGTTCCACTCAGAATCTAAAATTTGATTTTATAAAAATTAATATTTAATATTTATATTTTCAAGTTGTTTTATTTCTTTTGTGTATATTTATTACGTGTGTTTACTGTCATTATTTCGTAGTGCATTGTTCATTCTCTGTAAACATCGATCGGTCATAGTATTTAAAACACATGTATTTACGAGCGTAAATATTTAAACTTATATAGTTATATATATATATATTTATATTATTTATTATATTTATAATTTATAGCAAAAATACCATTTTAAAATTATTAATGCAAGTGCATGTTTTAAATAATTTGTTTTATTAAATAAATAAAGATTTTAAGTGCAATTATCTATAACATCTTATCTATATAATTTTTACTGAAACGTATCATAATTTTGGATTCGTATTACATAAATTATAAATTATAATATATTGTTTAAATTGTACATACAATAATTGCATAATTACTTATATATATATATATTGAAAAGTTTGAAATCGTAAATGATCACTTTGTATGTATTTATATATATATACTTCTGCTACCTACACTCGAACGTTTCGTCTTTAAAAATCGTTCAAAATTAGATTAGAGGGTTCAGACGCCGCAACGTTTGTGTACGCCAATAGTAATGCCATTTTGAGGCGCAGTAATGGCGTTTTGAGGGGTGGCAAAAGCTTTTGGCTCGGTGGCCGGACGACGGAGGTATTATATATATATATATATTTATAAACGTACACCCTCATCCCAACCGACTCCACCACCGCCCCTGTCACTGTGGGACATTAGTTTTCGTTGAACGGCGCTTTGGATCGGCGCCGCGGCCTATTCATTAGTACAGAACAACGCAGTCGAGCGGGACGGGGTGGGTATTGTGTACTTATTTACTGTATATATATAGTTATATATATGGTATAACCGCCTTCGACGCGTAAACTTTAAATTACGGTTGATTTCTCCCTTAATGTCGTATAAGATTTACAATTTTTGTGCGAGTTTCCTTGGTCGTTACACCATTGCGCAGCGTCGTCTGTCCGTCAGCACTGTAACTGTACCTATACCTACGTTGTATGTACCTATTTACATAATATGGTAAGACAATTAAATACATTTCCGAACCTCAGATCCCACCTTTTCTATATTATTATATTCCACCTCCCGCGCGTCACAAATTATGATTCTAATGAACCCCTGATTGGCCGCATGCACGCCTTGCCAATGTTACTGCGACCCGCGCCGTTTCTCGACTGTACATAAATTATATTTAGGTTCTGTTTATGAACTGTTGTGTGTAAACTTGTGGATTAACTTTAGTTGTCTACCCGTGTCATTTTATTGTAACTCCCAATTTATATTTTACGTTATATTCTCTCTCACCTCCCACCATTCCCTTCGTTATAAATTAACAAATAAATAGGTACATAAATATGCGTTACGACAGAAACGCGCGTGTGTTCAGGCCACATATGCGTGTGAAATTTAAATTTCCCGCTCTGGTACCACAGAAATCCGCCGAATTCAATATCATTATACGAGATAAGATGATTTTTACGACGGGACGTGAAAACAGTGAACAGATGATTTTGTTTGGAAATTTAAATAATTTTAGTACCTATATACACACAATACACCGACTTTCGTTATCGTATAGACGATGTACAATGCATTAATGCATACTATAATACAAATTAATATACAAACCTAGGTCGTGGGTGGTTTGCAGATCGACTTCCCAGAAGTGCATCGCGTGCAATGTGCATGGGTTGCGATACAATACATAAGTATTATAGGTACCTTGCATGAGACTAATCGGAGATATAAAGCTGTAGTCCGTAAGCTGTGGAACACTATACTATAGTACTATATAATATTATAATATGATAATACTATGAGCAGTGAGAAGTATTTGTTTATTATGAACTAAATAATATAGATTACACAAACATTTCATTTACATGCGTCAAACTAAATATTAGATAGAATTATTATTATAAAGGTATATACTTTTATTGTTATTATTATCATCGTATCGATCAATTGTTAGTCATTATTTATTAATTATTTTAATTAATAATTCATGTCGAGAGTTAGAGTATTTGTTTTAATTACTCAAAAATATTATATATACCATTATACCACCTATAGGTACTGTGGACATATATCCCAACTGTGTTAAAAGAACCCCGTAATTTATCATGTCAAATTCAAGTAGGTGTGGATTTATTTATAATAATTAATCGTCGAGGGTTCAGAAACACTTAAATTGATGATCTATCAAGTTTTATTTATTTTTCTTACTTCCGTTTGGTTTTCCTAATTCACAAAGAATCCTTATATTGAAACATAATTAAATGTTTATCATTTTTTTTTATATTTACTCGTTAGAAGATAATATTGTGGGGTTTAGTTATATAGATAATATAAGGAAAATCACGTTTGCATACATAATTAATTAATTTCAGTTGAAAAACAATAAACGATATTATATATTATAATATATATAATATTTTCACTAAAATTATAAATGCAGTTTTCGGGTCGCCAACAATATTAATTAATAAATATTGAGTAATAAATCTGAATTTTTTGAATTTATACTCGCATTGATATGTGTCCTAAACTGGATGTTTCGTACATTATTATTTAATATCTGTTCAAAAAAAAATATGAAAAAGCCATTTTAATAAAATTATCAGTGTTTGGAAAGAACGTCGTTCACGTTCATATTTAGTGAACGATACGTGAATAATCAATCGAAAAAATCAATATTTTTTATGATATATAATATTTTACGAATTATAAAAATAAAATTCATGAAATTCCGTGGGCACGCCTGGGCATAGTACAACAATAATATTATGATTTCCACGATTTCGTATTAGTATTTTAAGTTTAAACAATACATGAAAATAAAATAAAATAAATTAAATTAAATTAACGCATTATTTTCAAAGAACGTGAACGTGTTCATTTGAAAAAAATATGAATTTGAACGTGAACGAGTTCGTTTTTTAAGCACTGGACGTGAATGTGAACGAATTCATTTTTTTAGTGAACGATCCGAACACTGAAAATTATTTATATTTTTATACCCACTTAAGTATTCAACTAAAATAATATATTACCTAAATTATATTATTAGGTATGTTAACAGTAATTTAAAAATTAGGTATTATAATTAGTTTCTCGTGATTATTATTTGGTTAAGGATGAAATTCTATTGTTCAGTGAATATAAACAGCGAAAGGAATTAAAATGTCCTGATTTGTATCCACAAATAAAAATTACCACTTTCTATGGATGTTAAAATACTTTTAAAACGCTTAATTTGATTTCAAAACAAAATTTGAGTTATAAAAGTTTTCAAGCAAACCACAAGATAATGACATTACAATTATTGTCCTCACCCTGTTTTAAATTAAGCGTTTTTGTTTGCTAAAATATACTTAATGTTAAATAAAATATAAACATAACTTGTTTTTATAAAAAAGTTAAATAAAAAAAATCTGTTTTAATAATATCAGTGTAATATTACAACCTTTTGTGTTTGCTCATATAGTAGACAATCTAATTAATTATTAAATATTATATATTTATAAATATATTTAGTTTAAACTAATTATACAGATTGTTTTATGACAATGTATTTTCAATTTTTCAAACTTCAATCAATATATTTCATCGTAAATTAATTAATAACTTAAGTAAATACTATTATTATGATGGTTATGAAATATTATTCAAGCAGCTGTAATATCTAGCAATTTTTTTTAAAGTAAAAACTGAATAATATACACACGTCAAGAACACGAAGGACATACTATGATGAAAAATTAATTTCCTATATATTATAGTGTTTACAAATAATTAACGATTACATTGTCACTAAATATTATACTTTTAAACGTTTATAAAAATTATCAAAACGTTTAATATCAAACATGGAATGAATTACGATGATGTGTCAAAGTAAAAGTCTAAAAGTTTCTATGATGTTAAGAATATTGACAATTGAACGAAAATAAAACAAAATATTTATTAAAATCTAAAAATAAAAGGTGCCATGGGTAATCAAAGTGGCAAATATAGGGCAATTAATGTTGAGAATCATGTATTATTATGGATTTAATAAATACTGAGATACTTATAAGTATACTGACATATTACATTTCCGTTCCAAGTTACTATTTTGATTTAGATTGTTTGTATTATTGATAACAGCCATTTATTCGTTGATATTTTAATTTTAATATCATTTAAAATGTATTTTAGGAATTTAAAAAAACATAACAGAAGTTTCTAAACTTTGAAAAATAAACTGTACAAATCACTTTTTAATTTGTTGGATACCTTTGTAAAAATGCAGATTGGAAAAAGTTTTAAGATTAAAATATCAATTTATCTTAACATAATATATATTATATTTCTTCGGTCCGTGTGTTTTTTCAAACCCCTCATAAATGGCTGCACCGACTTTGATGAAATTTTTATTATATTATTAGATTTATATTTGCATTATTGATCTATGAGACGAGTTATTTATATAAATAAGTAGTTATTTTTTGTATTGAGCTAGGTATTTTTAAAAATTACGTACAACATATAATATTATTATACTTTATATATTTTTAAAACGTCTGTCTCGATAGCAGTTTCAAATAATTATTGATTGTGACGGGATGGATATACTTAGGTGGGTTCAAAAAATGTTGAAGTCTACAGTTGCGCTTCGTTGCACGTCTGTGTATCCACAAAACAAAAACGTTTCCTCGCTATAGTTATTTATCGAGTGTTCAAACTGTGAATTTGTCATTAGTAGAATTATTTCTATTGGCTTATTGAACTATCTCCATCGGGGCGCTTTTATCTCGCCTTTTCTCATATTATCCATACATAATACGTACACTGGTACTGCCTTCTAAGTTCTCCGCCATGTATAATATGCAACCTCTATACGGTTAAATAATTGTACATTTGTACGCACACAATAATTATTATTTGTGGTCTTCGATCGCTCTTTCTACCATTGCGCCGCAGACGAGACGACCACGCTGTACTCTAATCGACATCAGTCGTCATTGTTTCTGCACAATGCCCAAACACTTTGTACCATTATTTCACCCGTTCGTCTCTTGTACAATATATAGTATTGTTCCAACCATTGTACCACCCTGGTGGGTTTTTATAGTAATGGTCCTTTCCTATTGTTTTCGGGATTTTTTCTTTATTATTTTTTTTTTTTTGACAGAATGAAACATCTAATTTTTCCACCCCGAAATATGTATACATATAGTATATACCTATACTAAATATAATATATAATGCATTCATATGTGTAGACCTTTCAAAAAATTATATTATAAGGTCGGGAGGTGTATGCATATTATTATATTTACATTCTCGGACATGGTGATTCGTGAACGTGACAAGCATATGTAGAGGGTTCAATATAAAAAATAAAAAAATTAAACAGCGAGTCACGTTGAATGCTGTAGACACACGTTTTTCGATTCTGTTGAAAAATAATAATTCCACCACCGTCGGGGATGAAATATTATATACACGTTGCGTAATATTGCCGACAGAAAACAATATTGGCATATAAGTACACATATATAGAGTAGGTATACCTTTAGATAATTGAATTTTATACACAGATCGGACTTAGGAACCCTAGTGAAAGTTTCTCAAAAGAATAAATAGAATTT
This sequence comes from Metopolophium dirhodum, assembly GCF_019925205.1. Taxonomy (NCBI): domain Eukaryota; kingdom Metazoa; phylum Arthropoda; class Insecta; order Hemiptera; family Aphididae; genus Metopolophium; species Metopolophium dirhodum. Next base: position 18,436,781 of record NC_083564.1, read on the forward strand.
ATTTTATATAAGTTATATATCATATAACCTGATGAAAAACGGCTGATCTCAAAGTATAGTATGCAAATATATTATTACACTATGGGAGGGGGGGGTGGGGGGGAGGATAACATTCTTGGTAATTTTTTTAAAATATTAATGGATACAAAAAAAAAATAGGGTAAACGGTTTTTTTTTTGAAATTGCAGTTTTTGACAAAATTGATTTGGTTATTATGCTGTTATGTTGTAATTCAAAATGTAATAACATAATATTCTTGACATATTTCAAATATATTACCATTTTAAATACACAATATAGTTTTCAAAATAGTCAACTTTTTTTAAACTATCATAGACATTTGAAATTTTTGAATTTTTGGAGTTTTTGTTTTTTAAGCGTTAAACAAAAAATGTATGCTTGGTCAAAAAGATTGAAAATGTAATACAAGATTCCGCATAAGTAGCTCTCGTAGAAATAATAAAAATACATATATACGACTATTTTTTAAACTCAATTCGTAAAAATCACGAAAATTCGAAAATTATTGTGTATATAGTTATACATGTAAAAAGTATATATAGGTTTATACTTTTTAAACTTTTAATTTTAGATTCTGAGCAGAGCGAAGAAGCTAGTGTTTATAGCTTAATTTAAAAGTTTTTTCGAACTGAAACCCAAAAAAAGAAATGTGTGTAGTTTGTAGTTATGTATTGTATAGTTTTATAAAATATATTTATAAGTTTCTATTTTAATTCTCATTATTTTTTTTGTATAAATTTGTTCACCTTCATTGATCGCTTATTTGTTTACGTTGAACAACTGTACAACACTTTTAAAGTTCCATTATTTAATGATATTATTACCTAATTTACATATTTAATTTAAGGCAACATAAAACTCAGAATATGCATTTCGTTTATTTTATTCTTTCCAGTTTACCTAAAAATCAATAGATTTTTTAGACGCCGATTTCACTAAATCTATTCTGATAAAAAAAATGTATGTCATTAAATAAAATCACAGGATTAAACTGTTAAACTATGTCATATTGTGTAAAGTGTGCCTTTTCATCGTAAAAAATTGTGGTCTGCTGAAAACCCAGAATGTTATGATGCGTCAACAAGGTTTAGAAACGTTGTTAACGGATTCATATCCTGTAAAGGATTTGAAAACTAACAAAATAAACCTTTGGATTTCGTTTTGATATTTCAACCACCCATTTATACCCTCGAATATGTTTTACCAATGGCGTAATAGCGGTGTAAACATTGACCGAAGCGGATTTAAAATAACCTCTGTATTACCTTCAACTTGACTTGTGTAACCGTGTTTATCGTATTTAAAACAAAGGTTTACTTTGCCAAAAACTACATTTTGAAAAAATAAATAGTATTTTTCGAATGCTACAAAAATTCTATAAAACTAAAAAGTTAATAACTAACTTACTTGCATTTATTTGTTTTAACCAACACATTATATATTAGCATTTAAAATTGTAGGTATAGTTACTTGATGCATTTTGAACACTTAGTATTGCTTTAGTATCTAATTTATTTCAATTTTTCAAATAAAAATATAGAAAGGTCATAATTTTATCACACATCATAAGATTTCAATTTGTCTATACATTTAACTGTTGAGGGTTTTAAAAAATAATTTATAAATTATGTGATAAACGCTTTATCTGATATATATATATATAATTAATATTAATTTTGCTTTAATTTAATAATATCACAAATAAAATAGTATTTATTCATCATAATATTATAATATTATTATTTAGGTTTTTGTTGAACAAATTAAACAATCACACCCTAATGAATATTTATATAATAAATAGTAGGTAGGTACAATGTACACGAATAATTAATATTATATCGTTAATGAATAATGGGACCTTGTCGTTGTTCTTCAAGTAGGTATAATAGGCCTTGTGAGGTAAAAACAAGTCATAAACAGAAATATTATTACCAGATTATAATAAGCGTAGGTACATAATATATTGCTAATCCCAGGTTGTTCCTCTACGAAATCACACTCAGTAAATCATTTTTTACCCGAAAGGGTCACATCGGTCCGATATAAATCACAATATTTTGAGTTGACCATGGGAATTTCGTATTACGATATTAACACGCGGCGGCCTTTGTGCCAGCTGATAGTTTATATATAAACCGCGCCTATATAATATGTTAGGTTCATTATATACATGGTGAGAAAATCATGTTCACCCCCTTAGTAATATGTTTATTCAATTTCTTATTTTTGGAATTTTAAGTACCTACCTACGACCTACGTATACTTAAAGACCACATTATTTTCTAACACCGAGATTTTTATACCATTATTTCAATTAATGAAAACTCCCCTATTTTAGTGTACCTAGGTACATTTTTAATCCGGCGATTTTTTTGATAATTTTGAATATCTATCTTATTAATTAAAATTCTAACAGGTAGGTATTTTATGAGTTATTAAAATGTATGCACTAAGGATATATTAGTCATTTATAATGGTTTTACGTAAGATATAAAACTGATATAGGTAGGGAATATTTAGTCAAGTACTTCGATACTATTACATCCTATTAAACTCAAACAATTTATATAAATTATAAAATGTTAGTATACCTAGATCAATATTACTATTAATATAGTTTCCAAATTATCTTAACCACCATATCTTCTAAACTTGTAAGTTGTAATGAACTATTTTCCTTTGTAAACTAAGTTAAATAACTCTATTATTCGTTCAAATATCAATTTATATAATATTTCAACAATAAAACAAATCTGCTGAACAGTTTACACTGAGAAATATAATTTTGTACCAATCGCCTCTGAAGACATGTCTTAAATTGCAACAAAAAAATTATATTTATCAAATATTATAATTAACAACCTTTCAAAATAGGTAGTTCCAAATCTAAAAATACAGCATTTGTAAAAATGCGCATAATTTAAGAATAAAATGAGGATGAGCATTTTTGATAAAGCCCCCGTATGTACATAATGTGTGTTCGTCTTTAATTAATGATTCAAACAAATTAGTACTAAAATTCAAACTCTCTTCTCACGGTTTCTACGTTGAAGCTGACGACAGTTTGTTAATTCTCTTTTAAATACGTGAGTCCTTCATCCCACAAATCTTCTTAAAAAAGTCTCCCTTTTAGCGTCACCACATATTTTATTCACAACCAGCTTCTTTTCACTGTCCTTCGTCACACCGCTTCCCAAGTCATAACTCATCATAACATACGGGTCCGTCAACTCATGTTCGGTGCCTGTACTTCTCGAACAACCTGTATTTTTGAATTTTTATATTATATGATAATATGTAACCTTTAACCTGATATATTCATCCACTACTGCAGCTTATCATAAATGTATTATACTTCTTTACTATATCGTATTAACGGACGTATGGCGTTGAAATTCCAAAAAATAAATACTGTATATTAAATGTATATAAAACATAAAAGCATTTACCTGCTATATATATCGGTACCTACCCTGCTTACATACCGGATAGTAGCGTTGTAAAAGCGTTGTCTTTTCACGGTTATTTAACCCGATACAAGCAACAAGGGAATCTTAAAATTCTTTCACGGTGATAATGCATCACATATACTGTGTACACCTGAGACTTGACATGATGCTGTATCAGAGAGTGTAATCTGAGCATACCTAGTCACTGGGAAATAAGCCCGCGTCATGTCGTGTGTCGGATGTCCAAGAGTAGACACTGCTGCAGTAGACATCATGCATAGCATTTATGATTTTATTTACGCTCGACAGCATACAAATTTACACAATTGGTCAACCCTAGATACCACAAACATTTGTTCGGTTGTAATATTTAAAATACGAGTAAATGTTATTTTTTTCTCTAACGTAAATTAAAATTCACGTAATATTCTGACGCAGTTGATTTCGGAGCAAGTAAAAATTACAGTTTACGCAATACTCAACAACAATAATGAGCAGTGAACTAAATAAGATTTGTTTATAACACGTACCTATCTTTTAATTATTATGTTTGTTTATTTATGTATACAGGTATATTTATATATAGGTACCTAACACATAATTTTACTAGGTTTAGATACGAAAAAATCTTTTAAAAAAGTGTTTTCTTATACTTTTCACAAACTCTGTACAATTACCAACTTCCAAATTATTGTTTATAAGCACACTATACTCGCATTAAAATAATAAGAAATAAGATGGCTATAGGTAGGTATTATTTTTATTTTATACATTTATTAAGTATTTAAATATTAATTGTACGGTTTGTGAACCACAAGTTCAAAAACATCACCACGTATGACTTTTTTATTTAAAAAATGAATAAGGCACATGACATTGAGATTAATTAAAAATTTAATATTATGAAAAATGCCTGTACAAAATATAACTATTTTATTATCCTCTCCATAATATAGGTATATAATAAATTACCTATATGACCTACATTTTTTTACCACAATATATAAACCTATTAAATAGTGTCATAGTAATATTAATATGTCACATTAGGGTTTATTATATTTGTGTATACCAAATAAATTTAAATATAGTGCCTACTTATATAAAAATGTACAATGTATATTATAGTGTTAATGATTGTATTCCCTAATAAGTTATGAATTTACATTTAAATACTGCTATAAATTGTTTTGGACAATTTTTTCCACATTAATCCATTTAATTTTAGGCTTTATAAATCCCTATATTATTTAGTGTTTATAAAAATAAATTAAAGGCAAATTTATTATAATTATAAAATAATAATAAATAATTTAATAATGAAAAAAATATTGAAATGTTCAGCCTCTAAAAAGTGTTACCGTTGCAATTACGTCTTAAATATGCTGCACTGAGTTAATTTGAACCTAATTAGTATTAAATCTTTTAATTATTTAAAAATAAAGTAAATATACGCATTATAGTTTACGAATAATATTATATTTTAAAGTTTATTTTCAGATACAACAAATATTTTCCTTAATTAATTTATAACTCCTTCAATTTTAAACTTTCGAGAGAAGGCTACCTATTTTAACAATAAATAATGTTTACCTCAACTTGCTTTAATTGTATACATATTTATTTAGTAGGTATACATTATCAGTATAGCACATGCGAGACTATTTTAATTAAAAACTTACTTAAATTTAAATATAAAACTGGATAATGTGAAATAGCAATACATAATCGAATACAACGGGGAACACATTAAAGTATTAAACCAAGTATAATAATATAATTTATCAGTCTAATTCTGTATGGATTATAAAAAAGATTCAATTGACATTTTCAAAAATTGATTTTCAATAACCTTGCAATTCTTGAATAATATTACTAAAGAAATTGGTACGATAAATATTATTATTTATTGAAGAAAATTAAACGAAATAGATATTATGAGTACCCATATTATACGTTTTCATTAAGTTATCACAATGTTATGAGTATTAGACACATCGTTTATTTATTATCTTATTAAATAAAAAATATAAGTATAATAAAATCGTATTCACAGAATATTTGAATTAATTATTGTTATAATAATAAATTAGTTTAATTTTAATTTTTAATTTTATTAACAATTGATTTGACATTTTTTGAACAATTTATTGGTAGTTAGTGTAGAAGAAAAGTAATTTTGTACCTATCATGCTTTTCCGACTATGTTTATAACTATTAATTATCTATATAAACACAGATGTATCAAAACATAACATCGCATCGTCTTTATTCAGATTTTCTATTATATGTTCGATCAATTATGTTTGTATTTTAAATATATAAAAAAATTTAGAGTAAATTCACGACAGAGATAAATGGAAAATCATTAAAATTGTTTTTGTCAATTTCAACTATTTTTATTTCTTTTTAACCTATATATGTATACACACTGTTTGCACTGTATGGCATACCCACACTTCTGCTGATCAGTTAAGACCGGTGCTGAATAACGTGCAGGATATAAACTAGCTAAATCCATCAATACCTCAAGCCTGACTTACATCCACTAACTGAAGGATTTCCTTGTATTTCAGTAAATTGTTCATATGTTGTATATTATTTTTTTGCAATTTCTATTTTGTTATATAGGTAGTTTTAAATCCATACAATATTTTAGACTCTGAGTGGAGATATGTATTGGTTTTACAATAATGTGTAGGTAGATATATAATATATATATCTATTATAATATAGATATATTATTTCTGTGTATCTGAAAATATAAAAAACGCTTCAATCTTTATTATTAAGTTTAGTTTTTAGTAGGAATTTGGATCTTGTTGGTCCTTTAGGGGGGGGGGTTATTTTCGTAATATATATATTTATACATCATTCATATTATCAATGTATATTATAATATAATGTCGTATTATAAATAGTAAAACTATAAGAATCTGTCACAGTATTATAATTTTAAAGTAAATATATTTATTTAATTCTGATACCAATATGAAAATACAACGAATTAAGAGATAATACGTAATATTATATTTTGGGTTCAAATTATTTTTATTGATGGATAAAAAAGACGTAGGTACACCTACACAAGCTAGGGTCAACCCCCAATCAATAATATGTAAATTTAAACTATACCGATTGTTAATTCAACGTAGTTATGAAAACATGCAATAGAAATGTCATATAATAATTTGTATATAGAAAACCATAAAATTATTAATTCAACCTACGTATATATACGGGATGACAGGCGTTACTGTGTTACATAATATTAAAATGTTATAAATAAAAATTGAATTAACTTATCATTGGGTACCAATATTATACAATAGACATATTTTAATTTTCCTCAATAATTTAAAATAAAAAGTGTTAACATGCATCTTTTAATCCGTCATAATAATTCATAGACCTGCTAATTGGTACACACATTTTCTATTCGAGTGGAGCGATAAATAAATTGTTTTTTTTTGTGTCTTTCGTCGTCTTTTGAAGCTTAATAAGCTACTTGTTACATTTTAAATCTGTTCAGTGTTTTTTTAAATTTGTAGGTTCAGTCAAAAATGTAATACAAGATCCTGCACATAAGTTGTTCTTATAGCAATTTATTAAAAAATATTAAAAATACATGAGCACAATTATATAATTGTTTGAAGTTCAAATTCCGACGGAAATGGATATTTAAATAAAAAACAGTAGTTTTAGACTGGTTGTAATTCCAAAAATATTATTCGGAGGGACTTGAAAGTTTTCTCCATCACATATATTGTAAAATATTTACTACAAACAATATTTTCAAAGTATTTAGATTAATATTGTTAACAATTTTTGCGTAAAACTTATTGCATCATACCACCAAAGGTTTTTAGTGAATTCTGTGTTTTTTTTAAGAAAATCGTAAACTATATTCAAATATTTTACATTAAATTAAAGCTATATAACGTCCATAATTATGTAATATTATATTAATTTATTTATTTTATTTTAATCGGCAATTTACAAAATATATGTGGAAGTACATAAATTAAGGTAAACGATAATAGTACATATTGATTAAAAAAAAATAAAAAAATTGTATGTTGACACAATTAATTAAATGATAAAAATGATTACGCTAGAAGATGTGTTATGGACTTTCAGTCGATAACTTAGTGAAAATAAGCAGAGCTAAAAAATTGACGAAATGTAGTTTGTCACAAAATGGTTTTTTTTATCTCAACTTTGGTAAAAATATTATTTTTTTTCTTATTGTTCAAGTTCAGTCAAATATATTAGTAAAGGTTATCGTATTCGAATCCATTGTTGCGAAAATGCTCTCTCTAGAGATTGTATTTAAGCGTGTTTGACGACAATTCCTAATATTTGTTCAACTAACAATGGGAAACTTTAAATAATAATAGTTAATATAATTAAGAAGTTTGTGGTGTCAAAAGTTTTTCAAAAGTGTAATATACTTGCGAATTGATAGAAAATGGAATGAAACGAATTAATTTTCAAACATGGAACAGTTGAATAACATTTGTAAAAATAAAGTTGTCTTGGTTTTGTTAAACTAAGTAAAAGTAGTTCAACTGTAGCTGATTTAGTCAATTCTGATAAAAATCCTTATTAAACTTGTCAAAAACAGTACACCTGTACTTAAACATACTGGTTACTCGATACCTAATGAATAGCTGATATAATTGTTACATAGTTAGGCATAATTGACTGTATATTTAAAATTTCAAAACGAAATTTCTGCGCATTCATCGATTTAAAACAATAATGTGTAAAATAGTCAACTAAAAACTAAATATTAAGTAATAACCTTAGAAAATAGTAATAAAATTAATTTTTGGCTGTTCTTCCCGAAATAGAGTTCTAATTTTTATTCCAATGCCTATAGGTAGTTTCATTTAAATCGAAGTATCGAACAGCATTAATAGGTATTTGGTTCGGTTAGAACACTGCAAGAAGTTCATTAATGTATTCAATTTTATAAACGCGGTAGGTACATACTATACTGTCTACGAATCAAAATAATAAAACATAACAATTTTAAACAACACAACATTTCAGCACGCAGATAAACATAACGTCCACGTTATAATGCAAAACGCGCACAATACCTACGCGAGCCTCGTAATACGCGCATACCTGTCTATAGACTATATAAATCTTATGAATTATAATATTAAAATAAGTATCTACCTATATGATATTATTATGTGTATATTATAACACTATAATAGTATAATACACGTCATGTACAAAGCTCGGCAATGTGTTTACTGTTTAGTTTAACCATTACCTGCATATTATAACCACCATGATAGTGGTTCGTATAATATTATAGTGGGAATAAATGCGGCTGCGGCGGCAATACCTACCTAGCTGTCTGTCTCCTCGCGCGCAGTATTCTCTTTAAAACATTTTTTTTTCGCGCGTTATTGCTGTGTCGTAAAATCCCCATGATGTCCCGCTGCCGCACGTGCGGCGGAAAAGTGCTTATGCGCCCGAGTCATCGCCGTCACAAGCGCCCTGCACCGCGTCGTCTCCTCCATTGCATATATATACTATTATACGAGCGGTAAATAGTAATTCGAACCGTAAAATTCTTCGCGATATAGTCAAACGTTTTTACGGTTTTGCGTATCTGGTGGGCTCGTGTCGTCGTCGGTGGCGGTGGTGGTGTGGTCGTCGTTGGTATAGTCGCGGTGCGCCGCCGCCACCACCCGAAAGCCCACACGATTCTATACAGCGGTCTTAACGATGTTTTTCCTGCTGTCGCTCGGTATACCGGGAAATGCGCACATGTGCTACTGGTAGGTACTTATTTCGTACATAACGTTATTACGGTAATATACATACATATATATATATATTAGGTATATATCATTACACACGCGCGTAAAATCGAGTTCGTTATGTGTACTAAAATAGTACTCGATACTATATTTATATTCAGCCGGTACCCAATTATATCGTTTTATTTACTATAATGCGTACTATATAGTTTGGTTGGATATATCGTATATTATAATATTATATTATACGTGATAGACTCGTGTTTCTTTGAAATGTATACAAGTGCCGGATTCCATATAAAACTTGATAATAAATTATTATATAAGATAAACTAAGAGAGAGAGAGAGAGAGAGAGTACAGTATTCGTTTTTAATATTTTATATCCCACTGACTGTATAATATAGTGTATAATATAACACGTGAAAAAATGAAGGAACATAAAATACGGCGCTATGTCGGTATATCTCGGTTTTATTGTATAGGTACCCATCAGTTCACGAGGAAATCTGCATCGATGTAGTACCTTGTTTGTGAACTAATTCAACCGAGATGGAAAACTCGGCTGTTAATAGCACTTGGTATAGTGTTATATTTTTGAAGTTGGTTAGGTGGTTCAAACTACTATCTAAGCTTTCCTGATATCTCTGAAACTTTCGCTTCAAAGTCGGTTTTTGAGTCTATAAGCTACAAACATAAGGACATGGCCTTTTGTAGTACATTCGAATTACAGACAATAAATTAAATTTTATTTTATTTAAAAAGATATCATGGCAACCCGTAGCGAGTCGGCCAGAGTATTTTTTTTCTCTAACCTCTAATGGCAACTACATAATATAAACAAAAAAATGATTAGATTTTCGTAAGCCAAAATTAAATTTACGTGACAGCCTCCCCTATTATAGTCACCAGCTGTAGGTTTTGAAAATAAGAAGCTAAAACTCGTCTCCGAGTCAAGGAATCTATTGATATAACTTGTATTGAAATCATTCCGGTAGGTTTAGAGACAGTGCATACAAACTTTTCAGCTTTATAATATGAGTGTTATATATTGTGTAGAAGAGCTATCCGTGAGCTCTCATTAAATGTGTACATTCAATTTAATCCTCCCCCTCCAATCCCTAGCCAATTATAAATCTTATATACATATTGACAACAATGATATTTGTACAATTACCAAAAGACATGATTCTCTGACATTGCAGGATTTTTTTCCACTCCAATGTCCTTATACTATCGTAGATATTTATTATTTTTTTATGTAACGAACTAAAGATATAAACTAGTACAATGTCTTTTGATAACAAATTGGAGTAGATAAATAGAGTGCTCAATTAAACTCTGGTTCATCATTTTTATTTAAACTCAAGTTTATAAATACATATAATTTATCTGAACAAAATAATATTGTGCCAAATTAATTTTTTTATGCCTAATAACGTTTATTGTTTTTATATGATGTAGTATAGCAGTATGATGAATGCACATTGTAGACGTATTGATTATAATAATTAAAATAATTGTATGGTATGTATTTATAATTGTTTAATGTTTCACAAACATTTCTTTTAAAGATATTTAGCAGTTTAGCTCATTTATTTTTTTAAAAAAACATTCATCAACTTGTACCTAAGTACTAATGTTTGGAATATCTTTGGACGGTTATTGTTTTCTTATAGCTTATACCAATTCGTAGAGAGCCTAGATAATAAAGGCTCTGTATATAAAGGCTATCTACCACCACCTATTAAGATAATTATTAAATGCATTCGAGCATGCATATTTTCTGTATCATCGAATATTATTGTGATAAATTCTCCTTTCACAATCTATTCGATCTCATAAAAAAATTAACTCTGGTGTAGGTATGTATATTGTTAATAGGTACGCCGTACGCGCGCCAATACCAGCCATATTCTGATATTACATTATTTAATAATATTAACTATGAAGAGGATATTATGAACAACTCGTTCCTTCGCATTCCTATGAATTCGACGTAATGACTAATGATTGAAAACAGCTCATGGACTTCCGATGCAATAAAAAAAATTATATAAAAATGCCAACAGTGCAGGTGCATAGTACATACCCACGAATAGTATTCGCGGAATATACAGGTGGTATAATATAGGTGGTTCGGTATATTATTTTTATAATGAAGCCAGGTTCCCACTAAATACATTAGATACCGAATCTGGTTTTGTACTATACGGAACTGTGATCCGTTTAACGTAAGACACTCATTGTTTCACAAGACACTAAAGTTTTAAAAATATTTCTTTCGCAAAATTCGAAGTCGATGCAACATTTTTAGAAAAAAATATATTTTCTATCATTATCATTTCTTAAGTTTTTACTCTTTTGAATGACAACATAGGTACATTGTTTTATTACGAAACAGAATTGTATTCTGAATATTTCGATTTATAAAAATCAAACTTCGAACAATCAATTTATTAGTTATAAGTTTATAACTTAAAAATGCCCCAAAAAGTAAAAAAAAAAACCCACTAAAAATGCAAAAAATTTCCCCAAAAAATGAAGAGGACACTTTTGTCTTTAATCCCAATCAGATTAATTTATATTATACTTTTGTAGGCTACAAATATTTGTACTATTTTCACTTCGCTTTATACTGCTACAAGTTGCAACAGATCTATATTATGCGTGCCGCGTGTGGTATAACTGGTATATATAATATATAAAATATAATTATTATCAATATATATTATAGTATGAATAATACGACAATATACATAATAAATACTATAATAGTACAGACTATATTTCATATAGGTAATCTGTGATAAAGCATGTACCTACCTACTTCGTACTTATACTAATATGTTATACTAAAAGCAGTCATGTATTTACCTGCGACTATTTAACCGAGGTTTTACTTGCAGGGTCTTACAAAATATTTAAAAACGTACATTTTTCTTAAGTAATAATATTATAATATTGGTAATAAATACGTGAATAATAATTACAATAAATTCAAAATAATGATCTTATTATTGAAACAATAAGAAGAATCTGTGGTATTACCTACCTATTTTTTTTATTTTTTTTATTAAAACCATGAAAAATTAACAATATACAAAAAACAAATACAATTGTATGATTATCAATCTATTTTAAGCTGAGCTTGAGTTAGAGATTGAGAGTTTTAATATGAGAATTATAATAATAACATCTTAAAAAAAAAAAAAAAATTATTATTTATTCATTACAAAATAGTTGAATGCTTAATAAACAGTATTATAAGAAATAATAATTAAAATTTGAACTAATTCTAAGAATTACCAGTTATATACAATTTTTTAATACTACATTTATGTAAATGGATTTTTTTTTTACTGATATGGCATTAAATAAAAATACGTAGGTCCTAAAATAGTCAACAAATGACTGACCAAAATAATTTTTAGCATATTTAACGGGGACATAAATTCTATTTATTATTTTATTTTCATAAAATGGACTACTAATTTTTGTTTTTTAATTAAACATTTAATAACAATATTTTTTTACAAATTGGTAATACACCCAAATCTTAACAGTTTTGTCGGGTTGACTCTTCCAAAGTACTGTTATTTAAATGGGTTCGTACCATTGTTTGTTTGATTAAATTGAAGCTGTTTTAAAATAGCATCACCTCCAAACTAGCTCATCTCGCTACTTATACTATAGACTATAATGATAAATTTATTTATAGAAAGGGATGACTTACCTCGGAACGTTTCGTCAGGAAGTTACAAAGCTTGCGGATACGCCTACTTAGGCAGTTAGACAACTAGTACGCAATTTGTGGGAATTTTAGTCGCACTTCACGAATAGATAATAAGAACACGAATAGGACATCACAATTGAGGCAACTATATTTTCAGTGTCGTAAACTGATAAAAAATTTACACCTTTTTTTTTTACATTTTTGTATAATATAATATTGATATTCGATACCATAGATTGTTGTATTATATATCTATGGTCGATAATCAATATTACTCGATACCACGGACTCGCGATACTAATTATTTGGCCTCGATTGAAATCATTGATCGCCGCTAGACAGGTTATATCCATGTTTTTATTATCTATGACTTCACAACAGAGAATCGCACTCTCGGACGACAACGCGATCCAGAATTGTGGCAGCGACCGTTTTTTTGAGACCGATCGGAACGAAAATATCACAATAATTACCCGCTCGCGAGTATGTTTCATACACATTATTATATTATAGGCGGCAGTCGTCACCTCGGCCAAATTCATACCGACGCCGTGTTTTCCGAGCTTATACCGCGGTCGTGGTGTCAAAGTTTATACCACAGTCACAGTATCCGAGTTTATGCTGCAATAATTATCGCGCGGCGCTTGATTGTCGACAATTTTGTGCGGCCATTCTTGGAAACGTCGCGGGCGAGTTTTCTAAGAATTATTCACGTCTGCCGTGCCGTTTAATTCGCGAGTGAGTGCGTATTATGTTATGTGTTGTAAAGTATTTGAGTAAAAGTATTCAAATACGATTTTGAATTTGATTTTTGATCGCGTAAAATAAAAATAAAATTGAGAATAAGATATTATACCTACATAATAATATAATAATATTTTTTTTTCACTGTGAGTTATTTTCAACCGAAAATTCAATACTTCAACAGAGAAAACGGTTGAGTAGGTATTTTAATGTTCCACAAAATGATACGGTGTAAAATGTTCTATAAAATTAACGTATAACATGAAAATCGGTTCTGTTGATTTACAAGGTACCTAATATTTTATAAAAAAAATTGAAACTGTTTGAAAGTACTTTTTTGAAGTGTTTGTATTTTTACTCAAATACTTTGTTTACTGAGTTATTATTATTATTATTATTATTTACCTATTTCAGTACGTATTTCAAATACTTTTCTAAATAAGTATCTGTATACATAAATGAAAACTTTTAAAATGTATAATTTACGAGACTAGTTGTGTATAGTGCGTCGATATTTTTGCGTATTTTCGAACTTCATTACTTCCGGCAATCCGGTCCGTCGAAACGAGTCGCCCGTTTTACCGAGGGTGCAGGTGGTGATTCAAGGTAAGACGAACATCAGTCAATTACAGTAAATATTTACATATTATAGAGGATTATATGTATACGGTTATTCAAATAATATATAATATTATATTCGCTTCTTGCTATGACCGTTATTTAGAATCTATCGAATTCGCACATAATAATATAAGATGTTCTTAAAATCCAAGTAAAACCTTTGTAAAATAGTCACGTAACGCGCAGTATAACAAATTTCTAATTCAATGAACTTCGCCTATACGGACGTGATTTGCTGCCAGAAAGCTGTTGCTGCGCGAAAATTGGAGGGTGTTCGAATTAGGAATCAATTGGATACCTTGACAAAATCGTCACCCACCTCCACTCTATAATATTTTTATTTTGTTCAGAAATATTTATCATATACCTACGTTTATGTAAACCTATTGTATAATATGTAAATATTATATTATATAAATTATTTGCGGATCTTTATTGAGTTACAAATGAGTTAAACTCTATCTTAGACATTTTTCTAGGGATATCAATGATTCAGGTATAACACGCTACAAATTCATAGTTTTGTTGAATGTATAGTAGCCGCAAAACTCCAACTTCTATGTAAAATGTAATTTTAAATTCTTAATTTAGGTATAATTTATAAATTCGATAAGGAATAATATGTTAGACAAGCAATTTAAGTTATTTAAATGTGAAGTATATACATTGCTCAACTGTACTTGATATTTTAATCAAACTTAAATTGCACAGCTTCGGTGGTTATTGAAACAAAAATATTCGTAAAAAGTGTATATGGTTAACTTGAAAATGCATAACATTTACATAGTGAAAGTTGTGTACGTGTATATTTTTTTAGTCAACTCTGCTGGAAAAAATTGTTAGTGGTTATAATATTATGTTTACCACAAGGAATGGACAAAGAACAATGTACAAGATGTCAATGTCACATAAATGCATAAATAATTGACCACTTTATTTCCACCTTGGTAAATACATAAACTTATCATTTTATGAGACCCCTGCAGTAAGCATTGATCTTTTTTGTTTTATTATTGCATACAATAACAGATAATCATTAAAAGTAAATTAGGCCTAATTTATTTAGAATCATTTTTTTGTATTTTAATATAATTCTGAAAATATTTATTTTTTGTTTAACCAACGCTGACGAATAGCAATTTAGCTGTAAAATGATCATTAAAATGGCATACAATATTTGAATGAAAAGATTCAAATGCCTTTAAATAACAATTTTAACAATTTACCTGTTATAAGCTTCATATTAGCTTCATATAAAATAACTTTACTTTGGCTGTTTGTAAAATTAACAAAACAAATTTTTAAACCTTATTGAAATGTTAAGACTGTAAGACTTCCACATGATGAATCAAAACAATAATTATTTATTATAACATTTTATTTTAATTTATGGATCTTATATCAAATCAAACCTTCTTATAACAGGTTTATCGGGTATTAATAATGGTAGATCAATCTTAAATAATAGAATGTTATATTGTAGACTGCAGTAGGTACTAGTGAGTGGTGCGAGTAGATACGAAAATAAATAAACAGCTGTACAACCCCTAGGGATGCGATCGCCTCTATAACTATTTAATAAGCCCCTAGTTTGCCATTTATGAACATAACCCATTGATTTAGACGGTTTAATAAATATAAAAATAAAATGTTGTTATTGTAGAAAAGTATAATAAACTTTTAATACTGAAAAAAAAATACAGGAACTTTAAACAAAACCAGTTGTTTTAAAAAAAAATAATCCTAATCATATAAATAAATAAAATTGGATAAAATAATCACTATGCGCGCTGTTACTTATAGCTAACCCTAGACTACTGAAGTATCCTCGGAAGTATCTGTACGGTGGGTTGTATTCAACATATGGTGTATAAGACAAGTGTATAAAATAGTAGTGTCTACCACTAAGTAAGTACTGTTTATTCAGTACTATGTATATTTTACTTCTTAATGAGACACAACATGCATTGAGTGTGCTTATAATCGCCCATCGAATCATTTAGATACCTATACCTATAGTTACATACACGAATTATTTCAAAGCTATATTTTCTATATCACACATTATAATATTCCTGTAAGTGAAAAAAAAATCTGTACATATTAGATATAGTTCTTCGATATGAAATCTGCAGTGGTATCTCGGATAACCGGAATGGTTTAATTGATTCCAAATAGGGTTAAAACAAGTAAAGAGAAAATGCGTATATGCCAGCTGATGCCTATGTGTTCATTAGACCTAAATCTCTTTGACCACGAAAGCCATCGCCATCCGGTGAATGCGAGATTTTAAACAAAACAAAACTAATTGGTTGATGAAAATGCCCTTTTAAATTTGTATATTCCTGCATATATTTCTCGGATTATAATATTATCCTGCAAATGAAGTACAGATCGGGAAATTAATTTACTTTGAATGGTTTCTGTTGTGGATTGTCTGGATTGATATTATTGGAATTTTAAGTGTACCTAAATAACTACTATATTTTCACAAAATCAGCAGAAATTTAAAAAGCTGTTTGAATTACTCTTCCTAGGAATAATAACAATAAATTTGCAATTTAAACGAGCTGCAATTTCGATACTAAATTAAAAATGTTCAAAAGAAAAGTATACTAATTACTTTTATATTTTTTATTTAAATTTGAATAATATAATTTTGTTGGAAATTCATAACTTTAATGAAATTCAAAAAATGTTTGTACAATATAATTGGTATTGATATTAATTATTTAAAAATAAGCACAACATTTAAAAATTAGCTAGCATATTATATTAAATTTTTGTTGATATTTTAAAATGGTTTTAAATTTTGAGCAATTTATAAACTAAAAAAATGCATACGTATCAGGGCTTAAATAAAGCTATCATTCTAGATATTTTTCTTCTATAAGGACAATTTATTTATGAATCATAGATTTGTTTTTGGGTATAGTGCAGTGCACAAATATCTAGAGTAGCATGCTACATTTTGTTAGGAATTTAAATTAATTAATATTTTTTTGTTTTTATTGTTGATTTACAGCGTTTCTATGGCAATAAACAAAGTGTTATGAAAATCAGTAAGAAAAAAAAAGTTGTAGGTACCTAGCACAATAACATATCTATGTTGTATGTAAATTCTAATAGAAAAAAATTCCAATTTGTTAAAACTACCCATCAACTCGATTATAACAGTATTATTACCGTATTTCACTAAATTTAAAAATATCTTCCACTTATAATAAAAATTATAACACTCTCCTATAGATTCATTTATATACCCACTACGTTATGCGTGAGGCTTGTGCTGACTAATACAAAGTTATTTTTATTTACTTTCAAAAAGACATATAAATATCGTTAAATTGTCAAAAAAAACCTTAACGCAAAATGACGAATATATAGGTAGGTTGGTGTATGAAAACCCCGTAGGTATTGGAATTTAATTTGCGCGCAATACATGTCGAAAGCAATATAAAGTCCTATTTGGCTGCAGCATCATTTTTTTTCTGTCTCCTGATGTTTTTCACACCATGCGGAAAACACCGAACGATTGATGATTATCACACACAGGTTGTACCTATATATTAAACCCACATCTTTCTTTTTTAAACATCAATATTCAATTTTGTCGGATTTCACGACTAATGCGTTGCGATCTGTGGAGGCGATCAAGGGGAATGCAATGCACGCGGAAATACGAAGGAGATTACGACGATGACAGTGTGGTGGTAGTTTTTCCGGCTACTCGGTGATGACGATAGCGATGATGATGCCGACGACGACGGCGAGGATGTATGGCAGGGGTGGCGAGGATGTGTGAGAGGATAGAAAAAAAATTGGAATGTTTGGTGACAGATCGATTGGTCACGCGTTAATGAAGCAAAACGACCGAAAGAGAGGACGACCACGGCGGCGGCGGCGTGATGGCGAAAAAAGCGTGCGCGGATGGTCCTAATGTATTATACACAATATATATACTGCTGCTGTATGTGGTGGCAGTGGCGGTGGACGGTCGTGTATATACGAGTTGCGGAAACTTAATAAGGGTTTGGCACTTTAGACAGATCGGTGGCAATTTAAAGGTTCTCCCCTGTCCCTCGTATACCCGTCCCCATCGTCGTCCTTCCAACCGTGATGGTGCGGTACCCCATAGAAAATCCCGTCGCTCCTGCAACCACCGACACGCACCCTGTCCTTCAGGGTGGTTCCTCCTCGGACACCTACGGGCTACGACCCACCCGCCCATCAGTGTATATATATGAGGTACCTTCGCGCTGCACGCACACACACCTAATAAATATATATAGGTTGTGGGCAACCGTTTTATTTTCCATCCTCTCCACTCAATTAAATACGAACGCCACCCGAGACGAATCGACATCTATGATAGGCGGTGGTTTCTCGTCCGAAAACTGGGGGTATACGATTATTTTAGCTAGTTCAGTTTAGGTTACCTAAAGCGACGGTAAATCTCAACCGTCCCGGCAAATTTCTCATTTTTACGATACAGAGAATATAAGTTTAAACTGAGTTGTGTTTTTTTTCTTGTTAATCAAACTATTTATACACCATATACCTAATGGCTAATGTGAATTAAGAAATATATCAAATAGTATTGTCGATTTATATTTTTTACACGCAAAAAAATATTCTTGTTCGATGGTGAAAAAATTCTAAATCCATCATGCATTACTACTACGGGATTGTTAGAAGATATTATATAGTTATATTACTTTATTGACAGATATCCGTATATATTATAACTTGTATTTGGTGTATATTAAATACATATTTGATACTCTGATAGTGTTCACTTAAGATGTTTGTCGGTCAGCTACTCGTGTATATCAACTCGAACACTTCACTACAGCTCTGTTTAGGAAAAAAACATCCGACGAAAATAAATACATGGCCATAAAATATTTGATATCAAATAAAAACTAAGTTAAATGCCATTATCGATAAAATATTATTTATCAGTAAAAATGTAATCAACATTTAGTTTAGGAAGTAAATCACATAAACGTAAGTTTATCATATGTGTATAGAATTTATACTTGTGTAATAGATTATTATTTTAATAGAATTTAAGCTTCGGTTAACCCAGGTTAACTAAATTTTGACTGCCTACATTTTTACTGGTAATGTTTATGATTTGTTTAAGGTATTTGGAAATGACATTTCATAAAATTTTATTTTTACTTAGGGTTTTTTTATACCCTGAGCTACGATAAAGAGTTTTCGTTGAGATATTATATTTACTAGCTGGTGTATATTTATAGGGTTCTAAAAATTCATGAAATATTTCATTTTAATGAAAAATTAAATAAAATATTTTTTTTTTAAATTGTAGTAAGAAATACAGTTAATTTTTACTTAGTAAGGTAAATATTTATTGCCTTTGTGTATAAGTATAATATACCTATATGGCTATACAATATGAATCTTAATGTATACATATAACTATATAAGTATATAACATAATATAAGATATAAAATATTAAAATATATATACATTTATTATAATGTAATGTATATGAAATATGAATATATTGATAAAATGATTATGATATATCAATATCAGTATATCACTTAAAGTATTGTTTTTTGAGTTCAAATAAAAAACAAATTCATGAAATATAATAATTGGTATTATATTTATAAACAATAAATAATAATTATAAAACTTTAAAAATATTAACAAAAATAAACCTCTCTTTGGCAACTGTGTATGATTTAAAAATTAAAATAATAAATATAAAATTAAAATAAAACCTATAGTATATTAGATATAAATCAAAATATATAATAAAATAGGCATAAAACTAAAAGTTAATATTTTTGAGATTTAAAATTTTATTTTTAATTCGGATGATACCTCATTAAAAAAACTATCTATACCAGATCTTGATCCTTCATCATTTGAATCAATTGAATCTGTTTCTATTTCCAAATCACTAATTGAGTTTTTTTCTTGTAATTCTGCTAATTCATGATCAAAATTTTCTACATCTGGAGTTGGATCATTTACAAGTAAATCATTTATTTTGTCTGGTTTTTCATACTTATACATTTACTTTTTTGTTTCCTTCATTCATTGTCACTTGACGAAAACATTTGTGAATTAAACTTTTAACTTTACCCATATTAAGTTATAAATTATAATATATTATATAACTATTAACTCATAAATTATAATAGATAATTTATTAACACGTTAATCGTAATAACTTTATATATTTATACCTTATACGTTTTGTAACGCTAACGTCGCTACTCGCTAGCACAAACACACACAAGTCACAAATACTGAAATACCCAATGGCCAATGGTGTTATTGAATATGCGGTAGCGGTATTTCTATTTCCGTTATTGGCGAAGAAAATGTAGATATTATCATGATTTTCTTTATACAATATTCTATGTTTATACTTCATTAGCTGATATTGTCATATGGATGATAAATATGAAATAAGTGTGACCCTATAATTATGACTTTATTATGGACATACCAAAAAACACAACATTTTGAAAAAAAAATATTTTTCAATATTTCATTGAAATATTTCAAGGAAGGTGAAAGTTTCAATTTTGAAATATTTCAAAGTGAAAATTTCATGTGAAATATTTCATACTCATAACCCTATATATTTATATAACTTGGGTCTTAAGGGGTGTAAATTAAACTCTCCACTCGTTATCCTGGTATAAATAATACATTATACCTATATATTTGAATAATACACTAGCTCAACACTGACGTACCAAATTCATATGATATACCTACCTATATTATATTATCATTATTACCTTTTATAAACGCATATAATATAAGTAATATTTGGAGAATTAGGTGTAAGTGGCAAATTATTTTCAATTAAACCGTTTTCGATAACATACATTATTGTCATGTAATATAATATTCAGTATAATATACAGTAGGTTAAAAATATGGAGAATTATTAACATTAATACAAAAGTCGGTAGCTCTAATTCGAAATATAAAACCAATATTTTAGTACAGATTTGTTTAATTTGTCTATGTTTAATTATACCATTGTTTAAAATAATAATTTCAAAAAATACTTTTATAAAAAAAACGTTTTTAAAAATTCAATAATATCCATTTTGTAGATTTACTTATACGTTTATAATATGGAAAAAACAATTTTTAAATAGGTTGAATTTTGAATGAATGAAAACAATACTTATACAGTTTAAAAAATACAGCATAATATATTGCAAAGTTTTATGGTTTTCACACTTAGATAACTTATGCTATTCCAATAGGTAATAAAGAAACACACTGCCCCTCTCGTTGAAATTATATGCAATATTTTTTTAATTTTGTTCAATGTATCCACCATGTATGAACTGCAAGTAAATTTAATAGGCCCATGATCTATAAGTATAACAAAATTAGAGCTTTAATTAAAAAGTGTGCGAGATATTTCCATTGACGTGCACGTTAATGGTAAAAGGGAGACTATTATAGACATTAGTCATATAATATATTAATAAAAAAACTGCACTACAATACCTGCATTATATATTTTTAAATTAGAGATACTGGTTACTGGCTTTCCAATTAATTTACATACTGTAGGTATAGGTGAACTCGTTCTATTATTTATACTAATTTTCCTGTGCGTAAGTTACCTAGGTACTATAATGGTCACTATAATGAAGTTAGGTACTTATAATATGATAGGTGCTCAGTATTACAATACATAATAACTAATTTATTATACTCTTTAAAATTATACTTTATTTTAATGAAACACAAAACTAGAGAGTATAATATAATGTATGTGGGATAATATATTATCATATTTAAATTCTTACATTCCACAGTCCCAGAAAAAGAATATATTTTCATACATTTATTTGTATATTAGCCAATAATAATCCGAAAGAAATATAATATTCAATTTTTCGAGAGCATAAACCATAAACGTCAAGGCCCATAGGTATTAGAATAATGGAATGTTAAGTGAGTGATGCCCAGATGTACCTACCTATAAATTATAATGACTATCATATATAATAATTTAAGAATATAAATCTATGATAATAACCCGTTATTCACCTCGATTAGCCGAATATTTAAATTGTATAATTTTAATAAAACCAATTTCGACGTAAAGTGTACACAATACAATGTATACATTTCTAAAAAAGAAACTTTGTCCGTACAATGTAAACATTACTTTTTACTAACAAAATATGTAACGTAGCATGTTTTTTTTTTAAATATAAGTAACAAATAAGTTTTGTTTTTCAAGTTTAATCTATTTTAATTTTGCAATGAATAATTAGTTATTAACTTAATTAAATGTTTAAATGCAGTGATATTTATATTAGTCATAAATATTAATTTTAGGTATACATATAATATAATATTAGATTGATTAGAAAATATAATTAAAATATAATCCAATTAAATTCAATATAATTATTATACATGGTCATCAAATAAGTTAAAAATAACGATTTCCAAAAATATTATATACATAAATAGGTTTGATTAGATTAGGTACCCAAATATAACTTATATAATTTATTATTATTTTATAACAATGTTTAACTCAGAAAAGTTTTTGAAAAATATCTTTCTTTGGTCAAAATAAAACCAAAAACAATAATAGGGTAGTTGATGGAATTGATTCAAATGTTAAATGTATTTAAGCTAGATGATAAAGTATAGTATTGTTTTAATGTACATATTTTATAAAGTTTGAAAGTTGGGTAAGGTGAGCAAACAAACAAAAATGTAATAATATAATATTTAAGATATAACAAAAAAAGTTTTTGTTTTATAAATTAAAATTTCAGATAATATCAGCTGGTTAATCAATAAGTTGTTAATTTTATAAGACTTCAATGAAAACATTGGAAACTGTTAAAGAAAAATACAAACTTATAAAGTATACTTAGATTAAAACAAGATTAAAAACTTTATAATTTAATGGGTACCTTAATAAGTGTATATTTTATAGATGACTTTATATATTAGGATTTGTTATTATTAATTTTGCTCTAACCAAAGTTATAACTTTTAATTATAACGTAATCTATATATACCTATAGTATTTTAAGTATAATAATATCTATTAGGTAATGTACCTACATTTATTAATATGGTATAACTGTGTAAGTATAATATAATATAATGTATGACATAATTATAGTTAATTATACTTTAAGTTAATAATATAATTTAATGTATTATTTACTGCAGTAATATTTATCACAGTATTCGTTGAGATACGAAAAACAACAAATTTGTCAAATTTTAAAGTGATATAAATTAACAGAAAACTTTCATTAACGTTAAAACTTTGACATACTATTCAAAACTTTATTTATACTGCAAACACGGGAGAAAATATTCATTTTTAACGAAGAAAGATTTATTTTTAAATCAAAAACTTATAAGTTTTTTGTATTTTTTTAAAAAACTAACTGGCGTTTACGTAAACGAAACAATTTAAAACTGAGTATGGTTTTACCAAAATGTATGTATTATACCTACCTAACTATTACAATGTCGTTATTCTTTAATACTTAATAGATATATAATATATATTAATATTATAACCAATATATGTTCGAATAGATGTTACGGGTTGTATTATAATATGTTATTAATTTATTATTATTTTTAATGGCAGAAATCACCATTTATTTGAGAATGTTATTGAAACATACGAATTAAGTGCCTACCAGCTAAGATATACACCTCTTACACCAGCAAGTAGCTATATAATAACGTGCTTCCAACATTTTAAAAATGAACAACTATAAATCGTTTTATAAAATATAGAATAAGAAATCGTATACATCGGATTAGGTATAGTCTCGTTATCGAATTTAATATCAATACATTTTATTATTATATATAGGTAGGTACATCAAATATGATTTCATGCATTAAATTGGAATAAAAATATTGTATTTTACTGTAATTTTATTATTCGTTACAATATGGGCAGTTTTGCTCTACGTTGGTTCTGTGTGTGTGTATTATCGTATGTATGAACGAGTGTGACGAAATAGGATACCTCCGATGGAGTTCTTTGAACCGGCTTCAGAGACAGAGCTTCTGAAAAGGTAAAGGAATTCTATCGAGTTTTCGTTTTTTTTCTCTTTCCAACACCGCCGGCCATCTCTGTCTAGCCCACGACAAGGTCGTAATCAGTCACGACTCACGACCCGAATAACACTGCCTTCTTCCCTCGACGTGTCACGACAACTACTATCCTACCTCACGCGTATGAATATCCCTACATATATATTATTTTATGCGTTTTATATTCCATTATATATTATGTATATACTGTATTATATTGTCGTATACCGTATATACCTACGCATGTTATCTATTTATCCATCTATATAGGTACATAAATGTGTACATAAAATGTGCATGTAAATTGGACAATGATAATATAAAATATATAACTGCTGTATACGTCCATGTTAGCTTGCAATGTAAATAAAAAAATAATAAGGTAATGTTATTCGAAGGAGAAAAAAACAATGCACGGCTAGTTATTTTCAACCCTTCGGTATTAAACAACCGGATGCGCGTCTACCCATGCCCGTTAGATAGGTTAAAAAGAAGGAAATGTAAAAAATCTTTTATAACAAAACTGGATGTCAGCAGCGTCTACGATTTATCCCCAAGCCTAATGATCTTGGGTGACACGAAGTCCAGGAACAATAGTATCTTGTTCCGGGCCACAAAATGTACAATGGATATAATAGTTCGTTGGCTTCTTTCGTTAAACACTCGCGGATCCTTTTTAGTGAGATGGCAGTTTCGTTTTAAAAATAAGGAGTATAAAACAGTCCAACACTTGAAACTATCAAAATCCTCTACTCGTTCCCTATGGAATTTTATTAATCACAGATTGAATATACGTACCGTCTACCTGTACCTACCTAAAACATAATAAATAATAATATATTATATTATCGTGTACAGTGTACTTTACAATCATGCCGAATCGTATTAGAAATTAGGCATGATAAATTTGAAATAAATTATTTAATTACCAAAAAAGGAATAGTTACCTTTTAACATTAATAGTTAACTACTGTTATATATTGTTCGTATTCTACACATCTATCACTTTATGTAGGCACTTATTAGTTATAGTTGAAAGTTGACTCGTGAAATACAATTAATTTAAGTGATGTGTATAGGTGTATATGGGGTTACACCTCAGTGGTGAGTTGGGCCAAATACTTCTGTTATTATATAATCAGTTACTATTTTAGTAATTACGTGTTTTTGTGTAACATTGTTACTATTACATTACATGTTTAATTATTTTTATGACCAAATAAATATTATTATTATTATAATATTGATTTAAGTATTGTATAAGGTTTCTATTTTTCTCAAGCAAATATTTAAATTGCTGTCAAATTATTTATGATTAACCTTTTTACTTTAAATTCTTAGCGGAGCAATGTATTGGTATTTTTAATGTCGTGTTTTTTTTTTATCCGAAAACACTATTTATAGGTTGTAGAAAAAATGCTCCCATGTTAATTTTTGAGGAATGTATTTGGTAGCAAATATTTTGATATAATTTGTGCATTTAGGAGTCAAAAGTAAAATATATCTTACTGATTTTCAAAATAATCAGGAAACAAATCAACTTTTATAATAAATAAACGGGAATATTTACACAAAACCAGTTAATAATTATTTTTAAACATTTATAAACCCTTTAAATCTCAAATATTTTGCAAATGATTTTAATTTACAAAATGTTCGTTAAATAAGACCACATAAAGCTAAACCGCATACGTGTACAAATTGTTATATCCTTCAACGTTTCATGTTTAAGTTTTCCCTGTTATCGTGTAGTTCACACGATAAAATATATAATAA
Organism: Metopolophium dirhodum; assembly: GCF_019925205.1. Lineage (NCBI taxonomy): Eukaryota > Metazoa > Arthropoda > Insecta > Hemiptera > Aphididae > Metopolophium > Metopolophium dirhodum. The sequence continues at coordinate 18,463,033 of NC_083564.1, forward strand.
GAAATAACTTTTACCTCTCTTATTTCTGAGACGTTTTGTGCATAATTAAAACATGTTACATGTATAATTATGCATTTAATAATATGAAATATTTACCGAAATCATCGAAACGAGAATTCTATTTTAACGATTCACTTTTAAGTAGACATTGTTTGAACATGTTAACTCAGCATTCAACTTGATTAAACATTTTCTTTATGTTGCTTAAAATCACTTTGCCATAAAGTTTTACAGCATTTATAAAAATATTTTTGAATGATAAAATGATAAAATGAGAAATCTGGCTGAAAAACTGGTGAAAATACTGACGTACACTTTCGCTCAAAAACATTTTATTTAAATTCCGTTTAAAGTTATAAAATCTATTTAACGCCATTTTGACGGGGTTATTTATAAAAATATATGTCCTCTATTTAATGGATTTTAAAAACACATGTCAATAACTCTTCACATATTTTTTATAGGTTTTTTTTTAAGAAAACGACTTCCTTTAACTAATTTATTTTTATTATACTACCTATCACAAATGTTCATGCTAATGATAACATTTTAAATTTATTCGTAAATAGTTGTATACATATTTTACTATTATATCAGCTTATTTTAGTTTATCATGAGAGTCAAACTTAAGGTTAGCAACAAAAATATAATATAATGTTATTTTCAATATCATAAATAGTAAAATGTAAATAGGTAATATACTAATATGCTTGATATCGTACATTATTACATTGATACCAATCGTATGTTATACATTTATAAATTATAATTTATGATTTTATGACTATAAAAGTGACATAACTTGCAGTAAATAATAATTAATGATTTGTTAAAAAAATAATTAGCCATTAGGAGGTATCCTAATTCCTAGCTGCAGTCCACGGAAAATTCACTAAAATTTTAGTTTCTGAAACATCGATACTATACCTACATTTTTCACGAATGAATTAAACCAAATAGAGTTTTATGTCTAATAAAATATAAAACATTATTAAACCCATTTTGGCCATGTAATTTTCATAATTATATTCCTATTTAACAGATTTAATTGATCATCTCTTATTTACAGGTACTAATAAACATTATTAAAAAGCAAAATAAATACAAATTAGGTAGGTACCTCGTACATTATAAATTATAATTTTGTAAAGATTTTAGATTCTGAGCGAAGCGATGAATGTATTGATTTTACAATGATGTGTGTTTTTTTTTTTTTTATTTTATTTTCTTTTTTTTTTAAATTTTTTAAATTTTTTTTTTTTGTGTCTGTCATCACCTTTTAGGACAGTAAAAGTGCTTGGATTTTCTTCAATAGTAACTTTTCTGATAGGAAAGTGAATCTAGTTGGTACTTTGGGGGGTCAAAAGTTAACGTGCGACGTGAAAAACAAAAGAAAAATTAAGGAAAAACGGGAATTTTTACGCAAAATCTGTTTTCGAGAAAATCGATTTTGGTTTTTGGTGTAACTCTAAAACAAATGACCGTAGGGCCATGAAATTTTGACTGAATGTTTATATTAGCATTTTCTATACACCATAAAATTTACAAAATATTTTGACTCTTTTTGAGTTGTTTACGGCCATTGTCAGTTTTCAATTTTTTTAGTTTTTTTTTCTATAAATATCAATAAAATTTTATCTGTTGAGTAAAAAAGCTTGAAAATGTAATAGAAGGCTCCTAGGTTATTGTTTCAAAGGCAGATGAAAAAAATTAAAAATCCTTAGTCACAGTTTTTATTTATAAGCATTTAAAGTTCAAATTTTGACAAAATACGGAAAAATCACGAAAATTAGCAAATTATTTTGTGTTGAGAATTCATAAAAATTTTTCTTTTGAAATCTAAGATTTGAAAATATTATATAAGATTACTCATAAGTTTTTCTACCTTTATCAAAAAAAAAAATGTCTAGAAGAAACTTAAATTAAATTTTTATGAGCGTCTAAAATTTATATTTTTACAACATTTGATATTTACTCAAATTCTCATGTAACAATTTTCTTATTTTATTGTAATTAAAAAACGAATGACTGTAGATACTTGAAAATTTCACTGAATGTTTATATTAGCATTTTCTATACACCATAAAATGTTGAAAATATTTTGACTCTTTTTGAGCTGTTTACGGACATTGTCAGTTTTCAATTTTTTTAGTTTTTTTTTCTATAAATATCAATAAATTTTTATTTGTTGGGTAAAAAAGCGTGAAAATTTAATATAAGGCTCCTGATATATCGTTCTAATAGCAGTTGAAAAATATTAAAAATACATAGGCACAGTTTTTTTTTATAAGGATTTAAAGTTCGAATTGTATCAAAATATATCAAATTTAAAATTTAATAATTATTTTGTAGTAAGGATTGAAAATTTAAAACAAGGCTCCACGTAAATAGGTTATATATAAATTACTTTATTCACAATAATATCATCAAATATACTTGGTAAAATCATAGGCTGACTGACCGTTTTCGCTCAGAATCGTTTTTCTTATACAATGATATTATATCATTGAATTCAAATTTAACACCATCCATTACAGTGACCCACTTGTAACCTACTGTACAGCAGAGCGACATCCACTTATCCACCTTTTTTTGGTTACAACTTACAATCGAATCATAATTTAATCAAATACAACTAGCTTAAATAGTTTATTTTATATAGGATCATTATATCAATTGCATGGCTTTAAAAATATTTGATTAGCATAAAGTTATGTTTTATTCAAAAAATTCATTAAATAGTTAACAGTCACGAAACCAATAAAACAGTTCTAATTTGTTGTTTAAAATGTTTAGTAAAACGTTTGAAAGCTATAATTTTGTATACGTATACAAATGCTCAGAGGTTTTTTTAGCTTATATAGTCATTTAAATATCACATTTTTAAAGCAATCTGATAAAACTGGCCCAAGGATAAGTAGGTTAGGCTAGGCCGAAGGTATAAATGCCAGTTGCCAAGACTCAAGAGCACCACACACTATGGGGTTCACCGGTTCTCTAAAAACAAATAATGTGTAGCAACTGTGAACTGGCAATACCAATCGTTAAAAAAATACCATAACTAGCGGGGATATAAAATAAAAAATAAAATACATATTGCAATGATATGTTTTTTTTTATATACATTTGATTTGAAAATTAATCATTCGCTTGACAAATTATAGAAATATTTAATTCGTATTTTCGTTCTCCGTTTGGTTAACAACTACGCTGAAGTAATTCTATGTAGGTATGTACTTATGTATTATGAAATATTAACGTTAAAATGAAAAAATAATTGTAAGTTTCCCTAAATGATTTATACCATAGTACCATACTCTTAAGTTTAATTACAAACTACTTTATTATACTAGAATAAGAATGAACACAATTGAAAAAATAATTTTGTAGGATAAAGTTACGTAAAATAGAGCAACTGCTTGGTTGGAAATATTCTGAAAATATGTCTCATTAAATAAGTAAAAATATGGCTTTTGCTGTCAGAAAATTGTTTTAAATAAAATAAATAAAATAGTAGGTACACCTATCCGAGCATAAAAGTGTTTCCAAAAAGTATTTAAGATGGATAATGTCGTTATTGTAAGTCTAATAGTAGTGTACATGTACAAGTAGGTATTCGAATAGCTAAGTGTTTGCATCATCATTTGTGTGACGAACAAAAATATATTAATCATTTTTTTTAAATATCAAAGCAGAAACAAGTGAACGCTAACCTAACCTAATCTAACGTCATATTCCTACTTTATGAATTATAAACTATTTTCGCATGCAAAAACCTATTGCATATTTCAGTGATCACAATGATAAAAATAAAGATCAGAGTCATTTACACAATCACGTTTGTCAGGTATAAAATATACAATCCGTGGCATAGACAAAAAAAGGCAAAATTATTCATTACCTACAGATTTTTTTTTTTTTTTATTTTTTAGTAAAATATATACAATCTTTAAATTTGATTTTTTACAATAAGAATATGAGCTATAAGTAATAATAAGTTGACATGAGTTGCTTGATAAAAGGTGTAACCCAGCGGCTACACTTTACATGATTAAATTGTTGTTAGATATTTTTTTTCTTTTTTTCTTTTTTTTTTTTTGAGATTAGGAGTTTAGGTTACGGCACCATTTTCTCTTAAGCCTTCTTTGGGGGTTCCCAGGTATTGTTTCTAAGTTAAGTGCTGAAATTAACGGGTTGGGGTGATTCTCGAGTCTTCTAGACGATAGCGTTTATGTATAACTGATGACATTTCTTAATGTCTTAATGTGTAGGTCTGTGTGGAGTGTGTGGTTGGAAATGTAAAAGGGGGCCTTAGTTATCATGCGTAAGGTGATTGATTGGAATCTTTGTATTTTGTTTAAATTTGACAATTTGGCCGCACCCCATAGCTGGATGCCATATGTCCATATAGGCATGAGGAGTTGCTTATAAATGAGTAGTTTGGTATTGAGGTTGAGTTTGGAGTGATTACCTATCAAATAGTGTAGTGATTTCCTCCTGAGGTTTAGAGTATTGCGTTTAATTTTTATATGTTCTGCCCAGGTAAGTCGCTTGTCTAGGGTTAGGCCTAGATAACGGATGTTGGAGACTGTTGGTATTGTTTGATTGTTTAGTTTAACAGGAGGTGTTTCACCCTGTCTTAAGGAAAAAGTAATGTGTGATGATTTTTCATTGTTAATTTTAACTTTTCATTTAGTATACCAGGAAGCATTACCTACAGATAAATTATTATAATTATTATCGAACTAGTAATAGTTTTTTGAAGCCGCAGTAAAGTTTGATAATTCATTAAGATATGTTTGAAGTTGTGATATTATAGTATTTTGATTTAATAATTCTTTAAACTTCGAGTGTTATTAATTAAAAACATAAATATTATTACAATATAATAAAAACAGATTTTTTATTTTTAAAATACCATAAACTAAAGTTAAACAATATAATTTTATTTTATTCATAATCTCTATTTCTAAAATAAAATAAATTAAGTTCCAATATAATAACGTGTATAATATTAACTATATTAAAAAAAAAACATTTTATTTTACTGAAATTAAATGAATTTTTCCAATTTTATTTTATCTTTCGTTGTTAAATTTCAAAATATAAATGAACCACGAATGTCAACGTTTATTTATTTTTGATACAAACCTATGCAATTGTTTGCTAATTTTATTGTAGAAATTATTTCATTGTTATTATTTTATTGGTATATACATTACCTGCTTCTACTTTAGCTGAGTTGAATACACTGTCCTTATTCTGTGCTACCATTTAGATAAAGAATTATAACTTTTTTTATATACTAATAAATAATATATTAATACCTACATTATTATAGTGTCTACAGTTATGTATACATATTTCAATATTTGTTCCTATTTTTTTCCACATTTTTATACGCAAATTTTTTAGCTTTTCTTATCTTTTATACGAGATGCACTTAAGTTTAATCAACTTTAAGTTATCAAATAGAAAATGTAATTTATTATTTAAAATTAAAATAAATAATATTTTACTCAATACCTCAAAATTCATAAATTATTAATACTTAACAAACTGTATATAGTATGATGGTTAAATTGTATTAATTAAAAGTTTAAATGAATGAGTTGAAAAAGTGAAAACAAGATTCTTTCTCTCCACATAGATTTCCTACAATTTAATTTCGTTCATTTATAGTTTAATTCCGTTGTTATTTAATTATTAGTCATCCATTTGTTAGATTTTACATAATAATATATGTATATTATAATTCAATTTTCATAAAACTACTTCATGCAGTAACGTTAAATTCATAAATACATATTGTCAATGTACGAGCAACTATACAATGCGAAAACATGATTTTTCAGGTGAATTATTTGAATTAAAATTACATATTTTGTTATTCATAAATTGTTTTATTTAATAGGTAAAATATATGAATGTTTGAAATATTATTTAAGTGATTTATGTTTTACGCATATTATGTTGCACATGTTTATTTTGAAAATGTTCATGCATCTAAATCTAAATTTAAATGAGTATGTAGCTTGTGACTTATGAGTTACTAAACTTTAGTACTTAGGATAATAGTTGTGCCATTATAGTATTATACTATATAGTCCTTAATAATAATGATTTTACATGACAAATAAAATATATGTAATACCAATTTAATCTAGCACTTTTTCTACTCAGTTAATTTTTACAAGTTATTTATTTATATTAGTATACATAAATACGAGACAAGCTTAAAAGACAATGGAGTGATTGAGAACAGTTAATTAATATGCAAACAGGGTATATATATATATAATAAATTAGATTGAAAGAGAGGGATTGAGGTTGTGCGCATTAGCCGAATTATTGGAGAATTGTTAAGATAGTTGGCTGGAGATATATAAGTATGGAACAGGGTATAGAAATTTAAAAAAATTACAAAGTATGAAAATATGTTAATCGATTAATATTATTTACTATAATTTCCAATTCATCATAAACTTTTTGTTGTGGACTATTATCTCCTTAGTGGCTTGCTACATAAAGTTTAATAACTTAGTGACTATTCGTTCAGGTTTCTATTTATTTACATAATCGAATTATACATATCGTTTAAAAAACTACGTGCATAACAATTTACAGTAAAACAGCCGAGTATTATTTTTACTTTCTTGATTTTTAATCTAGTAAGTATGGTAATTGAAATCAAAAAAGTCTGAATTTTGAAAACTTCAAGTATTTGTGTTAAATAGGAAAATAATAAATATGTAACTCAGTAATAATAAGTAGGTGGATAATTTAGCTAGTTATAATATAAAATATTAATGAGAGGGATTTGATATCACATTTAAGCGGTATAACCTCTTGAATTCATAAAAACGTCGGCGTGAACAGTCCCAAAATATCTATTTTTAACTTTTCTCCTAAACTATGATAGCTAGAAAGTTGGTTGATAACTCATTAAAAAGGAATTATCAAGTAGATACTAAATGTAGAATTAAAATTTTTAAAAAAAAAATTATTAAATTTTTTACAGATAAAAAAAAGAGTTATTTGTCGCTAGATTTTCATTTAGCGAGGTAGATTTCCGAAACTGGAGAATTGATTTCGTTGTTTAGGGTCTTGTTAGATTCACATTGGCTAGGAGAAGTACAGTAAAGATTTTCAGAACTTTATCTTCAATCATTCAACAAAGCTGTAAAGCTGAATAACATCAAAAAACGCCCAATAAAATTTGTTTTAATTTTTTGTTATGTTCTTTAATTAATTAACTATTAAAGATAAAGTTCTGAAAATCTTTACTGTACTTCTACTAACCAATGTGAATCTAACAAGACCCCAAACAACGAAATCCGCTCTCTGGTTTCGGAGATCTATCTCTTAAATGAAAATGAAAATTTTTATATATGAAAATGCTTATATACACCGAAATTTTTCTGGATTCAAATTGTTATGCCGCTTGGGTGCGATATCAGTTAATAAATTTCTAAAAAATAAAAATCAAGAAAGTTTACATGCCGGTCCCTGACTTGTCAAACGTTTTTTTAAAGAAGTTTGTCCACGGGATACTCCTTAAATTACATACAAAATCGAAGTATTTGAAATTTAGGGGCTTTATAATAGGCGTATACCTATTGCCTACTTAATAATCAGAATTTGACTAAATTCAAATAAGAAATACGAATGCGAGTATGCTTTGTATTATCTAGTTTACATTTTCACAATACAAGGTTTTCTTTATTAATCAAGTAATCGTGTTTACTCCATTTACTCCGTAATAGGAAAAAAACACTTACCTAATACTTAATAAAACAATAATATTATAAAAGATGTAAAATAAAAGAAACTAAAATACAAAATATTCGTTTGATATCTGCGTGCGATCCTTGAACCATCACTATTATTTTGCATATAAAATATAAACTCGTGTATCTATAATTTTACTTCCCTACATATACGGTGATCTTGTTATTAATATGGACCTCTATATGAATCTTTTGCAAACTGAATCTCGCTTTGACTATTGCCTTTGATAAAATATGTAGATAATAGGTATTAGCTAGCCGGTATATATAATATATTATAACATAAAAATATAGATTTTTTGAAAATTACAAAACATAACTGACACAAGTTACAATTAAGCCAAACGTACATTATATACTCATACAATCTGAGTTCATATCTCCCAATAAAACTTTGACCGAATCATATTTTAAATATATTGTGTTTACAAGTCAGAATTATATTTTCTTTCATATCTAGCCGGGTGGACGTCACATATTATACAAACTCACATAATATATGTTTATTCATATATTATGCTAGACGTTATTGTACAAAAAAACACGTAGAAAATTCTATAAGGTTAACCTACAAAACGGAATATAAGTCCTCCCCACACGTGTTTGATGACGTAGAAGTAAATTCAAAAATAATGGTTTTATCGTTCTAACAAACTTATTTTTGAGTTATCGTAGTAATATCAAATTAATTATTAACAAGTGGTTATGGGATATTATAATATTATATTATAAATTTGACTAAATTCAAATTACCATAGATTAGCAATACGTTATGTCTTTATTATCATTACAATATAAAAATTAACCGAGTTTAAACGTGTAAATGACACAGTTTTTTTAAAGTTTATTGTATAGTCTTAAATTGATTTATTAATTAACTATGTTACTTGATGTTTGTGAATAGCTGTAGTCATTAGAAATTGTATTGTAAATTGTTATACAGTTAAATTAATAATAAATGTTTTTAAAATGTCTACCCGATTTACTATGTAGAATGTGTCAAAACGAACACAAATATTTTCTAATAAAAAGTCCCATCGTGTGGGACGTAGGTAGTACATATAAGTAGTTTTGTTTTTAACAAAAAAACAATTTTCAATTGAGAACCATTTAAAGTTTTTTTTGTTTTTTATTTATACTATTATCATTGTGACGTATTTTCGTTTTAGAAATCCAATTTTGAACATTTTCCAAAAGGAAAATACATCAAATAAAACGTGTTTAAAAAGTATAAAATATAGAAACCAACATAAGGGTTGTATTTTTTATTGGCTGATACGATTTCTTACAACGGTTTTTTTTTTTTTTTTTGGGAAAGTTCCAACTTCCAACTTTAGTAGAACGTTTGTTTAAGTACAATACAATACTGAGGAATACCTTTGCACTATTACAATAAATAAACATTATTTTATTTAAAAATGTATGGCACATTCAAACCATATATTTTTTGTTTAAAACTTTTTTGTATACCTCCAGGATTCGAACCCGTTTATGTGTTTTGTTTAAATACATATATATGTCATATGTGTAATAATTATAAATACTATATTTAATAGAATATACATATTTTTCGGTCATATTTTGTTATGATTTAAATAGTATTTAATAATTACATAAATTACCGAATGATAATTATTAAATATTAATCTCTGTATCATACAGGTTGTTCTATTATTCACATTAGCATTTACAAAATATATATTACATTCAAATATGTCAATGTGATGTCAATTAAGATTTTAAAAATCTATTTTTGCGATTATAAATCTCAACTACAACTGATATTATTGATATCTTATGATCAACTTATTTTTTTTTTTATTACACATAAAATACCGTGGCATAATAATACACTTATGTATATTAATATCTCGTATACTGCGCCTCTTACCAATCCACACGTGGTGGACTGTTTGCTTAATTAAGTTGTGACTTATAATAATCCCACGGTAAAATGTTTTATGTAATAATTGAAGATTGAATACTTACATATTATGATCATATAACTAAAATTAATATGAATTTTTTTTTTTTCTATATTTAACTCACTAATATAATTTATTGCAGATACAGGATATTACAAGAAGTAATAAAATATAATAAATCTGAATTTTGTATTTTTGTAAAAATTAGATTAAACATACTATACGGTAGTAAATAATTATTACATTAATTACTATTATACTGAATAACCTATTGTCTCGTACTTCGTAGAAATATATCGATATATCAATGATCACGCGTACCTACTATAATGAATATACGCAATTATTATTTAGTTTTTTATAGATCCATTGGTATTAATACAATTCACTATTCTAGTTGATTTATTTTCTCTAAGCATTCTAACAGGCTAATTAAAGTTCTCAGGATTAAAAAATAAATAAATGAACCCGTGGTGGCCTTTTTTTTACGGATAAACGAGCTTTTTCCAGCACTCTTAAAGGTCTAATTAATGGCCACAAAATCACGTTAAACTTTTTTCCTGTTGTTTGATTAATTAACTCGTCTTATAAAATAATTTACACAAATAAACTTAATCCGAGATTATTGTTGTATAAAACGGATTATATTTATTGATGGTTAATTATACATTGAAGCATCTATATAATATAGGTAATTAATTATAAATACTATAGATTTTGTAATCAATATAGGTAATTAATAAAAATAAGTAGGTACTTACAGTTGCTTTCGATTATATTTATTATTAATATTAATATATTTCAGGGGTGGCTAACTGATCGATTGCGATCGACTGGTAATTCGCGGGCGATTTCAAAGAAAATTATTTCTTTGTTCGAATTCATAATTTACTAAGTAGGTAGAATATAGATAAGTCACAATAGTCATTTGTTGTTTTTTTTATGTAAGTCGATCGTCAAAGGAAAAATATGTTCTATACTATACATAACAGAATCACAACCAATACATTAACGCGTAGGCGTAGTTATTAAAAATTGTATAGACTCCATACAAATTAAAAATAAACATTTATTTAAAAGACAAAAGAGTAGTTTTATAGGAGTCCTTTTGTTTCAGATTTACAACTTCCGACTCTAAACGCGTAATATAAATGCAACAGGCGATGTCGGCTATAACAAAAAGGTTTAAGGTGTATTTTTTAAGGCAAACTTTTGATTCTGGGCCTCGGGGCTATAACTCGTACGAAATATATTAAAACTTTAACCTACACTTGCTCCGTAAGGTGAATTGTTGCTTTCCAGTTAATTTTGTCCTGAATAAAAAAAAATCAAATTGGTTCAGTTTTCAGTGTAATTTTGTAATCGTACGATGCTATTTAAAACTATTGTTATAATGGTACGTGTGTGGCTTGAAATTCAAAAAATATTCACTGTACAACTGTCAATTTTATATGTTTGACTTTTAAAACATTTATATTATATTATTTTCAATCAAAACGCTCAATAATTTCCAATTATATAATTACCTCAATAATAGAGGACTTTGTGTAGGTAGGTATAATATACATTATGGTAATTGTACATTCAATATTATCATTAAATTATACCTAAATAGAAAAGCCACATAATATATTTTTGTATACTACATAATAAATACCAAAAATGTTTGTAGATACCAAGGACCGCTACTTATAAATCGTAATATAATGTAAAAAATATATTATGTACAATGATAAACGTCTCTGAATAAAGATGATACACTTTACACAGCTGCAGGTACTTTACAGAATTACGAGTAAATGTTTAAACTTTAAATTGATTGTTTTATAAATATTTTTAAAATATATATTTTTTTTTAATTTTGAAAAACCTCTGCAGTGGTCTAAACAATTTATAAAATCGAATTCTGTGGGAAGTTCTAGGTATTATTAGTAGGCATTTGCAGATTATTTCCTATGGTAAAAACAAATAACAATATAAATCAAAGTTGTAACTTCAAACTTAGGTAAATTAAAAATTATATTTTATATATTATAACTATAATGAGTGTGTGTTTGTGCAATTTATAAATTTATTTATATATTTTTACAATTTCTAGTCTCAAGCCCTTAATTTAGTTGTTTGTTATTTTCCAGTGTTACTAAAGTTACAAATATTTTTCACGTGACATGTAAAATGATATTGAAATATTCTAGTTAAAATATTGCATTTTTTCTTTTTTAAGTGCCTCATTTTTCAAAACGCTGAGAACGATTTTATGGTTGAAATTTTAAGGCTGACAATACATTTGTTTGAGATGTTTTTATTCGAACTTATTTCGATGTGTCTCTGGATATCATTCGTATTCGTATTCTATACTATCAATAAATGTGCAAAAATACAAATGTTATTTTCAAATTTGATATTGCAGTTGAAATGGAAACTGAAATCTAAGACTGACAATAAAACTATACGAAGGACAACTGCCAACAAGTCATGGTATTGCCATTTTTATAAAAATTGACTTATACTTAATCAATGTATAACGGCTATACTTGTTATATTTTCTAACTGAAAATATTGTGGGAACTTCGTTTTTGTTATTATCTTGGTTCTAACTTCTCTTTACATCGTGCAATTTAAAAATTATAGTTTGGGTCATAAACTCAAAACGATAGACACCCGATTTCCACACTCTTTTTTTTCATAAAGTACTAGTTCCAATTTTGAATCATAAATTAGGTATAATATATTATTTCCCATGACAAATATATGTATCAACATATAATTTTTATCAACATATGAATGGAGATTTAACATATCTGAGTTAAAAAACGAAGAAGCTCGCATTTATATAAAGGGATACTTATTAAACGACATACATTTATAACAATAAAGCTATTTATTTTATAATAACATATTATTTTATTTTATATTGTTGTATGTAAATCAGTGATATTAAAAAAAAAGAAATAAGTTTAAACTTTTAAAGTCTTATTATATATTTATAATTTATATTACCTACCTATTATACCAAAGTGATTTTATTGTTGGCAATCAATTTTTACAAAAAATGTATTTTAATTTATTGATCAATAAACTTGAAACATTATATTATTCCTTTATCTAATTTCTGTACCTACCAATAAACTACAAAAACCAAAGATTAATTAAATTTTTTTCATATTAATGAAAATTGGTTATTAAATCGATGTTCTATTCAAACTTGTTATTTATAGAAATAACATGTTTAAAACAAAAATATTTTTTCTTTTAGAAATTGGTAAATGTTGGTATGTTTTATTCTGATAAATAAATATAAAATACCTAATAAAAAATGATAAGTAAGTACATTAAGAGCCATACGTTAAGATACAAAAACATTTTCTGAAGAACTGAGATTTTGGTAATACCTACCACGTTAGACGTCTTGTCCTTTATATTATATTATGTTCAACAATTAAACATTTTAAATCAGGAAAAAAAGAAAGGATTTTTGTTTATTATTAAATTCTTCATGCTACGGGTACATACCATATGTCCATATCAACAGTCATAATATCATAATATCAAATTATGAACTTAAAATGTACTAATACATTCAATAATATATAATATATTGATTTTTCTTTGAGTTCAAAATTAAAAAATTAACATTAATATAAAACATACATTTAAAGTGCAATACACCCTGCGATTAATCCGATGTGTTTTGTATTTGTTTTTACCCATGTTTTTATTTACGAATATAATATTTAACCGTTTTATAAAAATTTTACTCGAAATAATCGATATCTGATTTGTAAAACAATCGCTCAGCCAACAAGAGTATACTTTATATAGGATTTAATTCTTAACCTGGTTGCATAATTTTGATTCTTCTTTCCAAAAAGTTTTCCATAAATCGTATTGGTTTTATTTATTTTAAGAGAGTTTAATATTTTGGAACTCCACTTATAATCATATAACTTGTGTACAAGTTTCTTTTAAGGCATTAGCCAAGTTTCAATCATATCATATCAAATAAGAAATAAGAATTCAGCATTAAGCGAATACGCAGCAGTACATCTGCTGCTGTACAATATTACAAAGCATATAACACACGAAAACTTTGCTTTTTACTTTTGAAACAAATCTAAGTAAAATACGGATATTTGTATCGGTTTTTACTGGTGCACTTATAGAATGTTGAAACAAGAAATTTAACTGAAGAATTTATGTATAGTACATAATTATATAATGTAATTTGTAATATTTTCAAAATTTTAGAATGATTAACGGTTTCTAAAGCCATCCGCGAGTAGGTAGGTACATTAGGAGATGATTTATTTTCATTATTTATTACTTCCTCATGGAAAAAAAATAAAAATAAAGTTCTGGAGTGTTTGAGTGTTAGATGGTAATGCAATAAGTAAATAAGCATAATGCAGCGAAATAACGAGAAGAAACGAAGACAGAAAAGTAAAAGAGGAAAAAGTTTTCATCTTCTGCGCTGACGGTCTTATATATAGGTACCCATGCACCTGCCCATGCCGCCGGTCGTTATGAATTAATTTGATATGATAATTTCTATGCTTTGTATATATAAATATGCGATACCGTGTTGAATTGATTATACAATAAGTTTAAGTCTATATACAGATTTTCATTCCATTTCCAACTCGTGTTACGATAATGTAAGTATTAGTCACTGAGCGCGTAGACAAATTCCCGTGTACCTATAGACGGGTACTTAAATATTAATACGGTTATACTCGATAGAATACATTATTTACTCCTCAAGACTTAAGACAAATCGTTTGTTCCAATAGGCAATAGATAACTACTATGTATTATGTACGTAGGTATACCTCCATAAAACGATATTTTATGTAAAATTCCATTATTTAAATCAAAAATAACAGTGAAAAATATTTGTGTTTATTGTTTGTTGTTATTGTTACTAAACAATTTGCAAAATATAATATCATGATTCGACAGTAACGTCATATACTCATATTCATTAAAAAAAAAAAGTCCATTTAGAGCAGATTGCTTTTTACAATGGCCTTTTTACACTTTCCATTTAGTAATGTATGAATGTCAAATATGAATATATTATGGCAGTATGGCAGATAGAGAAAAGAGAATTATTCTACTATTGTTACTATTATATAAAACGAGAAGGTTTTTAAAACATAATAATAATGATAATAAAAAAAATGGTTAAAATTTAAATTGTTTTATGTATTTTTGTGGGGATATAATTTTCAGAGATCATTAGTTGTTATAAATTCGTATTGTAAGAACCCCATCATTATTTATTATATTTCCAAAAAATACATTAATTTTATTATGGTTATTATTATCATCGACATTGGTAAGTTATAAATAATTACCTACTGAATGGAGGATCCTGAAATTTAATTGAAAACTTTATAACAAAAATATTGAACAGTAAATTAACATTTTAATCAATTATTTTTCAATTAATTCAAGCATTTATAAGAATTTATATTAAATTATGAACTTTGAAAATTCCGATGTGTATATTGTTCTAAATCAACTATGTATCATTATACTATTTACTTTTTAGTAACAATAGTTAAGAATGCAGTATTTTATACTTTATTCAATGACTATAAAAGTACATTAATGGTTTTTAAATACTATGGCATTCTTGCGAACATTATTAGTGTATAGTTTTGTACACTTTATAATTAATATGTAGTACTCTATATATGTTATGTCACATTCTGTTAATTTGGCAATGTACTTTTAGATAAACTTAATGTTAAATTATTTACTTGTCACTAAACACATCCACTTTAAAGTTTACTTATTCGATTTATACTTTATTTATTTAAAGTGAAAGGTTTGCCGCTTAACGAAGCGTAAATACTAAAAAATAATATTTTTTTTTTTTAACAAGCTTTTTTAGTCCTCTAAGATATATCCTAAATCTTGTTAGTAACACGCTAAAGAACCCAACAATGTTCATTATTTTTAAGGATTTCAAACGCACATATTAAACACACTTTTAATGGTCAACTCTATCTCCGATTCATGCATTTCATTACTTGACTAATATTAACGTACAACACCCTTGAAAGTTAACTGAATAAATAAACGTAAAATATAAAATATAAAAAACGTGATATAGTATATTGTGTGGTAAGGGCGGGAAGTGAGCTATTTCAGCGGCGAGGTCCGCCATTCGCACAAGACTGAAATTGCTTTCCCGCACGAGCCACACATACTATTTCTTGTCACTGCTTTTATGGATTACGGTAAATGTGATGCAGGGGGCATTTATTTTAAGCGTGATGTATGGGTCATGGAGGTTATAATATTAATATAAGATGTAACCAAAAGTTCCACCGTAAATCTTAAAATCACCGTTTGAGCACCTCCCTGGGATAGAACTAGCAGGATAAAAAATACTTTGCGGACTATTATCATACTTACCAAGTATACAAATAAAATTTCAATAAAATCGGTCTAGCCGTTTCATCGGAGCAGTTCGACCACTAACACCGTGACACGAGATCTTTTATATTTTAGAAGGATTACATATTGTATACTACATAATACTCAACAATAAAACGAAAAATAGTTGTATATTATGGTTAAAGTTTTAAAATGTAACAAAATTGATTTTTATTTTCCAGTGATTGATTGTGTGATGTCAGAGTGGGAATCATGGAGTGAATGCGACACGGAATGTGGAAGTGGCATGATGACAAGAAAAAGACAAGTGATGAAAACACCAGTAAATGGTGGCAAACATTGTCCTTCGATGGTGCAGAAAAGGGCGTGCATGGGAACCAGATGCCCCAATTATCCTGGAAGTGCACTAAAAGGTTTATAGACAAATTTTTTTATAAACATCTAAAACATTCCAAAACATATATAAAAAAAATGTTCAAAATTGTATATATTTAAGAATTTAAAAAACTGATCCTGGTTACCTATAATAAAACCATTCTCTTAATTCGTTAAAACTATTTGGATAGTAATAACACGGATAGTAAGTTAACCGTTAAATATTTCGTACTTTTAATAATATAATCTATTATAATATTATATTATTCTACGAGCCCCCGGCTGTTTCTCGATTATACTCATCGGCGTCAAGCAGTCTTCGGTGCTACAAAATTGCATACTTTCGTTGCCGTGCTATAGTTTAAAACCATAATACGAGTATCATGACGTGTATGACCTACTTGTAAACATTAAACTTTAGGTTTCATCAAAATATATTAAATTACATTTATAAATCAATTTCAACTGGATACTGTTAATACGAACAGTTTGTACAACATTTCCTTTTCTATTTTTTATGGAAATTATCTTTGACAAAAATTGATCCAATTATAATGGTCAACATTGTTTATGTTCAAAATGACACTTTAATCTTCTTGGGATGTCGTTTCAAAATATATTTCTGATCACAAGACTCAAGTATACATTATTTTTTTTTTTTAATTTTTTAAATTATTTATTATTGAGTATAAATACAATGGACTCAACTTTTAAATCCATACATCAATATATTTCAAATAATTCTGTTAATTAAATTGTCTAACCTTTTTTGAATGATTAATGAAAAAATACATAAAGCATTTAAATTGCATTATTTTTTATAAACAAAAATAAAATATAACATAATACATAACAAAGAGAGTTTCATTATAATTTTAATAAAATAAATTAATATATGACCATCAACATATTAATATATAGTGATTATTTTTTACATGTAATGTGTTTTATAAATTGATAACTAAAAATACTAGTTCATATAACCATAAGGGTTTATTTTTTTAAACTGAAAGATTGGCATTTTAAATACATTTTAATTAACAATTTTGAATAATGCATTTTAGCAACTATTTTATACTTCATTGTACCACAGGTTCATTAATAAAATGTAAATATTAAAACAATATGGATTAAAAGGCGTTTTAAAATATCTGCTGTACATAAAACTGCAATAATAAGTAACAGACACATTGTTATTGGATGATGAAATATAATATAAAAACCAATTTACAATTTTTTTCCATAATAATTATACATAACTATTAAAAAAAATAATAATTTATTGCATATTTACATACGTTATATTATATAGAAAAATTAATACAATTAATTTATATAAAATGTATTTACTTTAAGAGGACGCTACACAGATATTTGTCATCCCTGTCCTACAACTTCGTAACATACCAAATTTACTCTCAGCAGATCACGTTTAGCTCCGTTAGTTTAAAAATTAGAGTGAATCGACCTATTATGAACATTTATGGTAAGAACAATTGTATTTGTGTGTAGGTTTTTACCAGTGTTTGGAAAGAACGTCGTTCATGAACGCACGTTCACGCGTTCACGTTCATATATAGTGAACGATACGTGAACGCCACTCGTTTTTTTGCAAATAGAACGTGAACGTGAACGACGTTTATATTTTTAATGAATTTGATCGATTTTTAAAACGTTCAATTTATTTATCATTTAATAAATATTATATGTATAAAATATATTAATTAATCATATTATAATAATAATATTTTCATTTTTCCCATTATAATTACCATAATATTTGTTTGATTGCAAAATATATAAATTAAATACGTGAAATTCCAGTGTCCCCAGCTAGACTTACAACAACAATAATATTATGATTTCCACGAATTTGTAATAAACCTAATCGGTTTATCATAATAAGTACCCTAGTATTCGCTTAATTTTATCACTAGGAAATCCTTATCAAAATCTAACTCAAATAACGTGTCAGATATTAAAAATGAATTCGGATACTTTGAATTGTATATGCTCTAAAGTCTAAATTGTATTTTTATTTTTTGGTTGAGTCGTATATGTTTATGGGTTTTTAATTTTTACATTGACTGCAAGCTAACGATACATAAAAAAAAAAAAAATTAAATGAACGACCCAATGAGCGGGTTCGTTTTTTAAAAGATAATGTCCTTACCAACAAGTTTCATAATAGGTCGATTCACTCTAATTTTTATTTGAACAGAGCTAAACTAAATCTGCTTAACGTAAATTTTCTATGTTACGCACTTGTAAGTCGGATACAATAAATGACTGTATATAGCGTCCGCTTAAGGTTTTTTCAACTTTTTTTCAACCAATATTTTTCTACCTATAACATTATAGGTTATTATTATCATATATGATACTTTTTCAAAAACAAGCTTTAAATAAAAGAAAAATAAATTACACACAAATTATAAATCATATAAGTACGCGTTACACCCTCTATTTGCTATAACCTATTTCATGTTTATGATGTGCCTTTTAAATAATAATTTTATAAAAACTCAAATCCTTACACTGTTGTGACCATAATTTTTAATACATTTTCATACTAACGAAAGCATCCATTGTGTTTTGCATAATTCCAAAGTGTCACATCCCTGCAAGCTACCACCGTACCCTAACCGACTTCCATAATAATAAATACAATTTTCTAGCACTGTCTTGGTGTACTGTATTTTAACCACAACAAATATTTATGTACCATATCAAATGAAAAGTAAAATGCATCCCCTAGTAATATTTTCTTAGAGTGTTGTTCATTTTTGGAGATAACGGTCCATGGGCAGCAACGGTTTAATTTATTGTTGTCTGACTGTTGGCATGAAAATATTTTAATCAAGCAAAAAGTCGAGGCTCATTATTCACAAGCACCTTAAATACAAACAAAAGATAAGAAAGAAACAATTGCAAAAAATATTGTAATTACTCATTGTTAAAAATTGTAGACATCAGTGCATCGATTGTTTTCCAGATTGTTTTGTTGTCTATTATGTACACAGCTGTTGTACATGTATATTTAATATCTTACATATTATACTTATTTGATGTACGTCTACTATTGTTATCATTTATTGTTGTCATTACTTTGAGTATCATTTTTATATGTTGGTATACATTGTACACAATTCGCTTTAACTTTACTCTGACTGACTGACAACTGTGTAAAATAGGATTGTATTAAATTTAAAATGGAAGTCTTATTAAAGAAAAAGGCATAGCATATTTTATAAAAAACATTTATTTATCATAAGTGGGTACCTACATTGGCCACTGAGGTCATTAGTGTGATATATTAATATGCATATTATAGTATTTACAAGATTGATTTTAATATATTATTTCCGTTTTTTTGAACTTAACTAAATATTTTTTGTTCGTACAAATTATAATATTCAGCTATAACATTATGACAACAATAAAAATGTTCAAACATTTGAGCGTAAACATTAGGTCTAGCGACTCGAAAAATTCATCACCAAAAAAATGTGATTTTTTAATTATTATGCATAGAAAGTATAAGTACCTAAATATAAAACATATATCATTAAAATTATCGTGGAATTAATTAAACTAAATCTTAAATGTGATTGATCGATTTTTAGAAGATAGTTAAACTAAATAAATACAATACATTATTTATTTTTCTGAATTATACTATTTTAAAGTACCTATACCTAACTGTATCATTATTTTATTATATTAATTTTTAGTGTTATAAAGGGTGTAACTGAAATAACTGATATATCAAAAAATGTATACTGTTAAACGTATGACAAAAATAATGAAAACTATATGGGTATAAATAATTTAAGAAATATTATACTTATGTCAGGAAATATTTATTTGTAAATATTCTTTTTGAATATTTTGAAAAAGTTATTAGTTATTACGTTTCAAATTAATTAACTCCAAATAAATATTGATATTTAATACAATTGTAATAAATAACCATCTTTATCATCAAAATCAATTAGATTTAAAAATTGGCTATTTTGAATTTTTCCAAAGAAATTTATTTTTGGTACTAAAAGCAGGTAAGTGGATGTCACTTTGCTGTACAGTAGGTTTACAAGTGGGTCAATGTATAATGGATTGTATTAAACTTGAATTCAATGATATAAAATCATTGTATTAGAAAAACGATTCTGGGCGGACACGATTTGTCAGTCTGAATTTTGTATATTGTTATTATTAATTATTAATTATTATAGCCTGTAAGTTTAATTTATATTATAATAGGTATTATTATTATTTTTTATTTGTTTCTATGGTGATAAATAAAGCGTTATTAGAAATTAAAATCCCATTTTTAGCGGTTTTTCGTAATTTGTCGGTGGTTTTTCCTGTGTCATTAAATAACTATTGAGAAAATCGAAAAATGACCTTTCTAAAGTACCATCTTGATCCAATTTGCTAAAAGATAAGGTACTACATGTTGAAATCGAAGCACTCCTTCTGATAAGATATTTTGTATACAGGATATAAAAAAAAAAAAAAATAAAAAAATAAATAAACACTATTGTAAAACCATAAGCTTCCACGCTCCGCTCAGAATCTAAAAAAAAATTGTAATATTGACTAGAACAAAAGTTATTTCATTTTTAGCTCTAATCTAACCTATATTATTTAATTTTATAACTTTGCTCGGTTGTCTTGGAAATTCAAATTTCCACTTTTAAAAATTACTAAGCGATACTAATAGTATAGGTAATATATTAAACATGTTGATATATCAGCTATCGTCTATATGTACGAGTATATTATGTGCTTTTACTCGAGCAACAAGAGAATTCGGATTGGGCTTAAAAGTGTGACCGATCACTGTATCGTTAAATAGTCCAGAGTTTCTTTACTTACTTTTCTCAGAGACAGTGCACTGAATCTCTGCTTCACTGAAACAGGGTTTGTGATGAAATCACATCGATTTGACCCTAGTCAACTTTTCACTGTAAATAAGATGAAAGAGATTTAGATAATTTATAAACTATGAATCATTGAGTTTCTAGAGGTCAGCGAGAGTTGAACGGCCAATGTTCATTAATTAAACATTCACTTTGTCTAACGAAAAACTGCAATTCGGTGATAATTTGTGAAATAGATAACTATTGCAAATTATATAATGTAAAAATATTATCATACAACTCTGTACTTTATTATACGCTATTATATATGTGACTAATAATTAATTAATATATATTTTGACTTTTGAGTACATTATTATAATAGGTATTGACTATAGAGTGTAATAATATAGACTATAATTTCTCAAAGTATAATACGGTCTAACTTTTAGTGGTTACGAAATTTGAAAATATGTCAATTATTTTTTATGAATAACAATATTCTAATAATGCTTGTTATTATAAATGTGTTTCTAATTAAAAATACAACCGTTTACATGCTATATAATGTACTCATTGTTAAAATATTTAACTAATTTTAGCATCTGCATGAATGGCAGTTGTGAGTGTACTCTGAAACATGCAATTGAATGAAGTGTATGATTCAATGTAAGTATAAAAAAGCACGAATTAAACGAGTTGAAATGGAGTTGATATTAATAAACATTTTAAAATAAACAATTTAAGTAAATCTTAAAGTCTAAATCTTATCATGCATAGCACGTATTTCAAAACTCGAACGTTCAACCATAGATATTATGAATGTCTGTCATGATAAAAAGTTAAAGTAATACGAATACAAGAAGCATCTGCTTTCAATATGTATTTCCAACGTTTGTTGGCAGAATTATTGAAATTTACAAAACTAGTGAGGATAATATTTGATTTTTCTTATAATCTTCAATAATTATGTGACGATAATTTTATAAAGTACCGTTACAACCTATATAATATTATGTTATGATAACTTAATAAACTACTCATGATTCATAATAGTATTGCTATTATATTATATTTTATGTCACAAAATGACCGTTCCATTTTTTACTATAACAATTCAGATTTATAAAGTTATAATTATTATTTCTATTAATTTTATAATACATCACACAAATTAGATTTTAGATTCTGAACGGAACGATGAATGTATTAATTTTATAATAATGTGAGTTTTATTTTTATTTTTTATTTTTTGTGTCTGTGTACATGATAAGTAGTCAAAATAATGCTTCGATGTTCAATTTAATAGCTTGTTCAATGTAATGTGAATATAGTTGGTGCATTGGCGAGGTTAAAATTCAAAATCTCCAGAAGTTTCTAAAAAGCCGGAAAAAAAAACTATTTTGGTTTTTGGTGAAAGTAACTAAAACAAATGATCGTAGATACATGAAATTTTTACTGAATCTTTATATTAGCATTTCTTATAGAACATAACATTTTAAAAATATTTTGCCTTGTTTTGAGCTGTTAACAAACATTTTCAGTTTTCAATTTTTTAGTTTTTTCTTTTTCAGATGTCAATAAAATTGTATTCGTTGGGTCAAAAAGCTTGAAATTTAATACAAGGCTTTAAGCCTCCTTAAGCCATTGTTAAAATGACAGTTGAAAATATTAAAAATACATAGTCACAATTTTTTTTATAAGCATTTAAAGTTCAACTTTTACAAAATACATAAAAATCACAAAAATGTGCAAATTATTTTTAAAGTTTATATAAAATTATAAAATAAAATATATATTAAAAATTATTATAAAAATTTCACTTTTTAAATCTATGATTTGAATAATTAATACAAGATTCTTTTGTCTACTTTTATAAAAAAAATCCATACCAGAAAGTCAAATTAAATGTTAATAAGCGTTTGAAGTTCAAATTACATTAGATATTCACTCGATTTCTTGAAATTTATACTATATGTTTATTTTATCAATTCCTATACTTCATAACATTTTCAAAATATTATTTCAACTCGTTATTTTTTTCTTAATGTCAATAAAAATGTATTAATTTGGTCAACAAGCCTGAAAATTAAATACAAATTAAAATATTCTAAACTGACAAACCGTCTCCGCTCAGAATTATTATAATACCGTTATCATTGATAATATTATAATACCATCCATTGACCATTACGGTAACTCACTTTGTAACCTACTGTACAGCAGAGTGACATCCACTTACACGCTTTTTTTATATTTATTTTTTTTTTTGCATATTGCAAAATTCTATGAATAAAGTTTTGTAGAAACTTTAGTTTTACATTTGCAGTCCCAAATAAATAAATAAAACTGACACATTTTCAAAGTTTTTCTTAATTACTAGATGTTAATATACAATAATATATAGGTACATTATATAATTATGTTCAATTATTTTATTTTTTGAATATAACTATTAATTAAAATTATAACCAACAAACGACGTTGTTTAAGCAATAACTATTAATACATATTAATGTATTGTTATTTATTATGTAAATTAACATAATCGAATCTCTGAAGTTTTATAAATAATTATATTTAATAAATTATATCTAAGTAATTTATGTCTAATGTACATATTAATTATTACAAGTTAGCTGGAATAAATTTAATTAAATTTAACTTTTGTAAATCATCATCGTTAATCAAATTAATCATTTTATTAGAACTATAGGTTGGGCATATTGTATACATTTCATGTATAGTATATTTAGTTTAATATTGTGATAGTTATTTGAAATGAATATCATATTAATATTATAATATTATAAGTCTTGATAAAAGAAATTTAAAGCTGTATTAGGTACTCGTTGTTCTTTAAGATATTACCTATTTAATTCATATTCTCTAAACTCACGTTAGCGAAGTAATTGAGTAGGTAATAGAAATGTATGCAGCATAATAAAATCATGGACGTTTAAGCAATTTTCTTTTTCTTTTCAGAAACCGCCATGTTGCTGCCTGCGTCTTTGGCATCCAACCGTTTGAGTAATGAGTCCCAAGATATACGTCACAATTTAAAGTACCGCTTGTCAAAAGAACCAGTCGATTTAGATTCAAAGGAGTAAGTGTTCAATTATTTTTAACGTTATCAGTTGACATAAATTAAAAAGATAACCGAAACGCAAAATATTTAACTTAATGCGTGGGTGGAGGGAAAGACATTTAATTTTGGTGGTTAAGGCCATAAGCAAGGGCCTTACTGGGGACGACTCTGTTAAGTCCGCAAAATTTCTATGTTTTGCGTATACACATTTATAGGTAGCTATATCTTTGTGTGTGTTATATACATGTTTATATTATATATAAGCTCAATGAATGCATAATTAAAGAGATACGAGGGTGTGTAAAGATACTCAGAAATAAAGATAGGGTGGCCAGTCAAGGGGGATAATTGTAACAAAACCTGGGGTAGTTAATATTCAAATTTCGGGCATACCTTTGTCGTGAAATTGCCATCAAAGGCGTAAGACATTCTTACACCCTAACACTATTTATACATATATTCGTGATCTGTTATGCGTAACACTACTAAAAATATCAGATCTTTACACTGCTGCAAGAAAATGACAAGCAGTAGACGTCTTAGAATTTTAGAGTTTCTGACATGAAAATAATTAAATTATAGACCTACATGAGCTTACAGCAGCTACTTGTCATTAAACACAAAAAAGGTTTGTCTTGACATGCATTAAACATTAAGGCTAATTGCAGTTGGCTCAATATATGTGGTAGTTTACTTATGAATAATATTAATTTATATACCTAGTACCTACTTTGTAATACTTTCAAATTTCAATTCATTAAGTATAAAACTTCATAAAAAAAATTAATTTGAACATAAATTCTATATTATAATCATTAATCATGTATGAAGTACCTATATGCATGTATAGAAATATATTATTACTCTTTACCTAAGCTTTTACTGCAAATCATAATTATTATATTTTAATATTTTGATATAGGTGTTAAGTTTTATATAGGATCACGTTAAGCATACATAGCAAAAGACAAATGAAAGAACTAGGTATCTCGTTAACTTTGTATATTTATTTATTGTATTTGTTGTGTTGTGTAAATTATACTAAATATATATGTATTCAACACAAATTTAACTTATTTAACTTATTTGGATAAAATAATATACGTTGAAAACGTCAATAAAACTAATTTATCGTAAATACCTCACGTAATGAGTCACGGACTTATAATCTAATTAGTAATATTTGTTTGTATTGTAAACAATCGACGCAATTGAAAGGCTCAAAACGATTGCTCATATAATATTGTTTCTATGTTAAATTAATTTGACAGAAATATATAACATATAATATTTGTAAATTAAATCTCAAATAAAATAATTAATTATTTCCTGTAATTTTAACAAATAATAATTGGAAATCATATACTTGATGCGAAATTATGAACCCAGTCAACCAGGTATGCTCAAATTACATATTATTTTTTCACTCAAATATCAGTTTGTTTCCCAAAAGTAGGTCAAATTCATTAATATTTAAAGAATGGTCGATAAAACATATCAGCTTACAAAAATAATTTAAATTTCATAGCTGGTAGGTTTACTTTCATATTATTTGTATTTCCATGCATTGTTATACAACACGCATTAATATGTTTACTAATAATACATTTAAAACAGAGATTAATACGTCATGACATTGTGGTTTATTTTTCAAAAATATATTCTGCTTACAATCGATTTTTTAATTACTTGTTCATTTAAAATGATACCTATAATTAACTATATATTCGTAAACACAACCGTAATAATCATTTCTGAGATATTGTCATTGATCTTATTTCTTTTTCTTTTTATTTGAATTCTGATTACAACCAAGTGTAATATTTTTAGCCTTTTTTTTTTTATTGGGTAACTCGCGGCAACATAGGCCATTGGGTGTGGGGGAGAGCACTGTAGGTTTTTAAATTTAAATTATAATTATACAGTGATTAATGATTATCAATGTTGTTACAATATACATAGGTAAATAGCTGAAGTATAGGACAGTAATACTCGTTGTTCGAGTTTAAATTATTACAACGATCAGTGTTTAATACTATTCGCCGGTGAATCAGTGTTAAATAATTAATAATAAATAACATAAATAATTTAAGACCTAAACTATTCTCAAATATTAACGGCATTATTACAATACCTACATAATGTTCTCTGATAGGTATTAAAAGTATCAATCAATAACCTCGTAAGTGATTTAAATGATTTTAGTTTTTTAAAAAAACGTTTCTCAGACGGCATACAATATACATATAATAATACTCGTGAAATAAATTAGACAGCCAGCTGATTTGGCATTGTAAACGACCACCCATATCCGTCTAAATCTATAATCAATATATTATAGGAATAGGATATATATATATTATTATTAGGGCCAGCCACCATGTGATTGATTACATCATAATATTATATGTCTAATTAATTGTCAGTATGCAAATGAACTATCCCTCCCCCAGCCACCCCTGAGTGTCGTAACTATGCGTTAATATGATTGTTACCCCTGTTGACCATTTCGACAATGCAATATTGAACGTCGTAAACACAGTGCATTATAATATACATAATATTATATATTATATTATAAATTAATATTATACCGACTACGTACAATAATAGGTATAGGTAATAACACTAGAACGCACATTACCTGTATTATGCTAGTAATAGTTTATAAACGATATACCGTTATCTGTCTGCTTTTATCGCGTCTGTGTTCAAATCTGCACGTGCAGCTACGTTCTGCTGCAGTGGCCTGTATTTTTATCGTGGGCCCTCATCTACAGTTTTTGTTTTGATGGAACTTCTAGTCCGCTGAAATCATTTTGATAAAAATGTAGTAAATATAGCTACATTACAACAATATGCATTTTTTTTCCCTACAATTTCACTTACTATTTTTGTAATATTATCATCATTAGGTACTATAATTGCAGTGAAACCTGTATTAACAGACACCTGAATAGCGGTCACCTCTCTCAAACAATATGATTATGTCCATTATTTTTGGTGGCACTTCTCAGTCTCTAAAATTATTCGAAAAAAAATATAATAAATGTAGTTACATTACAGTATACATTATTTTTTCTACATGTTTACTTGCTTGTATTCTTGTAGTATTATTATCATCATTATTATTATTATTTACATTTTGTGATGGCCTTTTGAAATATTATTTCTTCGTATTTGAAAAGTCGTGTTTTCAATTAAAACTCGTGGAGTAACACAATATCATGATAATATATATATTTATTATATACTACAAATCTTTGAGTATCGTTTCACACTCAGCACTACGCTAAAGCAATATCTTCCGTACCTACCTATATATTTCATATTATATGTCTATATATACTACTGGTACTCTATACTATACAGACTATGTATATATACGGTTCTTCAATGTAAAGAATTCATTAAAACCTCGGAGAAGATGATGTGTTTGCGACGTCTTTAATTAATGTAGATACTCATCGGCAGTCGCGGCGGCAACCTTTGTGTGTCGGTACATATTATTATATTGTATGCGCGTATATACGTGTGTTGTGCAGAATTTCTGATGTGTGCGCATGAAAATTACAAGCGTCGATGACCTTTTCAATAGATACTTGTCATGAAGGCCGTCGGTTGGTAAAAGCTGTTTACATGTCTGGGCTTTTGTGTCCGAGTCAATGCATGGAATTAATGTGGGTGCCTACCCATACAGAATATAGTATACAGCGAGTGATGCATATTAAAGCTGAGTAGGCGATAAAAAATAAAATATGTATATTATAATGTACATATATATTATATAATATAGATAGGTGTGTATACGGGTGTTTTTTGAGCTGGCCTTTTAAACCGAGCTTAACAAAAAGTACCTATACTCCGATGCAATGTCAACATTATGCGTCAAGATTTCTGGTTCAAAACACGTGGTTTTGTATATACGGAACACAGAGTAAAACGTGTTCTATATAAGCTTCACATAATAATATAGCTCTGCAAAGGCCAAAGGGTTCTTATGAAATACAAAAAAAATGTTCATAAAAGGAATGACAAATTGAAAATTGTGGTATACGGCTCTCTTACCTATATGAAAACTGATATGTCTTCAGCGTTGTAGTATAAAATATTTGGATATACGTCTTACATTTATAGTACTTTGCTATATACCTAGTTCAAAGTGGAATTTATAAAAAAATGTTATAAGATATTTTTACCACGTGAGTGAATAAAATGTTCAAATAATGAAAAACAAAATATATCATAATATAAAATATGAATACCTAGCAATCGGGCTAGCATAGGTACTAAATTTCGTTAGTGATTCTTATTCTTATTTCATCCTAATATTATTTTAACAGTCAATTTTTAAAAGTATTTTATTTCTTATATTTTTTTTATTTTTAAATGATTAGGTATGTATTAAATTAATTTCTCAATAAGCAATAAGTATAAGGTTTTTAGGTACCTAATGACATAAATGTGTGGTATGGTATACTGTATCAGATCACTTACTCAATTGTATCGTTCACAACCTACTACCACGTAAGTAAAAATAGAAAAAGTTTTAGCTATTATTAATGTTATATTATTGATATAGTTTTTTTATTTTTTGTTTTAAAGTCTTAAAGGGTATAATTTAATTTGCTGACGTATAATCTCAGTGAAAAATAATATATTTAAAGAGATTAATATGAGTTGATGCCTCGAAACAAGTGTTTAAATTCAAAGTGTAAAAATCAGCATACATTTTTTTTTAAATTCAGGAGCTTGCAGGCGTATTTACTGGATAATATATATTCCTAAGCTATAGATAACTATAAAATTGTCGGCTGTGAGAACGCAATCTCATAAAGTAGATACTTACTGTAATTTTCTCCGTACTAAACTCACATAAATCGTATTATATTTTCGTATATACTCTGACATAGATATCCCTATTTAAAATAATATATTAAATATACTTCACATCATAATTTATAATAATACCGTATTTATACGATCGTAAAGTGTATAATACATTTACAATAGTCATGATTTATGAATAGGCTTTTTCCCCATTTAAGATCATTATTGTAATTATCACTTGGGCCATAATGACTGTACACTTCACTATATTTTCTTAATAAAACTCTGTCATACATAAAATTAATGCAGTATAGGTATTACACAATAAAAATATTGAAATCAAACATATTATGCGTATATAAATAATTGAATAAATTATAATATAAAATAACTATATAACTATTATAATATACACTAAATTCCATCGTAAATAGGAATTATGAAGAAAAAATTCATACACGCGTTACGTTAGGTATTCCCTTATTTCAGTGCAGCCTGAAAGATAGTGGTTGTATTATGTTTGTTGCATCTCATTCATAGAAGGATTGCATCATTGACATTCTGTTTAGAGATGTTTATTGTTTAGATAGTGTTCGATTGTTCATAAAATGTAGTTTACAAAATATATTAAATGCATATTTTAGCAGGTATCTGGTATAGTGTTCACCGTAATATCTTATACTACACTAAAAAAAATATAATCACGAACTTCAAGTTTCAAGAGTACATTGTTGGATTTATATTTTCGGCAACTGGCAAGTCGCAAATGACAGCTATTTAATGCGTTGTTTGCACGTCGTAACACTAAACATTAATTGGGCGAGTATTGTTTTTTTGATGCCGAGTCGAATCGAGTCGAGTTCAAAAGTCGAGTGCTCGAAAAAGGTCAAGTAGCTACTCATAAAGGGCGAGTAATAAGTCGAATAGATTCGAGTACTCGCCTAATTCTACTAACAACTATACTATAATATTATAGTATTTAAATTTGATTTTAAAAATATTGTGATAGTTAATTGATACAAATACATTTTTAAATAAAACCATAAAATTATAGTTTGGTGATATAAACTTTTACTGAAAAATAAAAACTATGAGAGGTTATCAAAACCTTGTATAAAATATTTATTTATTTATAATTATATAATTAAAATAGGTACTAAGAACATTAACATTGTATTTTATATCAAAATAAAACTTTAAATTTGATACTTTACGAACATAAAGTTCCACAATATCTGATATCAAACGATGGTTAATAATTGATAAAATTTAATTTGTACTGCTGACATTTTAAAGGATTAATTAATCAATAAATAATTAACAATAAATAGATTATAATGATAAAAAATACGACAAACAAATATAATTTATACTTTGACCGAGACAGATATTGCAAAGAGTTAACATTTCTTTACGTCCATTATACCTACCCTTTTTATCGTATTTTAAAATATGTTTTTAAGTTAAAATAATAACTCTAACATATAGTTATTATTATAAAATAACTAATATAAAGTTACTGTAGATATATTATATGTATTTATATGTAAATTTCAGTAAGTATATAGAAGGTAAATAAAAAGATTAAATTGAGAAAATGGTTATGTTAAATTTAAAAACAAAACGCATAAAATATATGAAAAAAAAAATTATTTAAAATTTAAAACCACATTAAAAATTAAACAAAAAATAAGACGGTGCACACAATATGATAATTATTATATAAGCAAAAAGTAAAAAAGTTTTTAGACGTAGTAATGAATTTTTGAGTATGCGCCACGTGCAAGACTATATATAATATAAGAGGGAATGCAATATTTTAAGGGATGGGAGGATAACGGCTTTTTGCTTTGAAAAAATATGAAAACTATAGAACTTACATGCTAAATAGTAAATAGTATATTTATTACATGATGACAGTTCTTAAAGAAATGACACTATAGCAGGTATCCTTTAAAACTTTTAAATTCGAAATTAAAAACTATGAAATCCTTTATTTACCGTTTTGTTGGCAAACAGAGTCCCGCTGGAATTATTAATAAATAAATATCTGTTTTTTAAACAGCTTTAACCAGTTTGCTTAAGGCACTGAAGATTAAAAATATCCATTTTAATAAATATTAGTTCTTTTTAAGATTAATAATAACAGCGGACGAGAAGTATTTAAAAATGAAAAAAGAAAAATGTCTGCAATCAAATTTGGTTTATTAATTTATCTTGTTATAATATAACATACCATCACGATTATAAGGTTATTTTATTAACTTTATGAATATACATTTTTAACATTTTTGTAGTTATATATTTAAATGTTCATCAATTTAATTTTATATGCGAGGGCGTTGTATACAATATATATAGTACACACTGAAAACGTTAACTATAATACTTTAAATTGTTTGTATATTAGTATATTACTATGTTTATCGATATTAATTGTTTCACAAGAGATAGAGATGATCACGATAAATCACGATTTTATGTATAATATACACAATATCATGAATAGTGTAATAATATGTAAAATGCATTCTTTTAATAGTTTTAAATTTTAATAAATATAACGAAGGTTGTTGTTTCAGCAACATCGAATCAATACTCAGAACGTGATTTTAATGATTATCTGCAGTGTACATAATATAATATTATTACAATAATATTTAGGTAATATAATACAATAATATAATAATTAATTTAACGCCCCGAAAGAAAATAGTACGCAGTGAATATAGTAATTCATAAAATAATAAACAATACTATATAGTACAAAAAATTGCAATATATTATAAAATTACTTAAATATAATTGATTTTAGAAAATGTTCTTCTCGATAATAAAGGGTCAATATATAATATCTAGTTTTAATAAATTAAACGAAGAATTACTGTAAAGCGAGTTATTTAATTTAAAATAAAACATAAGGAAAAAATGATTTTGGACCTTATCTAATTATTCTAATTTATTAACCCGTCACTGCTATATCGGATGCATATATGCGTCCAATGTTAGTGACCCAAATATGGACTCATCTATATGCTTCCGAATCATTTAATAATCAACAATAGCTGTTTTAATTAATCTTATAACAAAAATAGGTACATGGTAAATGATTAGACACTAAAAAAATAAAACTTATATCTTCTAAAAAAGTTACAAATATTAATTGTTAATACTTGAGCTATAACAATATGTAATACCAA
This sequence comes from Metopolophium dirhodum, assembly GCF_019925205.1. Classification (NCBI taxonomy): domain Eukaryota; kingdom Metazoa; phylum Arthropoda; class Insecta; order Hemiptera; family Aphididae; genus Metopolophium; species Metopolophium dirhodum. Next base: position 18,495,514 of record NC_083564.1, read on the forward strand.
ACAAAAAACACGAATTAAAAATACAATTTTATCCCAGCACAGTACATTATACTGGAAAAAAATTATTCAGCAGTGAAAATTAACTTGGATTTGTAGGGACTCCATATTATAATCAAACCATATTTTGAAATTGGACGTACACAAGCGCAGTATAATAATTTCCAACATGTCAAATCATTGAACTCACGAACATTTCTGTATAATATTAATCCTAACATTCGAAATGCCTTATTGGTAATATGGTATAGTAATATTAGGGCTTAGTAAAGAAAAGATAATTTATAAAAGCAGGCAGTTTTCCAAGATCATTTACATAATTTTCTATATTATAATTTATTTTAAATTATTATTGTCCATTTTATTGTATTATTATTATTATTATTATTATTATTGTACTTGTTCATAGATGTAAAATAATACCTAATACGCTAGGTATGCGCCATAATAACATACCATTCATTATAGGTACTCTTAAATCGTATTAACCGATCCGAAAATGCTTCGATATCGTAATAATATTTACATATAATGTCAACAACATCACTAGATTGTATTACGTGTAATATTATGTCGGTATGTGACGCGTGTATACATAGTATATATCTTCCACCGCCAATGAATATCATTATCATAATAATTTTAAAGGTTGAGGATCGAGCTGGAAACCTATGAATGTGAAATTTATTGATATATATTCCATATAGGTAGGGTAGTATAGTTACAATAATGGCCAATGGGTATACATACCGGTGTCATTCTGTATGACATAATATTCCGGGGAAAGAAAATTATATATTTTTTATACACAAAATGTGATAGTTATGCGACGGGTTGATGTTTTTATCGCATTCGTTACTGATTATTTGCAAAGATCTTAAGCAAACTTTCGGTTTCAGTTTTTTGTCTTGCCTCTTGCAGTAGTAATGGGAATCGCGTTTTTGATGTTTTCTACATTTATACCCATTTAAAACTTTTACATTTTTAGTATTATTTATTTTTTTGCATTTTTCAAATAGGTAGGTAATGTAGTTTATTTAATTCTATATATTGTGTTATACCTATTCAAAGAAATTTTTTTTTTTTTTAATACTGATGTATAATTATAATTTATGCACCTTTAACGTGTATGAATATTAAAAGCGTTTAAAAGTTTTAACGATTCACGACATCATTATACGACTGAAAAGATCTGAAATCAAATTCTCTTAAAATGTTTGCACAAATAACCGCCACGGGCGAATTGTATAAAACGAATAATAATATCGTACCCACATAAAAGTATTGACATTATAATAAAATAAAATATATTAATTCGATGACGACGTTAGCATACAAATAACATTATCATAACTATAGGGTTCTAAATTTGAAATATTTCAAAGTTGAACATTTTACCATTCTAGAAATATTTCAAAGAAATTATGAAAAATATTATTTTTCTTTTGAATGTATTTGGTTATAGATGATTAAGTATGATTATTGATTACACACGAAATATATCAATATGAATGACTTATCAACCGAGGTTTAAAAATTATTATGTATTAATAGTTACATAAATAAGGTATTGAAATGGTATTATATTATTATCATCTTGTCGTTTAATTTATGACATATTAATTGGGTCCCCTATTGACTATTATTTATTAATAATTTATTAGTATTCGATACATACAAGAAACTGACTTTTAAAAATGTACTCTTGCTGTAAGTTCATCAACTTTTATATACAATACACAATTTTTAATTTTAATTTTCACCCAAATTAATTAATATTTCAAAAAAATAAATTTGGTGAAACCTATTAATGACCATTGCGATGCGCGTGTTTCAGGTACTGTGTTCTTTTCGAGGTAATGAAAGCGACCAAGGCCTGCAGAAAAGTGTCCGAATACTCTTTGCTCAGAGAAGGTAAGGCTCGACTGCAGTATATACATACGTTAAAAACCCACTAATTACACTCGAATTCTCACCGTTACTTTACTACTGAACTCGCTGAACAAAATAAATGAACTTTAGGTAGGATGTTTCTGCAGTATGTATATACATTATACACGTAATAATATACAGGTATAACACTGCAGGCGTACAACCGATCTCCGGTACCTACGTATAACACCATGGTATACATTGCAGTACCTGTCACGGTGATATAATATATGAACCTCAGCACTACGTAAAATTAGTTTTTCATACGCAGCGAATAAATATTTGATCGTTTTCTTTATACACCCCCCAAACACAATATAACGATTTCCGTGTTTATTTTATGGCATTCGAATCTGTTTACTATCGCGGGTACCACATCATATATTATTACCACGCGTATACCACCTAACAATATTATTACCTAAACTTTTTTTACGTATAAAAATAAAGGGCCCTATAATACGGACCACATATTTTGTCGTTTAATTTAGGCTGCAGCAGGGTTGATTCGATGTATGACTAGACTTTGATAATGACCATATCGTTCGATAATCGTCTTTGCTATTAATTTACTATTATTATTATTAATATTATCTTATCTTATAATCGATTTGGGTAGTCGATTTTGCAGCTTTAGTTTAATAGCAAACAGATAATCGATGGCATTTATTTATCAATAATAATGAATAGTCCCTAATATATTATAATACGTGTATACGACACGAGAGCGTGTATAATATAATATTTGTTAGTATAAATAATACCAAACAATAAATAACTGATGTTTGCTGTACGCTTTATTTTTTACATAAAACTGTATGGTAAAAATGATCTACCTAATATATACATAAAACATGCATATATGTATTATGCATTTATGTGTATGTTACGGGCAATTTAAACTACGAATAAACTAATTAACAATTAATATTGTTGTTTTTTTTTTATTAAACTCGATAATGTGATAGTTTGTGTTGCACAAAAAATAAAATTTTTGTATCGAGTTTTCAATTTAAATATAATAAAACAAATAGGTGCCTAGGTACATAAATATAAAATATGACTTTTTATTATATGTTTTTAATGGAATTTTTATTATTACTCTAAGGACAGATATAATATTTTATACTTAGGTACCGTATTTTAATAATGCTATTACCAATGTAATTATACATGTGTATACTAGAACGACGCTTTGAATTTCAAATTTTACCTACTTTTCTACAGTTGATTTCCTCCGGAAAATTGGAGAATGTACTATATAATAATAATAATAATCTTTGTTTCTTGCAAAATAATCAATATACATATAATATGATTTAATAATAATTATAATAAAAAGATGCAAACTCTATTATAAGCATAATTGCTATTGTGCAAGTGGGGATGAAAAGTTTGAGTTCATTACAATCAGAGTTTATGCAAAATATACATACATCAATATTTAAAGTATACACTATAAAAATCCTTAAAACAAATACGATACAATTTCCTTAAAAATAAAGTGTATTATTAAATTTACAGTAGACAAACCTCTGAAAAATCTTGTATTTTTAGAAATGACTTCAGAAAATGTAAAGTCATGGGTATTAATTTTGAGTACCTAATCTACATATTTGAATGGCAACATTTAATTCCAATATTCTTTTTAAATTGTTGAACGGATATATTATATTAATACTCGTATTTTCTTTATAAGCGTATGATGTGAGTTTTGGGTCGTACATTTTCATTCGGAAGGTAGATAAGAAAATAATGTAACAGATCACACACATTAAACATAATTTTTTACAAAACAACACACACAAATCCAGTCATGATTTAACTACTTACCTACAAAAAAATTTTAAAAAACTGATTTAAATGTTTTTTTTTAAAACACGCCTTTATAAAGTAACAAAACGAAATAAAAATGTGCAATCCAATTCACATGAACAAAATATAAATAGATATTTATAATAATAATATTAAAATTAGAAGTCCATAAAATACCAATTACCTACTAAAACAAGCTCATGTACCAATAAGACATAATAATTATTATATTATAAACACAATGTTTGAAAGAAGGAAAAAACAAACTTTTTTTTTGATTACGTACTAACTGGGTGGGTGAAAAAAATACATTAAAAACGTTCCATCGCTAGAGTCGTTTAAAAATGATGATACAATGAAAAATCGACTAAAATCGTTATAATTTTTGCATTTGAAAAGTTTCTGTTCTTTAACATTTTAGCAATAAAGTATACAGTTTATGTCTTTCTTCCATTATGAAAAAGGTTTTTTTATTACTGTGGAATGGAAAATTCTGAGTAAAAGGCAATATTATATACATGGACACTTACGGTCAGTATTATTTTCAAGCAATCTCGCACTTATTTGCCACTCCCATTAAAAAGCTACAAAAATATCAAAATTATAGTTTTTGTAGTATTATAAAAAAACAAAAATCCACTCTGGGTATTAATTCAAAATACTACAACTTCCTATAATAGGTATAATAATAAATATAGTAAAACGTACAAAGTGTACTAATTTATTTTCCAATATAGGTCTTCTGCGGTAAAAATATAAAAATTATATAATAACTTCGCATTAGGCGGTTCGATTAAAAATGCAATTAGTTTTTTTAGTTCGCCTTACATTCCATTAATATTATTAATTAGTACCTAGCGATCGTCTACATTATTAATTACTATTATTAATAACAAAAAAAAAACTAAATACTAATGAGTTTGTATTCTAACAACCTGTCATATTATTATTTTATAGATGTCGAATAAGCAATTTTTTATACGTAGTAAATCTTTCGGAGCTATAGGTATTATGTACCTATATGTTTAAATTATACAAGCTTAATTAAATCGATTTCCATTCAACTGTCTTTGACAAACATTTCCGAAGAAATGAGATGCTATGCTGAAGATATTAAAGTTAATGACATCATTTTCCGTTTCATTGTTCACATTACACAGCATCTATATCTCATTGTTACTTAACAAAAACACCTTGATACACATACTTCAAAACTAATTGTGTGAAGCTAACCTTACCTAAGTATAAGACATGTAAAAACATAGTAAAATAATTCAGTTTCACAAAAATATAAATTCAAATATAAAATATACAGTATTAATAATGATAATACGTTACATGCAATAATTAATAATTACATTTTAATGTAATGTACATCAGTTTGACACTTTAAATTATTAGTTTACACTATTGCTTTGAGGAATTTTAAGCGTATTTGTGTATAAACTATTATACCCTTAAGGGCTAAAACTATATAACAATTAATGGTCACAAGACGCATGAGCACTTGACAAGAGTAGATTTTATAATTTAATATTTTTTTTTTAATCTAATATGCAATCTGTATCATTTGATACGATAATAATATGGACTAGAAGTAACAATTAAAATTACTTAATAAGATAAACATTGTTTATAAAAGAAGCCAACCATTGATGAAACTATTTATATTTGTTGTAATTTAATTTCCCGTCTTACAAAATATCACTTCACCAATGTATATATTATGGTATCGTGGGAGAGGGTAGATTTCGTATTAGAGGATGATTTGTATAAGTTCCTAGACGGTTGTGAAATCTTTTATAAAATCATTTGGCTTCATCGCGTATTGTGGTTTTTTTAAATCCATATTTACGTAGGACATACGAGTAGTTTGACACGTAGGAAAGGGCGCATTTGTTAATTTTCTGAGTGCAATACTTTGGATGGTTTAAATATTATTAATATTCTACTTTTCACAATATCCCACAAATGAAATCCGTATGTCCAATGTGGCAACTTACCAATGTCCATACTCCATATTGATTTTTACTAGAAATTTATTCCCGTGGAGGTGTATTAATTATTTAAAAAATTAATTTTGATAGTACACACTACCGCTTTATGGTTTTTTTTTTTTTTTAAAGAATTGATTTTATTTGAAAAATTACGATCTATACAGTATGTCTATACCATAAGTAACATTTACAACAGTTGACAATAACTATTCACATGAGGAGGGAAATAACACATTTTCGACACCTCTTAATAATGGTTTATATGATATAATATTTGGTACCTAGATAAACGTATTTAAAACCAAAGTTTATTCACAACCATAATACCTATATAAATATAAGAAAACGAGAAAACATAATATTAACCGTAATAAATGGTAAAATTAATAATGTTAAAAGTATTAAAAAGTCATAAAAGTAAATGAAAATAAAACCTGAGAATTTTTTTTCCGACTGTTCTATTCTCCCTCTGACTCCAGAGTCCTAATATACTTAAAAAATGTTTTGCTCTTAGTGCTTATATATTTGTAATTGTTGGGTTAATATGGTTTTTTTTATAAAAGCCCTTAATAATAATGTTAAAAGATAAATAGATAAATTATGCTCAGAATAAAAATTTGTCTCTCGCTTATAATATGTAGGTATCTACGTGATTCGAATACTATTGATATTTGACCGGTAGCGAGTGATGTAAATCTAGATATTATTATATACATATTCAACTTAGATAGGTACAATGTACATGACTCTTAAACCTATATTATTGCGACAGACGTACATAAATTACGTCATAATAGGGTAAAATGGTAATTCATTTTTTCGAATACATAAAAATAAACAATATTAACACCTATATATTTGCTCCGATTTACTCGGTTCGAAAGAACTAAATAATACAATATTATGATATGATTATAATTCGCAATAAAACAAAATATCCGTGATAGTTATTATAATAATCTGTTATGGCTGCGGTGACTTTTCAAAATGAAACTTATTAAGAATATTTTGTTTTAATTATATTTTTTTAATTTACGTAGTTAACCGGAATTTTTTATGGTTTTCGTATATTTTGTTTATATATTGATTTTACCATATAGATAATATATAATATAACGTAATTTTCACAAATTATTCATTTTAAATTAATTTTTTTGTATTATATACTCTTTTACGGATCAATCAATGTGTACGTTTTTAATTTATCGTATACACCCAATGGACCGGGGCATAATGTCATAACATGATAATAATATGTACTTAATATAATATATATTAAAATATTATAAACATAAATCAGGTAGTCGCTGTAGTATATCGACAAACGCGTATATCATATAGTCTGTTGCGCCGATATCGCCGCAGGTAGTCGTTAAATTGTTATTATTATTATTATCATCATCCTTTTTTTTCTATTATATTTTTTATTCATAATATCTGTATTTATATTCGTTTCCGGTTTTCCCGCACAGGTGAACGAGTGTGCGTGCGCTGCGACACACAGGTGATGCGCCAGTCGCTGGGTTTCCGGTGCCCGGGCCACGGGACAATGGATCGGGCGACGAGGTGGACCGTACTGTCGGCGCCCCATTGTCACGGAAAATGGGTTCGTCTCGAGTCGGCCGGACAACAGGACGGGCACTCGTGTCCGATGTGTAAAAAAGGAGCGCAGTTCGTATTCGTATAAGACGGCGGCCGCTGCTCACCTAAATATAAAACATATTATACGAAACCCCCTTCGATTTTTTTTTTTTTTTATATATACCTACCTACATATACTCACCCCGTCGTCGGTCCACTTCATACCGCTCACCGCGACCACCCCCACCACTTCTTCCGGGGCATTTTCAGATCCACGTCTTCGTACCACCATATATTATATACATATACGTTTGTATGTGGGTGTGTACAAAGCCCGACGTAGCATATACGTTTTCTAGAAAAGAGTAATACGACATAATAATAATAGTGTAACAACAACAACAATAATACTTACATATTTGTACGACCGTATTATGTATATTATATAAATACACAGAGTGCTCCATTAAAATAGGGAGCTTCACTGATTTTTTTCAACAAGTCTAAAATGTTTGATAGTTTTACAGTCGGAAACTGAATACTTTTCTAAAAAATATTGATGATTAATGTGTAAAATATTGAATGAATATAGTTATTTTTTAAGTGTTTAAAGTTTTGGTGAGCGGGCAATAACTTTGGCCGAGTACCTACCATGGTACCCCTTACCATTTTACTCATCGCAAACTTTAAAAGCATATAAACATTCGATATTTATAGGAAGGTACATACATCAACGATTTTATAAAAGTATTTTGCTTTCAATGATAATGTTTAAAATATAGGTCATTATTAGAATAAATAGACTTTAAAAAAGTTACTACCATAAAAAAAAATTTTTGGAAAAACGTTATGTTGTAAAATTACATCAAACTAGGTATTTAAAAACATTTTATTTATTCAAAAACACAAAAACTAACTGAAAATCAGTGTGGGTAACGAATTAAATGGATATCACCTCCCTCGTATTATATTGTATTATAATACAGTCGAACTTGGTTGACACGAAATGGTCGATACCTCAAACTTTTTCCTGGACCCTAAAATGTCCTATTATTTGGATTATCCTTGGATAATATACGAACTTTTTAGCTGGTATTTTCAACTTCGAGTTAACCAAGTCCTACGATAACAATAACCGACTGTATATTATACCTACGATATACATATTATTATATTTATGTGTATTCCATGTTAGTAATTTTACTCGTACATATCCTTGTCGTCGGGTGTTTTCATATTTTCATTATTCTCTATAACCTATTATAATTTTTCATATTGCCCTACAATCCACGTCAACCTCTTTCCATCCACACATTATTCATATTTTCTATATTATATATTATTATTATTAATTATTTGCAGACGAAATTATACGCTGAATATGTTTCTTTTTGTGTTAATATAGTATATTATAAAATATATAGTTGTAATCGAATCCACGCGTTCCACTCGAACAAATTTGTAAATATAACATAATAATACCATAACATAATAATAGTAATTATATAAGTTTAATTTTGAACACAAATTAATGTAATAACTATACATCATTAGTTACAAATATATTAGAAGTTAAAATATATTATATTTTTATTTTCTGCTTTTATCATTAGGTATTATTATTTAACTATAATTATAACTACACGCAAAAATTATTAGCTCATAATATGTTTTTTTTCTATTTTTTTTTTTTTATCTTATTAGTTTACTTTTTTATCGGTTTATCATTATAATTGTTTGTAAAATGACAACAAAATAAAAAGTAAAAATCATGTAATTCTATTTATTATGATATATTAAGTTTGCAGACTCTTATCCTAAAATAATGTCAATGATATAATTATTTGCTTATAATATATTATCATCTATTTTATACAAAAATAATTTATACAACTATTTTTTAATTATATTTATTTATGTTTTCAGCTAAAGCCGCAGGGCCGGATTGGTATTTATCGAGATTTTACACTTCTACGCGGCCCATTTAAATATTCAATGTCCCAAAATTACGTCTACAATTATTACGAACTGATAGGTGACCAATCGTATTTTAAACAAGAATTTTTTTTTCACTCACTCTCACACGACCTACCCAAACTTTATGCGGCCCACCGAGATTTTCTCAGAGCTCGCCTAACCAATCCGGCCCTGGCTAAAGGTAAGTTTCAATGAATTAAATTAGGTAAAATATAGTAAAGTAATAATAATTGTACAGATGAGAACAATTTAAAAAAATGAATTACAATAAATATAAAATGTATTTGATGTATCAACATATGATAAATGAATTATAAATTAGTATAATAAATTACATTTTATTAGATAATATAATTCATCAGCTAGTGCATTATTATAATATAATATATAGTGTTATTTATATTAAAGCAGGAAAACAAACTATATTGTGGAAACTAATAATTTTGAATTATCGAGTACTTAAAGGTTTTTACAAAATGAACCTATACAATTCGTACTTGATTATAATATTATGCTGAAAAATAAATACTGATTTATTGATATTTATAATTGGTGTATATAATGTGTATACGTTCGAACATTTTCAAATATGAAATACATTGTAGGTAAGTAATAATTAATTGAATTAATTAGGTATAATTTAGTTCAGAGCTAAACTTGTTCGTTGACTTGTTAAAACGCATATTTGACTGGTTAAATATAGTAGTCGATTCTAAACAATGAGAATATATTGTATTTAAGCCCTGGCGATGTTGGCTGTAACCATTAAAACTTATCTAGGTCAACCACAGTACAATTCTTCACTGTCGCCCTAAGGAGCTAGATTGTACTTTTGGGACATTCTTTGTTTTAGGATTTTTTAGGAATCAAATTCTTTCAACGAGAGTTCAATCTACAGTGCACTTAAATATATTCTAATACAATGTGTTTATTTTATTTTATTATTATATGTATATCTAAAAAAAAATCAAATGAAACAAATGGCATTCCTGGACTCTGCAAATGTTTGTCTACCATGTTCGTGGTCTCATTGCTTAAATCAATTTATCTTTTATTTCCGATAGAATATATTATTTCAAACAATGGGTACTAGGTACTATATGAATTTTTTTAAATGATGAAAAATAATGATATCGATGATTTATTCTGTCAATAAATCATTTTAAAAATAAATATATGATTCACGATAAGAAAAAAGTTTCTATTAAATTTGTATGTTCATAAGAAAACCCACATAAATAATATTATTGATATCAACATATATTATAGATGATGTATGTAATGTTTTTTGATTAATCGCATGGTAATAATAATGAATGAAATCTATATTACTCAAGAAAAATATAAAATATATAATTCACTTTACCCTAAACCGTAACATGTTTTTTGTATTTATAAGCCATATTATGAGTACCTATAAATGACTCATCATGAGTGCAATGTACCATGTACTTGCTTTTCACAATTAGCGCGTGTGATTGATTTAATTTTGGAAAAATAACCGGTCAAATACAAATATATTTAGGCACGCGGCATTGGCGCAAATCACAGGGGTGCTAAGGGTGCGTACTGCGTAGCACCCTGAACTTAAATACTAGCACCCCGAATCTTGTAATTATCCTTAACAATAATTAAAAATCTTGTACATGTACCATTACCATGAGAAAAGATAGACTATCGGACTTATCAATTATCCACATAAAAAGAGATATATGAGTAGGTATTCCTTAATAATTAAACTATTTTAAAGAAATATGCTGAAAAACAAGTGTTCGTTGTAATTACATTTTTAATATAATTATTATTTATTACAGTAAAACTTCCATGATAACGAACTTCCATTCAACCAAATGTTCTGTTAAATAAAATATTGTTGAGAACCAAACCAAATTAGAATCAAATTTATTTAATTTTATCTAACGAAGTTTTTTATAATACGAATTTCTTTTGTTGTCCATGAGACTTTGTAATATGAAAGTTTTACCGTATATAACTAATTAATAAAAAATAAAAATTTGATTTGATTTGCATAAAAAGTTTTAGTTATGGATGTGAATTTAATGCAGTAGAAAATCTTAAAATAGTGCGTTTAAAATTCACAGCCCTATATACTAATATTAATTTAAATCTATAATTTATTTTATTTTATTAATAGAGATATTAAATGTAAGGGTTAATGAGGAGCAAAGCTTCTCACGGGTTTGTTTCCTCTAAAATTTGTTGAATGCTTAATCCCCCCAAATATTTTTGAATGATTTGCGGCCATGGCACGTGGAGACTTGTAACTGCTAGTTGATTATGGCCTTGTCCAAACAGTGAGCGGTGCGAATAGATTGGTCCACACTAAATATTCCAAAGCATTAAAACTTTGTTTAAGTTGTTTTTTAACTTAATTCAGTATATATATAACAACTTAAATCAACTTGTCAAAAAAGTAATAACATTATCGATCACTAATATAATTACGTAAGTATATATTTATAACTTATGTATGCTATTTGCACTTTAGTTGAACTTTAACTAATTTGGATTAATTATAATATTATCGTATACTAACTATTTTAATAACGTTTCAAACAAACTTGACAAAGTGATACAATTTGTTGTGTATTATTTTAATTAATTTTCACTCGTATACAATATGACGTAAGTATCACAAAATAATAAATGGGTACGTCCTATATAATATTATTAAAATTTACCTTCCCGCATTTTTAGATTATTTTCTTGCGTCTAAATTATTATATTTTAATTTAACTAAGACATGGTTGGCGAGAAACCGAAAAAAATTCCGAGAAAAATCCAAGAAAATTCGACATGCCTAATCAATAAGCTCCCACGGTCAATCGAAGATGCTGCTCATCTCTGCATAATATAATATATTTAGCAGCCAGCAACACCTGCGGCTGCGATCCATGTTAATATATTATTAATTATACGAAGACACACCGCCTGTCTGGGGAAACTGCGAGAAACCCCAACCAATTTGTCAGACATTTCGTCGTGCCTTATCTCTTTTTTTTCTGAACTTGAAATTACCTTTTCTGTTTATTAGTTTATGGGATATCAGTTGCACAATATCTGTATTATTGAAGTTCTATTAAAATTTCAAAAAATTGTTGAAATACAGTTTAAAAGTTTATTTTAAGCGTTAAACCTTTTAACAAGCAAAAGCATACTGCAGCCTTGTAAAGAATACCTTCAATTTGGCACTATTGAGGTGGTAATATTCGAACTCCTCTACATTGGCAACGTTAAGTTCGCAGCTTCCTAAATCTCCACTGTTCACAACGCTGGATTGGTCATGCAAGTAACCAGCATCTCAGTTCCTGGTTCCAAAGATCACTAGACCTCGCACACCATGGGACTCCTATCTGTGGGTCCATGTGAAAGATGAAGTCTATTTGTACCTACGCTGATGATAAATCAGTGCGTTATTTTTGAAACGCATAATTAACGAGTTTTCCATGTTGAGATCTGCGTGGTACAGTATCTGTACATATAGTATAATACTATAATACGCGGACGTGCGGTACATGGTATATGGTATATGGGCAGCAGTAATTATTGAATTCTCGCGATGGAAAATTTATAATTTAAAAGTGGTCAAAGTCCGAGGCAAGTAGCAGGTACTTATACGTATAAAGTCGGCATTACACAGGTATACTATTATCATATTATTATTGTAATCTTGTTTGTGTTTCTACGACGCGCATCGGGTCGGAAAAAAAAATAACCACTGAATGCATATTCATGGGCGTTTCAGACCGTTTCGCGTTATTATTTTTTTTTAAGCCGGGCGCGTTACATTTTAATGCTCGCCGTAATATATAACCAAGCCGCACAGCTCACACTTAATACTTATTTATATATTATAAAATGTATATACGTATATTGTTATATAGGTATACATAAAATAACGCGGCCCGCGAATCACAGCGGCGAATTCGCCCCGAGGCGCTATCTAAACGCGTCGCGACTTGCGGTACGATATTATTATTATTATTATAATAGTATGCTATGCCTTTGTTTTCGGCTCTGCGTTATTTACCCGTGGATTCGTCTTTTGTCTCTTGGCAGGTACAAGAACAATAATATATATAAGTAAGTAGTGTAATTTATGGCGGCCGCGCGCACCGAATATTTTATTTTATTTAAATAATAATAATATAATATATACAATCGGTGATTCTATTAAAGACGGCGGCGAACACTCTCGCATTGTCTCCACAAAGTTTTAACGTTTACGAAAATATTTTTTTTTTTTTTATAATAACACAATTATTGAAGAAATCGCAGCACGCACCACTTATGAAAAAAAATTATAATCTGTACAGTATTCTACGTTTGTTACCTACCTTTTTATTTTTTAATGACAGCTTACGTTTTTATTTCATATATATATTTCGATGCAGAATAATATCCATAAAATTGAATTTCGGACGAGCAGTTAATATTATAATATCATAAGTATAGGGTTTAGATTTTGAAGCAATAGAGCGCGTATGATCAATAAAACAGCAATTAAAATTTAAAAAAAAAAACAAACCAGTAATTTCGAGTGTAAAACAAAGCGATAAAAAAATTATTGTTATTACAATATGTTTCCACTATATTACAGCCAACATTTTTTGACAAATGGGGTCTTCTGGAAAACGTAGACGGTTCGAACATAAAATGTTCAGATACATCGAAAATGAATTTACAACGTCCACCGAAGTAACGAGGCGATAATGACACACGTGGGTCCTATTTCTGTTTTCTTCTATAATATTTTAAACACAATATCATCGACAATACGTCGTCTTTGCTAGCTGTTATCGATTTATACCGTAAATTCGTAAACAATTATTGTGATAAATTGATATAGTTTAACATGAAATATCAAAACAGAGAAAAATACCAAAAAAAGCCCTATTATATGTACATATAAAATGGCAAAATGAAGTTTATCCCGTAATATGATTTTAAATATTAAATGAAATTGTTTCATTATCCACCCTTCCTGGTTGGGTACTAATATAATATAGGTACCTTTTATTTTTATTTTTTTGCATAAGCGCCACATAAGAGTGCACAACTTTGAACTTTCATAAGACTTGTCCCTATACTAATATACCTAAATAAAATTGGTAAGTACACATTTGTTTGTAGACGTTAGTCTCTTAGTTCACCAAATGTTTGTGTCTATATCCACGCCTATGCCATAAACAGTGGCATTTTTTAGCGCGTATGTCTAAAACCATAAACACTATAATAACAATGGTATACTACGATTTTGATGAGAATTTTTCAGTATGTGATATCACTTAAAAACCGGTGAAATTTGTAAGTCTTTTAAGTACACGTCTCAATGGTGGACTTACAATACAAAAACAATTCGGCCCGGGGAAACTATTTGATCCGCCCTCAAATTTGTTTCGTCCTGAATATATTTTGTGATTTTTTAGGGTATAAATGTTATTTTTAAATTTAATAGAACGCGTTGCTCTTAAATTATAAGAATTCGGTACTAAACAAAATAATTTCGTATTTTGCACTTAATAAAAACCAAATTAAATTTCAATTTAAAAAAAATTGCATGGTTTTTATTTAATATAAATTATTGTTATTTCAACAATGTCTTCGACATCAATATTATTAAATATATACCATTTTGCTTGAAAGCCATAAGCAGGAATGTCTTTAACTATTATTTATATTAATAGCCCGCGGCCCACCGGAAAAAGTCCCGATATTCCGTCAGCGTCCGACACTGAGCGATAAGACGGTAAGTACTGAAAATATAACGTTCCGGATAACAAAACTATTGTCTCGTATAAGAAAAAAAGCCAAACCTCATTTTCGATTAAAAGTCGATCGACCCGAATAATAATAGTAGCACCTCGTGTAAACCACTCTTATACACGCAACACGCCATTTCCGTGAATATAATATTGTATATTAATTATGCAATTAATTAGATAAGTACATTTAATATCCATATATAATATACTACAGTGGTCCTTATTTCTGAACATTCAGATTTTTGATTTTTTACACTTGTTTTATTTATGTTACGAAGGGATCGAACAATCATACTTATCAAAACATTTACAAGTAAATTATAGATATTTATATTGTTGATAAAAAATAAATGTATAAAATGTCTCGTAAATTCCCGTAAATTTCCTATGAAAAATTATAAAATACTTAATATAATTTAATCTGAACGCCGTCCAAGTATATTGATGTATCTTTACACAAACAGCTTCAGTTGTTATTTCTAATACACTCTCATATTATCTCTGCTTCCTATTATAAGATGTACTTTTTAAATTTGAATCATAGATTAAGATTAAGTAACACAGGCCATTGTACAAAATTGAGCCCTTATATTAAGCCTTTTAAAAAGGGAGAACTTTAAAGTTGAAAGTTTTGTTACTTACTCACTCACTCACTCACTCACTCACTGATCCTCAAAATTATAAGGTACTTCCCGTGTAGGTAGAAACGTGAAATTTGGAACAAAGGTGGGCCTTAATATGGTGCGCAAATGAAGGAAAAAATCTAAAAAAATTATTTTACCAAAATTAGTGTTACTTTAGGGAGAGTAGTCCGCGGGGTGTAGGTATGTATATATTATATAGTTACGCACAGAACGCGTAGATAATGTAGTTTAACATTTTACAGTCCGAGAAAATAGTTTCAAACGGTCGTTTATAAAGAGCAAATGTATTGTTTTACTGTTTATGACAAATATACGCCGAGACTTTGGAACGTGATCGTAAAGAGGATGCAACTTTTATAACAACAGTAATTCCGAAACGGAAGTTTTTGGACTAGCCGTCAATCCGGAGGACATCTGGCGCAGCGTGAAAACTTTTGGTCTTGTGCAATCTAAACGATTCGGTGAGGATTTTAAAACGTGCATTATATTATATTATATCACCCGCCCCCCCCCCCCCCCCCACATACCTTAAACGTGTAGGTGTAGGTGCAGTATGGTGGTAAATCAATGTAAGTATAGTGATAATAATGAAATTTTAATGTCGACAAATAACGCTTTATTAATTAAACACTGCAAATCAAACATTCAAAAACAATAATTACGATTACGATTATAATATAACAATATAGGTAAAATAAACTATGGCTGTAAACGTTTTAATACATTGTATTTTAAAACGCAATCGATTTTTCGTGTAATAAAATATTACCATACAGTATAACGAAAATGATGTTTTTATATTATAAATTTTTAATTTTAACTAAAAAATCCAAACGCCAGTCCAAACCTAAAATACAAAATGTTGATACCTATACTTACGCGTGCACGTATGGTCAAATCAGTGTTAAATTTTTACATTGATATGTTTTTGGTATGGATTTACACATTACTTTAGACTAGGTGAGTTAAATATATTATTTGTAAAGTCCTTACCTAACGATATTGCGTATAGTGTTCACTTACCTTAACTAATCTTGAGTTAATTATTTCCATTAGCTTTCCCACACCTTTGTAATATAGTAGACACTGCATATAGTGTAAGTAAATTAAAAGTTTGTCAACTATATTGTAATGATTTAAGTTTTTTGTTACAACAAAAGATTATAATATAATGGCACTACAAAGATTGCGGTTTTTGTTTGTAGTATATATGATGACTGGTTTTCACAGTTTTCAACGAACACCTTTTAACATTACTTTATGGTGGTAGTCACCAATGATATATCACACATAATAAAAAGTAATTTATTATAAAAATGATTTACCTATAATACTTTGCAGTGATTACTAATAATAAATTTATTATGAGTGAAATGAGATAGTCAATGATGATAATATGTTTCATAAATGTAATCCATAAAAACGTCGGCGTGAACAGTTCCAAAATGTTTTAACTTTTCTCCTAAACTATGGTAGCTAGAAAGTTAGTTGATAACTCATTAAAAAAGGATTATCTAGTAGATACTAAATGTGAAATTAAAGTTTTTTTTAAAAAGTATTTAATTTTTCACAGATAAAAAAAAGTTATTTTTCGTTTAGTGAGGTAGATTTCCGAAACTGGAGAACGGTTTTTGTTGTTTGGGGTCTTGTTAGATTCACATTGACTAGGAGAAGTGTAGTGAAGATTTTCAGAACTTTATCTCTAACCGTTAATTCAATACAAAGCTGTAAAGCTGAAAAACATCAAAAAACGACCAATAAAATTTTTTTTAATGTTCTGTAATGAATTAACTATTAAAGATAAAATTCTGAAAATCTTCAATGCACTTCTCCTAATCAATATGAATGCAACAAGACCCCAAACAACGAAATCCGCTTTCCTGTTTCGGAGATCCATCTCACTAAATGAAAATGATTTTTTGTGGGGCTGTTCACACCCAAATTTTTCTGGATTCAAATTGTTATACCGCTTGGGTGTGATATCAGTTAATACATTTCTAAAAAATAAAAATCAAGAAAGTTTACATGCCGATCCTTGACTTGGCAAACGTTTTTTTTTTATCGATTTCCGGTGTCGTTATATGTGGAACAATATACAGAAATTTAATTATTATTGTAAACAAAATTTAATTTAATTAATTTAATATGAATAATTTAAATAATTGTGATTTATTGTTTTTACAGAATATTAAAAGAATATTTTGCATTTTTAAGGACATAAAATATCATGTATCTGGAATTTTAAAATAATTTTAAGAGAATAAATTGCTTACTTTAAAAGAAATAAAAAATCATATTTAAGGATATTGAGAGAATATAAATCTGACCTCTAGACAGATTAGTGATTACTAATAATAAATAAATTATGAGTGAATTGAGATTGTAAATAGTTATTAGTTTTTTTCTTCGTATTTTGGTATTTATGGATTTATGATTATGTCTTAATTTTGTTATAAGACGAAAAATATCAGTGAATTAAAATTTTTAAAAAGGCTGGTTACTTTCTCAGATTATCCACCATTTACCCAAAGTTCGAAAGTTATCCAATATAAACGATAATACTGTAGTAATATTTCAAGTGAAAACGTCTCAACTATTATTTATGATATCAGCAGAGGCGTCGGTGATGTTGCACAGCCGCACATACACTTTCCGAGATTGTCGAATGATATTATACACGAGTAGGCACTACACGACTGTTGTACACAAGTCGATGTCATCCTTAAGAGAATTTCAGCGCGCAATGTTTCTTTGCTCTCTCTCGTCCGTCTTTGATCGCCGAACCAATTTTGTGATGTCAGCTTTAATACTTACTAGAGAGCCCTTCACACAGACTTCAAACTTTCTACAATTAGAACTTACGTCAAAAATCTACCAATCAACTTTTTTCGACCAACTAAAACATGCAACAGTACGCAATATTTCCATCTAATTGACAAGCTTACTAAGTTAATAATAATTATTATGTTGTCTATTGTCAAAATGCCAAAAAAAAACCATAATATTGTATCACTTACTTTAGATGACCATTGTTAGGAAAACTTTAAAATAAAAATACCAACTAGAGTGACTATTATAAAAACTTAGAGATAAGAATAATATTATCTAGGGCATCTCGTAGACTTTTATCGAAATTTTTATTTTAAACCGAGTTATATGCTCATTTTAAATTCGTAATATTTTCATAGTTATATACACACTTTAAAAATAAAATATCAATAAAAACCCATAATATTTTGTTCCTTAGATCATGATATACCGACATTTAAGTCTAATAATAAGTTAATAAATTACTCACTCTAATATCTTAATAAACAAACGACATAACAAGTTCGGTTTTGTTAAAGTAAACGATGCTGGTTTTAAAATAATTTAAAACCGAACACGGGGTTAGGTTTTTTTTTTTTTTTTTTTTTTTTTTTTTTTTTTTTTTTTTTTTTTTTTTTTTTTTTTTTTTTTTTTTTTTTTTTTTTTTTTTTTTTTTTTTTTTTTTTTTTTTTTTTTTTTTTTTTTTTTTTTTTTTTTTTTTTTTTTTTTTTTTTTTTTTTTTTTTTTTTTTTTTTTTTTTTTTTTTTTTTTTTTTTTTTTTTTTTTTTTTTTTTTTTTTTTTTTTTTTTTTTTTTTTTTTTTTTTTTTTTTTTTTTTTTTTTTTTTTATTTAAGTTATGAGTCATCTACATAGTTGCAAGCACCTTTAAGGCGATAATCTGGACCATATTCAATCATATTTGTCGAGCATTGTGGTACTAAGAACGAACGATTACTTCTTGAATTGAAAGTTACAATTTTAAAGTGTATCTTCCTTAGGAATTCTGGGCAGGGTATTTTACCATTTATTAGTTTAAATGAACAAAAGTTATATAACCTTCTAGAGATAACTGATTCCAGATCAAATTTTACATCTAAGACATCTAGGGAGACGTCCGTCGTCCACTCGACCTAAATTGTAGCAATCATATCCTTAAAAAGCGTTGTTGGATTTTTTCGAGCTTGTCAATAAAGTTATTTTGTTTAGGATTCCGAACTACTAACGCAAATATTCTAATATGGACCTGACAAGAGCATTATAATACCTTAAGACAATATTAATGTTATTAATTTCAGAACAGTTTCGATTTATAAAGCCAATGACCCGTAGAGCTTTGCTATTAAACAGATTACGTAGTATAACATTATGTTTTTTATATTAAAATAAACAATCTGTGCACAGAAATGCACAATTATCATTTATACCTACTAAGATGAGTAAGTATAGACATGAAAGGGGTTGATTAAGTCGCCCATTAGTGACACTCAACTTGGTTACATAATTATATATTTTTCTTTTTTCTATTTTTAATTTCGAATTTATTTATAGTTAAAGGATTGAACCTATCATTATATTTGTAACAGGTCGCGACACTACGTCTAACTTTTAACCTGTGTGTTTCCTGGCTGTGTTCGGGTGGAAAGATCCTAATTACAAGGTAATTGGGATGACTTTGAAGTCACTCGTGAAAGCGCGTATACAAAAGAAATACGTGCTTCTTCATCAAAAGTGTTCATATTAAAATCTTTGTGCAGAGTTAGATGAAAACATACGGCGGCGGAGTATTGGAGATTCGTCTAAGTGCAATGTCTTGGAACATTTGAATTTTATTTGTATTAGATTTTTTCACCGTGCTCCAGAGCTGAGGTCCACAAGTCTTAAATAGGCTAAAGGAGAGTTTTATGAATTAGTAATGATAATATTAGACCAGTAGGTACTATTATTTTTAGATTAAAAGGACTAATCACTGAAAGTCCGCATATGGGCATCAAAAGTCAGTATAATAAGGGTGAGGAGATCCTTGTTATAAGTACTTATAACGGAATTGGGAAGACTTTGAAGTCTCTAATGAAAACGCTAAAAAAAGAAGCTTCTTCATTAAAAGTTTTCATATTAAAATCATTATGACATTATCCATGCAGAGATAAATTATGTTGAAAATATATGAAGAAGAATTAAAGATTGACAAGTTCAACACTTGGATTTTATTTTTATTCGATGCTCCAGATCTGAATAGTCCATAGGTCAAATGGGTTAAATGGCGCATACTACTAGTTGCCTCCCAAAGTTAAAAAGGTCGATATAATAATTCTTATACGAATTGCCTCCCGACTATATACGAGTTGCTAATATATACGAGAAACAATGGTTATCGTAAACGAAAATGGTCTAGTACTAGTTGCTTCCCGATGGGCAGGTAATACATTTTTTAAGTGATTGCTAAACGATTTAAAATGTTTATAAATATAACATATAATTTTTATTGTGATATTACCAAATGTTTTTTCATTGACTAGTTTATTATTATTTTTAATTGTTGCGTCTTCGGTATTTGTTTAATGTTTATAATATACACCTAAGGGCTAATGTTTTTAACTGTACACATAATTCTAAATATCTAAAAAAAAAAAATGTAATAAACAATTTAATTTTAGCATGAAGTTCTTCTAATATGATGTTTATTATAATTATGTAATATTATGTTAAATTTATGTTGCTGTAAATTAAATTTTTTATAATTATAACACAATATTTTATGATAATGTGTACATAAATTCCTCTATTTACATGCTACGTAGTATATAATATAAGTTTATGAACCACTACTTATTTCTGTATGGGAGGCAACTAATTTGAATATTTTTGGGAGGCAACTCGTATATTTTATAATACCTGATCATCGGAAGCAAATAGTACGTATATTATCTTTTTTATTTACGATAAGGATGGAAGGCGACCAGTACGCACCGAGGGGCTAAAGAAGAGTTTTATAAATTGGTATAGTTATAATTAGACCGGTACTATTGTTATTAGATAAAAGAGGACTAAACACTAAAGGACGGTACGCAACGGACATTAAATTTTAAAGAGTCAGAATATTTAGTCCAAGTACAGTTATTCGATTTCAGTCTTTCCAATATCTAAACTGAGTCCTGATCACAGTATATTATTATACAGTTTTAAAAAAAAACTGAGAAGAATTTATTGCTACGGACAAAGTAATATATACTATTATAATATTATAGTAAATTATTTAATAATCAGTTTATATACGTTACAAACGGTGATTTTTTTTTTTATCATTAAATTATTTACGAAAGATTGTATAAAACATTTAATTTGTTTAATTTGACCTGCCCGTTTGATGGATCGAATTATTTTATCAAATAATGAAATTACTGTGATAATTGCATTAGTCGTAAACTGTTACGAAACAACTAAACTCTGAATGGTCGACGAAAATGATGTAAATGTCACAAAATTTAACGAGGGAATACGGATTAAAATATGGATATAAATGCAAATGAACAAATTAATATTAATATGGCTGTACAAAACACTATGAATTATATCATATTATTTATCAGCTGTAATTTATCAAACGGATACGATTTTAATGTTTACAAAACAATTGAATTCTTTTATAGTTTTTTTTTTTTTATATATATTCTTTCTATAATATACGCAATTACACATTTTAAAATTGATATAATATTGTAATATTATTTATATAGAATTATATCAATTCCCTGTTTTATCACAAATTCAATAATACTAATTAAACTAAATACGTAAAAAGTTAAATTTTTTTCATTTAAGTTACATAATATATACACATTATACGTCATTACGTCATACAATTTCATTAATTAAAGTAATTTATTTGATTACAAATACAATTTAACACAGTCACGCATTTTACATTTTTTATTTAATGAGCAATTCATTACAAAAAAAAAGAAGTTTTTCATTTTGACGTACCTACTCAAACTGTGACACATGTTAATGTCCCCGGAAATTTACATCGGTTCACTTTCAACAACCAGCTTTCAACTTTTAAACCAAAAATGGAGTGAAAATAATAATAATTAAAAGTTGCATGCGACGAAAATTAATTTACACGTCTTGGGCGCTTTGACAAATTAAGTAGAAAACTAAATAAAAATATTATAAGAAAATTAAAAACATAATTTCAAGACTTACTACACTTTAAGACTTAATTAATTTAAATCAATTTTTTATAACAGTCTCACACTCTATTATATTTTACGCGATTTAACAATTAACAGTCTTATTGAAAACAGCTGTTGTATTAATTTCATTGTTCAAAGAAGAAAAGAAATTTTTATTTTACTATTGTTTTCGAACGTGTTGAATAGGTAGAAACGCCACACCCACATGGGTTGTCTCCGTCATACAAACGTATGAAATGGCGAATTTTGGTTCAGTCAACTCGATTTGGCGTTTTGATTAATATTTGAAAGTCAATTGACCAATTATTATAAAACTTAAAGGTTAGAGTACTTAATCTGTATTTTTTGGTGAATATATTTTTTTTAATTAAGAAGTAAAAAGCCAAGACACTTTAAATTTTAAATACTTTAATTTGATTTTCAAAGTTGCACTAGCTAGAGCTGTGAATTTAATAAACAATAAAACTATAAAAAAAAATGGATTTAAAATTTAAAAATACCTAATAAAGTTTAAAATTCACTTAGAAAACAAATAAATATGAGCTAAATTTTCAGTTACTTAACATTTTTTTGAAAACTGCAGTTTAGAAAGTTTCAATTTAAAATATAGAAAATAGTATCGTTTTTTTTTTTTTATTTTTTTGGAAAGAAGAAATCATATTTTTTTGATTCATATATGTAGTTTGGCTTGGTGCTGGTGCATAATATACCCTGCACGCCCTGAGGCTCCAACTATATGGCGTCTAAATCCCCTCCCCCACCAATGTTTGCACCTATGTTACCTATTCAATATAATATATTTCATATTCTCGAATTTTTCTCGTTTGTTGAGACTTTTCGTCTGCAGTGCACGCGCACCGTTGAAAAATATTTTCCCGGATTAGACGCGCTTTTCACGGATCTGGTACTACGATTTAATTTCCGGTTAAAACAACTTGGTCCTATGAATCATATTTTCATGACAATGTCGGCGGGGTACAGTCGTATAATCAGGTAGATGTATAATAGGTAACAGGTGGGAAGGTACTGTTTACTGTTATAATACGCGTAAAAACGAGAGAATAAAGGGCTTAAGCGAGTTATGTTAAAACCCGGATGATTCCCTCCTACACTTATAAGTGAAAGCTGGAGAATTTTGTCGTCAGATACAAAATATAAATAATAACTATTACGCTATTATTCCTTTCTCCAGATTTTCGGAAGGCTCGCGAGGTCGTGTATGGTGTATTCGAGCATTTGATCAAATACCTACCCGAAAAATACGATCATAAAATATATATATCGAGTTATTCATTTAACGACTAAGATACTCATATTAATTCAAAAAGTTTTTTTAAGTTTTTGAAAATATACTTTTTACACGGTTTTCAATTCGTTACAAAACAACGTTTTTTTTAAAACATTATATTTTATAATATTTATCATCTGTTACTGTTCGTGTGGCTTTTGAAAAACAAATGAACGTATACAGTATGTCCCAGAAGTCCCGTATCACCCTCAGTATCTCTGTGGAAAATCAATATATTTAAATGCAGTTTTTTTTTACAGTCATAAGTATGAAAATTCCTATTTAATAGCATATTATATTATACAGGTAGAATAGCAAATAATATTCGATTTTTTTTTTTCAAACATTTAAAAATTATCAAAATTTTTTTTTATGCATAAAAGATTTTTAAAATTTCAAGATAGCCATTTTGTTGAATGGAAGAATTTCCATACTATTACGACTGTAAAAAAAAAACTGCATTTAAATATATTGATTTCCCACAGATACTGAGGATGATACGGGACTTCTGGGACATATTGTATACATGACATTTTCACTATGGTCATTTATACTTGCATTTTCTATACACGATAAAATTTTCAAAATATTTTGATTTGTTTTGAACTGTTTAGGAACATTTTCTGTTTCCAATTTTATTAGTCTTTTTTTCTACGAATGTCAAATAAATTTTATTTGTTGGGTAAAAAAGCTTGAAAATTTAATACGAGGCTCCTACTATATTATTAAAATGACATTTGAAAAATATTAAAAATCCTTTGTCACAGTTTTTTATTATAAGCATTTAAAGTTCAAATCTTGAAAAAATACAGAAAAATCACGAAAATTAGCAAATTATTTTGAGTTGAGAATTCATAAAAATTTTTCTTTTTAAATCTAAGATTTGAAAATGTAATACAAGATTTCTCATAAGTTTGTCCACCTTTATCAAAAAAAAAATGTCTACAAGCAAATCAAATTTAATTTTTATGAGCGTTTGAAATTCATATTTTTATAATATTGGATATTCACTCGATTTCTCATGTAGTGGTTTTGTTATTGATTTAACACCATACATTACAGTGACGCACTTGTAACCTACTGCACAGCAGAGCGACATCCGCTTACCCACTTTTTTACATTGTTTTCAATCGTTACAAAACAACGTTTTTTTTTTTAAATTATATTTTTTAATATTTTTAATCTGTTATTATACTGTTTGTGTGGCTTTTGATTTTAAACAACTTAACTGATTAAGGTAAAAGTTATATCAATAGATACCTTGACGATTGAAGAGTGTTCATAGCGTATTTGTCAACCCCCATGAAGGGTAACTCACGCGCATAGTATACTTTTTTTGTGGAAGAAAATGTTAAGTGGTGTAAATCGGTATATCCTTTTTGGAGGAAAATGGACCCATCACAGAAAACGTCTACGGGGAGGGCTCGGCCCCTACCCCTCCCCACCAAGTTACATCTATGATTACAACGATGTGTGAGCATATTATTAATGTCGTTTCACAGTACATATACATAAGTGTAAATAAATTGACATAAAAACCGCTTATAGGTATATAAAATGAATTGACGTGATAAAGGTAGGTAGATAATAATAATATATTATTTAGATCCATCACCGCGGTTTGCATTCAAGTCCGCGATCGAGATGACGCTATACCACGGTTAATGGTTTACAATTACACTAAGTATACCGGACCGTCGTCGCATGTATTATTTACACACGTGACGTATACCAAACCCTCGTAGGTGCCTACAGTACGCGATGCGGTAGTGGTGGTTTTTCGAGAGGTAATATATTATTATTGTTTTCGGGTTTTAATCATCAATTAACATCACATAAATTATTATGATACGTACCCATATATTGTACCGCTGCCGAGGTACACGCTTGTATATATTATTATTATAATAATAATAAAGTTCTGCGTTCATTAAGTGTGCAATTTAGACGGCACGCTATGCGCGTGCGCGGTATAAACAATGCGGAAGGGGTTTTACACGCGGTGTTTAATTCCAGACGCTTTTGTTCGGGCCGAAATACCTGTTCATCAGCGAAATCAAGAGGAACCATTAGTAACCGTCAAAAGTTCGCGGTACGATAAATCGAGGCCGGGATTTAATGCGCCGGGACAAAATCGTATGTGTGTAGGTATAATATATAGGTGTAGTACACCTATACACTGTTATGGTTATCGGCGATTAAACGAAATGTGCTTTTGCAACGGATTTTTAATGAACACCGCGACGGCAGAAGCTTTATATAATACATTATATTCTATAGGATATTGCTACCTGTGCGGCATTTAAGCACACAGGATGGTTCAGGTCAACCCCTAGGTTTTTACTTTTTTGAAGAACCACTTGCTAATGTATGTTTTCGGAAGTATTTTATATTTTGAGTTTTTCTCACGAGTTTCAAAGTTAAATCCAGTCATTTAAATACCGAACGTTTTTAATTCGTATAGTTGTAATTCGATCAGGGGCGGCTCTGAAGCTTGTTTAAGGGGGTGGCGAGTAGGATTATTTTTGGGTGATATAGCCTATATATGGTCATTGGCGATTAAACGAAATGTGCTTTTGCAACGGATTTTTAATGAACGCCGCGACGGCAGAAGCTTTATATAATATATTATTTTGTATAGGATATTGCTACCTGTGCGGCATTTAAGCACACAGGATGGTTCAGGTCAACCCCTAGGTTTTTACTTTTTCCAAGAACCACTTGCTAATGTATGTTTTCGGAAGTGTTTTGTATTTTGTGTTTTTTTCTTACGAGTTTCAAAGTTCAATCTAGTCATTTAAATACCGAACGTTTTTAATTCGTATAGTTGTAATTCGATCAGGGGCGGCTCTGAAGCTTGTTTAAGGGGGTGGCGAATAGGAATATTTTTGGGTGATGTAGCCTATATATGGTCATTGGCGATTAAACGAAATGTGCTTTTGCAACGGATTTTTAATGAACACCGCGACGGCAGAAGCTTTATATAATACATTATATTCTATAGGATATTGCTACTTGTGCGGCATTTAGGCACACAGGATGGTTCAGGTCAACCCTTAGGTTTTTACTTTTTCGAAGAACCACTTGCTAATGTATGTTTTCGGAAGTATTTTGTGTTTTTTTCTTACGAATTTCAAAGTTCAATCTAGTCATTTAAATACCGAACGTTTTTAATTCGTATAATTGTAATTCGATCAGGGGCGGCTCTGAAGCTTGTTTAAGGGGGTGGCGAGTAGGATTATTTTTGGGTGATATAGCCTATATATGATCATTGGCGATTAAACGAAATGTGCTTTTGCAACGGATTTTTAATGAACGCCGCGACGGCAGAAGCTATATATATATATTGTATAGGATATTGCTAC
Source organism: Metopolophium dirhodum (assembly GCF_019925205.1). Lineage (NCBI taxonomy): Eukaryota > Metazoa > Arthropoda > Insecta > Hemiptera > Aphididae > Metopolophium > Metopolophium dirhodum. Next base: position 18,522,897 of record NC_083564.1, read on the forward strand.
CTGTGCGGCATTTAAGCACACAGGATGGTTCAGGTCAACCCCTAGGTTTTTACTTTTTCCAAGAACCACTTGCTAATGTATGTTTTCGGAAGTGTTTTGTATTTTGTGTTTTTTTCTTACGAGTTTCAAAGTTCAATCTAGTCATTTAAATACCGAACGTTTTTAATTCGTATAGTTGTAATTTGATCAGGGGCGGCTCTGAAGCTTGTTTAAGGGGGTGGCGAGTAGGAATATTTTTGGGTGATATAGCCTATATATGGTCATTGGCGATTAAACGAAATGTGCTTTTGCAACGGATTTTTAATGAACGCCGCGACGGCAGAAGCTTTATATAATATATTATATTCTATAGGATATTGCTACCTGTGCGGCATTTAAGCACACAGGATGGTTCAGGTCAACCCTTAGGTTTTTACTTTTTCGAAGAACCACTTGCTAATGTATGTTTTCGGAAGTATTTTGTGTTTTTTTCTCACGAGTTTCAAAGTTCAATCTAGTCATTTAAATACCGAACGTTTTTAATTCGTATAATTGTAATTCGATCAGGGGCGGCTCTGAAGCTTGTTTAAGGGGGTGGCGAGTAGGAATATTTTTGGGTGATATAGCCTATATATGGTCATTGGCGATTAAACGAAATGTGCTTTTGCAACGGATTTTTAATGAACACCGCGACGGCAGAAGCTTTATATAATACATTATATTCTATAGGATATTGCTACCTGTGCGGCATTTAAGCACACAGGATGGTTCAGGTCAACCCCTAGGTTTTTACTTTTTCGAAGAACCACTTGCTAATGTATGTTTTCGGAAGTGTTTTGTATTTTGTGTTTTTTTCTCACGAGTTTCAAAGTTCAATCTAGTCATTTAAATACCGAACGTTTTTAATTCGTATAATTGTAATTCGATCAGGGGCGGCTCTGAAGCTTGTTTAAGGGGGTGGCGAGTAGGAATATTTTTGGGTGATATAGCCTATAATATATGGTCATTGGCGATTAAACGAAATGTGCTTTTGCAACGGATTTTTAATGAACGCCACGACGGCAGAAGCTATATATATATATATATTGTATTGGATATATAGGTTAGCTATATCTGTGCGGCATTTAAGCGCGGGCACACGTCAACACAGGGTGGTCAGGGGCTATCTAACGATTGAGAAAATTATACCTTTTTGGCCGAACGATTGAGAACACTTAAAATTAACAAATAACTTATCGCTGACCCAAATAAAACCCAACAAAGAATACGATTGAGAACGATTTTACGTGCAACGTTGCCATACCATATATTTGGCTATTGAAAGATTCATGCCCGTGTATCTATGCATAAAATAAATATTCTTGAAAAAAGTCATCAATTAATAATTATAACCTTATACAAATATATGGGCACCTAATAATATGTAATAGGTTTATAGGTACAAATATATGAATAAAAAATGTAAAAAAATATGTAATATACAGAACAATTTTTTAAACATGCTCTCCCACATTCATCTCTTTAATAATACTTTTATTCAAATTCTGATTTTAAGTATACCTGAAGACCATATTTTCAAATTCCTGATCATTTTGTACTACTCAAGAAATGTCCTATGGTGATACAAACTTCAATTTTCAAATGAAAATCCCTCTTTTTTACTGTAAATTATTTAGCGGGCGATTCTCTTGAAAATTTTGAAGTATCTAAATCAAAATTCTAATAGGTAAGTAGTTTCTGAATTATTAAAATATTCATACTATGGATAATAATCCTTAAATATGGTTTTACAAAAATATAAACTATAATATGTAATATTAAATGTAGATAGTATTCGTTATACTTCAAACATTTTTACAAATTATTTATATAGATAGAACATTAGTAATTACTAACAGTTTCAGATCATCTAAGTCCCCAAATCTACTTAACTCAGTGGCATATTTACAGGGGTGATATGGGGGTAAATCCCCCCTTGACCTTTTTTTTTTGTAAAGTTAAGTTTTCTCATTTTCTGTTTTTTTCAATATGATATTACTTTTAAGTATGTCTGTTTTCTAAATGTTCTAGCCGTGGTAATTTTACCGCTCTGATATACTATACGCCACTAGTCATTTGCGGCATATATATATCAGACAACAAAAACATAAACCTCTATGGTAGGTAGTATGGTGTACTGTATTTGTACTTTTCTGCGAATTATTTTTCATGCAAGAGTGTTTATATAATAATCATGATAAACAGACGGTGAATAAAACAAAATTACCATGAAGACCTTAGATTGGTAATAGGTAATAGGGCGTGGGTTTATTTTTAGTGACTTTTTAGTAAAGTGTAGTTAGTGACTGAAAAAATTGTATTCACCTCTGGGTTACATTATGCTTTAGATATTTGTGATAAATAGTTGTATCCAAACATTCATGAACTCTCGAAAATATTTTGTAATTTGCCTGTATCAACTGCTACACCTGAACGATTTTTTTCAAGTTTTTATTAAGTATTAAGTCTTACCTAATAACAGAATATGACAGAAGTAAATATTTTATCAATTTTCCTATCTAATATTGAATGATAACTATAAATTAAGTAGTAATTATTATATACTCTGTTTAGGACCCGTTTCACAATCATAGTTTAAACCTCGGTTACAATTAACCCACTGATTTTACCGGCCGAATTCCGTGGTATAGCCTATTTTAATACGGGCCCTCATTCCTTAATGTGTTGGCTTTATTGGCATGTCACCGGTCAATACAATAATAATGCCAGATAAGGTTATCGATGAACTGAGAATCCAAAAAATTAGAAAACTGGATTTGGTATTATAATGGTAACTATTTTTTTTTTTGTTTATCGTATTAAACACAGGATTGGCGCTAGTATGAATTTATAATAAATTATATTAAGTATATTAGGTACTATACAGTTTGTGTTAAATGTTAATTCTTATTTCACCTTGATCCACACGTCTTACTTCAATAGGAAACAAGTTAGGGGATTTCAAAAATGTATATTATGTACGTATTTATGGGTGTATTATTATATATTTCACCCCCCCCCCCCCCCCCTAGCAAAGTTCCTAAATACGCCACTGACTTAACCTATTTGCTATTGCCATAGGGCATATTATTCTTAGTACGAGCGAGCGAAGACGCTACCCGTGGAAAATTTTCCTTCACTATAGTTTCAATAGTGTGTTGTTTTAGTTTTGATATTAAAGTAAACCTGACATCAAACTTTTAGGTAATAATGTCTTTATCTGTGCTTAAGCGTCGCCTTTTATTCGATATTTTAATTTTCAAGCGAACATTTTTAATTTGTGATATTAGATTTTGAGCGAAGCGATGAATGTATTGATTTTACAATGATGTGTGATTTTTTTTTTTTATTTTTTTTATTTTTGTGTCTGTCATAACCTTTTAGGACAGTGAAAGTGCTTGGATTTTCTTCAACAGTTACTTTTCTGATAGGAACGTTAATCTAGTCGGTACTTTGGGGGGTCAAAAGTAAAAATGTCCAAGTAGTTTTCAAAAGCGACGTGAAAAACAAAAGAAAAATTAAGGAAAAACTGGAATTTTTACGCAAAATCTGTTTTCGAGAAACTCTAAAACAAATAACCGTAAGGACATGAAATTTTGACTGAATGTTTATATTAGAAAATATTTTGACACTTTTTGAGCTGTTTACGGACATTGTCAGTTTTCAATTTTTTTAGATTTTTTTTCTATAAATATCAATTAAATTTTATCTGTTGAGTAAAAAAGCTTGAAAATTTAATAGAAAGCTCCTAGGTTATTGTTTCAAAGGCAGATGAAAAAAATTAAAAATCCTTAGTCACAGTTTTTATTTATAAGCATTTAAAGTTCAAATTTTGACAAAATACGGAAAAATCACAAAAATTAGCAAATTATTTTGTGTTGAGAATTCATAAAAATTTTTCTTTTTAAATCTAAGATTTGAAAATGTAATATAAAATTACTCATAAGTTTGTCTACCTTTATCAAAAAAAAAATGTCTACAAGAAACTTAAATTAAATTTTTATGAGCGTCTGAAATTTATATTTTTACAACATTTGATATTCACTCGATATCTCATGTAACGATTTTTTTATTTTGTTGTAATTAAAAAACGAATGACTGTAGATACTTGAAAATTTCACTGAATGTTTATATTAGCATTTTCTATACACCATAAAATTTTGAAAATAATTTGACTCTTTTTGAACTGTTTACGGACATAGTCAGTTTTCAATTTTTTTAGTTTTTTTTTCTATAAATATCAATAAAATTTTATTTGTTGGGTAAAAAAGCGTTAAAATTTAATATACGGCTCCTGATATATCTTTCTAATAGCAGTTGAAAAATATTAAAAATATATAATCACAATTTTTTTTTATAAGCATTTAAAGTTCAAATTTTGACAACATTTATCAAATTTATAATTTATTAATTATTTTGTAGTTAAAAATGCTTAACTTTTATGGCTAAGGATTGAAAATTTAAAACAAGGCTCCACGTAAATAGGTTGTACCTATATAAATTACTTTATTCACAATAATATCATCAAATATACTTATTTCATAGGCTCCTATCATAGGCTAACTGACCGTTTTCGCTCAGAATCGTTTTTCTTATACAATGATATTATATCATTGAATTCAAATTTAACACCATCCATTACAGTGACCCACTTGTAACCTACTGTACAGCAGAGCGACATCCACTTATCCACCTTTTTTTTATGGTGAGTTTATCATTTGAGTAATTAATATTAATCCATAAACATTTTTAAGTTGTATAACAAACACTAGATCTAACATAACATCTATTTTATATTTTTATAAATACATGATACGCACTATTACAATTTTAATAACTGATACTACCCGTTCAAATTTAAAACTGTATATCCGCCTAATAATTTACAAAAAGGTGGGTTGTTGTTTCTCGGTAGTACAAAAAATCTCAAGAATTTAAAAATATGGTCTTTAAGTACTACTTATATAATACCTGTTTAAAAATTCAAAAAAATAATAATTTTTGTTGAAATTCATTATAAAAATAAAATATATGAGCATGATGGTGAATCACCCTGTATCCATAAATTCACTGGCGTATGTGTCCGCGTGCGCTTGCGGAAAATTGTATATGACATTTATATAATATATATATTATACAATATTATACATATACTGATTATAATCCTAATTAATATACGTATATGTGTGTTTGTGCAAGTCGACATTCGAAACGTTATTACGACATAATAATATTATATCGAATACCGGCTAAACATAATATGTGCACTGTGTCGACTAGATAACGTGCAACCGAGTTCGCCTGCAGCATACACAATATATACTATATTATGGTACGTAGGTAGGATAGGTACTACTTATTACCTATGTTATATATATACTTACCTACATATACCACCTTTGACCTTTCTTGAATTTTCCAATTGGATCGCCGCGATACCTATTTTTTGTATATTATATCACACACATTTTAGTCCAGCACACAAACATCACGACGACGTATAGGAGATCATTCATTGATTTACAGGTAAAAATGTTATTCTTTGTTGAAATTTGCCCTATACGCGTCGTCGTGATGTTTGTGTGCTGGACTAAAATGGACATAGTGTTAACTCTTACAAAGGATAGTGTTAACTCATAAAAACAATAATAAAATAATAATTTTTACAAAAAAGTCAAATTCATTTTTAAATAGGTGAACAAGTGGGTATCGTTTGTATCGCTTTCGTGTCCTCCTAAGTTCTAGCATACATATATAAATTATCAAATTTAATAATTTCCTCCAGTTTAAATCGTTTAATTATCATACATTATTAAATAATCAGCTACATATACCAGCTTTGACCTTTCTTGAATTTTCCAATTGAATCGCCGCGAGACCTAATTTGCGTAAATCACACACATTTTAGGGCCAAATGTTAACTCCTACACGAATAACATTTTTGCCTAAAAATCAAAGATACTGTAATCTCTTGTACATGAAAATTTTTACCTGAAAAAAAAATAGGGTAATATCCTACACTCCAACATTTTATTTGAATTCACGATTTTGGAATTGAAAAGCTCAAAAAGCTAAAAATGATAACTTGAAAATAATAAATAAAAAAATATAGTTTTATAGATAAAATATAAACACTGAGTTAATGGTTTATTTTAATGCCATTATTATTTAAGTTTTTATTTATATTACAGATTATAGGTAGCTGAATTGATTTTTGTGTAGTACGTATTAATGTATTGCAAGACAGATATTTTATTTTTAATGTCGAAAATACGAAGACATATTTTTTTCTATTGATTTTTTTTTTATCATAATTTTGATTTTTTTACCTATATACCTAATATTATGTTTTATAATATTGTAATATTGCATTATTTAATAATGTAATTGGGTAGTATTCCGAATACTAGTTAAATACATTTTTTCGAAAGTATTCTATACGGATTTTGCATAGGTACTTTTTACAATTATTCTGAGTACAGTATTCGGAATACTTTTTGGAAGATTGGAAAATTCAAGAAAGGTCAAAGCTGGTATATGTGGGTGATTATTTAATAATGTATGATAATTAAACGATTTAAACTGGAGGAAATTATTAAATTTGATAATTTATATATTATGTATGCTAGGACTTAGGAGGACACGAAAGCGGTACAAGTGATACCCACTGTTCGCCTTTTTAAAAACGTATTTGACTTTTTTGTAAAAATTTTTATTTTTCTATCGCTTGTAGGAGTTAACACTATCTTTTGTAGGAGATTACCTACATTTGTAGGAGTTCACCATTCCCCTGTAGGTATAGGTGAGTACAACATTAATAAGTAACTTACGCCTTGTTAATGTTTTAGATCTAGGATATTTATGCTTTTACATATTTTTTCTGATAAACTTTATCGTATGCTTATAGTAAGTATACACTACATTCCACAACGTTTGTGATCAAATAATCAAAGTTTTTAGTGAACATTATGATAGTTTATCGAGATTGAGCACTTCGGTAAATATTTGCATGAATCAAGGTCAACAACATTATACATATTAAATATTAATGAAGAATGAGATCTGTATTGGCTGTATTATTGTTTTTCTTATACATACATATTGTAAGTTCATAGGAAATTGAATTAAGTCAAAAAATCATTCAAATAAATTTAAATAAAGAAAATATTTTTAGAAAAATGTTTTTCATTATTATAATAGGCTGTTATATTATTTTCAGCGCATAAATTTAACTGTTTTAAACTGTTTATTGATAAAATATTTCAAGAAAACATTTGATATTTTAGTGTAATATATCAGCTATGGGCGTGTAATTTATTTTTATGGCAAATATAACTGAGTATTTTTATTTTTATTTTTTTTTGATGCATACCGAGTGCCTATTTGATGATTTTTTAGTGCATAAAAGTCCTCGCTCTATGTATAGATTTATATTTTATTATTATCTGTGTTTGAAGCACCTAAAACCATCAGAATAAGCGTTTAAAAAATCATTGTTCAAAACTTCATCGTGTGAGCATATTAATTGAGCACTTAGAAAACATTGAAATAAGCGAAAAAAGCGATATCAAAAATGGTGGTTACCCGCACAGACTCACAATCCATAAAAAAAAAAACGAATAATCCCTCAAAAACTTCCATGGTTTGCTATAATTATGTTTTAAAATACTATAGGTATTTGTGCTAGTGCGCGGATTTTATTTTCCCGAGACCGAAAAACCCAATTAGTTTTCGTCAATGGATCAATGCGGATACTGCCTGCGTCGTTTTAAAGTAGAATACCTACAGCAAAAAAAAAAAACGAGCAGATATAACTAGTAAAAAGCATAGAAAAAACCACCGAAATAAGAAAAAATTAGCACTTACAGATTTCACTTTTTAAATCGTAGTAAAATGACACAATATTATGTTTCCACAGCACTTTGCCAGATTCTATACTATCGATCTAAAAATATTAGCAAATGCTTAAAACCATAATATGCATATTATTGATACCATAATATATTACAAGGTGCCTACTATAGACATATAACATATTTGTTGAAAATTATTAGCGGATACCACGTGGCCTTGAACCACAAGGCCGATAAATCACTCTAAAGTGTATTCTTGTCAAAGACATCGGAGAACCATCAGAGCTTATAAAATATTACCTTGCGCGAGGGATCAGATTAAAAAAAAAAATTCGTTTGTATATTATATTCTAAGTAGTACCAGGCAATATTATTTCTCCACAAGGGACATTGAGAAATTATAGATAATATTATGTTTTAAAAGAAATGAAAAAAAACACACATAATTTAAAATCAATACATTCATCGCTCCGCTCAGAATTTCAAATACATTGATGTTTATTTTAATTTATAATTATAGAAGTATAATGAATAAGTAACTTAAGTATAAAATTCAAAATAATAAAAAAAAATTCATATGTTTCACATTTTTTCATGATAATAATAATAATAATTATAGTTCAATTAAAATATAGTATAATATAATTCAAAATAATAAAAAAAATTCATATGTTTTACATTTATAGGAAGTGTCGCTACTGGGTGGCTTCTTTCATCAATCCCAGTCAGGTTAATGTAATATTTTAGCCTATATTCTTATTGTAACAGGCTAATGACCTGAGTATTCGAAGCCTTAACCCAAAAAAAAAAAAAATCTTACTGTACCCCCAGGATACCTGCAGATTGTATATTTCATTTCAAAATAAAAAAAAAAAAAAATGTTTTACATTTGATACAAATTTCATACACATTATACTGATATTCTTATCACGGGGTCGAACTGTCCCCATCCCACAAACAGTGAGGTTTATTATACGCAGTACAGTTTATGAACTATCGGTTCTAGTGATTTTAGTAGATAATATCGATAATAATTAAACAGTGGACTTGCGTCCACAAAACGGGACGCAAGTTACCGGTTGAATTTATAGTACCATGTAAAATATACCTTTGTTTGGGAAGCATAAGTAACAGATGGCTGCATGTGGATACGGCGGTGGTATTGACTGTTTTATTTAGCTAATATCGTTAATGGTCACGAGACGATCGTTTAGTCGGTTTAGACAAACGATTTTTCATTCCGAGTATAGACGCGTGACACTCTATTACTACCGATTGTTCGAGCTGAAGTTGAGTTATATGATTGCGAATAGTGTTGGGGTGTGGGTGGGTGGGTGTGGGCACTATATAGATATTGACGAATGGTTATCGCCTATAAATTATACAGCAGTTGTTGCTTAAAGGACTATACGGATAAATCCACCACGCGGTAAATCATCAACAGATCTTGCCGAACGAAGGTTGACCCGCGGTTACAAAATCCAATATAATAGGTGTAGGTTAACCTAACCTACACTCGACCTGTCGAATCAATATGGACGATTACAGAAACGGCCTGTGAAATCGGAACGGATTAAAGTTTCGCCGGCGAACAACGATTAAAAATTAAAATTAAAACATTGATCCTAATATTATCATCAAAAACTCCATTTACGTATTATTTACTGCAGTTCGATCAGCTATCTCCAGTATAGATAGTAGATACCTATCACATACCGAAGTCGTATACAGAGCTTATAACAGGGACTGGAACCTAACCTAAGAGAACCGGTTCCGTAACCGGAACCTTTAAAATATTAAGAACCGGAACCGACAAAGTACCGGAACTGAACTGGAATTTCTGAATCAAACCTGGCAATTGGCATGTGAGTGTATACAAAAGTGCTAGGCTCCAAAAAAATGTTTGACATTTTGAAAAACTGTACAAAATAAACTATAGTCGATTTAAATAAATGTCTTACCATCAGAATGCGTCTAAAAGTTAGATTTACAAATAAGCGGTTTTGAATTTTTCCAAAAAAAAATTTAATTAAATTAATTTCCAGTATTAAAAAATAAAAATATAAAACGTTATACCTACCTATACTCGTAACGCGTAAGCTTCTACAAATAATACCTAAAGAAAAAAAAACGTTTAAATATCGATCAGAACGAAAGTTATTTAATTTGTCGGGCCTTTCTTTTACACGCATTTGTATGTACCTACTTCGATGTTTGTCCAACCGTGTTCGAATTAAATAAGTGAGTACATAATATTATTGTATATTATAGACATTGAAAATATATGACGTATGAATGCATTTGTATAAAAATGTATGTTCGTTTTATTATAATGTGTAACCCTCCTCATGTCGTACCTACGAATTTCTCATTTTTATTCCCCCAAATATACCAAAATGATTGATCAATGTTATAATATAATGTATAGGTAGGATTATTTTATTGGTCCAATTCGTTTTACAACGGTCCCAAAGTAATTTAAGCTTGAGTATTATTTTTCTTTATTGCGGTAAAAAAAACGTTTCTCAGACCTTGAAATTGCGTTTTACAAGTTAGTCTATACAAAACGGATATTTTATTATTGTATAATTCTATGAAACCAAATTCTCCCGAGACCAAAGATAGGTACGTACTGCAAAAAAAAAAACACGTTCTTAACAGCAGCAGTGCGTGTTGAAAGCATCAAATTTATTTCAAGAATGGGTTCCTGTATATTATAATACTATGTAATTCCTACACCGAGTGATCCATTTGCCGGTAATAAGATACTCATTATTTCAAAAACTATAAACGTTTTCGAAAATGTTTTCTTACTTGATTTCGAGTGTCGTTTAAAAAATCGAGCTTTTCAGAAAAAATATACTATTTTTATTTTTTATTTTTTTGTAATCACAACGTGCATTTTTAATTCCTCATTCCAAACCATAATAATATCAGTTTTTGGGAACCTGCGTAACTTAACACCAAAAAACATTGGCGTATTTACGGGGGGGGGGGGGTGGATAGATCCCCCCTTGACATTTTTTTTTCTAAAATTAGGACAGTCAGATTTTCTCATTTTCTGTTTTTTTCAATGTGATATTACTTTTAAGTATGTCTAATTAATGAATGGCCCAGTGCAATAACCAACTACGTCCATTTTTCAAAACTATTCAGGAAACATGATAAACTGACTAAAAAATTGGTAAATTAAACAAAAATTAAAAACGTGGTGTTATTATTTTTGTAAGAATAAGATACAACACTCAAACCCATTTCCTATGGTTTACATTTTATATTCATAATGATATTTATAAAAAACTAAAAAACAACGATTATTATATTTTTAATGGTTGCAATAGCCTGCAGTTACGTCCAATATGGTTCTTGGACTAAGTATAACTGGTTATTATACAACCAACAAAATATTTTATTGTGGTCAATAAGTCCTCTATTATGAAATATACTTATGTATTATTAAATAATAATCATATCATTAATTTCAATGATTAATTGATTTATTTATTTGAAGATATATATTTTAATGTTATCAATTATGTAATTAAATAATTAACTAGAAATTATCTCATTGGAATTATATAAACCACCTATTGGGTTATCTAAACATACACCCAATACCTACAAAATGTCAAAATAAGCGAGTAGGTACGAATAATTATAACATGAATCATATGAATCCATTATTACTAGTAAGTAGTAATACTAGATAATAAAATAACATTATAATACATTTTTATAGTGTAAAATTGTTCTTAAACATTTATACTGCAGCAGTGCGTGTTGAAAGCATCGAATTTATTTCTTGAATGGGTTCCTATATAATTCTATTCCTACACCGAGTGATCTATTTGCTGGCATAAGATACCTACTCATTTTTCCAAAAACTATAAACGTTTTCGAAAATGTTTCGTTATTTACTTGATTTCGAGTGTCGTTAAAAAGTTTTTAACGACTTAAAATCTTGTAAAAGAAATATTTTCAAAAACGTTAATGCGTTTTCTGAAATAATGAGTGTGTTGCGTTAATATAGATCACCCTGTATTTCACAAATCAATCTATTATTAAATCGTACGAATATTTCTCCTACCGTCGTTTATCTGTACGTATGGCTGCTAATGGGCTAAATATATTATATTATATATATTTATTTACTTGGAAAAAAATCAATAAGCCTAACGATATTACCGCTTTGAGCGCTGGACAAGACAGAGTAAAATACATCATGAATGATTACGTGTGTTTTCCAATGTATAACATATAAAATATAATGGTATCTACCTGTATACGCGCCAGCTACCTCTACCCGAGTACATTTTTCATAGAGAAAATTTGAAAATAATATATAATATTATTTCTGTTTATTTTTTGGCATTTATATAATGAATAGCTACATATTAGCGGCGCCCGCCCGCGAACAACGAAATATAATACCTACCTATATTATTATGACAGTGGAAAGATTGTTTTCTCTCCGGTATTAATACATTATACATACGACGATGAAAATGATTACAATATAATTTTACGCGAACATAATATTATCATGTTTACATTTCATTCGGATTTCGTCAACAGAGCATTTTAACCGCGGGCTTTTCTCGTGGGCAGCCGTTTCTTCATATTTTTCACTGCGTTCCTAAAAAAAAAAAACCCCCTTCGCTATCTGCAATTATTATTGATACTGTCGTTGACATTTTTTTTTTTCTAACTATATATATTGAGTTTACGCCTGGAAGTCTCAAGTACGGATATACATATAATGAATAAATTACACACATTTACAAAGATACAGTGACAAAATATGTGAGAAATAATAATAAAAATTGGTAATAATAATAAAACAGTGGGACTTAAATAAATATACAATATGATAAATAACACTTTAAAATTATACAAAGAAATTATAACCACAGAGGTAATTAAAAACTAGAGCAATGACGCTTAAGATTTTATAGAGTATCATTGAAAAAATCAAAATTCAACAAGTTGTTGTTTGAGGACCTCTTTTTTAGGGCATGTGCTCTCCGTAGACACTTGGGGGGGGGGCTTTCCCCTACAGTAATCCTACCCCCAAGTGACCGAGTGCCGTTTAATAAAACAAACTACAATTAATAACACTGGATTGTGGTGGGCTAATCTCCCGCTCACTAATTGTCCTCTGTTTGAGTACCTCTGAAACTACTGACCAAAATATGTCATACTCATAGCTTCAGCGGTTTCGGCCAGCCGATGACGAGCCAGTCACAAGTTATTTTTTATAATATAATTTTAAAACTACAATCAAATGGACAAAAAAATCCGGTAATTTTTACGCACTCGTGAAATGTTTGCACTTTTGATTTGTTTCTGAATCATATTTTGCATTTATGAGCTATATACAGCTTATGTACAATATATCATGAAAAGATGTACATAATAATGATAACAATAGATACCTATAACAGCTATTGTAAAACGATAAAAGGTGTCATCATTATTATGAAACGGAAATATTATATAGACGGCGGAAAATTGTTTGACAATGCGTTGTCAATGAGAATAGGTAGCAGTGGACTAATGAAGATGGACTCGAGTTCTTCGGGGAATTTGGAGATTGCAATTTCCGGTTGAACTCGCACGCACCATAGCTGTGATATGTCATAAGGTCGTTTATATTTTTGATTAGAGCTGGACAGCTACAGAGTATAGTGGAGCGTCACTCTGTCGCGTTAAGTAAGAGTGGAACGATTAGCGTGTATACTTGACCACTTAATGTTTTATACTAATTAAAACGGCCGAGACCCTCACCCTTTTCGACCAAAATCCTACTCTTTCCTTTTCGGCCTAACCAAAAAGTTTAATAAGTCGCTCATACGTTATAAATTCAGAAATGTATTAAGATCTATATAAAATATGTTGTCATTAATTTTTTGATTAAAAATTAGACAATACATAAATGGGTTCATTTTATACAACTTATATTTAAGAAAATTGTAAATATTATGGTGCATGACATAATAAGTACCTAAATGTGGACAAAGTATGAGCATGGCTTGGTAATATTGTAGAAGCTTTTTGGTTTGGTCGAAAAGCAAATCGGACGGGAAGGGTACGATTTCGGTGGAAAACGACCATATGCACGTTGCGATGAAGTTTTTGTATAAGGGAACGGAAAAAGTAGACACCGGAAGATTGCTTAATAATCTATTGTCAATAAGAATGTTTAGTAGTGGACTAATAAAGATGGACTCGAGTTCTTCGGGGGATTTGGAGATTGCAATTTCCGGTTGAACTCACTCGCCATAGCTGTGATATGTCATAAGGTCGTTTATATTTTTGATTAGAGCCGGACAGCTATAGACTATAGTGGGGAGCGTCACTCTGTCGCGTTAGGTAAGAGTGGAACGATTAGCGTGTACTTGACCACTTTATGTTTTGCACTAATTGAAACGGCCGAGACCCTCACCCTTTTCGACCAAAATTTATTCTTCTCTTACCTTTTCGGCCAAACCAAACTGCAGTTTAATGAGTAGTTTACAGTGGAGCGTAACTATCGCTGTGGCGCTACTTCGAAGATGAAACGATTATTATTGTATTTTACTGTTTTATGTGTTTTATTCTAGTCGTGGCGATGTTCTTGTAAAAGGGACATCCTTACGAGGCGACCACGAGCATAGAGCATTCTACTTGGCGAGATCCGACGGTGGCGGTATTGTTGATATTATATTCGTATAATAATATTATATAATATAATGGTTTTGAAAAAGTATTTGTTTTAATTATATTTAGCAATTGTTGTTTCATTTTTTTTTATTGAAAATAATTTAAAAACTGCTCGCCGTTAAGTAAGGCGTTAGTAAACACCAAAAAAAAAAAAACACTTTAAAACGATGACATTTTCGTAATTTAATCACGATTTTCCGGAAAAGTATATTATTATAGTGGGTAAGCATTTTTTTTTTTTTGTGTTGTTTCGCAACCATTTTGTATTTCGAGGCGACGGGTAAACATATATAGACATTGGCGACACAGGCCGGCTAACATTTAAGGCCTGAAAACATGGCCGAAAGGGAATGTCGGAGGAAATTACTATTGTAAGATGGGCTGTCGGCACACTATTAATTTATTGTTTTCTCTGTGTGACCCGTGCGCAACACATGGGCAAATTTGGGCTAAGCAGAACCGAACTTGTGTTGTTGACTCGGACGTCCGAGTGAATCGACCTATTTTATTAAAAACTTAATGTTCGTTTGTCTGAGTTTATATGTTGGCTTTTTTACGAAATTTCCATTTGTATGCATCATAATATAGGTATGCACGTCACGTCTATCTGTAACATTACGATTTAAAAAGCGGGTGAGTGTATGTCGCTCGGCCGTACAGTAGGTTACAAGTGGGTCAGTGTATAATGGATTGTATTGAACTTGAATTCAATGATATAATAAAATCATTGTATAAAAAAAACGATTCTGAGCGGAGACGGTTCGTCAGTCGGGATATTTTATATTGTTATTTTTTATTATAGCCTGTAAGTTGAATTAATAATATAATAATATTATTATTTTATATTTGTTTCTATGGGATAAATAAAGCGTTAGAAATTAAAATCTCATTTTCAGCGGTTTTTCGTAATTTGTCGGTGGTTGTTCCCGTGACATTAAATGACTGTTGAGTAAATCGAAAATGACTTCTCTAAAGTATAGGTACCATCTTGATCCGATTTGCTAAAAGATAAAATACTACAATATGTTGAAATTTTGTGTACAGGATAAAAAAAAAAAATAAAAAATAAACACCATTGTAAAACCACTAACTTCCTCGCTCCGCTCAGAATCTAAAATTCTCGTAAAAATCCAACGTCCGAGCACAGATAATATTTTTCACTTTAAGTTTCGTAACAGTTATCAATCTAATATTAAAGCCAACTACCCGCGCAATAAGTAGGTATTGAATCTCCTGAATGGAAATCTGTGCGTTGGCATTATATTTTGTTCGCAAAATAACTTTTATACAGACGACATTCAGAAACATTCAATATGACGTATTAAGCTTTGTGTATATACAGGTACTCACCTCACAAATACATCCGTACAACATACTATTTTATTTATTATTTATTTATTTATTTATTTAATATAAGCGCCAATCAGCAATTTTATGATTACATTTAAAATTAATATATTAATATGTAGTAAATGTTTATAACACACGGTAAAACCAGACATAATATTATAGAAAATAAAACTCAATATAAACAGAATATAGTAACATAGTGTGTATAGTATAGCACAGGAAATTTATAACTATAATACATTAATTATTAAATATTAAAATCAAAATTAGCATTATTTAGCTTACGTTCTATGTAAGGGAAAATTGTGTCCATAGGATGTGTTGTGGGTTGGTACTTGAAAGAGGGAGTGATTTCTGGAGAAGGAGGAAAGGATTCGAAGACTTGCGTTGGAGAGATTATCGTTTGTTTTGCGTATGAAAATCAAGATTTACATCAAGTTTTAAATGTTAAGACTTTATTGATATCAATAATATATACGAATATAGAATAAAACTATAAATAGAAATGGAGGACATTTAGAGGATTTTTGTAATATAAGTTGCGATGGCAAATTTCATTAGATTAATTCAAACGTTTTTGAGGAGATTGACAAGCAATGATTTATCATCTATGTATAGGATAATTATATATATATAGGACAGAGGTGAAAGACTGCACTTGGAGGGAATAATATAAACGATGAGCGGCGAAGAAGAGATCAGCTGGTGGTCAAAGATGCAAAATTAATTTGTATATTTTAAATTAATTTTTAATAGTAACCAATATCAAATTTTAAACGAATCAACCCAATCTTTATATTAATATGGAATTGGTAATGTGAGATTTTGTGGGGCGTACACCTCGACTCACCATAGCCTTATATAATATAATATTAAATTATATTGTCGCACGCTTTAACGGTTAATGATTATAGACGAACGTGGAAAGTATTGTTAACGAGACTTAAATAAATATTTTCTACTTCCGAATCAGATAAAATATACTTTGGGTCCGGAACGCTATCCAATATCCATTAGCACCTCGTCTCACAATTTAACTATAAATAGAAATGGAGGACATTTAGAGGATTTTTGTAATATAAGTTGCGATGGCAAATTTCATTAGATTAATTCAAACGTTTTTGAGGAGATTGACAAGCAATGATTTATCATCTACGTATAGGATAATTATATATATATAGGACAGAGGTGAAAGACTGCACTTGGAGGGAATAATATAAACGATGAGCGGCGAGGAGGAGATCAGCTGGTGGTCAAAGATGCAAAATTCATTTGTATATTTTAAATTAATTTTTAATAGTAACCAATATCAAATTTTAAACGAATCGACCCAATCTTTATATTAATATGGAATTGGTAATGTGAGATTTTGTGGGGCGTACATCTCGACTCACTATAGCCTTATATAATATTATATTGTATTGTCGCACGCTTTAACGGTTAATGATTATAGACGAACGTGGAAAGTATTGTTAACGAGACTTGAATAAATATTTTCTACTTCCGAATCAGATAAAATATACTTTGGGTCCGGAACGCTATCCAATATCCATTAGCACCTCGTCACACAATTTAAAAATAAAATTTTAGTGTAGAATGTTTAGAATGTCTACTAGATGTTTTTCCTCGGCAAGAAAAATTTATAAATCATAGATAATACGTAATATGTTTTTGGGTATAGTCCAGTGGAAAACTATCTAGTTCCTAATACGCTACATTTTGTCAGGAATTTAATGATTATTTTTAAAATTATTTTTCATATATGTTTTACTGTTTTTCTAATTTATAGACAAATTTCGAAGGTAAAAACGTTTGTTTAAGTTAAATGGCTTATTGTTTACAATATTATTTTATTTTGGCGTACCTACCTACTTAAATTTATTTGAAACTAATAACCTTATTCAAAATATTCTTTTTGGGAATTTCCTGACATATAAGTAAATACTTCTTGAATTATACACTATCCACATAATTCTCAAAATTGTTGTCATACGTTTGATTAGTACTATAGTATTGTCAGGTTTTTGTGCGTATTCGAAACCACTAATGCAGCCTTAAAACGTGTAAAAAGTATTTGAAAATAATATGCACATTACCAACCTGTATGATCCTTATTACACCTATGCAGGTACCTAATAACTTATAGTCGAAAATCGGAATTCGATAATCAACGCACATTTATGGATATGGTGTGGGGGGGGGGGGGTTGATCATGCTCGACGCGTGTAAAAAGTATTTGAAAATAATATGCACATTACCCCAGCTATATGGTCCTTATTATCTAGGTACCTTATATTAGTTTATACCCGAAAATCGGAATTCGAATATAAACGCATTATTTAAGGATATGATGGGGGGGGAGGGTGAGCGTGCTCGGTGAACCGCCCCTTATAATATGACGACGTGAATGCCTGCGATGCGTATAACGACGTCCCCGCCCGCATTCACCCGCATTCACCCACATCCCACGCGAAACCCGATCGACCGGATAACTATAATATATATTTCATAACCGACGACGTCCGCGGCGATTCGTTTGACTTGCGTTTCCGTGGACGCATAATATTATAGGTACTCGGATTTGAGCCTGGTGCACATGTGACGGCTCGCCCCGCGGGTGAGTTTAATGATTATCAGTCGCAATCAATTAGGGCCGGCTAACCACTGCAGCACGCGGGTTATTCCTTTTTAGTGCGCCTACGTAGATAGGTATATGAGGTATCGGTGGCGTAATTACTGTGGGGGGGGGGGGGGTGGATTTGGGCGAGCCCGGATCAAGGATATCGATCGGGCCCCGGGACACCATATACACTTAGTGGGCCCCTTTTCAACTTCAACATCAAAAAATTGTATCCCTACATTTTTACGACTGAATATAATTTTATAATTTCGTACTATATAATATATTACCACGTACAATCATCGTCAATCATTTAGATAATAAAGACTAACATCTATGCGTACAATGTAGTTGACAACTCCCATTTTATAAACATCATCATAGAATTTTATATTTATTATAATTAAGTAATTTTTCGTGATGTAAAAATAAAACATTTTTATTTTATAATAGGTACCTACTAAATTGATTTTATTTTTTTGAAAACAGTTTTGGCCGCATTAAAAAAAATATTTTAGGAATAAAAATGGGACCGTGTCCTTCCGTCTCCTCCTTAATCCGGGCTTGGATTTGGGTGTCGTTTACCCCCCCCCCCCCCCACCCCCCCCACCCCAAGACTTTTCAACCTGGCGAACCATATCTGTTTACTCATTTAATTATATTCACATTATTATTTATACGTAACTACTACTCTGTACTCATGGTTGTTATCAAGCCCGGATTAAGGGGGGCAAGGGGCCCATTGGTTTTGGGGGCCAATCTTTATCTCCAATATATATTTTTTTTAACGCGTCCAATACAGTTTTCAAAAAAAAAAAAAAAAGTATTAAGTAAATTATTATTAATAATATTATAAAATAAAATTGGTCTCAATTTTATATCACGAAAAAATCGAAAACATAAATAATAAACTATGTTTGCCAACAATTTTGTTTGTTTTTTTTTTTTTTGAGCATTTTATATTACCGGTTCAACTATTTAAGTGTATAAAAAGTAGTTATAAGAAAAAATTATTTACCTCTTGTAAATTAGGCATTTCAGTTTAAAGTATTAATGCATAGGTATTATATTAAACTTTAGAGGACCATAGTTAATAACCTAGCGAACCAAAATTGATCATTTGACTGTCAAAATGTTCAGAAAAAAGTTTTACCAGAATCCATCAAAAAATTTAGTGGTTACCATTTGAAAAAATAAAGTCGATTTTGTTATTGGTACAACTGCGTGTTTAAAAATGTTATACGAAAATTGCCTGTTAAAAATAAAGAACGCGGTTTTTTTGTTTTAATGAAATTCCATATCATCGATCCATGATTGTTAAAAAAATACCCTCGCACAGTGACATGAGATACACCCTGTATATTTTTTGTGTAGTAAGAAATTATACAATAATATAAAGTCGTTAGTATTATGTAAGTAATGATACAATTATTTTCAAGTTAAAGTTGAAAGGGGGCCCACTAAGGGCTCGTTTTACAATCTTAGTTTAAACCTCGGTTACCGCGCCTAACCCATACTGATTTTACCAGCCGAATTCGGTGGTTTAACGATTGTAAAACGGGCCCTAAGTGTATGGTGTCCCGGGGCCCAATCGATCCTTAATCCGGGCTTGTGACGACGCGTCGTTTGATATCAATTTTCGATGATTATAATATTTTTGAAGCTACTCCGTGAGCCACAACTGCGATGCGGCGGCGGACCACATCACGCGCAAATAATTGTTAAAAAAAAAACACCCTCGTACAATCAGGCGCGGATCCAAGGGGGGGGTCATGACCCTCCCCCCCCCCAAACATCAAGAATATGTATTTTGTGTTGATTGAAAAAATAATA
This sequence comes from Metopolophium dirhodum, assembly GCF_019925205.1. Lineage (NCBI taxonomy): Eukaryota > Metazoa > Arthropoda > Insecta > Hemiptera > Aphididae > Metopolophium > Metopolophium dirhodum. Next base: position 18,543,273 of record NC_083564.1, read on the forward strand.
TAATATGCATGGATTTTTTTCACAATAAAAATGTTGTATTATATAAAATTATTATATTTATCCATTAAAGCTACATTACCTACCACTATTGTTCATAAAATTATAATTTCCGGCAAACGGGCAAACTTCTTACTTCTGATAATATTAATAGCGATTATAAACTGATTGACGATACGAGTATTGTTACTTGTATTAGCGAGTAAATATAAAATAATGATAAATATTTATTCATCGGAAATGTTAGGTTGTTTGGCGGAAAAATAAAAATTATTCTATTAATTTATTTATCCCGTATAATAGTAGTTATATTAATATAATTTTTAAATTTTACCTTTTTGTTGTGCAGCGGGCAACCTATTATTTTCTATAAATCTCGAAGCATTTGTAGTAAAAACATATATTTTATACAAAAATTAAGTTTTTATTTTTATAACATTTTTACAATCTATTACTTATTTATTATTATTAAAACTTGTATAAATTAACTTCATACAATTTTTGATATCGATGTCTTATACTCTTATAGCTGTTTATACAGTATGATTGAAATACAAATAAATCTCTCTCTTTTATTTAGGGTGATTCATTTAAAAGAACTAGCGGGTCGACAAGAAAAATTGACACATTCTTTAAGTAAGATAATTATAAGTATAATTTTAGTTGATAATTTACTTTGATTATTTTTTAATTGTGTACCTATTATACTATCTTTTTGTCCTTTGGAAAAAATGACAAAAGATACACCCTGTATATTTTTTGTATAGTAAAAATTATACAATAATATAAGGTCGTTAATATGCAATGATACAATCATTTTTAAGTTAAAGTTGAAAGGGGGCCCACTAAGTGAATGGTGCCGGGGCCCAACAATTGATCCTTAATTTGGGCTTGGTTGTCTAATGCACAATGTTTTAAACAACTTGTTTGCCCGTTTAAGACATGAAAAATACCGAGCGCAATTTACAATTTTTTCCCTTCGTTGGGCCGAGTTTGTCCTTATGATATAAATATGGTGTTCCTATTTTCCTACACCCGCAGAGGTATATAGTCCGTCAATTTGTCCAAAGCCTTTGTTGTTGTTTTCGTAGGTGAACGCCGTTTTCGCAAATGCGAATAGATAGAATTCCTCTTGATCGTAATATTCGCATTCGAGTGGCACTTTAATATTATAATAATATAGGTGCACCATGTTATGCGAGAGGCGCACAATTCGGATAGGCCGAAGCCACCGCAACGCTCCTAAATAAATCCTTCTATATTTTAACATACTTAGTATGATATATTAAGAATATTCTAGTCGGGACGAAAAAAATTGAGCAGATTCCAGAAATCACTATTATGTACAAATTCAAATAATATATGGAAAAAAATTCAAGTTATAAACTTGCTTAACACTTAAATTATAATTAAGCGGGGCCCGCGGGTGCCAGTTTTTCAAATTTTCCGAAATTCAATAGAATATCGTGTATTTTAGTTGACACCTCAATTATAATAATTTTCCACTAATCTACTACCTGAAACCTGATACCTATTTAGGGGGGGTGGGGGTTGATAGTGTGTATTATATCGAAAAAATGACTTCACGGGCATAACTCTCAGGCTTTGTAGCATTGTCGGATTTTGATGACTATTTTTTTTATCTGAAAGAAAAAGACTTCCTACGGCCCGGATCGATCTCTGATTTTGTATTTTATTTCAAATAATTGTATTAAAAAAATTGTAAAAAATGCTTTTTATCATGTATTTTTTTAGACATATAAGGTATAAAGTTTGAGAGTAAAATATTGAAAAACAGAGATCGATGCGGGATGGCGAATATTTCCCTCTAACAATTAAAAAAAAAACTATGAAATTCGGTTGATTCTCCAAGGCGGTAGAGTTATGGTATAAAGTAATTAGGTATTTATCATTAGCACTTTATTATAATAATATGTAGACAATAACAAATAACAATAATAATGCCTATTATTTTTATCAAAATCAAACCCAGTATATAGAAAATGTATTGTCACTGCACAACCTTTCCACAAAAAACAAAACTATCGATTAACATTTAGTCCAATAATTATGGATACAAAATGCAAGGGGGTGCAAGTGCACACATGAATACTTACAAATAGTTGAACTCAAAATAGTTTTTTTATTTCTTCTTTCAAAAAGATAATAGGCCACACTGAACAGGTTTTAACAAATCTATACACGTTCGCTTTTTATAAAAACCGTAACAATCTTGTTGATATTATGAGCAGCGCAAGTGTAAATAATATTTATATGATTCATATTTGCATTTCAGTGAGTTCTCAGTACCTAAATATATGTTGAAGCCAACATTACATATAGTCAATTACAATACAGCGTACATTAATTATGACGTGCCTAATTTGAGTATAATATTATACTTATTGTCTAGATCTTACCTTTAAATTGTATAAGAGGTCAAAGATTGGATACATAAACTAATTACTTAAAGTAAAATTAATGTTTTTATATTGATAAAAATAGTGAACATTCTCGTTTCTAGTTTTAGTTAGAAACTACCTAGATTATCATTATAAATAAAATAAAAACATAATATAGGTATTGAACTATTGAAGAATAACATATTTTGTAAATGATTAAAAATCTGATTAACTTTAACAAAAACAAGCAAGTGAAAAAATTATTGTTATTAACCTGACCATTGTACCGTTGGGTAAAATACAGCTGCAACAGTATTTAAATGCACACCATACTACCATAGGCGCAAATAGCGTTTGGGATTTGAGAGGGCTAAAGCCTTACTTTGATAATATCGAATGAGCTTAAAACAAAATGTAGGAAATGTTTGGGGGGTTTAGCCTTAATTCAAAGTTTAAATTATTAAAAAATAAAAAATATAACATTTATTATCTATTTATTATATATTTCTTATTATTATCAATATTAGAGATGTACTCGTTGTACCAGTTGTATTTAAACTTAAAAAACAATTGTTGAATTAGAAATAACCTATACTTTCAATAATTAATAATTGTAAGCTAACATTTGAAAACAGTGTATCTTGCCCAATTAAAATAAAGAGTTTCATGTAAAAAATAATATTAATAATAATAATCATAAAATATCGCCTATAACAATTTAATAATTGAAATATGTTCAAAACTATATAGTGTAGCCGATATCTGTGTATAATGTATATTGTAGAACGTATAGGTAAAAAAAAAAAAAAAATAATAAATAATAATGAAGACAATCAAAGCAGTTTATTTATGTCAATTACTATTTATATGTAAAGATGATTTATTTTAGTTAATTTTTATATTTGATGATTTACCAACCACCCGAGTGCAAAACTTTGGTGTATGAAAATAAAAAAATGTATACATTTAAAAAATAAGTTTATCAAGTACCTACATGAGCTGTTGAAAAGAAAATATTATCCTCTACAGGCTTTTAGCCTTAAGGCACAGGTACGACTAATGCTGCGATACAGCTTGCTTCACAAATTCCAAATGCTGCATTGCACGCAGCTAACGCAGGTGTAGCGGCAATCAGTGCTCCAGGAACGGTGCCGAACGTAAAGCCGGCGGCAGAGAAGCACGCAACCGTCACTGCAGCACATCCAGCGTAGCAAATTCCTGCTGCGATTGGTCCGGCATTGGCGGAAGATGAGATTAATAGCCCAACGAATATTAAAGACCACAATTTCTGTGCAACCATGATGACTGAAAAAAAGAAACAAAATATAGTGTAAGTAATTGGAGCGGCAAATTTGGCATCAGTAAAAAAAAAAATGTTTATTATTATGTTTTTTAATATTGATTATTTTCATTGTGGAGACAATACCGTGGTTAACGATACCGAGAATATGCTCAGAGCATCCGGACGCTGATATTTTTTTATTTTTGAAGACTTAGAATGACATAAATTATTTTCATAGCAACAACACTAAACAGTATAGTGATAACAATTATTGTGATTGTCAAACATGTTTTGTCATAAATGCAGTTTGGCTCCATCAAAATATTTTATGCCATATGCAATGAGAAAAAAAAATTTTTTATTTCAATGAGGTAAGATTTTAAGTTAATATTTTTTTATTTCAAAGAGTTAAGGACAAAGGTGCAACCAGAATTTTTCGGTCAGACTCAATTTAAAAGTTATTAACTTATAACCTTTTTAAGTTCATTCAATTACTTTATTAACAATAACATAAAAAATATACGATATATTATTTTTGATTCCACCAATATTTTAAGGATAAACAAACTATCATTTACAAAAACAATAAAAATTTTAAAATATTATTTTTTGATTTTTTAATCTGAAAATTGGAATATTATAGGTATAGATAGTTATTAACTAATAAGTAATGACAACATATTAAGACATCCTCATTATGAAAAAAAATAATATTAAACTTTATTAAGTTCATTGTTCGCATAACGCTTCTTATAATCTTATGTAGACTAAGCTTTTACTTATGAAGTTATGAGTCAAGGTTGTTAAAAAACACGTTTTTTTATAAAAAAAATAAAACAACGAACAAAACGTTTTAAACAAAAAAAAAACACGTTTAAACATGTAAAAAACCTTTATTTCTAAGTAATCAAAGTTGAACACAGTATAATATGGTATATCGGTTCAAGTAAGATCTAAATCGTGATTCGTGATTATTATAATAGAAAAATATATAAGAGAAACTCGATCAGCTGATTGGGGTCTTGTTTACCTATGACATCTGAAGTCTGAACCTCCGAAAAACATGAAAACGTTTCCACGCACTTTAGGTCGTAGTTTACATAAATACAAATTAGTGGGCAGTTCAAGTGTAAAAGAGCTGTTTGTAAGCGTTGCCGAAAAGAGATGTCAGCAATAGTAAGTCGGACGAAAGACCACATTTTAAATAAATGTGTTGGAGATGTTGAAAATGAAAATGAGCCATTGCCAAAAGAAGTATCTACTAGTGACGAAGGACAATCTAGTCTTGGTATGTATTATTTTGTATTAATGTATTATGATTTATATTTTATAATTTATATTATATAAAGTAATAAAGCAATATGTGTAATCATTGTAACAATTACCTACACTGTATCTAATATCTATGTAATAACTACAGTAATTATATTGTAAATAATATTGTAATAGTTATTTTAAGTCACAAATAATAATTTAATTATTGGTAAAATATTTATTTAAAATAAATAATGTATAGGTAAATAGTAATAATTATAATCAAACATTATGTTTTAGATATTTTATGCAGTTCAACAGAATCAACCAGTGCAATAATTTCTACTCAAACCACTCAAAGTGAAGAGTATTCATCAGACTTAATACCAAACAATGCTTCGAAGCGAAAATTAACAATTTCCAAACCACTATTAAATCTTGATAAGTTTGTTGTAAAGAAATCTGTTGAAGATGCAAACAAATTGGACAATCAAATTGTACGTTTTATGGAACAAATTCGCCTTTCATCGCTGTTCAACATCCTGAATTTTGTAAGTTATTGAACATGTTACGTTCAGGTTATATACCACCTACAAGACAATATATTGCTGGAACTCTAATAAATAATGTTTACAATGATTTAAAAACAAGTTATGCAGTTTCAAAGATTTCTCCATTAATATGATGGACATCGTTAAAAAAACATATTACGTATGATTTATTCTACTTAGTAACTTTTTACTGCTGAAGCATCATCTGCGGGAATCGAAAGATTATTTTAAACTTTTGGATTAGCGCACAGTAAACTAGGGAACCGTTTAGATGTTGAAAAAGCGAGCAAACTAGTATCAGTATTTAAAAGTCTAAACACTATTCCAAAATCAACCAGTGCCGAGTAGTGACATTGAATAGATATTTTATAATACAAGTTCTATTAACTATTGTCTATTGGTATAAATGTATAATAATTAATAGTATAACTGTTTTACTGTTTTCAAAGTCTTATAATTAAAATTTAAAAATTATTAATATTATTTTTATTAGTATATACTATGTACAATAAATACAATACAATATGTCAATATCGGATATCCCATAATATTTATTCCTATTATTTTAATTTTAATCTTGGTTATTTAAAAAAAAAAGTGTTTAAAACACCCAAATAAAAAACATGTTTTAAACATAAGTTTAAAACGTTTTCAACAATATCGACGATGTTTAAAACAAATTGTTTAAAACAGCTATAAACATATTGTTTAAGACACTTAGTTTTAAACATAACAACTCTGCTTATGACAGACGCGAAATACAATTTTTTTAAACGTATCTGCCCGTACCTCATCATAACCCATAGGCTCAACTAGGTTTAAAATTATACACAGTGTACCACATTGTTGAATAATAAAATATAATATTGTGCTTTGTGGGCCTGACCTTATGAATTAGGTACTCGGTTTTATTTTTTTATTATTTTATTTTTTTTTATTAAGAACTTTCATTTAACTATTATAGTTGAACAATTACAATATTGATAGACGCCGTGATACAACAAGTAATAATTGGTAATTAAACATAATGAGCATAATAAATAAGATAATAAATAAACAAAACGGAATATCAGTGTATATAATTACAGAAATAATATTAAAAGTGGATGCCGTAATTAATCGGTTATTACTCAGTTACTCGCTAAAATAAATTCTCACAAGAATACTACATAATATTATATTATAATTTAAAATTGACGACTGCCAATAATAGGTATAATATGACAATATCTAAGCGTGTAAAACTGTAAACTATAAATAGTGTATAAAAGAGTGATTATATAATATTCGAAAACTTTAGTTTACATACTCCGTATTATTATACAACAACAAATACGCCGCGTGAAGCAGGCTGAAGACACGGTTAATATGGATATATCTAAAGGAACATTAAAATTTAATTTAGTGAGTCTATCAAATAATAATATTATTGTCCAATGTCCACGGGCGTTGCGCAGGTAAATATAAAAATAAAGATGCCACAAATTACAATAATAACTTCTATAATTATATCCGTGTTATTCCCCAGGTATACATAAATGCGACTTGTGCGAGTTTCTGAACGCTAACCCAGCCCTATGAGGTTCACGTGGACACGCGTATTTGGCTAAATATTGTAATGTAGGTATGATCGCAACTTATAGTGGCGATACGCAGGTGTCATGGCCGCCACTGGCAGTGAATTTTATCGCTTCGATTGATTTGCTAACAAAACCATACGAACTAACGATTTCTATGGCCAAATAAATCCAAAAATCACTGCCAGCCGAGATTCCTTTCCGTACTAAAAAAACATGCAATAATCGTACGTGCGCAGCCCATAACGAAAATGCGTCTCAATGCGATCATACCTATATCTATAGCCATGTATTTATATGTCATGCAACCTATATATAGGTACGTATAAAATATCCCTGGGCGTCCATGTGAACATGACAAATTTAATTTGTCATGCATGTAAACATGGTCTCGAGGAAACGGTCGAAATAATATTTTTTAGAGTACACTAAATACATTAATATCAATGCGTTAATTTTTACGCTATTGAAAATAATATAAATATTATCGACATGCTTATCCGGATTAACTTGATTAATCCAAACGCATAATTAAACTTTTTTTAAATTTTTATTCTGCGTGTAAGTCAGCCCCTAAAATATCCAAATTTTCCAAATCGGTCAAATCTAAATTATTTCTAGATAAACACTATATACAGTATGCTATATACCACCGTTCACTACTAACCTGATAATAATAAAAATAGCTACTCTCAATAACAATGAATAATAAAAGTATAAGACGTAACGACACAAAATATTGTTTACTGTGTAGTAATTAAAATGTGGTTTGGCAAAAAACCATTAAAATATAAAAAGGAAGTGAAGATTTAAAATTATACACAATATTATTATGACACGCTTTTAAATTTCGTACTATACACACTGCACTTTTAGTATTACACAAAGTGTGTCGTACTATAATTGACACAATTTTAGGGACTGGTGTAAGTTTACCCAATATTAAAATTCAAAATTATTAGTAAATAGGTAAAAATCTATGATTCAATTGCAAAACATAACCGCGGATTTAAAATTTGTCAATAACATTGTTGTCTTAGTTTAAAGGTACCTACGAGATTCTATAAAAAAAAAATTAGATAGTACCTAACTATTTTTTTTTTCATAGATAGTAATAATTATGATTGTGTGAATACAATTTTCTGTCCGTGAGACTGAAACGGTATAGTTTAGTTGAACGTTTAGTATTAGCTCTAAATTAATATTAATTAATAATATTTGTAAAATTGAATAGTTTACAATAGTATTAATCTACAGAAAAATATAGTACAATCTTAATAATAATGAATAGAAATTAAAGTTGAACAAATACTCACCAGTTATAGATTTAATTCGGACGGATCGACACAGTAACGACGTGGAAAAAACAAGTTGTAACTTGATATTGTATAAGACAAAATTGCTATATTCCAGCGAAAAATCAGCCTAAATGTCTAACGAAAACTAAACAGTGATGACGAGCCCGCAGCGGCGGCAGTGTCGAAGGAAAAACGAATAATTATTGAATGTTCGATCCAAACACTTTATATAGTGGTCGAAATGTCGAATGGCGGAAATCGGAATTAAACGATGGTTAAGAGGGGTAGGGGAGTCGGTTCAGATTTCTAGACGTTTTTCTATTGGTCGTCGAAAAACCGAGACCAGTGCCACCAGTTTTCGACGTTTTCGTCTGTCGTATTTATCCAATTATTAGTAATATTTCTGTGCAATTATCAAGTCGTAACTCATAATAACACACTTAATACTCGTAGTTCGTAAGTCACAATAATATCATTGATATTTGGTTAATTACAACAATATCGAGCAATCCGTAATATTCAGCCATGTATAATACATTATAATTACATGTTATACCACTGAACAGCATCCAGCTCATCGTATCATACTATATAATGTAGTGTGTTTTGCAGATTATGTGTGTAAGTTATATTCTGTGATAGGGAACTTCAATCTTTATACAATGTATTACTTATTAGCAAGGCAGGGCAAGTTGATGATTTTTTTTTTAACTCGGTTCAGTTAATATGCACCAATAGCAAAAAGTTAAAAGTTAAGAACTCTAGGTTAACTCAGTTAAGTTAAAAATTAATACACACTTTTTGTTAACTTTTTATTAAGTTACAAAAAAAGGTTAATTTGTTTATACAACGCTAGCAGCGTACTTAATTTTTTTCAAACCCAAAACTAAATTATAGACTATAGTGTTTAAACTTTATATACAGTATTTCCATGTAAGTTTGATTCGAATGATATACATTTTTAACTTAAAACAATTTATGATACATATTTTTTGACATGAAATAGTGAAATAATATAAAATTAAAAACAAAATAAATTAATTTAACTTACTTCTTTAAATGAAAAATTAACTCGTTAATTTCACGTTAATTAAGAAAGAAATTTAGTAAGTTAACAGTTAAGTTAATGAAAAGCCAAAAGAAACTAGTATTAAGTTAAGTTAAAAAGTTAAAATTAAATCATGTGCAACAGGAAGACCCGACAAAAAAAATTTAAAATCCTAAAATCCTAAAAGTAAACTACACGACTTAGATAAATGTTTAACCATAACAATTTTTCTTATAATCAGTTTTACGGATTGGCTAGTTTTTATTTTCATTATTAAAAAAATAAAAATCTTTTTCATATGATACGTGTAGCGCAAGTGACTTAAAAATTTAAATTATATAAATATATAATTGTTTTTATATTATATTATATAAAAAAATTTAAAAATATTGATTAAAAAAGTTATTTATTCTGTAAGGTCTTCCTGTTACACTCTGCCAAAAGTAACTAGTTAAGTTAAAAAGTTAAAATAAAATTAACTTTTTAACTTAACTTTAACATTTTAACTCGTTAATGAGCCTTGCTTATTAGTAGGTATTAATCACGGTAGACTATAATGTGGTATTAATGTATTATATACTATAAAAATGTACCTATACTGTAAACCAGGGATGGCCAAACTTGTTTTGATTAAGATCTACTGAGGGCAGTGGCGGCTCGTGGTATGGTGCACAGGAGCACATGCGAACCACCCAAAAAATGAAAAATATTATAAAAAATAATTAGATTCATATGGTAACATATAATTGAAAAAAAGTTTTCGGAATTTTTCATGTTAAGAAGTGTGTCTATTAACGAATAATAATATAATTCGCGGAGCACAAATTGTTTGTGCTCCGGGCGGCCGTGTAAATATTAGCTACATGCCTCGACCCATCGGTTAGTAATATATGGTCATTGGTCATAGTCCATTGATATATATATAGACATATATAGTAATATATTGTCTATGTATATGGTAGTTTGGAGCACAAATAATGTGTGCACCTTGAACTAAGATAATATATTTTTGATATTATCCCCCCAAATTCCAGAAAACGTCATATTAAAAAAGAGTATTTAAACATTTTTGTATTTCAATTTTTGGAGAAGCTAAAATCAATAAATAAAAATTGTTGGAAAGTCGATTTCAAGTAGGCTTGACGACGAATTCAAATCTGTTTTCAGAATTCTCATCACTTCATTAGATCAATATTGATATGTTTGGCAAAGAATCCATCAAAAATCCTATATCGCGCGTGTGTTAGACAAAAACAGAAAATCACGGTATGGAATCCCCTTAATAACGTTATTGTTTTACATTATTTTGGTATGCACCTATAACAAAATTAATATTTTTACCATCTTACATAGGTATCTTATACATTTCTTGTGCACCACCTTAGATGAACCTCACGAGTCGCCACTGAGTCTGAGGGTATACTTTTTCTTTTGGGATCGACTAATATAAAAAAAATATTTAATATTAATAATGAGCGTACTTGTATAAATAATAAAATTAAAGTGTTAACTGTTAAGTTATCTAAAATGAGTGTTTCACATTAAATTTCTAAATAAATTTAAAATGTATTAACACACTGTTGATGTAGAATTGTGTCGTTGCATATTATGGCCAAGCGATGACGCTGTGCTAAAGTCTTCATGTGAGAAAATGCCATTTCACACTAACAGGTTAATCCAAAGTATATGTATTTAATAACTGTATCTACTACTAAATGACAAATGTATAAGAATCATTAATAAATTCTAACAAGGGGGATCGTCCAAGATCGACCGTTTGGCGACCCCTGATGTATACAGTACCTATGTACCTAATGTAAAAATATATATTATATTATTAACTACAGGGCATATATGAAACCATATATAACTCTATTTTTATAACGGTCATGATTTTGGCAAAAATGAACTGAATCATAGCTAGGTACCTACTAATGGTAAAATAAATTACTTTAATAGTAATATTACCGTACAAAAATAAACCTTACTTGACATTTTTACGTAAGTATATTATTATATTCTACTATACATAATGAGTATCTCAAAATATTTAGATTAATTTTGACCTAAAGCCCATTTTTACTATGAAATTACTATGGACTGCAAATCTCACCCTCCACGCATCTACATCAAATACTATTGCACAACTGGGTGTTCACTGAGACACATAAATCCATAGGTGATATTCAAGGAGGGAATATATTGTTATTTCCATAGATATAGTTATGTTATTATACTATAATATAATATGGATGTAAGTATGTGTATAATTTATTCTACGGACTAAGATGGAATGGACTCGTCACGATTGGGAGCTGCTATAAACCACAAATTAAGATAAACCTAATTATGTATATCTTAATTTATGCTATTAACATAAAAAAAACATTATTTATTAGAAATAGACAAATAAATGCATAGCACAAACACACACAGTGGAATGGTTAAAGGTTAAATGGATTCAAAATAATATGTTCATGATAAATTCAAATAACACTAACAAGTGCAATCCTACACAATCTATTGGTAGCAAGAGATTATAACATAAAAAAAATAGTTTAGGCATAATATAATTTAATTAATTGTATGGCTTGTTTATTTGATTTAAAAATAAACAATTTTAATAATATAAAAAAAACCTTTTAATCGAACATCCTTAAATTCTAAGATAGAAAAATAGTAAAATATAAATTATTATAAGTTAAACATAAATAAGTTATTAGCTCTAATGAGTCTTAAAATGAGGTGGCCTATCAATGACCACACCAGCATAAATTATATAATCAGGCATATTGGTATCTAATTCCATGAATACCCATGTATCGGTGTTGGGATTGTAAATTTCTATAGATTGATAAAAAGTTGTGGACCTTTTGACTCCACCCATCGCATAAATTAAACCATTGAATGCAATTACAACTATATAAAAAAACATAAATTAAAATGCAATATGTTTAAATCAAAAATTATAAGTTACCAGGCCTATTTCGGGAGTGATGTATATCAGAAATAGTATACCAAACTCCATCACATGGGCTATAGATTTCAGCACTTTTAAGATCTACCGATCCATCATTACCACCAACAACATACATAACACCATTCAAGACACATACACCAGCACCATATCGACGTTGAGACATTTCAGCAATATTTGACCATGTGTCAAGACTGGGATCATAACATTCAACACTATTAAAAATAACTGAACCATCGCATCCTCCTACCTAAATGATTCAGTTAAAACAATTAATGCTTAATTATTTTAAATAATAAAATCAAGTATTCATTTACCACGTATAAAAAATTGCTGAGCACTCCAACGCCAATCATTTTTCTTTTAGTAGTCATACTAGATACCTTTTTCCATTCATGAATACTTACATCATAAACTTCTACTTTGTTATATGTTTCTGTTGAAACATCAGGCACAGCTCCACCAACCTTGCATATATTAAATGATTATAGTATTCAATTAGTAATTGGTGTTTAGGTATAACTTACTACAAATATACAATTATCAATTATACCAATTCCAAAATCTTTTCGATTTAATAACATGGGAATGTTTAGAATCCACAAAGGAAATTGTACAGATAAATCAAGCATATACATCATAGACACAAAGTTGGTTGAAACAAAACTGAACAAAAAATTATCTTTTACTACGATTACTTCACTTTTAGCATTAACACAGCATGTATTCATTTTTGGTGCAAAGTGCCATTTGTTGGTTGATGGGTCAAGCCAAACTTCTTTGTAATCTTCTTTATCATTGTAAGAACAAAAAAACGCTAAAACAACCTGACAAAAATAATAAAATAAAATATTTGTTATGATAAATAAATTGGAAAAATAGCAGACTTTTTGTAATGCACCCGGTCTAGGTTTACAGCGAAAATTTTCTGGAATATTACAAAGCGGTTCTGTCTTAATTAGATGAAAATTTAATGCTTCAATCACATAATCTTTACCTAAAAAATATTATTATAATAAAAGGTTCATAACAGAGGTATAATTAAAGAAAAAAAACACACATTTAGAACTTTCATTGAGAAGAGGTTCCTTAAGTACTTCTTTTAGTATGTATTTTTTTGATACCAATGGCAAACGTACTTGTTCCATTAATTTAGGCAAAATATCTTTTCTACAATTTAATTCATATTTTACCCAATTAATCACACATTCAAATACCTAAAACAAATCAATACAATTTAATTTTTAAAAATGCTACTGTAGGTATGTGATTAAAACATGTAAGTAAATTGATCTTAATAAAATATAACAAAACTGAACACCTACTTTTTCTTCAAATGAAACATTAAGATCCTCACAGGAGATAAGCTTTATTACTTCTTCAAAAGGTAAAAATAAAAACTCATCACATTTAACAATTTCTCTGAAAACAGAATTAATAATTAATAGTACCTATACTTAATTAATGTATTTTTTTATTTTAAATCGAAAAAGGCATATACATTTCAATAATAATGTACATATTATATATGTCTTTTTCGATTTAAATAAAAAAAAAAAAATACAATAGGTACTGATGGAATTAGAAATACAAACTAGCTATATAATTTAAAATATATCATACAGGAAATTTTTTTTAATATACGCTTCAGAACTTGATAACAGTTCCATACAGCTGTGCAATTCAGCAAATGATTTGATGCCAAGACAATTTGAAGGCTGTAGTTGTGTTTGTAAAAACTCACAGCACACGCCTTCTACATAGTGTAACTGTAAGAGATTTGCAGAAGGTAACAAAACCTTGAGAAATCAACAATCAAGTATTTTATAATTTTGGTGTAGGAAAGATAGAGTAATTCATATATTAATTTATACCTGTACATTTTCTAGGGTGACCGTAATTTTTCCATTATAAATAAAATCTACTAAAAGTTTTAAAATTGTAGAATCTATTTCTTTTATAACAACATGATCTTTGGTGCTTTCTTCAAACCTAGTGAACATTGCATGGAAATACGGAGAAGCTGATACTAAGACATTTTTGTGTCCAAATACTATAGTACCATCGTCAGTTTCTAATTCAATATCACAAAAAACTTTATTTCTAAAAACATAAATTTATATTTATTTCTATAGTCAATAAAATATCTCACAACATACGTTTACATACTCGCGTAATGATTGCAGACCTTTAAATACTCCATTTATGTGAGAGCAATTTTCAAATGTTGCATATTCACAATATGTACTATCCAGTATTGCTACTTGCTTTGGTATACTTCCAAGCGAACAATTCTGTACAGCAGTGTCTTCCATCTGTGTAAATCGTACATAGGTACATTTTAAAAAATGTAAAATTATTGGCTAAATAAAATGTATTAGTTTTGAAGAATACTTATTTTAAAATCATAATGAGTTAAAACTAATAAACTTGTAAGTTGTAAATAATAATAGAAAATCTAGAAATACAAAACTAATAAGAAATTATTCATTTATTACTAGGGCAAATTTAATATTAGGTATTATTATTTATCACAAATCAAAATAATATGTAAATATTTAAGTACCCTCCTATGTTGTTAATTTTTCCAAAATATATAATACAAAACATAAAATATTAAACTTGAGTGTTTTATTTTAGAATTTATGTGAAAAAAATTTAAGTACCTAGGTGCCTAGGTAGGTAATTCATTAAATTGAATTTATTTATTAATTAACACCAGGTTGGGCAATAATTTTGAAAGTAGTACAATGGGTAATGGTTTACTTTAAATAATACAATAAAGATAAAAGTTTTGAAAATAGACTTAAAAAAAAAAATTAAGTGAAAATGCACAGATAATAAGTCTTTGCAATGTTGGTGGCCATCAACCAGCTTATGTATTGGTGGCAAACTCGTTTGCCATATTATATTTAGACGATTGTGTGGAGCCCCCCAACTCAATTGATGCCTTGCATTGATTTTAATTTCTAATGTTTTTTTGAATACCTATTTAATTTTTTTTTTTTTGACAAAATTGATTATACAGAACAATTCAGGCGATCAAAATATTATCTTGTCTATCGGTATTACAGATCGATGTTCTAAAATGTATAATATACCGATGGACTGCAGGGTGCAGATAAAAAAAAAAAAATTTTAAAAACACACTTTTCCATAAAAACATTTAAAAAAAAATTTTAAAAATTGCACTAAAAAGACAAAAATAATTCTCTGTACTTAAAAATAATGAAAAATTTATTGATGAAAAATTTAAAAGTGTGTGGTGCTCATACACTTGACATATATTCCCAGTCACTATCTTATAAACATGATTGAACAAAGAAGTGTATGTGAGACTTTCCTTGGCTTTTAAATTTTTCATCAGTAAATTTTTCATTATTTTGCTCTTATACTTGACATATACTGCCAGTCACTATCTTATAAACAGGATTGAACAAAGAAGTGTATGTGAGACTTAGCTCGGCTTTTAATGTTTTGTATGATGCACCACACACTTTTAAATTTTTCATCAATAAATTTTTCATTATTTTTAAGTACAGAGAATTATTTTTGTCTTTTTAGTGCAATTTTTAAAATTTTTTTTTAAATGTTTTTATGGAAAAGTGTGTTTTTAAAATTTTTTTTTTTATTTTTTATTTTCTACTTTTTAGTTGAAAGTAAATATTTTTATTAAACGTTTAAGAAATATGTTTGTGAAACAAAAAGAATCAAACTACTGGTGATTATGATTTATTTATAAATAAATAAGTTTATGTGGTCGTGAAATGACAAGACATTTATTTTGTTTGCCACAACCAATTGAAATTTTTTTATATTAACAATTTCATTATGAGACCATTATGTGTATTATATATTTTGTTATTTGACAGTACTTATAATTTATTGTCCGTCATTTACAATTGCTTCCGAGATATTGGGACGATGTTGTCTCATTCTGTCGATTTCATCCAAAGCGTCAACGTTACAGAATGTCTTGCCCGTTATTTTTGAAGCGTCCAATTCTTCGATACGTAGTCCATCGAGGCTACGAACTCTACTAATGATGACGTACGCTTGACCTTGTACGAATAGTTTCTGTCCCAAGTTCAATATCTGCGAGAGATATTACGGCGACGTCGTGGGGACAATCCTTTTTTTTTTTTTTGGTCCATGTCCCAAAATGACAACGGATTATTGTATTGTCATCCAAGACCAAGGTCTATACCAATTTTCAGAATTTTTCATCTTCAAAAAGTGCCTCAAATCGAGCGCGCAAGATTTGATCACAGACAGACGTGAAACCAAACTTAAGAAAAGTGTTAAAAAGGTACGAGATCATATACGTTAGGTATTCGTGTGAAATTCTCTAATTAGATATTTTAAGAATAATGTTTGGTAAAATCCGTGCAGTAAAATTAATGATATAATAGATGGGTATAATAGCGGGTGCCCAAAATAACATTATGGAGTAACCTACCTCAGTTATTCAGTCGTCGTCATCTGAACAACAAAAAAAAAAAAAAAATGATACGATGACTACGATTTATTTTATTATAATTTCTTATTTTTTATTATACGTATTATACGATTTATTTATATATTTTTATTTTGATCGCCTGAATTGTTCTGTATTATCATAAATGTATAATGTATTATTGACCAATGATTATAATTTATAACATCGAAAATACGAGAGGTGTAAGTGGCGGGCGTCAACTAAACCTGAGTGGCGGGGGGGAGGAATTGCCTTCTGGGCGGGGGTCAACTATGGACCTGCAGTACCAAAGATTTTCACCAATTGTAATATAATTTATAATAGTTATGATCACAAGTCTTAACATTGCACAAAAAAACAATATTATGATTTGCCCCCCCCCTCCCCTAACCCCGAGCCCATCTTATTATTCAACATTTATATTAATTTATACTGCAGGCCGCACATTTTGGTTTGCTTTTGATAAAATATACACCATTAATGGACTTGAAAATTGTAAGACATTTTGAAATTCCTAAAAGCTTATTTAAATAACATTTTTTTTAAATTATTATTTGTATTTTTATTTATACCTATAGACATTTCTAATTTCATAAAATGCTCACGGGCCGGTTAGAATACTTCCACCGGCTGTATATGGCCCGCGGGTCGGGCAAGCCTAGTGTAGGTACTTAAAATTGTTTTAAGTTAAATTTTTTCTTAGTGCTTACCTACTGATGTGAAAATTATAAGCTCTAAAATTAAGAAGAATTAAAATTTTAAATTAGAATATTATTACAGTATCATAATAGGTACTATTTAAAAAATTGACATTTACAAAATGATTATCCATTTTAAAAGATTCAATGCTCAAGACGTGTTTTTCTTACCTTTTTACTATAGCAACCAAAGTTTACGAAATCGGCGACAATAAAATTGTCGTTCACGTTATTGACCAGATTATTCTACGGTATGATTTTATGTAGATTTAACGTTGAATGAAAATTTAAATTCTATAAAAAATGTGGTAATTACTACAATTCAAAATAATAAGAAGTTAGAACGCCTTAACTTGTTACTCGACTTCGTGTTACTCGACTTTCGCATTCGTGTATAATAGTCAGTAGGTAGTATTTACTTATCGACATCCGACAATAGACAAAAGTATAAAACGTTGACAACACGTGACCAAGGCTCTACATACAATATCTATAATAGTGCCCTAACGTGACGAGTTCTATGGAGACGGCGCGGACTAAGATATAATATTATGTGGGTGAGTGGGTGACGGGGCATCGGGCATCGGAGTCATCGGACACAGAGTTGTACTTTGTCCCGACATTTCATAGAGACACGCAGATTTAATTTGTCTACCCCGTCCTGACCATGGTTGAAGTAGATATTATAATAACATTTCAACCATGGTCCTAACCACAATCGGACAAAGCCCGCGAAACGGTTCGCCCCACCTTAGGTCATATACAATAATGGATGGAGCCACTTTTGCCGTGTCCAACATAACCCCCCACTTATTAGTTATTTTATAGTGATTGCAACGCATGCGCAATAACTCGTTGTACCTTGAAATTAAATGGGTAGTGGGGGGTTATGTTGGACACAGCCGGTATACGAGAAATACACACATATTAGCTCCCATCCATTGTATATGATCTAAGCGCCCCACCAGGCACGTAGTCAGAAAATATTCACTAGGTGGACCAATGTTAGATGGGCCCCCTACCTTAATATATTACCTTGTACAGTTGTAGGGGTGTTCGACAGACGAGTTGACGACCATAATAATAATATAATTCTATATGAATCAATATAATGACAGTACCCTTACTCAAAAGTATTTTAAAAATAGACATAAAAGTATACAACAGTCACTGTCTAGATAAGATAAGAATAACATGACATGCTAGTATACTATAATAATATGGTACCAGTGTTGGGCTTTAAATAGCAATTATTTCCTAATCAATCGTTGACGATATTATGATTTATAAAAAATAAATTATCACCGATTTTTAGTAGGAACAGAATTTAAATGTAATACAATATACATATTTTATTCCAGAAATGGACATGGATTGAATTTAGTTACGTAACTTATTTTAGATTCTAATTAAAACCCGATATATTTGGTTTTATTTGTGTAATATTTAGACAATATTAAAAACTTGAAATTTCATTAAAATTAAAAGCCCCCGTATAATAATGGGCCCCTCTGAATACTTTGGGTGGGCCGGCCTACGGCCGGACACATAATAGGGTGGGCCTGGCACACCCTGGCCCCCCCTTAGCTACGTGCCTGCGCCCCACACACCACCATAGATATTATAATATATTTATAAGATAATATTATGTTGTATTATATTCTTATAATACCTATGCGCGCACCGCAGCCTTTAAATTGTACCCATTCTAAGTTTTAAGGGGCCCGGCGCCAACATAATTTCGTACACAAAAATATGGAAAATGGAAACGAACATGATAATATTATATAATTATATCATGGAAACGAGCCCGCGCACCAACATGATGTTAGACCTTTTTTGTTTACTTCCATGGTCGACGGGGTATGTCGTGCGGAGTCGGCTTGTCTATCATTCCTATTTCAAGCATAGGCCCAAGGACTAATAATTAAAATAAAATCAGGTAAGTGAATGTCACTCTGCTGTACAGTAGGTTACAAATGGGTCAATGTATAATGGATTGTATTAAACTTGACTTCAATGATATAATAATATCATTGTACTTATACGAAAAACGATTCTGAGCGGAGACGGTTTGTCAGTCTGGATATTTTATATTGTTATTATATTTTATTATAGTCTGTAAGTTGAATTAATATTATAAATTACAACAAAATAACTAACATTTTTATTTTTATTTTTATTCATATGATAAACAAAGCGTTAGAAATTAAAATCCCATTTTAAGCGGTTTTTTTGTAATTTTTCGGTGGTTTTACCCGTGGCATTAAATAACTATTGAAAACATCGAAAAATTACCTCTCTAAAGTACCGTCTTGATACAATTTTAAAATTGGCTAATCCCCCCCCCTCAATGCCATATTATTATTACTTGTTTAAAAATTTTCATCAAGTTTCGAACTGTTGTCAACTAGTAAGCATGATGTAAATTCATTCAGAATATTCTTACCAGAATATGAATTCATATTTTCAAAAACATTGTACATGGCACTTGCATACCAATGTTCCTTAAAACAATCTGTAATTGTTTGGTAAAAGTATTTGGTAATTCAAATAGTTATCATCATAATACGTATAAGGCATTGGCGCAACTAGGGGGAAGGTGCTTTGGGTCCTTAGCACCCCCTAAGTCAAAATTAGCAGTAAAAATCGTTAGGTGTTAGGTCCCAATGGATCACAAAAAAACCTGGAGCTTAAGCACCCCCTAGTTCAAATGTCTAGTTGCGCCAACTGTATAAGGACTTATGAGTTAAAAAGTTAAAGTTAAGTTAAAAAGTTAATTTTATTTTAACTTACTAAATTTCTTTCTTAATTAACGTGAAATTAACGAGTTAATTTTTCATTTTAAGGAGTAAGCTAAGTTAATTTATTTTGTTTTTAATTTTATAATATTTCACTATTTCAGTTTATTTTGTTTTCATGTCAAAAAATATGTGTCGTAAATTGTTTAAAGTTTAAAATTTATATCATTCGAATCTAACTTATATGGAAATACTGTATGAAGTATTCACACTATATCCTATAATTTAGTTTTGGATTGGAAAAAAATTAAGTACGCTAGCAATGTAGGTATAAACAAATTAACTTTTTTTTAACTTAATAAAAAGTTAACAAAAAGTGTGTATTAACTTTTGACTTAACTGAGCTAACCTATAGTTAAATTAACTTTTAACTTTTTGTTATTGGTGCATATTAACTTAACTTAACTGAGTTAAAAAAAATCGTTAACTTGTCCAGCCTTGTATTATATTATTTTATAGTTCTTGCAAGTTGTCAGCTATACATTTTATATTATTTAATAGTACCAATAGTTGTATATTTATGCATGAGATATGAACACATACTTGTAACAATGTTATTTAATTCAGTAAACACATTTTCACGTTCTTCAATATCATAATCATAAATAATATATTCACTGCAATCCGGATTAATTGTACTGTTTAACATGCCTGTGACAAAACATGAAATAACATCATTATGTTATATTACCTAACAAGTTTAAAATAATACTTAATATTGAATTAAAAACTATAGTATTTTTTTATGCTAAACTATTGATGACGTTCTATAAAAAAAATTCTGTATTAACATACAGCTTTAAATTATATATTATTTAGTAGGAGGGAGTGGGTGATGGGTCATTAATTAAATTCTTTGTTACTTAGGTTTGAAATATGCTCACCACACCACTGTATATTATAATTGCTTTAATTCATTAAATTGTAATAAATAATCATGTTAGAGTAGGTATACAGAGTGTAACATTTTAACTTAACTGAGTTAACCTATAGTTAAATTAACTTTAAACTTTGAACTTTTTGTTATTGGTGCATATTAGATTAACTTAACTGAGTTAAAAAAAATATTAACTTGCCCAGCCTTGTTTTCTCCTAGTCCATTTTTTTGGTATTTTTAGATTCTTTCAAAGGTTTTAAAATCGTTTATGTCCTTAATAGCAATTGACATTTCTTTCCATAAACTTCTTCAATTCCAGATCTTTCAGAAAAAAATTTAAGTATTTACCTACAGTAGGTGTCGAGTGTACCATTGAGTACCTACCTAAGTCACTATATTATGTAATGTGTTAAGTTTGAAAAATGATAATTCATTCCATACGAAAAACGATTATGCGTGAAAATGATTTGTCAGCCATTATTACTAAGTTGGTTGCATTAAATTCAACGTCCTTTCTTTTTTATCATGGTATATAACTATCCACTATGTTCCAATATGTAGGTAGGTACCACAATATATGCTGATAATGAGCCCCTTACGATCCGGATTGTCAATATAGAACCATCTTTCTCTTCTTAATTACTTTACACATATTACATATATCTAGTATTTACCAATATGTAAATGTTATTATTGTAATGTAAAATTTGGACTACCAGCCTATACTATTAATAAAATGAATAAAATATATAACTTGTAAAATCTAGGATATTAACCCAAGACCCCTAAAACAATCTCAATCTTGAGGCCCCGATGCATTTTACACGTCCTTCTGCCTTCTGCAGCCTCCAGCACTGATAACACCCGTGAACTGTAATCATTTCGGTAGTCAATATACCCTTCCAATAGGTACCCATAATACCGCCAAGTGTAGTATATTATGTAATTATAATAATTTCATATTATTATTTATTAGTATATTAGAAATATATAGTTTTTATCTGAGTGGTAAATATATTATATTATATTGTATAAGCTCGATCAATACATATAGTTAAAACGTAACCAGCTATACCAATAAGTCAATGGGTGTAATTGTAACGGGTCTTGGGGCTCAGGTCAATATTCAAATTCTGGGCATGCGTTTGATTACCTACTACTAAAGGCGAATGGCAGTATACTGTGTAGACACTAGACATACATCAAATTATGCTTGGAACGTGTTAGATCTTAACACCGCTGACATTATAATAATATTGTAACACGCACTTATAACGCTATACGAGTATTATTTAATGCCCAACAGTGTTTTTCGTTATACAAAATAATAGCGCTATTAGTGAATGTCGAGATTTAAAATATGAACACATGTTTATATTTAGTTAGGTCCGTTTGATTCAGTTGTTTACCGTACGTTACAAATTATAATATATTAACGCTGTTGTATTCGTCCAGTGGTGCATTAAAAATAATGTATGCGCCGGGGCGAAATTTAAATTTGATACCGTCACTCATCTCCCACCACCGAATAACATTAACATGACACAAAAATCACATTTTTACAGTGTGTTTTTGTTTTAGATAGGTAAAGGTGCTTCATGAAATTCAGGTTAAATGAAATAAATATTATTATTTTCCTTTTTCCGCTTAATTTATACAGTCTAGACCACGATCCACCCCTAAAATTTTCCATTTGGTGGATGTACGCCTTTCCCCCCCTAAATTTACCACTATATTCATCTATCATTTTAAGGGTATCATATTATTACTGTATAATAATATAGAATAAGTTGGTGTGGGGTACGTTGTGCTTAAATTGCATACACAACGCGCCGTCTTGTAAAAAATATTCATATTTCCGATTTTGTACCAATAACATATTTTTATTGTTATTATTATTATTATTATCCGTGGACTGTAGTGTGCCTGTGTGCATTTCTTTATAATTTATAATGACTTATAACGTTGTTGGTTTTATTTACGTGAATGAGAAGGGTTCCAAGAAGTGACTCATCTAATCACTTTGTTAGACATACGATTGAAGTATTTATACCAACTTCTAATATCACACTTCAATTTTCTAAATCTTAACTTGACTTAATATTATACCAATAATATACATAAAAGGAATACTAACATTTATTTTAAAACTACATTTTAATTGCTTTTCTCCTTTCTTATGACGACAATATCCATCACATTATTTAAGATTCTGAGCGGAGCGATGAATGCATTGATTTTACAATAATGTGTTTTTTTTAAATTTTTTTTTTAATTTGTATCTGTCATCATCTTTTAGGGCAGTAAAAATGCTTGGATTTTCTTCAACAGCACCTTTTATGATAGAAAAGTGGATCTAGTTGGTACTTTGGGGGTCCTTTAAATGTCCCAGTAGTTTCAAAATAAAAGAAAATTAAGCTATTAAAGACATAAATGATTTTAAAAAACCTTTGAAAAAAATCTAAAAATACCAAAAAAATGGACTAGGAGAAAGCA
The DNA here is from genome assembly GCF_019925205.1 of Metopolophium dirhodum. Lineage (NCBI taxonomy): Eukaryota > Metazoa > Arthropoda > Insecta > Hemiptera > Aphididae > Metopolophium > Metopolophium dirhodum. The sequence goes on from NC_083564.1 coordinate 18,567,008, forward strand.
AGGCCGGGAAAAATAAAAGAAAAATTAAGAAAAAAATTTTGGTTTTTGGTGTAACTCTAAAACAAATGACCGTAAAAACATAAAATTAAATGTTTATATTAGCATTTTAGATACACCATAACATTTTCAAAATATTTTGACTTGTTTTGAGCTATATTTGCGGACATTTCCAGTTACCAAATTTTAGATTCTGAGCGAAGCGATGAATGTCTTGATTTTACAATGATGTGTGTTTTTTTTTTTTTTTTTTTTTTCTTTTTTTTTTAAATTTTTTAAATTTTTTTTTTTTTTGTGTCTGTCATCACCTTTTAGGACAGTAAAAGTGCTTGGATTTTCTTCAATAGTAACTTTTCTGATAGGAAAGTGAATCTAGTTGGTACTTTGGGGGGTCAAAAGTTAACGTGCGACGTGAAAAACAAAAGAAAAATTAAGGAAAAACGGGAATTTTTACGCAAAATCTGTTTTCAAGAAAATCGATTTTGGTTTTTGGTGTAACTCTAAAACAAATGACCGTAGGGCCATGAAATTTTGACTGAATGTTTATATTAGCATTTTCTATACACCATAAAATTTACAAAATATTTTGACTCTTTTTGAGTTGTTTACGGCCATTGTCAGTTTTCAATTTTTTTAGTTTTTTTTTCTATAAATATCAATAAAATTTTATCTGTTGAGTAAAAAAGCTTGAAAATTTAATAGAAGGCTCCTAGGTTATTGTTTCAAAGGCAGATGAAAAAAATTAAAAATCCTTAGTCACAGTTTTTATTTATAAGCATTTAAAGTTCAAATTTTGACAAAATACGGAAAAATCACGAAAATTAGCAAATTATTTTGTGTTGAGAATTCATAAAAATTTTTCTTTTGAAATCTAAGATTTGAAAATATTATATAAGATTACTCATAAGTTTTTCTACCTTTATCAAAAAAAAAATGTCTAGAAGAAACTTAAATTAAATTTTTATGAGCGTCTAAAATTTATATTTTTACAACATTTGATATTTACTCAATTTCTCATGTAACAATTTTCTTATTTTATTGTAATTAAAAAACGAATGACTGTAGATACTTGAAAATTTCACTGAATGTTTATATTATCATTTTCTATACACCATAAAATGTTGAAAATATTTTGACTCTTTTTGAGCTGTTTACGGACATTGTCAGTTTTCAATTTTTTTAGTTTTTTTTTCTATAAATATCAATAAATTTTTATTTGTTGGGTAAAAAAGCGTGAAAATTTAATATAAGGCTCCTGATATATCGTTCTAATAGCAATTGAATAATATTAAAAATACATAGGCACAATTTTTTTTTATAAGCATGTAAAGTTCAAATGTTGACAACATTTATCAAATTTATAATTTATTAATTATTTTGTAGTTAAAAATGTATAAAATGTTTAACTTTTATGGCTAAGGATTGAACATTTAAAACAAGTCTCCATGTAAATAGGTTATATATAAATTACTTCATTCACAATAATATCATCAAATATACTTGGTAATATCATAGGCTGACTGGCCGCTTTCGCTCAGAATCGTTTTTCTTATACAATGATATTATATCATTGAATTCAAATTTAACACCATCCATTAAAGTGGCCCACTTGTAACCTACTGTACAGCAGAGCAATATCCACTTACCCGCCATTTTCAATTAATTTGCATTTTAAAATAATTAATTAGATCACACACACATATAATATAATGTATAATATGCTTGTTTTTCTATGGACAAAAAATTATAGTACTTATACGTTTTGAATTGTAACGTGTTCACTTTCAATATTGGTTATTTTTTCTTATACATTTTTCGTTTATTTACGAAATAAAGTGTAATCCTATAAATGGTAATACAACGACTAAGATGTACTGCCAAGCGACCGTGGTAATTATATTCCGTATTGAGCGTAGTCCGCTTAAAAAGGTAAATAAAAAAATACACATAATATTATAACAAAGTCTAACAATGGATTGGGGTTTTAACTTTTAATCGAACAGTAGCGGCTATTCCCAACGGCCACTTTCAAATTCGGCTGACAGTGGGTATAGGTACTGGGTTGGATATAATATTTTATAAACAAATAAAAAGTTTTTGGTTACGATTTTCGGTGCTAGTTATTTGTATAGTGTTTATAAACACAACAGGTGTAGGTTGAATTAAATTTTATAATCATATAATCATAAAATCAATATAAAACTGTTGAAAAATTGTCCTAGTGTTGCTTTTTTTAGTTTGTTTGACGTTGACAATATTTATGTTGTAATTTGTATTCTTATTTTTTTTTTTTGCGTTTACCAGATATCATAAAAAAGGTTGCTGGTTTTTGGCTTCCCCTCCCCCATTCCAAAATCTTGGATATGCCACTGTAGGTTGCCATACTGAGTCAAATTTCCAAATTAAATATTTTTTACAGCGCTCTTATTAAAAACGATTTCCATACTAACTATCTATATAAGGAACATAAAAGCAACGCTCTCTATTTCATCACGTCTGAACTATACACGCGGTATCATTTGAAACGTTATAACCGAGGTTAAAATACTTATAAAATATAATAGCTACAGCATTGTTCTATTCGTTATAATTTTGTGTCGAAACGCAAACGTCCTTATTATTATTATGATATCTTCCCACTTTCTCCGGCTCGCGTCGTTATGTACATAATATATATAATAGGCTTGCGCAGATGATGATTGAACAATTAGAACTGTTTTAGAGGTCAACTATAATTGTTTAATAATTGTTGGGAACGATAAGGCGACTTCGGCAAATTGTTTACGTTATAATTAAAAGCCTATTCAAATATAGATTATAGGGAATTATAATATGCTCTGCGAGTACATTTCTTTTAATAAACACATATTTTCGAGTTTCGAGGGAAGTCCTTCGTACACACATAATTTACTATAATACTGGAGTACCTAATTAATATGCATACCTACAAAACGAGGTATCGATATATGGCAATTTAAACAGAATTATGAATAATATACCTATAATATATATATATATAGGTAAATAACAATTATAAAATTATCAATTGAAATATTAAGTTAAAAGTGCGTGTTCAAATAGTTTACTTTACGAGTGGTATCGTGCCAATTTATCATCGTCGGTTGTAACTTGTTGCGGTAAGTACAACGAAATACGCATTTGGAAAAAAAACTTTTTCTGGTGGTTTAATAATGCCTATTATGACAGCGATGTGTATAATATATTATTGTATAGTACAATATAAAATCCAAATGTTCACACATTCACACGGAACAAAACGTCGTCTGTATTAAAATGTTAAATGTATATTGCATAGATCGTCCGTCATTAAATTACGCCTAATAACATAAATTAATACAAGTCAAATGTTACATCATCGCTTGTGAAAAAAATCTGACTTTTTTTATCATAAGAGTTTTTAAAAAAAAAAATTAACAAAGACGGTATAAAGCCGATTGCGGTCGGTGTTGACCCGTGTGTTGGGTAAACGTTTGTTGTTTGTCTATTATGATAATTATTCCGACCGATATGGCCCGAAAACTGTTATCTCCGTGAGTTTTTTTTTTCATCAAAATGACCCATTCGTCTCATCATTCTCTAAACGTTAGTTGATAGTAAATAAACGTTTGTACTCACATTGTACCGTGCCCAGAGTCGGTATTTACTGTAGCAGGAAGGTCAGGTGCTATTGTACTAATCATTCTACCCCTTCCCCCCGTCAAGCCCGTCGCGGTGATTCCGACTTAGCCATCACACGACTGCAGCCCACCCAACAGTGACAGGTTAAATGCAAATATTTGACACTGCTGAGATAGGTGCCGAATAGATTTTAGCTTGTACTTTGAACGTTCAAGTAGTCAAGTATCTACATAATATGAAATCGTTTACAATAGTGTTACTGAATTCGTTCTAACCCGAGAATCAATACAGTATAAACGCTCAAAAATTATCGTATTTGACATATTTTCAAATTAAATCCATGGTATGGCTGCAGTGTATAGTAGCTGACCAAGTGACTATAGTAAGTAATAATACATATAAATAATTATAATTATGACTTATAATATGGGTATAATGAATAAATACATTTAGATGATTGATGACATAATAATATGATAGTGATCTAATATATCAAAAGCTAACCTAACCTAACCTAACCGCGGATGTTTAAGCCAGTAATGGATTGTGGATTCACCAACAAACGTATAAGGGTGACCAAATTAAAGGCAATATATAACGTATCCAAATTACAGATTGCACTGATATTATATTAGATAAAACCTCCCAAACTCTGAATTTTAATTTACCCTAAGTTCCATTTTAAATAATTAGATCGATATAAATTAGGTTGCACTTATTACTATATTCGCAAAAAATAGGTACGCTCTTTTTGTAAAATATGCACGTCGTGTTTTCAAAAATTGGCGGTGTAAATAACCAACAACTTGTTAAGCCCGTTTTTAGTGTCTAATTATTATGCAAAGGCAGCCGCGGAAAATTATGCAAATATGTATTATTTAATTTGCTTATTTCACCTTATTATTTAATTAATTATTATAATAATATTATGCAACGTAATATAAATATATAATGGTTTAAACTGTATACTTAACATAATAATACCTATACATGTCTTTAGACATGTTGTGACTATACATATATATTATATACACATCAGTATCACTACAATTATATAATGACAACAGATCACTTTATAAGAAGGTATATAGTGGAAAAGAGTTTACCAAAGAAATGTTATAAGATATTAGGTATTATAACTATCCGTAATATAATTTATGACTTAAGATGAAAAATACTCATATAACCCGCACTACCCAGTGTACCCGCCCACTAGAAAATGGTCCTTCCTGTAGTTACGCCACTTAATATGCATGTATATTGTATAGGTTCTTTCATTTTTCAAACAACGAGCTCGTATTGTGTCGCCTTGCGTATTGTATAATATAATATTTATAATAGAGGAAACGCCAAAATATTCAACATCAACAACATTTAAACTTTCCAAAATATTGCGCTATAGAAATTAATTAATACCCCCCCCCCCCCCACGCCATACGCCTCCCAAACACCACAGCCGTACAATTCATTCCGATCTCAAATTGAAAACCTTCCACGAAGAAGGTAAACTATTTTACAAACGCTTATAATAATATAGTCGTATATAATCTCTCCAACCCTATAATTCACTTGTCAAGAACCTAGGTGTCTCCATGATTTCCGGTAATCCTACAGACGTCTCAAACATAAATTGTGTCGTGATCTGCTATATAGCTGATGCATAATATTAATTACTAATTGCAAATTATATTGATATTTAAATAAGATTTTAAAAAAAATCAATCGTTCCTCAAAATTTGATCGCGTATGTATTTTTTTTTCGTTGTATGTTTAATGCATCACATACCATTCTTAGTATTCCATATTATACCTATGTGATTGCATACATTTCTTATGAAAAATAAACGCACGATATAACCCACAGTGGCGTAATTTAGACAATTTAGTCATGCAAGTGGAGGGGGAAACATTAAAACATTTAACCCCCCCCCACCACTAAAAATAAAAATACATTTTATTTTTTTATCGTAAGCACGTCTCAGTACAACCATTGTGATCTGTATAATGTTAGTACATGTATAAACTTTAAATACATAGTAAATAATTACATACTTTTAATAGAGTTATGCGTATAGTTTCGTTGAATAATCCGCGTAGATGTAAAATACTCAAAATAATTTTTAAAAGGTTTGAAACCAACCGACAAATTCTGATTGCATCACTGTTCTAAACTCCATGAATATGTGCATGGGTTTTCGTAAAAAACTTCCAAAAATCACTTGGAAGCTAAACTGCATTGTTATGCCGTATTTTAATTTATTTGTTTAATTAATAATAATTAATAATATTTTATTTGTTTAATAGTGATTAACTAATGATAAGTGTTTATTACGAAGTAATATTATTATCTTAGCTATACGTACAGCTGCTAGCATAGGGCAATCGGGTTTTTATTAAAATATACTAATTTACTTATATATATAAAATATACTATAGAGTACCTAAAATACCAATATATTTAAAGTTAAATAAGTCCTTAAATATTATGGCTTGCCAGTTTAAAAAAAAAAAGTCTTGGAAGGGGATACGACACCTAAATAAGCCCCTTACATATATGTTGCAATATCCAATATTATACCTAGGTGACGAAATGATGTGAGTAATAATTAATGATTAAATGAACGGTTTTCCTGTGATCGTATTTTATTCGGGTAAATTCGCGTGTGATATATTATTATATATTGTGTTATCAGTGGCGTAATAAATACTGTAATAGTGACGATAAAGTGTATTATAATTTATAATAATCTGTCATAAAGAAGGGATTTATCGATTCCGCTGGCTACTGTTCATAATAATATCCATATATATATTATATCGGTTCCGCTGAGCTTTTAAATCCCTACAAATCGTAGAAACTAGCTAAATAGGTTATTGCTGCATTAATATTTTAGTAAATTAATGAATTTGAACACAAGTTATTTGTTTATTTTTATTAGTAAAGTTGAACTTAATTGCCTATGTATATTTTAGGCAAATATAAATGATTAAAAAAAACGATAAGAATTTCAAAAAATAAAAATACACTGAAACCTCAATAACTCGAATCGGTTGGGGGCGAAAAAAAATCGAGTTATCGAAATAATGTTGTGTACTTATTGAAATGCAGGGGCCAAGCCCGGATTAAGACATTTTGAGGCCCAGGGGCCAATGTTTTAAATGATGCCGATCAAAAAAAAAAAAAATATACTAATAATAATTTATTATGTACATTATGTTTATAATGTATATATTATTTAATATTAGGTAGGTACCTGTTATAATAAATATATATAGTGTATAATGAATAATGTATCATTTTATTTATAAATTATAATTTATAAGCTATTTTCCTCGCTAAATAATCATCGATTTTTTTTTTAGGTGATTTATGCAGTGTTATAGCCTATATAACGAAACAAGTAATGGACAAATCTGAGGCCCCTAAATAATTTATAACTATCGAGGCCCGGAGGACCCCCCCCCTTAATCCGGGCTTGGCAGGGGCGAAGATATTCCTTCGAGTTATCGAAAATTCGACTTACCTATAGACATTCGAGGTATCGAGATTTCACTGTATATTATACTTATTTTTGGTAATATAATTGGGACACAATAACACATGTTTTAAATAGGTGAATTATTTAGAAATATTAAATGCTAAATACCAATAAATATTTTATTCTACGTAAGACTATAATAATATTATACTACTTACTACTTGATTTAATGTATATTATATAGCCGGCGGAATCAATATACGAATGCATGAATAAATGCAAAACATGCGCGCAATGTCTGACTAAAAACATTTCTTAAATTCCTTATTTTTTAGTTACTCGCAATGACAGACAAAAACAAAACAAACGATCTGTATGAAAAAGTTGACGCAATAAATTAATATACTATTATAATATTATACTGCATTCCCCCTATCGTTGAATACTTGAATGTCATCGTTTATAGTGCCGACGATTAGAGCGGCGACACGAATATTGTGTGTGTAGGTTAGATAATTTGTGTACAAAATAATATTTGTTTTGTGGTTACTGTTATCGGTACGCGTTTTAAAAAGCTCGCATGGCGAATTGCCGAAACTCCGAGATCCAATCGGAAAAATAAATATACATCAGCTATTTCCTTGCCCAACGCACATACTTCTTCTTCTACATTGATGCCATTTGATGTATAATATATCCTCTAATACAGGGGTCGGCCACAGGCCCAATCCGAGGGGAAATAACTGGACCGCCAAGAATATATTTTTTCAATGCTGTTTTTCCACAAATAATAATAGATACCTATATTTTTTTATCTATTTTTATGTTGTATTTGGATGTATTTTGCTCTACATACATAATATACGAAACTTCGTTATCTAAAATGACGTTTTTAAAGAATAAATATCGTTCAAGATTAACTGATCACCTGCACCTTCAAAACACTCTGCGCATTAGTTGTTCTCCGAGAGTAGGTGGGTACATTTAAAAAAAAAACTGGCTAATATTATTATAATATTATTATATTAAATTGTTTGCTTTAAATAGCTTAAACTGTATTTTTAACACAAAAATAAACGGATTATATTACCTAGTATTTAAGTTTTTTCTAGCCCTCGACAATTTTTACAAATTATCTGGACCGCCATAAAATTTAATTGCCGACCCCTGCTCTAATATAATTATAATTAAATCTGTTCTAAATTGTTTATTCTTCGGCTAGGTTCTAAAATGTAATATCTAGGTAGTTATATATTATATTATGGGATTTAAGTGCACTAACTATAAATTATAATGCATAATATGTTATGTTATATTTATCATTACCCGTTACTATTTATAAATTATAATCTATAGTCAGTTTAATTCATAATAGTTAAAATTAATTAATTTTTGTTAATATTTCATTAAAAAAAAATATTTTTTTATCTTTATTAAATAAATTATTTAGATAAATTATTGTAACGCATACAATCGTAACGACTAACGAGCGTTATAGATCCCATCCCCCAAATCCTTCTAATTCAAAAGTTAGTAATTACTATAGTCTATAATCAGTACTAACTAATAGTAACTGCTAAGCATATATCATACAATTTTCAAAAATCAAACCTAATTACAATATTATTGATTTTTTTTTTACGAATGTTATGTTGGGGGGGGGGGCTTGAATTCCCTCAAAAAACGTTGGCTATTTGTGGATGTGGTCATAAATAATATGTTATTACTGTCTATATTTTGTTTATATTTTAATCTCGTTGTAACGAATAAATATAAAATAACGTGGGCACCGTCGTTCGTCATAGGCGCATTAGTCGTTACGCAATCGCGGTCGGATAGATTCGTCACGAGACGACGTCGTAAACGTAACAGCTGCTAACAATAAAAAAAACTGAAAAGATGAAAATAGAGGTGTTATTTTTAAAAAACGGCTTTGTGGATATTTTTGGCCCATCGCAGTGGGCCGCAATGGAATTTACCACGTACCAGGCGATGGCAATAATAACAATATTATGTCATAAGTATTAGGTATTTATTATTTAAGACCGTAGTGTATTGTTATGGATGTTATAGTACGGTACTACGGTAAAATTACTAAAATTATAAATTATAATATTATAATCATTAATTTAATCAATGTTATTATTAAGACTTAAGTCGACATACTTGTTTGTGTTCTTTCTTTAGCCCACGAGCAATATAGACAAAACGCATTCGTAAATCATATTTTTTACGCTTTTGAGTAATCTTAGAAAAACCGGACTGGGTCAATATTTCGGGCCAAGAATTTTTTTCCCAGGCCAAAAATGAACAGTGAACAAATAATTTTGTCATAAGTGTCCATGATAAAAACCATTATTATTTTTAAAAAATTCAACATTTTATATAGATATAGGTATGTATTAATATATACATTACACATAATATTTAATATTATTATTTATTATAATAGTATTTTTCTGAAAAGTATTGGGAAATTTTTACTTTCACTCCCCCTAATACCAACTAGATTAGATTTGCTACCAGAAACCACTCTCAAAGTTAAAATTGAAGCATTTTTACTTCCCCAAAACGTGATGACAGGTACAAAAATTTTTTTTTTTAAAAACACACATGATAAAATCAACTAATTCATCACTCCGTTCAGAATCTAAAACGACTAAAATACCTAGCTAAATATGTCAAAATAATATTTTTGTAAATACAAAAATAATAAATGATAATTCATATTACCTATTAGTTATTACTTATTAGTTGGTACCTACTTTAATTATCTTCCAACCATACCATAAGCCGGGTTAATATTACAAACTAATTTAGCTTACGCATTAAATATGGTCGTCTCGATAACTTCAACCTGGATAATTCGATTTGTTTCTAGTCTCCTGTATAGTATTGTATCTAAGTTATATTTGAAATACATAGCCCGAAAAATACACAAGTCGAAATTACTTTTATCCACCTTGAGATTTGAGTTATCAAGACTCGACTGTATAAGTATAATTATAATATAATATACTATATTATTATAGTGTACTACGGTCTACGGTTATCTGTTACTTTTTTATAGTATTTATTTTTTGTCATTATAAAATGTATCAATCGTATGATGTTATCTACTTACTAAGAAACAATTACGTAATCATTTTCATACATTGATGTTTTCAATATTTTCAAAGACTTGATTATTTTCCAAGTACAATACAATCATATACATACAAATCATTATTCATAAATAGGAAAAAGAAACCGATAAACGTTATTAAATTATTTAAATTTACTACATAATGCATATAGCATTAAACATACCTGAGCTTAGTTCTTCAGTTTTAACTTTTAACGGGATTTTGTTTTTCATATTATGCTGAATTAAAATAATGAATCAATCTTTTTACAATTTTTGCTCGAGTCTTAAATAAGTTTTTATATTTTTTTTCGCGTTCTCTAGCATCATTACCACCAGGTTATTTATCCTGTAAAATCCAAATTCATTTTGAACATTAAATAAATTCAAGACACTTTTATGGAAGACGTCAATGTACAATGTACCTATAATATTGTATAGGTACAGACAATACAGTATACTATAATATTGTATAGGTAAAGACAATACAGTATACTATAATATTGTATAGATAAAGACAATACAGTAGACTATGATATTGTATAGTCTGAAAGTCTCACTTCACGCAAAAAAATAAAATAAAACACGGAACTATGCTCAACTTACATTACAACAATGTTTTTGGTATCTGCAACAAGTGCGAGCATAAGTGTTCCGTGTTTGGTTGCGACGGCGGCGTTGTTATTAGTTATTACGAGTATAATAAATTGTATAAATAATAATAATTAAAAAATTTATTACAGTTTATTATTTATTAAATCACTATACAAGCTGTTAGGGGTTAATAATATCTGTATATGTATTTCGTACCTACATCGGTACATCGAATAAATTGTTCAAACAAAATATTATATAACTTCAATTTTAAATTTAATACTATTATCGATTATAGATTAATCGGTATAATACTTAAAATCACACGAGCTGATAAGGTAGGTATACTTATTTATGCATTATATTTTTATACTATATTTTTAATTCATAAAATATCAGGCCATTTAATCTGTTATTGTAACGGGCCACCGGGACTGCCCCTGCCATAGACCTATAATTATGTTATAGGTCTATGGCCCTTGCAAATATGTTATCCTCAATAATTTTGGTAACCGGTTGTTTTACTCAGGAGATAACTCGAAAAATCATAAAAAAAAAAACGATTATTTACACGAATGCGTTATATCTATATATAATGCGCGCGCAGGTCTGATAGAGCCGATAGAAAACAGTTTTGTGCTGACATCCACTTAATAAAATGAATATTATATAAATATAATATTAAATCATAATATATTTCAATATTTGTAGATAATAAATTATTATAATTATCAACTATGACGTCGTGGGGCCGAGTAGCTGGTCCACCCCGCGACGAAAACAACGCAAACGATATCGTAAATCCGCCAACGACACGTTTTTCCCTTTATAAATTGCGCGTACCGTTTATCCACATTCCGCGCGGGTCGGCGGTCCGCCGCCGCTCCGCTCCACTCCACTCCGAGCCACCGGTCGTCGTCCACACACGACGGTACGACACGCCAGTCCACCGCTCCACCGCCACCACTCCAGTCGCGTCGCGTCAGCCGTCCCGACCGGTCGTCCGTCCGTCGTGTGCCCGTTTGCGGATCTCGCGCACTTTTTCCATCGGCCTTGGCTCGCCGCCGATATTAATGTTATTATCATCATTTCTCGACGACGACGGCGACAACGACACCAAATGCCCACCACCGCATTGACGGCCTCTACCGACGAAGAGAAAATACCGAGAAAAATAAGAAAACTCGGAATCGCTCGATCATTATAGATATCGTCGCCGCCAGTCGCCACTGCAGCCACTTGTCGCCACCGTAATTCTGTTTATCTTCCGCTGCGTGGCGCGCGCGATGGACTGAAAACGGAAAGCTGTGCGCGCACAAGCCGCGAAACGTCCGACGACACGCCGCGCGAGTGCAGTTTGTTAATATCACTGTTGTTTAATAACTATTTACGCATTTTATTCCGTCGACAGATGTTCGAAATAGTTCAAATATAATTAAAATATATATATTGTCATTAACTTACAATAGTAGTGTTGTAGTACGCTGTCTTACGGTGTAGGTAGAACCTAAGTTATCTGGTTCGAAGATCACAACGCCTAGGTTGGACCTGTCGTCCGATTGTAATAATTAAGTGAGTTGTACGCCGTCCGCAGATCTTTCGGATTCGGTCATCTCGCAAAACGATAATTGAACAACATGAAAGCGGCGAGTCCGTTTGTTGCAAACAAAATGGAAACCCGATACGTCGACAACGACGAAGACAACTACTCGGATGCCAGCTCGTCGCTGGCTCCCAACGGCTCCGTAGTGTCGACAGTGCCCGACAGACACGGCTTCCTAGGTGGTACCCAGTACCTGAATGAATCGTAAGTGCTATAGGTATTACGGGACTGTTTTGCCTTTTAATATTAATCTTGTGCAAATTTACACCTTTGTGGGCCAGCTTCACGTTGGCATATAGCTTTTGTAGTCTTTAATCTATTGTGATTGTAGACCATAGAGTAATATGTCGTGGACTGTGTTGAAGAGTTTTTAGCTGTTTTTATGTTTTACACATCATTTTCTAGTAATAGTGATAATTTCGATATTTTTTGATTAACAAGTCGATTAAATATTTATGTTTTTCTTTGCCTTAAATGGAGAACAGTAATTAAAGTACATACCTAATAAAAGAAAATTATTGTTTATACATCTAAAATCTAAGAATGTTAGGTAATACCAATGTTACCGCCCATAATTTCTTTTAAATGAAATATAAATACCATTCTATCTAGTCACATTATGATCACCTTAAGAATAATATCTGATAAATAGTAATATTATAATAATTGTCATGGTCATTATTATTTAAGTGAAACTAATTAAAATAAGATGTGTGATATGTTATAGTTTGTTTTGTATTGTATTGACCACACCTTAATTATTATTGTGAAATCAATGTTGGCAATCGCAGACCTCTAAATATAATAATTCTTATACTTTCTTTATCATTGTGAAAGTTTCACCAAAATAACTGACTGATTGCAATGGTATATAAAATATGATTAATACATTCAATCTTATAAAACTTAGTTGGGTATGTCTAGTGCATAGGGTTTGTCAAAAAAAAATTATAAAGATGTAAAAGATTTTGAATATTCCTTAAAAAAACATGTCGACAATCCCAATCTGAAAGATTTTAATTAACAGTCAAATCAGGCAAATAATATTATTATTATAACTGTACACTTGCAATATTGTGTATTATTGACAATGGTTCAAATAATATTGAACACAGGAAGTTAAATCCTCTTTTGGTCATCCTAGCTATTTGGTATGCTACAGTGTGCGCATTGCATACTTCCTGTTTGATTCAAAATTATTATGCATTTAAGGGTATTGCATGAAAACAACATTACAGTTCACTAGTTATGCTTATACGTGTATAAAGGAAGTATATTTGGTTTGCTTTTAACTCCTCCTCCCTGTTCCCCTGTCCCATGTGTGAGAACATTTTCTATACTTTCTACAGATATCCTGAATACATGCCTACATAATATTATCTCATTGCTGTGTGAAATTTTTATACCTAACAAAATGTTTGATTGTAGGAAACACATGATATCAGCTAACAAAACCATAGAACGTGAACGAAAATGGCTTAATATGACTGCCAATTGGGATAAACAAATGATTAGGAGTTTTAAAAAAGTAATAACATTAAAAATAATATGGGTACCTACCTACATAACATATTTTAAACATTTTATCTTAACATTGCTACATTTTTTTAGGTACAAAACAGATGTAGAAAAGGAATTCCACAATCAATCAGACCTAGAGCTTGGTTGTACTTGACTAAAGCAAATAAATTGTTGGACCAAAAGAAAAATCTATATTTCAAGCTGTGTGACCAGCCAGGAGATCGTAAATGGATCGAAGACATAAAAAAAGATCTGCATCGACAGTTCCCATACCATGAGATGTTTGTCGACCAAGATGGAACCGGGTAAATTGTAATGAACATTTTAAAAATGATTTAATATTGTTTAACATTAGTTGCATATTTTTTCAACAGCCAAAAAGAGTTATTCAATGTTCTCAAAGCGTATACAATATTAAATCCTGTAATTGGATATTGTCAAGCACAAGCTCCAATTGCTGCATTTCTTCTCATGCACATGCCAGCCGAGCAAGCATTTTGGTGTTTTGTAGCAATTTGTGATGATTACCTTAGTGATTACTACAGTCCAGGAATGGTAATTGAACATATTAAACAATAGGTACTTTTTAAATGAACAGCACTTAATTCAAATGATCTATTTTATGTTTAGGAAACATTGATTAGAGATGGTAACATACTTTTTGCATTATTAAAAGAACGTGAGCCAAAAATTTATAAACTGTTGGTGAGTGTATGATCTTATATTGCAATAATGTATAGTTTATAGTTGTGTTTATATTAATATAATTTATTTTTTAGAAAAAGCAAAGTATTGATCCAATTATGTATATGACTGAATGGTTTTTATGTGCTTTCACAAGAACATTGCCATGGCCCACCTTGTTGAGGTTTTGGGATATATTTTTATTTGATGGTAAATAATTTTAAAATCTTTTCCAAATTCAATTTTATATCCTCTATTAATTGTAGGTGTTAAAACATTTTTCAAAATGGGTTTAATAATGATCAAAATATCGTTGCCAGAAAAATCATATTCTGATCTCAAAAAACGTTTTCCTACAATGTGTGAAACCTTAGAAGCTTTGCGAAATCCACCATTGCATATGCTCGAGGAAGAGAGAATTATCAAGAAGGTATTTTTACTCTTATATTTTATTATTTTTATTGATAAAAGTATAATTTTCCTTTTTTCTGGTCTAATAGCTCATACTGTTAGAAATACCTGAAGACACGTTCAAATATTACCACATGCAACAATCCTCATTGAGACGAAAAACAAAAGAAACAAAAAAAATTCGAGAAACTGATGTGTTTTGAAAATTTGCAATGACCATTTTAAAAAGTTACCTTAAGGAAAACAGGTTAATAATAAGAGTATAATTCTGATCTAATATATAAAATATATATTGAACTGGTCCTTTAATTTTATATATTGACAAAAAAGAATTTGTATTATTATTGTCAGTCTTCCATATTCATAATATTATATTTAATATTATCTTATTGTTATATATTTTAAACTTTATGTAGGAGATTCAAGTAAATTTGTTGACTAATTTTTTATTTTAATTCATTCGGTGCTCTAAGTGTAAATAAAATAATTATTACTTTCTAGTCTGTATATTTTATTGAAACAACCTTGTAGTACGTATTTGAAAATGAACATTTCTCTTGGATAACTATGTCACTTATCATTAACGCTTGGCAATGACGTTGTTTCAGCAGATTATATTTTGTTCAACTATAACAATTAACAGCACACTGAAACGTACGTGCAATTGTATTTATTCCACAATTAGTTTTTCTAAATAACTTGCTTATCTTTTAAATCTGTAAAAAAAATTGATAAGAACTAGATAGTTAGAATTTTTTATCATGTTTTACGTCAACACTCTAAACAAATTGTAAATGTCCTCTCCGCTCAAAACCATTTACAATATTGTTATTCATGTTTAAGAATTCGTTTCTGCGAATAGAAAAAAATGAATAATAGAATTCCATTACAAATACTGTTTTTATGCATGGAGGAAATTTCACAAATATTAAGTGTTTTATTTTTTAGAAAATTTTGTACAACTAATATCTGATGGGACACAGCCAACCAAAGGCTTACAAATTGTATGAATAAATCTTGATTTAAGACGACATGACAACATTTGCTCGATCAGATGAATGTTATTCGGTCAATATAATATGTGAGGATTGTAAAGAAAATATTATCATGCTGTCTTGAACCATTGTCTGTTAATTACGTGTTTCAATAATATTTACATAATTAGAGAGGCATTGATAATATATTTCTATAGACGTTTAGTCACCAATTACAGTTATTCACATGAGTCATAAATCAAAAACACTCGTAAATTGAAAATTTTTTTTCTCATTCAGTAACAAATTTTATAATAATTAATATAGTTGATAAGATTAATTTAATTTTTTTTTGAATGAACATAATTTAATCACAATTGAAGATCTTTAATAGTAAATTCAATAAAGCATAAAACAATAACAAATTTCAAAACTTATCAAAATGATTTATTATTTATTTATTGCAAACAAAACAAACATTGGTTATATTCAGTTAAAAAGGAAATTTATATATATATACATATATTATATATGTATGTGTTTGCTCATCTCTTTTAAACAAAGCTTGTGTTAGAAATGAGGAGTACCTACGATTAAACATACAAATTAAATTTGCATTAAAGTTATTTGAGAGAAGAGAAAAAAGAAAAGTGAATAACAATGGGACAATGACAAATAAACATAATTTACATATTAACAATAATTACTCTTAAAGATTAATTTGCTTAATGAGTACTTTATAACAATTTTAAAATTGATTTTTAAAGTTACAAAAGTTGTAATACTGTTTAACGACCTGTTTAATGTTAACCTGCACAACTCAACTGCTATATTTAAACTACTTCTAAGCCCAAATGACTAAGTGCACTTTGTTTTGATTACATACAATTTATTTTTGTATCTTGTATTATGATCATGAGCACAAGTATGAATAAGATTTTTATTTTTATATGCTATAATTAGAACATTTTTTTTAAATAGTCTATCAAGTTAAATATACCAGTCTTTGTAAATTCTTTCAGTGCTATAGAGGTTTATTTGGTAGGATTAGAATATAATATTTAATACAATTGTTTATAGTGGTTTTTAACTTACTGCTATATGAATTAAAGGTCCCTACCCATATTTCAGTACCGAAAGTAATTACTGATTGAACAAAGCCAAGATATATTAATCGTGCGTTATGTAAGTCCAATACATTTCTAATGTTTCTGAATATATAAAAGTGTTTTCTTATAATTGAAATAACATAATCAATCAATATGTATTTTCTATTTTAATTGATTACCCAAGTGCAAACCTAAGTATTTAATACTATCCACTTTTCCAATATCGTTGCAATTTATAAAATTATTTGCTATACATAATCCTGAGTGATTAATTATTTGTAATTGTTTTTAAAGGCTATATTTTACATTTCGAAGACAATGTGTGTAATAAGTTCTAGACAATTATTGTCTAACCACAATTTTATCATTTTAAAAACTAAGTTAGCTCTGTTTTACAAACATTCAATATTTTTTTCTTTCAATTGTATAACTACCATCGGCAGAACAAAGTAATTTAGCTTCAACAATTAAATTCAGTAAGCCATTCATATAAATAAGGTCCAAGGACACTGAGGCACGCCGCATGATTTATATTTAAGGGTTGCAATAAATACACTTACAGAAACTTTTTCAATCAACATTTTTCTAATTATAATAAATAAATAAATATACAATTTACAGTCTGTAAAGTTAAAACATAAGAACATTTGTTTATTTGAACGGACAAAAAATATATGGCCTGAAGGAAAGGGCCATCGCTCCGTTCTTAAACTGCATACTACAACAATCAACTTGAAAGTGGTTGGATTAGGAGGTGTATATAAAACCTCCAAATAGCGGACTTTTTTTGGGAACAAACTACAACATTTTTACAACGGAACCCTCCGAATAGCGGACAAAATTTCGGAAACAGTAGGCTAAAATACCGTGTAAACGCCTACTATAGCAGTAAAGCAGTGGCGTAACTGTAGGACCTTAATTTAAGGGGTGATATGAGTATTTATCATTAATAACAAGTAGAACATGCGTATTAAATAAGTTTTATTAGCACTTAAAAAACAAATCGTATGATTATAATAAAATATCAAGTTTTCTGCGTTTTTTTTTTCCTAGCTCGTCAACTATTTTATCAATACCTGTAAGTTGATGTGCCTATTTATGGTCATATAGCAGCTAATCCATTTAGTTTTGCCTGAAAAAATATCGTTACTTTCTTGTAAACTGGTAGGCAATTAAAATTGAGTTAAAAATTAAAACCCGAGTACATAATTCTTACATATACTATCACGTAAGTAAGTTTTTATACGTTTTAGACTAGAAAATGAACGTTCCAGAGTAGCTGCCAATACAGGAAGTGTACACAATATTTTAAAAAGAAAATTAATAATTGGATATAATTGCTTATTGCAGACTTAAAACGCATCCATAGAATGGAAAGGGTTGGGGGGGGGGGGGTGGAAATCCAAAACGTACTATTGCCAAAATTGACAAAATCGAGTTAGCTGGTATCGATTCTTATGGAAAAAATATCGAAACATCAGTCGTCAGAACAGATCAAAACGTACTATTTCCTCGTCAAATCTGTGATTCAAAATGACTGGTTAATACAAAACGTACTTTTTCCAGTTTTACGCCAAAACGTACCGTATTGCCCATGTTAAAAGGATAGGAACAAATCATTATCTAACTATATCAAAACGAACTTGGTATTTCCTAAACGTACTTTTTTTTATGTTATGCCAAAACGTACTTTTACCCGTGTTGCGTATGTATTATTTTCATTCGTGTTGGGGCCCATGAGTTCACAATTTGAAATATAAATAAATTAAATAATTACAATTTGTAATATACATTTCTCGCATACCTATCTAACTATAATATAATTTTAAAAATTTTAATTAAGTTTTAAGTAAAATTAAAAATATAACTAGAATATTAAACACATTTGAATCGTATCGAATATAAATAATATATTATTAAATAACTTTAAAAAAAAACATTTTTTTTTCAAAATGATTTGTCTGGTTATGAACGATTTGTTTTTTATTGGAAATGTTAAGATACAGAAAATCGCTTCTCCTGGAAAATCGGTATTTTGGCGTTTTGGATTTCCGGACCTCAGTCTCTGACGTCTTAAAGTTTAAATTATTTAATGACATTTCTTTTATCCACATTTTTCACTCTGTTGTTGTCACTTGCGTAAACCATACGTTTAGATATATAAGTATACTTTTTAAAAATGTAACGTGTATTGAACTAAAAATGTGTAACTCAGAAAAAAAAATGTTTCGGGCCTTTGGGTGGTGATATATCAACCCCCTCCCCTCCTAGTTACGCCACTGCAGTAAAATATTATCTTACTGCGTATTCACCTATACCATTGTTCTATACCTAAATATTACTTGCTCGTAATTTTTTTCAACCACACTGTATTTCAAGTGATTGAATATTGTCTAAGTATATGGTTTTTAAAGGCAATGTGCAAGACTTATACGCCAAAGTGGTCGCCGCCAACCTTTTCCAACGAGTGACTCAGAGAAGTGAGCTACTTTAAAAATGTCAAGTATCTGGTGATCGACCACTATTTATTTAAGTATATTATTTATTATTATTACACGCAGCATGATCATAAATTGTATAATAATATTTTCCATTTATTATTTCTCCATCGAACATTTTTTCTCCTCTAACAAGCACTTTACTGTGTATATATACAATCGGTATTAGGAATAAAAATCTCCAGGAAAAAAATTCCCTGAAGACTACAATATTACTCACAACCACATGCAAATAGTTGAAAAATATTTTTTCAAACGTTAATCTATAATTACCACATTATTAATATTTAATTAGAAATACGTATTATACTATATTATATCATTCAAAAAAATTATATTTAGTGGTATAATAGAATATTAATGATATCTAATATAAATAATATTTTGTTTTAAATTACGATAATATATATTGTGTGTAATTCAAATTCAACTACGAACATTTACAAATTATAATATTGTAGTTTAAAATTGTACAAAATTATTTATATTAACTTTTCGAATGATATAATACAGTAATAATTAGTAATATAAAATATTATTGTTAATTTTTGGAAAATTATCCATTAGTATAATAGGATCCAAAAATTGATAATGTGGAAATTATAGACACTAATAATGAACGTTTAAAAAATATTTGTTCGACCGTTTGCATGTATGGTCGTGAGTAATGTTCTATAATCTGGGGATTTTTCTTTTTCTACGATCGGATTTTTTTCTGCGGATTTTTATTCCGCAATTCGTATAAATATACAAAGCATAAAACAGTGTGTAACACTCACGTGGATCAACCGTTATTAGTATAATCATAGATCGGTCTTGTAAACGATACTTTTAAAATTGCATTTAAATACAGATACAAACACGTCCATTCAGAAAGTATTTAAAATACATTTCAAATACTTTTAAGAAAAAGTATACAGGAACAAAATATAATTACTTTTCAAATACTTTTTTTTATTTTACTTTTCCACTAGTTGGTTTGCTAAATTAATTTTTTAATTACTAATTTAAAACTGTCATGATACATTGAACATTCACCTAGGTATTACTAGTACTTTTTGTACCACTTTCGATTGTATACTGAAAAATGAAAATAAATAAAACTTGTTGTATTATAGAAATTCTTTAATAATAGGTACCTAATTAAACAGTTCTTAATGAAATATAAATGATGTGGATATTATACAGAGCTAGGGGACAGGAGTTCTCAACAATTATGAAAGAAAAATATTTTTATAATTTATAAATAAAAAAGTATAATAATTTTCAAAAAAAAAAAAAGAGACGACCGACGAATAATTTGTTTGAATTTTCAAAAGTATTTGATTTTCACGTACGAATACGTCCAAGACAGTATTTAAATACATTTACTCAAATGATTTTACACAAATACTTTACCAAGACTGTCATAGATTGAACACACACTGGCAGCACACTATTGGTGAACTGGTGAACGAAAATTTGCCATGTTGTACGCGTGTGCTAGATGGAGACAAACAAAAAAAAATTCTGGTTCTGGATCCTTGACGATTTTTTCCGGTTCGCGGTTCCTAGAAAATCTAGAATTTCCGTTTCTTTTTGGTTATTAAAAAAAATGAATACTCCGTTTCGGTTTCACGCCTATGTGTAAGAAAAATCTGGTTCCGTTTAAAAATGAAAATGAAAATATTGGTATCGTCCAATCGCCGCCGTCAATTATGGCGGGTCATTACCAACCTTCATACCTTTACATTCGCATAATGAGACTAAGTAAGTAAAAATTTACGCATCGCTGTCACTTGATGCACGACCTCGTTTCGAATCGAAATGAATCTTAAAAATACCTTTCCACAAAATTTGATTGCGCAAATAATTCGGACGAGGGGCATACCGTAGGCAACTCATCGTACGAATGGCCATTACGTGGATTTCCTTATCAAAGGCGCGGAACTTCCATTTTGTTGTTATCTATGGAAAATTGGTAAACAACATCAGCCTTGTTCATCGACGACAATCGTTGAAACTTGTGGATGTACGTAAGTCGCCACTCGCTTGTGATTGTGTCGGTGTCGTTCGCTCGTTGTACACAAATCTGTAAGTCGCCACTGCCTAAGGGTCACTATTATAGCCCTGTGAAGTGTGTGCTTCGAGTACTCACGTCGGACCGGACTGGTAACTTCGGGTTTTTTTGTTTTACAAGACATCAAACTACAACACTCCGCAATGTCACTATTTAGGTAAGCAAAACATGTTGTTGTCTATTAATTATGTATATCAGTAGACGCCACTTGGTAAGACTCGCGGATGTTATAATGTTCAGCCACTTGTTAGATTCAAAATCGTCCGCAACGGTCCAAGTACATTAAAAAAAATGTGGTTATAAAAATCGTAGAAAATAAACTTATTTGTTGGTTATTGTTTGTTACTGGATTCTAATCATGCCGCATTTACTATATATATTAAACACACAAATATTATTACATTCCAAATTTATCGCAATTGTTGTTGTGCTGATGTGAGTCTTATAAGCGACGTCTACCGTACCTAATATGTAGTGCGCAGATTTGTATGCATTTGCATATTTATTCTGGTTGATCGCTAAGTGTGTACAGAATTAATTTCATGACATAAAAATTTAAATTATGCAACTTTTATTTTTATTTTTTATAAATATACGCCAAACGGCGTTTGACATAGGTATAAACAAAAATAACAATGTATACACAATTGGTTATAACAACAAGGCATGCATAGGTTAGGTAATAATTAATATCGACAGAAAAAAACGTGTTTGATGGTATATATTTTGCATAATTCATCTTTTAGTGTATAGTTGGGTGTTTTTTGTTTTTTTAGACATTTTTAAAATAATCAACATTGTAGTATAGCATTTATATTTTTATAGTTTCTAAATAAGTGAATAGATATAGGTACTTGTAAGTATAAACGGTTTTCTCAAATATATTTGGGATTTTATTTTTTTCTTATAGATTAAAACGGGTTATAACTACCAACGAAACACAAAATATTATTTCTGTACTAAAGTAAATTTCTTTTAGGTTACAATTTATAAAGGTATTAATTGATTCCTATTTTTTCCTTATTGATTAACAATACCTACAAACACAGATATTTGAAAGCAAAGTGTTTTTAGTAGCGTTCCATAATTTTTAATGTATTATTTTAATTGAATCTTCAGAAAATAAATGTCTTTTGGCTAATTTTTGTGTGCATATTTGGTTGGTTTTTAATGTAGGTATCCAAATCTGCATTCTAGTAATATGTATATTAATTAATTTATAACTCCTCAGCGTGTTGCCAGCACCTACACAATTCCTTCAGGACTTGGAAGAAGATGACGAAACCAACGAAACACTTGCTGAGAAAACCAATACCTTTGAAGTATACGCTGTTAAAATCCCTCCATACGGGAACAGAACTGGATGGGTTCCGAGGACTGTTGAAGTAAATCTTAAAATATTGTAATGTAATTTTGCATTATAGGTACATAATAACGTGTGATCAATTCATTGATTATAAATGAGAAATAAATTCAAATAATCAATGCTCAAGTAACTAATTGCTGATAGATTTTAAAATCTTCCTTCTGCAATATATTCATTTTTTAACAAATTTGTGGTCTTAAAGCCTTGTGATATTTCAGTGAATTTATGGTAGCCGTGGTATCATACTAGGTACAATACGCTTGTTTTCAGCGAATTACAATATTTCTATATACTTTAGAATCCAATAAGATTTTTTTTGTGCTTAACAAAATATATATTTATACTTTGACAGAGAAGTGTAATTACATAGTACACTTTTGTTAAATTAACCATTCTTCTTATTTAGGATTTTGGAGATGGTGGTGCTTTTCCAGAAATCCAAGTTGCGCAATATCCATTGAATATGGGAAAAGAAAATAAAGAATCTGTTTCAAATGCTCTTGCACTGCAGTTAACTTCTGATGGTAAAGTTAAATATGATGTGATTGCTCGCCAAGGTCAGAGAAAAGATAAAGTGATTTATTCAAAACTATCTGACATGCTTCCATCTGAGGTGGTCAATGAAGATGATCCTTCCTTGCAAAAGCCTGATTCAGAAGAAGTTGCAGACATTACTGAAAAAACAAGAGCAGCACTGGAAAAGTTGACTAATTCTAAAGTTTCAGCTGCATTACCAGTACGAGCGGCCGATAAACCTGTAAGTTACAATGTTCTTAATGTTTATGAATATATTTATTTTTATTCATACAATGTTTATGTTTAGGCTCCGGTACAATGGTTCCGGTACACTCCTACCGAACAAGGGCAAGAATATAATTCCGGTTCGAAACAACGTGTTGTAAGATTGGTGGAGGCTCAAAAAGATCCAATGGAACCACCTAAATTTAAAATAAACAAAAAAATTCCCAGAGGTCCTCCATCGCCCCCTGCACCATTAATGCATTCACCAACCAGGAAGACATCTGTCAAGGAACAGAAAGAATGGAAAATTCCACCGTGTATATCCAATTGGAAGAATGCTAAAGGTTACACGATTCCATTAGATAAGAGATTAGCTGCTGATGGTCGGGGTTTACAACAAAACCATATAAATGAAAAATTTGCCAAGCTGGCCGAGGCTTTATACATAGCAGATCGTAAAGCCAGAGAAGCTGTTGAAATGAGAGCTCAGTTAGAAAAGAAAATGGCACAAAAAGAAAAGGAAAAGAAAGAGGAACATCTTAGAGCAATGGCTCAAAAAGCCAGAGAAGAAAGAGCAGGTATTCGGCTTCCTGGATCCGCAAAGAATGACGAATCTCGCGAACGTGATCAATTACGTCTGGAACGTCAAAAAGACAGAGCTCGTGATCGTAACCTTGCTAGAAATGCTGACAGCCGTAAAAACAAAGTATTGCGAGATCGAGACATCAGTGAACAAATTGCTCTTGGTCTCCCAGCGATCACTAGAAAAACTGGAGATACTCAGTACGATCAACGTTTGCTTAATACAACAGCTGGTATGGATACCGGATTTGGTGATGATGAAGAATATAATGTGTATGATAAACCTTGGCGCGGAAACAGCAATTTGGCTCAACATATTTATCGTCCATCTGCTAATATTGATAAGGAAGTATATGGAGATGATTTAGAAACAATTGCTAAGACAAATAGGTGAGTTTGGTATTATAAGGTCGGAATCATAGACCTATAAACTAATGGACAGCGCATAGAGAGATAAATCGCCAGACGGGATTGTTGAGATAGAAATAGAGGTTTTGGGTCGTTACAGTGTGCCAAAACACGTTTTTACTCTCTCATATGCTCATATGTTATGTTGTCTGGATTAAACAAGGACAGGGCGGTGTGGGAAGCGCTGTCCATTAATTTATAGGTCTGTGGTTGGAATACTTAATTTTTATTAATATTATTTATTGAATAGTGGTCTAATCAGTCCTCTAAACTGAAAAATGTATAGATGTTAGACAGTTTTGTGTGTTATATGGTACATGAATTTAAAGTATTTTACAATTTTTGATTTTAAATAGTGTAGGAAACCTTTTGTTACTCATAAATATTTTATTAAGAAATCTGATACTTTATAACTAATACCAATATTTATAATTTAACTTGTAATGTATATCTTTTATAAAAATATTTAATTAATTATGATTTTTGTTTTTAAATAGATTTGTGCCGAACAAAGAATTTAGCGGAACAGATCGTGATCCTAAAGCTAGTGGTCGGTCTGGTCCAGTTCAGTTTGAAAAACATCAACAAGAAGAGGATCCATTTGGTTTGGATCAGTTCTTGACTCAAGCTAAGCATGCATCTAAGAGGTCTCAACCACAACAACAAGATCGTGATAAACGTCGTAGAAAAGATTAATTAAGTTCTTTCCAATTTGGTTGAAAACGTTTTTCATCCATTGTTCTAGGAGTACCCATGATTTAATAAACTAGGTATGATGGCAACGAACCAATTTTTGTATTATATTTCGCAAAGATGGCAACGGTCTTTCGCCACTTTTCATTGGTTTGGATAATATTATCATAATAAGAAATTTAAAAACGGCGAAAGACCGTTTTTGTCAGTGTGATGGTCGGCAGGTGAGGAGGATGTGTATCACGATGTGTGCATCATACCTATATATATAGTTTATTATATCATGGGAGTACCTTTAGGTATGGAGCATACCATGTTTTAAGGGGTAGTGTTTAGGCATTTCATATTACATGTACAATGTACATTTTGGTTGTGTCGATGTGTGTAATCCGTTATCACACTTTTCACAACGAAATTTGAATTCACGGATTTACGATAATAATCAAAATAAACCATACAGGATGAGATTTCGTTGGAAAAAGATATATTATTATTTGTCTAATTAACTACTTTAATTAAGAGGACGCTACACCCGGATGTGTTGTCTCCGTCTTACAAATATACAACATAGAAAAAACTGTTTTGCGCGGGAAAGAACCGAGAAAGCTACAGTCATAACTAAGAAACGAGATTTTTACCTCATAAAAAGGAGAACTTTGGCTGTGAAACGTTGTTTTTATATTTTTGATATCACTTATATGAAAAAAGTTCTTACCATTTCAAAAACCATTATTGTTAGTGTTTTTTCAAACTTGAAAAACTTTTTTCATATCAATGATATAAAAAAAATAAAAACAACGTTGCACAGCCAAAATATTCCTTATTATGTGGTGAAAATCTCGTTTCTTAGTTATAACTATATCCTTTTCGGTTCTTTCCCGCGCAAACCAGTTTCTATGTTGTACATTTATAAGACAGAGACAACACATGCGAGTGTAGCGTCCTCTTAATATTCATTCATAATTTTATAGTCGCATCGTACCCGCATTATAAAACATATTAATTAAAAATTAAAAATAATTTACATAAAATAAAAATAATATAAAACTATCGATAAGTATATTAATTTGTAGTATTTATTTTTGATCACAAACCATGTGTCATTTTTAAAATTGAATAATATTCTATTTTACATAAATGTAAATTGTACTACTATAATAAATGAAAAATCAACAATTATTATTTACAAATTTATGATGAATATTAAAAATAAATACATTTTTTTTATATTATTTTAATTCTTGTTTTATCAACTTTTTTAAAAGATAATCCATGTAAAATGTTTTTAGTTGTACTTCCATGTTTGTTTTCCAAAAATGGGGTGCGTTTGAATATGAATAGTTAGAGTAGGTTAGAGTTAGAGTAGAGTAGAGTAGAGTTGATTTTGTTATCTTCGTAGATAAGCATTATTATCAGTGGAGTTAAAAGATGTCCATTTTTAATTACATAACTTTATTGTATACCTACCTATTTTTGGAGCTTCACAAAAATATTGACTGCAATTGCTATGATCTCCAAGGACATGACTTGGGCCATTTATAATATCTTTTTTTAATTCTATCAAATTATCTTCGTACGATACAGTTCCTACTTTCTAGCTGTTGTTGTCTTTATTGTATAGCTTTGGTTACCGCATAGCAAAGTCTCAATAATCGGTCATATAATTTATTTCAATAGCATCCTGGTACACATTCATCTTTTGAACTCTGATATAATTTCTGAAAAGATGATTTGTGCATTCGATTTTTTGAATTACTATATTTGAATCATAAGGATTTGCTTCACGCAATTGTTTCATAACCGAACTGTCGCCATTGCCTTAAATAAACAAAGTAAAAATAGAAGGTTGGAAAATTTAATATAAGATTCTTCTCAATTATTTCTACTTATATTTAAAAAAAAAATACTGTAAGGTTATATTAATTTGTTATAAGCATTTAAAGTTCAAATTTTGGTAAAATTTGTAAATACCCAAATATTAGGCATGTGAAATTTCTGATTTTTTTAGTTTTTTTTTTAACTACCGTCCATAAAAATGTTTTCGATATGTCAAAAAGTTTTTAATAAATGTTATGACGTTATTCACGTGTACACTAAAAATGAAAAAAAAACACAAAAATTCAGTAAAATATGAAATTAATTACAAATATTTAATCTACATACCAATGTTGATTTCTTTAGTAAAAAATTCTTTTGATTTAACCATTAAAACATTTTTTATTTCAATTTTCTATGGATTGTATATATTGTGTATCATCATAAACTTTATACGGTTTTTGGTAACATCGTGTTTTATTCCAAATAATAATAAGCACATCTACAACTTACTGACAAATCTGGTCAATCCCAGTATATACGCTCCTTCATATAGTTTATTGTCAACAAATAACTAAAACCATTAAAACAATGTTAGGAACTGAATGTTAACTATAGTCTTGAGGAAATTTGATATCACATTCAATGTCCAAAAATTAGTTTCTTCATTGAAGTTTTTAAAAGATTTGACTGGGAAAATAATACAAAATTCTTGAGTTAAATCAAGCACCCCACAATACAAATAAACATAAAATGTATATAAATATAAATATTTAATACCTTATTATTATACGTGTAGAAATTATAATTTTCAATTAACATATGTTTTAGGTTTTCTTATTTATGATATAAATAGAATTTCCAATACTTAAAATTTTCAAAATATTTTTACTTGTTTTGAGTTATTGATGGACATTTTCAAATTTTTTTTTTTTTTAAATTTCTATAAAATTGTATTTGTTGGGTCAATAAGCGAGAAACTTAGGCTCCTGTTATATTGTTACAACACCAGTTAAAAATATTAAAAATACGTTGGCACAATTTTTTGTATAAGCATTAAAAGTTTAAAATTTTACAAAATTTAAACTTAAAAAATGATTTTGTAGTTAAAAATGTTTAAAATGTTCAGCTTTTTTAGCTAGTAGCTACTATTGAAAATGCAAAACAAGATTCCACGTAAGTAGTTAATTTTGTAAAATCTTTTTGAAAAATCTAAAAATATACATAAACAAACATAGTTTTTTATGGTTATTTTAAGTTCAAGTTTAGTCGAAATTACATAAGAAATAATCAAGAATAATGATTTGTTATTTTATAATTAGTAACAACAATATGATAAGTAATAACTATATAAAATATCCTAGACTGATAAACCGTCAAAGCTCAGAATTGTTTTTTTGAATACAATGATATTATACCATATTATATATTATCATAGAATTTAAATTTAATGTCATCCATTAAAGTGACCCACTTGTACAGTAGAGAGACATCCACTTACCATCTTTTTTTATTGCTTATAAGTTATATAATTTTAGGACTTTGTGCATCCCATGAAAATTGGAAAACCCGACCCATGTTATTGTGTAGTTTGTACCATCATAAACTTTATCCGGTTTTTGGTAACATCATGTTTTGTTCCAAATAATAATAAACACATCTAAAACTTACTGACATATCTGTTCAGTCCTAGTTTGCGCTCCCTCGTGTAGTTTATTGTCAATAAATAACTAAAACCATTACAACAATATTAGGAACTGAAAGTTAATTATATGGTGCCAGTCTTGAGGAAATTTGATATCACGCTCTGCCTTGCATCCAATGTGCAAAAATTTAGTTTCTCGATTAAAGTTTGTAAAGGATATGGCTGGGAAAACAATACAAAATTCTTGAGTTAAGAAAAAATCAAAACTTTATTAACTCATCACTTAATTCTATTTTCAAGGAAATAATATTCAATTTTACACTTTTAAAGCATTATATTATATTGACAGATTTTGGTTCTACATAACTATGACCATAAGTGTTCATGTCATCTTGTTCAAACATATTTATCGGCAATGTCTTTCCATTGTTTCTGTAAAAAATAATAATTGAAATAAACAAATTAAAATAATACATGTTTTATTTAATTCAACACCTATTGTTTGTTTTTGTATATTAAACACTAATAGCAAAGAATTCTTGAGATAAACCAAGTTAGTCAAATAAAATATAATAGTAGTATTTAAAACTGTTAGTGTAAGCACAGAATATATGAAATATATATATTTCATATATTCTGTGGTGTAAGCTTACACTAAACAAAGATAAAAATGTATATCCAGTCATACTTGAACTTAAATTTCTTCTACAGAACAACTTATTAGAGACTAATATTATCCTGGGCTAAGAGTAGGTTTAACGTTTTATGTTTCTAAATGTCACTCCATCTCTTAATTGTTCGGTCTGGGATCTAGGATTCAACCCAGACTTAAGTCCTATTAGTCCTAAAATGGAAGTGCATACTATGTGGCTTTCAACACCTTAATTATCATTAAATGAGTAGTAAATTAATTAAAATTGACAATTTTAACAACATAACAGCCTCTGAAGACTGTATAATGTGCATTTATCAGAACAATATTGGAATACCACTCTGCCATTTGGGATCTTAAGAGGATGCTACCCGTGCATTTGTTGTCTCCGTCTTTGTTATCACATGTACGACATAGCTAATTTTCATTCACTATCTTTGATGTAACCTATAATCAAACTTGTATGTATGAACATTATCTGTGCTTAAGCGTCAGAGATTTTTCAATATTTTAATTTTCAAGCAAGATATGCGCATTTGAAATATTACAAATTGAAAATACTCATCTCTCTTGAAAATTAAAATATTGAAAAATCGCCAATGCCTAAGCATTAATCTTACCTAAAAGTTTGATAATAGGTAAATTCACTTTAATATCAACAAAACTAACAGCACACTATTGAAACCAGTGAATACAAATTTGCTATATCATAAGTGTGTAAGATGAAGACAACAAATGCATGGGTAGCATCCTCTTCTGCAGTTATGACTTCTTGTAAACTTGAAAGAGTTTGATGTAAATTGTTTAGGTTTACTAGCTATGTATTTAAAATTGATTGCTACTAATTTTGAACTCTCTTTTTCTTTTCTTAAATTATTCAATTATTTTGAATCTAATTATTGATTATTATAGTTATATTGTTATTAAATAAATAAATACATTTTCCTCTAATTATATAGATATAGATATAGATATCAATTAGGTAATCAATATTAATTGTATACCTATAGGTATACATATAACAAATTACTATTTTGAAATAACTAATCAAGATATCAATGCTATGTCTAAGTTTGAATTTGTTATAAATTATTTATGTTATTCATTTTACTGAATAACACTAATAATATATAAAAAATAATTTATAATGTTTACTTACACCACGGTTCATTCTATCATATAAATTTTCAATGCCGATATCGAGTGTTCTTTCAAAGAACAGAGACCCAACTGCTACCACGACAAAGAAGCGAGATGGCCTCCTCAAAACTGTTTGGTAAAATACTTTTATGACTGACATGGTGATTTTCTGAAAAATAATCTAATATTACAATAGTGATACATTTTATTTTTATTTATACAGAACTGCTTATTGAATTTATACCTAATACATATTGAACATAAAAAGTCTGAAAACAATTTAATTGATATAGGTATAGGTACATTATAGATATAAATTGTATAAAATAAAATATAAATACTTCTGATGACGGATCAATTTTAAGTCTTAATACAATGTAAGTAAAAATATTTCACTAACCACTCAACTAATAAATCATTGAGTGACCAAGTCTTATCATTAAGTGTGATTTTAAACGAATGCAACATTTTACCAAGGTACCTAAGTGACAAATTGATTAAAAATATTTTGACAGACTGCCAAAATTCTAGAAAGTACGTACTTAGGCAATACTATTTTGCATTAACTGAAAATGTCCCTAACTCATGAAACTGGCGACACATTATTTTAATAAGAGGAGAGTTCAGGATCACGTTTCCAACCTCATCAACTTTAAAGTAGATATTAAAATGAATGTTAAGCGAAGTGAAGAAACGATAGTGTCGTAGCCTCATTGTCGACCAATGTCTGTAACAACGTCCGAGTGTCCGACGACCCGGGCACACAACGGTCACCGGAGAAACTGGTCATAAGACATCGTTTCGACATACCCACACTCTTTCTCTCCCTCGTGCCCCGGGAACGTCAAGTGGACGACACCTTATTGGATGTATCGTCGGCCTCAGCGCGAAGACGCCGATACGATAAGTCGTTTTTCGGACGATGTCCGTTTGAAAAATAAAAGCGACTGTACTTACGATTGCGCTTACCTGCTATAGGTGGTCTCGACGAAGAGATCTATTGCCGTCGATCGGTCGTGAACAACAGAAAGTCGTACGCAAATTGTAAAAATTATGATGCAGATGACGATTTCGGACGTTCGGTGTTCGAGTTCGAGCAGCTGAAGGACGTGGTGATAGCAGTTATCAGCTGTGGCCTGTGGCCCACGATTAAAGATGTACATCTTAGCTGCGAGAGAAAAAGGCCACGGGACCAGTGACAGTGTGACCGGATCCGCATCCGAATTTATACCGTACGGGAATTATGATCGCGGGATTCGACGAAATGTTTTTAACGATCAGCTTAGTTACCGCCGTTATATTTTCGCGCGTGCGCCGGCGGACTTGTTTAGCGGAAAACGGTAAATCAAACAATTTAATGTTTCGCGAAAACACGATATCCCGATTTACGATCAAGCAACAATAAACGTCGACCGTCGTACCGATATTGAACAATTTGAACATATTTTAAGCGACGCTTTGTTTCGGCCATTGTCGATACACTCTCCTTTTCGCTTTCTCAGTTGTTGTACCGCACCGCCAGTCCGTCTTTCGGTGAACGATCCGATTGTTTATTTTGCACCGAAAAGAAGTAAAAAATCATCCGATCAAGTAAGCAAAACGCGTATTATAATATTGGGGTACGGTGCGGACTAAGGGGTCGGTTGCGACGCACTCCGGCGCTGGTTCGATACCTCGGTCGCGGGCGGCATTTTTCTTCTGGCAAGTCACGGTGTCCGGAGAACAAGACGTGCCGCCATCCCCCACTCGGGCATGGCAGATACCTACGGGTGCCAAAATCAAAAATTCTGCCAAAACAAACACACATGTGTACACAAATTTACAGTACCCTCCCCTACAGTACCGCAGACTAATGCCCTAGTAGTTGAAGCCTTAACCCTAATAAAGAATATTTTAATAATGTGGATTCGCTATGACACCTGACGGGTTCGTCGAAATCACACAAATTCAAATTGATGATATTTATCGTAGACAAATATAATGATCTCTTGAACATTAATTGAACGTGAAGTACTTATTGAATAAGTTCTTTTTTTGCTAATGGTATTGGGAGGATTTTACATTGTTAGGTTCCTACTGTGCCCGGCTTCGTAATTGTAAAAAAATTCGCTGATGAATCAATTTCATGGGTTTCACACATCGTTAATGTATTCCTACTCGTCAATATTTTTCTGGTCACATAGAGATTAATCGCGACAGTATCAAATGTCACAGATTCATGGTTGTTTATGCACTAGTTTGGTGTAACTGGATACTAGATTCGATAGTTGAGGGTTGCAGTTACCATAAAGTAGGTACCTGCCGACCGGGATATTTACCAATAACTTCTATGTATTGTATGTAATTGAATAAAAAAAAATATGAACAACTAGAGGAGTGGATGTACTTGCCCAACTCACTCACCAATAAAATTTTTATTTACAAATTCTATGTGGGTAATTTAAACATTTAATACATACCTGAGCAATACATAACCTATCTAGTTTCATAATTTTAATTGAAATTTCAGATATGTAATGTTGTGTATGTGTACAGTATACAGCCTATAGTTCATCTAGACATAAATCATAACCCTAAACAACGCTATCGAGATAAAATTTTGAAGTTGAAAACTCCCCCATTCAAAAAAAAGTAATAAACCTGGTTGTGCTACTGATTTAGACTTGGGCATATTAAGTTAGTCTTCCAAAAGTTTTTCATATTATAATATGTACCTAATAATTTTTTTATTATTATTGAATAACTATTGAGACACATATAAACATAGTTGAGAACCTTAAGATAGTTTCAACATTGAATCTACAAGCCAAACATATTTAAATTGGTCAAAATATTTTGAATTATATTATTGTGAACATAGGTACAGAAAATAATGTTTTTGGAAAAAAACAACAAAATAACAAAAATTATTTATTTATGTCATAAAAATTTGAACTATAAATATTTTATTGAACCTTTAAGTCTTTAGGTATTAAAATTAAAACTAAATTTAATTAAATAAAATAATTCTGATTTTGATAGTATGTAAAGAGTGATAATTTATTTATTTTAATACTTTTGTAAATTATCAGGGTAGTACCTACCTAAGACAAAATATCTTCAGTACGGCAGTACCTACTTTCTTTATCAAATGTCCAATGATTACATAACCCTTAAAAGTGTTGGTAAAAGACAGTTTTATAAAATATTTTACAACTTCTACGTCATGTTACCTACCATGATCGTATCACTGCTCTGAATATAACGGTTTTTTTTTTCATATTTCAGGATGCCAAAAATTAAGAAAAATGTTAATGATGAAAACAAATACCCAAATAAATTGACGGTCAAAAAAAGTAAACCAGTTTTCAAATTTGATATGAAAAGAATTCTAAAAGAAAGACAAGCTGAGTGTGAATTTTGGAAAAAAAATGCTGAAATTGATAAAGAGATGAAAATTGTAGATGATTTGTTTCAAAAAGAAGTGAACTATACTATTAACCAAAGTGATGATAAACTTGTATTACCGAAGTTTGGATATGTTATATTTGACCCCTCTAAGTTTAATGTAAGCTTTGAAGAGAATTCTGATATAACAGGATCATATTATTCACAACAGCTACTTCTAATGTCAATTGAGGGGAATGATCTTGAAGCCAACATAATTTTTAATAATCTGATGAATTCTAATTGGTCACCAGTATTTGAAGTATGTTTATATTAATTGTGTATACAATACTTATAATGTTTTAAATAAATATCAATATCTTTGTTTTTAATTCCAATTATTTATAGGATGTTCAACGTATTTTTTCAAACTGGGGAGCTGATTTGAATTCATTAACTAATAGTACACTATTAAAAAGTCAAATAAATGATTGCAAGAACTTTAAACGGCACAATTTTGAATTGGTAATGAATTTCATATCTTATAATATTGAGAAAAATAATAAGACATTTAGTGAAGATGAACTACTAACATTGGCACAGTATATTGCCAAAATATCCTTTGATCAGTATTGTGGACAAATGATAAATGTTATACAACAATTATTTAGTGCTTGTATTGAAACTGCATTACAAGATGACGATGATGCTTCTATTATTACATTTGCTCAAGAATTGTACTCTCAATATAATACTAAACTACTTAAAATGGTTGTTGATTTATTCCTTCCTTTAGAAGGAAAGATAATGAAAAAAGTATATACTTATATAACATTCAAGCTGTATAAGTCACTTTTAGAAAGAACCAACAACATGAGTGTATTTCCAACTAATATTAAAGAATGGCAAGTTATTTTATTTATGATTATTTTAATTTAAAACATGTTTGAAGGTATAAAATAAATACATCAAGTATACTTTTCTTTGGCAAGAACAATTTTCAATTAAACTTGTTTGTATTATACCTATTTTAATTTATTAAATCATAATACATTGTTGAATAACAAATCTAAAATTCTTACATTTTTTCCAGGTTTGTTCAAGACTTAGTGGATAAAGATTTTTTCAATAGACGACCTAAAAGAATATTACACCGTCTTATTCGGCTGTTGGAACATGTTGTAATTGTTTTTGATTTGTACAGAGATGAAAAAAAACTTAGTGAAATGTATGACTTTTTAAATGTCATGGTAAAACCAACTGGATTATCAGATTCTCTTAAACTGGTTAATATATTGGATCAATGGAGGTTACGATTATTCCGTTTACATGTAAATCGTAAGAATGCTTTATTCTAATAATCTCATGATATTATTCCTAAGTACAATAACATATTCAAGAGTCATGACTATGGTTTATTGTAGTACATCCATTATATATTATTTTCATTTATATTTGCATTATTTATTTTTATTATTAATGATTTATATTATATCGGGGAAGATATTTTTTTTATTTGTTTGAGTAACTAAACTTGGTTCCAAAGTTAACTTTAATAATGTAAAAGTAGATTTATTACAAGTCACATATATTATATTATAATGTTATTATTAACCAACTAAATTAATATATGTTTGTAAATTATTTAGTATTGTTTTTCTTAGTCATTATAATATGTTAAATAATGTTATACATAATATGTTAAAATTCTGTTGGTTGAATTTCTATTTAAAGTTAATGTACAAAATTATACTATAACAAAAGATTTGTTGTCACACACATTTTGTGCTTTGTAACTGTTTGTTAGTTCACTGTACTAAGAGTCAAATAAAACAAACTTATCGAACTCTTCTAGATCAGACGTCTTCTTATTAAGCCTTAAGTCTTGATGGTAAGTGCTGGTTTATTTTCATATGATATACTATAAATAAGGAATAGGTATTTTGTGGAATGGTGTTATTCTTATTTTACAGTATCCTTTTAAAAATTGTGTTAGTTATGTGTATAATGTCCATGAATTTCGATATGTTGATATATATTATGATTTTTTAAATACTAACACCAAAATTACATGTTTAAAGAATTGTTTTTATATTCAAATAAAAGTAGTTTAATGCCACATCATATATTAAGCTTTGATTTGAATTTCATAAAATTGATTATTTTGCTGTTAAATGAAAAAAAGTAAAAATGCTATGGATTATTAAAAAATAAGATAACAAAAATGATTTAGCTTAAATAAGGAGTGACTGTTTGATTTGTTCTTAAATATAATAATATGTTGTTTCTCTTTCAAATGATAATAGTTTTGAAAAATATTGGTAAATTCATTGGATTTAAAATCCCAAAGTCTCAATTAGAACAAAAGTAACAAAAATCTCTGTTAGTATTTTTCATCTTAAAAAAAAATCAAATATTATATTGTATTTCTGTCTTTGGCACAAAAAATGTCTTTATACTTCAAACAGCGAAACTAAAATGTTTAGATATGTAAATCATCTTGTAAGATAGTTTATTATGCTGAGATCAGCCCAGTGATATCAAGCGAATAAAAATTTAAAAAATCCATACTGATAAACCGTTTCCGCTCAGAATCGTTTTTCTTATACAATGATATTATATCATTGAATTCAAGTTTAATACAATTAATTATACATTAACTCACTTGTAACCTACTGTATAGCAGAGCGACATCCACTTCCCGGTTTTTTATTAATTCATTTTATGTTCAATATCTATTGGTTTGGATGTTTGTAAAATTTACTAGATACTCTATATTATAAATTATTATATTTCTGCATACATATCAGTAAATACAATTTTACAGTTTTAGTCCAACTTAGGCCACTATTATTCAACCATGGTCCAAGTTATAACTGGGTTAAATTTAAACAAGACTAACCTTAATAGTTAATACAATCTAGTCTTAAATATTACTATATTATGGTGTATAGGTAGGTACCTAGTGTCTATTATTTTTTTTAAATTTTAAATAGTGACCCATGTTGATTTAAGTGAATGATAATATACCTATTTATAGGTGTTTCATAAGAAATACATGGGGCAAGCAGAAAAATTAATAAAAAACATAGAAAGAATAATTTGTGCGGATCAGATGCAGCAGAAATAAATAAACCAAACCTCGAGTAAAATAATATGTAACTGAAAATTCATCTAAATTAATTAATTTTAAAGTTATTTACAATATAATTTCAGAACTGCCTCAAGTTGGCCCGTTTGATGTTAGGTATTTTATAATTTAAATTGCTAGGTAAAATATATTGGATAAACAAATTTAAATTCTTAGCGTTATATTGATACTTAGATCGATTATAATATAGGCCCACATTTCATTACCATACTACCACTAGCATACGTCCATTATACCTACCTATTGTCCTGCAGTATTGTCCATTATTACACTGATTTGAATTCAAACACGATAAATAAGCAAGAAAATACATTGATATTATTCTATAAATTGATTTTAATTCAATTTTATTTTCGATGTTTCTGAAGTTCTTGACGTCCAGCCATGGTCGAGGACATTATATTTTTACCTATCTTCCCTAGCATGGTCTAGACCAGTTGTTCTTAACGGGGGCTGTACCGCCCCCTTGGGGGCATTTCGGTCTCTCCGGGGATGGTAGTTTTGAAGGGGGCGGTGAGCTTTTTCAAACTAGGAGATTAAAAATAATACAATTTATTATTTACAATTCGTT
The DNA here is from genome assembly GCF_019925205.1 of Metopolophium dirhodum. Taxonomy (NCBI): domain Eukaryota; kingdom Metazoa; phylum Arthropoda; class Insecta; order Hemiptera; family Aphididae; genus Metopolophium; species Metopolophium dirhodum. Next base: position 18,604,830 of record NC_083564.1, read on the forward strand.
TGAATCTGTGGAAGATCTCGAATCTCATTTACAAATGGAGTTTATCGATCTTAAACACGACTGTGAGGCACAACTTGTTAAAGCAGGTCGGTTATGAGCTTGCCTGGATCAAGCTTAAAGACACTTATCCACAACTATGGCAACAAGTTAAATTGTTGCTTCTCTCTTTCCCGTCAACTTATCTAGTTGAAAAAGGATTCAGCGTTTTTGTTCAGCTTTTGACGAAACAAAGACATCGGTTGGACATTTGCAACAGAGGTTATTTACGTTTAGCTTTGAACCAGACATCGCCACATTAGCAGCTACTCATCAGGCTCAGGGCAGTCATTGATAGGTACCTATAATTTTTATATTTTATAATTTTTTTTTTCATAGTTAATTAATCTTTTTGTATAGTAAAGTAAAATTGTTTTGTTAGGTGGTGTAAATATAACCATAACTATCTAAAAATAAGAGTTTTTACTTAAATTAATAAATGTTATAATATAGGTACTGATGAATAAATATATATATATATATATATTTATAAGAAGAAAATTTGATTTTGCATGAGGGGGGGGGGCGTTGGCAGTTAGTTATTACGATAAAGGGGGCGCTTAACTAAAAAAGGTTAAGAACCACTGGTCTAGACACATGCACACTGCAGCGTAATATTTTACTAGGAAACTAAAAAAACAATAACCTAACCAAATCTTTAAAGAATATTGTGATCATGATGTGAAATGACAAATTGTAAATTTGTTGTACATTTTTTGGAAATAATACTTTCTCAGTCAGTCTAGAATATTTGTCATTGCTTATTAATTATTATTAATACGGTATACCTAAGTTGAATTAATGTTAAAAAATAACAAATACATAACTAAAATACCTAGTTATTATCTTGGTTATTTAATATGTAATTTTATCCAAATTTTAACTTAAAATAACTTTAAAAAAAACGGTTTATATAGGTATATTTAAAAAAAAAAAGTTAGATAATACAAGTTCTCGGAGTATGCCACTTTTCTGTGAAGTGTAAAGCATAAATCAAAAATCTCAGAATCTAAAATTATTTTAAATAGGTACCATAATAATTGTAGGAATAATAATTTCAGAAAAACTATAATTAAATTAATTTAAAGAATTTTGATACTTAATAAGTGTCAGTGGCGTCGGCAGGGGGGGGGGCTAACGGGCTGAAGCCCCCCCCCATTTCCCGTATAGTTATTCCTTAAAAAATAAATAAATATTTATCAAGGTTCAACTGTCAACTATAGCAAGATGTAAATTTCATATACGTCTTATCAGAATGAATTCATTTTTGAAAAAACATTGTATTTGCATACCAATTTTCCTAAAATTATCTGTAATTTTTTCGGTAAAAGTATGAACGGCTTTGTATTAAATTATATAGCCTTAGCTATACACATTTAATATTTTATAAGTTTTGAACTACAAATTAACTGTGGTTTTGACGAAATTTGAACTTGAAATGCTTATAAAAAATAACCATGATGCCTATGTTAATATTTTTTTTTTTTTATTGAACTTAAACCCGGCGACTATGGCCATTAGCTGTTGTAGGGGTTATGAACTGTGGTAGGGGTAAGGTTGGTACGGTAGGTTGGTTTTACGATTGTTTTTTTTTTTTTTTTTTAACGGTTACGGTAGGTAGCAAACACGTGTATGTGTGGCAAGGTTTTTAACTACTATGAACCCGGGTGGTCACCCATCCGGGAGCTAGTAGCTGTGGCCGTTACTTACTCCCAGTCGCATCCCGCGACTGGTAGCAGCCAACGCGCCACGCCAAGCCACTGTTAATATCTTAGCTATAATAAAAACTTACGTACCTATTACATTTTTAAACTTTTTGACCGGATAAATTATTATTTATTGACATTTATAGAAAAAAAAATTTTAACTAATCAAATACAATCCAAGTGAGGTCGGTATAACCAAGCTGGTTACCAAACATTTTTAATTAATTTTAATTTTTTTTCTCCATTTATTTTAAAAAACAGCATTTTTTTCTACCAGAAAAGTTGAGAAGTTACAAACATTTTAAAATACCTCAAAATAGATATCAAATAAATATCTGAAATTATTAGAATGGACAAAATAAAAATTAAAGAAAAACGGGAATTTTTAAACAAAATCGGGTTTCTACAAAATCATTTTCAGTTTTCAATTTTTAAAAAATAGGTATATTAATATATATTAATAATTTTCCAAATATGATAATAAACAAATAGGTAATAATAATTTAACTTAACCGGCTACTGTATTAATAATAACAATATAAATATACTAAAAAATATCCTAGGCTGACAAACCGTCTTTCTGGTGGAAAATGAATGGTAGGTCAGTAAGTATAATATTACTTAGTATATTAGATGTAAGACATAAATCTGATAATTGCTAAATGATAATTGCAATTATTACTCATAAACATTACTAATTACTACACAATGTTAATGAAAAATGTTTTTAATGTTGTACACATAAATGACATGAGAATATCTTTAAATGTGATTTTGTATAATAAATGACAACTTAGGTAACCTGTGTATTAATGATTTTTTATAAGTATACTATACACTATACAGTATGAATAACTGTGTTAAAAATCAAAAATTAAATATTTGAATTTATATTATTTAAATATTATAATATTATTTTTTTTTTATATATATATATATATATATATATACGTATTTATTAATTTCTTATTTGACTTTTTTTTCTTGGCTTTTTTCTGACTACCGCTGCAGTCTGCAGGTATACTGTGTCCAAATCGTCCAGACATGAATACCTTCATAGAATAATTTTTACTGTTTTTTGGGGGGTGGCTCACTGCTATGGTGTTTTTTAGTGCCTCTGTCAACACCTGTTTTATCGAAGGAGCAAAGTTGTTTTAATGCGTGTTTGGGTCTTACTCTAACTTTCACTTTATCCTTAAATTCCAGTGGTAATCGTCGGGTTAGATCAAGAGGCTTGCTTTCGTCTTCAAAGGTGGTCGATGTCCCCTCACTATTGTTATCGTCGTTCAATGCTTGTTGTACTGGAGGCTCGAAAGATTTAGGAACTAACATTCGAAGCAAATATAGAATTTTTTGTGATGAAAGTTTCTTGACAAATTTACTTTGAAATACACGGCTAATCTGACTGACTTTACAGTTCGCGGCGTGAAGATCCGTCAACACGTTTGTTTGTTCACCAGTGGGCAATAATAAGTTTCATTCTTGTCGTTCCAAACGCAGTCCTGCTTATTTCGTGATTGTGTTCTAAACTTACACTCGAAATCTTGACCCGAGTAGAGTTGGAAGGCTTGAAACAGGTAATTTTAGCTTTCCACCCTATATAATTGTAGTGTAGTATAGTTCGTTTACCTGTACTTTTTGAAGGCCTGTTGTAACCATGTCGGCAAAGGATTGTAACTTGACGCTTATTGTTGTTGATAAAGTTTCAAAAATTTGTTCATAACTATTGAATATTTGGCCAACTTGAATATCGTTCTTATTATCATTCATGATGATGAAAGAATTAAAAAAACCGAACAAATAACGATGCACTATAATAGACACGCAACATTAAACACAGAAAGAACCGCGGATAATCACGGAGCATACAATACAATACTGACAATTAGTAACAATAGTGTCTGCGACTGCGAGAACTGGTTTAATATAATAATAAACTGTTGTACTTTGACAATCTCGTATCACCTTATCGAAGCAGCGATAATCTTAGTCCTATGAAATAATCAGCCAATATTACTCTAATCAAGTTGTATACCAGGCGTGTACATTTTTCAACTTGCGGGCCACATTCGAAATTTATATTTATATTAGTCCACAAAATTACGCAAATCATCTACAAAATGATGGTATAGTAAAAAGTAAAGCAAGTGGTTTTTTTAATTTTCTGTAGTTTTTTTTTTAAATGCTAAAAATCTAGCTGTCCACAAAAAATGAAAATTATCCGCAAAATGATTGTATACCAAAAAATGAAGTAGGTGAATTTTTTTAGTTTTTGCAACATTTCACCAGCATGTCATCCGTATTTTTTGATATGCTAAAAAACTTTGTACGCAAAAATTGAAAATTAGTCCGCAAAATAACGCATATATTCAAATTTGAAAAATCGGAAATGTATAATATGATGGAAATGGAGCTTACTGTGGGCAGTATATACTATATATTTCACGTTTTTTTTTTTGTTCATTGTGATAAAAATATAAAATGTACATTAGACATATTATATTTTTTCACTTATCGAATTGATTACTCTAATCGTGTGCGTTTCAACTTTCAAAGTACCTGTTGTATATAATATCTATATGATTGTCAAGGAAACTACGATCTGCTTTTTTTTTTTAAATTTTTATTTTTATTACGAATGTACGGTACCTGGCACCTGCATACAACGTTTTATACGTAGGTATCATAGTATTAATATATATCAATATATTATATATTAACTATTAACATATATTATCTATGGTAGGTATGGTACCTGCATATAAACACATCCATTTATTATAGGTGAATGTTAACCACGGGCTACGTGCGATTATCAAAAAATATGTAAAGATAATATTATAATTATTTAAATACTCTTAAAATATTCGTACCTACGTAAATAGGGAAATGCGAGAAAATTCCAATAGAATAATAATTATATTATTAAATATATTAAGGTCGTAATATCTAAATTCCTATACGCTCAAAAGCGAAAAAACAACATCCACGCGGACACGATGACGTGCTGTATCAAAATAATTAATTTTTTCTTGCGATAAATTATTTACCGGGCCTTGATTTGATTTATAAAATATTATAGGGGTTCGATTAAATATTGTTATTGATTCTAACCATTCGCTTATCAATTATAGATTGCCGTTTCGTTCAATGACTTGCATTCTATACTTTATTGGTCAATATAACATTTTTGTAGTAATATAATTTATAATATATTAAATTATAAATTGCTTAATAAATTAAAAACCTGTTAAATGACTATACCAATAGTTCGCGATAAATGAATCGTGTCCTATACAATGGTGGAAAACGTGAAATTATATTTCTCGAATCGCGTGCCACAGGCATGACAAGATATGTAGTATGTATATTGTATAATATCATCCATTTCCCAGATATAGGTAAATCATCAAACCATAAAAAATACGTCGTTATAACAATATTCAAAATTTTGTTTTTAAAAGTCGAAAATAACTTGAATATATTGGATGATAACTTCACGTCGAGTGTTACTGCCGGGTAACTACTCCCCTCACGTTTTTTCAAAGTCGATTGTAATCCAGCTCATATGCTTATTGTAACTATTATTTACAGATTGTATATATCCAAATAAATGTTAAAAAAAAAAAAAAATATTGGATGAAACTACAAATACCTCGAATAACTGGGCGTCAACTTTCTCGTAGTAATACGCCAGGTGAATCACCATTCACCGCACAGTGGCGCCGAAGTCCACAATTTTACCTACGACGTTAGATACCTCCACATAAAATTTTGACACCCACCGATTTCTTATAATTACTTAACCATACACCAAGCATAGTTTTTATGTTATCTATCAAACAAATTTTCTTAAAATAACTAAAGAATGACATCACCTATGACAATTGTCATATAGATAAATATATATTTTGGCACCACTGAATCACCGGAACAGTATTATAAACGAACGATATTTATACCATTTACTGATTATTTTAAAAATCAATTAATAAAACGATTTCCTAAACACATTAAAATAATTTATGTATTACAAAAGTTGATTCCAAATCTACTCAACAAACTTAAAACTAGTTAAAATGATTTTTAAAAATGTTTTACCCAGTCAATATACATTTGAATCAGAATTTAAAGTATGGATAGAAAAATAGAAAAAAGTTCCTCAGAATGAATGTCTAACGCCGGGCTATTGATAATTTGAATAAAGTATCCGTTGATTTTTTTTTTATATTTTATGGTACCTACCTAATTGATGACAATGTTAGTAAATTTAGTCTTTATTCTAGCATAGTCATCAGAAAGAACAATTTCGGCATTAAAACAATTGAAGTCGTATACTTGAAAAATAGTACAAGCATTGATTACAGAACAGACTTGTATCGAATTTTTAATGTTTCTAAAATAAAATTTTTTTGACATTTATAAATTTTATAAATTGTATTATGTATAGAAAATTATAAAATAAGCATTTGGTGTAAATTTCAAGTATCTACTGTTATTTATTTTTGAATTACAATAAAATAAGAAATTCGTTCCATGCGAAATCGAATATCCGATGTTGTATAATTATGAACTTCAAACGCTCATAAAAATGTAATTTAACTTTCCGTTAGACAGTTTTTTTAAAGGTAGACAAACTTATAATGAATCTTGTATTAAATTTTCAAACCTTAGATAGGTATACAAAGATAATTAATTTCAAACTCAAAATAATTTGAAAATGTTCTTAATTTTTAAGAATTTCGTCAAAATTCTAACTTCAGACGCTCATAAAAAATTATTGTGAATTTACGTTCAACTTTTCTTTTAATTTCCACGAACATCTACTTATGAGGAACCTTGTATTACATTTAAAAATGTTTTGACAGAGCGAAACATTTTTTAGCAACATTACTTAAAATAAAATTAATAATAATCATTAATTTCATACGCCTATAAAAAGCTCAACGCATGATATAGAAAATTCTAATATAAACATTCAGTAAATGTATCTATACGGTAATTTATTTTAGAGTTACAACAAAAACCAAAATCGATTTTGTCGTAAATAGATTTTGCGTAAAAATTCCTGTTTTCCTTAATTTTTTTTTTTGTTCTTCCGGGTGATTTTGAAAATTATTAGGAATTCTAAAAAATTAACCTACTGAATGCACCAACTAGATTCACTTTCCCATCGGAGAAGATACTGAAAATCGAAGAATTATTATTTTCAACTACTTATTGTGTACACAGACACAAAAAGAAACACATTATTGTAAAACCAATATACACTCATCTCTCTGCTCAGAATATAAAATGTAATCAAAAGGTTAATATAGGTTTTTTCAAAAATATATTAGTTTTTTTTTAAGATTTAGCAATTAAATGCTTAAATTTAAAAAAAAAACATTTATAAAATAAAATCGTATATCATGTCAAAATTTTATCGTGTACAGAAAATGCTAGTATAAACATTCAGTGAAATTTTCAAGTATCTAGAGTAATTTGTTTTTTAATTACAACAAAATAAGAAAATCGTTATATGAGAAATCGTGTGAATATCAAATGTTGTAAAAATATGAATTTACAACGCTCATTAATATTTAATTTGACTTTCTTGTAGACATTTTTTTTTTGATAAAAGTAGACAAACTTATGAGGAATCTTGTATTACATTTTCAAATCTTAAATTTAAAAAAAAAATTTTCCATGAATTTCTTCTTTAATTAAAAAAAAAAAAAAATAATTTGCAAAATGTCTGTAATTTTTACGTATTTTGTCAATATTTGAACTTGAGATGCTTATAAAAAAAAATTGTAACTGGATTTTTAATTTTTTTTATTTGCCTTTGAAACAATAACTTAGGAGCCTTCTATTCAATTTTTAAGCTTTTTTAATCAACAAATAAAATTATATTGATATTTATAGAAAAAAAATTAAAAAAATGGAAACTGAAAATGTCCGTTAACAGCTCAAAATAAGTCAAAATATTTGGAAAATGTTATGGTGTATAGAAAATGCTAATTTTTTATTTTCCGTTTTTTCTTAATTTTTCTTTTGTTTTTCACGTCGCGTTTGAGAAATGTTTGACCCCCCAAAGTACCAACTAGATTCATTTTCCTATCAGAAAAGTTACTGTTGAAGAAAATCCAAGCACTTTTACTGTCCTAAAAGGTGATGACAGACACAAAAAAAAAAAACACATATCATTGTAAAATCAATACCTACATTCATCGCTCCGCAGAGAATCTAAAATTAAATGAATATGAACAAAGGCTAAAAAATATAAGTTAAAAAATAATAAAAGAATCAGAAATCTAATGTTTTTTACAAAATGCATAATTTTTTGTCGGAGTTTTTAGCCATTTTATTAATTAATAACTATATTTTATTTAATACTTATTTTTTTTAAATGTTCAGGGCCGGATAGGTTAGGCGAGCTACCGAGAAAATCTCGGTGGGCCGCTTAAAGTTTGGGCCAGTCGTATGAGTGATTGAGTGAAAATAAATTCATGTTTTAAATACGATTGGCCGCCTATAATAGCTAATAATAATTTTAGACGTAATTTTGAGCCAGTGAATGGGCCGCTTAGAAGTGTAAATTCCGATACATACCAATCCGGCCCTGTAAATGTTTATTGTTTCAAGTAGTTCAGTTGATCAAACATTTTATTAGGTACATAGGTATACATTTATAATCTATTATATTTATGTAAATAAAAACTATTTTATATTTTATTTAAAAAAAATCATTTTATATTAAATAATAAATAAAATTGGGTAAATTATTAAATTTAATATAGTCAATAATAAACTTTAAAAAAAATGGAGGGAAAATGTCGGCATCAAAAATATATCCGGAGGAAAATGTCTTATACTAGTCTGAAAACAGTCTGGGAAGGGGGGGGGGGGGAGGGAAACGTCCATTTACCATTTGCCTAGATGGTAGTAGCCAGTAGGTACATTGGACATTTGGACGTTGATTCGTTATGACCGCGGACCACGAATTAAAATAATTTATACGTATTATTATTCGTGACACGGACTTAGATTTACTAATGAGTCATGACTGATAAAACCGACATTTAATAGTAATATTATAAACAATGTCACATCATATTAAGTGGTACTATTGTACCAAGTACCCAAGTACTAACCTAATTACTGATATTGACTATAAATACTATGTAATCAACGCTATACTAACATACACTACTATAACTTATAAATAAATGAGTTCGATAATCTCTTACTACGTAAACAACGTAACATAATATTATTTTAAATACCTGTATAAAGGGTGGGATGCACGACAACATTAAAACGTACCTAATATTTTTGTATATTTTTCTTCGGCCTAGCAAGACGGCAGCAAGAGCCAAGAAGACACCATCAAATCTATCTCCGAGGCACAGACGCGACACCGCCACAGTCAGTACCATAGTCCGTGTGCTGTGGGAATGAAAATTCGGCATCAGTTAGATAGGTATTTTGTATATTAAATTGCGTTGTACAATATATTAGACAGATCAATTTAAATTTTTAGCGTTATATGGGTACCTACATTGATTACCATACGCATATTATTGTCCTGCAGTATTGTCCTGCAGTATTGTCCTGCAGTATTGTCCATTATTGCAACGGATTGTATTCAACTACAAATTACAATACATAGGTAAGTAAGTCCAATATTATTTTTATTTTTACAAGATGTTTACAATCTGTTCAAAGAACAATAAGCAAGTTTGATAAAAGAATATATAACATGAGTAGTATGACGGAAGACGCCACCCAATGATGGCACTACCTACCTATTTTGAGTAGAAAATACAATATACCTAGTCTATAAATTAATTTAAATTCAATAATATTTGTGCCGAGTCTAAACGCCTGACAATGGTTGAGCATACATTATCTTACCTACAATGATTTGGCGTCTAGACACAGACTGCACACAGTGTAATATTTTACTAACAATAAAAATATACCAAATGCTTTAGACTTTAAATAATATTGTGACCAAAATGTGAAGTGGCAAATAATAAAGGTGAAGTACATTTTTTTGGGCAATAATACTTAATAAAAACACATAATAGGTATAGAATCAGTAAATTTTATTATTTAAATAAATTCTTTATAGACAATGAGTACATAACTATCCATACAAAATTATTAAAAGTAATATTGTAAAGAACAATTAATAATAAAAATAATAACATACCTTGTTTTTATTTATATTGTATCGCCTGCTTGCTGCAATAGATATTTAGGTACATAAACTAAATAGAAGAAGTATATAATTGTGGCCTGACAATCATTTTAAAATGGCCTGTAAAAGTTTTAGAGCCAACAATAATTAAAGAACTGAAAGTACACGCCATTATACATAAAATCTACAATCTAGGAACAATCAACATTATTAATTGCTTATTATTATTTATTTCAACAATTATTTAATTTTCTTATAACTTAGTAATTTTTTAACAGCAGTATTTTGTTGATTTTTACTGCTTCTATGCTTAAATGTATTATTAAGTTTTAATCATGATACAAAAATGTATCACAATTTTTTAAATAATTTCAAAGGTGTAATGTCAGTAAAAGAAATGGATGCCTCACAGACTTCATCGTGTGAAAATGATCTAAAGCCAGTTTTGAAAACCAATAAATGTGCACAAACACATTTCAGAAATAACCTTCACTCTGTTAGAATACTAGAAGAATTACAATCTCAACGCAAGTATGTTGTCAATGATTTTAGTTTCATTCAAAATAAATATTAGTACCTAACACATTTTTGTTTTTAGAAATGAAATTTTATGTGATATCAGATTTGTAACAGATGATGGATGTATAACGTTTGGTCATAAAAATGTTCTAACGGCAGCTAGTCCATATTTCCGAGCGATGTTAAATAATTTTGATAAGAACAATAAAGATCTTGTTAATATAAGAGAATTAGACTCTATCATTTTACAACTATTAATAGATTATATTTATACTGGTGAATTTATAGTGACAAATGAAAATGTACAGGTAAAATTAACAATTCAATTTGTCATTGACTAATATAAAATTGTTTTAAATGTATTGTTGATTTTCAAGGTTTTATTACCAGCTGCTAACATCTTACAGTTAGATTATGTAAGTGCTGCATGTGCTGAGTTTTTACAAAAACAACTGGATGCATCGAATTGTCTTGGTATCAGAGCGTTTGCTGACTTGCATAACTGTACGGAATTGTTGTCAAGTTCTGATGCATTAATAAAAAAACAGTTTCTGTATGATATATATAACTTCATTCTCTATATTTTTCAGTGATAAGTTATCCATATAATGACAATTAATTTCAGGGACGTGGTTAAAACGAGTGAGTTCCTATCTTTACCTTTTGAAGATGTGGTTAAGATTATTTCCTATAATGACCTTGCTGTTCCATTTGAAGAAAAAGTAAGCAAACCCAAATCATAATATTATTGTATGGAAAATCAACTTAATACAAGAGCTAACATACACATGCAATATAATATTGTACTATCTAGTAATGATTTTTATGTGGTGTAACTATTCTTGAATAATCATAATTTCATCCATGAAAAAAAATTGTTATCCTGTGAATTAATTATGTCAATAATTATTGATAGATAAATATAGATATCGCATAGTTATAGAAAAATAAGGTTCACTGCTACGGCCTATAGCCCTGAATGTTTATGTAAATCCATGAGTATCAAATCTCTATTAACTATGAATCTAAAAATAATAAAACAGAAAAAATCAACTAAAAGATGACAAGGGTAAAAATCACAAATATCAGTTTTAGGACGATATTATCAAATTAAAATATCAAAAATATAAATTGTAAATAATAACAATAATAATTAACCACAAATATTGTATAGTTTATGCTATACCTAGCTGTTAAAGAATTTGGTATGTCTATCCTTAAATATTATTTAAATATTATTATACTTAAAATCACAAAATCAATTTTTTTTTCAAAATAATGTGAAAATAATAATCTTGACGTCTATTGTTATTGGCAATAAAACCAATGTATAAAAAAAAATATTTTGCAATATAATAATATTACATAATGCTGAAATAAATTACAACTGTAGTTGTTGTGTACATTTAAAATTATATTTTTATTGTTTTTTTCATGAACATTTTTACTTGCAATTTTTTACCCTAATTAACCCAACTAACCTAACTAACTATAGTTACAGCGGAAAAATATTTCTATTTCACCCAACTAAGAACAATAAACAATAATCTGTAGCTATAGGCATGTACAGACTAACCATAGATAAACAAAACCTTTCAGAATAAAGCAGCACATTTTTAACAATTGCCCAAAATGTCCTCATAATCCACTTAAAACAATTATTACACATATTTTAATAATAATGATACATGTTTAATGATTATTAAAAACATTAAAAATATGCTTCGACTGATGCAAAGTAAACTTGTATACCAATTCAAACATCTTTACATTTTTTAAATCGAACAACTAGGAGTACCTTAACTTCTGCCAGTCGCATAGGTTGTTATTCTTATGTTCCTCGTGTGTTAGACAAAGACAGAAAATCACCGCATTCGATGCCCTTAACATTAATTATTTGTTATTATAGGTATTTCAAGGTGTTATTAAATGGGTAAAAAATAGTTTGGATTTGAGAAAAAATTATTTACCAGAATTAATGGAACATATACGTTTGCCAATATTAGCATCCAGGCCTGATATATTATTTAATATAATAAACGAACCTCTTCTAAAGAATAATCCTAAATGTTTGTTATTTCTATAAATACTAGTATGCATTCATTATTAATTCATTTATTTTATTAATTATTATTATGTTTTTAGGTAAAGATCATATAATTGAAGCATTAAGTTTTAATCTACAAAAATCATTTCATAATTTTGCCATTCCACAATCAATACGATGTAAACCTAGACAGTTAAATGGTTCTCAAAAAGTATGATTCCGAGTAGATTAAGTTATCGTCACAATTATTTTGTCAATTTATATTCTATTAGGTTATTCTAATGTTCAATCGGTCTAAAACATTGCCAATGTGTTATACAGAATGGTATGACCCAGCAACCAATCTACGAGAGAAGGCACCAGGGATAAGTAATTGTCGTCAGTTAGCTGGTCTCGGCGTGATAAAAGAACAGTTGGTTTTTGCTGTAGGAGGTGTAGATCAAAAAAGTTCTAAATCTGTTATTATGCTAGATGTATCTCAACAATCTCCATTTTGGGTTCCAATGGTTGATATGTTAGTTAGACGACATAGATTAGGGGTTGGCGTATTAGATAATTGTATATATGCAGTAAGTTAAACAAATATTTTAATTATTATTTTATACTGTATAATATATATATAATTTTGTAATTATAGGTTGGTGGACGTTTATTCAACCTTATATTGAAGAGTGTAGAGGTATTCGATGTTAGTATTCAAAAATGGCGAATGATGTCTAATATGACAATTGAGAGATATGATTTGGGTGTTGGTGTTCTCAATAATCGTTTATATGCGGTGATTAATATTATATTATTTCTTTATTTTTATTTTGTAATACATTTCATTTAGTTAAATTGTGTAGGTTGGAGGTGTTAATAGTGAAGTTTTGAAATCTGTGGAATATTATGATCCCAGTCTTGACAAATGGATGCCAGTTGCAGAAATGTCTGTATGTCGTCAAGGTGTTAGTGTAGGAGTCTTGGACGGTCTTTTGTATGCTATTGGTGGCTATGATACAAGAGGGATTCTTAAAAGTGTTGAGGTTTATAGACCAAGTGACGGAGTTTGGTCTTTTATAGCTGATATGCAATTCCCTCGATACAGGCCTGGTGACTAAAATAATAATTTTTTTTTGAGTGTTAACTTTAAAAATATATTGAATTTAAATTACATTTGTTATAGGAGTAGCTGTATTAGATGGTTTATTGTATGTCATGGGTGGAGAATTTAATGGTACTGTAGAAATTTACAACCCAATCACCAAAACTTGGACCATGGATAGACTGCAGTCAAAACATGAATTTTTTGGTGGAGTAGTTGTCAATAGACCATCACATCATAAATAATCAGCATAAAACAGAATGTTCTCACTGTTGTTAATAATTTGAACATATTTATAAATAATTCATGATGATACGTGTATTGTTCTATACATTTTTGTTTTTGTGAATGTTTTATAATTTAAATTTGCAAATTAATTAAATAAGCTATACAGTTAATTAGGTTGCACTGTTGCAGTATACCAGCAAAGAATTATATTATTTACATTACAATATTTTATAGATTCTGAGTGGAGTAATCAATGTATTGATTTTACAATGACCTATGTTTTTTTTTTGTGTATATCTGTAAACAAGAATTAATTAGAAAAACCATTTAGATTTTCAATTTTAGAGCTGTTTTCTGTAAGGAAATTTATTATAATCTGTACTTTTTAAATCAACTTTAAAAATTGAAAATTTCTAGGAAAAACATAACAAAAAAATGTGATAAGTGGGTATTGTTTTGTTTCACAATAGGTGCTTAGAAGGGTCACCGTAATGTATTGTTTAAATTAGAATTTATTGATAAAAATCATTGTATACGAAAGGATACTGAGCAAAGACAGTCTGCCTATATTACTAAGTATATTTTATGATATTGCTATTAAAGTAAATTTTAAAAAACTATACCAGAAAACTAAAGCTACTGTCATCAGTATTGAGGGAAGTTTCTTGAAGCAAATTGGATACTCCATGTACTTTATTATTGGAGGGGAGTGATGTCCAAATGTCATTATATACTTTTTACATGAGGCAAATTAAACTAATGGCTATGCGTTTTCATATTTTGATATTATATAAGAAAACTTACTTTGTAGAAAAAAAAAAAATTAAAATAAGTAACTGAAACATTAAAGAAAAACCAAGCCTGAGCATAAATGAGTTAAAAAGTTAAATTAGTTTTAATTTTTAACATTTAACTGTAGCATTGACATCATTTTTAATTTAACTGATTTTTACAATTAAGATTTATATAACAAGTTACTTTTAATCAAATCCAAGCTACGTTAATTTATAAACAATTGAATAATAAATATAATAACATTTTTATAACTGGCTAATATATATATATTATATATTAAAAAAAATAATTAATTAACCAAGTTTCCATATAACTTTATTCAGTTAAAAAAAAATAGGATAACTTTTAACTTTAAACTTTTTAAAATGTTACACAATTAAAATTTATCACTAACTTGCCCAAAAAATTTAATTTTTATATATTTTATTTAAATCGAAATAATAAATACATCGTATAAGTTTATGACAATAGAATAGTATAATAATATGAAAATATATGG
Source organism: Metopolophium dirhodum (assembly GCF_019925205.1). Classification (NCBI taxonomy): domain Eukaryota; kingdom Metazoa; phylum Arthropoda; class Insecta; order Hemiptera; family Aphididae; genus Metopolophium; species Metopolophium dirhodum. The sequence continues at coordinate 18,619,932 of NC_083564.1, forward strand.
ACAGAAGACATTTCTATGATATATAACTATATAAATGATTTGTTTGATCATTATGACTAAGGCCCGGATTTTTATGCAAATGCATATTCTTCTACATTTGACTTCAAATAATTCTGATTAATATCTTGACGTTTTGTAATACGTAGATTTTGATAATAATTTTTTTTTGCATATTTTTGTTTAATAATGGATATTAAATGGATATTAAAAATACTAAATAAAATATTTTACATTTTACTCAAAGTTTGATAATATATATTCGTACATGTCGACATATCTGACCGGATTTTTATGCAAATGGATATTCTTCTACAGTTCACCTAGAAATTATTTTGATTCAAAATGTTGACGATTTTTAATGTGTACCTTCAATGATTACCTTTTTTATTGCATATTTTTGCATATTTGAGTAAAAATGACTATAAATTGCATATTTCTATATAGTTGAATAGAAGTTTCATTTTTTATAGATAGTCAATAAAATTTTTATTTTTTCTTTAATTCACAAATTTTTTTTTTCAAATTGAATTTCCCGCTCAGATAATTGATGAAGCAAGTACGAGGCAACACTCCTGTCCCGAAATATAAATCTATGCTACGTGACAATCCCAGAAATTTCCACATTTTGTAACTTCATATTGGTAGTTGGTACCTACTCGTCGCTAAATTACTATTACATTTCCATTTCTCATTAATTTTGCATTGACATTTTAACAATTGTAAGAAATACACTGATATTTCAATGGAATTTTTTTTTCACCTAATATATTTTGTAATTGTTTTAGTTTTTTTTATTACGCAACAAAGGATTTTGCATATTTTTAAAAATATTTTTGAATTTTTGAGTGCATAAATATGTGCATATTTAACAATAATTTTTGCATAAAAATCCGGGCCCTGTATAGGCTTATAGTGACGATAATAGACGTCAGACAAAAAAAATATACTCATCATTGTAAAATCAATACATTCTTTTCTCCGTCCGGCGTCCAGAATCTAAAATTATTAGACAACTTATTACTATTTTGTGTCGATTTTGGCATGCCGGTCACTCGGTAAGACACACATACAAAAATATTTCACTAGTAAATTAACGAGTTTTTGTCAATCGATTTTTGATATTTTGTTGTAATTAAAAAACGAATAACCCTGCCTGAAAGGGTAACTCTGGGCACTTGAATTTTTCCCCTAATGTTAAAATGCCAACTTCCCATACATTGCAAAATTTTCAAATTATTTTGACTCTTTTTGAACTATTTATTATAGCCATGAGAAGTTTTTAAAATTTTTAAAATCTATTGTAATAGTATATTGTGCGGCAAGAGCGGAAATTGCCTTCCCGCACGAGCCACACATACTATTTTTTGTCACGCCTCTGCATTCATCAATCACGGCAAAGGTAATGCAGGGATCTATGCAACAACTAGTCCATAATTCTACCATTCTACGTCAACAATACTTCACGAAATAAACGATTTGGTTTTACTTATTTAAGCGTCGCGCATGGAGGTTATAGTCTTGTAATATGAATATAAATAATAAATATGTAACCAAATGTTTACGTTTTGTGAGGACCGTGGTATAGATTTCAGCGACTGGTTATACAGGGGATACGCACTGATACGTGCGGCCAGCACTTTTTGGGATTTCCACTTTACCGCACGGCACTTTTTGGGTTTTCCACTTTACCGACCGGCACTTTTTGGGATTTCCACTTTTCCACCCGGCACTTCTAGGGATTCCCACTTTACCGCCCGCTGGACGGAAAAAGAACGCTTTCCAACTCTTCAACGGCTATCAAAAACCAAACTTTCGGTGCAAGCGTGACAATAATTAAAAATTTAAACAAACAAAATAGATATTAAAGAAAAACTGAGATTTTTACGCAAAACCAGTTTTCGAAAAAAATCGATTTTGTTTTTTGTGCAACTCTAAAAAAAATACTGAATATAGTCATATAGATGACATTTTCGCTGAATGTTTATATTAGCATTTTCTATACTGTAACCAAACAATCTAAAAAATATAAAAACACAGTTATTGCGTTGACGTACATTTTCAAAGTTTGACAAAATTACAAAATCACAAAATTACCAAGCTTAACCAAGCAAATAAGTAGTTATTTCGCTGTGATTTAAAAATATTATTCGCGGGTGTATTAAACTTCTAGAGTATATTATTAATATATTTTAAACACACGCAGTGAAATTTCCAAATGTAATTTTTTGGCAAAAATTAATTTAACCAACTTAACTGTTATACTACCTATGATAATAAAATAAATGAAATTACTTTAATCACAATAATATCATCAAAATAATTACTTAGTAATATTATAGGCTGACAGTCCGTTTTCGCTCAGGATCGTTTCGCGTGCAATAAATATATTATTATAGCCAATTATTAACCTAACCGTCAAGGTTAGCGGTGAAAACTAGAGAGCCTATATAAGAATATTAATAATAATATATTATACGTATATAATATTCTTATATAGGCTGTCTATCGCAAACTATACCCGGGTCTTATAGGTACTTTTAAGCATAAAACTTCTTTACTTAAACTAAATACTGTTAAGGGGGTCGGAGTCGGTGCGTTTCTTGGTACAAAAACACGTCTTACGGGAAAAACTCCCATGCACTGTAGAATATATTCGGATTTCGTTGATTTTTTTTTTTATTTGAAAGTAGAGAACATATATTTTGTAGATCGGATTAAAGCCCGATTTTGAAAAATATAATCATAGAAGCTGGAATATGCATTTGAAAAATGCGCAATATGTATATGTTCTTTTACAAACGTATTTTTCCACTACTATTTAAAGTAAAATAAAAATTCGAGTTTTAATCCGACCTGAAAAAACTTCTGATCTTTCAGATAAAAAAAAATAAATGACCAAAATCCGACATATCAACGAGGCGTGAGAGTTTTTCCCGTAAAAGCATTTTTGTTCATCAAAATAGTGCTTCGATAATAGTCATCGAAGTCAACCACTGACATGTGAATGCGTGTGCGTAAATATCTCTGTCTGAGAGTGTAATATTATAGCTCACTCAACTAATATCGATTTACATACTTACACACATGCACGTTCCGCGCAAGGCCGATACAACATGTGAATTTAATTGCCCAAATTTTACTCCTCAATAAATGACAGGCACCGACACCTTTGTAACTAATAAATTATTATTTTAGATTCTGAGCGAAGCGATAAATGTATTGATTTTTCAATGATGTGTTTTTTTTTAAATTTTATTTTTCTGTCTGTCATCACCTTTTAGGACAGTAAAAGTGCTTGGATTTTCTTCAACAGTAACTTTTCTGATAGGAAAGTGAATCTAGTTGGTACTTTGGGGGGTCAAAAGTAAAAATGTTCTAGTAGTTTTCACAAGCGACGTGAAAAACAAAAGAAAAATTAAGGAAAAACGGGAATTTTTACGCAAAATCTGTTTTCGAGAAAAATGATTTTGGTTTTTGGTGTAACTCTAAAATAAATGACCGTAGGAACACTACTTGAAAATTTCACTGAATGTTTATATTAGCATTTTCTATACACCATGAAATTTTGAAAATATTTTGACTCTTTTTGAGCTGTTTACGGACATTGTCAGTTTTCAATTTTTTTAGTTTTTTTTTTCTATAACTATCAATAAAATTTTATCTGTTGAGTAAAAAAGCTTGACAATTTAATATAAGTCTCCTGATATATCGTTCTTATAGCAATTGAAAAATATTAAAAATACATAAGCACAATTTTTTTTTATAAGCATTTAAAGTTCAAATGTTGACAAAATTTATCAAATTTATAATTTAATAATTATTTTGTAGTTGAAAATGTATAAAATGTTCAACTTTTATAGCTAAGGATTGAAAATTTAAAACAAGGCTCCACGTAAATAGGTTATATATAAATTACTTTATTCACAATAATAATATCATCAAATATACTTGGTAATATCATAGGCTGACTGACTGTTTTCCTTATACAATATTATATCATTGAATTCAAATTTAACACCATCTATTACAGTGCCCCACTTGTAACCTACTGTACAGCAGAGCGACATCCACTTGCCCACTTTTTTTGTTATGTTTTCCTAGAAATTTTGAAAAGTTCTAGGAATTTTCAATTTTTAAAGTTGATTTAAAAAGTACAGATTATAATAAATTTCCTTACAGAAAACAGCTCTAAAATTGAAAATCTAAATGGTTTTTCTAATTAATTCTTGTTTACAGATATACACAAAAAAAAAACATAGGTCATTGTAAAATCAATACATTGATTACTCCACTCAGAATCTATAAAATATTGTAATGTAAATAATATAATTCTTTGCTGGTATACTGCAACAGTGCAACCTAATTAACTGTATAGCTTATTTAATTAATTTGCAAATTTAAATTATAAAACATTCACAAAAACAAAAATGTATAGAACAATACACGTATCATCATGAATTATTTATAAATATGTTCAAATTATTAACAACAGTGAGAACATTCTGTTTTATGCTGATTATTTATGATGTGATGGTCTATTGAAAACTACTCCACCAAAAATTTCATGTTTTGACAATATTTTCATGGTCCAAGTTTTGGTAATTGGGTTGTAAATTTTTACAGTACCATTAAATTTTCCGCCCATAACATACAATAAACCATCTAAAACAGCTAATCCTATAACAAATGTAATTTAAATTCAATATATTTTTAAAGTTGACACTTAAAAAAAATTTTTTTTATTAATGCATAAGAACTTGATAACAATTTCGTACAGTTATGTAAGTCAGCTAACGCTCTGACACCAAGACAATTCGATGCATCCAGTGGTTTTTGTAAAAACTTTGCACACGCAGCACTTACAAAATCTAACTGCAAGATGTTTGCAGCTGGTAATAAGTCCTTGAAAATCAACAATAATAAATTTAAAATAATTAAATTTAGTCTATGACTAATCAAATTATTGATTGTACCTGTACATTTTCTTTTGTCACTATAATCTCTCCAGTATAAATATAATCTACTAATAGTTGTAAGACGGTGGAGTCTAATTCTCTTATATTAACAACATCTTTATTGCTTTCATCAAAATTACTTAACATTGCACGGAAATATGAACTAGCTACCATTAGAACAATTTTATGTCCGTATACTATAGTACCGTCATCTGTTTCAAATCTAACATCACATAGAACTTCATTTCTAAAAAGTAAAAACAAAAATGTGTTAGGTACTAATATTTCTTTTGAATGAAGCTAAATTCATTGACCACATACTTGCGTTGAGATTGTAATTCTTCTAGTATTCTAACAGAGTGAAGGTTATTTATGATAAGTGTTGGTGTTGGTGCACATTTATTGTTTTTCAAAACTGGCTTTGGATCATTTTCACACGATGAAGTTTGTACGGCATCCATTTCTTTTACTGAAGTTACAACTTTGAAATTATTTTAAAAATTAGGATACTGTCTGTTTCAATCAGTTAAATGTAAAATGATTTTAATAATTTTTCTAGTCACATTATTATCAATTTTGTGTTGTCCACTCTAACCTCACATTAGGTAATGTAACAATTTCGTTATCAATAGAGTATTTGTAATCCACAATAATTTATTCTCTACATAGTGTTATAATCATGAAGATTTTAATATCTCTATTCTCTAATCATAGAAAAAAGATTAAAGTTTTTGAGTTAATACCACGAATTAAGGTATATCATAATTCGTGGTTAATACAGATGTTTTTACAGAAAATATTGTGCGACCCACAAATAATATACCAATAATTCTATGATAAAAACCAATGGGTAAATACCTGACAGAAATTTTGTACACCAGATTACTGATTTCAATGATTATCCATGATTTACTACAAAGATTACCTATGATTACCTATGATTACCCATGAATACCCATGATTACGATCACCTTGTTCACTGATTACCCTCAAGGTGTTTACCCCTCGATAAAAACGAACATATTTTATGTTATAGGTAGGTATTATTATAATATAATAAATATAAAAAAATGTGTCTTTACCTGGTAAATTTAAAGTTGGCACAGCATTGTTATTCAGTCTCTGTAATCCAAAGCTTTTATAACAAGGATCAAAATGATGTACGTGTCCCCAACCCCCCATCCAAAGAAAATCTCGAAAATTTCTATCCAAATATTTTGTACGTCATTTGTATGAATTTGTATGACCATTTTTGGAATTTGTACGACACCAGAATTCGAGCAATATCGGAAATATGGAAGGGGGGCTGGAGACACATGTCTCCAGCCCCCCCCTAATATAAGTAATTAAGTATTCATACATTTTATACTGTAAGATTCAAGAACGCTATTTGTATGAATTTGTATGACCATTTTCGGAATTTGTATGCGACCCCCTCCCGAGTTATAATCGAAAAACCAATTTTCCCGTGTCCCCCGCCCACCATCATCGGAATTTTCAACTTTTTCCTACGCGAAACAATTAAACGCTATTTGTATGAATTTGTATGACCATTTTTAGAATTTGTTTGCGACCCCCTCCCGAGTTACAATCGAAAAACCAATTTTCCCGTGTCCCCCGCCCCCCATCATCGGAATTTTCTACTTTTTCCAACGCGAAACAATTAAACGCTATTTGTATGAATTTGTATGACCATTTTTGGAATTTGTATGCGACCCCCTCCCGAGTTATAATCGAAAAACCAATTTTCCCGTGTCCCCCGCCCCCCATCATCGGAATTTTCTACTTTTTCCAACGCGAAACAATTAAACGCTATTTGTATGAATTTGTATGACCATTTTTAGAATTTGTATGCAACCCCCTCCCGAGTTACAATCGAAAAACCAATTTTCCCGTGTCCCCCGCCCCCCATCATCGGAATTTTCTACTTTTTCCAACGCGAAACAATTAAACGCTATTTGTATGAATTTGTATGACCATTTTTGGAATTTGTATGCGACCCCCTCCCGAGTTATAATCGAAAAACCAATTTTCCCGTGTCCCCCGCCCCCCATCATCGGAATTTTCAACTTTTTCCTACGCGAAACAATTAAACGCTATTTGTATGAATTTGTATGACCATTTTTAGAATTTGTATGCGACCCCCTCCCGAGTTGTAATCGAAAGCATACACACGAATAGCATACACAATATATCGTGCATAACCTAATTACTTGAAATACAACAATATTTATATTAGTAAAATTCGTTTGTGACGTTTATGACCCATTCCGCGTAATATGTAATGAATCGAATATCTTGGATTGTCATTATTTAATTATGATTGATATACATCTCAATTTTAAGACCTATGCATTTCTACTATATGGAAATAAGATTTGTCTTTTCCAAGATAAATCTTGTTATACTTGAACTAATATGTTGTTATAATCACTTACCTGTGTATCTAAAATAGTTTATACATTTTCGGGAATTTTGTCAAATTTTAACTTCTTAATTTTATGAAAATATTTTTACAATTTAAATCCATGAATGGCTCACTACACACACTAAAAGAAAAGTATAAATGGATTTTTGTATTAATTTTCCAAGCTTTTTGATATGAGATCATTTTAGTTTTCGAGTGTAGTGGTGAATGACTTTATAATGACTTTTATCTTTTATGATAAAAAAAAATCTATACTCAATAAAAAAAAAACCTTGATTGAATAAAAAAAATCTAAATGAAAATAAAAATGATTAAAAAATGTAGTAATGTTTAGTTAATTATTTGTTCTACTAATTAACACATAATTTTATTAATTATTTTTAAATATTATATAATTTGTTTTAACGGGTTAATTTAATTTTTAATTTTTAAATATTATAGTTTTATTAATTATTAATATACATAATTTGTTTTAATTATACTTTTAATCATTTACTATTTTTATTAATAATGTTAATAAGTTTTTTTAATTAATTGTTTTATTTACCTGTGTTTTTCACCAATTTTTTTTTATATAATTATAAATATAATATTATTAGGTATAAGTCAGTATAAGTAGGTACCTACGTTTTACGTTGTTGACAATAATATTGTGACATTAAAATATTATTAATTTTATATTTTCTACCCGCTAAAATGGTCAAAACAAGAATCCAAAAATACCACTGAAAAGTAACTGTAGATTCTAATATTCTATTAAATAACGTTATACAAAAATATCGAAAATAAAACAATTTTATTATAAATAAATTTCTAAAGTTTTAAATCAGTAAAGGGAAAAACGGGACAAAATGCGTTCCGCATAACTTTTGTCTGGACAACAGATTACGAAAATTACGAAACGTATTTATTTTTCACACAATGTACCCGTACTATCAATTACCATACATTTTGTTATCATAAAACTATCATACAATAATTATTATTTTTATTTCTAATAACAGTTTGGGTAAAATTTTATTACTTATTCTAAATTAAATAAATAAAAAAAATATCTTATAATATAATAGCCCATTATAGGTAGGTATAATCCAAAACGTCGGGGACTCCGGAGGGGGGTTGGGTCACTGATTCCAATATAACTTCATTATTATTATTTGGTACATGCACGACAATTTTTTTCACTAAAACTACAAATATTACTAATTTATGGTAAGTATTAAAAAATACTTACTTCTGTTATCATCATCGTCATTCATCACTACCCTCTCTTTAAATTGCATTACAGCTGCAACAATTTCACTAGGCTCTATTGCAGGTTTTCTTCCAACCATTTTGAAAATGCACTTTAATGTAGCCGTTAAAAAAATAGCTCAGACAGTCACAATATTCAAATAGTATAAACTACAGAAAAGAGTAGTTATACGATTGACTGGTTAACTGTAATTTAACTGGTTTAAGCAAAATGAAATAAACCCGAAACGAAAATTAATTAAATGGATATAAAAATAGACACAATGTTGTAAAGCAAGAATCTAAAAATAATATTTACGACAAAAATATACTAATATCAATATACTATAATAAATCTTATTAACGTTTAATTTTCCAACACAAACATCACGTAGGTATTCTACTAATATAGATATTGTTGTACTTCAAGTAAGAAAGTTATGCACGTTCTACTGTGTATATAGTTAAAAACAACTGGGTAAGTTAACTATAGTTTTTAACTTATATAATTTAAGTAAAGTATTATTTTTTCAATTAAATTAAAAGTTATGTTATTACACATCTTTAATACATAAATTAAGTTAAATTTAAAAAAAAATGCATTGAAAAGGTATTAATATTTAAAATAAGTGATAATCACTTGGATAATAATATACCTATGGATATATAGGATACATATTATATTATTATGGATGTAATTTAAAACCTGTATGGTTGTACCGTACTATCATTTTAGAATTATATTAATATTCACCGCGATGGGTTCATTTAAATTTAAATTTAAGTATAAAGGGTGATTAATGCTTATATTGTATTGTTTAACATTTATAATGGAAAAAAATAAATTAATCGAACATTCAAAAATTATAAAAAAACTACTATACTTCTACATGTACTCCAGACATGTGTCTCCAGCCCCCCTTCCATATTTCCGATATTGCTCGAATTCTGGTGTCGTACAAATTCCAGAAATGATCATACAAATTCATACAAATGGCGTTTAATTGTTACGCGTAGGTAAAACTAGAATATTCCAAATAGGAGGGGCAGGGGAAATGGGAAAATTGGTTTTTCTATTATAACTCGGGAGGGGGTCGCATACAAATTCCGAAAATGGTCACACAAATTCATACAAATAGTGTTTAATTGTTTCGCGTAGGAAAAAGTAGAAAATTCCGATGATGGTGGGCGGGGGACAGGGGAAAATTGGTTTTTCGATTATAACTCGGGAGGGGGTCGCATACAAATTCCGAAAATGGTCATATAAATTCATACAAATAGCGTTTAATTGTTTCGCGTAGGAAAAAGTTGAAAATTCCGATGATGGGGGGCGGGGGACACGGGAAAATTGGTTTTTTGATTATAACTCGGGAGGGGGTCGCATACAAATTCCGAAAATGGTCATACAAATTCATACAAATAGCGTTCTTGAATCTTGCAGTATAAAATGTATGAATACTTAATTACTTATATTAGGGGGGGGGGAGGCTGGAGACATGTGTCTCCAGCCCCCCTTCCATATTTCCAATATTGCTCGAATTCTGGTGTCGTACAAATTCCAAAAATGGTCATACAAATTCATACAAATGACGTACAAAATATTTGGATAGACATTTTCGAGATTTTCTTTGGATGGGGGGTTGGGGACACGTGCGTATCAAAATGTTTGTCACACATTACAAATGATTTATAAACATCATCAACAGTTTTGTTCAATAATTTGTTGTTGCCAGACCTCTGTACCCAAATGTTAAGCCCGAGTGTATCATTAGGGAAACGATGTCGTCGTGTTACTTTATCAGTGAATTTTTTACAATTTAAATTACAAAAATTAAAAATGTGGCTCGGCCGTTCCCTTGTATATATTACGGAAAATCCGAATATTTTTTCACAATGAAAATCATGATAATTGTCGATGCGTATTGTTGGAATTAGAAACGGTAGTTTTTGACAAAAAAAGACGTGGTAGTGAGGCCCCTTAAAGAACTGATAATACACGCTATTATAATACAATCTAGGAACACAGTGGCGTCATTTGGGGGGGGGGTGGCAAGGTGGGCATTTGCCCCTGTCTGATTTTAAAAGCAGCCCTATGGGCCGGCGTCCAGTTGTTGCCGTTTTACTATTATTATATTTTATTAGTGCAAAAACGTGCCTATATTAATGTTATAATAATATTTTTAGTCAAACATTTGCTGTCTGGGAATTTTATGATATTTTCAGAAAATATTATAGTATGTACTAAGAAATTATTGTCACAATGATACATTTTTACTAATTGATAGTTGGAATATATTTAGACGTATGCGGGGACGTACACATTGTATGTATGGGTATGTATTTATGTATGTTTGTTTGTGTGAGTGTGTTTTGTGAAGGAAAATGAACAGTTAGTATCATAATCTCGTATAGTTTAATTTCTAAAATCTAAAATGATTACAAATTCTAAAAACAACAACCGATTGACGCTCTTATCATTGATCACGGACTTCATAACTTGCGACAGTCGTGTATGATTCAACTATTCTGCGTATTGTGTTAATTTAGTTGAGTACCTAAATTAAAATTAATTTTTTTCGTGACGCATGTTTACATTAATCTTTTAATTTGGGTAAAATATGATCTAAAAAGAATAGATGGGTGGTTAGGTGGTGCGACTAAAAATATAAAATTATCGCAAACTGCTCGAAAAGTATCGAAAATAATTTCTAGCATGTTAATAAACAGACAAAACTTGAGCCGGTAAGCAAGCAATAAAAAAAAAATATATTATAATTTAAGATAATATTTATTTGTAAATATATCATATACTTATATAAGATATATATATATATATACTTATATACTTATAATGAATCAGGTAAAATTGATTTATAGATAATGCAGTTAATAGATTTTCCAAAATAAAAAAAAGAAGATATCTTAATAAACTACTAATATTTTTGCGGTTTTTTTTTACCCATTCGGGCTGGTCTAAACCTTTGCCCCCTTCTATTGAAAACTGAAATGACGTCACTGTAGGAACAATCAACACGATGAATTGCTTATTATTATTTATGTCAACAATTGTTTATCTTTCTTAAAACTTGGTAATTTCTTAAGGGTTCCGGTGACCCGGTGCCAGTTTTTCAAATTTTCCGCAATTCTATAATATTATTTGAAAATTAAATTTTATATTTTAGTCGTCACCTCAATATTATAAGACTTTTCCACTAATCCCGATACCTATTTAGGGGGGGAGGGTTGATAGGGTGTATTATATCGAAAAAAATTACTTTTCGGGAATAACTCTCAAGCTTTGTAGAATTGTCGGATTTTGATGACTATTTTTTTATCTGAAAGAAGATAGCCCGATCTCTGATTTTGTATTTTATTTCAAATAATTGTATTAAAAAAATTGTAAAAAAATAATGCAAATTACTATTATAAATAAGGGAATTTCAAATAATCACAATCTTCATGTAAAAATTAACTGCACATGATAAAATCTGACAAATATTAAAACAAGGTTTTTCTTATTTTTATGGAATAGGCGGCCTAGTGATGGGCACTGGGTAAATACCCGATGGGTAAGTAATGTATTTCGGGTATATACCTGGGTAAATACCCATGACATAAATACCTTTCCAAAATCGGGTATTTATTTTTTTTTACTTATCGCACCGGCGGCCGTCACACTGCATTGATAAATTATGTTGAAAATCAAATAGATTTAATTTTTTCATAATCAATGCTAAATCCTTTATTTTCTGTAGCTGAAGAAATTAAAATTGTAGCTGATATTAAAAAAAGAAAACTATTTATATTAGGTATAGTTCATTTAGCTACTGAATTACTAGATCCGAAAACTCAGTAAACTAAGTAAACTAAGTAGTAATGAAAGAATAGATGCTTTAGAATTCATTTATGAATTAGGAATTTCAATAGGAGTAAATATTATGGAAGACCTGTCAAATTATCAATCAAAAAATGACAAATTTGCGAAAAAATTTATTTGGGAAATTTCACTTTTATCTAAACCCTTAAAATGGTGGCAGTTTCTCAATCATATATCACCACTATCTAAAGTTGCTGTTAGAATTTTGTCTGCTCCTTGCACTTCAGCTGTTACGGAGAGAACGTTTAGTACATTTTCTTGGATACACAATAAAAAGAGAAATAAATTAATATCTTCCTCAGATGAAGATGATTAAAGAGTAAAGATTAAATAGTTGTATACTTATTACTTATAATATATTATATAATATAATTTGACTACAAAGCATTACTTTTTTTTATGTTTTAGAGTGAGAATTGTATTGACTTTATTTTACATTATGTTTTGACATTTTATGTCTTGGTTTTGGCACATTAAAATAAAAAACCAACAAGTTACAAGTTACAACTTAAGAAAAATAAGATTAGATATTTATCTATCTATTTTAATATTAATCAAACCATTGCATTATTTATTTTTTATTTAAAGAATTTTGTTGATTTTGTTATGTTTTATTTTTTTATAGCATGATAATGTATGTATGTTATAAAAATTATAATTTGTTTTTATTTTATTTCAAATAATTAAAGCTCTAACACTACATAAGTTTTTAGCCTGATTTTATCTTAATGTTTAGTTACATTATATTGGTAAAAGGTTTTACAATTGATTTAACATTGAAGAAATAAAATAAAAAAAACGCAATTAAAAATAAATACCCAAAATACCGGGTATTTTTTTTAAATACCGGGTAAATAAATACCTTGGTACTAACCCATCACTAGGAATAGCTAAAATACGACACTATCAGATACCACGTAGGTACCCAATTCTCCCATTCGGTGCCTAGATTAGGTTATTGAAATGTCTTTATTTAATTAACTGGATTCAGGTTCAAGCAATAATTGTATTTTTACAATGCAAAAAAGCAGTTTGTGATTTAATGCATAAAAACATAATCTTTATTAATTTAGACACTACCTAATTACCTAAATAAGGACTAGTATATTAATAAAAAACGAGTACTGATATTTTTTTATTTTTTTATATACATAAAAATGGAGCGTGAAAAATTTACGTTACCTCATCAATCGAGAACGGCTTGTTCCGATTTGGCTCAAATTTTTTTTAAGATGTTCGTAATTGCTAGGATAAGGTTTTTGCGAAAGAAAATTATAGGAAAATTTATCGGAAAAGTACGAAATCTGGATGTAAAAAATACAACAGTGGCGCAACAGTGTATTATATATTGGTTGCTATTGGTTTATCAATAATCGGGCACAGCATTAATAAAAAGTGTTTGTTGATTTGTATTATTATTTTTTGTCAATATATCTATACTATTTTATAAAGAGGAGTCGTTACCGTAGTTGAGGGTAATCTCTGGAACTACTGGACCGATTTCGAAAATTCTTTCACCAATAGAAAGCCTCATTCTTTATGAGTGTAAAAGGCTAATTTAAAAAGGGGATTGATCACCCCCGGTAGGTGATCAAACCGGAATTTTGAGATTTACGATAGAAATTGTTGTTCATTAATGGTTGCTATGGGTTATAGGAGTTGAGAATAATATTTATTTATTATTATTTTTTTTTAATTTTAATATTAACGGAGCGTTTTAATATTAATATTAATGGTGTTTGGCTCTTTTGCTCATAATCAAAACATAATGCAACGAGTACAATTTGGTGCTTCTAACTCAGTATCTACCGAGGACTGTATGAACAGCATAAGCTTCATCTAACTATTTTCTACATATACCAACATAATATATTTTGAAAAAATAAGAAAATCAAATATAAAAATATTATATAGTTCCAATTATTATTTAACTTCAAAAGTGGTTCTTTATCAACAGTACACTCAAAATATTCATGGGAAAACCGAAAGTTTTCCATTAAGTCTGATAAATGTTTATTCAGATTTTCTCTATCATACTTGATCCATTTCATTAGAGATTTATACACCTATTAATAATTGAAAAATTATTTAGTTTCGGTAAAACCGTTTCGAAGGAGTTCAATAACAAACACGGTGGCACGAAGTTTTTATATTATATTAGATCTACTTGATATGCTGTCGCACAATGTCTGCGATCCGACGTGGTCGGATTGGGTACCAGGGTGGCTGAATTGCACATACTGCTGCGAGGATTTGAACAATCACAATTTTTAAAGGGTTGTCATTTTTTAAGGGCAACGAAGTGCACAGGGTCAGCTAGTATATATATAAAAATGAATGTTTGTGTGTAGATTAGACCTCTGGGAAGAAGACAGGCTAATTTAAAAATGGTTAAATTTGTTTTTTTTTATTCATCTGATATTAGTACGGTATATTATTATATTATTAGTAGTTATATTTATATTTCAAATCGAAAGCCCACCAAAAATTCACCGTCTCAAGAGAGGAAGCCCCCACGACCGAATCAAATGTCCAACCACTAATCACTGACACATCGAATACATCAAGCCAGAAAAATTCTAGTTCTTAACTTAATTAATAATTAATACTTAGTATTTTTATATCGCACTTATGTAAGTAAGAAAATTGTATGTATATATTATAAATAGGCCTAGATAGCTACTCTAGCTAGGAATGCCTTAATATAAATAATAATAAAAAAAAAAAGGTGGGTAAGTGGATGTCGCTTTGCTGTACAGTAGGTTAACTTTAAATGCTCATAAATAAAAACTGTGACTAAGGATTTTTAATTTTTTTCATCTGCCTTTGAAACAATAACCTAGGAGCCTTCTATTAAATTTTCAAGCTTTTTTACTCAACAGATAAAATTTTATTGATATTTAAAGAAAAAAAAATTTAAAAAAATGGAAATTATGTGGCGACCCCTGCCTTAAAATATGGCGTTACTTTTGCGTCGATGAGACTGTAGGTTCAAGACGTTTTGCTAAGCTGATATTTTGTTTTTCATAGACGACGGTACTAAAAAAGTTACTATAGGTATTATATAATATGTATAACAATCGGCAGTATTTTGATTTCTAAATCAGTAAACTCTTAAATATTGTCATGTGCGTACCTATATAATCGAAGTCAGTGGAAATAAGGAAAACAAGGAGTTCTACTTTTCCTTACTTACTTATTACTTATCCACTTATATTTTTAATTTTTCATAACATAGAAAACTATTAATAGTGTCATCCTCCGTAATTACTGATTAAGAAATCAAATGAATACTGCAGACTGCCGACGACCCATTCTCGTTTTTACTATCAAAATTATAACCTAAGAAAATCTAGGAAAATAGTTTTTAATAAGTCGTATAATTTGTGACAGCTCTCTGTTATTAAGAAAATGCTGACTGATAGTTACGAAAAATTCAAAGGGTGAGGGGGAGTGACGACCCACCATACCCCCATTGCCGCCAGCCCTGTCGACTATGGAAAACAAAATATCAGCTATTTTATTTTACTAACCTAACTATGTGCATAGAACTGTTCAAAATGTTTTAGTTCAATTTTTTAAAATTTTTTTTATAATGTTTTTAATATAATATTTATCAAATTTTAATTATTAAGGGAAATTATACAGATATAATATTATAACCTATTATATAGAAAAACCAGGTATTTTTATAGGTACTTCACATAGTTTGTTTTAAGAAATTTATTACGGGTCGACATTTTTACAGTCGGCATAAATTATAATATTTCAGTCGACAAATACCTACTTGATCTGGTAGCTGTTTGTGGACAACAAGTACGACGATTAGAAAGTTTAGAAAGTTTTAAGCAGTTTATTTAAATTATTTTTCCAAATGTATATAGGGCATGGGACGTAATTTATACATATTGAGATTTTCATAACAATAATATTTTGTGAATGCAGTTCTATAAAAAACAAAGACTTTATAAATTAAGCGATAATATCGTTTGTTATAATAATATATTAACTGGCTTAATTGTTTAAACATCAAAACATAACATGATATAAATTATACATGCTACGGATTACATATAAACAAAGTGCTCATAATATTTTTTTGAAAGTTGAACCTTCATTTTGTTGAACCTTCGCTGAAAAATATATTGCTTAAAAGAATTTTCGTACAGAATATCGTTTTCTTGCATCAATTTAGCTGCAATGTCATTCTTTTTATCAAGATGGACAAACCCAACCACCAATAAACGTGATCCAAGAAATATAGAAGAAGTCATGGAGGTAAACAAAATATAATACATATTATGTAGATTATTATTATTTGCATATGACATATTCGACTTTAGATAACGTGGGAAATGTTATAGATAAAGTTAGTAAAATTAAAACAAATAAATAAATATGATACTTAAGATAACTAGTCAACTATTTAAAAACAAGTAATAAAATATATAAAATGTTAGTATGGTAGGTTATAGTAGGTATAGTAAATTATAATAAATTATAATAACATCAATACTAATAGCAATAAAAATCACAGACGAGTATTTAGTTCTTCAAGCCATTTTATAGCTGTTGGTCCACCCTCGTGTAGTTTTGTTAATCCTTTTTTGAACATTGTAATGGGGCACGACTCAACCATATGTTTGATTGTCTGCGTTTCTCCACATTCGCAAAGTGGAGAGTCTACCATTCCCCATTTGTGAAGTAGGTAGTTGCATCTTCCTTGTTCCGTTCTTATGTAGATTAATATTATAATAATGAAAAAGCTCGGCGTATCTTAGCTACTTAGCGTAGCCAAGTTTGAGGCAACCTGTAGATATAACGGATACGAGGGTGATTAAATTTCTTTAAATCTGTATTAAAATATATTATGATTCAGTATTAAATAAAAAAATTTTTTATTTTTTGTTCAAATAGTTATTTCCGTATTTTTTAATTTGTAAGTTACAATACAAACCAAGTAGTACATATTATATTATAAAAATACTTATTTATATTAATAGGACGAAACTGATGAGTTTTTCTACGCAGAAACTAGTAATTCTACTAGGAATGAAAGCTTGAATAAAACAACACAGACGAAATCAATAGAAGGTTATAGTCTTGCACATAATTAAATTATATTGTTGAGTATTATTTTTTAAATATTTCATATAATTCCATTCTTTCTAGAACTGCAGTCTATGAACGCTGTAGATAAAAAGGCATTCGAAGATATACAAGTATGAAACGAATAACGACTTAAGAACAATCGATTAATATCGCGGTACTGATAAACGGTTTTGATTTGATTTTCAGCATAATTTCAAAGTATGTGAAATGAATTGCCTGGCATTAAAACATCACGTGGCCGACGCCATATACACTTTGAAACAAACGGTCGACGAGCAGCGCCTATCTTTCAACAGGTTGAGATTGGAAGTATCTCACGTTAAAAAAGATTTAAACCATTTGGTAGAAAGCGTCGACCAGATGAAAAACGCAGAGACGACGTCCGCAGAAAGTAATATTATATAATATATCGACCTGACTATATCCATAACAGTGTAACACATAAGTCGTTTCCGTTCGTTTAGGAAACACAGAAAACTCGGAGGAAAAAACAGACGGCTGCAAGCTTCGCAGACTGAAAATGCGGGTCTCAATTCTCGAAAGTAAAATATAGAAAAATATCGGTTAATAGATAATAAAAATTACTAATGCCGTGTGCCCGTGTAGGAGATGTGACAAAACACTCATCAGAAATTGTTGGAATGAACAACACGATGATGTTACGGAGCTTGGTCTCGGGCACGACGGCCGCCGCTGCTGTGACGTCGGCTGGGGTAAACAGTTTCGAGCGAAACACGCCGAATGCGTTATACCACCAACCTACCGCGCCGACGTCCGGCTTTACACCAGCTTCAGGGCCGCCACCGGCACTTCCGGTCCCGAGGCCACCGCCCTCTCCTCCAACAGTAACCGCTGCATATTTCGGGCCACCTCCGCCGATGACGACCGGCACGGCGGTGTTCCCCAGTAACCCCGTGCAGAAGCCGCGCACTCCCGAGGTGGCCGGAGCTCGGGGAGCCGTGAGGAAAGCGGTGAAAACCTTCTGCCGCCGTATACCCAAACTTGAGGATTTTTTCAGCGATGGTATTTTGCGCCAATTTAATTACTTATAATTTGCACCACCAATAGGTACATTGAAGCGCGTATGTAATTTGCACCAACATTTTAAGCGCGTATGTAATTTGTGCCACCTCTAAATATTTATTTTGGTAATTTGCAGTACGACGGAAAACGAAATGGAATATGTAATCTGCGACACACTTTCAATTTTAATAGTTAGAATTTATTAGCAGGTAAATTTACTGCCATCGCATCGAAAATACGATAATATCAATGCGTGCTGGACATAATATAATTGTTGTGTTCTACTAATAATATAAGTAGAGGAGAGATCGAATACGTCTAATCTAATAAAAATTATCAACTGTCAAAATATCGAACAATAACGAACAGCAGTATATTATCCAAGCCTAACCCATAATCATTAAATATTTTCGCCATAAATAAGTTATTTCTTAATTAAAATCAATTAAGGTTATGCTCATATATTGGTTATTTCATGTATGCAACAATATTTATGATTTTTATTATTTTAAACCAAATGAATGGGTATTTTTAAATATATTTAAAAAAAAATAATAATAATACTTAACTTAAGTTAATAAGTTAATTGAAAATGTTCATAATTTTCTTTTACTTTTAACTTTAAACTTTTTAAAATGTTTACTATCAATTAAACTTAACTCAGTAAAAAAATTATCATGAACTTGCCCAGGCTTGAGTATATTATGATATTTATAGTAGTCAAATATTAAAAATATATTTATTTAATATACATAGCGAGTACTTATATACATTTATTTATAATTATTATATTATTACTGATTTTCTATTAAAATGAACTTGATTGTTTAGTGTCGCAAATTATAATTTTTGTAAGTAAACGATGGCGCCGATTACTTAATGCCCTTTTATTAAGTTTTGTGTGGCGCAAACTACAACCTTAAAAAATTGCACAAATTACCAAAATTAATTTTTAGATGTGGCGCAAATTACATAAATATTTTGTTGGAGAGGTTGTTTTTGGCATAAATTACATACGCCTGAGATTTTGAAGTCCGTCGTCCTCAAGCCTGTAGCGCGGCGGACTTGAGGATCTCTTTCGTTATCTGTATAATATGCGGTAGGTAGTAGGTACGTTGACGTGACTTTTCCGTCCGGCCTTAGTAATGTATTAGTTATGTTCAGTTGAACCATGTAATAATTTGTATTCCATTTGTATTAATTGTATTTGTGTGCATAAAATAAACGCGTTTACTAAAAAACCTGCTGGCGTATTTGTTTTAAAATGTAGGCTTTCAAATTACCCTTACAATATTGTTACGAGTTATTAAAGTCTCACTATAAGACTATAATCATTTTTTAAGTCCTGAAAACCTAAATGCATAATAGGTGTAACCAATACTCAATATGTGGCGATACCGGTGCGCTACTGTGATAATAATATAGTAGGTAATCACGAGTTTGGCTGCAGGCCATTAATATTATATTATGTATTCGCGAGCATAATACACATGTACAGCTACGACCGCGGTCTCGCCGTTATTTAAACAAAGCTCTCGTATACGGGGTGTTTCAAATGCTGCACGCCGAAAGACTGCGAGGTCTCGGTCAAGTGGCATTTACAACACCCCATCATTAACCCATATCAATATGACGATGTCACTATGTTAGCACACTATTGGTTTTCTCTCGCTGACCCATGCGCAACACAGCAAATTTGTGTTTACCAGAATCAACCCTGTGTAAATGTTGTTAAGTACATATAATATTGGAGCGACTTCACCTATTATCAAACTCTTAGCTAAGAACATTACCCGTATCCCTGCGTTGGCTTTTCATCGGTGTTGTAATTCTTATACAATTTGAACGGTCATAACTCGCATAATATTATATAAACTAAAATATCATAAAATAGCCAATGCCATATGGACACAACTGTTGTTCTTAACTTAAAATTTAGCAACAGGTGAATTCACTATAATATTAAATGTAATAAAACAGAGATCGTTCTGCTTAACGTAAAATATTTGCTATGTTGCGTGTGGATCAGAGAGAAAGAAAACCAATAGTGTGCTAACATAGTGACATCTTCATAATGATATGGGTTAATGATGGGGTGTTTTAAATGCCGCGTGACCGAGACCGCGCAGTATTGTCTCCGTTGTAATATTATGTAAAACTTAATACGTCTCTTGTTTTTAGATATCCCATATGCTGTGAAGTCCATTATCTTCATGATTCTACTTGTGATAGTCGTTTATCTGGAAAATAATAAAATAAGTGAGTTTTCCCAACCGTTCTAAGGAGACGAAATTAATAAATAAAATAAAAATTAGATTACCAGAGACAACTTGGATATTGCAAAGAGATAGACGGTTTTAAGTGTGAAAACGGCGGAATCAGGATGTACACCGAGGAAAATGGATTATCGTGCTGGTGCACTTCAGACTACGTCGGCGAACGCTGCCGTGAGTTTTATAGCGCAGTGGTTTATTAAATTATATAATATTATTATTATACATTCGGGTAGGTTTGTTATATTATCGCAACATTTGTACCGATAATTTTACTGATTTACTGGGTATCGAATAGAAAACTAATAAATATCGTTGCCTACAAAATGCAACAAAGTAGGTACCTATCGGTATTTACTTATATTGGTAAAAAAAATATAGTAAATATTAATATTAATCTCTGTAGCCTGTAAAGATGGAAAAAATTACACTTGAAAACCTACACAATAAAAAACCAATCATGAAATACGTAAAAAAAGCGTTAAGAATTTTAGCAAATTATTTATTTAATGTTTATATAATATATTATAAACGAAAAATAAAAGAATAAAAAAAATGTACAGTTTATTTATTACTTTAGCAATTACATTTGATAAACTATGAGAGCCCCATTAATTTTGTTGTTAAATCTGCTAAAATATCGAGTGCTTTTTCTTGCGTAGAACTAGAATTCGTGACTAAGTCAGGTGGCGTAACTATAAAATTAATATTGAACCGTGTACCAGTTTACCTTAACAAGATACATTTGGCGATGTATAGATAATTCGTATAGATAATTTTACCAATATGATATATAATATAATGCTGAATAGTAGTGTAAACCTTAATTATATATGTCATAACATTTTTTTCCTTACCTCAGAGGAACCCGTGTCGTTTTTGTCACGTGCAGTACCACTGTTTCGCTTTGGACACTTGGACGTCAGTAGAGGCAGGCCGACGATGTGGTGGAGCATTTTACCATAGTAGTATATAAATGTATGTCCTGGGACAGTTTTCAATTTTCATATTATATCAATAAAAGATCACAAAGAAAACAATATGCAAAAAGATCAGAAAATTTAAATGCAATAATAATAAAAATATTTTCCGCAAAACTTATTAAATTAATTGATTAAATTCCAAATGCAATATTTCTTAAAAATATTTTTTAATAGAATTGTTCTATTTAAAATAAAAATCTAAATGAAAAAAAAAATGTATTAAAAACTTATATATTTAAAGGCGTTAAATATCAAATATTTTTCTAATCTTTTTGATTTTGATTTCTAATTAGTGTATTGAGATAGTTTACAAAATCATTTCTATCTATATTTATTTTATGATGTCCCCAAGCTAATGTATCAATACAATTTTCCAAAATAAATCTTTTATCATCATAAACACTTAAAGCTTTTTTGTTTTGTTCTACAGTAAAAATATCATGTTTCTTAGTTCTAAATAAATTTTGTTTAATATATTTTGATTTTTTTGTTAGTAAACAATTTTCAAAATCATTAAAACATATTTTATTTTCTACAACATTTTTTTTAACACCTTTAGCTTTTTTAATTTCTTTTTCAGTATCTAAGATTCGATGTGAATATAATTTGGATCTTAAACCTATAAATTCAGTCATAATTTTTCCATTCAATTCGTCTTTGAACTTGCCTAAGACTTTTTTTGTTAACTAAAGGTAAACCATAAATATTATCTTTTGGATAATCTGAAGTGTCAAAATGATCTAACATAATTTTCATATCTTGATAAAAATCATTAGTTTTTATTTCTAATATAAGTGAATCTGTATCTGTATATAACAATCT
Source organism: Metopolophium dirhodum (assembly GCF_019925205.1). NCBI lineage: Eukaryota > Metazoa > Arthropoda > Insecta > Hemiptera > Aphididae > Metopolophium > Metopolophium dirhodum. Next base: position 18,642,638 of record NC_083564.1, read on the forward strand.
AACTCTATTTCCATATTTTTTCTTTATAATATTATAATAAAATTCATACATTAACATTTTAGATAAATCTAAAATACACATTCCTAAATATATTGGTTGTTTGAAAGTTATTTCACATCTTTTCATATGTGCTGCAGCTAAATTTTCTGTAAAAATTGTTCTTCGATCAAAATTTGGTTTTGCAATTAATTTTTCTAGTTGGACTGCATTAGAACATAATCTTATATCAACATGATTTCGAACATTCATCATAGTACGTCCATAAACACTGTTGTTCATTAATTTGAAATATTCTTTTTCAAACTCATTCTTAGCTTCTGATCTGAGATTAGTATTAAAATTAATATACACTTTTAACCAAGGAGATTGACTAAATTCTAACACTCTGTGAATTTTCTCTATTCTTAAACCTAAATTAATATATAATTTTAGTGTTTCATAATGTATTATATATTTTTTCTTGTCATACAAAGTTGTTAATAATTTTGGGAGTTTTTTGTCATCAAAACGTCTTTCAGGTGCTAAAGGGAAATCTGAATGTAGATCATGAAGTTCTTTAGGGTAAGTTAAATTGACTTCTAAAATATAACCTTTACATGATTCGTCAGAAATATTCATTACATTAAAATCATTCAGATTATCAACCCATTTGAAATCTCCAGTAGGTAAATATTTACTCATTGCCCACCCATAAAGATTATTTGCATCCAAGTATTCTAAAAATATTGATTCCTCTTTTTTTTAAATATATCTCCCATGTATTTATTGTTTGCTTTTGAATACCTTTGACTACATTGAGATAAACCCCCTCTTATTCCATTTTCAAACATCAACAATTGATCGACATCTGTTAATAAATCTAATTTTACTTTTGTCATTCTTAACATACTATTCCACGCAAATCCTGGTGTTGTGTAATACCACATAGGGTCTAATTTATAATTTTTTAAAGAAATGTCTCTAAAATTTTCTATTATATCTGTTAACAATAAAACATCGATGGTATTATACAAAACTAGTGAATTCACGCATATTTTGTATATTAAAAACTTTCCAAATTTTTTGTGAGTTTTCATATTCTTTTTTAGTTATATTTTTATCAGTGAGAGAACTATAAAATTTTTCAATAGGAGGTAAACATGTTTCATTGAGTTTTTCTTCACAATCCATATACTCATAGGGATAAGCTAACTTTCTAGTAACTAAATCTAAATGTTCTTCAGGAAAATATTTACTAAGTTCTTTAAATTTATTTTTTAAATATTAATTTTGAATCATTTCTTAAATTATTTGTTAACTTTTCTAAAGAACTAGGTAAAAATTTGAATGAATCTATAAATCTTAATTCTGTAGATAATTTTATGTTTTTACCATTCCTAGTTACTACACTTGATATCACTTTTGAAAAAGAAATATATTTTTCCTCATTATCTGCGATTACTTTTATTCTTTCATTATCGTTCCCAAATTCTTTTATAAATAGATGGGCATCATAACCTGAAAGGTTATGAAAAACAATTGGAATAAAACGAGGATTTTGGTAATTAAGATTACATATAGAATGTGCTGCTCCTCTATATTCTCCAGTTAAGTGGTCATGATCCCGAACTTTTCTCATATTTTTATTTTTATTTTCTATTTCGTTTTTAAGTTTATCTTCATGTAATTTTAATTTTTTAACATCATCAGTATTTTTATAATATTCAATAGTGTCTTTAATTATTTTAAATTTTTTCTCTAACATTGGAGGTAAATCTGATAAATATCTTTCACAAATATGACATTTATCAGATTTATTATAATAACTATTTAATTGTTCTGCATTCAATGATTTCATAGGAACTATTTTATCATATAATTCAGAAATAAGTATTTCTTCATACATTCATAAAATACTTGAGCTACGTTTGGACCAGAATATTCTACAGGAGGTTTATAATCACCATTACTATATTTAATATAATAACAAAAATTATTAGGTATATGTTTCTGATAACATTTTGTAAAAGACTCTGTATCATTTGGTTGACAAGTATATATTGGTTGAAGTGTACATTCAAAGTCAGCATAAATCATAAAAGGGACTCTTAATGAATGATTATAATTTTCAAATTCTAAAGTTTTATTATAGGGTTCTGGTAGAATTATTTTAGCTGCTTTATTATTAGTACAATAATGTTTATGGTCATTTAACATATTTTCTGTACCAAAACCAATTAAACACATTTTACATAAAAATCTTTTTTTAGTATTTTTAGTTTGTTGTTTACCTACTAGTTTCCATAAATCTTTAATCCAACAATAATGTCCTTTATTATCCTTATCATCCACTGTCAAATATAATAAATCTATATGATTAGTTTTTTCGATTTCATTTATTTCTAAAGGTACAATTACTTTGTTATCTAAACAAAAAATATTAATAGAAATATCTTTTGTTCTTTTAACAAATTTCGGAACGTCTGTGATTTTTATTGGAAATTCAATATCTTTAAATTCTTTATCAAATTCATGTTCCCATTTTTTATATTTAGTTACTCTTTCTCCATGTTCTTCAACAGGGTGTAAAGCAGAGAGTATTGCCCAAAGAAAACATTTATCATCTTTATTTTGAACATTTATAACAGCTTTTTTATCTCCAATATGTTTAGGTAATGGAATATATGAAGAACCCCTAAAAGGAACATATTTATTTATATTTATTCCCAAACTTAAAATTTGATGAAGTCTCCATTGAGATTTTTTCATTATAAAATCTTCTTCTTCTTTTACAATTTTAATTTTTGTATTTGTATAAAAATCATTTAAGTTAGAATTTTTTGTTAAAATGTTATTTAGTGTTTTAAAACTTTTTTCCTCATATTCCATATTTTCTTTATTAGTACCTCTCTTATATATAGCATACAACCAAATATTTACTTTTAAATTTGTTTTTTTTATTTTTTTATTTTTAATTCTTGTTTAAGTCGTCCTATTACTGGATTATCTAAACGATTTAAAAATGTTTGTATATCTTTAATACCCATATTATTTTTAATAATATAAGTTTTTAATCTATTTTGAAATGCTGTTTCTTCATTTTTTAAAATAGGTCGAATCGTGTTGTTTTTTTCAAACATTTTTTCACTAAAATTAAAAACTCTATGTGGTTTGGGTATTATCTCTCTTGATATTCTTGGTCTTATACCATTCTTTTGATGACGAATAGACTGCAAATGTTTAGACCAACTATTGTATTTAACTGTTAAATTACAAATATCACAAGTTTTATCTGCAGGTCTTTGTATTCTCTCTTGTCTTGTTCTTACATTTGTTGTTGTTGTTGTACCTCTGTATGTTCGTCTAAATCGAGGCATAATTGTTTGATCTGGATCATTGTTTTGATGACGAATAGATTTCAAATGTCTAGACCAATTTTTGTAACTAACTGTTAAGTTACACTTATCACAAGTTTTGTTATCCATTTTATTATTGTTAACATTTCTTTTAACAAAAGATTCAATTTTATTTATATGTTCCATTTATTATATAGAATATCATTTTTTTTTTTACATTCATTTTTTAATAAAAATAATTTTTATTGAAAATAACATTTAAATAATATTAAGATCCCATACTAAATTCACATATTTTAATATTTCCTAAATCTTGAATAAACTTAATATCATTTAGAAAATGGTGAGTATAATCACCTGTTGTAATAATTTGCTCATTAGCTATTTTACAAAGTTCTAACCAAGTTGGTGAATGTAATAGTTTAGAAACATAAGGCTTTCCATTTCCAAAATAAACATCTCCTTGACTAATAATGAAAATATTTCCATCAATTGGAATTTCATTTAGATTATATTTAACATTCTCAGAATTTTCATAGTATTTAAAAGCACAAAATTTCACATAACATTTATTTTTTTTTTATATTATTTCGCATTAATTTCAAATAATTAAAATTTTTTAGTCTATATTGATTAATTGGTATACCCTTGTATGTTTTATTAAATCTAAAAGGTAAAACTGTTTGATCTATATCATTTTGTTGATGTTTATAAGATTTTAAATGAGTAGACCAACTGCTGTATTTAACTGTTAAATTACATTTATTACAAGTTTTAGCAGGATATATTTTTTTATTTAATACATCCATTTTATTATTGTTATTATTTTCTTTAATTAAAGGTTCAATTTTATTTAATCCATCCATTCTTTATTATATTCTTTATTATTTTTTTTTACATTCAATTTTTTAATAGAATAATTTCTATTAAAAATATTATTTAAAATTTTGTTTTTTGTAAGTCTTGGTTATAAAAACTCCCTAAGATCTCTTCATTGTTTAAATCTATGATTCTATAAGTAATAGGATTTGTGTATACAATTTCATAAACTATAAATATTTCTTTTGTCCAATTATTAATAAATTTATTACCAAATGTTTTTTTAGAAGCTGTTATTCTTACTCTATCACCTACACTAAATTTAATTTTTGGTTTAGGTTTGTTTTTTGTAGAAAATAATTTGTGAAAAACAACATCTTCGTTAGATTTATTTACTTCACAAGGTCTCATACCAATAGATCGATGTATGTCTTTGAAATTATATTCATCTATTAAACTTTGTAAAATTTTAATCCATTTTTTAGAATTTGTAACTTCAAAATGTAATCTCATTTTACTGTTTAATGTCCTATTAAATCTTTCAATAATTGACGATTTTTCTTCATTTTTGGTGTGATACATTTTAATTCCATATTCTTGCAAAACTTTTTTAAAATGTTTATTTTCAAATTCCAAACCTTTATCTGCGTGAAGTAAATTTGGTGCTTGATGATTTTGTGATATAACTTGTTTTATTATTTTTTGAAATGCTTCTGAAACATTAATTCCATCTTTCTTTTTGAGCTCTTTTTTTTTTTCTAAAGCCCAAGAAAATTTTGAAAACGTATCTATAACAGTTATTATATAAGAATAACCCTCATTTTCATCAGAATAATTTCTCATTATAACTAAATCAGCAGCCCATAAATCATCAATACCTTTAGTAAAAATTCTTCGTTTAGGAAATTTTTTTTTAACGGGTTTATGAAGTTCTTTAGCTAATATCATTTATCTGTGTCATTTAATTTTTTATTGTAAATATTATGTCCAATTGTAGGATTTTTTATAAATTTATTTTTATTTGTGTTACATTTAAAACATTTTGATGAAATTCTCCATCTACCATTAACTGTTTGAATTTTAGTTGCATTAATATTTTTTGTTTGAATTTTACATTTAAGACAATATATAGTTTCGTTCATTTTCTAATATAAATAAGAAATGGAAATGGAAAACTTTAAAGATGCTTTAAATAAAATGAACAATGGATATACATTTATAAAATTTAATGATTTGGAACAAGGAAAACCATACAAAGTAAATAAGTTCATACTGATTGATACAAAGTTTGGAAAAAAATTAAATGTTGTATTAAACGATGAATATATGTTAAATTTACCAGATAGATATAAAAATGAATTTACAGAAAACAAAATAACATGGTATAATACAAGTTCGGAAACAAGATTGAATCTTATTTATAATTGTGAAAAAATTTTAAAGAATGGAAAAACAAGACATGATTTTGATTTTAAATAAAAAAATTAATTTACTTTTATAAATGGTATTTATAAAAGTTAAAAAGGGTTGTATTCATTTAAACAAACCTATTCACAATGATGATGGTGATCATTTTTTAGGTCTCTATTCAATAGTTTTGAAAGGCAACAATTTTATTAATATTGAATCAGACTGTTGTATAACAATTAAACAGAATATAATACATATAAAAACAGGTAGATATAGTATTGAACAATTGAATAAAGATATAGAACCACTTATTATATCATTTTCTGATGAAACTAATAGAATTACAATTAAATCTCCTTGTTATTATAATTTAGATGAAAAATTAAAAAAATATTTAGGTTTCGAAAACAGTGAATTTGATTTTTCAATAGTTAGTAGTAAACCAATAATTTATCATCCTAATTCTAATGAAAATTATATAAATATAGAACAAGATTGTAGATTTAGATTAGGTAGAAATGGTGAAATACCAATGGACACAATTTTTAAAGGAATATACACAATAAATGAAATTGAAAATTTAATGAATTGTTACGATTTTCCTAAAATAACTCTTGAATTAATTGATGGCTTTATAAATATTTCAGCCTCAATCGGTCTATGTTTTGATGAATATTTATCAAAATGTTTAGGTATTGATTATATTGGAGATTTTATAACAAATGCAATCCCTATAAATAAAAGATGGCCTGCTTCATTCGAAGTAGCACCAGATATTTTTTATAAAATAATAGGTACAAAGAAAGTAATGATTTATACACAAGATTTTATAAAAAATATTAAAGGTATTATTTTTTACTAAAAATAGTAAAACAGAATTAAAAGGAAATTATTCAATTAAACATTTAAATATCTTATTCAATTCGATTATGAAGTTGGAAAATAATGATAATTACATTAAAATAACAACAAAAGATTATTTTTCATTTGATAAAGATTTAAATTTAAATTTAGGAGGGATTGATACAATATATACACACTATGGAGAAAATTCATCATTAAACAATAACAACAAAATATTAGAAGTACATTGTAATATAATTGAAGAATCTATTACACATAATATTGATGAGGTATCTCATTATGATGAAGTTTTATTTTTATTTCAATATAATTCTAATAGTGCTTTGACTAAACCTCATAAAATGATATATAGACCAGTGAGTAAAAATCGGTTTCAAAAAATAGAAATTTATATTTTAGATTTGAAAGGTAATATTGTTAATTTTGATGAAGAATTTATTGGTGTTCTTGATCTAATAAAAAATAAATATGAAAAGTTTTTTTTCAAGATAAAATATCTTGAAAAATTAAAGTATGGAACGATTTTTTTATAAAATTTCATCAACTATTCCTCTTTCAATATCAAACGTATACACTGAACTAGAAATTAAACAAACATAACAAATTGTGTTATCAGGTAAATTTTTACTGAAATCTACGTTTAAAATTACTGTACAGTTGGAGATCGCAATTTGACTTTGCTATCTACTCATGTTAACAACAAAAAATGGTCTCTTTCTAAACATTTGTTTATCTAAATACATTAATGGATTTTCTTCATGTGATTTATAATAGGTTTTTTTATAACTCATATGATCTTCATATGCTTGACAACATTTCATATCATTAAAATCAAGATTTTGCAATTCATTAGGATATTTTTTTCCATTAACTTTAAAAGAATAATTTACAACATTACAATCATCAAAAAAAGCAGCATTACTATCTTGATTGTCTAGTCTATTTTTTTGTAAAAAGAACATACCAAACAATGGTTGTTTACTTTTTCGATATTGAGATGATAAATCGAATCTTATATTTTTTCCAGTAAGATTTCTTATTTCAATTAATTGCAATGTTTTAAAATTGTTTAAAAACGGTTTCTTAATTAATTCATCAACTATTTGAATTTTTGTTATTTCATCATATTTTATTGTTTGCATTTGAACTTTTAATTCTAAAATATTAATTTTACCCTTTTTTGCTTTAATATTTTTTGTATCTTCTGTAGCTTCAGTGTTTGTTTCTAGAATCAATGCATCATCATCAGTATTTCTTGTAAAAATTATTTCAAATCTAGCATTGTAAATTTGTTTTATATCTTTCATTGACCCTAAACCTAAGTGTGATAAAGGAATGATGAGCTCGACACTTCCTCCCCCTTCAGATGTAGATTGAAAATATCCTGAATGTTGTGTAGGACCATTTCCATCAACAGCATAACTAAAATAACCTTTTAGTGTACTTAGTCTTCCAGTATTCTCACTTTCATCTATAATTTTATTATTTAATTTAATTGTAACTTTTTGAAACACATGTGCTCCACTATTATCAGATAACATAACATTAGATTTTGCTGGATATTTAGTACCATCTTCTTGTACATATTCAAATAATAAATAAAGTTTTGAATTTTTAACATTCAGAAATTTATCTTTACCATCTACTACAACTATTGTATTTCGGTTAGGTTTATTTAATTCTGTTGTGATTTGAGGTATATAACTTTCATATTGGTTATTTATTATATAATTATCATACTTATTTAAATTAAATTCCATTTCTTATTTATATTACCAAATATATATATATATTTTTTTTTAAATAAATGGATAAAGTAAAAGTAAAATTTTTTATTGAAGATGAAAATAAAAAAAAATCTTTATTTGAATTACCTTCACGTGTTTTAATTATAGGACCATCTGGTTGTGGAAAACAACCTTGTTGTATAATCTGATTATAAATTATTGGATTCCTTATTTAAATCTATATATTTTCACAAAAAATATTGAGCAACCAGTCTATAAAAAAATAAAAAAAATATTTGATGATATACCTTCTATCAACACACATTTTTCTAATGATGAAATAATATCTGTAAATGATTGTGAACCAAATAGTTTGGTGATTTTTGATGATTTTCTAAAAGAAAAACAAGACATGATAATTGAATATTTTATAAGATCAAGATCAAAGAATATTAGTGTTATTTATTTAACACAAAGTTATACTTCAGTAGATATAAAAACAATAAGAAATAATTTGAATGTTTTAATTGTTTTTAATCAATCAAATTATTATATTGAAAAAATATGGTCCGATTTGATTAGTGAAGATGTAGCTTTAGAAAAATTTAAAGAAATTAATAGAACTTATTGTAAAAAATATGATAAAAAAAGTAAAATAAAAACATATGGTTTCATAACAATAGACTTGATAAAAAATTTAATCTATGACAATAAAGGTAATACGATTTTATATATCGATGAATGATTATGTTTTATTTTAATTTTGTATAATAAATGGATATTAAACAAATTCCAAAAGAATTAAAAAAAAAAATTTTAAAAAATGTTACATTTTAAGATCAAACACAAAACAATTCCAAGGTAGGAAATAGTTTAAAAAACATATCAGATGTAAAGATTCAGACAATAATTAATACTAAAATAGGTTTAAAGATAAATTTTTAAAACCTAATGAAAAAGAGACTGTTATTTTAAAAATAGATGATGAAGATGAAGATGAAGATAATATTAAAAAAGAAAAAAAACAACATAAATCTACAGATGTAAATAAAATAATTAATCTTAAAAAAGATTTACAGAATAGATTTAGAAATACAGTTGTAAAACAAAAACATGTAATTGAAGAACAACAAAAAAAGTTTGGACCAATAATAAACGCATTAACAAATGTTAATACAACAATGAATGCAGTTAAAGATGTTGCTATTAAAACTGAAGGAGACATTCAAAAATTAAATAAACCCTATTATTATCAACCTAGAAATCCAGAATTAAAACGATTAACAAGTTCAGAAGAGACTTTTGGAGCTCCAAAATATTCTACTCAAAAATCAACAAGTAATTCTCCATTACCTAAAAATGTTATAAACTTAGGTGCTATTGCGACAAGATATTTACCAACTGTAAAAGATACTAATTCTTTTGGAATATATTATAATAAAGAAGATGATATTCATATGATTGGAAAAGATAAAATACATTTTGAAAATGATAATTTTGATAAAATGATATAATTTTAAATGGAAAAACATATACAGGAACTCTAGGTTTGTGGAGATTATTAACTCATGTAGATACTACCAATTCGAAATTTTATACAGATGATGATTTTAATATTTATAAAAATATATTAATTGAAACTAATTCTATATATCAAAACAATGATCCTTCAACGAAAAGAGCTAAATCAAGTCGTGGTGAAAAATATAATGATACGATTAAAAACATTTGGAGAGCAATGAATGGAATTAAAACGAATGAAAATAATGAAGAAACTACGGATAATAAAAAGAAAGAAACTACTGATAATAAAAAAAATAATAAAAAAATTAATAAAAAGAAAGAAAATAATGAAGATAATGAAATTAATGAAAAGACAGAAATTAATGAAATGTTAGCTAAAGATAATCAAATAGGAGAGGGTTTAAAGAAATACACAGAAAATCGTATTGAATATCGTTATATTAGTAATGTAAACCAAGTTATAGATAATTTACAGTTTATTTCTGCAGAGGAAAGAGCTGGAAATAATAATTTTAAAAAATGAAAAACTTGGTATTCTTCATTTGTTTAAAATAATTATGGAAAACCATATTGATACTGCTGAAGGTATTGAATATTTACTAAAATATGTAACTTGTTTACCAAAGGAAGTGAAAATATCAAAAGAAAAAATAATTAAACGTATACATTATATATCAATTGAAGAAAGAGATGGAAATAATATTTACCATGATGAAAATCTTGATACTCTTAATATTTGTATTAGAGAAATGGAAAAATTAATTGATATACCTATTTATGGTGCAGATTATTTATCATCATATGTTTCATGTTTACCAAAGAAAATTATTACAGGTTCAGGAATTGTTAATTTTCTTTTGAATTGTTCAAGTTTACCTCAAATACATTGGCCTGGTTATAATTATTTAGGACCGGGAACAAAGTTAGAAAAAAATAAAAAACCTAAAAATAAATTAGATGAAGCTGCGAGAGAACATGATTATTTTTATAAAGATAATAAAGATACTAAAACAAGACATATTGCTGATAAAATTTTAGAACAAAAAGCAATGGAAAGATTTTATGATCCTCATAGTTCTATAGGTGAAAAAACTGCAGCCATTTTTACAGCAAATGTAATGAATGTTAAAAGACGATTTGGAATGAATTTAATTTAATTTTTTTTTTTTGTATTATAAAATGAATCTAAATTTAAATAAAAATCAATTAAAAAAAATATTGGAAGCTCATAATAGTAAGAAAGATGTATCAATTCTAATTGAAAATAATCAAATTGATAGTGGAAAACATAAATATATTCTTGAGCAAGAACAAATAAGAAAATTAAAAAACGCTAAAAAAAATAATACCAGATCAAGATTATTATATATATATTTGAAAAAATAAGTACCGGTCGTATTTATTAAATCATTAGCTATTTTACAAATTTCAAGCCATGTTGGCGATTCTAGTATTTTAGAAGCATAAGGTTTTCCATTTCCAGAAATATTGTGTCCATGATCGACAATTAAAATATTTCCTTTAATTGGAATTTTATTTAGATTATATTTCATAATTTTAATATTTTTATTATTATTAGTATTATAGTATTCATATTTACAAAACTTAACAAAGATTTCATTATTTAATATTGATTTCTCTATTTCGTTTTGCATTTCATTTTCTTGTAATTTATTAAAATCTTTGATAGTTGTTTCCATTATTTTTTTATACATTTCATTTCCTTTAACTCAGGTATTCAATTTCTTTTTAATACATTTTTGCATTTAGATTTTTATTTTTAATAGAACAATTCTATTAAAAAATATTTTAATTATTATTGCATTTCATATGTTTTGAGAAAAATATTTTTTTAATTATTAATATCATACATTTTGCGAAAAATATTTTAATTATTATTGTATTTAATAAGTTTTGCGGAAAATATTTTTATTATTATTGCATTTCAATTTTCTGATCTTTTTGCATATTGTTTTCTTTGTGATCTTTTATTGATATAATATGAAAATTGAAAACTGTCCCAGGACATACATTTATATACTACTTACCATTCACTTCGGGACTCCAGCTAAAAAGCAATTACGCTTGTAAGTTACAGTTACAATATAACAAGTTAAGGTTATTTTCGTTTAATGAAATATATAGACAGTAAATCCTTCCTTAATGAACACTACCCCACCACTCCTCCTAAATAGCTCAGTTTTTTTTTGGAACAAAAAGTGGACAACTATTTTTCAGGGGTTTCACTGTACTTTTATAGTATTATAATATATATTAAGTGGCAAGGCTGGGCATTAACGAGTTAAAAGTCAAAATTAAGTTAAAACGTTAAGTTAATTAACTCGTTACTTTTTTTTCCAAATTAACTTTTAACTTAACAAGTCACTTTTTTTTCAAGATTAACGTGTTAACTTTAAGTTAATTTTATTTCAAAAGTATCTATATTAAGTTAATTTTCGTCCGAAGAATAATGCAAATTTTTGTATGGGTTTTTGCTTTGATGTATCATTTTAAATTTCCCCAGTAATTTTCTTGAGCGTATAGAAAAACTGTTTAATAAACCATATTATTATGTGTCTAGAATTTTTTATTTTTGTAAATTTGAAAATTTTATGTTTACACTAAGTTAAGTTACTGTTTTTTCAAAGTTACCTCTGAACTATTAACTCTTAACGTGGTTGCCCTTTAAATTGTTAAAATTTTAATATAGTATAATATTATATTTTAACAACCTAAATTAAAAACAAAACCCTACACTCTACAGGAACTCGATATAATTTTTAAATATAATATATTATGATTAGCGACATTTTTTAATGTTTGTATACATTTTAAATAATTCTATATTATCCTCACGAAATGTATCTAATTAACGTTGTTCTGTAACTTTTAATGCGTAAGTAATGAAAATTAAACAAGATCTATAATTTAGCTTGCAGCGATTGATTGAGTGTATTAATAAGCTAAAATATGTTTTATTGATTATTTCAGTTTTACGTATACATGTTACATAATAATATTAACCGTACTATAATAGCATGATATTATAATATATAATATATATTTTTGATTAGTCCATCAAACAGTTGTGAAAAGATTAGAAAACGTGTTCGCTGGTGCCAACAACAGTGTATATTCCGCCAGAATATTGCCTCCAGCATGTCCACTGGAATGCTGTGCAAACGACAGTAAATATTTATGCCTCACTACTATATTATAATATATTATTATCATTATTTTATTATAATAATATAAAATAAAAAAAATATTCGCACAAACGATGTACAACTGCGTATTGTCTGTTATTGACGAAATGTATCGTCGTATAGTAACGCGCGGTTATTAACACTTGTTAAAAGGAAATTCAGAAAATTAATTTTTTCAGAAACTTTACCGCCGGTGAAAACACTGTACAGCAAAATCCTCAGACGGAATCCCGGTCAGTCCATACCGGAGCGGAAGTCCAGACATTTGCTGTTGGACGCGTTCTATCAATATTTTGTATTACAATTTTCCGACGTTAGTATTTTTCTGAAACTATAGTAATCCGGGGACTAGAACAGTTTCCTACATGTTTGGTTTCACTTTCCTAGCGTACCTCTATAGTTTCTGGTCACCATCTAGGGTTGTATTATACGGGTACCTATACTATAGTTGGTGATTATAATTTATAATATCATAGTTTGAAGCGTATTATATTTTTATAAATCATAACGATTTCATCAAAATATTGATAGAACGCGTCCAACAGCAAATGTCTGGACTTCCGCTCCGGTATGGACTGACCGGGATTCCGTCTGAGGATTTTGCTGTACAGTGTTTTCACCGGCGGTAAAGTTTCTGAAAAAATTAATTTTCTGAATTTCCTTTTAACAAGTGTTAATAACCGCGCGTTACTATACGACGATACATTTCGTCAATAACAGACAATACGCAGTTGTACATCGTTTGTGCGAATATTTTTTTTATTTTATATTATTATAATAAAATAATGATAATAATATATTATAATATAGTAGTGAGGCATAAATATTTACTGTCGTTTGCACAGCATTCCAGTGGACATGCTGGAGGCAATATTCTGGCGGAATATACACTGTTGTTGGCACCAGCGAACACGTTTTCTAATCTTTTCACAACTGTTTGATGGACTAATCAAAAATATATATTATATATTATAATATCATGCTATTATAGTACGGTTAATATTATTATGTAACATGTATACGTAAAACTGAAATAATCAATAAAACATATTTTAGCTTATTAATACACTCAATCAATCGCTGCAAGCTAAATTATAGATCTTGTTTAATTTTCATTACTTACGCATTAAAAGTTACAGAACAACGTTAATTAGATACATTTCGTGAGGATAATATAGAATTATTTAAAATGTATACAAACATTAAAAAATGTCGCTAATCATAATATATTATATTTAAAAATTATATCGAGTTCCTGTAGAGTGTAGGGTTTTGTTTTTAATTTAGGTTGTTAAAATATAATATTATACTATATTAAAATTTTAACAATTTAAAGGGCAACCACGTTAAGAGTTAATAGTTCAGAGGTAACTTTGAAAAAACAGTTATTTTAACAATAATCATATTTACACAATTCTTCGACTCAATATTTTAGAAATTCAAACAGTTAGAAGTTTGAACATACAAAATTTAAAATTCGACCATAATCAAGTTAATAATGATTAAGCACGACAGTAAATTCATTTTTATTTTTATTAAAATGTGTGTAACTCTGTAGTTTATTTTACTACTTAGTTTTATATTTTAAAAGTTACTATCGATACATTTTAAATTTTAACGTTTAATAGTCTTGCTTGGAGGTTCAACATAATATCCGAAAATTGTATATTTATCCTGTTAAATGCTACCTTATATTATATAGTATCTTTTTTCACCTGCTTCATGGGTCGAAAGGTAACTTATTCTAAAATTGCGCCATAGGCATTAACGTATGTAAACATTTCTAAGACTAGTTCTAGTTAATTACTCTGTTTTCTTAGCATATAAATAATTTAAATGTTCTTGTGAAAAATATGCCTCCAGTAATCATATAGGAATGAAATGACAATATTCATAGAATATGCCGTTAATCCCATGTTCTTATTAACTTCATACTTTCATTTATTTCAATTTTAATTTAATTCAAATAAAACCTCAACAACAGCTAATTTATAAATTATTTGATGAATTTAACTTGAAGTAACAAAAAAAAAAATAAAAAAAATTAATGATTGACCAAATGATTATTGTTTGTACTGTTACGTCCCAACCGACGTCGATATATACATCAACGTGGAGATAAAATACATGATGTATTAGGTATGATGAATGTTTATTAACGTAGTACAAAAATACAATGTTATAATATAAAGATAGAATATAAACTGTGAGTGGTATTACGACCTGACTCTGAATGTCCCTAACCGTCTGAAGAGCTCTTGTCCTGGGCTTCTATATATATGATTGTGTCCTTTGGAGTGGGTGGTTGTAGTAGTGGCTAAGCTCGGTCATGAGACAGAGTTCGGGTCTCGTATTTGGTATGCTGGTCGACTCGTATCCTGCGCATGGGCGTTGGCTTTCCAGGAAAGATACGTATGTGACGGCACCTTCTATAGTTTAATTGTTTTCTCTACGATTTTGCAACGACCTCCTCATGTTATACTATACTAATTGCCTTATTAGTTATAGTGTCAAATATTATTAGAAACGTGCGGCGCGCTGTACATAGTTAATATATGATTAATTAATACGCGGGTACGTAACACCTCCCTTCAAAAAAAAAGATTTTATGTTTAAAAGCTTAAACATAAATCTTTAACATTTCCATAGTATGTAGTTATTACAATAGTTTTACAATAGTGATACATTGGTTACAATACATTGATACATAAAATAGTGATACATTTTGTTAGTAATATAATAGTTGTTAGGTATTAGTACATTTTTTTTTTTTTTTATTTTTTATATAAGTATATAAAATTCTTTTGTTTTACATTTTCTTCTTAGTCTAGTGTTAGTACATGGTGGTCATATAATATGTGTGGTTAATATACGTATTCTATTACATTTATATAATTTAATTATTATAACTATTACATGTTTATATATGTAAATACTTATTGTAGTAAACCGACAGTATTACTAATATTCTAAGTACATTCTCACGATAGGACAACAACAACAGGAAGGTTAACTACATCAACGATTCCAAGAACCACGTACAATGTACGTACCTAGAGTTTGACCGCGCACTTAAAAAGCATTTTTACACAATAGTGCTAAAACAACCTATGAAAATAATCCGTGAGTGCCGGTGCAATTCAAACGGATTATGAATATCTGCAAAACTTAATTAACTTTGTACCAATAAGTGCAAAGCATTCACTCGGGTTGTTTGTGCAATAACAACGTCCATCTCCGGTTCCTTTCAAATATCCACCTCCTGGACTCTACCGTGTACATTTGTATCCGTATAGTTTTTATATAAATATAAGATAGAATCTATAGTAAAATTAGATTTAGTACAGAGTCTGCACTACGCAGTCACTAACTTCTCGGGCAGATGCTTTTCGCTCTGTCCTCAAATTTATATACGAAATTAATTACTTTTTAAATAAATTACTTATAACTAACTTGTGTAACTTGTCGCTCTACAACCTTCTCTCCTACATTCACCATCAACGTCGACGAACTCAAAAATATAAGCGAGCAGTGAGGGATCACTACATTATGCTATTACCTAAAATTATAAAATTTAACATTACATTTTTTACATATTTATATATCCGTCCTATATTCTATTGGTCTTATATGGTTTTTGTTTTAATGATTAATTCGTTAGTTAAAAAGGTTATCTATTTCTTAACTAGAGTATGTCCATTCAAGTATGTAGAATCTTACTTAGCTACTCCCTGATTCCCAATTATAGGTATAGATGAAGAAATACTAGAAATGGTAGTAACCATCAAATTTTGAGAGTGCTTATATATTAATTCTAATAAAATTTCGTTTAGTACTATTTTAGCCCAATAATTAAAGATGTTAATTAAAATTATACGTCTATATATATATTCTTATTTACTTTATACTTATGTAACGTTACATATTTTTGTACGGTGTTTGACCGTTATTGGTACGTGTTTAGGATTGAAATATAATTCGAACATGAAAGCAAAAGTGAAGAATGTACGTGATTTGAAAGAATTGAAATTTGATACGGCTTTGTTTGTGCCAATGTGACTTGGAGCATGAAGATCGTCATCATGATCCTAAAAAGTTTCCTTATATATTAAATTAAATATATTTATAAATATAAATACAATATAATATATAAATATATAAATATATTAAATATATACACTTTCATATATATATTTTCATTGCCCAATCCTATCAATTATTGTTAATGATCATATTTACATGTATATTATATTTATTCTTTATATATATATATATGCTTTTCTTATTTAACTCGGATTCTCGTGGAAATTATTCTGATTGGGTGGTCTACTAATATACGCGACATTGTTCATTCGGCACTGTGACGAAAAATGTCCTTCGCGATTGCACGTATGACAACGCCTAACATTAAAATTGTTGTTCCTCGGATTTGGGTTTCTATTAGTATTCCTATCGTAGGTATTGTTTCTGTTTATAGTATTGTTATTGTCGTTGTTACGATAGTTGTACGCTGTGTTTTGATTATTATTGTTAAATTGTCTATTTTGATGCGTATTTCTATTGCTATACGTATTATTTGCGCGGAAAATGTCTTGTACATCATTATATGTACGAATATTTTTTTCGGTAATTAACGCGATTTGCATTGCTTGTTCGAGAGTAGTAGGATTTTTTGTTTTTACTTCGAATTTTATTTGGTCGCTTAAACCGTTTATATAACTGACTAACGCTTGTTCCCTAACACGTTAGCCGCCGTGTGCCCGCCGGCGGTCATACGGCGGTCGTTTATTGATACGCCAAGTGTGTTTTCCCAAGTTATTACTAATTTTTATGTATTTATATCTTTGGTTCTAGTGTAGCTATTAAATCGATTCCAAGAGTAAAATTATCAGCGATAAGTACTAATTTTAAACAGTGTCGCCGGCGACCATGTGGCGTGGTGATAATACGATTTTACTTCTGACGCCATTTGCCCGCCGGCGACCAAACGGCAAACATACTATTATTTTCCATATTGTGTTTGTTTTAATTTTTTGTAAATGAAGTTATCAAAATGGCTAGCTCAAGCAGGCCAAAGAGGCAGCGTATCAATGATTGCATTAATGATGATGAAATAGTTAACGAACTTTTTTGTGATGAATTGAGTGATTTTAGTGATTTTAGTGAAATTGACGATTCAGATGCTGATCGTGATTATTTTCCTTCTGAATCAGAGAATTCAGTAGTAGATTCGACTAATATAGGTAATAAAACTTTATTAATTTTTATTTAATATTTATTATTCATTTTTATTTTAATTTTTTTAAAATTTAAATTATTATTTTTACTTTATTTTATTTTATTGTATTTTACAATACGGACGTTTTTAATTATTATTTGGGCCGGGACATATTTTTTATCACAGAATTTTTTATTCATAATTTTAAATCAAATATTTTAATATAGTTGACATATTATTTTAAATTATAGGGAATAATCAGGATTTCAATATTGAAAATAATCATAATACATCTTCTACCGTTTGGTTCGATGTATCAGGAACATACCAAAAACCACTTATCTTCAATAAGACTCCGGGTTTCAAAATTGATATTCCTGATAATGCCTCAGCTTTAAATTATTTTAAGTTATTCTGTAGTACAGATATTTTTGAGGTTATGGTAGTAGAAACTAATCGTAACGCTGAACAGTTTCTTTCAAAGAGCAGGCTAACTAAGTCCAGTAGATTCTCTAAATGGTCACCAACAAACGTCGATGAAATTGAAAAGTTTATGGGCTTACTCTTGTGGTTTGGTTTAGTTCAAATGCCGAGTTTAGAAAGCTATTGGAGTACCAAAATTAGATACAAAAAAAAATGTTGCTCCTAAAATAATGTCTCGAGATCGATTTGAATTACTCTTAAGATTTTGGCATTTTGCGGATAACGAGGAAACCCCTGACAATGATCGTATCTATAAAGTTCGTGATTTGCTCGAACGTGTTGTAAAAAATTATCAAAATGTCATGGAACCAGATGAGTACTTAGCAATAGATGAGTCAATGGTTCCATTCCGTGGTCGATTGAAATTCAAGCAATACATACCCGGGAAGGCGCATAAATATGGAGTGAAGCTATTTAAAATATGTGAAAAAAATGGATATACACATGATTTACAAGTATATGCTGGTAAAAATCAGGTAGATGGTAAAGGTCTAGCACTTAGAGTTGTAATGGAGTTAATTAGACCTTATTTAAATGTAGGACGTACTGTAGTTACAGATAACTTGTATACATCCATGCCATTGGCTCGTGAATTATTGAAGAACAACACACATCTGGTAGGAACATTGAGAACAAATCGTGTTAAGTTACCTGAAGTGTTAAAAACAAAATTGAAAAAAGGACAAATAATTGGAAAAGAAAGTACAGATGGGGTAGTAGTCGCGAAATGGCACGACAAACGAGATGTTGCAATGTTGTCTACCAAACATGGTATTGAAATGATCGATACAGGCAAAAAGAATCGAAATGATGAACCGATTTTAAAACCACAAATAATTATAGACTACAACTCTGGAAAGGCAGGGATAGACTTATCCGACCAATTATCAAGTTATAATTCGCCGATACGTAAATCAATACGATGGTACCATAAAGTGGCCACTGAAATTTTATTAGGTACATCGGTGGTCAATGCTTTTATTGTGTATAATATGAAGAAACTTCCAAACGAAAAAATTTCTATTACGAAATTTCGAGAAATGTTGGTAGATGAACTGTTAGGATTAGATCAATTAACCAACATATCTGAAGAGCCGTCTAATTCAAATAATAAACGTAAAAGAGTCAAACATGTTTTTGAAGAATCTGTAGAAAGGGACCATAGGAACAGGAAAATTAGAAAAAGATGCTTACACTGTTACTCACATAAAACCACAGTTTTAGGTTCAAAGTCAGCTGCACTTGCAACCAAAAAGGTAAATACGCTTTGTTCAACATGTAAAATGTATACATGCATTGATTGTTTTAATAAAAATCATGTAAATTAATTATTAGATAAAATTATTATCTTTATTTTATATAATATAATCATATGTTTTATTTAAACTAAAATTTAATTGTATTTAATTTATCAGCTAAGCAACAATTATTTATTTTTAAACATTTTTAAATACTTTTTAATAATAACTAAAATACTTTTGTAATATTATTATTTTATTTATTTACAATAAAATAAACATTAACAAGTTATAAAAAATGACAGTATTTTAGTTGTGTCAATGTTTCATAAGCACCAATTTATTTCCAAATTTAACTATGAAAATGATATGTTTGTTATAACAAAATAATCGTTAAAATTAAAAATATGTTGTGTTTTTTTATACCATTAGAATCGTCATGTTCTTCTCTACGCCATAGTACTATTTAAAAATGCATTATCGTAACGCCACAAAAATTATAAGCATTTGTTCAAATATGAATTTATGGTCGCCGGCGGGTCATGTGGCGTGGTAGTAATGATCAACTATGGGCGCCGGCGGGCATAAAAGTATAGAATTTGAACGTTGCCGTATGACCGCCGGCGGTTAGGTTACGTGCTAATATTGTCACGTAATATTTTTGCTTCGGTGGGTGTTTTGTCTATGGCTACCGTGTTACATAGTTTCTGATATATTTCTTCTACTCTATTATTGTACGCGCATATGGTTTCATTATGTTTTGTTTTTACTATGTTTAATTCGATTTGTAAGTTAGCTGCTCCGTAGGGAGTTTCGAATGCGTCTAATAATATTATTTTCATATCGCCCCATTCTACAATTTCCTTATATCTGGTTACGTTAAAAGCTCTGTCTGATAGTTTAGTAGCTGCTATCGTTTTTAACATAAAAGGGTGCTGTTAGCCGTTTCAACTTGGGCTTTAAACATGGGCTTCAAAAATCTACACGTGTTCTATACAATGGAGTAGCTAATTCCAAGGGAGTTGTACTTAAATAAGATGAACTCAATAATCAATAATAAATATAATCTCAATAATAATCTCAATAATGCCCTGTAATAATTCACAATAATAATTCTCAAAATATATTCTTCATATGGAAAAACAAACATATTTAATGGCGTGGCTGATGGTACTGTTGAATTGAAAGTACCTGAGTAGAACCAAGTGGCGACTGGTCAAAATATTTCTGCAAAAATATCTACGATACAAAATAACCTATAATCAAAAATATCTCTAGTAAAAAATATCTCTTATGTAAATATCTCCCATGAAAATATTTAATATTTATTATTATAAGTACAAACAATTTTATTAAAATTTACTGTATTTATATTTGAGTGAGTTTTACGTGTCTACAATAATGTTTGCTACAAAAACAGAAAATAATTCACACACAATAAAAACTTATCACAAAAATATATATATCAAGTTACAATTTAAGGTTGTGAACGATTGAGTAATGTAATACAATTAAAATTAAATAAATAAATATAAAATCCAATCAAGATAATATATTGAGTTGTATATTATGTTAGTTTATGATGTTTTAGGGGAATTGTAGAAGAATATACATTTACATATAAATCTGGGTCTTAATAATTAACAATAATATAATAATTACCTATTTCTCCTCGAGTGGTTGCATAGCAAGAAGTAAATTTATATGTTTTGTATTCAGAACAACGCCAAATGAATTTGTTCACACCTTCTTTATAGAACGTATGAAGGTATCCATTATGCAATAATAACTTGTTGGCTTTTTGACTTACCGTAAATTGTAGAGGCATTTTTAAATCTACTGCGTTGTGTGAAATTTAGTAAAACTGGAACTAGCTTAGTCGATACCAGCTGTATGTCTATGGTCTGTACTGACACACTGTCATGTCGATACAGTTGTTATGTCGATAAAGTCGTTTATCGTGGCTTGTAATGGAATTCGTGAAAAGTATATCAGATAATACAAATTTGTCAGTGTGACAGTGTAATATTGTGACTAGTTATTACTTATTACTTATTATTGCCCATGGGTATATTTTCTAAACATTATAACTAGAAAATATACTTTCTTCAATCCAGGCCCGTGCGCAGGATTTCAAAATGGGGGGTGTTTTGAAAAAAAAAATGTATAACATAGATACATCAATAATTAGCAAATAGTATTATAACATATTTATACTTATTATTAATTTTGTAAGTACCTATGTTAAAATTGTTTTTTAACAATACTATAAAATACAAATCATTTTTTTAATAAATTTATTCGACGAGGGACAGAAAAGAATTGATTCAGTGCTTGATTTATGTCCACGTTTATATCACGGTGTATATTCAATGATGCCGGTCCATTTAATTAATCTTCACCTATTGTTGATCGTAGGTAAGTTTTCAGCCGACGTAATTTTGAAAATGACCTTTCATTAGTCGTGATACGGTACAAAATACACACAACGATTAAAAAGGCCGTTCTCACGGCCACCAGATAGTACTCGTATGACAAGCCAAGACAACTTATGTCTTGCACATAGTTCACACAAACAATCAGATCTTATACGAGTACTATACATAACATTGCCGAGTGAAAACGACATCTAGGATACCTGACGATTTATAGGTCGATGTCGTTTTCACTTGCCAAACACTGATACAACCACCAATCACAACAACGCTAGGGTCGGTCGATGCGTATATATACGGGTGCATTCGACCGATCGGCACCAGCATATCATCATCATCACACCATTCAACGTTCAGTTCACATCCGAGCAAGACGTCCTCTGCCAACCATACTCTACAGCCAGCCGTTCTCAACGCTTCAACAGGGCAACAGCGCCCACGGTTCACACCACGAACCTTCAACTCAAAACAGCCGTTTTCACAGCTCCTCAACAGGGCACCAGCGCCCAAGGTAAGCCGTCGCGAAAGCGACGGGTATCCACCTCCCACCGTTTATCTGTCGAAGGGCCGCGCCCTCTCATTGCCGCAGAATCTCATCCCTGACCAAACCAAACCCCCCTAAACCCACCCGTCACACCACCAGAAAATCGCTCTTTTCAGAGCTACAGTGTTAAACCCTGAGTTTGTTAGGGTCTTGCCATGGGCAAAACAGCTAACAAGCGGAAGGGATACGCGCATACACCCGGGAGTTCCAAGAAGGGACGTCAACGTGCCTCACCATCCCCACCGTCCACCTTCCTAAAAGGTCCACAGAGGGATTCCCCCCCTCTCCAACTCCGTCGCCCGACTCATCAATAACAATGTCGTCAAACTGCTCCTCTTCCGACACCGAGTCGAACAAATCCGCCCAACACTCCGCCCCGACTCCTAAACCTCCACCAGCCAAAACATCCGAACAACAAATCCCGACATCAGCCAAACCCAAGCAAATCAGGCCACCCCCCTTAATCTTAAACTCTGCGTCCTGGCGAAAAATCGCACCAACCATCTACAAACTTCCGAACTTCACTCCATCGGCAATTACAGCCAAAACCACATCCAATGGACAAATAACTGTCCAAACTACCGACCCCACCCACTTCCGACAAATTCAGAAAGTCCTAGTTGACAGCAAAACTGAATTCCATACCTTCAGCCTCCCTGAAGATCGTTCCCTTAAGGTCGTTCTAAAGGGCATACCAATCGACATCACCACTGACGATCTAAAATCCGAACTAGAAACCCTAAACTTCCAAACAAAATACATTCACCGTTTCGGTACTCCCGAAGAACCGATGCCCATGTGCCTCGTACACATTGCGGCAACCCCGAACGCCAAGGATATCTTCCTTCTCAACTCCCTATTTTATGCTCCCTCTTCTCCCACACATTTCCCGACATGCACACGATACAGACCTGACATACTCGACATCGCCCTCGTACGACTACCCTATCAAACCCAAATCATTAACCTCAACGAACTATCTTCCGACCACAACCCCATTCTTCTAGATACACTCTGCACTCCGATCTCTTCTTCTCCACCGGTTACGAATCGGTTTATTAACTGGAAAAAATACACGTCAACTCTCGCGAACTTACCGAACTCAACCACTCAACCAACCAACGACCGTGAGTCTATCGACCTGGCAATCGAAAACCTCACAAAACATATCCAACAAGCGGTTGAATCCAGCGTATACGTACCGACACGCAAACACCCGTCCACTGTAGTACCAGACTACATTAAACTGGAAATACAAGACAAAAACCGTATACGCCGCGAATGGCAAATAAACCGCGACCCGACAATTAAACGACAACTAAACGCCAAAATATCTCTCATACGTACCTTACTCGCAACGCACAATACTGACCAATGGGACATCTTTCTTAACTCACTAGACCACCAAGACGGTTCAATATACAAACTCAACAAATGTCTCTTACACAAACGTCCAGCATCTCACCCACTAACCGGCCCCGACGGCCTAGTTTTTCCGGCCAACGAACGAGCAGAGCTGATAGCCGACTCGCTCGAACGTCAATTTCAAACAAACCCCGGCCCCGACTTACCAGACGTAACCGCTCACTCCCAGTACCTACAAGGCCTTGACATCACCCGATCTAACCTCTTTACCACTCCCGGCCAGATACAAGACATAATTCGCAACCTTCGCAAAAAGAAAGCCCCAGGTGACGACCTCATCACCAACACGGCTCTTAAATTCCTACCGAACAACGTTATACTGTCCCTTACTCGGATCATCAACAGCGCCTTCAGAATCTGCTACTTTCCCCTTGCCTGGAAAAAAGCAGTCATCATCTCCATTCCCAAACCTGGCAAAGACCATAAACAACCCGAAAACTATAGACCAATCGCCCTCCTCTCCTCCCTGTCCAAAATTTACGAACGACTCATCCTCACCCACCTACAAGACAAACTCAAAAACAAAATCCGTCCCGAACAGTTCGCCTTCAGACCCGAACACTCGACCACACTACAACTGACCAAACTCACCCACCAACTGAGCGAAAACTTTAACAACGACTTAAACACTGCTTCCGTCTTCCTCGACGTGGAGAAAGCCTTCGACCGCGTCTGGCACGAAGGCCTACTCTACAAACTCTCCAAACTCAACATCTCGTTAGAAATCGTAAAAATCATCCAATCCTTCCTCACCGACCGTACTTTTACCACTAAAATCGAACACTCCTTCTCTACTACCAGACACGTACTCGCAGGAGTCCCTCAGGGCTCCTGTCTCTTACCGACGCTATACTTGACGTACATTAACGACATTCCAACGACTCCTAAAGCCAACCTCTCACTCTTCGCTGACGACACGATGTTCTTTACTAGTAATAAAAACCCCAAACGTGCAACCATACAACTACAACACCAACTCAACCTCACGTCCAACTGGTTCCACAGGTGGCGAATCAAAATAAACCCGACCAAAACAGTAGGCGTCCTCTTCGGGCGTTCTAATACAACCCACATTCCACCTCTAACCATCGATAACCAACCCGTTAACTGGTCAAAACAGGCCAAATACTTAGGCGTCACGATTGGACGTAAACTTACATTCGACCAACACATTCAAGACGTAACCAAAAAAGCTACCCGCGTCCGTGGTATGCTTTACCCCTTACTTAACCGTACTAGTCCCGTTCCGCTGAAAACAAAACTTAACATACTTAAACTCTACGTGACCCCTATACTTACATATGCTGGCTCTTCCTGGGCACCCTTTATCGGCCCCTCCCATTGGAGACGTATTGAATCCGTCCAAAACATCGGCATACGCACGATAACCGGTATGCCCACTATCGTTAGAAACTCGGCCCTTTTAAAATCAGCCAACTTCAAATCTATCCAAAATTCCATTTGCTCTCAATCAAAAACAATGTTCTACAAAAACTCTTTTTCCGAATATGATCATATCCGCCTCTTAGGTAAAACCCACTCCCCTCCAACCACCAAACGTTTACTCAAACCATACCCATTAAATTGGACTGACTAACATAACTGAACCTACCAATCAACCCCAAAATCCATCCACTAGTAGAGGCACAAGCCTTGAATAGTAAACGGCATAGCCACCCCTCCCAAAGCAAAGCAAAGCAAAAGATTGGCACCAGTAATTCTCCAATCTTCCAGACATCAAGCTCAACCAAAATTCATAGCTGCTGTCACTGGAAAAACGGAGGACACCCACTGCCAAGCCGGAGCGACTAACCTGAGGAAGGAGACGACGACGAGACCAGCGAGATCCAAGAAGCCACCCGACCAACCGAGGACTAGATACGGATAATACGGACGCGCATAATCGATCCACGGTGCCGCTCACATTCTGTATGAGGACCGAGGACTAGATACAACGACCGAAACGAATAATACGAACGCGCATAATCGACCCACGCTGCCGCTCACATTCCGTACGGGGACCGAGGACTACGAAGATTCGCCGGACACACGGAGGATTCAGCCACGCCAAGTGATCCGAGTCGCGGGATTCCATAAGCCCGGACCCGTGTTCAACACTCGTAGAACTCACGGATAAATCCCCCCGAGCACGCCTGCATAGGCCACACTGCCCGTCCGGGTATACGAGCCAACGCCACTTATTTGAGCGGGCCGGACGTATCTACCCGGATCTTCCTTGATTGTAACCGACTCATTCCCTTATTGTCAAGGTGGTCACAACCCCGTGAACCATTCCATGCGGTCACGTGGACGTGAACCATCATCTCCAAACCTTATTTATATATGTAAAATAATAAAGACACTAATTACTTGAAATCAACCGATTTTTATTAAAAAAAAAACGCATGAAAAAGTTAAATTAAAATAATAATGAAATAATAAGATAGGTATTCCACAAATCTATTAAATATACCTAATGTGTATTTTAACTTAAAATATATTTTGTTGTTAATTTTTTAGAGAGTTCATCCATTCAAAATGGTTTCCTTTGAAAATGCTATAAATGAAGGTAAAAAAATGCATTTATTAAAAAGAGAAAATTGGAATTTGGATCACCAGAATATGTAAAAAAAGAATCTGTGGAATCTACACTTGACAACTACAGAACTGATAAAAGAGATAACTACTCTAAAGTAAATCAAAAACATTTAGATGAACTTGTGATAAAATTTGTAATTAGTGAAACCCAACCTTTAGATATAGTCGATAAACCATCATTTGTGAGTTTGGTGCAATTAGGCCTTCCCAAAGGCTTTAAGGTTTTGTGCCGAAAAACCTTAAAATTACATATTAATAATATGTATTTATATATGATTGACAATATTATTTCAACGCTTGGAAACGTTATGTATGTTGAAACCACAGCTGACTGTTGGAGTAAAGGTAAACGAGGTTATCTTGGAGTTACTTGCCATTGTATAGATTCCAATTCTCTCCAACGCCATTCAGTATCTTTGGCTTGTAGCTCTATAAAGGGAAGACATACGTATGATGTCGTGACTTCTGCTTTGTACAAGATTCATGCAACCTATAAAATACAAAACAAGATAGTTGCTACAACAACAGACAGTGGTTCAAATTTTGTGAAACCTTTCAAATCGTATCAGACTTTCAGATGGAGAGGAAGATGATGACGAAGATAAAGATGAAAATGAAAATGAAGAGGATGAAATCATAAATTTGTTTGAAATTTTGGATAACATTACTCATGAACAAGAAGAAGCTAACTCATTTATTCAATTACCTCCACATTTAAGATGTGCTAGTCATACACTTGACTTGATAGCAAAAAATGATGTTGACAAAATGGTACAGAATTCAGACACTACTTTTAAAAAATGTTATAGGAAAGCACTGGGCAAGTGTTCTTCGTTATGGACTAAACAAAATATGTCAAATTTAGTCGCAGAAAAAATTCATGATACACTTGAGGTTTATTTAAAAACACCAAACAAAACAATATGGAACTGTACCTATGATAGCTTATTACGAATACAAAATATTTTGTTAGGCCCTAATGGACATAACAAAATTAATAATATAATGGATTTTTGTGAAATACAGAGATTTACAAATCAAGAAGTACAATTAATTCAAGAATACTGTGAAATAATGACTCCTCTTGCTGAATCTCTGGACTTCTTACAAGGAGAAGATTCAATGTTCATGGGTTATTTGTTACCTACACTTTATGCTCTGGATCAGAAATTAATTATTTTACAACAAAAACCTATGACATTTTGTGGTCTACTTGTTAAGACATTAAGAACTTCAATTCGAAATCGATTTAGTACTATATGGGGAAAAAAAGAACTAGTATTAGCATCATGCCTGTCACCACGATTTAAATTATTATGGCTTGATGGTGCCAAACGTATCATGGTAAATGCCTGGTTAAGATCCCATTTTGAAAATATGGATTATACTTCTAGTTCTGAAGCCAGGGAAACTGAATCTCCGATATGTCTAGCAGGTACAGCTACATGTAAAGAAAATTTTTTCTGTTTACCAGTTGATAACAACAATTCAGTTACAAGTTCTAGTATTGAAGAATTAGAGTCATATTTAAAAAGTCAATCAAAAGAGTTATCTGTGTTGTTATTATATCCAACATTAAAAGCCTTTTTAGAATTTAACACACCTATTCCGTCTAGTGCTCCTGTAGAGCGACTTTTCTCGACAAGAACCAATGTGATGACTCAAAAGAGGCACAAATTGAGTGACTCACTATTTGAAAAATTAGTGCTATTAAAACAAAACAAGGTGTAAAACTGTAAAGTTTAAATAGTTTAATAAATATTTGTATTCATAATTATTACGTATGCGTCGATGAGATTGTAGGTTCAAGACGTTCTGCTGATATTTTGTTTTCCATAGACGACGGTACTAAAAAAGTTACTATAGGTATTATATAATATGTATAACAATCGGCAGTATTTTGATTTCTAAATCAGTAAACTCTTAAATATTGTCATGTGCGTACCTATATAATCGAAGTCAGTGGAAATAAGGAAAACAAGGAGTTCTACTTTTCGTTAATTACTTACTTATCCACTTTTATTTTAAATTTTTCATAACATAGAAAACTATTAATAGTGTCATCCTCTGTAATTCCTGATTTAGAAATCAAATTTAATACTGCAGACTGACGAGGACCCGTTCTCGTTTTTACTATCAAAATTATAACCTAAAAAAATCTAGGTAAACAGATTTTAACAAATCGTATAATTTCTGACAGTTCTCAGTTATTCAGAAAATGCCGACTGATAATACCGAAAAATTTAAAGGGGGGAGTGACGACCCATTGCCGCCGGCCCTGTTGGCTATGGAAAACAAAATATCAGCTATTTTATTTTACTAACATAACTATGTGCATAGAACTGTTCAAAATGTTTTAGTTCAATTTTTTTAAATTTTTTTTATAATGATTTTAATATAATATTTATCAAATTTTAATTATTAAGGGAAATTATACAGATATATTATAACCTATTATACAGAAAAACCAGGAATTTTTATAGGTACTTCACATAGTTTGTTTTAAGAAATTTATTACGGGTCGACAGTTTTACAGTCGGCATAAATTATAATTTATATATATATTATGTCAGTCGACAAATACTTGATCTCAACCCCCCCCCCCCCCCCCCCGCACCCATCAAAATCGTATAACGCCGGCCCTGATAGCCGATTTCACATTTATAATATTGCCTAATTACCAGCCTCATTACCAGGAAGGTATGCAGATTTAGTAGGTAACATATTTTATAACTTTGTAAAATATCAAATCAATATACAATTTTAACTATAACTTATAACATAGATATAACATATGAATTAAAACAAAATAATATACAAATACAAATTTCCACATTATTTTTGGTAGACTTCCAAAATGGCAGTCATCACAGAGCAAAAAAATTCAAATTTTGGTTAAGCTTTATATAATATTTTGGCCGAGTTTTTATGAAAATATCCCACTGTGCAATGTAGCTCCGCATAAGCCTTCAAAACAGCAAATTTAGATTTGTATATTCTAATTTTCTTTGGTCTTACGTATCTAGTGTTGTAATGATATTCACATTATAACGCCACAAAGCCACACTATATAATATAATCATTATAATACTATTAATTATGTTATTCTTAAATCCTAATATAATAACTGTACCATGTACCTTAGTATAATCAAAAAATATGCATAGCACTTAAGATAATCATATATTATATTAAATAATATGACAAAATGTGCGTTAACAATAACACATTTTGTATCTATGTACCTTTTCAATAAACAACAAGTACTAAAAGTCAATAATTTAATTAGCACCCAATTTTGATACCACTAGCAGTCTGCTCTGTCTGTTCACAGCAGCTATGCCTGTCTCGCACAGCTAACTATGATCAAAGTTAGTTACAAATACTAAACATAAACTTCACTACGTTTACCGTAACTACTTATTGCGAGATATTTAATCAAAACGGTTTTATTCAAATTAAAAAGTGTTTTAAAATCATTTAACATATAGTATTATATAATTCAATAATTTACTGACTGTTTATGGAAGTTATACTATATCATTGAATTCTAAACTTAAGCAATTTATTTAAATTATTTTTCCAAATGTATACGGGGCATGGGGCCCAGCTAAGCCAGGGCTCGGGATTCGATTGCATCCCGGTATCAATTACCAGTCTGAAACTGCATGGACGTAATTTATACATATTGAGATTTTCATAACAATAATTTGTGAGTGCAGTTCTATAAAAAACAAAGACTTTATAAATTAAGCGATAATATCGTTTGTTATAATAATATATTATCTGGTTTAATTTTTTAATCATCAAAACATAACATGATATAAATTATACATGACTACGGATTACATATAAACAAAATGCTCATAATATTTTTTTGAACGTTGAACCTTCATTTTGTTGAACTTTCGCTGAAAAATATATTGCTTAAAAGTATTTTCGTACGGAATATCTTTTTCTTGCATCAATTTAGCTGCAATGTCATTCTTTTTATCAAGATGGACAAACCCAACCACCAATATACGTGATCCAAGAAATATGGAAGAAGTCTTGGAGGTAAACAAAATATAACACATATCATGTAGGTTAATATTATAATAATGAAATAGCTCGGCGTATCTTACCTACTTAGCGTAGCCAAGTTAGAGGCAAGCTTCAGGTAGGACGGATACGAGGGTGATTAAATTTCTTTAAATCTGTATTATAATATATTATGATTCAGTATTAAATAAAAAAACTATTTATTTTTTGTTCAAATAGTACTTTCCGTATTTTATAATTTGTAAGTTGTAATACAAACTAAGTAGTACATATTATATTATAAAAATACTTATTTATATTAATAGAACGAAAATGATGAGTTTTTCTATGCAGAAACTAGTGATTCTACTAGGAATGAAAGCTTGAATAAAACGACACAAACGGAATCAATAGAAGGTTATAGACTTGCACAAATTAAAATTATATTGTTGAGTATTATTTTTTAAATATTTCATATAATTCCATTCTTTCTAGAACTGTCTATGAACGCTGTAGATAAAAAGGCATTCAAAGATATACAAGTATGAAACGAATAACGACTTAAGAACAATCGATAAATATCGTGGTACTGATAAACGGTTTTGATTTGATTTTCAGCATAATTTCAAAGTATGTGAAATGAATTGCCTGGCATTAAAACATCACGTAGCCGACGCCATATACACCTTGCAACAAACAGTCGACGAGCAGCGCCTATCTTTCAACAAGTTGAGATTGGAAGTATCTCACATTAAAAAAGATTTAAACCATTTGATAGAAAGCGTTGACCAGATGAAAAACGCAGAGACGACGTCCGCAGAAAGTAATATTATATAATATATTGACCTGACTATATCCATAACAGTGTAACACATAAGTCGTTTCCGTTCGTTTAGGAAGCACGGAAAACTCAGAGGAAAAAACAGACGGCTGCAAGCTTCGCAGACTGAAAATACGGGTCTCAATTCTCGAAAGTAAAATATAGAAAAATATCGGTTAATAGATAATAAAAATTACTAATGCCGTTTGCCCGTGTAGGAGATGTGACAAAACACTCATCAGAAATTGTTGGAATGAACAACACGATGATGTTACGGAGCTTGGTCTCGGGCACGACGGCCGCCGCTGCTGTGACGTCGGCTGGGGTAAACAGTTTCGAGCGAAACACGCCGAATGCGTTATGCCACCAACCTACCGCGCCGACGTCCGGCTTTACACCAGCTTCAGGGCCGCCACCGGCACTTCCGGTCCCGAGGCCACCGCCCTCGCCTCCTGCGGTAACCGCTGCATATTTCGGGCCACCTCCGCCGATGACGACCGGCACGGCGGTGTTCCCCAGTAACCCCGTGCAGAAGCCGCGCACTCCCGAGGTGGCCGGAGCTCGGGGAGCCGTGAGGAAAGCGGTGAAAACCTTCTGCCGCCGTATACCCAAACTTGAGGATTTTTTCAGCGATGGTATTTTGCGCCAATTTAATTACTTATAATTTGCACCACCAATAGGTACATTGAAGCGCGTATGTAATTTGCACCAACATTTTAAGCGCGTATGTAATTTGTGCCACCTCTAAATATTTATTTTGGTAATTTGCAGTACGACGGAAAACGAAATGGAATATGTAATCTGCGACACACTTTCAATTTTAATAGTTAGAATTTATTAGCAGGTAAATTTACTGCCATCGCATCGAAAATACGATAATATCAATGCGTGCTGGACATAATATAATTGTTGTGTTCTACTAATAATATAAG
The DNA here is from genome assembly GCF_019925205.1 of Metopolophium dirhodum. NCBI lineage: Eukaryota > Metazoa > Arthropoda > Insecta > Hemiptera > Aphididae > Metopolophium > Metopolophium dirhodum. The sequence continues at coordinate 18,675,236 of NC_083564.1, forward strand.
TAGAGGAGAGATCGAATACGTCTAATCTAATAAAAATTATCAACTGTCAAAATATCGAACAATAACGAACAGCAGTATATTATCCAAGCCTAACCCATAATCATTAAATATTTTCGCCATAAATAAGTTATTTCTTAATTAAAATCAATTAGGTTATGCTCATATATTGGTTATTTCATGTATGCAACAATATTTATGATTTTTATTATTTTAAACCAAATGAATGGGTATTTTTAAATATATTTAAAAAAAAATAATAATAATACTTAACTTAAGTTAATAAGTTAATTGAAAATGTTCATAATTTTCTTTTACTTTTAACTTTAAACTTTTTAAAATGTTTACTATCAATTAAACTTAACTCAGTAAAAAAATTATCATGAACTTGCCCAGGCTTGAGTATATTATGATATTTATAGTAGTCAAATATTAAAAATATATTTATTTAATATACATAGCGAGTACTTATATACATTTATTTATAATTATTATATTATTACTGATTTTCTATTAAAATGAACTTGATTGTTTAGTGTCGCAAATTATAATTTTTGTAAGTAAACGATGGCGCCGATTACTTAATGCCCTTTTATTAAGTTTTGTGTGGCGCAAACTACAACCTTAAAAAATTGCACAAATTACCAAAATTAATTTTTAGATTTGGCGCAAATTACATAAATATTTTGTTGGAGAGGTTGTTTTTGGCATAAATTACATACGCCTGAGATTTTGAAGTCCGTCGTCCTCAAGCCTGTAGCGCGGCGGACTTGAGGATCTCTTCCGTTATCTGTATAATATGCGGTAGGTAGTAGGTACGTTGACGTGACTTTTCCGTCCGGCCTTAGTAATGTATTAGTTATGTTCAGTTGAACCATGTAATAATTTGTATTCCATTTGTATTAATTGTATTTGTGTGCATAAAATAAACGCGTTTACTAAAAAACTTGCTGGCGTATTTGTTTTAAAATGTAGGCTTTCAAATTACCCTTACAATATTGTTACGAGTTATTAAAGTCTCACTATAAGACTATAATCATTTTTTAAGTCCTGAAAACCTAAATGCATAATAGGTGTAACCATTACTCAATATGTGGCGATACCGGAGCGCAACTGTGATAATAATATAGTAGGTAGTCACGAGTTTGGCTGCAGGCCATGAATATTATATAATGTATTCGCGAAAATAATACGCATTTACAGCTACGACCGCGGTCTCGCCATTATTTAAACAAAGCGCTCGTATACGGGGTGTTTGAAATGCTGCACGCCGAAAGACTGCGAGGTCTCGGTCACGCGGCATTTAAAACACCCCATCATTAACCCATATCATTATGAAGATGTCACTATGTTAGCACACTATTGGTTTTCTCTCGCTGACCCATGCGCAACACAGCAAAGTGTTTACCAGAAGCAACACCGTGTAAATGTTGTTAAGTACATATAATATTGGAGCGACTTCACCTATTATCAATTTCTTAGCTAAGAACATTACTCGTATCCCTGCGTGGCTTTTCATCGGTGTTGTCATTTTTATACAATTTAAACGGTCATAACTCGCATAATATTATATAAACTAAAATATCATAAAATAGCCAATGCCATATGGACACAACTGTTGTTCATAACTTAAAATTTGGCAACAGGTGAATTCACTATAATATTAAATGTAATAAAACAGAGATCGTTCTGCTTAACGTAAAATATTTGCTATTTTGCGTGTGGATCAGAGAGAAAGAAAACCAATAGTGTGCTAACATAGTGACATCTTCATAATGATATGGGTTAATGACGGGGTGTTTTAAATGCCGCGTGACCGAGACCGCGCAGTATTGTCTCCGTTGTAATATTATGTAAAACTCAATACGTCTCTTTGTTTTCAGATATCCCATATGCTGTGAAGTCCATTATCTTCATGATTTTACTTGTGATAGTCGTTCATCTGGAAAATAATAAAATAAGTGAGTTTTCCCAACCATGTTCTAAGAAGACGAAATAAATAAATAAAATAAAAAATTAGATCACCAGAGACAACTTGGATATTGCAAAGAGATAGACGGTTTTAAGTGTGAAAATGGCGGAATCAGGATGTACACCGAGGAAAATGGATTATCGTGCTGGTGCACTTCAGACTACGTCGGCGAACGCTGCCGTGAGTTTTATAGCGCAGTGGTTTATTAAATTATATATTATTATTATACATTCGGGTAGGTTTGTTATATTATCGCAACATTTGTACCGATAATTTTACTGATTTACTGGGTATCGAATAGAAAACTAATAATATCGTTGCCTACAAAATATTGCAACAAAGTAGGTACCTATCGGTATTTACTTATATTGGTAAAAAAAATAAAGTATATATTAATATTAAACTCTGTAGCCTGTAAGGATGGAAAAAATTACACTCGAAAACCTACACAACAAAAAAACCAATCATGAAATACGTAAAAAAAAGCGTTAAGAATTTTAGCAAATTATTTATTTAATGTTTATATACGCATATAAAAATAAAAGAATAAAAAAAATTTACAGTATATTTATTACTTTAGCAATTACATTTGATAAACTATGAAAGGCCCATTAATTTTTTTGTTAAATCTGCTAAAATATCGAGTGTTTTTTCTTGCCTAGAACTAGAATTCGTGACTGAGTCAGGTGGCGTAACTATAAAATTAATATTGAACAGTGTACCAGTTTACCTTAACAAGATTCATTTGGCGATGTATAGATAATTCGTATAGATAATTTTACCAATATGATATATAATATAATGCTGAATAGTAGTGTAAACCTTAATTATATATGTCATAACATTTTTTTCCTAACCTCAGAGGAACCCGTGTCGTTTATGTCACGAGCAGTAACACTGTTTCGCTTTGGACACTTGAACGTCAGTAGAGGCAGGCCGACGATGTGGTGGAGCATTTTACCGTTCACTTCGGGACGCCAGCTAAAAAGCAATTACGCTTGTAAGTTACAGTTACAATATAACAAGTTAAGGCTATTTTCGTTTAATGAAATATATAGACAGTAAATCCTTCCTTAATGAACACTACCCCACCCCTCCTAAATAGCTCAGTTTTTTTTTTTGGAACAAAGTGGACAACAAATTTTCAGGGGTTTCATTAACGAGTTAAAAGTTAAAATTAAGTTAAAACGTTAAGTTAATGATTCGTTACTTTTTTTTCCAAATTAACTTTTAACTTAACAAGTCACTTTTTCAAGATTAACGTGTTAACTTTAAGTTAATTTTATTTCAAACGTATCTAAATTAAGTTAATTTTCGTCCGAAGAATAATGCAAGTCCATTTTTTAATGGGTTTTTGCTTTGATTGATGTATCATTTTAAATTTCCCCAGTAATTTTCTTGAGCGTAAAGAAAAACTATCTAATAAACCATATTATGTGTCTGGAATTTTGTATTTTTGCAAATTAGCAAATTTTAACTTTACACTAAGTTAAGTTACTTTTTTTTCAAAGTTAACTCTTAACCTAACGAGTTAACAAAAATAAATACGAGGAACTTTTAATTTAACGAGTTAAAAAAAATCGTCAATTTTCCCAGCCTTGCTAAGTGGTTGCCCTTTAAATTATTAATATTTGAATATAGTACGATATTATATTTTATCAACCGAAATTAAAAACAAAACCCTACAGGAACTCGATATAATTTTTAAATATTATATATTATGATTAGCGATATTTTTTAATGCTTGTATACATTTCAGCAGTTGTACATCTTATAACATTGTCCACTTTGTTAATATTGGTTCTTTTCCAAGTCTAGAGTTTACAAACATTAATCTAGAAAATAATTCTATATTATCCTTACGAAATGTATCTAATTAACGTTGTTCTGTAACTTTTAATGCATAAGAAATGCAAATTAAACAAGATCTATAATTTAGCTTGCAGCGATTGATTGAGTGTATTAAGAAGCTAAAATATGTTTTATAAATTATTTCAGTTTTACGTATACATGTTACATAATAATATTAACCGTACTATAATAGCATGATATAATATATATATTTATTTTTGATTAGTCCATCAAACAGTTGTGAAAAGATTAGAAAACGTGTTCGCTGGTGCCAACAACAGTGTATATTCCGCCAGAATATTGCCTCCAGCATGTCCACTGGAATGCTGTGCAAACGACAGTAAATATTTATGCCTCACAAAAATATTATATATTATTATCATTATTTTATTATAATAATATAAAATAAAATACATATTCGCACAAACAACGTAAAACTGCGTATTGTCTGTTATTGACGAAATGTATCGTCGTATTGTAACGCGCAGTTATTAACACTGGGTTAAAAGGAAATTCAGAAAATTAATTTTTTCAGAAACTTTACCGCCGCTGAAAACACTGTACAGCAAAATCCTCAGACGGAATTCCGGTCAGTCCATACCGGATCGGAAGTCAAGACATTTGCTGTTGGACGCGTTCTATCAATATTTTGTATTACAATTTTCCGACGTAAATTCGAACTTGACGGTTAGTAGCTAATACCTATAAATTACAATAATACATTATGGCACGAGCTCGTTTAAAGCGATGTAACGTACTTACCACTAAAAAACTTACATTGAATATTAATAATAATGTATTGTCCGCACTTAATATTATAGGTAACGGCTTCCCAATTGTACGGCAGTGACGCTGCGTCGGAGAGATCGATTAGATCGTTCTCTGGCGGTAAGCTAAAGGCACGACAATTTAATTACAAACATTATGCGACAAACCATGCGTTCGCACCATTCTCAGACGTATACTTAAAGGCGTTGACAAAAGGCATTTCGACCAACAGGTCGTGGGTGAGCAAGGCTTTTATTTTACACAAAACAAAATTGTTGGATAAAAGTTAAATTTTTACTTTTCTGAATGACAACATATATATATAGGTACGTTTTAAATTATAATACCGAAGCTGAACTATAGTTCTGCACTTATTATACCTATGAGTATATTTTAATGTCTATTTAATGGACGGAATTACATGTGTAACTGCTAATCTGATAATTTAACTATTAATATACTTTAAACAAATTAACTGTACGTCTGTAGATACTCGTTTGTAATTTAATTGTAATACATCGAAATTCTAGGTAAAAATATTTTTTGTATGCCGTCGTTCATGAAAGTAAATAAATTTAAATAAAAAAGTAACCATAATAAATACTATTTCTTTAAAAAATGTTGTGTTTTGCAATGATTTCAATTAATAACATGGACGATTTGTGAAACAGCTCAGCAGAATGATCGCCCGGATATTCAAACGGGCCGAGATGTTGAACACAAGTACAATGCTTCACGTACTGTCGACCCTCTGGGTACGTGAACACAACCGATTGTGCGACGAGTTGTCACAGAAGTGGCCATTGTGGACACACGAAGAGGTGTATACCAAGGCAAGGATGATTGTAACCGGTCAAATGATGAACATAATGATGACCGAAATCCTACATTTGGAACTGAGACCGGAAATGTACGACCGTCAAATGGAAAACATCCATGGTTCCGGAAAACCTATTGAACTGTACTTTATGATGGCTGTATCAAATCTGCCAGAAAAATTTCAATACAGCTCAACGAATTTGACATCCTACAGTAACACCAGGTCAGTCTGAGACTTTTTATGGATACATCAATAATAACTTAAGAAACGTTTACTTTACATTTTGGCCCTTTCGAATATTATGTTTGATCAATGATTTATAGAGCAGCCCGAACAGGGGTACATAATATAGTGTATAAAAAGCTATTTACATGTACCAAAACACGGTAGTTAATGATTTAAATTTAGAAATTCGGGGCTGATGCATTTTTAGTATACAAAAACATGTCTTATGGGCAAAACTGTCCCTCCCTGTTTGGATTTCGTTAATATTTTGTTTATTAATTAAAAGAAGAGAACATTTTGGATTTCTGATCAAAACCCGATTTTAAAAACTGTAATATTATTATAGAAGCTAAAATAAGCATTTGAATAATGCACAATATTTGTTTCTTTTCAAACGTGTTTGTCCAGCAATGTTTAAAGTAAAATGAAAATTCGGGATTTGATCCCAGATAAAATTATCTTTCAGATAAAAAACAAACTATCAAATTTCGACGTATCAATTATTCGTGGGATTTTTTTCCGTGAAGTAAATTTTGCTGATATTATAATTATTAAAATAGCGACTGAAATATATCATTTTTAATTTTTATTACACTGCGAAAAATTGCAAAAACCAGCACTTACATCCTTAAGGGGATATGATAAGCATATTATAGACGCTCTAAATCGACCAAATTTGACTCTAAGACATCTTAGATATCTTTTTATTCGTGGGTACTGTACGTCTGTTGTACCTGCATAATATGTAGCCACATTGTTCAACTAATGATAAATATAATATGTTTTTTAAAGAATTCGTTATGATTTTTAAAAATATAATACGTTTCAAACTATGATATTATAAATTATAATCACCAACTAGTATAGGTACCCGTATTATACAACCCTAGATGGTGACCAGAAACTATAGAGGTACATTAGGGAAGTGAAACTAAACATGTGGGAAACTGTTCTAGTCCCCGGAGAACTATAGTTTCAGAAAAATAAGCGATTTCAACAACATTCAAATATTATTGTATCATTATACGTATATACGATTCGATTTTACTATACTTTTAGTCAAGTTTCGGAAGCTGGTTTAAAAGACGCCCTGCAATTAATGATGAGTTCAAAGATGCGCATGGCCACGGCCCACGATGACGGCTCCTTGACTGGACAGCTTACCAAGACACTAATGACACTCTCGAGAGAACATTGTTTACAGGGTTTCAATAACTACAGAAGACGGTTAGGGCTGCCTGCTTATAACAGCTTTTTCGATCTGACTGGCAACGTCGAAACCGCATTTGAATTGGAAAAATTGTATAGCACCGTGGAGAAAGTGGAGTTGTTAACCGGCGTGTTGACGGAAAAATCCAGTTCCGGAGTTCTACCCACGGCAAAAGTTCTGTCTAATAGCTTTATCGTTAACGCAATATTGACAAATAGTCTCACCTCCAAACACATGTGGGCACCGGACACGTTCGGTGGAGTCGAATTTTTTGACTTGGTCAAATCTTCAAGCTTAGAGTCGTTGGTGTGTCGAAATGTGGACAATTGCGACGAGTTAAAAGTTGGTCGTTCGGAGAAATAAGTACTTTTATAATATAATATCATGGTTGTAGGAACAAGGATTAAAATATTAGTCTTTGTATTACTGGCGCACCGTCATCAAGCCAAACATAATATTTTATAATTTGACCGTATTCAGTAACTTATATGCCAATATTTTTCGATCATTATTAACATTGACGTATTATCATCATTAACCCAATAACTCATATTCATTTATTTACTATGTTCAATTAAGGTTATAATTCTTGTTTTTTCAAATCTCATCCTTAAGCAATTGCTTATTTGTTTGAAGCGTTCTTCTTAGTTTTAGGTCCATAAAAGACTACATTATTATAATATAGTTTTTCTATATTATTATATTTATATACGTTTGTCTTGTTCATTTTGTGAGCCAACGTGTGCAAGGATATTTTACGATTATATTTTTCTAGACGCATTTGCGTTCAAAGTGAAGAGTTTTTTCATCTTGTTAAATTATTATAATGGGCACAAATCAAAACACTTTATAATTTATTTTTTCAAATGTGTGAAAGTCACCACAACTCATTATTAAATCGCAGTTGCGATTCACCAACTTAATTAGTTATTATCATGCGTAAGCACAAAGTTTTTTTTATTATAAAATAGGTAAAGAGTTTTTTTCTTCTTGTTAAATTATTATTTAAATTAAATAGGCGCAAATCAAAACATTTAATATTTTATTATTTCAAATGTATGAAAGTGACCACGGATCATTATTAAATCACTCCACAGCTCATTATTAAATGGCACCACAGCTTATTATTATATCTCAGTTGTGATTCGCCAATCCAATTAATTATGTTCATGCGTAAGCACAAAGTTTATTATTATAAAATATGAAAAGTGTTTTTGATCTTGTTAAATTATTATTTAAATAAAATGGGCGCAAATCAAAATGGTTGTTGACCAGTTGCCCCCCCCCCCCCAGACTATTATCGGTGTTTTACAAATATACCAGTTGTCCTCAACCAAATGTACCAGTTGCCCTTACATGTTAATATATACACGATTACAATATATAGCAAGTAAAATAGGGGAGATAAATTTACAAAAAATAAATAAAATGATGTATAAAAATCAAGTAAAATATTATTAAATGATAAAATTAAATTTTGATTTTTGCAATAGATATCATTATATCTATTGCAAATAATATGGATAAAATGAAAATTGTAATAATAATAATAGCCTATGAGGTGCAGATTTCATCTAACTCAGAGTGATGACTTGATGGAAACGCATACAATTAGGATTAAAGACAGAATATATGGATGATCCAAATTCAGAAATTGAATAATATAATTTTAATGACCGAAAATTAAGTGAAGCCATTTTCCAATTTCTGAATTTGGATCCATATAATCCGGCTTTAATCCTTATTGTATGCGTTTCCACCAAGTCATCACTCTGAGTTAGATGAGATCTGCACCTCATGTCGCTTTGCACTAAGTAAACAATTATTATTATTACAATTTCGGTTCATCCATATTATTTGTATAATATATAATTATATTTATTGCAATAATCAAAATTTAATTTTATCATTTTATACTATTTTACTTTATTTTTATACTAATTTAATTTATAATTTGTAAATTTACCTCCCCTATTTTACGGGCTATATATTGTAATCGTGTATATATTAACATGTAAGGGCAACTGGTACATTTGGTTGAGGACAACTGGTATATTTGTAAAACACCGATAATAGTCATAGGGGGGGGGGGAGGGGGCAACTGGTCAACAACCCTTTTGATTTGCGCCCATTTTATTTAAATAATAATTTAACAAGATTAAAAACTTTTTACATATTTTATTATAATAAACTTTGTGCTTACGCTTGATCATAATTCATTGGGTTGCCGCATCACAACTGAGATTTAATAATGAGCAGTAGTGCGATTTAATAATAAGCTGTGGTGTAATTTAATAATGAGTCGTGGTGACTTTCACACATTTGAAATGATAAAATATTAAATGTTTTGATTTGTGCCCATTTTATTTAAATAATAATTTAACAAGAAGAAAAAACCTTTATTTTACTTTATTTTTATTTATATTTGTATTTATTATTTGTTACCTCCCCTATTTTAAGGGCTATATATTGTAATCGTGTATATATTAACATATGAGGGCCACTGGTACATTTTTCTCTTGGTAATTTGGATGGTATTGGTATAAAAAAGGTACTTTTGGGGGCAACTGGTACATGCCGATCAAAAGGTTTTAATATTTAATTATTTCAAATGTGCGGAAGTCACCACGGCTCTTTATTAAATCGCAGTTGCGATTCGCCAACTTAATTAATTATTATCATGCGTAAGCGCAAAGTTTGTTTATTATAAAATATGTTGTTTTTATTTTAATGTGATGTTAAATTATATTGGCTTTATAACACTGTCTTGTCAGCTTGTATACTTGTATTAAGATCAACAGGTATTAACTGGAAAGTCAACGCATCAACTTATTGTGAGTAACTATAAAATTATTATTAATTTGTTCTTATATTGTTAAACGAGCTCAAACAGCTTCATTACCTACGTTTTTATTGATAATTATTATGTATATTATAGTGTTGCTGTCAAATCTGTGGGTTATTCATATTATTTGGCTCTAATTATTATTTATATGGATTGAACCAAAATAATGGCCCATTTGTATCCCGTTCAACCATTGTTGACATTTATATTAATAATTTATTTATTTTAACTTGATAAACATTTGTTATTCAAATTATTTCATTAAAAATTGAGATTATAAACACTCTACTAAAATATATTAATTAAATAACTAATAAATGTGTATAGTTATGTTCTAATATTAAAAAATTGGAAAAATTTTAGTCTGATGACAGTTGGAGGAAACTGTTTTTTAGTTAAAAATATGAGAAGTTATTTAACAAAAATTTCAAACGTAAGGTGATGTGTGCACTCATTTCTAGTAAGATACTCAGAAAAGTGTCCTAATTTGCGGGGTTTTTTGACAACATAAAAAAGATTGTGAAATATATTTCGAACAATTTTTGAAGTTAGTATGTATGTATAGCAAAATTGATATTAAATATTCAAATAAAATTTATAATTTAAATTTGGTATGGAGCATATTTCTTAATTTTTTTTTATTTAAAGCTCAGATGTGATATTCTACTAAAAAATATATTGTTATAATGTCCAGTTATTGTCCTAACATCCTGAAATTTGGCTTCCTTTAAATCAAAATAAATGCTTTCAAAAATTTTCTAATTGAATATTAGGATAGGTGGGTGTTTTAACAAACTTAAGATACCGGAAATTATATTTTAAAGGATTATTAATGATAGAACAAATAAATTTAATACCTTTATTTCAGTAAAAATTATAATTAAATTCAACAGTTTTATTAAAATTCATACTTAAATGAAAATTATTGTATATAAAGCTGATATTAGATACGCAACTAAAATTGTTTTATTTAATTTACTTAAAAATGTATTTATATTTATTGTCTATTAAAGAATTTAAAATAATAGGTATATTTTAGGGATATAAGAAATACAGGAAACAAGTTTTATTTAAGAATTTAGGATTCGATGAACATATTGAAATAAAGTAAATATTGTGGGGTTTTTTAACAAACTAAAATACTGGAAATTATTAGAGAGATACATTAAACATAAATATTTAAATAAAATTTATAATTATAATTTGGTATGGAGCATTTTTCTTAAATTTCTTTTATTTAAGGCTCAGATATGATACTCTACAAAAATTTATATTGTTAAAATGTTAAAATAAATTAAAGAATAGCTGTAAAATAGTTTATTTTAAAAGTATATTTTAAAGAATTTTATGATAGAAAAAATTAATAAAATACCTTTATTTGAGTAAAAATTATAATGAAATTCAATATTTATAATAAAATTCATCTTTAAATGAAAATTATTTAATTTAAAGCTGAGATTAGATACTCTACTAAAATTGTGTTATTTATTTTACTTAAAAATGTATATATATTAACTATCTAAAAATTTAAAAAAATTGGATATATTTTAGGCGTATAAGAAATAGAGGAAACTAGTTTTTTATTTAACTATTTAAGATTAGTTTAATATTTTTAAATTAAGTTAATATTTTGGGGTTTTTTAACAAACTAAAATACTGAAAAGTGTTAGATAGATAAATTTAAAAAAAATATTTAAATAAAATTCATAATTAAAATTTGGTATGGAGCATTTTCCTTAAATTTATTTTATTTAAAGATCAGATATGATATTCTACTAAAAATTGTTCAAATTTGTTTTTTAAAAAATGTTTTGTTATAATTTAAAAATTAAAAAATTAGCTGTATAATATTTCTCTTATAAGAAAAACAGTTTTATAATAGAAAATGTTCGATTAATTTGCAAAATATTTCGTATGGAAAATGCAGCCCTCTCACGCCACTTAGGTGGGAATATTTTAAATTGTAAATTATTGACATAGGTCAGGCCAACGAAGCAAGATGTGCTGAGGCGACAATAATATTTTCTTTATAATTATGCGCAGTTACAGGAGCCCGGTTGTTGCTGAGTGATTCGGCGAGGACGTAGGTACGACGTGCGTGTGAAATGCCAATCGTAGTACGAGCCAGGCAATCTGAATTTGCTAAGTGTTTTATTTATGTTTGTTTTAATATAATAAAAGTGTTTCCGATCTGAAAACCCGAGTTAAACATTATTTTAGTCATTCTTACGTTATCTTTTATAGGAGCAGTGCCGGGATATACGTACAATGTGTCAACGAAGTATTATTAAACTGAATAGTGCCAAGGTATATGTAATCTTTGAGTCATTTCAACTAGATAGGAACGAACTAAGAATTGACAAGCGCATACCATCATACCTCAACGAGTTAACAGTGTTATTCTAATTAATTTTAGAGAGTGTCATTAACTAGACATTACGAGGGACAGGCGTATAGTTGGTTTACCACGTATTGTCCAATACGGGTGATACCACGCTATTTAAATTGAGTAAATATTGTGGGGTTTTTAACAAACTAAAATACTGAAAAGTATTAGATAGATAAATATTTAAATAAAATGTATTATTAAAATTTGTTGTTGAGTATTTTTCTTATATTTGAGATTGTAGGCGTACTATGGTGATGTACAACTGTATGAAATGCGAGTGAGCCCTCCACTGCACTAACTTTCTAAATTTCAGGTGTAATTTTGTTAATAACAAAATTACCTAAATTGTTAGATGATGAAACCGCAGAACTTGACTTATGTTTAGTTGTATCTAAATGAGCTTTGAAATCATAAGACCCTGACAAAAATATAAAAATACTAAGCATATTAATGAATTTCAAATATTATATAAATCGGTTGAAGGAAAACATACTTATTTACTTTATACTTACTTTATTCTGCCGTGCTAAGCTAAAACAGGGTATCTCCAATTTTGGTCAAAATGATTTTATTGGTTAAATGGGTTTATATAGTGTTATTTTTTTCAATTTCAGAAGCCAAAATGTCGTATATCCAACGACAGTGGTTTCGCCGTGATTTAAACAATGCTCTCGTATACGGGGTGTTTTAAATGCTGCCCGCCGAAACCGTGGACTAGGCTTTTGTCGCACGGAATCTTAAAGACCTCGTGTGACAATAATTAATGCACCTTTGAAATATATTGTATCCGTCATGACGTGTCAACGGGTGGTCCTTGATGTCAGTAAAAAACGCTAGACCCTTGGTCTTGTCGCTGTACGACCGTAACCAGAGATAGTCTGCAGGATTGACAAGCGCATACCATCATACGCATATCTCAATGAGTTAACAGTGCCCTTCTAATTAATTTTAGAGAGTGTCATTAACTAGACAATACAAGGGAAAGGCGTATAGTTGGTTTACCACGTATTGTCCAATACGGGTGATAACACGCTATTTAAATTGAGTAAATATTGTGGGGTTTTTAACAAACTAAAATACTGAAAAGTATTATATAGATAAATATTTAAATAAAATGTATTATTAAAATTTGTTGTTGAGCATTTTTTTTTTTTTTGAGATTGCAGGCTTACTATGGTGATGTACAACTGTATGAAATGCGAGTGAGTCCTCCACTGCACTAACTTTCAAAATTTCAGGTGTAATTTTGTTAATGACAAAATTACCTAATTGTTAGATGATGAAACCGCAGAACTAGCTATTCTTGACTTATGTGTAGTTGTGTCTAAATGAGCTTTCAAATCATAAGACCCTGACAAAAATGTAAAAATACTAAGCATATTAATGAATTTCAAATATTATATAAATCAGTTGAAGGAAAACATACCTTTATTCTACCGTGCAGAAATTTATAGGGTATCTCCAATTTTGGTCAAAATGATTTTATTGGTTAAATGGATTTATACATATATGTATACTATACATTGTATAGTGATATTTTATCAATTTCAGAAGCCAAAATGTCTTAAATCCAACGACCGTGGTCTCGCCGTGATTTAAACAATGCACTCGTATACGGAGTGTTTCAAATGCTGCCCGCCGAAATCACGGACTAGGCTTTTGTCGCACGGAATCTTAAAGACCTCGTGTGACAATAATTAATGCATCTTCGAAATATATTGTATCCGTCATGACGTGTCAACGCGTGGTCCTTGATGTCAGCAAAAAACGCTAGACCCGGGGTCTTGTCGCTGTACGACCGTAACAAGAGACAGTCTGCAGCTCGCGAATAGATTTCATCACAATATCGCGAATATAATATCTAGCCAAGACCGCGTGTTCGTGTCCTCATAATTCGATAATCGATTATTCGTTCAGTATAATGTGTTATAATACCTATTAATTCAAATAATGTTAATAAATAGCATTTTTCACGTATTTTATTTTGTATACGATGATTTTTCGTAGATTTATGTCTGACATTATTGTGAATTTCGATGACATACATTAATTAATATATTTTTATTTCAAAATTTTACACGGAGATTTAAAAAGTTCAAGCCGTAATGTTCGTCTCAAAGACATTGATTTTATCGTGTAGCGCATAATCATAGTATTTCTCATAAACTTTAATGTAAGTTCACAGCACCTTTTTACACTGCAGTCTTTGGCCGTCGTAAAACAATATTTACCAAAAATACATTATCACACTTCGTGTTTTTTACACAAATTAAATAGGTTTTCATCTTGTATACAATTTTTATTTTGACGGTTCGCGTTCTTTTATTATTTAAAATAATTGTTTTGGTTTTTGTCGAAAATGGTTTGAAAAAATCAAAAGCTTGGACGAGATGAATATAATAATATTATGTTTTGTGTAGACATTAACACGCGTGTGATAGTGCGTAGGTATTGTATATGTATACGTGATACATCTAAGTACCTAGAATCATTTTTTTTTTTGTCAGATCTTTCTATTACACCCTGTACAGTACCCTGTATAACAGAAAGTTAATTTGCAAAACCTAACCAAAGAGCAAAACTTGTAAACGGTATATCCAGCAATAAGGAATTATAATCATAATAAACAAAAAACAACATTATAATTTTAATAAAAAGTAAAATACAAATACAATTTAACTAAAATATAAATACTAAATAATAATAAATGTTATTTTAATTTAAATATACTTACTGTTAATATGTTTCTTTAATCCCATACAACTTCTGATGTTATCAATTGTAATAGTCTACTTACGTTACAAAGAAATACCGTTAAAAATTGGACATTTGGAACCAAAGCCTGAGGCACAATATAGTACACTTAAGCTACATTTTTGTTTAATCTAGTACTTCAATTATATTTTATAAAATTATCTTTTAGATTAACTTTATACGATATGTAGACTAAATTAAAACATACAAATATATTGTAAAAATAATAAACATTAAGTTCTGTATAAATTCATTTTTAGTATAGAAACGTGGTTTGAACGAAATTATTTGAATTAAATATTTCAAAATTCCCTAGCTAAATTGAAGGCTTCTAAAATCCGATTTTTTCAGGCTATTAAATCGTCCATCTTGTTTTACTTATCTTTCTACATTGTAACAGATTGTAAAATGTATTATGAAAAAAAATTAAATAATTAATAGTTTCAGCGATATTATAAGCACTACCCCACGCACTATCGAACCATACGTAAAAATATATAGTGCTAGAACTTAATATTATATTATTCGTAGCCCGTAGGGTAAGTATTCTTAACACACGTATGGCGAAAATATTCTAATAATGCCATAATAGTTATAATTTTTAGGATGGTAAACCGTGCTTAATAATATTATATTGTATTTATTTAAGCTGAGTTATCGTTGATAAATAATTTATTAGGTAGGTACCAATCTGGCTCGCTTTTCTGAATTTATTAAACCTGTCGGCTGCCAGAGATGAAAACATATTATATAATGTGTAATAAAAATATACATATTATAATATAACAATAAAATTATAAATACCTGAGAAACCTAGGATTAGTCGGTAAATCTTATATGTTTTATGGACTGATGTCGATAATTTAACGCTACCTAATTTATTTAAAATAAAAGATATAAATATAAATATATATTCATTAATCCATTTTAGTTTATATATTTTCTAATTTAATTTTGAACACGTAAAATAAAAATAATAGTTGTGAATAATAAATACAGTAATATAATATACTTTGGTAGAGAAAACAGATAAGTAATTTAAAGTTCCACTGGATGATATTGTGTAAAATATTTTTATAAAATGAACGTAAAATGATACGTAATAGATTCAACTGATTTATAAGATAAAAAAAAAAATATTTAAGCAATTTGAAAGTATTTAAAAGTATTTATATATAGTACATACTTGTTTTTAAGTATTAGTAGATATTTATACTCAAATACATTTTTTCTGAGTATTCAATATTCAAATACGTAATTTAAATAGGAACTTTTCAAAATATTATGTATCTGTGTCTGTACCTATACATGAACACCTGCTACTATGAAAATGTTATTCTCACTTTTACCAATATATATATATACGTACATAGGTGGTAAACTGTTTATTTTTTTTATAGGTTTATCTATTACGACACATCAATCGAGTGTATTTATAAATTTATTGAGTTTATGGAACAATAAAATAAAATGAGTACCTATTATACCTACCAATAATAATTTATTTCGACAACGACCTACTATTATAGATAGTTTATCTATTTAAATAATATTATAATTTAATGACAGATTGACTATCATTATCATTATGGTTGCCTATTTTACAATATGAAGGATGGATATTATATCGGTTTAATAACTGGTGGTGTTTTAGCCACTGTTTATCCGGCCAACGAGTAATCACAAATAATTCCACATTTACACATTATACCTACTAAATATATACATATGCAGATACATATATTATGCATTATGTATATTAACATAATATGTATACAATTTTCGTTTATTAAACAAAGCTTTTTTTTTAAATTTTGGGTTATGTGTTTCCTTCTTTTTATACATAATTATTGTATTTATATCATTTGATTATGAACAATTTTATATCAGTGCCAATAGTGCCATAATGTATACTTAACACGTTGATTGAGTCATACTTTCAATGCAGTTGCTCCTGTTCTTCATCTAAAATCTTAAGCGAAATTATATGGATTCGGAAATAATATGGGGGACTCAACAAAGTCTAAATTAAAGAGGGCGCAGCTGGCCAGGGTTGACCACGTCCCCGGGACCACGAATGTAAAGGGCCCTTAGTCATACATTTTTTTTATTTTAAAGAGTTGTTTTCATTTGTGGGGGCCTACAACCATGTATTGGCCCCTGAGCCTCTGGAGGTTTTTATCCGGGCTAGATCAGTAGTCGATCGTTATTGAATTTCGCGAATATAATCATTCCCGATGAGAACATATCGCTGTGAGTCAAGTAGTCACCGTACACCGCACATGCACACTAGATGTTACAATACTCTATGTATAGCCTATAACTGAATATATAATAATATATTATTATATTATATCACTGTAACGCAAACTACACTACCCTACAACCATGTATGCACCGTCCACTAGTATAAGGTCTATGACTTAAACACACCTTAACGATGTGTATACACAGTAAATATAGTATTTGAAAGCGAAGAAAAACATACGATTTTCTGACGGAGAATAATATTATGCTGCACGTAATAATATAAATAGTATATGTAAACGAATAGTGGTAGCTTATCGGGTACTTGACATTTTTAATTGATTATATTAATCCACCATATAGGTGGAATACGACAAACTTGGTATAACTTTGATACTTAAGAGTTAAATCATACACTTACGTATAAACACCACGGGGTCCGCGATCTATCGCAGGTAGATTGCCTACCTGATAATATACTGCTGCGAATAAGAATTTTTATTCCGGGCAACAGAATAGTTAAGATGAATCTAGAACGTCATACACCGAATATTAAATAAGCCATTGCACAAAGTTTGAGTCATATGCAGCTTGTAGGTACATTTAACGGGTAACGAAGTGCAAGGGATCAGCTAGTATTATCCGTTTTCATGTTTTTCACAGGTTCAGACTTCAGATTATAGGTAACCAAGACTCCAATCAGCTGATCGAGTTTCGCTTCTATATTGTTCTATGGTATTATATATAATATTGTAATGATATCCTCAGTGCTCACACACCATTATAATAAATAAACTAAAATTTTACAGAATAATAAACAATGGCCAGCCTGTCGTTCGTAGAAATCGGTCATCCCCAATAAAACTATTGTCACCGACAAAAAGGTCTTTGCCGCCGAAGAGAAATACAAAAACCTTTGACAAAACCGCCTACCACTCTCTGGTTGGCATATCCGTGTCGTCCCTTAAAACAGTGCATGAGCACCATCCACCAAGTAACCACCTCTCAAATCTCAATACCGATTTCAACGAGCGACAACTGGACTTATCTTATGTTAGGCGGTTAGGCCATAATTATTGCGTTCTTTAATTCAATTTTTGTATTTGAAGTATTACTTTGTGTCACCTAAAACTCCTACAACATTATCCATAAACAACTGCGAATCAGGTAAGGCATTTAATATAATAATATTTTATATTGATTGCAGTTAATACATTATAGCTGCTTTTTACATAAAATTATACTGTACGGTGTATTTGATCTAATGATTCTCGAACACACGATCTCGAGAGCCCTCCGAACACCTGGAGGAAGGTAATAGCGTAATTTTACTATTTTAACATCTGATTTTAATAATATAACTATCGACAGGAGTCGTTTTTATATTTATCTTATTTCTACATTATTACAATATAGCGTATATAGCATCATTGTGTGTTATTTAAGTGTTAAAATTCATAAGATTACCTACGAATGCGATCAACAAGATTTTTATAAAATTAGTTTTTAATGATATAGACCAATATTCCTCTAAATATCGACCAGTATTGGCGTCCCCTGCTCTACAGCGACATGGAAGAAAATTCCCCTTGACCTATGTGTGGTTTTCACAAAGAGACGTAAATACATATTATTTCAAAACACGACATTACAATATAATATTATTATAAATATTATTGTGACCTCCGTATCACCGTCGTCGATTTTAAACTAAATTATATTAACGTGACAGTTATTATTATATATGTATTCGTTATTATAGACAGTAAATTATTATTATAATCTCAAAAATTAATATTAATTATATACCGTACAGTAACATTATGTAGATCATGATAGTACCTATTTAAGTATTATAATATGATATGTGGCAAGTGAAATATCCGAAATTCGAGCAATAGACGGCGAGCGTCGCGATTCGTCGACATATTATTCAGCTCATCTCCATAGCCTGTAATGATATTATTATACAATCGCGCCGTGTGAGCTTGTAGTTAGGTCTAAGTCATGATAGGAAATTCACAGTGAATACAGAATATGTATGAATAGTTTTCACGAAGAGATGCTCATCCAACGAAATCATTGTTCCGAAACGCGATATTACAATATAATATTATTATAAATATTATGATTTATGACCGCCGTATCACCGTCGTCAATTTTGAAATAAATTAATTATGTTGATATGACGGTTATTAAGAGTAGGTATTCGTCATTATAGATAGCGATATTATGCAAACTAAAGAAACAAATTGTGTAAAAAATTGAGTTTGGCGTGGTCGTGTACAGGTGTCTTGCCGCGTTTGCTCAGGTCAGCAAACATGAACATATTTTTCCGCAACTATGAGTAATTTAGTTTTTTTTTATGTTTTAGTACCTAAACCTAATTAAATAATATGTGATTTTTTTTTCGATTTGACTAAGTACTAAACAATCTCAAAAATAAATATTTTTATACTGTAGAATAATATTATGATAGGATCATGCGATAGTAGGTCTCTTAATGAGGTACGTCTTGATTATTCAGGTTTCTGTAAGCTATTCTCATATAGATCGGTTCAAATATTATAATTTTAATAATAAATACCACTAAAAAAAGGTAGGTTAGGTTAGGTTAACCAGGTAAAAATGTGTGCGGAATTAAGTCAAAGGTCTGCATTATAATATATTGACATTTATTCCCACTTTTGTTCTCACTGTTTGTAAAAGAGCATTTAAAGATGACGTTCTAAAACACTGTCAACTATCTCTGTTTGCTGACTTTATGAAATCAACTGTTTTTTTGACTTCCGGAAATTGAAACATTTGACAGCTTTACTACAATATTATGTTCCTTGTCCAATATATAGGTCTATCGTTAAATCATAAGTGTAAGTGTGATGCCTGTCCATATTTTGAGTACGATCATGTGTGATTTATAAGTACAACAATATATCTGGTTCTAAAATGAATTGTATATTGTGGTGAGTACTAAAACTGTCTTTAGTTTTAAATTTAATCATAGGTGCTACTGCTTCTGGATATCACTTTGAAATGGTAAGTAGTACTTACTGCAATAGAGAGGTTCTATTGGTTCCATTGACATATTGTCATTTGATATTCAAATTAATGTTATGAATGTCTATATTGTTTGTAATTTGCCAATTTTAAGTAAGTACCTACCTAAAACAGTAAGACGTGAAAATATTTTTCCAAAGGGCTATATCGGTTTATATGATTAAAATCAAATAAATACTTATGAGCTATAAGTAATATAAACTACGCGTTTGTAATTCAATATATTTTATCTATCAATATTCTCATATAAATTGCCTACTTCGATCGGTTCTTCGGAGTATAAAATCAAAAATGTATGCAGTCATTCAAAAAACCTTAAAAATTATAACGATAAAATAAAATATAGATGTGGTAAAATAAAATATAGATGTGATTTGTAGGTATATAACGCGCTTAAATTTTCAAAATGATTTTTATGATTTTGAAATATTTCAAAAATGTAGGTGCCTATTTACCTAGATATACTTTTCAAGAAAAAGAGGATTTAACTTCAAAAAATCACTTTGTATACTGCAGCTTCAATTTATGTAAATATTTCTTAACCGGAATTATAAATTTCTATTAATTATTCATGTATAGTCGTGTGGGTACAAAGTTTAGGTGGATATAGAGGCGTGTATAATGTATACATAATAATATATTATTTAATATGAGTTATGACGTTTATATTATAACGTTACCATACAGTGAGTAGGTATAACAGAAAGAAGCAACAATAGGTAATGACTAATGACATTTGTTATAATAACCAATATTATTATCTACAATCTACATATTATTATGTAAGTAAATTTTGTTCTAATCAATATTATTCTATATTTTGTATTCGATTAAGAAAATGAATGATTATAATAATAATGCAAACCATGCAAACCATGCAAAAAAAAAATGTCTGTGTAGTATGTACACGAGAAATAGGTAGTGAAAAAATGCGTTGATTTTCAACTTTGAAAGGTGGTTCCTAGTCGCAAATGAAATCTAGTTGGGAGTGTTAAGAAGTCAAAATCGAAAATTCTCAGGAGTTATTAAAAACGTCTGGGAAAAACGAAAATTTAAGAAAAAATAGAATTTTTACTCAAAACCAGTTTTTGACAAAATTGATGTAGTTTTTTGCTGTAACTGAAAAACAAATAATCGTAGTTACTTTAAATTATGATCAAATATTTATATAACCATACTCCATACATCATAAAATGTATACTCTTTTTGAGCTATAATCATAATTTTTTTTTAAACTATTTAAACTATTATGGTATAAATGTCATCATAAATTGTTATACCTAATAGAAGTTCAACAATATTAAAGATACATGAGCTCGATTTTCATACAAAGTTTAAATTTTGATAAAATTCATGAAAGTCCGAAAAATTATTAATCATTATAATTTTGTTAAAAATGTATAAAATGTTCAATTTTTATAGGTATAACTGTATAAGGATTGAACATTTAAAACAAGGTTTTTCATAAGTATAGTTCATGTTGTAACCAAAAAATACATGAACACAGTTCTATTTAACTGATATTTTAAGTTCAAATTTAGACTAAATTTGATATTTAAACAAATAATAACAATTTTAGTTATTTTGTTATAATTTAAAATTATTATTCGTGGTAACTTTAAAGTATATTAACTATATTTTATACACAGTACACACAAATACGTTTTAAAATGCAATGTGTTTGGCAAAATTTAATTTAACCTATTGTATTACTAATAGTAAAATTAATTAATTTAATAGCAACAATATCATAAAAAATGTGTAGTCATTTAGTAATGTAGGAGGACACACCGTTTTTCATATGACGTACCTAACGATTTATCGTTGAATTAAAATTTAACACAACCATTATTATGACTCAGGTCATACACTTTTGAATAATATAGAATATTATTCTATAATCTTAAACACTAGCAGTAACTTGATTAATCGGAAAAGTCATATATTAAAATAGTATTTAAATATTATGTATTGATTATTTAAAAATATTATTATTACCAGAAAAAGTATCAGCCCTGTTTGTAAATAAAATGTAAAATTTGTATATATTATTATATATCTCTGTTAATATATCTTAAGGGTACACCGGTTAACCATTAATACATTCATGAGATCAAATATCTCAATTGGTACATTATTTTATTGAAATTTGATACGTAAAAAAAACATTGTTTTTAACTTTTCATGGGCCTCAGAAACCCACAATCGAGCACATTATTCTATTGAAATAAATAAAAATACAAATACACTATTAATACGAAAAAAAAGAAACAATATTTTAACCACATAATTTTTATTTTTTTTTAGCCGAAAGAAGTTAGACACAAAATGGTCTGTATTAATGATAATAATATA
Organism: Metopolophium dirhodum; assembly: GCF_019925205.1. Classification (NCBI taxonomy): domain Eukaryota; kingdom Metazoa; phylum Arthropoda; class Insecta; order Hemiptera; family Aphididae; genus Metopolophium; species Metopolophium dirhodum. The sequence continues at coordinate 18,697,726 of NC_083564.1, forward strand.
TAAACAATAAAAAGTGGTTTGACGCAACATGGTCTGTATTAATGATAATAATATATAAACAATAAAAAGTGGTTTGACGCAACATGGTCTGAATTGATGGTAATATATAAACAAAAAAATGTATGTTTAGTGAGCCGAAAGATAAGATGATTGACGCAAAATGGTCTGAAAATTTAGTAATTTTGAACATGAAAAAAAATGATAATATAAAAAAAAAAAAAAAAAACACCAGACAAGACACAAAAGCAGGGGAATTGATACGTGATGGCGAGGTGTGTGCAGATGCAAAGGCCACTGGTCACCTCCATACGTTTTCGCGGCCGGTCCCTAAGGCGGACGAGTGTGATCGCTGGCGCGTTTGCTCGCGGGTGACGACCATCGTGACGGCGGGTTGGACCCAACAGCGAAGGCCGCGGGAACGACATTGGACGGCGATTGATGACGATCGGCTAGTGCGCGATGTCCTGCGCGTCGACGTTGCGCAGGTGCTAAAGACGACTGTTGTGACGGCGACGACGGAGACACAAAAGCACTGAGCGAGCGAAGACAGCTATTTGGTGCTGTGGTTAGGTTACCGGAAGGCCGGCGGAATTACCACTGGACGAAAAGGGGAGAGAATCGGCAGATCACGCCACAACGCACCATGATCCTGATCCTCTCCGTGATTTTCGTCTTGGAGTCCCGAGACTCGGCCGACGAGATGATCGCAGGCCGAAAAGGGGAGAGAATCGGCGGACCGCACCGCAACGCAGCGCGGTCCTGATACTCTCCGTGATTTTCGTCCTTGGGTCCCGTCGGCACCGTGTCTGCCGCACCGATGGCCCCTCCGCCGTGGAGTCACGCACCCCCGAACCCTGAAACTTGATCAGTTTCTGCGGGTCAGGCGATGCAGTGACGTCCGTGTTCCCATAGCTTACCTTAGCTCTATCGCTCACCCGCCGTGCTCTGAGATCTCCGCCGCCGCCGTCACGAGTCGCCTTCGTGCACGCTGCAGCCGTCGTCGAAGTACCGTCGGGGCGGTATCGTTGCCCGCGCTGGTACAGCTAGCCGTCGTATGTCGTCGTCGTCGTCGTCGTCGTCGTCCGTCCGTCGCTCCTCTTACGACCTACGCTGCCGGGCGCTATCGCCGAGCCGCCACAGATGGTCTCGCGTGTCGGCAACCACGAGCTCGCGACACCATCGACCACGACCTCGTCTTTCCGCGGGTGGCCGGAAAACGTACAGGGTGACTTACCGCCGTACACCGTAAAGTGCTCTGTCACGTATCAATCCCCCATGTCGCCGCCGTCTTGTCTGGTGTTTCTCGGCCCAAGAAGGAGGGAGGGGTGGTCTGCGGCTTCACTCTTCTCGGAAGCATCCGCACAGCATCAGGCGTGTGACCCGCCTCACTCCCTTCCACGTGGTGGCCATTATTCGCCTGGCGCGTCCACGTGGAGGTGTGGGGTCTGCTGCTTTTGGAGCTTCCAATTCGGTATTCCTGGCCAGTCCATCTCCGTCCCTCTCTTTGCACTGCCCCTTGGCCGGTGTCTCTCCTATATTTTCCGGAACTGTAACTGCCTCTGCGTCTCCGCCGGCCATAGCCTCCGACGCGACAGCTTCGACAATCTCACCCAAAAGGGTGTTCACGACGTCATCTATATTTTCTGAGTCTTTCTTGTCGTTGATGTCCTCTGGTACTTCCTTTTCGTCGATGAGCTCTTGATCGTACTCGTTGTTAACACCTTCTTGATTTTCGTCGGAGTCGAACCGCTGCCCTTCTCCTGCCTCGTTGACTGTAAATTCGTCAATAAGGTGGAGTATGTTAATCAACTCCCTCAGGATTGCGTCGATATTGATCTCCGTCGAAGCCATGTTCTGTGATGTACAGTGTATTTTTTCGGTATAGTGGAACAAGTATCTAATACTGCTGGAGACAAAATTGTAATTAAGTTATAAAAAACAATTTCAGTCTAAGCAGTCACCGAAAAATACAAACATTGCCCAGACGACGGTTACGACGTCGTTTATTGCTAGCCAGCGCGAGTACGACCGCGTCGTTCATTTAACAGCTTATGTTCCCAGGCGTCATCATTATTATCGATACGTACTTATGCCTACGTACCTATTATAATATAATATTATTTTAACGAGGATTCGTATTTCGAATTGTATTTGTGCTCGTCTTATACTTTTAGGTGAAGTCTTTTACATTCACTGGGCGTAACGAATTGTTTTACGACGACGTGTGTTTTTTGTGTACGTGCGTACACGTTTTATAGTCGTAAAATTGCTTCGGTCTTCGAGTTTTTGGCCGATTTTTAATAGCATTTGCATTTAATTGGTACTTTTATAACGTGTCAATATATTCTTTGTTATCATTGCTGGTTTTTTCGAACCTATCGATTATTTGCAGTTAGAACTTGGAATAGTTATTAATAATTTCATGTGGTATTTATTATTCTTCATGTTTAAATATCTTAATTTATAAATCTAAGAAATGGATCCTAGATTTGTCGATATTATTTTTCTTCATATCATTATGTCCTTTTGTGCGGTGATCAACAATGTGTATATTAATTAGTCCTTAAAGTATTGTTACGCGAACACCTAATAATTACGCATATAATAATAATATATTATTTATTTAGCAAACAAATAATTACATACAACGATACAATATATTATTATAGTAAAATAAATTGCAGTGATAACAAATCTCTTTTAAGCTATAACTATTGTGTGTTGGTGGGTATATTATAAGTTTGAGTGAAGTACAATACGATATAGTTTTGTGCTAGGTGATATTTACAAAAACAAAAATGTTTATCAATCGAAAATATCGTTAAGACTAATGTTATATGTATAATAATTAATTTCTTTTTTTCATATTTATATTTTAACATAATTGAGTTTATTTTTGAAAAATCTAGTTATTTTCAGAAACGATTTAAATACATAATATAAATTGTTAAGCAATTTACTAATATTGATATTATATTAAATTGCCTACAAATAATTCGGGTAGCGGCTGAAGATATAATAATATGCTGTTTATTGAAGAACGTCGGTATCTATATAGATATTAATATTTATTTTACCTATTAAGTGTTAATGAGTTCATGTAGTAGCTTAGAGAACCTGTTAGAGAACAATATAAAAGGTGTCCGATATTGATTATTAGAGGAGAACGTTGTAATTTGAATACCTACGTTTGTTTACAATATTGAGAGAGCAGCTTGAAGGCAGAAATGCTATTCATTTATTTGTATATATTTTTTTAATCGTGGAATTTCACTTCACACAATGGGTCTAACACTCTTGCACATGCCGAGTAATGTATCGGCAAAATAGCCTATACATTTGCTCCGTAGAAGGTTAAAGTCATTTCGGATTTTAGAATGATTCGATTGTAGTTGTTATTCCTAATATACATAAATAATATATTTTTTTTTTTTTGTTAATTGGGATTTTAAGCCTTTTTATATTATATTATATAGTTAATCAACTTGTTTGAATTCTATTGTAAACCACAGATTTTTTCAAAAAAATATTTATTATCGCAACTTTACAGCTTTTACCTACCAATTTAAAGATAATATTATTATTATTAATATCAATTTGTCTAGATAAATATGAAGAAGAAATTTGTTTTTATCTAGAGAAAAAAATGTAAGTAAATATATTATATTATACTGCCATTCGTGCTCATAACGTACCCCCATATTATTATGTTCTATGGGTAAATACTAAATTCATTGTAAATATAATGTTTACTGAAAAATTACTAAATACGCCTAAAAAACAGTCTAAATCTGCATGAGTACCCGTATGCGTCACAGTTTTCGTAATACCTACTTAATATAACACAATAATCTCAAAATCACATTTCTACGTTGCTGTCGTCACGCAGCCGATCGATTGAAAATAACTGAACAATAATATTATAGTAACTACACATTATTATTATACCTATCAGAGAAATTTGAGATTTTTTTACCGGTTTGATTTTGTTCATATTTAAAAGTAAGTACTTGCTGTCAGTAAATTACCTATACGATTCCATTGATCTGGAATGTCTTTTAAAAATCTTGTAAACGAAAATAATAATGTGTATGTGTATTTTTGAATTAAATATACATAATAATCGATCTCTAGATAAATAAATGTCGGTATTTGTTTGAAACTTTCATATTATTTAAAATAGATAAATAGATATACCGTTTAAATCATTATTTAGAGTCTAAGTCTAATCGCTGACTATTCAATCGTGTTCCTTGAATCACCTTAATTATCTCTGTGAGAAATTAATATAGGTGTTTAAATGTGGGCTTCTTCAACAGTTATATTTATAATTTATAAAACAATTTTAGTTCAATGACATCAGCTTAAAAACTTTTTTTGACATTTTCGAAATACTTGTACCTACTTCAAATATTTTTAGAAATAGTTATGACATAATAGTCAAGTTATGACTTATAATTATGTTATTCATGTTTAGAGAATTATATATTTATTAGAAAAAATTATTATATTATATTAAAATATTAAACAAAAATCAGGGCTTAAAACCGTTATCAATTAAGTCGATAATTGGGAAAATTTTTGAAAACCGGTTACCGGTTATCGTTTAATTTTGATATTTTGGTACCTGGTAACCGTTTCTTTAAAGATATTTCAAACACTATGATAACCACTAATCGATTAAAAAGGGAATCACATAACTATAGAAATGAAAAAAAAAATCAGATTTGGTTATATTCATTACTTGAATAAATAATAAGGAATTATATTTAACTCTTGTAATTTAATAATAGTTATAAGTATTCTAATTGTATAGATTGATTATTCAGTTATTGTCCTCTTTTCTTATTTATAATTAAATTGTTCCTATTATGTTATATAACTCTCTACCATCACCACAAGTATGTGCTTAAAGGTGGTGGATATTTTTTTTTTGTTTTAAAAAAAAAAAAATAGTATAATTATGAATAATAAAAACAATTTTTAATTTTAATAGAAATATTTTTTTTTTTATTTTGAAGTTTACTTAATTATTGTTTTATGATATATAATAAAATATATTATCCTTAAATTAATTGTTTGCACTGCATAAAGTAACAATTTTCACTGCACAATTACTTTTCTCATTGCACAAAATGTGTCTCGCTGCACACTAAAAAAACCCTGCAACACAGACTAAAATAATTTAACATCTAAAAGTAAATTATTGTGGGTCTTGGTTGATATTTACCGATAATTTACCAGATTAATAGCTATATTTTATCAATTATTAAAGTATTGTAGTATTATGTATGTCTGTTCTAACAATATTATGTTGTTTGTATCAATAACTCGTCGAGTCCACCGGTACTTTCCCGTAATAAAATAAAATAAAAATTAAACATATAATACAAGTGTAGGTACGTCATATTTTCTCAGTGGGTAGCATACTGCACGCGCACAGTTTTTGGGTAGTTAGGATTTTCCGGTAAGTAACATTATGCAAGTACCACCGCAATCGTTGTATTTTCGCGAGTTGGTTTTTTTTTTATCATAATATAATAATATTATATTATATTATATCTTTACACACATCGCAATTTGTTGAAAGATGTTCAGCTTTTAAGATTTATTCTGTTAAAATATGATTATTCATTTTCCCGTAAAATAAGCAAATAGTTGTTCTGATGAATTTTTGATTTCATCTCGACTATTATTTACGATGTGTTTAGATAATAATATTACACTACAACTGCAACACGGCCGAACCAGATGTATTATAAATAGATATTAAACGGGCAGAGTCCTTTTTCGTGGTTAAGCACCGGTTAAATGACTACAATTGTGTCGTGATTTGCGCCGACGAATTATGATTAATTTATCGATCAGACGTTTCTTGACGAGAACCTTTCGACGACATTTCTTTGTGCCGTTGTCGAATGTGCGATCATTATCGTTACGCTAAAATAATAGGTTTTGTTTTTGGAACTTGCATGACATTATATTTTGTATAATAATAATAATAATAATAATAACAACAACGACAACAATTTATAATACTCGTCCGACAAACACAAACTTATACTGTCGCGGTACCAAACTACAGCGCTTGTAAAACGCACGAGTGTAGTGAAATTGCCTACTCATGTCGCCGCGTCATACGTGCACGCATATTATACGCGCACAATACCTCCGTCGTCGTTATTGTCGCGAAAGATATTATTATTATTATTATTATGACACTCTCGAACAGTGTTCTTAACCGTGGTTGGCGTTCAGAAAATTCGACGCACTCTCGCCTTGCGCGAAACGAAAACAATTAAACCGGAAAGTTTTGATGAAATCGTTTGCGAAATCTAACGACAAACTCGATAGCAATTGTGGAGGCGTCTGGAAGGGAATTTTATGAGAAATACTATGGTTATGCGCTACACGATAAAATCAATGTCTTTGAGATGAAAAAATGTAAAACATTTCTGCAAAAATACGTTAGGTAGGTATATTAATTGCTTGCAACGTGTACGATTTTGAAATAAATATATATTTAATGTATGTCATCGATATTCACAATAATGTCAGACATATATCGTATACAAAATATATACAATACAAAATAACATACGTGCAAAATGCTATTTATTAACATTATTTAAATTAATAAGTATTATAACAACACGTTATACTGAAAGAATAATCGATTATCGAATTATGAGGTCTTGGTTAGATATTATATTCGCGATATTATGATAAAATCAATTGGCGAGCTGCAGGCTGTCTCTTGTTACGGTCGTACAGCGATGAGACCCCGGGTCTAGCGTTTTTTTGCTGACATCAAGGACCACGCGTTGACACGTCACGACAGATACAATATTTTGAACGTGCATTAATTATAGTCACACGAGGTCTTTAAGATTCCGTGCGACAAAAGCCTAGTCCACAGTTTCGGCGGGCAGCTTTTAAACACCCGCATACGAGAGCATTGTTTAAATCACGGCGAGACCACTGTCGTTGGATATTTTGACAATCTGGCTTCTGAAATTGATAAAATATCACTATACATATATATATATAAACCCATTTAACCAATAAAATCATTTTGACCAAAATTAGAGGTACCCTAATTTAGCTTAGCACGGCAGAATAAAGGTATGTTTTCCTTCAACTAATTTATATAATATTTGAAATTCATTTATATGCTTAGTATTTTTACATTTTTGTCAGAGTCTTATGATTTAAAAGCTCATTTAGACACAACTAAACATTAATCAAGAATAGCTAGTTCTGCGGTTTCATCATCTAACAATTTAGGTAATTTTGTTATTAATAAAATTACACCTGAAATGTTGAAAGTTAGTGCAGTGGAGGGCTCACTCGCATTTCATACAGTTGTACATCACCATAGTACGCCTGCAATCTCAAATATAAGAAAAATGCTCAACAACAAATTTTAATAATACATTTTATTTAAATATTTATCTATCTAATACTTTTCAGTATTTTAGTTTGTTAAAAAACCCACAATATTTACTCAATTTAAATACGGGTGGTATTGGACAATACGTGGTAAACCAACTATACGCCTTTCCCTCGTATTGTCTAGTTAATGACACTCTCTAAAATTAATTAGAATGGCACTGTTAACTCGTTGAGGTATGATGGTCAATTCTTAGTTCGTTCCTATCTAGTTGAAATGACTCAATGATTACATATAGGTACCTTGGCACTATTCAGTTTAATAATACTTCGTTGACACATTGTACGTATATCCCAGCACTGCTCCTATAAAAGATAACAACGTAAGAATGACTAAAATAATGTTTAATTCAGGTCAGAAACACTTTTATTGTATTAAAACAAACATAAATAAAACACTTAGCAAATTCAGATTGCCTGGATCGTACTACGATTGGCATATCTCACGCACGTCGTACCTACATCCTCGCCGAATCACTCAGCAACAACCGGGCTCCTGTAACTGCGCATAATTATAAAGAAAATATTATTGTCGCCTCAGCACATCTTGCTTCGCTGGCCTGACCTATGTCAATAATTTAAAATTTAAAAAATTCCCACCTAAGTGGCGTGAGAGGGCTGCATTTTTCATACAAAATATTTCGCAAATTAATCGAACATTTTCTATTATAAAACTGTTTTTCTTATAAAAGAAATATTATACAGCTAATTTTTAATTTTAACATTATAACAAAACATTTTTTAAAAAACAAATTTGAACAATTTTTAGTAGAATATCATATCTGATCTTTAAATAAAATAAATTTAAGAAAAATGCTCCATACCAAATTTTAATTATGAATTTTATTTAAATTTTTTTTTTTTAATTTATCTATCTAATACTTTTCAGTCTTTTATTTGTAGATAATAAATATATATACATTTTTAAGTAAATTAAATAAAACAATTTTAGTAGCGTATCTAATCTCAGCTTTAAATAAAATAATTTTCATTTAAGTATGAATTTTATTAAAACTGTTGAATTTAATTATAATTTTTACTAAAATAAAGGTATTTTATTAATTTATTCAATCTTAAAATTCTTTAAAATATACTATTTTACAGCTATTTTTTAATTTTAACATTTTAATAATATATTTATTAGTAGAATATCATATCTGAGCTTTAAATAAAAGAAATTTGAGAAAAATGCTCCATACCAAATTTTAATTATTAATTTTATTTAAATATTTATTTTTAATGTATCTATCTAATACATTCCAGTATTTTAGTTTGTTAAAAAACCCCACAATATTTATTTTATTTAAATTTGTTCATCGAATCCTAAATTGTTAAATAAAACTTATTTCCTGTATTTCTTATATCCCTAAAATATACCTATTATTTTAAATTCTTTAATAGACAATAAATATAAATACGTTTTTAAGTAAATTAAATAAAACAATTTTAGTGGCGTATCTAATTTCAGCTTTAAATAAAATAATTTTTATTTAAGTATGAATTTAATTAAAACTGTTGAATTTAATCATAGTTTTTACTAAAATAAAGGTATTTTATTAATTTATTCTATCATAAAATTCTTTAAAATAGACTTTTCGGTATATTGACTTTTTTAATATACCTACCAATTTCAAAAATTGACAAGCAAATGTTTGAAAATACATCCTATTATTTTATACAAATTTAAGAAGGTTAGGACAATTTTCTGAGTATCTTACTAGAAATTAGTGCACACATCATCTTACGTTTGAAATTTTTGTTAAATAAATTCTCATATTTTTAACTAAAAACAGTTTACTCCAACTGTTATCAGACTAAAATTATTCCAATTTTTTAATATTAGAAGATAACTATACAAATGTATTAGTTATTTAGTTAATATATTTTAGTAGTGTCTATAATCTCAATTTTTAATGAAATATTTTGAATAACAAATGTTTATCAAGTTAAAAAAAAATAAATTTGAAATTCCCATTAAATATTAATGCCAACAAAGGTTGAATGGGATACAAATGGGCCGTTATTTTGGTTCAATCTAAGTAAATAATAATTAGTGCCAAATAATATGAATAACCCACAGAATTGACAGCAATACTATAATATACATAATAATAATCAATAAAAACGCAATGAAGCTTTTTGAGCTTGTTTAACAATAATAAGAACAAATGAATAATAATTTTATAGTTACTCACAATATGTTGATGCGTTGACTTTCCAGTGAATACCTGTTGATCTTAATATAAGTATACAAGCTGGCGAGACAGTGTTATAAAGCCAATATAATTTAACATCACAATAAAATAAAAACAACATATTTTATAATAAATAAACTTTGCGCTTACGCATGATAATAATTAATTAAGTTGGCGAATCGCAACTGCGATTTGATAAAGAGCCGTTGTGACTTTCGCACATTTGAAATAGGTAATAAAATTTTAAAACCTTTTGATCGGCATGTACCAGTTGCCCCCAAAAGTACTTTTTTTTTATACCAATTCCATCCAAATTACCAAGAGCAAAATGTACCAGTGGCCTTCATATGTTAATATATACAGTGTATATTATACACGTTTACAATAAATAGCCCTTAAAATAGGGGAGGTAAATATACATATAATAAATACAATTATATATAAAAATTAAGTAAAATAAAGAGTTTTTTCTTCTTAATAAATTATTATTCAAAGAAAATGGGCAAAAATCAAAACGCTTTAATATTTTATTATTTCAAATGTGTGAAATTCACCATGGCTCATTATTAAATCGCAGTTGTGATTCGCCAACTTAATTAATTATTATCATGCGTAAGCGCAAAGTTTATTTATTATTAAATAGGTAAAGAGTTTTTTTTTTTTTGTTAAATTATTATTTAAATAAAATGGGCGCAAATCAAAAGGGTTGTAGACCAGTTGCCCCCCCCCCACGATTATTATCGGTGTTTTCAAAATATACCAGTTGCCCTCAACCAAATAAACTAGTTGCCCCCAACCGAATGTACCAGTTGTCCTTACATGTTAATATGTACACGTTTACAATATATAGCCCGTAAAATAGGGGAGGTAAATTTACAAATAATAAATAAAATTATGTATAAAAATAAATTAAAATAGCATAAAATGATAAAATTAAATTTTGATTTTTGCAATAAATATAATGATATATTATACAAATAATATGGATAAAAGAAAATTGTAATAATAATAATTGCTTACTTGGTGCAAAGCGAGATGTGGTGCAGATTTCATCTAACTCAGAGTGATGACTTGGTGGAAACGCATACAATTAGGATTAAAGCCGGATTATATGGATCCAAATTCAGAAATTGGAAAATGGCTTCACTTAATTTTTGGTCATTAAAATGATATTATTCAAGTTCTGAATTTGGATCCATATAATCTGGCTTTAATCCTAATTGTATGCGTTTCCATCAAGTCATCACTCTGAGTTAGATGAAATCTGCACCTCATAGTCTATTATTATTATTACAATTTTCATTTTATCCATATTATTTGTATAATATATCATTATATATATTGCAAAAATCAAAATATAATTTTATCATTTAACCATATTTTACTTTATTTTTATACAAAATTTTATTTATTATTTGTAAATTTACCTCCCCTATTTTACGGGTAATATATTGTACTCATGCATATATTAACATGTAAGCACAACTGGTACATTTGGTTGAGGGCAACTGATATATTTGTAAAACATCGATAATATTCGCAACTGGTCAACAACCCTTTTGATTTGCACCCATTTTATTTAAATAATAATTTAACAAGAAGAAAAACTCTTTACATATTTTATAATATATAAACTGTGTGCTTATGCATGATAATAATTGATTAAGTTGGTGAATCACAACCGTGATTTAATAATGAGCCGTGGTGACTTTCACAAATTTGAAATAATAAAATATTAAAGCGTATTGATTTGTGCCCATTATAATAATTTAACAAGAAAAACTCTTCACTTTGAACGCAAATGCGTCTAGAAAAATATAATGGTAAAATACCCTTGCACACGTTGGCTAACAAAATGAACAAGACAAACGTATATAAATATAATAATATAGAAACAACTATATTATAATAATTTAGTCTTTTATGGACCTATAAAAATAAGAAGAACGCTTCAAACAAATAAGCAATTGCTTAAGGAGGTTTGAAAAAACAAGAATTATAACCTTAATTGAACATAGTAAATAAATTAATATGAGTTATTGGGTTAATGATGATAATATGATAATGTTAATAATGATCGAAAAATACTAGCATATAAATTACCGAATACGGTTAAATTATAAAATATTATGTTTGGCTCGATGACGGTGCGCCAGAAATACGAAGACTAATATTTTAATCCTTGGTCCTACAACCAAGATATTATATTATAAATGTACTTATTTCGCGTAACGACCAACTTTTAACTCGTCGCAATTGCCCACATTTCGACATACCAATGACTCTAAGCTTGAAGATTTGACCAAGTCAAAAAATTCGACTCCACCGAACGTGTCCGGTGCCCACATGTGTTTGGAGGTGAGACTATTTGTCAATATTGCGTTAACGATAAAGCTGTTAGACAGGACTTTGGCTGTGGGTAGAACTACGGAACTGGATTTTTCCGTCAACACGCCGGTTAACAACTCCACTTTCTCCACGGTGTTATACAATTTTTCCAATTCAATTGCGGTTTCGACGTTGCCGGTCAGATCGAAAAAGCTGTTATAAGCAGGCAACCCTAACCGTCTTCTGTAGTTATTGAAACCCTGTAAACATTGTTCTCTCGAGAGTGTCATTAGTGTCTTGGTAAGCTGTCCAGTCAAGGAGCCGTCATCGTGGGCCGTGCCCATGCGCATCTTTGAACTCATCATTAATTGCAGGGCGTCTTTTAAACTAGCTTCCGAAACTTGACTAAAAGTATAGTAAAATCAAATCGTATACATGTATAATGATATAATAATATGTGAATGTTGTTGAAATCGCTTATTTTTCTGACACTATAGTTCTCCGGGGACTAGAACAGTTTCCTACATGTTTGGTTTCACTTCCCTAGCGTACCTCTATAGTTTCTGGTTACCATCTAGGGTTGTATAATACGGGTACCTATACTAGTTGCTGATTATAATTTATAATATCAAAGTTTGAAGCGTATTATATTTTTAAAAATCATTTACGCATTCTTTAAAAAACATATTATATTTATCATTAGTTGAACAATGTGGCTATATATTATGCAGGTACAACAGACGTATAGTACCCACGAATAAAAAGATATCTAAGATTCCGTAGGATCAAGTTTAGTCGATTTAGAGCGTCTATAATAAATATGCTTTTCATTATCTAATTAAATGCGTCTTATGGGGATTGAAGTCGGTGATTTAATAAGGGGTCGCGTATAGGCAATTTGATGTCTCGTTACGTAGTGTGGTTGTGTGCGAAGTAAATGATCATTTGTGTGCGTAGATACATCAATGTCAATAAATCGAGAAAAACGAAATATATTCTACTATGCATCACCTAAAAAAACTACCAAAAGCGGTAGTAAATTAAACTTACTTCCTGAAGTTTGATTGTAATTTCGAAAAAAAGGTTGAATGCGTAAGCTCCTAGACTATGCTTTGTAGGAACCACTTTTTTGATTTAAAACCCAAAAAATCCAAAATAAATATAAATTTAATGCAATTATTTCATGAGATTTTTTAAAAAACATGCCCAAATTGTATGGTCCTTTAAAATTGAAAATTGAAAATTGACTCCCTAGAAAGCCTAGTGATTTTGCCAAAGAATTCATACATATATTAAAAATTAAAATCAGAAATTCGGAAGTATGTGTAATTTACCATCGATTATTGGTGTAAAACGTACGAAAAATATGTGACATGCGATCCCCTTAAGGATGTATGTGCTAGTTTTTCCAATTTTTCGCAGTTCAATAAAAATTAAAAATGATATATTTTAGTCACTATTTTAATAATTATTATAATATCAACAAAATTTACTTCACGGGAAAAAATCTCATGCATTATTGATACGTCGAAATTTGATTTTTAACTGAAAGATAATTTTATCCGGGATCAAATCCCGAATTTTCATTTTACTTTAAACATTGCTGGACAAACACGTTTGAATATTACAAATATTGGTCATTATTCAAATGCTTATTTTAGCTTCTATAATAATATTACAGTTTTGAAAATCGGGTTTTGATCGGAAATCCAAAATGTTCTCTTATTTTAAATAATAAACAAAATATTAACGAAATCCAAACAGGGAGGGAGAGTCTTGCCCATAAGACATGCTTTTGTATATTAAAAATGCATCAGCCCCGAAGTTCTAAATTTAAATTATTAACTACCGTGTTTTGGTACATGCAAATAGCTTTTTATACACTATATTATATACCCCTGTTCGGGCTGCTCTGTAAATCATTGATCAAACATAATATTCGAAAGGGCCAAAATGTAAAGTAAACGTTTCTTAAGTTATTATTGATGTATCCATAAAAAGTCTCAGACTGACCTGGTGTTACTGTAGAATGTCAAATTTGTTGAACTGTAATGAAATTTTTCCGGCAGATTTGATACAGCCATCATAAAGTAGAGTTCTATAGGTTTTCCGGAACCACGGATCTTTTCCATTTGACGGTCGTACGATTCCGGTCTCAGTTCCAAATTTAGGATTTCGGTCATCATTATGTTCATCATTTGACCGGTTACAATCGTCCTTGCCTTGGTATACACCTCTTCGTGTGTCCACAATGGCCATTTCCGTGACAACTCGTCGCACAATCGGTTGTGTTCACGTACCCAGAGGGTCGAAAGTACGTGAAGCATTGTGCTTGTGTTCAACATCTCGGCCCGTTTGAATATCCGGGCGATCATTCTGTTGAGCTGTTTCACAAATCGACCATGTTATTAATTTAAATCATTGCAAAACACAACATTTTTGAAGAAATAGTATTTATTATCGTTACTTTTTTATTTAAATTTATTTACTTTCATGAACGATGGCGTACAAAAAATATTTTTACCGAGAATTTCGATGTATTACAATTAAATTACGAACGAGTACCTACAGACGTACAGTTAATTTGTTTAAAGTATATTAATAGTTAAATTATCGGATTAGCAGATACACATGTAATTCCGTCCATTAAATAGACATTAAAATATACTCATAGGTATAATATGTGCAGAACTATAGTTCAGCATCGGTAATATAATTTAAAACGTACCTATATGTATATGTTGTCATTCAGAAAAGTATTTTTAAAACAATTTTGTTTTGTGTAAAATAAAAGCCTTGCTCACCCACGACCTGTTGGTCGAAATGCCTTTTGTCAACGCCTTTAAGTATACCTCCGTGTATGGTGCGAACGCATGGTTCGTCGCATAATGTTTGTAATTTAATTTCCGTGTCTTGAGCTTACCGCCAGAGAACGATCTCATCGATCTCTCCGACGCAGCGTCACTGCCGTACAATTGGGAAGCCGTTACCTATAATATTAATTGCGGACAATACATTATTATTAATATTCAATGTAAGTTTTTTAGTGGTAAGTACGTTACATCGCTTTAAACGAGCTCGTGCCATAATGTATTATTGTAATTTATAGGTATTAGCTACTAACCGTCAAGTTCGAATTTACGTCGGAAAATTGTAATACAAAATATTGATAGAACGCGTCCAACAGCAAATGTCTTGACTTCCGATCCGGTATGGACTGACCGGAATTCCGTCTGAGGATTTTGCTGTACAGTGTTTTCAGCGGCGGTAAAGTTTCTGAAAAAATTAATTTTCTGAATTTCCTTTTAACCCAGTGTTAATAACTGCGCGTTACAATACGACGATACATTTCGTCAATAACAGACAATACGCAGTTTTACGTTGTTTGTGCGAATATGTATTTTATTTTATATTATTATAATAAAATAATGATAATAATATATAATATTTTTGTGAGGCATAAATATTTACTGTCGTTTGCACAGCATTCCAGTGGACATGCTGGAGGCAATATTCTGGCGGAATATACACTGTTGTTGGCACCAGCGAACACGTTTTCTAATCTTTTCACAACTGTTTGATGGACTAATCAAAAATATATATAAATAATATTATATCATGCTATTATAGTACGGTTAATATTATTATGTAACATGTATACAAAAACTGAAATAATCTATAAAACATATTTTAGCTTATTAATACACTCAATCAATTGCTGCAAGCTAAATTATAGATCTTGTTTAATTTGCATTACTTACGCATTAAAAGTTACAGAACAACGTTAATTAGATACAGTTCGTGAGGATAATATAGAATTATTTAAAATGTATACAAACATTAAAAAATGTCGCTAATCATAATATATAATATTTAAAAATTATATCAGGTTCCTGTAAGGTTTTGTTTTTAATTTAGGTTGTTAAAATATAATATCATACTATATTAAAATTTTAATAATTTAAAGGGCAACCACATAGCAAGGCTGGGCAAGTTAACGATTTTTTTTAACTCGTTAAATTAAAAGTTACTCGTATTTTTTTTCGTTAACTCGTTAAGTTAAGAGTTAACTTCGAAAAAAATGTAACTGAACTTAGTGTAAAGATAAAATTTGCTAATTTGAAAAAATAAAAAATTCCAGACACATAATATGGTTTATTAAATAGTTTTTCTTTACGCTCAAGAAAATTACTGGGGAAATTTAAAATGATACATCAAAGCAAAAACCCATTCAATAATTTGCATTATTCTTCGGACCAATATTAACTTAATGTAGATATGTTTGAAATAAAGTTTACTTAAAGTTAACACGTTAATCTTGAAAAAAGTAACTTGTTAAGTTAAAAGTTAATTTGGAAAGAAAAGTAACGAGTAATTAAATTTAACGTTTTAACTTAATTTCAACTTTTAACTCGTTAATGCCCAGCCTTGCCACTTAGTATATATAATATTATATAAGTACAGTGAAAATAACCTTAACTGGTTATATTGTAACTGTAACTTACAAGCGTAATTGCTTTTTAGCTGGAGTCCCGAAGTGAATGGTAAAATGCTCCACCACATCGTTGGCCTGCCTCTACTGACGTCCAAGTGTCCAAAGCGAAACAGTGTTACTGCACGTGATATAAACGACACGGGTTCCTCTGAGGTTAGGAAAAAAATGTTATGACATATATAATTAAGGTTTACACTACTATTCAGCATTATATTATATATCATATTGGTAAAATTATCTATACGAATTATCTATACATCGCCAAATGAATCTTGTTAAGGTAAACTGGTACACGGTTCAATATTAATTTTATAGTTACGCCACCTGACTCAGTCACGAATTCTAGTTCTAGGCAAGAAAAAGCACTCGATATTTTAGCAGATTTAACAACAAAATTAATGGGGCTCTCATAGTTTATCAAATGTAATTGCTAAAGTAATAAATAAACTGTACAGTTTTTTTATTCTTTTATTTTTCGATTATATATTATATAAACATTAAATAAATAATTTGCTAAAATTCTTAACGCTTTTTTTTATGTATTTCATGATTGGTTTTTTGTTGTGTAGGTTTTCGAGTGTAATTTTTTCCATCCTCACAGGCTACAAAGTTTAATATTAATATTTACTATATTTTTTTTACCAATATAAGTAAATACCGATAGGCACCTACTTTGTTGCAATATTTTGTAGGCAACGATATTTATTAGTTTTCTATTCGATACCCAGTAAATCAGTAAAATTATCGGTACAAATGTTGCGATAATATAACAAACCTACCCGAATGTATAATAATAATATATAATTTAATAAACCACTGCGCTATAAGACTCACGGCAGCGTTCGCCGACGTAGTCTGAAGTGCACCAGCACGATAATCCATTTTCCTCGGTGTACATCCTGATTCCGCCGTTTTCACACTTAAAACCGTCTATCTCTTTGCAATATCCAAGTTGTCTCTGGTAATCTAATTTTTTATTTTATTTATTTATTTCGTTTCCTTAGAACAGTTGGGAAAACTCACTTATTTTATTATTTTCCAGATGAACGACTATCACAAGTAAAATCATGAAGATAATGGACTTCACAGCATATGGGATATCTGAAAACAAAGAGACGTATTAAGTTTTACATAATATTACAACGGAGACAATACTGCGCGGTCTCGGTACGCGGCATTTAAAACACCCCATCATTAACCCATATCTATCATTATGAAGATGTCACTATGTTAGCACACTATTGGTTTTCTAACGGAAGAGATCATCACGTCCACCGCGCTACAGGCTTGAGGCCGACGGACTTCAAAATCTCGGGCGTATGTAATTTATGCCAAAAACAACTTCTCCAAAAAAATATTTATGTAATTTACGCCACATCTAAAAATTAATTTTGGTAATTTGTGCCCCTTTTTAAGGTTGTAGTTTGCGCCACACTAAACTTAATAAAAGGGCATTAAGTAATCGGCGCCATCGCCGCTTACTTACAAAAATTGTAATTTGCGCCACTAAATAATCAAGTTCATTTTAATAGAAAATCACTAATAATATAATAATTATAAATAAATGTATATAAGTACTCTATGTATATTAAATAAATTGACTACTGTAAATATCATAATATACTCAAGCCTGGGCAAGTTCATGATCATTTTTTACTGAGTTAAGTTTAATTGAATAAACATTTTAAAAAGTTTAAAGTTAAAAGTTGTATGAACATTTTCAATTAACTAATTTACTTAAGTTAACTATTATTATTATTTTTTTTAAATATATTTATAAATACACATTAATATGGTTTAAAATAATAAAAATCATAAATATTGTTGGACACAGGAAATAACCAATATATGAGCATAACCTAATTGATTTTAATCAAGAAATACCTTATTTATGGCGAAAATATTTAATGATATTAGGTTTATTAATAATTGTACAGTTGACGAATTCGATCTCTCCTCTACTTATATTATTAGTAGAACACAACAATTATATTATGTCCAGCACGCATTGGTATTATCGTATTTTCGATGCGATGGCAGTTATTTACCTGCTGGTAAATTCTAACAATTAAAATTGAAAGTGGTCTCAGATTACATATTCCATTTCGTTTTCCGCCGTACTGCAAATTACCAAAATAAATATTTAGAGGTGGCGCAAATTACATCCGCGCTTAAAATTTAGGCGCAAATTACATACGCGCTTAAATGTACCTATTGGTGGTGCAAATTATAAGTAATTAAATTGGCGCAAAATACCATCGCTAAAAAAATCCTCAATTTTGGGTATACGGCGGCAGAAGGTTTTCACCGCTTTCCTCACGGCTCCCCTAGCTTCTTCCACCTCGGGAATGCGCGGCTTCTGCACGGAGTTACTGGGGAACACCGCCGTGCCGGTCGTCATCAGCGGAGGTGCCCCGAAATATGCAGCGGTTACCGCTGGAGAAGTGGGCGGTGGCCTCGGGACCGGAAGTGCCGGTGGTGGCCCTGAAGCTGGTGTAAAGCGGGGCGTCGGCGAGGTAGGTTTGTGGCATAACGCATTCGGCGTGTCTCGCTCGAAACTGTTTACCCCAGCCGACGTCACAGCAGCGGCGACCGTCGTGCGCGAGACCAAGCTCCGTAACATCATCGTGTTGTTCATTCCAACGATTTCAGATGAGTTTTTCGTCACATCTCCTTCACGGGCACATGGCATTAGTAATTTATTATCTATTAACTGATATTTTTCTATATTTTACTTTCAAGAATTGAGACCCGTATCTTGAGTCTGCGGAGCTTGCAGCTGTCGGTATTCTCCTCTGAGTTTTCTGTGTTTCCTAAACGTACGGAAACGACTTATGTGTTACACTGTTATGGATATAGTCAGGTCGATATATTATATAATATTACTTTCTGCGGACGTCGTCTCTGCGTTTTTCATCTGGTCAACGCTTTCTATCAAATGGTTTAAATCTTTTTTAATGTGAGATACTTCCAATCTCAAGCTGTTGAATGATAGGCGCTGCTCGTCGACTGTTTGTTGCAAGGTGTATATGGCGTCAGCCACGTGATGTTTTAATGCCAGGCAATTCATTTCACATACTTTGAATTTATGCTGAAAATCAAATCAAAACCGTTTATCAGTACCGCGATATTAATCGATTGTTCTTAAGTCGTTATTTGTTTCATACTTGTATATCTTTGAATGCCTTTTTATCTACAGCGTTCATAGACAGTTCTAGAAAGAATGGAATTATATGAAATATTTAAAAAATAATACTCAACAATATAATTGAATTATGTGCAAGACTATAACCTTCTATTGATTTCGTTTGTGTCGTTTTATTCAAGCTTTCCTTCCTAGTAGAATCACTAGTTTTTGCATAGAAAAACTCATCAGTTTCGTCCTATTAATATAAATAAGTACTTTTATAATATAATATGTACTACTTAAATTGTATTACAACTTACAACGTATATATATTTTATGTACCATGTTATACATTATATATTACTACGCACCTTTAAATAATATATAATGTTTGTGTAAATTTACACAAAATTCGTGGAAACACACATTAATAAAACCATGTTTTTAAATTTACAATAAACTACATCTTGTAAATTTACAATCATAGCGAAGTTGAAATTTATTTGATGTGTACAATTATCAGTAGTTCACAGTTGAAATTTACTTATCTTTATGATTTGTAATTTTAACTATTAATTTGGGTTGAAATTTACCAACATACAATGTGATTTGTAAGTATTTCATATTATCTACAGATTAATAGTTAAATGTACAAGTTAAAAGTTAGTAAATTTCAATTGTTACTTATACTTAAATTTACAAATTCATAAGTGTAAATTTGCACTAATGGTAAATATGTTTACCTACCTATCTAAACTAAAAAGGATGGAATCGAAGGGTTCACAGTGCAAAACCTGATACGTCCCCTTTTTCAAAAAAGTTTTTTATTGTGGTTTCCTGATCAGGAAATAAAGCTACACATTTCTGTGTTACAAACTGTTATGTCCGATTATTAGCTACGGAGATAATATAAGAAAAGTGGACTTACCAGGTTATTGTATTTCAGAGCAAAAACCTGATATGTCCGGACACTGGACACACAAGGTTTTTGCTCCGAAACAAATTAATATGTTGGTTTTCAAAAGTGGACATACCAGGTTATTTGTGTATCTCTTCTTAGCTACCGGTGAATAATGACTTTCCCAAAATCCAATATACCTAGTAAGTTTCCGAAAATATTGAGTGGAATAATGATTGACCATTTACAAAATGTGTTTGGGTCCCCCCGATTTTTAATTACAATTATTTTGATTAACTTACTAACCATCTTGCATTTTGAAACTCTTTCATGAAATTATAAAATACGGAAAGTACTATTTGAACAAAAAATAAATATTTTTTTTATTTAATACTGAATCTTAATATATTATAATAAAGATTTAAAGAAATTTAATCACCCTCGTATCCGTTCTACCTGCAGCTTCCCTCTAACTTGGCTACGCTAAGTAGGTAAGATACGCCGAGCTATTTCATTATTATAATATTAACCTACATATCCTAGACAGCATTTTGTAATGATAATATTATTATAGTATTATAATAACGTTATACTAATATTATTCGTTATTACAATGTTATAATAATATTTTTTTATTTTTTTTTATTTGAGATAACAGGTTATTAGCCTATGGTTACAACAAAATTGAACAAAGATAATATAGTACAATATAATAGAATATAATATAATATAATAATATTATTAATCATAAAATTTCTGTCAGGGTAATATGTATTAATTTTGTTTACCTCCAAGACTTCTTCCATATTTTTTGGATCACGTTTATTGGTGGTTGGGATTGTCAGTCTTGATAAAAAGAACGACATTGCAGCTAAATTGATGCAGGTAAACGATATTCCGTAAGAAAATTCTTTTAAGCAATATATTTTTCAGCGAAGGTTCAACAAAATGAAGGTTCAACGTTCAAAAATATTATGAACAGTTTGTTTATATGTAAGCCGTAGTCATGTATAATTTATATCATGTTATGATGTTTTGATGTTTAAACAATTAAACCAGATAATATATAATTATAACAATCGATATTATTGTTTAATTTATAAAGTCTTTGTTTTTTATCGAACTGCATTCACAAATTATTGTTATGAAAATCTGAATATGTATAAATTACGTCCATGCAGTTTCAGACTGGTAGTTGATACCGGGATGCGATCGAATACATTTGGTAAAATAATTTAAATAAACTGCTTAAAACTTTCTAAACTTTTTAATCGTCGTACTTGTTGTCCACAAACAGCTACCGTGTATTATAATCATTGAATAAATTATAGACATTTAATATTGTTCACTACGCCATATCCATAGCTATTGTTTAATTATTTTTATTTTGTTATATTATGTTATTATATTGATATTATCATAACTATCTAACACATATTATTATTTAGGCATTTTTTTACCTATACATCTCCTTAATATTATAATATACTGTAATAAAGTTGTTAATTTTTAAAACATCTTTGATTATCTTACCACTATATTATAATATTTACTAGCTCTAAGTGAAACTCGGGGTCGGTTGGACTCGCTGAGAGTGGGTACCGATTTTGGAGATACAGTCGAACTTATAATGAAGGTGATAGGTTGGTAGTCGGAGGTGATTTGGTGATAAGAATTTGTGATATGACCTGGGTCTTTTGCGGTCTCCTTTCAAAGGCGGGAAAGTTTAAAAGTCGAGTTTTAGTGTCTAGAAATCTCCCATGGTCCATGGAAATTGGCAACACAATGATACGATCCCCTAGCGTATGTCCGGTGCTTTTTTGTATGTATAAAGAAATATAAAAATTTAAAAACCCTGTTAGAGTGTCTAGCAAGTGTTTACAAACAAATGTAATATGTATTTGTTCTATGATATAATACAACAATGACAACACTGTATAATGTAATATTCACCATACAATACAAATAAATATGTTCCTGTATAGTGGATATACTATTTATATGAAAAATAACGTGGAAAAAAATGCCCATAAATATTCGGCAATTCAATGATACGATTCCCAAGCGAATGTCCGATGCTTTTTCGCATGTGTAAATGTAAAAAGATGTAAAGCCGAAAACCGTGTTGGAGTATCTAGCAAATCAGTCACCTGAACTCTGAAGTGAAAATCGATTAACTTTGAAGTTGGCCACATATGTGTGCTACACAAAATCAGGTGGGCAGGTATTATAGACATTAAGGGGCTATAGTGAAACTTGACTACCGTCTACCATTTTGAATGATGAACAATCCGACTTCGTCATAGTTCTATAACTGTGCAGAATGATAATGATGTCGTCGAGTATATAACGACTAGTGTTATGGCCCTGGTTACATAAATAAAATAGAGGGAAGTGTGTCGGAATGGGGAAGTTAATAAGACTTATTTCTATCATTGCCTCTCATTCTGGCAGAGGACTTATCATATTTTGTCATGATAAGCACAAATGGCCTATCCATGTTATGGATGTCTGATAATGATTAGTGATAGCGCTTGGTGGTTTGGCGGGAATGTTTAAATTTTTGTACTTTCGGTGTCAGCGCTGTTTCCCGTCGCATGTCCGGTGCCTTTTCGTTTGTGGATTAATGTAAAGTTTAAAACTGTGTTGGAGTGTCTAGCAAGTAGATGCTTCATGAGATATTTGATGTACGTTCATCGAAATAGCCTAGGTAAGTAATCTGAGTGCATCTATCGCCTACAATATTCAATGGTATATCAGGTATGTATTTCAGATAGGTACTTTAGTTTAAATTTTACAGTTATAGTTTAAATGTTACAGCTATCATCAACAAATATAATATGGATCGTACGCGGTCATACTTTGCGTATAATTAGTGTGTCGAGTCATGTATTCATAGGTATGATATTGTTCACATAATATCTGAAGGGAAAAATTATGTCAGCGTAAAAACGTATAATTCGGTCGAACGGTGTGTAATGACCATAATGATGATATCAAAGGCGCGTTTATCGTGACGGTCTCTGTCTGTCTACTTGTATTCACTATCGATCTCTCTCACACGAAGCGTTCGCGTTATCGCGTAATTGTCGATACTATCGGCATCGTACCTAATTTAGTGCAGTGATGGAAAATCCGTTTTTTTGCGGACTGGCTGTATGATCGGTGACGGGCGTCGGACATATTTCATTTAACATTTGGACACCGACCAAGTAAGTAAACGTATTTAGTTGCTTATTATACCTTCTTATACTGGCCTTGTGTCGATTTTTTTTTTCATGTTATGTTTAACTCGTCTTAGTAAAATGATTTATGCTCAAACAATTTTTAATACTCATATAATATATTTAATTCCATCTCGATCAATATTTAAACACCCCTTCGTACAATGTCGTTTAATTGTTTCTGATGCCGTAATGTATGACTATCGGCACGTGTGCACTTGAATGAATGTAAATCGTACTCCGTAGTAAATTTTAGTTGACCAGATTAAATAGTGCGCTGTTCGTTATTGGTTTTTCTAAATATTTTAGAAAATTATTTGGCCACCATTTTATTATTTTATATTTTACACATAGATTTTATACATAGACAATATTAGACATACTCCGTTCAAAAATTAAAATGTCGTAAAAATTCGATCGAGAGGACACGGATATCTTCTTAGTAAAGTTTAATTAATAATAGTTCAGTTCACTGTAAAACTAATAGCACACTATGAAAACTGGCAAACGAAAATTAACTATGTCGCACGTGTGTAAGACGGAGACAACAT
This sequence comes from Metopolophium dirhodum, assembly GCF_019925205.1. Classification (NCBI taxonomy): domain Eukaryota; kingdom Metazoa; phylum Arthropoda; class Insecta; order Hemiptera; family Aphididae; genus Metopolophium; species Metopolophium dirhodum. The sequence goes on from NC_083564.1 coordinate 18,721,996, forward strand.
AATATTATGCGGGTATTCTCTTAACTGGACCATACGTAGCACGTCTGTATAATATAATATTATGTGCTTTCAAACTAAAGTTTTTGTTGAATTAACTTTACCTAATATTCTATGAATACTGTATGTCATGTGTTCTGATTTTGTTTTTGACACATGACTAATTTGTGTATAAGTAAATAATTGTGTTTGTTAACCCACTACCAATATTCCAGGGCTTGAAACCGATTTCAAAACCGGTTTCAGAAATCAGTATAAACCGTTAAAAAACCGAAACCGAAATCAAAATCGAAAACGAAACCGAAAAAAATTGGATACCGGTATTATAATCTAAAACCGAAACCGAAAAAAATTGGATACCGGTATTAAAGTCAAAACCGAAATCGGAAAAAATTGGATACCGGTATTATAATTTAAAACCGAAACCGCAAAAAATTGGATACCGGTATTAAATATAAATTCAAAACCGAAATCGGAAAAAATTGGAAACCGTTGTTATAACTTATAACTCAATTTTTTTAATTTTAATATTTTAAATAATGCTTTTTTTTTTAATTAACGTAAATTATTTTAAAATGTACGTAAATACGTAAATTGCATTGATACACCCATGGGATTATGATTAAAATGTTGATAACCATTTCATTATTTGAAAAATTATTATAGTTGTTTTATACTTTTATTATAATAGTTATGAATAATAAATAATATTAATAATAGATATTAATTATTTATTGGGCAGCACATTTGACAGATGATGGCCCGTATATGGGTCTATTAATTTATTAGATTGTTATTTAATAGTATTAAGCTATTAAATACTGAATAGTACAATACTATTATAATCAAACTATAAAATATAAATAATAAGAAAATCATATAATAATTACTGCTAGAATCAATTATTTATAGAGGTACAATACCAGGAAAAACTGAAAATAGCACAGGTTTTAATTTGTGTGAGTGATCGTACGACCATCACCGCTACTGCAGTCTGTAGGCCGTGGGGAGCAGAGACAATAATAATAACACTAATATAAAAATAAATTTAAAATATATAATATTGTTTAAGAATTATTTAGTTATTAAAAATAACTGTATTTTTAATTTTTCCCTAGTGCCCATACACTGTATAGTGTACCTATAGACGCCGTGCAAACCATGAAATAGCGCGCGCCGTAGTGGACCACTTACGAACTAATCGATAGCAACGAATGAAATGTGTATATTGTATAATATGTTAGTTACCTACCTAGGTTAGGCAGTAATTATTAAATTATGTTAGTTCTGACTTTAGACTATTGTTGTTTATCGTTGTTGCACATAATAATAGTATCATACCTACATATTGTACATATTAAAAACATAAATACCTTTTCACTTTATTTGTAAAAATAAATAACATATATTTCACAGGTTAACTAAGTCTTAATACATATATTTTTTTCCAACATCTAATAAATATAATAATAATATATGATTGTATAATATGACAACTTCTTATTTTATCTTTAAAATAATATTGATATATAATATTAGGTATGTAAAAATTATATTTATATTATTAAAAAAAATAAACAAATATGTTGAATAAAACATAATAATATTATGATACAATTAAAAATTTAAATAAGTAATTTTGGCAAGTAAAAATGAAAGTAAAAATATTCAATTTTGGGCATTAAAGAATTAAGGAAGTATTCGTCTCTATTAATAGTTAACAAAACAGGCTCAATATTATTATAGATAAATAAATCGCAGTATTTTAAACCTGCACAATACATTAATACCTGGACTTGGGTATAGTATACATTAGATTTTTTTAGTTCTAATTTATTATTTACAAATTCTAAATATTTTAAATTAGGTACTCCATTTTTAATAATTTGTTTATTTTTACAAGAGATAGGGCACTTTATTTCAAGAATTCTTTCAATATTTCCATTTTTGATAACAAGACCGTCTGGGCTGGCACACACCCATGGTGTTTTATGATGGATAATAAGTCCTGCCTTAAGTACTATAATATCATCATATAACTCTTGGTATTTTTCAAAAGCTAGAGGTTCATTTAAATTACCATATTTAACATTAATATTACCTTTCATACCTAAGTCAGTTCTTTTTAGGAAAGAGTTAGCAAGCTTATTGAGACCTATGTCCGTCCAATTACGACATGTTTTAATTTTATGTGCCCTCATACTAGCCGAAATACGAAAATGTCTAGAGGTTTTCCAAATTTCTGAAGAAGACTGGCTCATAGTTAAATTATAAATACTTAAAAGATTGTCTGCCAATAAAGCAATATTAGTAAAGTAAAAACTGTTTTCATTAAAATTAAGTGGAAATTTCGATAAAGGAGTATTATTTATAAACAATATTTTTTGGTTAAGTAATATAAGTGAGAAATGATTTTTATTTAAAGAATATGTAAAATCTAGTTCTACTTGATCAATGATGGAATTCAAAATTTGTTTACACTGTCTTTCTGTTTCAGTAAGGCTTTCTTCTTTTAAAAGTGTGCTTAAGCTACATGGTATACTTAAAATGTTATGCATTGAAATTAAATCTTTATGAGTTACATAATCTATAAAATGTTTTTGCCTTTTACATGGGAATAAGTCTTGAATTGTTCTACCTTTCTTATACTTCAATTCTCCAGCCTTTGAAGGTTTTCCCCATTGTTGGGGCAAGTCTGTTTTAGAAATTAGTTGCTCATTATTAATGTAGTAAATTAATGCACATATATGTTTGCATTTTCCTCCTGCGCCAGCAGGACAATCACAAGATGTATTTTTAACTCTTCTAGTTCCATCAATCTAAATAATATAATATAAAGAATAAATATTAAAAAAGAAGATAACATTTCATTATACATAAAAAAAATATAAGACACATGTATTCAAATACTTTACAGCAGTGAATTTGTCATAAAATTAAAATAAATAGTCTAAAAAATGTGTACATTATCTTCCTACCAAGTATAAACATATTAATTATTGTAAGTCGATATATAATACTGTATTGTTGATTTAACTTACTTCAAGAATAACTGTCCATGGATCATAAGACACAGAAGTTTGCCTTATACATAGTCCTTTTATTCTAGGTGCAATATGATTAGTAGCCGGTTTTATTTCTTCGACATTAATTAAATGTCCACTTTCTACTAATCTTTTGCCTTTGTCATTTGGAAAAATAAAATTATATGTGACTGGTTGGAAACCACATTTAATTTTTAAGTCTGCCATAAGTCATAACACGACATACCAACAAGTTCAGACGTTCAGGGTCTGGTGATCGGGTGATCCATATATGGTTCGTGGTTTAGTTAATTGATTAGTCCCTATTGAAAATTGATAAGCTTTAGAAAGCTTATCATCTCACCAGTTCAACAAGGTTATTATGAATTTCATAGAATGTAGTCGAAACAAATATAAATAATGTATAAATAGGTAAATGTATGAATGAACCACATGTGGATCATGGACTAATAAAATAGGTTTAATGTGACCCACATATGGGTCAAGGACTGATCAGTCCTGATTTAATTAAACAGTGCATATTGTGTTAAGACAAGGTACAATCAGAATTGACGTAATATTTGAATGTAGTGAATTACATACAATAAAATACAACGGTTTTACTGCATGAATGTATTATTTACGCATATTTGTTGCTATCGATTAGTATGTACATTATCTCCCCAGAGCGCTAGTTGTCAGTTTGCACGGTGTCTATATAATATATATTTCGATATAGAATATTTTGAAATTTTCGTACTGTGTTTGCAGTAGTGCAGTCAGCGTGTTAGTCGTTCATTATAGTGTAGTTCCTTATCGGTTTACTTTTTTTATGTACAACTTGCAACTTTATAATTACGAGTCCATCCACGACAAAAACTTTTTCAATTTTATTTTTACTAAATGATTTATTTACTATAAATAAAGATACCTATTACCTACATCAGGTTGTTTCATTAATTACATAAGAAATCATGGGTAAAAAGAATACCAATCCTGTTGGCCGTTTATTTTTCACTTTTAATAATGAAACAAAGAGTCCAAAATATGTACTGTTGAAGGATGTATAAAACCTATTTTACAAAATCACTCCTATTGAAATATTGCTCTTATTTTTATCAAAAATTAAAAAATCATATTAAGTATTTAACTATTTAAGTATAATAAAACTATTTATAATTATAACTTAAAGTCTGCTTTAAATCCGTTTTTAAAAATGTAGAAACCAGCATACAAAACCTAAATCAAAACCAAAATTTCCTAATATCGATATTGAAAAATTGAAACCGAAACCGAAATTTCCTAATACCGGTATTGGAAAGTTGAAACCGAAACCGAAATTTCGTAATACCGGTATTGAAAAATTGAAACCGAAATCGAAAAAATTAGAAACCGGTATCCAAAATCGAAACCGAAACCGAAATTTCGTAATACCGGTATTGAAAAATTGAAACCGAAATCGAAAAAATTAGAAACCGGTATCCAAAATCGAAACCGAAATCGAAATTTTTTCAATCGGTTTCAAGCCCTGCAATATTCAATAACCGTCCCGTAACGTTTTTTATAATTATATATATTTTTTTATTATATTATGTTTGATTGCGCGGGTGAAATATGATTTATATTCAAACACTTTTTAATACTTATATTATTATATATATATTTCATTAATTCAATCTTAATCAATATTTAAATACCACTTCGTATAATGCCGTATAAGTGCTTATGATGCCGATATGTCTTACTCGGCACGTTTGCATTTGAATGAGAGTAAATTATATTCTGTCACGTGTGTTGTCTCAGTCTTACACACTTACAACGTAGACATTTTTTATTTTACCAGTTTAAATAGTATGCTATTTGTTGTGATGTTGGAGTGAATTGACCTATTAGCTATTATCGAACTCTCGTGTGGTAAGAAAATTATCTGTGCATCGTTGTCTTACATTTGACGTAACTGTCATAACTCGCTTAAAAATTAAAATACCGTAAAAAGTCGATCGAGAGAAGTAGAGAACATAGATAATCTCCTTAGAATTTAGTCCAATGATAAGTCAATTTACTGTAAAACTTACAACCCACTATCGATACATACAAATGGTGAACGGAAATTAAATATGTCGTAAGTGTGTAAGACGGAGAAAAAATATGCGGGTATCCTCTTAACTGAACCACCTAACACATATTATGTAGAATATTGTCTGAGGGAAAACTCAAGTTTTTGATGAGTTTACCGTAGTAAGTGACTAATACTCTATAATTATTGATTACTGTTGCCCACGTGTCTGATTTTGTTTTTGGTGTATTTTGGTGCATGACTAAAAAAGTGTTAAGGTAAAAAATTGTATTCGTTAACTCATTAGCAATGTTCGAAAACCGCCTCGAGACATTTTGATAATTAATGTTACATGGCCAACCTTCACGGCACCACAGTGGAATAGTGTCAGTAAAAATGACTAATTTTAATATTAATTGGTTTTATTATTGATTTTTAGAATGAAATTACAACAGGTGCATCAGAACATGACGAGTGGGTATACAGGTGTATAATGCACCTGTATACCACCTCCAAAACAAAGCAAAAAGTAAAGCGTTACTCCAAAAAGATAGATAAACGTCGTAAGTAGATGTATACAGAAAACAAATTCTAAACTAATACTAAAAGGTGTATCACCTAATTTGTGTTTCAGGGTGCTTTAGGTGAAAAAAAAAGTGCATGTCATTAAGGATTGCCCTAAGGGGGTGTGTGTTATGTTGTACCAAGACCATTTATTACGTATTCTATTATTAATTTTTATAATTTTTTTAGAACCTCCTTCTAAAGCGAGGCAGCCACCGCCACCGCCGCCACCATCACCACAACAACAACAGCAACCACCCACACACACAGACGTCACCATGGAACAGCTAACCGAGGGCCTTGCCATGGTGACTGTCGAGTCTGCAGTAAGTACATTAATATACATTTCTTATAGTTACTTGTGAAGAAACTAATCATGACAATTTTTTTTTTTTGGAAATTCTATTCTATTTTTTTTTTTTATTCTATATTATTTGCAAGATAATAAATGTAATGTCATAATAAGTACCCGCATGTGTTGTCTCCGTCTTACAAAATTAGAACATAGCAAAAACTTTTGTGCGCGGGACAACTTTTCTCGCACCATATTTGTTGTAGAACTACCAAATACTCACAGCACGTAAAGAAGAACTGATATATCTATGCATCAGCGTGCTTTTTTTTAATAGCACTATCCTATAATTTTTTATAAGTAAATGAAGAAAATAAATAACCAAATGTTTAGAAGCATATTTATTTTTTAATTTAGCTTGTGTAAATTAAAGTAAAACAAAAATTTTCCGAAAAAAACCGTTTCCGAAGTTGTAATCTTGAAGAATTAAAACCGCTTCCAAACCGATAACCGGTACTCACATTTTTAGGTATTATTTTGGTAACGGGTAATCAATTACCACTAATTTTAAAAACCTCTAAAACCGGTAACCACTTACGAAAATTTTTTTGGTTCCTACCGGACCTGGTAACCGAATTTTTCATAAGTGGTTTCATGTCCTGATACAAATAAATGCTATTTAGCTAAGCACAGGATCTAAATTGTACTTTTAAAAATTTTTAATTTATGAAAATATACTTTTGTTTTTTTAAGTTTTTGCCGTTATGAAAACTGATTTAATAATATTAATATTTTATCACGGCGCGGCTTATCAATCTGTCAAAATGCAACTCCTAACATACAGTCTATTTCTACTGATATTGTTGCAATTTTGTAAATTTTTGTTTACTTTTTTAATATTATACGATTTCCCAATCATTTACTGTATGGTGCATAAACAGATATTGTGTAAAATATTAATATTTATCTTATTTAATATATTTCTCACCACTAAAAAAAAATGAGGAATAAATTAAATTTATTAATCGTCTAATAAGGAAAAAATGTATTATAATTTCAATAAAATGTGTTTTGAAATTTGTAATATAAGAAAAAATCTTTTATTTATTTATTATTAACTTTATTGAGTATTAATTACTGGATGAAAATAAACAACAAACAAATGTGTCCCAAATCATAGCATTAAAGATGATTCAAACAAATTCATGTGTTCATTACTAAACACAATTACTTATTAAACTAAACTTATTACTAAACTTATTATATTTATGAAATTTATGAAATGTAGGTAGGTAAAAGAAACATAATATTTATTCACAAAGGTATGTAATATTAAAGTCATAAAGAATATATCATTTTTGTTCATCATTATTCATTATGAATGTTGTTGTTGAAGGTCTGTGATTAAACATTTTCTTATAACGTACATAATATATAAGGTATATAAAAAATATTTTACATTATTCTTAAAACATTTTTAACTATTCAAAAGTTTGTACATAATATCTGTGTAGACTTTTAGAGCATACAATATAAAAACTTGTGTACTGTAAAATAGCTCATAGCTATATTATGTTATATGATACAAAAATATTTATATTGTATTTAAATAACCTCAGTATTTGTTGAAAAAACCTTAGCCCATGTAAAAAAATATTTGCCTAACTCTGCCCCCCCCCCCCCCCCCCCGGAAAAAATTATAGTGCCTGAGAGTAGATAAATTAACAACTAATTATTTGTTGTAATAGTACAAATGTATACAATTTAATTTATTACATAATGAATTGTGTTATATAGTTGTTCATAAAAACTTACATAACATATAAAAAAACATTTAAACAATTTATAGAATTGTACATATAAAATTGTGTTTCAAAGTTATAGATACAGATATAACGTATAAAGAAGATTTATAAGTGTATTTTGTATATACAAAATAAATAAATACAAATTAAATTATTATGTGGAAACGAATTGTTACAAATCATATTATATATTATATGGTATTGCTGTGGTAGTGTAAGTGTAAATAAATTAACAGAAATTAACAGGCAATTTTATGATATTTTATGATATGGTATATAACAATAACTGGTTGAATACATACAAAAATCTAAGCCCTAAGTATCCAAGATATTTTTTTTTCAAAAATTTTAACCAGGCGTTTGACATTAGTTACTAATACACCGTTGAGTGTAATCGCATCCAGAGAGACCACGTGGAGGTTGTCAAACTTTCTCTCCACACAGAGTCACATAGACCCCTGGGGATCACATAGACCCCTTGGGGATCACATAGACCCCTCAGGTGAACATTGTATAATTACATTAATTATATAACAACATGTAATCGCATCAGAGAACTTTTGCGTACACGATATTCTTGGTGACGAATCGACCATTTCCATCGCAGTACATGCCGACTCTGACGGACTGCGTGTCCCTCACTCTTGAAAACGCAACGTACAGCTGTCCGTGGCTGAAGGCGGGTGACGGCAGGAGCAAACCGACTCGGTCAAACGTTTGACCCTGAGACTTGTTGATTGTCATGGCAAACGACAACCGTACCGGGAATTGAATCCGCTTCATTCGAAAAGGCAAATCGTCTTCCTCACCGGAAGACATCGAACGGCAGGTAAGATTATGTTCTCCAGCGCGTCGTCGGCGCCGGACAACCTCCTCGCCTTGAAGTTGTGTCGCCGCAGTTCGGTGACCACCAACCTCGTCCCGTTAAACAGTTGTCGCTTCGGATCAATGTTTCTCAGCAACATGACGATCGAACCGACCTTAAGCGCCAACTTGTGCGGCGGTAGCCCGTTCGGATGCAGAGCGTTGAGGAACTCTGTCTGGTAGTTTGCCGCTTCGTCGGCGTCGTCGATCACCACTGTGTCTATGGCGTAGTACGTCGTTTGGGCGCCCGTGACGCGTCGTAGCACTGTGGAATTTATTTGGTGGCATTCCTCGTTGCGGGGACACAGTATGATTCTCCGAGCGAACTCATCGATAATGGCCAACGACATTTGCTGCGGATAGACAAAATCGGTCAAATCCACAACGTCGCAAACCAGTTGCGGTGGGATGTCGACAGTGTCCGGAATACCCTCGACCGATGGCAGTTGACCGTTACCGAGCTGAAGTAGCCAAGCAGCAAAGTAAGTGTCGTTACCGGCGCGCATGTTCCGCGTCAGCCGAAACTGTTCAAACTCTCTCCACAATGAGTGGCGTTTGATAGATGACATGACGATGGAGCTCCTGTTCCCCCGGCAAACGACAGGCAATATCTGCCTGAAGTCGCCAGCTAACAGTATTGGCTTACCACCAAACGGTAGTGCCGATCCCATGATGTCCTTGAAGCAATTGCCTCAAGAAACACTCTGTCACGCCGCCACTGTCCCACAGCGATATGTTCTCATCGGGAATGATTATAATCACGAAAATTCAATAACGATTGACTACTGGTCTAGCTCGGATAAAAACCTTCAGAGGCCCAGGGGCCAATACAAGGTTGTAGTCCCCCACAAATGAAAACAACTATTCTTGCTCTACATAATGTGTTAACTCATCAAATCCGTTTTGTGTAATATCCACTCCCGTCGTATTTTATATTTTGCTGTGTGTTGCTACTTTTTATGTGTTGTTCTCTTTGTTTATTAATAGTTTGTAGGTCAGATGTTACCGTAAATACTATTATATTACGTACGGTTAATATTTGATTATTAGCGTTTATTTTACCCAGGGTCCAATTATTGTCTTTGTGAAATATTCCTATAAATGATCGGTTTGGCTTATAATAAACTATTGCCGTGTTTTTTACTGTTTTATTGTTTATTTCATCATAGCCTTTTATAATAATTAAATTTTTATTATATTTATCTGTCAAATATGAGAGATCGTCATCTGTGAGTTGGTAACCCGATCTACACCTTGGTATTCCTATGTTATTTAAGATTTCTAGCGTTGTCAAGTGTAGTCCTTCGTTTTTTAAACAAACTTTTAACGTATTTGCCCCACAATCTCTATCTGTCGGTGTTTGTTCTGTTATTTCAAGATAAGATGCTAATTTGTTTATTTGAATCCTTAACTTAGAAGCTATTGGTGTATCTTGATTATTCTCCGTGTCATTTGAATTAATTATTATATTTGTTGTTGATGAATCACTTGTTTCCAGAGTTGTTGTTATTGACTTGCATTTTATTTTATGTTAGGACTCTAATTTATAAATTCTTATTGTAATATTTGTATTTTGAAACGTGTATTTAATCATTTTTGAAATTAAATCCCATTCTTTTTTATCTAACCCCGAACAAACTTTGGGTAGTCCCAAATTATATATTGACTGATTTATGCAAAACTCTTTTAAATTTTGTAGTGTGTTAAAAATGTCTTCATAGGTGGGTTTATCATTATATGCGCATTCTGTTATAAAATATAAAATCCATTGGTTGTTTTACTTTAAAAATGCTATTTCTGTAAGTACTCTATTCTGTGCTTTTAATACGTCTACATCTTCGAATCTTTCTTTAAATTGTTGTGCAATCCCTGCATTCATTTTGAAGTCTTTACTGACACAATGTGCAATGGCATCGTTTATTTATTCGGTGAATATATTGCCTATATTGTCATGGTATCTACATTTGGTTAATTTTTTTCATTATATCTAATCCTATTATTACTGGTGTACATAGATTGTCAACTATTATTATTTTATGATTTATTACTATCGTTCCTATTTTTATCTGAGCCATGGTTGTTCCTAGAATGTTTAGTTTAGAATTGTTCGCCGTTTCAAGGCCAATTCCGCTTTCGGAAATTAATTTATTACATTTAACGGTATTTTTATTTATAACTGTTACACTCGCCCCTGTATCTAATAACAATGTAGTAGATTGGTCATTTATTTTTCCTTGTATATCTATTTTAATTTTTTCTTTATTATTATCATAATAAGTATAAATAGTATTATTTGTTTTTGTATTTTTGACGATATTTAAAGGTATGTAACTGGTAATGTATTGGTGTTCCTGTGCAGAACCAGTTATCGGCGGAACTATTAGTTTTTTTGTGCAAAGGTATTACAGTTTCTTTTTATGTGTCCCGGAATTACACACTGAAAACATATCGGTGGCCCTTGTTGATTTCCATAAGTAGAATTAGTATGGGGTATTGTTCCCTGATTACCTTGTGTAGGGCGTTGAGTGTTGGCTAATTGGTTATTATTTGTATTATTATAATTATAATTTTGATAAAAGTTTGGTCTTGGAAATTGGATATTTGTCTTCTGGTTATTATGTGTGGGATAATTGTAATTCGGATAAATGTTTGGTCTTGGATTATTTTGATAATATTCATTTGGATTATTAAATATAGGTGGTTGGAAGTGTTGATTATAAAAGCTGAATCCATTGTTATGGCTAGGTTGCCTTTCGTTCTGATAATTGTTGTTACTATTGGGGAAGTTATTTTGAGTTTGTCCAATTTTAATTTGACTTATATGATTTTTTAAGACTACTATTTCTCTAGTCGATTTCTCTACTTCTCCATTTACCTTGTCCTCCGATCTCCATAGATTAGTTACTTCTAGTCTCTCTAGAGTTTTTTTAATGTTTGTGATCGATGTATTATCAGCTAACCTTATTAACTGAAAATTTCTTTGGGTACTCCTTTTAAAATGTGTTCACATATTTCTTCTTCGGTCATATTCTTGTTTATTTTATAACATATTACTACTATTTTAATTATAAATTCTTTATATGTTTCTCCTTTTGCTAGTTTCAGATTTTCCAATTTTGCCATTAGTAAGTGTTTATTTCCTACTAATGTAAATTAAAAAAGCTACCTGCCCACCAAAAAAAATTACGGGTTTTTACCATTTTTACATATTATATTGATTTATAACGATTTATCAAACTAAAATATACTCAATGACGTATTGCTGTTGACCATCATTGTCAAGCATTTTAATACCTTATAAAGATTTAAGATAAATGCCAATCCAACCAGTAGTGGTCAGTGTCTTGTATTCCATGGTATAATATGGGAGTGAGGAGCCAACAGGGGCTTCAGTGTTCAGTCATTCTGTCATCTGCTTGTATTTTGGCGAAACCTTATTTATAAATGATCAAAGGTTAGAACCATTTTAAAATAATATTTTAGAATCAACATTTAAAATAGTACATTCCGAATTGTTAGTAATTGGAATTTGGAGTAGACCACGAGAATGAAAAAAAGTTTATATTATATTATGTACTATGGGTAAATACTAAATTCATTGTAAATATACGTCGTGGTAATATAATGTTTACAGAAAAATTACTAAATACGCCTAAAAAACAGTCTAAATCTGCAGGAGTACCCGTATGCGTCACAGTTTTCGTAATACCTACTAAATATAACACAATAATCTCGAAATCACATTTCTGCGTTGCTGCCGTCACGCAGCCGATCGATTGAAAATAACTCAACAATAGTATAATAGTAACTATACATTATTATTATACCTATCAGATATATTTGAGATTTTTTTACCGTTTTGATTTTGTTCATATTTAAAAGTAATTAAGTACTTGCTGTAAGTAAATTACCTATACGATTCCATTGTTCTTGAATGTCTTTCAAAAATCTTGTAAACGAAAATAATAATGTGTATGTGTATTAGATTCTAAGCGGAGCGATGAATGTATTGATTTTACAATGATGTGTGTTTTTTTTTTTTATTTTTTTATTTTTAATTTTTATTATTTTTGTGTCTGAGGACACCTTTTAGAGCAGTAAAAATGCTTCAATTTTCTTCAACAGTACCTTTTCTGATAGGAAAGTGAATATAGTTGGTACTTTGGGGGGTCAAAAGTAAAACAATAGTTTTCGCAAGCGAGACAAGATAAACAAAAGAAAAATTAAGGAAAAACGGGAATTTTTACACAAAATTGAATTTGGTTTTTGGTGTAACTTTAAAACAAATGTTTTGATTTATTTTAAACTGTTTAGGGACATTTTCATTTTTCCATTTTTTTTTATTTTTTTTTTCTAAAGATATAAATAAAATTTATTTGTTGGCTAAAAAAGCTTGAAAACTTAATAGAAGGCTCCTAGTACATTGTTTCAAAAGCAGATGAAAAATATTAAAAATCCTTAGTCACAGTTTTTTTTTCTAAGCATTCAAAGTTCATAAATTGACAAAATATGGAATAAATTTTAAGAGCGTTTGAAATTAAAATTTTTACAACATTGGATATTCACTTGATTTCTCATGTAGCGATTTCCTTATTTTGTTGTAATTCAAAAACGAAAGATTTTAGATACATTTTCTATACACCATACAATTTTGAAAATATTTTGAATCTTTTTGAGCTGTTTACGGACATTTTCAGTTTTCAATTTTTTTAGTTTTTTTTTGAATAAATATCAATAAAGTTTTATCTGTTGGGCCAAAAAGTGTAAAAATCAAATACAAGGCTCCTAGCTGATATATTAATACAATATAAGTTGAAAAATATTAAAAATACATATGCAAAATTTTTTTTTATAAACATTTAAAGATCGAATTTTGACAACATTTATCAAATTTATAATTTAATAATTATTTTGTAGTTAAAAATTTATAAAATGTTCAACTTTTATAGCTAAAGATTGTAAATTGAACACATGGCTCTTAGGCTCCACGTAAATAGGTTATATATAAATTACTTTATTCACAATAATATCATCAAATATACTTGGTAATATCATAGGCTGACTGACGGTTTTCGCTCAGAATCATTTTTCTCATACAATGATATTATATCATTGAATTCAAATTTAACACCATCCATAACAGTGATCCACTTGTAACCTACTGTACAGCAGAGCGACATCCATTTACCCACCTTTTTTTGAATTAAATATACATAATATTCGATCTCTAGATAAATAAATTTCCGTATTTGTTTGAAATTTCATATTTAAAATAGATAATTAGATATACCGTTTAAATCTTTATTTAGAGTCTAAGTCTAATCGCTGACTATTCAATCGTGTTCATCGAATCGCCTTACTTATCTCTGTGAGAAATTAATTTAGGTGTTTAAATGTGGGTTTCTTCAACAGTTATATTTATAATTTATAAAACAATTTTAATTCAATGACATCAGCTTAAAAACTTTTTTTGACATTTTCAAAATACTTGTACCTACTTAAAATATTTTTAGAACAAGTTATGACTTATATTTAGGTATGTTATTCATGTCTATGATAATTATATAGTTATTAGAAAAAATTATTATATATTAAAATATTAAACTAAAAATCAGGGCTTAAAACCGTTATCAATAAAGTCGGTAATTAGGAAAATTTTTGAAAACCAGTAACCGGTTATCGTTTAATTTTGATATTTTGGTACCTGGTAACCGTTTCTTTAAAGATATCTCAAACACTATGATAACCGCTAATCGATTAAAAAGGGAATCACATAACTATAGAAATGAAAAAAAAAATCAGATTTGGTTATATTCAGTACTTGAATAAATAATAAGGAATTATATTTAACTCTTGTAATTTAATAATAGTTATAAGTATTCTAATTGTATAGATTGATTATTCAGTTATTGTCCTCTTTTCTTATTTATAATTAAATTGTTCCTATTATGTTATATAACTCTCTACCACCACCACAAGTATGTGCTTAAAGGTGGTGGATATTTTTTTTTTTGTTTTAGTTTTATTAAAAAAAAAAAATAGTATAATAATGAATAATAAAAACAATTTTTAATTTTAATAGAAATATTTTTTTTTTTATTTTGAAGTTTACTTAATTATTGTTTTATAATATATAATAAAATATATTATCCTGAAATTAATTTTTTGCAATGCACAAAGTAACAATTTTCAGTGCACAATTACTTTTCTCACTGCACAAAATGTGTCTCGCTGCACACTAAAAAAAACCCTGCAACACAGACTAAAACAATTTAACATCTAAAAGTAAATTATTGTGGGTCGTGGTGGATATTTACCGATAATTTACCAGATTAATAGCTATATACTTTATCAATTATTATAGTATTGTAGTATTATGTATGTCTGTTATAACAATATTATGTTGTTTGTCTCAATAACTCGTCGAGTCACGGGTACTTTCCGGTAATAAAATTAAATAAAAATTAAACATTTAATACAAGACAGTGTACGTCATATTGTCCCAGTGGGTAGCATACTGCACGCGTACAGTTTTTTGGTAGTTAGGATTTTTCGGTAAGTAGCATTATACTAGTACCGCAATCGTTGTATTTTTGCGAGTTGGTTTCGTCTTTGCTAATTTTCGTCGTGTACGAAATACGACAAACTCGATAGCAATTGTGATGGCGTCTGGAAGGGGCACCCCCCCCCCCCACCAGACTTACGACGTCGCTTCGACGTGCGCATCGATCGCGTACGTAAGCTTTGATGATCGCGAGCAGTATATACAATACATAATATTATTATAATGGTATTTAAGACTTGCGTAAAAAGTAGGTCGTAGTATCGAGGGAATTTGTACCCCCGTCACATAACTGGTGTATGTAGGTATTATAGGCGTAGGCAGGTAGGTATATAGATAGACAGATAGGTATATAGGTATAGGTTATGACGTATACTTAGGTATAATATAGCTGGTATCGGGCAAGTTAGGTCCCCGTTATATACGCACAATGTACGCCTCCCCCGGTCACGAATAACAGAAGAAGAAAAAAGGTTCAACGTTTAATTAAGCCCGTCGCGGGAATGGGCAGAAAAACAGAATAATATTATTATTGCCATATATCACGCGCAAGAGTGCCTCTGCAAATAATGCACATAATATACACCGCACGTTGGATGTTCGTAATATGGATAATATTATAATGTACGGTTCACCTTCCCCCCCCCCCCCCGCAATTGTTTCAAATTAATTTTATTAGACTGTTTCGTTTTCATAGCTATAGAGAAGAGTCTTTGTTATTTTCTATAGGACGACCATCGCGCGACGATACCCTATTTTAGATTAACACGGCAGAATAAAGGTATGTTTTCCTTCAACAGATTTATATAATATTTGAAATTCATTTATATGCTTAGTATTTTTACATTTTTGTCAGGGTCATTTGATTTAAAAGCTCATTTAGACACAACTAAACATAAGTCAAGAATAGCTAGTTCTGCGGTTTCATCATCTAACAATAATTTAGGTAATTTTGTTATTAACAAAATTACACCTGAAATGTTGAAAGCTAGTGCAGTGGAGGGCTCACTCGCATTTCATACAGTTGTACATCACCATAGTACGCCTGCAATCTCAAATATAAGAAAAATGCTCAACAACAAATTTTAATAATACATTTTATTTAAATATTTATCTATCTAATACTTTTCAGTATTTTAGTTTGTTAAAAACCCCACAATATTTACTCAATTTAAATAGCGTGGTATCACCCGTATTGGACAATACGTGGTAAACCAACTATACGCCTTTCCCTCGTATTGTCTAGTTAATGACACTCTCTAAAATTAATTAGAATGGCACTGTTAACTCGTTGAGGTATGATGGTATGCGCTTGTCAATTCTTAGTTCGTTCCTATCTAGTTGAAATGACTCTAAGATTACATATACCTTGGCACTATTCAGTTTAATAATACTTCGTTGACACATTGTACGTATATCCCGGCACTGCTCCTATAAAAGTTAACAACGTAAGAATGACTAAAATAATGTTTAACTCGGGTCTTCAGGTCGGAAACACTTTTATTGTATTAAAACAAACATAAATAAAACACTTAGCAAATTCAGATTGCCTGGCTCGTACTACGATTGGCATTTCACACGCACGTCGTACCTACGTCCTCGCCGAATCACTCAGCAACAGCCGGGCTCCTGTAACTGCGCATAATTATAAAGAAAATATTATTATCGCCTCAGCACATCTTGCTTCGATGGCCTGACCTATGTCAATAATTTACAATTTAAAATATTCCCACCTAAGTGGCGTGAGAGGGCTGCATTTTCCATACGAAATATTTTGCAAATTAATCGAACATTTTCTATTATAAAACTGTTTTTTCTTATAAAAGAAATATTATACAGCTAATTTTTGATTTTAACATTATAACAAAACATTTTTTAAAAAACAAATTTGAACAATTTTTAGTAGAATATCATATCTGATCTTTAAATAAAATAAATTTAAGGAAAATGCTCCATACCAAATTTTAATTATGAATTTTATTTAAATATTTTTTTTAAATTTATCTATCTAATACTTTTCAGTCTTTTAGTTTGTTAAATAAACCCCAAAATATTAACTTAATTTAAATATATTAAACAAATCTTAAATTGTTAAATAAAAAACTAGTTTCCTCTATTTCTTATACGCCTAAAATAAATACAATTTTTTTAAATTTGTAAATAATAAATATATATACATCTTTAAGTAAATTAAATAAAACAATTTTAATAGCGTATGTAATTTCTGCTTTAAATAAAATAATTTTCATTTAAGTATTAATTGTATGAAAACTATTGAATTTAGTTAAAATTTTTACTAAAATAAAGGTATTTTATTAATTTAATCTATCATAAAATTCTTTAAAATAGACTTTTCGGTATATTGACTTTTTTAATATACCCACCAATTTCAATAATTGACAAGCAAATGTTTGAAAATACGTCCTATTATTTTATACAAATTTAAGAAGGTTAGGACAATTTTCTGAGTATCTTACTAGATATGAGTGCACACGTCATCTTAGGTTTGAAATTTTTGTTAAATAAATTCTCATATTTTTAACTAAAAAACAGTTTCCTCCAACTGTTAACAGACTAAAATTATTCCAATTTTTAATATTAGTAGATAACTATACAAATTTATTAGTAATTTAATTAATATATTTTAGTAGAGTGTCTATAATCTCAATTTTAAATGAAATAATATGAATAACAAATGTTAATCAAGTTAAAATAAATACATTTTAAATTCCCATTAAATATAAATGCCAACAAAGGTTGAATGGGATACAAGTGGGCGTTATTTTGGTTCAAACCAAATAAATAATAATTAGTATACAAGCTGACAAGACAGTGTTATAAAGCCAATATAATTTAACATCACAATAAAATAAAAACAACATATTTTATAATAAATAAACTTTGCGCTTACGCATGATAATAATGAATGAAGTTGGCGAATCGCAACTGCGATTTAATAAAGAGCAGTGGTGACTTTCACACATTTGAAATAATAAAATATTTAATGTTTTGATTTGCGCCCATTTTATTTAAATAATAATTTAATAAGAAAAAACTCTTTACCTATTTTATAATAAATAAACTTTGTGCTTATGCATGATAATAATTAATTAAGTTGGCGAATCGCAACTGCGATTTAATAAAGAGCCTTTGTGACTTTCGCACATTTGAAATAGGTAATAAAATATTAAAACCTTTGGATCGGCATGTACCAGTTGCCCCCAAAAGTACCTTCTTTTATACCAATTCCATCCAAATTACCAAGAGCAAAATGTACCAGTGGCCCTCATATTTTAATATATACACGATTACAATAAATAGCCCTTAAAAAAGGGGAGGTAAATATACAAATAATAAATACAATTAGGTATATATAAAAATTAAGTAAAATAAAGGTATTTTATTAATTTATTCTATCATAAAATTCTTTAAAATATACTTCCCAGTATCTTAAGTTTGTTAAAACACCCACCTGTTCTAATATTTAATTAGAACATTTTCGAAAACACACTACCATTTTAACCCAAATTTCAGAACATTAAGATAATAACTGGAGTAGCTAACTAGAAAACATATGACTACACAGTCATCATCTTTCGTAAGAAATATTTCGCAAATTAATCCCAAATTTTTCTATTTTAAAATTGTTTTTCTTATGAGAGAAATATTTTACAGCTATTTTTAATTTTAACATTTTAACAATATACATTTTTGTAGAGTATCATATCTATAATTATTACTCAAATAAAGGTATTTAATTTATTTATTCTATCATTTATAATCCTTTAAAATATAATTTCCGGTATCTTAAGTTTGTTAAAACACCCACCTATCCTAATATTCAATTAGAAAATTTTCGAAAGCACTCATTTTGATCTGAAGGAAGCCAAATTTCAGGATGTTTGGACAATAACTGGAGTAGCTAACTAGAAAATATATGTCTACACAGTCATCATTATTTGTAAGTAATAATTCGCAAATTTGTCTATTATAAAACTGTTTTTCTTATAAGAGAAATACTATACAGCTATTTTTTAATTTTAACATTATTACAATATATTTTTTAGTAGAATATCACATCTGAGCTTTAAATAAGAAAAAATTATGAAATATGCTCCATACCAAATTTAAACTATAAATTTTATTTGAATATTTAATATCAATTTTTCTATAGGTACTTACTAACATAAAAAATTGTTTGAAATATATTTCACAGTCTTTTTAATGTTGTTAAATAACCCTGCAATTTAAGAAGGTAAAGACACTTTTCTGAGTATCTTACTAGAAATGAGTGCACACATCATCTTACGTTTGAAATTTTTGTTAAATAACTTCTCATATTTTTAACTAAAAAACAGTTTCCTCCAACTGTTATCAGACTAAAATAAATCCAATTTTTTAATATTAGAGTATAACTATACAAATGTATTAGTAATTTAATTAATATATTTTAGTAGAGTGTCAATAATCTCAATTTTTAATGAAATAATTTGAATAACAAATGTTCATCAAGTTAAAAAAAATTAATTTTAAATTCCCATTAAATATTAATGCCAACAAAGGTTGAACCATTTGTATCTCATAAATGGGCCGTTATTTTGGTTCAATCCAAGTAAATAATAATTAGAGCCAAATAATATGAATAACCCACAGAATTGACAGCAATACTATAATATACATAATAATTATCAATAAAAACGTAATGAAGCTGTTTGAGCTCGTTTAACAATATAAGAACAAATTAATAATAATTTTATAGTTACTCACAATAAGTTGATGCGTTGACTTTCCAGTTAATACCTGTTGATCTTAATACAAGTATACAAGCTGACAAGACAGTGTTATAAAGCCAATATAATTTAACATCACAATAAAATAAAAACAACATATTTTATAATAAACAAACTTTGCGCTTACGCATGATAATAATGAATGAAGTTGGCGAATCGCAACTGCGATTTAATAAAGAGCCGTGGTGACTTTCGCACATTTGAAATAATAAAATATTAAAACCTTTTGATCGGCATGTTCCAGTTGCCCCCAAAAGTTCTTTTTTTTATACCAATTCCATCCAAATTACCAAGAGCAAAATGTACCAGTAGCCCTCATATGTTAATATATACACGATTACAATATATAGCCCTTAAAATAGGGGAGGCAAATATACAAATAATAAATACATATATATATAAAAATAAAAAAAATAAAGAGTTTTTTCTTCTTGTAAAATTATTATTTAAATAAAATGGGCACAAATCAAAACGCTTTAATATTTTATCATTTCAAATGTGTAAAAGTCACGGCGACTCATTATTAAATCACACCACAGCTCATTATTAAACCCTAATTATTTATGATCATGCGTAAGCACAAAGTTTATTATTATAAAATATGTAAAGAGTTTTTAATCTTTATAAATTATTATTTAAATCAAATGGGCGCAAATCAAAAGGGTGGTTGACCAGTTGCCCCCTCCCGCCACGATAACTAGGATTAAAGCCGGATTATATGGATCCAAATTCAGAAATTGGAAAATGGCTTCACTTAATTTTCGGTCATTAAAATTATAATATTCAATTTCTGAATTTGGGAGTTTCCTCATAGGCTATTATTATTATTACAATTTTAATTTT
Source organism: Metopolophium dirhodum (assembly GCF_019925205.1). Classification (NCBI taxonomy): domain Eukaryota; kingdom Metazoa; phylum Arthropoda; class Insecta; order Hemiptera; family Aphididae; genus Metopolophium; species Metopolophium dirhodum. The sequence goes on from NC_083564.1 coordinate 18,742,792, forward strand.
ATTCATATTATTTGTATAATATATCATTATATATATTGCAAAAATCAAAATTTAATTTTATCATTTAATAATATTTTACTTTATTTTTATACATAATTATATTTATTATTTGTAACTACCTCCTCTATTTTACGGGCTATATATTGTAATCGTGTATATATTAATATGTAAGGGCAACTGGTATATTTGTAAAACACCAATAATTGTCGTGGGGGGGGGGGGGGGGCAACTGGTCAACCACCCTTTTGATTTGCGCCCATTTGATTTAAATAATAATTTAACAAGATTAAAAACTCTTTCCATATTTTATTATAATAAACTTTGTGCTAGTGCACGATCATATTTAATTAGGTTGGCGAATCACAACTGAGATTTAATAATGAGCCGTGGTATGATTTAATAATGAGTCGTGGTGCGATTTAATAATGAGTCGTGGTGCGATTTAATAATAAGCTGTGGAATGATTTAACAATGAGCCGTGGTGACTTTCATACATTTGAAATAATAAAATATTAAAGGTTTTGATTGACACATATTTTATTTAAAAAATAATTTAACAAGAAGAAAAAAACTCTTTACCTATTTTATAGTAAAAAACTTTGTGCTTGCGCATGATAATAATTAATTAAATTGGCCAATCGCAACTGCGATTTAATAATGAGTTGTGGTGATTTTCACACATTTGAAAAAATAAATTATAAAGCGTTTTGATTTGTGCCCATTATAATAATTTAACAAGAAGAAAAATATAATGATAAAATACCCTTGCACACGTTGGCTAACAAAATGAACAAGACAAACGTATATAAATATAATAATATAGAAACAACTATATTAAAATAATTTAGTCTTTTATGGACCTAAAAATAAGAAGAACGCTTCAAACAATTAATAAGCAATTGCTTAAGGAGGTTTGAAAAAACAAGAATTATAACCTTAATTGAACATAGTAAACAAATGAATATGAGTTATTGGGTTAATGATGATGATATGTTAATGTTTATAATAATCGAAAATACTAGCATATAAATTACCGAATACGGTTAAATTATAAAATATTATGTTTGGCTTGATGACGGTGCGCCAGAAATACGAAGACTAATATTTTAATCCTTGGTCCTACAACCGTGATATTATATTATAAATGTACTTATTTACTAATATTTTAATCCTTGGTCCTACAACCGTGATATTATATTATAAATGTACTTATTTCGCGGAACGACCAACTTTTAACTCGTCGCAATTGTCCACATTTCGACACACCAACGACTCTAAGCTTGAAGATTTGACCAAGTCAAAAAATTCGACTCCACCGAACGTGTCCGGTGCCCACATGTGTTTGGAGGTGAGACTATTTGTCAATATTGCGTTAACGATAAAGCTGTTAGACTGTATGGACTGACCGGAATTCCGTCTGAGGATTTTACTGTGTTTTCACCGGCGGTAAAGTTTCTGAAAAAATTAATTTTCTGAATTTCCTTTTAACAAGTGTTAATAACTGTGCGTTACTATACGACGATACATTTCGTCAATAACAGACAATACGCAGTTTTACGTTGTTTGTGCGAATATGTATTTTATTTTATATTATTATAATAAAATAATGATAATAATATATAATATATTTGTGAGGCATAAATATTTACTGTCGTTTGCACAGCATTCCAGTGGACATGCTGGAGGCAATATTCTGGCGGAATATACACTTTTGTTGGCACCAGCGAACACGTTTTCTAATCTTTTCACAACTGTTTGATGGACTAATCAAAAATATATATATATTATATCATGCTATTATAGTACGGTTAATATTATTATGTAACAATGTAACATGTATACGTAAAAGTGAAATAAATTATAAAACATATTTTAGCTTCTTAATACAATCAATCGCTAGCTGCAAGCTAAATTATAGACCTTGTTTAATTCGCATTACTTATGCATTAAAAGTTACAGAACGTTAATTAGGTACATTTCGTGAGGATAATATAGAATTATTTTCTAGATTAATGATTGTAAACCCTAGACTTGGAAAAGAACCAATATTAACAAAGTGGACAATGTTATAAAATGTACAACTGCTGATATGTATACAAACATTAAAAAATATCGCTAATCATAATATATAATATTTAAAAATAATATCGAGTTCCTGTAGGGTTTTGTTTTTAATTTAGGTTGTTAAAATATAATATTATACTATATTAAAATTTTAAAAATTTAAAGGGCAACCACGTTAAGAGTTAATAGTTAAGAGGTAACTTTGAAAAAAGAGTAACTTAACTTAGTGTAAACATAAAATTTTCAAATTTACAAAAATAAAAAATTCTAGACACATAATATGGTTTATTAAATAGTTTTTCTATACGCTCAAGAAAATTACTGGGGTAATTTAAAATGATACATCAAAGCAAAAACCCATTCAAAAATTTGCATTATTCAATCGGACGAAAATTAACTTAATTTAGATACTTTTGAAATAAAATTAACTTAAAGTTAACACGTTAATCTTGAAAAAAAAGTGACTTGTTAAGTTAAAAGTTAATTTGGAAAAAAAAGTAACGAGTTAATTAACTTAACGTTTTAACTTAATCTTAACTTTTAACTCGTTAATGTCCAGCCTTGCCACTTAATATATATAATACTATATAAGTACAGTGAAACCCCTGAAAAATAGTTGTCCACTTTTTGTTCCAAAAAAAAACTGAGCTATTTAGGAGGAGTGGTGGGGTAGTGTTTATTAAGGAAGGATTTACTGTCTATATATTTCATTAAACGAAAATAACCTTAACTTGTTATATTGTAACTGTAACTTACAAGCGTAATTGCTTTTTAGCTGGAGTCCCGAAGTGAATGGTAAGTAGTATATAAATGTATGTCCTGGGACAGTTTTCAATTTTCATATTATATCAATAAAAGATCACAAAGAAAACAATATGCAAAAAGATCAGAAAATTGAAATGCAATAATAATAAAAATATTTTCCGCAAAACTTATTAAATACAATAATAATTAAAATATTTTTCGCAAAATGTATGATATTAATAATTAAAAAAATATTTTTCTCAAAACATATGAAATGCAATAATAATTAAAATATTTTTTAATAGAATTGTTCTATTAAAAATAAAAATCTAAATGCAAAAATGTATTAAAAAGAAATTGAATACCTGAGTTAAAGGAAATGAAATGTATAAAAAAATAATGGAAACAACTATCAAAGATTTTAATAAATTACAAGAAAATGAAATGCAAAACGAAATAGAGAAATCAATATTAAATAATGAAATCTTTGTTAAGTCTTGTAAATATGAATACTATAATACTAATAATAATAAAAATATTAAAATTATGAAATATAATCTAAATAAAATTCCAATTAAAGGAAATATTTTAATTGTCGATCATGGACACAATATTTCTGGAAATGGAAAACCTTATGCTTCTAAAATACTAGAATCGCCAACATGGCTTGAAATTTGTAAAATAGCTAATGATTTAATAAATACGACCGGTACTTATTTTTTCAAATATATATATAATAATCTTGATCTGGTATTATTTTTTTTAGCGTTTTTTAATTTTCTTATTTGTTCTTTCTCAAGAATATATTTATGTTTTCCACTATCAATTTGATTATTTTCAATTAGAATTGATACATCTTTCTTACTATTATGAGCTTCCAATATTTTTTTTAATTGATTTTTATTTAAATTTAGATTCATTTCATAATACAAAAAAAAAAAATTAAATTAAATTCATTCCAAATCGTCTTTTAACATTCATTACATTTGCTGTAAAAATGGCTGCAGTTTTTTCACCTATAGAACTATGAGGATCATAAAATCTTTCCATTGCTTTTTGTTCTAAAATTTTATCAGCAATATGTCTTGTTTTAGTATCTTTATTATCTTTATAAAAATAATCATGTTCTCTCGCAGCTTCATCTAATTTATTTTTAGGTTTTTTATTTTTTTCTAACTTTGTTCCCGGTCCTAAATAATTATAACCAGGCCAATGTATTTGAGGTAAACTTGAACAATTCAAAAGAAAATTAACAATTCCTGAACCTGTAATAATTTTCTTTGGTAAACATGAAACATATGATGATAAATAATCTGCACCATAAATAGGTATATCAATTAATTTTTCCATTTCTCTAATACAAATATTAAGAATATCAAGTTTTTCATCATGGTAAATATTATTTCCATCTCTTTCTTCAATTGATATATAATGTATACGTTTAATTATTTTTTCTTTTGATATTTTCACTTCCTTTGGTAAACAAGTTACATATTTTAGTAAATATTCAATACCTTCAGCAGTATCAATATGGTTTTCCATAATTATTTTAAACAAATGAAGAATACCAAGTTTTTCATTTTTTTAAATTATTATTTCCAGCTCTTTCCTCTGCAGAAATAAACTGTAAATTATCTATAACTTGGTTTACATTACTAATATAACGATATTCAATACGATTTTCTGTGTATTTCTTTAAACCCTCTCCTATTTGATTATCTTTAGCTAACATTTCATTATTTTCTTTCTTTTCATTAATTTCATTATCTTCATTATTTTCTTTCTTTTTATTTATTTTTTTATTATTTTTTTTATTATCAGTAGTTTCTTTCTTTTTATTATCCGTAGTTTCTTCATTATTTTCATTCGTTTTAATTCCATTCATTTCTCTCCAAATGTTTTTAATCGTATCATTATATTTTTCACCACGACTTGATTTAGCTCTTTTCGTTGAAGGATCATTGTTTTGATATATAGAATTAGTTTCAATTAATATATTTTTATAAATATTAAAATCATCATCTGTATAAAATTTCGGATTGGTAGTATCTACATGAGTTAATAATCTCCACAAACCTAGAGTTCCTGTATATGTTTTTCCATTTAAAATTATATTATCATTTTCAAAATTTATTTTATCTTTTCCAATCATATGAAAATCATCTTCTTTATTATAATATATTCCAAAAGAATTAGTATCTTTTACAGTTGGTAAATATCTTGTCGCAATAGCACCTAAGTTTATAACATTTTTAGGTAATGGAGAATTACTTGTTGATTTTTGAGTAGAATATTTTGGAGTTCCAAAAGTCTCTTCTGAACTTGTTAATCGTTTTAATTCTGGATATCTAGGTTGATAATAATAGGGTTTATTTAATTTTTGAATGTCTCCTTCAGTTTTAATAGCAACATCTTTAACTGCATTCATTGTTGTATTAACATTTGTTAATGCGTTTATTATTGGTCCAAACTTTTTTTGTTGTTCTTCAATTACATGTTTTTGTTTTACAACTGTATTTCTAAATCTATTCTGTAAATCTTTTTTAAGATTAATTATTTTATTTACATCTGTAAATTTATGTTGTTTTTTTTCTTTTTTAATATTATCTTCATCTTCATCTTCATCATCTATTTTTAAAATAACAGTCTCTTTTTCATTAGGTTTTAAAAATTTATCTTTAAACCTATTTTGTAATTTTTTTTTAGTATTAATTATTGTCTGAATCTTTACATCTGATATGTTTTTTAAACTATTTCCTACCTTGGAATTGTTTTGTGTTTGATCTTCAAATGTAACATTTTTTTTAATTTTATTTTTTAATTCTTTTTGAATTTGTTTAATATCCATTTATTATACAAAATTAAAATAAAACATAATCATTCATCGATATATAAAATCGTATTACCTTTATTGTCATAGATTAAATTTTTTATCAAGTCTATTGTTATGAAACCATATGTTTTTATTTTACTTTTTTTATCATATTTTTTACAATAAGTTCTATTAATTTCTTTAAATTTTTCTAAAGCTACATCTTCACTAATCAAATCGGACCATATTTTTTCAATATAATAATTTGATTGATTAAAAACAATTAAAACATTCAAATTATTTCTTATTGTTTTTATATCTACTGAAGTATAACTTTGTGTTAAATAAATAACACTAATATTCTTTGATCTTGATCTTATAAAATATTCAATTATCATGTCTTGTTTTTCTTTTAGAAAATCATCAAAAATCACTAAACTATTTGGTTCACAATCATCTACAGATATTATTTCATCATTAGAAAAATGTGTGTTTATAGAAGGTATATCATCAAATATTTTTTTTATTTTTTTATAGACTGGTTGCTCAATATTTTTTGTAAAAATATATAGATTTAAATAAGGAATCCAATAATTTATAATCAGATTATACAACAAGGTTGTTTTACCACAACCAGATGGTCCTATAATTAAAACACGTGAAGGTAATTCAAATAAAGATTTTTTTTTATTTTCATCTTCAATAAAAAATTTTACTTTTACTTTATCCACTTATTTAAAAAAAAAATATATATATTTGGTAATATAAATAAGAAATGGAATTTAATTTAAATAAGTATGATAATTATATAATAAATAACCAATATGAAAGTTATATACCTCAAATCACAACAGAATTAAATAAACCTAACCGAAATACAATAGTTGTAGTAGATGGTAAAGATAAATTTCTGAATGTTAAAAATTCAAAACTTTATTTATTATTTGAATATGTACAAGAATATGGTACTAAATATCCAGCAAAATCTAATGTTATGTTATCTGATAATAGTGGAGCACATGTGTTTCAAAAAGTTACAATTAAATTAAATAATAAAATTATAGATGAAAGTGAGAATACTGGAAGACTAAGTACACTAAAAGGTTATTTTAGTTATGCTGTTGATGGAAATGGTCCTACACAAAATTCAGGATTTCAATCTACATCTGAAGGGGGAGGAAGTGTCGAGCTCATCATTCCTTTATCACACTTAGGTTTAGGGTCAATGAAAGATATAAAACAAATTTACAATGCTAGATTTGAAATAATTTTTACAAGAAATACTGATGATGATGCATTGATTCTAGAAACAAACACTGAAGCTACAGAAGATACAAAAAATATTAAAGCAAAAAAAGGGTAAAATTAATATTTTAGAATTAAAAGTTCAAATGCAAACAATAGAATATGATGAAATAACAAAAATGCAAATAGTTGATGAATTAATTAAGAAACCGTTTTTAAACGATTTTAAAACATTGCAATTAATTGAAATAAGAAATCTTACTGGAAAAAATATAAGATTCGATTTATCATCTCAATATCGAAAAAGTAAACAACCATTGTTTGGTATGTTCTTTTTACAAAAAAATAGACTAGACAATCAAGATAGTAATGCTGCTTTTTTTGATGATTGTAATGTTGTAAATTATTCTTTTAAAGTTAATGGAAAAAAATATCCTAATGAATTGCAAAATCTTGATTTTAATGATATGAAATGTTGTCAAGCATATGAAGATCATATGAGTTATAAAAAAACCTATTATAAATCACATGAAGAAAATCCATTAATGTATTTAGATAAAAAAATGTTTAGAAAGAGACCATTTTTTGTTGTTAACATGAGTAGACAGCAAAGTCAAATTGCGATCTCCAACTGTACAGTAATTTTAAACGTAGATTTCAGTAAAAATTTACCTGATAACACAATTTGTTATGTTTGTTTAATTTCTAGTTCAGTGTATACGTTTGATATTGAAAGAGGAATAGTTGATGAAATTTTATAAAAAAATCGTTCCATACTTTAATTTTTCAAGATATTTTATCTTGAAAAAAAACTTTTCATATTTATTTTTTGATTAGATCAAGAACACCAATAAATTCTTCATCAAAATTAACAATATTACCTTTCAAATCTAAAATATAAATTTCTATTTTTTGAAACCGATTTTTACTCACTGGTCTATATATCATTTTATGAGGTTTAGTCAAAGCACTATTAGAATTATATTGAAATAAAAATAAAACTTCATCATAATGAGATACCTCATCAATATTATGTGTAATAGATTCTTCAATTATATTACAATGTACTTCTAATATTTTGTTGTTATTGTTTAATGATGAATTTTCTCCATAATGTGTATATATTGTATCAATCCCTCCTAAATTTAAATTTAAATCTTTATCAAATGAAAAATAATCTTTTGTTGTTATTTTAATGTAATTATCATTATTTTCCAACTTCATAATCGAATTGAATAAGATATTTAAATGTTTAATTGAATAATTTCCTTTTAATTCTGTTTTACTATTTTTAGTAAAAAATAATACCTTTAATATTTTTTATAAAACCTTGTGTATAAATCATTACTTTCTTTGTACCTATTATTTTATAAAAAATATCTGGTGCTACTTCGAATGAAGCAGGCCATCTTTTATTTATAGGGATTGCATTTGTTATAAAATCTCCAATATAATCAATACCTAAACATTTTGATAAATATTCATCAAAACATAGACCGATTGAGGCTGAAATATTTATAAAACCATCAATTAATTCAAGAGTTATTTTAGGAAAATCGTAACAATTCATTAAATTTTCAATTTCATTTATTGTGTATATTCCTTTAAAAATTGTGTCCATTGGTATTTCACCATTTCTACCTAATCTAAATCTACAATCGTGTTCTATATTTATATAATTTTCATTAGAATTAGGATGATAAATTATTGGTTTACTACTAATTATTGAAAAATCAAATTCACTGTTTTCGAAACCTAAATATTTTTTTAATTTTTCATCTAAATTATAATAACAAGGAGATTTAATTGTAATTCTATTAGTTTCATCAGAAAATGATATAATAAGTGGTTCTATTTCTTTATTCAATTGTTCAATACTATATCTACCTGTTTTTATATGTATTATATTCTGTTTAATTGTTATACAACAGTCTGATTCAATATTAATAAAATTGTTGCCTTTCAAAACTATTGAATAGAGACCTAAAAAATGATCACCATCATCATTGTGAATAGGTTTGTTTAAATGAATACAACCCTTTTTAACTTTTATAAATACCATTTATAAAAGTAAATTTATTTTTTTATTTAAAATCAAAATCATGTCTTGTTTTTCCATTCTTTAAAATTTTTTCACAATTATAAATAAGATTCAATCTCGTTTCCGAACTTGTATTATACCATGTTATTTTGTTTTCTGTAAATTCAATTTTATATCTATCTGGTAAATTTAACATATATTCATCGTTTAATACAACATTTAATTTTTTTCCAAACTTTGTATCAATCAGTATGAACTTATTTACTTTGTATGGTTTTCCTTGTTCCAAATCATTAAATTTTATAAATGTATATCCATTGTTCATTTTATTTAAAGCATCTTTAAAGTTTTCCATTTCCATTTCTTATTTATATTAGAAAATGAACGAAACTATATATTGTCTTAAATGTAAAATTCAAACAAAAAATATTAATGCAACTAAAATTCAAACAGTTAATGGTAGATGGAGAATTTCATCAAAATGTTTTAAATGTAACACAAATAAAAGTAAATTTATAAAAAATCCTACAATTGGACATAATATTTACAATAAAAAATTAAATGGCACAGATAAAATGATATTAGCTAAAGAACTTCATAAACCCGTTAGAAAAAAATTTCCTAAACGAAGAATTTTTACTAAAGGTATTGATGATTTATGGGCTGCTGATTTAGTTATAATGAGAAATTATTCTGATGAAAATGAGGGTTATTCTTATATAATAACTGTTATAGATACGTTTTCAAAATTTTCTTGGGCTTTAGAACTCAAAAAGAAAGATGGAATTAATGTTTCAGAAGCATTTCCAAAAATAATAAAACAAGTTATATCACAAAATCATCAAGCACCAAAATTACTTCACGCAGATAAAGGTTTGGAATTTGAAAATAAACATTTTAAAAAAGTTTTGCAAGAATATGGAATTAAAATGTATCACACCCAAAATGAAGAAAAATCGTCAATTATTGAAAGATTTAATAGGACATTAAACAGTAAAATGAGATTACATTTTGAAGTTACAAATTCTAAAAAATGGATTAAAATTTTACAAAGTTTAATAGATGAATATAATTTCAAAGACATACATCGATCTATTGGTATGAGACCTTGTGAAGTAAATAAATCTAACGAAGATGTTGTTTTTCACTAATTATTTTCTACAAAAAACAAACCTAAACCAAAAATTAAATTTAGTGTAGGTGATAGAGTAAGAATAACAGCTTCTAAAAAAACATTTGGTAATAAATTTATTAATAATTGGACAAAAGAAATATTTATAGTTAATGAAATTTTATACACAAATCCTATTACTTATAGAATTATAGATTTAAACAATGAAGAGATCTCAGGGAGTTTTTATAACCAAGACTTACAAAAAACAAAATTTTAAATAATATTTTTAATAGAAATTATTCTATTAAAAAATTGAATGTAAAAAAAAATAATAAAGAATATAATAAAGAATGGATGGATTAAATAAAATTGAACTTTTAATTAAAGAAAATGATAATAATAAAAAAAAAAAAAATAAAAAAATAAAAAAAAAAAAAAAAAAAATAATAAAATGGATGTATTAAATAAAAAAATATATCCTGCTAAAACTTGTGATAAATGTAATTTAACAGTTAAATACAGCAGTTGGTCTACTCATTTAAAATCTTATAAACATCAACAAAATGATATAGATCAAACAGTTTTACCTTTTAGATTTAATAAAACATACAAGGGTATACCAATTAATCAATATAGACTAAAAAATTTTAATTATTTGAAATTAATGCGAAATAATATAAAAAAAAAATAAATGTTATGTGAAATTTTGTGCTTTTAAATACTATGAAAATTCTGAGAATGTTAAATATAATCTAAATGAAATTCCAATTGATGGAAATATTTTCATTATTAGTCAAGGAGATGTTTATTTTGGAAATGGAAAGCCTTATGTTTCTAAACTATTACATTCACCAACTTGGTTAGAACTTTGTAAAATAGCTAATGAGCAAATTATTACAACAGGTGATTATACTCACCATTTTCTAAATGATATTAAGTTTATTCAAGATTTAGGAAATATTAAAATATGTGAATTTAGTATGGGATCTTAATATTATTTAAATGTTATTTTCAATAAAAATTATTTTTATTAAAAAATGAATGTAAAAAAAAAAATGATATTCTATATAATAAATGGAACATATAAATAAAATTGAATCTTTTGTTAAAAGAAATGTTAACAATAATAAAATGGATAACAAAACTTGTGATAAGTGTAACTTAACAGTTAGTTACAAAAATTGGTCTAGACATTTGAAATCTATTCGTCATCAAAACAATGATCCAGATCAAACAATTATGCCTCGATTTAGACGAACATACAGAGGTACAACAACAACAACAAATGTAAGAACAAGACAAGAGAGAATACAAAGACCTGCAGATAAAACTTGTGATATTTGTAATTTAACAGTTAAATACAATAGTTGGTCTAAACATTTGCAGTCTATTCGTCATCAAAAGAATGGTATAAGACCAAGAATATCAAGAGAGATAATACCCAAACCACATAGAGTTTTTAATTTTAGTGAAAAAATGTTTGAAAAAAACAACACGATTCGACCTATTTTAAAAAATGAAGAAACAGCATTTCAAAATAGATTAAAAACTTATATTATTAAAAATAATATGGGTATTAAAGATATACAAACATTTTTAAATCGTTTAGATAATCCAGTAATAGGACGACTTAAACAAGAATTAAAAATAAAAAAATAAAAAAAACAAATTTAAAAGTAAATATTTGGTTGTATGCTATATATAAGAGAGGTACTAATAAAGAAAATATGGAATATGAGGAAAAAAGTTTTAAAACACTAAATAACATTTTAACAAAAAATTCTAACTTAAATGATTTTTATACAAATACAAAAATTAAAATTGTAAAAGAAGAAGAAGATTTTATAATGAAAAAATCTCAATGGAGACTTCATCAAATTTTAAGTTTGGGAATAAATATAAATAAATATGTTCCTTTTAGGGGTTCTTCATATATTCCATTACCTAAACATATTGGAGATAAAAAAGCTGTTATAAATGTTCAAAATAAAGATGATAAATGTTTTCTTTGGGCAATACTCTCTGCTTTACACCCTGTTGAAGAACATGGAGAAAGAGTAACTAAATATAAAAAATGGGAACATGAATTTGATAAAGAATTTAAAGATATTGAATTTCCAATAAAAATCACAGACGTTCCGAAATTTGTTAAAAGAACAAAAGATATTTCTATTAATATTTTTTGTTTAGATAACAAAGTAATTGTACCTTTAGAAATAAATGAAATCGAAAAAACTAATCATATAGATTTATTATATTTGACAGTGGATGATAAGGATAATAAAGGACATTATTGTTGGATTAAAGATTTATGGAAACTAGTAGGTAAACAACAAACTAAAAATACTAAAAAAAGATTTTTATGTAAAATGTGTTTAATTGGTTTTGGTACAGAAAATATGTTAAATGACCATAAACATTATTGTACTAATAATAAAGCAGCTAAAATAATTCTACCAGAACCCTATAATAAAACTTTAGAATTTGAAAATTATAATCATTCATTAAGAGTCCCTTTTATGATTTATGCTGACTTTGAATGTACACTTCAACCAATATATACTTGTCAACCAAATGATACAGAGTCTTTTACAAAATGTTATCAGAAACATATACCTAATAATTTTTGTTATTATATTAAATATAGTAATGGTGATTATAAACCTCCTGTAGAATATTCTGGTCCAAACGTAGCTCAAGTATTTTATGAATGTATGAAGAAATACTTATTTCTGAATTATATGATAAAATAGTTCCTATGAAATCATTGAATGCAGAACAATTAAATAGTTATTATAATAAATCTGATAAATGTCATATTTGTGAAAGATATTTATCAGATTTACCTCCAATGTTAGAGAAAAAATTTAAAATAATTAAAGACACTATTGAATATTATAAAAATACTGATGATGTTAAAAAATTAAAATTACATGAAGATAAACTTAAAAACGAAATAGAAAATAAAAATAAAAATATGAGAAAAGTTCGGGATCATGACCACTTAACTGGAGAATATAGAGGAGCAGCACATTCTATATGTAATCTTAATTACCAAAATCCTCGTTTTATTCCAATTGTTTTTCATAATCTTTCAGGTTATGATGCCCATCTATTTATAAAAGAATTTGGGAACGATAATGAAAGAATAAAAGTAATCGCAGATAATGAGGAAAAATATATTTCTTTTTCAAAAGTGATATCAAGTGTAGTAACTAGGAATGGTAAAAACATAAAATTATCTACAGAATTAAGATTTATAGATTCATTCAAATTTTTACCTAGTTCTTTAGAAAAGTTAACAAATAATTTAAGAAATGATTCAAAATTAATATTTAAAAAATAAATTTAAAGAACTTAGTAAATATTTTCCTGAAGAACATTTAGATTTAGTTACTAGAAAGTTAGCTTATCCCTATGAGTATATGGATTGTGAAGAAAAACTCAATGAAACATGTTTACCTCCTATTGAAAAATTTTATAGTTCTCTCACTGATAAAAATATAACTAAAAAAGAATATGAAAACTCACAAAAAATTTGGAAAGTTTTTAATATACAAAATATGCGTGAATTCACTAGTTTTGTATAATACCATCGATGTTTTATTGTTAACAGATATAATAGAAAATTTTAGAGACATTTCTTTAAAAAATTATAAATTAGACCCTATGTGGTATTACACAACACCAGGATTTGCGTGGAATAGTATGTTAAGAATGACAAAAGTAAAATTAGATTTATTAACAGATGTCGATCAATTGTTGATGTTTGAAAATGGAATAAGAGGGGGTTTATCTCAATGTAGTCAAAGGTATTCAAAAGCAAACAATAAATACATGGGAGATATATTTAAAAAAAAGAGGAATCAATATTTTTAGAATACTTGGATGCAAATAATCTTTATGGGTGGGCAATGAGTAAATATTTACCTACTGGAGATTTCAAATGGGTTGATAATCTGAATGATTTTAATGTAATGAATATTTCTGACGAATCATGTAAAGGTTATATTTTAGAAGTCAATTTAACTTACCCTAAAGAACTTCATGATCTACATTCAGATTTCCCTTTAGCACCTGAAAGACGTTTTGATGACAAAAAACTCCCAAAATTATTAACAACTTTGTATGACAAGAAAAAATATATAATACATTATGAAACACTAAAATTATATATTAATTTAGGTTTAAGAATAGAGAAAATTCACAGAGTGTTAGAATTTAGTCAATCTCCTTGGTTAAAAGTGTATATTAATTTTAATACTAATCTCAGATCAGAAGCTAAGAATGAGTTTGAAAAAGAATATTTCAAATTAATGAACAACAGTGTTTATGGACGTACTATGATGAATGTTCGAAATCATGTTGATATAAGATTATGTTCTAATGCAGTCCAACTAGAAAAATTAATTGCAAAACCAAATTTTGATCGAAGAACAATTTTTACAGAAAATTTAGCTGCAGCACATATGAAAAGATGTGAAATAACTTTCAAACAACCAATATATTTAGGAATGTGTATTTTAGATTTATCTAAAATGTTAATGTATGAATTTTATTATAATATTATAAAGAAAAAATATGGAAATAGAGTTAGATTGTTATATACAGATACAGATTCACTTATATTAGAAATAAAAACTAATGATTTTTATCAAGATATGAAAATTATGTTAGATCATTTTGACACTTCAGATTATCCAAAAGATAATATTTATGGTTTACCTTTAGTTAACAAAAAAAGTCTTAGGCAAGTTCAAAGACGAATTGAATGGAAAAATTATGACTGAATTTATAGGTTTAAGATCCAAATTATGTTCACATCGAATCTTAGATACTGAAAAAGAAATTAAAAAAGCTAAAGGTGTTAAAAAAAATGTTGTAGAAAATAAAATATGTTTTAATGTTTTTGAAAATTGTTTACTAACAAAAAAATCAAAATATATTAAACAAAATGTATTTAGAACTAAGAAACATGATATTTTTACTGTAGAACAAAACAAAAAAGCTTTAAGTGTTTATGATGATAAAAGATTTATTTTGGAAAATTGTATTGATACATTAGCTTGGGGACATCATAAAATAAATATAGATAGAAATGATTTTGTAAACTATCTCAATACACTAATTAGAAATCAAAATCAAAAAGATTAGAAAAATATTTGATATTTAACGCGTTTAAATATATAAGTTTTTAATAAATTTTTTTTCATTTAGATTTTTATTTTAAATAGAACAATTCTATCAAAAAATATTTTTAAGAAATATTGCATTTAGAATTTAATTAATTAATTTAATAAGTTTTGCGGAAAATATTTTTATTATTATTGCATTTCAATTTTCTGATCTTTTTGCATATTGTTTTCTTTGTGATCTTTTATTGATATAATATGAAAATTGAAAACTGTCCCAGGACATACATTTATGTACTACTATGGTAAAATGCTCCACCACATCGTCGGCCTGCCTCTACTGACGTCCAAGTGTCCATAGCGAAACAGTGGTACTGCACGTGACAAAAACGACACGGGTTCCTCTGAGGTTAGGAAAAAAATGTTATGACATATATAATTAAGGTTTACACTACTATTCAGCATTATATTATATATCATATTGGTAAAATTATCTATACGAATTATCTATACATCGCCAAATGTATCTTGTTAAGGTAAACTGGTACACGGTTCAATATTAATTTTATAGTTACGCCACCTGACTTAGTCACGAATTCTAGTTCTACGCAAGAAAAAGCACTCGATATTTTAGCAGATTTAACAACAAAATTAATGGGGCTCTCATAGTTTATCAAATGTAATTGCTAAAGTAATAAATAAACTGTACATTTTTTTTATTCTTTTATTTTTCGTTTATAATATATTATATAAACATTAAATAAATAATTTGCTAAAATTCTTAACGCTTTTTTTACGTATTTCATGATTGGTTTTTTGTTGTGTAGGTTTTCGAGTGTAATTTTTTCCATCCTTACAGGCTACAAAGTTTAATATTAATATTTACTATATTTTTTTTACCAATATAAGTAAATACCGATAGGCACCTACTTTGTTGCAATATTTTGTAGGCAACGATATTTATTAGTTTTCTATTCGATACCCAGTAAATCAGTAAAATTATTGGTACAAATGTTGCGATAATATAACAAACCTACCCGAATGTATATTAATAATATATAATTTAATAAACCACTGCCCTATAAAACTCACGGCAGCGTTCGCCCACGTAGTCTGAAGTGCACCAGCACGATAATCCATTTTCCTCGGTGTACATCCTGATTCCGCCGTTTTCACACTTAAAACCGTCTATCTCTTTGCAATATCCAAGTTGTCTCTGGTAATCTAATTTTTTATTTTATTTATTTATTTCGTCTCCTTAGAACGGTTGGGAAAACTCACTTATTTTATTATTTTCCAGATGAACGACTATCACAAGTAAAATCAAGAAGACAATGGACTTCACAGCATATGGGATATCTGAAAACGAAGAGACGTATTAAGTTTTACATAATATTACAACGGAGACAATACTGCGCGGTCTCGGTCACGCGGCATTTAAAACACCCCATCATTAACCCATATCATTATGAAGATGTCACTATGTTAGCACACTATTGGTTTTCTTTCTCTCTGATCCACACGCAACATAGCAAATATTTTACGTTAAGCAGAACGATCTCTTATTCATCTTATATATCAGAACTTATTTATGGCGAAAATATTTAATGATATTATGTTTATTAATAATTGTACAATTGTGATTGAATTTAAAATTAACTTTTAACTTAACTACCTATAACATTTAATTCGTTTATGCCCAGGCTTGGATATACTGTTCAATATTGTTCGATATTTTGACAGTTGATAATTATTATTAGATTAGATGTATTCGATCTCTCCTCTACTTATATTATTAGTAGAACACACCAATTATATTATGTCCAGCACGCATTGGTATTATCGTATTTTCGATGCGATGGCTGCAGTACATTTACCTGCTGGTAAATTCCAACAATTAAAATTGAAAGTGTGTCACAGATTACATATTCCATTTCGTTTTCCGTCGTAGCGCAAATTACCAAAATAAATATTTAAAGGTGGTGCAAATTACATACGCGCTTAAATGTACCTATTGGTGGTGCAAATCATAAGTAATTAAATTGGCGCAAAATACCATCGCTGAAAAAATCCTCAATTTTGGGTATACGGCGGCAGAAGGTTTTCACCGCTTTCCTCACGGCTCCCCGTGCTCCTTCCACCTCGGGAGTGCACGGCTTCTGCACGGAGTTACTGGGGAACACCGCCGTGCCGGTCGTCATCGGCGGAGTTGGCCCGAAATATGCAGCGGTTACCGCAGGAGGCGAGGGCGGTGGCCTCGGGACCGGAAGTGCCGGTGGCGGCCCTGAAGCTGGTGTAAAGCTGGACGTCGGCGAGGTAGGTTTGTGGCATAACGCATTCGGCGTGTCTCGCTCGAAACTGTTTACCCCAGCCGACGTCACAGCAGCGGCGGCCGTCGCGCCCGAGACCAAGCTCCGTAACATCATCGCGTTGTTCATTCCAACAATTTCTGATGAGTGTTTTGTCACATCTCCTACACGGGCACACGGCATTAGTAATTTATTATCTATTAACTGATATTTTTCTATATTTTACTTTCAAGAATTGAGACCCGTATCTTGAGTCTGCGGAGGTTGCAGCAGTCGGTATTCTCCTCTGAGTTGTCTGTGTTTCCTAAACGAACGGAAACGACTAAAAATGTCAGGTCGATATATTATATAATATTACTTTCTGCGGACGTCGTCTCTGCGTTTTTCATCTGGTCGACGCTTTCTATCAAATGGTTTAAATCTTTTTTAACGTGAGATACTTCCAATCTCAAGCTGTTGAAAGATAGGCGCTGCTCGTCGACTGTTTGTTGCAAAGTGTATATGGCGTCGGCCACGTGATGTTTTAATGCCAGGCAATTCATTTCACATACTTTGAATTTATGCTGAAAATCAAATCAAAACCGTTTATCAGTACCGCGTATTAATCGATTGTTCTTAAGTCGTTATTTGTTTCATACTTGTATATCTTTGAATGCCTTTTTATCTACAGCGTTCATAGACAGTTCTAGAAAGAATGGAATTATATGAAATATTTAAAAAATAATACTCAACAATATAATTTAATTATATGCAAGACTATACCTTCTATTGATTTCGTTTGTGTCGTTTTACTCAAGCTTTCATTCCTAGTAGAATCACTAGTTTCTGCATAGAAAAACTCATTTTCGTCCTATTTATATAAATAAAATAAAATATTTTTATAATATAATATGTACTACTGCTACTACTACTTTTTTTAACTTACAAATTATAAAATACCAAAAGTACTATTTGAACAAAAAATTAATAATTTTTTTATTTAATACTGAATCATTATAATATATTATAATACAGATTTAAAGAAATTTAATCACCCTCGTATCCAGCTTGCCTCTAACTTGGCTACACTAAGTAGGTAAGATACGCCGAGCTATTTCATTATTATAATATTAACCTACATAATATGTATTATATTTTGTTTACCTCCAAGACTTCTTCTATATTTCTTGGATCACGTTTATTGGTGGTTGGGTTTGTCCATCTTGATAAAAAGAATGACATTGCAGCTAAATTGATGCAAGAAAAAGATATTCCGTACGAAAATTCTTTTAAGCAATATATTTTTCAGCGAAAGTTCAACGAATTGAAGGTTTAACGTTCAAAAAAATATTATGAGCATTTTGTTTATATGTAATCCGTAGTCATGTATATTTTATATCATGTTATGTTTTGATGTTTAAAAAATTAAACCAGATAATATATTATTATAACAAACGATATTATCGCTTAATTTATAAAGTCTTTGTTTTTTATAGAACTGCATTCACAAATTATTATTATGAAAATCTCAATATGTATAAATTACGTCCATGCAGTTTCAGACTGGTAATTGATACCGGGATGCAATCGAATCCCGAGCCCCGGCTTAGCTGGGCCCCATGCCCCGTATACATTTGGAAAAATAATTTAAATAAACTGCTTAAAACTTTCTAAACTTTCTAATCGTCGTACTTGTTGTCCACAAACAGCTACCGCGTATTATAATCATTGAATAAATTATAGACGTTTAATATTGTTCACTACTCTACATGTATATAGCTGTTGTTTGATTATTTTTATTTTGTTATATTATGTTATTATATTGATATTATAATAACTATCTAACACATATTATTATTTAGGCATTTTTTACCTATACATCTCCTTAATATTATAATATACTGTAATAAAGTTGTTTATTTAAAACATCGTTGATTATCTTACCACTATATTATAATATTTATGTTTTGTATTTCTGTCTATTATTGTAGTTTAAAATAATTGTAATATTATTATTTATTAACTAATAAAATAGGTAGGTAATGGATACCTAGTTATGTTTTGAATAATATATTATCATTTAGGTTTTGCTAGTCATATACAATATACGTATTATACATACACTAGTAATGTTTTTTGAATTCTCACAATGTTTAGAATTCAAGGATATAGTATAACTTCCATAAACAGTCAGTAAATTATTGTTAAATGATTTTAAAACACTTTTTAATTTGAAAAAAACCGTTTTAATTAAATATCTCGCAATAAGTAGTAACGGTAAACGTAGTGAAGTTTATGTTTAGTATTTGTAACTAACTTTGATCATAGTGTGCTGTGCGAGACAGACGTAGCTGCTGGGAACAGACAGATCAGACTGCTTGTGGTATCAAAATTGGGTGCTAATTATATTATTGACTTTTAGTACTTGTTGTTTATTGAAAAGGTACATAGATACAAAATGTGTTATTATTAACGCACATTTTGTCATATTATTTAATATAATATATGATTATCTTAAGTGCTATGCATATTTTTGATTATACTAAGGTACACGGTACAGTTATTTTATTAGGCTTTAAGAATAACATACAGTGCACAGTGGGATATTTTCGTAAAAACCCGGCCAAAATATTATATAAAGATTAACCAAAATTTGAATTTTTTTGCTCTGTGATGACTGCCATTTAGATTTGCTAATGACAACAATTTATTCAATAAACGGACATTTTGTTGATGCAATTAAACGTTTCTTCAGATGGTACGAAATGATTGTCTAAATATATCTTGGAAGTCTATACCAAAAATAATGTTGAAATTTTTATTTGTATATTATTTTGTTTTAATTCATATGTTATACCTATGTTATAAGTTATAGTTAAAATTGTATATTGATTTGATATTTTACAAAGTTATAAAATATGTTACCTACCTACTAAATCTGCATACCTTCCTGGTAATGAGGCTGGTAATTAGGCATTATTATAAATGTGAAATCGGCTATCAGGGCCGGCGTTATACGATTTTGTGTGAAGCGGAGGAGGGGGGGGGGAGATCAAGTATTTGTCGACTGAAATATTATAATTTATGCCGACTGTGAAAATGTCGACCCGTAATAAATTTCTTAAAACAAACTATGTGAAGTACCTATAAAAATTCCTGGTTTTTCTGTATAATAGGTTATAATATTTCTGTTCCCCCCCCCCCCTTTTAATTTTTCGTAGTATTTGAATTTTGAATATTCAGAAAAAATGTATTTAAGTATAAATATCTACAAATACTTAAAAAAAGTATATACTATATATAAATACTTTTAAATACTTTCAAATTGCTTAAAGATTATTTTTTTATCTTATAAATCAGTTGAATCGTTTTTCATATTTTACGTTCATTTTATAATAGTATTTTATATAATATCATCCAGTGGAAATTTAAATTACTTATCTGTTTTCTTTACCAAAGTATATTATATTAGTGTATTTATTATTCGCAACTTTTATTTTTATTTTACGTGTTAAAAATTAAAATAGAAAATATATAAACTAAAATGAATTAATGAACATATATTTATATTGATATCTTTTATTTTAAATAAAGTAGGTACCTACCGTTAAATTATCGACATCAGTCCATAAAACCTATGAGATTTACCGACTAATCCTAGGTTTCTCAGGTATTTGTAATTTTACTGTTATATAATATGTATATTTTTATTACACATTAAATATTATGTTTTCATCTCTGGCAGCCGACAGGTTTAATAAATTCAGAATAGCGAGCCAGAGTGCTACCTACTACTACTTTTTTATCAACGATAACTCAGCTAAAATAAATACAATATAATATTATTAAGCACGGTTAGGTTAGGTTAGATTACACCAACAGAGCTGGCGGCAATGGGTCGTCACCCCCCCACCCCTTTGAGTTTTTCGTAATTATCAGTCGGCATTTTCTTAATAACTGTGAGCTGTCAGAAATTATACGATTTGTTAAAAGCTGTTTTCCTAGATTTTCTTAGGTTATAATTTTGATAGTAAAAACGAGAACGGGTCAGTCTGCAGTATTAAATTTGATTTCTAATCAGTAATTACAGAGGATGACACTATTAATAGTTTTCTATGTTATGAAAAATTTAAAATATAAGTGGATAAGTGGGTAAGTAAGGAAAAGTAGAACTCCTTGTTTTCCTTATTTTCATTGACTTCGATTATATAGGTACGCACTTGACAATATTTAAGAGTTTACTGATTTAGAAATAAAACTACTGCCAATTGTTATACATATTATATAATACCTATATTAACTTTTTTAGTACCGTCGTCTATGGAAAATAAAATTTCAGCTTAGCAAAACGTCTTGAACCTACAGTTTCATCGACGCATAAGTAACGCCATACTTTAAGGCAGGGGTTGCTAAACTTTTCCACCAAGTGAGCTACATTAAAAATGTCAAGTACCCGATAAGCTACCACTATTCGTTTACATATTATACTATTTATATTATTACGTGCAGCATAATATTATTCTCCATCGGAAAATCGTATGTTCTTTTTTGCTTTCAAATACTATATTTACTGAGTATACACATCGTAAAGGTGTGTTTAAGTCATAGACCTTATACTTGTGGACGGTGCATACATGGTTGTAGGGTAGTGTAGTTTGCGTTACAGTGATATAATATAATATTATATTATTATATATACAGTTATAGGCTATACATAGAGTATTGTAACATCTAGTGTGCGTGTGCGGTGTACGGTGACTACTTTGCAGTGGCGGCGTGAAGCCAATATAAATGCTCGACCACTACCATCTAAATTTTATCACAAAGGCCCGTGGGTCTTAAACAACAACAAAAATCATTCTAATCATAGTATCTTGAAGGATGTTATATCCGTTCCACGGTTCCCGTGAGATGTACCACCACCTAATCGGTCGTGAAGCAATTGCCTCAAGAAACACCCTGTCACGCCGCCACTGTCTCACAACGATATGTTTATTTATTTATTTATTATTAAATATACGGCATAAAACCCTTTAACACAATTACACATTACATTCATAGACATCAATACAGTTATTGTACGGGCCGGGAGCGTATAGTAATAATACGCGCGCCCGGTCACCAATTTATATTGTGCCCCACTAACACCTAGGTCTTAAAAGTGTGGAGAAGTAGCTGGGTGTGTGATGGGGTAATAGCTCAAACAATAGTGGTCGGGATTGCCGGGCAAATACTGTTGAGCTATGTAGTGCGTGTTATGTTAAATGTGTATTTGTGTATTTGTGTGTATATATGTGGTGTGTTTACAATAATTAAAAACTCACAAGAAGGTAACTAAGTTGAAATAATGGTAACAAAAATGATTTGAATGGTAATAAAATATAATATAATGAATAACACGGCCCTTATGACCAAACAGAATAAACAATATTAATTAATATATATATATATATCTATATAAGTAAATGTCTCTTATAGACGAATAAAATTACAATATTAATATGTTAGGATATGGCCCTTTTGGCCCAACAAAGTATAATTAATAACGTATGGCCCTTCTGGCACAATAATAAATATAATAATAATGTATGGCCCTTCTGGCACAACAATAAATACGATATGTAACCCTTCTGGCTCAATAATAATAATAATAACAAAAAAAACAATAATAACTCACAGTTTTGTGGAGCTCAGACTGGCCAGCTGGTCCTACATCTAGTAATAATAATTAACGATAAGAATATAATACAAAAGGGTATCACGGTGACACGGTTGACAACCCGCGAGTATTGCACAGCAAAGTATAATATATGTATATGCAAAATATATATATATGTGATTTTAGGTACACGTAAAAAAAAACAATATTATAATAAAATAAATTAGACTTAGCCCTTATGGCTCACAAATATTAAATTAGGACTTTTTGCTAATAAGTAATAATCACATACAAAAAACTGTTTAATACTTCAATATAATGAATAATAATATGGTCCTGACTCTACGGCTTACGGTACAGAACAACAATATAATCGGCGGCCGTGCTAATATATTCCAGCAGACGCACGGCGGCGGTGTACGATAACGCGGTGTAATCTACATATTATATAACTCACACGATACATCTACAAATTCAATAATAACTAAAACAAAAATAAACAATACGAATAGTGATATGTGTGAGACCAGCTGTTCCTCCCGTGACCGATTTTTCTTAATTACCTAATCTATAATATTTAAACTGTTGCGACGGCAACAGTTATATAACTTAAGATAAGAAGTTTATAATTAAACAAAACAGCTATAAAGTAAGTAGACACGAAGGGTCAACATTGGCATTACTCATCATACGTGAAATCGGTTCATTTTTTATATAGTTTGTGGAGGCGAAAGGGACATAAAAAGGAGCAACAGATCAGGAAGGACGTTGAGGAACACGAAAACAGATTAAGAAAAGTAATTCAGGAGAATCGATAATTCCATCTAATAAGTTTTTTAAAAATTTGAAGTCCGCCAACCGTCTACGCTCAGCCAGGGAAACCAGTCCTAGCTGAGTAGCAACTGGTTCGTAGTTATGAGGTTCACAGGGGATATTCAAACGAAATCCAGCATACTTCATGAATTTTCGTTGAACCCTTTCTAGCCTGACAGAGTCATTGTTGTCGTGAGGATTCCAAATAACGGCACCATATTCTAAAATAGGGCGTACGAGAGTACAATAAAGTACCTTGAAGGATAAGCCTAACCGAAAGTCTCTACATAGTCTCAATACAAATCCCAAGGTTCTAAAAGCCTTGCGACAGATATGTTCAATGTGTGGACTCGGATCGAGATTACTAGTAAGAATAAACCCAAGATACAGTAACACTGCCGTTAGAGAATGCGTTAGCAGTTGGCCCAAGATGATATGCATATTTGACAGGGGACCGGATTCTAGTATAAGTCATGGTCTTACACTTAGACACATTAAGGGATAAGCCTAGAGTATTGAACCATTCGGTGAACCGATCAAAATCAATCTGTAAGAACATATAGTCATCTAAGGAGGATACACAGGAGAAGAGTTTAATATCATCTGCAAAACACAAAATACGACTATTGGATAGAACACTTGACACACTATTGATAAATAAAGAGAAAAGGAGCGGAGATAGGTGTCCACCTTGTGGGACACCAGATGTTGCTAGATAAACGTTAAACCTCACTCCAAATAGTTTAACCCATTCATAGCGGAAAGAAAGGTAAGATGAAATCCAGGACAAGAGAGGTTCACCAATTCCAGATGCTTTCAGGACCTGAACTAGGGCATTGTGATTAACTGGATCAAATGCCTTATTGAAATCAGTGTAAATAACATCTACCTGTGATTTCTGAGCAAACGATCGGTATACATAATTACTAAAGACTAAATTACAGGTAATGGTGGAACGACCAGGGCGAAAGCCATGCTGTTCCTCCATAAGTATTCTATTGATCGATGGTTGAATACATTGCATGACTAGTGATTCAAACATTTTGGAGATATGCGTCATGTGATTGGATGGAGATTGGACGATAGTTTGATACATTGGACAGTTCACCAGATTTATGTACAGGAGTGACTGAGCTGAACTTAAACATAGATGGAAAGATTCCTTCGTCAAGCGAACGCTTAAAAAGAGTCCAGAGGGGGAAAGCTATAACATTTTTCAATTGACATAAGTATTCACCGGATAAGCCATCTGGACCAGTAGTCCAATTACCATGTAGATTAGATAACTTCTTATAAACATCATCAACAGTACAATTTACATTGTTAGGTAAGTCAAATGACTTGATTCCTAAAGAGGTAGTATCGAGATAAAAATCATTTACAGAGAAAACGGAAGAAAAGTACAAAGAAAACAAATTAGCCGCATCCTGCTCATTAGCTGAGATTGATTCGCTATAGGAGCCCACCTTAGGAATCATACTAAAAGACTTTTTATTTTTAACAAACTTCCAGTAACCAGCAGGGTTGCTAATTAAAGACGATTCTATACGTGAGACATAATTACGTAAACACTTTTTTGACTCATATTTAAACCGAGCACGAAGCAAAGAAAATTCCCTATAGTCGTGAGCACTAGAAGATGCCTTAAATTTAATAAGCGCCTTATTTTTTAAGTATAAGATATTTTCAAGTCCCTTATCAAACCACGGGGGAAATTTAGAATCAGTAAATGTACATTTAGGAACAAAATCGAGAACCGATTTGTGCAGGGCATCATAAAAAGTATTAAACGCAGCGTCCACATTATGTAATTGGAATGTTGAATACCAGTCGATTGACGATAAGAATAAACAAGCATCTTCAATGTTAGCTTTACGAAAATTAAAGAATGTATGACTGCGATTACAATGAGGAGTAGACAGATTTATTGGGAGAAAAATATTTAAAGCAGGATGATAAAGATCAACCGGAACAAGAGGTTCATTTGATTTCTCAACAGATAATAATTTCTTGCAAGAAAACACAAGATCAAGGGTAGAATTGAAACAATTAGCTGCATAGTTTTTCTGAAAAAAAAGCAAGTAGCAAGTATGCTTCAGGAATGCAAGCTCCCAGGGAGGGTGATAAGGAAGAGTCAATTAGACCGTGATCGTCATTATCCCAAACTATCTCCGGAAAATACGTCCGTGAAGTTGGCCCTTACACTTTTTCAAAAAATGTTTTGCACAGTGCAAATATTTTGCAAGTAATTAGCAAGAATTTGCAAGTTCAATCCCGGAATTTGCAAGTCAAAAATAAAGGAATTATAAGTGGTGGAACCGAGGAAGAGCTAACTTCACGTAGCCTTTTCTTATTCTCCAAAACTTATGAAACTAGTTTCAAAACACTCGTTATAATTAGCAAGAATTTGCCAGTCTACTCCCGAAAATTGCAATTCAATATAACCACCCCTACGATTTTTAAAGTTTTCCACCCCAGCCCTGACTTGTTGTCAGAAACTTTTAAAACTGGTGTCAAAACATTTGCTATAATTAGCAAGAGTTTGCAAGTCCACTCCCGAAATTTGCAGGTCAAAATTCCAACCACTACGATTTTTTAAAGTTTTCCACTCCAGCTCTGACTTGTTGTCAGACACTTTCAAAACTAGTCCACCACAAATAATTACTTAGAATTATTAAGTTTGTAACAAATTATCATTGGTATTAACATAGTTATGAGTTTCAGTTTGATAGCTATTTAATTAATATGTACTGTAATTTATTTTGATAATAAGAAAAAAAAATTAAATGCTTCTAAAGATATCAATGTATTCATTTTTAATATGTCAAATGTAATATTATAAATTATAATGTTTATTTAACACTTGTTTTTCTAGAGATTTAAGAGATAAGTAATACATGAAAATATGAATTATTGAAATCATACCAGTTTATTTAGCTCCAAAGCGATTTTTATGGATTTTGTTTTTTAAAATGTGTGTTTTTATAAGCATAATAATGACACTTTTAAAAAAAAAGTCGGTTAAATTTTCTTTGGAAGTTATGGTTAAAAAATCTTCAAAATATTATTATTAAGTTTAAAATTGTGTATTTTTAGGGTTCTGTAGCAAAAAACGGAACCATTATAGATTCGTCATGTCTGTCTGTCTGTCCATCATGGTGTCACTGCCACTTTTCTTCGAAACTATGAGAGCTATACTGTTAAAAGTCAAAACTTGGTAAGTAGATGTATTCTACGAACTGCATTAAGATTTTCTCACAAAAATAGAAAAAAAATACATTTTAGGGGTTGCCCATACTGAGCCTCAACAATTTTTTTTCATCCAACCCATACGTGGGGGTATCTATGGATAGGTCTTCAAAAATGATATTGAGGTTTTTAATATCATTTTTTATAAACTGAATAGTTTGTGCGAGAGTCACTTCCAAAGTGGTAAACCCCTCCCCCCCCTCCCCTATAACTTCTAAAATAAGAGAATGATAATACCATTGATTATAAATACTATAGATAGCTCACTGCAGTACATAATACGCTGCGCCGTAATTACTCCCAATAGAGAGCGCTAAGGAATTCGGCCTATAATAAAATAAAATAATTATTTCTAATCGCCGTAATCGTCGCCGCGGACAACTGTTGTCGTGCGTCGTCGTCAAACATCGTCGGCGGTGGCGTCGCAGACCGCAGTAGCCAGTAGTTCAGCGTTTGCATTTACAGACGTCGTCGCCGCTGGCGGCTAGGAATCAGAATACAAACCGTTCAGCGACGAGTTCAGACCAGCTAATTTCGCCCGAAATTTGCTCACATAAAAAGCTTTTATCTGAAATTCGATTACCTACTCGCTTGTGAACATTTAAAATACTTTTGAAATACGTCGAAACTAATAACACAAAAGTAATAACAAAATGAATAAACTAGAAGGATTTCTTAAACCATGACTAAAATATTTTCATCAACATATTCAAAAATCAAGTGTTTAAAAAATAAAAAAACTAATTAGAGTCATTCAAATGTTTTTTGATTTTATGACTAATGCAATTTGTACACTGGAAATAATAAATACATCATTACCCTGCAAATTAAATAATTTTTTTTACTGTTATTGACTTATATTACCACTGTGACACCGTACTTACGCCTGTGACCAGTGACTAAGCGTATTTTACAATTTATTGTTTTATTAAAATTTAACTTCTAATAAAGTTCAAGCAAAAATATTATATTTTTTTCATAATAAAAATACAAGAAGAATTGTAAATTAACAAAACAATTGAGTTTATCTTCAACTTTATTTACCTATAATTTCAAATCTGTTTATGTAACAATATTATAATAAATTACTTATTTTGTACACTGCATACATAACAAAACATTAATTACAAAATTATAATTTACCTATTTATTTATTTATTTTCAAATATTCGCAATTTGGCTGCATTTTGATAACTTCGCTTTCCAAGGTTTGCATTAATCCACTTACATTCCTTATAAATGCGTGTCCTAAACAGCAGCTGTAAAATAAATTCATAGTGATCTTTACACGAATTTTGTAAAACCAAAAAATGATTATTTATTTGTCTTTCGGCTTTATGCAAAAGTTGTTTTAAAATTTGCTTTGAGCTCTTAATTTTAGGAAATGTATTTTTAAATATATTTAAACATATTGTCACTATTTGTGTTAGCTCATCGGATGGAGCTTTTAAGCCTTGTGATTGTTGCACATAATCGAACACCTTGTGTATAATTAAAAGTTCTTTTTTGTCAGCTAAGTGTTCATTTGGTTTGATTAAATTACAGTTGGCACAATTAAATTTATCAAAACATTTTTTTGCTAAATAACCAGAAAAATAAGTTATTGAACACGTCTCCAGTGATAAGTCAACATCATAAATTCCTTCATTTGACTTTGAACTATTGTCAGAATCGGTTGTTTCGTGAACATAATTTTCATTTGACAATTCATCGTTTTCTGATAAAATTAAGTTTTCTACAGGAACATCCTTCAATACTTCAACAGTTATAAATTCATCGTCATCCGATTCACAATTATTACAACATGTTGTCAAACATTTCATCAAACTATATGTACATATATGCCCAAAACAACAGCGAAACGTGCGGGCTGTGGGGTTTCTGTTGTAGCCATTTTTTTGTCGTATCACTGAAAATAGATTTTCTAATATATCTTGCGTTAGTCGATTTGTCATTAAAAAATTGTCTTTATTTGGCCGATAGATTTTCATGTCTACTTTTTCTTGTTCGTATAGTTCTAAAATAGCAGTTGTCGTCCAAATTATTCCAATAAAACAAGGGGGCGTACTGATTTTTTTTGTCTTATGGCATACTTTTACCGCTTCTTTAAATAAAGCTTGTGCTTTTTTCAAGTTGTCGAACACTATTGAATTTTTAGGACTTAAAGGTCTTCTGTTTGGATTTTGGTCATATAAATTTTTGCTGTTTGCCGAATCAAACATATTATTTATGACATTAATAAATTCTGAAGTATGTAGTGCTGTATTCGATTTTAGTTGCCCAGTAGCCACACATGTTTTTATAGCTGCAGATACAGAATTACTCAAGAGTTGGATTGCTAACTTGCAGGACATTTTTTGAAAAGGGTTAGGAGATAGATGGGTTGGTGTTATTTTGGTCATAGCTCTTGCTGTTTTACTTTGGCTGTCAATTTCATACGTTTTTTTAATATCATTTATAGACACAACTTTATTGCCAATTTTAAAATCACCAGATAGTAGATTATTTCTTAAACCCTTGATAAGATGTGGCATATCGTAAATAAGAAATAATTTTTTGCCACATATTTCAGTTGAAGGATTATTTTGAGATGCACCTAGCAACGAAAACATCCGACGATTTTGTGTCCCTTGGTCACATACAATGCAAGTGGGCAATAAACCAATATCCATAATTTTTTTGACGCAATTTTTAACAATTTCGACTAAAGTATCACCTTTAACTCCACTGCCAGTAAAAAAATATGATAAAGGCAATTTCCAATTTTTGTAAAGACCACGAACTATAATTACTAACGCGTGAGAACCAAGTTTTTCAGTACGTCCCATATCACCTAAATCCTCAAACCCTTCTATTTCGTCCAAAATCTTGTTATATTCTAAAGTTTTCATTATAGAAACTTCATCTAATAGAAGAACTCATTTCTTTTCATTATAATCCACATTTAAAACTTTTAACCTTATTTGTTCTAAATATTTGGCCGAAAATCCAGTGGAATTAGTTAATCGACCGTAGCCAACGTGTCACTGTACTTATAGCCGGCTATACAATTCCAGTCCTTCGCATGTATTTATAAGTCGAAGGTGACTTATAATATAATGATAGCGCAACTTTTTTTTCATTAGCTGACCAAGGTTTACGATTCTTGTGTAACAATTGCATTGATACTAAACTTCTTGAGTTTTTAGATGGAAAATTAAATGTTTTAAATAAATCCTTCACATTAGATTTCTGCTTTTTGTTTGTTTTTTTCTGTTTTAATGCCGAAATAATAGAACGTTTTCTTTTTAAAAGTTTTCGAATCCTAATTAACTCTTGTTGAAGTGCGCTTTTTTTTGGGCTTTTTATTTGTCTCATTTTTGGCATAGGACTGGGAAAATCGATTAGTGCTGAGACCCAAGATTTAGTTGTAGGTGTAGCTATTGAACTCGATGGACTGTTTTCAAAAATTAGTGAACCAGGTGCTCGAATATTTGAGCAAGAATCGGAAACTTCATATTTACGATTTGGTGGCATTACTTTCAACGTTTTTGGTGAAGGTGTCAACCCTTAAACAAAATGATTTACAAATTAAAAATATATACAAGAAATATTACCGAAAACTTTGTAATAATTCTTCCAAAATTAAACCAAACGCTTTAAATTTTTTCACAACATTTAATTGAAAAAGGTGGGCAAGTGGATGTCGCTTTGCTGTACAGTAGGTTACTGAAATGGATGGACCTAAATTTGAATTCAATGATATAATATTATTGTATACGAAAAAATATTCTGAGCGAAGACGGTATGTCAGCCTATAATATTACTATTAATAGGTAGACATAATATTTTATGATATTAAATTTTTCATTTTCCCAAAAAGAATTACATTTGAAAAAGTCATTGTGTGTATAAAATATATATAAATAAATAAATACTCAAAAATTTTCATATATCAACGAATATTTTTAAATTACAACAAAATAACTAATATCCAAATGTTGTAAAATTTAATTTGACTTTCATACAGACATTTTTTTTTTTTTTGATTAAGCTAGATGACCTAACAATGAATCTTGTATTCAATTTTAAAATCTTAAATTTTAATGGAAAAATTTTATGAATTTCTAACTCAAAATAATTTGCATATTTCGTGATTTTTACGTATTTTGTCAAGTATTGAACTAGAAATGTTTATAAAAAAAAAATTGTGACCAGATTTTTAATTCTTTTCATCTACATTTGATATAATATATAAGTAGCCTTCTATTAAATTTTCAAGCTTTTTTACCCAACAAATACAATTGTATTGATATTTATAGAAAAAACAACTAAAACAAAATGGAAACTGAAAATGTCCGTAAACAGCTCAAAATAAGTCAAAATATTTATTAAATGTTAAGGTATATAGAAAATGCTAATATAAACATTCAGTCAAAATGTCATGTATCTACAGTAATTTGTTTTGGAGATACACCAAAATCCAAAAACGATTTTGTCAAAAATTGATTTTGTGTAAAAATTCCCGTTTTTCCTTAATTTTTCTTTTGTTTTTTATGGCGTTTTTGAAAACTACTGGCCACAAAGTATCAACTAGATTTACTTTCCTATCAGAAAAGATACCATTGAAGAAAATCTAAGCATTTTTACTATCCTAAAAGGTGATGACAAACAAAAAACATTTAAAAAATTAAAAAAACACACATCTTTGTAAAATCAATAAATTCATCACTTCACTCTGAATCTAAAATTTACAAATTTTTAAAAATTAAAAATATAAGTATGGTAAAATAGATTTTATCATAATCGTGTTCTTGTCATTCTTTAGTACCAACTAAAAATTAACTTTAAATTTAAATTATACTGACCTTCAAACATTTCATCTGTAAATTGTTGACGACGATGTCGTGATTTTTTTGGTGTCGTTATGATTGTTTCATCAACTTGTGTGTATGCAGCTAAAAATAAATAAAAGTGTTAAATTTAAATAAATATATTATCATATTATTTATTATATTATTATTTATATTATTCACTAGGTAGTTACAAGAAACCTTGTTTTAAATTTTCTAACCTTAGCTATATAGACTGGAAATTTCATAAATCTTTAACTACAAAATAATTTGCAAATGTTCGATATGTTGATGAATTTTTATCAAAATCCAAACGATTAAAGATGGTATACTGTCTGTAGCCGCAATGATAAGTAATAAGAGGATGTCACACCCGCATGTGTTGTCTCCGTCTTACAAAATTAGAACATAGCAAAAACTGTTGTGCGCGGGACAACTTTTCTCACACCATATTTGTTGTAGAACTACCAAATACTCACAGAACGTAAAGAAGAACTGATATATCTATGCATCAGCGTGTAATAATCAACGAAATCATCGCAAAATAGCAGTTGTCGTCCAAATTATTCCAATAAAACAAGGGGGCGTACTGATTTTTTTGTCTTATGGCATACTTTTACCGCTTCTTTAAATAAAGCTTGTGCTTTTTTCAAGTTGTCGAACACTATTGAATTTTTAGGACTTAAAGGTCTTCTGTTTGGATTTCGGTCATATAAATTTTTGCTGTTTGCCGAATCAAACATATTATTTATGACATTAATAAAAATTGATTTTGTGTAAAAATTCCCGTTTTTCCTTAATTTTTCTTTTGTTTTTTATGGCGTTTTTGAAAACTACTGGCCACAAAGTATCAACTAGATTTACTTTCCTATCAGAAAAGATACCATTGAAGAAAATCTAAGCATTTTTACTATCCTAAAAGGTGATGACAAACAAAAAACATTTAAAAAATTAAAAAAACACACATCTTTGTAAAATCAATAAATTCATCACTTCACTCTGAATCTAAAATTTACAAATTTTTAAAAATTAAAAATATAAGTATGGTAAAATAGATTTTATCATAATCGTGTTCTTGTCATTCTTTAGTACCAACTAAAAATTAACTATAAATTTAAATTATACTGACCTTCAAACATTTCATCTGTAAATTGTTGACGACGATGTCGTGATTTTTTTGGTGTCGTTATGATTGTTTCATCAACTTGTGTGTATGCAGCTAAAAATAAATAAAAATGTTAAATTTAAATAAATATATTATCATATTATTTATTATATTATTATTTATATTATTCACTAGGTAGTTACAAGAAACCTTGTTTTAAATTTTCTAACCTTAGCTATATAGACTGGAAATTTCATAAATCTTTAACTACAAAATAATTTGCAAATGTTCGATATGTTGATGAATTTTTATCAAAATCCAAACTTTAAATGTTTATAAAAAAAAATTGTGATATTTTTCAACTGCCATTGTTACAGTATATTAGAAGTCTTATATTAAATTTCAAGCTTTTTTACCCAACATATATAATTTTATTGACATATATAGAAAAAAAAACCGAAAAAAATGAAACAGGTGAAAATGAAAACTGAAACAGGTCAAAACAAATGAAAATATTTTGAAAATTGTATCGATTATTGTTAATGCTAATATTATAAACAGTGAAAATTTCATAAATGTATGGTCATTTGTTTTACAGTTACACCAAAAACCAAAGTTGATTTCGAAAACTCAGTTTCGTTTAAAAATTCCCAGTTTTCCTTGATTTTATTTTTGTTTTTCCCGTCGCTTTTAAAAATTTTGACCTACCCAACGCACCAAATAAATTCACTTTCCCATCGGACAAGATACTGAAGTGGAAAATCGATGCAATATTTCGATTATACTTAACGTGTACACTGTACACATTACACAGACACAAATAAAAATTAATATTAAAAACAATTAAACACGCATTATTGTAAAATCAATATCGCTCTGTTCTACAACTGCACAACATTGTAAAATAAATATATTTAAAATAGGTATACAATAATATGTATACCTACCTTCGGTAGTATTTTGATTTGATACCTGCCATGTCCAATTTATGGGTGATTTTTCAACAGTCGTATTTGTTTCGGGAACATTATCATCTATTAACTCATCTAACATTTTTTAATTTATATTATTTGCATGTGTCAAAAATAAAATACACAAAAATATGATTTTTTCTTACTTATATATTTGTTTGGTACTGCATTACGGTTTAGTCGTGATTTTGGGTCTGTGGGATTAGAATAGGCATTTTTTTCGAAATGAGATGAACATACAAACTTCTTTTTTAACTTTTTAGGACTTAGAGATTCTAGTTTAATATTTCCTAAATTAAAAAATGTTTTTCCATATTATTGCAGATTTTATTACCTATATTATAGATAAATTACGAATGTTAATTACCTACTTGGCTACTTACCAGAATTAATTATCCATATTTTGGACCTTTCTTCGTTTGATGGAAAAGGATGAAATATTATATTTGATGTATTTCTACGTGTATTTGTGCAGTTAAAATATGCACATTTGTCACTAGACATTGTAATTATTTGAGAACAACACAGTAGAAATGACGTATAAATGATTTCAAAATAACATAACAAAACACAATTCTATAGTTATTACGAGATATTTAAGTAATAAATATAACAACTAAGTCTTAAAAAAAAATTGAATGATCAACGAGTATCGTTCAATTTGTACGTCCGTAATGCGCATGTTTTCCGCATGTGTACTCAGAATAAATATAATATAATTCCAATATTTTGTACAAGCGTACAAGCACTGATTATAAATAGTAAATAGTTTAATGATACTATTTATAATCAATGGTATAATTTAAAAGAGCCGAAAATACTTCGCATTGAGTGTAACGTGAAGTCTATTGCAGGTATAATAATATTTTTATTTATGGAATAATATTGCAATTTAGAAAATATATAATATGATGATTGATGACAATGACTATAATATAGTAAATATTATGTGTAAATGCGTAATGTACTAATGTGTTTTAACAAACAAATATACTAATATGCATACTATAACCATAAATATGACTATACAATAACTAATTAATATATTTTAATAATTAGGGACTAATTTAAAAATAAATATTCAACCTATTTAATGGGGTGGAGGGGGGGGGGGGGTGTCACCGTTTAACTTACAGCTTACATTGAAAAGTGAAGACTATAAACAAACATTAATTTTTACTTTGACAATTACTTTGGTAATAATAATACTAATACTTAGTATCAATGTTAATAATCAAAAGTTAAATCATTTTATTTTATTATTTTTTCAAGCAGTTGTAGGTAATGATTTTCATCAAAGAATCACATTTCTGGATACAACCATATTTAATTAAATTGTTAAGTTCTATTGTTATAATTGTAAATTGTAAAGAAAACTGTACTACTAGCTGAAATGGAAAGGGTACATTTTGGCCAAAAAGGAGGCCACCCATCTAGGATTATATTATTATGGATAGGTATTTAATAATTATTATTTTGTAATCGTTGGTAGTGCGCCAGTGTAACGACAAGTTAGGTACCAAGTTTACATTATAGTATTATACGAGTATTGTCTAATGTCTTTGTAGACGCTCCGAGAATTGAAACCAAGATAGGTCAATATGTACATCTGTCTCTACAGTGAAAAATTCAAGACTAATCCCTACTCCTATGAACTATACTAGCGATTATTGCGGTACTCGCCATAACTAAATATCGAGCGGAGCGCCCCGTAGCGTTACTCGCCATTCAGCGCGCAGCGTATTTTGTACTGCAGTGAGCTATCTATAGTATTTATAATCAATGATAATACTAAAAAAAATATATGATTTTTGACTTGCAAATTTCGGGAGTGGACTTGCAAATTCTTGCTAATTTTAACGAGTGTTTTGACACAAGTTTTGAAAGTTTCTGACAACAAGTCAGGGCAGGGGTGGAAAACTTTGAAAAATCGTAGGGGTGAGGTTTTTGACTTGCAAATTTCGGGAGTGGACTTTGCAAATTCTTGCTAATTATAACGAGTGTTTTTACACCAGTTTTGAAAGTTTCTGACAACAAGTCAGGGCTGCGTGAAGTTAGCCCTTCCTCGGTTCCACCCCTTATAACTCCTTTATTTTTGACTTGCAAATTCTGGGATTGGACTTGCGAATTCTGGGATTGGACTTACAAAGTCTTGATAATTACTTGCAAAATATTGGCAATGTGCATAACTTTTTTTGAAAAAGTGTAAGGGCCAACTTCACGGCGGTCAATTTGAGACCGATGACTCCTCTAAATAGTGACTCTTCTGACTTGGCTGTGTTCACCCCATCTCACTTCTTGATTGGTGGGGTTATGTTGTTACCGGATGAGCCGGACATATCGAAGGAAGAACCCAAAGGTCTTCAAAGATGGCAACTTGTGCAAAATCTGATGCAAATTTTTTGGAAGCGTTGGTTGAAAGAGTATCTACCACAGATCCAAATTCGTGGAAAGTGGACGAGTAAGGGTGCGCCAACTAGAAAAAGGCGAGGTTGTAATTATAAAGGATGATTGTATGCCTCCACCCAGGTGGAAGTTGGATCTAGTCATGGAATTACATCATGGTTCTGATGTTGCAACACTAAGGACAAAATACGGGACGCATATGCGTCGTCCAGTCATCAAACTATGTAGGCTACCGACTGATAAGGAAATCACACCGGTTGAAACCCAAGACTTTCAACGGGGGAGAATGTGGCCGCTGCAACATAACAAATATAAGATTAAGCATAGAAATAAGATATCGGTCACGGGGTAACAGCTGGTCACACACACACACACACACAATCACCGTTGTAATCTTTGTTTTATTTTTGTATATATTATTCAAACTACGTGCCCAGTGAATCATTACGTAATTGTACCTATAATATTATTTTTACTATCACCGCGTTATCGCACGACGGTGACGGCCACCGTGATATTTTGTCTCGTATCGTTAGGTCGTCCGTTTTTGCTCTGATAGTAAGGTGTCAATATTATAGACTTTCGTCGTAACGGTGACCAGACACGAGTCTATTATACGTCTGTTCGTATATTATATTATTTTATTATTGTGAGCTATAAGGGCAATCATTACATTATTATTTTTTGCCATTTGCGTGTATTGTACCCATACTATAGCACAGGACCATCTAGCTAAACTGCGCTCCACAAACCGTGAGTTTTTTCATTATTTTTATTATTATTATATTTATTATACACATTTAACTGTTGGGCCAAAAGGGCTATAGATATTTATTAAATTGTTGGCCAAAAGGGCTGCATATTATTTTATACGAGCTTCGTCTCAAATAGCTGCGTCAATATATTATTATTATTTCGGTTGGCCATAATATTATTATATATTTTTTACACGTTTGTGTTACTGTGAGTTTTAATATATATTTTGTACTGCTATTATTTATATCTGTGTATTATACAGCAACTTAACTATCAGAAACCGTGTTATCATTTTTTATTACCTATTTGTTTAATTGTATATGTCGCATCCACATAGTGAAACCACTCATTTCATGAACTGGATATCCAGATAGTGAAATTCGTCCAGATCGTGAATTTTGACGAAAATACATTATATGGACATCCATTTCATGAAATGGACAATACCTATGTCGTGTACTTTGTGTAATTATTATTTTATTATATAATGGTTCATAAACTATCATTATACATGTATACGTATATTATATTTAATTTTTCACGATTGATTACTATAGGTTATAATATTTTTATTTTATTTTATGCCTTATCCGTAATCTATATTATATGAGGCTATTAGAGAGATATCAAATTTAATTTCGGCAATTCCACATCCGATATCATATGAATGTTTCTTTATCGGATATTAAGTTGACAGTTGACTGATACCTATGTAACTCCTAAGTTGTTCAAATAATAACATTTAGTGAGTGTTTGTGTATAACACAGTTACTATTGTGTTTGCTGTTTATACGTGTACCTATTTATTATTTCATATAGCAATTTTTAATAAAAATGGAAGACAAGAACGTATTTTATGAAAAGCTAGATGAATATTATAAATTGAAATCTAAAAAAAAACCGTTCCCTAAATATGTTCAATTACAGATGATTACTGAAATAGAAATGGCTAAAATCAAAACGTAAGTAATTTTGGACTTAAATAAAAATTTACTTAATTAAATCAAATATCAATTTTAACACGTTTAAATAACATTAAAAACTGCTCGATAATTGATACAAATTGTAATATTTTTTACGATTTTTATGTTCTACGATTTTGAAATAAATCAATGTGTTGTATTTGGAGTACCAAAAGTTGATAGGGGACCTACAAATCCCCCAAACATAATTTGTGTGATCATGGAACAAAAAAAAAAAGGATTACATAACCTTGGAACAAAATAATGTTTACTCAAAGGATGGTTCAGTAGTGAATGTTTGAAAAAATCAACAACTCAATTTCTCACTACTGATCAAGTTGATAAAAATGTTGAATTTTCGGTGCGAGAAATGATTAAAAAAAATTCAGGAGGGCAAGGATTTTTGTCTTGTTCGTGTAAGGTGAAAAATCCTTGCCAATCAAGTAGGTGTGCTTGTTTTAAAAATAATATGCAATGTTTTAACAGTCGATGTCATAATCAATCGTCGTGTAAAAATAAATAATAAGGACAAAATGTATGTAAAGTTTAAGCCGTTTGAGGTATGTTTAAGTTTATCAATTAATTATTTTGTTAGGTAATAAAACAATAGAGAAATATAGGTACAGTTAAATATTATAATTATAGTTAATTTCATGAATATTTTATAACACTTAATATAGGACATGGTTACACTGTTGTTTATAAAATATAATATACGTATGGCTTATGAAAAATAAAATAAAAATATAATGTAATATGATATAATTTATTGACTATAATTGCTATATTTTTGTGTATAGAACAATATAGAAAATTACCTATATAGTAATCATTCGTGAAAAATTAAATATAATATACGTATAAATGTATAATGATACGTTTATGAACCATTATATAATAAAATAATAATTACACAAAGTACACGACATAGGTATTGTCCATTTCATGAAATGGATGCCCGTTTCATGAAATGGATGTCCATATAATGTATTTTCGTCAAAATTCACGATCTGGACGAATTTCACTATCTGGATATCCAGTTCATGAAATGAGTGGTTTCACTATGAGGATGCGCCATATACACAACTACACACATACACATATTCATACACAAATACACATAATTACACAACACGCACTACATAGCCGACAGTAATGGCTAGGCGATCCCGATCACTACTGCTCGAGCTATTACACCATTACACACCCAGTTTGTTCTCCATATTTCTAGGTCTTAGGTGTTAGTGGTATAAAGACACTAAGTTGGTGTCCGGGCACGCCCCCGGCCCGCACAGCACATTTGAGCGATTTGTAGCATATTTGTGCATATTTTGCATTTTTTTAACTTAAATGTACATACAATTGCCGGGAAAAATCATATTTGGATAAAATTGAAAAATATTATGTTTGGTTAGGTACAATAGGCGCTAATTTTGAGATTTGGTTAGGCTGAAACCTAAAACCAGACTATTATAGGATTTAAAAAATTTAGTTGATGTTTGGGAGGTCTGTTAAAGTTGTTGGTGGAGCTTGGCTACAGCCTACTTTCACATGTGGTACATAAGATTTTATAAGTCTCTTTGCGACAAAACTGTATTAAAACTATAATTGACATCTATAGATTCTAAATTGTACGAAGAAATGAAAATCAGTTGATACGTGTTCGTTTATCACGGTATTCGTAAATCACGTTATTTGTTATTACTTATTTATTAACCTAGTATTTTATGCCAGTATTTTTCGAAATTAAGTTGTTCTATTTCACAATAGTTTAAAAATGTCCAAAACATGCAAAGTGTCGTCTATCCATAATATTAATCAATATAGGTACCTAACCTATATTTAAATTAGTAAACCCGTGTATAAATTATTTTTATCATGTTTATACCTACTTGTCTTTTAGTTTTTTATTACCAAAGTCGTAATATGTCTTATGCATTTTCCAAAATAATATAAAAATGTTTCTACATATATTTAAGTATATTTTGACTGAAGAATTTCTGGGCTGATGTGTATTACATATTCTCCAGAATTCAAATGATTAATAATTACACGTTTAATTAATGTAGTGGACTGTATTTTTTTTTTATTTTATGGTTTAATGTTGTTTCAATTACAATAACACTTAACAAACAACAACACGAATACATACTTATGGTGCACGTATGTGTACACTCATGGAATACGACTGACTTCATATTATTCGTTCTATCAAGACAAAAAAAAGGTTCGTCCGATAAGCGGCTATCGTAATAATACACATTATAACAATAATAATAATAAACTTGATGACAATAAAAATAATAGTAATAATTGGTTTTATAGATAATAAATTACATACGTTCAGGATTTACTAAACATTGACAATTTTGACTGGATATTTCGATATTTTTTAGTGCAAAAAGTCCCGAACCCTAAATTAATTTATAATATACGAAAACTTTGAAAACTTGGTTTTAATCTATACTTAACCGCCCCCCATATAGCCCCGCCACATAGTGCGTGTCGTCGACTTATGTTGACGTTTGCCGTCCTATTCACTGTCTCGCATGAATCGTACGCGCGTTGTCTGCCGTGCCACCGTCGACGTCTCGTTGGGTTAGTTTACTTTTATCTCACGGTTTCGATACCGCTCGAATATTTGTGCGAAGTGACTACGTCCGTTGCTTGTCCACACGATCGTGGCCCCGTCGGCTCTTCACGTTGCCAACAGTTCGTTTGGTTGTGACACGATTGAAGATAGTATGGTTACCCAACGAATCTAGAAAAGTGTCTACCAAAATGAATCTCCATTATCAGTATTAATCAGCTGGAAACTTACGTACTGGTGCTTATTTGTGCTTATAAATGCAATAACCTTTCAAATGTAAATTGTAGTTCCGTGATATGACATATTATAAGCGCTGGTGCTCGATTAAGTCTCTAGCTGTTTCATTTAACTTTAATACTGATTATAGAGATTCTTTTCGGTACACACTTTTCAAGTATGGGAATCATGGGACCATACTATTTAAAGCCGTGGGTCGTGACGCGCAAGTTGCCCCTTGCATCGTTTCGCTATGGCATATTCTATCTCGGCTTATTTTTAATAATTTAATAATAATATTATCACTGTTTTGTTTACGTGATTACAACTGTCACTGCCGTCATTTGAATTTACAATAAAATATTGTGTACATTATACATTTGGCTATACACTATAATATTGTGGGAATTAACGAGGGGGTACAAAAACATAATATGTTCAATCACTTTTGTTATAAAAATGTATTAGTATTCTATTTCTTTCATTATTTGTTAATCAGTTCGTTAGTTTGTATCAAGGAGGATTGATCCATTGATATCAAGCCACCTCGGTTTGTAACTATTATTATTATCATATTATTATGTATAAACTCGATAATGTCGTAGGTATATAAAATCGATATTATACTGTGTTGGCTAGTACCTAAATAAACATATTATTAATATTGTTATAGTGTGCTGGCTGTAAATATTATTATTACTATTATAGAAAGCTGGTGAATATATTGTTTATTTTTTACGACGATTTACGATTTGTATACAAATGTATTAAAAAAAGGTGAAAAATAATTGTGTATGTATAACAAATGCAGTTTAGTTCCCACGCGATTTTTTCGATTATTTTCCCCCGAAATGTGTGTTTTAAAGCACTGAATACAAAATTCTAATTCGAAAATTCCCGCATTTTTTACATAAAAAGTTATACCAAAAAAAACTATATAACAGTACATTTCTCAAAAATACGTGATATCCTCAATAAAAACATCGAAAAAGCTTTTTGATTTTTTTTTTTAAATTGTATGTATTTTATGATGGTGGAAATATGCAAATAGATTTTAATTATCGTATTTGCTATTTAAAAACTCGTACATTAAAACCAAAATTTACACAATATTACAGCTCGATATATATCACAATATCCCTCGGCAGTAATTGTAATTGTAATATTTTTAAAAACTATTGTTACATGAACAAATTATTTTTCACCTTTTTTTAATTCATTTTTATTAATTTTTTAAACAAAAATGTGCTCAATAATTTAATATCATTACAGGTTATCATTACAGTGAAATAGATCGAAAGAAAAAAAGTGAAATTTAACACCTACTCAAATTGTAAATGATACAATCAAAAGATTAAAAACATTTGAAAATAATTTGTCTGACTGATGAATTTTTATGACAGCAATTTTGACTGTAAATATATTATTTCGAGTAGAACATAGGTAAGTACCTAATAAATAGTGGTACCTACTAAAAGTGATTATAAAAAAATAACAACAATAAAAATAAAACATATATTAACATTTATTTTTTTACATTATTATGTATATTATGAATTGTTTTCCTTTTTTTAAAATGATATTTGTGTTTTTATATATTACGTATTTAGGAGTATTATTATTGGTATTTTAAAACTCCACAAGAAGAAGAATATCAAAATGCACTGTTTCTCGAGTATAAGTAAGGCCTATGAGTTTTAA
Source organism: Metopolophium dirhodum (assembly GCF_019925205.1). Lineage (NCBI taxonomy): Eukaryota > Metazoa > Arthropoda > Insecta > Hemiptera > Aphididae > Metopolophium > Metopolophium dirhodum. Next base: position 18,785,492 of record NC_083564.1, read on the forward strand.
TATTTACTACAGTAACCATGTGTGGTCTTAGGATTTGGGTTTTGAAAGAAATTTAATCTCGTACAAACTTTAAACATAATGTAACTTCCACCGGTAAATTATTTCACTAAATGCCGGTTTTTAAGAAATCTGAATTATCGGATCAATCCTAAGTGCACCTATAGTTCTATAACTAATTTCAACTACGTTAAGTAATATTAACTCAAGTAAAATAGAACACAACCATACCTTTAGCATAACTTCGACCAGATGCGGCCACATCTTAATATTGGCTGACTTCACCCGTGAAACTTAGCGCGCCAAGTTCCGTTCGGCAGCTGCTTTAAGTCGTGGAAATAAATCAAATTAATTGAAACATTACTTTACTTTAATTTAATTTAATTTAAACACTATAATATAATTAAAAAACTTAAAACTTACTCGATACGATTATTAAAAAAAAAACACTGTCAAAATATATTGAAATTATATTATAAATCAACTAATTTTATTCGACTAAACATTTAAAAAATATTTATCATCGTCAAAAATAAACAATATATTCACCAGCTTCCTATAATAGTAATAATAATATTTATAGCTAGCACAGTATTACACATAAAATAATATGTTTATTTAGATAATAGCCAACACAGTATAATATTTTGCAATTTTATATACGACGTAGAGCTTATACATCATAATAATAATAATAATAATAGTTACAAACTATGGTTTATACTGATTAACAATTTAAAAACAAAATAGAATACCAAGTGTAGCTTTAGGGTTATTCTGATTTAATTCATTCTATACCGCATTTAGCATAACATTGTATAGAACCTAAATAGTAGATTCAGGTGTTTTCTATAAACAACGTTTCGACAAAATTTCTCGTAAATCTATTATTTTCTGTGGAAATTAGAATAAAATAAAAATTATTACCTTTTTCTGAAAAAAATCGAAAATTTCAATATATTTTCTAAATGATTGCTTTTACGATAACATACTTACAAATCTTCAAAGATGAAATAAAATAAAATTGTTTAAAATTAATGTACTTAAGCTAGTTTTACAACTATTGTTCTATAATAAGAAATTAGTCTTTAAGTATACAAAATGTTAACTTAATCTTAAAAAAAAATCGTTCACCTACACAAGAACATATTGAATATTGATGTCATTAAAAATAAATAGGTAGTTAGGTAGTGGTTCAATGGAGTAATTCAATGTGAAAATTAAATACGTTATAACTGATAAGACGAAAGATTTTATATTTACCTTGTAGGCGATATATATTCGAATTAGTGCTAAGAAGTGTTTTTGAAGTTAAATTAAAAATAAATATTATTAGTCCTGATGTTCGTATTTTTAAAAATTCCAACAAGCCTGGTCTAAAATTGACTTAAAAAAGTATGCAATTGGAATAAATGATGCAGTTGTATAATCTACAGTTGAAACAAATAAATCTCAAATTATAGACTTATGTTTTCAAAATTTAAAAAAAAAAAAACGGAAAACGTAAATAGAACACAGGAACGTAGAGTACAATAATGTAAGATTTGAAAATGTAATACAAAATTCCTAATAAGTTATATTTGATGATGCAAATGATTCAATGATTCAATACAAATTGATATATTAATGAATATGATTTAAATGTTCCCTTCGAAGACCGCTGATAAGACCATTATGTCCTAACCATATCTTTATTATCTATGCATTCTACAGACTACGCAGAAAAACCTGTGCGTGCATTATTATAAATACTAATAATTAGTAATATATATGAGCTAATAATCTATATAGGCATATAGCCATAATGTCATGATTGAGGAACAGCTTTTGGAGTTTTGGAATGAAAAAAAATAATATTAAACAGTTGGTTTATTTTTTAACGAGTTAGATTAGACTATTTTACACATTAAATTTAACTAGTTAATAGTTACAAAATTAAAATGATTCAAAACTAACTAGTTAATGCCCAGCTTTGTAAGTACCCAACCATCTCAAATACATTAATAATACAAAAATCTTTACCCTAAGACGGCTAGACCTGCCTAAGCTTTTGTAACGTATGCAGTGTAGAAATTCATAACAATAACAACAAGAACAAGAACAATAATCAACTACTATATTATTTTGTTTATCGTATCTATTGTTACGGTTTTGTTGTGGTTCAGTCGTGGGTGGCCCGAAATATCATATCCAAAATATCAAAAATGTACGACGTTAATATTCAAGTTTTCACTTCTGTCAGCACTCTAGGAGTGCAACCCGTCGTCTTTTTACAACATTGTATTTTGATGAGGTTAAGGTAAACGTAAGAAATGTATTAAACATTTAAATCTAACTAGGTATTATAATAATACAAATTAGTAACAATATTCTATTTATTTGTAATGTTTTAATCGCATGATAAAGACGACTAGCAAATTAGTTGAAAATCATCAATTAAAGGATTTGTTAGTTTGTGTTTATACTACGGAAGTAAGGAACAGTCGAGATAATGAGATACTAATTATGACGAGTGTGAATATTGCTCAGTTGTTAATATTTACAATGTTATGTCATTTATACAGCTGCCTTCAAAAAATTAATTACAATTTAGGATATGTCCTGATTAAGATCGAAGTATAGTTAAGATACACGTGTGTTTGGCGGTTTGTGATTTTCGTGGCTTGGAATAATATGCTAACACATTTAAATATCGTATATTTTCCTTTACATTTTTCACAAACATATTTCTTCGATAAGGTTAGGGTTAGTTATTTTTTGATGATGTTTTAAAACTCGCACTATTAAGTACGTTCGCAATGTGTATTGTTGTGTAATGTGTATGTGACACGTTGAGCAAAAACACCTGCAAATTCTGTTTTACATTATAACGTTACATTACTTACTTGCCACGAGTACCTACTATTTTTGTCGTATTTTTCCGCGACGCCGCCATCGTTTAATGAGGTCAATACAGTCTTGTAAAAAAAACTTTTGAAAAATTATTCGAATAAAATAGTATTTAAAATACATATTTTGAACTGTATTTTACGAATACTCACAAAGTATTTGAATACAAATACAAATAATTTTTTTAATTGTATGGTTTATAGTATATATATGTATATTGTACATATCACTATATCAGTATAGGTACCTTCCTATTATGTTACTACTTACCATAGATTTTAACAATTACTATAACACGTCTGACTATTTAAAGATAAATACATGTTCACATATTTTCATTCTGCATTCAGATATATATTTCAACTAATTGATTACATTTTAATGAAAAAAATTAAATAAAAAGTGGTATTAACTATTAAAATGGAACTGTTTTAAAGTTATTAGATTTTTCGTTTTCTTAAAAAATTCCAGAAACAGAAACCAAATAAAATTAATAAAACGGACTTTATGGTATTTCAATACAAGTGTATTTAAACTTTGTTAAAAATACTTTTAAAAAGTATTTAAAATACTTGAAAAATATATTGAAGAAATTGTAGTAAGTTTTTGTAAGTTTTTGCGCACAACGAACACGGATGGTCATCCATCCGAGAACTAGTAGCAGCGGCCGTTGCTTACTCTTAATCACGTCGCGTGATTGATTTCAGCCACTCCGCCACACCGAGTCACGATAGTAGAAATTGTACTTACCAACGTATACAGTTAGCTATAAAAGCGTATAAAGTTTCGATACCAAAATTCATTTATTATAAAAAGTAAAATTCTTCATCCTCTACCTATATAAAACAGAGACCCGTTTGGCGCTCCGATTCCGACTAGGTATAATTTTTGAACTAGCGTAAAGAAACGACTAATGAAAAAATCGCGTTTTCCGGATGGGCGGTCTCCCGGCGGCGGCATAGCCGTCGCCGCGTTATCACCGCTCCTTATCACTTTTGACGATTTTTTTCAAAATTTTCAAAATTTCTTCAGATTTTTCGTCTACTCCGTCTGAGGAATTTCCGCGTCCATGCTCGGACCTTATTCGCGTTCCGCGCTAAATTTACAGGCCGCGCGCGTCCGTACTTTTTTCCTGTCAGGCCCGCCACGGCGGAGATTACGTGCAAACCGAGCGCCGCCATCGCGCGGTTTATTTCAAAAATTCGCGTTCTAAATCATTCAAAACATGCGGCTCGTGGTTTCAATACCAGCCTCATAACTGAGGTGACTGATGTGCTGGACACCCAAAAAATACGGTGGCTAGGTATATGATTTGCATGGACGCCCGAAATGTTTTACATTTTTTTTCACGTAATTTATTACTTAATTTGCATTTTCTGCAGCAGTAATGAACGTTGTATTCCTGTTGTCGTGTCATAGAAGTCACATGTTGTCCTCTATCCGACGAAGTCGGATATCCTGCCCTTATTACTTCGGCAAACTTCATTCGAGGTGACTGACCTGCTATGCAACCAAAAAAATATTGCGGCTGTATGATTTTCATGGACGCCCGAAATGTTTTGAATTTTTTTTCACGGAATTTATTACTTAAATTTGCGTTTGGATGGCCTGCCCGAGCTACCACGTCGAACCGCAGTGGTGCTGACCTTATCACAGTTCCTTATCACCAGACCTCCTCATCACCCACCAACCGTCTAGCTCGAGACCGACGACCGGACCAGAAGACCGCTGCAGCTTCCGACATCAACAACACTCAGGGCCGACACCGGGGGTTTTGGGGGGTCTCCCCCAGCGACGCTCGGAGAGTTAGTTTATTTATAAACTCAATGTGTTTAAAATTATTCACTCTATGTATACCTTTCAAATAAATATCTACCAGTCTACTAAATCCAAAATAAATTTTAGGTGCAGCGAATGCAGTACGTACGCACGCCTACGGGTTTAATGGTTCAAACCTAAACCGGAAAGTTTTCAAACAATATTAATTTTCGACATGCAGCTCTATTATATTATATAAAAATTATACTATTATTTTACCTATGTAAAATTCAATTTTGAATTTTTTTAAATATTATTTTGTATTAACTATTCGACTATATTTACGTTTGCACGTTCTACATAATACATATTATATTATTATTATTTTGCAATTCTTGTATTGGTTTTGGTCGTTTATGTCGTATTCGCTGGTGTAATGTGTTAGGTATTATATGATTTATTCAGCAGTTTTCGTCGCCTTTAGTGTTTGATGGCTTAAATTGGAACATATTATAATATCGGTGCAGCGTTTATACTGCAGGGCCGCGGTCATTACTTTGCATAATCGACTAACGAGTTTTTTTTATTTAAAATATATATTTTAACGATTTTTTTAGTCTTTAAATCTGTAACAATTGATTATACACTCGAAAAAACGAAAAAAAAGATATTTTTTTTTTTACATCAAAATATGTTTATTAATTAAAAACCAAAAAAAATAAGAAAATGTATGAACAACAATTTTGAAAAAAAAAAGCACATTGGCTAAAAAAAAATATAAATATAATATTTTACACAATATTATGCGTTTATGAAAATAAATAAAAAAGAAAAAATAATATCTGAACAGTTCAATAATTTGAAATAATTTAATAAAATTTAAAGAAAAAAAAATACGACGGACAGGATAGACACAATAAACAAGAGAGGGGAGAATGCGAGATGGCGATTGGTGCCGAAATGCAGTGTTGCTGGCCACTGGTCACCTCTGCACGTTCTCCGACCTGTCCCGCGGGTTGACGAGTTTCGCAGGCGCGTTTGCTCGGCCGCTTGACGACCTTGCCCAGCCGGCGAGGCCAGACCGAGACGGCCATGGGAGCGACTACGGTTGACGGCAACGGGCGGCAGCTAAAGCGCGATGTCGTGCGCGTCGACGGTTGACGGCGCGACGACTCGGCCGACGGACGGCGAAGACCAAGGCGCGGAGCAAGTGAAGTGAGATTTTGTGCTGCGGAACCGGTGGGGACGAGCGAAACGGCCGATGTGGGATTACCACTGGGCGAAAATGCGAAAGTCAGCGGACCACAGCGCGATCCTTGACTCTCGGTAATATTCGCCCAGGCGTTATCCCTTCGGCCGCGTCTTCGTTCCGCCGCCACGGTGAAGTCGCGCACCGCCAGACCCTGTGAAACAGTTAAGTTTCCGCGAGTCCAGCGCCGCTGACGTCCCCGTGTTCCTAGCACGCAAATCTCCATACCACTCACTCCGTGCCGAAGTCTCCGCCGCTGCTGTAGTACCGAGTCACCATCGCCGTCGTACCGAGTCGGTGTACCGTCGGGGCGGAATCGTTGCCCGCGCCGGTACCTCTACTATATAGCCGCCGTGTCGTCGCCGTCTTCCGTCGCCGCCGCTCCGCGTGACCGTAACTGCAGCCGGGCGCTCGCCGAGCCGCCAGAGGGTCTCGCGCGTCAACGACGACCGAGTGCGCTACGCCAGAGAAACCCGTCGCGCCGTGGGTGGTCGGAGTACGTGCGCGGGTGACTTACCGCCGCGCACCGTCCGTGCTCTTTCTCGCATCCTCCCCTCCATTCCGTCGCCGTCATCCTGTCCGTCGTCTTCAGCCCAGGGGCGAGCTGCGGACGGCTTCTCATCGGCGCCAGCACCTCGTACGACGAAGTGGATCGCAGTTTCCGGGTGTGCTGCCGCCGGGTATCCAGCCGTCCGAACAACTCACCATAGCTATTCCTTACCCCTGGCCGGCTCGATGTTCTCATCATCCAACACGTCGTCTGGTCGCAAAACGTCGTCGAGCGGTCCGCCCTCGGGAGTCGGAGTGGGATCGACAGGCCCCGAATCCGAGGACGGTGCGTCCCCACACGACGACGACGCACAAATGTTCACCTGCAAAACGGAATGGTCCTCTTCTGCTTCCGAAATTTTCGAAACACCTCGACGTTTTCGTCACACTCCTTCCCATCTGCGCCTCCAAGAATCGGATTTTGTCCATCCGACGCCGGGGTCTGATCGTCGCCACTTGCAGTAGTGCGACCGAATCAATGGCAGACAGAAGAAAAGTCACTAGACGCACGAGGTATTCGTCGCTTTCGTCAGCGTAAGTGCCTTCCATTTTGTTGACTGCGACGTCTTCTAAGGTTTCGAGTAATATGACGTTTGCCGCGTAGCGTGCGATGTTGTAATAGTTAGTTGCCATATTTTATTTTTCGGGTGAAGATAATTTGTACGTGCACGTTCGGATTATTGAGAATTGGTATTGAGCTAAATACAATTAATATTTCAACGCAGAGACCAGACGACGTGTATTACCTACTAGCCAGCTATAGTTTGTTTATCTTTCTCGTCGGCCCGCAGCATTAGAAGAATTTCGAGCCCGTTAATTTTTTTATTCACCATTATTGTTAGATATGACTAATCCTCGATTACTTTCTTTACCTGTCTAGGTGAGGTTATTCGTCCCCATTAGAATGCGATCTCAAGGTTGACTTGCTTTCTCGTTGTATACCTACAGCGTATTTTAATAAGATTAATGACACTGATTTAAATTACATACTATTATTTATCTTATATTTTATGTTATCTAATATACTGTATTTTTAACACAAAAATAAACACATTATAATATCAACTAATTTTTAAGTTTTTTAAGGCCTTTGACATCTTTTTCTTCAAATTATCTGGACCGCCATAAAATGTAATTGCCGACATCTGACCTATATCATATTATGTATAACACCATTATATTATAGATCGGCAGGCGTATAACGTTATTTCAGGCGATTCTTTAATATTATGAACTGGACAATATATTTTCTTAGAAAATAATATTGGAAATTTTAGATTCTGAGCAAAGCGATGACTGTACTTATTTTACAATGATAATATTGTGTGTGATATTTTTATTTATTTATTTCTTAGTGTCTCTCAACAGTCTCAACACATTTCGGATGGAACAGTAAAAATGCTTCGATTTTCAACATTGAGCGTGGTTTCTGCAGTAGAAAATTCAATCTTACTTCTTTCATAGTAATATTTATACATTTTATTTTGTATTGTTTTTAAATTAAATATGCCCGGAAGCAGTAAACTTTTCTAAAAATGTTTCTGTATAAATATTGAAAAAATTGGTATTATTTCAGAAATAAAATTATCATAACACGGCGTCCTGTGTAGGCTATTTAGCTACACCATTGTCTTGGGTCATTTTTCCGGTCACTCTTGTAAGCAATGAAATATTGTAATAATAATTAAATAATATACCATAGTCATATAATAATAAATATTAAAATATGACGCTATAGCACGGTGCACTGTAAATTTACTTTTTTTTAACGTAATAACTGAAAATAAGATGAAAGTGTATACAGACGGCAGGATGTCAATGGTGTTTGGTGTGGTCGATTACGTATATATTATAAATCCTGTGTATTATTATGCTATAATACAGAGGGAATTACATATTAAATAACCAAGAATAACGGTTTTAGTTATTTTGTTGTAATTTTATAATATTAATTCAACTTACTGGCAACCGTATTACTAATAAGTAATAACAATTTAAATATAATATAAAATATCCACACTGACAAACCGTCACACCTCAGAATCGTTCTTCACATACAATGGTTATATTATATCATTAAATTAAAATTTAATACCATCTATTATACAGTGACCCACTTGAAATCTACCATACAGCAGAGCAATATCCACTTACTCACGTTTTTTATTACGTGTTTCTTATATTATATAAATTTATATCATATTATAATGCATTTAATATAAAGTAATACGTACCTAAATTCAGTGCTTAAAATACATCTGATTTCAGGGGACACACCACACACTTATTAATGTCACTGTTTTATAAGACTTTTATAAGACAAGATTCTGAATTGTAAACGCTTGGAATTACATTAATTCCACTCTTACCTACTGAATTGAAAAATATAACACACGAGTTTCCTATATCAGGTCATGATGCGATGAGATATGTTTGGACTTGAGTATATTATTATATGCGCACACTGTCGAACTGTTCTATATAGTATATTTACTATTCCCTATTTAATATTCATATTTTAGATTCATTAAAAATACAGAATAATAGAAAACAATATAATACTGTTGAGTTTTGATATCTAGAATCTCAAGGGTAATAAAAACAAATATAACTAAGGTATGTATCTCAGCATCTGGCTTTGATAAAATATCAGTTAAAATATTTAAAAATTGAAAATCATATTGTAGAGCCACTACTGTTCATACTTCCCGGTGGACCAGTACGGGCCAGTACGGCTAAACTAGTATAAATACAAGCATAAACATAGATTCAAACATGAATGTGTAATATTGTTATAGTTATAGGTGTCAAGATATTTACACGATTATTATAATATAACATATAATATTATTAATTATTCATTCAATAATATTTCATTAATAATATTACGGAAGCCGAAGATTGTTCGTCAGTTTTATAATATTATGTGACCAGCAGCTACAATATATCGACTCTAATATTATAGTTGTTGAACGGATCTAACAACCATGAACACAGTAATAGGACTTTTGCCCAACTAAGCGTGCAGGATATAGATAACACTCTTTATGGAATACGGATAAGCCGATAAGCAAGGGGGAAGGTAGGAGAGTAGGAGACCTTTATAAAAGCAGACCTAAAACGGCCTGTATTCAGACATGTTCACCCATTGTTATCACAAGTATCTTCACGTCTCTCAGCAACTAATTTATATTATTTGAACTTGTAATAATTACACCAGAGTAAATCTTAATAAATGTCTTATCAATTCAACGAGTTATATTTTATTCAATCCAACACATAGATAATAAAGATATGGATAGGCCACGGCTATGTTAAATATATTTGAGACCGCGTTCCCGGAGGGGAAGGCAATTCAGGCTCCTTTATCCATATCCGGATACTTTATTTGTTCCCCTCGGATACCGCTGATAAGACCATTATGTCCTATCCAAATCTTTATTATCTATGATCCAACAAGAAGAAATCCTCAACACAACGGTCTTGCTACCTGCAACCCGGTAAAGCACACAATCAACCTGATTGTCAGTTTACCACTATGTAAAAAAATACGACGGACAGGATAGACACAATAAACAAGGGAGGGGAGAATGCGAGATGGCGATTGGTGCCGAAATGCAGTGTTGCTGGCCACTGGTCACTTCTGCACGTTCTCCGACCTGTCCCGCGGGTTGACGAGTTTCGCAGGCGCGTTTGCTCGGCCGCTTGACGACCTTGCCCAGCCGGCGAGGCCAGACCGAGACGGCCATGGGAGCGACTACGGTTGACGGCAACGGGCGGCAGCTAAAGCGCGATGTCGTGCGCGTCGACGGTTGACGGCGCGACGACTCGGCCGACGGACGGCGAAGACCAAGGCGCGGAGCAAGTGAAGTGAGATTTTGTGCTGCGGAACCGGTGGGGACGAGCGAAACGGCCGATGTGGGATTACCACTGGGCGAAAATGCGAAAGTCAGCGGACCACAGCGCGATCCTTGACTCTCGGTAATATTCGCCCAGGCGTTATCCCTTCGGCCGCGTCTTCGTTCCGCCGCCACGGTGAAGTCGCGCACCGCAAGACCCTGTGAAACAGTTAAGTTTCCGCGAGTCCAGCGCCGCTGACGTCCCCGTGTTCCTAGCACGCAAATCTCCATACCACTCACCCCGTGCCGAAGTCAACATTTGATATTTACTCGATTTCTCATGTAACAATTTTCTTATTTTATTGTAATTAAAAAACGAATGACTGTAGATACTTGAAAATTTCACTGTCATTAGCATTTTCTATACACCATAAAATGTTGAAAATATTTTGACTCTTTTTGAGCTGTTTACGGACATTGTCAGTTTTCAATTTTTTTAGTTTTTTTTCTATAAATATCAATACATTTTTATTTGTTGGGTAAAAAAGCGTGAAAATTTAATATAAGGCTCCTGATATATCGTTCTAATAGCAGTTGAAAAATATTAAAAATACATATGCACAATTTTTTTTTATAAGCATTTAAAGTTAGTTCAAATTTTGACAACATTTATCAAATTTATAATTTATTAATTATTTTGTGGTTAAAAAATTATAAAATGTTTAACTTTTATGGCTAAGGATTGAAAATTTAAAACAAAGCTCCACGTATATAGGTTATATATAAATTACTTTATTCACAATTATATCATCAAATATACTTGGTAATATCATAGGCTGACTGAACGTTTTCGCTCAGAATCGTTTTTCTTATACAATGATATTATATCATTGAATTCAAATTTAACACCATCCATTATAGTGACCCACTTGTAACCTACTGTACAGTAGAGCTACATCCACTTATCCACCTTTTTTATATTGGTTTAATATGATTTACAAGTGGCTATAGCCTATAAGTGCATACAGAGGTATTTGACAATATTTATTTAGAACCAACTTTTCCTTGAGATAATACAAATAAAATAATTTTTTACTTGATTAGTTTGTATTAAAATGTATAAATTATTATTAATTCATTATTGTATGCATTTGTATAACTAAGTAGGGGTAGAATTATTATAGTACCTATTAATGAATAAAGAGTCAGCTAACTACATAATTTTGAACATTCAAACCAATACCAGTATTCCAAGTATTGGTTTAAATGTTTTGATGTTTCATTCTTATAGCTATAATATTCAAATAGTTACATTTGAAGGCTCAATCCGTTGTTATTATAAATATTATGTCATTATATTAATATATATATATATATCTAATATTACAAAAATACTAAAAAACATTAAAAATAAGTGTAAAAAAATGATATTTATCTAGATAAATGTATTGTTGTATTTATCTTTATCTAGATAAATTACATTTATGTTATCTTTATTTTTATCTAGATAATATTTTGTTAAAATTATCTTATCTTATCTAGATAATTTTTTAGTTATCTATTCCCAACACTGCATGTCGCAGACGCAGTACGTGTTCACCAAAGACCTCTCGATAGTCGACGCCATGCATTACGCACTCGACTGGTCAGAAAATAGGCCGGAAAGACACGTGATAACCGTATTCCTGGACATTTCGGGCGCATTCGACTGTCTCTGGTGGGCGCAGTTAGTTATGGACATGAGGAACGCAGGCTGCCGCAGTGGGTTGGTCGAACTGACAAAAAGTTACTTGGATGGCCGCCAGGCTGTTATGCAGATTGGCGACCGGACAGTAACGAAAACCTTGACCAAAGTATGTCCACAAGGGTCGGAACACGGCCCAGATCTCTGGAAACAAGCCATGAATCTCCTTCTGAAGGAAGACCCACCTACAGGTACGAGATTATTGCGTATTCAGACGATCTTGCGTTACTAATCTCTGGTGAAAACCAGGCAGAGCTGGAAAGTCGTGGAAACGAATTACTCAGTAGAGCATAGCCATGGGCAGAACAGCGAAAACTCACTTTCTCCGCGACCAAGACGCAGACCCACTGGCTGAAGGAAGACTGATTAAGCCACTGGCCAATCTCCAACTTGGTGGAGCTAAAATTGTACCTACAATCTAGGATAAATACCTTGGCCTAACGTTCGATGACAAAGGAAAATGTAGCGTCCATCTAACGGAAAAAGCTAAGAACACAGCAGCGCTGTTCAGCTGGCTTAACGGTATCGCCAAAACTAAGTGAGGTATTAACAAGGAAATAACTAAGATCCTGTATAAAGTTCATTCCGCAAATGAGCTACGCGGCCTCTGTGTGGGCCCAGAAGTGTATGACGGACACCACCGAGGAAGGGCAAACAGCGCCCAAAGAAACCCACTTGAGGCAATTACGGGTGCGTATAATACCACCTCAACTATGGCGCTGCAGGTTCTAGCTGGATTACCGCCTCTCCACCTGGAACTATTGCAAATAGCAGTCAGCAGAGCTTGTGGCGGGTTAAATGAACTACAGTATACAGTGACTAGTAAATAATAAATTAATTGTACATGTTGACATATATCACTAAAAATAAGTTTTACACATAACATATTATAATAAAGTTTTCATTTATACAAAATCACTTAATAACCAATTTTTACCAATTATTGTTTTAATTAATTTAATATTATTACATTTTGAATTACAATGATCAAAAATATTTTTTTTTAATATTTAAAGGTAAAGAGTTATACATAACTGGACCTAAGTAATCAATAAATCATTGGCTGAATTGTTTATTAATTGTGTACTTAATACCAACATCATATGCCCTGAATTCTCTTTTGTTTTCAGATTTATGTATACAATGTTTAGAAATATTAGCAATTGCAAAAAACTTATACATCACTTTAACTGGCAACACTCTTAAAGATTTGTAATTAAGTGAAGATGAGCCTTGTCTCTCTTTTTTGTCTAAACATATTCTTACCGCTGAGTTCTGTTGTACTATTAGAGGTCTTATTGCATTATCCGTACATCCTCCCCAGATTATTAAACCATATTGCATAATAGACTTATACAGGGTCTCATATATAGTACGCATGACTTCCATAGGTAGAATTTTGTTCAATTTATAGAATTTGAAAATTAAACAATAAACAAGAGAGGGGAGAATGCGAGATGGCGATTGGTGCCGAAATGCAGTGTTGCTGGCCACTGGTCACCTCTGCACGTTCTCCGACCTGTCCCGCGGGTTGACGAGTTTCGCAGGCGCGTTTGCTCGGCCGCTTGACGACCTTGCCCAGCCGGCGAGGCCAGACCGAGACGGCCATGGGAGCGACTACGGTTGACGGCAACGGGCGGCAGCTAAAGCGCGATGTCGTGCGCGTCGACGGTTGACGGCGCGACGACTCGGCCGACGGACGGCGAAGACCAAGGCGCGGAGCAAGTGAAGTGAGATTTTGTGCTGCGGAACCGGTGGGGACGAGCGAAACGGCCGATGTGGGATTACCACTGGGCGAAAATGCGAAAGTCAGCGGACCACAGCGCGATCCTTGACTCTCGGTAATATTCGCCCAGGCGTTATCCCTTCGGCCGCGTCTTCGTTCCGCCGCCACGGTGAAGTCGCGCACCGCCAGACCCTGTGAAACAGTTAAGTTTCCGCGAGTCCAGCGCCGCTGACGTCCCCGTGTTCCTAGCACGCAAATCTCCATACCACTCACTCCGTGCCGAAGTCTCCGCCGCTGCTGTAGTACCGAGTCACCATCGCCGTCGTACCGAGTCGGTGTACCGTCGGGGCGGAATCGTTGCCCGCGCCGGTACCTCTACTATATAGCCGCCGTGTCGTCGCCGTCTTCCGTCGCCGCCGCTCCGCGTGACCGTAACTGCAGCCGGGCGCTCGCCGAGCCGCCAGAGGGTCTCGCGCGTCAACGACGACCGAGTGCGCTACGCCAGAGAAACCCGTCGCGCCGTGGGTGGTCGGAGTACGTGCGCGGGTGACTTACCGCCGCGCACCGTCCGTGCTCTTTCTCGCATCCTCCCCTCCATTCCGTCGCCGTCATCCTGTCCGTCGTCTTCAGCCCAGGGGCGAGCTGCGGACGGCTTCTCATCGGCGCCAGCACCTCGTACGACGAAGTGGATCGCAGTTTCCGGGTGTGCTGCCGCCGGGTATCCAGCCGTCCGAACAACTCACCATAGCTATTCCTTACCCCTGGCCGGCTCGATGTTCTCATCATCCAACACGTCGTCTGGTCGCAAAACGTCGTCGAGCGGTCCGCCCTCGGGAGTCGGAGTGGGATCGACAGGCCCCGAATCCGAGGACGGTGCGTCCCCACACGACGACGACGCACAAATGTTCACCTGCAAAACGGAATGGTCCTCTTCTGCTTCCGAAATTTTCGAAACACCTCGACGTTTTCGTCACACTCCTTCCCATCTGCGCCTCCAAGAATCGGATTTTGTCCATCCGACGCCGGGGTCTGATCGTCGCCACTTGCAGTAGTGCGACCGAATCAATGGCAGACAGAAGAAAAGTCACTAGACGCACGAGGTATTCGTCGCTTTCGTCAGCGTAAGTGCCTTCCATTTTGTTGACTGCGACGTCTTCTAAGGTTTCGAGTAATATGACGTTTGCCGCGTAGCGTGCGATGTTGTAATAGTTAGTTGCCATATTTTATTTTTCGGGTGAAGATAATTTGTACGTGCACGTTCGGATTATTGAGAATTGGTATTGAGCTAAATACAATTAATATTTCAACGCAGAGACCAGACGACGTGTATTACCTACTAGCCAGCTATAGTTTGTTTATCTTTCTCGTCGGCCCGCAGCATTAGAAGAATTTCGAGCCCGTTAATTTTTTTATTCACCATTATTGTTAGATATGACTAATCCTCGATTACTTTCTTTACCTGTCTAGGTGAGGTTATTCGTCCCCATTAGAATGCGATCTCAAGGTTGACTTGCTTTCTCGTTGTATACCTACAGCGTATTTTAATAAGATTAATGACACTGATTTAAATTACATACTATTATTTATCTTATATTTTATGTTATCTAATATACTGTATTTTTAACACAAAAATAAACACATTATAATATCAACTAATTTTTAAGTTTTTTAAGGCCTTTGACATCTTTTTCTTCAAATTATCTGGACCGCCATAAAATGTAATTGCCGACATCTGACCTATATCATATTATGTATAACACCATTATATTATAGATCGGCAGGCGTATAACGTTATTTCAGGCGATTCTTTAATATTATGAACTGGACAATATATTTTCTTAGAAAATAATATTGGAAATTTTAGATTCTGAGCAAAGCGATGACTGTACTTATTTTACAATGATAATATTGTGTGTGATATTTTTATTTATTTATTTCTTAGTGTCTCTCAACAGTCTCAACACATTTCGGATGGAACAGTAAAAATGCTTCGATTTTCAACATTGAGCGTGGTTTCTGCAGTAGAAAATTCAATCTTACTTCTTTCATAGTAATATTTATACATTTTATTTTGTATTGTTTTTAAATTAAATATGCCCGGAAGCAGTAAACTTTTCTAAAAATGTTTCTGTATAAATATTGAAAAAATTGGTATTATTTCAGAAATAAAATTATCATAACACGGCGTCCTGTGTAGGCTATTTAGCTACACCATTGTCTTGGGTCATTTTTCCGGTCACTCTTGTAAGCAATGAAATATTGTAATAATAATTAAATAATATACCATAGTCATATAATAATAAATATTAAAATATGACGCTATAGCACGGTGCACTGTAAATTTACTTTTTTTTAACGTAATAACTGAAAATAAGATGAAAGTGTATACAGACGGCAGGATGTCAATGGTGTTTGGTGTGGTCGATTACGTATATATTATAAATCCTGTGTATTATTATGCTATAATACAGAGGGAATTACATATTAAATAACCAAGAATAACGGTTTTAGTTATTTTGTTGTAATTTTATAATATTAATTCAACTTACTGGCAACCGTATTACTAATAAGTAATAACAATTTAAATATAATATAAAATATCCACACTGACAAACCGTCACACCTCAGAATCGTTCTTCACATACAATGGTTATATTATATCATTAAATTAAAATTTAATACCATCTATTATACAGTGACCCACTTGAAATCTACCATACAGCAGAGCAATATCCACTTACTCACGTTTTTTATTACGTGTTTCTTATATTATATAAATTTATATCATATTATAATGCATTTAATATAAAGTAATACGTACCTAAATTCAGTGCTTAAAATACATCTGATTTCAGGGGACACACCACACACTTATTAATGTCACTGTTTTATAAGACTTTTATAAGACAAGATTCTGAATTGTAAACGCTTGGAATTACATTAATTCCACTCTTACCTACTGAATTGAAAAATATAACACACGAGTTTCCTATATCAGGTCATGATGCGATGAGATATGTTTGGACTTGAGTATATTATTATATGCGCACACTGTCGAACTGTTCTATATAGTATATTTACTATTCCCTATTTAATATTCATATTTTAGATTCATTAAAAATACAGAATAATAGAAAACAATATAATACTGTTGAGTTTTGATATCTAGAATCTCAAGGGTAATAAAAACAAATATAACTAAGGTATGTATCTCAGCATCTGGCTTTGATAAAATATCAGTTAAAATATTTAAAAATTGAAAATCATATTGTAGAGCCACTACTGTTCATACTTCCCGGTGGACCAGTACGGGCCAGTACGGCTAAACTAGTATAAATACAAGCATAAACATAGATTCAAACATGAATGTGTAATATTGTTATAGTTATAGGTGTCAAGATATTTACACGATTATTATAATATAACATATAATATTATTAATTATTCATTCAATAATATTTCATTAATAATATTACGGAAGCCGAAGATTGTTCGTCAGTTTTATAATATTATGTGACCAGCAGCTACAATATATCGACTCTAATATTATAGTTGTTGAACGGATCTAACAACCATGAACACAGTAATAGGACTTTTGCCCAACTAAGCGTGCAGGATATAGATAACACTCTTTATGGAATACGGATAAGCCGATAAGCAAGGGGGAAGGTAGGAGAGTAGGAGACCTTTATAAAAGCAGACCTAAAACGGCCTGTATTCAGACATGTTCACCCATTGTTATCACAAGTATCTTCACGTCTCTCAGCAACTAATTTATATTATTTGAACTTGTAATAATTACACCAGAGTAAATCTTAATAAATGTCTTATCAATTCAACGAGTTATATTTTATTCAATCCAACACATAGATAATAAAGATATGGATAGGCCACGGCTATGTTAAATATATTTGAGACCGCGTTCCCGGAGGGGAAGGCAATTCAGGCTCCTTTATCCATATCCGGATACTTTATTTGTTCCCCTCGGATACCGCTGATAAGACCATTATGTCCTATCCAAATCTTTATTATCTATGATCCAACAAGAAGAAATCCTCAACACAACGGTCTTGCTACCTGCAACCCGGTAAAGCACACAATCAACCTGATTGTCAGTTTACCACTATGTATGTACATAGAACTGTATACACATAATAATAAATTGTGCAATATCAAATATCTTACACCAAAAAGACGTTGATTGATATTCAATTAATTTACAAACATGTCTGTAATTGTTTTATTTATTTATTTTTTTTTTATTTAAATAAGGCTTCAACTCCTGAGGTTATTAGCCTGTGAAAATTACAAAAAAAAATATTAAGTGAATATTGGTCTTACAACTATGGGGATACATTACGTTTAACAATATAGGGATTTTGTGGGATTTACATTTAATTATTTAATTATTAGTAATTTTTCTAAATTAATTTTGTTAAGCCTATGTTTTTGAAAAAATTATATATGTTTTTAGTGTTCTCTTCGCGAAGTGTCTGTTGCATTGTTGATGGGTTTGGCTGCCTTGTCCGCTAGTTCGTTGCCATTTATGCCATTGTGAGAGGGGACCCATAGAAATAAACCATTACAATTCCATTGGATTAATGAACTCATGCTTGGAGATAAGGATTAGAAGAGATTAAGGGGAAGAGTGAGAGAGAGAGTAGAGATGAAGGAAGTTAGTAGCGAAGGGGGGATGAGATAGTGAGAGAGGCTATGACAATTGGGAGAGGGATGAATCCGTTTGGTTTTCATCGAGGGGGATGATTTGGAAAATGACGTTGGCAAGTTTGGTAATCCTGGTCTTTATTCTTCTGTCAACGAGTGAAGGTCTTATTAACTCAATTGTTTCAGATAGTTTATTTATGTCGGTGCCAGACCCTTTGCACAAGTCTTGGATGTTAATACATTTGTTGGAGGAGTTTTCTAAAATGTACTTGAACTGTGTGAAGTTCATGGGTATTTTATCGTTTATTGCAAAAATTGGCTCCACAGATGCTAACTGTTCATTTATTGAATCTGAATTTTTTGTTGATACACAATCTTTTAATTTGTCCGCTAATTTTGGTTTTTTGTTGTTGTCTTTTGTTTTGTTTTTTTCGATTTGTGAGTTTTCTGGTGTAGAAGAGATATTGTGGGATGTGGGACTTGGTGAAGTGGGAGAAGAAGAGGAGGAGGGACATGTTGATGTGGGTTCTGGGCGTTTGTATGTTTCTTTTATGACTTCGCTGTTGGGTATATCTTGGGAGTTATTGTTAATTACTATTACCTCGTTTATTGGGGCTGATATGTCGGTGTCCATAGGTTTTTCTATTTCAACTATGGGCAGATTGGTTTTTTCATTAAGATTTACTTGGTTGTTTTGATTTGTTGATATTTCCATTTTTGTTGGGTCGTTTATATCGGTTTCTATAGGTGTGGTGTGGTGTGGCGGATATATGAAGTGTGTATTAGGGCTGTTAGAATCTAATTGGGTGGTTTTGTTGGTTTCTAAATTACTTTCAGTATTATATCTGCATGATGTGGATATGTGACCATTTTGGTTGCAGACAAAACATGTTAATGTGTCATCTGTGATAAAGATGTGGAACGAAGTTTCATCTTGTTTTATGACTAAAGAGCCAGGTAGTTTGTGGTGGTCTTCGGGGTTGATGAAGATCTGTCTTCTGAAACTTGTGACGTGCGCGAATAATTCTGAAGAGCTAACGGTTTTTAGTGGGAATACTGCTGATGTGGTACGAACTCCTATTTCGTGTAGAGCTTTGATTATAGAGTTATCAGGTATAACGGGGTATACATTAGATAAGGTGATTCTTTTAGACGGGTTTATCAGCTTTCTTATTATAATTTCTTCATTGTTTACTACAATTTTCTGGTGGTTTTTAACCAGTTCGTTAGCTGTGTTTTGATTGTTGAAAAAGATACAGAAACGGTTTTTGGAGATGCGTGACGCGGAAATTATATTTGTAGGTGCTGTAAATTTACTGATTGCTAAAAGGTAGTCTATTTGTTTTACACCATCGATTGCCTTAAAGACTATAGCTTGATTAAGTTTGGGGCAGGTATTAGTTGCTGTTGCCTCAGAAAAATTTTTTGAATGAGTTTTTACGATTACGGTGTTTGCATCTATATTTGAAATGTTGTTAGATTGAGAGTTGTTGTTGTTTAACGTGAGGTTGGACTTCGGAGATTTTGGCGGTGTTGTTAATTTTACGAGAGCATTATTATCGATATTGTTAATTGGTTGAGGTTTTAATTGGATTGTAGATAGTGATGATACCGCTCCCGAGGAGTCGGTGGTAGGGTCGTCACCCATTATCTGAGTGACTATAGACGGTGTGTGTTTGTTATCTAATTATATTTATAATAGTATATGCATATTACCCATGTGTATCGCTGTGTTACTTTGCTATCGAGAGCTAATAAATCGAGGTACGGTACACACGTGTTGCACGGTCGACTGTCAAACACGAACTGAATTGTTTTATTGTGCAGAAACATTTTTGGTCCAGACATGTGTAATAGAATGCCATTTTCGCGAACGTACAGAAAGCTTCCAAGTGACTGTCCCATATTTCGAAACAACCCGCATATTATGTGTAGACAAACTGAACGCGTGTCTATACTATACATAATTGTTGGGCCTGTAATTATTGTAATTAATACTGTTGCAAATTATTTTCAATTTGTTAAGTCATTAATATACATTTGAAATGATATTTTAGGATAATTAAGTATAATATTACCATGTGAAAATTCTTCGAATTTCAGTGTTTACCGCTTCTCAAATCTAGTTATTCAAAATTATGAATCAGTTATTATTACGGATACCGGTGGCGGATCCCGGGCTTCATTTTTTTTAGGGTGGTATGGGGAGGGGCCAAAAGTATACAAAAAGTTTCAAAATGGGTAAACACAGTGTACAACAAAGGAAAACTACGGTGATTATGGGGGGAGGGCAAATGCCCCCTTTCCCCCCTGAATTCACCAATGTAGGATACAATTAAACAGTAGTAGGTATAGTCTATTCTAAGAACGCTGTAATATATTAATGTTGAGTTTTGATATCTAGAATCTCATGGGTAATAAAAACAAATATAACCAAGGTATGTGTCTCAGCATCTGGCTTTGATAAAATATCAGTTAAAATATTTAAAAAAATTGAAAATCATATTGCAGAGCCACTACTGTTCATACTCAATTTATGAATAAAACATGGCTACTTCCCGAACAAATTTAAAACAGCTATCGTTAAACCATTGTATAAAGCAGGAAGTAAAGATAACATGTCTAATTACAGACCAATATCTATGCTTTGCAATTTCTGTAAGATTCTTAAAAGAATTGTAAAGTCTAGACTAATCTCTTACTTAGAAAAACATAAACTTTTATCCCAATTTTAGTTTGGCTTTCGACCGGGCACAAGTACCACCAATGCTTTATATTCAACAACACAATTTATTTATGAAAAATTAGACAATAGTGAAAAAGTTATAGCAATATTTTTGGACTTGGCTAAAGCTTTCGATACTTTAGACCGGTAACCCGTCATTTGATCCGGTAAATAATATCCGGCGACAAATGATCCGCGACATTTGGTCCGGTGAAAAAATATCCTGTATCAAAAATATCCGGGGCAAAAATGTCCGATAATTTTTCATAATTAGTATGATATCGTCAAGTCTTAGATTATAAGAATAGTACAGACAGACAAAATACCGATCAATCTTATCTGTACTTCGCTCGGTCAATTATAGCTTATGTATGCGAACAATCTTATAATCATATTTAGTGTGTGTTGTGTAATCTAAAAGCAGTAATAAAAGGATGTTTTTTCCATTTTGGACAATGTGTTTGGCGTAAAATACAGACTAATGACAATGATGTAGTAATGGATTTACCTCGGACTACTAACGCTGTTGAGGGCTGGCATCATGATTTTAATACAAGTTTGGGATCTCACCATACCACGGTATGGAAATTTATCAACTTCTTGAAGAAAGAACAAGGGCTGCAAGAGGCAAAAATCGAGAAAATTAATTTAGGTGAGATTAATCCAGCCAAAAAACGCAAGTATAAGGACCTAGACAAACGTTTAAAAAATGTTGTACAAATTTATGATTATACCAATTCGCTTAATTATTTAAAAGGCATCGCTCATAATTTTAATTTTTAATTTTATAGTTTAAAGACTTTGAGAGAATCCGGAGCTTTTTAGGGCTCCGTAAACCACCCACGACAAAAGGGGAACACTTTTGTCGCGACCTGTGAGCCGCACCGCGTGATGACCCGAGGGCCAAGTCGGTGGAGCTCACAGGCTTTGTACACGCAACGACAATTGAATGCCGAGGATTTATTTAATTAAGGGGAAATTATATCAAAATAATAATAAGAATGACACTAAGGTTATGAACAAGATATATTGGCACATGGCAATTACAAAATCATATATAATTTGTCGCATGCTTTCCCGGCCCACGGGAGGCGACGCACCATATCACTCATGGTGTGTCCTCGCAGGGTTACCGGGAAAACGTGCTGGTAAAGGGGGGACAGGGGAAATTAGGTATATTACGACTTTGACGTGATGAGCATGCAGCATGCATGGTCGATGTTGATAGGAGCTGTCGGCCGCCGCCCGGGCCCTCATGGCGGGCTTAGCCCATCATCGTGGTTGACTACAGGCGTCAAAAAATGTTGACGGCAGTTGGTGTGTATTCAAAGAAGTCTGTTGGTGGGTCGAAAAGGCCTGTGTGCCGCGTGGTTCCTGGGTGGTTGTGTGCTGGTCGTCGAACAGACGGGTGGATGGTCTCGACCGGGCAGGTGTGGAGCCACCAGTACCAGCCAGGTAGAGCGTAGGTGAAAAAGTGTGTTGAAACAGAGACCCGGCGACGGCGGTGGTCTTATGCCGGCGGCGGAGCTTTTTAGTGTTGAGTGGGGCTGGTCAGTGTCGTCATATTGCGGGAATACATCATATTTTCGGGGTGTACAGTATTGTTCCGCCGGTGCGGTGCCGCCGGACGCGACGAAAGCGCCGATAGCAACGGCGGCCGTGTGTGGCGACATGTGGACACCGTACACTGCGGGTTTGTGGGGGCCAGGGGACAATTATTACATAATACTGCGGTCACTTCTGCATTAGCGCGCGATAATCATAATAATATATAACTAAGGTATGCTCATTAGTGGCAATATGGGTACAGGTATGTTTGTGATATAATAATATTAATGCAAAAAATGCTGTGACGTTACAACTTGTAGAGATATTTCTATTTATTTTTTATTTTTTATTTTTTATTTTTACTAAACTATAATTTGTGTAATTATTAAAAAAGAATTGTCCATAATTTGCATAACAATAAAAAAATTATCGATTTTTTATATTTTTTAATAAAAATTATTATAGGACATTTTTGCCCCGGATATTTTTGATACACGATATTTTTTCAGTGGACCAAATGTCGCGGATTATTTGTCGCCGGATATTATTTCCCGGATCAAATAACGCGGAACCCTGTAGACCATGGTGAATTAATTAATATTTTGCCAGGTTTTGGAATAAATGAGGAAAGTCTAAGCTGGTTCTCTAGCTATCTGGAAAATAGAACACAGTTAGTTTCAGTAAATAACGAATTAATTAGTAAAAAGAAAATCGATTGTGGTGTCTCACTGGGCAGTGTGTTAGGACCAATTTTATTTATCTTAATATTAATACTATTTGCGACTTAAATACAGGTGGATTAGTGGTTACCTATGTTGATGACACTTGCCTTCTTTTTTCCGGAAATTCTTGGGAAACTGTAAAAGAAAAAACTACAATAGGTTTAAATAGAATATTCCAAGAGCTAAACAGTAAAAAACTAACCTTAAACATTAAAAAAACCAATTTTATTGCTTTCTCTATCAATAACACCTTAATTCCCATAAACAATATTCTTATACATACATGTGGTAATAGTAACTCTGATACTTGCAAATGTCAAGAAATTATAAGGGTAACACGTATAAAGTATTTGGGTATTATTATAGATTCTTATTTGAGATGGAATATACATATTGAAAATACAGTAATGCACTTGAGATCAGTAATTTTCAAATTCTATAAATTGAACAAAATTCTACCTATGGAAGTCATGCGTACTATATATGAGACCCTGTATAAGTCTATTATGCAATATGGTTTAATAATCTGGGGAGGATGTACGGATAATGCAATAAGACCTCTAATAGTACAACAGAACTCAGCGGTAAGAATATGTTTAGACAAAAAAGAGAGACAAGGCTCATCTTCACTTAATTACAAATCTTTAAGAGTGTTGCCAGTTAAAGTGATGTATAAGTTTTTTGCAATTGCTAATATTTCTAAACATTGTATACATAAATCTGAAAACAAAAGAGAATTCAGGGCATATGATGTTGGTATTAAGTACACAATTAATAAACAATTCAGCCAATGATTTATTGATTACTTAGGTCCAGTTATGTATAACTCTTTACCTTTAAATATTAAAAAAAAATATTTTTGATCATTGTAATTCAAAATGTAATAATATTAAATTAATTAAAACAATAATTGGTAAAAATTGGTTATTAAGTGATTTTGTATAAATGAAAACTTTATTATAATATGTTATGTGTAAAACTTATTTTTAGTGATATATGTCAACATGTACAATTAATTTATTATTTACTAGTCACTGTATACTGTAGTTCATTTAACCCGCCACAAGCTCTGCTGACTGCTATTTGCAATAGTTCCAGGTGGAGAGGCGGTAATCCAGCTAGAACCTGCAGCGCCATAGTTGAGGTGGTATTATACGCACCCGTAATTGCCTCAAGTGGGTTTCTTTGGGCGCTGTTTGCCCTTCCTCGGTGGTGTCCGTCATACACTTCTGGGCCCACACAGAGGCCGCGTAGCTCATTTGCGGAATGAACTTTATACAGGATCTTAGTTATTTCCTTGTTAATACCTCACTTAGTTTTGGCGATACCGTTAAGCCAGCTGAACAGCGCTGCTGTGTTCTTAGCTTTTTCCGTTAGATGGACGCTACATTTTCCTTTGTCATCGAACGTTAGGCCAAGGTATTTATCCTAGATTGTAGGTACAATTTTAGCTCCACCAAGTTGGAGATTGGCCAGTGGCTTAATCAGTCTTCCTTCAGCCAGTGGGTCTGCGTCTTGGTCGCGGAGAAAGTGAGTTTTCGCTGTTCTGCCCATGGCTATGCTCTACTGAGTAATTCGTTTCCACGACTTTCCAGCTCTGCCTGGTTTTCACCAGAGATTAGTAACGCAAGATCGTCTGAATACGCAATAATCTCGTACCTGTAGGTGGGTCTTCCTTCAGAAGGAGATTCATGGCTTGTTTCCAGAGATCTGGGCCGTGTTCCGACCCTTGTGGACATACTTTGGTCAAGGTTTTCGTTACTGTCCGGTCGCCAATCTGCATAACAGCCTGGCGGCCATCCAAGTAACTTTTTGTCAGTTCGACCAACCCACTGCGGCAGCCTGCGTTCCTCATGTCCATAACTAACTGCGCCCACCAGAGACAGTCGAATGCGCCCGAAATGTCCAGGAATACGGTTATCACGTGTCTTTCCGGCCTATTTTCTGACCAGTCGAGTGCGTAATGCATGGCGTCGACTATCGAGAGGTCTTTGGTGAACACGTACTGCGTCTGCGACATGCAGTGTTGGGAATAGATAACTAAAAAATTATCTAGATAAGATAAGATAATTTTAACAAAATATTATCTAGATAAAAATAAAGATAACATAAATGTAATTTATCTAGATAAAGATAAATACAACAATACATTTATCTAGATAAATATCATTTTTTTACACTTATTTTTAATGTTTTTTAGTATTTTTGTAATATTAGATATATATATATATATTAATATAATGACATAATATTTATAATAACAACGGATTGAGCCTTCAAATGTAACTATTTGAATATTATAGCTATAAGAATGAAACATCAAAACATTTAAACCAATACTTGGAATACTGGTATTGGTTTGAATGTTCAAAATTATGTAGTTAGCTGACTCTTTATTCATTAATAGGTACTATAATAATTCTACCCCTACTTAGTTATACAAATGCATACAATAATGAATTAATAATAATTTATACATTTTAATACAAACTAATCAAGTAAAAAATTATTTTATTTGTATTATCTCAAGGAAAAGTTGGTTCTAAATAAATATTGTCAAATACCTCTGTATGCACTTATAGGCTATAGCCACTTGTAAATCATATTAAACCAATATAAAAAAGGTGGATAAGTGGATGTAGCTCTACTGTACAGTAGGTTACAAGTGGGTCACTATAATGGATGGTGTTAAATTTGAATTCAATGATATAATATCATTGTATAAGAAAAACGATTCTGAGCGAAAACGTTCAGTCAGCCTATGATATTACCAAGTATATTTGATGATATAATTGTGAATAAAGTAATTTATATATAACCTATATACGTGGAGCTTTGTTTTAAATTTTCAATCCTTAGCCATAAAAGTTAAACATTTTATAATTTTTTAACCACAAAATAATTAATAAATTATAAATTTGATAAATGTTGTCAAAATTTGAACTAACTTTAAATGCTTATAAAAAAAAATTGTGCATATGTATTTTTAATATTTTTCAACTGCTATTAGAACGATATATCAGGAGCCTTATATTAAATTTTCACGCTTTTTTACCCAACAAATAAAAATGTATTGATATTTATAGAAAAAAAACTAAAAAAATTGAAAACTGACAATGTCCGTAAACAGCTCAAAAAGAGTCAAAATATTTTCAACATTTTATGGTGTATAGAAAATGCTAATGACAGTGAAATTTTCAAGTATCTACAGTCATTCGTTTTTTAATTACAATAAAATAAGAAAATTGTTACATGAGAAATCGAGTAAATATCAAATGTTGACTTCGGCACGGGGTGAGTGGTATGGAGATTTGCGTGCTAGGAACACGGGGACGTCAGCGGCGCTGGACTCGCGGAAACTTAACTGTTTCACAGGGTCTTGCGGTGCGCGACTTCACCGTGGCGGCGGAACGAAGACGCGGCCGAAGGGATAACGCCTGGGCGAATATTACCGAGAGTCAAGGATCGCGCTGTGGTCCGCTGACTTTCGCATTTTCGCCCAGTGGTAATCCCACATCGGCCGTTTCGCTCGTCCCCACCGGTTCCGCAGCACAAAATCTCACTTCACTTGCTCCGCGCCTTGGTCTTCGCCGTCCGTCGGCCGAGTCGTCGCGCCGTCAACCGTCGACGCGCACGACATCGCGCTTTAGCTGCCGCCCGTTGCCGTCAACCGTAGTCGCTCCCATGGCCGTCTCGGTCTGGCCTCGCCGGCTGGGCAAGGTCGTCAAGCGGCCGAGCAAACGCGCCTGCGAAACTCGTCAACCCGCGGGACAGGTCGGAGAACGTGCAGAAGTGACCAGTGGCCAGCAACACTGCATTTCGGCACCAATCGCCATCTCGCATTCTCCCCTCCCTTGTTTATTGTGTCTATCCTGTCCGTCGTATTTTTTTACATAGTGGTAAACTGACAATCAGGTTGATTGTGTGCTTTACCGGGTTGCAGGTAGCAAGACCGTTGTGTTGAGGATTTCTTCTTGTTGGATCATAGATAATAAAGATTTGGATAGGACATAATGGTCTTATCAGCGGTATCCGAGGGGAACAAATAAAGTATCCGGATATGGATAAAGGAGCCTGAATTGCCTTCCCCTCCGGGAACGCGGTCTCAAATATATTTAACATAGCCGTGGCCTATCCATATCTTTATTATCTATGTGTTGGATTGAATAAAATATAACTCGTTGAATTGATAAGACATTTATTAAGATTTACTCTGGTGTAATTATTACAAGTTCAAATAATATAAATTAGTTGCTGAGAGACGTGAAGATACTTGTGATAACAATGGGTGAACATGTCTGAATACAGGCCGTTTTAGGTCTGCTTTTATAAAGGTCTCCTACTCTCCTACCTTCCCCCTTGCTTATCGGCTTATCCGTATTCCATAAAGAGTGTTATCTATATCCTGCACGCTTAGTTGGGCAAAAGTCCTATTACTGTGTTCATGGTTGTTAGATCCGTTCAACAACTATAATATTAGAGTCGATATATTGTAGCTGCTGGTCACATAATATTATAAAACTGACGAACAATCTTCGGCTTCCGTAATATTATTAATGAAATATTATTGAATGAATAATTAATAATATTATATGTTATATTATAATAATCGTGTAAATATCTTGACACCTATAACTATAACAATATTACACATTCATGTTTGAATCTATGTTTATGCTTGTATTTATACTAGTTTAGCCGTACTGGCCCGTACTGGTCCACCGGGAAGTATGAACAGTAGTGGCTCTACAATATGATTTTCAATTTTTAAATATTTTAACTGATATTTTATCAAAGCCAGATGCTGAGATACATACCTTAGTTATATTTGTTTTTATTACCCTTGAGATTCTAGATATCAAAACTCAACAGTATTATATTGTTTTCTATTATTCTGTATTTTTAATGAATCTAAAATATGAATATTAAATAGGGAATAGTAAATATACTATATAGAACAGTTCGACAGTGTGCGCATATAATAATATACTCAAGTCCAAACATATCTCATCGCATCATGACCTGATATAGGAAACTCGTGTGTTATATTTTTCAATTCAGTAGGTAAGAGTGGAATTAATGTAATTCCAAGCGTTTACAATTCAGAATCTTGTCTTATAAAAGTCTTATAAAACAGTGACATTAATAAGTGTGTGGTGTGTCCCCTGAAATCAGATGTATTTTAAGCACTGAATTTAGGTACGTATTACTTTATATTAAATGCATTATAATATGATATAAATTTATATAATATAAGAAACACGTAATAAAAAACGTGAGTAAGTGGATATTGCTCTGCTGTATGGTAGATTTCAAGTGGGTCACTGTATAATAGATGGTATTAAATTTTAATTTAATGATATAATATAACCATTGTATGTGAAGAACGATTCTGAGGTGTGACGGTTTGTCAGTGTGGATATTTTATATTATATTTAAATTGTTATTACTTATTAGTAATACGGTTGCCAGTAAGTTGAATTAATATTATAAAATTACAACAAAATAACTAAAACCGTTATTCTTGGTTATTTAATATGTAATTCCCTCTGTATTATAGCATAATAATACACAGGATTTATAATATATACGTAATCGACCACACCAAACACCATTGACATCCTGCCGTCTGTATACACTTTCATCTTATTTTCAGTTATTACGTTAAAAAAAAGTAAATTTACAGTGCACCGTGCTATAGCGTCATATTTTAATATTTATTATTATATGACTATGGTATATTATTTAATTATTATTACAATATTTCATTGCTTACAAGAGTGACCGGAAAAATGACCCAAGACAATGGTGTAGCTAAATAGCCTACACAGGACGCCGTGTTATGATAATTTTATTTCTGAAATAATACCAATTTTTTCAATATTTATACAGAAACATTTTTAGAAAAGTTTACTGCTTCCGGGCATATTTAATTTAAAAACAATACAAAATAAAATGTATAAATATTACTATGAAAGAAGTAAGATTGAATTTTCTACTGCAGAAACCACGCTCAATGTTGAAAATCGAAGCATTTTTACTGTTCCATCCGAAATGTGTTGAGACTGTTGAGAGACACTAAGAAATAAATAAATAAAAATATCACACACAATATTATCATTGTAAAATAAGTACAGTCATCGCTTTGCTCAGAATCTAAAATTTCCAATATTATTTTCTAAGAAAATATATTGTCCAGTTCATAATATTAAAGAATCGCCTGAAATAACGTTATACGCCTGCCGATCTATAATATAATGGTGTTATACATAATATGATATAGGTCAGATGTCGGCAATTACATTTTATGGCGGTCCAGATAATTTGAAGAAAAAGATGTCAAAGGCCTTAAAAAACTTAAAAATTAGTTGATATTATAATGTGTTTATTTTTGTGTTAAAAATACAGTATATTAGATAACATAAAATATAAGATAAATAATAGTATGTAATTTAAATCAGTGTCATTAATCTTATTAAAATACGCTGTAGGTATACAACGAGAAAGCAAGTCAACCTTGAGATCGCATTCTAATGGGGACGAATAACCTCACCTAGACAGGTAAAGAAAGTAATCGAGGATTAGTCATATCTAACAATAATGGTGAATAAAAAAATTAACGGGCTCGAAATTCTTCTAATGCTGCGGGCCGACGAGAAAGATAAACAAACTATAGCTGGCTAGTAGGTAATACACGTCGTCTGGTCTCTGCGTTGAAATATTAATTGTATTTAGCTCAATACCAATTCTCAATAATCCGAACGTGCACGTACAAATTATCTTCACCCGAAAAATAAAATATGGCAACTAACTATTACAACATCGCACGCTACGCGGCAAACGTCATATTACTCGAAACCTTAGAAGACGTCGCAGTCAACAAAATGGAAGGCACTTACGCTGACGAAAGCGACGAATACCTCGTGCGTCTAGTGACTTTTCTTCTGTCTGCCATTGATTCGGTCGCACTACTGCAAGTGGCGACGATCAGACCCCGGCGTCGGATGGACAAAATCCGATTCTTGGAGGCGCAGATGGGAAGGAGTGTGACGAAAACGTCGAGGTGTTTCGAAAATTTCGGAAGCAGAAGAGGACCATTCCGTTTTGCAGGTGAACATTTGTGCGTCGTCGTCGTGTGGGGACGCACCGTCCTCGGATTCGGGGCCTGTCGATCCCACTCCGACTCCCGAGGGCGGACCGCTCGACGACGTTTTGCGACCAGACGACGTGTTGGATGATGAGAACATCGAGCCGGCCAGGGGTAAGGAATAGCTATGGTGAGTTGTTCGGACGGCTGGATACCCGGCGGCAGCACACCCGGAAACTGCGATCCACTTCGTCGTACGAGGTGCTGGCGCCGATGAGAAGCCGTCCGCAGCTCGCCCCTGGGCTGAAGACGACGGACAGGATGACGGCGACGGAATGGAGGGGAGGATGCGAGAAAGAGCACGGACGGTGCGCGGCGGTAAGTCACCCGCGCACGTACTCCGACCACCCACGGCGCGACGGGTTTCTCTGGCGTAGCGCACTCGGTCGTCGTTGACGCGCGAGACCCTCTGGCGGCTCGGCGAGCGCCCGGCTGCAGTTACGGTCACGCGGAGCGGCGGCGACGGAAGACGGCGACGACACGGCGGCTATATAGTAGAGGTACCGGCGCGGGCAACGATTCCGCCCCGACGGTACACCGACTCGGTACGACGGCGATGGTGACTCGGTACTACAGCAGCGGCGGAGACTTCGGCACGGAGTGAGTGGTATGGAGATTTGCGTGCTAGGAACACGGGGACGTCAGCGGCGCTGGACTCGCGGAAACTTAACTGTTTCACAGGGTCTGGCGGTGCGCGACTTCACCGTGGCGGCGGAACGAAGACGCGGCCGAAGGGATAACGCCTGGGCGAATATTACCGAGAGTCAAGGATCGCGCTGTGGTCCGCTGACTTTCGCATTTTCGCCCAGTGGTAATCCCACATCGGCCGTTTCGCTCGTCCCCACCGGTTCCGCAGCACAAAATCTCACTTCACTTGCTCCGCGCCTTGGTCTTCGCCGTCCGTCGGCCGAGTCGTCGCGCCGTCAACCGTCGACGCGCACGACATCGCGCTTTAGCTGCCGCCCGTTGCCGTCAACCGTAGTCGCTCCCATGGCCGTCTCGGTCTGGCCTCGCCGGCTGGGCAAGGTCGTCAAGCGGCCGAGCAAACGCGCCTGCGAAACTCGTCAACCCGCGGGACAGGTCGGAGAACGTGCAGAGGTGACCAGTGGCCAGCAACACTGCATTTCGGCACCAATCGCCATCTCGCATTCTCCCCTCTCTTGTTTATTGTGTCTATCCTGTCCGTCGTATTTTTTTTTCTTTAAATTTTATTAAATTATTTCAAATTATTGAACTGTTCAGATATTATTTTTTCTTTTTTATTTATTTTCATAAACGCATAATATTGTGTAAAATATTATATTTATATTTTTTTTTAGCCAATGTGCTTTTTTTTTTCAAAATTGTTGTTCATACATTTTCTTATTTTTTTTGGTTTTTAATTAATAAACATATTTTGATGTAAAAAAAAAAATATCTTTTTTTTCGTTTTTTCGAGTGTATAATCAATTGTTACAGATTTAAAGACTAAAAAAATCGTTAAAATATATATTTTAAATAAAAAAAACTCGTTAGTCGATTATGCAAAGTAATGACCGCGGCCCTGCAGTATAAACGCTGCACCGATATTATAATATGTTCCAATTTAAGCCATCAAACACTAAAGGCGACGAAAACTGCTGAATAAATCATATAATACCTAACACATTACACCAGCGAATACGACATAAACGACCAAAACCAATACAAGAATTGCAAAATAATAATAATATAATATGTATTATGTAGAACGTGCAAACGTAAATATAGTCGAATAGTTAATACAAAATAATATTTAAAAAAATTCAAAATTGAATTTTACATAGGTAAAATAATAGTATAATTTTTATATAATATAATAGAGCTGCATGTCGAAAATTAATATTGTTTGAAAACTTTCCGGTTTAGGTTTGAACCATTAAACCCGTAGGCGTGCGTACGTACTGCATTCGCTGCACCTAAAATTTATTTTGGATTTAGTAGACTGGTAGATATTTATTTGAAAGGTATACATAGAGTGAATAATTTTAAACACATTGAGTTTATAAATAAACTAACTCTCCGAGCGTCGCTGGGGGAGACCCCCCAAAACCCCCGGTGTCGGCCCTGAGTGTTGTTGATGTCGGAAGCTGCAGCGGTCTTCTGGTCCGGTCGTCGGTCTCGAGCTAGACGGTTGGTGGGTGATGAGGAGGTCTGGTGATAAGGAACTGTGATAAGGTCAGCACCACTGCGGTTCGACGTGGTAGCTCGGGCAGGCCATCCAAACGCAAATTTAAGTAATAAATTCCGTGAAAAAAAATTCAAAACATTTCGGGCGTCCATGAAAATCATACAGCCGCAATATTTTTTTGGTTGCATAGCAGGTCAGTCACCTCGAATGAAGTTTGCCGAAGTAATAAGGGCAGGATATCCGACTTCGTCGGATAGAGGACAACATGTGACTTCTATGACACGACAACAGGAATACAACGTTCATTACTGCTGCAGAAAATGCAAATTAAGTAATAAATTACGTGAAAAAAAATGTAAAACATTTCGGGCGTCCATGCAAATCATATACCTAGCCACCGTATTTTTTGGGTGTCCAGCACATCAGTCACCTCAGTTATGAGGCTGGTATTGAAACCACGAGCCGCATGTTTTGAATGATTTAGAACGCGAATTTTTGAAATAAACCGCGCGATGGCGGCGCTCGGTTTGCACGTAATCTCCGCCGTGGCGGGCCTGACAGGAAAAAAGTACGGACGCGCGCGGCCTGTAAATTTAGCGCGGAACGCGAATAAGGTCCGAGCATGGACGCGGAAATTCCTCAGACGGAGTAGACGAAAAATCTGAAGAAATTTTGAAAATTTTGAAAAAAATCGTCAAAAGTGATAAGGAGCGGTGATAACGCGGCGACGGCTATGCCGCCGCCGGGAGACCGCCCATCCGGAAAACGCGATTTTTTCATTAGTCGTTTCTTTACGCTAGTTCAAAAATTATACCTAGTCGGAATCGGAGCGCCAAACGGGTCTCTGTTTTATATAGGTAGAGGATGAAGAATTTTACTTTTTATAATAAATGAATTTTGGTATCGAAACTTTATACGCTTTTATAGCTAACTGTATACGTTGGTAAGTACAATTTCTACTATCGTGACTCGGTGTGGCGGAGTGGCTGAAATCAATCACGCGACGTGATTAAGAGTAAGCAACGGCCGCTGCTACTAGTTCTCGGATGGATGACCATCCGTGTTCGTTGTGCGCAAAAACTTACAAAAACTTACTACAATTTCTTCAATATATTTTTCAAGTATTTTAAATACTTTTTAAAAGTATTTTTAACAAAGTTTAAATACACTTGTATTGAAATACCATAAAGTCCGTTTTATTAATTTTATTTGGTTTCTGTTTCTGGAATTTTTTAAGAAAACGAAAAATCTAATAACTTTAAAACAGTTCCATTTTAATAGTTAATACCACTTTTTATTTAATTTTTTTCATTAAAATGTAATCAATTAGTTGAAATATATATCTGAATGCAGAATGAAAATATGTGAACATGTATTTATCTTTAAATAGTCAGACGTGTTATAGTAATTGTTAAAATCTATGGTAAGTAGTAACATAATAGGAAGGTACCTATACTGATATAGTGATATGTACAATATACATATATATACTATAAACCATACAATTAAAAAAATTATTTGTATTTGTATTCAAATACTTTGTGAGTATTCGTAAAATACAGTTCAAAATATGTATTTTAAATACTATTTTATTCGAATAATTTTTCAAAAGTTTTTTTTACAAGACTGTATTGACCTCATTAAACGATGGCGGCGTCGCGGAAAAATACGACAAAAATAGTAGGTACTCGTGGCAAGTAAGTAATGTAACGTTATAATGTAAAACAGAATTTGCAGGTGTTTTTGCTCAACGTGTCACATACACATTACACAACAATACACATTGCGAACGTACTTAATAGTGCGAGTTTTAAAACATCATCAAAAAATAACTAACCCTAACCTTATCGAAGAAATATGTTTGTGAAAAATGTAAAGGAAAATATACGATATTTAAATGTGTTAGCATATTATTCCAAGCCACGAAAATCACAAACCGCCAAACACACGTGTATCTTAACTATACTTCGATCTTAATCAGGACATATCCTAAATTGTAATTAATTTTTTGAAGGCAGCTGTATAAATGACATAACATTGTAAATATTAACAACTGAGCAATATTCACACTCGTCATAATTAGTATCTCATTATCTCGACTGTTCCTTACTTCCGTAGTATAAACACAAACTAACAAATCCTTTAATTGATGATTTTCAACTAATTTGCTAGTCGTCTTTATCATGCGATTAAAACATTACAAATAAATAGAATATTGTTACTAATTTGTATTATTATAATACCTAGTTAGATTTAAATGTTTAATACATTTCTTACGTTTACCTTAACCTCATCAAAATACAATGTTGTAAAAAGACGACGGGTTGCACTCCTAGAGTGCTGACAGAAGTGAAAACTTGAATATTAACGTCGTACATTTTTGATATTTTGGATATGATATTTCGGGCCACCCACGACTGAACCACAACAAAACCGTAACAATAGATACGATAAACAAAATAATATAGTAGTTGATTATTGTTCTTGTTCTTGTTGTTATTGTTATGAATTTCTACACTGCATACGTTACAAAAGCTTAGGCAGGTCTAGCCGTCTTAGGGTAAAGATTTTTGTATTATTAATGTATTTGAGATGGTTGGGTACTTACAAAGCTGGGCATTAACTAGTTAGTTTTGAATCATTTTAATTTTGTAACTATTAACTAGTTAAATTTAATGTGTAAAATAGTCTAATCTAACTCGTTAAAAAATAAACCAACTGTTTAATATTATTTTTTTTCATTCCAAAACTCCAAAAGCTGTTCCTCAATCATGACATTATGGCTATATGCCTATATAGATTATTAGCTCATATATATTACTAATTATTAGTATTTATAATAATGCACGCACAGGTTTTTCTGCGTAGTCTGTAGAATGCATAGATAATAAAGATATGGTTAGGACATAATGGTCTTATCAGCGGTCTTCGAAGGGAACATTTAAATCATATTCATTAATATATCAATTTGTATTGAATCATTGAATCATTTGCATCATCAAATATAACTTATTAGGAATTTTGTATTACATTTTCAAATCTTACATTATTGTACTCTACGTTCCTGTGTTCTATTTACGTTTTCCGTTTTTTTTTTTTTAAATTTTGAAAACATAAGTCTATAATTTGAGATTTATTTGTTTCAACTGTAGATTATACAACTGCATCATTTATTCCAATTGCATACTTTTTTAAGTCAATTTTAGACCAGGCTTGTTGGAATTTTTAAAAATACGAACATCAGGACTAATAATATTTATTTTTAATTTAACTTCAAAAACACTTCTTAGCACTAATTCGAATATATATCGCCTACAAGGTAAATATAAAATCTTTCGTCTTATCAGTTATAACGTATTTAATTTTCACATTGAATTACTCCATTGAACCACTACCTAACTACCTATTTATTTTTAATGACATCAATATTCAATATGTTCTTGTGTAGGTGAACGATTTTTTTTTAAGATTAAGTTAACATTTTGTATACTTAAAGACTAATTTCTTATTATAGAACAATAGTTGTAAAACTAGCTTAAGTACATTAATTTTAAACAATTTTATTTTATTTCATCTTTGAAGATTTGTAAGTATGTTATCGTAAAAGCAATCATTTAGAAAATATATTGAAATTTTCGATTTTTTTCAGAAAAAGGTAATAATTTTTATTTTATTCTAATTTCCACAGAAAATAATAGATTTACGAGAAATTTTGTCGAAACGTTGTTTATAGAAAACACCTGAATCTACTATTTAGGTTCTATACAATGTTATGCTAAATGCGGTATAGAATGAATTAAATCAGAATAACCCTAAAGCTACACTTGGTATTCTATTTTGTTTTTAAATTGTTAATCAGTATAAACCATAGTTTGTAACTATTATTATTATTATTATTATGATGTATAAGCTCTACGTCGTATATAAAATTGCAAAATATTATACTGTGTTGGCTATTATCTAAATAAACATATTATTTTATGTGTAATACTGTGCTAGCTATAAATATTATTATTACTATTATAGGAAGCTGGTGAATATATTGTTTATTTTTGACGATGATAAATATTTTTTAAATGTTTAGTCGAATAAAATTAGTTGATTTATAATATAATTTCAATATATTTTGACAGTGTTTTTTTTTTAATAATCGTATCGAGTAAGTTTTAAGTTTTTTAATTATATTATAGTGTTTAAATTAAATTAAATTAAAGTAAAGTAATGTTTCAATTAATTTGATTTATTTCCACGACTTAAAGCAGCTGCCGAACGGAACTTGGCGCGCTAAGTTTCACGGGTGAAGTCAGCCAATATTAAGATGTGGCCGCATCTGGTCGAAGTTATGCTAAAGGTATGGTTGTGTTCTATTTTACTTGAGTTAATATTACTTAACGTAGTTGAAATTAGTTATAGAACTATAGGTGCACTTAGGATTGATCCGATAATTCAGATTTCTTAAAAACCGGCATTTAGTGAAATAATTTACCGGTGGAAGTTACATTATGTTTAAAGTTTGTACGAGATTAAATTTCTTTCAAAACCCAAATCCTAAGACCACACATGGTTACTGTAGTAAATATTAAAACTCATAGGCCTTACTTATACTCGAGAAACAGTGCATTTTGATATTCTTCTTCTTGTGGAGTTTTAAAATACCAATAATAATACTCCTAAATACGTAATATATAAAAACACAAATATCATTTTAAAAAAAGGAAAACAATTCATAATATACATAATAATGTAAAAAAATAAATGTTAATATATGTTTTATTTTTATTGTTGTTATTTTTTTATAATCACTTTTAGTAGGTACCACTATTTATTAGGTACTTACCTATGTTCTACTCGAAATAATATATTTACAGTCAAAATTGCTGTCATAAAAATTCATCAGTCAGACAAATTATTTTCAAATGTTTTTAATCTTTTGATTGTATCATTTACAATTTGAGTAGGTGTTAAATTTCACTTTTTTTCTTTCGATCTATTTCACTGTAATGATAACCTGTAATGATATTAAATTATTGAGCACATTTTTGTTTAAAAAATTAATAAAAATGAATTAAAAAAAGGTGAAAAATAATTTGTTCATGTAACAATAGTTTTTAAAAATATTACAATTACAATTACTGCCGAGGGATATTGTGATATACATCGAGCTGTAATATTGTGTAAATTTTGGTTTTAATGTACGAGTTTTTAAATAGCAAATACGATAATTAAAATCTATTTGCATATTTCCACCATCATAAAATACATACAATTTAAAAAAAAAAATCAAAAAGCTTTTTCGATGTTTTTATTGAGGATATCACGTATTTTTGAGAAATGTACTGTTATATAGTTTTTTTTGGTATAACTTTTTATGTAAAAAATGCGGGAATTTTCGAATTAGAATTTTGTATTCAGTGCTTTAAAACACACATTTCGGGGGAAAATAATCGAAAAAATCGCGTGGGAACTAAACTGCATTTGTTATACATACACAATTATTTTTCACCTTTTTTTAATACATTTGTATACAAATCGTAAATCGTCGTAAAAAATAAACAATATATTCACCAGCTTTCTATAATAGTAATAATAATATTTACAGCCAGCACACTATAACAATATTAATAATATGTTTATTTAGGTACTAGCCAACACAGTATAATATCGATTTTATATACCTACGACATTATCGAGTTTATACATAATAATATGATAATAATAATAGTTACAAACCGAGGTGGCTTGATATCAATGGATCAATCCTCCTTGATACAAACTAACGAACTGATTAACAAATAATGAAAGAAATAGAATACTAATACATTTTTATAACAAAAGTGATTGAACATATTATGTTTTTGTACCCCCTCGTTAATTCCCACAATATTATAGTGTATAGCCAAATGTATAATGTACACAATATTTTATTGTAAATTCAAATGACGGCAGTGACAGTTGTAATCACGTAAACAAAACAGTGATAATATTATTATTAAATTATTAAAAATAAGCCGAGATAGAATATGCCATAGCGAAACGATGCAAGGGGCAACTTGCGCGTCACGACCCACGGCTTTAAATAGTATGGTCCCATGATTCCCATACTTGAAAAGTGTGTACCGAAAAGAATCTCTATAATCAGTATTAAAGTTAAATGAAACAGCTAGAGACTTAATCGAGCACCAGCGCTTATAATATGTCATATCACGGAACTACAATTTACATTTGAAAGGTTATTGCATTTATAAGCACAAATAAGCACCAGTACGTAAGTTTCCAGCTGATTAATACTGATAATGGAGATTCATTTTGGTAGACACTTTTCTAGATTCGTTGGGTAACCATACTATCTTCAATCGTGTCACAACCAAACGAACTGTTGGCAACGTGAAGAGCCGACGGGGCCACGATCGTGTGGACAAGCAACGGACGTAGTCACTTCGCACAAATATTCGAGCGGTATCGAAACCGTGAGATAAAAGTAAACTAACCCAACGAGACGTCGACGGTGGCACGGCAGACAACGCGCGTACGATTCATGCGAGACAGTGAATAGGACGGCAAACGTCAACATAAGTCGACGACACGCACTATGTGGCGGGGCTATATGGGGGGCGGTTAAGTATAGATTAAAACCAAGTTTTCAAAGTTTTCGTATATTATAAATTAATTTAGGGTTCGGGACTTTTTGCACTAAAAAATATCGAAATATCCAGTCAAAATTGTCAATGTTTAGTAAATCCTGAACGTATGTAATTTATTATCTATAAAACCAATTATTACTATTATTTTTATTGTCATCAAGTTTATTATTATTATTGTTATAATGTGTATTATTACGATAGCCGCTTATCGGACGAACCTTTTTTTTGTCTTGATAGAACGAATAATATGAAGTCAGTCGTATTCCATGAGTGTACACATACGTGCACCATAAGTATGTATTCGTGTTGTTGTTTGTTAAGTGTTATTGTAATTGAAACAACATTAAACCATAAAATAAAAAAAAAATACAGTCCACTACATTAATTAAACGTGTAATTATTAATCATTTGAATTCTGGAGAATATGTAATACACATCAGCCCAGAAATTCTTCAGTCAAAATATACTTAAATATATGTAGAAACATTTTTATATTATTTTGGAAAATGCATAAGACATATTACGACTTTGGTAATAAAAAACTAAAAGACAAGTAGGTATAAACATGATAAAAATAATTTATACACGGGTTTACTAATTTAAATATAGGTTAGGTACCTATATTGATTAATATTATGGATAGACGACACTTTGCATGTTTTGGACATTTTTAAACTATTGTGAAATAGAACAACTTAATTTCGAAAAATACTGGCATAAAATACTAGGTTAATAAATAAGTAATAACAAATAACGTGATTTACGAATACCGTGATAAACGAACACGTATCAACTGATTTTCATTTCTTCGTACAATTTAGAATCTATAGATGTCAATTATAGTTTTAATACAGTTTTGTCGCAAAGAGACTTATAAAATCTTATGTACCACATGTGAAAGTAGGCTGTAGCCAAGCTCCACCAACAACTTTAACAGACCTCCCAAACATCAACTAAATTTTTTAAATCCTATAATAGTCTGGTTTTAGGTTTCAGCCTAACCAAATCTCAAAATTAGCGCCTATTGTACCTAACCAAACATAATATTTTTCAATTTTATCCAAATATGATTTTTCCCGGCAATTGTATGTACATTTAAGTTAAAAAAATGCAAAATATGCACAAATATGCTACAAATCGCTCAAATGTGCTGTGCGGGCCGGGGGCGTGCCCGGACACCAACTTAGTGTCTTTATACCACTAACACCTAAGACCTAGAAATATGGAGAACAAACTGGGTGTGTAATGGTGTAATAGCTCGAGCAGTAGTGATCGGGATCGCCTAGCCATTACTGTCGGCTATGTAGTGCGTGTTGTGTAATTATGTGTATTTGTGTATGAATATGTGTATGTGTGTAGTTGTGTATATGGCGCATCCTCATAGTGAAACCACTCATTTCATGAACTGGATATCCAGATAGTGAAATTCGTCCAGATCGTGAATTTTGACGAAAATACATTATATGGACATCCATTTCATGAAACGGGCATCCATTTCATGAAATGGACAATACCTATGTCGTGTACTTTGTGTAATTATTATTTTATTATATAATGGTTCATAAACTATCATTATACATTTATACGTATATTATATTTAATTTTTCACGATTGATTACTATAGGTAATAATATTTTTATTTTATTTTATGCCTTATCTGTAATCTATATTATATGAGGCTATTAGAGAGATATCAAATTTAATTTCGGCAATTCCACATCCGATATCATATGAATGTTTCTTTATCGGATATTAAGTTGACAGTTGACTGATACCTATGTAACTCCTAAGTTGTTCAAATAATAACATTTAGTGAGTGTTTGTGTATAACACAGTTACTATTGTGTTTGCTGTTTATACGTGTACCTATTTATTATTTCATATAGCAACTTTTAATAAAAATGGAAGACAAGAACGTATTTTATGAAAAGCTAGATGAATATTATAAATTGAAATCTAAAAAAAAACCGTTCCCTAAATATGTTAAATTACAGATGATTACTGAAATAGAAATGGCTAAAATCAAAACTTAAGTAATTTTGGACTTAAATAAAAATTTACTTAATTAAATCAAATATCAATTTTAACACGTTTAAATAACATTAAAAACTGCTCGATAATTGATACAAATTGTAATATTTTTTATGATTTTTATTTTCTACGATTTTGAAATAAGTCAATGTATTGTATTTGGAGTACCAAAAGTTGATAGGGGACCTACAAATCCCCCAAACATAATTTGTGTGATCATGGAACAAAAAAAAAAGGATTACATAACCTTGGAACAAAATAATGTTTACTCAAAGGATGGTTCAGTAGTGAATGTTTGAAAAAATCAACAACTCAATTTCTCACTACTGATCAAGTTGATAAAAATGTTGAATTTTCGGTGCGAGAAATGATTAAAAAAAATTCAGGAGGGCAAGGATTTTTGTCTTGTTCGTGTAAGGTGAAAAATCCTTGCCAATCAAGTAGGTGTGCTTGTTTTAAAAATAATATGCAATGTTTTAACAGTCGATGTCATAATCAATCGTCGTGTAAAAATAAATAATAAGGACAAAATGTATGTAAAGTTTAAGCCGTTTGAGGTATGTTTAAGTTTATCAATTAATTATTTTGTTAGGTAATAAAACAATAGAGAAATATAGGTACAGTTAAATATTATAATTATAGTTAATTTCATGAATATTTTATAACACTTAATATAGGACATGGTTACACTGTTGTTTATAAAATATAATATACGTATGGTTTATGAAAAATAAAATAAAAATATAATGTAATATGATATAATTTATTGACTATAATTGCTATATTTTTGTGTATAGAACAATATAGAAAATTACCTATATAGTAATCAATCGTGAAAAATTAAATATAATATACGTATATCTAAATGTATAATGATAGTTTATGAACCATTATATAATAAAATAATAATTACACAAAGTACACGACATAGGTATTGTCCATTTCATGAAATGGATGTCCATATAATGTATTTTCGTCAAAATTCACGATCTGGACGAATTTCACTATCTGGATATCCAGTTCATGAAATGAGTGGTTTCACTATGTGGATGCGACATATACAATTAAACAAATAGGTAATACAAAATGATAACACGGTTTCTGATATAGAACTATCCCGGAACGGGTAAGAGCCCAGGTGAAGAGGAGACGTTACAGTTGGTGGAGGCGCCCGTCCCTGGAGTCCCGATTTTTTTTTAGAAATTATATTTTGTTTTTTCTCGAGAAAAATTTCGATTCTAAGGTACACCCCTTGTGTTGTGATATTATTGTTGGGTGTCATGTGAATCTTATGTGAAGTTATTGGCCTAATAATTCTTAATGGATGTCAAATTTTATATTAAACGAAATACTAATAATCAGATTGCTAAAGTAACAAAATTAAATATTTTATTTTTA
The DNA here is from genome assembly GCF_019925205.1 of Metopolophium dirhodum. NCBI lineage: Eukaryota > Metazoa > Arthropoda > Insecta > Hemiptera > Aphididae > Metopolophium > Metopolophium dirhodum. Next base: position 18,828,269 of record NC_083564.1, read on the forward strand.
AATGAACACTTCGATTCAGAAATAAATGCAACAGAATTGATCGGCATATTACGACAAATCGATGAGAATAATTTAGGAGATTTTTTTGAAAATTCGAAATTTGGAAAGATACCTTTATCGGCTAAGTTAGTTAAAAAATTTACGCTTTGCACATTATACGAAGTCGAATGTTTAAGTAGAGATGAATTTAATAAACTAACACCAGTAGAAAAAAAAATTGAATTCATAATATCTCAGAAAACGGTATCGTGGATACTTTTGTTAGATAAATCTGAAGTAGTCGGTTTTTTAAAATTTTGTAACATACATTGTGAAGAATCGTCAACTCTCTTACACTTAAGGGATCTCGCGAAATCAGCAATAAAAACTTTTAGAGTTGGACTTCTTGATACCGAAGATAAAGATAATTATAACGATAGTACTGCAGATCTTACCTTTAATGAAAATAAGTTATCATTAGATTTCAATAATAGCCAGAAAAATCATTGTGAAAAAAATATTAGCGAACCAGACTTAGAGGTAGAATTAGAAAATAAGGGTACCGATACGGTTGGACCTAAAGACGTGGCCCAACAGTTAGAAAATCTCTTAATAGACCAATCACTTTCACCAATTAAAAATACTGAGCAACCGAATAATTTAAAATTTGAATCTGTAGAGGTAAATCAAAATAATAAATTGGACGCTAGTTCAAAAATTGATAATATAGTTAAATTAAATACGAAAAATAAAATGGCAAGACCTCAAAAATTTGTACCTAATATTTTCAACGGTTCGGGCGATGAATGCGTTTTAGAATTTTTCGAGTACTTTAACGTGGTAGCTACTGCTAATGAGTGGTCTCCGCAAATAAAACTAACTTACTTGCCATTATATTTAAAAAATTCCGCTTATAAATTATACAAGACATTAACAATTAATAACTTATATCCGACTTTTGATGAAATAGAACAAATATTTAAGGAAAAATTTGCATCGCCGGCTAGGAATCGTATGTTAAGAAACAAATTACGAAATAAAAAATTAAAATCGACAGAAACAATATCGGAGTTCTTAGCAGATATTTTATACTTAATCAGTCAAACAAATTGCACCATTCCTGAAACCGAGAAAATTGATATAATATTAGAGGCACTAACACCAGAATATTATAACACTGTAACTATTATGAATAATGACACTTTAGACAACTTGGAAATTAATTTAAAGAAAATAGAAAATTCGAAATTGATGCACACAGATTTTCAAAATATAAGTTCCGTAGATATTGACACTCTTAGGAAAGAAAATGAATTTTTAAAATCTAAATTAAATAATATTAACAATGGTAATAGAAATTTTAACCAGAAAAAGAAATTTAATAATAATATGCATGTGAATAGTCCTAGCCCATATTACAATCTTCAAAATAATCCAAACAATGCATTCAATAATAATATGTGCAATTACGACCCATGCAATAATAACAATAATAGTTATAGTAATCAAAAACAGAATTTAAATAATTCATTTTATCCAAACAACAATTTTAGTAATCAAAACTATAGTTCAAATAATTCATTTATTCCAAACGATTATGTTAATAATCTAAATTATCACCCAAACAATACTTTTTATCCAAATAATAATTACAACACAAATAATGAAATTAGACCGAATCAATATATAGATCCTAATAAACACTTCCATCGAAAAAATACATATAACCCTCCAAATCATTTTAATAGTAATAATGGCTATACACAACCAAAGTGGGATGATAGGTATAAAAATAAGCCTAACCAAAAAAGTCAGCAATATTATAAAAATAATGTGTATAATAGTAATCAAGGTGCAAATTTTAACGAACAAAACGTAGGCCAAAATTATCAAAATCCATCGCATGCTACAAATGGTATCAATCAAAATAATGTAGACGTAAATAACGTGATGAATCAGCACACTATCAGTCAGGTGCCTGATAATGATACACGTAATTTGAATAAAACATATTTTCATAATAATCAAAAAAACTATTAAGGCAAGAGAGAGTGGTTAGACTCCCTCTATGCCAGCAAAAAAATTCTAACGATACCATTTCTAGTACAACATTGTTGGAAACAATAATAGCGAAAAAATATAAAAATGACGAAACCTTATTTCCAATTCCAAAACAATTAAAAAACTTAAAAATTAACGATAAACATAATGAAATTGATATTAATAAAAACACTGACATAGACGATTATAATATAGATAGTTTATTCAATGAAAAAAAAGTAGCAGTCATGAGTGACCATAATATTCATCACAAATTCGCAAGTAAAAATTCAGTAACTGTTGAAAAGCAAAAAAATAATGACAATACGATACAAAAATGTATAACGACGTGTAATCCGACCTCGCTTCCGGCAGCATTCGAACCAGGTCAAAGACTTGAGGTAGTAGGCAAAATTGAAAACATAGAACATAATTTTGTAATAGACACAGGGGCCACTGCGTCTATAATTAATGCTGACAATTTACCAGTAGGAATCACTCCAAAGGCAATCGATTGCGTAAAGCTAATTACGGCAAACGGTTCCGATTTAGAACTACTTGGTATTATTAATACAGTTGTTGTGTTCGAAAATATTAAATTCCCTATTAAATGCATGGTAGTTAGGAACTTAGTTGGACCTAGTTTAATAGGTACAGACTTTTTAGAATTATATCAAGCCAAAATAAATTTTGTTAATAAACAGATAGTTTTAACAGGTGATAAAGGTTTAGTTGTTTTGGAATTCGATCAAAAACGTAGAACGTCAGATAATATTAAATTGAAAATTGAAAAAATAGTTGATGAAACTACATTAAATAGGGATACGGATAATGACAACAAAATTGAAAAAATGAGAAATTTAATATTAATTCAGCCAACGTTACGTGAAATTGTTAGATGTAGTAGTAAGTTGATTGAGGTCCCGGGAGACGGATTTTGTGCAATATATGCGTTGACAGTAATGCTGGCGCACGAAAATATTTATGTAACTGCAGAAACCATTTCCCATTTACTTGATTTAAATTTACACGAAAAACCAATTTGGTTAGACGGTGAGGACGTAGCAGCAGTAGCTGATTTTTATAATTTCAATTTAATAATCATATGCCCAAATTACGAAAATTCTAAAAAAACTGCAGGTTTAGGGTTTTATAAACCAGGTAGGAAATTTCTAGTAGTTTTTTTTGAAAATGATCATTGGACACCAGGATGTTATGACAAAAAATATGATAATCCCGACCTAGAAATGACACAAGTTACTTTTACGCATGATTTTCGTTCTCTTCATACTTCTCGTGCTTTACTAAGGGAAAGGAAAATGTTAGAAGCAATCAAGTTACCCGAAACCGAGGTAATAAACAATGAAAACGACTTGAAACGCGCAAATTGTCCATTGACCGAAGTTCTCGAAATAAAACACATTTTATTAAATTCAAACAATCCAAATATTCTTTGCCAAGATAGAAATATAAAACCTTATACGGCATTTCAAAAAGTCGACCAAAATCTACCTCACGACAGTAAAGATTAATACAAGAAAAAATACATTTTCGGATAGATATGAGCTAGGGTCCCCACACAATATTAAATGTAATTAAAAATATTAAAATATAAAGACAATTTGCATGGTCTCTCACAACATATTATTTACCACGTTGTAAATAATATTACTGTCGAGAGACCACCATAATATATTTCACAACCACTCAATTTCTTAATATTGTTAAGCAATATTAACGAAGCTAAGTTGTTTGTAAAAAAAAAATGTGTGTGTTCATCACTTCATTTCCTAACGATAGATTTTAATATAATATTATAGTGTAGGTATATAACGTAATTTTTAACAGTTTGGCATTTTAGCTGAATAAATATAGGTCAATGAGTGAACAACATAAATATTAATTCAGCACAATTTCATTCATGGGCATATATTATAATATTATTAATATTATAAGTAAGGATATATATATAGCGTATACATTAGCGAATGATATTATAATAACACACCTAGAGCGTGACTACGACAGTCAATGAACAATGTGTCATAACTATCGTTTTTAAAATTGTAATTTAATATTTAACATTAATAATATTTAATCGGCAATCTTTATACTATATTATAATTAATCATTTCGTTTTAATTTTTATAATTTAATAAATTGTAAAATGTTCGCAATAGTTACAGTTGTTCTAGCATTAAGCGTGATAATACCAGATACGTTGCAAACAGAAGAGACAATTATCGACAACTACCAAGGACATGGATCGGGTATTTATTATGAACCAATTTATAAAATGAGAGTATATTCGAGTGAATTTAACTTACTAACACATGTAAATATTTCCGTTTTTGTTGAGAAATTTGATGAAATTAATAATTTAATGAACTACAATGATAGATTATGTTCCGTCAACAAACATAATGTTTCAAATATATGCAGTAACTTTAATTCAACGTTAAAAATAACTAAGACGGAACTATTGAAACGATATACAACACTTATGTCTTTACAGGATGGTGTAAGAATAAAGAGGGGTTTAATAAATGCAATAGGAGAATTTGAAAACTGGGCTTTCGGAGTCGTGGGAGACAACGATTTTCAACAAATACAACAAGAATTAAATACGAATAAAAAAAATAATAAAAATACTTTAGTTACTATGAAGTCGCAAGTAAAATTAGTTCAATCATCATTAAATCAGATATCGAATGTATCATCAACAATTTCACAAAATTTCATAAAACTACAACGAGAATATAACGATTTGGTAGATAAAATTAATGTTAGGAAAAATGATCTAATAGAGCTTCAAGTAAATCAGCAATTAATTAATTACTTAACAAATTTTAATTTCATTTTGACAAGTTTTTCCCTTGAAATAGAAGAATTATTAGATGCTTTACTACTAGCACATCAAAATACACTACACCCACTAGTTCTTAATAGCATTCAGTTGAAAACAATTTTGGAAAATATACAGCGAGAATTACCTGTAAATCAAGTCTTACCAATAAATATTGACACTAATTCATCACTGGAAGGTTTTATGAAACTTATAAAAGTGACTACTAAATTTTCAAATTTTCAATTAATTTTTATTATAAATTTTCCTATATGTACTCCAGAGATTTATACTTTATTTCAGATATGGCCTATGCCAATAGAACTAACAAATTTACAATTTATATTTATCCAGCCCAATACTCCATATCTAGCAATTTCATCTGATAACCAACATTTTATATCGTATTCTGATATTGAATACAATAAATGCACTCTAGGGGTTACTATAAAATATTGTGCTTTAGATATGCCGGTTTATTTGGGATCATACCCGTTGTGCGAAATACAGCTTCTCAAATTGACGAATAATACTGTACTTCCGAAACAATGTACTGTGCACCATATCTATCATAATAATGCTTACTTTGAAAAACTAAAAACAAAAAACACATTTTTATATTGGGTAGCTACGGAAATACAAACCACCTTAGTTTGTTCTACGTCAACAACGTTTCATATTTTAAAAGGGACAGGGACTATTAGATTACCATATTCATGCTCGTTATATACACCAACAGTGATACTTAAGTCATCAGGAGAGGAAATCAAAAATATAAATATATCAGTTAATATAAATCCAGACATATCCTTATTAAATGTTTCTGAATTAGGTTTGAAAATAGACAAAATACAGAATTCAAAAACAAATTTAAAAAAAGATTAACTTTTAAATGCCAGAATTAAAAAATTTACACCAATCCGCCCAAAAATTAGACGAAATTGTAGATGATATAGACAAAGAATTAGAAAACGTCGTAACCAATAACTATCAGGATTTATACATTTATGGATTGTATTTAATAGGGGCTCTCGTAGGATATTTGGTAATTCATACAATTATTACTAAAATAAAATTATATTGTAGAGGAGAGAGAGGGCCAAGGGAAATGGTTAACAGAACCAGAGGTAGAGGGCTACACGGAGATAATATAATATAATTAATGTACCAATTGAATAGACAATAATATGGTGAATAATGGCTCAGCGACTGAAAATTACTTGGTAAATTTTTAATATTACATCTAATACTATATTAGTGCATAATTTGTGTAATATTTATCATATTAAATATTAATCGTTCATACTATTTTATCATCCATTACAATTCATGTACAATATTTTTTTTTTTTTGTTAACCATTTGCTTAATCGTCATTATTGAGTCATAACTATATAGGTAACACTATTTCTAAACAAGGATTTTGAAATTTAAATAATATATTTAATATTTATAATATATTATATGACTAGTGTACCATAATAATTAAAATAACGTGTCAATGTTTTTTTTAACAATTTATTCAATTATGGTATGTTTATTATTATTATTATTATTTATTACAGGTAATAATTGATTAGGTTTATAAATTATATTATAGCAAGGTGTATTGATACACCTTGATTATGGAGTTATCGTCTATACCTACGATATTTATATTATCATTTTTATTATTATTTTAATACAGTAGAATACCTATTAATCGAATTAATAATTCTTAACTTGGTGTAAAATGTGAATTTAAACCTTTTTTCCCAAGAAAATTAGAAAAAAATACATTTTTAATGTAAAAATACTGCGTTATTGAATTAGCAACCAATCCAAGTTTAGCCAAAAATTGGTGCTCTACTGTTGAGTTTATTTATAGTTAACTAGTACAGTTTTGATTAATAAAAATTATGTACTAAATTATGTAATTAGGTTTTGTACTAGTTAAAACACTAGACACAACTTGAGTATAATATTTAAATGTATATTATTATATCAGAAGAAAAAAAAAAAAAAAATTTTTTATTATTGTAATTTAAATTATATATTAAGTTGAACAAAACAAATATTTGTACATTGTTTTGTATGCTATTTTTGAATTCAAACATGTTATAATGTATTATGAACATTTATTATAATAGTGATAAAAAAAAAAAAAAAAAAAATGTTAATAGTACCTACTTGCAATGTTTTTGTAACCTTATAATATATTTCATGTACCATCTTCAATGTAATTTGTATGAAATTAAACACTATTTCTTATATACATATATATAAATAAAAAAAAAAAAAAATGTCTTTATACTGCATACTTAAATTTTAACTAACTCGATGCAACTGAAAGGGGTAAGTGAAGACAGCCGTGGGTGTCGGTATTCAAGGACGGAAGAGCCAACGACAATCCACTTCACTATCCAGAAGTTATCAAGCAATAATATACAATGAGCATATATTATTAATATTATTATATACGCATGACCATTGCCTTGGTGGCTTGGTGTTTGTATACCTAAAAAATTCATGTTTCACAGTCCAAGCAAGAAAATACAGTCGGAGGAGGTTGGAGTACCGTTATTCTTTGCTACTGGATGAACAATGAACATGAAATCAGAAAATACAACACTACCACTAACACAGCTACCGTTGCTTGACTTCCCAAATCTGGGGTCCAGATTTAAATGGACAAGGGGTACATGTAACGATTATCGACATCGTACATTACTCCCTACGTTGATCACGGCTAATATGCTGAGTGTTAGTAATGACAAATGTGTATATATGTATGAAAAATATATATTATGCTGACGCGATGTTTAGCTCACATCGTGTAAATAACCGACCTGGACGCCTGGCGGGAGGCAGTTATGATAGAGTCGACAGTGAGGTAGTCGATAAAATAGAGTCGGCGGTTGATAGTTGGATGGTCAAGAATGAAGAGTCGACAGTGAGGTGGTCGATAGTGGAACTCGAGGGCTGACAACGACCTGAAGAGGACCTGCGGACGACCAGCTCAACCCACATTTGGACATCGGCACCCACGACACACCATGGCCCGATCGGTAGCCCAGAGTTATAATTTATAAGTATACTTTCAATATTGTAACTTGTAGTAAATAATAATAATACATCAATAACAGATACATATATATATATACATTACGTTGAGTACTTGCTTCACATAAGGTAACCCTGATCCCTAGTAATAATATCACACACCGAGGTCGAGTCTCCGAGACCTCGTTAATATAAACAGAACGACACCGGAACGGGTAAGAGCCCAGGTGAAGAGGAGACGTTACAATATGTCCGGCTCATCCGGTAACAACATAGCCCCACCAATCAAGAAGTGAGATGGGGTGAACACAGCCAAGTCAGAAGAGTCACTATTTAGAGGAGTCATCGGTCTCGAATTGACCGCCGTGAAGTTGGCCCTTACACTTTTTCAAAAAAAGTTATGCACATTGCCAATATTTTGCAAGTAATTAGCAATACTTTGTAAGTCCAATCCCAGAATTCGCAAGTCCAATCCCAGAATTTGCAAGTCAAAAATAAAGGAGTTATAAGGGGTGGAACCGAGGAAGGGCTAACTTCACGCAGCCCTGACTTGTTGTCAGAAACTTTCAAAACTGGTGTCAAAACACTCGTTAAAATTAGCAAGAATTTGCAAGTCCACTCCCGAAATTTGCAAGTCAAAAATCATATATTTTTTTTAGTATTATCATTCTCTTATTTTAGAAGTTATAGGGGGGGGGGACACAAATTTTACCACTTTGGAAGTGATTCTCGCGCAAACTATTCAGTTTATAAAAAATGATATTAAAAACCTCAATATCATTTTTGAAGACCTATCCATAGATACACCCACGTATGGGTTGGATGAAAAAAAATTGTTGAGTTTCAGTATGGGCAACCCCTAAAATGTATTTTTTTTCTATTTTTGTGAGAAAATCTTAATGCGGTTCGTAGAATACATCTACTAGCTCTCATAGTTTCGAAGAAAAGTGGCAGTGACACCATGATGGACAGACAGACAGACATGACGAATCTATAATGGTTCCGTTTTTTGCTACAGAACCCTAAAAATACACAATTTTAAACTTAATAATAAGATTTTGAAGATTTTTTAACCATAACTTCCAAAGAAAATTTAACCGACTTTTTTTTTAAAAGTTTCATTATTATGCTTATAAAAACACACATTTTAAAAAACAAAATTCATAAAAATCGCTTTGGAGCTAAATAAACTGGTATGAATGTATGATTTCAATAATTCATATTTTCATGTATTACTTATCTCTTAAATCTCTAGAAAAACAAGTGTTAAATAAACATTATAATTTATAATATTACATTTGACATATTAAAAATGAATACATTGATATCTTTAGAAGCATTTAATTTTTTTTTCTTATTATCAAAATAAATTACAGTACATATTAATTAAATAGCTATCAAACTGAAACTCATAACTATGTTAATACCAATGATAATTTGTTACAAACTTAATAATTCTAAGTAATTATTTGTGGTGGACTAGTTTTGAAAGTGTCTGACAACAAGTCAGAGCTGGAGTGGAAAACTTTAAAAAATCGTAGTGGTTGGTATTTTGACCTGCAAATTCTGGGATTGAACTTGCAAATTCTTGCTAATTACTTGCAAAATATTTGCACTGTGCAAAACATTTTTTGAAAAAATGTAAGGGCCAACTTCACGGACGTATTTTCCGGAGATAGTTTGGGATAATGACGATCACGGTCTAATTTACTCTTCCTTATCACCCTCCCTGGGAGCTAGCATTCCTGAAGCATACTTGCTACTTGCTGTTTTTTTCAGAAAAACTATGCAGCTAATTGTTTCAATTCTACCCTTGATCTTGTGTTTTCTTGCAAGAAATTATTATCTGTTGAGAAATCAAATGAACCTCTTGTTCCGGTTGATCTTTATCATCCTGCTTTAAATATTTTTCTCCCAATAAATCTGTCTACTCCTCATTGTAATCGCAGTCATACATTCTTTAATTTTCGTAAAGCTAACATTGAAGATGCTTGTTTATTCTTATCGTCAATCGACTGGTATTCAACATTCCAATTTCATAATGTGGACGCTGCGTTTAATACTTTTTATGATGCCCTGCACAAATCGGTTCTCGACTTTGTTCCTAAATGTACATTTACTGATTCTAAATTTCCCCCGTGGTTTGATAAGGGACTTGAAAATATCTTATACTTAAAAAATAAGGCGCTTATTAAATTTAAGGCATCTTCTAGTGCTCACGACTATAGGGAATTTTCTTTGCTTCGTGCTCGGTTTAAATATGAGTCAAAAAAGTGTTTACGTAATTATGTCTCACGTATAGAATCGTCTTTAATTAGCAACCCTGCTGGTTACTGGAAGTTTGTTAAAAATAAAAAGTCTTTTAGTATGATTCCTAAGGTGGGCTCCTATAGCGAATCAACCTCAGCTAATGAGCAGGATGCGGCTAATTTGTTTTCTTTGTACTTTTCTTCCATTTTCTCTGTAAATGATTTTTATCTCGATACTACCTCTTTAGGAATCAAGTCATTTGACTTACCTAACAATGTAAATTGTACTGTTGATGATGTTTATAAGAAGTTATCTAATCTACATGGTAATTGCACTACTGGTCCAGATGGCTTATCCGGTGAATACTTATGTCAATTGAAAAATGTTATAGCTTTCCCCCTCTGGACTCTTCTTAAGCGTTCGCTCGCACTTTAAACTATCGTCCAATCTCCATCCAATCACATGACGCATATCTCCAAAATGTTTGAATCACTAGTCATGCAATGTATTCAACCATCGATCAATAGAATACTTATGGAGGAACAGCATGGCTTTCGCCCTGGTCGTTCCACCATTACCTGTAATTTAGTCTTTAGTAATTATGTATACCGATCGTTTGCTCAGAAATCATAGGTAGATGTTATTTACACTGATTTCAATAAGGCATTTGATCCAGTTAATCACAATGCCCTAGTTCAGGTCCTGAAAGCATCTGGAATTGGTGAACCTCTCTTGTCCTGGATTTCATCTTACCTTTCTTTACGCTATGAATGGGTTAAACTATTTGGTGTGAGGTTTAACGTTTATCTAGCAACATCTGGTGTCCCACAAGGTGGACACCTATCTCCGCTCCTTTTCTCTTTATTTATCAATAGTGTGTCAAATGTTCTATCCAATAGTCGTATTTTGTGTTTTGCAGATGATATTAAACTCTTCTCCTGTGTATCCTCCTTAGATGACTGTATGTTCTTACAGATTGATTTTGATCGGTTCACCGAATGGTTCAATACTCTAGGCTTATCCCTTAATGTGTCTAAGTGTAAGACCATGACTTATACTAGAATCCGGTCCCCTGTCAAATATGCATATCATCTTGGGCCAACTGCTAACGCATTCTCCAACGGCAGTGTTACTGATCTTGGGTTTATTCTTACTAGTAATCTCGATCCTAGTCCACACATTGAACATATCTGTTGCAAGGCTATGTTTTCGTGTTCCTCAACGTCCTTCCAGATCTGTTGCTCCTTTTTATGTCCCTTTCGCCTCCACAAACTATATAAAAAATGAACCGATTTCACGTATGATGAGTAATGCCAATGTTGACTCTTCGTGTCTACTTACTTTATAGCTGTTTTGTTTAATTATAAACTTCTTATCTTAAGTTATATAACTGTTGCCGTCGCAACAGTTTAAATATTATAGATTAGGTAATTAAGAAAAATCGGTCACGGAGGAACAGCTGGTCTCACACATATCACTATTCGTATTGTTTATTTTTATTTTAGTTATTATTGAATTTGTAGATGTATCGTGTGAGTTATATAATTTGTAGATTACACCGCGTTATCGTACGCCGCCGCCGTGCGTCTGCTGGAATATATTAGCACGGCCGCCGATTATATTGTTGTTCTGTACCGTAAGCCGTAGAGTCAGGACCATATTATTATTCATTATATTGAAGTATTAAACAGTTTTTTGTATGTGATTATTACTTATTAGCAAAAAGTGCTTAAGTGTGATTTATATTTATTATTTGTGAGCCATAAGGGCTAAGTCTAATTTATTTTATTATTATATTGTTTTTTTTTTACGTGTACCTAAAATCACATATATATATATTTTGCATATACATATATTATACTTTACTGTGCAATACTCGCGGGTTGTCAACCGTGTCACCGTGATACCCTTTTGTATTATATTTTTATCGTTAATTATTATTACTAGATGTTGGACCAGCTGGCCAGTCTGAGCTCCACAAAACTGTGAGTTATTATTGTTATTATTATTATTATTGAGCCAGAAGGGCTACATATCGTATTTATTGTTGTGCCAGAAGGGCCATACATTATTATTATATTTATTACTGTGCCAGAAGGGCCATACGTTATTAATTATACTTTGTTGGGCCAAAAGGGCCATATCCTAACATATTAATATTGTAATTTTATTCGTCTATAAGAGACGTACTTATATATATTTAATATTGTTTGTATTCGTCTATAAGAGACATTTACTTATATAGATATATATATATATATTAATTAATATTGTTTATTCTGTTTGGTCATAAGGGCCGTGTTATTCATTATATTATATTTTATAACCATTCAAATCATTTTTGTTACCATTATTTCAACTTAGTTACCTTCTTGTGAGTTTTTAATTATTGTAAACACACCACATATTATATACACACACATACACAAATACACATTTAACACAACACGCACTACATAGCTCAACAGTATTTGCCCGGCAATCCCGACCACTATTGTTTGAGCTATTACCCCATCACACACCCAGCTACTTCTCCACACTTTTAAGACCTAGGTGTTAGTGGGGCACAATATAAATTGGTGACCGGGCGCGCGTATTATTACTATACGCTCCCGGCCCGTACAATAACTGTATTGATGTCTATGAATGTAATGTGTAATTGTGTTAAAGGGTTTTATGCCGTATATTTAATAATAAATAAATAAATAAATAAACATATCGTTGTGAGACAGTGGCGGCGTGACAGGGTGTTTCTTGAGGCAATTGCTTCACGACCGATTAGGTGGTGGTACATCTCGCGGGAACCGTGGAACGGATATAACATCCCTCAAGATATTAACATATTTTGTATAGTGTATAGGTTATAACGTGGTATTGTGGTAACATTGAGGTGGATTGATTGTGTTATGGAAACAAGAAAATATTTCAACAAACCAATTTTTGGTTTATTAAGATAAAATAATATTGACCGTTTTTTTTTAATTTTTTCCATTTATCTATATTTAAAAAAAAATTCTACAGACCCCTGCATTCGTTTGATTATTAGTCACATTACTTGGCTCTGTATTAGAATGATTTTTGTTGTTGTTTAAGACCCACGGGCCTTTGTGATAAAATCTAGATGGTAGTGGTCGAGCATTTATATTGGCTTCACGCCGCCACTGCAAAGTAGTCACCGTACACCGCACACGCACACTAGATGTTACAATACTCTATGTATAGCCTATAACTGTATATATAATAATATATTATATTATATCACTGTAACGCAAACTACACTACCCTACAACCATGTATGCACCGTCCACAAGTATAAGGTCTATGACTTAAACACACCTTTACGATGTGTATACTCAGTAAATATAGTATTTGAAAGCGAAAAAGAACATACGATTTTCCGATGGAGAATAATATTATGCTGCACGTAATAATATGAATAGTATAATATGTAAACGAATAGTGGTAGCTTATCGGGTACTTGACATTTTTAATGTAGCTCACTTGGTGGAAAAGTTTAGCAACCCCTGCCTTAAAGTATGGCGTTACTTATGCGTCGATGAAACTGTAGGTTCAAGACGTTTTGCTAAGCTGATATTTTATTTTCCATAGACGATGGTACTAAAAAAGTTAATATAGGTATTATATTATAATATGTATAACAATTGGAAGTAGTTTTATTTCTAAATCAGTAAACTCTTAAATATTGTCAAGTGCGTACCTATATAATCGAAGTCAATGAAAATAAGGAAAACAAGGAGTTTTACTTTTCCTTACTTACTTACTTATCCACTTATATTTTAAATTTTTCATAACATAGAAAACTATTAATAGTGTCATCCTCTGTAATTATTGATTAGAAATCAAATTTAATACTGCAGACTGACCCGTTCTCGTTTTTACTATCAAAATTATAACCTAAGAAAATCTAGGAAAACAGCTTTTAACAAATCGTATAATTTCTGACAGCTCTCAGTTATTAAGAAAATGCCGACTGATAATTACGAAAAACTCAAAGAGGTGGGGGGGGGGGGGGGGGTGAAGACCCATTGCCGCCAGCTCTGTTGGTGTAATCTAACCTAACCTAACCGTGCTTAATAATATTATATTGTATTTTTTTTAGCTGAGTTATCGTTGATAAAAAAGTAGTAGTAGGTAGCACTCTGGCTCGCTATTCTGAATTTATTAAACCTGTCGGCTGCCAGAGATGAAAACATAATATATAATGTGTAATAAAAATATACATATTATATAACAGTAAAATTACAAATACCTGAGAAACCTAGGATTAGTCGGTGTTTTATATACAGGGTTGTGGTTCAGTACCACGAATAGGTTAGGATGTCACAATGACAAGTATAAAATTTATTAATATGTCTTAATGACAAAGTTGATAATTTATTTTTATATGTCTTAATGACAATTACATTGATATAACATATTAGGTTTAATAATAAACATGATTTTTAAATTACAATAAAATAAAAAATAAAATACGGACTAACGCACTATGCCTGAGTAAAAGGCCGCGACGACGAACGCACTGACGGGGAATCACGGGGGGGTCAAGTCGGACTGGTAAACAGTCGGAACAATGCCGGAATAGCTCCAACTATTGCCCCAATGACTGTGGGCGGCCGATCCAATGCCGGAATTTCTCCAACTATTCGATCACTGGCCGCACCACAACCGTCCGACGAGGTTCCGTCAAAGCTGGGGGAGTCCGTTTACCAGCAAAGCGTAAGTCTGCCCGGGTGGGTCTTACTACAATGCTGGTAAGGGAATGGTTGTTCGTTCGTCGTTCGCACAGCCTTTTATATGTGCGTTGTCGGCGATAACACTGCTCCGGTCCCGTGTTCTGTGACAGACTTGAACAGGTAGGTGCCGTGTTCTGTGACAGAATTGAACCGGAATAGTGTAATCGCCGAAAGTTGCGAATAATAATAATGGTAAAATATGGATATACGATAAGATACGATATTAACAATATTAATAACAATCGTAATAATTAAAAATAATAATAGTAATAATAATAATATAGATAAGGTGAGTACAATTTGGCGTAAACATCCTGCCCACCTTAAATGCGTTCAGCGTTTAACAGGTTGGAAGTGGACAGAGTTTCACGATTGGTCTCTTGATGATTCCGGTGCTGGTTTGGACGGTAGCAACTCGAACAATCCCATCTTGGCCGGGGTGCACCTGGAGAATCCGACCAAGTTTCCATAGAAGTGGAGGTGTTGGTTCTCGTATTAGGACCAAGGTATTGGTTTTCAAGTTGTCACTATGGTTTGTCCATTTGCTGCGTCTTTGGAGAGTTTGCAAATACTCGTTTTGCCATCGTTTCCAGAAGTGGACTTGGAGGTCCTTAATTAGTCTCCAACGTTGAAAATGAGATAGAGGGATTTTCTCTAAATTAGGTTCGACAGTGGCTGTACTGGACATAAGAGTGAGAAAGTGACTTGGAGTAAGGGCCTCAAATTCGGATGGATCAGAACTTAGGGCACCCAGTGGACGTGAGTTTAAAGTAGCTTCAATGCGACTCAGCAATGTGCTCAATTCTTCGTATGTTAGTCGTTGCAACCCAAGGGTTCTGTATAACAGTGTTTTGACTGATTTGACCCCAGCCTCCCATAATCCTCCAAAATGTGGTGCGGAAGGGGGGTTAAAATGCCAACTGATATTCCGAGCCGTTAGATATGCCTGACACTGATTCTGATACTCCTTGGAATGGGGTGAATTGATCGACGGGCTGTAATAGGTTAGCCGCCCCCTTGAAATTTGTTCCGCAGTCACTGTGTATTTGTTCAATCGGTCCGCGTCTGGAGATGAAACGACAAAACGCCATCAGAAAGGTTTCGGATGACAAATCTGAGGCCACTTCCAAATGTAATGCCTTGGTTGTCATACACACAAATAAACAGATGTATGCTTGACTGGGCACCGTTCGACGTGTTGTAGAGGACTTTAAAATGATTGGGCCGGCATAGTCTACGCCTG
This sequence comes from Metopolophium dirhodum, assembly GCF_019925205.1. Classification (NCBI taxonomy): domain Eukaryota; kingdom Metazoa; phylum Arthropoda; class Insecta; order Hemiptera; family Aphididae; genus Metopolophium; species Metopolophium dirhodum. The sequence continues at coordinate 18,844,421 of NC_083564.1, forward strand.
TTGTCATAAATGGTTTTATCTGTTGCAGACGATATTTGGGCATGTCACCCATAAAAGGCTGTGGATTGCGTGGGCGCGTCTTGTAGCAAGCAATACAGAGTCTTAATCGGGATCTAATGACTTGGCGACCAGATATTATCCAATACTGTTGTGCAATTATTGTTTGCAGAGTAGTGGCACCGGGATGTTTGTGTTCTTTATGAAAATCATCAATGAGTAGGTTCGTTAGTCGGTGGGAACGTGGCAGAAGTATTGGATGCTTCTGTGCATATGGAATCGGTGCATGATTTAGACGACCACCAACACGTATTATTCCGTGATCATCTCGAAACGGACTGAGTTTTCGTAATTTGCTAGTGTTTGCATAGGAGTAATTACCTGTTTTGTCAAACTCATCCGAAAATGATTGCCCTTGTACTGTTCGAATGATCCGTTGCAAGGCATCTACTTGTTCATGAGGAGACAACTTTATGGTTATTGGTTTAGATTTGGTAAAGATTCTTGAACAGTATGCGACAACATGTATGATTGTAGCGAGTGATGAATATTTATTTAATAGATCTTCGATGACAGTCTGATGTAGTGTGACTACTAGAGTAGTTTTACGTTCTTCCGAATTTGTCGTATCAGGATCGTTGTTGATAACTGTTGGTGGCCATGTATTATGGTCTTGATAGAGAAATCTGGGACCAGACCACCAGAGTGGATGATGAAGAACCTCAGATGGATAGAGCCCCCTTGAGGCACAGTCAGCAGGGTTGTCATTTGTGGGAACATAACGCCATATAGATGGTGGTGTAAGTTCCTGTTGTTGACTTGTACGATTGGCGACGAATGTTGCCCAACGATGAGGCGATGATTTTATCCAAGACAGAGCGGTGGTTGAGTCAGTCCACGCGTGCATTGTAGTGATGGATATAATTGAAGCGAAAATGTGATGGACTGAATGCAACAATTTTGCAGCAAGTAGCGTTCCGCAAAGTTCCAACCGTGGAATGGTGACGTGTTTAAGTGGAGCTACCTTTGATTTTGCTGTGATGAGGTGACACTGAATCGTGGAACCACTAATACAACGCAGATACACGACTGCAGCATAACCCTTTTCTGAGCTATCGGAAAATGTATGTAACTCATATGTTGGATGCCCATCTATCGTGATTCGACGAGGAATAGTTAATGTTTGTATGCTTTTAAGCTCCTGTTGATATCGCTTCCAAATCGTTAGTATTTGTTCCGGGACGAGATCGTCCCAACCAATTCCAGACGTCCATAGTAATTGCATTACATATTTGGCCAGGAAGGTGACGGGTGCTAAGAAACCCAATGGGTCGAAGATACGTGCCATATCTGATAAGACCGAACGTTTTGTTGTTGTGAGGCTTGGACTATGATAGTGGTACGAAAAGTAGTCCTGTGTAGGGTTCCAATGCATGCCGAGGATCTTGAGTATTGCTTGCCCTTCGTCATCAAATAGTACAGCGGGATCCATAGAGCATTCAGTAGCGGGTACTGCTTGTAAGATGCTGGGTAGATTACTAGCCCACTTCCTTAGTTGGAACTTCCCCTGAGCACACAGAGCTATCACCTGTTGTTGGCAGAACAGGGTATCCTCTTCTGACTGAGCTCCTGTAAGAATGTCGTCAACAAACATGTCATTCTTCAGCACTTTAGCAGCAATTGGAAACCTTGACTCTTCTATTGTCGCCAGATATTGCATCGTGCGTAGTGCTTGGTGTGGAGCACAAGAGGTGCCATATGTAACCGTACATAGGCGATATTCTTGAATTGGTGAGTCTGGTTCAAAACGCCAAAGTATGCGTAAATAGTCTCGATCGGTTGCATGAATTTGGATTTGTCGGTACATTTGTTTGATATCCGCAGTGAATAAAAACTTGTGTACTCGAGCTCGAATCAGAATGTTGGTAATTTCTTGCTGTAACTTCTGTCCAGTGTACACGCTGGAATTTAATGACTGTCCAGAAGTAGTTCGAGATGAGGCGTCAAAAACTACCCGAAGCTTTGTAGTTTGACTTTCCGGACGCAGGATACAATGATGTGGTATATAATAGCAATAAGGAGTGATTTTATTGCTCTCGGGAACTACTTCCATGTGTTTACTTTCCAAGTAGTCTTGCATGAAATCTGAGTATTTTTTGCCCAAGGTTGGATCTTGAGCCATACGCCTTTCGAGAGCATGAAATCTTCTGAGCGCTCCACCTTTGGAGTCACCTAGTATTGGACGTAAATGTTTAAATGGCAAGGCAACACTAAACCGTCCCGAGGGTAGACGTTTGATTGAAGATGTAAAGATGGTCTCCGCCTGAATTTCATCAGGACTTAGATGTTTTACCTTTGGGAGTTCCTCCATCTCCCAAAACTTTGTTAGCGTTTTTTCTAATGTCGTATTCGTGGTTACTAACAATGAGGTCATTTGGTTGCTGGATGTTGGTGATATTGGACCCATCAAGATCCATCCAAATATCGTTCCGAAAGCGGTCGGTTGTAATGGTTGTCCTGCAATGCGAGTACCAGTCAGTATGGTTGGTGCGACATCTGCCCCGAGTAAGATGTCAACTGGGCCGGGAGTGTGAAATGTTGGGTCAGCTAAATCCAAGTTGTTTACGTGTGACCATGAAGTAGATGAATAACTAGACTGCGGTGTTGCATCAGTAATTTTACTGACAATGAAGACGTCGAGTGGGATGCAAGGCTCAGTTTTCCCTACTGGTGCCAGCTTGATCGATGATATGCCAGACACTGCATTAATTGATGCCCCTGAGAAAGTGTTCACTCTGGCAGAACAGCGGCGTTGAACTAATGACAGTCGATCGGCACATTTTTTGGTAATGAAGCTCACTTGGGATCCTGTATCCAACAGTGCTCGAAAAGTGTAGGTTTCCTTATGGATTGACGAGATATTGACGAGTAAGGTTGATAATAGAATGGATTGTGGTCGTGGATGTACCGCTACCATTGAAATTGGTGAAACAACATCATTTGTTGATGTCTTTTGTTCTGGAAAATGAAGCAATGAATGATGACGTTTACGGCAGGATTTACACGAGCTTTTCGAAGGACATGCTGCAGATGAATGACCGGAGCCCAAACAATTTATGCAAAGATCTAACGTCTTTGTTATTTTGAATCGTTCAGTGGGAGGTTCCTTGAGGAAAACTGAACATTGACGTATTGAATGGACCGTTTTGCATAGCGCACATTTAGTAATGGGCGTCTGTGGAGCTGTTGTAGTTAGAACTTTGGCAACGGGACGATGGCGAGCTTTAGTATTAGAGTTTTTAAATGAAGTTGGTGGTGCCTCATTCGTTGACGTCGAGCTAGACGGGTGGACTTCTGCCGATCGGATGTGAGTGTGTAAAAAATCCACAAATTCGCTGACCTGGGGCGAATAGTTTTCTCCTACCCGTAACTCCCAGCGAGAACGTAACTCATAATCGAGGTGTTGTTCGAATATGTGCACCAGAATTGGCCCCCCACTGACGAGTGATAAAATTCAGGTTGTCCAACGCAGCTGTATGTTCTTGAATGATGTTAATCACGTGTTTAATTGATGCGGCGTTGGCAAATGTAACCTTTTGAGGTGCTAAAAGTGCATCCAAATGGATACGTGCCAAATCACGTTTGTTCCCGTACCGACTTCGTAGGATTTTCCACGCACTTTGGTAATTGGCTGAGGTCAACGATAGATGCGATACCAGAGAGAGTGCTTCTCCTTCTAAAGATGTCTTTAAATATTCAAATTTTTCAACGTCCTGGAGTTCTGGAGTATGCGACAAAATTGAATTAAACAGATCTTCAAAGCCTTGGTACTCTTTTAGACTTCCGGAGAAGGTGGGGAATTTCCGTTTCGGTAGTTGATAGATCGACGAGTTTCCAAATTGAGTTGTCTGGTTTTGTGAAATTTCATGTTCTTTAGTTAATGGAATCGTATGTAAGTGAGCCATAGCAATAAGATCGTAATATAGTTGGTCAAATGAATCGCTCAGGGAAGTGCTGCATGTATTGTCAGTGACGTCGATAGGCGATGTCTTTGATCCTACTGCTGTCTCCATAACTTGGATATCTTGATCAACATTGGCACGTAGATCATTTACTTCTAAGAGCATGGTTTCGACCTTTGCCCGTTTGCTTGTACTGGTTTGGTCTGCGAGATATTCATTGGTTGCCTGTGTGAACCTCGTAATGCGGCCGAGTGCTCGAACCACTCGAGCTTTGGCGTCGAGGTATTTTATAGACTCTGGCATGACCATCTTGATGTGAGTTTATGGTAGACTTATGATAAGGTCTAGGTTTGTTTTGTTTAATCCGGCTCGAAGGACCAATGTTTTATATACAGGGTTGTGGTTCAGTACCACGAATAGGTTAGGATGTCACAATGACAAGTATAAAATTTATTAATATGTCTTAATGACAAAGTTGATAATTTATTTTTATATGTCTTAATGACAATTACATTGATATAACATATTAGGTTTAATAATAAACATGATTTTTAAATTACAATAAAATAAAAAATAAAATACGGACTAACGCACTATGCCTGAGTAAAAGGCCGCGACGACGAACGCACTGACGGGGAATCACGGGGGGGTCAAGTCGGACTGGTAAACAGTCGGAACAATGCCGGAATAGCTCCAACTATTGCCCCAATGACTGTGGGCGGCCGATCCAATGCCGGAATTTCTCCAACTATTCGATCACTGGCCGCACCACAACCGTCCGACGAGGTTCCGTCAAAGCTGGGGGAGTCCGTTTACCAGCAAAGCGTAAGTCTGCCCGGGTGGGTCTTACTACAATGCTGGTAAGGGAATGGTTGTTCGTTCGTCGTTCGCACAGCCTTTTATATGTGCGTTGTCGGCGATAACACTGCTCCGGTCCCGTGTTCTGTGACAGACTTGAACAGGTAGGTGCCGTGTTCTGTGACAGAATTGAACCGGAATAGTGTAATCGCCGAAAGTTGCGAATAATAATAATGGTAAAATATGGATATACGATAAGATACGATATTAACAATATTAATAACAATCGTAATAATTAAAAATAATAATAGTAATAATAATAATATAGATAAGGTGAGTACAATTTGGCGTAAACAGTCGGTAAATCTCATAGGTTTTATGAACTGATGTCGATAATTTAATGGTAGGTACCTACTTTATTTAAAATAAAAGATATCAATATAAATATATATTCATTAATTCATTTTAGTTTATATATTTTCTATTTTAATTTTTAACACGTAAAATAAAAATAAAAGTTGCGAATAATAAATACACTAATATAATATACTTTGGTAAAGAAAACAGATAAGTTATTTAAAGTTCTACTGGATGATATTATATAAAATACTATTATAAAATGAACGTAAAATATGAAAATCGATTCAACTGATTTATAAGTTAAAAAAATATTCTTTAAGCAATTTGAAAGTGTTTAAAAGTATTTATATATAGTATATACTTTTTTTAAGTATTTGTAGATATTTATACTTAAATACATTTTTTCTGAATATTCAAAATTCAAATACTACGAAAAATTAAAAGGGGGGGGGGGGGGAACTGTTCAAAATGTTTTAGTTCAATATTTTAAATTTTTTTTATAATGATTTTAATATAATATTTATCAAATTTTAATTATTAAGGAAAATTATACAGAAATATTATAACCTATTATACAGAAAAACCAGGAATTTTTATAGGTACTTCACATAGTTTGTTTTAAGAAATTTATTACGGGTCGACATTTTTACAGTCGGCATAAATTATAATATTTCAGTCGACAAATACTTGATCTCCCCTCCCCCTCCCCCGCTTCACACAAAATCGTATAACGCCGGCCCTGATAGCCGATTTCACATTTATAATAATGCCTAATTACCAGCCTCATTACCAGGAAGGTATGCAGATTTAGTAGGTAACATATTTTATAACTTTGTAAAATATCAAATCAATATACAATTTTAACTATAACTTATAACATAGGTATAACATATGAATTAAAACAAAATAATATACAAATAAAAATTTCAACATTATTTTTGGTATAGACTTCCAAGATATATTTAGACAATCATTTCGTACCATCTGAAGAAACGTTTAATTGCATCAACAAAATGTCCGTTTATTGAATAAATTGTTGTCATTAGCAAATCTAAATGGCAGTCATCACAGAGCAAAAAAATTCAAATTTTGGTTAATCTTTATATAATATTTTGGCCGGGTTTTTACGAAAATATCCCACTGTGCACTTCAGCTCCGCATAAGCCTTCAAAACAGCAAATTTAGATTTGTATATTCTAATTTTCTTTGGTCTTACGTATCTAGTGTTGTAATAATATTCACATTATTACGCCACAAAGCATTATAATACTATTAATTATGTTATTCTTAAAGCCTAATAAAATAACTGTACCGTGTACCTTAGTATAATCAAAAATATGCATAGCACTTAAGATAATCATATATTATATTAAATAATATGACAAAATGTGCGTTAATAATAACACATTTTGTATCTATGTACCTTTTCAATAAACAACAAGTACTAAAAGTCAATAATATAATTAGCACCCAATTTTGATACCACAAGCAGTCTGATCTGTCTGTTCCCAGCAGCTACGTCTGTCTCGCACAGCACACTATGATCAAAGTTAGTTACAAATACTAAACATATACTTCACTACGTTTACCGTTACTACTTATTGCGAGATATTTAATTAAAACGGTTTTTTTCAAATTAAAAAGTGTTTTAAAATCATTTAACAATAATTTACTGACTGTTTATGGAAGTTATAATATATCCTTGAATTCTAAACATTGTGAGAATTCAAAAAACATTACTAGTGTATGTATAATACGTATATTGTATATGACTAGCAAAACCTAAATGATAATATATTATTCAAAACATAACTAGGTATCCATTACCTACCTATTTTATTAGTTAATAAATAATAATATTACAATTTTAAACTACAATAATAGACAGAAATACAAAACATAAATATTATAATATAGTGGTAAGATAATCAACGATGTTTTAAATAAACAACTTTATTACAGTATATTATAATATTAAGGAGATGTATAGGTAAAAAATGCCTAAATAATAATATGTGTTAGATAGTTATTATAATATCAATATAATAACATAATATAACAAAATAAAAATAATCAAACAACAGCTATATACATGTAGAGTAGTGAACAATATTAAACGTCTATAATTTATTCAATGATTATAATACGCGGTAGCTGTTTGTGGACAACAAGTACGACGATTAGAAAGTTTAGAAAGTTTTAAGCAGTTTATTTAAATTATGTTTCCAAATGTATACGGGGCATGGGGCCCAGCTAAGCCGGGGCTCGGGATTCGATTGCATCCCGGTATCAATTACCAGTCTGAAACTGCATGGACGTAATTTATACATATTGAGATTTTCATAATAATAATTTGTGAATGCAGTTCTATAAAAAACAAAGACTTTATAAATTAAGCGATAATATCGTTTGTTATAATAATATATTATCTGGTTTAATTTTTTAAACATCAAAACATAACATGATATAAAATATACATGACTACGGATTACATATAAACAAAATGCTCATAATATTTTTTTGAACGTTAAACCTTCATTTTGTTGAACTTTCGCTGAAAAATATATTGCTTAAAAGAATTTTCGTACGGAATATCTTTTTCTTGCATCAATTTAGCTGCAATGTCATTCTTTTTATCAAGATGGACAAACCCAACCACCAATAAACGTGATCCAAGAAATATGGAAGAAGTCTTGGAGGTAAACAAAATATAATACATATTATGTAGGTTAATATTATAATAATGAAATAGCTCGGCGTATCTTACCTACTTAGTGTAGCCAAGTTAGAGGCAAGCTGGATACGAGGGTGATTAAATTTCTTTAAATCTGTATTATAATATATAATGATTCAGTATTAAATAAAAAAATTATTAATTTTTTGTTCAAATAGTACTTTTGGTATTTTATAATTTGTAAGTTAAAAAAAGTAGTAGTAGCAGTAGTACATATTATATTATAAAAATATTTTATTTTATTTATATAAATAGGACGAAAATGAGTTTTTCTATGCAGAAACTAGTAATTCTACTAGGAATGAAAGCTTGAGTAAAACGACACAAACGAAATCAATAGAAGGTATAGTCTTGCATATAATTAAATTATATTGTTGAGTATTATTTTTTAAATATTTCATATAATTCCATTCTATCTAGAACTGTCTATGAACGCTGTAGATAAAAAGGCATTCAAAGATATACAAGTATGAAACAAATAACGACTTAAGAACAATCGATTAATACGCGGTACTGATAAACGGTTTTGATTTGATTTTCAGCATAAATTCATTGTATGTGAAATTAATTGCCTGGCATTAAAACATCACGTGGCCGACGCCATATACACTTTGCAACAAACAGTCGACGAGCAGCGCCTATCTTTCAACAGCTTGAGATTGGAAGTATCTCACGTTAAAAAAGATTTAAACCATTTGATAGAAAGCGTCGACCAGATGAAAAACGCAGAGACGACGTCCGCAGAAAGTAATATTATATAATATATCGACCTGACATTTTTAGTCGTTTCCGTTCGTTTAGGAAACACAGAAAACTCCGAGGAGAATACCAACAGCTGCAAGCTCCGCAGACTCAAGATACGGATCTCAATTCTTGAAAGTAAAATATAGAAAAATATCAGTTAATAGATAATAAATTACTAATGCCGTGTGCCCGTGTAGGAGATGTGACGAAAAACTCATCTGAAATCGTTGGAATGAACAACGCGATGATGTTACGGAGCTTGGTCTCGGGCGCGACGGCCGCCGCTGCTGTGACGTCGGCTGGGGTAAACAGTTTCGAGCGAGACACGCCGAATGCGTTATGCCACAAACCTACCTCGCCGACGTCCAGCTTTACACCAGCTTCAGGGCCGCCACCGGCATTTCCGGTCCCGAGGCCACCGCCCTCGCCTCCTGCGGTAACCGCTGCATATTTCGGGCCACCTCCGCCGATGACGACCGGCACGGCGGTGTTCCCCAGTAACTCCGTGCAGAAGCCGCGCACTCCCGAGGTGGAAGGAGCACGGGGAGCCGTGAGGAAAGCGGTGAAAACCTTCTGCCGCCGTATACCCAAAATTGAGGATTTTTTCAGCGATGGTATTTTGCGCCAACTTAATTACTTATGATTTGCACCACCAATAGGTACATTTAAGCGCGTATGTAATTTGCACCACCTTTAAATATTTATTTTGGTAATTTGCACTACGACGGAAAACGAAATGGAATATGTAATCTGTGACACACTTTCAATTTTAATTGTTGGAATTTACCAGCAGGTAAATGTACTGCCATCGCATCGAAAATACGATAATACCAATGCGTGCTGGACATAATATAATTGGTGTGTTCTACTAATAATATAAGTAGAGGAGAGATCGAATACATCTAATCTAATAATAATTATCAACTGTCAAAATATCGAACAATATTGAACAGTATATCCAAGCCTGGGCATAAACGAATTAAATGTTATAGGTAGTTAAGTTAAAAGTTAATTTTAAATTCAATCACAATTGTACAATTATTAATAAACATAATATCATTAAATATTTTCGCCATAAATAAGTTCTGATATATAAGATGAATAAGAGATCGTTCTGCTTAACGTAAAATATTTGCTATGTTGCGTGTGGATCAGAGAGAAAGAAAACCAATAGTGTGCTAACATAGTGACATCTTCATAATGATATGGGTTAATGGTGGGGTGTTTTAAATGCCGCGTGACCGAGACCGCGCAGTATTGTCTCCGTTGTAATAATATTATGTAAAACTTAATACGTCTCTTCGTTTTCAGATATCCCATATGCTGTGAAGTCCATTGTCTTCTTGATTTTACTTGTGATAGTCGTTCATCTGGAAAATAATAAAATAAGTGAGTTTTCCCAACCGTTCTAAGGAGACGAAATAAATAAATAAAATAAAAAATTAGATTACCAGAGACAACTTGGATATTGCAAAGAGATAGACGGTTTTAAGTGTGAAAACGGCGGAATCAGGATGTACACCGAGGAAAATGGATTATCGTGCTGGTGCACTTCAGACTACGTGGGCGAACGCTGCCGTGAGTTTTATAGGGCAGTGGTTTATTAAATTATATATTATTAATATACATTCGGGTTGGTTTGTTATATTATCGCAACATTTGTACCAATAATTTTACTGATTTACTGGGTATCGAATAGAAAACTAATAAATATCGTTGCCTACAAAATATTGCAAAAAAGTAGGTATCTATCGGTATTTACTTATATTGGTAAAAAAAATATAGTAAATATTAATATTAAACTTTGTAGCCTGTAAGGATGGAAAAAATTACACTCGAAAACCTACACAACAAAAAACCAATCATGAAATACGTAAAAAAAAGCGTTAAGAATTTTAGCAAATTATTTATTTAATGTTTATATAATATATTATAAACGAAAAATAAAAGAATAAAAAAAATGTACAGTTTATTTATCACTTTAGCAATTACATTTGATAAACTATGAGAGCCCCATTAATTTTGTTGTTAAATCTGCTAAAATATCGAGTGCTTTTTCTTGCGTAGAACTAGAATTCGTGACTGAGTCAGGTGGCGTAACTATAAAATTAATATTGAACCGTGTACCAGTTTACCTTAACAAGATACATTTGGCGATGTATAGATAATTCGTATAGATAATTTTACCAATATGATATATAATATAATGCTGAATAGTAGTGTAAACCTTAATTATATATGTCATAACATTTTTTTCCTAACCTCAGAGGAACCCGTGTCGTTTTTGTCACGTGCAGTACCACTGTTTCGCTTTGGACACTTGGACGTAAGTAGAGGCAGGCCGACGATGTGGTGGAGCATTTTACCATAGTAGTATATAAATGTATGTCCTGGGACAGTTTTCAATTTTCATATTATATCAATAAAAGATCACAAAGAAAACAATATGCAAAAAGATCAGAAAATTTAAATGCAATAATAATAAAAATATTTTCCGCAAAACTTATTAAATTAATTAATTAAATTCTAAATGCAATATTTCTTAAAAATATTTTTTAATAGAATTGTTCTATTTAAAATAAAAATCTAAATGAAAAAAAATGTATTAAAAACTTATATATTTAAACGCGTTAAATATCAAATATTTTTCTAATCTTTTTGATTTTGATTTCTAATTAGTATATTGAGATGGTTTACAAAATCATTTCTATCTATATTTATTTTATGATGTCCCCAAGCTAATGTATCAATACAATTTTCCAAAATAAATCTTTTATCATCATAAACACTTAAAGCTTTTTTGTTTTGTTCTACAGTAAAAATATCATGTTTCTTAGTTCTAAATACATTTTGTTTAATATATTTTGATTTTTTTGTTAGTAAACAATTTTCAAAATCATTAAAACATATTTTATTTTCTACAACATTTTTTTTAACACCTTTAGCTTTTTTAATTTCTTTTTCAGTATCTAAGATTCGATGTGAACATAATTTGGATCTTAAACCTATAAATTCAGTCATAATTTTTCCATTCAATTCGTCTTTGAACTTGCCTAAGACTTTTTTGTTAACTAAAAGTAAACCATAAATATTATCTTCTGGATAATCTGAAGTGTCAAAATGATCTAACATAATTTTCATATCTTGATAAAAATCATTAGTTTTTATTTCTAATATAAGTGAATCTGTATCTGTATATAACAATCTAACTCTATTTCCATATTTTTTCTTTATAATATTATAATAAAATTCATACATTAACATTTTAGATAAATCTAAAATACACATTCCTAAATATATTGGTTGTTTGAAAGTTATTTCACATCTATTCATATGTACTGCAGCTAAATTTTCTGTAAAAATTGTTCTTCGATCAAAATTTGGTTTTGCAATTAATTTTTCTAGTTGGACTGCATTAGAACATAATCTTATATCAACATGATTTCGAACATTCATCATAGTACGTCTATAAACACTGTTGTTCATTAATTTGAAATATTCTTTTTCAAACTCATTCTTAGCTTCTGATCTGAGATTAGTATTAAAATTAATATACACTTTTAACCAAGGAGATTGACTAAATTCTAACACTCTGTGAATTTTCTCTATTTTTAAACCTAAATTAATATATAATTTTAGTGTTTCATAATGTATTATATATTTTTTCTTGTCATACAAAGTTGTTAATAATTTTGGGAGTTTTTTGTCATCAAAACGTCTTTCAGGTGCTAAAGGGAAATCTGAATGTAGATCATGAAGTTCTTTATGGTAAGTTAAATTGACTTCTAAAATATAACCTTTACATGATTCATCAGAAATATTCATTACATTAAAATCATTCAGATTATCAACCCATTTGAAATCTCCAGTAGGTAAATATTTACTCATTGCCCACCCATAAAGATTATTTGCATCCAAGTATTCTAAAAATATTGATTCCTCTTTTTTTTTTAAATATATCTCCCATGTATTTATTGTTTGCTTTTGAATACCTTTGACTACATTGAGATAAACCCCCTCTTATTCCATTTTCAAACATCAACAATTGATCGACATCTGTTAATAAATCTAATTTTACTTTTGTCATTCTTAACATACTATTCCACGCAAATCCAATTCAATTTTATTTAATCCATCCATTCTTATCCATTTATTCTTATCAGATTTTTATTTTTCACAGAACAATTCTATTAAAAAATATTTTAATTATTATTGCATTTCATATGTTTTGAGAAAAATATTTTTTTAATTATTAATATCATACATTTTGCGAAAAATATTTTAATTATTATTGTATTTAATAAGTTTGCGGAAAATATTTTTATTATTATTGCATTTCAATTTTCTGATCTTTTTGCATATTGTTTTCTTTGTGATCTTTTATTGATATAATATGAAAATTGAAAACTGTCCCAGGACATACATTTATATACTACTTACCATTCACTTCGGGACTCCAGCTAAAAAGCAATTACGCTTGTAAGTTACAGTTACAATATAACAAGTTAAGGTTATTTTCGTTTAATGAAATATATAGACAGTAAATCCTTCCTTAATAAACACTACCCCACTACTCCTCCTAAATAGCTAAGTTTTTTTTTGGAACAAAAAGTGGACAACTATTTTTCAGGGGTTTCACTGTACTTATATAGTATTATATATATTAAGTGGCAAGGCTGGGCATTAACGAGTTAAAAGTTAAAATTAAGTTAAAACGTTAAGTTAATTAACTCGTTACTTTTTTTTCCAAATTAACTTTTAACTTAACAAGTCACTTTTTTTTCAAGATTAACGTGTTAACTTTAAGTTAATTTTATTTCAAAAGTATCTAAATTAAGTTAATTTTCGTCCGAAGAATAATGCAAATTTTTGAATGGGTTTTTGCTTTGATGTATCATTTTAAATTTCCCCAGTAATTTTCTTGAGCGTATAGAAAAACTATTTAATAAACCATATTATGTGTCTAGAATTTTTTATTTTTGTAAATTTAAAAATTGTATGTTTACACTAAGTTAAGTTACTCTTTTTTCAAAGTTACCTCTTAACTATTAACTCTTAATGTGGTTGCCCTTTAAATTATTAAAATTTTAATATAGTATAATATTATATTTTAACAACCTAAATTAAAAACAAAACCCTACAGGAACTCGATATTATTTTTAAATATTATATATTGTGGTTAGCGATATTTTTTAATGTTTGTATACATATCAGCAGTTGTACATTTTATAACATTGTCCACTTTGTTAATATTGGTTCTTTTCCAAGTCTAGGGTTTACAACCATTAATCTAGAAAATAATTCTATATTATCCTCACGAAATGTACCTAATTAACGTTGTTCCGTAACTTTTAATGCATAAGTAATGCGAATTAAACAAGATCTATAATTTAGCTTGCAGCGATTGATTGTATTAAGAAGCTAAAAATGTTTTATAATTTATTTTACTTTTACGTATACATGTTACATTGTTACATAATAATATTAACCGTACTATAATAGCATGATATAATATGTATATATTTTTGATTAGTCCATCAAACAGTTGTGAAAAGATTAGAAAACATGTTCGCTGGTGCCAACAACAGTGTATATTCCGCCAGAATATTGCCTCCAGCATGTCCACTGGAATGCTGTGCAAACGACAGTAAATATTTATGCCTCACAAATATATTATATATTATTATCATTATTTTATTATAATAATATAAAATAAAATACATATTCGCACAAACAACGTAAAACTGCGTATTGTCTGTTATTGACGAAATGTAGATAGTCTGCAGCTCGCCAATAGATTTTATCACAATATCGCAAATATAATATCTAGCCAAGACCTCATAATTCGATAATTGATTATTCGTTCAGTAGGTATAATGTGTTATTATAATACTTATTAATTAAAATAATGTTAATAAATAGCATTTTGCTCGTATGTTATTTTGTATTGTATATATTTTGTATACGACGAGTTGTCGTAGATTTATGTCTGACATTATTGTGAATTTCGATGACATACATTAAATATATTTTTTATTTTAAAATCGTACACGACGCAAGCAAGTTAATATACTATACCTACCTAACGTATTTTTACAAAAATTTTTTACACGGAGATTTAAAAAGTTCAAGCCGTAATGTTCGTCTCAAAGATATTGATTTTATCGTGTGGCGCATAATCATAGTGTTTCTCATAAACTTTAATGTAAGTTCACAGTACCTTTTTACACTGAAGTCTTTGGCCGTCATTAATTTGTCGTTCGTACAACAATATTTACCAAAAAATATAAGTATTTAATTTTTATTTTCACGTTCTTTTATTATTTAAAATAATTATTTTGATTTTTGTCAAAAAAGGTCTGAGAAAATCAAAATCTTGGACGAGATGAATATAATAATATTATGTTTTGTGTAGACATTAACATGCGTGTAATAGTGCGTAGGTATTGTATATAATATGGTAAATATTTTTAATTTTTTTTTTTTGTCACGGGCTTATATACGGGGAAAATATGACGTACACTTGTATTAAATGTTTAATTTTTATTTAATTTTATTACGGGAAAGTACCCGTGACTCTACGAGTTATTGAGACAAACAACATAATATTGTTAGAACAGACATACATAATACTATACTTACTATAATAATTGATAAAATATAGCTATTAATCTGGTAAATTATCGGTAAATATCCACCAAGACCCACAATAATTTACTTTTAGATGTTAAATTGTATCAGTCTGTGTTCATGGTTTTTTTTAGTGTGCAGCGAGACACATTTTGTGCAGTGAGAAAAGTACTTGTGCAGTGAAAATTGTTACTTTGTGCAGTGCAAAAAAATAATTTCAGGATAATATATTTTATTTTATTTTTTTTTAAATTTAATTTAAGGTTTCAAATAGATAGTTTTATTAGCCTACTATGGCTTACATGACTGGTGGTAACATTTAGTTATAGGAAATTTGGGTTTCTTACATTAATAATTTATAAATATAATTTAGATGTTAATAGTTGTAATGTGGCTTCGTTGATCCATTGTCTTATATGTTCGTTGTGAGGTCGGCCATCTTGATGCAATTTGTTATGGTTTGTTCTTGTCCTGGTCCGAGTGCGTCTTTGAGTGAGGTGGTGTTTATGTTTGCTTTTGTTCTGGCGTTGTGGTAAATGGGGCATTCTAGGAATATGTGATTTACAGTGAGTTCACAGTTGCATGTTTCGCACCTGGGTTTGAGCTCCTTACGCATAAGATAGGAGTGTGTGATTCTAGTATGTCCGATACGTGCTCTGGTGACCATGGTCTCTTCTTGTCGTGTAAGCTTGACTGAAGGGTCCGGCCATTTTTTAGTTGATGGTATTATTTGTCTGAATTTATTGTTTTGATTGGTTTGTTTTTCCCATTGCTTCTGCCAGAGGATATACAATTTCGTTTTGAGGGCGCGGATTACATCGTCTTATGTTACATGCGGGTATATTTTGGTGTCCGGAGAGCTAGCCGCTTTCATCGCCAGTTCGTAAGCGAGTTAGGTTAGGTTAGGTTAGGTTAGGTAGCATACTACACCAACGAAGTAGAAGTACCTAGGTAGCATAATATACCACACGAGTACCACGGTTGCACATCGTGGATAGGTGAATATGCGACCATTGATTATCAATGCATGATTTGGACGCTATATAACGCGTGTCTATTAAATATGTTCCACGTGGAGGCGTATTATGAAAAATTACAACAGTTTTCAGACTATAAAAAAAAATTCGTAACGAACACAAAGGATATACACAAAGGAATTTACCGGCCGGGACTCAGATCGAGTCAAATCGTACAAAAGTGCCGATAAATATTTAAGCCGATTCCGCACAATGTTTGGGGGGTAATCTTGCGTTTCTATCTTCATATAAGTGCAGTACTGCAATGGCGTGTTTTGAAAGGAGCAGATTAACAAAAATCGATAAAATCGTGCATATGTGGCAAACGTCGAGATGTCATCAAATGTTTGTACACAACGCGCAGGTCGAGATGACGTCCTTAAATGCTTGTACACAATGTGCCGAGGCATTTAGTATAATGGATATTGTATACAGTTTTATACCCACGATTATTGTTATTTATATTTTTTTATTGTTTCACATCATCGCAACTACAAGGTTATAAACTAACAATTATTTGAACAGTTTAGTGTTAGGATATTCATAATATAATTTATAGGATTATATTTAAATTAGACATGCATTGTATTAAGTTGTACAAAATATATTATACAATACTGTTCATTGTGTAATAATATAGTAATAACAAAATTCAGAAAATTCAAAAATAAGATGTTATTCAATAAGGTATGTTATTTAATTTTGAAATATCTATTTATAAAAATTGTCCAATCAGCAGGTTGAGATTTGAAATTTGTGAAAAGAATTCTAATGTTACCAAAATCAAATGAATTGCGTTTGATAATTTCTAATCCTTATAAAATTGATAATTTGTTACCTGTTAATTATTTTTTAGGAGGGCCTAACCTAACCTAACCTAACGAAAACCGGTAAAAACCGTTAATTTGAGAACCGAAAACCGATAACCGCTTTTAGTTATGGAATTTTTTTATTGATCTTTGTTTCTTAGAATTATACACATTTATATACAGTGCCACAACCTACTATAGATAGGGGACCTTCCAAGTTTAATTTTAAGCAATTTTTTTTCCTAATTTTTTAGGTTTTTATCACATTATACTTTGTTTACCTACCAAATTTGTGACCAAATTAAAGCATATTAAATTTTTGATTTTGTAATAATAATGGTTATGTATTAACCCACGAATGGCCTAAATAAAGTTAGGTTACATTTATAAATAGTTTAGTATTAAATTATGACTCACAGAGCCCAAACCCTCCTGGTTCTGCATTTGTTATTTGTAGTGTTTGCTCCAAGGGTCGGTCCGAAGGCTAGCGTAGAATGACAGACCTGGGTTTTGGGGTACTGTAATATATACAATTCAACCAAAAAGTTCCGTGTCAATGTATCACTCTTAGTGTCATCTTGGAAAGTTATTATATTTTATTTTGGTTTTTTACAGTTATAAATAAAAAAATTATAACAATAACATTTTTTTATGCATTTTATTTTTTTGATTTATAAAGATCGCCGTTATCTTGATCATTAGTTTTAAACTTTAAAGCAGTTTGAAAAAATAAATAATAAATATTTAAATTGAGTAAATCGACCAAATTAAAGCATATTAAGTTTTTGATTTTGTAATAATAATATAATGTTGTCAACCCACGAATGGCCTGAATAAACTGTTTTAAAAATATGATTAAAAAATTGAAAAAAACTATTTTTAAAAACCGGTTTTAACTGGTAATCGATTACCAAAAAACATTATCAACGGTTTTTAAACGATTAACGGTTATCATAGTTTATGAAATATCTTTAAACATAACGGTTACCAGTTACCAAAATATCAAAATTAAACGATAACCGGTAACCGGTTTTCAAAAACTTTCCCGATTACCGACTTTATTGATAACGGTTAAAACCGTTTAAAGCCCTGATTTTTAGTTTAATATTTTAATATAATATAATAATTTTTTCTAATAAACATATAATTCTTATAAACATGAATAACATAAATATAAGTCATGACTTGTTCTAAAAATATTTTAAGTAGGTACAAGTATTTTGAAAATGTCAAAAAAAGTTTTTAAGCTGATGTCATTGAATTAAAATTGTTTTATAAATTATAAATATAACTGTTGAAGAAGCCCACATGTAAACACCTATATTAATTTCTCACAGAGATAAGAAATCCCAAATATCTCTGATAGGTATAATAATAACGTGTAATTACTAAATATTATTGTTCAGTTATTTTCAATCGATCGGCGGCGTGACGGCAGCAACGTAGAAATGTGATTTCGAGATTATTGTGTTATATTTAGCCGATTACCGACTTTATTGATAACAGTTAGGATGGTACTGTGCCATCGAAGCACGGGATTAAACGAAGAGCTTCCCCCAGTGCTAAAGCCATATTAGACGTATTTTCCGTATTTTCCGTATTTATTGTGTTAGTATTATTATCGGTCGTCTGTGCGTCGTTGCGCGCGTGTGTTTGTGTTACTGTAAACTCGTCGGCGTGTGTGTTGGTATGTAGGTCAGTAGTGTTATCGCGCGTGTTATTGTTTACCGTAGTAGTGCCGGAAACCGCAGCGGCGGCCGCTGCTACGACGTCGTCGAATGTGTCGCTAGTGACAGCTGATGGGGGTGGCGCGGTGTTGGTTCCTACGCTTTGCGCCGCTGATGGTATGTCGGGATTATTGCTGACGAATGCTCTAGTGCGAGGACGGTTCGTAACGAAAGGCCTAGGTCTAGAATCTGCCCCTACTCTACTGTCGTCGCTATCATAAGCAGCGCCCGGGAGGTATTCGTCGTTGGAGTCCTCCGTCGACATTCACCCCTCCGTATTATTTAAGCCGTTAGGTATTATTGCTGTATGGAACGACCAGCCCGCTATTCTCTACACGGCGTGAATATATATTTTATAATGTATATGTCTAAATTCGCACGCTCCCACGTATGAACATATATATATATATATATATTTTTTTTACACTTATATCACGACACCGGTTATAATGCTTACATCCACAATTATATATATATATATAATAAAAAAACAAATGTTAAGAATATCTATGTACAGTCGTTGCCAGATAAATTGAGCCGGCGGCGGCGGCGCGATAACGGAAAACCAGTGGTTCTACGTATTTCAATATTATTACCGAAAATACTTCAATAAACCAACAATTGTTACAAAAAATATTTTACGATATTAATTTAAAATCCAATATTCTGATAATAATCTTTTATTAAAGAACAAAAAGCAGACATTTTAAAATAATATAAATAATATAATAATAATAATAATATGATAAAATAATAACAACAACTATAAATTATACATTATAATATTATATATTACAATTGTATTATATATAACAATAGTTATGGCTGTAGTGGCGCTACACCTAAATCATCGTCTTCATTTTCAGTACTTGTATCGCTGTCGTCAGTTGTATCTTCTCCGTACGTTACTATTAATTTATCCATTTCGATGTCCATATAACTTTCATTTTTCCACATTTCTGTTTCTAATTTTTTCACGTTTGCACAAACTGCTCCCCACTCAGAATTACCCATAGATTCCATTTTTTGTTTACACAGTTCTGCAATTCTTTTGATGCTACCATTATGATTTTGTTTTGCATTGTACTGTTTTACTTGTGACCAAATCATTTCAACGGGATTTCAATCCGGATGATACGGTGGTAGTCTAATAATATCATGGCCTTCTTTACTTAATATACTATCCAAAGAATATTTAATAAACACTTGTTTGTGTTTACGTATTATATCGTAAAGTTGTGCTTTTAACATAGTTGAATTAAAACTTATATTATTTTCGGTTAACCAATTTATCATGTCTTTTTTTAAGCTATTTGAGTTTGGAGCACGGTTAGATTGATGACAATGATAAGTCGCATTATCCAATACCACAACAGAATTTTTACTTAAATTTGGTAGTAATTTTTCTGTGACCCATTTATAATAATTATCTTTATTCATATTATCGTGGTAATCACCACTAGAGCTTTGAGCTTCCCATGTTAGTAAAGCATTAGGAACAAAACCTTCTTCTCCTCCAGCATGAACAATTATTAAACGCTTTCATTTACTTAAACTTTGTTTTACTGTATTGTCATCATCGACGGAACTCCATGATTTATTAACAACATGTGATGATAATACGTAACTTTCGTCAGTATACACTATTTTTCTACCTTGTCTACGAAACTCAAGTATTTTTTGTAAGTACTCTATTCTTTTCAAACGTATATTATGTTTTTCTATCAACAATTTTCTATTAGTTTCAGTTTTACGAAATTTGAAACCCATTTCCGAAATTATTCTGTTTAATGTTCTAGTACTCCTCAAATTCATAAAATTTTTTTGTTTTTCAAAAATAAGTTTAACAGTAGGTACAATTTTTTCAACCATATACATATCTGTGATGGTTCGCTTTAAAGCACATCTATCAAAATCGTCAACTAAAGCTTTTATTTTTGTCACATTATTCCTTTTTTTATCAGGAGTGATAAATGTAGCCAATGTAGAATTTCCCGTTAAATCCTTATTTTTCTTTCTATTAATAATTAATATTGTCATTGGTCAGCTGAGTCATTTATTTTTATACATTTATAATAAACAAATTGTTGATGACCCACCGCGCCGTGCGGTCGAAACACACCGGGTTAGGTTAGTTGTTTTTAGCAGTGTACTGCAGCCAGAACGATGGCATGGGAGAGAGAGTACAGAAAATTCTGCAGAAAATTGTTTGCACTGAGCCGGGTTTGAACTGGTGACTGCGCGCGTCGTAGTCAACTGTGCGACCTATGCATCACACTGCCAGCGGCTAGTTTGGGCTACACTTACTGAAAAGCGCCGCCGCCGCCGGCTCAATTTATCTGGCAACGACTGTATATGCTCTGTGTTATACCACGAATTAATTTACTCGTGAATAGAACAGACGTATATATATAACATTTTTTTTTTTAGAAATAAAGAACGTGTGGTGTTGTATAAATTTAAATTGATATTAATATTAACATGAATAATATAATATTTAAATTATTAAAAAATGTTGTTCTTTAAGTTATTACCACCACGTTTGCGTGTTATTTTAGTTACAACGACTCACAGTAACGTTGTCTTCATCTTGGGCGATAGGCACCGAGTCTGCATACTGACGTCTCCCTTGTTGAGTAGACCAAATCACGTGACTGCTTGGCTGCTTGGTCAATCGACTGTTTGGCTGCTTGGTCGCTTGAATTGATTGGTCGCTCGGAAGAGTTGACGGCTTGGCTGTCGTGTAGTCCGGAGTTGTTCTAGTTAATTGGCTCCTTGACGAGTGACAAACCCCACACCTGACACCAATTTTGTTGTAAGCCCAGTTGAATCCGTGCTTACAGAGTTCGCGGTTTGCCGTTTGTCTGGGTTTAGCCAACTAGTACTTTCGAACTGAGACGTTTATTACAACGTTGGTTAGGTTTCCCTTAAATAAATTTACACTCGACTGTTGGTTCTAACTACTGGTTTTTATTGTACACGTTATAATAATCAAAATAAAGACAATCTCGTAGCTCTACGTAATACAGACTGACGATCGTGTGAACCCACACGGCCGCTCATACCCGATATGCTGAGTGTGCATAACCGTGCGGCGCGTGCAGGGGTTCACAACACAATGATGCCGTGAAGGTAAATGGTAAATTAATGAAATGGGAATTCGGGTTCATAATATAGATACATTGTGTTCAACGTGGCAACGTCAACACGACAAATACGATGAGTATCGATGAACGATTTCTATTCTGAGTTCTGGCAACCAGACCATGCTTTTCAAAAATCTGATGCATCTGATGTGATAAATTACAAGCTGTTATGTTAGAGAACACAGCGTTAAAGATAATTATGTAATACTAACAAATATCATAATAGACATTTTTGAGTATTAAACTATAATGATTTAACGTTTTTTATTCAATTTATTATTTGAGCCTCGGATATTTTAACAATATAATGGGGTTGCCATTGGGGTGTCTTATAAGTAGGGCTGGAATTTCGATGCACTTTGCATTGTTTTCTAAGCTTACTGTGCAATGCTCGTCTTGTCACAAATTTGTTTTATGTACATTTTAATGAGAATAAGAAAGATTATTTTGCATTTTTTTGCATTTCTTTGCATTTTTTAGATTTTAGGTTATTTTCTTAACTTTTTAGGAATTTGGAGCATTTTTTGAGTTTTGGAGACCAAGTATGAATTTGAAATTTTATTTTAAGATTTTTACACCAACATGGTTTAAATAAATATAACAGATTATAAGTAGGTACTCGTAATTCGTATTATATTATCGGACAAGGTTTTCCGATATATCTGATATATTGAACGGTCAAGGCGCAACAAATGAAATTCCGGATGATCTTACAGCGAATGATTTAGCATTCTTCGAATATTCGCCAATCACTTCAGTAGATGTTGAAAGTAGTTTTTCTATCTACAAGAACTTACTGGCAGACAACAGAAGATCATTTTTATTTGAAAATCTGAAACAAGCTCTCGTGGTTCAGTGTAACAGTTGAGAATGTACAGGTAAATAAATATACGATCTAAACCTATTAAATAATTTATAAAAATATTTTTTTTTCAGATTGAACGAATTCCACGTCTATGAGATCGAAGTTTATCTAGCTTTGTGTACAACTTTTTTTTTAGATTTATACTAAACTATGTTTTGACAGCTTACACTTGTAATAGATTTTTGTAATGCATTTTTTAAAACTTTTTATTGTAATTTATACTAAAATTATTTTAAAAAAAATGTTTAGATCATAAGAGCATTTTTTTAGGGCATTTTTCGGGTTTTTTTAGGGCATTAAAATCCCAGCCATACTTATAAGTATTTTGGGTGACCGAGCCACCCCAGGCCACCCCACCCCTTAGCTGCGTACCTGTACCTAAAGCTGAATATAGCTAGGCGTATATAGGTGATATTATAGGTATATTATGCCTTGTGGACATTGTCTACTCGTCAGATATATGTATATACAGATAGAAGTATAGACTATACCCTATGTGCAAAATCTAGTCACATAGCTATTACACAACAGTCGCACTGTGAAATGAGAAGTTTATAATTTTTTCTCAGTGATCACTCTGAGACAACGCACAGGCGCTTAACGCCCAGTTTTGTGAAGTTCATCTGTATGATGTCTCAAAAAGTATATGTAGGTGTACTATCACAATGTAACTACTATGTGATATCTATGTTAAGCGTTAGGGAATGCTTTTTTATAATTCAAATGCTAATCACAGATTTCACATTAATATCTCATTAAGTGCAAATAGTCATAGTAAATACTCGTTAAAACAGTAATGTAATAACGTACACTTCGTAGTGTATTAAGAAAAAAAAAACACATTTGTAATAATTGTTTAAATCACTGTGATTTGTTTCACGAAGTCGATAATAACACGCGTATAACAAGGCGATGACAAGGACTGGCTTAGAAGTGCAAATCGACTTCCATGGAATATCCGATACGATTGATCGGGTTAACGAAACCCCAGATGCTACGGAAGGATATCGTGAGTTGTTTCAACCTCAAAACAAAATTAATTCTCGGTTGAGGCTCCGAAATGAATAATTTCCATTGATCACGTACAGCCATAAGACGTACCACGCCAATCCGATCACACCTAGAATAAAGTACATAATATAGCTTAGGGCCGTTAGGGGCCTACCTATTGTTGATTAATATGCAATTATTATCCCAATATTATGTAAGCAGTGCTCATTACGATTTAATTGTAATAGTATATACCAATAAATAGAGATGTAAAATTTACGTCAATTTGGTAAATTTGGTAAGTTTTGATAATTTTGGTTTGTTACCATAGGAACACCACCAGAAACTCATCTCTGACACAATTTCATGAACTTATAATTATAGTAACATACATTTTTTTTATTTACTGGAAAGTAGGGTGTTAAGTGGTCGTTATTTTTAAATTTTTTAAATTTTGTGACTGGGATTTTAGTTCTATTATGTGCAAAAAATACTAAAAATGATGTATAGTCGTATAGAACATATTTTAAAAATAATCAGAGAAGTTTAACCGGTGCCCTAAAGCCTTCAAAAGTTTAACATAACTAATATTTTAAAGATAAAACAAATTTTAATTTTATAGACGATTTATAATTGTTTCTACATTTTTAATTAATTTCAGTTAATATTTTATTTTGCATGGGTGTATTATAATTATTCCGCCAGTGCTTTTGTTGGAATTTAAATATATCTATATCCGTGATAAAATCAAATTTATATTATTTGCGATAATAATTGATCGTATCAGATATTCTTATGGTGTATTCGTATGTTTAATGTTATGTAGTATACTACATTATCAGTGCTTGTGGACGTTTTACATTTTATAATATAAACTATTCCATTATATTAATATGTTATGACTGATGAATATTGGCACCATGAAGACGTTTAATTTGAGGTGCCACATGCTATTTTTTTCGGTAAAAAAATATTTACTCCAGGTCCTAACTGAGGTGACTGCCCTGTTAGACACCCAAAAAACACTGCGGCTATATAATTTGCATGGCCGCCCGAATTTTTTGAAATTTGTTTTTACGTAATGTCGAATTTTCGGCGGCAGTAAAGAACGTTGTTTGCGATCCGACGCAGTTGGATTGCATACCTGATGCCGTGACCCGGCCGTCTCACATTGTCCGCTATCCGACGAAGTCGGAATGCCTACCCAGAGGTAGACTAACTGAGGTGACCGACCTGATAGACATCAAAAAAATCGCGGCGGCTATATGATTTTTTTACGGAATTTCGAATTTACAGCGCCATAACCCGAGCTACCACGTCGAACCGTGGTGGTCCTAACATTATCACAGTTCCTTATCACATACCAACCGGCTCGAGACGGACAACCAGACCAAAAGACCACTGCAGCTTCCGACTTCGGTTAAAACTCTTCGCCAACTCGGGGGGTTTGGGGGTCTCCCCCAGCGACGCTCGGAGAGCTAGTATAGTATGAATAACCGCCATCTTCTATCAACATGAATAATACCACTGGAACGTGACGTATTGACATATGCGCTCCGGCCTAGGACAGTAATGGACAAAACCCAATAAATAACTATTTTCTACTCTGTGCTCTAAAATCGAACTTCACAATGATAAGAATATTATTTTTACCTTTATTGCTCCTGTAAAAAGTTGTAAGAAACAATGCGTTTAGGTAACAAGTGTTTAAGTAACTCATACTCATAACTACGATTAAATGACCGATCGACGATAACGTGGTGATGGAAATTCCTAGAATACTGAAAATGTTATCATTATAAAACTAAACCACATTATTTATGATAATTTTTAGGCGAGGTAGGGCTAGGGTTGATACGCATTAATTTTTTATTAGTATTATGCAGCACTCTATTTCGAATTTAGTTATACGAGATAATGAAAACCACGTAATACAGTTACAATCTAATTAGGTACCTATTTGCATATTTTGGCATATTTTTGCACTAATAATACATTTTCTGTAGTATATTTTTTACAGCACTCAAGAAGTAATAGTGAATTTTTATACATTTTGTTTCAAATAATTATATTCAAAGAAGACAATAATATATTTTATTTCGTACCTTGTTTAGGGAGCAGCTGGAGCGTTTCATGTTTTAAGGAGTAATATTTAGGCAATTTATGTGGCGTGTGTACATTTTGGGCTGTCGAAATTTTAACCCTCATATGTGCACATCATGCACACACATACCTAATTTCTGCATAATTATAAAGTTATTAACTATGTCTTTATTAATTATTCAGCATATAATATTTAATATGCATGTATGTATAAATATAAAATTTAAAAATCTGTGACTTATTTTATTTAAATGTATCGTTTATCGAAAACCGATAATAGAGTAGGTATCTAAATTCTAGTATCACAAATCATAATAATCCAAAGTCATGCTTGTGGTATCTAGAATCGCGATACAAATTTTTAAGTATCTTGCAAGGATGCTGCACACGTGTCAATACGTCGACGAAAATGAAATATAAAATACATAATACCTACACATTTTTGTTTGTATAGGTAACTGGAAAATTAATTGTTTGGATTTTGAAGTATGTACCACAAAATGTTCAGAAAAACTACCAACTAAATAATTTATACTGTAAAAAAGTGGGGTTATCATTTGATTAACAGAAGTTTATACGATTACAAGGAGTCGAGACATTCCATAAGTACAGTGGTTGGGACGCTGCTTCTTTTTTGTAGCACGCTAACGCTACTGCTACTCCCCCCAAAAAGTAACTCGCTATTGCTAAAGCTACTTTTTTTAGTATACTACTTTTTTTACTGTAGCGCGCTACTTTTTCACTACATTTTTTTAAAACATTTTATTGATTTATTTAGATATTCACTTGAGTACTTGGTCATTATTTGTTAATGCCTACCACTATTTTCTTGTAATTTCGGAAAACAGGTTCATTCAATGTATCTCATGTATTTTTTTAACAAAACTCAAAACAAATAAACGTTTTATTGAAAATTGATTAGTTTAAAAATTAGAGCAAATTAACCTCTTATACAATTTAAAGGTAAGATTATTATCTAGACAATGACATAGGCTTTTTATTATAATATATTTTAAAGCGAGTTATGAGTATTTTAAGATGTACAAACAGTTTACAATTTTAAAATACACATAACTCGCTTTAAAATTAAAATATAATAAAAAGCCTATGCCAATGTCAAGATAATAGTCTTAGCTTTAAATTTTATAAGAGCTCAATTTGCTCTAATTTATAAACTTACGGAGATAAATGTGTTCTGCCGAGCGTAAAATTTGCTATGTTACGCGCCTGTAAAACAAATGTCACTGTAACGTCTTGTTATATTAATATTATTATTTTTTAAAAAATGTTTTTTTCCTTTATTGTTTAAGCATAAACTATACAGGTTTTAGCTTTAATATTATTATTATAATTATATGAAACAAATTTTTAATTTGTCTAATTTTATTTGTTAGTAATATTTTGAGTTTTTGAATTATCATTTATATGGATATTTAAATACATTTGTGTTTCAAGGAATTTAAATATACTTAAATGTAAATTTATATATATATATTATATAAACTGTATAATGTTATTTAAATAACAATGATTAAAAAGATTTAAATACTATGGGATCGCTATAAAAGAATATCTTAGATAGTAACCCGGTAGGTAGGAACTAGGTTTTCCAGACCATAGCCCATAGGTTGTTAGGGGTTCCTGATTCGATACCGTCATCTCGAAAAAGTGATTTTCGTATTTTTAAGTTTTTTGTTTATTTTTGTCACAGTATGTGCACGGTATTTTTCAACACTCATATACGGTTATGGCACTGTACTTTTGTTCACTCTCGCACGGTTGCAACACCGACTCTAGTCGGACAAATGAACAATAGTTATAGTTGCACATTAAAACGGTTCCTGAAACGACTATTGAGTTCTACCGGCACGGTGCTTCCCATGTAATAAATCGGTATTAATTTTGATCAAAAACACAGTGCTGTGCACCGTTATAGCATGGTAAAAAAAACCTAAAAATTGATGTAGGGCACCCAATGTACACCAACATTGTTACTCGACATTTGAGTATTAGACATTATCATTTGATAATTTCAAGTAGGTACTTCTCATTTGGGCACACGCGAGCGAATGTTATAATATTAATTATGTGGAACAAAATTTTAATATTATTTATTTGTTTGAAAAAAAAATATTATTCGAATAAATATAGGCACCTATCTGGCTGTCACTTAGGTACTTCTATATACATGACGACGTATATTTTTTATGAAATCTGTTCACTTCACAACAAACCTTCGACTTATTTGTGTACGCTCGGGTTAATACTGTTAGTACCTATAACTTATTATCGTCAATCGTCAACAAAAATATTATGTATTTCACATTACTCGGTGTAATTGTTCGGGCGACAATTATCATAGTGCTAATGAACTTAAGGTTCATCATCCGCTGGAAGAAAATTGTAATTGGATTGTTTGATGACTGGATTGACGGACGCAGTACCGCAGTTTGTAATAGCCTGATGGTATATAGTACTACATTTAAACAAATTACAACTTTTTATATAATGATAAATAATAGCGAGACATGGGTAATTTTTTTATCTGGAACCAATTCCGTGCGAGGTAAAAGTGTTCGTCTTTTTGACTTACCCACCTTCGACTCGTGCAAATAATATTATAATTATTTTGTGATCGTTTTTGTGTTTAAGGAAAACGTCGTGGATAACGAGAGGACACTCGCGGATACACCCCTGCAGCCGTCCGAAAATGCTCTCGCGATCATGACGACGCCATGGCCCGCTGAAACTGTCGACGATCCGGAGGTAAATGTTAGATCTCTGTTTTATTTTTAAACTACAAGTTTATTGTCCAGAATTAGTTTTAAGCTTAAGCTTCGTTGGTCCCTAATCGTAGCACTATAAACAACTAAACACTCTGTACAGTGTACGTACCTACCATTCCCGTCTACCAATATAATTATAATGGTCGAAATTCAATATGTTTTTGGTTATGTTTGTCATTCGTCATTTTTATTACGACTTAACGGTAGTTTGTTAAAATTTGAAAGCAAATAAACTATTTAGGCTTTTCATTTTGATATATTTCGCTTGCGTTATAATATCGTATGTTAAACAAGTTTCAATCAGTAACTAGATGCTAGCGTTGTTAAGAGCTTAAAAGGTGCAGATGTCTTGAAAATATAAATTTAATGAATAAAAACGATTCTCAATTATTACTGAAAGGTATACCTACTACACACAATTTTAGTCCCTGCAAGGACGCATTCATACACTATCGTACATTATTATTTTGTGATTGTTTTTGTGTTTAAGGCAAACGGATTTAAAAACATTATCGTATTATAATATTATGATCATATTATTATTTCGAGATTGTTTTTGTGTTTAAGGAAAACGCTGACACCCAGAACGGGAGAACGTCGCAGCAGTGGGACGATACTGCCGACGATGCCGCTAACTACCGGTATTACTTGGGGCCGGTGCTGTGTTGCACACAGCCAATGCCGCCCCCGGCAAGCGTCATAATTTCCGCAAACTTTTCATACCCTCCACCGCCGCTGCCGGAATATTATATAGGGCCTGCAATTTTTGATGTGATGGGTCCACCCCCCTGGCCCTGCCTGCTGTGTGGTCGAATCTAAGTTTTCATATCCACCACCCCTGCTTCAGGGGTCAAGGAAACCGTATCCACCGCCATCGAAGCCGTCGGCGGATGAAAACTCAGATAATTGTCCAGTAATTCGTTGGACCGAAATTGTACCAGTAAAAATAGAAGAATGTTTATAGTTCTTCAATAACTAATTGAATTTTGTTAATTATTTTGTACCTATAAATTTCTTGTGTTTAATTATTATTGTTAGGTGATTAAATGTGATAGCGGTACTAAACCGTAATTAATATATTATAAATGTAATAAAATATGTATTATACAAATGTACCATAGTTAATATATTATAATCATCAGTTAAGTGTTTTAGTGCGTGCACATTATGAGATACTCATTCACGACCATGAATAGAAATGAAATTACGTACAAAAACTTACCATTTAAGTGTAAGACGTAAATACAATATAACTAGGTAAAAACATATATACCTAATTAATCTCTATTTGCTATTTTATTTACTAAATACAAAAATTGTATTTTATTGAAATTAAGTAAATAATAAAATGTATATTAACTTAAATACACATTTTAGATGAACTATTTATAAAATGTTTAATTCACAATATCCTTGAAATAAAATAAGTATAACATTTCAAAAATAGGTAACTCGCTGTGCTTTATGTATTTGTATCCATTATCTTTATCTAGAAAAATTCCCATCAATAATCTAATATCTTTATCTAGATATTATATTCGTTATCTATTCCCAACACCGTCCAAGTCGTGTACAGCGGGTAGGCCTACCCTGATTTTGAACTCTTGTATAGGTAATTTTAGATCGTCTTAGATAGTATATGATCTAAGTGTATAATACGCCCAAAATATGTATTTTAAAAGTATAAACAAGAAATTGTACCTATATATTTTTTTTTATTTACACACCGAACATCGAAATCTGAATGTGAATTGTTTATACATCAGCGTACTTCATGTACTGTACCCATATGTCGGTGTGTGTGTCCGTGTATCAATCATAATATTTTGAGTCGTGTACAATAATCTATCTATAAAATGTACAATTATTATTAATAATTACAATAAATTGATCAATTTGAAGCGATTTTTAAGAAAAAACTGCGTCTGCGAACCATGAACACTCGACAACCGCAGTATTTTATTATAGTACCAACTCTATATGACTTGAACTTTGTTCAATTCGTTATTTAATATCCGGTGTATGGTGATCAAAATAATATTTTGAGGCGTGTAGAACCATATCGGCCCAATCCACAAAAAATCAAATTGCGTTTTATTTCAAAATATGCTGCAGAATTATATTTTATTTCAGTGCAAAATTGGCCCAACCCTAAAAAAAAATTTATTCCCTAGATAGCAGTACATACTTCGTTTTGTTATCAACATTTTAATAATAACTTTGGGGCAAAAATGGCCCAACCCAATGATAGATGAATAGGCCGTTTTGATTTCTAAATTTAACTCAGTGATTGTGGAATAAGTTATTATTGTATTTGATTTTATTTTTATGATAGTGTTAGCTGATAATAATAAAACTATTTACTATCAATAATGTTGTTTTACGCACTTATTACTACTACATTAGTCTTAAATTAACAAAATTCAACAGTTTTATAATATTAATTATTACCAAATATGAACACAGAAGAAATTAATGATGTTCTCCAAACTGGTAAGTGAAATTTATATACCTATATAAATAAATAAATTATTTTAATGACTTATTGTAAACAGACTCTGAAATGGAATTTTCCGAGGATTCTGGTTCAGATTATGTACCACCCAACATTGCTAATCGATCATATGCCAGTGATTCAAGTTTATATGATATTTTACCACCATATAGAAATGATGATGACGGTTATCCATTTATTGAAAATGAAGATGTAGAAAGTGAAGAACTATAAGTAACAAATTGAAATGTTAATGTTATTACTTTTGAAGTTGATATTGTTTTTTTTATTATTTTTTATTAATTTCAGACCAAAAAAATAAGGCTGATTATAGTGATTATTTTCTTGTATTATTAATTTATTACTAAACCTAGGATATGGTTTTGATTGTTTTTGTTTCTTAAAGATATTTTTATTATGTTTGATTATTAATAAGTAACAAATTTAAATAATGTTAATGTTATTACTTTTGAAGTTGATATTGTTTTTTTTATTATTTTTTATTAATTTCAGACCAAAAAAATAAGGTTGATTAGTGATTATTTTCTTGTATTATTAATTTATTACTAAACCTAGGATATGGTTTTGAACAGTTTTTGATTTTTGCAGTTGTCTTATTATGTTTAATTAATAATGTTTATTAAACTATCAATTAGTAAGCAATTTATGTTAATGTTATAATTTTGAAATTAAAATTCTACCTACCTACCTATTTTATTTTAACACAAATAAAATGGCTGATTATTTGTTGTGTATTATATAGGTATGCATTATTAAACCTATTAGATTATCTAGATTATCAATATAATATATCATTTTGGATTATGCAGTTGGTGTAATTGAGTTTATATTATATTTCAAATAATTTAGATTTTAGAAAATTATAATTTTATGTTTTATGAGATGGGCCACTCCACAAATTTATAATTTATTCAATATTTTCTAAAATAAAAAGTGGCCCAACCCACATTAAATCTTAAACAAATTGAAGATTATGATGGTTCTATACATGGTTGAAAAGGCATTAATTAACTTATATTTATGTAACTACATAAGTTTTATTTGAGTTAATAATAAAAAAAAAAAAAAAATATTAAAAAAAAAAAAAAACTTTGATTGCCTATGTTGTATAATTTCACTTTTGAGGGTTCGGCCGATATTATGGTTCTACACGCCTCTATTTATCTTAACTTTTCCGTTGCCCGGAATAAAAATTCTGGTTCAGAGCAGTATATTATCAATTATTCAATCTACCTGCGGTAGTTGGCGGACCCCGTGCTGTTTGTGGCGAATGTTCCTACATGAGATATAGCAGGTAAAAATCTCACACGCAAAAAATTACACACGTACGTAAGTTCCCACATGAAAAAAATTACACCGAATACAAACTTCCTTCCCTCTTTATTCAGACTTAGGACTGATAACTTAAATGTAGTTGGTTTGGTTAAAATTTGTTTGTTTTTGTGTTGCATAAAAAAAGAACAATCAATTTTTTTATTGAATCTAGTCCAAATATATTATAAAAATTAATAACATAATGTGTAGGTGTGGTCCACATATTATTTGTATAGGTATAAAATAAAAATAGTTATATAACAATGATAATAATAGTAATAGAAAAAATTAAATTTTATTTGGCTCATTGCGAAAGCACAAACCGTTCACATAGTCACACTGTGTTAGTATTTTTAAGTTATAATCTGATATTTTGTTATTGATATAGTTTCCCCTGTACAGTCGTTTTCACGAAAAATGGCCCTCGACGGTGGCGTGCCTGGTGACGATATTTCTGAAAGCCAGTGGTTCTTAATATTATCCGCTAGAGAGCCGGTAGCTCTACGACACAGCTGTTGTTCGACCACCTGCTATTACAGCTGCCGGTCGAATATATTGTACCAAACATTTTTTATACTCCATAGTTTTTTCTTTCCGTAGAATAACAAAATAAGATACTTTTTTTGCCATGGTTACACGTCACTGTAGCGTCATATCGTAATATAACGTCCCATATCAATAGTGTGGTTACTGGTTATAGTCACTGTTTTTTTTTTTTTTTATTGATCTTGAGCCCGGCAGCTGAGGCCATTAGCTAGAAGTTTGTTTGTGGGTTGTTAGTGTTGGTAGGGAAGGAACACGTGTGTGTTGGGTTTGGCAGAATTTTTAATTGGGCACCCGTAGGTATCTGCCATGCCCGGGTGGGGGATGGCGGCACTTGTTCTCCGGACACCGTGACTTGCACGGAGAAAAATGCCGCCCAGTGGTCGAGGATCGAACTCGAACCGGCTGTGCCGAATCCGTCGCGTTAGACCGCTCGGCCACCTCGTCCCTCTTAGTCACTGTTTATACCACGTTAGTCTGTGTTCATACTTCGTATACGCAGTGATATTCTATTCGCGCACTTTTTATTATTTAAATACCATCGACAATTTGTTTATTTTTTTTTTTTTATAAATGTCTTCACAGTGTGATACACATTCACAGACGAAAAAGACAATTTTCTATGTGTATAAATATTTAAAAAAATTATCATTGGATACGTCTAATCCGGAGATAGCTACTTTTTTTTAACAGACACAAGCAAAAACTGCTGAAGCATGTGGTGTAAGTGAGAAAATTGTGAAACGTATCACCGCGGAAGGAAACAAATCTTCATCTGAATCACAGGCTGATCGTTCACTTCCCCACGAAAAACATATAAAAGGATAAAATTTGCAAATGAAGTTGACGGTTTTGATGCGGATATTGTAAGAAGGATCATTCATGATTTTTACAATAAACGTGAGTACCCTACCACATCAAATATTTTAGCTGAATATCAAAAAAGAACTGAGTACAAGGGTTCTAGTACTTCGATGTGGCGCATTTTGAAAAATCTAAATTTTAAGTACAAAAAATGCAATGACGGGCGTCGGAAGCGTTGGATGCCGTGACCGTGAATAGTTGGAAGAAATGTGTAAGTCATTGCGAAAAATTGCAAGAAGAGGATTTTATAAAAGAAGGCTTACGTGACGAAATTTTGGAGCCAATAATAATGACCATTAACCCAGACGAAGATACCGACGATTCAGAAGATGAAGATGACATAAATTTAAATGAAAA
Source organism: Metopolophium dirhodum (assembly GCF_019925205.1). Lineage (NCBI taxonomy): Eukaryota > Metazoa > Arthropoda > Insecta > Hemiptera > Aphididae > Metopolophium > Metopolophium dirhodum. Next base: position 18,878,681 of record NC_083564.1, read on the forward strand.
TTGTGATTTGTAAAATATTGTGTTATAATTATGTACATATTTTTTAATGTTAGATAAATTAATTTATTTTATTTGTATTTGCAAACAATTAAAAATCGTGATAATAAATTAACAAAACTGTTCATATTTTGTATTAAGAAATATTGCATTTAAATAACGGCGTAAAAAATAATCATATTTAAGATAAAATACAAATGAGTAATTTATTAATTTAAATTTGCTGCGCTTTGTTTCGCGCGTGTTTTAGAGCCCCTGCGTCAAAACGTCCACCAGGCGCGCTAACGTCGAGGGCCATTTTTCGTGAAAAGGACTGTAGTATTTGGGCTAGTGCTAGTTCTGATACAAGTCTTACTACAAACGCTTGCGAAAGTACAAATAATATGTGGACCATTATATTATCAATTGTTATTATATATTTGGACCAACTACGTTTAAGTTGTCAGTCATCCTAATAGTCTCAATAAATTTTCGTGTGGGAACTTACGTACGGGTGTAATTTTTTTCGTGTGTGAACTTAAGTACGGGTGTATTTTTTCCGTGAGGGAACTTACATAATATGTACCCGCTGTTATGAATGTTACCTAATTAATATATAATATTATGTAATAGGTATCGTTGTACAGCGCGATACTGCGATAGCCTTTTTGGAACATAATAAACAGTCTTAATTGGTTCGTACACTCATGGGTGTAACTAGGATTGAATAGTTACAGGGGCTAGAGTCCTACAAAACCAAAGTGTAAAATAACACGTGGGGGGCAAATTAAACGTTACGCCAGTACCGCCAAAGGAAAATTAATTTTCCAGAGTTTGGGGAGGTGTACAAATGTTTTAATTAGGATTACAAATGTGTACGAATGAAATAAAAATCGTTGATACTAGTTTGGAGTCGGTGGGATCAATACAAGCCGATGGCGGTACTGGAGTAACGTTACGCCAGTACTGCCAAAGAAAAATTGATTTTCCAGAGTTTGGGGAGGTGTACAAACGTTTTAATTAGGATTACAAATGTGTACAATGAAATAACAATCGATAGGATACATTTTGACTTTGATTTTTAGTTTGGTGGTACTGGGGTAACGGACCTATAATAATTGCGTAGAAACTAACACGAATAATGTATTACAATTACAGCAATCTGAAAAAAGTACGTTAAATATAATGAAATCACAAACGCGAGTCATTAAAACAGTAATGAAACAATCAGATCAAAGTTATAGGGACACTACATTTTTACGTAATAAAATTAATGAATTCATGACAGATATAAGAAATTTATCGGATCAAGTAATAAATAAAACAATCGAGGTAGATCATAAAACACGAATACAAGATTCATATTTCACATTAAATTTATTACTAAGTCAGTATGCATTTGAGACCAATTATATTTCAGAAATGATAAATTTAGCACGGGCAGGTCAAATACATGCGGGAGTTTTATCTATTGAAGCATTACATGAAAACATGAAAGAAATTAAATTATCATCACCTAAGGTACATCATTACCGATTGATATCGACAATATTGAACCTTATAATTTGTATCAATTATCAGAGGTCAGTGTTGTGTATCAAAATCAATTACTGATGTTCAATATCAAAATACCGTTAGTAGATCAACAGAATTTTATTTTGTACATATAATATAATTCCGATGCCGATTAAAATTAAAAATAAACAGTTCGCGTACGTAAAGAATACATACGATTATATTGCGATAAGTCCGTCTAATGAATATTTTACGACCTTTACACCACAACAATTAAACACTTGTAAGAAAATACTTCATTACTTTATTTGCTATGCCATACCAACCTGACATTCTAAAAATTCGAATACTAACTGTGAAATGGCTTTATTCACAAAACAAAAGAAATAAATGCAAATGTGTAAACATTTATATTTTGAGTTATATGGAAGTATATTCCATAAATTAGAATTTAAGAACATGTGGATATATACCGTAGAACAAGAAAATGTAGTATTAACGCGTGGGGTATACGAGAAAACAGAATCTATAGAACTAGTGGGAACAGGGTTATTATAACGATCGAGGAACAATGTAAAGGGTATGCAAGCCAAAATATATTGCAACCGGTTACATCGGTTCAAAATTCACATTTAACGGATATAATACCGGAAACAAAAATAATTACGGAGGAACAAAAGTTAGAGCAGGATGCTACGTTTATTAGACCATCATTTAAACACATTGGAAAAATTGAAAAACTACACGATTTGAATTCTATATCTAGCCCTTTAGATGACATAAATAGAGATATTGATTAAAAGAACCTAGTGACGGTATTTTATTAAATGATACCTGTAATCCACAATATAAAGAGGTAGTATTTTGTAATTTTAAACTTAGTTCAAAAGTTCAAAGTTCATTTTGTAGATTAAAATGCGGCACCATTAATGAAATTTCAAATTTTGCACATAGTAAACTATTAAATCAGCCAATAGTGATTGGTAAAAAATACAATAAAACAACAGATTTTTATACTAGCCCTTCTCAGTCATCTTTAATTGGTATTCTATTAGTAACTCAACTTCAAGAAAATTATTCATTTTGGCCAATATCAGATATTCTTTATACATTAGTTTGTTTACCATATAACACGAGTTTTGTAGTATTTCCTTTACTGCATACTTATGAGCACTGAATGTAAAAATTAGTGTGTGTATTTTTTTTAAAACAATTATGTACATTGTACATAATAACTTAATACATATAATATAAAAATTAGTTATAAATAATCATGCAAGTTGCTGGTTGGTAAGTTGTAAAGTTAATTGACGAAAACACCATTGAACCTATACCAAACAGTTGGATGATAAACTTTAATGTGTGTTTATGGCCCGGATATATCAAAAAAAATAAATAAATTGGGCAATTAAAAATAGCATTAAATCTCCTAAGAAGAATACCTGGACAAATTGTAAAATTAAAGTGTTATGTAAAAAACTTATAACAAACTTTAATGAAGCATCAAATATGGCAAATAATTTTTTTACACAATCGTCAACTGAAGCAGAAATATGCACACCAAAAATAATTACAAAAAAACGCAAAAAAAGAAGTACGTATAAAACAAAAAAATGATAAATGAAAGTATTGATAATAGGTTAATTTACTGTAATATCAAAACCAACAGCACACTATTGAAAACTGAACAAAAATTTGCAACGTTGTACATGTGTAAGACGGAGACAGCATGTTCGAGTACGACATCCACTTAACAGTGATGCTTTTATTTAATACTAGCCGACCCGTCACAGCTTCGCCCGTGATTGGTTGTTTATTTTGCCTTCGGACCTTGATATGTAGAATTTTTTATTCAAATATTATTGTTTAATGTGATCGGCAAGTAAATATAAAAAACGGTTAATGAAAACGGATTGAAATTTTTCTAGCGTTATATATGATAAAAATAAATACAGATAAAAAAGAAATAATTTATGGTTGATAAAGAATTTGATTGAAGTTGATGAAGAAAAAAAAACAATTAAAATAAGAATTTTATAAGACTTCTGAGTATATGATGTTTTTTGTTATATTTCCTGTTGAAATTAAAATCATAAGATGATTCGGGTCTCCAGTTCGAGAAAATGCCACGTATAATTGCCCATGTGAAAAGCACTCTGTACGAAGATCTACGCCAACGTACTTGAATGTTTGACCTTGTGCTTTGTTTATGGTAATCGCAAAAGAAACTTTAACTGGGAATTGAAGCCGTTTGAAAGAAAACGGCAAGTCAGAGGGAATCATGGGAATTCTTGGAATAAATGCAATTTCTCCTTTCGCTGGCCCTGTAAGAATTACGGCTTCTATAATATTATTTCGCAACGATTTTATTTGTAATTTTGTATCGTTACATAAGTTCGGTGGTTGAAGATTACGTAATAATGTAATTGGAGCACCAATTTTTAATTTTAGTTTATGAGGAGGAAATCCCGAAGGAGAAAGAGAATTAAGAAATTCTTGTGGATAATGAATAGCATCATCTGTTGATGTAACTGTATCAATAGATAGACATTCACGTGAGTGTCCATCGAATTTTAGAAGGATGATATCATTAATTTCTTCTGCTGTTACATTTCTTGGAGAGATAATAGCTCTTTCACATAACCACTGATAAGATTTATTGGACAGATTAAAAATGTCAGGATAAACTGTAGAAATCAACTCTTCCACGTTATTGACCACCCGTCCAATCGTGTGATCGACAGAAATGTAACCATTTTCATTTTCTAAAGTTCCATTTCCAATTTTCAACAACTGTGCTGGAAAAATATCGTCCCCTCCGCATAAATAAACTCTCATGTTTGTTCGCAAATAAAGTTTTTCAACATAGTTCCATATAGGGGAAGATTTTAAGCAAGCATTAATGACATCAGCTCGAGTACCTTTAGGGATTACTGGTAAGGTTTGACGGAAATCACCAGCGAAAACAAATGTTATGCCACCCATAAACTTATTATTACACTTAAGATCTTTTAATGTTCAATCAATTGCTTCGATATGTGATCTGTGACTCATTGTACACTCATCCCACTCAACGAATGAGGTTTCTTGAAGAATTTTTCCAAGAGGGCCATTTTTACGAATCGGACAAACGTATTCAGTATCAAATAATACATTTAACGGTAACTTGAAAGTCGAGTGAGCAGTTCTGCCGCCACTAAGGAGAGTTGCTGCTATACCAGATGAAGCTACTGCTAATGCAACTTTACCTGAGGATCTAATTTGAGCCAACAACAAATTAATTATGAATGTTTTTCCTGTACCACCCGGAGCATCTAAAAAAAAAACTCTTCCTTGATGATTCATTACGCTTTCTGTAATAACATTAAAAGCATATTTTTGATCATTTACTAATTTTGGTAAATTGATTTCTACAAATTCTTGTAATCGGTTATTATCGTAAGAACGCAAAATTGAGAATTCAAAAGGATCAGATGCATTTTCATTTCGAACAGGTGAGTTCATTCCAAATTCAGTTAAATATTTTTCAGACAGACAAACAACTTTATCTTCTATTCAAACCTCTATTAAATATTTCATCAGAAAAAGTAAATTGCAAGTAATTTAATCGAGTGCGCTCTGTTTGAAGAATATCTTCACAAAAATCATTTCTGAACTGTTCCCACAAAGATTGAGGTTCAGACGGTTGGCAGAAAACTATGATTATTGCGAATAATTCTCTTAATTTTGAAGGACTTTCTGAAAGAGTTGCCTCCGCTAGAGTATTTTTCCATTGCTCGTCATTTTCTAAAAGCCCAAGAGCAAAACAGGTAGCTTTAAAAGTCGCGTGAATGACTCCATCAAAGGCCTTCAAGCTTTCAAATGAAGTAGGACCTTGTACATAATTTAGTAACAATCTTAAATGGAAGCACTCACTTTGATTTGGGTGAATCGTGTAAATTCTACCAATGGCAGTGTCCATTTTTATTCCTGGCCAACCGGGAACATCTTTTCCCCGTCTTCTCTTTAACCAGCCTCTGCTATTATCCCAGGTGTAATAAGAAGGAACTTCATGATAGAACAGTGTTTTCGCAAAATTATCATGTGAACACAGTTCAAAAAATGCAATTAGTGTCGTTTTTCTTGGATTTTCAATAACTTGATGAAGATTATTAGCATTAAAGAAAACACGCTGTCCATTTTCTAGATGAACAGCCAAGTGCTGAACTATCGGATCTCTATCATGGATTTCAAAATTGAAAATTCTCCAAAACGCTTCAGAAGTACATATATATCGACCATTCAAATAATTTGTAATCGCATCGTTTTTACGATTAACAGAAAAAGTAGCTCTATCTGATCCTTTATTAATATATTTACATATGTATTTTATCGCTTTAACCGAATGACAGTATTCTACGTTAATATGCGCATTAAAGCACCTAGATAGTATATAGTATAGCACTGGACAATACGGTACAACAGAGATTATAACAGGTAGTAAAAAAAAAAATCCGAGTTGCGGTCGGGATCAAAACAGGTTAAATATCAAAATATGTAAAAATCCTAGTTGCGGTAAAAAAATATGATTAATAATTATTATGTTTTAAATATTGTCATAGTTACATATTATTATGCTAAATACAAAAATAAAACGGTCAAAATACGTAACGCACAATATAGGTACAATTGTTTTTAATTTTTTATGAACTTTTATGAACTTTTTTACTGACAAAAGTGGTACTATAACCTTCAGCAGAGTTTCGGGTTTCAGCCAAAAAAAATTTCAGCCAAATCGGTCCAGTAGTTTTCTCGGTTAGCGCGGTCGAAGAAAAACCCTTACAATTTTATATATAGTATAGATTTACATAAGGTTAATATTTTCATACTCGAAAATAAGAGATTATTTACAAAAATCAATTGAATAAATTATTTTTAGATTCTGAGCGAAGCGTTGAATGTATTGATTCTACAATGATGTGTGTTTTTTTTTTATTTTTTTTTTTATTTTTATTTTATTTTTATTTTTTTTTATTTTTTTTTTATTTTTGTGTCTGTCATCACCTTTTAGGACAGTAAAAGTGCTTAGATTTTCTTCAATAGTAACTTTTCTGATGGAAAGTGAATCTAGTTGGTACTTTGGGGGTCAAAAGTAAAAATTTCCCAGTAGTTTTAACAAGCGACGTGAAAAACAAAAGAAAAATTAAGGAAAAACGGGAATTTTTACGCAAAATCTGTTTTCGAGAAAATCGATTTTGGTTTTTGGTGTAACTCTAAAACAAATGACCGTAGGGACATGCAATTTTGACTGAATGTTTATATTAGCATTTTCTATACACCATAAAATTTACAAAATATTTTGACTCTTTTTGAGCTGTTTACGGCCATTGTCAGTTTTCAATTTTTTTAGTTTTTTTTTCTATAAATATCAATACAATTTTATCTGTTGATTAAAAAAGCTTGAAAATTTAATAGAAGGCTCCTAGGTTATTGTTTCAAAGGCAGATGAAAAAAATCCTTAGTCACAGTTTATAATTATAAGCATTTAAAGTTCAAATTTTGACAAAATACGGAAAAATCACGAAAAATAGCAAATTATTTTGAGTTGAGAATTCATAAAAATTTTTCTTTTTAAATCTAAGATTTGAAAATGTAATATAAGATTACTTATAAGTTTGTCTACCTTTATCAAAAAAAAAAATGTCTAGAAGAAACTTAAATTAAATTTTTATGAGCGCCTGAAATTTATATTTTTACAACATTTGATATTTACTCGATTTCTCATGTAACAATTTTCTTATTTTATAGTAATTAAAAAACGAATGACTGTAGATACTTGAAAATTTCACTGAAAGTTCATATTAGCATTTTCTATACACCATAAAATGTTGAAAATATTTTGACTCTTTTGGAGCTGTTTACGGACATTGTCAGTTTTCAATTTTTTTAGTTTTTTTTTCTATAAATATCAATAAATTTTTATTTGTTGGGAAAAAAGCGTGAAAATTTAATATAAGGCTCCTGATATATCGTTCTAATAGCAGTTGAAAAATATTAAAAATACATAGGCACAATTTTTTTTTATAAGCATTTAATTTCAAATTTTGACAACATTTATCAAATTTATAATTTATTAATTATTTTGTGGTTAAAAATGTATAAAATGTTTAACTTTTATGGCTAAAGATTGAAAATTTAAAATAAGGCTTCGAGTAAATAGGTTATATATAAATTACTTTATTCACAATAATATCATCAAATATACTTGGTAATATCATAGGCTGACTGACCGTTTTCGCTCAGAATCGTTTTTCTTATACAATGATATTATATCATTGAATTCAAATTTAACACCATCCATTACAGTGACCCACTTGTAACCTACTGTACAGCAGAGCGACATCCACTTATCCACCTTTTTTTTAATTTTATTACATTATTGGTTTAATTTATATAGAAATTCAAAAACAAATAATCAGACAACTAGTAACATTAAACGCTAGGCAAAGGGAACAAGGAGAGTACTTGTACACCATAATGTTGATAGTTAGTATAAAATCCAAGATAATCAAAAAATTCTGATGGTTCCACCACCATCATCTAATCAACAATTCGAAAAAATATATGAAATGCTCCCAATATCAACTAACGATGAATTAAATATTTGTAAAGAAGCTTTAACAGACGACAACACTATATATGATCAAACTGTAAGTAATTGCAATAATTAGGAAATAAACATATTGTATAGTTATGTATTTTTGTGGACTGTTGTATAATATATAATTATTCCTAATTGTAGATATTATATTGTTTCTTTGATCAATATTTGAAATAGTCTACGAAGTACTATTAAAATAGTAGGTCGGTAAGTAAATCAAAAATCAGCAAAATAAAATAGATACTAAAAGTAAATACAATAAGAATCTTACCTCAATTAAGTTACGTACAGCAAGCGGAATACAACAGTTTTTATTTTTTTCTAACACATGAATAATTATTGTTCCCCCTGTAGCATTCTAAAGATTTTCAGTACGTAAAAAATCTTACGAGATAGAATAGTGTAATAAGAGTAATATTATTAAATAATCATCTATGTACTTTTATTTTTTAGCATAAGGATAAATTAAATTTTTTTCAATGCCGGAAGTGGTGCTGTGCAAAAGTGCAAATAAATAATGTGGTTCTACGCAACCACCGAAAATCCCTATGCTGTCGCCCGATTGCGTCATCCGGTTTCCAACTAGGTCCCACTCCACTGGGAGTGAAGACCGCACATGTCTCCTCTTGGAGAAGGAGGGTAGTATCATGTATATAGTGATATATATACATAGATAAATAGATCACATGGTCTCCCTACTACCCACTTGTGATAAGCATTGACGAAGACCTTAAGGTCGTTTCAATGAACAAATACAAAAAAAAAAAAAATTTTCAATAACAACCACAAAAAAAGTGTAAAAAAAAAAAAAAGATTGAGAAAGATTACAAATTGAGGCGACTACGAGGCGACTACTAAGCCTCGATCCAAGACATATTATGGTGATTCAATCAAGAGCTTTCACGACGCCGAGGTCATAGATGAACAGCGTGCACCAATCCGCGGACAGACCACGATAACAGACCTTCCTGTTTAAGCACTGGGGGACCCCTAAGACATAGGTATATTATGTAAAAAAAAAGAGAGCGTGAATACATGCGTTAGGCATATAGATAAAAATGTAGAGTAAGGGTTCACAAACAAAATATTATCATAAGAATAAGAATGGTAGTAATATACTGGTTGAAACTTTACAATAACACAAACACAAAAAAACAAATTATTGACCCTATCAAAATTTTACGTAGATTTGATTTTCATTATATACATATTATACGATCGTCAAAAACTGATGAATCGAGAAACAATTGATATAGGGCGCTCGCCACTCAAAAATACAATTACTATATTATCATGCGTGTTATTATCGTATTGGTAAGCCCGAGCAAAGCACAACTAATTTTCATAACTAAACATAAAGATATAATATATCATATGCATATTATATGTATAAATGCAGACATGCAGTGTATGTATAAATATATAATGAAAATATCAGTTATCACGTATTCACACCAACACAGTGGTAAATCTTTAAAATCAGGTAAAATTTCAATCAATTTAAATAAAACTAACCTTAATAATATTTTCTTAAATTGTAAAAAAAAAGGGCGGTGTTTAAACGAAACAAGATTTATATTGTTATTTTTTTTATAAATTATTTAACTAAAAGCTGTTTTTGAATAAATCTGGCTTATCAAATCTATCCTAAGTGCACCTATAATTGTTTAACTAATTTTAATTACTGCAATCTAAGCTACGACCTGCAGCCACATCTTAATTGGTTGACGGAATATCACTTCACGCGTGAAACTTAGAACGCTAAGTATACTGTGTTGGCAACTATTTTAAGTCGAGGAAAAATAATTCAATTAATAGAAAACATTACTTTGCTTTACTTTACTTTAAACACTATATATAAATATCAAACTTAAAAAAATTTAAAGGCTTATTGGATACAATAATAAATATACAATCATTATAACAATTCACTGTAGAAATATTACAATATATAAATAAACTAATTATACTCGATTAAACAGTTCAGTATCGGCACAATCGTCGTCAACAATAAACAATAATAGCCAGTAGCCAACAGAGTATAATATCAATTTCATATACGACATAGTGTTTATACACAGTGTTCGGACTTATCTAGATAATTATTTGTTCATCTTTTATCTTATATAGATAAATCGTTACAAGGTACCTATCTAAACATTCATCTTAGATAATTTTTTTACTAATCTAAATAAATTCATCTAGATACATTTTTTATCGATAAAAATCGCGAAATTGTACTAACGAATTTTAAATATTTATATAGATTCTCAAACCAAGCTTATGGTTTATAAATAATGTAATTATTTTTATTTATTTTTTTATTATTATTATGTTCCTAGTGCCCAATTAAAATATACCTAAATTTAAAACCCATTTCAAAAAAAAAATTGTATTTTTTTTATCTAGATAAATAAGTATTCATCTTTATCTTTATCTAGATAAATATGATAATAGTTATCTTTTATATCTATCTAGATACGGGCGATTGTAAACTCGGCCCGGGGAAAAAAAATATTCAAAAGGTCTATTGTAAACTCGGCCCCAGTTTTTTTCAGGTAAAAATTATTTAGGTGTAAACTCGGCCCGAGGTTTTTACAGGTTAAAACGATTGACATGTAAACTCGGCCCGAATTTTTTTCAGGTAAAAACGATTGACGTGTAAACTCGGCCCGAATAAAAATATTATACGTATGTACTTATAATATTTTTGAGAACCATTTAGCATTACCCAGAGGACACCACGAGGAGGTGATTCTCATTATCCTCCAAAAATTATTTTCATTTTCATATTATTATTCATAGTATGAAATGCGTTATATAAATGTAAAATTGCATGTGTAAAAATTTAAGTAATATGTTTCATATGTTGTAAAAAAATATAAGTAAAATGTAATAATGTAAAATGTGTAAAAATATAATAACTAATAATAGGTTATAATATAAATTTATTTTTTGAAGTGAAAAGCCATATGTTTAACGTATTCAGTCACCGATATTTCCTTATTTTTATATTTTGTAAGTGTTTTTTCCAATAATTCTTTTTTTTTTTTGGTTTTTGTGTTTTGAAACTGAAATGGTGCATTTAGGCTATGACAGAATATATATTGGGGTGAGTTGAATTGAAACTTGCATTAAAATGTGCATGAAATGATTCACATGCATTGGTTGTTAAATGCGTATCAACTAATGCACAGGCCCACACATCAGGCGGAAAAATAGCGGTTTTCCACGTTGGGACTCAACTATGCTTGCCATCGTGACGGTTGTGTAAACACTAAACACTAGTGAAACGTCGTTTCAAAAGTCCAATACGAAAATGAAATTATTTGTCTCAATGTTTAAATATATTTTAGCATTCGAACAAAATATTGTTCACGATAAGATATAGATAAGTACGTTATTTATTATTTGCAGATAAAATTATGTCGTGATAATTATATATTATTGATCAAAATTATCGGGCCGAGTTTACAACCGGACCTTTTTTATTATCTTAAATTTTCCGGCCGAGTTTACAATCTACCTATTTTATTACCTAAAATGTCCGGGCCGAGTTTACAATCGACCTATTTCACTACTTAAAATTTCCGGGCCGAGTTTACTACAAAAAAGGTAACCGCGGGCCCAGTTTACATTTGCCCCTAGATACATTTGAGTTCCATTATCTTTATCATTATCTAGATAAAAAAATACTTATCTAATCCGAACACTGTTTATACGTCATAATAATATAATAAGAATAATAAAAAAAAAAAAATTAATAATTGGTATATAACGTCGTTGTGGTAGGTATATTATACAATAATATATTGTGTGGCAAAAGCTGGAAGTGAGCAATTTCAGTCGCGGGCGACGCGTGTAGCGAGCCCACAGACATCAATATAGTACCTACTATAGATAGCGGACTCCCACCGTGAATTGAAGCATCAAGGTCGGGGGGGCAATTGCATGGTATTTCATATGACTAATAAGATTAAAAACGATTTATTTTGTATTGTATTTTATTATTTCTAAACCTGTAGTTTTAAAAACAAAAAAAATATTTTATATAAGTCATTTTACATTTACTATTGTATTTTACCATTAAAAACTATGTTGTTCCTAATACATTTTGTATAATGAATGAAATGTTTTGCCCCCTGAGAAAATGGTGCCCGTCGACGGCTGAGCTTCACTTGGTAATAATGTAAATTATATAGGAGTACCTTATCTAGTAAGTATATAGATAACTGTGAGCGAGCCGCATTCGAGTGCCGCATTTCACTATAGACTGAAATTGTCTTCCCGCACGATCCACACATACTATTTATTGTCACGCCTCTACGTTTATCGATCACGACAAGTCGGCAAAGGTATTTCACTATGCACTATGCAGGGATCTATGCAACAACCAGACAATCCAGACTATTCCACGAAAACAATTTCATGAAAGAAAATCGTTCGCTCGTCATGCAGGGAGGTTATAATATGAATATAAGATGTAACCTAAAGTTTATGTTTTGTAAGGACTGTGGTATAGATTTCAGTGTTACCCCAATAACTTATTCGAGAGGGGATAACATTTTTTTTATCCTCAATGAATTTTTTGTCAGCATATATGCGCTATACCTAAGTACAGTCATTTTTCTCGTTTATTTTCGAATGATTTATTTTACACAACATGCGAACTTTCTACAAAACCACAGTTAATAGTTACTATTTTTTTCATTACTTGTAAAATAAAAATAGGAAATGCACTGTATTATCAAAGATTTTTGACTTTTTACACAATACTATTGATTATAAGTACTAGAATTTATTTATTAATGGTAACACTCTGAATTAAATTTTTAATTGGTTATTGGCTATTTCTAACGTTATCACACAGTACACACTGCACGCTACTTTTTTTTTTTTTTTATTGGGTAACCCGCGGCAACATAGGCCATTGGGTGTGGGGGAAGGCACTGTAGGTTTTTAAATTGGGTAGGTTGGTACACTTGTGTGTTGTGTTTTGGCAGAATTTCTAATGGGGCACCTGTAGGTTTCTGCCGTGCCCCGGGGGGGGGGGGGGGGATGGCGGCACTTGTTCTCCGGACACCGTTACTTGCCCAAAGAAAAATGCCGCCCGCGGCCGAGGTATCGAACTCGGGTCGGCTACTCCGTCCCCCACTGCACGCTAATATACACACTATAAAGTCATCTTCCTTATATTTGTATATTTATACAATATATTTTTCTACTTAGGATTACGATTACCCACCAATTTCGGTGAACCCGACCCCACCCGCCACACCTAATACAGGGGTTCGGTGCCAATTGCTCTTCGTATTGGACATTTTAAAAATCGAGTTATTGGTTGCATCCAAAAACCGCACACTTTTGATTTTGCCCCTTAAAAGGTCAATAAACAAAAACCGCACAGCTTATTGGTCATTGTATAACAAATTACCGTACATTTATAGTGGGTTAAAACCGCACACTATTTGTATTGAAAATAGTGAAAAGATAAGATTATAAGATATTATGTACAATTCAATAATCAAGTCTTTAGTTGTCACTCGTTATTAGTCGATCTCGAGTCGGTTAGTGTACCTACGTCTATATAGTGTTAAAACGTTAATATTTTTAATTATTTTACTATGGATTTTAAAATTATTGAAAGTAATAAAGGGGGCAAGTGCTTATTACTTGACGATTTTAAATACAGAAAATATAGAGTCAATATTAGTGGAAATGTGGTTTGGCGTTGTTATATTAAAAATTGTACATCCATGACGGAGATCGTATAAAGTTTTTAAAAAATGTAGGCAGTCGGTTTCAGCCAATCAAACTTTGAAAGTTTTAAATTTTTTTCAAATTAATATTTAAAATTGTTGAATATACCTGTACATTTTTAGTTTTACATTTTTTTTAAATTAATATTTAAAATTATTGAATATAATATACATTTTTAAGTTGACATTTTTTTCAAATTAATATTTTTAATTTTTAAATATATACATTTTTTTTGATGAACTATGAGAATAATGAGAACAAATAATTAATTATACATATACATATGCGTTTTTCGTTTATTGACCTTTTGGGGTCAAAATCATAACTGTGCGGTTTTTGGATACGAAAATTTTTAAAATTGTGCGGTTTTAACCTATTAATTGTGTGTGGTTTTAACCTACCAAAAGTGTGCGGTTTTGTCCTGTATTTTATCAAAAGTGTGCGGTTTTTGGAGTCAATGGATTATTAATACCGAAGTTCGGAAAAATTTGAAATAAAATGTTTAATTGACAGTATGAAATGCCTTCGTTAAGTCCAGGAATACGGTAATTACTTTATTACTGTTATCTAATTGCTCTATAAATAAATTGAGTTATTTGATATAAAGCATCTTTAGTACCTATACCTGGTCTAAAACCAAATTGGTTTTTTGATAAGAGTTTGTTGGCTTCTAGAAACGAAATTAATCTTTGTTTAATAATTTTTTCAAATATTTTTGCAAAATTAGTAAGCAAAGATATAGGCCTATAGTTATTAACATTTTTTTTATCTCCAGCTTTGTAAATAGGTTTGATCACTGCTAGTTTAAGATTATCCGGAAATATACCTTGCTGTATATTCATATTGAAAATGTACACAAGCGGATCTGCAACAAGTTCGATAATATATTTTAATAACTTGCAGGTAATCCTATCATGACCAGTGGCTGTTTCATCTTTAAAGTTATTAACAATTTTGATAATCTCAGAGTAAACTATCCTTTCAGAAAAGGAATTATCAAAAGAAAAGTTATTACTAGCATTAATAGTTTCATTATTCAGAACATAATCAGCTTTCTTTGCTAATTTATTTCCTATGTTAATAAAAAAATTGTTAAAAATGTTTGAAACCACCGTTGGATCTTTTCTAGTATTAAATTGTTGGCCGTTGTTAATAATAGTTTTAATAGTATCCTTATTAATAATTTTGGAGTAGGTAATTTCGTTAATAAGTTGCCAGGTTAATTTCGGGTTGTTAGAGATTGTTTTGAATTTATTCTCAAAAAATTTCTTTTTAGCCATTCTTAGAATCTGTGCATAGTTATTTTTGTATTTTTTATAGTGTATGGTTAATTTATTATTGTTTGGATATTTTTTACATTTTAATGCTGTCATCCATTCTTTTAATCGCAAATGTTTGGATGTTATTTTTGTATATGTAGTCGATTTAAGAACAATGTCAGAGATAACCGTCTGAAACTCTGAGTAACATTCATTCGTGTTGTGTTGGTTATAAACCGCAGTCCATTTCTCTCCCTCTAGTAATGCTTTAATATTATCATACTCAAAACGAGAAACATAATTACTTTTATTTATTAAGTGATTATTAATTGGTAGAGAGACACAAATTGCATAATGATCAGTAATATCTGTCTGTAAAATACCTGCATTAATTAGCGTAATTATATTTTCATTATTGTGGACAAATATGTGATCAAGGCATGAGTGATTTTGTAGTTTGGGTAATCTAGTATAAGAGTTAATAAAAGACGCAAAACCATTCTCTGATAATAAATTAAGATAATCATTATTTAATGGACTAGGCTCTACTATGTTTATGTTCATATCACCTATAAGAACGGTATACTTATCTTTTTTTTTATTATCCCGTATGACTTCGCTTAGCGTTTTAATGAAGGTGTTTACATCAATGGCGGGTGATCTATATATACATAAAATATTAATTGGCATATCTAGATTATTAATGGAGAGTTTAACAATATTGGTATCAACAAATTCATATTCGAAAAAATTAGTTATATAATTATTTTTAACAAACACAAATATACCATCGTTTTGGTTCCTTTTGATTGTAGAGAAGTGTTGATTATAACCTTCAATGACATAAGCACCCTGACTCAGGGGATCATGCCAAGTTTCGGTCAGTACAATAACATCAATTTTATTTTTATTTTGGTCGCTCTCTAAAAATAATGTTAGTTCATCAAAATTGGCGTTCATGCTCCTTATATTACAACATATAATATTTACATATTTATTATTTATACTATTATTAACATCAATAAATTCCGAGAATGATTCAAAATAGTTAGTTTTATAGCTGAGGTATCCATTAATATTAAAGGTATTTTCCATTTTAAACTAAAAAATGTATACACAAAGAAATTTTAAAGTCGGTTGTAGGCTTAAACTAATTTCGACAAGGACAGCTCATCAAAAATTATAAAGGCCTTGGTATTTTCATTCATTTTTAAAAAAAATTTTGAATCCTTAAACCAGGTGAATTTATAACCTGATTCGCGAGCGAAAGCCCTAGTTTTAAAAAATAGATTTTTATTAAATTGAGCAAGACCATCATTAATGTAAATACTATCATAATTCCACTTAGAGTTAACAGTTTTACCAGATAATTTTGACTTTTTAACACGTTCCATCAAATTTCGTTTGTCTTGGATTGAAGTCGACTCTGCCACTATTTTTCTGGGCCTGTTAGGGATTTTTGAGAAAGTACGATATGCTTTTGTCACAGAGATCTTCACTCCTACGGCGGCTGAAATTGACTCCACCGTTTTGACACACTCCTCATTATCAATCTCTGGGACGCCAACAATTTCGACAATGTTCACAATTGATTTTTGCTCAATTAAATTTAAACGTTTTTCCAGAGACGCGAATTTATTTTTTAGTTTGTGATTTTCTTCTTTAAGAATTGAATTTTCCTCTTTGATAAGATTAATAGTTGTAAGTAACTCTTGCAATTGCTTACCGAAGTTATCAAAATGTTCACTCATGAAGTTGACAGAATCAACGAGGTTATTGATAGTTTCATTTTGTACATTTTGAGTACCAGAGTGTTCGGTGGCTGTTTTATTTTTGGGAGCTTGAGGATTAATGCTCGGCTCTTTAAGTTTACATTTACTGCAACACCAGTTTTGTTTAGCAAAATTTGACTTCTTTCTAAAAGCTGTCTCCCTCAGAACGGCACAACCAAAATGTTGAAAAGCATTACATTTTGCGCAGTTGAGATTATCACCTTCGAAAATATAATCATTGCAGACATTGCACAACATAGTTGCCCCTTTAGATTAAAAGTACAAGAGAATATAAATCAGACGTCGATAACGCACGAAAAACAGATAAGCGAGCGATCTCAAACAAACACGACCGCACTGTTTGCGTAATCACTGAGACTGTAACTAACCAGTATAAATTTAACTTGTCTTTTTAAAATTTTAATAAATAATACATCGAACTACAAATTTTTGATCATTTGACGCTTCTACCATCATCATCCTATCCTGTCACCATCTCCTGTAAGATGGGTACACGCAACAAATGTCAATATTCTTTTTGAGTAAATTAATTTGAATCTATTATAAAATTTTTTAAAAAATACCGTTTTTGGGAATTTTCAGACTTACCTGAGTAATTCCTTAACCATTTACTATCCATGTAATTTTTATTAATTTTTTCATACGTTTAACTTATATTATATTTTCATTTTTCATTTGTCAGGTATATCTGTAACACCCTATATATATATAGTACCTAGTTGTTGTTTAAGAGGCATTTTGATGTCTGAAGTTTTTCAAAATGATAGTATCCAGATTAAAAACGTATGGATTTTTTTTTCAAACCTCCCAGTAAAATAATTAGCGTAATTTATTATATTATGTTATTATGCTCATTATTTTATCAGAAAATATTACAACTCATAAAAACAACGATGTGAATATTCATAAATCATAATCATAATAATATAGCAGTTATATTGATCATTTATTTGATAATTTAAAAACAAGTCGACGGAATAAAAAAGTATTATTTTTAATGCTAACAGTTGAAATGTTCCTAATTACCTATACTTTATATTTAATTAATATTGATATTTCGTATCCTTAACAATAATATGTTATCAGTTAAATAATTATAATAATTTTACCCGAGTATGAGAATCAGCAGTAGTCAAAAAATAATGAAAATAAATTATCGCGATGTCATTAACTTTTATCGAATTTATTTTAAACAATTTTACGTTTATAAAAATATACAAATTTTTTTAGCATTTAATTTTTTAGAATATTTCGATGGCTTGTCATTTATAACGATTTGTTACTCACTACTACTCACAACGATTTGTTTAAATAATATTCAAAGATATATTCTGCGCATGGAATAATTTTAAATAGTAACAATTTTCTTATTCTTATGTCTTATGCTCTTATTTTTCTTTGTTACTAAAGCTTAAAACGGAAATCAAATTAACATTTCATTGAATTACTCAGCGCAAGTTCTTACCAGCCATGTAACGTGTTATATAATATATATACATACAGCGAGTATTTTATGAGTTATAAGTTTAGATAAGCGGAGTAGTGGACAAACATTTTGCGGGGTATCCTCAACCACTCCATTCCACCCATCAAAACTTTAAATACTTATTATAACTCATAAACTACTCGTCCTAAATTTGATTTTTATGAATCAAAATACTTAGAAAAATATTCTGCTTTGGAATATGAAATTAAAACTCTATGATGTCGTTCAAAAAAGTAAAAAACTTAAAAAAATTAAGTATCAAAAATATTAAAAAATATGATTTTTTAGTAAAAACATTGTTTTTTTAACAACTTGAAACAATGTAAAAAAATATTTTCAAATACATTAATGCTTATTGAGATAATGACTGTTTTACGCTTAATGAATCACCCTGTATACACGATATGTCTAAGTACCTAGAATCATTTTTTTTTTTTGTCAGATCTTTCTATTATACCCTGCACAAAACCCTGTATAACAGAAAGTTAATTTGCAAAACCGAACCAAAGAGCAAAACTTGTAAACGGTATATCCAGCAAAAAGCAATTATCATAACAATAAACAAAAAACAACATTACAATTTTAATAAAAAGTAAAATACAAATACAATTTAACTAAAATAGAAATACTATATAATAATAAATGTTATTATACTTTAAATATACATACTGTTAATATGTTTTTGGAATCCCATACAACTTCTGAAGTTATCAATTGTAATAGTTTACTTACGTTACAAAGAAATGCCGTTAAAAATTGGACATTTGGAACCAAAACCTGTGGCACAAAATACTAAATAGTACACTTAAGCTATATTTTTGTTTAATCTAGTACTTCAATTATATTTTATAAAATTATCTTTTAGATTAACTTTATATCAGGGCTTAAAACCGTTATCAATAAAGTCGGTAATCGGCTAAATATAACACAATAATCTAGAAATCACATTTCTACGTTGCTGCCGTCACGCAGCCGATCGATTGAAAATAACTGAACAATAATATTTAGTAACTGTTCGGTTAGGTTAGGTTTGCGTATGCCAGTTTGGACTTTACCCTAACGTTATCGTCGCGGATAATGTTCAACGCGCGACCGTTCCGTTATCTGTGTACCGCCGGCGGTCTCTTCCCCGCCGCATGCTAGTCCGACGCAGTACTTTTCAGTCGCAGTCGCTGTCGCAAGTCGAAAAGTCGCCGGTCCTCAGCCGTCTTGACAAAATATATCGCTCGTTTTGTCGTCTGTTTGTCCGGTATATGTGCGAACCGGTGTTCGACTACACCGATATATTTTCACTGCTGATATCGTAAAAATGTGTCGACAGATCATGATCAGACCTCAAGATCGACTATTCCAACATATTCTTTGGCGTGATTCACCCGATGAAGAAATAAAGGAGTTCGAATTACTGACGGTGACATATGGGGTTAGTTCCGCCCCATATTTGGCCATTCGATGTCTTCATGAGCTGGATACACAAGAAGGTCATCGATTTCAACTTACAAAGGGAATCCTTACAGACGCCACGTATGTGGATGACTTAGTCGTTGGTGCTGATTCTGAAGAGCAATTATTGTCACTCCAGAAACAACTTGTTGCCCTTCTGCGTTCCGGTGGGTGTGAATTGAAAAAATGGACGAGCAACTGTCCTCTGATACTGCAGCAAGTGCCACAGGAGGACTGTGCTCAGCAGACGTCATTCGATCCAAAAGAGGATCAGGCTATCAAGGTTCTCGGTCTATACTGGGATACTGATTCTGACTACTTCGCTTATCATACTCGCACTCCGGAACCTCAACTATCAAAGCGGAAGGTACTATCCGTTATCGCTCGATTATTTGATCCAATCGGTGCCTTGGGCCCAATGCTTATGTGGGCAAAGGGGTTCATGCAGAAGCTTTGGCATGACCAACTCGACTGGGACACTCCACTACCCGAGAGTCTAAGCACGGCTTGGAACCAGTTTCTGCCGGAGTTACCCAACCATACATCAAGTCTTTCTGCCTCGTTATATCAATGTTCAGTCCTACTCTGATATCCAGCTTCTCGGATTTGCAGACGCATCATTGAAGGGCTACGCCGCTACTATTTATCTACGTGTTGTCCACACCTCTGGAAATGTGTCCGTTCATTTTGTGTCTTGCAAGACAAAGGTCGCTCCAATTAAAACTTCTCAGCTAGATGAATCATCCATACCTCGTTTAGAACTATGTGCTGCGTTGTTATTGGCCCAATCACTGTTTCACATCCAAGAAGTTCTCTCAACATCAATCAAGATCTCTCAAGTACGTGCGTGGACGGATTCAACAATTGTCCTTTCGTGGTTGTCGTCTGAACAAAAATATTTTAAGATATTCGTCACACATCGCGTTGTAAAGATTCATGCACTGGTTCCTAAGTGTCACTGGGGTCACGTTCGTACACATGAAAACCCTGCCGACCCGGCGTCACGAGGACTCCTGCCCGCAACCATGGCATCGTCATCACTACATTGGAATGGACCAGAATTTTTAACATGTACTGAAGAATACTGGCCAACGTCAACATTCACTCCAATGCCCCTAGATGATTTGCCAGAGACCAAAGCCGATACCACAATCGTTCTACAAGTCACTAAAATTCATCCGTCTATTGAGCCTATTCACCGGTTTTCATCTTTGATTAAAATGCAACGAGTTTTGGCTTATTGTCTCCGCTTTAGTTCTCGATCTAGACATCGATCTGTATTAGCTGGACCGCTCACTAGAGCAGAGTTGAACAACGTCTTAATCATTGCCATTAAGGAGACGCAAAGGGTATATTTTTCTGACTTGTGGAAGCAGCTGACTACATCGCAGATGATAACTCCCGCTTCGCTGGCTCAACTTGCCCCATTTGTTGATAATGACGGACTTATTCGTGTTGGAGGTCGTCTTCGATATTCAGCGTTAACCGAAGATGCAAAACATCCAATTCTTTTGCCACACTCTGCACATGTCACTAAATTACTGATACGTCATTATCATTGATACATCATCCTATCCATGATGTCACATAAATTCTGGATTATCTCTGGCCGAGATGCCATACGACGATTTATATTTTCCTGCGTCACGTGTAGCCGTCACAAGGCAGATCACCCTCGACCGTTTATGGCAGATCTCCCATCAAGCCGTGTTCAACCACATCGCCCTTTCCTACATGTGGGTATGGATTACGGAGGGCCCTTCGTGATTAAGGATTCTCACCGTCGTAACGCACGCACTTCGAAAGCATATCTCGCTCTATTCATCTGTATGACAGTAAAGGCGGTCCATTTGGAAATTGTTTCTGACTTGACAACAGACGCCTTTCTCGCTGCAGTAGACCGCTTCGTGGCTCGTCGTGGAATTCCGGCACATTTGTACTCTGACTGTGGGACGAACTACGTTGGGGCTGCTCGGCAAATTAAGTCCATATTTAGGGATACCAGTGTACAAGAGAAAATGATTTCTCACCTCCCATGCACTTGGCACTTCAATCCACCAGCCGCGCCGCACTTCGGGGGGCTGTGGGAAGCTGCAATCAAGAGTTCAAAATATCACATGAAGCATGTCATTGGTACTCAAATTCTAACATTTGAGGAAATGTTTACATTGGTCACCCGCATCGAAGGAATATTAAATTCACGCCCACTTACACCGGTTTCTTCAGATCCAAATGATCTCGTTCCGTTAACGCCCGGCCATTTTTTGATCGGGCAACCATTGCACGCTCTTCCAGAACTCGACGTTTCACAGGTTCCCCTCAACCGACTAAATAGATGGCTGTTGAAAAATTTTGTTTGTTTATATAAGTAATAATATTTACTAAGTAATATTTACTTGAAATAGGTAATTTGTAGTAATAATTGTTTATAAAAATAAAAACAATCAATTGACTAGGGACCTAATTTCTTTATAATTAATGTAATATACTTTTACAATTTACATCAAATAATAGTCATAATGATAATTTTAACTGAATCAAAATGCTTTTACAAAGAAAAATTTTTAGGATATGTTTCGGTAAAAATACTTTAATTAGTTCAACGAAGGAAAACTTTAAGTTATTAGATGTGTTATGAGTCTTTATATAAAAAAAAACTATTGTGTATATTATAATTAGGGTTGGGAATGTTATATCCTATAAAACCATAAAAAATGCCCTAAATTGGCATTTGATGTCAGAATTGAGTATTCTAGAAAAGTGTTTTGTCAATAATTCATAGATTATCTAGGTCCAAAAAACTACAACTTAAAGCCAATAAATATAAAAAAGGGACATATTCTATACAGAAGGGAATCGTATATCTATAGAAATGAAAAAAAAATTCAGATTTGGTTATATTCAGTACTTGGATAAATAATAAGTAATTATATTTAACTGTTGTAATTTAATAATAGTTATAAGTATTCTAATTGTATAGATTGATTATTCAGTTATTTTCCGCTTTTCTTATTTATAATTAAATTGTTCATATTATGTTATATAACTCTCTACCACCACCACAAGTATGTGCTTAAAGGTGGTGGATATTTTTTTCTTGTTTTTTTAAAAAAAAAATAGTATAATAATGAATAATAAAAACAATTTTTAATTTTAATAGATATAATTTTTTTTTTATTTTGAAGTTTACTTAATTATTGTTTTATGATATATAATAAAATATATTATCCTGAAATTAATTTTTTGCACTGCATAAAGTAACAATTTTCACTGCACAATTACTTTTCTCACTGCACAAAATGTGTCTCGCTGCACACTAAAAAAACCCTGCAACACAGACTAAAATAATTTAACATCTAAAAGTAAATTATTGTGGGTCTTGGTTGATATTTACCGATAATTTACCAGATTAATAGCTATATTTTATCAATTATTATAGTGTAGTGATCGCCGTGAAGGACACGTTGAACACTAATACAATAATTATTTAAACGACGTAGCCCGTTCGTTGTCGTCTTGAGTCGTGGTTGAGAAAGATAGGTAAATAATTAATAACACTTTTTAGACTTTTTAAATATGACAATTACATAACACTTTATTATTACAAGTTTGAATTACAAAATAACTATAAGCACTGTCGTAAGCTTGATAGACCTACGACGAGGGCTGACTATCTTCTAAGTAATAGTAGGTGCTCTACCCGTATTTATGCGGGTTCTAACAATGACGTATTGGTGGCGTGATATCTATATTCTAATATTACTTCCCTAGTAATGTCAAATTGCATTATGATGGGAGAAGTAAAACAACTTGCTGTTTTCACCTCTGATCCACGCTTCCTGTTATTTAGTCCTATTTTACATTGCATATTACTACCTACATTACCCATTATAAATTATACTAAATGTATAATTTATTCTACGTGATATTGTTTAATATCGTATTATAGCTGTGGGTATTAATACATCCCTAATATTGTTGAATTGCACTATTTTGTGACTCGGTAAAACAACTTGTTGTTTTCACCTTTGCTCTATGTTCCCTGTTATTTAGGATTATATTAATACTTACGTTTCTACTCATAAATTATACTATGTATAATTTATTATTTTACTTATTTTATTTAAAATAATATAATGGCTTTTGGGTTTACTAAATCAGTATTGTAGTATTATGTATGTCTGTTCTAACAATATTATGTTGTATGTCTCAATATCTCGTCGAGTCACGGGTACTTTCCCGTAATAAAATTAAATAATAATTAAACATACAATACAAGTGTAGGTACGTCATATTTTCTCAGTAGGTAGCATACTACACGCGCACAGTTTTTGGGTAATTAGGATTTTCCGGTAAGTAACATTATACAAGTACCGCCGCAATCGTTGTATTTTTGCGAGTTGGTTTCGTCTTTTCTAATTTTCATCGTGTACGAAATACGACAAACTCGATAGCAATTGTGGAGGCGTCTGGAAGGGACACCCCCCCCCCCTACACCAGACTCACGACGTCGCAGAAAATAACTAATCGACAGATACGCGCGCGTCGATCGCGTACGTAAACTCTTTGATGATCGCAAGCAGTATATACAATACATAATATTATTATAATGGTATTTAAGACTTGCGTAAAAAGTAAGTCGTAGTATCGAGGGAATTAGTACCCCCGTCACATAGCTGGTATGTAGGTATTACAGGTGTCGGCAGGTAGGTATATAGACAGACAGATAGGTATAGGTTTAGGTTATGACGTATACTTAGGTATAATATAGCTGGTATCGGGCCGGTTAGGTCCCCGTTATATACGCACAATGTACGCCTCCCCCCGGTTACGAATAAAAGAAGAAGAAGAAGGTTCAACGTTTAATTATTAAGCCCGTCGCGGGAATGGGCAGAAAAACAGAATAATTATTATTGCCATATATCACACGCAAGAGTGCCTCTGCAAATAATGCACATAATATACACTGCACGTTGGATGTTCGCTATATGGATAATATTATAATGTACGGTTCGCCTTCCCCCCCCCCCCCAAAAAAAAATTGTTTCAAATTAATTTTATTAGACTGTTTCGTTTTCGTAGCTATAGAGAAGAGTCTTTGTTATTTTCTATAGGACGACCATCGCGCGACGGTTCGTCGGAGACCGTTTACAAAGCATACCTTATATACATATTATTTCATTTGATCGTCCTATTTTTAAACACTGTTGTTATAAAATATTTTATACGTTCACGCACACTTCTGCACCTTTTTACGGAGAGATTTTCAGAAAGCTCGAACGGGAATGCTCCGCTCAAATAGACATCGATTTTACAGGGTGTAACGCACGATCGTAATATTATAGTATTTTTCGTAAAGTGTAGTATGTGTATTATGTTCAGACTTTCAGAGCCCCCTTAAATACGGGGAGATTACATCGCACGGAATTTGGCCGTTAATGATTTGTCCCACAAAAAAAAAAAATAAAAATATTTATCGTATACCTACGCACTAACACACGCGTGTTAATGTCTACACAAAACATAATATTATTATATTCATCTCGTCCAAGCTTTTGATTTTTCAAACGTTTTTCGACATAAACCAAAATAATTATTTAAAATAATAAAAGAACACGAAAATAAAAATTGTATACAAGATGAATACCTACTTAATTTGTGTAAAAAACAAAAAGTGTGATAGTGTATTTTTGGTAAATATTGTTGTGCGAACGACAAATTAATGACGGCCAAAGAATGCAGTGTAAAAAGGTGCTGTGAACTTACAGTTTATGAGAAATACTATGGTTATGCGCTACACGATAAAATCAATGTCTTTGAGACGAACATTACGGCTTGAACTTTTTAAATCTCCGTGTAAAAAAATTCTGTAAAAATACCTTAGGTATTTACTTGCTTGCGTCGTGTACGATTTTGAAATAAAAAATATATTTAATGTATGTCATCGAAATTCACAATAATGTCAGACATAAATCTACGACAACTTATCGTATACAAAATATATACAATACAAAATAAAATACGTGCAAAATGCTATTTATTAACATTAATTAAATTAATAAGTATTATAATAACACATTATACTGAACGAATAATCGATTATCGAATTATGAGGTCTTGGCTAGATATTATATTCGCGATATTGTGATAAAATCTATTCGCCAGCTGCAGACTGTCTCTTGTTACGGTCGTACAGCGACAAGACCCCAGGTCTAGCGTTTTTTTGCTGACATCAAGGACGTCACGACGGATACAATATTTCGAAGGTGCATTAATTATTGTCACACGAGGTCTTTAAGATTCCGTGCGACAAAAGCCTAGTCCGCGGTTTCGGCGGGCAGCATTTGAAACACCCCGTATAAGAGAGCATTGTTTAAATCACGGCGAGACCACTGTCGTTTGATATACGACAATTTGGCTTCTGAAATTGATAAAATATCACTATACATATATGTATAAACCCATTTCACCAATAAAATCATTTTGACCAAATTGGAGATACCCTATTTTAGCTTAGCACGGCAGAATAAAGGTATGTTTTCCTTCAACAGATTTATATAATATTTGAAATTCATTTATATGCTTAGTATTTTTACATTTTTGTCAGGGTCTTATGATTTAAAAGCTCATTTAGACACAACTAAACATAAGTCAAGAATAGCTAGTTCTGCGGTTTCATCATCTAACAATTAGGTAATTTTGTTATTAACAAAATTACACCTGAAATGTTGAAAGTTTGTGCAGTGGAGGACTCACTCGCATTTCATACAGTTGTACATCACCATAGTACGCCTGCAATCTCAAATATAAGATAAATGCTCAACAACAAATTTTAATAATACATTTTATTTAAATATTTATCTATCTAATCCTTTTCAGTATTTTAGTTTTTTAAAAACCCCACAATATTTACTCAATTTAAATAGCGTGGTATCACCCGAATTGGACAATACGTGGTAAACCAACGCCTTTCCCTCGTATTGTCTAGTTAATGACACTCTCTAAAATTAATTAGAATGGCACTGTTAACTCGTTGAGGTATGATGGTCAATTCTTAGTTCGTTCCTATCTAGTTGAAATGACTCAAAGATTACATATAGGTACCTTGGCACTATTCAGTTTAATAATACTTCGTTGACACATTGTACGTATATCCCGGCACTGTTCCTATAACAGATAAGAATGTAAGAATGACTAAAATAATGTTTAACTCGGGTTTTCAGGTCGAAACAATTTTATTGTATAAAAAAAACATAAATAAAACACTTAGCAAATTCAGATTGCTTGGCTCGTACTACGATTGGCAATTCACACGCACGTCGTACCTACGTCCTCGCCGAATCACTCAGCAACAACCGGGCTCCTGTAACTGCGCATAGTTATAAAGAAAATATTATTGTCACCTTAGCACATCTTGCTTCGCTGGCCTGTCAATAATTTACAATTTAAAATATTCCCACCTATATTACATAAATATTACAGTGGCGTAATATGGCTAAGGGGGCTGCATTTTTTGTACGAAATATTTCGCAAATTAATCGAAAATTTTCTATTATAAAACTTGTTTTTCTTATATGAGAAATATAATACAGCTAATTTTTTAATTTTTACATTTTAACAAAAAATTTAAAAAAAAACAAATTTGAACAATTTTTAGTAGAATATCATTTCTGATCTTTAAATAAAATAAATTTAAGGAAAATACTCCATACCAAATTTTAATTCATAATTGAATTTAAATATTTTTTTTAAATTTATCTATCTAATACTTTTCAGTCTTTTAGTTTGTTAAAAAACCCCAAAATATTAACTTAATTTAAATATATTAAACATATCTTAAATTATTAAATGAAAAAATAGTTTCCTCTATTTCTTATGCGCCTAAAATAAATCCAATTTTTTAAATTTTTAGATAATAAATATATATACATTTTTAAGTAAAATAAATAAAACAATTTTAGTAGCGTATCTAATCTCACCTTTAAATAAAATAATTTTCATTTAAGTATGAATTTTATTAAAACTGTTTAATTTAATTATAATTTTTACTGAAATAAAGGTATTTAATTTATTTGTTCTATCATTTATAATCCATTAAAATATAATTTCCGGTATCTTGAGTTTGTTAGAACATCCACCTATCCTAATATACAATTAGCAAATTTTCGAAAGCACTCATTTTGATTTGAAGGAAGTTAAATTTCAGGATGTTTGGAGAATAACTGGAGTAGCTAACTAGAAAATATATGTCTACACAGTCATCATTATTTGTAAGTAATAATTCGCAAATTTTTAGATTCTGAGTGAAACGATGAATGTATTGATTTTACAATGATGTGTGTTTTTTTTTTTATTTTTTTTTTTTTTATTTTTTTTTTATTTTTTTATTTTTGTGTCTGTGTACACGATAAGTAGTCGAAATAATGCTTCGATTTTCGACTTCAGTATCTTGTTCGATGGGAAAGTGAATATCGTTGGTGCATTGGGGAGGTCAAAATTTTAATTTCCCAGTAGTTTTCAAAAGCGATGTGAAAAACAAAAGAAAAATTAAGGAAAAACGGGAATTTTTACGCAAAATCGATTTTTAACAAAATCGATTTTGGTTATTGGTGTAACTCTAAAACAAATGACCGTAGATGCATGAAATTTTCACTGGTTGTTTATATTTGCATTTTCTATACACAATACAATTTTGAAAATAATTTGACTTTTTTTGTACTGTTTACGGACATTGTCAGTTTTCAGTTTTTTTAAATTTTTTTTCTATAAATATCAATAAAATTTTATTTGTTGGGTAAAAAAGCTTGAAAATTTAATAGAAGGCTCCTAGGTTATTGTTTCAAAGGCAGATGAAAAAAATTAAAAATCCTTAGTCACAGTTTTTTTTTATACACGTTTAAAGTTCAAATCTTGAAAAAATACGGAAAAATCACAAAAATTTGCAAATTATTTTGAGTTAGAAATTCATAAAAAATTTTCTTTTTAAATCTAAGATTTTAAAATCTAATACAAGATTCCTCATAAGTTTGTCTAACTTTATCAAAAAAAAAATTTCTACAAGAAAGTCAAATTAAATTTTTATGAGCGTTTTAAATTCATATTTTTACAACATTAGATATTCACTCGATTTCTCATGTAACAATTTTCTTATTTTCTTGTAATTCAAAAACGAATAACTGTAGATACATGAAAATTTCACTGAATGTTTATATAGGCATTTCCTATACACTATACAATTTTGAAAATATTTTGACTCTTTTTGAGCTGTTTACGGACATTGTCAGTTTTCAATTTTTTTAGTTTTTTTTTCTATAAATATCAATAAATTTTTATTTGTTGGGTAAAAAAGCGTGAAAATTTGATATAAGGCTCCTGATATATCGTTCTAATAGCAGTTGAAAAATATTAAAAATACATACGCACAATTTTTTTTTATAAGCATTTAAAGTTCAAATTTTGACAACATTTATCAAATTTATAATTTATTAATTATTTTGTGGTTAAAAATGTATAAAATGTTTAACTTTTATGGCTAAAGATTGAAAATTTAAAACAAGGCTCCGAGTAAATAGGTTATATATAAATTACTTTATTCACAATAATATCATCAAATATACTTGGTAAAATCATAGGCTGACTGACCGTTTTCGCTCAG
Organism: Metopolophium dirhodum; assembly: GCF_019925205.1. Lineage (NCBI taxonomy): Eukaryota > Metazoa > Arthropoda > Insecta > Hemiptera > Aphididae > Metopolophium > Metopolophium dirhodum. The sequence goes on from NC_083564.1 coordinate 18,908,208, forward strand.
AATCGTTTTTCTTATACAATGATATTATATCATTGAATTCAAATTTAACACCATCCATTACAGTGACCCACTTGTAACCTACTGTACAGCAGAGCGACATCCACTTATCCACCTTTTTTATTATAAAACTGTTTTTCTTATAAGAGAAATACTATACAGCTATTTTTTAATTTTAACATAATTACAATATATTTTTTAGTAGAATATCACATCTGAGCTTTAAATAAAAAAAAATTATGAAATATGCTCCATACCAAATTTAAATTATAAATTTTATTTGAATATTTAATATCAATTTTTCTATAGGTACTTACTAACATAAAAAATTGTTTGAAATATATTTCCCAGTCTTTTTTATGTTATTAAGAAACCCCACAATTTAAGAAGGTTAGGACACTTGTCTGAGTATCTTACTAGAAATGAGTGCACACATCATCTTACGTTTGAAATTTTTGTTAAATAACTTCTCATATTTTTAACTAAAAAACAGTTTCCTCCAACTGTTATCAGACTAAAATAATTCCAATTTTTTAATATTAGAACATAACTAAATTTATTAGTAATTTAATTAATACATTTTAGTAGAGTGTCTATAATTTGAATAACAAATGTTCATCAAGTTAAAATAAATAAATTTTAAATTCCCATTAAATATTAATGCCAACAAAGGTTGAACGTGATACAAATGGGCCGTTATTTTGGTTCAATCCAAATAAATAATAATTAGAGCTAAATAATATGAATAACCCACGGATTTGACAGCAATACTATGATATACATAATAATTATCAATAAAACGAAATGAAGCAGTTTGAGCTTGTTTAACAATATAAGAACAAATGAATAATAATTTTATAGTTACTCACAATATGTTGACACGTTGACTTTCCAGTTAATACCTGTTGATCTTAATACAAGTATACAAGCTGACAAGACAGTGTTATAAAGCCAATATAATTTAACATCACAATAAAATAAAAACAACATATTTTATAATAAATAAACTTTGCGCTTACGCATGATAATAATTAATTAAGTTGGCGAATCGTAACTGCGATTTAATAAAGAGCCGTGGTGAATTTCACACATTTGAAATAATAAAATATTAAAACTTTTTGATCGGCATGTACCAGTTGCCCCCAAAAGTACCTTTTTTTATACCAATTCCATCCAAATTACCAAGAGCAAAATGTACCAGTAGCCCTCATTTGTTAATATATACACGATTACAATATATAGCCCTTAAAATAGGGGAGGTAAATATACAAATAATAAATACAAATATATATAAAAATAAAGTTAAATAAAGAGATTTTTCTTCTTGTTAAATTATTATTTAAATAAAATGGGCGCAAATCAAAACATTTAATATTTTATCATTTCAAATGTGTGAAAGTCACCACGTCTCATTATTAAATCACACCACAGCTCATTATTAAATCGCACCACGGCTCATTATTAAATCTCAGTTGCGGCAACCTAATTAATTATGATCATGCGTAAGCACAAAGTTTATTATTATAAAATATGTAAAGAGTTTTAAATCTTGTTAAATTATTATTTAAATCAAATGGGCGCAAATCAAAAGGGTTGTTGATCAGTTCCCCCCCCCCTCCAAGATTATTATTGCTGTTTTAATTATATACCAGTTGCCCTCAAACAAATAAACTAGTTACGCCCAACCGAATGCACCAGTTACCCGTACATGTTAATATGTCCACGATTACATTATATAGCCCGTAAAATAGGGGAGGTAAAGTTACAAATAATAAATAAAATTATGTATAAAAATAAAGTAAAATAGTATAAAATGATAAAATTAAATTTTGATTTTTGCAATAAATAAAATGAGATATTATACAAATAATATGAATAAAATGAAAATTGTAATAATAATAATTGCTTACTTGGTGCCAAGTGAGATGAAGTGCAGATTTCATCCAAGTGTAACTTGGTGGAAACGCATACAATTAGGATTAAAGCCGGATTATATGGATCCAAATTAAGAAATTTGAAAATGGCTTCACTTAATTTTCGGTCATTAAAATTATATTATTCAATTTCGGAATTTGGATCCATATAATCTGGCTTTGATCCTAACTGTATGCGTTTCCAGTGTTTCCACCAGGTCATCACTCTGAGTTAGATGAAATCTGCACCTCAAACGCTATTATTATTATTACAATTTTAATTTTATCCATATTATTTGTAGAATATATCATTATATGTATTGCAAAAATCAAAGTTTAATTTTATCATTTAATAATATTTTACTTTATTTTTATACATAATTTTGTTTATTATTTGTAAATTCACCTCCCCTATTTTACGGGCTATATATTGTAATTGTGTATATATTAATATGTAAGGGCAACTGGTACATTTGGTTGAGGGCAACTGGTATATTTGTAAAACACCGATAATAGTCGTAGTGGAGGGGGGGGGGGAAACTGATCAACAACCCTTTTGATTTGCGCCCATTTGATTTAAATAATAATTTAACAAGATTTAAAACTCTTTACATATTTTATAATAATAAACTTTGTGCTTACGCATGATCATAATTAATTAGGTTGCCGCAACTGAGATTTAATAATGAGCCGTGGTGCGATTTAATAATGAGCTGTGGTGTGATTTAATAATGAGTCGTGGTGACTTTCACACATTTGAAATGATAAAATATTAAATGTTTTGATTTGCGCCCATTTTATTTAAATAATAATTTAACAAGAAGAAAAACTCTTTACATATTTTATAATATATAAGCTTTGTGCTTACGCATGATAATAATTAATTAAATTGGCGAATCGCAACCGCGTTTTAATAATGAGTTGTGGTGACTTTCACAAATTTCACAATTAAAGCGTATTGATTTGTGCCCATTATAATAATTTAACAAGAAGAAAAAACTATTCACTTTGAACGCAAATGCGTCTAGAAAAATATAATGGTAAAATACCCTTGCACACGCACACGTTGGCTAACAAAATGAACAAGACAAACGTATATAAATATAATAATATAGAAACAACTATATTATAATGATTTAGTCTTTTATAGACCTAAAAATAAGAAGAACGCTTCAAACAAATAAGCAATTGCTTAAGGAGGTTTGAAAAAACAAGAATTATAACCTTAATTGAACATAGTAAATAAATGAATATGAGTTATTGGGTTAATGATGATAATATGTTAATGTTAATAATGATCGAAAAATACTAGCATATAAATTACCGAATACGGTTAAATTATAAAATATTATGTTTGGCTTGATGACGGTGCGCCAGAAATACGAAGACTAATATTTTAATCCTTGGTCCTACAACCGTGATATTATATTATAAATGTACTTATTTCGCGTAACGACCAACTTTTAACTCGTCGCAATTGTCCACATTTCGACACACCAACGACTCTAAGCTTGAAGATTTGACCAAGTCAAAAAATTCGACTCCACCGAACGTGTCCGGTGCCCACATGTGTTTGGAGGTGAGACTATTTGTCAATATTGCGTTAACGATAAAGCTGTTAGACAGGACTTTGGCCGTGGGTAGAACTCCGGAACTGGATTTTTCCGTCAATACGCCGGTTAACAACTCCACTTTCTCCACGGTACTATACAATTTTTCCAATTCAATTGCCGTTTCGACGTTGCCGGTCAGATCGAAAAAGGTGTTATAAGCAGGCAGCCCTAATCGTCTTCTGTAGTTATTGAAACCCTGTAAACATTGTTCTCTCGAGAGTGTCGTTAGTGTCTTGATAAGCTGTCCAGTCAAGGAGCCGTCATCGTGGGCCGTGGCCATGCGCATCTTTGAACTCATCATAAATTGCAGGGCGTCTTTTAAACCAGCTTCCGAAACATGACTAAAAGTATAGTAAAATCGAATCGTATACACGTATAATGATATAATAATATGTGAATGTTGTTGAAATCGCTTATTTTTCTGAAACTATAGTTCTCCGGGGACTAGAACAGTTTCCCACATGTTTATAGTTTCACTTCCCTAGCGTACCTCTATAGTTTCTGGTCACCATCTAGGGTTGTATTATACGGGTACCTATACTAGTTGGTGATTATGATTTATAATATCATAGTTTGAAGCGTATTATATTTTTATAAATCTTAACGAATTCTTTAAAAAACATATTATATTTATCATTAGTTGAACAATGTGGCTATATATTATGCAGGTACAACAGACGTACAGTAACCACGAATAAAAAGATATCTAAGATTGCGTAGGATCAAGTTTAGTCGATTTAGAGCGTCTATAATATGCTTGTCATTATTTAATTAAATGCTTCATATGGGAAATAATGGCGGTGATTAAATAAGAGGTCGCGTATAGGCAATTTGATGTCTTATCTCGTTATGCAGTGTGGTTGTGTGCGAAGTAAATGATCATTAGTGTGCATAGATACGTTCGGAATCCGTTTGAAAATTGAAAATCGACTTCCTAGAGAGCCTAGTTATTTTGCCAAAGAATTCATACATAATATGTATATTATACTAAAAAATAAAATCAGACATTCGGAAGTATGTGTATTTTACCATCGCTTATTAGTGTAAAACGTACGAAAAATACGTGACATGCGATCCCCTTAAGGATGTAAGTGCTGGTTTTTCGAATTTTTCGCAATTTAATAAAAATTAAAAATGATTTTAGTTGCTATTTTAATAATTATAATATCAGCAAAATTTACTTCACGGGAAAAAATCTCACGCATTATTGATACGTCGAAATTTAATAATTTCTTTTTTATCTTGGATCAAATCCCGAATTTTCATTTTACTTTAAACATTGCTGGACTGTTGTTTGAAAAATAACAAATATTGTGCATTATTCAAATGATTATTTTAGCTTCTATAATAATATTACAGTTTTCAAAATTCGGGTTTTGATCGGAAATCCAAAATGTTCTCTTCTCTTAAATAATAAACAAAATATTAAGGAAATCCAAACAGGGAGGGAGAGTCTTGCCCATAAGACATGTTTTTGTATACTAAAAATGCATAAGCCCCGAAGTTCTAAATTTAAATTATTAACTACCGTGTTTTGGTACATGCAAATAGCTTTTTATACACTATATTATATACCCCTGTTCGGGCTGCTCTGTAAATCACTGATCAAACATTATATTCGAAAGGGCCAAAATGTAAAGTGAACGTTTCTTAAGTTATTATTGATGTATCCATAAAAAGTCTCAGACTGACCTGGTGTTACTGTAGGATGTCAAAATTGTTGAACTGTAATGAAATTTTTCCGGCAGATTTGATACAGCCATCATAAAGTAGAGTTCTATAGGTTTTCCGGAACCACGGATATTTTCCATTTGACGGTTGTACGATTCCGGTCTCAGTTCCAAATTTAGGATTTCGGTCATCATTATGTTCATCATTTGACCGGTTACAATCATCCTTGCCTTGGTATACACCTCTTCGTGTGTCCACAATGGCCACTTCTGTGACAACTCGTCGCACAATCGGTTGTGTTCACGTACCCAGAGGGTCGACAGTACGTGAAGCATTGTGCTTGTGTTCAACATCTCGGCCCGTTTGAATATCCGGGCGATCATTCTGCTGAGCTGTTTAACAAATCGTCCATGTTATTAATTGAAATCATTGCAAAACACAACATTTTTGAAGAAATCGTATTTATTATCGTTACTTTTTTATTTAAATTTATTTACTTTCATGAACGACGGCATCCAAAAAATATTTTTACCGAGAATTTTGATGTATTACAATTAAATTACGAACGAGTACCTACAGACGTACAGTTAATTTGTTTAAAGTATATTAATAGTTAAATTATTGGATTAGCAGATACACATGTAATTCCGTCCATTAAATAGACATTAAAATATACTCATAGGTATAATAAGTGCAGAACTATAGTTCAGCTTCGGTAATAATTTAAAACGTACCTATATGTATATGTTGTCATTCAGAAAAGTATTTTTAAAACAATTTTGTTTTGTGTAAAATAAAAGCCTTGCTCACCCACGACCTGTTGGTCGAAATGCCTTTTGTCAACGCCTTTAAGTATACCTCCGTGTATGGTGCGAACGCATGGTTCGTCGCATAATGTTTGTAATTTAATTTCCGTGTCTTGAGCTTACCGCCAGAGAACGATCTCATCGATCTCTCCGACGCAGCGTCACTGCCGTACAATTGGGAAGCCGTTACCTATAATATTAATTGCGGACAATACATTATTATTAATATTCAATGTAAGTTTTTTAGTGGTAAGTACGTTACATCGCTTTAAACGAGCTCGTGCCATAATGTATTATTGTAATTTATAGGTATTAGCTACTAACCGTCAAGTTCGAATTTACGTCGGAAAATTGTAATACAAAATATTGATAGAACGCGTCCAACAGCAAATGTCTGGACTTCCGCTCCGGTATGGACTGACCGGGATTCCGTGTGAGGATTTTGCTGTACAGTGTTTTCACCGGCGGTAAAGTTTCTGAAAAAATTAATTTTCTGAATTTCCTTTTAACCCAGTGTTAATAACTGCGCTTTACAATGCAACGATCCATTTCGTCAATAAAAGACAATACGCAGTTTTACATTGTTTGTGCGAATATGTATTTTATTTTATATTATTATAATTAAATAATGATAATATATAATATAGTAGTGAGGCATAAATATTTACTGTCGTTTGCACAACATTCCAGTGGACATGCTGGAGGCAATATTCTGGCGGAATATACACTTTTGTTGGCACCAGCGAACACGTTTTCTAATCTTTTCACAACTGTTTGATGGACTAATCAAAAATATATATATATATTATAACATGCTATTATAGCAAGGTTAATATTATTATGTAACATGTATACGTAGAACTGAAATAATCTATAAAACATATTTTAGCTTATTAATACACTCAATCAATCACTGCAAGCTAAATTATAGATCTTGTTTAATTTTCATTACTTACGCTTTAAAAGTTACAGAAAAACGTTAATTAGATACATTTCGTGAGGATAATATAGAATTATTTAAAATGTATACAAACATTAAAAAATGTCGCTAATCATAATATATAATATTTAAAAATTATATCGAGTTCCTGTAGGGTTTTGTTTTTAATTTAGATTGTTAAAATATAATATCATACTATAATAAAATTTTAATAATTTAAAGGGCAACCACATAGCAAGGCTGGGCAAGTTAACGATTTTCTTTAACTCGTGAAATTAAAAGTTACTCGTATTTTTTTTCGTTAACTCGTTAAGTTAAGAGTTAACTTTGAAAAAAATGTTACTTAACTTAGTGTAAAGATAAAGTTTGCTAATTTGAAAAAATAAAAAATTCCAGACACATAATAATATGGTTTATTAAATAGTTTTTCTATACGCTCAAGAAAATTACTGGGGAAATTTAAAATGATACATCAAAGCAAAAACCCATTCAAAAATTTGCATTATTCTTCGGACGAAAATTAACTTAATTTAGATACTTTTGAAATAAAATTAACTTAAAGTTAACACGTTAATCTTGAAAAAAAAATGACTTATTAAGTTAAAAGTTAATTTGGAAAAAAAAGTAACGAGTAATTAACTTAACGTTTTAACTTAATTTTAACTTTTAACTCGTTAATGCCCAGCCTTGCCACTTAGTATATATAATATTATATAAGTACAGTGAAAATAACCTTAACTTATTATATTGTAACTGTAACTTACAAGCGTAATTGCTTTTTAGTTGGAGTCCCGAAGTGAATGGTAAAATGCTCCACCACATCGTCGGCCTGCCTCTACTGACGTCCAAGTGTCCAAAGCGAAACAGTGTTACTGCACGTGATATAAACGACACGGGTTCCTCTGAGGTTAGGAAAAAAATGTTATGACAAATATAATTAAGGTTTACACTACTATTCAGCATTATATTATATATTATATTGGTAGGTTAGGTTAGGTTAGTATCTATATGAATTATCTATACATCGCTAAATGTATCTTGTTAAGGAAACTGGTACACGATTCAATATTAATTTTATAGTTACGCCACCTGACTCAGTCACAAATTCTAGTTCTAGGCAAGAAAATAATAAATAAACTGTACATTTTTTTATTCTTTTATTTTTCGTTTATATATTATATAAACATTAAATAAATAATTTGCTAAAATTCTTAACGCTTTTTTTACGTATTTCATGATTGGTTTATTATTGTGTAGGTTTTCGAGTGTAATTTTTTCCATCCTTACAGGCTACAAAGTTTAATATTAATATTTACTATATTTTTTTTACCAATATAAGTAAATACCGATAGGTACCTACTTTGTTGCAATATTTTGTAGGCAACGATATTTATTAGTTTTCTATTCGATACCCAGTAAATCAGTAAAATTATTGGTACAAATGTTGCGATTATATAACAAACCTACCGAATGTATATTAATAATATATAATTTAATAAACCACTGCCCTATAAAACTCACGGCAGCGTTCGCCGACGTAGTCTGAAGTGCACCAGCACGATAATCCATTTTCCTCGGTGTACATCCTGATTCCGTCGTTTTCACACTTAAAACCGTCTATCTCTTTGCAATAGCCAAGTTGTCTCTGGTAATCTAATTTTTTATTTTATTTATTTAATTCGTCTCCTTAGAACGGTTGGGAAAACTCACTTATTTTATTATTTTCCAGATGAACGACTATCACAAGTAAAATCATGAAGATAATGGACTTCACAGCATATGGGATATCTAAAAACAAGAGACGTATTAAGTTTTACATAATATTACAACGGAGACAATACTGCGCGGTCTCGGTCACGCGGCATTTAAAACAGCCCATCATTAACCCATATCATTATTAAGATGTCACTATGTTAGCACACTATTGGCTTTCTTTGTCTCTGATCTACACGCAACATAGCAAATATTTTACGTTAAGCAGAACGATCTCTGTTTTTAATACATTACTAAGGCCGGACGGGAAGGTCATGTCAACGTACCTACTACCTACCGCATATTATACAGATAACGGAAGAGATCATCAAGTCCGCCACGCTACAAGCTTGAGGCCGACGGACTTCAAAATCTCGGGCGTATGTAATTTATGCCAAAAACAACCTCTCAAAAAAAATATTTATGTAATTTGCGCCACATCTAAAAATTAATTTTGGTAATTTGTGCCACTTTTTAAGGTTGTAGTAAAAGGGCATTAAGTAATCGATGCCATCGTTAACTTACAAAAATTGTAATTTGCGCCACTAAATAATCAAGTTCATTTTAATAGAAAATCAGTTATAATATAATAATTATAAATAAATGTATATAAAGTACTCTATGTATATTATATAAATATATTTTTAATATTTGACTACTGTAAATATCATAATATACTCAAGAATGGGCAAGTTCATGATAATTTTTTACTGAGTTAAGTTTAATTGATAGTAAATATTCTAAAAAGTTTAAAGTTAAAAGTAAAAGTAAAATATGAACATTTTCAATTAACTTATTCACTTAACTTAAGTATTATTATTATTTTTTTTTAAATATATTTATAAATACCCATTCATATGGATTAAAATAATAAAAATCATAAATATTGTTGGATAAATGAAATAACCAATATATGAGCTTATATATATACTGTTATATGTTATATGAGCATAACCTAATTAATTTTAATTAAGAAATAAACTTACTGATGGCGAAAATATTTAATGATATTATGATCTTAATAATTGTACATTTGTGAATAAATTTAAATTTAACTTTTAACTTAACTATAACTTTTTAATTCGTTTATGCCCAGGCTTGGATATACTGCTGTTCAATATTGTTCGATATTTTGACAGTTGATATTGTTTATTAGATTAGACGTATTCGATCTCTCCTCTACTTATATTATTAGTAGAACACAACAATTATATTATGTCCAGCACGCATTGGTATTATCGTATTTTCGATGGGATGGCAGTAAATTTACCTGCTGGTAAATTCCAACAATTAAAATTGAAAGTGTGTCGCAGATTACATATTACATTTCGTTTTCCGTCGTAGCGCAAATTACCAAAATAAATATTTAGAGGTGGCGCAAATTACATACGCGCTTAAAATTTTGGTTCATATTACATACGCGCTTAAATGTACCTATTGGTGGTGCAAATTATAAGTTATTAAATTGGCGCAAAATACCATCGCTGAAAAAATCCTCAATTTTGGGTATACGGCGGCAGAAGTTTTTCACCGCTTTCCTCACGGCTCCCTGAGCTCCGGCCTCCTCGGGAGTGCGCGGCTTCTGCACGGGGTTATTGGGGAACACCGCCGTGCCGGTCGTCATCGGCGGAGGTGGCCGGAAATATGCAGGAGAGGGCGGTGGCCTCGGGACCGGGAGTGCCGGTGGTGGCCCTGAAGCTGGTGTAAAGCGGGACGTCGGCGAGGTAGGTTTGTGGCATAACGCATTCGGCGTGTCTCGCTCGAAACTGTTTACCCCAGCCGACGTCACAGCAGCGGCGACCGTCCTGCGCGAGACCAAGCTCCGTAACATCATCGTGTTGTTCATTCCAACGATTTCAGATGAGTTTTTCGTCACATCTCCTTCACGGGCACATGACATTAGTAATTTATTATCTATTAACTGATATTTTTCTATATTTTACTTTCAAGAATTGAGACCCGTATCTTGAGTCTGCGGAGCTTGCAGCTGTCGGTATTCTCCTCTGAGTTTTCTGTGTTTCCTAAACGTACGGAAACGACTTATGTGTTACACTGTTATGGATATAGTCAGGTCGATATATTATATAATATTACTTTCTGCGGACGTCGTCTCTGCGTTTTTCATCTGGTCAACGCTTTCTATCAAATGGTTTAAATCTTTTTTAATGTGAGATACTTCCAATCTCAAGCTGTTGAATGATAGGCGCTGCTCGTCGACTGTTTGTTGCAAGGTGTATATGGCGTCAGCCACGTGATGTTTTAATGCCAGGCAATTCATTTCACATACTTTGAATTTATGCTGAAAATCAAATCAAAACCGTTTATCAGTACCGCGATATTAATCGATTGTTCTTAAGTCGTTATTTGTTTCATACTTGTATATCTTTGAATGCCTTTTTATCTACAGCGTTCATAGACAGTTCTAGAAAGAATGGAATTATATGAAATATTTAAAAAATAATACTCAACAATATAATTGAATTATGTGCAAGACTATAACCTTCTATTGATTTCGTTTGTGTCGTTTTATTCAAGCTTTCCTTCCTAGTAGAATCACTAGTTTTTGCATAGAAAAACTCATCAGTTTCGTCCTATTAATATAAATAAGTACTTTTATAATATAATATGTACTACTTAAATTGTATTACAACTTACAATGTATATATATTTTATGTACCATGTTATACATTATATATTACTACGCACCTTTAAATAATATATAATGTTTGTGTAAATTTACACAAAATTCGTGGAAACACACATTAATAAAACCATGTTTTTAAATTTACAATAAACTACATCTTGTAAATTTACAATCATAGCGAAGTTGAAATTTATTTGATGTGTACAATTATCAGTAGTTCACAGTTGAAATTTACTTATCTTTATGATTTGTAAATTTAACTATTAATCTGGGTGGAAATTTACCAACATACAACGTGATTTGTAAGTATTTCATATTATCTACAGATTAATAGTTAAATGTACAAGTTAAAAGTTAGTAAATTTCAATTGTTACTAATACTTAAATTTACAAATTCATAAGTGTAAATTTGCACCAATGGTAAATATGTTTACCTACCTATCTAAACTAAAAAGTATGGAATCGAAGGGTTCACAGTGCAAAACCTGATATGTCCCCTTTTTCAAAAAAGTTTTTTATTGTGGTTTCCTGATCAGGAAATAAAGTTACACATTTCTGTGTTACAAACTGTTATGTCCGATTATTAGCTACGGAGATAATATAAGAAAAGTGGACTTACCAGGTTATTGTATTTCAGAGCAAAAACCTGATAATATGTCCGGACACTGGACACACAAGGTTTTTGCTCGGAAACAAATTAATATGTTGGTTTTCAAAAGTGGACATACCAGGTTATTTGTGTATCTCTTCTTAGCTACCGGTGAATAATGACTTTCCCGAAATCCAATATACCTAGTAAGTTTCCGAAAATATTGAGTGGAATAATGATTGACCATTTACAAAATGTGTTTGGGTCCCCCCGATTTTTAATTACAATTATTTTGATTGACTTACTAACCATCTTGCATTTTGAAACTCTTTCATGAAATTATAAAATACGGAAATATAAAATACTATTTGAACAAAAAAAAAATATTTTTTTTATTTAATATTGAATCTTAATATATTATAATAAAGATTTAAAGAAATTTAATCACCCTCGTATCCGTTCTACCTGCAGCTTCCCTCTAACTTGGCTACGCTAAGTAGGTAAGATACGCCGAGCTATTTCATTATTATAATATTAACCTACATATTATCCTAGACAGCATTTTGTAATGATAATATTATTATAGTATTATAATAACGTTATACTAATATTATTCGTATATTATTTATAATACATTACAATGTTATAATAATATTTTTTTATTTTTTTTATTTGAGATAACAGGTTGTTAGCCTATGGTTACAACAAAATTAAACAAAGATAATATAGTACAATATAATATAATATAATATAATAATATTATTAATCATAAAATTTCTGTCAGGGTAATATGTATTAATTTTGTTTACCTCCAAGACTTCTTCCATATTTCTTGGATCACGTTTATTGGTGGTTGGGTTTGTCAGTCTTGATAAAAAGAACGACATTGCAGCTAAATTGATGCAGGTAAACGATATTCCGTAAGAAAATTCTTTTAAGCAATATATTTTTCAGCGAAGGTTCAACAAAATGAAGGTTCAACGTTCAAAAATATTATGAACAGTTTGTTTATTATGTAAGCCGTAGTCATGTCTAATTTATATCATGTTATGATGTTTTGATGTTTAAACAATTAAACCAGATAATATATAATTATAACAAACGATATTATTGTTTAATTTATAAAGTCTTTGTTTTTTATCGAACTGCATTCACAAATTATTGTTATGAAAATCGCAATATGTATAAATTACGTCCATGCAGTTTCAGACTGGTAATTGATACCGGGATGCGATCGAATCCCGAGCCCCAGCTTAGCTGGGCCCCATGCCCCATATACATTTGGTAAAATAATTTAAATAAACTGCTTAAAACTTTCTAAACTTTCTAATCGTCGTACTTGTTGTCCACAAACAGCTACCGTGTATTATAATCATTGAATAAATTATAGACATTTAATATTGTTCACTACGCCATATCCATATAGCTATTGTTTAATTATTTTTATTTTGTTATATTATGTTATTATATTGATATTATCATAACTATCTAACACATATTATTATTTAGGCATTTTTTTACCTATACATCTCCTTAATATTATAATATACTGTAATAAAGTTGTTAATTTTTAAAACATCTTTGATTATCTTACCACTATATTATAATATTTACTAGCTCTAAGTGAAACTCGGGGTCGGTTGGACTCGCTGAGAGTGGGTACCGATTTTGGAGATACAGTCGAACTTATAATGAAGGTGATAGGTTGGTAGTCGGAGGTGATTTGGTGATAAGAATTTGTGATATGACCTGGGTCTTTTGCGGTCTCCTTTCAAAGGCGGGAAAGTTTAAAAGTCGAGTTTTAGTGTCTAGAAATCTCCCATGGTCCATAGAAATTGGCAACACAATGATACGATCCCCTAGCGTATGTCCGGTGCTTTTTTGTATGTATAAAGAAATATAAAAATTTAAAAACCATGTTAGAGTGTCTAGCAAGTGTTTACAAACAAATGTAATATGTATTTGTTGTATGATATAATACAACAATGACAACACTGTATAATGTAATATTCACCATACAATACAAATAAATATGTTCCTGTATAGTGGATATACTATTTATATGAAAAATAACGTGGAAAAAAATGCCCATAAATATTCGGCAATTCAATGATACGATTCCCAAGCGTATGTCCGATGCTTTTTCGCATGTGTAAATGTAAAAAGATGTAAAGCCGAAAACCGTGTTGGAGTATCTAGCAAATCAGTCACCTGAACTCTGAAGTGAAAATCGATTAACTTTGAAGTTGGCCACCTATGTGTGCTACACAAAATCAGGTGGGCAGGTATTATAGACATTAAGGGGCTATAGTGAAACTTGACTACCATCTACCATTTTGAATGATGAACAATCCGACTTCGTCATAGTTCTACAACTGTGTAGAATGATAATGATGTCGTCGAGTAGATAACGACTAGTGTTATGGCCCTGGTTACATAAATAAAATAGAGGGAAGTGTGCCGGTATGGGGAAGATAAAAAGACTTATTTCTATCATTGCCTCTCATTCTGGCAGAGGACTTATCATATTTTTTCATGATAAGCACAAATGGCCTATCCATGTTATGGATGTCTGATAATGATTAGTGATAGCGCTTGGTGGTTTGGCGGGAATGTTTAAATTTTTGTACTTTCGGTGTCAGCGCTGTTTCCCGTCGCATGTCCGGTGCCTTTTCGTTTGTGGATTAATGTAAAGTTTAAAACTGTGTTGGAGTGTCTAGCAAGTAGATGCTTCATGTGATATTCGATGTACGTTCATCGAAATAGCCTAGGTAAGTAATCCGAGTGCATCTATCGCCTACAATATTCAATGGTATATCAGGTATGTATTTCAGATAGGTACTTTAGTTTAAATTGTACAGTTATAGTTTAAATGTTACAGCTATCATCAACAAATATAATATGGATCGTACGCGGTCATACTTTGCGTATAATTAGTGTGTCGAGTCATGTATTCATAGGTATGATATTGTTCACATAATATCTGAAGGGAAAAATTATGTCAGCGTAAAAACGTATAATTCGGTCGAACGGTGTGTAATGACCATAATGATGATATCAAAGGCGCGTTTATCGTGACGGTCTCTGTCTGTCTACCTGTATTCACTATCGATCTCTCTCACACGAAGCGTTCGCGTTATCGCGTAATTGTCGATACGATCGGCATCGTACCTAATTTAGTGCAGTGATGGAAAATCCGTTTTTTTGCGGACTGGCTGTATGATCGGTGACGGGCGTCGGACATATTTCATTTAACATTTGGACACCAACCAAGTAAGTAAACGTATTTAGTTGCTTATTATACCTTCTTATACTGGCCTTGTGTCGATTTTTTTTTTCATGTTATGTTTAACTCGTCTTAGTAAAATGATTTATGCTCAAACAATTTTTAATACTCATATAATATATTTAATTCCATCTCGATCAATATTTAAACACCCCTTCGTACAATGTCGTTTAATTGTTTCTGATGCCGTAATGTATGACTATCAGCACGTGTGCACTTGAATGAATGTAAATCGTACTCCGTAGTAAATTTTAGTTGACCAGATTAAATAGTGCGCTGTTCGTTATTGGTTTTTCTAAATATTTTAGAAAATTATTTGGCCACCATTTTATTATTTTATATTTTACACATAGATTTTATGCATAGACATTCTCCGTTCAAAAATTAAAATGTCGTAAAAATTCGATCGAGAGGACACGGATATCTTCTTAGTAAAGTTTAATTAATAATAGTTCAGTTCACTGTAAAACTAATAGCACACTATGAAAACTGGCAAACGAAAATTAACTATGTCGCACGTGTGTAAGACGGAGACAACATAATATTATGCGGGTATTCTCTTAACTGGACCATACGTAGCACGTCTGTATAATATAATATTATGTGCTTTCAAACTAAAGTTTTTGTTGAATTAACTTTACCTAATATTCTATGAATACTGTATGTCATGTGTTCTGATTTTGTTTTTGACACATGACTAATTTGTGTATAAGTAAATAATTGTGTTTGTTAACCCACTACCAATATTCAATAACTGTCCCGTAACGTTTTTTTATAATTATATATATTTTTTTATTATATTATGTTTGATTGCGTGGGTGAAATATGATTTATATTCAAACACTTTTTAATACTTATATTATTATATATATATTTCATCAATTCAATCTTAATCAATATTTAAATACCACTTCGTATAATGCCGTATAAGTGCTTATGATGCCGATATGTCTTACTCGGCACGTTTGCATTTGAATGAGAGTAAATTATATTCTGTCACGTGTGTTGTCTCAGTCTTACACACTTACAACGTAGACATTTTTTATTTTACCAGTTTAAATAGTATGCTATTTGTTGTGATGTTGGAGTGAATTGACCTATTAGCTATTATCGAACTCTCGTGTGGTAAGAAAATTATCTGTGCATCGTTGTCTTACATTTGACGTAACTGTCATAACTCGCTTAAAAATTAAAATACCGTAAAAAGTCGATCGAGAGAAGTAGAGAACATAGATAATCTCCTTAGAATTTAGTCCAATGATAAGTCAATTTACTGTAAAGCTAACAACCCACTATCGATACATACAAATGGTGAACGGAAATTAAATATGTCGTAAGTGTGTAAGACGGAGAAAAAATATGCGGGTATCCTCTTAACTGAACCACCTAACACATATTATGTAGAATATTGTCTGAGGGAAAACTCAAGTTTTTGATGAGTTTACCGTAGTAAGTGACTAATACTCTATAATTATTGATTACTGTTGGCCATGTGTCTGATTTTGTTTTTGGTGTATTTTGGTGCATGACTAAAGTGTTAAGGTAAAAAATTGTAATCGTTAACTCATTAGCAATGTTCGAAAACCGCCTCGAGACATTTTGATAGTTAATGTTACATGGCCAACCTTCACGGCACCACAGTGGAATAATGTCAGCAAAAATGACTAATTTTAATATTAATTGGTTTTATTATTGATTTTTAGAATGAAATTACAACAGGTGCATCAGAACATGACGAGTGGGTATACAGGTGTATAATGCACCTGTATACCACCTCCAAAACAAAGCAAAAAGTAAAGCGTTACTCCAAAAAGATAGATAAACGTCGTAAGTAGATGTATACAGAAAACAAATTCTAAACTAATACTAAAAGGTGTATCACCTAATTTGTGTTTCAGGGTGCTTTAGGTGCAAAAAAAAAAGGGCATGTCATTAAGGATTGCCCTAAGGGGGTGTGTGTTATGTTGTACCAAGACCATTTATTACGTATTCTATTATTAATTTTTATAATTTTTTTAAAACCCCCTACTAAATCGAGGTAGCACCGCCACCACCGCCACCATCACCACAACAACAACAGCAACCACCCACACACACAGACGTCACCATGGAACAGCTAACCGAGGGCCTTGCCATGGTGACTGTCGAGTCTACAGTAAGTACATAAATATATATTTCTTATAGTTGCTTGTGAAGAAACTAATCATAACAATTTTTTTTTTTTGGAAATTCTATTCTATTTTTTTTATTCTATATTATTTGCAAGATAATAAATGTAATGTCATAATAAGTACGATTAAAGATGGTATACTGTCTGTAGCCGCAATGATAAGTAATAAGAGGATGTCACACCCGCATGTGTTGTCTCCGTCTTACAAAATTAGAACATAGCAAAAACTGTTGTGCGCGGGACAACTTTTCTCACACCATATTTGTTGTAGAACTACCAAATACTCACAGAACGTAAAGAAGAACTGATATATCTATGCATCAGCGTGCTTTTTTTTAAAAGCACTATCCTATAATTTTTTATAAGCAAATGAAGAAAACAAAAAAACCAAATGTTAAGAAGCATATTTATTTTTTAATTTAGCTTGTGTAAATTAAAGTAAAACAAAAATTTTCCGAAAAAACCGTTTCCGAAGTGGTAATCTTGAAGAATTAAAACCGCTTCCAAACCGATAACCGGTACTCACATTTTTAGGTATCATTTTGATAACGGGTAATCAATTACCACTAATTCTAAAAACCCCTAAAACCGGTAACCACTTACGAAAATTTTTTTGGTTCCTACCGGACCTGGTAACCGAATTTTTCATAAGCGGTTTCATGTCCTGATACAAATAAATGCTATTTAGCTAAGCACAGGATCTAAATTGTACTTTTAACCTTTTAATTAACATCTTTAATTATTGGGCTAAAATAGTACTAAACGAAATTTTATTAGAATTAATATATAAGCACTCTCAAAATTTGATGGTTACTACCATTTCTAGTATTTCTTCATCTATACCTATAATTGGGAATCAGGGAGTAGCTAAGTAAGATTCTACATACTTGAATGGACATACTCTAGTTAAGAAATAGATAACCTTTTTAACTAACGAATTAATCATTAAAACAAAAACCATATAAGACCAATAGAATATAGGACGGATATATAAATATGTAAAAAATGTAATGTTAAATTTTATAATTTTAGGTAATAGCATAAGTATTTACATATATAAACATGTAATAGTTATAATAATTAAATTATATAAATGTAATAGAATACGTATATTAACCAGTTACCCTAAACACAACCATCCAAACCTCTTCCATCCTCGTACAACTCAACGGCCACGAAGTATTTATTTCAGCCGTATACAAACCACCCGGAACCCTACTAACGACAAACGACCTCGACCTTTTGACAAAGAGTGCCGAATGGCAAATTTCGGCAGGCGACTTCAACGCCAAACATCCGCTGTGGTATAGCCACACGACTAACGCTGCCGGCCGTGTCCTCTTTGACCACGCACAACAATCGGACTACTCTGTAACTGCTCCCTCTTCTCCCACACATTTCCCGACATGCACACGATACAGACCTGACATACTCGACATCGCCCTCGTACGACTACCCTATCAAACCCAAATCATTAACCTCAACGAACTATCTTCCGACCACAACCCCATTCTTCTAGATACACTCTGCACTCCGATCTCTTCTTCTCCACCGGTTACGAATCGGTTTATTAACTGGAAAAAATACACGTCAACTCTCGCGAACTTACCGAACTCAACCACTCAACCGACCAACGACCGTGAGTCTATCGACCTGGCAATCGAAAACCTCACAAAACATATCCAACAAGCAGTTGAATCCAGCGTATACGTACCGACACGCAAACACCCGTCCACCAGACTACATTAAACTGGAAATACAAGACAAAAACCGTATACGCCGCGAATGGCAAATAAACCGCGACCCGACAATTAAACGACAACTAAACGCCAAAATATCTCTTTACTATATATCCTTACTCGAAACGCACAATACTGACCAATGGGACATCTTTCTTAACTCACTAGACCACCAAGACGGTTCAATATACAAACTCAACAAATGTCTCTTACACAAACGTCCAGCATCTCACCCACTAACCGGCCCCGACGGCCTAGTTTTTCCGGCCAACGAACGAGCAGAGCTGATAGCCGACTCGCTCGAACGTCAATTTCAAACAAACCCCGGCCCCGACTTACCAGACGTAACCGCTCACTCCCAGTACCTACAAGGCCTTGACATCACCCGATCTAACCTCTTTACCACTCCCGGCCA
Source organism: Metopolophium dirhodum (assembly GCF_019925205.1). Classification (NCBI taxonomy): domain Eukaryota; kingdom Metazoa; phylum Arthropoda; class Insecta; order Hemiptera; family Aphididae; genus Metopolophium; species Metopolophium dirhodum. The sequence goes on from NC_083564.1 coordinate 18,927,743, forward strand.
GATACAAGACATAATTCGCAACCTTCGCAAAAAGAAAGCCCCAGGTGACGACCTCATCACCAACACGGCTCTTAAATTCCTACCGAACAACGTTATACTGTCCCTTACTCGGATCATCAACAGCGCCTTCAGAATCTGCTACTTTCCCCTTGCCTGGAAAAAAGCAGTCATCATCTCCATTCCCAAACCTGGCAAAGACCATAAACAACCCGAAAACTATAGACCAATCGCCCTCCTCTCCTCCCTGTCCAAAATTTACGAACGACTCATCCTCACCCACCTACAAGACAAACTCAAAAACAAAATCCGTCCCGAACAGTTCGCCTTCAGACCCGAACACTCGACCACACTACAACTGACCAAACTCACCCACCAACTGAGCGAAAACTTTAACAACGACTTAAACACTGCTTCCGTCTTCCTCGACGTGGAGAAAGCCTTCGACCGCGTCTGGCACGAAGGCTTACTCTACAAACTCTCCAAACTCAACATCTCGTTAGAAATCGTAAAAATCATCCAATCCTTCCTCACCGACCGTACTTTTACCACTAAAATCGAACACTCCTTCTCTACTACCAGACACGTACTCGCAGGAGTCCCTCAGGGCTCCTGTCTCTCACCGACGCTATACTTGACGTACATTAACGACATTCCAATGACTCCTAAAGCCAACCTCTCACTCTTCGCTGACGACACGATGTTCTTTACTAGTAATAAAAACCCCAAACGTGCAACCATACAACTACAACACCAACTCAACCTCGCGTCCAACTGGTTCCACAGGTGGCGAATCAAAATAAACCCGACCAAAACAGTAGGCGTCCTCTTCGGGCGTTCTAATACAACCCACATTCCACCTCTAACCATCGATAACCAACCCGTTAACTGGTCAAAACAGGCCAAATACTTAGGCATCACGATTGGACGTAAACTTACATTCAACCAACACATTCAAGACGTAACCAAAAAAGCTACCCGCGTCCGTGGTATGCTTTACCCCTTACTTAACCGTACTAGTCCCGTTCCGCTGAAAACAAAACTTAACATACTTAAACTCTACGTGACCCCTATACTTACATATGCTGGCTCTTCCTGGGCACCCTTTATCGGCCCCTCCCATTGGAGACGTATTGAATCCGTCCAAAACATCGGCATACGCACGATAACCGGTATGCCCACTTTCGTTAGAAACTCGGCCCTTTTAAAATCAGCCAACTTCAAATCTATCCAAAATTCCATTTGCTCTCAATCAAAAACAATGTTCTACAAAAAATCTTTTTCCGAATACGATCATATCCGCCTCTTAGGTAAAACCCACTCCCCTCCAACCACCAAACGTTTACTCAAACCATACCCATTAAATTGGACTGACTAACATAACTGAACCTACCAATCAACCCCAAAATCCATCCACTAGTAGAGGCACAAGCCTGGAATAGTAAACGGCATAGCCACCCCTCCCAAAGCAAAGCAAAGCAAAAGATCGGCACCAGTAATTCTCCAATCTTCCAGACATCAAGCTCAACCAAAATTCATAGCTGCTGTCACTGGAAAAACGGAGGACACCCACTGCCACGCCGGAGCGACTAACCTGAGGAAGGAGACGACGACGAGACCAGTGAGATCCAAGAAGCCACCCGACCAACCGAGGACTAGATACGGATAATACGGACGCGCATAATCGCTCCACGGTGCCGCTCACATTCTGTACGAGGACCGAGGACTAGATACAACGACCGAAACGAATAATACGAACGCGCATAATCGACCCACGCTGCCGCTCACATTCCGTACGGGGACCGAGGACTACGAAGATTCGCCGGACACACGGAGGATTCAGCCACGCCAAGTGATCCGAGTCGCGGGATTCCATAAACCCGGATCCGTGTTCAACACTCGTAGAACTCACGGATAAATCCCCCCGAGCGCGCCTGCATAGGCCACGCTGCCCGTCCGGGTATACGAGCCAACGCCACTTATTTGAGCGGGCCGGACGTATCTACCCGGATCTTCCTCGATTGTAACCGACTCATTCCCTTATTGTCAAGGTGGTCACAACCCCGTGAACCATTCCATGCGGTCACGCGGACGTGAACCATCATCTCCAAACCTTATATAACATTATTTATATATGTAAAATAATAAAGACACTGATTACTTGAAATCAACCGAGTATATAATTTCTTTAGCGTGACGCAGTTTCACCACCGGTGGCTCCGTTACAATTGGCGCCCAACCAGTGGTAAGAAGACCACTAAACCAAGAGCTACACAGATGACTTCGCCAAGATGGGAAAAAACAATACAGAGTGGATCGAGGAGTTGGAAGAAAAGATACAACAACTTCAATCGATAGTGGACGATCAAAAGGCAGCTCACGACAGTCTAGTCGCAGAGCTACATGAAGCAACAAACGCTATTAAACAACTAATCAATGACACAGATACAAAAATAACGATTGAAGCAGCAAAACGTGAAAAAGACATCCAATTGGTGAAGACAGCAAGTCAAGACAACACTAGTACGAGAATTAGCAATATTGAACTAACAATGCCGACTTTCAGTGGCGAAACGGACGAGCACCCAAAACAATTCCTGAAAAACCTGAACTCGTACTTGTTGCACAAACACATCACCCAGGCTGATCGAATGATTACAATTGAAAATTGCATGAGAGGAAAAGCTGAAAATTGGTTTACCATGATAAAAGATGTGGCACCAAACGAAGATATATTTAAGGCACTTTTTCTGAAACATTTTTTCTCTAAGGACCGTCAATGGGACATCTTTATAAAGTGCACGGAAGCAGGGAAAAAACCAATAAACAGTAACTTCCAGGAACATTTTGATTATTGGATGACAGAGCTGAAGTTCCTGGACTCTCCAAAAATGGATGAAACACAGGCTATTAACCTAATAACGAAACATTTCCCTATAGCCATTCAGGCGTACATACAGACAGCGCAAGAAAAAAAATTCCTCATCATATGGGAAAAATTGGGCGAATTAGAAAATAGTTACAACAAACAGAATAGCTCCGTTGAGCAAGTGATAACTAATAAACAACCATTTACTAGTCGGTATGGTCGTACATACGACAACCAAACACAGCCGTTTACTAGTCGACACGGTGACACGAATAGTGCTCAGCCGCAACAAGTCACAGGCCGATATGCACAAGCAAAATCTACACAACAAAATAATGCTCAAAAACCAGGTTTACGACAACCAATGGGTGGGATAAGTGGACAGACACAGTTTGCGTCAAAGATAGGTACAAAAACAATCAGATGTCTTGTATCACGCGATTACACGAATAACGAGTCAGCCATTGAAGATTTAATAGGAAAAAGACACGATAAGTTGAACAAAATATTTCGATGTTTGAGGAAGCGATCTTGAAGATGAGTGTTAAATAAATCATGATATGGTATGTAAATAATAATTTTATAATAATCTGCTACGGAGTCTGTTATAATGTTAGAACGGTTAGTTTGGCGTGATGCAAGTCTTGGTTTAGTCACAGGTATATTGTGCTTCTTACAAATATCTTCTACAGTCACAAAAATTTTGTTGAAGTAATCTGTAGAATATTGTCTTCTTTGTTCAAGTTCGTGTTTTGCTGCATCAGCTAACTTAACAGCCTCAACCAAATCTTGTTTTTATGTTTGTAAAACTCTACTCAATGATAAAGCCAATGCATGTACTGAATGCAAAACGTGAATTGATACTTGAAACTCTAAGGTTTTTATAGCTGAAAGGAGTTGAAAAGATCCGGATGTTGTTTTTGAATCCGTTCAAGTACTTGAAATGTTTTCTAAGGCGTCAATAACAGCTGGTTGTAAATCTATATAGGTTCCAATTGATTCATGCTGTTGTACCCACCTTTTTGCACAGTATTTTTTAAGTTTTTTTTCTTTTCTTGTAACAAAATGTCATTATTTTGTATTGCATCATGAAGTGCAATTTGTCGTTTTGGTGTATTAAAGAAGTTGTAAATAAATTGGACTGTATCAAGACAGTTTCTGCTGTTACTGAAAATGCTAGAGATTTATTGATTCGTTCAATAATATGTTTTTGAATTAAATTATGAAATATGACAATAAATTCGTTTTGTATACGGTTACTGATATACATGGCATTTTTTGAGGAATTTTGCAAAAAAGTATTAAGCTGATCGTCAGTTTTTGCTCGATATCTTAAAAGAGCCCGAAAATTACCATCGTTAGTTAAAGGTTCTTCGGAGGTTATTCTCCCTGAATCATTTGAACCACGAAGGGCCAAACCCTGCCGGCCACATAATATTAAAGTTTCGATTATAGGAATCAAACATTTTTTACTTTCATTAATGAAATCTAATTGTTGTTCCGAAATTTGTAAATTAACTGGTAAAATGTTTTGGTTATCAATTTCTGCCCTCATATTTGATTTTAATAATGAAGTTTTATGATACTCTAGTGAGTTATGGTAACTAAATGATTCTAAAGCTTTTTTCCCGTTTGTAAACGGTTTTTTAACTAACAGTCCCAACGTCTGATGTCCAAATTCCTCCACCTCCGACAGAAAACAACACACAATACTTACAAAATACGCCATTCATAATTGCTGAATAACCCAACCATTTATATTTGAGCAACCAACTTCTTTGAAATTTGAAATTTATTTTTTCGGAAACAGGAAGTTTATAGTCTTCTGGAGGTGACCAAATCAAATGTTGAAGTCTCGGAAACAATTCAATAGTTTCAGTTGCAGGTTTATTCACATATAATCCTATGTCATGTTGGGGCACAATCTCTAGAAGTGACACTGATACATTTGTTTCTGGAGATGTATTTTCCGCTGGTTCAGTTGGTTGTGACTGGTTATTAAAACTGTTTTCCTGTAAATAAAATGTAAAAACTAATCAGATTTATTGAATAATTGTGTTCATAGATTTAAATATTGCATTTAATAAAATGTATTAAATAAAATATTTCGACAACAATTAATAATAGATTTCAAATCACGAACGGGATGACTATATTGTGTTCTATAGCACACGCGAAAAATAAACATACCTATACTATAATAGTAGTCCAATTTAATTTTTAAAAATGATTTGAATTATTAATATCGAATTAATATTAATTATAATTAATTTTAATGTACTTACTATCTCATCATTTTCTAGCCTTGTTTTTTTGAAAAACGTTAAAATGTCCATTTTGATGTTATTTCTAAACGCGTGTTTGCATAACGAACGTCTCACTGTGAGCTTACAATCGTTGTGTATGAACTATGATTATAAACAACTTTTAAAATACCCGAATCCGTTATCGTGTAATCTCGTGTTCTACTAATTGCAGTCGAATAAAATATTATTGTGCGACGTGTATGCTCTTTACTTATATTCATACATTTTATTATCATTATATTTTATAGATAACGGCAACAATGACGAAAGTCGATAAACAGCAAACGTGAAGACAACACTATTTTATATTATAACAGTATTGTACTATTATGTTATGCATTATTATTTATTACAAATAAGATTAGAAAATATTACATATAAACAATAGATCAAAAATGAAAAACACGATTTTTTCGGCCATGGGGTTGACCCCCCCCCCCACCCCCAAATCAAATACTTACTTTGTATTCAAGGGACACTGTCCGTTAGTTGTTAATAAATAAATAAATATATTGATTCATAATAATATAATAACAAGATTATAGATAGAATTATAAATATAATTATACTTATAAGTTATATTTGATCTGCATCTTATATACTAAAATTATAAATAATCGATTATAATTACAATTATTTAAAGTGTAGATATTTAATTGTTACTTAAATTAACAAATTTGTTTAAAAATTTCAATTTCCAAGTTATTATTGGGTTCTACATAAAAACAAAGTCGCCAAAAAAAAAAATATAACCAACACAAAAAAAAAAACCCGGTAAGCGGGTAACGCTCTGCTATAGGTAGTTAATTATAGCTAGGTAGTAATTTCTCAAGGAACAATTTTCTTATTTTGGTGCAATTAAAAACTGTTAACAGTGGATAAACTTAAAACATTAATCGAATATTTATGTTAGTATTTTCTATATGCCATACAATTTACATTAATATATTTTGACCCTTTTTGAGCTATTTATAGGCATTAGAAATATTATTTTGACAAAATATTATCAACCTCAGTTTTATATTGAAAATTACATATTGTATTTTAAATCTCCTTTATTTAACTAATGGATATTAATAAATATTTAAAGACTGTAAAAAAGATAAATTAATAAAACAAAAGTCACTCAGTTAAAATGTCAACAGTAAAAATGCGAGTAAGTGGTTGTAGCTCTGCTGTACAACACATAACAAGTGGTTCACTATAATGAATGGTGTGAAATTTTAACCCAATGATATAATTTGTACATTTTCAATTTGATAAATGTTGTCAAAATTTAAACTTTAAATGATTAAAAAAAATCTTGCCTATGTATTTTTAAACTATTTAAACTGATATTGTAACAATCATTGAGGAGACTTATGTTAGATTTTGAAATCTTAGATATAAAAAGAAAATTTTTATGAATTTCTAACTCAAAATAATTTGCACAAATTAACATGATTTTATGAATTTTGTCAAAATTCAATCTTCAGACGCTCATAAAAATGTATTAACTATTTTGTAGTTGAAGATGTATAAAATGTTCAATTTTAGATTCTGAGTGGAACGATGAATGTATTGATTTTACAATGTGTGTTTTTTTTATTTTCATTTTTTTATTTTTGTGTCTGTGTACATGATAAGTAGTCGAAATAATGATTGGATTATCAACTTCAGTATCTTGTTCGATGGGAAAGTGAATATCGTTGGTGCATTGGAGAGGTCAAAATTTAAAATTTCCAATAGTTTTCAAAAGCGCCGGGAAAAACCACATAAAAATTAAGGAAAAATGGGAATTTTTACTCAAAATCAGTTTTCCTCAAAATCGATTTTGATTATTGGTGTAACTCTAAAACAAATGAACGTATACACATGAAATGTTCACTGGTCATTTATATTAGCATTTTCTATACACAATAAAATTTTCAAAATATTTTGATTTGTTTTGAACTAATTAGGAACATTTTCAGTTTCAAAAACTATTTTATATTTATGAACAAAAAAATTACGAAATAGGTACCTATGCAATCAAATATGTATTACAAATTTAAAAATCATAAAACATTAATTTTTATCTACAAATTACAAAAAAAAAAATCTAAAAATATTTCAAACAATCCTAACACGAGAATATTATACAGGTACCTAGTTTAATAATTACAATATTATACCTAGATAAACAATTTATATTTTATGTAAAATACAATATTGAAATTTGAAATGTGTATTTTAAAAACAAACCATTAAATATGCAACAATATGCAAAATAAAAATAGTATTTTGTTTCAGTAGACAATTAATAAAATTTGTATCTAGGTAAGCATTAATTGGATAAATAGAAAAAAAAACATATAGGTAACATCATAAACATTCGAGCCCTAGCACCAATTACCTACTAATATAAAGTTGTAACGTCACATTTCCCCAAAGCCCTAAAGTATTATTTGATTTTAGAACTTAGTAATTAGTTTAATTTAAAGTAAATAAAAAGATAACGCTGTTATTTTTTTTAGGGTGTGTGTCTTGAAAATTATAATGTCATCTGGATCTGGAAATAGTAGGGCAAGATCTATTCTCAAAAAATTTATTTGACAACAAAAACAACCTCATAATCATGATTCCTCTGAAAAAGGCTGTCCGTCAGTTTTAGATTCATTAGATGTGTTTGAACAATCTTTAGAATCAGTGTCAGTGTCTGATTCAGTGATCAGCTCCAAAAATAGTACAACAGATTTTACACCAGATCCTAAGGTTTTTCTTTTTTTTTAGAATTGACTTTATTTGAAAAATTACGATCTATACAGTATGTACAATAAGTAAAATAATTAATTTACAACAGTTGACAATGACTATTTACATGAGGAGGGAAATCACACATTTGCGACACCTCTTACATTTATAAGTTTTAACTTAAGTTATCAAATCTCGGCACCATTTTCTCTTGAACATGTTATTACAAGGTATTATTTATATGATAATGATACGGTTAACAGAAAATAATAATGATGTTATTGTGGAATGAAAAATAATGGGAGATAGGATATTATATAAATATAAATTTTAATTATTAATTTAATTTTAATGTGAATTGTCTGGTCGATAAGATAAGATTATGGAATGCTATTAGTTGTGAGTGCTTTTAGGACTGACGAAAGAAGGGAGATAAGGGGAGTTATTAGTGAGTTTAAATTTGAAATAAGACTTGAGAGAGTGTCGGTGATTGTGAGTTCCGTGTGTAAATTTTGATGATTTTTGGTGGGTTCAGCGTACGATTTGATTTTTTGATAGGTGTTGAATCAGATCCTTATGCTGGATTGACAGTTTTTTTGAAGGCAGCTTTGTAGACTGGGCATCCTTTAAAGTTTGCGGTAAGGTCTTTAGCGTATAGGGCGCATTTGGCTGGACTATTTTGGTCCTTGGTGCACTCGATTATCAGGTGGTTTTCACCACATTTGACGCATCGAGCTTTATGGCTGCAATAATTCTTTGTATGGCCATAGCCTTGGAAATTATGGCATTGCGGTGGGCCACGTCTTTTTTTGATTGGTTTTTCGATTTTCACTATTGTGTTGAGAAGAGATGTAATATCATGGATATCATTGTTATTTTCTTGCTGGCGGATATCCACGAAGAATACTGGGAGTGGGCAGTTGTTCCTATTTTTGGCATTGTAAATACTCTTGACTGAATGTCCCAGTTCAGTAAGAGCAGAAGTAATATCAGTGTGTAAGGAGGAATGATGTACATTTTTTATGACGGCTCTGTATGTGCGATGGCTTGAGGGGGTAAACGAATGAAAACTAGCACTTGTTTCGTGTAAATGATCTATTATTGCATTGTAAGTTCGTTTATCGGTGGGTTGTACAATGAGGTATGACGGAGTTGACTTACAGGTGAAACCGTTGTGTCAAGTGATATTTTTTAGGACGGTGTTGAATGCTGAGAAGTTGGATATGTTTTTGATGTGGATAGGAGGGGCCACGGGTTTAGATCCTATAGTTAATGGTAAGTTTTATTACTACTAAAATATGTTGTTAGTATTTATTTGTGTAATAAACTAGTAAGAGTATTTTAAGTCTATATAACAATAATATTGGTTATGGATAAAGCAATGTGATATTTATTTATTTTCTCAATGTAATGTGAGGTGGAATGTTTACCTTGGAGCGGTTTGGAATCACTTTTTATATTCAAAGGAATGAAAGGAAATAATATAATTGCAAAATGTGTTTTATGTGGCCCATCAGGAAAAGAAATAAGTACAGCCAAAAATACACCGTCCAATCTCAAGCGTCATATCATGGTAAATAAGTAAATAACTATTAACTAATAAGTGTTTACTACTCACATTACTTAATTACAATACTTGAATTTTTGTATGAGATATTGCAATAATATGTTTATTAATTATAACTGTACGTCTGTACCTTATACAACCTTATACAAGAAGGAAAATTATAATAAATAGATCATATTATTCAACCAACAAGTAACTTGAATAGGCGCATACAAAAATGTATGTAGGCACCTGGTACATTCAACTATTATGTTATGTTGAAATGTTGAATGAGTACCATAATCTTGTTATATTGAATTTTTAAAATTTATCAGTAAAAACTAATGCAGTAATGTAAAAATGTAAATGTTCTAATTATCTAAATAAATAATAATGGGCCATTAGTATTAAAATGGTAAATACTTAATACATTTAAAATTAAATTATAAAAGTGTTGTTAAATCATGTCCCTATGTATGAGTTAATATCATAATTATATATTTAGAATAGAAATAACTCATATATAGTAATAATTAATGATACAACTTAAATTAAATTTAAAAAAAAACTATTATCAAAATATATTATAAAATATAGAAGGTCAAGACATAATTTTGAAGTACAATAGTACAAATAACAATTTATTTTTCTATTTTTCAGTACATTATTAAAAAAAAAATGCATGAAAAAGTTAAATTAAAATAATAATGAAATAATAAGATAGGTATTCCACAAATCTATTAAATATACCTAATGTGTATTTTAACTTAAAATATATTTTGTTGTTAATTTTTTAGAGAGTTCATCCATTCAAAATGGTTTCCTTTGAAAATGCTATAAATGAAGGTAAAAAAAATGCATTTATTAAAAAGAAAAAATTGAAATTTGGATCACCAGAATATGTAAAAAAAGAATCTGTGGAATCTACACTTGACAACTACAGAACTGATAAAAGAGATAAGTACTCTAAAGTAAATCAAAAACATTTAGATGAACTTGTGATAAAATTTGTAATTAGTGAAACCCAACCTTTAGCTATAGTCGATAAACCATCATTTGTGAGTTTGGTGCAATTAGGCCTTCCCAAAGGCTTTAAGGTTATGTGCCGAAAAACCTTAAAATTACGTATTAATAATATGTATTTATCTATGATTGACAATATTATTTCAACGCTTGGAAACGTTATGTATGTTGAAACCACAGCTGACTGTTGGAGTAAAGGTAAACGAGGTTATCTTGGAGTTACTTGCCATTGTATAGATTCCAATTCTCTCCAACGCCATTCAGTATCTTTGGCTTGTTACTGTATAAAGGGAAGACATACGTATGATGTTAGGCTTCTGCTTTGTACAAGATTCATGCAACCTATAAAATACAAAACAAGATAGTTGCTACAACAACAGACAGTGGTTCAAATTTTGTGAAACCTTTCAAATCGTATCAGACTTTCAGATGGAGAGGAAGATGATGACGAAGATAAAGATGAAAATGAAAATTAAGAGGATGAAATCATAAATTTGTTTGAAATTTTGGATAACATTACTCATGAACAAGAAGAAGCTAACTCATTTATTCAATTACCTCCACATTTAAGATGTGCTAGTCATACACTTGACTTGATAGCAAAAAATGATGTTGACAAAATGGTACAGAATTCAGACACTACTTTTAAAAAAATTTATAGGAAAGCACTGGGCAAGTGTTCTTCGTTATGGACTAAACAAAATATGTCAAATTTAGTCGCAGAAAAAATTCATGATACACTTGAGGTTTATTTAAAAACACCAAACAAAACAAGATGGAACTGTACCTATGATAGCTTATTACGAATACAAAATATTTTGTTAGGCCCTAATGGACATAAAAAAATTAATAATATAATGGATTTTTGTGAAATACAGAGATTTACAAATCAAGAAGTACAATTAATTCAAGAATACTGTGAAATAATGACTCCTCTTGCTGAATCTCTGGACTTCTTACAAGGAGAAGATTCAATGTTCATGGGTTATTTGTTACCTACACTTTATGCTCTAGATCAGAAATTAATTATTTTACAACAAAAACCTATGACATTGTGTGGTCTACTTGTTAAGACATTAAGAACTTCAATTCGAAATCGATTTAGTACTATATGGGGAAAAAAAGAACTAGTATTAGCATCATGCCTGTCACCACGTTTTAAATTATTATGGCTTGATGGTGCCAAACGTATCATGGTAAATGCCTGGTTAAGATCCCATTTTGAAAATATGGATTATACTTCTAGTTCTGAAGCCAGGGAAACTGAATCTCCGATATGTCTAGCAGGTACAGCTACATGTAAAGAAAATTTTTTCTGTTTACCAGTTGATAACAACAATTCAGTTACAAGTTCTAGTATTGAAGAATTAGAGTCATATTTAAAAAGTCAATCAAAAGAGTTATCTGTGTTGTTATTATATCCAACATTAAAAGCCTTTTTAGAATTTAACACACCTATTCCGTCTAGTGCTCCTGTAGAGCGACTTTTCTCGACAAGAACCAATGTGATGACTCAAAAGAGGCACAAATTGAGTGACTCACTATTTGAAAAATTAGTGCTATTAAAACAAAACAAGGTGTAAAACTGTAAAGTTTAAATAGTTTAATAAATATTTGTATTCATAATTATTACGTATGCGTCGATGAGACTGTAGGTTCAAGACGTTCTGCTGATATTTTGTTTTCCATAGACGACGGTACTAAAAAAGTTACTATAGGTATTATATAATATGTATAACAATCGGCAGTATTTTGATTTCTAAATCAGTTAACTCTTAAATATTGTCATGTGCGTACCTATATAATCGAAGTCAGTGGAAATAAGGAAAACAAGGAGTTCTACTTTTCGTTACTTACTTACTTATCCACTTTTATTTTAAATTTGTCATAACATAGACAACTATTAATAGTGTCATCCTCTGTAATTCCTGATTTAGAAATCAAATTTAATACTGCAGACTGACGAGGACCCGTTCTCGTTTTTACTATCAAAATTATAACCTAAAAAAATCTAGGTAAACAGATTTTAACAAATCGTATAATTTCTGACAGTTCTCAGTTATTCAGAAAATGCCGACTGATAATACCGAAAAATTTAAAGGGGGGAGTGACGACCCATTGCCGCCGGTTCTGTTGGCTATGGAAAACAAAATATCAGCTATTTTATTTTACTAACATAACTATGTGCATAGAACTGTTCAAAATGTTTTAGTTCAATTTTTTTAAATTTTTTTTATAATGATTTTAATATAATATTTATCAAATTTTAATTATTAAGGGAAATTATACAGATATATTATAACCTATTATACAGAAAAACGAGGAATTTTTATAGGTACTTCACATAGTTTGTTTTAAGAAATTTATTACGGGTCGACAGTTTTACAGTCGGCATAAATTATAATTTATATATATATTATGTCAGTCGACAAATACTTGATCTCAACCCCCCCCCCCCACCCCCGCACCCATCAAAATCGTATAACGCCGGCCCTGATAGCCGATTTCACATTTATAATATTGCCTAATTACCAGCCTCATTACCAGGTAGGTATGCAGATTTAGTAGGTAACATATTTTATAACTTTGTAAAATATCAAATCAATATACAATTTTAACTATAACTTATAACATAGATATAACATATTATGAATTAAAACAAAATAATATACAAATACAAATTTCAACATTATTTTTGGTAGACTTCCAAGATGGCAGTCATCACAGAGCAAAAAAATTCAAATTTTGGTTAATCTTTATATAATATTTTGGCCGAGTTTTTATGAAAATATCCCACTGTGCAATGTAGCTCCGCATAAGCCTTCAAAACAGCAAATTTAGATTTGTATATTCTAATTTTCTTTGGTCTTACGTATCTAGTGTTGTAATGATATTCACATTATAACGCCACAAAGCCACACTATATAATATAATCATTATAATACTATTAATTATGTTATTCTTAAATCCTAATAAAATAACTGTACCATGTACCTTAGTATAATCAAAAAATATGCATAGCACTTAAGATAATCATATATTATATTAAATAATATGACAAAATGTGCGTTAACAATAACACATTTTGTATCTATGTACCTTTTCAATAAACAACAAGTACTAAAAGTCAATAATTTAATTAGCACCCAATTTTGATACCACTAGCAGTCTGCTCTGTCTGTTCACAGCAGCTATGCCTGTCTCGCACAGCTAACTATGATCAAAGTTAGTTACAAATACTAAACATAAACTTCACTACGTTTACCGTAACTACTTATTGCGAGATATTTAATCAAAACGGTTTTATTCAAATTAAAAAGTGTTTTAAAATCATTTAACATATAGTATTATATAATTCAATAATTTACTGACTGTTTATGGAAGTTATACTATATCATTGAATTCTAAACTTAAGCAATTTATTTAAATTATTTTTCCAAATGTATACGGGGCATGGGGCCCAGCTAACCCAGGGCTCGGGATTCGATTGCATCCCGGTATCAATAAATTACCAGTCTGAAACTGCATGGACGTAATTTATACATATTGAGATTTTCATAACAATAATTTGTGAGTGCAGTTCTATAAAAAACAAAGACTTTATAAATTAAGCGATAATATCGTTTGTTATAATAATATATTATCTGGTTTAATTTTTTAATCATCGAAACATAACATGATATAAATTATACATGACTACGGATTACATATAAACAAAATGCTCATTATATTTTTTTGAACGTTGAACCTTCATTTTGTTGAACTTTCGCTGAAAAATATATTGCTTAAAAGAATTTTCGTACGGAATATCTTTTTCTTGCATCAATTTAGCTGCAATGTCATTCTTTTTATCAAGATGGACAAACCCAACCACCAATAAACGTGATCCAAGAAATATAGAAGAAGTCTTGGAGGTAAACAAAATATAATACATATTATGTAGGTTAATATTATAATAATGAAATAGCTCGGCGTATCTTACCTACTTAGCGTAGCCAAGTTAGAGGCAAGCTTCAGGTAGGACGGATACGAGGGTGATTAAATTTCTTTAAATCTGTATTATAATATATTATGATTCAGTATTAAATAAAAAAACTATTTATTTTTTGTTCAAATAGTACTTTCCGTATTTTATAATTTGTAAGTTGTAATACAAACTAAGTAGTACATATTATATTATAAAAATACTTATTTATATTAATAGAACGAAAATGATGAGTTTTTCTATGCAGAAACTAGTGATTCTACTAGGAATGAAAGCTTGAATAAAACGACACAAACGGAATCAATAGAAGGTTATAGACTTGCACAAATTAAAATTATATTGTTGAGTATTATTTTTTAAATATTTCATATAATTCCATTCTTTCTAGAACTGTCTATGAACGCTGTAGATAAAAAGACATTCAAAGATATACAAGTATGAAACGAATAACGACTTAAGAACAATCGATTAATATCGCGGTACTGATAAACGGTTTTGATTTGATTTTCAGCATAATTTCAAAGTATGTAAAATGAATTGCCTGGCATTAAAACATCACGTGGCCGACGCCATATACACTTTGCAACAAACAGTCGACGAGCAGCGCCTATCTTTCAACAGCTTGAGATTGGAAGTATCTCACGTTAAAAAAGATTTAAACCATTTGATAGAAAGCGTCGACCAGATAAAAAACGCAGAGACGACGTCCGCAGAAAGTAATCTAATATAATATATCCACCTGACTATATCCATAACAGTGTAACACATTAGTCGTTTCCGTTCGTTTAGGAAACACAGACAACTCAGAGGAGAATACCGACTGCTGCAACCTCCGCAGACTCAAGATACGGGTCTCAATTCTTGAAAGTAAAATATTGAAAAATTATCAGTTAATAGATAATAAATTACTAATGCCGTGTGCCCGTGTAGGAGATGTGACCAAAAACTCATCTGAAATCGTTGGAATGAACAACACGATGATGTTACGGAGCTTGGTCTCGGGCGCGACGGCCGCCGCTGCTGTGACGTCGGCTGGGGTAAACAGTTTCGAGCGAAACACGCCGAATGCGTTATGCCACAAACCTACCTCGCCGACGTCCGGCTTTACACCAGCTTCAGGACCGCCACCGGTACTTCCGGTCCCGAGGCCACCGCCCTCTCCTCTGGCATATTTCGGGTCACCTCCGCCGATGACGACCGGCATGGCGGTGTACCCCAGTTACTCTGTGCAGAAGCCGCGCACTCCCGAGGTGGAAGGAGCACGGGGAGCCGTGAGGAAAGCGGTGAAAACCTTCTGCCGCCGTATACCCAAAATTGAGGATTTTTTCAGCGATGGTATTTTGCGCCAATTTAATTACTTATGATTTGCACCACCAATAGGTACATTTAAGCGCGTATGTAATTTGCACCACCTCTAAATATTTATTTTGGTAATTTGCGCTACGACGGAAAACGAAATGGAATATGTAATCTGCGACACACTTTCAATTTTAATTGTTGGAATTTACCAGCAGGTAAATGTACTGCCATCGCATCGAGAATACGATAATACCAATGCGTGCTGGACATTATATAATTGTTGTGTTCTACTAATAAGTAGAGGAGAGATCGAATACATCTAATCTAATAAAAATTATCAACTGTCAAAATATCGAACAATATTGAACAGCAGTATATCTAAGCCTGGGAAAAAAAGTTAAAAGTTAAATTTAAATTTAATCACAAATGTACAATTATTAAGAACATAATATCATTAAATATTTTCGCCATAAATAAGTTATTTCTTAATCAAAATCAATTAGGTTATGCTCATATATTGGTTATTTCCTGTGTCCAACAATATTTATGATTTTTATTATTTTAAACCATAATAATGGGTATTTATAAATATATTAAAAATAATAATAATAATAATAATACTCAACTTAAGTTAATAAGTTAATTGATAAGTTAGTTAATAAGTAAATTACTTTTAACTTTAAACTTTTTAAAATGTTTACTATCAATGAAACTTAACTCAGTAAACAATTATCATAAACTTGCCCAGGTTTGAGTATATTATGGTATTTACAGTAGTCAAATATTAAAAATATATTTATTTAATATATATAGAGTACGTATACTTATATACATTTATTTATAATTATAATATTATTACTGATTTTCTATTAAAATGAGCTTGATTATTTAGTGGCGCAAATTAAAATTTTTGTAGGTAAACGATGGCGCCGATTACTTAATGCCCTTTTATTAAGTTTTGTGTGGCGCAAACTACAACCTTAAAAAGTGGGACAAATTACCAAAATTAATTTTTAGATGTGGATTTTTTTGGAGAGGTTGTTTTTGGCATAAATTACATACGCCCGAGATTTTGAAGTCCGTCGTCCTCAAGCCTGTAGTGCGGCGAATTGAGGATCTCTTCCGTTATCTGTATAATATGCAGTAGGTAGTAGGTACGTTGACGTGACCTTTCCGTCCGGCCTTAGTAATGTATTAGTTATGTTCAGTGGAACCATGTAATAATTTGTATTCCATGTGTATTAATTCTATTTGTGTGCATAAAATAAACGCGTTTACTAAAAAACCTGCTGGCGTATTTGTTTTATAATGTAGGCTTTCAAATTACCCTTACAATAATGTTACGAGTTATTAAAGTCTCACTATAAGACTATAATCATTTTTTAAGTCCTGAAAACCTAAATGCATAATAGGTGTAACCATAACTCAATATGTGGCGATACCGGAGCGCAACTGTGATAATAATATAGTAGTCACGAGTTTCCCTGCAGGCCATTAATATTATATTATGTATTCGCGAGCATAATACACATGTACAGCTACGACCGCGGTCTCGCCGTTATTTAAACAAAGCTCTCGTATACGGGGTGTTTCAAATGCTGCACGCCGAAAGACTGCAAGGTCTCGGTCACGCGGCATTTAAAACACCCCATCATTAACCCATATCATTATGAAGATGTCACTATGTTAGCACACTATTGATTTTCTCTCGCTGACCCATACGCAACACATCTAATTCGTGTTTACCAGAAGCAACCCCGTGTAAATGTTGTTAAGTACATATAATATTGGAGCGACTTTACCTATTATCAAACTCTTAGCTAAGAACATTACCCGTGTCCCTGCGTTGGCTTTTCATCGGTGTTGTAATTTTATACAATTTAAACGGTCATAACTCGCATAATATTATATAAACTAAAATATCATAAAATAGCCAATGCCATATGGACACAACTGTTGTTCATAACTTACAAATTTGGCAACAGGTGAATTCACTATAATATTAAATGTAATAAAACAGAGATCGTTCTGCTTAACGTAAAATATTTGCTATGTTGCGTGTGGATCAAAGAGAAAGAAAACCAATAGTGTGCTAACATAGTGACATCTTCATAATGATATGGGTTAATGATGGGGTGTTTTAAATGCCGCGTGACCGAGACCGCGCAGTATTGTCTCCGTTGTAATATTATGTAAAACTTAATACGTCTCTTCGTTTTCAGATATCCCATATGCTGTGAAGTCCATTGTCTTCTTGATTTTACTTGTGATAGTCGTTCATCTGGAAAATAATAAAATAAGTGAGTTTTCCCAACCGTTCTAAGAAGACGAAATAAATAAATAAAATAAAAAATTAGATTACCAGAGACAACTTGGATATTGCAAAGAGATAGACGGTTTTAAGTGTGAAAACGGCGGAATCAGGATGTACACCGAGGAAAATGGATTATCGTGCTGGTGCACTTCAGACTACGTCGGCGAACGCTGCCGTGAGTTTTATAGGGCAGTGGTTTATTAAATTATATATTATTAATATACATTCGGTAGGTTTGTTATATAATCGCAACATTTGTACCAATAATTTTACTGATTTACTGGGTATCGAATAGAAAACTAATAAATATCGTTGCCTACAAAATATTGCAAAAAAGTAGGTACCTATCGGTATTTACTTATATTGGTAAAAAAAATATAGTAAATATTAATATTAAACTTTGTAGCCTGTAAGGATGGAAAAAATTACACTCGAAAACCTACACAACAAAAAACCAATCATGAAATACGTAAAAAAAAGCGTTAAGAATTTTAGCAAATTATTTATTTAATGTTTATATAATATATAAACGAAAAATAAAAGAATAAAAAAAATGTACAGTTTATTTATTACTTTAGCAATTACATTTGATAAACTATGAGAGCCCCATTAATTTTGTTGTTAAATCTGCTAAAATATCGAGTGCTTTTTCTTGCGTAGAACTAGAATTCGTGACTGAGTCAGGTGGCGTAACTATAAAATTAATATTGAACCGTGTACCAGTTTACCTTAACAAGATACATTTGGCGATGTATAGATAATTCGTATAGATAATTTTACCAATATGATATATAATATAATGCTGAATAGTAGTGTAAACCTTAATTATATATGTCATAAAATTTTTTTCCTAACCTCAGAGGAACCCGTGTCGTTTTTGTCACGTGCAGTACCACTGTTTCGCTTTGGACACTTGGACGTCAGTAGAGGCAGGCCGATGATGTGGTGGAGCATTTTACCATAGTAGTATATAAATGTATGTCCTGGGACAGTTTTCAATTTTCATATTATATCAATAAAAGATCACAAAGAAAACAATATGCAAAAAGATCAGAAAATTGAAATGCAATAATAATAAAAATATTTTCCGCAAAACTTATTAAATTAATTAATTAAATTCCAAATGCAATATTTCTTAAAAATATTTTTTAATAGAATTGTTTTATTTAAAATAAAAATCTAAATGAAAAAAAATGTATTAAAAACTTATATATTTAAACGCGTCAAATATCAAATATTTTTCTAATCTTTTTGATTTTGATTTCTAATTAGTGTATTGAGATGGTTTACAAAATCATTTCTATCTATATTTATTTTATGATGTCCCCAAGCTAATGTATCATTACAATTTTCCAAAATAAATCTTTTATCATCATAAACACTTAAAGCTTTCTTGTTTTGTTCTACAGTAAAAATATCATGTTTCTTAGTTCTAAATAAATTTTGTTTAATATATTTTGATTTTTTGTTAGTAAACAATTTTCAAAATCATTAAAACATATTTTATTTTCTACAACATTTTTTTTAACACCTTTAGCTTTTTTAATTTCTTTTTCAGTATCTAAGATTCGATGTGAATATAATTTGGATCTTAAACCTATAAATTCAGTCATAATTTTTCCATTCAATTCGTCTTTGAACTTGCCTAAGCCTTTTTTTGTTAACTAAAGGTAAACCATAAATATTATCTTTTGGATAATCTGAAGTGTCAAAATGATCTAACATAATTTTCATATCTTGATAAAAATCATTAGTTTTTATTTCTAATATAAGTGAATCTGTATCTGTATATAACAATCTAACTCTATTTCCATATTTTTTCTTTATAATATTATAATAAAATTCATACATTAACATTTTAGATAAATCTAAAATACACATTCCTAAATATATTGGTTGTTTGAAAGTTATTTCACATCTTTTCATATGTACTGCAGCTAAATTTTCTGTAAAAATTGTTCTTCGATCAAAGTTTGGTTTTGCAATTAATTTTTCTAGTTGGACTGCATTAGAACATAATCTTATATCAACATGATTTCGAACATTCATCATAGTACGTCTATAAACACTGTTGTTCATTAATTTGAAATATTCTTTTTCAAACTCATTCTTAGCTTTTGATCTGAGATTAGTATTAAAATTAATATACACTTTTAACCAAGGAGATTGACTAAATTCTAACACTCTGTGAATTTTCTCTATTTTTAAACCTAAATTAATATATAATTTTAGTGTTTCATAATGTATTATATATTTTTTCTTGTCATACAAAGTTGTTAATAATTTTGGGAGTTTTTTGTCATCAAAACGTCTTTCAGGTGTTAAGGGAAATCTGAATGTAGATCATGAAGTTCTTTAGGGTAAGTTAAATTTACTTCTAAAATATAACCTTTACATGATTCATCAGAAATATTCATTACATTAAAATCATTCAGATTATCAACCCATTTGAAATCTCCAGTAGGTAAATATTTACTCATTGCCCACCCATAAAGATTATTTGCATCCAAGTATTCTAAAAATATTGATTCCTCTTTTTTTTAAATATATCTCCCATGTATTTATTGTTTGCTTTTGAATACCTTTGACTACATTAAGATAAACCCCCTCTTATTCCATTTTCAAACATCAACAATTGATCGACATCTGTTAATAAATCTAATTTTACTTTTGTCATTCTTAACATACTATTCCACGCAAATCCTGATGTTGTGTAATACCACATAGGATCTAATTTATAATTTTTTAAAGAAATGTCTCTAAAATTTTCTATTATATCTGTTAACAATAAAACATCGATGGTATTATATAAACTAGTGAATTCACGCATATTTTGTATATTAAAAACTTTCCAAATTTTTTGTGAGTTTTCATATTCCTTTTTAGTTATATTTTTATCAGTGAGAGAACTATAAAATTTTTCAATAGGAGGTAAACATGTTTCATTGAGTTTTTCTTCACAATCCATATACTCATAGGGATAAGCTAACTTTCTAGTAACTAAATCTAAATGTTCTTCAGGAAAATATTTACTAAGTTCTTTAAATTTATTTTTTAAATATTAATTTTGAATCATTTCTTAAATTATTTGTTAACTTTTCTAAAGAACTAGGTAAAAATTTGAATGAATCTATAAATCTTAATTCTGTAGATAATTTTATGTTTTTACCATTCCTAGTTACTACACGTGATATCACTTTTTAAAAAGAAATATATTTTTCCTCATTATCTGCGATTACTTTTATTCTTTCATTATCGTTCCCAAATTCTTTTATAAATAGATGGGCATCATAACCTGAAAGATTATGAAAAACAATTGGAATAAAACGAGGATTTTGGTAATTAAGATTACATATAGAATGTGCTGCTCCTCTATATTCTCCAGTTAAGTGGTCATGATCCCGAACTTTTCTCATATTTTTATTTTTATTTTCGATTTCGTTTTTAAGTTTATCTTCATGCAATTTTAATTTTTTAACATCATCAGTATTTTTATAATATTCAATAGTGTCTTTAATTATTTTAAATTTTTTCTCTAACATTGGAGGTAAATCTGATAAATATCTTTCACAAATATGACATTTATCAGATTTATTATAATAACTATTTAATTGTTCTGCATTCAATGATTTCATAGGAACTATTTTATCATATAATTCAGAAATAAGTATTTCTTCATACATTCATAAAATACTTGAGCTACGTTTGGACCAGAATATTCTACAGGAGGTTTATAATCACCATTACTATATTTAATATAATAACAAAAATTATTAGGTATATGTTTCTGATAACATTTTGTAAAAGACTCTGTATCATTTGGTTGACAAGTATATATTGGTTGAAGTGTACATTCAAAGTCAGCATAAATCATAAAAGGGACTCTTAATGAATGATTATAATTTTCAAATTCTAAAGTTTTATTATAGGGTTCTGGTAGAATTATTTTAGCTGCTTTATTATTAGTACAATAATGTTTATGGTCATTTAACATATTTTCTGTACCAAAACTAATTAAACACATTTTACATAAAAATCTTTTTTTAGTATTTTTAGTTTGTTGTTTACCTACTAGTTTCCATAAATCTTTAATCCAACAATAATGTCCTTTATTATCCTTATCATCCACTGTCAAATATAATAAATCTATATGATTAGTTTTTTCGATTTCATTTATCTCTAAATGTACAGTTACTTTGTTATCTAAACAAAAAATATTAATAGAAATATCTTTTGTTCTTTTAACAAATTTCGGAACGTCTGTGATTTTTATTGGAAATTCAATATCTTTAAATTCTTTATCAAATTCATGTTCCCATTTTTTATATTTAGTTACTCTGTCTCCATGTTCTTCAACAGGGTGTAAAGCAGAGAGTATTGCCCAAAGAAAACATTTATCATCTTTATTTTGAACATTTATAACAGCTTTTTTATCTCCAATATGTTTAGGTAATGGAATATATGAAGAACCCCTAAAAGGAACATATTTATTTATATTTATTCCCAAACTTAAAATTTGATGAAGTCTCCATTGAGATTTTTTCATTATAAAATCTTCTTCTTCTTTTACAATTTTAATTTTTGTATTTGTATAAAAATCATTTAAGTTAGAATTTTTTGTTAAAATTTTATTTAGTGTTTTAAAACTTTTTTCCTCATATTCCATATTGTCTTTATTAGTACCTCTCTTATATATAGCATACAACCAAATATTTACTTTTAAATTTGTTTTTTTTATTATTTTTATTTTTAATTCTTGTTTAAGTCGTCCTATTACTGGATTATCTAAACAATTTAAAAATGTTTGTATATCTTTAATACCCATATTATTTGTAATAATATAAGTCTTTAATCTATTTTGAAATGCTGTATCTTCATTTTTTAAAATAGGTCGAATCGTGTTGTTTTTTTCAAACATTTTTTCACTAAAATTAAAAACTCTATGTGGTTTGGGTATTATCTCTCTTGATATTCTTGGTCTTATACCATTATTTTGATGACGAATAGACTGCAAATGTTTAGACCAACTGTTGTATTTAACTGTTAAATTACAAATATCACAAGTTTTATCTGCAGGTCTTTGTATTCTCTCTTGTCTTGTTCTTACATTTGTTGTTGTTGTACCTCTGTATGTTCGTCTAAATCGAGGCATAATTGTTTGATCTGGATCATTGTTTTGATGACGAATAGATTTCAAATGTCTAGACCATTTCTTGTAACTAACTGTTAAGTTACACTTATCACAAGTTTTGTTATCCATTTTATTATTGTTAACATTTCTTTTAACAAAAGATTCAATTTTATTTATATGTTCCATTTATTATATAGAATATCATTTTTTTTTTTTACATTCATTTTTTAATAAAAATAACTTTTTATAATATTAAGATCCCATACTAAATTCACATATTTTAATATTTCCTAAATCTTGAATAAACTTAATATCATTTAGAAAATGGTGAGTATAATCACCTGTTGTAATAATTTGCTCATTAGCTATTTTACAAAGTTCTAACCAAGTTGGTGAATGTAATAGTTTAGAAACATAAGGCTTTCCATTTCCAAAATAAACATCTCCTTGACTAATAATGAAAATATTTCCATCAATTGGAATTTCATTTAGATTAGCATTAGCATTAACATTAACATTCTCAGAATTTTCATAGTATTCAAAAGCACAAAATTTCACATAACATTTATTTTTTTTTATACTTTTTTTTATATTATTTCGCATTAATTCCAAATAATTAAAATTTTTTAGTCTATATTGATTAATTGGTATACCCTTGTATGTTTTGTTAAATCTAAAAGGTAAAACTGTTTGATCTATATCATTTTGTTGATGTTTATACGATTTTAAATGAATAGACCAACTGCTGTATTTAACTGTTAAATTACATTTATCACAAGTTTTAGCAGGATATATTTTTTTATTTAATACATCCATTTTATTATTGTTATCATTTTCTTTATTTAAAGGTTCAATTTTATTTAATCCATCCATTCTTTATTATATTCTTTATTATTTTTTTTTACATTCAATTTTTTAATAGAATAATTTCTATTAAAAATATTATTTAAAATTTTGTTTTTTGTAAGTCTTGGTTATAAAAACTCCCTAAGATCTCTTCATTGTTTAAATCTATAATTCTATAAGTAATAGGATTTGTGTATAAAATTTCATTAACTATAAATATTTCTTTTGTCCAATTATTAATAAATTTATTACCAAATGTTTTTTTAGAAGCTGTTATTCTTACTCTATCACCTACACTAAATTTAATTTTTGGTTTAGGTTTGTTTTTTGTAGAAAATAATTTGTGAAAAACAACATCTTCGTTAGATTTATTTACTTCACAAGGTCTCATACCAATAGATCGATGTATGTCTTTGAAATTATATTCATCTATTAAACTTTGTAAAATTTTAATCCATTTTTTAGAATTTGTAACTTCAAAATGTAATCTCATTTTACTGTTTAATGTCCTATTAAATCTTTCAATAATTGACGATTTTTCTTCATTTTTGGTGTGATACATTTTAATTCCATATTCTTGCAAAACTTTTTTAAAATGTTTATTTTCAAATTCCAAACCTTTATCTGCGTGAAGTAATTTTGGTGCTTGATGATTTTGTGATATAACTTGTTTTATTATTTTTTGAAATGCTTCTGAAACATTAATTCCATCTTTCTTTTTGAGTTCTAAAGCCCAAGAAAATTTTGAAAACGTATCTATAACAGTTATTATATAAGAATAACCCTAATTTTCATCAGAATAATTTCTCATTATAACTAAATCAGCAGCCCATAAATCATCAATACCTTTAGTAAAAATTCTTCGTTTAGGAAATTTTTTTCTAACGGGTTTATGAAGTTCTTTAGCTAATATCATTTTATCTGTGCCATTTAATTTTTTATTGTAAATATTATGTCCAATTGTAGGATTTTTTATAAATTTACTTTTATTTGTGTTACATTTAAAACATTTTGATGAAATTCTCCATCTACCATTAACTGTTTGTATTTTAGTTGCATTAATATTTTTTGTTTGAATTTTACATTTAAGACAATATATAGTTTCGTTCATTTTCTAATATTAATAAGAAATGGAAATGGAAAACATTAAAGATGCTTTAAATAAAATGAACAATGGATATACATTTATAAAATTTAATGATTTGGATTGGAACAAGGAAAACCATACAAAGTAAATAAGTTCATAATGATTGATACAAAGTTTGGAAAAAAATTAAATGTTGTATTAAACGATGAATATATGTTAAATTTACCAGATAGATATAAAAATGAATTTACAGAAAACAAAATAACATGGTATAATACAAGTTCGGAAACAAGATTGAATCTTATTTATAATTGTGAAAAAATTTTAAAGAATGGAAAAATAAGACATGATTTTGATTTTAAATAAAAAAATTAATTTACTTATATAAATGGTATTTATAAAAGTTAAAAAGGGTTGTATTCATTTAAACAAACCTATTCACAATGATGATGGTGATCATTTTTTAGGTCTCTATTCAATAGTTTTGAAAGGCAACAATTTTATTAATATTGAATCAGACTGTTGTATAACAATTAAACAGAATATAATACATATAAAAACAGGTAGATATAGTATTGAACAATTGAATAAAGAAATAGAACCACTTATTATATCATTTTCTGACGAAACTAATAGAATTACAATTAAATCTCCTTGTTATTATAATTTAGATGAAAAATTAAAAAAATATTTAGGTTTCGAAAACAGTGAATTTGATTTTTCAATAGTTAGTAGTAAACCAATAATTTATCATCCTAATTCTAATGAAAATTATATAAATATAGAACAAGATTGTAGATTTAGATTAGGTAGAAATGGTGAAATACCAATGGACACAATTTTTAAAGGAATATACACAATAAATGAAATTGAAAATGTAATGAATTGTAACGATTTTCCTAAAATAACTCTTGAATTAATTGATGGTTTTATAAATATTTCAGCCTCAATCGGTCTATGTTTTGATGAATATTTATCAAAATGTTTAGGTATTGATTATATTGGAGATTTTATAACAAATGCAATCCCTATAAATAAAAGATGGCCTGCTTCATTCGAAGTAGCACCAGATATTTTTTATAAAATAATAGGTACAAAGAAAGTAATGATTTATACACAAGGTTTTATAAAAAATATTAAAGGTATTATTTCTACTAAAAATAGTAAAACAGAATTAAAAGGAAATTATTCAATCAAACATTTAAATATCTTATTCAATTCGATTATGAAGTTGGAAAATAATGATAATTACATTAAAATAACAACAAAAGATTATTTTTCATTTGATAAAGATTTAAATTTAAATTTAGGAGGGATTGATACAATATATACACATTATGGAGAAAATTCATCATTAAACAATAACAACAAAATATTAGAAGTACATTGTAATATAATTGAAGAATCTATTACACATAATATTGATGAGGTATCTCATTATGATGAAGTTTTATTTTTATTTCAATATAATTCTAATAGTGCTTTGACTAAACCTCATAAAATGATATATAGACCAGTGAGTAAAAATCGGTTTCAAAAAATAGAAATTTATATTTTAGATTTGAAAGGTAATATTGTTAATTTTGATGAAGAATTTATTGGTGTTCTTGATCTAATCAAAAAATAAATATGAAAAGTTTTTTTTCAAGATAAAATATCTTGAAAAATTAAAGTATGGAACGATTTTTTTATAAAATTTCATCAACTATTCCTCTTTCAATATCAAACGTATACACTGAACTAGAAATTAAACAAACATAACAAATTGTGTTATCAGGTAAATTTTTACTGAAATCTACGTTTAAAATTACTGTACAGTTGGAGATCGCAATTTGACTTTGCTGTCTACTCATGTTAACAACAAAAAATGGTCTCTTTCTAAACATTTGTTTATCTAAATACATTAATGGATTTTCTTCATGTGATTTATAATAGGTTTTTTTTATAACTCATATGATCTTCATATGCTTGACAACATTTCATATCATTAAAATCAAGATTTTGCAATTCATTGGGATATTTTTTTCCATTAACTTAAAGAATAATTTACAACATAACAATCATCAAAAAAAACAGCATTACTATCTTGATTGTCTAGTCTATTTTTTTGTAAAAAGAACATACCAAACAATGGTTGTTTACTTTTTCGATGTTGAGATGATAAATCGCATCTTATATTTTTTCCAGTAAGATTTCTTATTTCAATTAATTGCAATGTTTTAAAATCTAAAATAAACGGTTTCTTAATTAATTCATCAACTATTTGAATTTTTGTTATTTCATCATATTCTATTGTTTGCATTTGAACTTTTAATTCTAAAATATTAATTTTACCCTTTTTTGCTTTAATATTTTTTGTATCTTCTGTAGCTTCAGTGTTTGTTTCTAGAATCAATGCATCATCATCAGTATTTCTTGTAAAAATTATTTCAAATCTAGCATTGTAAATTTGATTTATATCTTTCATTGACCCTAAACCTAAGTGTGATAAAGGAATGATGAGCTCGACACTTCCTCCCCCTTCAGATGTAGATTGAAAATATCCTGAATGTTGTGTAGGACCATTTCCATCAACAGCATAACTAAAATAACCTTTTAGTGTACTTAGTCTTCCAGTATTCTCACTTTCATCTATAATTTTATTATTTTATTTAATTGTAACTTTTTGAAACACATGTGCTCCACTATTATCAGATAACATAACATTAGATTTTGCTGGATATTTAGTACCATCTTCTTGTACATATTCAAATAATAAATAAAGTTTTGAATTTTTAACATTCAGAAATTTATCTTTACCATCTACTACAACTATTGTATTTCGGTTAGGTTTATTTAATTCTGTTGTGATTTGAGGTATATAACTTTCATATTGGTTATTTATTATATAATTATCATACTTATTTAAATTAAATTCCATTTCTTATTTATATTACCAAATATATATATATTTTTTTTTAAATAAATGGATAAAGTAAAAGTAAAATTTTTTATTGAAGATGAAAATAAAAAAAAATCTTTATTTGAATTACCTTCACGTGTTTTAATTATAGGACCATCTGGTTGTGGTAAAACAACCTTGTTGTATAATCTGATTATAAATTATTGGATTCCTTATTTAAATCTATATATTTTTACAAAAAATATTGAGCAACCAGTCTATAAAAAAATAAAAAAAATATTTGATGATATACCTTCTATAAACACACATTTTTCTAATGATGAAATAATATCTGTAGATGATTGTGAACCAAATAGTTTAGTGATTTTTGATGATTTTCTAAAATAAAAACAAGACATGATAATTGAATATTTTATAAGATCAAGATCAAAGAATATTAGTGTTATTTATTTAACACAAAGTTATACTTCAGTAAATATAAAAACAATAAGAAATAATTTGAATGTTTTAATTGTTTTTAATCAATCAAATTATTATATTGAAAAAATATGGTCCGATTTGATTAGTGAAGATGTAGCTTTAGAAAAATTTAAAGAAATTAATAGAACTTATTGTAAAAAATATGATAAAAAAGTAAAATAAAAACATATGGTTTCATAACAATAGACTTGATAAAAAATTTAATCTATGACAATAAAGGTAATACGATTTTATATATCGATGAATGATTATGTTTTATTTTAATTTTGTATAATAAATGGATATTAAACAAATTCAAAAAGAATTAAAAAAAAAAATTTAAAAAAATGTTACATTTGAAGATCAAACACAAAACAATTCCAATGTAGGAAATAGTTTAAAAAACATATCAGATGTAAAGATTCAGACAATAATTAATACTAAAAAAAAATTACAAAATAGGTTTAAAGATAAATTTTTAAAACCTAATGAAAAAGAGACTGTTATTTTAAAAATAGATGATGAAGATGAAGATGAAGATAATATTAAAAAAGAAAAAAAACAACATAAATCTACAGATGTAAATAAAATAATTAATCTTAAAAAAGATTTACAGAATAGATTTAGAAATACAATTGTAAAACAAAAACATGTAATTGAAGAACAACAAAAAAAGTTTGGACCAATAAACGCATTAACAAATGTTAATACAACAATGAATGCAGTTAAAGATGTTGCTATTAAAACTGAAGGAGACATTCAAAAATTAAATAAACCCTATTATTATCAACCTAGAAATCCAGAATTAAAACGATTAACAAGTTCACAAGAGACTTTTGGAACTCCAAAATATTCTACTCAAAAATCAACAAGTAATTCTCCATTACCTAAAAATGTTATAAACTTAGGTGCTATTGCAACAAGATATTTACCAACTGTAAAAGATACTAATTCTTTTGGAATATATTATAATAAAGAAGATGATATTCATATGATTGGAAAAGATAAAATAAATTTTGAAAATGATAATATAATTTTAAATGGAAAAACATATACAGGAACTCTAGGTTTGTGGAGATTATTAACTCATGTAGATACTACCAATCCGAAATTTTATACAGATGATGATTTTAATATTTATAAAAATATATTAATTGAAACTAATTCTATATATCAAAACAATGATCCTTCAACGAAAAGAGCTAAATCAAGTTGTGGTGAAAAATATAATGATACGATTAAAAACATTTGGAGAGAAATGAATGGAATTAAAACGAATGAAAATAATGAAGAAACTACTGATAATAAAAAGAAAGAAACTACTGATAATAAAAAAAATAATAAAAAAATTAATAAAAAGAAAGAAAATAATGAAGATAATGAAATTAATGAAAAGACAGAAAATAATGAAATGTTAGCTAAAGATAATCAAATAGGAGAGGGTTTAAAGAAATACACAGAAAATCGTATTGAATATCGTTATATTAGTAATGTAAACCAAGTTATAGATAATTTACAGTTTATTTCTGCAGAGGAAAGAGCTGGAAATAATAATTTTAAAAAATGAAAAACTTGGTATTCTTCATTTGTTTAAAATAATTATGGAAAACCATATTGATACTGCTGAAGGTATTGAATATTTACTAAAATATGTAACTTGTTTACCAAAGGAAGTGAAAATATCAAAAGAAAAAATAATTAAACGTATACATTATATATCAATTGAAGAAAGAGATGGAAATAATATTTACCATGATGAAAAACTTGATATTCTTAATATTTGTATTAGAGAAATGGAAAAATTAATTGATATACCTATTTATGGTGCAGATTATTTATCATCATATGTTTCATGTTTACCAAAGAAAATTATTACAGGTTCAGGAATTGTTAATTTTCTTTTGAATTGTTCAAGTTTACCTCAAATACATTGGCCTGGTTATAATTATTTAGGACCGGGAACAAAGTTAGAAAAAAATAAAAACCTAAAAATAAATTAGATGAAGCTGCGAGAGAACATGATTATTTTTATAAAGATAATAAAGATACTAAAACAAGACATATTGCTGATAAAATTTTAGAACAAAAAGCAATGGAAAGATTTTATGATCCTCATAGTTCTATAGGTGAAAAAACTGCAGCCATTTTTACAGCAAATGTAATGAATGTTAAAAGACGATTTGGAATGAATTTAATTTAATTTTTTTTTTTTGTATTATAAAATGAATCTAAATTTAAATAAAAATCAATTAAAAAAAATATTGGAAGCTCATAATAGTAAGAAAGATGTATCAATTCTAATTGAAAATAATCAAATTGATAGTGGAAAACATAAATATATTCTTGAGCAAGAACAAATAAGAAAATTAAAAAACGCTAAAAAAAATAATACCAGATCAAGATTATTATATATATATTTGAAAAAATAAGTACCGGTTGTATTTATTAAATCATTAGCTATTTTACAAATTTCAAGCCATGTTGGCGATTCTAGTATTTTAGAAGCATAAGGTTTTCCATTTCCAGAAATATTGTGTCCATGATCGACAATTAAAATATTTCCTTTAATTGGAATTTTATTTAGATTATATTTCATAATTTTAATATTTTTATTATTATTAGTATTATAGTATTCATATTTACAAAACTTAACAAAGATTTCATTATTTAATATTGATTTCTCTATTTCGTTTTGCATTTCATTTTCTTGTAATTTATTAAAATCTTTGATAGTTGTTTCCATTATTTTTTTATACATTTCATTTCCTTTAACTCAGGTATTCAATTTCTTTTTAATACATTTTTGCATTTAGATTTTTATTTTTAATAGAACAATTCTATTAAAAAATATTTTAATTATTATTGCATTTCATATGTTTTGAGAAAAATATTTTTTTAATTATTAATATCATACATTTTGCGAAAAATATTTTAATTATTATTGTATTTAATAAGTTTTGCGGAAAATATTTTTATTATTATTGCATTTCAATTTTCTGATCTTTTTGCATATTGTTTTCTTTGTGATCTTTTATTGATATAATATGAAAATTGAAAACTGTCCCAGGACATACATTTATATACTACTTACCATTCACTTCGGGACTCCAGCTAAAAAGCAATTACGCTTGTAAGTTACAGTTACAATATAACAAGTTAAGGTTATTTTCGTTTAATGAAATATATAGACGGTAAATCCTTCCTTAATAAACACTACCCCACCACTCCTCCTAAATAGCTCAGTTTTTTTTTGGAACAAAAAGTGGACAACTATTTTTCAGGGGTTTAACTGTACTTATATAGTATTATATATATTAAGTGGCAAGGCTGGGCATTAACGAGTTAAAAGTTAAAATTAAGTTAAAACGTTAAGTTAATTAACTCGTTACTTTTTTTTCCAAATTAACTTTTAACTTAACAAGTCACTTTTTTTTTCAAGATTAACGTGTTAACTTTAAGTTAATTTTATTTCAAAAGTATCTAAATTAAGTTAATTTTCGTCCGAAGAATAATGCAAATTTTTGAATGGGTTTTTGCTTTGATGTATCATTTTAAATTTCCCAGTAATTTTCTTGAGCGTATAGAAAAACTATTTAATAAACCATATTATGTGTCTAGAATTTTTTATTTTTGTAAATTTGAAAATTGTATGTTTACACTAAGTTAAGTTACTCTTTTTTCAAAGTTACCTCTTAACTATTAACTCTTAACGTGGTTGCCCTTTAAATTAACGTACCTAATTAACGTTGTTCTGTAACTTTTAATGCATAAGTAATGCGAATAAAACAAGATCTATAATTTAACTTGCAGCGATTGATTGTATTAAGAAGCTAAAATATGTTTTATAATTTATTTCACTTTTACGTATACATGTTACATTGGTACATAATAATATTAACCGTACTATAATAGCATGATATTATATATATATATTTTTGATTAGTCCATCAAACAGTTGTGAAAAGATTAGAAAACATGTTCGCTGGTGCCAACAACAGTGTATATACCGCCAGAATATTGCCTCCAGCATGTCCACTGGAATGCTGTGCAAACGACAGTAAATATTTATGCCTCACAAATATATTATATATTATTATCATTATTTTATTATAATAATATAAAATAAAATACATATTCGCACAAACAACGTAAAACTGCGTATTGTCTGTTATTGACGAAATGTATCGTCGTATAGTAACGCGCAGTTATTAACACTTGTTAAAAGGAAATTCAGAAAATTAATTTTTTCAGAAACTTTACCGCCGGTGAAAACACTGTACAGCAAAATCCTCAGACGGAATCCCGGTCAGTCCATACCGGAGCGGAAGTCCAGACATTTGCTGTTGGACGCGTTCTATCAATATTTTGTATTACAATTTTCCGACGTAAATTCGAACTTGACGGTTAGTAGCTAATACCTATAAAATACAATAATACATTATGGCACGAGCTCGTTTAAAGCGATGTAACGTACTTACCACTAAAAAACTTACATTGAATATTAATAATAATGTATTGTCCGCACTTAATATTATAGGTAACGGCTTCCCAATTGTACGGCAGTGACGCTGCGTCGGAGAGATCGATGAGATCGTTCTCTGGCGGTAAGCTCAAGACACGGAAATTTAATAATTACAAACAATATGCGACGAACCATGCGTTCGCACCATACTCAGACGATTACTTAAAAGTGTTGACAAAAGGCATTTCGACCAACAGGTCGTGGGTGAGTAAGGCTTTTATTTTACACAAAACAAAATTGTTGGATAAAAGTTAAATTTTTACTTTTCTGAATGACAACATACACATATAGGTACGTTTTAAATTATAATACCGAAGCTGAACTATAGTTCTGCACTTATTATATCTATGAGTATATTTTAATATCTATTTAATGGACGGAATTACAAGTGTAGGTACCTACCCCGCAAAATATCAGTGTACTACAATACTGCTAATCCAATAATTTAATTATTAATATACTTTAAACAAATTAACTGTACGTCTGTAGGTACTCGTTCGTAATTTAATTGTAATACATCGAAATTCTCGGAAAAATATTTTTTGTATGCCATCGTTCATGAAAGTAAATAAATTTAAATAAAAAAGTAACGATAATAAATACTATTTCTTCAAAAATTTTGTGTTTTGCAATGATTTAAATTAATAACATGGTCGATTTGTGAAACAGCTCAACAGAATGATCGCCCGGATATTCAAACGGGCCGAGATGTTGAACACAAGCACAATGCTTCACGTACTGTCGACCCTCTGGGTACGTGAACACAACCGATTGTGTGACGAGTTGTCACAGAAGTGGCCATTGTGGACACACGAAGAGGTGTATACCAAGGCAAGGATGATTGTAACCGGTCAAATAATGAACATAATGATGACCGAAATCCTAAATTTGGAACTGCAGAAACCGGAATCGTACGACCGTCAAATGGAAAACATCCGTGGTTCCGGAAAACCTATAGAACTCTACTTTATGATGGCTGTATCAAATCTGCCGGAAAAATTTCATTACAGTTCAACAAATTTGACATCCTACAGTAACACCAGGTCAGTCTGAGACTTTTTATGGATACATCAATAATAACTTAAGAAACGTTTACTTTACATTTTGGCCCTTTCGAATATTATGTTTGATCAGTGATTTATAGAGCAGACCGAACAGGGGTATATAATATAGTGTATAAAAAGCTATTTCGTTTTTCTCGATTTATTGACATTGATGTATCTACGCACACTAATGATCATTTACTTCGCACACAACCACACTGCGTAACGAGATAAGACATCGAATTGCCTATACGCGACCCCTTATTAAATCACCGACTTCAATCCCCATAAGACGCATTTAATTAAATATTGACAAGCATATTATAGACGCTCTAAATCGACTAAACTTGATCCTACGCAATCTTAGATATCTTTTTATTCGTGGGTACTGTACGTCTGTTGTACCTGCATAATATATAGCCACATTGTTCAACTAATTATAAACATAATATATTTTTTATAGAAATCGTTATGATTTTTAAAAATATAATACGCTTCAAACTATGATATTATAAATTATAATCACCAACTATAGTATAGGTACCCGTATTATACAACCCTAGATGGTGACCAGAAAGTATAGAGGTACGCTAGGAAAGTGAAACCAAACATGTAGGAAACTGTTCTAGTTCCCGGATTACTATAGTTTCAGAAAAATAAGCGATTTCAACAACATTCACATATTATTATATCATTATACGTGTATACAATTCGATTTTACTATACTTTTAGTCAAGTTTCGGAAGCTGGTTTAAAAGACGCCCTGCAATTAATGATGAGTTCAAAGATGCGCATGGCCACGGCCCACGATGACGGCTCCTTGACTGGATTATAACAGCCTGCTTATAATAGCTTTTTCGATCTGACCGGCAACGTCGAAACCGCAATTGAATTGGAAAAATTGTATAGTACCGTGGAGAAAGTGGAGTTGTTAACCGGCGTGTTGACGGAAAAATCCAGTTCCGGAGTTCTACCCACAGCCAAAGTCCTGTCTAACAGCTTTATCGTTAACGCAATATTGACAAATAGTCTCACCTCCAAACACATGTGGGCACCGGACACGTTCGGTGGAGTCGAATTTTTTGACTTGGTCAAATCTTCAAGCTTAGAGTCGTTGGTGTGTCGAAATGTGGACAATTGCGACGAGTTAAAAGTTGGTCGTTCCGCGAAATAAGTACATTTATAATATAATATCACGGTTGTAGGACTAAGGATTAAGATATTAGTCTTCGTATTTCTGGCGCACAGTCATCGAACCAAACATAATATTTTATGATTTGACCGTATTCAGTAATTTATATGCTAGTATTTTTCGATTATTATAAACATTAACATATCATCATCATTAACCCAATAACTCATATTCATTTGTTTACTATGTTCAATTAAGGTTAAAATTCTTGTTTTTTCAAACCTCCTTAAGCAATTGCTTATTAATTGTTTAAAGCGTTCTTCTTATTTTTAGGTCTATAAAAGACTAAATTACCTATTTTAATATAGTTGTTTCTATATTATTATATTTATATACGTTTGTCTTGTTCATTTTGTTAGCCAACGTGTGCAAGGGTATTTTATCATTATATTTTTCTAGACGCATTGCGTTCAAAGTGAAGTGTTTTTTCTTCTTGTTAAATTATTATAATGGGCACAAATCAAAACGCTTTATAATTTATTTTTTCAAATGTGTGAAAATCACCACAACTCATTATTAAATCGCAGTTGCGATTCGCCAATTTAATTAATTATTATCATGCGCAAGCACAAAGTTTTTTACTATAAAATAGGTAAAGAGTTTTTTCCTTCTTGTTAAATTATTTTTTAAATAAAATATGTGTCAATCAAAACCTTTAATATTTTATTATTTTAAATGTATGAAAGTCACCACGGCTAATTGTTAAATCATTCCACAGCTCATTATTAAATCGCACCACGACTCATTATTAAATCGCACCACGACTCATTATTAAATCGCACCATGGCTCATTATTAAATCTCAGTTGTGATTCGCCAACCTAATTTAATATGATCGTGCACTAGCACAAAGTTTATTATAATAAAATATGGAAAGAGTTTTTAATCTTGTTAAATTATTATTTATATCAAATGGGCGCAAATCAAAAGGGTGGTTGACCAGTTGCCCCCCCCACGACTATTATTGGTGTTTTACAAATATACCAGTTGCCCTCAACCAAATGTACCAGTTGCCCTTACATGTTAATATATACACGATTACAATATATAGCCCGTAAAATAGAGGAGGTAGTTACAAATAATAAATATAATTATGTATAAAAAATAAAGTAAAATATTATTAAATGATAAAATTAAATTTTGATTTTTGCAATATATATAATGATATATTATACAAATAATATGAATAAAATTAAAATTGTAATAATAATAATAGCCTATGAGGAAACTCCCAAATTCAGAAATTGAATAATATAATTTTAATGACCGAAAATTAAGTGAAGCCATTTTCCAATTTCTGAATTTGGATCCATATAATCCGGCTTTAATCCTAATTGTATGCATTTCCACCAAGTCATCACTCTGAGTTAGGTGAAATCTAAACCTCATCTCGCTTTGCACCAAGTAAGCAATTATTATTATAACAATTTTCATTTTATCCATATTGTTTGTATAATATTTCATTATATTATATTTATTGCAAAAATCAAAATTTTATTTTATCATTTTATACTATTTTACTTTATTTTTATACATAATTTTATTTATTATTTGTAAATTTACCTCCCCAATTTTACGGACTATATATTGTAATCGTGTACATATTAACATGTAAGGGCAACTGGTACATTCGGTTGGGGGTAACTAGTTTATTTGGTTGAGGGCAACTGGTATATTTTTAAAACACCGATAATAATCGTGGGGGGGGGCAACTGGTCAACCACCCTTTTGATTTGCGCCCATTTGATTTAAATAATAATTTATAAAGATTAAAAACTCTTTACATATTTTATAATAATAAACTTTGTGCTTACGCATGATCATAAATAATTAGGGTGCCGCATCACAACTGAGATTTAATAATGAGCCGTGGTGCGATTTAATAATGAGCTGTGGTGTGATTTAATAATGAGTCGCGGTGACTTTTACACATTTCAAATGATAAAATATTAAAGCGTTTTGATTTGTGCCCATTTTATTTAAATAATAATTTTACAAGAAGAAAAAACTCTTTATTTTTCTTTATTTTTATATATATATGTATTTATTATTTGTATATTTACCTCCCCTATTTTAAGGGCTATATATTGTAATCGTGTATATATTAACATATGATAGCTACTGGTACATTTTGCTCTTGGTAATTTGGATGGAATTGGTATAAAAAAAAAGAACTTTTGGGGGCAACTGGAACATGCCGATCAAAAGGTTTTAATATTTTATTATTTCAAATGTGCGAAAGTCACCACGGCTCTTTATTAAATCGCAGTTGCGATTCGCCAACTTAATTAATTATTATCATGCGTAAGCGCAAAGTTTGTTTATTATAAAATATGTTGTTTTTATTTTATTGTGATGTTAAATTATATTGGCTTTATAACACTGTCTTGTCAGCTTGTATACTTGTATTAAGATCAACAGGTATTAACTGGAAAGTTCGAAAATGTTCTAATTAAATATTAGAACAGGTGGGTGTTTTAACAAACTTAAGATACTGGGAAGTATATTTTAAAGAATTTTATGATAGAATAAATTAATAAAATACCTTTATATTACTTAATTTTTATATATACCTAATTGTATTTATTATTTGTATATTTACCTCCCCTTTTTTAAGGGCTATTTATTGTAATCGTGTATATATTAAAATATGAGGGCCACTGGTACATTTTGCTCTTGGTAATTTGGATGGAATTGGTATAAAAGAAGGTACTTTTGGGGGCAACTGGTACATGCCGATCCAAAGGTTTTAATATTTTATTACCTATTTCAAATGTGCGAAAGTCACAAAGGCTCTTTATTAAATCGCAGTTGCGATTCGCCAACTTAATTAATTATTATCATGCATAAGCACAAAGTTTATTTATTATAAAATAGGTAAAAAGTTTTTTCTTATTAAATTCTTATTTAAATAAAATGGGCGCAAATCAAAACATTAAATATTTTATTATTTCAAATGTGTGAAAGTCACCACTGCTCTTTATTAAATCGCAGTTGCGATTCGCCAACTTCATTCATTATTATCATGCGTAAGCGCAAAGTTTATTTATTATAAAATATGTTGTTTTTATTTTATTGTGATGTTCATATTATTTGGCTCTAATTATTATTTATTTGGTTTGAACCAAAATAACGCCCACTTGTATCCCATTCAACCTTTGTTGGCATTTATATTTAATGGGAATTTAAAATGTATTTATTTTAACTTGATTAACATTTGTTATTCACATTATTTCATTTAAAATTGAGATTATAGACACTCTACTAAAATATATTAATTAAATTACTAATAAATTTGTATAGTTATCTTCTAATATTAAAAATCGGAATAATTTTAGTCTGCTAACAGTTGGAGGAAACTGTTTTTTTAGTTAAAAATATGAGAATTTATTTAACAAAAATTTCAAACCTAAGATGACGTGTGCACTCATTTCTAGTAAGATACTCAGAAAATTGTCCTAACCTTCTTAAATTTGTATAAAATAATAGGATGTGTTTTCAAACATTTGCTTGTCAATTTTTGAAATTGGTGGGTATATTAAAAAAGTTAATAAAAAAAGTAAAAATTTTAACTAAATTCAATAGTTTTAATACAATTAATACTTAAATGAAAATTATTTTATTTAAAGCAGAAATTACATACGCTATTAAAATTGTTTTATTTAATTTACTTAAAGATGTATATATATTTATTATTTACAAATTTAAAAAAATTGTATTTAATTTAGGCGTATAAGAAATAGAGGAAACTAGTTTTTTATTTAACAATTTAAGATTTGTTTAATATATTTAAATTAAGTTAATATTTTGGGGTTTATTTAACAAACTAAAAGACTGAAAAGTATTAGATAGATAAATTTAAAAAAAATATTTAAATAAAATTCATAATTAAAATTTGGTATGGAGCATTTTCCTTAAATTTATTTTATTTAAAGATCAGATATGATATTCTACTAAAAATTGTTCAAATTTGTTTTTTAAAAAATGTTTTGTTATAATGTTAAAATCAAAAATTAGCTGTATGATATTTCTTTTATAAGAAAAAACAGTTTTATAATAGAAAATGTTCGATTAATTTGCAAAATATTTCGTATGGAAAATGCAGCCCTCTCACGCCACTTAGGTGGGAATATTTTAAATTGTAAATTATTGACATAGGTCAGGCCAACGAAGCAAGATGTGCTGAGGCGACAATAATATTTTCTTTATAATTATGCGCAGTAACAGGAGCCCGGTTGTTGCTGAGTGATTCGACGAGGACGTAGGCACGTGCGTGTGAAACGCCAATCGTAGTACGAGCCAGTCAATCTGAATTTGCTAAGTGTTTTATTTATGTTTGTTTTAATACAATAAAAGTGTTTCCGACCCGAAGACCCGAGTTAAACATTATTTTAGTCATTCTTACGTTCTTATCTTTTATAGGAGCAGTGCTGGGATAACTGTATAGTGCCAAGGTATATGTAATCTTTGAGTCATTTCAACTAGATAGGAACGAACTAAGAATTGACAAGCACATACCATCATACCTCAACGAGTTAACAGTGTCATTCTAATTAATTTTAGAGAGTGTCATTAACTAGACAATACGAGGGAAAGGCGTATAGTTGGTTTACCACGTATTGTCCAATACGGGTGATACCACGCTATTTAAATTGAGTAAATATTGTGGGGCTTTTAACAAACTAAAATACTGAAAAGTATTAGATGGATAAATATTTAAATAAAATGTATTATTAAAATTTGTTGTTGAGCATTTTTCTTATATTTGAGATTGCAGGCGTACTATGGTGATGTACAACTGTATGAAATGCGAGTGAGCACTCCACTGCACTAACTTTCTAAATTTCAGGTGTAATTTTGTTAATAACAAAATTACCTAAATTGTTAGATGATGAAACCGCTGAACTTGACTTATGTTTAGTTGTGTCTAAATGAGCTTTGAAATCATAAGACCCTGACAAAAATATAAAAATACTAAGCATATTAATGAATTTCAAATATTATATAAATCGGTTGAAGGAAAACATACTTATTTACTTTATACTTACTTTATTCTGCCGTGCTAAGCTAAAACAGGGTATCTCCAATTTTGGTCAAAATGATTTTATTGGTTAAATGGGTTTATATAGTGTTATTTTTTCAATTTCAGAAGCCAAAATGTCGTATATCCAACGACAGTGGTTTCGCCGTGATTTAAACAATGCTCTCGTATACGGGGTGTTTTAAATGCTGCCCGCCGAAACCGCGGACTAGGCTTTTGTCGCACGGAATCTTAAAGACCTCGTGTGACAATAATTAATGCACCTTTGAAATATATTGTATCCGTCATGACGTGTCAACGCGTGGTCCTTGATGTCAGTAAAAAACGCTAGACCCTTGGTCTTGTCGCTGTACGACCGTAACCAGAGATAGTCTGCAGCTCGCCAATAGATTTTATCACAATATCGCAAATAGAATATCTAGCCAAGACCTCATAATTCGATAATTGATTATTCGTTCAGTAGGTATAATGTGTTATTATAATACTTATTAATTAAAATAATGTTAATAAATAGCATTTTGCTCGTATGTTATTTTGTATTGTATATATTTTGTATACGACGAGTTGTCGTAGATTTATGTCTGACATTATTGTGAATTTCGATGACATACATTAAATATATTTTTTATTTTAAAATCGTACACGACGCAAGCAAGTTAATATACTATACCTACCTAACGTATTTTTACAAAAATTTTTTACACGGAGATTTAAAAAGTTCAAGCCGTAATGTTCGTCTCAAAGATATTGATTTTATCGTGTGGCGCATAATCATAGTGTTTCTCATAAACTTTAATGTAAGTTCACAGTACCTTTTTACACTGAAGTCTTTGGCCGTCATTAATTTGTCGTTCGTACAACAATATTTACCAAAAAATATAAGTATTTAATTTTTATTTTCACGTTCTTTTATTATTTAAAATAATTATTTTGATTTTTGTCAAAAAAGGTCTGAGAAAATCAAAATCTTGGACGAGATGAATATAATAATATTATGTTTTGTGTAGACATTAACATGCGTGTAATAGTGCGTAGGTATTGTATATAATATGGTAAATATTTTTAATTTTTTTTTTTTTGTCACGGGCTTATATACGGGGAAAATATGACGTACACTTGTATTAAATGTTTAATTTTTATTTAATTTTATTACGGGAAAGTACCCGTGACTCTACGAGTTATTGAGACAAACAACATAATATTGTTAGAACAGACATACATAATACTATACTTACTATAATAATTGATAAAATATAGCTATTAATCTGGTAAATTATCGGTAAATATCCACCAAGACCCACAATAATTTACTTTTAGATGTTAAATTGTATCAGTCTGTGTTCATGGTTTTTTTTAGTGTGCAGCGAGACACATTTTGTGCAGTGAGAAAAGTACTTGTGCAGTGAAAATTGTTACTTTGTGCAGTGCAAAAAAATAATTTCAGGATAATATATTTTATTTTATTTTTTTTTTAAATTTAATTTAAGGTTTCAAATAGATAGTTTTATTAGCCTACTATGGTTTACATGACTGGTGGTAACATTTAGTTATAGGAAATTTGGGGTTTTTACATTAATAATTTATAAATATAATTTAGATGTTAATAGTTGTAATGTGGCTTCGTTGATCCATTGTCTTATATGTTCTTTGTGAGGTCGGCCATCTTGATGCAATTTGTTATGGTTTGTTCTTGTACTGGTCCGAGTGCGTCTTTGAGTGAGGTGGTGTTTATGTTTGCTTTTGTTCTGGCGTTGTGGTAAATGGGGCGTTCTAGGAATATATTGTGATTTACAGTGAGTTCACAGTTGCATGTTTCGCACCTGGGTTTGAGCTCCTTACGCATAAGATAGGAGTGTGTGATTCTAGTATGTCCGATACGTACTCTGGTGACCATGGTCTCTTCTTGTCGTGTAAGCTTGACTGAAGGGTCCGGCCATTTTTTAGTTGATGGTATTATTTGTCTGAATTTATTGTTTTGATTGGTTTGTTTTTCCCATTGCTTCTGCCAGAGGATATACAATTTCGTTTTGAGGGCGCGGATTACATCATCTTATGTTACATGCGGGTATATTTTGGTGTCCGGAGAGCTAGCCGCTTTCATCGCCAGTTCGTAAGCGAGTTCATTGCCGGGGATGCCGATGTGTGAAGGAACCCACATGAGTTTGATGGATTTGTCGGTTGAGAGGATTACGTTTTGAATGCTTTGGGCGAGGTTGCATTTTGTATGTACGTTGGCTATTGAGGTGACTGCGCTCATGGAGTCACTTAAAATGAGGACTTTATCGTGGTTTGAGGAGAGTGCGGTTAATATAGCTTCGAGTAAGGCGAAGGTTTCTGCTGTGTATATGCTGGAGGAAGGGTCTAGTTTATGAAGACTATTTTCATCTCTGTGGGTGAATCTAGTTTCACTAGTTGTTTTGGACGCGTCTGTATAGAAGTGGTAGTAATTTTTGAATTCGGTGTTTATTATTTCGTAGGACGTATTGATGATCAGACTGTGCGGTGTGTCATTTTTGTTGAATTTGATAAGTTCTGTGTTGTATATCGTACATCGATACAGTACTATAATTGTCAATATAATAATTATCTTCCTTATTAGCATAATATATGATAATAATATAGGTACGCGGTGGGGACTGTCCACCGCGTACGAAGTCAGTTGGCACGCACACGCCAGTCGACGTTACGGTTCAGAATAAACTAATATTATACGTCTTCAATAAATTATAATAATATCATACACATTTGTGTTGTTTATTCCTAATAGTAGAATACAACATTCTGTATTGGATTCTATGTGGTTTGTGTTCCATTGAGGGATTGTTGAGAACGTTTCTTTAGGTTCTATGTTGCTGACGTTGAAGGATATCTCTTCAAGGATGTCGTGAAGCTTTATATAAAGAGGTTTCAGGAGGTGTTCGTGATAGGGTTTAGAGATTGTCCTTATTATGCCAGTTTGGGGAGTAGACATCTTTTTGGCTGCGAACTTTGTAATTAGGTACTTTTATCTGATATCCAATGGTAGGCAGTGGGCTTCGAACATCATGCTGTCAATTGAAAGTTGATTTGAAAGTTGCGATGGACAACAAGATTTGTACGGTGTTGAGTGTTTTTAGGGTATTTTGGTTGGCGAGGCTGTAAATGATTGATCCGTAGTCCAATGTCAATTGTATCAAAGAGTTGTATAGAATTAAGAGTGTTTTGCGGTCAGCACCCCATTTAAAGTGGCTCACGGATTTGATTATATTTAGTTTTTTGAATGACGTTGCTTTCAATTTTTTTATGTGTTCTTTCCAGCTGAGTTTGTGATCGAATGTTAATCCTAGAAGGCGGAGACTTTTTGTGTTTGGGAGAATATTTCCTTGCATTTTTATCTCGGGAACTTGGGTTTTCTTCTGTTGATTGAATAAAATGGATTGACATTTTGAGGGGGAGAAAATAAGTCCTGTCTCTGACGACTATTGACTGATGCTGTCGATTGATTTTTGTATGTGTGAGCTGGTAGTTTTGATGTTTGATCCTGAGAGATACAGACTGCAGTCATCGGCGTATAATATTGTTTTCACAGATGATTTTATGTATTTGTTAATTTTTAATTTGGTGTGGATGATTGCCAGAGGATCTAAGGTTGATCGGTTTTTGCGGAAGCCGAATTGATGCGGTGAGAGGAGGTTAAGGGTTTCTAGATGCCATAGTCTGGAGTTAATCATGCTTTCGAGCGTTTTACTCATTGTATTTAGGAGGGCTATTGGCCTATAGTTATTGATTTCGAAAGGACATTTGCCGGGTTTAGGGATTGGGATTTTATGTGATGTTCTCCATTGTTTTGGGAAGATGCAATTAATCCAGATGTTGAATATTTTGAGTAGAATGTTTAGTGAGGATTGCGACTGGTTTTGGAGGAATGAATATATTTTATTATTTATTATAAAACAATAATTGAGTAAACTTCAAAATAAAA
The DNA here is from genome assembly GCF_019925205.1 of Metopolophium dirhodum. NCBI lineage: Eukaryota > Metazoa > Arthropoda > Insecta > Hemiptera > Aphididae > Metopolophium > Metopolophium dirhodum. Next base: position 18,971,977 of record NC_083564.1, read on the forward strand.
AAAAAAAAAATTGTAAAAGTATATTACAAAAATTATAAAGAAATTAGGTACCTAGTCAATTGATTGTTTATATTTTTATAAACAATTATTATTACAAATGACCTATTTCAAGTAAATATTACTTAGTAAATATTATAACTTATATATACGAACAAAATTTTAAAATTATTATTTACAAATTTACAATAAAAATAGTGCATTAATAATAAATGATATCATGAGAGAGTCGGAATTTATATGTTTTTAAATATCGTTTCTGAGTACCTATATGCAGTCTTATGAAAGTAAAAAATGTAGATAGTACAGTATACAGTATAGAGTAGGTTAGTAGGTACTAGGCAGTATACCCGGCACAGTTCACAGGGGCGGCTCCAGAGACATGATTAGGCGGTGACCAAGTCAATTTTCAGAAAATGTAGATGATTTTTTTTGTAATTATGTTTTTAACAGTATAAAATTGTTTGGAAATACAGCTTTGTGGGGCGGAGGGCACAGCCTCCTGGAGCCCCCCCCCCCCCCCCTGACAGTTCAACGGATAACAGTCCATAGGGTTTGATCTGCATAGACAAATTCCCTACTTCAACCCAAGAGTGAGAATAAGTTTGTGCTGTCAGCAGTCTTGTTAAGTATTCGAATACTTGTATTTAAATACTTTTTATTTGTATTTTTATTCTAGTATACTAAATACTTTTTTTCATTCTCGTGGACTACTCCAAATTCCAATTACTAACAATTCGGAATGTACTATTTTAAATGTTGATTCTAAAATATTATTTTAAAATGGTTCTAACCTTTGATCATTTATAAATAAGGTTTCGCCAAAATACAAGCAGATGACAGAATGACTGAACATTGAAACCCATGTTGTCTCCTCACTCCCATATTATACCATGGAATACAAGACACTGACCACCACTGATTGGATTGACATTTATCTTAAATCTTTATAAGGTATTAAAATGCTCGACAATGATGGTCAACAGCAATACGTCATTGAGTATATTTTATTATTTTAGTTTGATAAATCGTTATAAATCAATATAATATGTAAAAACGGTAAACACCCGTAAACTTTTTTGGTGGGCAGGTAGCTTTTTACGATAGGTAGCATACTACACCAACGAAGTAGAAGTACCTAGGTAGCATAATATACTACACGAGTACCACGGTTGCACATCGTGGATAGGTGAATATGCGACCATTGATTATCAATGCATGATTTGGACGCTATATAACGCGTGTCTATTAAATATGTTCCACGTGGAGGCGTATTATGAAAAATTACAACAGTTTTCAGACTATAAAAAAAAAGAAGAAAAATTCGTAACGAACACAAAGGAATTTACCGGCCGGGACTCAGATCGAGTCAAATCGTACAAAAGTGCCGATAAATATTTAAGCCGATTCCGCACAATGTTTGGGGGGTAATCTTGCGTTTCTATCTTCATATAAGTGCAGTACTGCAGTGGCATGTTTTGAAAGGAGCAGATTAACAAAAATCGATAAAATCTTGCATATGTGGCAAACGTCGAAATGTCATCAAATGTTTGTACACAACGGGCAGGTCGAGATGACGTCCTTAAATGCTTGTACACAATGTGCCGAGGCATTTAGTATAATGGATATTGTATACAGTTTTATACCCACGATTATTGTAGTTTATATTTTTTTATTGTTTCACATCATCACAACTACAAGGTTATAAACTAACAATTATTTGAACAGTTTAGTGTTAGGATATTCATAATATAATTTATAGGATTATATTTAAATTAGACATGCATTGTATTAAGTTGTACAAAATATATTATACAATACTGTTCATTGTGTAATAATATAGTAATAACAAAATTCAGAAAATTCAAAAATAAGATGTTATTCAATTAGGTATGTTATTTAATTTTGAAATATCTATTTATAAAAATTGTCCAATCAGCAGGTTGAGATTTGAAATTTGTGAAAAGAATTCTAATGTTACCAAAATCAAATGAATTGCGTTTGATAATTTCTAATCCATATAAAATTGATAATTTGTTACCTGTTTATTAATTTTTAGGAGGGCCTAACCTAACCTAACCTAACGAAAACCGGTAAAAACCGTTAATTTGAGAACCGAAAACCGATAACCGCTTTTAGTTATGGAATTTTTTTATTGATCTTTGTTTCTTAGAATTATACACATTAATATACAGTGCCACAACCTACTATAGATAGGGGACCTTCCAAGTTTAATTTTAAGCAATTTTTTTTCCTAATTTTTTAGGTTTTTATCACATTATACTTTGTTTACCAAATTTGTGACCAAATTAAAGCATATTAAATTTTTGATTTTGTAATAATAATGGTTATGTATTAACCCACGAATGGCCTAAATAAAGTTAGGTTACATTTATAAATAGTTTAGTATTAAATTATGACTCACAGAGCCCAAACCCTCCTGGTTCTGCATTTGTTATTTGTAGTGTTTGCTCCAAGGGTCGGTCCGAAGGCTAGCGTAGAATGCTCGATCTGCAGACCTGGGTTTTGGGGTACTGTAATATATACAATTCAACCAAAAAGTTCCGTGTCAATGTATCACTCTTAGTGTCATCTTGGAAAGTTATTATATTTAATTTTGGTTTTTTACAGTTATAAATAAAAAAATTATAACAATAACATTTTTTTATGCATTTTATTTTTTTGATTTATAAAGATCGCCGTTATCTTGATCATTAGTTTTAAACTTTAAAGCAGTTTGAAAAAATAAATAATAAATATTTAAATTGAGTAAATCGACCAAATTAAAGCATATTAAGTTTTTGATTTTGTAATAATAATATAATGTTGTCAACCCACGAATGGCCTGAATAAACTGTTTTAAAAATATGATTAAAAAATTAAAAAAAACTATTTTTAAAAACCGGTTTTAACTGGTAATCGATTACCAAAAAACATTATCAACGGTTTTTAAACGATTAACGGTTATCATAGTTTATGAAATATCTTTAAACATAACGGTTACCAGTTACCAAAATATCAAAATTAAACGATAACCGGTTACCGGTTTTCAAAAATTTTCCCGATTACCGACTTTATTGATAACGGTTAAAACCGTTTAAAAGCCCTGATTTTTAGTTTAATATTTTAATATAATATAATAATTTTTTCTAATAAACATATAATTCTCATAAACATGAATAACATAAATATAAGTCATAACTTGTTCTAAAAATATTTGAAGTAGGAACAAGTATTTTGAAAATGTCAAAAAAGTTTTTAAGCTGATGTCATTGAATTAAAATTGTTTTATAAATTATAAATATAACTGTTGAAGAAACCCACATTATAACACCTATATTAATTTCGCACAGAGATAAGTAAGGTGATTCGATGAACACGATTGAATAGTCCGCGATTAGACTTAGACTCTAAATAATGATTTAAACGGTATATCTATTTATCTATTTTAAATACGAGAGTTTCAAACAAATTCCGAAATTTATTTATCTAGAGATCGAATATTATGTATATTTAATTCAAAAATACACATACACATTATTATTTTCGTTTACAAGATTTTTGAAAGACATTCCAGAACAATGGAATCGTATAGGTAATTTACTGACAGCAAGTACTTACTTTTAAATATGAACAAAATCAAAACGGTAAAAAAATCCCAAATATCTCTGATAGGTATAATAATAATGTGTAGTTACTATAATATTATTGTTCAGTTATTTTCAAACGATCGGCTGCGTGACGGCAGCAACGTAGAAATGTGATTTTGAGATTATTGTGTTATATTTAGTAGGTATTACGAAAACTGTGACGCAAACGGGTACTCCTGCATATTTAGACTGTTTTTTAGGCGTATTTAGTAATTTTTCTGTAAACATTATATTACCACGACGTATATTTACAATAAATTTAGTATTTACCCATATAACATAATATAGGGGTACGTTATGAGCACGACTGCAGTATAATATAATATACTTAATTGCATTATTTTCTATAGATAAAAACAAATTTCTTTTTTATATTTATCTAGACAAATTTATATTAATAATTATATTAACTTTAAATTGGTAGGTTATAATAGTCGCGATAATAAATATTTTTTTTGAACAAATCTGTGATTTACAATAGAATCCAAGCTAGTTTGTTACTGTAGTAGGTATACCTTTACAAGTGCCCTGCTCCTTGCATAGTGCATAGTTTTTGCAATGGATGTTAATAATTTGTGCGTTTAATATAATCGCGACCACAATTCGACTGATGTTTTTCTTTGCTTAAATCAAATATCATTTTTTGAAAACGTGTTTATTTGTTACATGAATATTATCTAATATTACTGTCAATATTATAATTGTTATACTCGCAATCAAGGTAAGTTGTTACCTTTACAGATCATTTAATATTTTAGTTAAGAATAAAAATGCATAATCAATAAATCAATATCAATAAATCAATAACCAATCCCGTCAAGTGTACACTGTATGCTGACGACTTTAATATTTTTTGTCGTAGTAATGAACTTTTTACCGTGCAATCACTATTGCAAAAATCATTAAATGACCTTCACAAATGGTCTCAAAAATCTGGTTTCAAATTTTCTGCAGGCAAGTCCCAATGTATAACATTTACACGAAAAAAAAAAGAAAAGAAATTAATTCTCACCATGAACAGTAACCAAATTCCTAACCATAACACTGCTAAAGTCCTTGGAATAATTTTTGACTCAAAAAACTCATGGATCCCACACATTAAAAATATTAAAAAAAATTGCGCATCTAGTATTAACATAATGAAAATGCTAGCTCATACCAGTTGGGGGGCCTCCTTTTCCACGTTAACAACTATACACAAATCACTAATTTCATCTAAACTTGAATACAATTCGTTCCTGTTTATAAACGGCAACAAAAATGCGTTAAAAATATTTGACACAATCCAAAACGCAGCAGCAAGACTGGCAACTGGAGCTTTTCGGTCCAGTCCCATTACAAGCCTACTTAATATATCCAATGTGATGCCCCTGCATATTAAACGCCAGGAAAACGTCATGATGCTGGCCATACAACTTGCTAGAAACAATATGGTATCATCTGTACAATCATGCCCGTCCATACAAGCAATTGTAGACGAAAATAATCTGAACCTCAAAGACATTATTATCTCCCAAACGCCCTTCTTTCCTCCATGGACCTCGATCTCTAATATGATAGACACAAGTCTTACCAGTCTGCCCAAAAACACAACCAGCTCACAAATTTATGTTCAAGAATTCAAAAACATCTTAGATCAGTACTCCAATTTTATAAAAATTTACACCGACGCATCCAAAACTGAAAGCAACGTGGGAATCGCTATCATATACAATGACGTAGAAGAAATAACATACAAACTTTCAGTAGAATGCTCCATATACACCGCTGAAGCAATTGCTATTCTTAAAGCCCTTGAATATTCACTAGAAAAACAAAATAATAACTTTGTCATCCTAAGCGACTCCCTAAGCTCTATAATAAGTATTGCCAACACTCACAAACCTAATGATATATCAAAGAAGATTCAGCTTGCTATCTCTGCCCACCACGTCAAAGGAAATGTAGTAAAATTAATGTAGGTTCCAGGACACTCATCAATAAAAGGCAACGAAAAAGCTGACATGCTCGCTAAAAAAATAGCATTAACAACCCCCAACGGCATTATTACAAACATCTCTGCTCACGATGCTAAACGCACAATAAAACTCATATCAGCAAAATCCTGGCAAAACCTATGGTCCACACAGAGAACTAAACTTAATGAGATAAAGCAATCAACCCTACATTGGCCAAACAACCACCCAAATCGGAAAATAGAATCCAGCATCAATAGACTCCGAATAGGCCACACCAAACTCACTCATGGTTACCTAATGTCTCGTGAGGAACCCCCTATATGCTCATCCTGTGGCGTCAAGTTAACGATCAAACACATCATGACCGAGTGTAACACATACCGCGATGCAAGGGAACACAACCAACTTCCGGAAGACATATTTGAAAGCCTCGGACCTAACCTACCAGTCTCCAATATAATAGCCTTCCTTCAACAATCTGGTTTGCTCAAACTAATCTAATAATCTGTACATATTAAATCATATTTATATTATTTTTTATCGTTCTGTATTTTTTTTTTCTCTCTCTTTAACACATAACATGTTGTAACACTATTATACATTATATATCCCAATGGCCTTGCTGCCGAGGGTTTTGTTTTCTTAATAAAAAAAAAAAAAAAAAAAAAAAAAAAAAAAAAAAAAAATGCATAACAAAGGTTTAGTTTAATAGTTAATTTCATAGGAATGTTCTTAATTGTACCAACCTTTCTTATTTATAACCACGTCAATTTTTTTTTTTTTGGTTCAATACCTACTCTCTTAAATTTGAAATAGAAATTTAGGTATTTTGTTTTTTAGTAGGCACCTACCTAATTGAGTTGGGTACTTGCTTAATGAACAGTTGATTTTATCGTCATGGAATCAAGAAATATTTAAAGAAAAAAAATATGTTTATCAAAATCCCGGTTGTAATAATCCGCATTATAAGTATGGAAAATGATATTTATAATTATGTATTTGTATTCACTGACATTCGATGACTTTGCTAGAAATCCATATATTTGGAAAGCGTGTGCACAGATCAAAGTCGAAGACTAGAAATAGCGCTCATCTTTAGAATGTAGGGACGTCATCATAACAAGGTGACTCCGCTTAGCATTGTTGTGAACACCTGAATAATATTATATTATATTGTGTTCACATATAATATAATATTAACAGTATAAGGATAGTGTGTTGGTCGACAGCTCGTTGATTTTCTCGATTTTCTTTCTCATTGTCATAAATACATTTTATTATAAATATCGTAATTTAATTATGCTGAACTAATCTCCAACATTCCAAATTACAGACTCTTTTAGATTAGATGAAACACATTGATCATAGGACCCCCGTGTCTCATTTAGTGTGGGGGGTGTTGTGAACCCCTGAATAATATTATATTGTATTGTGTTCACATATAATATAATATTAACAGTATAAGGATAGTGTGTTGGTCGACAGCTCGTTGACAGGAATCCGCTGACTAGGCGATTCGGCGTCCGGCTGAACCGTAGGCCAACACACAGGGAGGAGGTTAGTCAGTCGTATCAGAACAGAGCATTATACATAACGTATGTTTAAGAAGAGCATTTTATAATATTTACACAACTAGTTAAAGTTAATACCCGAAATAAAACCTATAATTAATATTGATCTAATCGTGCGTTGAATTATTTGTGTTGGAACCACGGTTCCATAACATTTTTGGTGGCAGCGGTGGGATACATTACAGTATACACTACCACGTTTGACTAGTGAAATTTTTATTAAAAATATAGTGTGGTTAAGGCGTTAACCAACATTTTTACTAAGTGCAAATATCAAGGGTTTCAAAGAACATTCAGAACATTCAGAGTAACAATAATAAAAAAAAAAAAATCAAGAGAAAAGAAACAGAAGATTTCAGACAAATATTGGTACGTATAAAGTGCGTAAGAATAATATTATTGGTCGGATATACGTGAGAGACCGAGCCGCCGCGTCGCGTACGTTATTTCCAACGTTGTTGTACGCACCTCCGCCGCGAGCTCATCGCCACCGTCGACGCGTACGAAGGTTAAATATTGCCGCCCGTGACGTCACTACGCCGTCGCCGTAGCTGTAACAGCTGTCGCCCGTATTGTAAACACGTGGACAGAACAGTTAGACGGTACACTATTACGGAAATTTTAATTAAATACGCGACGCAACCGAAGACAGAATATCAAGAACATCACTGAAGAGTAACCCATTATTATTAGTGGTCCCCGCGCATAGCCGTTTTGGGGCTAGCGAACTTCGATACATCAAGCGCAGACGAAAAGGACGATTCCAGAGCATTCCAAATTCAATCGGAGCCGTTACGAGCATTCCTGTCAATCCGAGTCGGACCATTGCCCCAATCCGAGCGCAACATCACAGACACCATGAGCCGATTCGCGGTATTGTGAGTAGAAAAAAAAAACTAATATATTTGTGTTATTTTATTTTTAATATAAATTATTATTTTACCTTAAACATTGTAAGAACATTTTTTTTTAATTTTCAATATAGTTATAGTAGTTAAAGTAGCTTTGATAAAGGGTAAGAATATTTATTCGCACATTTAGAGGAAATTGTTAGGTTGTTAATGAGCGGGACATCCGAGAGCGAACAAGCGTCCACAGTAATCGATGGTGAGGATCTCGGGGGGAACCAGTAAAACCTCCCTGCCCTAATTCCATGGACAAGTTTACCTGCGAGATTTTCAGACCCAAATAACCCCAATTCCGAACGTCTTGTAGACGACGTCGAACCTGACGATTTATTCGATTTATTCGTTTCTACCACGTTAGAGGAAGCGGACCGATTCGTCGGAAGAACACAAAACATTCTTGATCAGACCTTTTACGAAAACAATATGGATGCAGAGAATCAGTCACCATTGCATAATCGAAAAATTACAAAACCTTCTTATTGAAGAAGAGACTAATGGAAAGACTTTAGAAGTAGCCAAAGCTTTGGAAGCAAGCTTCAAGCAGCAAGCAGTACAGGTGTTCATTGAAGGGCTAGGGCCCTTGAAAGATTTTATTAAGGCTAGAAATCCAACAACTCAGGAAAAGGGTGGAAGGGACAAAAGCCAAAGTATGTTTCCAATGTGGGAAGTCGGGACACTGGGCAAAAGACTGCAGATCATTAGACAAAGAACCTAAGGTAAATCCAACGGGTTCGACAAAACCAAGTTCAGTACGAACAATTACATGTCAATACTGCCGTAAACCTTGACACACAAAAGAAGAGTGTAGAAAACTCAAATATGTTTAAGGAAAGAGAAATAATCCTACATAGTACGTCGGAAAGTCGCAACCAAAACTCGGGGAACGAAACACTGTCGACTTCCAACAGTGGGCGGTCGGCGGGCAGTCTAAAAACTGCCGTTATAACATTTCCATCATCTTCTTAAATGCCGTAAAACAACAGAAAATCAAACAAGACAATCAGAATCACGAACCCCAGGAACAGAATCTTCATTACGATCATTTACTTTGTAAATGCTCGCAAACAATTACACCGACCATTAAGCTAATAGTCGTCTCAGGTGCTGATGTGAATTTCATAAAAGTAACTTCATTGAAAGATGAAATAATGATTAAGGAACAGACAGAACAAAATCTTTCAGGAATCACCGGTCACAGAAATAAAAGTACAAACTATACAGAAGGTAACGAAAACGGGTGGAACCAAGGGAAGATAAGTTGCTCTTAGAGATTCACTCAATACTGAACATTTGAATATAGAGGAGCGAGAGTCACTCATCTCAACGTACGAACAGTACTCTGATATCTTTCATTTAGAGGGAGATTCATTAACGTGCACAGATGCTGTTTTTCACGAGGTAAACACTCCAGCTACTACCCAACGAAAGGCCGTACCATCTACCTCATCGACACAAAGAAGAGATAAACAAACAAATGAAGCAACTCAAAGAGGATAATATTATAGCACCTAGCCGAAGTCCGTGGAATGCACCTTTGACTATGATCAACAGACAGCAAAGAAAAGTCGACGTGGATGGGGAAGTGTTGTTAACCGAATAACAAACGTAATTTATGGAATGTGTTCAGGAATTAATACTGACTTTATTGTAGACAATATTATAGAGTTAGGTAAAAAAAAATTAAAGAATCTAAACCTTATACACGATAGAACGAGAATCTCGGAAGTGGAGATAACAGAAACTAATTGTACACTGAAAAGTTTAAAAATACATCAGCAGCAAATTGAGAAAAACCTGAAACATCTACAACAGCAAATCGAGAACAACACACAGAACATCAACACAATAGCATTCAAAACAAAATTACTGGAACAAGCATTCTTGTTTGAGTTAATATTAAATAGATTCGCCTATGACACGCAGAATCTCATAGCAATAGTAAACGCAGCTCTCAATGGGAAGGTATATACGAGCGCACTCACATCGCAGACACTGTCAAGTCAACTGCAATCAACATCAACGCCAATTTAACCAACAACTAAATCGAGTTCAAAGAGAATAGCATGCAATTTTTATGGTAATATAATATTTTATTTATGTCAGGAATAGATACAGAATTAGAGTGGCTTTTAAATTTAGCTGATTTGGTCACAGAGGGTGAACAAAGATATAATTACTTAGCACATTTAGTAGTTTTGACGGAACAAATAGAACTTATCAAAATTAGTAAATTAAGTTTTGATAGGGCAATTAGAATGTTGCCAGAATTCGCAGGTTTACCATCCCAGGACTTGAATTAATTTGAAAAAAAATGCGAGTTTGTATTTAAGCACATTGAGGAAACGATTGTTAATGACGTATTAGAAGCGTTGTTATGCAATTTGTCCGGAAAGGCTTTATGCATTACTCAGCATAAAACTATACCAAATTATAAAGATTTAATAACAATTTTAAGGGCCGTGACAAACTAGGCAGCCTAAGATCGAATTTCGGTAACAACTTCTCTGAGACTTATTTGTCAAAACAATTAAATTCGATTAATCAAAATAAATTTTAAAAAGTTCAGGATTATGTAGCAAGAGTAGAACTAACTCTATACAGATTAGTAAACGAAATGACTTAGGATAAGACTATTATAGAAAGTAGAACTATTACTTAAGTATTGACATTACAAGCACAAAACATTTTTGTAGACGGGCTATATTTCCAAAGTAAAACGGTGTTAAGGGCAATGAAATTAAATAGTCTTGAAGAGATGATTAAAGCAGCGTTAGAGGAAGAACAGGCGTTAGAAAATTTAAGAAAATTTAAGACGATTTTAATTTAAAATCGAGTCAGATGCATTAATGGGCAAAAATAATGCATTTTTAATTGATACGGGCGCAGATCTGAACATCATTCAATTATCAACGATAAAAGATAACGTACCGGTAGAAACTACAACAACCACATTAATAGGTATTAATGAGAATTCGATAAAAACTTTCGGCATTATTAAAATCAATTTAACTATTGATAAAAATAATTACTACGATACGATTTTTCACGTAGTCAATGATAAGTTTCCACTTTCCAGGTTCAATGACCGGAATTCTTGGTGTACCGTCTTTTAAGTAATAATTATGTAACGCTTAATTTAAGGAAAGGCGAAATGATAATTGATAGGCAACAAAATAAGGAAAATATAATGAGCTTACCACCGAGGTCGAGTAATGTTCTAACTATTTCGGTTACAAATGAAGACATCAATAACGGCGGTTGTAATTAATAAGCAAAATTTATCTAATTCAGTAAGGTTAGGAAATACAATATCGATATGTGAAAATAATTCAATCCTAGCAAATGTTATGAACATTTCCAAAAATTATGTTAGTTTGCAGGAGTTAAAAACGAACGAAATTAATTGGGATTTATATACAGATACGGAGGTAATTGAGTCCGCGTTAATAGATGAAAATAGAAATGATAAAGCAATAATGTACTTTGAAACAAATAACAATATTAGGTCAGGATCGATTAATTTTTTGGACAGAATTAAAATAATTACAGAACAATTGGTAATAGATCATCTTAGCGAAGAAGAACTTAAGGCTTTATAGGATTTATGTTATGCATTTTCGGACGTTTTTTTTTGTAGAAGGAGATAAGATTATTGGTACTAATTTCGTTACACACAGAATTAAAACACCACGTAATCACCCACCTATTAACACTCGTCAATATAGATTAGCCGAACAACAAAAAAAAAGATTAATAAGCAGGTCGCGGATCTAGTACAACAACAAGTAATAACAAAAAGCACTTCACCATGGAATCATCCGTTGGTTTTAGTTCCAAAGAAAGTAGGGGCTTGATGACAAAAATAAATATCGATTATGTGTAGATTTTAGGAAATTAAATTAAATTATGGAGGGTAACTCTTGGCCACTTCCTTTAATTACTTATATCCTAGATAAATTAGGCCATGCAAAGTACTTTTCTACGTTAGATTTTGCGAATGGGTATCACCAAATTGCGATACATCCTAGGGACACGCATAAAACAGCATTTTCGACCTCTACGGGTCATTGGGAATGGCTGAAAATACCTTTTGGTTTAAAAACAGCACCAGCGGTTTTTTCCGAACTAATACATGCGTTACTGATGGGTAGCGAAGACCTAAATAATATGTAAGCATATTTGGACGACATTGTTATAAGTGCAGAGTCACTTAGTTCAATGATTGAGAAATTGCAAATTATTTTTGAAAAGCTTAGGGAAAACAAATTGAAATTACAACCTCGTAAATGTCACTTTTTAAGGAAAGAGGTAGTATTTTAGGGCATAAATTATCAGCGGAGGGCGTCCAACCCGACGAAGGAAAAATTGAATGCGTAAAAAAAATACCGATACCAAAAAATACGACCGATATTAAAGCATTTTTAGGATTAACGGGTTATTATAGGCGGTTCATCGAGAAATATGCAAAAATCGCGAAACCGTTAAGTTCCTTGCTTAAGAAAGACACAACATTTGCATGGGGAGACGCGCAAAAATACGCATTTGAAAAATTAAAAGATATTTTAACTAAAGAGCCTATATTACAGTACCCGGATTTCGATAAAGAATTTTTATTAGCTTCCGATGCGTCGAATTATGCTTTAGGTTGTGTGCTATCTCAAAGGGAAATGGGCAATGATAAGCCAATAGTTTATGCGTCTAGAATTCTGAATACAAGTGAAGTAAACTATTCTACAATCGAAAATGAATGTTTGGGTATCGTTTTTGGCATTAAACGTTTTAGGCCAAACTTATGGGGAAAACGATTTAAGATAATTACTGATCACAGGCTGCTAGTTTGGCTATTTAACGTATCAGACATGAACTCGAGATTAGTGCGGTTGCGTATATTATTACAAGAATTTGACTATGAGATAGTGTATAAACAGGGCACAGAACACAGTAATGCAGATGCGTTATCAAAAATTTGGATGGAATGTCGTTTGAAGAATTTAAAAAAACAACAATGTGTATATAAATAATAATATCGAAGAAATTAATGAAACATATAATGATATTCCAAGCCATTGGGTTGGGTTAGGTTAGGTTAGGTTAGGTTAAGCAGTCAAAAGTAAAAATTTCCCAGTAGTTTTCACAAGCAACGTGAAAAACAAAAGAAAAATTAAGGAAAAACGGGAATTTTTACGCAAAATCTGTTTTTGAGAAAATCGATTTTGGTTTTTGATGTAACTCTAAAACAAATGAACGTAGGGACATGAAATTTTGACTGAATGTTTATATTAGCATTTTCTATACACCATAAAATTTATAAAATATTTTGACTCTTTTTGAGCTGTTTACGGCCATTGTCAGTTTTCAATTTTTTTAGTTTATTTTCCTATAAATATCAATACATTTTTATCTGTTGAGTAAAAAAGCTTGAAAATTTAATAGAAGGCTCCTAGGTTATTGTTTCAAAGGCAGATCAAAAAAATTAAAAATCCTTAGTCACAGTTTTTATTTATAAGCATTTAAAGTTAAAGAAAAATAGTAAATTATTTTGAGTTGAGAATTCATAAAAATTTTTCTTTTTAAATCTAAGATTTGAAAATGTAATATAAGATTACTCATAAGTTTGTCTACCTTTATCAAAAAAAAAATGTCTACAAGAAACTTAAATTAAATTTTTATGAGCGTCTGAAATTTATATTTTTACATCATTTGATATTTACTCGATTTCTCATGTAACAATTTTCTTATTTTATTGTAATTAAAAAACGAATGACTGTAGATACTTGAAAATTTCACTGAATGTTTATATTAGCATTTTCTATACACCATAAAATGTTGAAAATATTTTGACTCTTTTTGAGCTGTTTACGGACATTGTCAGTTTTCAATTTTTTTAGTTTTTTTTTCTATAAATATCAATTAATTTTTATTTGTTGGGTAAAAAAGCGTGAAAATTTAATATAAGGCTCCTGATATATCGTTCTAATAGCAGTTGAAAAATATTAAAAATACATAGGCACAATTTTTTTTTATAAGCATTTAAAGTTCAAATTTTGACAACATTTATCAAATTTATAATTTATTAATTATTTTGTGGTTAAAAAATTTATACATTTTTAACTTTTATGGCTAAGGATTGAAAATTTAAAACAAGGCTCCACGTAAATAGGTTATATATAAATTACTTTATTCACAATAATATCATCAAATATACTTGGTAAAATCATAGGCTGACTGACCGTTTTCACTCAGAATCGTTTTTCTTATACAATGATATTATATCATTGAATTCAAATTTAACACCATCCATTACAGTGACCCACTTGTAACCTACTGTACAGCAGAGCGACATCCACTTATCCACCTTTTTTTAATTTTATTACATTATTGGTTTAATTTATATAGAAATTCAAAAACAAATAATCGGACAACTAGTAACATTAAACGCTAGGCAAAGGGAACAAGGAAAATACTTGTACACCATAATGTTGATAGTTAGTATAAAATCCAAGATAATCAAAAAACTCTGATGGTTCCACCACCATCATCTAATCAACAATTCGAAAAAATATATGAAATGCTCCCAATATCAACTAACGATGAATTAAATATTCTTAAAGAAGCTTTAACAGACGACAACACTATATATGATCAAACTGTAAGTAATTGCAATAATTAGGAAATTCGAAAAAATATATGAAATGCTCCCAATATCAACTAACGATGAATTAAATATTCTTAAAGAAGCTTTAACAGACGACAACACTATATATGATCAAACTGTAAGTAATTGCAATAATTAGGAAATAAACATATTGTATAGTTATGTATTTTTGTGGACTGTTGTATATATAATTATCCTAATTGTAGATATTATATTGTTTCTTTGATCAATATTTGAAATAGTCTACGAAGTACTATTAAAATAGTATGTTGGTAAGTAAATCAAAAATCAGCAAAATAAAATAGATACTAAAAGGAAATACAATAAGAATCATACCTCAATTAAGTTACGTACAGCAAGCGGAATACAACAGTTTTTATTTTTTTCTAATACATGAATAATTATTGTTCCCCCTGTAGCATTCTAAAGATTTTCAGTACGTAAAAAATCTTACGAGATAGAATAGTGTAATAAGAGTAATATTATTAAATAATCATCTATGTACTTTTATTTTTTAGCATAAGGATTAAGGATAAATTAAATTTTTTTATTTTTCAATGCCGGAAGTGGTGCAGTGGTCACGCAGTTGACTACGACTCACACAGTCATCGGTTCGATTCATAGCAAAGTGCAAACAAATTGTGTGGTTCTACGCAACCACCAAAAATCCCTATGCTGTCGTCCGATTGCGTCATCCGGTTTCCAACTAGGTCCCACTCCACTGGGAGTGAAGACCGCACATGTCTCCTCTTTGAGAAGGGGGGTAGTATCATGTTAGGTTAGGTATATATATACATAGATAAATAGATCACATGGTCTCCCTACTACCCACTTGTGATAAGCATTGACGAAGACCTTAGGTCGTTTCAATGAACAAATACAAAAAAAAAAAAAAATTTCAATAACAACCACAAAAAAAGTGTAAAAAAAAAAGATTGAGAAAGATTACAAATCGAGGCGACTACGACCGATTCATAAGCCTCGAATCCAAGACATATTATGGTGATTCAATCAAGAGCTTTCACGACGCCGAGGTCATAGATGAACAGCGTGCACGAATCCGCGGACAGACCACGATAACAGACCTTCCTGTTTAAGAACCTGGGGGAGACCTAAGATATAGGTATATTATGTAAAAAAAAGAGAGCGTGAAAACATGCGTTAGGCATATAGATAAAAATGTAGAGTAAGGGTTCACAAACATAATATTATTATAAAAAATAAGAATGATAGTAATATACTGGTTGAAACTTAACAATAACACAAACACAAAAAAACAAATTATTGACACTATCAAAATTTTACGTAGATTTGATTTTCATTATATACATATTATACGATCGTCAAAAACTGATGAATCGAGAAACAATTGATATAGGGCGCTCGCCACTCAAAAATACAATCAATATATTATCATGCGGGTTATTATCGTATTGGTAAGCCCGAGCAAAGCACAACTAATTTTAATAACTAAACAGATATAATATATCATATGCATATTATATGTATAAATGCAGACATGCAGTGTATGTATAAATATATAATGTAAATATCAGTTATCACGTATTCACACCAACACAGTGGTAAATCTTTAAAATCAGGTAAAATTTCAATCAATTTAAATAAAACTAACCTTAATAATATTTTCTTAAATTGTAAAAAAAAGGGGTGGTGTTTAAATGAAACAAGATTTATATTGTTATTTTTTTTATAAATTATTTAACTAAAAGCTATTTTTGAATAAATCTGGCTTATCAAATCTATCCTAAGTGCACCTATAATTGTTTAACTAATTTTAATTACTGCAATCTAAGCTACGACCTGCAGCCACATCTTAATTGGTTGACGGAATATCACTTCACGCGTGAAACTTAGCACGCTAAGTACTGTGTTGGAAACTATTTTAAGTCGAGGAAAAATAATTCAATTAATAGAAAACATTACTTTGCTTTACTTTACTTTAAACACTATATATAAATATCAAACTTAAAAAAATTTAAAGGCTTATTGGATACAAATAATAAATATACAATCATTATAACAATTCACTGTAGAAATATTACAATATATAAATAAACTAATTATACTCGATTAAACAGTGCAGTATCGGCACAATCGTCGTCAACAATAAACAATACTAGCCAGTAGCCAACAGAGTATAATATCAATTTCATATACGACATAGTGTTTATACACAGTGTTCGGACTTATCTAGATAATTATTTGTTCATCTTTTATCTTATCTAGATAAATCGTTACAAGGTACCTGTCTAAACATTCATCTTAGATAATTTTTTTACTAATCTAAATAAATTCATCTAGATACATTTTTTATCGATAAAAATCGCGAAATTGTACTAACGAATTTTAAATATTTATACAGATTCTCAAACCAAGCTTATGGTTTATCAATAATGTAATTATTTTTATTTATTTTATTATTATTATTATTATGTTCCTAGTGCCCAATTAAAATATACCTAAATTTAAAACCCATTTCAAAAAAAAAATTGTATTTTTTTTATCTAGATAAATAAGTATTCATCTTTATCTTTATCTAGATAAATATGATAATAGTTATCTTTTATATCTATCTAGATACATTTGAGTTCCATTATCTTTATCATTATCTAGATAAAAAAATACTTATCTAATCCGAACACTGTTTATACGTCATAATAATATAATAAGAATAATAAAAAAAAAAAATTAATAATTGGTATATAACGTCGTTGTGGTAGGTATATTATACAATAGTATATTGTGTGGCAAAAGCTGAAAGTGAGCAATTTCAGTCGCGGGCGACGCGTGTAGCGAGCCCACAGACATCAATATAGTACCTACTATAGATAGCGGACTCCCACCGTGAATTGAAGCATCAAGGTCGGGGGGGCAATTGCATGGTATTTCATATGACTAATAAGATTAAAAACGATTTATTTTGTATTGTATTTTATTATTTCTAAACCTGTAGTTTTAAAAACAAAAAAAATATTTTATATAAGTCATTTTACATTTACTATTGTATTTTACCATTAAAAACTATGTTGTTCCTAATACATTTTGTATAATGAATGAAATGTTTTGCCGCCCGAGAAAATGGCACCCGTCGACGGCTGAGCTTCACTTGATAACAATGTAAATTATATAGGAGTACCTTATCTAGTAAGTATATAGATATCTGTGAGCGAGCTGCAGCCGAGTGTCGCATTTCAATAAAGACTGAAATTGTCTTCCCGCACGATCCACACATACTATTTATTGTCACGCCTCTACGTTTATCGATCACGACAAGTCGGCAAAGGTATTTCACTATGCACTATGCAGCCGAGTGCCGCATTTCAATAAAGACTGAAATTGTCTTCCCGCACGATCCACACATACTATTTATTGTCACGCCTCTACGTTTATCGATCACGACAAGTCGGCAAAGGTATTTCACTATGCACTATGCAGAGATCTATGCAACAACCAGACAATCCAGACTATTCCACGAAAACAATTTCATGAAAGAAAATTGTTTGCTCGTAATGCAGGGAGGTTATAATATGAATATAAGATGTAACCTAAAGTTTATGTTTTGTAAGAACTGTGGTATAGATTTCAGTGTTGCCCCAATAACTTATTCGAGAGGGCATAACATTTTTGTTTTATCCTCAATGATATTTTGTCAGCATATATGCGCTGTACCTAAGTACAGTCATTTTTCTCGTTTATTTTCGAAATGATTTATTTTACACAACATGCGATCTTTCTACAACACTGCAGTTAATAGTTACTAATTGTTGTATCATTTGTAAAATAAAAAGAGTAAATGCACTGTATTATCAGAGATTTTTGACTTTTTACACAATATTATTGATTATAAATACTAGAATTTATTTATTAATGGTAACACTATTAATTAAATTATTAATTAGTTATTGGCTATTTCTAACGTTATCACACAGTACACACTGCCCGCTACTATACACACTATGAAGTCATCTTTCTTATATTTGTATATTTTTACAATATATTTTTTTACTTAGGATTACGATTACCCACCAATTTCGGGGAACCACCCACCCCACCCACCCCTAACCTAATATACATGGGTTCGCCGCCACTGGCTCTTCGTATTGGACATTTTAAAAATCGAGTTATTTTTCTGCGCAATTTATCCGATTATGCTACCTGTTAATACGGTTATTAATTCTTCGAGTGCCTCCAAGACGAATTATTATTATCATACTATAACGGCCTCGCGGTTATAAAAACGACCGTTTACGTGATTCGTTTTTGGATTACTCGGAGGGATTGACGTCATCGTGCGATAAATCTGAATAATAATAATACGTATTATGCGTATGCCTAAATAAATTCGAAACGATCAAGCGCTCGCGGATTTCTCATCAGTCATCAATCTGCAAAGGGTTGACCGGGTTTTTTTTTCCTTCACAGTACTTTGGTAATTGCGGTACGCGCACAACGCTCATCATTACCATTACGACGAAGTATAATATTATCACATCGCCCCGTCAGTGTATATTATCATTGACGTCGATTATGAATATTATTATTATTATCATTTTTTTTTTTATTGAGTAAGTCCTCGGCGGCTATAGCCGTTGGCTGTATTTATTTAACATACGTTTACACGTCTTCATCTTAAATTACATTGTGCACATAATATCCAGATTACAATCGATTAGGTATAGGTACTTAATTTAGACTTAATATTAACCTTAAATAATAAAGGTTATAGTGCATTTTATGCTGTCCGGGTGATGTGCTTCTAGACAAGTAGTTTATTTTTTTTACAATTTTTTTTAATGTGCTTCGGACGGGACCCCTCTACTCAACCTTTACACCTAGTTATAATTAGAACCAACACTTGTATGCATTTGCATATTTTTATTGGTTGGTCAAAAAAATAGCTATTTTATACCAAAATTTGTTTTATAACCTAATGATGCTATATACGAATTTTAATTTTGCATATTTTTGCATATTATGGTATTTTTGCATTTATTATATTTTTGGAGCACATTTAAGATCTTAAAAACTCGGGAATTACAAAATATTAATTTGTTTTACTCATATACCTTATTATGGGTATTTCAACTCATTTATGAAAAGAGGTAATCTAATCTTAATCGCTAAACATTAGGGTCAACAACTATATGTCCGTAGATCGATAACAATATCGCCTAGAGCCATTGCCTGTAACGCCTATATTAACAAGATGAGGTACATGGATTTCTGCTTCAATGTATTATTGCGAACATATACAAGCTATTCGAAATGTAATACAGAAATTGAACCCCGAAGACGCCTTTTCAATAGACACAGATCAAAAATAAATTTTTAAAGACCAAGTTGAAGCAAATTTAACTTATATTTATTCAAACTATGGGTGTTTACCAAATACCATAACATCTTTAGAAAGCCAGGATGTTTTACTAGCAGACTCAATTAAATTAATAAAAACTGTGCCAAGTAAAATATGCGAAGTTAGTGGAACAAATGGCATGGATATCAACAAAAAATGTGAAGATGTTTTTAAAAAAAAATTTCATATTCTTATGAACATTTCTAAAATATTATCCGGTGATGTATCCACGTTAGAAGGTATCCCAAAAAATTTGACACGCAACGATTTGTTGAATTATAAATACGCACCTATTACATCTGTTGATGCAGAACGTTCTTTTTCACGCTACAAAAATTTGTCAACGGACAATCGACGCTCAATGCTGTTTGAAATCTTATCCAAATCATTAATTGTTCAATGCAATAACATCGGGTAAAAAGTAAAATGTTTGTCATTTGATTAATGTTTTTGTTTAACTTATTATTTATTAATTATTACTTTAATTTTAATATTTTAATTTTCAATATTTTTTAATACCACACATTTTTGTAAATCATTATTCATTGGCAATAATTGTATTATAGTATAAATTGTATAATACAAAAAAAAAATTAATCATTTAATCATTTTTTACGATAAAATTTTTTTTTTGAGCCTATTTTAAGGGCATATTTTGGTAATTTTTAGGGTATAACTGCATACATATTTTATAGATTTTTAGGGCATATAATTGTTGGCCTTTGTTATAATATACAAATATCTAATATACTATAGTAATACATAGATGGTCGAGATGACGTCAGCGTTGCACACGAGCCCCTGGGAGAGCAACATTATAATTGTTAGCAACAGCCTCAGCATCCGCCAACGGCCAGAGATAGAAACCGAGCCAGTAAGAATATCTGTGGGAACTCTTCGACGCGTAGTAGATTCTAGGAACTAGATCTTGGCACTGTGACAAGACGGCCGTGGGTATACTCCTAATACTCTTATTATAACGATAACCCGCATCGACCAAAGGCACATCTGCAGCCCTGAGTCAAAGGTCAGTGTTCGCACAACGAAATAGTCAACCATCTAATTATGGAAGGCACCTCGGACTGTGAGAACCAACGACGCAGTCCGCCAGGGATCTAGTAAAGAGAGGGGATAGGACTATATAGGAGCCCTGGGAGCGGCCCTTTATTCAGACGTGATCATCGCCACCGTACGTACGCACTCCTGTACCTTTTCGAAAAGGTAATCACTATTTTCTCTTTTGGACACTTGGAGAATATTCGAGCAATCGCTTACTTTCTAAGACACCAGTATTCGTCATTAATTCAAATAACTAACCAGTATAAATTTAACTTGTCTTTTTACAATTTTAATAAATAATACATCGAACTACAAATTGTTGACGCTTCTACCATCATCCTATCCTGTCACCATCTCCTGTAAGACGGGTACACGCAACAAATGTCAAAATTCTTTTTGAGTAAATTAATTTGAATCTATTATTGAATTTTTGAAAAAATACTGTTTTTGGGAATTTTCAGACGTACCTGAGTAATCCTTAAACCATTTACTATCCATGTAATTTTTATTAATTTTTTCATGCGTTTAACTTATATCATATTATCATTTTTCATTTGTCAGGTATATCTGTAACACCCTATAACCTAGTTGTTGTTTAAGGGGCATTTTGATGTCTGAAGTTTTTCAAAATGATAGTATCCAGATTAAAAACGTATGGATTTTTTTTTCAAACGCCCCAGTGAAATAATTAGCGTAATTTATTATATTATATTATCATGCTCATTATTTTATTAGAAAATATTACAATACATAAAAACAACGATGTGAATATTCATGAATCATAATCATAATAATATAGCAGTTATAATGATCATTTATTTGATAATTTAAAAACAAGTCGACGGAATAAAAAAGTATTATTTGTAATGTTATCAGTTAAATAATTATAATAATTTTAACCGAGCATTAGAATCAGCAGTAGTTAAAATATAATGAAAATAAATTATCGCGATGTCATTAACTTTTATCGAATTTCTTGTACACAATTTTACGTTTATAAAAATATACACATTTTTTTAGCATTTAATTTTTTTAAATATTTTGATGGCTTGTCATTTATAACGATTTGTTACTCACTACTACTCACAACGATTTGTTTAAATAACATTTTTCTTATTCTTATGTCTTATGCTTTTATTTTTCTTTGTTACTAAAGCTTAAAACGGAAATCAAATTAACATTTCATTGAATTACTCAGCGCAAGTTCTTACCAGCCATGTAACGTGTTATATAATATATATACATATAGCGAGTATTTTATGAGTTATAAGTATTTAAAGTTTAGACAAGCGGAGTAGTGGACAAACATTTTGCGGGGTATCCTCATACCACTCCACTCCACCCATCAAAACTTCAAATACTTATTATAACTCATAAACTACTCGTCCTAAATTCGATTTTTATGAATCAAAATACTTAGAAAAATATTCTGCTTTGAAATATGAAATTGAAACTCTATGCTGTCGTTCAAAAAAGTAAAAAACTTAAAATAATAAGGCATCAAAAATATTTAAAAATATGATTTTTTAATAAAAACATTGTTTTTTTAACAACTTGAAACTATGTAAAAAAATATTTTCAAATACATTAATGCTTATTGAGATAATGACTGTTTTACGCTTAATGAATCACCCTGTATACACGATATGTCTAAGTACCTAGAATCATTTTTTTTTTTGTCAGATCTTTATATTACACCCTATACAGTACCCTGTATAACAGAAAGTTAATTTGCACAACCTAACCAAAGAGCAAAACTTGTAAACGGTATATCCAGCAATAAGCAATTATCATAACAATAAAGAAAAAACAACATTACAATTTTAATAAAAAGTAAAATACAAATACAATTTAACTAAAATAGAAATACTAAATAATAATAAATGTTATTATACTTTAAATATACCTACGTTACTATGTTTTTGGAATCCCCTACAACTTCTGAAGTTATCAATTGTAATAGTTTACTTATGTTACAAAGAAATTCCATTAAAAATTGGACATTTGGAACCAAAACCTGTGGCACAATATACTAAATAGTACACTTAAGCTATATTTTTGTTTAATCTAGTACTTCAATTATATTTTATAAAATTATCTTTTAGATTAACTTTATATCAGGGCTTAAAACCGTTATCAATAAAGTCGGTAATCGGCTAAATATAACACAATAATTTCGAAATCACATTTCTACGTTGCTGCCGTCACGCAGCCGATTGATTGAAAATAACTGAACAATAATATTATAGTAACTTAGTAACTACACATTATTATTATACCTATCAGAGATATTTGGGATTTTTTTACCGTTTTGATTTTGTTCATATTTAAAAGTAAGTACTTGCTGTCAGTAAATTACCTATACGATTCCATTGTTCTGGAATGTCTTTCAAAAATCTTGTAAACGAAAATAATAATGTGTATGTGTATTTTTGAATTAAATATACATAATATCCGATCTCTAGATAAATAAATTTCCGTATTTGTTTGAAACTTTCATATTTAAAATAGATAAATAGATAAACCGTTTAAATCTTTATTTAGAGTCTAATCGCTGACTATTCAATCGTGTTCCTTGAATCACCTTAATTATCTCTGTGAGAAATTAATATAGGTGTTTAAATATGGGCTTCTTCAACAGTTATATTTATAATTTATAAAACAATTTTAATTCAATGACATCAGCTTAAAAACTTTTTTTGACATTTTCAAAATACTTGTACCTACTTCAAATATTTTTAGAACAAGTTATGACTTATATTTATGTTATTCATGTTTATGAGAATTATATATTTATTAGATAAAATTATTATATTATATTAAAATATTAAACTAAAAATCAGGGCTTAAAATCGTTATCAATAAATTCGGTAATCGGGAAAATTTTTGAATACCGGTAACCGGTTATCGTTTAATTTTGATATTTTGGTAACTGGTAACCTTAATACATAACCATTATTATTACAAAATCAAAAATTTAATATGCATTAATTTGGTCACAAATTTGGTAAACAAAGTATAATGTGATAAAAACCTAAAAAATTAGGAAAAAAAATTGCTTAAAATTAAACTTTGAAGGTCCCCTATCTATAGTAGGTTGTGGCACTGTATATAAATGTGTATATTTCTAAAAAACAAAGATCAATAAAAAAATAATCATGAACGACGATGTTTATGACGGTATTTATAATATATAGTTATATAGTTAAACACTTATACCTATATATATATATATATATATATATATGTGATATTTACAACGGATAAGCAATACTCGGCGGCAATTAATTGGAGAAAAAAATTTAAAAATAGCTGGAAAATTAAATTCAACTATAATGTAATCACTAATCATGATTCATGACATAATTCAAGAATTAAATTCCACGAAAAAACCGTTAATTTTTTTGATCGGGAATAGGTTTTGGTTATAAAAACGGGATTGAAAATACGAGGTAACCGCTTTGATGTTAATATTTAGAAATTTACCTTGATTACCGATAACCAATAACCGCTTCCAGTATTCCATAACTAAAAGTGGTTATCGGTTTTCGGTTTTAAAATTTTTTATTATAAAATGAACGTAAAATATGAAAATCGATTCAACTGATTTATAAGATAAAAAAAAATTATTTAAGCAATTTGAAAGTATTTAAAAGTATTTATATATTATAGTACATACTTGTTTTTAAGTATTTGTAGATATTTATACTTAAATACATTTTTCCTGAATATTCAAAATTCAAATACTTATTTTAAATAGGAACTTTTCAAAATATGTATTTGTGTCTGTACCTATACATGAACACCTGCTACTATGAAAATTAAACTTTTACCAAAGTATATATATACGTATATAGGTGGTAAACTGTTTATTTTTTTTATAGGTTTATCTATAACGACACATCAATCGAGTGTATATTATAAAATTATTGAGTTTATGGAACAACAAAACAAAGTGAGTACCTATTATACCTACCAATAATAATTTTTTTCGACAACGACCCACTATTATAGATACATTATCTATTTAAATAATATTATAATTTAATTACAGATTGACTATCATTATCATTATGGTTGCTCATTTTACAATATGAAGGATGGATATTATATCGGTTTAATAACTGGTAGTGTTTTAGCCACTGTTTATCCGGCCCACGAGTAATCACAAATAATTCCACATTTACACATTGGGCGCTCACGAATTGCCTCCCATCTGACCCTCGAATTGCCTCCCGTGAATTTTTTTTTTCAAAAGGTTACCCGAATTGCCTCACGATTTCAAAAACATTGTTCACTCGAATTGCCTCCTAAGAGGGTCACTACCTACTATTGTACTGGAATCGCCTGCGATAGTTATAATTAATCGATTTATAAAAAAAATATATCAAACATAATTTAGATGAAATATTCTGTTATACAGTCAAAAACTTAAGTTTGTATAAAATAAATGCTGTAATAAATAGACTGACACAGCAGTAATAATTAATAATATTAAAAATAATAATGACGAAATATAATTCTGTTATACAGTCAGAAACTTAAGTTTGTATAAAATAAATGTTATAGGTACCGTCAAAAACTTAAGTTTGTAAAAAATAAATATTGTAATAAATATACTTACACAGCAGTCATAATTAATAATATTAAAAATAATAATGACGAAATATAATTCTGTTATACAGTCAAAAACTTAAGTTTGTATAAAATAAATGTTGTAATAAATAGACTGACACAGCAGTAATAATTAATAATATTAAAAATAATAATGACGAAATATCAATCTGTTAAAACTTAAAATAGATGTTTTAATAAATAGTTTTAAGGCCAAATATGTATGTAAGATATTTTCTAATTACTCCCTCATTTGAATATTCAGTAGCTAAACCAATTTGTTGTATTCTACGCCACCAAGATTGACATAAATGAAATATACAACCCTTAACTTCAATTTGTGGCCAAACTTCACTTAATGCATTATGTATGGATTTTTCAAAATCAACAAAACACAATTTTGGTTCAAATGTTTCCACGGACTTCAAACATTGGTTACGTAATTCTATGAAAGCTCGTTTATATGATGCTTGACTTTTATCCTTTAGCAAAAAAAATGCTAAGGGTATATAATAATTATTATGAAATCCATGTATTGTAAACGATAAAATTGGCAAAAATATCGTACACAATAGTAAAAAGTTCCATCCACATATATTGTTGTTAGCGTACTTAGAAACTTGATATTTTCGTCAAATGAAAACATCACCAAACCATTTAATGAGTCATTTACCATTATAAAGTTCTCATCTGTAAATGTTTTAACTTCAATGGACGATAAAATTCTATGGACTTCATTTACGTCTTGAGGCAATTTTGGATAAATAGAATTCCTAGCATGATTCATATTATTTTTTATGTAAGTTACGTCCGAGCTTGTTAATGTACTTACATTACAATTTTTCGTCTCGTCATAAAATAATTTTGCTGGTCGTTCAGAGATCTGTTCTAAAGCTTTCCGTTTCAATTTGTTGCTGAGTATCTGTCTATTGATTTTTTGCTCCGAGTCTTTCGCACAATCGTGATTAATTTTACTGTTTTCGAACTGGATTTTATTGTGTTGATCGGTTTTCAAATAAGCTGTACATATTTTTTTCGTACATGTCCACCGTTTAATGTCATTAGCTAATTCTTTTTGATATCCAAACTTAAAACCATCACATATTATAATGGTTTTACCCTTTTCACTGATCTCGCTGATCACGTTCATTTTTATGAAAATGTATGTACGTATATGTATACGGTATAATAACGTGTTATGGATAATAACGTTTTATCGTGGTTGCGAAAACGAAACTGACTCTGTTGAACTAGTGATGATAGACTAATCATTAACTGATAATCACTAATCGCGGATAAGATTATTAGGTACATTCGAAAAATTAATCTGTCTGGGAAATACTGTCTTAAACATTATATTTTTGACCATTACGGAATAATATAATAATCGATTGTACACTTACAACTATCGATATATTAATTAATATTCCAGGTATGTTATGGGAGGCAATTCGAGTGGACCGTTTGGGTGTACTCGAATTGCCTCCGAAAACACCCGGAGGCAATTCGAGTAAAAAAAGGTCACCTACCTAAATTTGGGAGGCAATTCGAGTGTCACCTACACATTACCTACTAAATATATACATATGCAGATACATATATTATGCATTATGTATATTAACATAATATGAATACAATTTTCGTTTATTAAACAAAGCTTTTTATTTAAATTTTGGGTTATGTGTTTTCTTCTTTTTATACATAATTATTGTATTTATATCATTTGATTATGAAAAATGTTATATCAGTGCCAATAGTGCCATAATGTATACTTAACACGTCGATTGAGTCATACTTCCAATGCAGTTGCTCCTGTTCTTCATCTAAAATCTTAAGCGAAATTATATGGATTCGGAAATAATATGCTGGTTATGCGACTCAACAAAGTGCCACTCAGAAGGATTTTGTATTAATGTAGCTCACTTGGTGGAAAAGGTTGGCGACCTCTGCCTTAAAGTATGGCGTTACTTATGCGTCGATGAGACTATAGGTTCAAGACGTTTTGCTAAGCTGATATTTTGTTTTTCATAGACGACGGTACTAAAAAAGTTATTATAGGTATTATATAATATGTATAACAATCACGTCGATTGAGTCATACGGGTTATGGGACTCAACAAAGTCTAAATTAAAGGGGGGGAGGCCGGCCAGGGTTGACCACGTCCCGGGGCCACGAATGTAAAGGGCCCTTAGTCATTAATTAGTTATTATTTTAAAAAGTTGTTTTCATTTGTGGGGGCCTATAACCATGTATTGGCCCCTGGGCCTCTGGAGGTTTTTATCCGGGCTAGATCAGTAGTCGATCGTTATTAAATTTCGTGAATATAATCATTCCCGATGAGAACATATCGTTGTGAGACAGTGGTGGCGTGACAGGGTGTTTCTTGAGGCAATTGCTTCACGACCGATTAGGTGGTGGTACATCTCGCGGGAACCGTGGAACGGATATAACATCCCTCAAGATACTAACATATTTTGTATAGTGTATAGGTTATAACGTGGTATTGTGGTAACACTGAGGTGGATTGATTGTGTTAAGGAAACAAGAACATATTTTAACAAACCAATTTTTGGTTTATTAACATAAAATAATATTGACCGTTTTTTTTTAATTTTCTACATTTATCTATATTTAAAAAAAATTTTACAGACCCCTGCATTCGTTTGATTATTAGTCACATCACTTGGCTCTGTAATAGAATGATTTTTGTTGTTGTTTAAGACCCACGGGGCTTTGTGATAAAATTTAGATGGTAGTGGTCGAGCATTTATATTTGCTTCACGCCGCCACTGCAAAGTAGTCACCGTACACCGCACACGCACACTAGATGTTACATTGTTACAATACTCTATGTATAGCCTATAACTGTATATATAATAAAAAAATTATATTATAACACTGTAACGCAAACTACACTACCCTACAACCATGTATGCACCGTCCACTAGTATAAGGTCTATGACTTAAACACACCTTTACGATGTGTATACTCAGTAAATATAGTATTTGAAAGCGAAGAAGAACATACGATTTTCCGATGGAGAATAATATTATGCTGCACGTAATAATATAAATAGTATATGTAAACGAATAGTGGTAGCTTATCGGGTACTTGACATTTTTAATGTAGCTCACTTGGTGGAAAAGTTTGGCGACCCCTGCCTTAAAGTATAGCGTTATTTATGCGTCGATAAAACTGTAGGTTCAAGACGTTTTGCTAAGCTGATATTTTGTTTTCCATAGACGATGGTACTAAAAAAGTTACTACAGGTATTATATAATATGTATAACAATCAGCAGTATTTTGATTTCTAAATCAGTAAACTCTTAAATATTGTCAAGTGCGTACCTATATAATCGAAGTCAATGAAAATAAGGAAAACAAGGAGTTCTACTTTTCCTTACTTACTTACTTACTCCACTTATATTTTAAATTTTTCATAACATAGAAAACTATTAATAGTGTCATCCTTTGTAATTACTGATTTAGAAATCAAATTTAATACTGCAGACTGACGAGGACCCGTTCTCGTTTTTATTATCAAAATTATAACCTAAGAAAATCTATAGGAAAACAGCTTTTAACAAATCATATAATTTCTGACAGCTCTCAGTTATTAAGAAAATGCCGACTGATAATTACGAAAAACTCAAAGGGGTGGGGGGGGGGGGGGGGTGACGACCCATTGCCGCCGGCCCTGTTGGCTATGGAAAACAAAATATCAACTATTTTATTTTACTAACATAACTATGTGCATAGAACTGTTCAAAATGTTTTAGTTCAATTTCTTAAAATTTATTTTATAACGATTTTAATATAATATTTATCAAATTTTAATTATTAAGGGAAATTATACAGATATATTATAACCTATTATACAGAAAAACCAGGAATTTTTATAGGTACTTCACACAGTTTGTTTTAAGAAATTTATTACGGGTCGACATTTTTACAGTCGGCATAAATTATAATATTTCAGTCGACAAATACTTGATCTCACCCCCCCCCCCCCCCTGCTCCCCTCAAAATCGTATAACGCCGGCCCTGATAGCCGATTTCACATTTATAATAATGCCTAATTACCAGCCTCATTACCAGGAAGGTATGCAGATTTAGTAGGTAACATATTTTATAACTTTGTAAAATATCAAATCAATATACAATTTTAACTATATTATAACATATGAATTAAAACAAAATAATATACAAATACAAATTTCAACATTATTTTTGGTAGACTTCCAAGATATATTTAGACAATCATTTCGTACCATTTGATGAAACGTTTAATTACATTAACATAATGTCCGTTTATTGAATAAATTGTTGTCATAAGCAAATCTAAATGGCAGTCATCACAGAGCAAAAAAATTCAGATTTTGGTTAATCTTTATATAATATTTTGGCCGTGTTTTTATGAAAATATCCCACTGTGCACTGCAGCTCCGCATAAGCCTTCAAAACAGCAAATTTAGATTTGTATATTTTAATTTTCTTTGGTCTTACGTATCTAGTGTTATAATGATATTCACATTATTACGCCACAAAGCCACACTTTATAATATAATCATTATAATACTATTAATTATGTTATTCTTAAAGCCTAATAAAATAACTGTACCGTGTACCTTACTATAATCAAAAAATGTGCGTTAACTATAACACATTTTGTATCTATGTACCTTTTCAAATAAACAACAAGTACTAAAAGTCAATAATATAATTAGCACTCAATTTTGATACCACAAGCAGTCTGCTCTGTCTGTTCCCAGCAGCTACGCATGTCTCGCATAGCACACTATGATCAAAGTTAGTTACAAATACTAAACATAAACTTCACTACGTTTACCGTTACTACTTTTTGCGAGATATTTAATTAAAACGGTTTTATTCAAATCAAAAAGTGTTTTAAAATCATTTAACATATAGTATTATATTATTAAATAATTTACTAACTGTTTATTGAAGTTATACAATACCATTGAATTCTAAACATTGTGAGAATTCAAAAACATTACTAGTGTATGTATAATACGTATATTGTATATGACTAGCAAAACCTAAATGATAATATATTATTCAAAACATAACTAAGTATCCATTACCTACCTATTTTATTAGTTAATAAATAATAATATTACAATTTTAAACTACAATAATAGACAGAAATACAAAACATAAATATTATAATATAGTGGTAAGATAATCAACGATGTTTTAAATAAACAACTTTATTACAGTATATTATAATATTAAGGAGATGTATAGGTAAAAAAATGCCTAAATAATAATATGTGTTAGATAGTTATTATAATATCAATATAATAACATGATATAACAAAATAAAAATAATCAAACAACAGCTATATGGATGTGGAGTATTGAACAATATTAAATGTCTATAATTTATTCAATGATTATAATACACGGTAGCTGTTTGTGGACCACAAGTACGACGATTAGAAAGTTTAGAAAGTTTTAAGCAGTTTATTTAAATTATTTTTCCAAATGTATATGGGGCATGGAGCCCAGCTAAGCCGGGGCTCAGGATTCGATTGCATCCCGGTATCAATTACCAGTCTGAAACTGCATGGACATAATTTATACATATTGAGATTTTCATAACAATAATTTGTGAATGCAGTTCTATAAAAAACAAAGACTTTATAAATTAAACGATAATATATTATCTGGTTTAATTATTTAAACATCAAAACATAATATGATATAAATTATACATGACTACGGCTTACATATAAACAAAGTGCTCATAATATTTTTTTTGAAAGTTAAACCTTCATTTTGTTGAACCTTCGCTGAAAAATATATTGCTTAAAAGAATTTTCGTACAGAATATCGTTTTCTTGCATCAATTTAGCTGCAATGTCATTCTTTTTATCAAAATGGATAAACCCAACCACCAATAAACGTGGTCCAAGAAATATGGAAGAAGTCTTGGAGGTAAACAAAATATAATACATATTATGTAGGTTAATATTATAATAATGAAATAGCTCGGCGTATCTTACCTACTTAGCGTAGCCAAGTTAGAGGCAAGCTGCAGGTAGAACGGATACGAGGGTGATTAAATTTCTTTAAATCTGTATTATAATATATTATGATTCAGTATTAAATAAAAAAATTATTTATTTTTTGTTCAAATAGTACTTTCCGTATTTCATAATTTGTAAGTTGTAATACAAACTGAGTAGTACATATTATATTATAAAAATACTTATTTATATTAACAGGACGAAACTGATGAGTTTTTCTATGCAGAAACTAGTAATTCTACTAGGAATGAAAGCTTGAATAAAACGACACAGACGAAATCAATAGAAGGTTATAGTCTTGCACATAATTAAATTATATTGTTGAGTATTATTTTTTAAATATTTCATATAATTCCATTCTTTTTAGAACTGTCTATGAACGCTGAAGATAAAAAGGCATTCAAAGATATACAAGTATGAAACGAATAACGACTTAAGAACAATCGATAAATATCGTGGTACTGATAAAGGGTTTTGATTTGATTTTCAGCATAATTTCAAAGTATGTGAAATGAATTGCCTGGCATTAAAACATCACGTAGCCGACGCCATATACACCTTGCAACAAACAGTCGACGAGCAGCGCCTATCTTTCAACAAGTTGAGATTGGAAGTATCTCACGTTAAAAAAGATTTAAACCATTTGGTAGAAAGCGTCGACCAGATGAAAAACGCACAGACGACGTCCGCAGAAAGTAATATTATATAATATATTGACCTGACTATATCCATAACAGTGTAACACATAAGTCGTTTCCGTTCGTTTAGGAAACACGGAAAACTCAGAGGAAAAAACAGACGGCTGCAAGCTTCGCAGACTGAAAATACGGGTCTCAATTCTCGAAAGTAAAATATAGAAAAATATCGGTTAATAGATAATAAAAATTACTAATGCCGTGTGCCCGTGTAGGAGATGTGACAAAACACTCATCAGAAATTGTTGGAATGAACAACACGATGATGTTACGGAGCTTGGTCTCGGGCGTGACGGCCGCCGCTGCTGTGACGTCGGCTGGGGTAAACAGTTTCGAGCGGGACACGCTGAATGCGTTATGCCACAAACCTACCTCGTCGACGTCCCGCTTTACACCAGCTTCAGGGCCACCACCGGCACTTCCGGTCCCGAGGCCACCGCCCTCTCCTGCATATTTCCGGCCACCTCCGCCGATGACGACCGGCACGGCGGTGTTCCCCAGTAACCCCGTGCAGAAGCCGCGCACTTCAAAGGTGGCCGGAGCTCGGGTAGCCGTGAGGAAAGTGGTGAAAACCTTCTGCCGCCGTATACCCAAAATTGAGGATTTTTTCAGCGATGGTATTTTGCGCCAATTTAATTACTTATAATTTGCACCACCAATACATTTAATTGCGTATGAAATATGAACCAACATTTTAAGCGCGTATGTAATTTGCGCCACCTCTAAATAATTTTTTTGGTAATTTGCGCTACGACGGAAAACGAAATGTAATATGTAATCTGCGACACACTTTCAATTTTAATTGTGGGAATTCACCAGCAGGTAAATTTACTGCCATCGCATCGAAAATACGATAATACCAATGCGTGCTGGACATAATATAATTGTTGTGTTCTACTAATAATATAAGTAGAGGAGAGATCGAATACGTCTAATCTAATAAACAATATCAACTGTCAAAATATCGAACAATATTGAACAGCAGTATATCCAAGCCTGGGCATAAACGAATTAAAAATTTATAGTTAAGTTAAAAGTTAAATTTAAATTTAATCACAAATGTACAATTATTAAGAACATAATATCATTAAATATTTTCGATATAAATAAGTTTATTTCTTAATTAAAATTAATTAGGTTATACTCATATAACGTCATATAACAGTATATATGAGCTCATATATTAGTTATTTCATGTATCCAACAATATTTATGATTTTTATTATTTTAAACCAAATGAATGGGTATTTATAAATATATTTAAAAAAAAATAATAATAATACTTAACTTAAGTTAATAAGTTAATTGAAAATGTTCATATTTTACTTTTACTTTTAACTTTAAACTTTTTAAAATGTTTACTATCAATTAAACTTAACTCAGTAAAAAATTATCATGAACTTGCCCAGGCTTGAGTATATTATGATATTTACAGTAGTCAAATATTTAAAATATATTTATATAATATACATAGAGTACTTATATACATTTATTTATAATTATTATATTATTACTGATTTTCTATTAAAATGAACTTGATTATTTAGTGGCGCAAATTTTTTTGTAGGTAAACGATGGCGCCGATTACTTAATGCCCTTTTATTAAGTTTTGTGTGGCGCAAACTACAACCTTAAAAAGTGGCACAAATTACCAAAATTAATTTTTGGATGTGGATTTTTTTAGAGAGGTTGTTTTTGGCATAAATTACATACGCCCGAGATTTTGAAGTCCGTCGTCCTCAAGCCTGTAGCGCGGCGGACTTGAGGATCTCTTCCGTTATCTGTATAATATGCAATAGGTAGTAGGTACGTTGACATGACCTTCCGGACGGGCCTTAGTAATGTATTAGTTATGTTCAGTTGAACCATGTAATAATTTGTATTCCATTTGTATTAATTGTATTTGTGTGCATAAAATAAACGCGTTTACTAAAAAACCTGCTGGCGTATTTGTTTTAAAATGTAGGCTTTCAAATTACCCTTACAATATTGTTACGAGTTATTAAAGTCTCACTATAAGACTATAATCATTTTTTAAGTCCTGAAAACCTAAATGCATAATAGGTGTAACCATTACTCAATATGTGGCGATACCGGAGCGCAACTGTGATAATATTATAGTAGGTAGTCACGAGTTTGGCTGCAGGCCATGAATATTATATAATGTATTCGCGAACATAATACGCATGTACAGCTACGACCGCGGTCTCGCCATTATTTAAACAAAGCGCTCGTATACGGGGTGTTTGAAATGCTGCACGCCGAAAGACTGCGAGGTCTCGGTCACGTGGCATTTAAAACACCCCATCATTAACCCATATCATTATGAAGATGTCACTATGTTAGCACACTATTGGTTTTCTCTCGCTTACCCATGCGCAACACAGCAAAGTGTTTACCAGAAGCAACCCCGTGTAAATGTTGTTAAGTACATATAATATTGGAGCGACTTCACCTATTATCAATTTCTTAGCTAAGAACATTACTCGTATCCCTGCGTGGCTTTTCATCGGTGTTGTCATTTTTATACAATTTAAACGGTCATAACTCGCATAATATTATATAAACTAAAATATCATAAAATAGCCAATGCCATATGGACAAAACTGTTGTTCATAACTTAAAATTTGGCAACAGGTGAATTCACTATAATATTAAATGTAATAAAACAGAGATCGTTCTGCTTAACGTAAAATATTTGCTATTTTGCGTGTGGATCAGAGAGAAAGAAAACCAATAGTGTGCTAACATAGTGACATCTTCATAATGATATGGGTTAATTATGGGCTGTTTTAAATGCCGCGTGACCGAGACCGCGCAGTATTGTCTCCGTTGTAATATTATGTAAAACTCAATACGTCTCTTTGTTTTCAGATATCCCATATGCTGTGAAGTCCATTATCTTCATGATTTTACTTGTGATAGTCGTTCATCTGGAAAATAATAAAATAAGTGAGTTTTCCCAACCGTGTTCTAAGAAGACGAAATAAATAAATAAAATAAAAATTAGATTACCAGAGACAACTTGGATATTGCAAAGAGATAGACGGTTTTAAGTGTGAAAATGGCGGAATCAGGATGTACACCGAGGAAAATGGATTATCGTGCTGGTGCACTTCAGACTACGTCGGCGAACGCTGCCGTGAGTTTTATAGCGCAGTGGTTTATTAAATTATATATTATTATTATACATTCGGGTAGGTTTGTTATATTATCGCAACATTTGTACCGATAATTTTACTGATTTACTGGGTATCGAATAGAAAACTAATAATATCGTTGCCTACAAAATATTTTTACTGATTTACTGGGTATCGAATAGAAAACTAATAATATCGTTGCCTACAAAATATTGCAACAAAGTAGGTACCTATCGGTATTTACTTATATTGGTAAAAAAAATAAAGTATATATTAATATTAAACTCTGTAGCCTGTAAGGATGGAAAAAATTACACTCGAAAACCTACACAACAAAAAAACCAATCATGAAATACGTAAAAAAAAGCGTTAAGAATTTTAGCAAATTATTTATTTAATGTTTATATACGCATATAAAAATAAAAGAATAAAAAAAATTTACAGTATATTTATTACTTTAGCAATTACATTTCATAAACTATGAAAGGCCCATTAATTTTTTTGTTAAATCTGCTAAAATATCGAATGCTTTTTCTTGCCTAGAACTAGAATTCGTGACTGAGTCAGGTGGCGTAACTATAAAATTAATATTGAACAGTGTACCAGTTTACCTTAACAAGATTCATTTGGCGATGTATAGATAATTCGTATAGATAATTTTACCAATATGATATATAATATAATGCTGAATAGTAGTGTAAACCTTAATTATATATGTCATAACATTTTTTTCCTAACCTCAGAGGAACCCGTGTCGTTTATGTCACGTGCTGTAACACTGTTTCGCTTTGGACACTTGGACGTCAGTAGAGGCAGGCCGACGATGTGGTGGAGCATTTTACCGTTCACTTCGGGACGCCAGCTAAAAAGCAATTACGCTTGTAAGTTACAGTTACAATATAACAAGTTAAGGCTATTTTCGTTTAATGAAATATATAGACAGTAAATCCTTCCTTAATGAACACTACCCCACCCCTCCTAAATAGCTCAGTTTTTTTGTTTGGAACAAAGTGGACAACAAATTTTCAGGGGTTTCACTGTACTTCTATAATATTAAATATACTAAGTGGCAAGGCTGGGCATTAACGTTAAAATTAAGTTAAAACGTTAAGTTAATGATTCGTTACTTTTTTTTCCAAATTAACTTTTAACTTAACAAGTAACTTTTTCAAGATTAACGTGTTAACTTTAAGTTAATTTTATTTCAAACGTATCTAAATTAAGTTAATTTTCGTCCGAAGAATAATGCAAGTCCATTTTTTAATGGGTTTTTGCTTTGACTGATGTATCATTTTAAATTTCTCCAGTAATTTTCTTGAGCGTAAAGAAAAACTATCTAATAAACCATATTATGTGTCTGAAATTTTGTATTTTTGCAAATTAGCAAATTTTAACTTTACACTAAGTTAAGTTACTTTTTTTTCAAAGTTAACTCTTAACCTAACGAGTTCACAAAAATAAATACGAGGAACTTTTAATTTAACGAGTTAAAAAAAATCGTCAATTTTCCCAGCCTTGCTAAGTGGTTGCCCTTTAAATTATTAATATTTGAATATAGTACGATATTATATTTTATCAACAAAAATTAAAAACAAAACCCTACAGGAACTCGATATAATTTTAAATATTATATATTATGATTAGCGATATTTTTTAATGCTTGTATACATTTCAGCAGTTGTACATCTTATAACATTGTCCACTTTGTTAATATTGGTTCTTTTCCAAGTCTAGAGTTTACAAACATTAATCTAGAAAATAATTCTATATTATCCTCACGAAATGTATCTAATTAACGTTGTTCTGTAACTTTTAATGCATAAGAAATGCAAATTAAACAAGATCTATAGTTTAGCTTGCAGCGATTGATTGAGTGTATTTAGAAGCTAAAATATGTTTTATAAATTATTTCAGTTTTACGTATACATGTTACATAATAATATTAACCGTACTATAATAGCATGATATAATATATATATTTATTTTTGATTAGTCCATCAAACAGTTGTGAAAAGATTAGAAAACGTGTTCGCTGGTGCCAACAACAGTGTATATTCCGCCAGAATATTGCCTCCAGCATGTCCACTGGAATGCTGTGCAAACGACAGTAAATATTTATGCCTCACAAATATATTATATATTATTATCATTATTTTATTATAATAATATAAAATAAAATACATATTCGCACAAACAACGTAAAACTGCGTATTGTCTGTTATTGACGAAATGTATCGTCGTATAGTAACGCGCAGTTATTAACACTTGTTAAAAGGAAATTCAGAAAATTAATTTTTTCAGAAACTTTACCGCCGGTGAAAACACTGTACAGCAAAATCCTCAGACGGAATCCCGGTCAGTCCATACCGGAGCGGAAGTCCAGACATTTGCTGTTGGACGCGTTCTATCAATATTTTGTATTACAATTTTCCGACGTAAATTCGAACTTGACGGTTAGTAGCTAATACCTATAAATTACAATAATACATTATGGCACGAGCTCGTTTAAAGCGATGTAACGTACTTACCACTAAAAAACTTACATTGAATATTAATAATAATGTATTGTCCGCACTTAATATTATAGGTAACGGCTTCCCAATTGTACGGCAGTGACGCTGCGTCGGAGAGATCGATTAGATCGTTCTCTGGCGGTAAGCTAAAGGCACGACAATTTAATTACAAACATTATGCGACAAACCATGCGTTCGCACCATTCTCAGACGTATACTTAAAGGCGTTGACAAAAGGCATTTCGACTAACAGGTCGTGGGTGAGCAAGGCTTTTATTTTACCCAAAACAAAATTGTTGGATAAAAGTTAAATTTTTACTTTTCTGAATGACAACATATATATATAGGTACGTTTTAAATTATAATACCGAAGCTGAACTATAGTTCTGCACTTATTATACCTATGAGTATATTTTAATGTCTATTTAATGGACGGAATTACATGTGTAACTGCTAATCTGATAATTTAACTATTAATATACTTTAAACAAATTAACTGTACGTCTGTAGGTACTCGTTTGTAATTTAATTGTAATATATCGAAATTCTAGGTAAAAATATTTTTTGTATGCCGTCGTTCATGAAAGTAAATAAATTTAAATTAAAAAGTAACCATAATAAATACTATTTCTTCAAAAATGTTGTGTTTTGCAATGATTTCAATTAATAACATGGACGATTTGTGAAACAGTTCAGCAGAATGATCGCCCGGATATTCAAACGGGCCGAGATGTTGAACACAAGTACAATGCTTCACGTACTGTCGACCCTCTGGGTACGTGAACACAACCGATTGTGCGACGAGTTGTCACAGAAGTGGCCATTGTGGACACACGAAGAGGTGTATACCAAGGCAAGGATGATTGTAACCGGTCAAATGATGAACATAATGATGACCGAAATCCTACATTTGGAACTCAGACCGGAAATGTACGACCCTCAAATGGAAAACATCCATGGTTCCGGAAAACCTATTGAACTGTACTTTATGATGGCTGTATCAAATCTGCCAGAAAAATTTCAATACAGCTCAACGAATTTGACATCCTACAGTAACACCAGGTCAGTCTGAGACTTTTTATGGATACATCAATAATAACTTAAGAAACGTCCACTTTACATTTTGGCCCTTACGAATATTATGTTTGATCAGTGATTTACAGAGCAACCCGAACAGGGGTATATAATATAGTGTATAAAAAGCTATTTACATGTACCAAAACACGGTAGTTAATGATTTAAATTTAGAAATTCGGGGCTGATGCATTTTTAGTATACAAAAACATGTCTTATGGGCAAAACTGTCCCTCCCTGTTTGGATTTCGTTAATATTTTGTTTATTATTTAAAAGAAGAGAACATTTTGGATTTCTGATCAAAACCCGATTTTAAAAACTGTAATATTATTATAGAAGCTAAAATAAGCATTTGAATAATGCACAATATTTGTTACTTTTCAAACGTGTTTGTCCAGCAATGTTTTAAGTAAAATGAAAATTCGGGATTTGATCCCAGATAAAATTATCTTTCAGATAAAAAACAAACTATCAAATTTCGACGTATCAATTATTCGTGGGATTTTTTTCCGTGAAGTAAATTTTGCTGATATTATAATTATTAAAATAGCGACTGAAATATATCATTTTTAATTTTTATTACACTGCGAACAATCGCAAAAACCAGCACTTACATCCTTAAGGGGATATGATAAGCATATTATAGACGCTCTAAATCGACCAAATTTGACTCTAAGACATCTTAGATATCTTTTTATTCGTGGGTACTGTACGTCTGTTGTACCTGCATAATATGTAGCCACATTGTTCAACTAATGATAAATATAATATGTTTTTTAAAGAATTCGTTATGATTTTTAAAAATATAATACGTTTCAAACTATGATATTATAAATTATAATCACCAACTAGTATAGGTACCCGTATTATACAACCCTAGATTGTGACCAGAAACTATAGAGGTTAGTGATGGGCACTATCGAATAGTCACTATCGAACTATTCGATAGTAGTTCACTATTCGAACTATTCGATAGTCATTCCAAAACTATTCGAATAGTTAAAACATTCGAATAGTCACGATATATTCGATAGTTTTAAAACTATTCGAATAGTTATTCATTCGAATAGTTCGAATAGTCGAATAGTCGAATAGTTCGAATAGTCGAATAGTTCGAATAGTTGAATAGTTTATTCATTCGAATAGTTGAATAGTTCGAATAGTTTTTATTCATTCGAATAGTTCGAATAGTTCGAATAGTCGAATAGTACGAATAGTTTCTTTTTAGAGTTTTAGACCATTACATTTTTTTTCATTGTTTTTTTTCTAAGTGAATTTAGAATTATCAAATAAAAAATTCGTAATAGAGTATTTACTATTTACTACTTACTAGTTAGTAGTTAACTGTACAAGAATTTAAAGGATTCGTCGCTAAAAACTAAAAACCCGGATGGTTACACATATTGTTAGGTATATAGTATATACTATATACCTATGCGCGGATTTATACGCATTTGCATATTTATTCTGGCTGATTGTATGATATGCTAAGTGAGCATAAAATATTGTTTCATAGCATAACGATTTTAAAAATGAAACTTTTTTAGTGCATATTTTTGCAAATATTTAATATTTATCCATTTTTTTTCTATTTTGAAGGCTTTATTTTACGATTTTAACTGTATATTTGCCATTAGGATGTTTTTTTTTAATAAATCATATTTTTTTATGGATATTTTTTATTTTTTGCATATTTCAACGTTTTACTGTTTTAGCGCATATTTAAAATATTGAAGGGCATATTTGGTTGGTTTTTATTTTTTAATGCATATAATTCTATGCTCTAGTAATAATTTACGAATTGAAATATTCGAATAGTCCATCTCCATAATAAAACTATTTGAAATTGAAACTTATTCGAACTATTCGATAGTGCTATTCGAATATTATTCCGAATTATTCGATAGTGCTATTCGAATATTATTCCGAACTATTCGATAGTGCTATTCCAATAGTCTTCCGAACTATTCGATAGTACTATTCGAATAGTCTTCCGAACTATTCGATAGTTTATCAACCTATTCGATAGTTTTTATTTAAAAACTATTATTCGGTTATGTAAAAAACATTCGAATAGATATTCGATAGTTTATTCAAACTATCGAATACTATTCGATAGTGTAAACTATTCGGTAGTGCCCATCACTAATAGAGGTACGCTAGGAAAGTGAAACCAAACATGTAGGAAACTGTTCTAATCCCCGGAGAACTATAGTTTCAGAAAAATAAGCGATTTCAACAACATTCAAATATTATTGTATCATTATACGTATATACGATTCGATTTTACTATACTTTTAGTCAAGTTTCGGAAGCTGGTTTAAAAGACGCCCTGCAATTAATGATGAGTTCAAAGATGCGCATGGCCACGGCCCACGATGACGGCTCCTTGACTGGACAGCTTACCAAGACACTAATGACACTCTCGAGAGAACATTGTTTACAGGGTTTCAATAACTACAGAAGACGGTTAGGGCTGCCTGCTTATAACAGCTTTTTCGATCTGACTGGCAACGTCGAAACCGCATTTGAATTGGAAAAATTGTATAGCACCGTGGAGAAAGTGGAGTTGTTAACCGGCGTGTTGACGGAAAAATCCAGTTCCGGAGTTCTACCCACGGCAAAAGTTCTGTCTAATAGCTTTATCGTTAACGCAATATTGACAAATAGTCTCACCTCCAAACACATGTGGGCACCGGACACGTTCGGTGGAGTCGAATTTTTTGAGTTGGTCAAATCTTCAAGCTTAGAGTCGTTGGTGTGTCGAAATGTGGACAATTGCGACGAGTTAAAAGTTGGTCGTTCCGCGAAATAAGTACTTTTATAATGTAATATCATGGTTGTAGGAACAAGGATTAAAATATTAGTCTTTGTATTACTGGCGCACCGTCATCAAGCCAAACATAATATTTTATAATTTGACCGTATTCAGTAACTTATATGCCAATATTTTTCGATCATTATTAACATTGACGTATTATCATCATTAACCCAATAACTCATATTCATTTATTTACTATGTTCAATTAAGGTTATAATTCTTGTTTTTTCAAATCTCATCCTTAAGCAATTGCTTATTTGTTTGAAGCGTTCTTCTTAGTTTTAGGTCCATAAAAGACTACATTATTATAATATAGTGTTTCTATATTATTATATTTATATACGTTTGTCTTGTTCATTTTGTGAGCCAACGTGTGCAAGAATATTTTACGATTATATTTTTCTAGACGCATTTGCGTTCAAAGTGAAGAGTTTTTTCATCTTGTTAAATTATTATAATGGGCACAAATCAAAACACTTTATAATTTATTTTTTCAAATGTGTGAAAGTCACCACAACTCATTATTAAATCGCATAAATATGTATAAAATGAAAATTGTAATAATAATAATAGCCTATGAGCCGCAGATTTCATCTAACTCAGAGTGATGACTTGATGGAAACGCATACAATTAGGATTAAAGCCAGAATATATGGATGATCCAAATTCAGAAATTGAATAATATAATTTTAATGACCGAAAATTAAGTGAAGCCATTTTCCAATTTCTGAATTTGGCTCCATATAATCCGGCTTTAATCCTTATTGTATGCGTTTCCACCAAGTCATCACTCTGAGTTAGATGAGATCTGCACCTCATGTCGCTTTGCACTAAGTAAACAATTATTATTATTTCAATTTCGTTTCATCCATATTATTTGTATAATATATAATTATATTTATTGCAATAATCAAAATTTAATTTTATCATTTTATACTATTTTACTTTATTTTTATACATAATTTAATTTATAATTTGTAAATTTACCTCCCCTATTTTACGGGCTATATATTGTAATCGTGTATATATTAACATGTAAGGGCAACTGGTACATTTGGTTGAGGACAACTGGTATATTTGTAAAACACCGATAATAGTCATAGGGGGGGGGGAGGGGGCAACTGGTCAACAACCCTTTTGATTTGCGCCCATTTGATTTAAATAATAATTTAACAAGATTAATAACTTTTTACATATTTTATTATAATAAACTTTGTGCTTACGCTTGATCATAATTAATTGGGTTGCCGCATCACAACTGAGATTTAATAATGAGCAGTAGTGCGATTTAATTATGAGCTGTGGTGTAATTTAATAATGAGTCGTGGTGACTTTCACACATTTGAAATGATAAAATATTAAATGTTTTGATTTACGCCCATTTTATTTAAATAATAATTTAACAAGAAGAAAAAACCTTTATTTTACTTTATTTTTATTTATATTTGTATTTATTATTTGTTACCTCCCCTATTTTAAGGGCTA
This sequence comes from Metopolophium dirhodum, assembly GCF_019925205.1. Taxonomy (NCBI): domain Eukaryota; kingdom Metazoa; phylum Arthropoda; class Insecta; order Hemiptera; family Aphididae; genus Metopolophium; species Metopolophium dirhodum. The sequence continues at coordinate 19,015,547 of NC_083564.1, forward strand.
TATATTGTAATCGTGTATATATTAACATATGAGGGCCACTGGTACATTTTTCTCTTGGTAATTTGGATGGTATTGGTATAAAAAAGGTACTTTTGGGGGCAACTGGTACATGCCGATCAAAAGGTTTTAATATTTAATTATTTCAAATGTGCGAAAGTCACCACGGCTCTTTATTAAATCGCAGTTGCGATTCGCCAACTTAATTAATTATTATCATGCGTAAGCGCAAAGTTTGTTTATTATAAAATATGTTGTTTTTATTTTAATGTGATGTTAAATTATATTGGCTTTATAACACTGTCTTGTCAGCTTGTATACTTGTATTAAGATCAACAGGTATTAACTGGAAAGTCAACGCATCAACTTATTGTGAGTAACTATAAAATTATTATTAATTTGTTCTTATATTGTTAAACGAGCTCAAACAGCTTCATTACCTACGTTTTTATTGATAATTATTATGTATATTATAGTATTGCTGTCAAATCTGTGGGTTATTCATATTATTTGGCTCTAATTATTATTTATATGGATTGAACCAAAATAATGGCCCATTTGTATCCCGTTCAACCATTGTTGACATTTATATTAATAATTTATTTATTTTAACTTGATAAACATTTGTTATTCAAATTATTTCATTAAAAATTGAGATTATAAACACTCTACTAAAATATATTAATTAAATAACTAATAAATGTGTATAGTTATGTTCTAATATTAAAAAATTGGAAAAATTTTAGTCTGATGACAGTTGGAGGAAACTGTTTTTTAGTTAAAAATATGAGAAGTTATTTAACAACAATTTCAAACGTAAGATGATGTGTTCACTCATTTCTAGTAAGATACTCAGAAAAGTGTCCTAATTTGCGGGGTTTTTTGACAACATAAAAAAGACTGTGAAATATATTTCGAAAAATTTTTGAAGTTAGTATGTATGTATAGCAAAATTGATATTAAATATTCAAATAAAATTTATAATTTAAATTTGGTATGGAGCATATTTCTTAATTTTTTTTTATTTAAAGCTCAGATGTGATATTCTACTAAAAAATATATTGTTATAATGTCCAGTTATTGTCCTAACATCCTGAAATTTGGCTTCCTTTAAATCAAAATAAATGCTTTCGAAAATTTTCTAATTGAATATGAGGGTGTTTTAACAAACTTAAGATACCGGAAATTATATTTTAAAGGATTATTAATGATAGAACAAATAAATTGAATACCTTTATTTCAGTAAAAATTATAATTAAATTCAACAGTTTTATTAAAATTCATACTTAAATGAAAATTATTGTATATAAAGCTGATATTAGATACGCAACTAAAATTGTTTTATTTAATTTACTTAAAAATGTATTTATATTTATTGTCTATTAAAGAATTTAAAATAATAGGTATATTTTAGGGATATAAGAAATACAGGAAACAAGTTTTATTTAAGAATTTAGGATTCGATGAACATATTGAAATAAAGTAAATATTGTGGGGTTTTTTAACAAACTAAAATACTGGAAAGTATTAGAGAGATACATTAAACATAAATATTTAAATAAAATTTATAATTATAATTTGGTATGGAGCATTTTTCTTAAATTTCTTTTATTTAAGGCTCAGATATGATACTCTACAAAAATTTATATTGTTAAAATGTTAAAATAAATTAAAAAATAGCTGTAAAATAGTTTATTTTAAAAGTATATTTTAAAGAATTTTATGATAGAAAAAATTAATAAAATACCTTTATTTGAGTAAAAATTATAATGAAATTCAATATTTATAATAAAATTCATACTTAAATGAAAATTATTTAATTTAAAGCTGAGATTAGATACGCAACTAAAATTGTATTATTTATTTTACTTAAAAATGTATATATATTAACTATCTAAAAATTTTAAAAAATTGGATATATTTTAGGCGTATAAGAAATAGAGGAAACTAGTTTTTTATTTAACTATTTAAGATAAGTTTAATATTTTTAAATTAAGTTAATATTTTGGGGTTTTTTAACAAACTAAAATACTGAAAAGTGTTAGATAGATAAATTTAAAAAAAATATTTAAATAAAATTCATAATTAAAATTTGGTATGGAGCATTTTCCTTAAATTTATTTTATTTAAAGATCAGATATGATATTCTACTAAAAATTGTTCAAATTTGTTTTTTAAAAAATGTTTTGTTATAATTTAAAAATTAAAAAATTAGCAGTATAATATTTCTCTTATAAGAAAAAACAGTTTTATAATAGAAAATGTTCGATTAATTTGCAAAATATTTCGTATGGAAAATGCAGCCCTCTCACGCCACTTAGGTGGGAATATTTTAAATTGTAAATTATTGACATAGGTTAGGCCAACGAAGCAAGATGTGCTGAGGCGACAATAATATTTTCTTTATAATTATGCGCAGTTACAGGAGCCCGGTTGTTGCTGAGTGATTCGGCGAGGACGTAGGTACGACGTGCGTGTGAAATGCCAATCGTAGTACGAGCCAGGCAATCTGAATTTGCTAAGTGTTTTATTTATGTTTGTTTTAATATAATAAAAGTGTTTCCGATCTGAAAACCCGAGTTAAACATTATTTTAGTCATTCTTACGTTGTTATCTTTTATAGGAGCAGTGCCGGGATATACGTACAAGGTGTCAACGAAGTATTATTAAACTGAATAGTGCCAAGGTATATGTAATCTTTGAGTCATTTCAACTAGATAGGAACGAACTAAGAATTGACAAGCGCATACCATCATACCTCAACGAGTTAACAGTGTTATTCTAATTAATTTTAGAGAGTGTCATTAACTAGACATTACGAGGGACAGGCGTATAGTTGGTTTACCACGTATTGTCCAATACGGGTGATACCACGCTATTTAAATTGAGTAAATATTGTGGGGTTTTTAACAAACTAAAATACTGAAAAGTATTAGATAGATAAATATTTAAATAAAATGTATTATTAAAATTTGTTGTTGAGTATTTTTCTTATATTTGAGATTGTAGGCGTACTATGGTGATGTACAACTGTATGAAATGCGAGTGAGCCCTCCACTGCACTAACTTTCTAAATTGCAGGTGTAATTTTGTTAATAACAAAATTACCTAAATTGTTAGATGATGAAACCGCGGAACTTGACTTATGTTTAGTTGTGTCTAAATGAGCTTTGAAATCATAAGACCCTGACAAAAATATAAAAATACTAAGCATATTAATGAATTTCAAATATTATATAAATCGGTTGAAGGAAAACATACTTATTTACTTTATACTTACTTTATTCTGCCATGCTAAGCTAAAACAGGGTATCTCCAATTTTGGTCAAAATGATTTTATTGGTTAAATGGGTTTATATAGTGTTATTTTTTTCAATTTCAGAAGCCAAAATGTCGTATATCCAACGACAGTGGTTTCGCCGTGATTTAAACAATGCTCTCGTATACGGGGTGTTTTAAATGCTGCCCGCCGAAACCGCGGACTAGGCTTTTGTCGCACGGAATCTTAAAGACCTCGTGTGACAATAATTAATGCACCTTCGAAATATATTGTATCCGTCATGACGTGTCAACGCGTGGTCCTTGATGTCAGTAAAAAACGCTAGACCCTTGGTCTTGTCGCTGTACGACCGTAACCAGAGATAGTCTGCAGGATTGACAAGCGCATACCTGATATATACGTGATACAATATCATTTTTCACGTATTTTATTTTGTATACGATGATTTTTCGTAGATTTATGTCTGACATTATTGTGAATTTCGATGACATAAATTAATTAATATATTTTTATTTCAAAATTTTACACAGAGATTTAAAAGGTTCAAGCCGTAATGTTCGTCTCAAAGACATTGATTTTATCGTGTAGCGCATAATCATAGTATTTCTCATAAACTTTAATGTAAGTTCACAGCACCTTTTTACACTGCAGTCTTTGGCCGTCATTAATTTGTCGTTCGTAAAACAATATTTACCAAAAATACATTATCACACTTCGTGTTTTTTACACAAATTAAATAGGTTTTCATCTTGTATACAATTTTTATTTTGACGGTTCGTGTTCTTTTATTATTTAAAATAATTGTTTTGGTTTTTGTCGAAAATGGTTTGAAAAAATCAAAAGCTTGGACGAGATGAATATAATAATATTATGTTTTGTGTAGACATTAACACGCGTGTGAAAGTGCGTAGGTATTGTATAAGTATACGTGATACATCTAAGTACCTAGAATCATTTTTTTTTTTGTCAGATCTTTCTATTACACCCTGTACAGTACCCTGTATAACAGAAAGTTAATTTGCAAAACCTAACCAAAGAGCAAAACTTGTAAACGGTATATCCAGCAATAAGGAATTATAATCATAATAAACAAAAAACAACATTATAATTTTAATAAAAAGTAAAATACAAATACAATTTGACTAAAATATAAATACTAAATAATAATAAATGTTATTTTAATTTAAATATACTTACTGTTAATATGTTTCTTTAATCCCATACAACATCTGATGTTATCAATTGTAGTAGTCTACTTACGTTACAAAGAAATACCGTTAAAAATTGGACATTTGGAACCAAAGCCTTAGGCACAATATAGTACACTTAAGCTACATTTTTGTTTAATCTAGTACTTCAATTATATTTTATAAAATTATCTTTTAGATTAACTTTATACGATATGTAGACTAAATTAAAACATACAAATATATTGTAAAAATAATTAACATTAAGTTCTGTATAAATTCATTTTTAGTATAGAAACGTGGTTTGAACGAAATTATTTGAATTAAATATTTCAAAATTCCCTAGCTAAATTGAAGGCTTCTAAAATCCGATTTGTTCAGGCTATTAAATCGTCCATCTTGTTTTACTTATTTTTCTACATTGTAACAGATTGTAAAATGTATTATGAAAAAAATTAAATAATTAATAGTTTCAGCGATATTATAAGCACTACCCCACGCACTATCGAACCATACGTAAAAATATATAGTGCTAGAACTTAATATTATATTATTCGTAGCCCGTAGGGTAAGTATTCTTAATACACGTATGGCGAAAATATTCTAATAATGCCATAATAGTTATAATTTTTAGGATGGTAAACCGTGCTTAATAATATTATATTGTATTTATTTAAGCTGAGTTATCGTTGATAAATAATTTATTAGGTAGGTACCAATCTGGCTCGCTTTTCTGAATTTATTAAACCTGTCGGCTGCCAGAGATGAAAACATATTATATAATGTGTAATAAAAATATACATATTATAATATAACAATAAAATTATAAATACCTGAGAAACCTAGGATTAGTCAATTGAGATCATTTGTATCCACAGCATTTTCAAAAAATGAATGTAAAAATGGCTATGGTTGTAAGATGAAATAACACTTAAATATATTTATATTAATATATATGACATATTGCCTAATTATATATCATATTTTATAGTTCTTTAGTAAATCAGTAGCTGACTGTATGCAAGAACTTATGAACCGAGGACATGAGAAATTTAGAGATTGTGGTCCAACTATAAGTTTTATTCGGAAAATAAATGATTTAATTGATATTATGAATTCTAATACTAAAAAATATGGCTTGCAAGCAGACAAAAACTCATTCAGCAATAAAGTAAAAATTGCATTATTGTTATTTGTATTTGTATTTTTTTTATTATAATTATTAATTATTATTTATTATGAAACAGCAAATGTTGTGTTAAAAAAAGATGTGTCATAGTACCTAATGGCTAATTACCTACTTATCGATTTGTTATATTCTATTTTTCATAGATTATTGTGGATTTTATTGACTATTTAAATAAGTGGAAATCAGATATTCCAGACCAAAATTTTCGATTTACTAGTCAAACAGAAAAAGGATTGATAGTGTCATTAAATAGTACATTACAATTGGTTGAATATTTATGTACAAATGTAAACGATTATTCTTACCTCATGACTAAGCGAATTAATCAAGATAAATTAGAAGTATAAATTTTTAACCTTTATTTTGTTTAAATGAGTGCTTATAAAATAATATATATGCAACATGACTTTTTCATTAGCATTTATTTGGCTGTTTACGTCAAGCATGTGGTTCAAATCAGAATCCAGATCCTAAACAGTTCATCCAAGTTTATCGGTTATTATCATGCTATTCACTAATAAAACCACCAAGAGGAAGCAATGTGAGTGGTGGAGAAATGTTGAATTCTCTTGTCAGTATTCAACATTCATCAAAAGAAGATAAACAGCATAGATTAAACCTGGAAAAAAAATTGGATGAAATATTGGACAATGGTGATTTTGAAATATTTAATGATCATTTATACTGTGAAGATCAAACTTCATCTTATATAGACAAACCTGCTCTAACCTACTTTGTTGGTTATGTTGCTCGAAATGCCAAAAAACATTCATTAGCAAAAACTTGCAATGATTGTTTTAATTCTCTTATATCAACATCAGATGATCGTACCAATCTTGAAGTAGAAGTTCAAGAGTTTATAAATATGCGAAATAGAGGACATTTACTCAGTCCATCAGAATGTCTAATGAATATAATATACTGCTTGGAGACTGCTATTATAAATGTCATTAATAACAAAAGTATTAGTAGACATATTTTGGAACACGGTTAGCGTTTTTTAGTGTACTTACTAATTTAATTAATGTTCCATATTTCAATTATGTGTATGTTCAATATTCTATAGTTATGGATAAAGTAAATAATACCGGAGTCCCTTCCAAAGTTGGCTGTCTGGAACATCAGAATGAATTAACCAAATATATTATTAATTTCTATTTGAACACCAGAATGATATTTGCATGTAAAAGGCATAATGATCAAATATCATACAAGAAAAATACGATAAAAAGATTAAAAAAAATATCAAAATTAATATAAATATAAAATAGTAAAATACTACTTAACTACTGGTACATGTTTTCCAATCTGGATATTAAAATATATGAATTAAAAGTACCATATACACACATTGTACATATTAAATTAAGTTACACTATTTAAAATTTAAAATATTAATTATTAGATCATGAAGTCCACAGTCCTCGTAATTACTAAATATACTAATTAGTAATTAGATTAATTAGAATAAAATGCTAAATTGCATAATGTGCCATACAAAATTGAATGTGTTTGAGCCTTCATCGGGTAGTCAGCGCTCCTGGTGGCAGTTACAAGTGGTGTACTTTTTTCGGCCCACTATCATAATGTAAAAGATGGGAAGTGTTTACACCTCTATATATCCACCTTGATTGTAATGATATCCTCAGTGCTCACACGCCATTATAATAAATAAACTAAAATCTTACAGAATAATAAACAATGGCCAGCCTGTCGTTCGTAGAAATCAGTCATCCCCAATAAAACTATTGTCACCGACAAAAAGGTCTTTGCCGCCGAAGAGAAATACAAAAACCTTTGACAAAACCGCCTAACACTCTCTGGTTGGCATATCCGTGTCGTCCCTTAAAACAGTGCATGAGCACCATCCACCAAGTAACCACCTCTCAAATCTCAATACCGATTTCAACGAGCGACAACTGGACTTATCTTATGTTAGGCGGTTAGGCCATAATTATTGCGTTCTTTAATTCAATTTTTGTATTTGAAGTATTACTTTGTGTCACCTAAAACTCCTACAACATTATCCATAAACAACTGCGAATCAGGTAAGGCATTTAATATAATATTTTATATTGATTGCAGTTAATACATTATAGCTGCTTTTTACATAAAATTATACTGTACGGTGTATTTGATCTAATGATTTTCGAACACACGATCTCGAGAGCCCTCCGAACACCTGGAGGAAGGTAATAGCGTAATTTTACTATTTTAACATCTGATTTTAATAATATAACTATCGACAGGAGTCGTTTTTATATTTATCTTATTTCTACATTATTACAATATAGCGTATATAGCGTAATTGTGTGTTATTTAAATGTTAAAATTCATAAGATTACCTACGAATGCGATCAACAAGATTTTTATAAAATTAGTTTTTAATGATATAGACCAATATTCCTCTAAATATCGACCAGTATTGGCGTCCCCTGCTCTACAGCGACATGGAAGGAAATTCCCCTTGACCTATGTGTGGTTTTCACAAAGAGACGTAAATACATATTATTTCAAAACACGACATTACAATATAATATTATTATAAATATTATTGTGACCTCCGTATCACCGTCGTCGATTTTAAACTAAATTATATTAACGTGACAGTTATTATTGTAATGGTCTCGACAGCTTGGTACCTACTATCGTAGTTCTAATAGCAGATAAGTGGCTGCCGAGATATTAACGTTGCGGGTCGCAGACAATTTGTCTGATGTTGTAGTCGTGGTTGATAATAAATAAAAGACAGTTGTTGTTTTATTGTGAATTTTATTATATTGTTGATAATATTTCTAAGTCCAAAATATGCTCGTACAGAGTGGCGTGAAGGTGCTTGCACTAATGGGTGGTAGTACACGTCTGAAAACAGGCCGATTCGGGCTCCCTTATATATGAAGTTCCCCGTACCCCTTGCCTATAGCTACTGTATCTCGACTCACGGATGTGATGTGTGTGACCATCGTTCCGGCCCACGCATTTTATGACTTCCAGTATAATTCTGTGTATTCGATTTGATATAATCATTTTTAATATAATATTAATATTTTTTTATAATGACTATCGTTGCGTACAGTGTTGTAATCAAAATAATCATTCTACTGTTTCATATTTTTATATATTGAACATTGTGGTATACAGAGCAATTATATGGTTCAATGAGTTCCTAATATCCGTTTCTCAACAAGACATTAAAATGTAATATTATTTAATAAACAGAAGGAACCCTTATTTCCGTTTCTATTATCCGATATATGCCGAATTACAGTATAGCTAATCTATAGTATAGTATAATAACTATTATATTACAATGGTGTTGTTAAGTAGTAACTGGCTTACTACATTATTATATATGTATTCGTTATTATAGACAGTAAATTATTATTATAATCTCAAAAATTAATATTAATTATATACCGTACAGTAACATTATGTAGATCATGATAGTACCTATTTAAGTATTATAATATGATATGTGGCAAGTGAAATATCCGAAATTCGAGCAATAGACAGCGAGCGTCGCGATTCGTCGACATATTATTCAGCTCATCTCCGTAGCCTGTAATGATATTATTATACAATCGCTGAATCGCGCCGTGTGATCATGCGATAGTAGGTCTCTTAATGAGGTACGTCTTGATTATTCAGGTTTCTGTAAGCTATTCTCATATAGATCGGTTCAAATATTATAATTTTAATAATAAAAAACCTAAAAAAAGGTAGGTTAGGTTAGGTTAACCAGGTAAAAATGTGTGCGGAATTAAGTCAAAGGTCTGCATTATAATATATTGACATTTATTCCCACTTTTGTTCTCACTGTTTGTAAAAGAGCATTTAAAGATGACGTTCTAAAACACTGTCAACTATCTCTGTTTGCTGACTTTATGAAATCAACTGTTTTTTTGACTTCCGGAAATTGAAACATTTGACAGCTTTACTACAATATTATGTTCCTTGTCCAATATATACCAATAAAAAGAGGATTTAACTTCAAAAAATCACTTTGTATACTGCAGCTTCAATTTATGTAAATATTTCTTAACCGGAATTATAAATTTCTATTAATTATTCATGTATAGTCGTGTGGGTACAAACTTTGTACTACAAAGTTTAGGCGGATATAGAGGCGTGTATAATGTATACATAATAATATATTATTTAATATGAGTTATGACGTTTATATTATAACGTTACCATACAGTGAGTAGGTATAACAGAAAGAAGCAACAATAGGTAATGACTAATGACATTTGTTATAATAACCAATATTATTATCTACAATCTACATATTATTATGTAAGTAAATTTTGTTCTAATCAATATTATTCTATATTTTGTATTCGATTAAGAAAATGAATGATTATAATAATAATGCAAACCATGCAAACCATGCAAAAAAAAAATGTCTGTGTAGTGTGTACACGAGAAATAGGTAGTGAAATAATGCGTTGATTTTCAACTTTGAAAGGTGGTTCCTAGTCGCAAATGAAATCTAGTTGGGAGTGTTAAGAAGTCAAAATCGAAAATTCTCAGGAGTTATTAAAAACGTCTGGGAAAAACGAAAATTTAAGAAAAAATAGAATTTTTACTCAAAACCAGTTTTTGACAAAATTGATGTAGTTTTTTGCTGTAACTGAAAAACAAATAATCGTAGTTACTTTAAATTATGATCAAATATTTATATAACCATACTCCATACATCATAAAATGTATACTCTTTTTGAGCTATAATCATAATTTTTTTTTAAACTATTTAAACTATTATGGTATAAATGTCATCATAAATTGTTATACCTAATAGAAGTTCAACAATATTAAAGATACATGAGCTCGATTTTCATACAAAGTTTAAATTTTGATAAAATTCATGAAAGTCCGAAAAATTATTAATCATTATAATTTTGTTAAAAATGTATAAAATGTTCAATTTTTATAGGTATAACTGTATAAGGATTGAACATTTAAAACAAGGTTTTTCATAAGTATAGTTCATGTTGTAACCAAAAAATACATGAACACAGTTCTATTTAACTGATATTTTAAGTTCAAATTTAGACTAAATTTGATATTTAAACAAATAATAACAATTTTAGTTATTTTGTTATAATTTAAAATTATTATTCGTGGTAACTTTAAAGTATATTAACTATATTTTATACACAGTACATACAAATACATTTTAAAATGCAATGTTTTTGGCAAAAGTTAATTTAACCTATTGTATTACTAATAGTAAAATTAATTAATTTAATAGCAACAATATCATAAAAAATGTGTAGTCATTTAGTAATGTAGGAGGACACACCGTTTTTCATATGACGTACCTAACGATTTATCGTTGAATTAAAATTTAACACAACCATTATTATGACTCAGGTCATACACTTTTGAATAATATAGAATATTATTCTATAATCTTAAACACTAGCAGTAACTTGATTAATCGGAAAAGTCATATATTAAAATAGTATTTAAATATTATGTATTGATTATTTAAAAATATTATTATTACCAGAAAAAGTATCAGCCCTGTTTGTAAATAAAATGTAAAATTTGTATATATTATTATAATATATCTCTGTTAATATATCTTAAGGGTACACCGGTTAACCATTAATACATTCATGAGATCAAATATCTCAATTGGTACATTATTTTATTGAAATTTGATACGTAAAAAAAACATTGTTTTTAACTTTTCATGGGCCTCAGAAACCCACAATCGAGCACATTATTCTATTGAAATAAATAAAAATACAAATACACTATTAATACGAAAAAAAAGAAACAATATTTTAACCACATAATTTTTATTTTTTTTTAGCCGAAAGAAGTTTGACACAAAATGGTCTGTATTAATGATAATAATATATAAACAATAAAAAGTGGTTTGACGCAACATGGTCTGTATTAATGATAATAATATATAAACAATAAAAAGTGGTTTGACGCAACATGGTCTGAATTGATGGTAATATATAAACAAAAAAATGTATGTTTAGTGAGCCGAAAGATAAGATGATTGACGCAAAATGGTCTGAAAATTTAGTAATTTTGAACATGAAAAAAAATGATAATATATAAAAAAAAAAAAACACCAGACAAGACACAAAAGCAGGGGGATTGATACGTGATGGCGAGGTGTGTGCAGATGCAAAGGCCACTGGTCACCTCCATACGTTTTCGCGGCCGGTCCCTAAGGCGGACGAGTGTGATCGCTGGCGCGTTTGCTCGCGGGTGACGACCATCGTGACGGCGGGTTGGACCCAACAGCGAAGGCCGCGGGAACGACATTGGACGGCGATTGATGACGATCGGCTAGTGCGCGATGTCCTGCGCGTCGACGTTGCGCAGGTGCTAAAGACGACTGTTGTGACGGCGACGACGGAGACACAAAAGCACTGAGCGAGCGAAGACAGCTATTTGGTGCTGTGGAATCGGCGGTGACCGGAAGGCCGGCGGAATTACCACTGGACGAAAAGGAGAGAGAATCGGCAGATCACGCCACAACGCACCATGATCCTGATCCTCTCCGTGATTTTCGTCCTGGAGTCCCGAGACTCGGCCGACGAGATGATCGCAGGCCGAAAAGGGGAGAGAATCGGCGGACCGCACCGCAACGCAGCGCGGTCCTGATACTCTCCGTGATTTTCGTCCTTGGGTCCCGTCGGCACCGTGTCTGCCGCACCGATGGCCCCTCCGCCGTGGAGTCACGCACCCCCGAACCCTGAAACTTGATCAGTTTCTGCGGGTCAGGCGATGCAGTGACGTCCGCGTTCCCATAGCTTACCTTAGCTCTATCGCTCACCCGCCGTGCTCTGAGATCTCCGCCGCCGCCGTCACGAGCCGCCTTCGTGCACGCTGCAGCCGTCGTCGAAGTACCGTCGGGGCGGTATCGTTGCCCGCGCTGGTACAGCTAGCCGTCGTATGTCGTCGTCGTCGTCGTCGTCGTCCGTCCGTCGCTCCTCGCACGACCTACGCTGCCGGGCGCTATCGCCGAGCCGCCACAGATGGTCTCGCGTGTCGGCAACCACGAGCTCGCGACACCATCGACCACGACCTCGTCTTTCCGCGGGTGGCCGGAAAACGTACAGGGTGACTTACCGCCGTACACCGTAAAGTGCTCTGTCGCACGTATCAATCCCCCATGTCGCCGCCGTCTTGTCTGGTGTTTCTCGGCCCAAGGAGGAGGGAGGGGTGGACTGCGGCTTCACTCTTCTCGGAAGCATCCGCACAGCATCAGGCGTGTGACCCGCCTCACTCCCTTCCACGTGGTGGCCATTATTCGCCTGGCGCGTCCACGTGGAGGTGTGGGGTCTGCTGCTTTTGGAGTTTCCAATTCGGTATTCCAGGCCAGTCCATCTCCGTCCCTCTCTTTGCACTGCCCCTCGGCCGGTGTCTCTCCTATATTTTCCGGAACAGTAACTGCCTCTGCGTCTCCGCCGGCCATAGCCTCCGACGCGACAGCTTCGACAATCTCACCCAAAAGGGTGTTCACGACGTCATCTATATCTTCTGAGTCTTTCTTGTCTTTGATGTCCTCTGGGACTTCCTTTTCGTCGATGAGCTCTTGATCGTACTTGTTGTTAACACCCTCTTGATTTTCGTCGCAGTCGAACCGCTGCCCTTCTCCTGCCTCGTTGACTGTAAATTCGTCAATAAGGTGGAGTATGTTAATCAACTCCCTCAGGATTGCGTCGATATTGATCTCCGTCGAAGCCATGTTCTGTGATTTACAGTGTATTTTTTCGGTATAGTGGAACAAGTATCTAATACTGCTGGAGACAAAATTGTAATTAAGTTATAAAAAACAATTTCAGTCTAAGCAGTCACCGAAAAATACAAACATTGCCCAGACGACGGTTACGACGTCGTTTATTGCTAGCCAGCGCGAGTACGACCACGTCGTTCATTTAACAGCTTATGTTCCCAGGCGTCATCATTATTATCGATACGTACTTGTGCCTACGGGTAGGTACCTATAATATAATATTATTTTAACGAGGATTCGTATTTCGAATTGTATTTGTGCTCGTCTTATACTTTTAGGTGAAGTCTTTTACATTCACTGGGCGTAACGAATTGTTTTACGATGACGTGTGTTTTTTGTGTACGTGCGTACACGTTTTATAGTAGTAAAATTGCTTCGGTCTTCGAGTCTTCTTCTTCTTCTTCTTCTTTCTTTTTCTTTGGCCGATTTCTAATAGCATTTGCATTTAATTGGTACTTTTATAACGTGTCAATATATTCTTTGTTATCATTGCTGGTTTTTTCGAACCTATCGCTTATTTGCAGTTAGAACTTGGAATAGTTATTAATAATTTCATGTGGTATTTATTATTCTTCATGTTTAAATATCTTAATTTATAAATCTAAGAAACGGATCCTAGATTTGTCGATATTATTTTTCTTCATATCATTATGTCCTTTTGTGCGGTGATCAACAATGTGTATATTAATTAGTCCTTAAAGTATTGTTACGCGAACACCTAATAATTACGCATATAATAATAATATATTATTTATTTAGCAAACAAATAATTACATACGATACAATATATTATTATAGTAAAATAAATTGCAGTGATAACAAATCTCTTTTAAGCTATAACTATTGTGTGTTGGTGGGTATATTATAAGTTTGAGTGAAGTACAATACTATATAGTTTTATGCTAGGTGATATTTACAAAAACAAAAATGTTTATCAATCGAAAATATCGTTAAGACTAATGTTATATGTATAATAATTAATTTCTTTTTTTCATATTTATATTTTAACATAATTGAGTTTATTTTTGAAAAATCTAGTTATTTTCAGAAACGATTTAAATACATAATATAAATTGTTAAGCAATTTACGAATATTGATATTATATTAAATTGCCTACAAATAATTCGGGTAGCGGCTGAAGATATAATAATATGCTGTTTATTGAAGAACGTCGGTATCTATATAGATATTAATATTTATTTTACCTATTAAGTGTTAATGAGTTCATGTAGTAGCTTAGAGAACCTGTTAGAGAACAATATAAAAGGTGTCCGATATTGATTATAAGAGGAGAACGTTGTAATTTGAATACCTACGTTTGTTTACAATATTGAGAGAGCAGCTTGAAGGCAGAAATGCTATTCATTTATTTGTATATATTTTTTTAATTGTGGAATTTGACTTCACACAATGGGTCTAACACTCTTGCACATGCCGAGTAATGTATAGGCAAAATAGCCTATACATTTGCTCCGTAGAAGGTTAAAGTCATTTCGGATTTTAGAATGATTCGATTGTAGGCAGTTTTGTTTATTGGGATTTTAAGCCTTTTTATATTATATTATATAGTTAATCAACTTGTTTCAATTCTATTGTAAACAACAGATTTTTTCAAAAAAATATTTATTATCGCAACTTTACAGCTTTTACCTACCAATTTAAAGATAATATTATTATTAATATCAATTTGTCTAGATAAATATGAAGAAGAAATTTGTTTTTATCTAGAGAAAAAAATGTAAGTAAATATATTATATTATACTGCCATTCGTGCTCATAACGTACCCCCATATTATTATGTTCTATGGGTAAATACTAAATTCATTGTAAATATAATGTTTACTGAAAAATTACTAAATACGCCTAAAAAACAGTCTAAATCTGCATGAGTACCCGTATGCGTCACAGTTTTCGTAATACCTACTTAATATAACACAATAATCTCAAAATCACATTTCTACGTTGCTGTCGTCACGCAGCCGATCGATTGAAAATAACTGAACAATAATATTATAGTAACTACACATTATTATTATACCTATCAGAGAAATTTGAGATTTTTTTACCGGTTTGATTTTGTTCATATTTAAAAGTAAGTACTTGCTGTCAGTAAATTACGTATACGATTCCATTGTTCTGGAATGTCTTTCAAAAATCTTGTAAACGAAAATAATAATGTGTATGTGTATTTTTGAATTAAATATACATAATATTCGATCTCTAGATAAATAAATTTCCGTATTTGTTTGAAACTTTCATATTATTTAAAATAGATAAATAGATATACCGTTTAAATCATTATTTAGAGTCTAAGTCTAATCGCTGACTATTCAATCGTGTTCATCTAATCGCCTTACTTATCTCTGTGAGAAATTAATATAGGTGTTTAAATGTGGGCTTCTTCAACAGTTATATTTATAATTTATAAAACAATTTTAGTTCAATGACATCAGCTTAAAAACTTTTTTTGACATTTTCGAAATACTTGTACCTACTTAAAATATTTTTAGAACAAGTTATGAATTATATTTAGGTATGTTATTCATGTCTATGATAATTATATAGTTATTAGAAAAAATTATTATATATTAAAATGTTAAACTAAAAATCAGGGCTTAAAACCGTTATCAATAAAGTCGGTAATTAGGAAAACTTTTGAAAACCGGTAACCGGTTATCGTTTAATTTTGATATTTTAGTACCTGGTAACCGTTTCTTTAAAGATATCTCAAACACTATGATAACCGCTAATCGATTAAAAAGGGAATCATATAACTATAGAAATGAAAAAAAAATTCAGATTTGGTTATATTCAGTACTTGAATAAATAATAAGGAATTATATTTAACTCTTGTAATTTAATAATAGTTATAAGTATTCTAATTGTATAGATTAATTATTCAGTTATTGTCCTCTTTTCTTATTTATAATTAAATTGTTCCTATTATGTTATATAACTCTCTACCACCACCACAAGTATGTGCTTAAAGGTGGTGGATATATTTTTTTTTGTTTTAGTTTTATTAAAAAAAAAAAAAATAGTATAATAATGAATAATAAAAACAATTTTTAATTTTAATAGAAATATTTTTTTTTATTTTGAAGTTTACTTAATTATTGTTTTATAATATATAATAAAATATATTATCCTGAAATTAATTTTTTGCAATGCACAAAGTAACAATTTTCACTGCACAATTACTTTTCTCACTGCACAAAATGTGTCTCGCTGCACACTAAAAAAAACCCTGCAACACAGACTAAAACAATTTAACATCTAAAAGTAAATTATTGTGGGTCTTGGTGGATATTTACCGATAATTTACCAGATTAATAGCTATATACTTTATCAATTATTATAGTATTGTATGTCTGTTATTGTTATATTATGTTGTTTGTCTCAATAACTCGTCGAGTCACGGGTACTTTCCCGTAATAAAATTAAATAAAAATTAAACATTTAATACAAGTGTACGTCATATTGTCCCAGTGGGTAGCATACTGCACGCGTACAGTTTTTTGGTAGTTAGGATTTTTCGGTAAGTAGCATTATACTAGTACCGCAATCGTTGTATTTTTGCGAGTTGGTTTCGTCTTTGCTAATTTTCGTCGTGTACGAAATACGACAAACTCGATAGCAATTGTGATGGCGTCTGGAAGGGGCACCCCCCCCCCCCACCAGACTTACGACGTCGCTTCGACGTGCGCATCGATCGCGTACGTAAGCTTTGATGATCGCGAGCAGTATATACAATGCATAATATTATTATAATGGTATTTAAGACTTGCGTAAAAAGTAGGTCATAGTATCGAGGGAATTAGTACCCCCGTCACATAACTGGTGTATGTAGGTATTATAGGCGTAGGCAGATAGGTATATAGATAGACAGATAGGTATATAGGTATAGGTTATGACGTATACTTAGGTATAATATAGCTGGTATCGGGCAAGTTAGGTCCCCGTTATATACGCACAATGTACGCCTCCCCCGGTCACGAATAACAGAAGAAGAAAAAGGTTCAACGTTTAATTATTAAGCCCGTCGCGGGAATGGGCAGAAAAACAGAATAATATTATTATTGCCATATATCACACGCAAGAGTGCCTCTGCAAATAATGCACATAATATACACCGCACGTTGGATGTTCGTAATATGGATAATATTATAATGTACGGTTCACCTTCCCCCCCCCCCGCAATTGTTTCAAATTAATTTTATTAGACTGTTTCGTTTTCATAGCTATAGAGAAGAGTCTTTGTTATTTTCTATTGGACGACCATCGCGCGACGATACCCTATTTTAGATTAACACGGCAGAATAAAGGTATGTTTTCCTTCAACAGATTTATATAATATTTGAAATTCATTTATATGCTTAGTATTTTTACATTTTTGTCAGGGTCATTTGATTTAAAAGCTCATTTAGACACAACTAAACATAAGTCAAGAATAGCTAGTTCTGCGGTTTCATCATCTAACAATTTAGGTAATTTTGTTATTAACAAAATTACACCTGAAATGTTGAAAGTTAGTGCAGTGGAGGGCTCACTCGCATTTCATACAGTTGTACATCACCATAGTACGCCTGCAATCTCAAATATAAGAAAAATGCTCAACAACAAATTTTAATAATACATTTTATTTAAATATTTATCTATCTAATACTTTTCAGTATTTTAGTTTGTTAAAAACCCCACAATATTTACTCAATTTAAATACGGGTGGTATTGGACAATACGTGGTAAACCAACTATACGCCTTTCCCTCGTATTGTCTAGTTAATGACACTCTCTAAAATTAATTAGAATGGCACTGTTAACTCGTTGAGGTATGATGGTATGCGCTTGTCAATTCTTAGTTCGTTCCTATCTAGTTGAAATGACTCTAAGATTACATATACCTTGGCACTATTCAGTTTAATAATACTTCGTTGACACATTGTACGTATATCCCGGCACTGCTCCTATAAAAGTTAACAACGTAAGAATGACTAAAATAATGTTTAACTCGGGTCTTCAGGTCGGAAACACTTTTATTGTATTAAAACAAACATAAATAAAACACTTAGCAAATTCAGATTGCCTGGCTCGTACTACGATTGGCATTTCACACGCACGTCGTACCTACGTCCTCGCCGAATCACTCAGCAACATCCGGGCTCCTGTAACTGCGCATAATTATAAAGAAAATATTATTGTCGCCTCAGCACATCTTGCTTCGTTGGCCTGACCTATGTCAATAATTTACAATTTAAAATATTCCCACCTAAGTGGCGTGAGAGGGCTGCATTTTCCATACGAAATATTTTGCAAATTAATCGAACATTTTCTATTATAAAACTGTTTTTTTCTTATAAAAGAAATATTATACAGCTAATTTTTGATTTTAACATTATAACAAAACATTTTTTAAAAAACAAATTTGAACAATTTTTAGTAGAATATCATATCTGATCTTTAAATAAAATAAATTTAAGGAAAATGCTCCATACCAAATTTTAATTATGAATTTTATTTAAATATTTTTTTTAAATTTATCTATCTAATACTTTTCAGTCTTTTAGTTTGTTAAATAAACCCCAAAATATTAACTTAATTTAAATATATTAAACAAATCTTAAATTGTTAAATAAAAAACTAGTTTTCTCTATTTCTTATACGCCTAAAATAAATACAATTTTTTTTAAATTTGTAAATAATAAATATATATACATCTTTAAGTAAATTAAATAAAACAATTTTAATAGCGTATGTAATTTCTGCTTTAAATAAAATAAGTTTCATTTAAGTATTAATTGTATTAAAACTATTGAATTTAGTTAAAATTTTTACTAAAATAAAGGTATTTTATTAATTTATTCTATCATAAAATTCTTTAAAATAGACTTTTCGGTATATTGACTTTTTTAATATACCCACCAATTTCAAAAATTGACAAGCAAATGTTTGAAAACACATCCTATTATTTTATACAAATTTAAGAAGGTTAGGACAATTTTCTGAGTATCTTACTAGAAATGAGTGCACACGTCATCTTAGGTTTGAAATTTTTGTTAAATAAATTCTCATATTTTTAACTAAAAAAAACAGTTTCCTCCAACTGTTAGCAGACTAAAATTATTCCGATTTTTAATATTAGAAGATAACTATACAAATTTATTAGTAATTTAATTAATATATTTTAGTAGAGTGTCTATGATATCAATTTTAAATGAAATAATATGAATAACAAATGTTAATCAAGTTAAAATAAATACATTTTAAATTCCCATTAAATATAAATGCCAACAAAGGTTGAATGGGATACAAGTGGGCGTTATTTTGGTTCAAACCAAATAAATAATAATTAGAGCCAAATAATATAAACATCACAATAAAATAAAAACAACATATTTTATAATAAATAAACTTTGCGCTTACGCATGATAATAATGAATGGAGTTGGCGAATCGCAACTGCGATTTAATAAAGAGCAGTGGTGACTTTCACACATTTGAAATAATAAAATATTTAATGTTTTGATTTGCGCCCATTTTATTTAAATAATAATTTAATAAGAAAAAACTCTTTACCTATTTTATAATAAATAAACTTTGTGCTTATGCATGATAATAATTAATTAAGTTGGCGAATCGCAACTGCGATTTAATAAAGAGCCTTTGTGACTTTCGCACATTTGAAATAGGTAATAAAATATTAAAACCTTTGGATCGGCATGTACCAGTTGCCCCCAAAAGTACCTTCTTTTATACCAATTCCATCCAAATTACCAAGAGCAAAATGTACCAGTGGCCCTCATATTTTAATATATACACGATTACAATAAATAGCCCTTAAAAAAGGGGAGGTAAATATACAAATAATAAATACAATTAGGTATATATAAAAATTAAGTAAAATAAAGGTATTTTATTAATTTATTCTATCATAAAATTCTTTAAAATATACTTCCCAGTATCTTAAGTTTGTTAAAACACCCACCTGTTCTAATATTTAATTAGAACATTTTCGAAAACACACTACCATTTTAACCCAAATTTCAGAACATTAAGATAATAACTGGAGTAGCTAACTAGAAAACATATGACTACACAGTCATCATCTTTCGTAAGAAATATTTCGCAAATTAATCCCAAATTTTTCTATTTTAAAATTGTTTTTCTTATGAAAGAAATATTTTACAGCTATTTTTAATTTTAACATTTTAACAATAAAAATTTTTGTAGAGTATCATATTATCTATAATTTTTACTCAAATAAAGGTATTTAATTTATTTATTCTATCATTTATAATCCTTTAAAATATAATTTCCGGTATCTTAAGTTTGTTAAAACACCCACCTATCCTAATATTCAATTAGAAAATTTTCGAAAGCACTCATTTTGATCTGAAGGAAGCCAAATTTCAGGATGTTTGGACAATAACTGGAGTAGCTAACTAGAAAATATATGTCTACACAGTCATCATTATTCGAAAGTAATAATTCGCAATTTTTTCTATTATAAAACTGTTTTTCTTATAAGAGAAATACTATACAGCTATTTTTTAATTTTAACATTATTACAATATATTTTTTAGTAGAATATCACATCTGAGCTTTAAATAAAAAAAAATTATGAAATAATATGCTCCATACCAAATTTAAACTATAAATTTTATTTGAATATTTAATATCAATTTTTCTATAGGTACTTACTAACATAAAAAATTGTTTGAAATATATTTCCCAGTCTTTTTAATGTTGTTAAAAAACCCTGCAATTTAAGAAGGTAAAGACACTTTTCTGAGTATCTTACTAGAAATGAGTGCACACATCATCTTACGTTTGAAATTTTTGTTAAATAACTTCTCATATTTTTAACTAAAAAACAGTTTCCTCCAACTGTCATCAGACTAAAATTTTTCCAATTTTTTAATATTAGAACATAACTATACACATTTATTAGTTATTTAATTAATATATTTTAGTAGAGTGTTTATAATCTCAATTTTTAATGAAATAATTTGAATAACAAATGTTTATCAAGTTAAAATAAATAAATTATTAATATAAATGTCAACAATGGTTGAACGGGATACAAATGGGCCATTATTTTGGTTCAATCCATATAAATAATAATTAGAGCCAAATAATATGAATAACCCACAGATTTGACAGCAATACTATAATATACATAATAATTATCAATAAAAACGTAGGTAATGAAGCTGTTTGAGCTCGTTTAACAATATAAGAACAAATTAATAATAATTTTATAGTTACTCACAATAAGTTGATGCGTTGACTTTCCAGTTAATACCTGTTGATCTTAATACAAGTATACAAGCTGACAAGACAGTGTTATAAAGCCAATATAATTTAACATCACATTAAAATAAAAACAACATATTTTATAATAAACAAACTTTGCGCTTACGCATGATAATAATTAATTAAGTTGGCGAATCGCAACTGCGATTTAATAAAGAGCCGTGGTGACTTTCGCACATTTGAAATAATTAAATATTAAAACCTTTTGATCGGCATGTACCAGTTGCCCCCAAAAGTACTTTTTTTATACCAATACCATCCAAATTACCAAGAGAAAAATGTACCAGTGGCCCTCATATGTTAATATATACACGATTACAATATATAGCCCTTAAAATAGGGGAGGTAACAAATAATAAATACAAATATAAATAAAAATAAAGTAAAATAAAGGTTTTTTCTTCTTGTTAAATTATTATTTAAATACAATGGGCGCAAATCAAAACATTTAATATTTTATCATTTCAAATGTGTGAAAGTCACCACGACTCATTATTAAATTACACCACAGCTCATTATTAAATCGCACTACTGCTCATTATTAAATCTCAGTTGTGATGCGGCAACCCAATTAATTATGATCAAGCGTAAGCACAAAGTTTATTATAATAAAATATGTAAAGAGTTTTTAATCTTGTTAAATTATTATTTAAATCAAATGGGCGCAAATCAAAAGGGTGGTTGACCAGTTGCCCCCCCCCCCCCACGATTATTATCGGTGTTTTAAAAATATACCAGTTGCCCTCAACCAAATAAACTAGTTACCCCCAACCGAATGTACCAGTTTTGCCCTTACATGTTAATATGTACACGATTACAATATATAGCCCTAAAAATAGGGGAGGTAAATTTACAAATAATAAATAAAATTATGTATAAAAATAAAGTAAAATAGTATAAAATGATAAAATTAAATTTTGATTTTTGCAATAAATATAATATAATGAAATATTATACAAACAATATGGATAAAATGAAAATTGTAATAATAATAATTGCTTACTTGGTGCAAAGCGAGATGAGGTTTAGATTTCATCTAACTCAGAGTGATGACTTGGTGGAAATGCATACAATTAGGATTAAAACCGGTTTATATGGATCCAAATTCAGAAATTGGAAAATGGCTTCACTTAATTTTCGGTCATTAAAATTATATTATTCAATTTCTGAATTTGGGAGTTTCCTCATAGGCTATTATTATTATTACAATTTTAATTTTATTCATATTATTTGTATAATATATCATTATATGTATTGCAAAAATCAAAATTTAATTTTATAATTTAATAATATTTTACTTTATTTTTATACATAATTATATTTATTATTTGTAACTACCTCCTCTATTTTACGGGCTATATATTGTAATCGTGTATATATTAACATGTAAGGGCAACTGGTACATTTGGTTGAGGGCAAATGGTATATTTGTAAAACACCAATAATAGTCGTGGGGGGGGGGGGGGGGCAACTGGTCAACCACCCTTTTGATTTGCGCCCATTTGATTTAAATAATAATTTAACAAGATTAAAAACTCTTTCCATATTTTATTATAATAAACTTTGTGCTAGTGCACGATCATATTTAATTAGGTTAACGAATCACAACTGAGATTTAATAATGAGCCGTGGTGCGATTTAATAATGAGTCGTGGTGTGATTTAATAATGAGTCGTGGTGCGATTTAATAATGAGCTGTGGAATGATTTAACAATGAGCCGTGGTGACTTTCATACATTTGAAATAATAAAATATTAAAGGTTTTGATTGACACATATTTTATTTAAAAAATAATTTAACAAGAAGAAAAAAACTCTTTACCTATTTTATAGTAAAAAACTTTGTGCTTGCGCATGATAATAATTAATTAAATTGGCGAATCGCAACTGCGATTTAATAATGAGTTGTGGTGATTTTCACACATTTTAAAAAATAAATTATAAAGCGTTTTGATTTGTGCCCATTATAATAATTTAACAAGAAGAAAAATATAATGATAAAATACCCTTGCACACGTTGGCTAACAAAATGAACAAGACAAACGTATATAAATATAATAATATAGAAACAACTATATTAAAATAATTTAGTCTTTTATGGACCTAAAAATAAGAAGAACGCTTCAAACAATTAATAAGCAATTGCTTAAGGAGGTTTAAAAAAACAAGAATTATAACCTTAATTGAACATAGTAAACAAATGAATATGAGTTATTGGGTTAATGATGATGATATGTTAATGTTTATAATAATCGAAAAATACTATCATATAAATTACCGAATACGGTTAAATTATAAAATATTATGTTTGGCTTGATGACGGTGCGCCAGTAATACAAAGACTAATATTTTAATCCTTGTTCCTACAACCATGATATTACATTATAAAAGTACTTATTTACTAATATTTTAATCCTTGGTCCTACAACCGTGATATTATATTATAAATGTTCTTATTTCACGGAACGACCAACTTTTAACTCGTCGCAATTGTCCACATTTCGACACATCAACGACTCTAAGCTTGAAGATTTGACCAAGTCAAAAAATTCGACTCCACCGAACGTGTCCGGTGCCCACATGTGTTTGGAGGTGAGACTATTTGTCAATATTGCGTTAACGATAAAGCTGTTAGACAGGACTTTGGCCGTGGGTAGAACTCCGGAACTGGATTTTTCCGTCAACACGCCAGTTAACAACTCCACTTTCTCCACGGTACTATAAAATTTTTCCAATTCAATTGCCGTTTCGAAGTTGCCGGTCAGATCGAAAAAACTGTTATAAGCAGGCAGCCCTAACCGTCTTCTGTAGTTATTGAAACCCTGTAAACATTGTTCTCTCGAGAGTGTCATTAGTGTCTTGGTAAGCTGTCCAGTCAAGGAGCCGTCATCGTGGGCCGTGGCCATGCGCATCTTTGAACTCATCATTAATTGCAGGGCGTCTTTTAAACCAGCTTCCGAAACTTGACTAAAAGTATAGTAAAATCGAATCGTATACATATATAATGATATAATAATATGTGAATGTTGTTGAAATCGCTTATTTTTCTGAAACTATAGTTCTCCGGGGACTAGAACAGTTTCCTACATGTTTGGTTTCACTTCCCTAGCGTACATCTATAGTTTCTGGTCACCATCTAGGGTTGTATAATACGGGTACCTATACTATAGTTGGTGATTATAATTTATAATATCATAGTTTGAAGCGTATTATATTTTTATAAATCATAACGATTTCTATAAAAAATATATTATATTTATCATTAGTTGAACAATGTGGCTATATATTATGCAGGTACAACAGACGTACAGTACCCACGAATAAAAAGATATCTAAGATTTCGTAGGATCAAGTTTAGTCGATTTAGAGCGTCTATAATATGCTTGTCAATATTTAATTAAATGCGTCTTATGGGGATTGAAGTCGGTGATTTAATAAGGGGTCGCGTATAGGCAATTCGATGTCTTATCTCGTTACGCAGTGTGATTGTGTGCGAAGTAAATGATCATTAGTGTGCGTAGATACATCAATGTCAATAAATCGAGAAAAACGAAATAGCTTTTTATACACTATAATATTATATACCCCTGTTCGGGCTGCTCTATAAATCACTGATCAAACATAATATTCGAAAAGGCCAAAATGTAAAGTAAACGTTTCTTAAGTCATTATTGATGTATCCATAAAAAGTCTCAGACTGACCTGGTGTTACTGTAGGATGTCAAATTTGTTGAGCTGTAATGAAATTTTTCCGGCAGATTTGATACAGCCATCATAAAGTAGAGTTCTATAGGTTTTCCGGAACCACGGATGTTTTCCATTTGACGGTCGTACGATTCCGGTCTCAGTTCCAAATTTAGGATTTCGGTCATCATTATGTTCATCATTTGACCGGTTACAATCGTCCTTGCCTTGGTATACACCTCTTCGTGTGTCCACAATGGCCACTTCTGTGACAACTCGTCGCACAATCGGTTGTGTTCACGTACCCAGAGGGTCGACAGTACGTGAAGCATTGTGCTTGTGTTCAACATCTCGGCCCGTTTGAATATCCGGGCGATCATTCTGTTGAGCTGTTTCACAAATCGACCATGTTATTAATTTAAATCATTGCAAAACACAACATTTTTGAAGAAATAGTATTTATTATCGTTACTTTTTTATTTAAATTTATTTACTTTCATGAACGATGGCATACAAAAAATATTTTTACCGAGAATTTCGATGTATTACAATTAAATTACGAACGAGTACCTACAGACGTACAGTTAATTTGTTTAAAGTATATTAATAGTTAAATTATTGGATTAGCAGTATTGTAGTACACTGATATTTGGCGGGGTAGGTACCTACATTTGTAATTCCGTCCATTAAATAGACATTAAAATATACTCATAGGTATAATAAGTGCAGAACTATAGTTCAGCTTCGGTATTATAATTTAAAACGTACCTATATGTATATGTTGTCATTCAGAAAAGTAAAAATTTAACTTTTATCCAACAATTTTGTTTTGTGTAAAATAAAAGCCTCGCTCACCCACGACCTGTTGGTCGAAATGCCTTTTGTCAACGCCTTTAAGTATACCTTAACAGCAAATGTCTGGACTTCCGCTCCGGTATGGACTGACCGGAATTCCGTCTGAGGATTTTACTGTACAGTGTTTTCACCGGCGGTAAAGTTTCTGAAAAAATTAATTTTCTGAATTTCCTTTTAACAAGTGTTAATAACTGCGCGTTACTATACGACGATACATTTCGTCAATAACAGACAATACGCAGTTTTACGTTGTTTGTGCGAATATGTATTTTATTTTATATTATTATAATAAAATAATGATAATAATATATAATATATTTGTGAGGCATAAATATTTACTGTCGTTTGCACAGCATTCCAGTGGACATGCTGGAGGCAATATTCTGGCGGAATATACACTGTTGTTGGCACCAGCGAACACGTTTTCTAATCTTTTCACAACTGTTTGATGGACTAATCAAAAATAAATATATATATTATATCATGCTATTATAGTACGGTTAATATTATTATGTAACATGTATACGTAAAACTGAAATAATTTATAAAACATATTTTAGCTTCTTAATACACTCAATCAATCGCTGCAAGCTAAATTATAGATCTTGTTTAATTTGCATTTCTTATGCATTAAAAGTTACAGAACAACGTTAATTAGATACATTTCGTGAGGATAATATAGAATTATTTTCTAGATTAATGTTTGTAAACTCTAGACTTGGAAAAGAACCAATATTAACAAAGTGGACAATGTTATAAGATGTACAACTGCTGAAATGTATACAAGCATTAAAAAATATCGCTAATCATAATATATAATATTTAAAAATTATATCGAGTTCCTGTAGGGTTTTGTTTTTAATTTAGGTTGTTAAAATATAATATTATACTATATTAAAATTTTAATAATTTAAAGGGCAACCACGTTAAGAGTTAATAGTTAAGAGGTAACTTTGAAAAAACAGTAACTTAACTTAGTGTAAACATAAAATTTTCGAATTTACAAAAATAAAAAATTCTAGACACATAATATGGTTATTAAATAGTTTTTCTATACGCTCAAGAAAATTACTGGGGAAATTTAAAATGATACATCAAAGCAAAAACCCATTCAAAAATTTGGTTTATTCTTCGGACGAAAATTAACTTAATTTAGATACTTTTGAAATAAAATTAACTTAAAGTTAACACGTTAATCTTGAAAAAACAGTAACGAGTTAATTAACTTAACGTTTTAACTTAATTTTAACTTGCCCAGCCTTGCCACTTAATATATATAATACTATATAAGTACAGTGAAACCCCTGAAAAATAGTTGTCCACTTTTTGTTCCAAAAAAAAACTGAGCTATTTAGGAGGAGTGGTGGGGTAGTGTTTATTAAGGAAGGATTTACTGTCTATATATTTCATTAAACGAAAATAACCTTAACTTGTTATATTGTAAATGTAACTTACAAGCGTAATTGCTTTTTAGCTGGAGTCCCGAAGTGAATGGTAAGTAGTATATAAAATATGTATGTCCTGGGACAGTTTTCAATTTTCATATTATATCAATAAAAGATCACAAAGAAAACAATATGCAAAAAGATCAGAAAATTGAAATGCAATAATAATAAAAATATTTTCCGCAAAACTTATTAAATACAATAATAATAAAATATTTTTCGCAAAACGTATGATATTAATAATTAAAAAAATATTTTTCTCAAAACATATTAAATGCAATAATAATTAAAATATTTTTTAATAGAATTGTTCTATTAAAAATAAAAATCTGATAAGAATAAATGGATAAGAATGGATGGATTAAATAAAATTGAACCTTTAATTAAAGAAAATGATAACAATAATAAAATGGATGTATTAAATAAAAAAATATATCCTGTTAAAACTTGTGATAAATGTAATTTAACAGTTAAATACAGCAGTTGGTCTACTCATTTAAAATCTTATAAACATCAATAAAATGATATAGATCAAACAGTTTTACCTTTTAGATTTAATAAAACATACAAGGGTATACCAATTAATCAATATAGACTAAAAAATTTTAATTATTTGAAATTAATGCGAAATAATATAAAAAAAAGTATGAAAAAAAATATATGTTATGTGAAATTTTGTGATTTTGAATACTAAGAAAATTCTGAGAATGTTAAATATAATCTAAATGAAATTCCAATTGATGGAAATATTTTCATTATTAGTCAAGGAGATGTTTATTTTGGAAATGGAAAGCCTTATGTTTCTAAACTATTACATTCACCAACTTGGTTAGAACTTTGTAAAATAGCAAATGAGCAAATTATTACAACAGGTGATTATACTCACCATTTTCTAAATGATATTAAGTTTATTCAAGATTTAGGAAATATTAAAATATGTGAATTTAGTATGGGATCTTAATATTATTTAAATGTTATTTTTAATAAAAATTATTTTTATTAAAAAATGAATGTAAAAAAAAAAATGATATTCTATATAATAAATGGAACATATAAATAAAATTGAATCTTTTGTTAAAAGAAATATTAACAATAATAAAATGGATAACAAAACTTGTGATAAGTGTAACTTAACAGTTAGTTACAAAAATTGGTCTAGACATTTGAAATCTATTCGTCATCAAAACAATGATCCAGATCAAACAATTATGCCTCGATTTAGACGAACATACAGAGGTACAACAACAACAAATGTAAGAACAAGACAAGAGAGAATACAAAGACCTGCAGATAAAACTTGTGATATTTGTAATTTAACAGTTAAATACAACAGTTGGTCTAAAAAATCTCAATGGAGACTTCATCAAATTTTAAGTTTGGGAATAAATATAAATAAATATGTTCCTTTTAGGGGTTCTTCATATATTCCATTACCTAAACATATTGGAGATAAAAAAGCTGTTATAAATGTTCAAAATAAAGATGATAAATGTTTTCTTTGGGCAATACTCTCTGCTTTACACCCTGTTGAAGAACATGGAGAAAGAGTAACTAAATATAAAAAATGGGAACATGAATTTGATAAAGAATTTAAAGATATTGAATTTCCAATAAAAATCACAGACGTTCCGAAATTTGTTAAAAGAACAAAAGATATTTCTATTAATATTTTTTGTTTAGATAACAAAGTAATTGTACCTTTAGAAATAAATGAAATCGAAAAAACTAATCATATAGATTTATTATATTTGACAGTGGATGATAAGGATAATAAAGGACATTATTGTTGGATTAAAGATTTATGGAAACTAGTAGGTAAACAACAAACTAAAAATACTAAAAAAAGATTTTTATGTAAAATGTGTTTAATTAGTTTTGGTACAGAAAATATGTTAAATGACCATAAACATTATTGTACTAATAATAAAGCAGCTAAAATAATTCTACCAGAACCCTATAATAAAACTTTAGAATTTGAAAATTATAATCATTCATTAAGAGTCCCTTTTATGATTTATGCTGACTTTGAATGTACACTTCAACCAATATATACTTGTCAACCAAATGATACAGAGTCTTTTACACAATGTTATCAGAAACATATACCTAATAATTTTTGTTATTATATTAAATATAGTAATGGTGATTATAAACCTCCTGTAGAATATTCTGGTCCAAACGTAGCTCAAGTATTTTATGAATGTATGAAGAAATACTTATTTCTGAATTATATGATAAAATAGTTCCTATGAAATCATTGAATGCAGAACAATTAAATAATTATTATAATAAATCTGATAAATGTCATATTTGTGAAAGATATTTATCAGATTTACCTCCAATGTTAGAGAAAAAATTTAAAATAATTAAAGACACTATTGAATATTATAAAAATACTGATGATGTTAAAAAATTAAAATTGCATGAAGATAAACTTAAAAACGAAATCGAAAATAAAAATAAAAATATGAGAAAAGTTCGGGATCATGACCACTTAACTGGAGAATATAGAGGAGCAGCACATTCTATATGTAATCTTAATTACCAAAATCCTCGTTTTATTCCAATTGTTTTTCATAATCTTTCAGGTTATGATGCCCATCTATTTATAAAAGAATTTGGGAACGATAATGAAAGAATAAAAGTAATCGCAGATAATGAGGAAAAATATATTTCTTTTTCAAAAGTGATATCACGTGTAGTAACTAGGAATGGTAAAAACATAAAATTATCTACAGAATTAAGATTTATAGATTCGTTCAAATTTTTACCTAGTTCTTTAGAAAAGTTAACAAATAATTTAAGAAATGATTCAAAATTAATATTTAAAAAATAAATTTAAAGAACTTAGTAAATATTTTCCTGAAGAACATTTAGATTTAGTTACTAGAAAGTTAGCTTATCCCTATGAGTATATGGATTGTGAAGAAAAACTCAATGAAACATGTTTACCTCCTATTGAAAAATTTTATAGTTCTCTCACTGATAAAAATATAACTAAAAAGGAATATGAAAACTCACAAAAAATTTGGAAAGTTTTTAATATACAAAATATGCGTGAATTCACTAGTTTATATAATACCATCGATGTTTTATTGTTAACAGATATAATAGAAAATTTTAGAGACATTTCTTTAAAAAATTATAAATTAGATCCTATGTGGTATTACACAACACCAGGATTTGCGTGGAATAGTATGTTAAGAATGAAAAAAGTAAAATTAGGTTTATTAACAGATGTCGATCAATTGTTGATGTTTGAAAATGGAATAAGAGGGGGTTTATCTCAATGTAGTCAAAGGTATTCAAAAGCAAACAATAAATACATGGGAGATATATTTAAAAAAAAAGAGGAATCAATATTTTTAGAATACTTGGATGCAAATACTCTTTATGGGTGGGCAATGAGTAAATATTTACCTACTGGAGATTTCAAATGGGTTGATAATCTGAATGATTTTAATGTAATGAATATTTCTGATGAATCATGTAAAGGTTATATTTTAGAAGTCAATTTAACTTACCCTAAAGAACTTCATGATCTACATTCAGATTTCCCTTTAGCACCTGAAAGACGTTTTGATGACAAAAAACTCCCAAAATTATTAACAACTTTGTATGATAAGAAAAAATATATAATACATTATGAAACACTAAAATTATATATTAATTTAGGTTTAAAAATAGAGAAAATTCACAGAGTGTTAGAATTTAGTCAATCTCCTTGGTTAAAAGTTTATATTAATTTTAATACTAATCTCAGATCAGAAGCTAAGAATGAGTTTGAAAAAGAATATTTCAAAT
Organism: Metopolophium dirhodum; assembly: GCF_019925205.1. Taxonomy (NCBI): domain Eukaryota; kingdom Metazoa; phylum Arthropoda; class Insecta; order Hemiptera; family Aphididae; genus Metopolophium; species Metopolophium dirhodum. The sequence continues at coordinate 19,047,071 of NC_083564.1, forward strand.
TAATGAACAACAGTGTTTATGGACGTACTATGATGAATGTTCGAAATCATGTTGATATAAGATTATGTTCTAATGCAGTCCAACTAGAAAAATTGATTGCAAAACCAAATTTTGATCGAAGAACAATTTTTACAGAAAATTTAGCTGCAGCACATATGAAAAGATGTGAAATAACTTTCAAACAACCAATATATTTAGGAATGTGTATTTTAGATTTATCTAAAATGTTAATGTATGAATTTTATTATAATATTATAAAGAAAAAATATGGAAATAGAGTTAGATTGTTATATACAGATACAGATTCACTTATATTAGAAATAAAAACTAATGATTTTTATCAAGATATGAAAATTATGTTAGATCATTTTGACACTTCAGATTATCCAAAAGATAATATTTATGGTTTACCTTTAGTTAACAAAAAAGTCTTAAGCAAGTTCAAAGACAAATTGAATGGAAAAATTATGACTGAATTTATAGGTTAAGATCCAAATTATATTCACATCGAATCTTAGATACTGAAAAAGAAATTAAAAAAGCTAAAGGTGTTAAAACAAATGTTGTAGAAAATAAAATATGTTTTAATGATTTTGAAAATTGTTTACTAACAAAAAAAATCAAAATATATTAAACAAAATTTATTTAGAACTAAGAAACATGATATTTTTACTGTAGAACAAAACAAAAAAGCTTTAAGTGTTTATGATGATAAAAGATTTATTTTGAAAAATTGTATTGATACATTAGCTTGGGGACATCATAAAATAAATATAGATAGAAATGATTTTGTAAACCATCTCAATACACTAATTAGAAATCAAAATCAAAAAGATTAGAAAAATATTTGATATTTAACGCGTTTGAATATATAAGTTTTTAATACATTTTTTTTCATTTAGATTTTTATTTTAAATAGAACAATTCTATTAAAAAATATTTTTAAGAAATATTGCATTTGGAATTTAATTAATTAATTTAATAAGTTTTGCGGAAAATATTTTTATTATTATTGCATTTCAATTTTCTGATCTTTTTGCATATTGTTTTCTTTGTGATCTTTTATTGATATAATATGAAAATTGAAAACTGTCCCAGGACATACATTTATATACTACTATGGTAAAATGCTCCACCACATCGTCGGCCTGCCTCTACTGACGTCCAAGTGTCCAAAGCGAAACAGTGGTACTGCACGTGACAAAAACGACACGGGTTCCTCTGAGGTTAGGAAAAAAATGTTATGACATATATAATTAAGGTTTACACTATTCAGCATTATATTATATATCATATTGGTAAAATTATCTATACGAATTATCTATACATCGCCAAATGTATCTTGTTAAGGTAAACTGGTACACGGTTCAATATTAATTTTATAGTTACGCCACCTGACTCAGTCACGAATTCTAGTTCTACGCAAGAAAAAGCACTCGATATTTTAGCAGATTTAACAACAAAATTAATGGGGCTCTCATAGTTTATCAAATGTAATTGCTAAAGTAATAAATAAACTGTACATTTTTTTTATTCTTTTATTTTTCGTTTATAATATATTATATAAACATTAAATAAATAATTTGCTAAAATTCTTAACGCTTTTTTTACGTATTTCATGATTGGTTTTTTATTGTGTAGGTTTTCAAGTGTAATTTTTTCCATCTTTACAGGCTACAGAGTTTAATATTAATATTTACTATATTTTTTTTACCAATATAAGTAAATACCGATAGGTACCTACTTTGTTGCAATATTTTGTAGGCAACGATATTTATTAGTTTTCTATTCGATACCCAGTAAATCAGTAAAATTATCGGTACAAATGTTGCGATAATATAACAAACCTACCCGAATGTATAATAATAATATATAATTTAATAAACCACTGCGCTATAAAACTCACGGCAGCGTTCGCCGACGTAGTCTGAAGTGCACCAGCACGATAATCCATTTTCCTCTGTGTACATCCTGATTCCGCCGTTTTCACACTTAAAACCGTCTATCTCTTTGTAATATCCAAGTTGTCTCTGGTAATCTAATTTTTATTTTATTTATTAATTTCGTCTCCTTAGAACGGTTGGAAAAACTCACTTATTTTATTATTTTCCAGATGAACGACTATCACAAGTAAAATCATGAAGATAATGGACTTCACAGCATATGGGATATCTAAAAACAAGAGACGTATTAAGTTTTACATAATATTACAACGGAGACAATACTCCGCGGTCTCGGTCACGCGGCATTTAAAACACCCCATCATTAACCCATATCATTATGAAGATGTCACTATGTTAGCACACTATTGGCTTTCTTTGTCTCTGATCCACACGCAACATAACAAATATTTTACGTTAAGCAGAACGATCTCTGTTTTATTACATTTAATATTATAGTGAATTCACCTGTTGCTAAATTTTAAGTTAAGAACAACAGTTGTGTCCATATGGCATTGGCTATTTTATGATATTTTAGTTTACATAATATTATGCGAGTTATGACCGTTTAAATTGCTTAAGAATTACAACACCGATGAAAAGCCAACGCAGGGACACGGGTAATGTTCTTAGCTAAGAGTTTGATAATAGGTGAAGTCACTTCAATAATATAGGTATGTACTTATTTGCTGTGTTTCGCATGGGTCAGCGAGAGAAAACCAATAGTGTGCTAACATAGTGAAATCTTCATAATGATATGGGTTAATGATGGGGTGTTTTAAATGTCGCGTGACCGAGACCTCGCAGTCTTTCGGCGTGCAGCATTTGAAACACCCCGTATACGAGAGCTTTGTTTAGGTTACTTCATACTGTATTTCCATACAAGTTAGATTTGAATGATAAAAATTTTTAACTTTAAATAATTTACGATACATATTTTTCGACATGAAAACGAAAGACTGAAATAGTGAAATATTTAAAAATTCAAAACAAAATAAATTAACTTAACTTACTTCTTAAAATGAAAAATTAACTCGTTAATTTCACGTTAATTAAGAAAGAAATTTAGTAAGTTAACAGTTAAGTTAATGAAAACCCAAAAGTAACTAGTTAAGTTAAAAAGTTAAAATAAAATTAACTTTTTAACTTAACTTTAACTTTTTAACTCGTTAATGCCCAGCTTTGCTGTAAATATCATAATATACTCAAGCCTAGGCAAGTTCATGATCATTTTTTACTGACTTAAGTTTAATTGATAGTAAACATTTTAGTTTAAAATAAAAAGTAAAAGTAAAATATGAACATTTTCAATTAACTTATTAACTTAACTTAAGTATTATTATTATTATTTTTTTAATATATTTATAAATACCCATTCGTAAGGTTTAAAATAATAAAAATCATAAATATTGTTGGATACATGAAATAACCAATATATGAGCATAACCTAATTTATTTTAATTAAGAAATAAAGTATTTTCGGCAAAAATATTCAATGATATTATGTTCATAATAATTGTACATTTGTGATTAAATTTAAATTTAACTTTTAACTTAACTATAACTTTTTAATTCGTTTATGCCCAGGCTTGGATATACTGCTGTTCAATATTGTTCGATATTTTGACAGTTGATATTTTTTATTAGATTAGACGTATTTGATCTCTCCTCTACTTATATTATTAGTAGAACACAACAATTATATTATGTCCAGCACGCTTTGGTATCATCGTATTTTCGATGCAATGGCAGTAAATTTACCTGCTGGTAAATTCCAACAATTAAAATTGAAAGTGTGTCGCAGATTACATATTCCATTTCGTTTTCCGTCGTAGTGCAAATTACCAAAATAAATATTTAGAGGTGGCGCAAATTACATACGCGCTTAAATGTACCTATTGGTGGTGCAAATTATAAGTAATTAAATTGGCGCAAAATACCATCGCTGAAAAAATCCTCAATTTTGGGTATACGGCGGCAGAAGGTTTTCACCGCTTTCCTCACGGCTCCCCGAGCTCCGGCCACCTCGGGAGTGCGCGGCTTCTGCACGGGGTTACTGGGGAACACCGCCGTGCCGGTCGTCATCGGCGGAGGTGGCCCGAAATATGCAGGAGGAGTGGGCGGTGGCCTCGGGACCGGAAGTGCCGGTGGTGGCCCTGAAGCTGGTGTAAAGCGGGACGTCGGCGAGGTAGGTTTGTGGCATAACGCATTCGGCGTGTCTCGCTCGAAACTGTTTACCCCAGCCGACGTTACAGCAGCGGCGACCGTCGCGCGCGAGACCAAGCTCCGTAACATCATCGTGTTGTTCATTCCAACGATTTCAGATGAGTTTTTCGTCACATCTCCTACACGGGCACACGGCATTAGTAATTTATTATCTATTAACTGATATTTTTCTATATTTTACTTTCGAGAATTGAGACCCGTATCTTGAGTCTGCGGAGCTTGCAGCAGTCGGTATTCTCCTCTGAGTTGTCTGTGTTTCCTAAACGAACGGAAACGACTAATGTGTTACACTGTTATGGATATAGTCAGGTTGATATATTATAGTATATTACCTTCTGCGGACGTCGTCTCTGCGTTTTTCATCTGGTCGACGCTTTCTATCAAATGGTTTAAATCTTTTTTAACGTGAGATACTTCCAATCTCAAGCTGTTGAAAGATAGGCGCTGCTCGTCGACCGTTTGTTGCAAAGCGTATACGGCGTCGGCCACGTGATGTTTTAATGCCAGGCAATTCATTTTACATACTTTGAAATTATGCTGAAAATCAAATCAAAACCGTTTATCAGTACCGCGATATTAATCGATTGTTTTTAAGTCGTTATTCGTTTCATACTTGTATATCTTTGAATGCCTTTTTATCTACAGCGTTCATAGACAGTTCTAGAAAGAATGGAATTATATGAAATATTTAAAAAATAATACTCAACAATATAATTTAATTATGTGCAAGACTATAACCTTCTATTGATTCCGTTTGTGTCGTTTTATTCAAGCTTTCATTCCTAGTAGAATCACTAGTTTTTGCATAGAAAAACTCATCAGTTTCGTCCTATTAATATAAATAAGTACTTTTATAATATAATATGTACTACTCAGTTTGTATTACAACTTACAAATTATAAAATACGGAAAGTACTATTTGAAAAAAAAACAAATATTTTTAGATTCTGAGTGAAACGATGAATGTATTGATTTTACAATGATGTGTGTTTTTTTTTTTATTTTTTTTTTTATTTTTTTATTTTTGTGTCTGTGTACACGATAAGTAGTCGAAATAATGCTTCGATTTTCGACTTCAGTATCTTGTTCGATGGGAAAGTGAATATCGTTGGTGCATTGGGGAGGTCAAAATTTTAATTTCCCAGTAATTTTCAAAAGCGATGTGAAAAACAAAAGAAAAATTAAGGAAAAACGGGAATTTTTACGCAAAATCGATTTTTAACAAAATCGATTTTGGTTATTGGTGTAACTCTAAAACAAATGACCGTAGATGCATGAAATTTTCACTGGTTGTTTATATTTGCATTTTCTATACACAATACAATTTTGAAAATAATTTGACTTTTTTTGAACTGTTTACGGACATTGTCAGTTTTCAGTTTTTTTAAATTTTTTTTCTATAAATATCAATAAAATTTTATTTGTTGGGTAAAAAAGCTTGAAAATTTAATAGAAGGCTCCTAGGTTATTGTTTCAAAGGCAGATGAAAAAAATTAAAAATCCTTAGTCACAGTTTTTTTTTATACACGTTTAAAGTTCAAATCTTGAAAAAATACGGAAAAATCACGAAAATTTGCAAATTATTTTGAGTTAGAAATTCATAAAAAATTTTCTTTTTAAATCTAAGATTTTAAAATCTAATACAAGATTCCTCATAAGTTTGTCTAACTTTATCAAAAAAAAAATTTCTACAAGAAAGTCAAATTAAATTTTTATGAGCGTTTTAAATTCATATTTTTACAACATTAGATATTCACTCGATTTCTCATGTACCGATTTCCTTATTTTCTTGTAATTCAAAAACGAATAACTGTAGATACATGAAAATTTCACTGAATGTTTATATTAGCATTTCCTATACACCATACAATTTTGAAAATATTTTGACACTTTTTGAGCTGTTTACGGGCATTTTCAGTTTTCAATTTTTTTAGTTTTTTTTTCTATAAATATCAATAAAGTTTTATCTGTTGGGCCAAAAAGTGTAAAAATTTAATACAAGACTCCTGATATATTTTTACAATAGCAGTTGAAAAATATTGAAAATACATAGGCACAGTTTTTTTTTATAAGCATTTAAAGATCAAATTTGGACAGAATTTATCAAATTTATAATTTAATAATTATTTTGTAGTTAAAAATTTATAAAATTTTCAACTTTTATAGCTAAGGATTGAAAATTGAAAACAAGGCTCCACGTAAATAGGTTATTTATAAATTACTTTATTCACAATAATATCATCAAATATACTTGGTAATATCATAGGCTGACTGACCGTTTTCGCTCAGAATCGTTTTTCTTATACAATGATATTATATCATTGAATTCAAATTTAACACCATCCATTACAGTGACCCACTTGTAACCTACTGTACAGCAGAGCGACATCCACTTATCCACCTTTTTTTATTTAATACTGAATCATAATATATTATAATACAGATTTAAAGAAATTTAATCACCCTCGTATCCGTTCTACCTGCAGCTTGCCTCTAACTTGGCTACGCTAAGTAGGTAAGATACGCCGAGCTATTTCATTATTATAATATTAACCTATATAATATGTATTATATTTTGTTTACCTCCAAGACTTCTTCCATATTTCTTGGATCACGTTTATTGGTGGTTTGGTTTGTCCATCTTGATAAAAAGAATGACATTGCAGCTAAATTGATGCAAGGAAATGATATTCCGTACGAAAATTCTTTTAAGCAATATATTTTTCAGCGAATGTTCAACAAAATGAAGGTTCAACGTTCAAAAAAAATATTATGAGCATTTTGTTTATATGCAATCCGTAGTCATGTATAATTTATATCATGTTATGTTTTGATGTTTAAATAATTAAACCAGATAATATATTATCGTTTAATTTATAAAGTCTTTGTTTTTATCGAACTGCATTCACAAATTATTGTTATGAAAATCTCAATATGTATAAATTACGTCCATACAGTTTCAGACTGGTAATTGATACCGGGATGCAATCGAATCCCGAGCCCCGGCTTAGCTGGGTCCCATGCCCCGTATACATTTGGAAAAATAATTTAAATAAACTGCTTAAAACTTTCTAAACTTTCTAATCGTCGTACTTGTTGTCCACAAACAGCTACCGTGTATTATAATCATTGAATAAATTATAGACATTTAATATTGTTCACTACTCCACATCCATTTAGCTGTTGTTTGATTATTTTTATTTTGTTATATCATGTTATTATATAGATATTATAATAACTATCTAACACATATTATTATTTAGGCATTTTTTTACCTATACATCTCCTTAATATTATAATATACTGTAATAAAGTTGTTTATTTAAAACATCGTTGATTATCTTACCACTATATTATAATTTTTATGTTTTGTATTTCTGTCTATTATTGTAGTTTAAAATTGTAATATTATTATTTATTAACTAATAAAACAGGTAGGTAATGGATACCTAGTTATGTTTTGAATAATATATTATTATTTAGGTTTTGCTAGTCATATACAATATACGTATTATACATACACTAGTAATGTTTTTGAATTCTCAAAATGTTTAGAATTCAATGATATAGTATAACTTCCATAAACAGTCAGTAAATTATTGAATAATATAATACTATATGTTAAATAATTTTAAAAACACTTTTTAATTTGAATAAAACCGTTTTAATTAAATATCTCGCAATAAGTAGTAACGGTAGGTTACGATACAAAATGTGTTATTGTTAACGCACATTTTGTCATATTATTTAATATAATATATGATTATCTTAAGTGCTATGCATATTTTTTGATTATACTATAGTACACGGTAGAGTTATTTTATTAGGCTTTAAGAATAACATAATTAATAGTATTATAATGATTATATTATAAAGTATGGCTTTGTGGCGTAATAATGTGAATATCATTACAACACTAGATACGTAAGACCAAAGAAAATTAGAATATACAAATCTAAATTTGCTGTTTTGAAGGCTTATGTGAAGCTGCAGTGCATAGTGGGATATTTTCATAAAAACCCGGCCAAAATATTATATAAAGATTAACCAAAATTTGAATTTTTTTGCTCTGTGATGACTGCCATTGAGATCAAGTATTTGTCGACTGAAGTATTATAATTTATGCTGACTGTAAAAATGTCGACCCGTAATAAATTTCTTAAAACAAACTATGTGAAGCACCTATAAAAATTCCTGGTTTTTCTGTATAATAGGTTATAATATATCTGTATAATTTCCCTTAATAATTAAAATTTGATAAATATTATATTAAAATCATTATAAAAAAAATTTAAAAAAATTGAACTAAAACATTTTGAACAGTTCTATGCACATAGTTATGTTAGTAAAATAAAATAGCTGATATTTTGTTTTCCGTAGTCAACAAGGCCGGCGGCAATAGGTCGTCACCCCCCCCCCCCCCCCCTTTGAATTTTTCGTAATTATCAGTCGGCATTTTCTTAATAACTGAGAGCTGTCAGAAATTATACTACTTGTTAAAAACTGTTTTCCTAGATTTTCTTAGGTTATAATTTTGATAGTAAAAGCGAGAACGAGTCGTCAGCAGTCTGCAGTATTAATTGGATTTTTAAATCAGTAATTACAGAGGATGACACTATTAATAGTTTTCTATGTTATAAAAATTTTAAATAAAAGTGGATTAGTAAGTAAGTAAAGAAAAGTAGAACTCCTTGTTTTCCTTATTTCCACTGACTTCGATTATATAGGTACGCACATGACAATATTTAAGAGTTTACTGATTTAGAAATCAAAATACTGCCGATTGTTATACATATTATATTATACCTATAGTAACTTTTTTAGTACCGTCGTCTATGGAAAACAAAATATCAGCAGAACGTCTTGAACCTACAGTCTCATCGACGCATAAGTAATAATTATGAATACAAATAGTTATTAAACTATTTAAACTTTACAGTTTTACACCTTGTTTTGTTTTAATAGCACTAATTTTTCAAATAGTGAGTCACTCAATTTGTGCCTTTTTTGAGTCATCACATTGGTTCTTGTCGAGAAAAGTCGCTCTACAGGAGCACTAGACGGAATAGGTGTGTTAAATTCTAAAAAGGCTTTTAATGTTGGATATAATAACAACACAGATAACTCTTTTGATTGACTTTTTAAATATGACTCTAATTCTTCAATACTAGAACTTGTAACTGAATTGTTGTTATCTACTGGTAAACAGAAAAAATCTTCTTTACATGTAGCTGTACCTGCTAGACATATCGGAGATTCAGTTTCCCTGGCTTCAGAACTAGAAGTATAATCCATATTTTCAAAATGGGATCTTAACCAGGCATTTACCATGATACGTTTGGCACCATCAAGCCATAATAATTTAAAACGTGGTGACAGGCATGATGCTAATACTAGTTCTTTTTTTCCCCATATAGTACTAAATCGATTTCGAATTGAAGTTCTTAATGTCTTAACAAGTAGACCACAAAATGTCATAGGTTTTTGTTGTAAAATAATTAATTTTTGATCCAAAGCATAAAGTGTAGGTAACAAATAACCCATGAACATTGAATCTTCTCCTTGTCCTTTCTCCAGAGATTCAGCAAGAGGAGTCATTATTTCACAGTATTCTTGAATTAATTGTACTTCTTGATTTGTAAATCTCTGTATTTCACAAAAATCCATTATATTATTAATTTTTTTATGTCCATTAGGGCCTAACAAAATATTTTGTATTCGTAATAAGCTATCATAGGTACAGTTCCATCTTGTTTTGTTTGGTGTTTTTAAATAAACCTCAAGTGTATCATGAATTTTTTCTGCGACTAAATTTGACATATTTTGTTTAGTCCATAACGAAGAACACTTGCCCAGTGCTTTCCTATAACATTTTTTAAAAGTAGTGTCTGAATTCTGTACCATTTTGTCAACATCATTTTTTGCTATCAAGTCAAGTGTATGACTAGCACATCTTAAATGTGGAGGTAATTGAATAAATGAGTTAGCTTCTTCTTGTTCATGAGTAATGTTATCCAAAATTTCAAACAAATTTATGATTTCATCCTCTTCATTTTCATTTTCATCTTTATCTTCGTCATCATCTTCCTCTCCATCTGAAAGTCTGATACGATTTGAAAGGTTTCACAAAATTTGAACCACTGTCTGTTGTTGTAGCAACTATCTTGTTTTGTATTTTATAGGTTGCATAAATCTTGTACAAAGCAGAAGCCACAACATCATACGTATGTCTTCCCTTTATACAGCTACAAGCCAAAGATACTGAATGGCGTTGGAGAGAATTGGAATCTATACAATGGCAAGTAACTCCAAGATAACCTCGTTTACCTTTACTCCAACAGTCAGCTGTGGTTTCAACATACATAACGTTTCCAAGCGTTGAAATAATATTGTCAATCATATATAAATACATATTATTAATATGTAATTTTAAGGTTTTTCGGCACAAAACCTTAAAGCCTTTGGGAAGGCCTAATTGCACCAAACTCACAAATGATGGTTTATCGACTATAGCTCAGGCGCGGCGTTTAGGGGGGGGCCATAGGGGCCATGGCCCCTCCCTAGAGGCCTAGAATCAAACTACGTAAAAATAATAATTTTTTTCAGAAATCTGTATAGAAGTTCTAAGAATTATAATCACGGCCTCTGTAGGGTGTAAATAGTTTTGGTATGTTATCTGGCCATGTTATTGATAATATAATCTTGAATCTTTTATCTTATATCTCTCATGATATCTCTACGCTTCGCGCTTATTCGCTAAACTATAATATTAAATATTGAATTTTCAAATTGTCTATAGTAGTATAGTGTAGTAGTGTGTACTGTGTATTATAGTGTGTTCCGACTAGCGACTACTATTAACTTTTAAGTTAATTGTCATTGTTTGATGCTTTGTTTCGCGCAGTTGTTTTTCCAGAGAAAAGTGTACAGTGTATTGTATTGTATTATTTGTATTAATTATGTCGTTTTCTAAAAGGAAACAGAAATCCATTTTTCAATTTTTTCGAAAGAAATCAAATGTACCACTTGATAACAATATTTATTTTACATTTTTACCTTCATACCTACCTATTACATGTTTTTCCTCTGTTGGTTGAAAAGTAGTATCATTTGTGGACCCAAAGGATATTGGCCCCCCCCCCTAGAAGACGAATCAAATCCGCCACTGCTATAGCTAAAGGTTGGGTTTCACTAATTACAAATTTTATCACAAGTTCATCTAAATGTTTTTGATTTACTTTAGAGTAGTTATCTCTTTTATCAGTTCTGTAGTTGTCAAATGTAGATTCCACAGATTCTTTTTTTACATATTCTGGTGATCCAAATTCCAATTTTCTCTTTTTAATAAATGCATTTTTTTTACCTTCATTTATAGCATTTTCAAAGGAAACCATTTTGAATGGATGAACTCTCTACAAAATTAACAACAAAATATATTTTAAGTTAAAATACACATTAGGTATATTTAATAGATTTGTGGAATACCTATCTTATTATTTCATTATTATTTAAATTTAAATTTTTCATACATTTTTTTTTAATAATGTACTTAATATTATATAGTAATAAAGTAGTTAAAATTTTATAAATGAATATTATAGTAAAAAGTTACGAAGCATAACATAATACCAATCATTATTCGTTTATGTAATCTATATAATATAATATATTATGTATATTTTTTTTTTAAATGAATATTTAAAAATAATATTTTCTCAGCATTTTTTTTTTTTAATATTTGAGAGATTTTACTACTAAAAAGTTTAAATAAAATTAATAATTTATAGAAAACTTTTATAATAGATACCTAGAAAAATAAATTGTTATTTGTACTATTGTACTTCAAAATTATGTCTTGACCTTCTATATTTTATAATATATTTTGATAATAGTTTTTTTTTAAATTTAATTTAAGTTGTATCATTAATTATTACTATATATGAGTTATTTCTATTCTAAATATATAATTATGATATTAACTCATACATAGGGACATGATTTAACAATACTTTTATAATTTAATTTTAAATGTACCTATTAAGTATTTACCATTTTAATACTAATGGCCCATTATTATTTATTCCTTTCATTCCTTTGAATATACAAAGTGATTCCAAACCGCTCCAAGGTAAACATTCCACCTCCCATTACATTGAGAAAATAAATAAATATCACATTGCTTTATCCATAACCAATATTATTGTTATATAGACTTAAATTACTCTTACTATTTTATTACACAAATAAATACTAACAACATATTTTAGTAGTAATAAAACTTACCATTAACTATAGGATCTAAACCCGTGGCCCCTCCTATCCACATCAAAAACATATCCAACTTCTCAGCATTCAACGCCGTCCTAAAAAATATTACCGGACCTAACGGTTTCACCTGTAAGTCAACTCCGTCATACCTCATTGTACAACCCACCGATAAACGAACTTACAATGCAATAATAGATCATTTACACGAAACAAGCGCTAGTTTTCATTCGTTTACCCCTCCCAAGCTATCGCACTTACAGAGCCGTCATCAAAAATTTACATCATTCCACCTTACACACCGATATTACTTCTGCTCTTACTGAACTGGGACATTCAGTCAAGAGTATTTACAATGCCAAAAATAGGAACAACTACCCACTCCCAGTATTCTTCGTGGATATCCGCCAGCAAGAAAATAACAATGATATCCATGATATTAGATATCTTCTCAACACAATAGTGAAAATCGAAAAACCAATCAAAAAAAGACGTGGCCCACCGCAATGCCATAATTGCCAAGACTATGGACATACAAAGAATTATTGCAGCCATAAAGCTCGATGCGTCAAATGTGGTGAAAACCACCTGACAATCGAGCGCACCAAGGACCAAAATAGTCCAGCCAAATGCGCCCTATGCGCTGAAGACCACACCGCAAACTTTAAAGGATGCCCAGTCTACAAAGCTGCCTTCAAAAAAACTGTCAATCCAGCCAAATTATCTAATTCCAACACCTATCAAAAACCAAATCTTACGCTAAAGCCACCAAAAATCATCAAAATTTACACGCGGAACTCAAAATCACCGACACTCTCAAGCCTTATTTCAAATTTAAACTCACTTATAACTTCCCTTATCTCCCTTCTTTCGTCAGTCCTAAAAGCACTCACAACTAATAGCATTCCATAATATTATCTTATCGACCAGACAATTCACATTAAAATTAAATTAATAATTAAAATTTACATTTATATAGTATCTTATCTCCCATTATTTTTCATTCCACAATAACATCATTATTATTTTCTGTTAACCGTATCATTATTATATAAATAATACCTTGTAATAACATGTTCAAGAGAAAATGGTGCCGAGATTTTATAACTTAAGTTAAAACTTATAAATGTAAGAGGTGTCGCAATTGTGTGATTTCCCTCCTCATGTGAATAGTCATTGTCAACTGTTGTAAATTAATTATTTTACTTATTGTACATACTGTATAGATCGTAATTTTTCAAATAAAGTCAATTCTAAAAAAAAAAAAAAAAAACTATAGGATCTGGTGTAAACTCTGTTGTACTATTTTTGGAGCTGATCACTGAATCAGACACTGACACTCATTTCAAAGATTGTTCAGACACATCTAATGAATCTAAAACAGACGGACAGCCTTTGTCAGAAGAATCATGATCATGAGGTTGTATTGGTTGACGAATACATTTTTCGAGAATAGATCTTGCCCTACTATTTCCAGATCCAGATGACATTATAATTTTCAAGGCACACACACTTAAAAAAACAACAGCGTTATCTTTTTATTTACTTTAAATTAAACTAATTACTAAGTTCTAAAATCAAATAATACTTTAGGGCTTTGGGGAAATGTGACGTTACAACTTTATATTAGTAGGTAATTGGTGCTAGGGCTCGAATGTTTATGATGTTACCTATATGTTTTTTTTTCTATTTATCCAATTAATGCTTACCTAGATACAAATTTTATTAATTATCTACTGAAACAAAATACTATTTTTATTTTGCATATTGTTGCATATTTAATGGTTTGTTTTTAAAATACACATTTCAAATTTAAATATTGTATTTTACATAAAATATAAATTGTTTATCTATGTATAATATTGTAATTATTAAACTAGGTACTTGTATAGTATTCTCGTGTTAAGATTGTTTGAAATATTTTTAGATTTTTTTTTTGTAATTTGTAGATAAAAATTAATGTTTTATGATTTTTAAATTTGTAATACATATTTGATTGCATAGGTACCTATTTCGTAATTTTTTAGTTCATAAATATAAAATAGGTATATACAATATAATATTAAGGTAATTTTAAGTTCATAAATATCCGAGCCCAAGTAGGCAATTTAGCAATTAGGTAGGTAGTAATTACTAATCATTAATCAATATACTTTTTAACTTATAAAATAAGAATAAGTAAAAGTAATTAAACAACAATTACATTTTACTGACTGGTCACTGGTATTCAACAGTCAACACATTACACAGGTCGTAGGAGGCAAGTAGGCAACAATTTTATAGCTAGTGTCTCTGTGTCTACATAATTCGGTTTTTGTCATTTATGAAGATGCAACTTGCAGTTATGCCAAATGTTGAAATGTCAACATGTTATAAAAATTTATTCTGGTTTATGGTAAATCAAAATCAAATGCATAGTAACGGTTACCCTTATCTAAAAGTACTTATTGGAGTCCACTTAAAAAGTCCGTGATATTAAATTATTAACAGCAGGTGTTACGTAATGGTAATACCTAATATTAAATTAAATTATTATGTAATATGTGATAATGTCTATATACAACATAGAAATAACAAATAAGTAATAATCATTCAGAAAACACCAAAATCTATTTATATCTTTAACACATAATATTATTATTATGACGATAATATTCTACCGGCATCAATACGCCGATAATAAATTAATATTATATTATTTATATTATATTTTATTATAAACTATGATAAATTTCTAATTCTAACTTCCTAAAATATTGGCTGAGGTGTTGGTGTGTGTAGGGGACTGGGGTCCATCGTCCATACTTCATGTCATTAGTCATGAATCAACTAAAAATACCTTCTTATGTGTTAACGCATAAAAATAAAGAAAACTGTATAAAAATTTCAAGGAACTGTGTTTTTCGTTCATTTTCCTCAAAACAAAGAATTCGTTCATTTTCTTTTTCCTTTATTTTTAAAGGAAGCAGTTCCAAGCTTCGTTCCTACAAAAAGAACTCGTTCCAGGAATCCGTTCCTTTTGGAATGAGTTCCTTCCCAACACTGGTACAGACACAGATACATATTTTGAAAAGTTCCTATTTAAAATACGTATTTGAATTTTGAATACTCAGGAAAAATGTATTTGAGTATAAATATCTACAAATACTTAAAAAAAAGTATGTACTATATATAAATACTTTTAAATACTTTCAAATTGCTTAAATAAATTTTTTTTTATCTTATAAATCAATTGAATTGATTTTCATATTTTACGTTCATTTTATAAAAGTATTTTGCACAATGTCATCCAGTGGAACTTTAAATTACTTATCTGTTTTCTCTACCAAAGTATATTATATTAGTGTATTTTTATTACACATTAATTGTTGGGAACGTACGTATTACGTACATTAAAGTATTATTATATATCGGCTTTACGAATGTTCGCGAACCGTCGCGTGGTTAGGTGGCGTGCCGGGTCGCGAACATTCTAGAACCTGTTTTTCTGATAAATATAGGCGACAATAGACGACCCCGAACTAGTGATGGGCGATTCAGGTCGGTGAATCGATTTTTGAATCGATTTAAATCGGAATGAAAAAAAAATTGTTTCAAAAAAAATCGTTGCCCAAAAAATCGATTTTTTGGAGAATCGATTCTTAAAATAACGATTTTTTAAACAACTAGATGGTGCTTTTTGACGTCATGTTCTAGCTCTCCCTTGTGACGCCCTGGTTCATATTGATTCATATATAAAGGTTTTCTGTACTCATTAATTTCAGTGCGAGTACTCCCTGCCTTAGTCGCACTTGATTTCGGAGCGAGTAGACACTGGAAAGTGTTGTACCTGTATGGCTACATCAATCACAACGGAACTCACCACTTCAATGAACAGTGACAGTGTCCAAATGGTGATAGCTGGTCACAGGGGGGAGGATGATACGCCCTTAATTTTTTATTGTCAGTGTTGTCCAATGCGTTTTGTACTACAAGATTTATCGTATGTGCGAAGCATGGAAATGTTTATCCTTACCAAAACACACGCTCACAGCGTTTTTAATATTAGCACCATTGTCAGTTACGACCAAAAAAATTTGAAGTTTTTCAATACCCCATTCCTGAAGAGCACTGTCCAGCCACTTGGCAATATTTTCAGATGTATGTAACTCATCAAGTTCTAACACTCCAAGTACCACACTTTCTAAATTTAATTTGCACAAACTTAGAAAATGAACTGTAATACCAAGATAACTTTTGGAATTGATAGTATCTGTCCATATTATAATTATAATAATAATATTAAAGCTAAAACCTGTGTAGTTTATGCTTAAACAATAAAGGAAAAAAACATTTTTAAAAAAATAATAATATTAATATAACAAGACGTTACAGTGACATTTGTTTTACAAGCGCGTAACATAGCAAATTTTACGCTCAGCAGAACACATTTATCTCCGTAAGTTTATAAATAAGAGCAAATTGAGCTCTTATAAAATTTAAAGCTAAGACTATTATCTTGACATTGACATAGGCTTTTTATTATATTTTAATTTTAAAGCGAGTTATGTGTATTTTAAAATTGTAAACTGTTTGTACATCTTAAAATACTCATAACTCGCTTTAAAATATAATAAAAAGCCTATGTCATTGTCTAGATAATAATCTTACCTTTAAATTGTATAAGAGGTTAATTTGCTCTAATTTTTAAACTAAGCAATTTTCAATAAAACGTTTATTTGTTTTGAGTTTTGTTAAAAAAATACATGAGATACATTGAATGAACCTGTCTTCCAAAATAACAAGAAAATAATGGTAGGCATTAACAAATAATGACCAAGTACTCAAGTGAATATCTAAATAAATCAAAAAAATGTTTTAAAAAAATGTAGTGAAAAAGTAGCGCGCTACATTTAAAAAAAGTAGCTTTAGCGATAGTGAGTTACTTTTTGGGGGGGAGTAGCAGTAGCGTTAGCGTGCTACAAAAAAGAAGTAGCGTCCCAACCACTGTACTTAGGGGATGTCTTGACTCCTTGTAGTCGTATAAACTTCTGTTAATCAAATGAGAACCCCACTTTTTTACAGTATAAATTATTTAGTTGGTAGTTTTTCTGAACATTTTGTGGTACATACTTCAAAATCCAAACAATTAATTTTCCAGTTACCTATACAAACAAAAATGTGTAGGTATTATGTATTTTATATTTCATTTTCGTCGACGTATTGACATGTGTGCAGCATCCTTGCAAGATACTTAAAATTTAGTATCGCGATTCAAGATACCACAAGCATGACTTTGGAATATTATGATTTGTGATACTAGAATTTAGATACCTACTCTATTATCGGTATTCGATAAACGATACATTTAAATAAAATTAGTCACAGATTTTTAAATTTTATATTTATACATACATGCATATTAAATAATATATGCTGAATAATTAATAAAGACACAGTTAATAACTTTATAATTATGCTGGAATTAGGTATGTGTGTGCATAATGTGCACGTAATATGAGAGTTAAAATTTCGACAGCCCAAAATGTACACACGCCACATAAATTGCCTAAATATTACTCCTTAAAACATGAAACGCTCCAGCTGCTCCCCTTATACAAGGTACGAAATAAAATATATTATTGTCTTCTTTGAATATAATTATTTAAAACAAAATGTATAAAAATCACTATTACTTCTTGAGTGCTGTAAGAAATATACAACAGAAAATGTATTATTAGTGCAAAAATATGCCAAAATATGCAAATAGGTACCTAATTACATTGTAACTGTATTACGTGGTTTTCATTATCTCGTATAACTAAGTTCGAAATAGAGTGTTGCATACCTAGTACTAATAAAAAATTAATGCGTATCAACCCTAGCCCTACCTCGCCTAAAAATTATCATAATGTGGTTTAGTTTTATAATGATAACATTTTCAGTATTCTAGGAATTTCCATCACCATGTTATCGTCGATCGGTCATTTAATCGTAGTTATGAGTATGAGTTACTTAAACACTTGTTACCTAAACGCATTGTTTCTTACAACTTTTTATAGGAGATAGAAAATGGCGGTTATTTATACTATACTAGCTCTCCGAGCGTCGCTGGGGGAGACCCCCCAAACCCCCCGAGTGGGCGAAAAGTTTTAACCGATGTCGGAAGCTGCAGTGGTCTTTTGGTATGGTTGTCCGTCTCGAGCCGGTTGGTATGTGATAAGGAGGTGATAATGAACTGTGATAAGGTTAGGACCACCGCGGTTCGACGTGGTAGCCCGGGTTATGGCGCTGTAAATTCAAAATTCCGTAAAAAAATCATATAGCCACCGCGATTTTTTTGATGTCTATCAGGTCAGTCACCTCAGTTATCCGGGTAGGCATTCCGACTTCGTCGGATAGCGGACAATGTGGGACGGCCGGGTCACGGTATCAGGTATGCAATCCAACTGCGTCGGATCGCAAACAACGTTCTTTACTGCCGCCGAAAACGCGACATTACGTAAAAACAAATTTCAAAAAAATTCGGCCGGCCATGCAAATTATATAGCCGCAGTGTTTTTTGGGTGTCTAACAGGGCAGTCATCTCAGTTAGGACCTGGAGTAAATATTTTTTTACCGAAAAAAATAGCATGTGCCACCTCAAATTAAACGTCTTCACGGTGCCAATATTCATCAGTCATAACATATTAAGATGAGTCACAACTATAATGGAATAGTTTATATTATAAAATGTAAAACGTCCACAACCACTGATAGTGTAGTATACTGCATAACATTCAACATACAAATACACCATAAGATTATCTGATACGATCAATTATTATCGCAAATAATATAAATTTGATTTTATCACGGATATAGATATATTTAAATTCCAGCAAAAGCACTGACGGAATAATTATAATACACCCATGCAAAATAAAATATTAACTGAAATTAATTAAAAATGTAGAAACAATTAAATTAAAATTTGTTTTATCTTTAAAATATTAGTTATGTTAAACTTTTGAAGGCTTTGGGGCACCGGCTAAACTTCTCTGATTATTTTTAAAATATGTTCTATACGACTATACATCATTTTTAGTATTTTTTGCACATAATAGAACTAAAACCCCAGTCACAAAATTTAAAAAATTTAAAAATAACGACCACCCTACTTGAACACCCCACTTTCCGGTAAATAAAAAAAATGTATGTTACTATAATTATAAGTTCATGAAATTGTGTCAGAGATGAGTTTCTGGTGGTGTTCCTATAGTAACAAACCAAAATTATCAAAATTTACCAAAAAAAAAATTGACGTAAATTTTACATCTCTATTTATTGGTATATACTATTACAATTAAATCATAATGAGCACTGCTTACATAATATTGGGATAATAATTGCATATTAATCAACAATGGGTAGGCCCCTAACGGCCCTAAGCTATATTATGTACTTTATTCTAGGTGTGATCGGATTGGCGTGGTACGTCTTATGGCTGTACGTGATCAATGGAAATTATTCATTTCGGAGCCTCAACCGAGATTTAATTTTGTTTTGAGGTTGAAACAACTCACGATATTATCCTTCCGTAGCATCTGGCGTTTCGTTAACCCGATTAATCGTATCGGATATTCCATGGAAGTCGATTTGCACTTCTAAGCCAGTCCTTGTCATCGCCTTGTTATACGCGTGTTATTATCGACTTCGTGAAACAAATCACAGTGATTTAAACAATAATTACGTATGTGTTTTTTTTCTTAATACACTACGAAGTGTACGTTATTACATTACTGTTTTAACGAGTATTTACTATGACTATATGCACTTAATGAGATATTAATATGAAATCTGTGATTAGCATTTGAATTATAAAAAAGCATTCCCTAACGCTTAACATAGATATCACATAGTAGTTACATTGTGATAGTACATCTATATATACTTTTTGAGACATCATACAGATGAACTTCACAAAACTGGGCGTTAAGCGCCTGTGCGTTGTCTCAGAGTGATCACTGAGAAAAAATTATAAACTTCTCATTTCACAGTGCGACTGTTGTGTAATAGCTATGTGACTAGATTTTGCACATAGGGTATAGTCTATACTTCTATCTGTATATACATATATCTGACGAGTAGACAATGTCCACAAGGCATAATATACCTATAATATCACCTATATACGCCTAGCTATATTCAGCTTTAGGTACAGGTACGCAGCTAAGGGGTGGGGTGGCCTGGGGTGGCTCGGCCACCCAAAATACTTATAAGTAGGGCTGGGATTTTAATGCCCTAAAAAATCCCAAAAAATGTCCTAAAAAAATGCTTTTATGACCTAAAAACTCTAAATAATGCCCTAAAAAAACCCGAAAAATGCCCTAAAAAAATGCTCTTATGATCTAAACATTTTTTTTAAAATAATTTTAGTATAAATTACAATAAAAAGTTTTAAAAAATGCATTACAAAAATCTATTACAAGTGTAAGCTGTCAAAACATAGTTTAGTATAAATCTAAAAAAAAAGTTGTACACAAAGCTAGATAAACTTAATCTCATAGACGTGGAATTCGTTCAATCTGAAAAAAAAATATTTTTATAAATTATTTAATAGGTTTAGATCGTATATTTATTTACCTGTACATTCTCAACTGTTACACTGAACCACGAGAGCTTGTTTCAGATTTTCAAATAAAAATGATCTTCTGTTGTCTGCCAGTAAGTTCTTGTAGATAGAAAAACTACTTTCAACATCTACTGAAGTGATTGGCGAATATTCGAAGAATGCTAAATCATTCGCTGTAAGATCATCCGGAATTTCATTTGTTGCGCCTTGACCGTTCAAAATATCAGATATATCGGAAAACCTTGTCCGATAATATAATACGAATTACGAGTACCTACTTATAATCTGTTATATTTATTTAAACCATGTTGGTGTAAAAATCTTAAAATAAAATTTCAAATTCATACTTGGTTTCCAAAACTCAAAAAATGCTCCAAAAACTCTAAATGCCCTAAAAAGTTAAGAAAATAACCTAAAATCTAAAAAATGCAAAGAAATGCAAAAAAATGCAAAATAATCTTTTTTATTCTCATTCAAATGTACATAAAAACAAATTTGTGACAAGACGAGCATTGCACAGTAAGCTTAGAAAACAATGCAAAGTGCATCGAAATTCCAGCCCAATGGCAACCCCATTATATTGTTAAAATATCCGAGGCTCAAATAATAAATTGAATAAAAAACGTTAAATCATTATAGTTTAATACTCAAAAATGTCTATTATGATATTTGTTAGTATTACATAATTAGCCCCTAGCCCCCCCCCCCCCAACTTGTTAAAGCCTCCTCCCCCAAAATGAAATATTCAATTATTTCCTAGAGTATACGTCTTTATAATTATTTTATATTGCCTATGATAAAATATAATATGGTAATTAATATCATTATAGCTGTACAACTACCTGAAATTATTATAAGGAAACGATTTATGTCAGCATATTGGTAAGCTATAATTTATATTAATGACAACCACATGCAATTGATGGATCAAATATTTTTTAAAAGCTAATTAGTGTAATTACCACAATATTATTAATATTTTATATCAAATATATTATATACTTATAATAATATAGGCATACTTACCATTAAAAAAATTAATATATTGTAAATCATAAAAAACATTAACAATAATATTATTTTGTTTTATATCACAATTTGAAACAACATAATATGTTAATGGTTCTTTTAAAAGATTAGATATACCTACATCCATTAACAATTATTTGTATCATTTAACGTATCGATCATTCGAAATATTATTTTATTTTATTTTTTAATCTTTTAAATATTGTATAGATAGGTAAAACTTGAAAAACGACTCCTAACAATAATAATTATTATTAATATTTACATTATATCAGTGTAAAACAGTGAGTAGGTATAGCTGCGGAGTCTGTTAAACCATTTCAACGCCATCATAGAAACTTACTAATAGCTGGTAATGCCGGTCCCTATTTGTATTTTGTACAATGTACACAGCTGTATAAAGTTAATCGGAGACATTGTCGAAAACCTTTTTTACTTTCCATAATCCGTTTTAAGTAGGCATACAATATAATATATTATAATATATCATATTATATAGGTAGGTACATAATATATTGTTGTTGCGTTGTAAAATAGAATAAGTTACCAAAAAAGTATACAGAAATACCTTAATAATTTATACTATAGTATATATATTATATAATAATATCATAACAATAATAACATAGCTTTTACAAAAATATTCACCTCCGCCAGCGTGTTATGGATGAAAAATACCCATAACTCATACGTAGGGCTAGGATTTATATGCATTCGCGTGTTTTTTTCCCTAAGTCCGCGAGTCGACGCAGTCGGATTGCATACCTGACGACGTGACCCGGCCGTCGCATATTGTCTGCTATCCGACGAAGCCGGATTGCCTACTCGGACCACTGAGGTGACTGACCTGCTAGATACCCTAAAAAGACGGAGGCTATATGATTTGCATAGAAGCCCGAAATGTTTTGAATTTTTTTCTACGTAATTAATTTTTCCGTTCTCGGTGACAGTAATGAACGCTGTCCGCGATTCGACGCAGTCGGATAGCCTACCCTTATTACTAAGGCGAACGTCATTCGAGGTGACTGACCTGCAAGACACTCAAAAAAAGATGGTGGCTATATGATTTGCTTGGACGCTCGAAATGTTTTACATTTTTTTTCACAGTAAAGAACACTGTCCGACGTGACCCTGACGTACCTTGTTATGGTTGTTGATATTATTATATTGTTTTTTTTCTGGTCAAAAAGCTTGAGAATTTAATACAAGGTTCCTCGTGAGATTTATACACTAGTAAAGAAAAATTGAAAGTATACCTGTACAATATACCTAGACAACATATCCACTAGTTAAGTTTACACCAGCGTGTTGACGCGTTTATTAATAATAATATCAAATAAATATCAAATAAATAATAAAACAAAAACGTTTATTATTCGTGTAAACTTACATAATATAGGTTATCCGATTATACATTATACATATTATACATATTATACATTATACATTTTACATTTTACATTACATATTTTACGGCAGTATAATAACCATAATTTATTTTCGATCGGTATAATTATTTATTTTCTTAAACATAGGAGCGGAGGGCAGCACTATTTACCGACCATTTCCACAGCAGATCTATGACTCAAACGGTGCAATTTCAATGGTAACTAAAGTCAGTATAGTGCGTGTGACTTGGGGAAACGTTCAAACGTCGGAGCGAACTCAGAATGAACGCGCGTGCAATGGCGGAAGTAAAAGGATTTTAACTGATTTTCCGGTGAACAAGTTCAACCGGGGACACAAAAATGCGGGGCAAACTCGGCACAAACACGCACATACATTGCAGTCTATGCCGATACAGCGCCGCAACAAAGCATTCGCCGGACGAATCTCTTCGTCCGGCTCCACAGAGAGCGGCGTTTGGGAATTACCGCGGTTACCGTCGGGTTCGTGACTGCATCACTGCAGCCGCCGTGGGTTACCACCATATCCCGGATACCATTTGCCTGGTGGACGGATGGTTTCGCCGAACAGTTTTCAAACTCGGCACCATCAAACTGCACTGCTGCCGTGTTATACATCAGACTTGACTGTAGCACGTCGGCTTCGATCGGCCGAACATGTGGCAAAGATGACGAGATGTTGGACGGCGCCTCGATCTCGTCAACTTCTGCAGTGGTAGGTGCCGTTACTGACAACTCGGTGGACGATAAATCTGTCGAAACTTGCAACTCCACCATGGATGTGATGGAAGGTAACTCGATATCGGGTACATCGTCTGCGGAGTTAGATCGTTGAAGAGCCATATTAGGCATCGATTTATATCGTCGCACAATTCCGGTTGTAAGCGGCCACTCTGTCTCGGGTTCATCTGCACCTGCGGAGTTCTTCTGCAGAGCCACATTAGGCGTCGATTTATATCGCCTGCGGTGTGCCTGTGGACTCTTGATATCTCGAGATTCCAACGTTTTCGCTCGATTTTGCTGGAGCACGTCGAAAACCTCGAAATAACTGTCGGTAACGGACTGGATCATGGATTTGGGCGAAGTTTCCAGTGCTACAATATTTGACATATTGATCTGATACGGTTAAGTTAATTATATTAAACGAAAACAACGTTTAGACTTTTATAATGTATTATAAATGATCCGTAAAGTTCGTTGTAACAAATAATAGTACTTATACCTGATTAGGTACTGAATATACTGTGACGCACAGAAACAAATTATTTATGTTTCAAACACTTAGGTACACCCGTGGCAACCATATTTTTTATAGATTTTTTAAATCGAGAATGTATCTAGGTTCTTTTTATTTAT
The DNA here is from genome assembly GCF_019925205.1 of Metopolophium dirhodum. Lineage (NCBI taxonomy): Eukaryota > Metazoa > Arthropoda > Insecta > Hemiptera > Aphididae > Metopolophium > Metopolophium dirhodum. Next base: position 19,071,886 of record NC_083564.1, read on the forward strand.
ATTCAATAATATTATTATTTATTAAAATCGTATTCATATGTTATACTGTTCAAGTACTAAATTGGTAAACATAGGAATATTGGATATATGCGCATATAGGAAGTTAAATAATATTAATAATGAATGTTTTTTTAAAAATACTGAATTTCTTAAAACCACACCATGACTATAAATAGCGTTACACTTTTTTTGTTATATGTAAAAAAACTTGTGGGAAATCCGCTATTAACATTTCTATATTAGCTATGAAAAGAAAAATTTATAAAAAGTGATAATTTGGTGCAAATTGCAAGTGTCACAGCTATACATTTTTGAATTATATCAAAATATCAAAAACCGATTAATGGGGGGAATTCAACAATTGTTACAGCTAAATATCAAATATCGTAAAAATGTTAAATTCAAACGCTCATAAAAAATTAATGTAACTTTCCGGTAACCTTATTTTTTTGTTAAAGGTGGACAAAACTAGTGGGGAATCTTCTATTAAAATGTCCAATGTTACCTATGAAAAGAAAAACTTTTACGAATTTCTAACTGAAAAGTAATTAAGTAAGAGTAATATAAAAATTAATTAAAAAACAGTGGAATAACAAAAACAAATTTAAAGAAAAATGGAAATTATTGTATATGTTACTGTGAATGTCCGCAATTGGTGAATGCTGACAGTCACCTGGTGAATGTCAACATACACCTAATGAATTGGTGAATGTTGAAAAACTAAAATAATACAGACATTTACTAGTGGATGTTGACATTTACGTTAGGATTTTGGACAATGTTGACATACACAACAAGATTTTGGTTAATGTTTACATAGATACGTATTCGCACATATATTATTATTAAAGTACTATACATATAGTTAATAGTTGAATGTATTTTATGTTATAAAGTAGAAACAACATAATATCTTTAATTAAATCAAAAAAAATATTATTATTACTATTATTATTAAACAATATTATACAATATTATATTTGTATAATTATTAGGTATTTAAATTATGATTATCTTATAATATTACTTATTACAGCATGACAAACAATATTATACTATATTATATTTGTATAATTATTTGGTATTTAAATTATGATTATTTTATAACACCGTTTTTGGTAGCTAATTTATAAAAATCATTATCTACTATATCTAATACTACAGCTAAAATATTTTGGGGATCCATTTTACTACGATCAACATCTGGAACTTCTAGATTTATCTATTATCTAGATATAATAAAAGTAGTTGGGTAAGGCAATAAAACACTTTATCGAAATTATCAACTTGTACAATACTTTATGCTGCATAGGTACTAGATAGTATGTAACAAAACATTTTATCAAAATTATCAATTTGTATAATACCTGTCTTATAATTGCGATTAAATAATATCGGCATTACCAACATTCACCAATATCGTTGTATAAATGTCGACATTCACTAGTATATGTTTACTAAGGTCACAAATTTAATCAATAAGTCGACATTCACCAATGAATTTAGTGTATGTTGGCATTAACCGGTGACTGTCAGCATTCACCAATTGCGGTCTTTCACAGTAACATAATATATACCATATAAAACAATAATAACAAAAATCAGAATTATGACTATAGTGCAGGTTCTCAAAATTCAAACTATAATAAATTGAGGGATGATAATCCAAAACTTACTTACTATTGGCATTTTTAGAGAAATTGAGTTTAACATCAAATTAAACTGTAAACATAGCGGGGAATCGTCGGTGTCACAAAACAAATGAAAAAATGATTATTTTTGGTATAAATTATCATAACAATAAATAGCAGTTAGACCAAACCGTACTATTTCCAATGAATCTTTGTAAATTAAAGAATTTAAACATTCTCCAAAACGTACTATTGCCTGTGTTAGACCATGATATTATTATCAAAGTTAGAACAAAACGAGCTATTGTCGATGTTTTTTTCAAAAGGTACCTATACTATTTCCATTCATTACAGTAAAACGCACTATTTCTTATGTTAATGTACCTACTGCCAACAAGGATTCTATAAGTCAAAACGTAGGTATTATTTCCAAATTTTATATTTTGAAATGTATATTATTTTACTTAAGTAAATATTATCAATTAAATTATATTTAAAAACAATTTGTTAACTTTATAAAAGTTATAATAATTATTTATCTCCATAGGAAACTGAGTTTATTTATTATTCATTATTAAATGTACAACATTCCAGAATTTTAAAACACAAATTTGCCCATATACCTATTGAAAAAAAATAAAAAAATGTCAATACGTTTGGATTGTCACCACTCATTATTTTGGTGGAAACGAAAACCAAACTTTTTTAGTTTTAACGGAAACAAAAGTTTAGTTGTTGGCGGAAACGATGTGTGCTCAAATATTTAAATTACGTATTCCTTTTATTTATAAATAATGCATAATATTGAATAAAATTTAGTCTCATATTAAATATTTTTATATATATAATATGTAGGTACATTACATACGTAACAACTTTGTACATATTTAAAATCGCTACTTATACAAATTATATACAAATAGGTATACTATGTTCTACGTAGAATTAAAAAAAAAAAAAATCAAACATGTATGGGTGGGATGGTGACAACCGCCCCTCGTGGTTTCGCCACTGTATAAAAAATGTGTACGATTTCGTATATTATGCGCATTCAAAACACACCCGTAATCCAATTTCGTGTAAATCCTCTTCGGAATTTACACTAATTGGGCTCCAAAATATTTGTCATATATATGCGGTTCCTGCTGCAGCATGCCAATCGAAGGGTCATTATATAATATGATAAATATTTGAAATATTTCAAGCTTATATTATCGTATTATATATTTTGTATTATTAAATCGAATAAATCGAATATCAAATCATGTTTTTAAACCAAGTTATATTCGATTGTATTTTATAGGTCTTGTGCACTTAATTTACGGTTGAATAAAATTAGTTCTCAATATAATACGTGCACGTGGGTATTAAGGGTAAAACTACCCTACCCTTAGTAAAAATCCGCTCGCGTACTCTATTCAACAATTTTTTTTTCATATAAATAATATTATCTTAAAATTATTATTATGTTAATTCAATATTATTTCGTACATAAAAGTATAAGTCTATTAACTATTCACGTGGAATTGTGGACCATGGCTTTTCTAATTTTGTTGATATAGGTATGTAGGTAGGCATCTACTGCAAAACAATGTTTAAGGAAAAAAAATAATAATTTAATAATACCTATACAACGTATTATAGTAAGTACTACTAAGTACCTACATACAAGGAAAGCGAGCAACTTTAAGTTATACATTATTTTGTTTGTGTATTTTTGTTTTTTATTCATTATACATTGTATTATACAATAATAATAAAAATAATATTACCACATGATAAAAAAAATATACATAAGCAATCTTTCAAATAAGGCAAAAAAATGTCTGGAAGTAAAATACAGTCTAACGTACTGGGTATATCCGTCGTTATACACTTATACCACACTATTACATTATTTATAAACCATAAACTTGGTTTGAGAATCTGTATAAATATTTAAATGCGTTTGTACAATTTCGCGATTTTTATCAATACAAAATGTATCTAGATGAATAATTCATTTAGATGAGTAAAAAAATTATCTAAGATGAACGTTTCGATACCTTGTAACTATTTATCTAGATAAGATAAAAGATGAAAAAATAATTATCTAGATAAGTCCGAACACTGGTCCTTGGTCGGCGATCGACGAGCGGCGGCAGCACAGTTCCCGGCAAATGCATATGCGGTCGGGTATCGTTATTAATTATTATTGCTGTAAAGCCACGTGGTGTGCTAAGATTGTCAAACTGTCAAATATTTTTTCTCATACTAATATTTAATGTGAATTATTATTGCTGTCGATATTTACATATACGTATCTCTGAGACCGGTTAGGTCCGTTAGGGAATTTATAATATAATAGAGATCTGTAAAAACGGTATTGCCGTATGTATGTATAACATAATAATTTATATTTGACTGTCGTAACATGTAAAAATATATCAATAATATTATATTATCCTTATCCGAAGTGCGTGATCTATTATTCATATTATTAAATACACTTAACCTTAGAGACAACTCTACGGAGATCTGATACTATTGCCAAACAAATAGTGTGCTGTTAGTTTTGATATTACTAAGTGAATTAACCTATCATCAAACTTTTAGGTAAGAATATTATCTGTGCTTAAGCGTCGCCGATTTTTTTCTATGTTTAATAAAAGCCAACGCTTAAGCACGGATAGTGTATAAGACTTTTAATAACATATGTTTGACAATAAAATATAATTGATTTTTGGAATTTTTCAATATTATATTAATTGAAGACCATATTTTCATATACTCGAGATTATTTATACCACTTTAGGATCACCTGTGTCAATACAAATTACAAACTTCCGTTTTTCAATTAGAAACATCCCCTTTACTCTTTTAATTATACGGAAAGTATTTTTATTAGGAATCTTGATAATATCAAGATTCTTATATATATTATATCCAAATCAAAATTCGAACGAGTAGTTTTTAAGTTATATATTACTTTATATATACTAAGCCACTAAGAATAATATTATGTTTATCGTCTATGGTAATGGGTTAAGTAGCTATGAGTTATTATAGATAATTTGAAAATCAAATCAATATGATATAATGCAATATTACTAGATATGCAATGTAGGCGTGAAATATTTGTGCAGTACATTTTCAGTCATGTAAAATGTAATTTAAAAAACGTATATAGAAGTGGCAGCCACTTGTCTATGTCGCGGTAATGGAGTGCGCATTTTTTCTTCGTATGACCTATAAAGAAATACCGCATTTAATTCTGTAAAAAAATATGTCGAAATTGCACTAAAAATGTATCAAAATCGCAATGAAAATAAATTAAAATCGCAGTACTTATAGGTATAAATATGTTACAATTGCAAAGAAAAAACATTTAAGTTAAACAATTAAATCAAAAAATATATAATTGATAATTATTTACATAAATAACATAATGGACATTAACAAATTACAGAATTATAATATAGTATTAAAATAAAATATTATAAAAAAGTATTTAAAAATTATAACATTATTTTTCTGAATTAAAATTTTTAAATATAAACATATCATTTAAATTGTGATTTTAAAAATTGTATCGTATATTAAATGCGTTTACCGACTAGCGATAATACAGAGCAGAGATACCACCTCCTCGCCAATGTAGCGAAATTGCATATACACAGCGCCGGCGCTGGCTAACAGATGTTAATATTATTTTTCAGACCATAAGGTTCTTTTTCGTGTGCAATTCTTAGATTTAACAAAGCAAATTATACGTGAAATATACTGATATTATACAATGTCCACTGATTTTATTTCATCAGAGTTTCTTAGTGAAAATATTTTAACAAATACAATTATTGTTTAAAATCGGATAAGTGGGTATCGCTCTGCTGTACTATAGTAGGTTACAATTGGGTCACTGAAATGGACGGTTTTAAATTTGAATTCAATGATATAATATCATTGTATACGAAAAACTATTCTGAGCGGAGACGGTTTGTCAGCCTGGGATATTATATTATATTTATATTGTTATTGTTAATAATACGAAAGCCGGGAAGTTGACTTAAATATTATTTGCATATTATATGCATTATTATCATATTTCAATATTTGTACTTAATAATATACTTGAGAAGTTTCAAGTCTCCACGAATAATATTTTAAATTACAACAAAATAACTAAAATCATTATTCTCGTTATTTAATATGTAATTTCGTACAAATTTATACTTAAAATAATAATAATATATCGGGTCGGTGCGTTTGAGATATAATGTTTAAAGTACTACCTTAACACCAATGATGCATTTTAAATTTTACTTTTACTTTACTTTACATTAATGATTTTACTATTTAAGGTGTAATAAAATATATAAAATGATAGTCAAAAGTAAAATATTGGGTGCATATACTATAGTTGTGCAATATTGCGTCCCAGATATAACTAGCTATGAAAATTATTGGATAGGAATAATCCGCAACATAGTTAACAATTAGTATTTATGTACAATGTACAATAGTACTATAATATAGGACAGGTATAGGTACCTATTGCATTAAGGTAAATTGTATTGTGTTATTCATGCTTAATTCTAATATGTGCAAGTGTAATAACAAATATTAATAATACATATTAATATAGTGTTATTGGTTAACATTATTTTGTATATGACTCGTATTGTTTTAAAAATAATAATTTTTCAAATTCTGATGTTTAGAATTTTATGATATTTTATGATATTTTAATTTGTTAATGTATCATATGTTTTTAACTACTTAACTAGTATACTCGTCTCGAGGTACAAACTTCAATTTTTTAAATGAGTAAATTTGTGTGTTGATAATTATCCTATAAATGCTTTTACAAAAATATAAAATATATTATGTAATATTATATGTAGTATATATAAATATTTATTTTCACAAATTATTTATAATGACAGATCAATAGTAATAAATTACAACCATTTTAGAGACTCCGACACTAGACCACATCGACTACCTAACTGTCCCCTGCCAGGAGTGCCCCGTTCGGTTATTAACACGACGCGTGCTAAACATCGCGTCAGCATAATTTATATTGCATACATATTATATAAACATTTGCCATTACTAACAGTCAGCATATAAGCCGTGCTCAGCGTAGGAATAACGTACGATGTCGATGACGATAATCGTTACAGTATAATAATACAGTAAGAATATAAGGATAATATAAATGCTTAGACTCGTGACAAAAAACATACATTCTAGCGTTGAGTTTATATGGTAAAATTATTTTTGGTACCTATAATAAGAAGATAATAGGTATATAAAAGTATGGTTTGACAATTGCACAACAATCATAGGTAAGTACATAGAACTTATACAGTTATACCTACTTGATTTATTTTTATACATAGAAGAGTTAATACTTACATTTAATATATTATCTACTAGGTAATAAAAACTTACAATTTAAAGAAATATATGGTTTTATAGCTATATAAAGATTAAATTAATTCAATCATTTTGATTTTAATTACAACCTTGCTTTCTTTTAATAAATAATTATTAATATTTTTATTAAACAGACTTATAATCATATCTACAAAACTAATTGTACTTTTGAATGTCAATTACGTTCATCATACTGTTTCATAGAAATAAAAGTATTTTCTACACTAATTGACAATTCAACAATTGTAATATTATTTTTATCTTTTGTGACTAATTTGTCAAGGCATTCGAGATGACTTAGTTTAGACCATGCCTAACCAGATACAAATCTTGCATGAAGTTATTTTATAATGGTTGGTATATAAAACAAAACACTTCAAATACCAAATATATTTGGAGAAAAATGAGCATAAGAGAGATTAAATGTCCAAATATTTTTATGATATCATCCATCCCACCATAATAGATAGAAAAAAACCATACATAATTTATTTATTTTCAGGTCTGATTTTTCTATAAATTATTGAATTAATAATTATTTAGTTGATATATTATTATAACCAAACAGTATTTCAAAAAAAGGCGGAGTATTGGAGTAGAAATTAATTTTTTTTTCAATTGTGGTTACTGGTTAGTACTTATTACCACTTTGGTAAGTCATATTTTTCGTAATATTATGGTGGGGAAACGGAACGGAATAAAATATTAAAATAATATATAGTAAACAGTAAACACTAATGTAATAATGTTTATTATAATATTTTGTGACATACCTATCAAATTTTATTTTATGCTTACTAAATATTGTCCAATGTACAGCTAAATTATTGTGTTATTATTTTCATACTTCATTATTAAATTTTGAATGATTCAATTTATAGTCGTTAATGGTAGGTAGAAAGTACCCACCATTCAATCACTCTTCGAGATACATGCAAAACGGCACACCGCAAACTGCACATTCAATACTAATAGTCTATGTGCACTGTTCATTGAGATTCGACATCAGATACAGGTGGTTATTTTCTAATTTAAATTGTGTGATATAATACCTATATTGAACATATAAATTTTAATTCTCAGTGTTACTTTGATTATAATAAAGGCCTATATTTCAATACCATAGGTACCTTTTTTTCCTGCAGTATTAACCATTATTACAGTGGTTTAAATCCAACTACAATAAATCAGTAAGAAAATGTATAATAATCTATAAATTAAATTCAATTCAATAATATTAGACGCCCCACCATGGTCAAGCATAAGTTATCTTGCCCATTATGGTTGAGCGTTTAGAGACAGGGTAATATTTTACTTACAATACAAATATGCCACATCATTAAAACTCTAAATAATATCGACATTCATGATGTGAAATGTGAAGTGACAAATAATACATTTGTTGTACCTATATTGTTAGGGCAATCTTACTTACTTTTTGAAAAACACCTTATTTATTCTGATAAAAATAAAATAAAATGAAAGCCCCAATCTGAATTTCAAGTCTAATATAGAATCAGTATACCTATATTATATTTTTTTTTTTTATTATTATTTAAATAAATTCTCGCTGAAACATAGCAAATTAATATAATTATAATTATCAATAAAAAATAGATGAAAGTAATTTTGTAAAGAACGATGAATAATAAAAATAACATTTCTTGTTTTTATTTTTTATTTCATCGTCTGCTTGCTCAGCAGATAATATATACATTAACTAAATATAGCAAACATATTATATAATTGTAATTTGTTGCCTGATAATCATTTTATAATGGTATGTACAAATTTTAGAGCCAAAAACTATAGAAATGAAAATATACCCATGGCATTCAACTAAATACAATGAACATCTTTAATTGCTTATTATTAATTATTTCAAAAATTATTTATATTTCATATAACTTAGTAATTTCTTAACAGAAGTATTTGGTTGGTCTCCGCTGCTACTAAAATTTAGTATTAAGTAGAAATGATGATATAAAAATGTTTCATAATTTTTAAAATTTCAAAAGTGTACAGTCAGTAAAAGAAATTGATGCTCTGTTAGAATATTAGAATTAAAATACTTTATTTTTATTAAATCTAACAACCTAGGTAATAAATTGATAATTTCTTAACAACAGTATTTTGTTGGTTTTTACCCCATCATAGGTACTTAATTTTTATTATTAATTTTTGACTCAATGATGATATTAAAAATATATTTCTTTTTAATATATTTTCAAAGGTGTTATGTCAGTAGAAGAAATGGATACTATTCAGACATCATCTTGTGAAAATAACGTAAAGCAAGTTTTGGAATCAAATGAATGTGAACCAACACATTTTAGAAATAGCTTTCACTCTGATAGAATACTAGAAGGCTTACAGTCTCTACGCAAGTATGGTGTCAATAACTTTAGCTTCTTTCAGAATAAAAATTAGTTCCTAACACATTTTTGTTTTTAGAAATGAATTTTTTTGTGACATTAGATTTGAAACAGAAGATGGAAATATAACGTTTGGTAATAAAATTGTCCTAATGGCAGCTAGTCCATATTTCTTTGCAATGTTTAGTAATTTTGGTGAGAGAAACAAAGATGTTGTTATTATAAGAGAATTAGATTCCACCATTTTACAAATATTAGTAGATTATATTTATACTGGAGAAATTATGATCACAAAAGAAAATGTACAGGTATAATTGAATAATTAATTTAATATTGACTTCAAATAACTTATCATTTGATGTCAATTTTTGTTGATTTCTAAGGTGTTGTTACTAGCTGCAAATGTCTTACAGCTAGAGGTTGTAACTAATGCATGTGCTGAGTTTTTACAAAAACAACTGGATGCATCTAATTGTATTGGTATCAGAGCGTTTGCTGACTTACATAACTGTACAGAATTGTTATCAAGTTCTGAAGCATTAATAAAAAAAGAGTTTCTGTATGATTTAAATAACTTAGTTCTTTATAGTAATAAATTATCTATATAATGACAATTATTTTCAGGGAAGTGGTTAAAAGTGATGAGTTCCTATCTTTATCTTTTGAAGATGTGGTTAAGATTATCTCCTGTAATGACCTTGCTGTTCCATATGAAGAAAAAGTAAGCAAACTCCAATATTAATAATAGTTGTATTTCAATATATTATAATATTTTTTAGGCAACTTAACACAAAGAGCTAACATATAAATATAATATTATAATATTTACCTTTTTGTTTTTATCGTGAAGAGTTTTATCTGCCGTTTTTTACTGATTTTCATCAACTATATTATATCCACAGAGGATATTTGACTGAGGCAACTTTTTGGCACGGGAAATCGATGTTTTTATCGGCTATTGCTCATCGCTATTTCTTTATCACAGAATGTATAAACTTAAATATGGTACCAATGTATGTTTTAACAGATGAGGGTTGCAAGTACAGAGTATAATGTATTACTTATTTTCCATTACCTACTCTATAACTGAGTCATAATGGATGCAAAACAAAGATCGACTTTAACTGCTTTAATTTGATTTTTCTAAGATTTTCCTTTTTCCCTCCCTCTATAATTTTTTTAACACCACACTTTCTTTTAGTTTCTGTCTCAAACAATCAATAGTGAAGTATATATTACAAAATCACCAAACAACACACTACAATAAAATAAAAAACAAGTAAATAAATTCACTTTTATTAATTAAGAATGTTACATTGGATGTACGAAACTGTATTTTAATTGTATTTTAATCGTGTACCTAATCTAATATTATTATACTTACTTGCTGGCTAGTCTTGAATATAATAAACGTCAGATTCAGTTATATGTACTGCTTGGATTTAAATGCAATAAAAAACAAGAAAAATGCCTTAAAAAAATTCTATTTTATACAAATTAATATGAATAGCTCAATTAAATGCCCTGAAAAATTAAAACCAATTTAAATTAACATGAAATAAAATTTAGATAGGTAGGTATATTCGTTATGTTTTCTTTTTCATTATAGCAATGGTTATCCAGATGCTAATTAATATTTTAAAATAAAAAACTTATTGGCAGTTATTGGCAAATTTTGGTTTTGTATAGCTTAAGTTAGAGAGCTTTTTATATGTATACATTATTATTATAGCGTTCATTATCTAGGCTATCTAGCTGAAGTCATATAAACTATACATAATAAAAATAGAAATATTATTTATTAGTAAAGAATATTATATTACATTTTGAAGAAGAAGAAATTTAAGCTAAGAAGTTCATATAAAATGTATGTTTTAACAAATGAGGGTTGCATGATTGTATCCTCTACTCATCTTCTGTTTTCTCAGGAAACAACTTAAGTTGAGTTAAGTAATATCTTAAGTACATAGTATAATGTATTACTTATTTTTTCTATAACTGAATCTTAATGGATGCAAAACATAGGTCGATCGTAGGTCTTTTTTTTCTTAGCACCACTCTTTCTTTTAGTTTCCATTTTAAACAATCAACAGTGAAGTATCTATTACAAAATCATTAAACAACGAACTACAATAAAATAAAAAACAAGTAAATACATTCACTTTTATTAATTAAGAATGTTACGATTTGGATTTATGAAACTATGTAACGTTATCAGCCTATTAACCCATGAATAATATTATATCAAAGTATTGAAATTAATAAAAATAGATTTAATGCCATAAAAATATTCCTTAGCTTATTAAAAAAAAAATTAAACCAAGATCTATAATGTGTTTTGGGACCCAGTCATACTTTAATGGGTGGTTTAACAAATAACTGATAATTAGGGAATAAATAGATAGAAACTCCAATGCTATTAAATATTATCGTTTTGAGATATTTAAATTTAAATTTAATTATTTTTGTTTGTTTTTGTAGGTATTTGAAAGTGTTATTAAATGGGTAAAACAGGATTTGGTTCAGAGAAAAGACTTTTTGACAGAATTAATGGAACACGTACGTTTGCCAATGATATCATCTAGGCCTGATATATTATTAAATATAGCAAATGAACCTATTCTAAAGAATAATCCTAAATGTTTGTTATTTTCATAAATATATTTTCATTATTAATTAATTTATTTCATTAATTGTTATTATAATATTTTTAGGCAAAGATTTTGTAATTGAAGCATACCATTTTAATCTACAAAAAACAGTTCAGTATTTCACAATTCCACAAACAATTCGTTGTACACCCAGGCAGTTTGGTGATTCACGAAAAGTATGATTCTGTTTTGTTAAATTTATCATCACTATTATTATATCCTCTTAACTATATCAGGTTATTTTAATGTTCAACCGGTCTGATACATCGCCAAAGTGTTATACAGAATGGTATGACCCAGCAACCAAACTACGTGAGAAAGCACCAGGGATAAATGATTGTCGTAAGGAAGCTGGTCTAGGTGTAATTAGAGATCAATTTGTTTTTGTTGTGGGAGGTGTGAATAATTTGTGTTCACAATCTGTTAGTATGCTTGATGTATCTTTACGATCTCCATCTTGGGTTCCAATGGCCAACATGGTAGTAAACCGGCAACGATTAGGAGTTGCTGTATTGGATGATTGTATATATGCAGTAAGTAAAATCAGTATTTTACTTATTTTATATTATAAATTTATATTGTTTTGTAATTCTAGGTTGGTGGTGGAAATCTCAACAATCCATTAAATTGTGTAGAGGTGTTTGATGTCAGTATTCAAAAATGGAGATTGGTAGCTAGTATGTCTACTGAAAGATGTGATTTGGGTGTTGGTGTACTCAATAATTTATTATACGCGGTGAATAATTATATTTTTTTTTTTTTTAATTTGTAATACATTTCATTGAATTAAATTGTGTAGGTTGGGGGTACTGCAGGTAAAAATTGTTTGAAATCTGTGGAATATTATGATCCCACACTTGATACATGGACACCAGTTGCAGAGATGTCTATAAACCGTCAAGGTGTTGGTGTAGGAGTTTTGGACGGTGTTCTGTATGCTATTGGTGGCTATAATAGAAAATATCTTAAAAGTGTTGAGATTTATAGACCGAGTGATGGAGTTTGGTCTTCTGTAGCTGATATGGAAATATGTCGTTTTCGTCCTGGTAACAATTATAATTTTTAGGACAACCTTTGTAAAAATATATTGAATTTAAATTATATTTTTATATAGGAGTAGTGGCATTAGATGGTTTATTGTATGTTATGGGCGGAGAATCTGTAGTTGGATCTATCATTGATACTGTAGAAATTTACAACCCTAAAACCAATACTTGGACCATGGAGAGATTTTCGAGAAGTCGTTGTCACATTTTTGGTGGAGTAGTTGTTGATAGACTACTAAATTGTATTAACTAATCGGCATATATAATGGTCTTATTGTTGATAGTAATATGATAATATGAACATATTTATTTATAATTTAAATTGGTTATTTACAAATAAATAAGCCATAAAGTTTATTAAATTGTAGTATATCAGCAAAATCTTATATAATTTACAATATACATTATATCTTTTAGATTTTGTGGGGAGTGATGAATTTATTGATTGTTCAATGATTTATTTAATTTAGTTGTTTGTGTACACGATAATTATAAGTTCTTACCATTTTCACGAATGTTTATTTTTTAATTTTAAATACAATATGATAAAATGTTCAAATTTAGATTGCAAATATCTTGAGTGCAGCATAATTTTAGTACATATTTTATAAAAACTTGATGCATTATTATTAACATAGAAATTAATAGACAAATTTTATTTCGTCATCAATTCTTTAAATATATAATATTTTCATTAGTTAACTGAATCATTTAAAAATGATACTAAATTGAACAACTGAGTATATTGGTAAGGTAAACGGTTGGTATTCATACCCCTTTCGAGATTGAAAGTAATCTAATTGGTTCAATCATGTACAGTGTTAATACATCTATTAACTCCTGAACCAATGTCTATTACTAAGTCTAAACTTTTTTAGAAACTGGTGGTCAGATAGTTCTAAAAATATAATCAATATAATGTGATTAAGTAGGTATGAGCTAAGAAGGCTATAAAATATACTATAGGTTATTTATTATTATACAAACCAACGTTCCATGACATTTTGGGCATTATTATATTGCCTTGGTCAATTTTCTACCACTCTAATTTCAGCTTTCTCTAAAGCTCTCAAGTCTTCTAAGTGCACAATTTATTCAAGAGCCATTTTTCACAAGTCCCGAAAATAATAAATTGTAATATCGTAAATTAGTAGATTATAATAGTAATATACTTAAGGAAGTAATATATGATTCAATTACAGTATTTAAAATGGAAGTATAAACATTAAACATTCATAAACGCAAATAACACAATAAACCAATAGACAAAAATGATAATATAAATAAATAAGTTACTAAATGAAAATTAATAGAAAACTATCAATTCATTACGTACAGACAGTGTTCGGACTTATCTAGATGAATATCTAGATAATTATTTGTTCATCTTTTATCTTATCTAGATAAATAGTTACAAGGTATCTAAATGTTCATCTTAGATAATTTTTTTTCCTCATCTAAATTAATTCATCTAGATACATTTTATATAGATAAAAATCGCGAAATTGTACAAACGCATTTAAATATTTATATAGATTCTCAAACCAAGTTTATGGTTTATAAATAATGTAATTATTATGTTCCTAGTGCCCAACTAAAATATACCTATATTTAAAACCCATTTAAAAAAAATTTTATCTTTTTTTTATCTAGATAAAATATATGAGTTAAGTTATCTTTTATCTCTATCTAGATACGTTAGAGTTGCATTATCTTTATCTTTATCTAGATGAAACACTACTTATCTAATCCGAACACTGCATACAGAGGTTGATGAACACCGATTACAAATATTTACGTAAAAGTTTCATTCAAAAATTTTTGAGAATACGAAATTTTGAAACAATACGTAAAAATGGTGTATTACTTACATTTTACCAAGGCTGGGCAAGTTAATGATTTTTTTTAACTCGCAGTTAAGTTAAGTTAGTCTACACCAATAACAAAAAGTTAAACAATAGGTTAACTCAATTAAGTTAAAATTTAATTCACACTTTTTGTTAATTTTTTTATTAAGTTAAAAAAGTTAATTTGCTTATACAACGCTATAGCGTACTTAATTTTTTTCCAAAACTAAATTATAGACTATACAGTATGATTCCTTTTAAAGGTAACACTAAATAATTCTGTCCAGTGACATCTGATTAATATGCGGTTTTCGGGAGGGGATAGGGAATACATAAATACACATTTCTTGATGATTTTTACATTTTTAGATCTTTCCGTGTGCGCATGCGCAATACAACTTGCATTTTTTTAAATGGCAACGGGTGTTTTGAATACTAAATTCGGATAGACCAAATTTTAAGTCGATTTGGTCCTTTTTACCATAGCTCTAAAATCAAAATTGACCAAATGGCAACCAGTTTCGATTAAAATTATTGAATTTCTCAACAATCATACTAGAATTTTTTGAATTATTATAAAATTTTAAGTATTTTGTTTGTTTCCGTAGGTTTGCAGATATTATTAAATCATTTTAATTTAATTTTGAGGAATTAATTAACCTCAATTAGACGTAAATGTTAGTTCATTTCTAATTACTAGGTAAGAAACGATTAAAATAATTAACACAATGTTTTTATAATTTTAATCATTTCTATTATTTATTTGGATAAACAAAAGAGAGTATTTACAAAATAAATTTGGCAATCGATGGATACATATGGTGCAGTAGCTTGGCCACCAAGATCTCCAGATCTCGCGTCATTAGATTTTTTTCTGTGGGGACATTAATTAAAGAATGAAGTTTATTCAACTCCACCTTTAAGTATTCAAGATCTAAAAAATAAAATTGTAATTGCTTGCGCAGAACTTAAAAAGGAACAGATATTAGCAGCTACTCAAAGAGAAGTGATTCATCGATTTCAATCATGCATGGAGAATGATGGGCAAAATTTATTAGATAGTTATTAGAAATTTGTTTATCCAAATAAATAATGGAAACGATTAAAATTATAAAAATATTGTGTTAATTATTTTAATAGTTTCTTACATATAGTAATTAGTAAATGAACTAAGATCTACGTCTAATTGAGGTTAATTAATTCCTCAAAATTAAATTAAAATGATTTAATAATATTTGCAAACCTACAGAAAACGAAATAGACTGAAATAGTGATATATAATAAATTAAATTAACTTATTTCTTAAAATGAAAAATTAGTTCGTTAATTTCATGTTAATTAAAAAAGAAATGAAGTTAACAGTTAGTTAATAAAAAACCAATAGTTATACTAGTTAAATTAAAAAGTTAAAATTAAATTAAATTAACTTTAAATTTTTAAATCGTTAATGCCCAGCCTTGCATTTTACTCGTTCGTTTTCCTTACGTAGTTTTCGAGAATATAACGATAAGTAGGAACAACCTTGTTTCAGTTACTTGGTCGTGAATCGACGTAGATAGAAATAGTAATACTTTAAATTTTCATTGAAAAAATGACCATAAGTTAAAAATGTAAACAACATATTTACCTATTTGTAAACAACGCGCGTTTTAGTTAACACTGTCATCAATCGACACATTTTGAAAAAGTATTTATAAATGAGATCATATTGAATTTAATGAACTTACATAGTTACATTACTACAAAAAAGACATTGAAGCATTGAACCAGCAAAATATTTAAACAATAAATGTTTGAATTAACAAAGCATTGTTTTAAGCAAAAACGAAAAGTGATAGGGAAACATAAATTAAATTGGTCTTCATAATGATCTACATATAAAGTGTACGGGTATTTTTTATTCGTCAGCAACACGAATTCAAAATGTTTTTTTTTTTTTTGAAACATCTTTCGAGGTCCACGCATTTATAAAAATAAAACTTAAATATTAATTTTTCGGCAATATAAAAACCGTTCTTAGGAAGAAGCTACCAATGTTGCAGACTCCATTTTACAAACGTATAACATATAACAAATTTTTGTTCGATATAGTTTCAATAGTGTGCTGTTAGTTTTTATATTACTAAGTGAATTAACCTATCATCAAACTTTTAGGTAAGAACATTATCTATGCTTAAGCGTCGGCGATATTTTTTTGTTTGATAAAAGCCAACGCTGAAGCACGGATAATATACAAGAATTTTAATAACTTATGTTTTGTTTGACGATCAAATATGATTAATTTTTGGAATTTTTAAATATTATATTTGAAAACCATATTTTCTTATACTTGAGATTATTTATACCACTTTAGGATCACCTATGACAATACAAATTATAAACTTCCGTTTTTAAATTAGGAACCTCTCCTTTTCACTTTTAATTATACGGAAGGTATTTTTATTAAGAATCTTGATATATCATAATTAAAATTTGAACGAGTAGTTTTTAAGTTATATATTACTTTATATATACTAAGCCACTAAGAATAAAATTATGTTTATCGTCTATGGTAATGGGTTAAGTAGCTATGAGTTATTATAGATAATTTGAAAATGTTGGTAATACGTAATATGACAGTCAATCTATCAATATAAATAATTTTTAAAATTGGTCCAAGTACATATAATAAATATTGCATCTAATATATAGTAATGTATGGCATAATATAATAGTTATATTTTTGTATAACCATTTTTTTTTATTTATTATTATTTAGGTTTTTTTATGAAAAAGCATAATCATTATGATTATCTATACATTAATATTTGTACAATAGGTAATTTTTTTATAGTTTAAAAACAGTGTGAATTAGCGACCTAGCGACCTAGTAATATAAATAATAAATATATAGGTAATATATTAAAACGATTTTCCAATGATAACACTGTGATCAAAATTTTCTTCTCATCAATATAATATAATAATGCAATATTATGATGCAATGTATGTGTGAAATATTAATTGTGTAATACATTTTCAGTCTTGTTGTATGTAATTTATAAACGTATATAGATGTGGCAGCTACTTGCCTATGTCGAGGTAATAGAGGGCGCAATTTTTCTTCACATGACCTATAAATGAAGACTACATTTAATTCTGTAGAAAAATATGTCAAAATTGCACTAAAAATATGTCAAAATTACAATAAAAATATATTAAAATCGCAGTACCTATAGGTATAAATATGTTACAATTGCAAAGAAAAAACATTTAAGTTAAACAATAAAATCGAAAATATATAATTGATAATTATTTACATAAATAACATAATGGACATTAACAAATTACAGAATTATAATATAGTATTAAAATAAAATATTATAAAAAGGTATTTAAAAATTATAACACTATTTTTGTGAATTAAAATTTTTAAATATAAACATATCATTTAAATTGTGATTTTAAAAATTGTATCGTATATTAATGCGTTTACCGACTAGCGATAATACAGAGCAGAGAAGCAGAAATTGCATATACACAGCGCCGGCTAACAGATGTTAATATTATTTTTCAGACCATAAAGTTCTTTTTCGTGTGTAAGTCTTAGATTCAACTAAGCAAATTATACGTGAAATATACTGATATTATACCATGTCCACTGATTTTATTTCATCAGAGTTTCTTAGTGAAAATATTTTATAAAATAAAATTGTTTAAAATCGGATAAGTGGGTGTCGCTCTGCTGTACTATAGTAGGTTACAAGTGGGTCACTGAAATGGACGGTGTTAAATTTGAATTCAATGATTGTATACGAAAAACTATTCTGAGCGGAGACGGTTTGTCAGCCTGGGATATTATATTATATTTCTATTGTTGACTTAAATATTATTTGCATAGTATATGCATTATTATCATATTTCAATATTTGTACTTAATAATATACTTGAGAAGTTTCAAGTCCCCACTAATAATATTTTAAATTACAACTAAAAGGTGGTTAAGTGGATGTCGCTCTGCTGTACAGTAGGTTACAAGTGGGACACTGTAATGGATGGTGTTAAATTTTAATTCAATGATATAATATCATTGTATAAGAAAAACGATTCTGAGCGAAAACGGTCATTCAGCCTAGGTATTACTAATATATTTGATGATATTATTGTGAATAAAGTAATTTATATATACGTGGAACCTTGTTTTTAATTTTCAATCCTTAGCTATAAAATTTGAACATTTTATAAATTTTTAACTACAAAATAACTAATAAATTTTAAATTTGATACATTTTGTCAAAATTTGAACTTTAAATGCTTATAAAAAAAAATTGTGCCTATGTATTTTTAATATTTTTCAACTGCTATTAGAACGATATATCAGGCGCCTTATATTAAATATTCACGCTTTTTTACCCAACAAAAAAAATTTTATAGATATTTATAGAAAAAAAAACTAAAAAAAATGGAAATTGACAATATCCGTAAACAGCTCAAAATAAGTCAAAATATTTGGAAAATGTTATGGTGTATGGGAAATGCAATTATAAACACTCAGTCAAAATGTCATGTCCCTACGGTCATTTGTTTTAGAGTCACGCCAAAAACCAAAATCGATTTTCTCGAAAACATATTTTGCGTAAAAAATCCCGTTTTCCCTTAATTTTTCTTTTGTTTTTCACGTCGCTTTTGAAAACTACTGGGAAATTTTTACTTTTGACCCCCAAAAGTACCAACTAGATTCACTTTCCTATCAGAAAAGTTACTGTTGAAGAAAATCCAAGCACTTTTACTGTCCTAAAAGGTGATGACAGACACAAAAATAAAAAAACAAAAAAAAAAACACACATTGTAAAATCAATACATTCATCGTTCCACTCAGAATCTAAAATAACTAAAATCATTATAATATATCGGCTCGGTGTGTTTGAGGTATAAGATTTAAAGTACTGCCTTAACACCAATGATGCATTTTAAAATTTACTTTTACTTTACTTTACATTAATCATTTTACTATTTAAAGCAGGGGTGTCCACCCTTTTGTGAAGACTGGACTATAAAATGAGAGTCAAAAGTAAAATATTGGGTGCATATTCTATAGTTGTGCAATATTGCGTCCCAAATATAACTAGCTATGAAAATTATTGGATAGTAGTAATAATTTTCCACAATATAGTTAATAATTATTATTTATGTACAATGTACAATAGTACTATAAAATAGGTAGGTACCTATTGCATTATGGTAAATTGTATTGTGTTATTCATGCTTAATTCTAATATGTGCAAGTGTAATAACAAATATTAATAATACATATTAATACAGTGTTATTGGTTTACATTATTTTGAATATGACTCGTGCCGTTTTAAAAAATAATAATTTTTCAAATTCTGATGTTTAGAATTTTATGATATTTTATGATCTATTTATTTGTTAATGTATCATATGTTTTTAACTACTTAACTAGTATATTCGTCCAGTGAGGTACAAACTTCAATTTTTTAATTAAGAAAATTTGTATGTTTCTACATAAAAATTCTCATCAGTTGTTTCAATGGCATTAAAATGTTTATACTAAGGAGTAAAGATAATTATCCTATAAATGCTTTTACAAAAATATAAAATATATTATGTAATATTATATGTAGTATATATACATATATTTATTTTCGCAAATTATTTATAATGACAGATCAATAGTAATAAATTACAACCATTTTCAAATTATCTAATCCATCGAGCTAGTCTAGCTACATGAACCCATAAGCATTCGACGCATAGTATTTAACGTTATACAACTCAAAAACTACTCTAGCTAATTTTGATTTAGATAGTTCCAAATTCACAAAGAAAGGTATACATACGTATTTGTTTTTTAAATTTGTTCAATTAAATTATTTATATTATTAAACTGTCCAATCTCATTTTAAATGATACGAATTATTTATAATAATCAAATAATATAATATAAGTTGGTAGGTATAATAAAAGTTTTTATAGAAATAACCACTCACCATAGCTGAATAAATATACTTTCACTATTTTTGTAATAGGTATTGTAACGTATCCTCTTCACCTTTCGCTCTTACCACCGCTTTAGGTGTCGTTCTGTTTAACGAGGTCTCGGAGACTCGACCTCGGTGTGTGATATTATTACTAGGACTCAGGGTCATCTTTTGTGAAGCAAAGTACTCAATACGTATATATATTTATGTATCTATTATTAAATATTAATGTATAATTATTACTACATATCGAATCTTATAATATATCGAACATCAAATAATATGTATTAGGTATACTTATAAATTATAACTGAGGGTTACCGATCGGGCCATGGTGTGTCGTGGGTGCCGATATCAGCAATGTGGGTTGAGCTGGTCGTCCGCGGGTCCTCTTTAGGCCGTTGTCAGCCCTTGACTTCCACTATCGACCATCCACTATGAGTATATACTGACTCTCGAACATCAAACTATCGACTCCGACACTAGACCACATCGACTACCTAACTGTCCCCTGCCAGGAGTCCCGCGTTCGGTTATTAACACGACGCGTGCTAAACATCGCGTCAGCATAATTTATATTGCATACATATATACACATTTGCCATTACTAACAGTCAGCATATAAGCCGTGCTCAGCGTAGGAATAACGTACGATGTCGATGACGATAATCGTTACAGTATAATAATACAGTAAGAATATAAGGATAATATAAATGCTTAGACTCGTGACAAAAAACATACATTCTAGCGTTGAGTTTATATGGTAAAATTATTTTTGGTACCTATAATAAGAAGATAATAGGTATATAAAAGTATGGTTTGACAATTGCACAACAATCATAGGTAAGTACATAGAACTTATACAGTTATACCTACTTGATTTATTTTTATACATAGAAGAGTTAATACTTACATTTAATATATTATCTACTAGGTAATAAAAACTTACAATTTAAAGAAATATATGGTTTTATAGCTATATAAAGATTAAATTAATTCAATCATTTTGATTTTAATTACAACCTTGCTTTCTTTTAATAAATAATTATTAATATTTTTATTAAACAGACTTATAATCATATCTACAAAACTAATTGTACTTTTGAATGTCAATTACGTTCATCATACTGTTTCATAGAAATAAAAGTATTTTCTACACTAATTGACAATTCAACAATTGTAATATTATTTTTATCTTTTGTGACTAATTTGTCAAGGCATTCGAGATGACTTAGTTTAGACCATGCCTAACCAGATACAAATCTTGCATGAAGTTATTTTATAATGGTTGGTATATAAAACAAAACACTTCAAATACCAAATATATTTGGAGAAAAATGAGCATAAGAGAGATTAAATGTCCAAATATTTTTATGATATCATCCATCCCACCATAATAGATAGAAAAAAACCATACATAATTTATTTATTTTCAGGTCTGATTTTTCTATAAATTATTGAATTAATAATTATTTAGTTGATATATTATTATAACCAAACAGTATTTCAAAAAAAGGCGGAGTATTGGAGTAGAAATTAATTTTTTTTTCAATTGTGGTTACTGGTTAGTACTTATTACCACTTTGGTAAGTCATATTTTTCGTAATATTATGGTGGGGAAACGGAACGGAATAAAATATTAAAATAATATATAGTAAACAGTAAACACTAATGTAATAATGTTTATTATAATATTTTGTGACATACCTATCAAATTTTATTTTATGCTTACTAAATATTGTCCAATGTACAGCTAAATTATTGTGTTATTATTTTCATACTTCATTATTAAATTTTGAATGATTCAATTTATAGTCGTTAATGGTAGGTAGAAAGTACCCACCATTCAATCACTCTTCGAGATACATGCAAAACGGCACACCGCAAACTGCACATTCAATACTAATAGTCTATGTGCACTGTTCATTGAGATTCGACATCAGATACAGGTGGTTATTTTCTAATTTAAATTGTGTGATATAATACCTATATTGAACATATAAATTTTAATTCTCAGTGTTACTTTGATTATAATAAAGGCCTATATTTCAATACCATAGGTACCTTTTTTTCCTGCAGTATTAACCATTATTACAGTGGTTTAAATCCAACTACAATAAATCAGTAAGAAAATGTATAATAATCTATAAATTAAATTCAATTCAATAATATTAGACGCCCCACCATGGTCAAGCATAAGTTATCTTGCCCATTATGGTTGAGCGTTTAGAGACAGGGTAATATTTTACTTACAATACAAATATGCCACATCATTAAAACTCTAAATAATATCGACATTCATGATGTGAAATGTGAAGTGACAAATAATACATTTGTTGTACCTATATTGTTAGGGCAATCTTACTTACTTTTTGAAAAACACCTTATTTATTCTGATAAAAATAAAATAAAATGAAAGCCCCAATCTGAATTTCAAGTCTAATATAGAATCAGTATACCTATATTATATTTTTTTTTTTTATTATTATTTAAATAAATTCTCGCTGAAACATAGCAAATTAATATAATTATAATTATCAATAAAAAATAGATGAAAGTAATTTTGTAAAGAACGATGAATAATAAAAATAACATTTCTTGTTTTTATTTTTTATTTCATCGTCTGCTTGCTCAGCAGATAATATATACATTAACTAAATATAGCAAACATATTATATAATTGTAATTTGTTGCCTGATAATCATTTTATAATGGTATGTACAAATTTTAGATCCAAAAACTAAAGAAATGAAAATATACCCATGGCGTTCAACTAAATACAATGAACATCTTTAATTGCTTATTATTAATTATTTCAAAAATTATTTATATTTCATTTGACTTAGTAATTTCTTAACAGAAGTATTTGGTTGGTCTCTGCTGCTACTAAAATTTAGTATTAAGTAGAAATGATGATATAAAAGTGTTTCATAATTTTTAAAATTTCAAAAGTGTACAGTCAGTAAAAGAAATTGATGCTCTGTTAGAATATTAGAATTAGAATACTTTATTTTTAATAAATCTAACAACCTAGGTAATAAATTGATAATTTCTTAACAACAGTATTTTGTTGGTTTTTACCCCATCATAGGTACTTAATTTTTATTATTAATTTTTGACTCAATGATGATATTAAAAATATATTTCTTTTTAATATATTTTCAAAGGTGTTATGTCAGTAGAAGAAATGGATACTATTCAGACATCATCTTGTGAAAATATCGTAACGCAAGTTTTGAAATCAACTGAATGTGAACCAACACATTTTAGAAATAGCTTTCACTCTGATAGAATACTAGAAGGCTTACAGTCTCTACGCAAGTATGGTGTCAATAACATTAGCTTCTTTCAGAATTAAAATTAGTACCTAAAACATTTTTGTTTTTAGAAATGAAGTTTTATGTGACATTAGATTTGAAACAGAAGATGGAAATATAACGTTTGGTAATAAAATTGTCCTAATGGCAGCTAGTCCATATTTCTTTGCAATGTTTAGTAATTTCGGTGAGCGAAACAAAGATGTTGTTATTATAAGAGAATTAGATTCCACCATTTTACAAATATTAGTAGATTATATTTATACTGGAGAAATTATGATCACAAAAGAAAATGTACAGGTATAATTGAATAATTAATTTAATATTGACTTCAAATAACTTATCATTTGATGTCAATTTTTGTTGATTTCTAAGGTGTTGTTACTAGCTGCAAATGTCTTACAGCTAGAGGTTGTAACTAATGCATGTGCTGAGTTTTTACAAAAACAACTGGATGCATCTAATTGTATTGGTATCAGAGCGTTTGCTGACTTACATAACCGTACAGAATTGTTATCAAGTTCTGAAGCATTAATAAAAAAAGAGTTTCTGTATGATTTAAATAACTTAGTTCTTTATAGTAATAAATTATCTATATAATGACAATTATTTTCAGGGAAGTGGTTAAAAGTGATGAGTTCCTATCTTTATCTTTTGAAGATGTGGTTAAGATTATCTCCTGTAATGACCTTGATGTTCCATATGAAGAAAAAGTAAGCAAACTGCAATATTAATATTAGTTGTATTTCAATATATAATATTTTTTAGGCAACTTAACACAAAGAGCTAACATATGAATATAATATTATAATATTTACCTTTTTGTTTTTATTGTGAAGAGTTTTATCTGCTGTTTTTTACTGATTTTCATCAACTATATTATATCCACAGCCAGAGGATATTTGACTGAGGCAACTTTTCTGCTCATTGCTATTACATTATCATAAAATGTATAAACTTAAATATGGTACCAATGTATGTTTTAACAGATGAGGGTTGCAAGTACAGAGTATAATGTATTACTTATTTTCCATTACCTACTCTATAACTGAGTCATAATGGATGCAAAACATAGATCGATCTTTAACTGCTTTAACTTGATTTTTCTAAGATTTTCCTTTTTCCCTCCCTCTATAATTTTTTTAACACCACACTTTCTTTTAGTTTCTGTTTCAAACAATCAATAGTGAAGTATATATTACAAAATCACCAAAAAACACACTACAATAAAATAAAAAACAATTAAATAAATTCACTTTTATTAATTAAGAATGTTACATTGGATGTACGAAACTGTATTTTAGTTGTATTTTAATCGTGTACCATGCACGATATATTAGGTATCTAATATTATTATACTTACTCGTTGGCTAGTCTTGGATATAATAAACGTCAGATTCAGTTATATGTACGGCATGGATTTAAATGCAATAAAAAACAAGAAAAATGCCTTAAAAAAATACTATTTAATACAAATTAATATGAATAGCTCAATTAAATGCCCTGAAAAATTAAAACCAATTTAAACAAACATGAAATAAAATTTAGATAGGTAGGTATATTCATTATGTTTTCTTTTTCATTATATCCCTGGTTATCCAGATGCTAATTAATATTTTAAAATAAAAAACTTAGACAGTTATTGGCAAGTTTTGTTTTGTAAAGCTGAAATTAGAGAGCTTTTGATATGTATACTTTATTATTATAGCCTTCATTATCTAGGCTATCTAGCTGAAGTCATATAAACGATACATAATAAAAATAGAAATATTACTTATTAGTAAAGAATATTATATTAAATTTTTTTGAAGAAGAAGAAATTTAAGCTAAGTTCTTATAAAATGCTATTTAACCATAAAAATTTCCTTAGTACCCAAACAATTTTTACTACAAATATTTTAATAATTATACACGCCCATAGAAAGTTATCAAAGTATAGAATTTAATAAAAATAGATTTAATACCATAAAAATATTCCTTAGCTTGTTAAAAAAAGAATGAAAACCAAGATCTGTTATATGTTTTGGGACCCAGTAATACACTAATGGGTGGTTTAACAAATAAATAAATTAATTTGGGAATATATAGATAGAAACGCCAATGATCTTCAATATTATCGTTTTGAGATATTTAATTATTTGTTTTTGTAGGTATTTGAAAGTGTTATTAAATGGGTAAAACAAGATTTGGATCACAGAAAAGATTTTTTGACAGAATTAATGGAACATGTACGTTTGCCCATTATAGCATCTAGGCCTGATATATTATTAAATATAGCAAACGAACCCCTTCTACAGAATAATCCTAAATGTTTGTTATTTTCATAAATATATGCATTCATTATGAATTTATTTATTTTATTAATTATTATATTTTTAGGTATTGGATATTTAATTGAAGCATACTATTTTAATCTACAAAAAGCAGCACAGTATTTCACCATTCCACAAACAATTCGTTGTAAACCCAGGCAATTTGGTGATTCACAAAAAGTATGATTCAATTTTGTTTAATTTATCTTCACTATTATTTAGTCATTTTAATTATATCAGGTTATTTTAATGTTCAATCGGTCTGATAAATCACCAAAGTGTTATACAGAATGGTACGACCCAGCAACTAAACTGCGAAAGAGTGCACCTGGGTTAAATGATTGTCGTCAGTTAGCTGGTCTAGGCGTAATTAGAGATCAATTTGTTTTTGCTGTAGGAGATGTGAATAATTTGTGTTCACAATCTGTTAGTATACTTGATGTATCTCTACAGTCTCCATCTTGGGTTCCAATGGCCAACATGGTAGTAAAACGGCAACGATTAGGAGTTGGTGTATTGGATGATTGTATATATGCAGTAAGTAAAATCAGTATTTTACTTATTTTATATTAGAAATGTATATTGTTATGTAATTCTAGATTGGTGGTGGAAATCTCGACAATCCATTAAATTGTGTAGAGGTTTTTGTTGTCAGTATTCAAAAATGGAGATTGGTATCTAGTATGTCTACTGAAAGATGTGATTTGGGTGTTGGTGTTCTCAATTATTTATTATACGCGGTGAATAATTATTTATTTTTATTTTTTTTAATTTGTAATACATTTCATTGAATTAAATTGTGTAGGTTGGGGGTGCTGCAGGTAAAAATAGATGTTTGAAATCTGTGGAATATTATGATCCCACACTTGATACATGGACACCAGTTGCAGAGATGTCCGTATGCCGTCAAGGTGTTGGTGTAGGAGTTTTGGACGGTGTTCTGTATGCTATTGGTGGCTATAATGGAAAATATCTTAAAAGTGTTGAGATTTATAGACCGAGTGATGGAGTTTGGTCTTCTGTAGCTGATATGGAAATATGTCGTTTTCGTCCTGGTAACAATTATATTTTTTAGGACAACCTTTGTAAAAATATATTGAATTTAAATTATATTTTTATATAGGAGTACTGGCATTAGATGATTTATTATATGTTATGGGCGGAGAATCTGCAGATGAATCTATCAATGATACTGTAGAAATTTACAACCCCAAAACCAATACTTGGACCATGGAGAGATTTTCGAGAAGTGGTTGTCACATTTTTGGTGGATTAGTTGTTGATAGACCACCACATTTTATTAACTAATCAGCATATATAATGGTCTTATTGTTGATATTAATATGATTATATGAACATATTTATTTATAATTTATGACAATACTTGAATTGTTTATTTTTCTTTTTGTAAATGTTTGATACAAATGTTTTTTTATAATTTAAATTGGTTATTTACAGATAAATAAGCTATAAAGTTTATTATATCAGAAAAATGTTATATTATAATTTACAATATACATTATATCTTTTAGATTTTGTGCGGAGTGATGAATTTATTTATGTTTCAATGATTTTTTTATTTATTTTGGTTTGTGTACACGATAGTCATAGGTACTTGTTATTTTCACAAATATTTATTTTATCATTGCCTAGTCATAATATAATTGCAAATATCGATTACAAATATCTCGAGTGCACATAACTTAAATACATATTTTATAAAATTGCGATACATTATAATTAACATAGAAATGAATAGATAAATTTTAAAACGTCATTAATCTTCAAATATATATAATATTTTCATTAATTAAATTAATCATTTAAAAATGATACTAGATTGAACAACTGAGTATATGGGTAAGTTCTATGTGTTAATTGAAATAACTATGTATTGTTTTATGATATCCGGCTGATACAGTGCATTTGATACTTCAGAGATACATCTGCTCACTTACTTTTCATCATAATTAATTATTATTAACCTTCAGTAGGTCGCGCGGGTTATGAGTACCTATTCCGTCGCGCAGGGTAAAAATTTCCCTTGATTAAACATAATATATATTTTTTTCAAATTTATTTATTTTAAATTTAATATTTTTGTAAGTATATAACGAAAATAGAATACTAAATGTAATTTATACTTTTAATTTAACATTTGTTTTATTTTTTTACTTAGTAGACAAATATATGATATATTATCTTAAACTAATTAAAAAATTACTAACATTATTTTTATAATATATAACATATAAATAGAAGCTAGATAAAATCAATATTTATACCAACCTAAATAATATTAAAACATAGTTTAAAATTAGTGGGGTAATAAATTACCCTGCGCGACCTAGTACCTACTGAAGGTTAATAATATCGAAATAAATAATAGATAATCTACTTGGTTGAATGATGTACAGCGTTATTACATCTATTAACACCTGAACCAATGCCTATTACGAAGTCTAAACTTTTTTAGAAACTGCAGGTGGTCAGATAGTTCTAAAAATATAGTAAATTATAATGAATATAATGTAATTATAAGTAGGTATGAACTAAGAAGGCTATAACTGCTATAGGTTATTTATTATTATTACACAAATATTAATAACATAATATACAACATTTTATCATAATTAATTATTATTAATATTATAGAAATAAATCTTAAGGGGTATGAATAATATTAAAATATTCTATGAAAATGTATTTTTGTATTTTCAATAATATAGTTTATTGAGCGGTTTGAGAGTAAATACACTTATTAATAATAAATAGTTATAAGTAGATGAGGATTGTCTATAGTTTAATTACTAAATTCAAAAAGTAAAATATCACAAGTTTTAAAGCTAAATATTGGACATTGAAAATAAAATATCAAAAATCGACTCCTATAATACAAGTCTATATAAACTGCTTCTCTTAAATTTGTATAATACTGCCCTCCTAAGCCAAAAGGCAGCAAGCAACAATGTAGTCGTTTTGAGAAAAATAACTTTTTCTGAATCACCTTGTTATATTTATCAAATTATCAAAATAAAATAATAAATTGATAACTGATTGATAATTGATGATTTAATAACTTTTCCTGTAGAATCCAATAACGCTCATGGATAAACTATAAGATACCTCTTAACACCTCAAAACGCATATACGTAATTTTAGCTTAGTTTTGTGAGACATTAAAAATTATTGTTTACAGAGGGAAAATGCAGTATGAGCACATTTATTAATAGAATAACCATGAAATAATATAAAATAATATAATATAATCATGGTTGATGGGCCAAATACAATCACAGAATTAATAACAACCAGAATATTAACAGCGGGGTCTTCTAAGGAAATTATCATCAATACTAAACCAAAATACCGTATTTGAGCCAATACTTAGCAAAATTACCGTATACCGTGGTCAGTTACTGCCTTTTTGCTTAGCATGTGTTTGATACTGCTTTTTTGCTTAGTATTATTCATATATTTGTAAATACGTAAATGTTTAACCACGTTTATTATAAAACCTATTGCATTTACGGTATTTTTGCTAAGGAATCAAAAAATCCGCCTTAAAATAACAAATATTTCGATATAATAAACTCATTTTTCAAATTTTGTCGCTTACTGCCTTTGGCTTAGGAGGGCAGAATAGGTGTTCATGCTGTAAAATCACTCAGTAAGCTATATTATAGGAAATACGAAACGTAAGTTCAATCATGTACGTTGTTAATACATCTATTAATTATTTCTGAACCAATGCCTCACTAAGTCTAAGCTTTTTTAGAAACTGGTGGTCAGATACCTAGTTCTAAAAAATAATAAATTATAATGAATATATTATATTATAATGTAATTTTAAGTAGGTATATGAACTAAAAAAGCTATAAATTAGAGGTGGATCGAATTCAAAAATATGGTCTCGAACCAATCCTTGGTATGTCCAACCGAACTTTTTAATTGTACATAGAACCGAACTTTAATTAAATTATTTCACTTTAATTTTTCGTATTTTACTCTAAAATAGTATAATATGAAAATACATTTATGTGTTATAATGGTGATTTGTTTGATCGTTATGCGCGACATTGTTAAGTTTGTTTTTCTTATCTCAAGGATTTTAGCTCAACATTTTGTGAAAATGTACGTAATGTATGCTTAATATTGTACCAAAATAAGTTATTAATACTAAACAATCATTAAAATGTATATTTTAATCATGGTCAACAATGATGGCAGGGGGCTGGATGCAAAGCAAAACTTTGATAAATATTGGATTGATTTGTCATATTATTATGTTATAATACATAGGTATTTGATATTTTATAAAAACGCAATGCACTATGAATGTTAATTCCGATAATGAATAGCCAAATTATTTTAAAACGTCAATAGTTCGCAAGTATATAATATTTTCATTAATTAAATATTTAAAGGAATCGATTAAAAATTATACTAGATTTAACAATTAATTATATAGGTAAGGTCTATGAATTGGACTAACATTAGTCAGTGGCGCCATTTCAATTTTTATTAGACTTTAGGGCAATTTTCATTGGTTTCCGAAATCAACATTTTTTGTCACTCAGATTCTCATAGCATCCTAAGGGAGGGGGGTTGTGTTGATAAATGTGCCGACTTAAGGTTGATGTAAATACTAGACTGGGACCAATGCCCCAGTTGCCCCCCCTCCCAAATGACGCCACTTACATTACTGTTACACGATAGGTAGGTACAAATTTGTTTTAGTTAGCATGGTCATGAATCGACGTAGTTTGAAATAGTGATTCTTTAAATTTTCATTGAATAAATGAAATATTTACTGTCAAGCTTTAAAAATGACCAGAGGTTAAAAATTTAAATAACATTACCTATTTGTAAACAATGCGCGTTTTAGTTAACACTGTCATTAAACGACAATTTTTTAAAAAATATTTAAATGACATCATAATGAACTTACCTACTACTAAAAAGACATTGCAGCATCGAACCAACATAATATTTAAACAATAAATGTTCGAATATTAACACAGCAATATTGTTTTAACCAAAAACTAAAATGGATAGGGCAACATAAATTAAATTGTTCATCATAATGACCTACATATAGTGTACGGGTATTTTTTATTCGTAAAAAAACACGAAATTTCATAGGTTTTTTTTTTAAACATCTTTCGAGGTCCACTAGTTTTTAAAAAACAAACTTAAATATCAATATTTCAGCAATATAACTGTTTTTAAGAGGAAGCTACTCATGAGTTTTTTGCAGACTCCTTCTTACAAACGTAGAACATTATATTAATATAGCAAATTTTCGTTCAATATAGTTTCAATAGTGTGCTGTTAATTTTGATATTAATGTGAATTAACCTATCATCAAACTTTTAGGTAAGAACATTATCTGTGCTTAAGCGTCGTTGATTTTTTAGATGTTTAATAAAAACCAACACTTAAGCACGGAGAAACTACAAGTATTTCAATTATTTATGGTTGACAATAAAATATGATTGATTTTTTAAATATTATGTTTGAAGACCATATTTTCGTATACCTACTTGAATTTTTTTTATACCACTTTAGGATCACCTGTGACAATACAAATTACAAACTTCCGTTTTTCAATTAGGAACCTCCTCTTTTCACTTTTAATTATACGGGAGGTATGTTTGTTAAGAATCTCGTTATATCCAAATCAAAAATTGAAGAGTTTTATATTATTACTTTGTGTATACTAAGCCACTAAAAATAATATTATGTCTACGGTAATAGGTTAAGTAGCCACGAGTTATTATTTGATTTGAAAATGTTAGTAATAAGTATCTACTGTCAATCTATCAACATAAAAAATTTATAAAATTGGCCCAAGTACATAAAATAAATATTACTATACAGTATAGTAATGTATGGCATAATATAATAGTTATATTTTTGTATAATACATTTTTTTATTTATTATTATTTAGGTTTTTTTTTTATGAAAAAAATATAATAATTACGATTTATACATTATATAATGTTTGTACGATAGGTAAATTTTTTATAGTTTAAGAACACTGGGAATTAGCGACTTAGCGACTAGAAAATATAAATGAGTTACAAGTGGGCCACTGTAATGGATGGCGCTAAATTTGAATTCCATGATATAATATAATCATTGTATACGAAAAACGAATAAGTTGAATTAATATATTATTTGCATTTTATCATATTTCAATATTTGTATATTATAATAATATACTTTAAAAGGTTTCAAGTCCCTCCCCGCGAAGAAAATTTTTAAATTGCAACAAAATAACTAAATTTGTTATTATTGGTTATTTCATATGTAATCTCATCCAAATTTTAACTTAAGATAACTATAAAAAAACTGTGTTTATATATTTCTTAGGTTTTTGGTCAGAGTATTAACTACTTACGTGGAACTTTGTCTTACATTTTTAATTCTATTAGCTATAAAAATTCAACATTTTATAAAATTCTAACAACCTAAGAATATGTAAATTTTCAATTAAATCAATTTCGTCAACATTTGTAACATTTTGTAACACATAAGTTGGTGAATTGCATCAAGGCCACTAAAATAACATAATAAGAAAAGTTTCCAAGTTATATTTACGATGAATAGGCCTCGGATTTAAATTACATAAAAATACCAAATAAATGCATTTAACATGTACAATTTTATTGTGTAAGTACTTTTATAAATATAAAAAAACTTAATTCGACCAATTACATAAATTGTATTACACTGTACTACCGTACTACACTAAAATTATAATGGTGTGTGAGCATATCATTACAGTAGATACATTAAAATTTCACTGAATGTTTGTATTAGTATTTTCTATACACCATAACATTTTTACTTATTTTGAGTTGTTTACGGACATTTTCAGTTTCCAATTTTTTTTAGTACCTATTTTATTCTATAAATATCAATAAAATGTTTTTTGTTGAGAAAAAAAGCTTGACAATTTAATAGAAGGTGCCTAATATATTGTTTCAATGACAGATGAAAAATATTAAAAATACATAGGCACAATTATTTTTCCACGTAAGGTTCTACGTAAATAGGTTATATATAAATTACTTTATTCACAATAATATCATCAAATGTACTGAGCAATATCATAGGCCGACTTCGCTCAGAATCAGTTTTCTTATATAATGATATTATATAGACTATAGAGGTGTCTAATATCATAGGTAAAATGCCTCTAGCTACATAAACCCATTACCATTAGACGCACAGTATTTAACGTTATAGAACTAAAAACTACTCGTTCAAACTTTGATTTAGATAGGTACATTAAAATTCACAAAGAAGGGTATACCTAGGTAATTTTTTTGAAATTTGTTCAATTAAATTATTAAATTTATTAAACTGTCCAACCTCGTTTTTAATGATACAAATTATTTATAATAATTAAATAATAAAATATAAGTGGGTACTGGGTAGGTATAATAACATTTTTTATATCATACAATTTATAGGTTATCTATGTATAAATATAATCAGGTATAGAAATAACCAACCACCTGCTTATAGCTGAATAAATATACTTTCACTATTTTTGTAATAGGTATAATATGTTGTAAGAATATAAGAAATTAAATTCTTAGACTTGTGACAAAAAGCATACATTTTAGCATTGAGTATAATATGTGGTAATATTATTTTAGGTACCTATAATAAGACAAAGCTGGCACTAACTAGTTAGAAAGTTAAAATTAAGTTAGTTTTAATTCATATTAACTTTGTAACTTAACTAGGTAGTTCGTAGTTGAATTTAATGTGTAAAATAATTTAATCTAATTCGTTAAAAATAATAAATAAATAAGTTTTTTTTTAATTTATTGAATTTTTCAATTTCTTATTTTGTTAAACTTTCTATATTCTAATGACTGATATTCCAATAAATTAAGATTATTAACTACCTACCTATTTGATATAATGATATATTTGATCAAATTATTAGTTGACAGTTCTTCAATTTAATTTTTCATTCATGACCAATAATTCAATTTAGTTACATACTTAATAATTAATTTATGTAATATATTACATTTGAAAAAATGGTTCTTTTAAATTAATATATTCAACTAAAAAAAACTAATTTCTAACTTCTATTCACATTTAAGTTACTATTTACACCAAACTAACTCCTATCTAAGTTATCTAAGTATTAAATTTCAAAAACTAACTTATATTCTAACTTAGTTACTTTTCATATTAAAGTAACTTAACTTTAACTAGTTAAAAAAAGTGACTAACTTGCCCAGCTTTGTAATAAGAAGATAGTATATAATAGTATTGTTTGACAAATGTGCAACAATTATAGGTAAGTACATCAAACTTATACCTACTTGATTTATTTTTATGCTAAGAAGAATAAATTAATACTTACATTTAAAAATTGAATATATTATATACTAATAAAAACGTACAATTTAAAAAAATATTTTTGGTTTTAAGCTATAATTAATTAATTCAATCATTTTGATTTTAATTTCAACCTTGCTTTCTCTTAATAAATTTTTTATATTTGTATTAAATAGACATATAATTTTACCTACGGAAATAATTGTACTTTTAAATGGATAGAGTAAATTACATTCACCATACTGTTTTATAGAAATAAAAGTATTTTTTACACTAATAATTGTAATATTATTTTTAAATTTGTGGCTAATTTGTCAAGGCATTCAAGATGACTTAGTTCAGAACATGCCCAACCACATACAAATCTTGCATGAAGTAATTTTAAAATGATTGGTATATAAAACAAAACCCTTCAAATACCAAATATATTTGGAGAAAAATGAACATAAGAGAGATTAAATGTCCAAATATTTTTATGATATCATCCATCCCACCATAATAGATAGAAAAAAACAGAAAAAACCATACATAATTTGTTTATTTTTAGCACAGATTTTTCGTATAAATTATTGAATTAGTTATTTAGGTGATTTATTGTTATAACCATGAAGATTAGAGATTCTACATCTTCATGATTTTAACCAAGCAGTATTTCGAATAAAGGCGGGATATTTGAGTAGAAATTAAATTTTATTTTAATATGGGCCTTATTAATCTTTAACCGTGGTTACTGGTTAGTAAATGATATATACGTCATATTATTATATAAATTGTTCTATTTTTTGTTTTATAGGGTAAGACCGTGTTATTGTTCTATGCCAGACTCATATTATGTGAAACTGAACGGAATAAACAGTAAACACTAAACACCTATTTTATTTAAAGTCTATATTTTGTGACGTACGTATCAAATTTTATTTTATGCTTACTAAATATTGTTATTGTCAAATGTAACTAAATTATCTTAATATTATTTTTATGCATTATTATTCAATTTCGAGTAATTAAATTTATAGTCGTTAATAGTAGGTAGAAAGTACCCACCATTCAATCACTCTTCGAGATACATGCAAAACGGCACACCGCAAACTGCACATTCAATACTAATAGTCTATGTGCACTGTTCATTGAGATTCAACATCAGTTACATCAGGTGGTTATTTTATAATTTGTGTGATAAAATATATTGAATATATAAATTTTAAATCACAGTGTTACATTGATTATAATTTATAGGCCTATATTTTAATACCATACCTATTTTCCTGCAGTATTTTCCATTATTACGGTGATTTGAATCCATCTACAATAAAACAGTAAGAAAATACATAACATTCTATAAATTTAATTAAATTCAATAATATTTTATATTTTCACTGTGTAGACGTCCGACCATGATCAAGCATATGTTGTCTTACCTAATATGGTTGAGCGTCTAGACCAGTGATTTTCAAACTGGTGTGCCGCGAGCATTCATTATGTGTCAAGTCTTCTGAAAAATGTCGACTATTTGTCTAAGAATAAAAATAAAATTAATTAAAATTTGTTCGCACATCAAGCACACATTTCTAATTAAATGTATATAATTACAATTCAAAATAATATTGTTCGTCTAATTATTTAGTGCAAAAAAAAAGGTCCATGTGCCTTGAAAATTGTTTGAAGTATTTAATATAAGTTTGAAAACCACTGGTCGAGACACAGGTTAATATTTTACTAACATTAAAAATATGCCACGTCATTCAAGCTTATAATAATATTGACATTCATGATGTGACATTAGAAGCGACAAATAATAAATTTTAGGGCAATCGTTTACTTTATTATCAATTACTTTTTGAAAGGCACCTTTGTTCTGATAAAAATAAAATTGAATGAAAGCCCCAAAATGAATTTTAAGTATAATATAGAATCAGTATACCTATTGCAATTTTTTTTTATTATTTAAATAATTTCTTGTTTTTATTTTTGATTTCATCGAACACTTGCTACAACAGATATATACATTAGCTTATTATAGAATAAATATTATATAATTGTAATTTGTTGCCTGGAAATCATTTTATAATGATCTGTACACATTTTGGAGCCAAAAACTAAAGAGTTGAAAATATTATCTACAATCTAGGAACAATGAACATCAATAATTGCTTATTACTAATTATTTCAAAAATTATTTATATTTCTTATAACTTAGTAATTTTTTAACAGAAGTATTTGATTGGTCTCCACTGCTACTTAAATTTAGTATTAAGTAGAAATGATCATATGAAAATGTTTAACAATTTTTAAAATTTCAAATGTGTAACGTCAGTAAAAGAATTGGATGCCATACTGACTTCATCATGTGAAAATTATATAATGCCAGTTTTGAAATCTAATGAAAATACCCAACACATTTCAGAAATAACTTTAACTCTGTTAGAATATTAGAATTAGAATACTTTATTTTTAATAAATCTAACAACCTAGGTAATAAATTGATAATTTCTTAACATCAGTATTTTGTTGGTTTTTACCCCATCATAGGTACTTAATTTTTAGTATTAAGTTTTGACTCAATGATGATATTAAAAATATAATTATTTTTAAAATATTTTCAATGGTTTTATATGTCTGTAGAAGAAATGGATACCATTCAGGCATCATCTTGTGAAAATAATGTAAAGCAAGTTTTGGAATCAAATGAATGTGAACCAAAACATTTTAGAAATAGCTTTCACTCTGATAGAATACTAGAAGGCTTACAGTCTCTACGCAAGTATGGTGTCAATAATTTTAGCTTCTTTCAGAATAAAAATTAGTACCTAAAACATTTTTGTTTTTAGAAATGAAGTTTTATGTGATATTAGATTTAAAACAGATGACGGTAGTATAGTATTCGGACATAAAAATGTTCTAATGGTAGCTAGTCCATATTTCGAAGCAATGTTTAATAATTTTGATGGAATCAATAAAGATCTTGTTAGTATAAGAGAATTAGATTCCACCATACTACAAATATTGCTAGATTATATTTATACTGGTGAATTGATAATGACAAATGAAAATGTACAGGTATAATGAATTAATAAAAAATGATTTGTTATAGACTAATATAAAATTGTTTTAAATGTATTATTGATGATTTTCAAGGTTTTGTTACCAGCTGCAAACATCTTACAGTTAGATTTTGTAAAAGCTGCATGTGCTGAGTTTTTACAAAAACAACTGGATGCATCGAATTGTCTTGGTATCAGAGCATTTGCTGACTTACATAACTGTACAGAATTGTTATCAAGTTCTGAAGCATTCATAAAAAAAGAGTTTCTGTACGTTTTAAAAAATTGTATTCTTTATATTATTCAGTAATAAATTATCTATATAATAACTAAAGACCGGATTTATATGTTTTTACATATCGTTACTGGTCTATGCAGTCTTATGAGAGTAAAAAATGTGGATGATT
This sequence comes from Metopolophium dirhodum, assembly GCF_019925205.1. Lineage (NCBI taxonomy): Eukaryota > Metazoa > Arthropoda > Insecta > Hemiptera > Aphididae > Metopolophium > Metopolophium dirhodum. The sequence continues at coordinate 19,110,290 of NC_083564.1, forward strand.
TGTTCAATTCTGAATGCATAAAAAAAAGTTTTTTTTGCATATTTGAGAATATTTTATGGGTTAGAGAATATTTAACTCATTTAGCATATTTTGGAATATTTCGTAAATTGTGAGAAAAAATTTGTATTTATTTTTAATTTTAATATTACGGTACCCAGAAAAATTTTTTTGAACATTTACAATTTCTTATTTTATCATTTCCAGCTCTTACTAAAGTGCAATAATATTCCATTAGAATACGAAACTTTAAATACCTAAAAATTAACTCACTATTAATATAAAATTGAAAAAAAAAATTTTAAATGCATATTAAAGTAAATATAATGATGTTTATATATTGTTTTTGCATATTTTGCTTTTTTTTTTTGTATATTTTGCATATTTTAGCATATTTTTTAAATTTTTAAGAGAATATAATGAGAATATTTTAAGATTTTTTCGAGAATATTAGCATCATATTTAAGGTATTTTAAGAGAATATAAATCCGGTCTTTAATAATAACAAATATTTTTAGGGAAATGGTTAAAAGTGATGAGTTTCTATCTTTATCTTTTGAAGATGTGGTTAAAATTATCTCTTGTAATGACCTTGCTGTTCCATATGAAGAAAAAGTAAGCAAACTGCAATATTAGTAATTGTTGTATAGAAAGTCAACTGAACACAAAGAGCTAATATTTAACTATACATTGGTTGTAATTTACTATTCTTGAATAGTCGTCCACAAAAAAATGTCGTTTTCCTGTGAATTAATTATATAAATAATTATTGATAAATGAGTATAGGTATTGCGCAGTTCTAAAAAAATTAGCTTTACTGCTATGCTTTACAGCTTTAAATGTTTATGTATATCCGTGAGTATTAAATCTCTATTAACTTTGAATCTAGGAATAAAACAACATAGAGAAAAACTAAAAGACAACATGGGTAAAAATACTTAACACATATTTTATTAATTATACAATAATTATTGTATTTTTATTTATTATCAGTTGATAAAAGTGATATCTCTTTACAATTTGGGATAGGCATTTTTGATTGCAATTGATTAGAGGCACCAAACAAAATTTTTTTGGGTAAAAATTAATTTACCTGGTAAAATTTACAGCACTCACATATTCTCTAGTATAGTATATGCTAAAGCTGTTAAGAAATTTGGTATGTCTATATTTGATGGCTTCACTTAAATATTCTTGTAAATAAATATCACAAAATCAGTTTTTTTTCACAATAATGTGAAAATTATCATACTAACTTCCGTTGTTATTGGCAACCAAACCAATATGAAACAAATAATTGGGAATATTTTATAATATAACGCTGATATCAATTACAATTGTTGTTGTTATGTACCTTAAAAATTATAATTTTATTGTCTTACCTTTTTGTTTTTGTCGTGAAGATTTTTATCTGCCGTTTTTTACCGATTATCATCAATCGTATTTCCACAGCTGAATAATATATCTGTTTCACACAATTAAGCAAAATAAACAATAATCTGTAGCCATAGGAATGTGAAGACTAACCACAGATAAACAGAAAAAAATAGAATAAACAATCACATTTTTCACAATTGGCAAAAATCACATAATTTTTACTAGGTACATATTTGTTGTAATCAAGGTATAATAATTGTACAAAGTATCAATTTTCTAATGAAAAATTTTGTTTCTGATCCATTTTATTCATATTAAATAATGACCAGGTGGCTATAACTTGTATAACACATCCAATAGACTAAACAATCAGCCCAAACATGAATCTTCTGTTGCACCCATTCACATGCTTATATTGGGTTTATAAATAACAAATAATACAGAATAAAACCACCTATAAAAATTATTACAAATATTTTAATAATAATACACTCGTAGAAATTTATCAAAGTATTGAAATTTATAAAAATAGATTTAATGCCATAAAAATATTCCTTAGCTTATTAAAAAAAAAATTAAACCAAGATCTATAATATGTTTTGGGATCCAGTCTACATTAATGGGTGGTTTAACAAATAACTGATAATTTGGGAATAAATAGATAGAAAATCCAATGCTATTAAATATTATCGTTTTGAGATATTTCAATTTAAATTTAATTATTTGTTTTTGTTTTTGTAGGTATTTGAAAGTGTTATTAAATGGGTAAAACAGGATTTGGACCAGAGAAAAGATTTTTTGACAGAATTAATGGAACATGTACGTTTGCCAATGATAGCATCTAGGCCTGATATATTTATAAATATAGTAAACGAATCTCTCCTAAAGAATAATCCTAAATGTTTGTTATTTTCATAAACATGCCTTCATTATGAATTTATTTATTTCATTATTTATTATTATGTTTTAAGGTAACGAATATGTAATTGAAGCATTCCATTTTAATCTACAAAAATCAGTTCAGCATTTCACCATTCCACAAACAATTCGTTGTACACCCAGGCAGTTTGGTGATTCACGAAAAGTATGATTCTGTTTTGTTAAATTTATCATCACTATTATTATATCCTCTTAACTATATCAGGTTATTTTAATGTTCAACCGGTCTGATACATCGCCAAAGTGTTATACAGAATGGTATGACCCAGCAACCAAACTACGTGAGAAAGCACCAGGGATAAATGATTGTCGTCAGTTAGCTGGTCTAGGCGTAATTAGAGATCAATTTGTTTTTGTTGTGGGAGGTGTGAATAATTTGTGTTCACAATCTGTTAGTATGCTTGATGTATCTTTACGATCTCCATCTTGGGTTCCAATGGCCAACATGGTAGTAAAACGGCAACGATTAGGAGTTGCTGTATTGAATGATTGTATATATGCAGTAAGTAAAATCAGTATTTTACTTATTTTATATTATAAATTTATATTGTTTTGTAATTCTAGGTTGGTGGTGGAAATCTCGACAATCCATTAAATTGTGTAGAGGTGTTTGATGTCAGTATTCAAAAATGGAGATTGGTAGCTAGTATGTCTACTGAAAGACGCGATTTTGGTGTTGGTGTACTCAATAATCATTTATATGCGGTAAATAATTATATTTTTTTTTTTTAATTTGTAATACATTTCATTGAATTAAATTGTGTAGGTTGGGGGTGCTGCAGGTAAAAATAGATGTTTGAAATCTGTGGAATATTATGATCCCACACTTGATACATGGACACCAGTTGCAGAGATGTCCGTATGCCGTCAAGGTGTTGGTGTAGGAGTTTTGGACGGTGTTCTGTATGCTATTGGTGGCTATAATGGAAAGGATCTTAAAAGTGTTGAGATTTATAGACCGAGTGATGGAGTTTGGTCTTCTGTAGCTGATATGGAAATATGTCGTTTTCGTCCTGGTAACAATTATATTTTTTAGGACAACCTTTGTAAAAATGTATTGAATTTGAATTACAGTTTGTTATTACAGGAGTAGCTGTCTTAGATGGTTTATTGTATGTTATTGGCGGAGAATCTGCAGTTGGATCTATGAATGATAATATAGAAATTTACAACCCTAAAACCAATACTTGGACCATGGAGAGATATTCGAGAAGTGGTTGTCACATTTTTGGTGGATTAGTTGTTGATAGACCACCAGATTTTATTAACTAATCAGCATTTATAATGGTCTTATTGTTGATAGTTATATGATTATATGAACATATTTATATATAATTTATGACAAAATTTGAATTGTTTATTCTTTTTGTGAATGTTTGATACAAATGTTTTTTTTATAATTTAAATTGATTATTTACAAATAAATAAGCCATAAAGTTTATTATATTGTAGTATATCAGCAAAATCTTATATAATGTATAATATACATTTTATTTTTTAGATTTCGTGCGGAGTGATTAATTTATTGATAATATTATAATAATTGCAAATATCGAGCTTATAAATATTGAGCTAACAAAACTATTTATTTAAAATAACCCATAGGGGGCTTATACCTGAATCAATAATGGATATATTTTTTTTTTTTGTGGGGGGGGGGGGGTAAGCCAATTAAAAATTATACTATTTTGAACAATTAAGGATATAGGCAGGTAAGGTCTATATGGGTTGAACCATGATAGAAATTTTGTCTGACGTTTATTGTCAAGCTTTAAAAATGATCAGAGGTTAAAAATTGAAATAACATAATATTTAGGTACCTATTTGTAAACAACGCGCGTTTTAGTGTCATCAAACGACAAAATTTGAAAAAAATTATTTTTAAATTAGATCATATTGAATTTAACGTTGAATTCCGTCTTACACACGTACAACGCATAGCAAATTTTCGCTCGATAATTTCAATAGTATGCTGTTAGTTTTGATATTAATATGAATTAACCTATCATCAGACTTTTAGGTAAGAACATTATCTGTGCCTAAGTGTCGGCGATTTTTCGATTTTTAATAAAAGCCGACGCTTAAGCACGGATAATGTACTAGAATTGTAATAACTTATGTTGACAATAAAATATGATTGGTTTTTGGAATTTTTAAATATTATATTTGAAGACTATATTTTCGTATACTCGAGATTATTTATACCACTTTAGGATCACCTGTGACAATACAAATTATAAAATTCCGTTTTTCAATTAGAAACCTCCCCTTTACACTTTTAATTATACTGAAGGGATTTTTGTAAAGAATCTCGTTTATCCAAAATTCGAATAACGATTAGTTTTTGAATTATATATTAGTTCGTGTATACTAAGCCACTAAAGTAATACCATGTCTATTATAGTAATATTTTAAGTAGCTATGATTATTAGATGATTTGAAAATGTTGGTTATAAGTACCTACTGTCGATCTATCAATAGAAATAATTTGTAAAATTGGTCCAAGTATCTATAAAAAATACTACACCTAATATAGTGAATAGTAATATATGACAAAATATAAGTTATATTTTTGTGTAACTTTTTTTTTATTTATTATCATTTAGGTTTTTTTTTATTAAAAAACATAATAATTACAGTTTTTACATAATGTTTTTACAATAGGGAATTTTTTCATAGTTTAAAAACACTGGAAATTACAGTGAGAATTAGCGACCTAGCTGTGATCAATTCATCAATATAATATAATGCAATATAATCATGGAATGTGTGTGTAAAATATTAGTGCAGTACATTTACAGTCATTATTATTTATGAACGCATAGGCAAGGCAATCCACTTGCCTATGTATAGGTAATGGAAGGCACTCTTTTTCAATTTATGACCTATAAGTAAAGACCGAATTTAATTTCTTTAAAAATATGCAAAATTGCACTAAAAATTTGTAAAAATTTCAATGAACATATATTTATATCGCAGTACCGCTTAGGTATAAATAAATATATATATTACAATTGCAATGAAAATACATCAATGTTACATAATAATTGTATAATAAAAAATATAAAATTGTAAATTATTCACATAAATAACATACAGGGCCGTATTTACCTTCTGCTTTAAAATAATATGGATTCAGATACATTTTATATTGATAATAATGATCCGGCTAAATGGGATTATTAATGATGTAACTCGCGATTATGTGGCAAAACACGGAATAAATCAAAATTTAAATGTTGATTTTACATGTTCTAAACGTGAGTATCCAGACAAAAATAGATTTTTAAATAAATCATTATTTGTTAGAACACGTATAAATGGTGAAGTACAGTCACGACCATGGTTAGTGTTTTCGAAATCTACTGGTCATGGACGTAAATAGGGGGGGGGGGGCTAGGAGGGCTTAGCCCACCCTGAGCCATCTCAAGCCCTCCCTAAAATATTTTAATATTTAGGTTATCTTTATTAATAATAATTTATAAAATTTATATAAATTATAACCTATGGTAATACCTACAAAATAAAATAAAAGTAATAATAATATGTAGATAAGTTTTCGTATGATCAGTTGATGGCTATATTATTAACGGCCGACCGCCCAAACTATCAATTTACATATATATTATTATCACGCGGATGTGTGCGACGCGAGTGCTGGGTACCGACTGCCGGGTCACCGGGTACAATTTCACTGCGTTGTCAAAACATAATTATAAATATCAGCCATAATTGATATATTTTTAGATTTGCAATATGAAAAGGATTCTTATTTCGTAAACCACTGCATGGTCAGTAATTTCACTAAAGCTTGTATTTTTATTTGTTAATGTTACAATCAAATTATTAAATATTTACATTATAATATTAAAAATATCACTAAAAATCGAAGAAGATGTCCTCAAGTGTGAATCTAAAGTCGCTAAAAAAGTTTACGAAAATCAAAAAGTTGGCAACAGTAAAAAACAAAATGAACAACTTAAGTCTGTTATTTCATAATATATTAATATGATACTTATCCAAATATATAATATAAGTTAATGCATGTTGCATTAGCTATACCTATATAAGCTCGGCAACATGTGAGAGATTTTTTTCCTCAATGAGAAGAATAAATACTTATCTAAGGTCCAATAAATGGAACAATAGATAGATTTACCAATTTAAGTATTATAAACATTGAAAGAGAGTTATCTAACCTAATTGATAATGAACACATTTTAAATGAGTTTGCCGAAAAGGAAAGAAGGATGCAATTATAATGAAATGAATTATGTATAATATTATAATATGTAATTTATATAATATAATAATATATAAATTATAAGACTGTATGTAACTCTTTGATTTTTTTCTTTTTTATTACTTAAAAAAATAATTTACATTAAATTTGTGTTAGTTTTGATTTGTTCAGCATCATAGATGAAATTGTGTGTAGGTAAGTAGCAGGAGAAAGATAAATCTCCCAATATTTTTGTTCTTGAAACCATTTGGGCTCAAGCCCTATGCGTTTGAGGACCCTATTTACGTCCATGCTACTGGTACAGTGTCTTGGCACCATGTCGACTCCTTGGAAGTACACATTTATCGACATTAGTAACTATTGGTTTACGTATGTATTTGTGCACGTTCGCAACAAATTGTACAGCAGAGCGGTCGTTTTCAGCATTGGAAAGAGTAAAATCACATCTTCGTTCAACTTTGGAGTCAGATAGATTAAACGCGACATCAATACTACACATAAAATCTGAGATGCCTCGAAGTATAAATTATGACGATATAATCGACGATTTTGCGTCTAAAAAAGTTCGTCGTAAATGTTATAGATAACATAGGACGTATAAGATTAAAAATTTATACTGCTAGTGCCTGATCAGAATTTATAATTATTTGTTTTGTTTATAATCACTAATGACCTAATTTCTTTAAAATTAAATAAATGTATTAGAAATAATTACAACATTTTTTTTTTCTTGGGGTAGGGGTGGCATATTTAAAAGGGCCTGGGGCGGCACTTGTTCGGAATCCGTTCCTGAGAACATAATGGACATTAATAAATTACAAAATTATAATAAAATAGTATAAAAATAAAATATTATAAAAAAGTATTTAAAAACTAAAACATATACATTTTCTGAGTTAACATTTTTAATTTATACGAATTGTTTAAATTGTGATTTTGAAAATTGTATCGTATGCTACAACTACTGTCGTCGAAACTAAAATACATTCGTATAATGTATGCGTTTACCGACTAGCGATAACAGAGATACCATCTACACGTCAATGTAGTGAAATTGCATATACACAGCGCCGGTTAACAGATGTTAATAATATAATGATTAATAAAATATTAACAATAATGTAACAATTCAAATTATTTTACGGACCATATAGTTATTTTTTGTGAGTAAGTTTAAACTCGACAAAGCAAATTATAAGTGAAATAAAATAATGTTATAATTAATTATACCACGCACACTGATTATTTTTCAACAGAACTTTTTAGTGAAAATATTTTATCAAATTATATTTTTAAAAATCGGGTAAGTGGGTGTCACTCTGCGGTACAGTAGGTTACAAGTCGGTAATTGTAATGAATGGTGTTAAGTTCGACTTCAATGATAAAATAATTATATCATTGTACACGATAACCGATTTTGAGAAGAAACCATATCCACGTGTGTCATAATTGTATAAATAAACAAATTTTTTTTTTTTTTTTACAGTTATATATTAAAATTTTTTTTTTTTTTTTTATTTATTTAGGATATTTACAATCTATACAGTATGTACAATAAGTAAATTTTATAACATAGGTAATAATATTAGTGCATGATTGAATAACTTGAGGGGGGAAAACCGTCCATCAACAGTACCTCCTATTAATTTGATGGGTTCAAATGTTCAAAATATGGAAACCGTTAGGCAAGAGAGTCTCTTGGCCATTTTCTTTTTAACCTCCTCGGAGGATTGTTGGGGATGGTTATAGAGGACATCCGGGAAATTAGAGGGTTTTGGTTTGAGTGCAGTTTGGAGTGAAATTTTTTATAGTGACGAGTTGCTATATCGTTGACTGTTGGTATTTGGAGGTCTTTGTGTAGTGCGTCGTTGGTCATGTACCATGGGGCTCCAGTTATTTGTCTAAGACAAATAGACTGGAAAGCTTGAATGGGTCTTATATTAGATGGTTTGGCTTGGCCCCAAATTTGGATACCATATGACCAGAGGGGGGTAATAATTGTCTTGTATATTAATATTTTGTTTTTTAAATTCATTGAAGGAGACAATAATGGACGTAGGAGATGTAGACGTGTGTTTGATTGTTGTCTTTTGTGTTTTGTGTGTTGGGCCCAGGTAAGTCTTTTATCTAGATGAACTCCGAGGTATTTGGTTACATTTTGGATAGTGATTGGTGAATTATTGAGCAAAAGTTGTGGGCATTCGTTTTTTTTCAGAGAAAAATTTATTTGAAATGATTTGTTTTCGTTTATTTTGATTTTCCATTTTTGAGTCCAATTGGAGATTAAATTTAAGTGGTATTGTATATCGTGGATGGCTATGTTTGGGTCTTTGTTTGATGCTAGTATAGCGGTATCATCTGCATATGTCGCTAGGATAGTATGGTTTGTTTTGGGCATATCTGATGTGTAGATATTATAGAGTATAGGTGATAGGTCACTTCCCTGGGGTACTCCCGCTTTGATTTTATGGTACGCAGAGTAGGAATTGTTAAATTTAACAGTGAAATATCGGTCTTCAAGGTAAGATTTTAGGATGAGGAAATACGGAGCAGGTAAAAACGATTTTAATTTGAACAATAACCCGTCGTGCCAGACGCGATCAAATGCTTGTGCAATATCTAGGAATACACCGGGGCAGTGTTCTTTTTTTTCGAATGATGATGATATTTTGTCAGTAATTCTATGTATTTGGTGGATTGTCGAATGATATGATCGGAATCCAAATTGAGTATTTGGGATGAAAAACAAATTTAAAAGTTGAACAATTTTTTACAAATATCTAAAATATATCATTTTTTGATAGATATAGAATAACATTACTATTATTGGGAACCTTCTATTAAAATCTCTTATGTTAGCTAGAAAAGAAAAACTTTTATGAATTTCTAACCGAAAAATAGTTTACAAAATTTAAAAAAACTATCATGGACTAACGCCTAAATAGTTTGAAAATTTTACCATGTATGGAAAATGCAAATATAACAATTTGGTGAATATTTCATGAGTCTACGGCTATTTGTTTTGGAAGTACAATAAAATATCAATGATCGATCAATAATTTACCACTATAAATATTAAATATCGTAAAATGTATAAGTTCAAAAGCTTATCAAAAATTAATTCGTTTCGTTTAAGTACACTTTTTTTTGTTATAGGTAGGAATACTTCTCTGATATTTTCTATTAAAATTTTTAATCATATGTATGAAAAGAAAAACTTTCACGAATTTTTAAACTGAAAAAAAATTTACAAAATTTCTTATGTTTTCTTATTCGGTAGTTCAAAGAGACTCAAAATTGTTTGAAAATATTACCATACTTGGAAAATATAGTAATTTTAACATTTGGTGAAAATTTCAAGTATCTAGTATTATTCGTTTTTGAATTACTATAAAATATTAAAAATTGATTGATGAAAATTCGTTAATTTAAAGATGAATATCCAATACCATAAAAATTTTAAATTGAAACGCTCATAATTTTTTTTGTTTAATGTAGGAACAGTTGTGAAGAGTCATATATCGAAATTTCTAATGTTAACTTTGAAAAGAAAATTCTTATGAATTTCCAACTGAAAAATAGTTTGAAAATTTTAAAATTTTAACTTTGAATGCATATCAAAAATAATCGTGTTTATGCATCTCTAATATTTTTGAACTTATATTAATGAAACTCAAAAAGAACCTTGCATTAAATTGTCAAGTATTTTTACTATGGAAAAAAGATTTTATCATGAAAAATTTAAAAAAAATTTACAAAATTCAAAAAATTTCTCAAAGGTATAAGTCTATAACTAAATATAAAAGATTTGACATATTTCAAAATTTTTACCATTTATGGAAAACGCTATAATAAATATAATGTGATTCAAGGGTCTATACGGTTATTTTTTTTTGTGTTACACCAAAAAAACAAAGTCAATTTTTCATAAATTGGTTTTGCGTAAAAAATACCAATTTTTTTGATTTATTTTTGTGTTACTTGACGCTTTCCAAACCTGCTTGGAATTTTGAATTATGACCTCCTAAAAGTAACAAAACGATTCCCTTATCTATGAGAAAAGATGCTGGTCTTGAAAATCGGAGCCCCAAAAATTTTTCAGGCCCCAAATATCAATACAACGTTTGGGTGACGTAATATTTTTAAATAAATAGTACGTTTAGGTACCAACGTTTAGGTGCACATTTTTACTTATATATTTTTACATTTTATTTTTAGAGACTGTTAGTGTTACCCAGGAGACCCCGCGAGGAGGTTGGCTCTTAATAGTATCCCAAAAATGTTAATTACTTTATTTTTTATTATTGATATTTTAATTATTTTATTTTGTCATATTATAATATTAAAAAATCTGGTCGATCATTATAAAAATTCAATTAAAATCTTATTTTATTTATTTAGTTATCTATATTTATTATTCGATAACAAGTACATGTATTACGTATAAATTCGTAATCGCGTATACTACGATAATAATCATAGAATAATCAAAACAATATAAGTAATTGATATAAATTGGTTTGGAGATAAAGTATATTAGTATACAACTATTGTAGATCACGTGTTTATAAAGGGCGTAACACGATTGCGCACTTTTTGCCTTTTTATATTTGAGAAAACCTAACACGTTTACGTACCTTTTACCTTTAATATTTGAACAAACGCAACAACGATTGCGCAAAACAAATATTTTGTATTGTTGGAATTAAAGAAATTAACAATAATATTGTCCTATAATATCTTTAATGATTTACTTACAATACTAAAACTTATTTAATATATTATAATATATACATGAAACAAAAAACAAATTATATCATAAATTAAGTTCATAAAATTCAAAAAATATAACAACGTTAATATTAACGTAATATCTATAGTCAAAAATAAATAATTATAATATATAACACATCACAATTATTACGCGTCAAAAAAAGGAATAATCTTCGGTATTGGTCTACTAAAATAAAGAAAAAAGATTTACTCATAATGATAATAAAAATAATAATAATTTAATGCGTAAGTGTTAAAGTTTATAGACCGAGTGCTGGAGTTTGGTCTTTCGTAGCTGGTATGCCGATTGTCCTGGTAACAATTATATTTATAACCTTTGTAAAAATATATTTAATTTAAATTACATTTTTATATAGGAGCAGTGGCGGTTTTCACGGGGAAACAAGGGAGGCACATATTATGATGAGTAGGTACATAATTTATAAAGCTCAAATAATAATATAGGTAAATAAACTAAATCAGAATAATTTAAAAACATTTTGAATTCCAAAAATTTTTCATTCATGACAAATAATTCAATTTAGTTACATACTTAATAATTAATTTATGTAACATATTACATTTGAAAAAATGGTTCTTTTAAATTAATATATTCAACTAAAAAAAAACTAATTTCTAACTCTATTCACATTTAAGTTACTATTTACACCAAGCTAACTCCTATCTAAGTTATCTAAGTATTAATTTGGTAAATTTCAAAAACTAACTTATATTCTAACTTAGTTACTTTTCATATCAAAGTAACTTAACTTTAACTAGTTAAAAAAAAGTGACTAACTTGCCCAGCTTTGTAATAAGAAGATAATATATAATAGTATTGTTTGACAAATGTGCAACAATTATTATAGGTAAGTATATCGAACTTATACCTACTTGATTTATTTTTATGCTAAGAAGAATAAATTAATACTTACATTTAAAAATTGAATATATTATATACTAATAAAACTCGTGACAAAAAACATACATTCTAGCGTTGAGTTTATATGGTAAAATTATTTTTGGTACCTATAATAAGAAGATAATATATAAAAGTATGGTTTGACAATTGCACAACAATTATAGGTAAGTACATCGAACTTATACCTGCTTGATTTATTTTTATACATAGAAGAGTTAATACTTACATTTAATATATTATCTACTAGGTAATAAAAACTTACAATTTAAAAAAAATATTTTTGGTTTTAAGCTATAATTTATTAATTCAATCATTTTGATTTTAATTCCAACCTTGCTTTCTCTTAATAAATTATTAATATTTGTTATAAATAAACATATAATTTTACCTACGAAAATACTTGTACTTTTAAATGGATAGAGTAAATTACATTCACCATACTGTTTTATAGAAATAAAAGTATTTTTTACACTAATAATTGTAATATTATTTTTACATTTGTGGCTAATTTGTCAAGGCATTCAAGATGACTTAGTTCAGAACATGCCCAACCAGATACAAATCTTGCATGAAGTAATTTTATAATGGTTGGTATATAAAACAAAACCCTTCAAATACCAAATATATTTGGAGAAAAATGAGCATATGAGAGATTAAATGTCCAAATATTTTTTGTCACGCCTGCACCGAAAGTTTGGTTTTCGACCACGGTTGAAGCGTTTGAAAGCGTCCTTTTTCCGTCCAGCGGGCGGTAAAGTGGAAATCCCCAAAGTGCCGGGCGGAAAAGAGGAAATCCCCAAAAGTGCCGGCCGCCGGGCGCGTATCCCCTGCACAACCAGAAACTAAAATGTATACCTACCACGGTCCTTACAAAACATAAACTTTTGGTTACATCTTAAATGTATAGTATAACCTCATTGCATGACGCATAAACATTTAAACATAATATTTAATTTGCACTGTTCCTAGATAAGTGCGTCGAACAATGCGTTTGTAAGTTTATTTCACGCAATTTGTATAATAATCTTATCAGTTACAATAATAAAATATGAAATTGTTTCCATGAAATTGTTTTTGTAGAATAGTCTATAATTATTGCATAGATCCCTGCATAACATTTTCCATGAACGCAGGGGCGTAACAAAAAATAGTATGTGTGGCTCACTTAGATCATATACAATCATATTGTATATGATCTGAGGTGGCTTACTTCCCGCCTTTGCCACAATATACTATTATGATATCATGCATTCCACCATAATAGATAGAAAATAACAGAAGAAACCATACATAATTTGTTTATTTTTAGCACAGATTTTTCGTATAAATTATTGAATTAGTTATTTAGGTGATTTATTGTTATAACCAGAGAATCTAAATCTTCATGATTTTAACCAAGCAGTATTTCGAATTAAGGCGGGATATTTGAGTAGAAATTAAATTTTTTTTTAATATTGGCAATATTGGTAATTAAATTTATAGTCGTTAATAGTAGGTAGAAAGTACCCACCATTCAATCACTCATCGACATACATGCAAAACGGCACACCGCAAACTGCACATTCAATACTAATAGTCTGTGTTCACTGTTCATTGAGATTCGACATCAGTTACATCAGGTGGTTATTTTATAATTTGTGTGATAAAATATATTGAATATATAAATTTTAATTCACAGTGTTACATTGATTATAATTTATAGGCCTATATTTTAATACCATACCTATTTTTCTGCAGTATTTTCCATTATTACGGTGATTTGAATCCATCTACAATAAAACAGTAAGAAAATACATAACATTCTATAAATTTAATTAAATTCAATAATATTTTATATTTTCACTGTGTAGACGTCCGACCATGATCAAGCATATGTTGTCTTACCTAATATGGTTGAGCGTCTAGACCAGTGATTTTCAAACTGGTGAGCATTCATTATGTGTCAAGTCTTCTGAAAAATGTCAACTATTTGTCTAAGAATAAAAATTAAATTAATTAAAATTTGTTCACACATCAAGCACACATTTCTAATTAAATGTATATAATTACAATTCAAAATAATATTGTTCGTCTAATTATTTAGTGCAAAAAAAAAGGTCCGTGTCCCTTGAAAATTGTTTGAAGTATTTAATATAAGTTTGAAAACCACTGGTCGAGACACAAGTTAATATTTTACTAACATTAAAAATATGCCACGTCATTCAAACTTATAATAATATTGACATTCATGATGTGACATTAGAAGCGACAAATAATAAATTTTAGGGCAATCGTTTACTTTATTATCAATTACTTTTTGAAAGGCACCTTTGTTCTGATAAAAATAAAATTGAATGAAAGCCCCAAAATGAATTTTAAGTATAATATAGAATCAGTATACCTATTGCAATTTTTTTTTATTATTTAAATAATTTCTTGTTTTTATTTTTGATTTCATCGAACACTTGCTACAACAGATATATACATTAGCTAAATATAGAATACATATTATATAATTGTAATTGGTTGCCTGGAAATCATTTTATAATGATCTGTACACATTTTAGAGCCAAAAACTAAAGAGTTAAAAATATTATCTACAATCTAGGAACAATGAACATCAATAATTGCTTATTATTAATTATTTCAAAAATTATTTATATTTCTTATAATTTAGTAATATTTTAACAGAAGTATTTGATTGGTCTCCACTACTACTTAAATTTAGTATTAAGTAGAAATGATCATATGAAAATGTTTTACAATTTTTAAAATTTTAAATGTGTAACGTCAGTAAAAGAATTGGATGCCATACAGACTTCATCATGTGAAAATTATATAATGCCAGTTTTGAAATCTAATGAAAATACCCAACACATTTCAGAAATAACTTTAACTCTGTTAGAATATTAGAATTAGAATACTTTATTTTTAATAAATCTAACAACCTAGGTAATAAATTGATAATTTCTTAACATCAGTATTTTGTTGGTTTTTACCCCATCATAGGTACTTAATTTTTAGTATTAAGTTTTGACTCAATGATGATATTAAAAATATAATTATTTTTAAAATATTTTCAATGGTGTTATATGTCTGTAGAAGAAATGGATACCATTCAGGCATCATCTTGTGAAAATAATGTAAAGCAAGTTTTGGAATCAAATGAATGTGAACCAAAACATTTTAGAAATAGCTTTCACTCTGATAGAATACTAGAAGGCTTACAGTCTCTACGCAAGTATGGTGTCAATAATTTTAGCTTCTTTCAGAATAAAAATTAGTACCTAAAACATTTTTGTTTTTAGAAATGAAGTTTTATGTGATATTAGATTAAAAACAGATGACGGTAGTATAGTATTCGGACATAAAAATGTTCTGATGGTAGCTAGTCCATATTTCGAAGCAATGTTTAATAATTTTGATGGAATCAATAAAGATCTTGTTAGTATAAGAGAATTAGATTCCACCATACTACAAATATTGCTAGATTATATTTATACTGGTGAATTGATAATGACAAATGAAAATGTACAGGTATAATGAATTAATAAAAAATGATTTGTTATAGACTAATATAAAATTGTTTTAAATGTATTATTGATGATTTTCAAGGTTTTGTTACCAGCTGCAAACATCTTACAGTTAGATTTTGTAAAAGCTGCATGTGCTGAGTTTTTACAAAAACAACTGGATGCATCGAATTGTCTTGGTATCAGAGCGTTTGCTGACTTACATAACTGTACAAAATTGTTATCAAGTTCTGAAGCATTAATAAAAAAAGAGTTTCTGTACGGTTTAAAAAATGTTATTCTTTATATTATTCAGTAATAAATTATCTATATAATAACAAATATTTTCAGGGAAGTGGTTAAAAGTGATGAGTTCCTATCTTTATCTTTTGAAGATGTGGTTAAAATTATCTCTTGTAATGACCTTGCTGTTCCATATGAAGAAAAAGTAAGCAAACTGCAATATTAGTAATTTATTGTTGTATAGAAAGTCAACTGAACACAAAGAGCTAACATATAATTATAATATTTTACTATGCATTGGTTGTAATTGACTATTCTTGAACAGTCGTCCACAAAAAAATGTCGTTTTCCTGTGAATTAATTATATTAATAATTATTGATAGATGAGTATAGGTATTGCGCAGTTCTACAAAAATTAGCTTTACTGCTATGCTTTACAGCTTTAAATGTTTATGTATATCTGTGAGTATTAAATCTCTATTAACTTTGAATCTAGGAATAAAACAACATAGAGAAAAACTAAAAGACAACATGGGTAAAAATACTTAACACATATTTTATTAATTATACAATAAATATTGTATTTTTATTTATTATCAGTTGATAAAAGTGATATCTCTTTACAATTTGGGATAGGCATTTTTGATTGCAATTGATTAGAGGCACCAAACAAAATTTTTTTGGTTAAAAAATAATTTACCTGGTAAAATTTACAGCACTCACATATTCTCTAGTATAGTATATGCTAAAGCTGTTAAGAAATTTGGTATGTCTATATTTGATGGCTTCACTTAAATATTCTTGTAAATAAATATCACAAATTCAGTTTTTTTTCACAATAATGTGAAAATTATCATACTAACTTCCGTTGTTATTGGCAACCAAACCAATATGAAACAAATAATTGGGAATATTTTATAATATAATGCTGATATCAATTACAATTGTTGTTATGTACCTTTAAAATTATAATTTTATTGTCTTACCTTTTTGTTTTTATCGTGAAGATTTTTATCTGCCGTTTTTTACCGATTATCATCAATCATATTTCCACAGCTGAATAATATATCTGTTTCACACAATTAAGCACAATAAACAAAAATCTGTAGCCATGGGAATGTGAAGACTAACCACAGATAAATAGAATAAACAATCACATTTTTCACAATTGGCAAAAATCACGTAATTTTTACTAGGTACATATTTGTTGTAATCAAGGTATAATTGTACAAAGTATCAATTTTCTAATGAAAAATTTGTTTCTGATCCATTTTATTCATATTAAATAATGACCAGGTGGCTATA
The DNA here is from genome assembly GCF_019925205.1 of Metopolophium dirhodum. NCBI lineage: Eukaryota > Metazoa > Arthropoda > Insecta > Hemiptera > Aphididae > Metopolophium > Metopolophium dirhodum. The sequence goes on from NC_083564.1 coordinate 19,127,580, forward strand.
ACTTGTATAACACATCCAATAGACTAAACAATCAGCCCAAACATGAATCTTCTGTTGCACCCATTCACATGCTTATATTGGGTTTATAAATAACAAATAATACATAATAAAACCACCTATAAAAATTATTACAAATATTTTAATAATAATACACTCGTAGAAATTTATCAAAGTATTGAAATTTATAAGAATAGATTTAATGCCATAAAAATATTCCTTAGCTTATTAAAAAAAAAATTAAACCAAGATCTATAATATGTTTTGGAATCCAATCATACATTAATGGGTGGTTTAACAAATAACTGATAATTTGGGAATAAATAGATAGAAAATCTAATGCTATTAAATATTATCGTTTTGAGATATTTAAATTTAAATTTAACTATTTGTATTTGTTTTTGTAGGTATTTGAAAGTGTTATTAAATGGGTAAAACAGGATTTAGACCAGAGAAAAGATTTTTTGACAGAATTAATGGAACACGTACGTTTGCCAATGATAGCATCTAGGCCTGATATATTTATAAATATAGTAAACGAACCTCTCCTAAAGAATAATCCTAAATGTTTGTTATTTTCATAAACATGCCTTCATTATGAATTTATTTATTTCATTATTTATTATTATGTTTTAAGGTAACGAATATGTAATTGAAGCATTCCATTTTAATCTACAAAAATCAGTTCAGCATTTCACCATTCCACAAACAATTCGTTGTACACCCAGGCAGTTTGGTGATTCACGAAAAGTATGATTCTGTTTTGTTAAATTTATCATCACTATTATTATATCCTCTTAACTATATCAGGTTATTTTAATGTTCAACCGGTCTGATACATCGCCAAAGTGTTATACAGAATGGTATGACCCAGCAACCAAACTACGTGAGAAAGCACCAGGGATAAATGATTGTCGTCAGTTAGCTGGTCTAGGCGTAAATAGAGATCAATTTGTTTTTGCTGTAGGAGATGTGAATAATTTGTGTTCACAATCTGTTAGTATGCTTGATGTATCTTTACGATCTCCATCTTGGGTTCCAATGGCCAACATGGTAGTAAAACGGCAACGATTAGGAGTTGCTGTATTGAATGATTGTATATATGCAGTAAGTAAAATCAGTATTTTACTTATTTTATATTATAAATTTATATTGTTTTGTAATTCTAGGTTGGTGGTGGAGATGTCAAAAATGCATTAAATAGTGTAGAGGTGTTTGATGTCAGTATTCAAAAATGGAGATTGGTAGCTAGTATGTCTACTGGAAGATGTGATTTTGGTGTTGGTGTACTCAATAATTTATTATACGCGGTGAATAATTATATTATATTATTTATTTATAATTTGTATTTCATTTAATTTCATCAAATTGTGTAGGTTGGAGGTGCTGATAATGTGTGTTTGAAATCTGTGGAATATTATGATCCCACACTTGATACATGGACACCAGTTGCAGAGATGTCCGTAGGCCGTCAAGGTGTTGGTGTAGGAGTTTTGGACGGTGTTCTGTATGCTATTGGTGGCTATGCTGAAATACATCTTAAAAGTGTTGAGATTTATAGACCGAGTGATGGAGTTTGGTCTTCTGTAGCTGATATGGAAATATGTCGATTTTGTCCTGGTAACAGTTATATTTTTAGGACAACCTTTGTAAAAATGTATTGAATTTGAATTACTGTTTGTTATTATAGGAGTAGCTGTTTTAGATGGTTTATTGTATGTTATTGGCGGAGAATCTGCATTTGGATCTATGAATGATAATATAGAAATTTACAACCCTAAAACCAATACTTGGACCATGGAGAGATATTCGAGAAGTGGTTGTCACATTTTTGGTGGATTAGTTGTTGATAGACCACCAAATTTTATTAACTGATCAGCATATATAATGGTCTTATTGTTGATATTAATATGATTATATGAACATTTTTATTTATAATTTATGACAATACTTGAATTGTTTATTTTTCTTTTTGTAAATGTTTGATACAAATGTTTTTTTATAATTTAAATTGGTTATTTACAGATAAATAAGCTATAAAGTTTATTATATCAGAAAAATGTTATATTATAATTTACAATATACATTATACCTTTTAGATTTTGTGCGGAGTGATGAATTTATTTATGTTTCAATGATTTTTTTATTTATTTTGGTTTGTGTACACGATAGTCATAGGTACTTGTTATTTTCACAAATATTTATTTTATCATTGCCTAGTCATAATATAATTGCAAATATCGATTACAAATATCTCGAGTGCACATAACTTAAATACATATTTTATAAAATTGCGATACATTATAATTAACATAGAAATGAATAGATAAATTTTAAAACGTCATTAATCTTCAAATATATATAATATTTTCATTAATTAAATTAATCATTTAAAAATGATACTAGATTGAACAACTGAGTATATGGGTAAGTTCTATGTGTTAATTGAAATAACTATGTATTGTTTTATGATATCCGGCTGATACAGTGCATTTGATACTTCACAGATACATCTGCTCACTTACTTTTCATCATAATTAATTATTATTAACCTTCAGTAGGTCGCGCGGGTTATGAGTACCTATTCCGTCGCGCAGGGTAAAAATTTCCCTTGATTAAACATAATATATATTTTTTTCAAATTTATTTATTTTAAATTTAATATTTTTGTAAGTATATAACGAAAATAGAATACTAAATGTAATTTATACTTTTAATTTAACATTTGTTTTATTTTTTTACTTAGTAGACAAATATATGATATATTATCTTAAACTAATTAAAAAATTACTAACATTATTTTTATAATATATAACATATAAATAGAAGCTAGATAAAATCAATATTTATACCAACCTAAATAATATTAAAACATAGTTTAAAATTAGTGGGGTAATAAATTACCCTGCGCGACCTAGTACCTACTGAAGGTTAATAATATCGAAATAAATAATAGATAATCTACTTGGTTGAATGATGTACAGCGTTATTACATCTATTAACACCTGAACCAATGCCTATTACGAAGTCTAAACTTTTTTAGAAACTGCAGGTGGTCAGATAGTTCTAAAAATATAGTAAATTATAATGAATATAATGTAATTATAAGTAGGTATGAACTAAGAAGGCTATAACTGCTATAGGTTATTTATTATTATTACACAAATATTAATAACATAATATACAACATTTTATCATAATTAATTATTATTAATATTATAGAAATAAATCTTAAGGGGTATGAATAATATTAAAATATTCTATGAAAATGTATTTTTGTATTTTCAATAATATAGTTTATTGAGCGGTTTGAGAGTAAATACACTTATTAATAATAAATAGTTATAAGTAGATGAGGATTGTCTATAGTTTAATTACTAAATTCAAAAAGTAAAATATCACAAGTTTTAAAGCTAAATATTGGACATTGAAAATAAAATATCAAAAATCGACTCCTATAATACAAGTCTATATAAACTGCTTCTCTTAAATTTGTATAATACTGCCCTCCTAAGCCAAAAGGCAGCAAGCAACAATGCAGTCGTTTTGAGAAAAATAACTTTTTCTGAATCACCTTGTTATATTTATCAAATTATCAAAATAAAATAATAAATTGATAACTGATTGATAATTGATGATTTAATAACTTTTCCTGTAGAATCCAATAACGCTCATGGATAAACTATAAGATACCTCTTAACACCTCAAAACGCATATACGTAATTTTAGCTTAGTTTTGTGAGACATTAAAAATTATTGTTTACAGAGGGAAAATGCAGTATGAGCACATTTATTAATAGAATAACCATGAAATAATATAAAATAATATAATATAATCATGGTTGATGGGCCAAATACAATCACAGAATTAATAACAACCAGAATATTAACAGCGGGGTCTTCTAAGGAAATTATCATCAATACTAAACCAAAATACCGTATTTGAGCCAATACTTAGCAAAATTACCGTATACCGTGGTCAGTTACTGCCTTTTTGCTTAGCATGTGTTTGATACTGCTTTTTTGCTTAGTATTATTCATATATTTGTAAATACGTAAATGTTTAACCACGTTTATTATAAAACCTATTGCATTTACGGTATTTTTGCTAAGGAATCAAAAAATCCGCCTTAAAATAACAAATATTTCGATATAATAAACTCATTTTTCAAATTTTGTCGCTTACTGCCTTTGGCTTAGGAGGGCAGAATAGGTGTTCATGCTGTAATATCACTCAGTAAGCTATATTATAGGAAATACGAAACGTAAGTTCAATCATGTACGTTGTTAATACATCTATTAATTATTTCTGAACCAATGCCTCACTAAGTCTAAGCTTTTTTAGAAACTGGTGGTCAGATACCTAGTTCTAAAAAATAATAAATTATAATGAATATATTATATTATAATGTAATTTTAAGTAGGTATATGAACTAAAAAAGCTATAAATTAGAGGTGGATCGAATTCAAAAATATGGTCTCGAACCAATCCTTGGTATGTCCAACCGAACTTTTTAATCGTACATAGAACCGAACTTCAACCGAACTTTAATTAAATTATTTCACTTTAATTTTTCGTATTTTACTCTAAAATAGTATAATATGAAAATACATTTATGTGTTATAATAGTGATTTGTTTGATCGTTATGCGCGACATTATTAAGTTTGTTTTTCTTATCTCAAGGATTTTAGCTCAACATTTTGTGAAAATGTACGTAATGTATGCTTAATATTGCACCAAAGTAAGTTATTAATACTAAACAATCATTAAAATGTATATTTTAATCATGGTCAACAATGATGGCAGGGGGCTGGATGCAAAGCAAAACTTTGATAAATATTGGATTGATTTGTCATATTATTATGTTATAATACATAGGTATTTGATATTTTATAAAAACGCAATGCTCTATGAATGTTAATTCTGATAATGAATAGCCAAATTATTTTAAAACGTCAATAGTTCGCAAATATATAATATTTTCATTAATTAAATATTTAAAGGAATCGATTAAAAATTATACTAGATTTAACAATTAATTATATAGGTAAGGTCTATGAATTGGACTAACATTAGTCAGTGGCGCCATTTCAATTTTTATTAGACTTTAGGGCAATTTTCATTGGTTTCCGAAATCAACATTTTTTGTCACTCAGATTCTCATAGCATCCTAAGGGAGGGGGGTTGTGTTGATAAATGTGCCGACTTAAGGTTGATGTAAATACTAGACTGGGACCAATGCCCCAGTTGCCCCCCCTCCCAAATGACGCCACTTACATTACTGTTACACGATAGGTAGGTACAAATTTGTTTTAGTTAGCATGGTCATGAATCGACGTAGTTTGAAATAGTGATTCTTTAAATTTTCATTGAATAAATGAAATATTTACTGTCAAGCTTTAAAAATGACCAGAGGTTAAAAATTTAAATAACATTACCTATTTGTAAACAATGCGCGTTTTAGTTAACACTGTCATTAAACGACAATTTTTTAAAAAATATTTAAATGACATCATAATGAACTTACCTACTACTAAAAAGACATTGCAGCATCGAACCAGCATAATATTTAAACAATAAATGTTCGAATATTAACACAGCAATATTGTTTTAACCAAAAACTAAAATGGATAGGGCAACATAAATTAAATTGTTCATCATAATGACCTACATATAGTGTACGGGTATTTTTTATTCGTAAAAAAACACGAAATTTCATAGGTTTTTTTTTTAAACATCTTTCGAGGTCCACTAGTTTTTAAAAAACAAACTTAAATATCAATATTTCAGCAATATAACTGTTTTTAAGAGGAAGCTACTCATGAGTTTTTTGCAGACTCCTTCTTACAAACGTAGAACATTATATTAATATAGCAAATTTTCGTTCAATATAGTTTCAATAGTGTGCTGTTAATTTTGATATTAATGTGAATTAACCTATCATCAAACTTTTAGGTAAGAACATTATCTGTGCTTAAGCGTCGTTGATTTTTTAGATGTTTAATAAAAACCAACACTTAAGCACGGAGAAACTACAAGTATTTCAATTATTTATGGTTGACAATAAAATATGATTGATTTTTTAAATATTATGTTTGAAGACCATATTTTCGTATACCTACTTGAATTTTTTTTATACCACTTTAGGATCACCTGTGACAATACAAATTACAAACTTCCGTTTTTCAATTAGGAACCTCCTCTTTTCACTTTTAATTATACGGGAGGTATGTTTGTTAAGAATCTCGTTATATCCAAATCAAAAATTGAAGAGTTTTATATTATTACTTTGTGTATACTAAGCCACTAAAAATAATATTATGTCTACGGTAATAGGTTAAGTAGCCACGAGTTATTATTTGATTTGAAAATGTTAGTAATAAGTATCTACTGTCAATCTATCAACATAAAAAATTTATAAAATTGGCCCAAGTACATAAAATAAATATTACTATACAGTATAGTAATGTATGGCATAATATAATAGTTATATTTTTGTATAATACATTTTTTTATTTATTATTATTTAGGTTTTTTTTTTATGAAAAAAATATAATAATTACGATTTATACATTATATAATGTTTGTACGATAGGTAAATTTTTTATAGTTTAAGAACACTGGGAATTAGCGACTTAGCGACTAGAAAATATAAATGAGTTACAAGTGGACCACTGTAATGGATGGCGCTAAATTTGAATTCCATGATATAATATAATCATTGTATACGAAAAACGAATAAGTTGAATTAATATATTATTTGCATTTTATCATATTTCAATATTTGTATATTATAATAATATACTTTAAAAGGTTTCAAGTCCCTCCCCGCGAAGAAAATTTTTAAATTGCAACAAAATAACTAAATTTGTTATTATTGGTTATTTCATATGTAATCTCATCCAAATTTTAACTTAAGATAACTATAAAAAAACTGTGTTTATATATTTCTTAGGTTTTTGGTCAGAGTATTAACTACTTACGTGGAACTTTGTCTTACATTTTTAATTATATTAGCTATAAAAATTCAACATTTTATAAAATTCTAACAACCTAAGAATATGTAAATTTTCAATTAAATCAATTTCGTCAACATTTGTAACATTTTGTAACACATAAGTTGGTGAATTGCATCAAGGCCACTAAAATAACATAATAAAAAAAGTTTCCAAGTTATATTTACGATGAATAGGCCTCGGATTTAAATTACATAAAAATACCGAATAAAGGCATTTAACATGTACAATTTTATTGTGTAAGTACTTTTATAAATATAAAAAAACTTAATTCGACCAATTACATAAATTGTATTACACTGTACTACCGTACTACGCTAAAATTATAATGGTGTGTGAGCATATCATTACAGTAGATACATTAAAATTTCACTGAATGTTTGTATTAGTATTTTCTATACACCATAACATTTTTACTTATTTTGAGTTGTTTACGGACATTTTCAGTTTCCAATTTTTTTTAGTACCTATTTTATTTTATAAATATCAATAAAATGTTTTTTGTTGAGAAAAAAAGCTGGACAATTTAATAGAAGGTGCCTAATATATTGATTCAATGACAGATGAAAAATATTAAAAATACATAGGCACAATTATTTTTCCACGTAAAGTTCTACGTAAATAGGTTATATATAAATTACTTTATTCACAATAATATTATCAAATGTTCTGAGCAATATCATAGGCCGACTTCGCTCAGAATCAGTTTTCTTATACAATGATATTATATAGACTATAGAGGTGTCTAATATCATAGGTAAAATGCCTCTATAAAAAAGCTACATAAACCCATTACCATTAGACACACAGTATTTAACGTTATAGAACTCAAAAACTACTCGTTCAAATTTTGATTTAGATAGGTACATTAAAATTCACAAAGAAGGGTATACCTAGGTAATTTTTTTGAAATTTGTTCAATCCAATTATTAAATTTATTAAACTGTCCAACCTCGTTTTTAATGATACAAATTATTTATAATAATTAAATAATAAAATATAAGTGGGTACTGGCCACTGGGTAGGTATAATAACATTTTTTATATCATACAATTTATAGGTTATCTATGTATAAATATAATCAGGTATAGAAATAACCAACCACCTGCTTATAGCTGAATAAATATACTTTCACTATTTTTGTAATAAGTATAATATGTTGTAAGAATATAAGGAATTAAATTCTTAGACTTGTGACGAAAAGCATACATTTTAGCATTGAGTATAATATGTGGTAATATTATTTTAGGTACCTATAATAAGACAAAGCTGGCACTAACTAGTTAGAAAGTTAAAATTAAGTTAGTTTTAATTCATATTAACTTTGTAACTTAACTAGGTAGTTCGTAGTTGAATTTAATGTGTAAAATAATTTAATCTAATTCGTTAAAAATAATAAATAAATAAGTTTTTTTTAATTTATTGAATTTTTCAATTTCTTATTTTGTTAAACTTTCTATATTCTAATGACTGATATTCCAATAAATTAAGATTATTAACTACCTACCTATTTGATATAATGATATATTTGATCAAATTATTAGTTGACAGTTCTTCAATTTAATTTTTCATTCATGACCAATAGTTCAATTTAGTTACATACTTAATAATTAATTTATGTAATATATTACATTTGAAAAAATGGTTCTTTTAAATTAATATATTCAACTAAAAAAAAACTAATTTCTAACTTCTATTCACATTTAAGTTACTATTTACACCAAACTAACTCCTATCTAAGTTATCTAAGTATTAATTTGGTAAATTTCAAAAACTAACTTATATTCTAACTTAGTTACTTTTCATATTAAAGTAACTTAACTTTAACTAGTTAAAAAAAGTGACTAACTTGCCCAGCTTTGTAATAAGAAGATAGTATATAATAGTATTGTTTGACAAATGTGCAACAATTATAGGTAAGTACATCAAACTTATACCTACTTGATTTATTTTTATGCTAAGAAGAATAAATTAATACTTACATTTAAAAATTGAATATATTATATACTAATAAAAACGTACAATTTAAAAAAATATTTTTGGTTATAAGCTATAATTAATTAATTCAATCATTTTGATTTTAATTTCAATCTTGCTTTCTCTTAATAAATTTTTTATATTTGTATTAAATAGACATATAATTTTACCTACGGAAATAATTGTACTTTTAAATGGATAGAGTAAATTACATTCACCATACTGTTTTATAGAAATAAAAGTATTTTTTACACTAATAATTGTAATATTATTTTTAAATTTGTGGCTAATTTGTCAAGGCATTCAAGATGACTTAGTTCAGAACATGCCCAACCACATACAAATCTTGCATGAAGTAATTTTAAAATGATTGGTATATAAAACAAAACCCTTCAAATACCAAATATATTTGGAGAAAAATGAGCATAAGAGAGATTAAATGTCCAAATATTTTTATGATATCATCCATCCCACCATAATAGATAGAAAAAAACAGAAAAAACCATACATAATTTGTTTATTTTTAGCACAGATTTTTCGTATAAATTATTGAATTAGTTATTTAGGTGATTTATTGTTATAACCAGAGAATCTAAATCTTCATGATTTTAACCAAGCAGTATTTCGAATTAAGGCGGGATATTTGAGTAGAAATTAAATTTTTTTTTAATGTTGGCAATATTAATCTTTAACCGTGGTTACTGGTTAGTAAATGATATATACGTCATATTAATAAATTGTTCTAGGGTAAGACCCGTGTTATTGTTCTATGCCAGACTCATATTATGTGAAACTGAACGGAATAAACAGTAAACACCTATTTTATTTAAAGTCTATAATTTGTGACGTACGTATCAAATTTTATTTTTTGCTTACTAAATATTGTTATTGTCAAATGTAACTAAATTATTACCCATGTGTTATTATTTTTATACATTATTATTCAATTTCGAATAATTAAATTTATAGTCGTTAATAGTAGGTAGAAAGTACCCACCATTCAATCACTCCTCGACATACAAGCAAAACGGCACACCGCAAACTGCACATTCAATACTAATAGTCTGTGTGCACTGTTCATTGAGATTCGACATCAGATACATCAGGTGGTTATTTTATAATTTGTGTGATAAAATATATTGAATATATAAATTTTAATTCACAGTGTTAGTAGTGTTACATTGATTGAGGCCTATATTTTAATACCATACCTATTTTCCTGCAGTATTTTCCATTATTACGGTGATTTGAATCCATCTACAATAGAACAGTAAGAAAATACATAACATTCTATAAATTAAATTAAATTCAATAATATTTTATATTTTCACTGTGTAGACGTCCGACCATGATCAAGCATATGTTGTCTTACCTAATATGGTTGAGCGTCTAGACCAGTGATTTTCAAACTGGTGTGCCGCGAGCATTCATTATGTGTCAAGTCTTCTGAAAAATGTCAACTATTTGTCTAAGAATAAAAATAAAATTAATTAAAATTTGTTCGCACATCAAGCACACATTTCTAATTAAATGTATATAATTACAATTCAAAATAATATTGTTCGTCTAATTATTTAGTGCAAAAAAAAAGGTCCGTGTGCCTTGAAAATTGTTTGAAGTATTTAATATAAGTTTGAAAACCACTGGTCGAGACACAGGTTAATATTTTACTAACATTAAAAAGATGCCACGTCATTCAAACTTATAATAATATTGACATTCATGATGTGACATTAGAAGCGACAAATAATACATTTTAGGGCAATCGTTTACTTTATTATCAATTACTTTTTGAAAGGCACCTTTGTTCTGATAAAAATAAAATTGAATGAAAGCCCCAAAATGAATTTTAAGTATAATATAGAATCAGTATACCTATTGCAATTTTTTTTTATTATTTAAATAATTTCTTGTTTTTATTTTTGATTTCATCGAACACTTGCTACAACAGATATATACATTAGCTAAATATAGAATACATATTATATAATTGTAATTTGTTGCCTGGAAATCATTTTATAATGATCTGTACACATTTTAGAGCCAAAAACTAAAGAGTTAAAAATATTATCTACAATCTAGGAACAATGAATATCAATAATTGCTTATTATTAATTATTTCAAAAATTATTTATATTTCTTATAACTTAGTAATTTTTAAACAGAAGTATTTGATTGGTCTCCACTGCTACTTAAATTTAGTATTAAGTAGAAATGATCATATGAAAATGTTTTACAATTTTTAAAATTTCAAATGTGTAACGTCAGTAAAAGAATTGGATGCCATACAGACTTCATCATATGAAAATTATATAATGCCAGTTTTGAAATCTAATGAAAATACCCAACACATTTCAGAAATAACTTTAACTCTGTTAGAATATTAAAATTAGAATACTTTATTTTTAATAAATCTAACAACCTAGGTAATAAATTGATAATTTCTTAACATCAGTATTTTGTTGGTTTTTACCCCATCATAGGTACTTAATTTTTAGTATTAAGTTTTGACTCAATGATGATATTAAAAATATAATTATTTTTAAAATATTTTCAAAGGTGTTATATGTCTGTAGAAGAAATGGATACCATTCAGGCATCATCTTGTGAAAATAATGTAAAGCAAGTTTTGGAATCAAATGAATGTGAACCAACACATTTTAGAAATAGCTTTCACTCTGATAGAATACTAGAAGGCTTACAGTCTCTACGCAAGTATGGTGTCAATAATTTTAGCTTCTTTCAGAATAAAAATTAGTACCTAACACATTTTTGTTTTTAGAAATGAAGTTTTATGTGATATTAGATTTAAAACAGATGACGGTACTATAGTATTCGGACATAAAAATGTTCTGATGGTAGCTAGTCCATATTTCGAAGCAATGTTTAATAATTTTGATGGAATCAATAAAGATCTTGTTAGTATAAGAGAATTAGATTCCACCATACTACAAATATTGCTAGATTATATTTATACTGGTGAATTGATAATGACAAAAGAAAATGTACAGGTATAATGAATTAATAAAAAATGATTTGTTATAGACTAATATAAAATTGTTTTAAATGTATTATTGATGATTTTCAAGGTTTTGTTACCAGCTGCAAACATCTTACAGTTAGATTTTGTAAAAGCTGCATGTGCTGAGTTTTTACAAAAACAACTGGATGCATCGAATTGTCTTGGTATTAGAGCGTTTGCTGACTTACATAACTGTACAGAATTGTTATCAAGTTCTGAAGCATTAATAAAAAAAGAGTTTATGTACGTTTTAAAAAATTTTATTCTTTATATTATTCAGTAATAAATTATCTATATAATAACTAAAGACCGGATTTATATGTTTTTACATATCGTTACTGGTCTATGCAGTCTTATGAGAGTAAAAAATGTGGATGATTTGTTCAATTCTGAATGCATAGAAAAAAGTTTTTTTAGCATATTTTGGAATATTTCGTAAATTGTGAGAAAAAATTTGTATTTATTTTTAATTTGAATATTACGGTACCCAGAAAAATTTTTTTGAACATTTACAATTTCTTATTTTATCATTTCCAGCTCTTACTAAAGTGCAATAATATTTCATTAGAATACGAAACTTTAAATACCTAAAAATTAACTTACTATTAATATAAAATTGAAAAAAAAAAATTTGAAATGCATATTAAAGTAAATATAATGATGTTTATATATTGTTTTTGCATATTTTGCTTTTTTTTTTGTATATTTTGCATATTTTAGCATATTTTTTAAATTTTTAAGAGAATATAATGAGAATATTTTAAGATTTTTTCGAGAATGTTAGCATCATATTTAAGGTATTTTAAGAGAATATAAATCCGGTCTTTAATAATAACAAATATTTTTAGGGAAATGGTTAAAAGTGATGAGTTCCTATCTTTATCTTTTGAAGATGTGGTTAAAATTATCTCTTGTAATGACCTTGCTGTTCCATATGAAGAAAAAGTAAGCAAACTGCAATATTAGTAATTGTTGTATAGAAAGTCAACTGAACACAAAGAGCTAATATTTAAATATAATATTTAACTATACATTGGTTGTAAATGACTATTTTTGAATAGTCGTCCACAAAAAAATGTCGTTTTCCTGTGAATTAATTATATAAATAATTATTGATAGATGAGTATAGGTATTGCGCAGTTCTAAAAAAATTAGCTTTACTGCTATGCTTTACAGCTTTAAATGTTTATGTATATCCGTGAGTATTAAATCTCTATTAACTTTGAATCTAGGAATAAAACAACATAGAGAAAAACGTAGAGAAAAACTAAAAGACGACATGGGTAAAAATACTTAACACATATTTTATTAATTATAGAATAATTATTGTATTTTTATTTATTATCAGTTGATAAAAGTGATATCTCTTTACAATTTGGGATAGGCATTTTTGATTGCAATTGATTAGAGGCATCAAACAAAATTTTTTTAGGTAAAAATAATTTACCTGGTAAAATGTACAGCACTCACATATTCTCTAGTATAGTATATGCTAAAGCTGTTAAGAAATTTGGTATGTCTATATTTGATGGCTTCACTTAAATATTCTTGTAAATAAATATCACAAAATCAGTTTTTTTTCACAATAATGTGAAAATTATCATACTAACTTCCGTTGTTATTGGCAACCAAACCAATATGAAACAAATAATTGGGAATATTTTATAATATAACGCTGATATCAATTACAATTGTAGTTGTTATGTACCTTTAAAATTATAATTTTATTGTCTTACCTTTTTGTTTTTATCTGCCGTTTTTTACCGATTATCATCAATCGTATTTCCACAGCTGAATAATATATCTGTTTCACACAATTAAGCACAATAAACAAAAATCTGTAGCCATGGGAATGTGAAGACTAACCACAGATAAACAGAAAAAAATAGAATAAACAATCACATTTTTCACAATTGGCAAAAATCACATAATTTTTACTAGGTACATATTTGTTGTAATCAAGGTATAATTGTACAAAGTATCAATTTTCTAATGAAAAATTTGTTTCTGATCCATTTTATTCATATTAAATAATGACCAGGTGGCTATAACTTGTATAACACATCCAATAGACTAAACTAAAAAAAAAATTAAACCAAGATCTATATGTTTTGGGATCCAATCATACATTAATGGGTGGTTTAACAAATAACTGATAATTTGGGAATAAATAGATAGAAAATCCAATGCTATTAAATATTATCGTTTTGAGATATTTAAATTTAAATTTAACTATTTGTATTTGTTTTTGTAGGTATTTGAAAGTGTTATTAAATGGGTAAAACAGGATTTGGACCAAAGAAAAGATTTTTTGACAGAATTAATGGAACACGTACGTTTGCCAATGATAGCATCTAGGCCTGATATATTTATAAATATAGTAAACGAACCTCTCCTAAAGAATAATCCTAAATGTTTGTTATTTTCATAAACATGCATTCATTATGAATTTATTTATTTCATTATTTATTATTATGTTTTAAGGTAACGAATATGTAATTGAAGCATTCCATTTTAATCTACAAAAATCAGTTCAGCATTTCACCATTCCACAAACAATTCGTTGTACACCCAGGCAGTTTGGTGATTCACGAAAAGTATGATTCTGTTTTGTTAAATTTATCATCACTATTATTATATCCTCTTAACTATATCAGGTTATTTTAATGTTCAACCGGTCTGATACATCGCCAAAGTGTTATACAGAATGGTATGACCCAGCAACCAAACTACGTGAGAAAGCACCAGGGATAAATGATTGTCGTCAGTTAGCTGGTCTAGGCGTAATTAGAGATCAATTTGTTTTTGTTGTGGGAGGTGTGAATAATTTGTGTTCACAATCTGTTAGTATGCTTGATGTATCTTTACGATCTCCATCTTGGGTTCCAATGGCCAACATGGTAGTAAACCGGCAACGATTAGGAGTTGCTGTATTGGATGATTGTATATATGCAGTAAGTAAAATCAGTATTTTACTTATTTTATATTATAAATTTATATTGTTTTGTAATTCTAGGTTGGTGGTGGAAATCTCAACAATCCATTAAATTGTGTAGAGGTGTTTGATGTCAGTATTCAAAAATGGAGATTGGTAGCTAGTATGTCTACTGTAAGATGTGATTTGGGTGTTGGTGTTCTCAATAATTTATTATACGCGGTGAATAATTATATTATTTTTTTTTTTTTTAATTTGTTATACATTTCATTGAATTAAATTGTGTAGGTTGGGGGTGCTAGTAATGGTTTAGTTTTGAAATCTGTGGAATATTATGATCCCACACTTGATACATGGACACCAGTTGCAGAGATGTCCGTATGCCGTCAAGGTGTTGGTGTAGGAGTTTTGGACGGTGTTCTGTATGCTATTGGTGGCTATGATGGAAAGGATCTTAAAAGTGTTGAGATTTATAGACCGAGTGATGGATTTTGGTCTTCTGTAGCTGATATGGAAATAAGTCGTTTTCGTCCTGGTAACAATTATATTTTTTAGGACAACCTTTGTAAAAATATATTGAATTTAAATTATATTTTTATATAGGAGTACTGGCATTAGACGATTTATTATATGTTATGGGCGGAGAATCTGCAGATGAATCTATGAATGATAGTATAGAAATTTACAACCCTAAAACCAATACTTGGACCATGGAGAGATATTCGAGAAGTGGTTGTCACATTTTTGGTGGATTAGTTGTTGATAGACCACCAAATTTTATTAACTAATCAGCATTTATAATGGTTGTATTGTTGATAGTTATATGATTATATGAACATATTTATATATAATTTATGACAAAATTTGAAATGTTTATTCTTTTTGTGAATGTTTGATACAAATGTTTTTTTTATAATTTAAATTGATTATTTACAAATAAATAAGCCATAAAGTTTATTATATTGTAGTATATCAGCAAAATCTTATATAATGTATAATATACATTTTATTTTTTAGATTTCATGCGGAGTGATTAATTTATTGATAATACTATAATAATTGCAAATATCGAGCTTATAAATATTGAGCTAACAAAACTATTTATTTAAAATAACCCATAGGGGGCTTATACCTGAATCAATAATGGATATATTTTTTTTTTGGGGGGGGGGGGGGAAGCCAATTAAAAATTATACTATTTTGAACAATTAAGTATATAGACAGGTAAGGTCTATATGGGTTGAACCATGATAGAAATTTTGTCCGACGTTTATTGTCAAGCTTTAAAAATGATCAGAGGTTAAAAATTGAAATAACATAATATTTAGGTACCTATTTGTAAACAACGCGCGTTTTAGTGTCATCAAACGACAAAATTTGAAAAAAATTATTTTTGAATTAGATCATATTGAATTTAACGAACTTACATTACTACAAAAAATACATTGCAGCATTGAACCAGAATAATACGAGTATTTAAACAATAAATGCTTGAATTAACACAGCATTTAAATATTGGTCCTCATAATGACCTACATTAAGTGCATGGCATTTTTTATTCGTCTAAAACATATCCGATTTTTTTTTTTTTTGAACATTTTTCGAGTTCTACCTATTCTTAATAACCAAACTTAAATATTAATATTTCGTCAATATAAAAACTGTTCTTAAGATGAAGCTACCCATGAGTATGTTGCAGACTCCGTCTTACACACGTACAACGCATAGCAAATTTTCGTTCGATAATTTCAATAGTTTGCTGTTAGTTTTGATATTAATATGAATTAACCTATCATCAGACTTTTAGGTAAGAACATTATCTGTGCCTAAGTGTCGGCGATTTTTCGATGTTTAATAAAAGCCGACGCTTAAGCACGGATAATGTACTAGAATTGTAATAACTTATGTTGACAATAAAATATGATTGGTTTTTGGAATTTTTAAATATTATATTTGAAGACTATATTTTCGTATACTCGAGATTATTTATACCACTTTAGGATCACCTGTGACAATACAAATTACAAACTTCCGTTTTTCAATTAGAAACCTCCCCTTTACACTTTTAATTATACTGAAGGGATTTTTGTAAAGAATTTCGTTTATCCAAAATTCGAATAACGATTAGTTTTTGAATTATATATTAGTTCGTGTATACTAAGCCACTAAAATAATACCATGTCTATTATAGTAATATTTTAAGTAGCTATGATTATTAGATGATTTTAAAATGTTGGTTATAAGTACCTACTGTCGATCTATCAATAGAAATAATTTGTAAAATTGGTCCAAGTATCTATAAAAAATACTACACCTAATATAGTGAATAGTAATATATGACAAAATATAAGTTATATTTTTGTGTAACTTTTTTTTTATTTATTATCATTTAGGTTTTTTTTTATTAAAAAACATAATAATTACAGTTTTTACATAATGTTTTTACAATAGGGAATTTTTTCATAGTTTAAAAACACTGGAAATTACAGTGAGAATTAGCGACCTAGCTGTGATCAATTCATCAATATAATATAATGCAATATAATCATGGAATGTGTGTGTAAAATATTAGTGCAGTACATTTACAGTCATTATTATTTATGAACGCATAGGCAAGGCAATCCACTTGCCTATGTATAGGTAATGGAAGGCACTCTTTTTCAATTTATGACCTATAAGTAAAGACTGAATTTAATTTCTTTAAAAATATGCAAAATTGCACTAAAAATTTGTAAAAATTTCAATGAACATATATTTATATCGCAGTACCGCTTAGGTATAAATAAATATATATATTACAATTGCAATGAAAATACATCAATGTTACATAATAATTGTATAATAAAAAATATAAAATTGTAAATTATTCACATAAATAACATACAGGGCCGTATTTACCTTCTGCTTTAAAATAATATGGATTCAGATACATTTTATATTGATAATAATGATCCGGCTAAATGGGATTATTAATGATGTAACTCGCGATTATGTGGCAAAACACGGAATAAATCAAAATTTAAATGTTGATTTTACATGTTCTAAACGTGAGTATCCAGACAAAAATAGATTTTTAAATAAATCATTATTTGTTAGAACACGTATAAATGGTGAAGTACAGTCACGACCATGGTTAGTGTTTTCGAAATCTACTGGTCATGGACGTAAATAGGGGGGGGGGGGGGCTAGGAGGGCTTAGCCCACCCTGAGCCATCTCAAGCCCTCCCTAAAATATTTTAATATTTAGGTTATCTTTATTAATAATAATTTATAAAATTTATATAAATTATAACCTATGGTAATACCTACAAAATAAAATAAAAGTAATAATAATATGTAGATAAGTTTTCGTATGATCAGTTGATGGCTATATTATTAACGGCCGACCGCCCAAACTATCAATTTACATATATATTATTATCACGCGGATGTGTGCGACGCGAGTGCTGGGTACCGACTGCCGGGTCACCGGGTACAATTTCACTGCGTTGTCAAAACATAATTATAAATATCAGCCATAATTGATATATTTTTAGATTTGCAATATGAAAAGGATTCTTATTTCGTAAACCACTGCATGGTCAGTAATTTCACTAAAGCTTGTATTTTTATTTGTTAATGTTACAATCAAATTATTAAATATTTACATTATAATATTAAAAATATCACTAAAAATCGAAGAAGATGTCCTCAAGTGTGAATCTAAAGTCGCTAAAAAAGTTTACGAAAATCAAAAAGTTGGCAACAGTAAAAAACAAAATGAACAACTTAAGTCTGTTATTTCATAATATATTAATATGATACTTATCCAAATATATAATATAAGTTAATGCATGTTGCATTAGCTATACCTATATAAGCTCGGCAACATGTGAGAGATTTTTTTCCTCAATGAGAAGAATAAATACTTATCTAAGGTCCAATAAATGGAACAATAGATAGATTTACCAATTTAAGTATTATAAACATTGAAAGAGAGTTATCTAACCTAATTGATAATGAACACATTTTAAATGAGTTTGCCGAAAAGGAAAGAAGGATGCAATTATAATGAAATGAATTATGTATAATATTATAATATGTAATTTATATAATATAATAATATATAAATTATAAGACTGTATGTAACTCTTTGATTTTTTTCTTTTTTATTACTTAAAAAAATAATTTACATTAAATTTGTGTTAGTTTTGATTTGTTCAGCATCATAGATGAAATTGTGTGTAGGTAAGTAGCAGGAGAAAGATAAATCTCCCAATATTTTTGTTCTTGAAACCATTTGGGCTCAAGCCCTATGCGTTTGAGGACCCTATTTACGTCCATGCTACTGGTACAGTGTCTTGGCACCATGTCGACTCCTTGGAAGTACACATTTATCGACATTAGTAACTATTGGTTTACGTATGTATTTGTGCACGTTCGCAACAAATTGTACAGCAGAGCGGTCGTTTTCAGCATTGGAAAGAGTAAAATCACATCTTCGTTCAACTTTGGAGTCAGATAGATTAAACGCGACATCAATACTACACATAAAATCTGAGATGCCTCGAAGTATAAATTATGACGATATAATCGACGATTTTGCGTCTAAAAAAGTTCGTCGTAAATGTTATAGATAACATAGGACGTATAAGATTAAAAATTTATACTGCTAGTGCCTGATCAGAATTTATAATTATTTGTTTTGTTTATAATCACTAATGACCTAATTTCTTTAAAATTAAATAAATGTATTAGAAATAATTACAACATTTTTTTTTTCTTGGGGTAGGGGTGGCATATTTAAAAGGGCCTGGGGCGGCACTTGTTCGGAATCCGTTCCTGAGAACATAATGGACATTAATAAATTACAAAATTATAATAAAATAGTATAAAAATAAAATATTATAAAAAAGTATTTAAAAACTAAAACATATACATTTTCTGAGTTAACATTTTTAATTTATACGAATTGTTTAAATTGTGATTTTGAAAATTGTATCGTATGCTACAACTACTGTCGTCGAAACTAAAATACATTCGTATAATGTATGCGTTTACCGACTAGCGATAACAGAGATACCATCTACACGTCAATGTAGTGAAATTGCATATACACAGCGCCGGTTAACAGATGTTAATAATATAATGATTAATAAAATATTAACAATAATGTAACAATTCAAATTATTTTACGGACCATATAGTTATTTTTTGTGAGTAAGTTTAAACTCGACAAAGCAAATTATAAGTGAAATAAAATAATGTTATAATTAATTATACCACGCACACTGATTATTTTTCAACAGAACTTTTTAGTGAAAATATTTTATCAAATTATATTTTTAAAAATCGGGTAAGTGGGTGTCACTCTGCGGTACAGTAGGTTACAAGTCGGTAATTGTAATGAATGGTGTTAAGTTCGACTTCAATGATAAAATAATTATATCATTGTACACGATAACCGATTTTGAGAAGAAACCATATCCACGTGTGTCATAATTGTATAAATAAACAAATTTTTTTTTTTTTTTTTACAGTTATATATTAAAATTTTTTTTTTTTTTTTTATTTATTTAGGATATTTACAATCTATACAGTATGTACAATAAGTAAATTTTATAACATAGGTAATAATATTAGTGCATGATTGAATAACTTGAGGGGGGAAAACCGTCCATCAACAGTACCTCCTATTAATTTGATGGGTTCAAATGTTCAAAATATGGAAACCGTTAGGCAAGAGAGTCTCTTGGCCATTTTCTTTTTAACCTCCTCGGAGGATTGTTGGGGATGGTTATAGAGGACATCCGGGAAATTAGAGGGTTTTGGTTTGAGTGCAGTTTGGAGTGAAATTTTTTATAGTGACGAGTTGCTATATCGTTGACTGTTGGTATTTGGAGGTCTTTGTGTAGTGCGTCGTTGGTCATGTACCATGGGGCTCCAGTTATTTGTCTAAGACAAATAGACTGGAAAGCTTGAATGGGTCTTATATTAGATGGTTTGGCTTGGCCCCAAATTTGGATACCATATGACCAGAGGGGGGTAATAATTGTCTTGTATATTAATATTTTGTTTTTTAAATTCATTGAAGGAGACAATAATGGACGTAGGAGATGTAGACGTGTGTTTGATTGTTGTCTTTTGTGTTTTGTGTGTTGGGCCCAGGTAAGTCTTTTATCTAGATGAACTCCGAGGTATTTGGTTACATTTTGGATAGTGATTGGTGAATTATTGAGCAAAAGTTGTGGGCATTCGTTTTTTTTCAGAGAAAAATTTATTTGAAATGATTTGTTTTCGTTTATTTTGATTTTCCATTTTTGAGTCCAATTGGAGATTAAATTTAAGTGGTATTGTATATCGTGGATGGCTATGTTTGGGTCTTTGTTTGATGCTAGTATAGCGGTATCATCTGCATATGTCGCTAGGATAGTATGGTTTGTTTTGGGCATATCTGATGTGTAGATATTATAGAGTATAGGTGATAGGTCACTTCCCTGGGGTACTCCCGCTTTGATTTTATGGTACGCAGAGTAGGAATTGTTAAATTTAACAGTGAAATATCGGTCTTCAAGGTAAGATTTTAGGATGAGGAAATACGGAGCAGGTAAAAACGATTTTAATTTGAACAATAACCCGTCGTGCCAGACGCGATCAAATGCTTGTGCAATATCTAGGAATACACCGGGGCAGTGTTCTTTTTTTTCGAATGATGATGATATTTTGTCAGTAATTCTATGTATTTGGTGGATTGTCGAATGATATGATCGGAATCCAAATTGAGTATTTGGGATGAAAAACAAATTTAAAAGTTGAACAATTTTTTACAAATATCTAAAATATATCATTTTTTGATAGATATAGAATAACATTACTATTATTGGGAACCTTCTATTAAAATCTCTTATGTTAGCTAGAAAAGAAAAACTTTTATGAATTTCTAACCGAAAAATAGTTTACAAAATTTAAAAAAACTATCATGGACTAACGCCTAAATAGTTTGAAAATTTTACCATGTATGGAAAATGCAAATATAACAATTTGGTGAATATTTCATGAGTCTACGGCTATTTGTTTTGGAAGTACAATAAAATATCAATGATCGATCAATAATTTACCACTATAAATATTAAATATCGTAAAATGTATAAGTTCAAAAGCTTATCAAAAATTAATTCGTTTCGTTTAAGTACACTTTTTTTTGTTATAGGTAGGAATACTTCTCTGATATTTTCTATTAAAATTTTTAATCATATGTATGAAAAGAAAAACTTTCACGAATTTTTAAACTGAAAAAAAATTTACAAAATTTCTTATGTTTTCTTATTCGGTAGTTCAAAGAGACTCAAAATTGTTTGAAAATATTACCATACTTGGAAAATATAGTAATTTTAACATTTGGTGAAAATTTCAAGTATCTAGTATTATTCGTTTTTGAATTACTATAAAATATTAAAAATTGATTGATGAAAATTCGTTAATTTAAAGATGAATATCCAATACCATAAAAATTTTAAATTGAAACGCTCATAATTTTTTTTGTTTAATGTAGGAACAGTTGTGAAGAGTCATATATCGAAATTTCTAATGTTAACTTTGAAAAGAAAATTCTTATGAATTTCCAACTGAAAAATAGTTTGAAAATTTTAAAATTTTAACTTTGAATGCATATCAAAAATAATCGTGTTTATGCATCTCTAATATTTTTGAACTTATATTAATGAAACTCAAAAAGAACCTTGCATTAAATTGTCAAGTATTTTTACTATGGAAAAAAGATTTTATCATGAAAAATTTAAAAAAAATTTACAAAATTCAAAAAATTTCTCAAAGGTATAAGTCTATAACTAAATATAAAAGATTTGACATATTTCAAAATTTTTACCATTTATGGAAAACGCTATAATAAATATAATGTGATTCAAGGGTCTATACGGTTATTTTTTTTTGTGTTACACCAAAAAAACAAAGTCAATTTTTCATAAATTGGTTTTGCGTAAAAAATACCAATTTTTTTGATTTATTTTTGTGTTACTTGACGCTTTCCAAACCTGCTTGGAATTTTGAATTATGACCTCCTAAAAGTAACAAAACGATTCCCTTATCTATGAGAAAAGATGCTGGTCTTGAAAATCGGAGTCCCAAAAATTTTTCAGGCCCCAAATATCAATACAACGTTTGGGTGACGTAATATTTTTAAATAAATAGTACGTTTAGGTACCAACGTTTAGGTGCACATTTTTACTTATATATTTTTACATTTTATTTTTAGAGACTGTTAGTGTTACCCAGGAGACCCCGCGAGGAGGTTGGCTCTTAATAGTATCCCAAAAATGTTAATTACTTTATTTTTTATTATTGATATTTTAATTATTTTATTTTGTCATATTATTATATTAAAAAATCTGGTCGATCATTATAAAAATTCAATTAAAATCTTATTTTATTTATTTAGTTATCTATATTTATTATTCGATAACAAGTACATGTATTACGTATAAATTCGTAATCGCGTATACTACGATAATAATCATAGAATAATCAAAACAATATAAGTAATTGATATAAATTGGTTTGGAGATAAAGTATATTAGTATACAACTATTGTAGATCACGTGTTTATAAAGGGCGTAACACGATTGCGCACTTTTTGCCTTTTTATATTTGAGAAAACCTAACACGTTTACGTACCTTTTACCTTTAATATTTGAACAAACGCAACAACGATTGCGCAAAACAAATATTTTGTATTGTTGGAATTAAAGAAATTAACAATAATATTGTCCTATAATATCTTTAATGATTTACTTACAATACTAAAACTTATTTAATATATTATAATATATACATGAAACAAAAAACAAATTATATCATAAATTAAGTTCATAAAATTCAAAAAATATAACAACGTTAATATTAACGTAATATCTATAGTCAAAAATAAATAATTATAATATATAACACATCACAATTATTACGCGTCAAAAAAAGGAATAATCTTCGGTATTGGTCTACTAAAATAAAGAAAAAAGATTTACTCATAATGATAATAAAAATAATAATAATTTAATGCGTAAGTGTTGAGGTTTATAGACCGAGTGCTGGAGTTTGGTCTTTCGTAGCTGGTATGCCGATTGTCCTGGTAACAATTATATTTATAACCTTTGTAAAAATATATTTAATTTAAATTACATTTTTATATAGGAGCAGTGGCGGTTTTCACGGGGAAACAAGGGAGGCACATATTATGATGAGTAGGTACATAATTTATAAAGCTCAAATAATAATATAGGTAAATAAACTAAATCAGAATAATTTAAAAACATTTTGAATTCCAAAAATTTTTCATTCATGACAAATAATTCAATTTAGTTACATACTTAATAATTAATTTATGTAACATATTACATATTTTGAAAAAATGGTTCTTTTAAATTAATATATTCAACTAAAAAAAAACTAATTTCTAACTCTATTCACATTTAAGTTACTATTTACACCAAACTAACTCCTATCTAAGTTATCTAAGTATTAATTTGGTAAATTTCAAAAACTAACTTATATTCTAACTTAGTTACTTTTCATATTAAAGTAACTTAACTTTAACTAGTTAAAAAAAAGTGACTAACTTGCCCAGCTTTGTAATAAGAAGATAATATATAATAGTATTGTTTGACAAATGTGCAACAATTATTATAGGTAAGTATATCGAACTTATACCTACTTGATTTATTTTTATGCTAAGAAGAATAAATTAATACTTACATTTAAAAATTGAATATATTATATACTAATAAAACTCGTGACAAAAAACATACATTCTAGCGTTGAGTTTATATGGTAAAATTATTTTTGGTACCTATAATAAGAAGATAATATATAAAAGTATGGTTTGACAATTGCACAACAATTATAGGTAAGTACATCGAACTTATACCTGCTTGATTTATTTTTATACATAAAAGAGTTAATACTTACATTTAATATATTATCTACTAGGTAATAAAAACTTACAATTTAAAAAAATATTTTTGGTTTTAAGCTATAATTAATTAATTCAATCATTTTGATTTTAATTTCAACCTTGCTTTCTCTTAATAAATTATTAATATTTGTTATAAATAAACATATAATTTTACCTACGAAAATACTTGTACTTTTAAATGGATAGAGTAAATTACATTCACCATACTGTTTTATAGAAATAAAAGTATTTTTTACACTAATAATTGTAATATTATTTTTACATTTGTAGCTAATTTGTCAAGGCATTCAAGATGACTTAGTTCAGAACATGCCCAACCAGATACAAATCTTGCATGAAGTAATTTTATAATGGTTGGTATATAAAACAAAACCCTTCAAATACCAAATATATTTGGAGAAAAATGAGCATATGAGAGATTAAATGTCCAAATATTTTTTGTCACGCCTGCACCGAAAGTTTGGTTTTCGACCACGGTTGAAGCGTTTGAAAGCGTCCTTTTTCCGTCCAGCGGGCGGTAAAGTGGAATTCCCCAAAGTGCCGGGCGGAAAAGAGGAAATCCCCAAAAGTGCCGGCCGCCGGGCGCGTATCCCCTGCACAACCAGAAACTAAAATGTATACTTACCACGGTCCTTACAAAACATAAACTTTTGGTTACATCTTAAATGTATAGTATAACCTCATTGCATGACGCATAAACATTTAAACATAATATTTAATTTGCACTGTTCCTAGATAAGTGCGTCGAACAATGCGTTTGTAAGTTTATTTCACGCAATTTGTATAATAATCTTATCAGTTACAATAATAAAATATGAAATTGTTTCCATGAAATTGTTTTTGTAGAATAGTCTATAATTATTGCATAGATCCCTGCATAACATTTTCCATGAACGCAGGGGCGTAACAAAAAATAGTATGTGTGGCTCACTTAGATCATATACAATCATATTGTATATGATCTGAGGTGGCTTACTTCCCGCCCTTGCCACAATATACTATTATGATATCATGCATTCCACCATAATAGATAGAAAATAACAGAAAAAACCATACATAATTTGTTTATTTTTAGCACAGATTTTTCGTATAAATTATTGAATTAGTTATTTAGGTGATTTATTGTTATAACCAGAGAATCTAAATCTTCATGATTTTAACCAAGCAGTATTTCGAATTAAGGCGGGATATTTGAGTAGAAATTAAATTTTTTTTTAATATTGGCAATATTAATCTTTAACCGTGGTTACTGGTTAGTAAATGATATATACGTCATATTAATATATTGTTCTAGGGTAAGACCCGTCACCCGTGTTATTGTTCTATGCCAGACTCATATTATGAGAAACCAGAGAAACTGAACGGAATAAACAGTAAACACCTATTTTATTTAAAGTCTATATTTTGTGACGTACGTATCAAATTTTATTTTTTGCTTACTAAATATTGTTATTGTCAAATGTAACTAAATTATTACCCATGTGTTATTATTTTTATACATTATTATTCAATTTCGAATAATTAAATTTATAGTCGTTAATAGTAGGTAGAAAGTACCCACCATTCAATCACTCCTCGATATACAAGCAAAACGGCACACCGCAAACTGCACATTCAATACTAATAGTCTGTGTGCACTGTTCATTGAGATTCGACATCAGATACATCAGGTGGTTATTTTATAATTTGTGTGATAAAATATATTGAATATATAAATTTTAATTCACAGTGTTACATTGATTATAATTTATAGGCCTATATTTTAATACCATACCTATTTTCCTGCAGTATTTTCCATTATCACGGTGATTTGACAAAGTTTATATAACATTATAAAATATTCGAATAGGAAGACCCTCAGTAGTGTCACCTGACAATCTAACAACCTAGGTAATAAATTGATAATTTCTTAACATCAGTATTTTGTTGGTTTTCACCCCAACATAGGTACTTAATTTTTAGTATTAAGTTTTGACTCAATGATGATATTAAAAATATAATTATTTTTAAAATATTTTCAAAGGTGTTATATGTCTGTAGAAGAAATGGATACCATTCAGGCATCATCTTGTGAAAATAACGTAAAGCAAGTTTTGGAATCAAATGAATGTGAACCAAAACATTTTAGAAATAGCTTTCACTCTGATAGAATACTAGAAGGCTTACAGTCTCTACGCAAGTATGGTGTCAATAATTTTAGCTTCTTTCAGAATAAAAATTAGTACCTAACACATTTTTGTTTTTAGAAATGAAGTTTTATGTGATATTAGATTTAAAACAGATGACGGTAGTATAGTATTCGGACATAAAAATGTTCTAATGGTAGCAAGTCCATATTTCGAAGCAATGTTTAATAATTTTGATGGAATCAATAAAGATCTTGTTAGTATAAGAGAATTAGATTCCACCATACTACAAATATTGCTAGATTATATTTATACTGGTGAATTGATAATGACAAATGAAAATGTACAGGTATAATGAATTAATAAAAAATAATTTATTATAGACTAATATAAAATTGTTTTAAATGTATTATTGATGATTTTCAAGGTTTTGTTACCAGCTGCAAACATCTTACAGTTAGATTTTGTAAAAGCTGCATGTGCTGAGTTTTTACAAAAACAACTGGATGCATCGAATTGTCTTGGTATCAGAGCGTTTGCTGACTTACATACCTGTACAGAATTGTTATCAAGTTCTGAAGCATTAATAAAAAAAGAGTTTCTGTACGGTTTAAAAAATGTTATTCTTTATATTATTCAGTAATAAATTATCTATATAATAACAAATATTTTCAGGGAAGTGGTTAAAAGTGATGAGTTTCTATCTTTATCTTTTGAAGATGTGGTTAAGATTATCTCTTGTAATGATCTTGCTGTTCCATATGAAGAAAAAGTAAGCAAACTGCAATATTAGTAATTTATTGTTGTATAGAAAGTCGACTGAACACAAAGAGCTAACATATAATTATAATATTTTACTATGCATTGGTTGTAATTGACTATTCTTGAACAGTCGTCCACAAAAAAATGTCGTTTTCCTGTGAATTAATTATATAAATAATTATTGATAGATGAGTATAGGTATTGCACTGTTCTAAAAAAATTAGCTTTACTGCTACACCTTACAGCTTTAAATGTTTATGTATATCCGTGAGTATTAAATCTCTATTAACTTTGAATCTAGGAATAAAACAACATAGATAAAAACGTAGAGAAAAACTAAAAGACGACATGGGTAAAAATACTTAACACATATTTTATTAATTATACAATAATTATTGTATTTTTATTTATTATCAGTTGATAAAAGTGATATCTCTTTACAATTTGGGATAGGCATTTTTGATTGCAATTGATTAGAGGCACCAAACAAAATTTTTTTGGGTAATAAATAATTTACCTGGTAAAATTTACAGCACTCGCATATTCTCTAGTATAGTATATGCTAAAGCTGTTAAGAAATTTGGTATGTCTGTATTTGATAGCTTCACTTAAATATTCTTGTACATAAATATCACAAAATCTGTTTTTTTTCACAATAATGTGAAAATTATCATACTAACTTGAAACAAATAATTGGGAATATTTTATAATATAACGGTGATATCAATTACAATTGTTGTTGTTATGTACCTTTAAAATTATAATTTTATTGTCTTACCTTTTTGTTTTTATCTGCCGTTTTTTACCGATTATCATCAACCATATTTGGCATATTTCCACAGCTGAATAATATATCTGTTTCACACAATTAAGCAAAATAAACAATAATCTGTAGCCATAGGAATGTGAAGACTAACCACAGATAAACAGATAAAATAGAATAAACAATCACATTTTTCACAATTGGCAAAAATCACATAATTTTTACTAGGTACATATTTGTTGTAATCAAGGTATAATTGTACAAAGTATCAATTTTCTAATGAAAAATTTGTTTCTGATCCATTTTATTCATATTAAATAATGACTAGGTGGCTATAACTTGTATAACACATCCAATAGACTAAACAATCAGCCCAAATATGAACCTTCTGTTGCACCCGTTCACATGCTTATATTGGGTTTATAATTAACAAATAATACATAATAAAACCACCTATAAAAATTATTACAAATATTTTAATAATAATACACTCATAGAAATTTATCAAAGTATTGAAATTAATAAAAATAGATTTAATGCCATAAAAATATTCCTTAGCTTATTAAAAAAAAAATTAAACCAAGATCTATAATATGTTTTGGGATCCATTCATACATTAATGGGTGGTTTAACAAATAACTGATAATTTGGGAATAAATAGATAGAAAATCCAATGCTATTAAATATTATCGTTTTGAGATATTTAAATTTAAATTTAATTATTTGTTTTTGTTTTTGTAGGTATTTGAAAGTGTTATTAAATGGGTAAAACAGGATTTGGACCAGAGAAAAGATTTTTTGACAGAATTAATGGAACACGTACGTTTGCCAATGATATCATCTAGGCCTGATATATTATTAAATATAATAAACGAACCTCTTCTAAAGAATAATCCTAAATGTTTGTTATTTTCATAAATATATTTTTGTTATGTATTTATTTATTTCATTAATTATTATTATAATATTTTTAGGTAAAGATTTTGTAATTGAAGCATACCATTTTAATCTAGAAAAAACAGCACAGTATTTCAGCATTCCACAAACAATTCGTTGTACACCCAGGCAGTTTGGTGATACACGAAAAGTATGATTCTGTTTTGTTAAATTTATCATCACTATTATTTTATCCTTTTAACTATATCAGGTTATTTTAATGTTCAACCGGTCTGATACATCGCCAAAGTGTTATACAGAATGGTATGACCCAGCAACCAAACTACGTGAGAAAGCACCAGGGATAAATGATTGTCGTCGGGAAGCTGGTCTAGGTGTAATTAGAGATCAATTTGTTTTTGTTGTGGGAGGTGTGCATTCACAATCTGTTAGTATGCTTGATGTATCTTTACGATTTCCATCTTGGGTTCCAATGGCCAACATGGTAGTAAAACGGCAACAATTAGGAGTTGGTATATTGGATGATTGTATATATGCAGTAAGTAAAATCAGTATTTTACTTATTTTATATTATAAATTTATATTGTTTTGTAATTCTAGGTTGGTGGTGGAGATGTCAAAAATGCATTAAATAGTGTAGAGGTGTTTAATGTCAGTATTCAAAAATGGAGATTGGTAGCTAGTATGTCTACTGGAAGATGTGGTTTTGGTGTTGGTGTACTCAATAATCGTTTATACGCGGTGAATAATTATATTATTTCTTTATTTATTATTTGTTATACATTTAATTAAATTAAATTGTGTAGGTTGGGGGTGCTAGTAATGGTTTAGTTTTGAAATCTGTGGAATATTATGATCCCACACTTGATACATGGACACCAGTTGCAGAAATGTCCGTATGCTGTCAAGGTGTTGGTGTAGGAGTTTTGGACTGTGTTCTGTATGCTATTGGTGGCTATTATGAAGAATATCTTAAAAGTGTTGAGATTTATAGACCGAGTGATGGAGTTTGGTCTTCTGTAGCTGATATGGAAATATGTCGTTTTCGTCCTGGTAACAATTATATTTTTTAGGACAACCTTTGTAAAAATGTATTGAATTTGAATTACTGTTTGTTATTATAGGAGTAGCTGTTTTAGATGGTTTATTGTATGTTTTTGGAGGAGAAACAAATAAATCTATCATTGATACTGTAGAAATTTACAACCCCAAAACCAATACTTGGACCATGGAGAGATTTTCGAGAAGTGGTGTGCAAATTTATGGTGGATTAGTTGTTGATAGACCACCAAATTTTATTAACTAATCAGCATATATAATGGTCTTATTGTTGATAGTAATATGATTATATGAACATATTTATATATTATTTATGACAACATTTGAATTGTTTATTCTTTTTGTGAATGTTTGATACAAATGTTTTTTTTATAATTTAAATTGATTATTTACAAATAAATAAGCCATAAAGTTTATTATATTGTAGTTTATCAGCAAAATCTTATATAATGTACAATATACATTATATTTTTTAGATTTCGTGCGGAGTGATGAATTTATTGATAATATTATAATAATTGCGAATATTGAGCTAACAAAACTATTTATTTAAAATAACCCATAGGGGGCTTATATCTAAATGAATAATGGATATATTATTTTTTTTTGGGGGGGGGGGGGGGGGGGGTAATCCAATTAAAAATTAAACTAGATTGAACAATTAAGTATATAGGCAAGTAAGGTCAATATGGGTTGGACCATGATAGAAATTTCTAATCATGGGTTGAACTAACATTATTGGTACACGATAGATAGGTACAAACTTGTTTTAGTTAACATATTCGTGAATCGACATAGTTTGAAAAAGTAATTCTTTAAATTTTCATTGAATATAATTGTCTGACGTTTATTGTCAAGCTTTAAAAATGATAATAGGTTAAAAATTAAAATAACATATTTAGGTACCTATTTGTAAACAACGCGCGTTTTAGTGTCATCAAATGACGAAATTTGAAAAAAGTATTTATAAATTAGATCATATTGAATTTAACGAACTTACATTACTACAAAAAAGACATTGCAGCATTGAACCAGAATAATACGAGTATTCAAACAATAAATGTTTGAATTAACACAGCATTTAAATATTGGTCCTCATATTGACCTACATTAAGTGCATGGCATTTTTTATTCGTCTAAAGCACATATCTGATTTTTTTTTTTTGAACATTTTTCGAGTTCCACCTATTCTTAAAAACCAAACTTAAATATTAATATTTCGTCAATATAAAAACTGTTCTTAAGATGAAGCTACCCATGAGTATGTTGCAGACTCCGTCTTACACACGTACAACGTATAGCAAATTTTCGTTCGATAATTTCAATAGTATGCTGTTAGTTTTGATATTAATATGAATTATCAGAATTTTAGGTAAGAATATTATTTGTGCCTAAGTGTTCGATGTTTAATAAAAGCCGACGCTTAAGCACGGATAATGTACTAGAATTTTAATAACTTAGATATGATTGGTTTTTGGAATTTTGAAATATTATATTTGAAAACCATATTTTCGTATTCTTGAGATTTTTGTACCATTTTAGGATCACCTGTGAATATACAAATTACAGACCGTTTTTCAATTAAGAAACTCCCCTTTTCACCTTTAATTATACTGAAGGGATTTTAGTAAAGAATCTCGTTATATCTAAATCAAAATTCGAATAACGAGTAGTATTTGAATTTTATATTAGTTTGTGTATACTAACTACTAAGCCACTAAAATAATACCATGTCTATTATAGTAATATTTTAAGTAGCTATGAGTTATTAGATGATTTTAAAATGTTAGTTATAAGTACCTACTGTCGATCTATCAATATAAATAATTTGTAAAATTAGTCCAAGTATCTATAAAAAATACTGCTTCTAATATAGTGAATAGTAATATATGACCAAATATAAGTTATATTTTTGTGTAACTTTTTATTTATTATCATTTAGGTTTTTTTTTATTAAAAAACATAATAATTACAGTTTTTACATTAGGGAATTTTTTCATAGTTTAAAAACACTGTAAATTACAGTGAGAATTAGCGACCTAGTTGTGATCAATTCATCAATATATTCTCCTCATCAATATAATATAATGCAATATAATCATGGAATGTGTGTGTGAAATATTTGTGCAGACATTTACAGTCATTATTATTTATGAACGTTTAGGCAAGGCAGTACACTTTCCTATGTCTAGGTAATGGAAGGCACTCCTCTTTCAAGTTATGACCTATAAGTAAAGACCGAATTTAATTTCTTTAAAAATATGCAAAATTGCACTAAAAATTTGTAAAAATTTCAATGAACATATATTTATATCGCAGTACCGCTTAGGTATAAATAAATATATTACAATTGCAATGAAAATACATCAATGTTACATAATAAATATATAATTGTAAATTATTCACATAAATAACATACCTAACCGTATTTACCTTCTACTTTAAAATAATATGGATTCAGATACATTTTATATTGATAATAATGATCCGTCTGAATGGGATTATTAATGATGTAACTCGCGATTATGTGGCAAAACACGGAATAAATCAAAATTTAAATGATGATTTTACATGTTCTAAACGTGAGTATCCTGACATAAATAGATTTTTAAATAAATCATTATTTATTGGAACACGTATAAATGGTACAGTCACGACGACGGTTAGTGTTTTCGAAATCTACTGGTACAGTGTCTTGGCACCATGTCGACTCTTTGGAAGTACACATTTATCGACATTAGTAACTATTGGTTTCAGGGGCGTATACAAGGGGGGGATGTGGGGGTCAGATCCCCCCCCAATAGGCCTTTTTTTAAATTTTATAAAATAGTGTTTTTAATGACTTAATGTAAGGAAATTACAAGGAAAAAAAATGGCAAGAATTTTTTGTAAATTTTTATTTTAACACATGCAACAATTAATTAAAAATAATTTACTTAATATTAATCAGTAATCATATATTTATTTCATATTCATATAATCGTATTATGTGATATTTGATAAATGTATATTATATATACAAGTATAATAAATTATTATAAGATAATAATATGTGGCAGACCAGCCACGGGCCGTCGCCAGTCGCCACCGTCACCGATATCAACGCGGCATGTCCGTGCGTATAAATAATACATTTTCCTATACATGAGAAAAAGAAATATAAAAATAGCTAAAAATAGCTTAAATAATAAATATTATTATCTAAAAACAAAAATCAACCACAAATATTATGTCAGTTGTACGAACAAGTCATAACTACATATAACTACTTGTAGAATTTAAAATAAAATGTATTGAATATATATATATGTTTTATCATTTATTAGGTATTTAAATGTGCACATACCTAGGTTTAGGTATTTTTGTTCCATAATTATTTGTTTGCAACTGATCCCCCACCATACAAAAGTTATGTATACGCCACTGATTGGTTTACGTATGTATTTGTGCACGTTCGCAACAAATTGTACAGCAGAGCGGTCGTTTTCAGCATTGAAAAGAGTAAAATCGCATCTTCGTTCAACTTTGGAGTCAGATAGATTAAACGCGACATCAATGCTACACATAGAATCTGAGATGCCTCGAAGTATAAATTATGACGATATAATCGACGATTTCGCGTCTAAAAAAGTTCGTCGTAAATGTTATAGATAACATAGGACGTATAAGATTAAAAATTCATACTGCTAATGCCTGATCAGAATTTATAATTATTTGTTTTGTTCATAATGACTATTGACCTAATTTCTTTAAAATTAAATAAATGTATTAGAAATAATTACAACATTTTTTTTTCTTGGGGTAGGGGTGGCATATTTAAAAGGGCCTAGGGCGGCACTTGTTCGAAATCCGGCCCTGATAACATAATAATGAACATTAACAAATTACAAAATTATAAAATTAAAAATAGTATAAAAATAAAATATTATAAAAAAGTATTTAAAAACTAAAACATATACATTTTCTGAGTTAACATTTTTAATTTATACGAATTGTTTAAATTGTGATTTTGAAAATTGTATCGTATGCTACAACTGTCGTCGAAACTAAAATACATTCGTATAATGTATGCGTTTACCGACTAGCGATAACAGAGATACCATCTACACGTCAATGTAGTGAAATTGCATATACACAGCGCCGGTTAACAGATGTTAATAAAATATTAACAATAATGTAACAATTCAAATTATTTTACGGACCATATAGTTATTTTTTGTGAGTGAGTTTTAAACTCGACAAAGCAAATTATAAGTGAAATATAATAATGTTATAATTAGTTATACCACGCACACTGATTATTTTTCAACAGAACTTCTTAGTGAAAATATTTTATCAAATTATATTTTTAAAAATCGGGGAAGTGGGTGTCACTCTGCGGTACAGTAGGTTACAAGTCGGTAATTGTAATGAATGGTGTTAAGTTCGACTTCAATGATAAAATAATAATATCATTGTACACGATAACCAATTTTGAGAAGAAACCATATCCACGTGTGTCATAATTGTATAAATAAACAAATTTAAAAGTTGAACAATTTTTACAAATATCTAAAATATATCATTTTTTGATAGATATAGAATAACATTACTATTATTGGGAACCTTCTATTAAAATCTCTTATGTTAGCTAGAAAAGAAAAACTTTTATGAATTTCTAACTGAAAAATAGTTTACAAAATTTAAAACAACTATCATGGCCTAACACCTAAATAGTTTGAAAATTTGACCATGTATGGAAAATGCATATATAACAATTCGGTGAACATTTCATGAGTCTACGGTTATTTGTTTTGGATGTACAACAAAATATCAATGATCGATCAATAATTTACCACTATAAATATTAAATATCGTAAAAATTATAAGTTCAAAAGCTTATAAAAAATTAATTCGTTTCGTTTAAGTACACTTTTTTTATTATAGGTAGGAATACTTCTTTGATATTTTCTATTACAATTTTTAATCATATGTATGAAAAGAAAAACTTTATTATATGTACAGTAAGACATCCCCTGGACTGGTGTCAATTTGTCAAGACTGGGACAATAGCATTCGACAGATTTCTACCCTAATTAACTATTCCAAACCTCCTACCTGCAATTTAATTACATTTAATATACCTACTAGGTATAACAGGAAGACCTGACAAATGCAATTTTCATTCCAATCAATATTGTTATTTTTAAATATAATATTATTTTTATTTTTAGTAAAAAATCTGATGGTCCGACAGTCCAATTTGACAGGTCTTCCTGTACAGTGTGAATTATTCCAACCATCTACTTACAATTTAATTACCGAACTGATATACAATTATAGCCAATAGGTTTCTTGCGGGGCCGCTGTAAAAAATTTGAATTAAATGATATAAAAATCATTGTACTTACACGAAAAAAGATTCTGAGCGAAGATAATCTATCAGAGTATTCAGAAAACATCACATTTGAAAATGTCAATGTGATTATAAAATATAGTAATATATACGTCTTAAACCATTTCAAATACCCATTAATTATTCTTCCTTTGAATGTCAAATTTCGTCCAAATTTTGAGGACGTCACACCCGCATGTGTTGTCCCCGTCTTACACACGTACGATATATACAAAATGTGTTTACGCAGTCTGAGTAGAACTCACACAATTTTGGTTCTAGAATAAAAATACCTATTATAAAATTTAATTGTGACAATATTTCTGAGGGCAAGTCGTTGCATTTATTTTAAAAAATTTAAATTTTGAAAAGTTAAAGGTTTTTTAAAAGAAATTTTTTCTACTTCTAAAGGGTATAATGAACGTCATATTGGGTATAAAGGAAAAAACGCAACGACTGCTCAAACGAATTTTGTCCATGACGTACGTGTAGAAGACTGAGGACAACAAACGCGGGTGTGACGTCCACTTAAAATATCGATAGGTAACAGAAACTGTGTTTATAAATGTTTCATATTTTTTGGTTACAATATAAACTACTTAAGACAAACGTATTAATTTGAACATTTTATACATTTTTAACTACAAAATATTTTACAATTTTTAAATAAATCAATTTTGAACTTAAAATGCTTATAAAAAAATTGTGCCCATACATTTTTAACTGATATTATAACAACGTATGAGGTGACACGGTACACAGCGGCAACCAGTACAAAGTGCAGGTACCGCAGCGGTCTACACCGTCAACTCTCCCACCGACGCGAAAAGGCAAGTCTTGTAAAGCGAGTACCGGCAGCCGGCGACCTAACTCTTGTTCACCGACAGTTTTAACGACAACTCACTGCCAGTGACCATTCCATGTCGAATACACCAGCTCTCGTCCGATCACTGAAGTTAAGCTTTCGACCACCGTGTGAACGCTTTTGAACGGGTCTAATACCACTGTCGGTAGTATATCATTGTTATTGTTATTAACCCGAATAAACGACCCTAGTAGACTTTTCACTTTAAAATTGTGTTGTGCGATTTCTGTGAGAGTCACCCTCTCCTGCAACCACAAACAGCGACCAGCTTACCGCGAGCAGCATCTACACCGTAACCGTGTAAGAGTTACCTATATTAAATAAACTAAAAAAAAATGAAAATACCTATATACAGCCCAACGAATCAAAATATTTTGAAAATTTTATCAACATTTTGTGAAAATTTTAAGTATCTATGCTTATCATGAATAAAAACACAAAAAAATATTCAAAAATCAATAAATTCATCACTCCAAACAGAAACTTAAAGATTTGACTGATATACTGCAATATAATTAACTTAATAGTTTTTTTATTTATTTTTTAAATAATCAATTTAAATTATAAAAAAAATTTTAACAAACTTTCACAAAAACGAATAGAACAATACCTGTTTCGTCATAAATTATAAATAAATATGATTATATTAAATAATTACTACAAACGATGAGACCATTCTGTATGCTATTTAGTTGTAAGACATAGAGGTCTATCAACAACTACTCCACCATATATTTGTATGCCATGTCTTGACAATGTCTCCGTGGTCCAAGTATTGGTGTTGGGATTGTAAATTTCTACAGTATCAGATTCTCCGCTCATAACATACAATAAACCATTTAATGCGACTACTCCT
Source organism: Metopolophium dirhodum (assembly GCF_019925205.1). Classification (NCBI taxonomy): domain Eukaryota; kingdom Metazoa; phylum Arthropoda; class Insecta; order Hemiptera; family Aphididae; genus Metopolophium; species Metopolophium dirhodum. Next base: position 19,165,195 of record NC_083564.1, read on the forward strand.
ATACAAAAATTTAATTTAAATTCAATATATATTTGCAATGTTAATCCTAAAAAATATAATTATTTTAGTTACCAGGACAAAATTTGGATGAATACATATCAGCTATATAAGACCAAACTCCATTGCTGGGTCTATAAACCTCAACACTTTTAAGATACTCTTTATTATAGCCACCAATAGCATACATAAGACCGTTCAAGACTCCTACACCAACACCTTGACGACACACAGACATATCTGCAACTGGTGTCCAAGCGTCAAGTGTGGGATCATAATATTCCACTGATTTCAAACTTCTACCATTAGCAGCACCCCCAACCTACACAATTAAATTAAATTAAATATAAATGTATTACAAATTAAAAATAAATAAATATAATTATTTACCGCATATAAATGATTATTGAGTACACCAACACCAAAATGACTTCTCTTAATTGACATACTAGACACCATTCTCCAATTTTTAAAACTAACATCAAATACCTCTACACTATTTAAAGTACTGTTGCCGTCACGTCCACCAACCTAGAATTAAAAAATAATATATATTAATAGTATAAAATAAGTAAAATATTGGTTTAACTTACTGCATATAAACAATCATCTAATACACCAACGCCTAATTCTTTTCGTTTAACTAACATGTTGACTATTGGAACCCAAGATGGTGATTGCAAAGATACATCAAGCATACAAACAGATTTAGAACTCAATAGATTTACACCTCCTACGGCAAAAACAAACTGATCTCTGATTACGCCTAGACCAGCTGTCTGACGACAATCTTTTATCCCTGGAGCATTCTCTCGTAGTTTGGTTGACGGGTCATACCATTCTGTATAACACTTTGGCGATGTTTCAGACCGATTAAACATTAGAATAATCTAAAATAATTAAATGGACAAAATTAATGTAAAGGTCGATTAATCAATTAGGAATCATACTTTTTGAGAGCCTCTAAACTGTCTAGGCTTAAACCTGATTGATTTTGGAATGGCGAAATGCTGTTTTGATTTTTGTAGATTAAAACGTAAAGCTTCAATTATGTAATCATTACCTAAAAACATTAAAATAATGATTCTTAAAATGTACACATTCATAATGATGGTATTTATGAAAACGAGATACCGTTAGGAATATTATTCAGAAGAGATTCTTCAGATATACCAAATAATATATTAGTTTTTAATAATGGAAAACGTATATTTTCCATTAATTTTGGCAAAAAAACTTTTCTCTGATCCAAATCATGTTTTACCCATTTGATAACACTTTCAAATACCTACAATAACAAATATTAAAATATAATATAAATTTTTTAAGCCACCCATTAGTTCACAGGATCCCATAAATATAATAGACCTTCAAACTCTTGGGTTCCAACTTTTTATAGCAAGCAACAGAATATTAATTTTTATACTATTATGGTATTAAATTTATTTTTTGTTATTTTTAAATACACACAATATGGATGTGGAGTAGACGGTTCATATGCTGCATCTGAAATATTTTGCATATTGATTGACCTGTGGTCCACGGAGGTGGTAGTTATGGTAACTAGGTTACAGTCGCGGCCAACAGGAAAAATTAATTTTTTAATATAATCTGATAAAATGGATTTTAACCAATTTTTTATTTCATTAGATAGTTGATACTTTATATAATTATACATAGCTTACAATAGATGTTTAGATACTTAATATTGTATTTATATCATTTTCTATACATGAAAACTTTTTCACTATTTTTAAATATTTGAAATAAGAACTTAAAATAAATATGTTAGTTATTTTGTTGTAATATAAAAATATTATTGGTGGGTACTTTGGAACTTCTAATGTATATTATATTGTATAGTGATCTATTGAAATGCAATTTTAAGGGAAAAATTACAAAACTTACTACAGTAATATAGTATTACTACATAATGTATAATAGTTAAATAGATTGCTTTGATAACAATATCATAAAATATACTTAGTCATATTATTAAACCGTCTTCCATCACAATCGCCCTTTGTATACAACGATTTTATTTTAATTCAAAGATTATAACTTGGGGCCGGAATTATATTCTTTTGAGTCAGACGGGGGTTCGAAATCTTTACAAATTATGAAACAGGTGAGTTAATGGTAAAAGTTTTTATTGCATATTTGGGAATATTTCAAGATATTCAATATTTTTTGTTGCAGTGGTGTAAACAATATAAATTATATGTCCGATAATAGTGATATGATATTGTATGAATTGCAAAATCCACAATTTCAAGCATTTTTAGAAAAATATACTGGCAAACATAAACACAATGAAAGTCAGTTAAAAAAAATTAACCATCACATTGTTATAAGACTATATCCAATATAAAAATGAAATAAGCGATAATAATATTTGGTTTGCTGTTGATGAGGCAACGGATATAAATTACTGTTATGTGGCGAATTTATCTGTTGGGATATTAAAGTCAAATCATGCAACTCGTTCTTTTCTCTTAACATGTAAAGTATGTATCTATTTATATCAGTTTTTTGTGTTAAGTGTTTATTCATTTTGCATATAAATGCATATTTGTAGTTCAAGAGAATATTTTAATAAAAAAGCATATTTTATTATGATTTTTAAAGAATATTATCAACTTTTCAAGAGAATATTAGAATCTTATTTTGGTTATTTAAAAAAAATATAATTCCAGCCCCTAATTATAACATATTTGTTACAGCAATCCCTCTAAACACTTACTGGACAGCAGGGGGACAATACCTACTAGCCCAACTATTTTTTAAGTTGATTTTTCATACAAAATATCAAAATGCAAATTGCCAATTGTAGTTAGCTTACTTTTTCTTCAGAAGAAACAGCAAGGTCATTAGAGGAAATAAGCTTCACAAAATCTTCAGAAGATAAAGATAGAAAATCTTCGCCTTTAACCACTTCTCTAAAAATAATAAACATTATTTTTATAATTAATTACTGACTAATACAGAGAATTGAGTTAATTATATCATACAAAAACTGTTTTTTAATGAATGCTTCAGAACTTGATAACAAATCTGTACAGTTATGTAAGTCAGCAAATGCTCTGATACCAATACAATTAGATGCATCCAGTTCTTTTTGTAAAAACTCAGCACATGCATTAGTTACATACTCTAGCTGTAAGACATTTGCAGCTGGTTACAACACCTTAGAAATCAACAATAATTCACATTCAAATGATATGTTATTTGAAGTCAATATTATATTAATTATTCAATTATACCTGTACATTTTCTTTTGTGATCATAATTTCTCCAGTATAAATATAATCTACTAATATTTGTAAAATGGTGGAATCTAATTCTCTTATATTTACAAGATCTTTATTGCTCTCATCAAAATTGCTAAACATTGCTTGAAAATATGGACTAGCTGCCATAAGAACATTTTTATGACCAAACGTTATACATCCATCATCTGTTTCAAATCTAATATCACATAAAACTTCATTTCTAAAAACAAAAATGTGTTAGGTACTAATATTTATTCTGAAAGAAGCTAAAGTTATTGACACCATACTTGCGTAGAGATTGTAAGTCTTCTAGTATTTTAACAGAGTGAAAGCAATTTCTAAAATGTGTTGGTATACATTCCTTTGATTTCAGAACTTGCTTTAGGGGATTTTCACAAAATGAAGCCTGAATGGTATCCATTTCTTTTACTGACGTAACATTTTTAAAAATAATTGTGATCAATTTTAATATCATCTTAGTGTTAAGACTTAATACTAAATTTAAGTACCTAAAACGGCGTAAAAATCAACAAAATACCGATGTTAAGAAACTATTAACTTATTAGTTACAATTATAAAAAATATGGAATTATGAACATCATTATTCCTAGATAGTAAATTGTATGTAGATTTAATGAGAGGCATACCATTTTAGTTTTTTTAAATTTTTGATACCAAAATGTTTACAGATCCTTTTAAAAATAATTACGATAATCACAAGTCACAACTACTACCTACACTAGGTAGTAGGTTTATCTCTTGTTAGTTATGTACACATTCAATTTGATGAAGAATTTATTTAAATAATAATCATAAAAAAATTACAATACCTATTACCTATAGGTTAGATGATTATACAATCCTAATGATTCTATATTAGATTCATAATAGGTACATATTGGCGTTTTCATTATATTTTTAGCATTACTAAGTTGTTTAATGTTTTTCAATAAGTATAAATGCCTTTTCTTCACAAAAAATCTACAACAACTTTATGGAACAGTTATTTGTAACTTCACATCATGAAAACAATATTATTTAAAGAACAATATTCATATTTTTATTAATATTAAAATATTATTGAATTGAAATACGTATATAGAATATGTACCTATTTTCCAACTTATGTATTGTAGTTTAAATCAAATATGTGGGGAATCAATAATAATGGATTTCTAAAGTTCTAGAGAGTAAGTATGGCATTGAAATATGGGCTTTTATGTTATATACCTAATCGATCTTGGAATCTAAATTATCACACATAACCTTCTCACTCCGACCTCATGAATGCTCACGGATCACCCTAAAACAATTCTATTACACCTCATTATTCACAAGTAAAATATCTCGGCCTCACACTAGATAGAAAACTTACCTGGAGTCCTCACCTCGAGGACAATTCGAAAAAAAACAGAAGACTTCACCTACTAAGGTCCTTGCTCATGTCTAACATCAACATCCATGACAAATTTCTTATTTACGAGTCTCTTCCGTCTCTTATGGACCTACAACATCATACTCTTAGGCCCAGCAAAAAAAATCAAACATCCAAACGAATCAAGCCTTCCAATCTATTTTTCTACGTATCATCGCTAAAGCTCCATGGTACATAACGAACAAACTACTCCACGATAACCTCCAAATTAAAACCATCCATCTACAGCTATCTTCTACAAAAGGTTCCATGGGAAATTTCATTCGAACTCCAACCAACTCATCTCATAAATGGCCTCAAAGACACTTCCCGACAACTCTACAGTAGACGCCTCAAACGCAACTGGTGCAGAGATCTACTCATCTTATACGACCACGCTTACACAGTAGGCAAACAATTCATTGTAAAAGGTAACTCGACTACGGGTCTTCCGTCAAGTCGTCATTCAAGGCCTGTATCATAAAGTTCATTCATCAAATTTACTTATTGTACCCAAGTTATCGTCACTGTTTAAAAAAAAAAAAAAAAAAAACAGATATTTGAATAGAATAGGTAAGTACATTTATATACATAGACAAATACGACCTACGCGAAAAACTAAGACAAAAATTGTGACAAGTCTTACCTCGTCGTGCGGCGGTATATTGCGGCAGTGGTGGTGGTGTCGGGGAGCAGCGACTCTCGGCGCGTGCCGCGTGTCTTCGACGGCGCAAACGGCGAGTGACAATATTGACAAGCGACAACAGCGAACGGTAAAGACCACGGACTATAATACTGAAATAAGTACTATATATTATAGTAGTACAAAGGACAAAAGTGACACAAAGAACAGTGTAGAGTGGTCAGAGTTCAGCTGATCAGCAGACGTGACCACGGTCCACGAGTACGAAACTTGCGGTAACTAAAATAACGACGGGCGATTCGGCGATTGTGTGCGTGCGCGCGATACGGATTTGACGAGTTTGACATTGGACGGCGTCTACAATATTGTCAATTATTACTATTGTTCTGTTATGCTATTCAATGCCACAGCCCACGATGCCCGCGAGAACGCCCATGACAAAATATATTTTGTCACGAGAACGCCGATAATGTCCGCGTGGCGTCGTATAACGAATATTCGTTATTCTTAAGACCCGCAGTTGGTCGCGTCCATTTTTTTTACTCATTTGGTCGTGTGTCGAGCGATGCTCTCACTTATTTCGATATGTCATGATATCACTATAATACGTTTTAAACCAAAACACATTTATTATATAACTTAGGTCCCGTAGGTCTAATCTATCTCTGTACCAAATGTCATCGCAATCGGATGAACGGTTTAGAAATGCATAATAATGATTAATGAACACACATTCATTTTTATTTATATATATATTCTGTTTTGTGCACTTATAAACTATTTATATTTCAGTATTTATGTTTTTAGATTAAATGTTTCTGATAAGATATAGCATAACTAATAGGCAATAAACAGATACAATTTAATTATCATACAAAAGACAGCGTCGACTAAAATAATGGGTATCATGGCGAGAGAATCTTTCGTCACGCGACCAACGACGGGTTAACAATCTTTATTCTACACTCACGGAAACCTATTATAATATTATTGCACTAAACTGTCTAATTTAGTCTAAAGTTGTATAGTATTTACTATTTACGTACGCGTTTTCGTTTAATTATATTGTTATTAGTTTTTATACCGATTTGTATGGATACATAGTTTTTTTTTTATTATTTTAATAATATTAATATTACAACTGTACACAGAACTGTCGAAGCTGACAAGCGTGCGAGCCGTACTGTAGTCCATGTGCTCTGTGCATCGAGATTCGAAATCAGATGGTATATAGGTGTTTTATAAATTAAATTACGTTGTACAATATAATATGGATAAATAAATTAGCGTTTAGCGTTATATAGGTACTTACATCGATTGAATAGGACCATACTTCAACACCATACCTGTTGTCCTGCGGTATTGTCAATTATTATTACACTGGTTTGAACGCAACTACAATAAATAAGTAAGAAAATACATAGTCAATAATACTTTGCTGAGTCTAGACTCCCGACCATGGTCATGAATACATTATCTTACCTACAATGATCGAGCATCTAGACACAGCATAATGCTACTCTAACAATAAAAATATTTATTTATTTATGTATAATGAATGGGTAATAACCCTTTTATGTGAGCAATATTAGGTTTACATTTTCTAAGTATTTTACAGTAAGAACTAAAATTTTAACAATAATAATGAAAATACTGATACAAAATAATAACAATTTGACAACCGTAAATGATAATAGTAACAAAGAAACAAACACTAGATCAATAATAACATAATAATGGTTATTAATTTACAAATGAGTTTAAGGATAAATTTCTATAAAAAACAATACATAAAAAAAAATCTACATGATCAGTAATAAGATTAGCTAGTTTTAATGATCTGGGGAAGAAAGAAGTAGAGCTATAATTATTTTTATGAAACGGTAGATAGTCTATAAATTGATTTCAATTCAATAATACTTTTCTGAGTCTAGACACGTCGAGAATATGTTATCTTACCTACAGTGATTGGGCATCTAGACACAGCATAATGTTTTAATAACAATAAAAATATACCACACCTTTAAGATTTTAAATAATATTGTAATCAGTATCTAAAGAGACCAATAATATAGGTGTTGTACATTTTTCGGGCAATCATAAGTATTTAATTTTTGAAAAACACCTTTGTCCTCATGAAAATAAAATTAAAGTGTCAATATGAATTTTAAATCTAATAGTTGTAGAATAAGTATATTATATTTTTTGTATTATTATTTAAATTAAATTCTTGTTGTAACATAGCAAATGAGTACATAACTAGGTACCAATAAAAAAATGTATAAAACTAATGTTGTAAAGAACATTTAGGTATAATAAAAAAAAATAACATTCCTTGTTTTTATTTTTGATTTCATTGTTTACTTGCTGCAACAGATTTATAATTGTGGCCTTGTAATGATTTTGAATAAAGTCTGTAAAAGTTTTATATCTAAAAATTGCACAACTCAAAATACACGTCTGGTATTATACATAATATAATCTACAATCTCGTAACAACGGACATCATTAATTGCATATTATTATTTATTACAACAATTATTTATATTTCTTATATCTCATAATTTCTTAACAGCAGTATTTTGTATGCCTTAAATGCTCCTATTCTAAAAAGTAGTATTAAGTTTTAATGATGATATAAAAATGTATATTACAATTTTTTAAATAATTTCATAGGTGCAAAAAAAATGGATGCCTTACAGACTTTATCTTATGAAAATAATGTAATGCCAGTTTTGAAATCCAATGAATGTGCACCAACACATTTTAGAAATAACTTTCACTCTGTTAGAATACTAGAAGACTTACAATCTCTACGCAAGTATGTTGTCAATGATTATATAGCTTCTTCCAAAATAAATATTAGTACATAGCATATTTTTGCTTTTAGGAATGAAGTTTTATGTGATATTAGATTTGAAACAGATGATGGATGTATAACGTTTGGTCATAAAAATGTTCTAATGGCAGCTAGTCCATATTTTCAAACGATGTTTAATAAGTTTGATGAAAGTAATAGAGATCGTTAATATAAAAAAATTAGATTCCGCTATTTTACAAATATTAGTAGATTATATTTATACTGGTGAATGTATAGTGACAACAGATAATGTTCAGGTATAATTAATAATTTGATTTGTTATGGAATAATATACAATTGTTTTAAATGTATTGTTGTTGATTTACAAGGTTTTGTTACCAGCAGCAAACATCTTACAGTTAGATTTTGTAAGTGCTGCATGTTCCGAGTTTTTACATAAAAAACTGGATGCATCTAATTGTCTTGGTATCAAAGCGTTTGCTGACTTACATAACTGTACGGATTTGTTCTCAAGGTCTGAAGCATTCATTAAAAAACAGTTTTTGTATGATATAATAATTAACTACATTCTCCATATTTTTCAGTAATAAATATCTATATAATGCGACAATTATTTTCAGGGAAGTGGTTAAAAGTGATGAGTTCCTATCTTCATCTTTTGAAGATGTGGTTAAGCTTATCTCCTGTAATGACCTTGATGTTCCATTTGAAGAAAAGGTAAGCAAACTGCAATTAGTAATTGTATAAAAAATCAACTGAGAAGGTCTGTCAGCTTATAATATTATTGAGATTAAGTAATTTATTTTAGTATTAGGCATTAATTACAATGTACTACGGTAGGTTAAATTCATGTTTACCAAAAAAATTTCATTAGAAAATGTTCCCTTAAAGTCACAAGTACCCACGAATAGTATTTTTAAAGTACTACAAAATAACTAAAATTGTTATTCATTGTTTTAATATGTAATATCGGCTAAATTTGAACTTGGTAAAAACAACTGTGTAATAGATTTTTGGGTTACAGTATGAACAATTTATGAGATTATGAGAATCATTATTTTAAATTTTAATTTTTTAGCTATATAATTTGTAAATTTGTAAATTTTTTAACTTCCTAACTTAACTATTATTGATAGTTTGAAAATGTTTGTGATTTTGATGAGTTTTGTCAAAATTTGAACTTATATGCTAATAAAACAATGTTGTGACGATGGATCTTTAATATTTTTTCAACTGCCATTATAATAACTCATAAGGAATCTTTTATAAAGTTATAAGAAATATTTTCAAACTTTTTGACTCAACATATACAATTTTATTGAGAATTTCAAATGCCTTTAAAAAACTTAAAACTAGTCAAAATACAATAAACATTGCATGAAAATTTCAAGTATATCTACGATTAATACGTACAGTTTTTGAATAACAAAATAAGAATATCGGTATTGTCTTTCCAAGCAAATTTTTCTTTTGTTAAATGTAGGAAAACATAAGGGGATTCTTGTATAAAAATTTTAAATCTTAGATCTACATAGACAAATTTTTATGAATTTCCAACTCAAAGTAATTTTTCAATTTTTGTGATTTTGATGAGTTTTGTCAACATTTCAAATTCAAACATTCATAAAAAATTATTGTGGATTTACGTTCATTTTTTTTTTTAATGTCCACTAAAAACAACTTATGAGAAACATTGTATTACATTTTCATGTTTTTTGACAGCGAAGATGGTTAAAAAAAACTTTATAGAACTTAAAATGTTCTTATGCATACATAACTTAAAAAAAGCCAATATTTCGAAAATGATATGGTGTATAAAAATTAATAAATATTATGCTAAACATTCAATGAAAACTACATATATCAACAGAAATGTGATAACAGACAAAAAAAAATCAAAATCTCCATCTACTCGGAATCTAAAAAATATTTTGCAATGTAATATTATGATATAATGTTGAAATTAATTAAAATTATTGTTCTTGTGTACCTTTAAAATTATAATTTTATAGTTTTTACCGATTACTATCATCTATATAAGCTATTACGAGAGAGTAATAATATTTATATTTCACTCAATTGGCACAACAAACAATAATCTGTAACCATAGGCATGCGCAATAAAGCGGCTAATTTTGTACAATCGGCCAGATAAATTTTAAGCAGACAATATTATTAGTTCTATGAGGAGCAGGCTATGTTATTGTTACTACATTGGCTATAATAATATGATTTGTAATTTTGACTAGATATTATTGTACAAAGTATCAATTATTTAATGAAATAATTGTTTCAGCTTGCATTAAATAATGAATTTTCCCTGGGTACCATATTGAAAATTATCAAAGCATAGAAACTAAAACAATAGATAATACCTACAATTTTTTAATAACCAAAATTAATAATTTTAAATATTTGCTAATGTAGGTATTTGACTGTGTTATTAAATGGGTAGAACATGATTTGAATCACAGAAAAGATTGTTTGCCAAAACTAATGGAACATGTACGTTTGCCATTATTAAACCCTGACATATTGTTTAATATATCTGAAGAACCACTTCTAAAAAATAGTCCTAAATGTATGTTATTTTCATAAATATGCTGTCGTCATGAGCTTATATATTTTATTAATTATTATTATAATGTTTTTAGGTAAAGATTATGTATTTGATGCATTACAATTTAATCTACAAAAATCAATTCAGTGTATCGCCATTCCAAAAACAATTAGGTGTAAACCTAGACAGTTTGGTGGTTCGCAAAAAGTATAATTCTGTTTTGATTAATAAAATTTATCATTATATTTATTTTTTCCATTTAATTTTACCAGGTTATTCTAATGTTTAGTCAGTCTAATACATCACCAAAGTGTTTTACACAATGGTATGACCCAACAACCAAGCTACAAAAGAATGCACCAGGTATAAATAGTTGTCGTCGGACAGCTGGTCTTGGTGTAATAAAAGATCAATTTGTGGTTGTTGTGGGAGGTGTAAATGGATCGAGTTCACAGTGTGTCAGTATGCTTGATGTGTCTTCACAATCACCCTCTTGGGATTATAAATTGGATCCCATGTCAGTTGGTCGAAATAGATTAGGAGTCGGAGTATTAGGTGATTCCATATATTCTGTAAGTTATATCAATATATTACTGATATTTTTATATCATACATTTTTATTATTTTACAATTTTAGATTGGTGGACGTGATGGTACCACTATATTAAATAGTGTAGAGGTATTTGATGTCAGTTTTCAAAAATGGCGAATGGTGTCTAGTATGTCAATTAAGAGATATAATTTGGGCATTGGTGTACTCAATAATCGTTTATACGCGGTGACTTATTATATTATATATTTATTTTTAATTTTTAATACATTTTATTTAGTAAAATTGTGCAGGTTGGAGGTTGTAATGGGAATGCATTAAAATCTGTGGAGTATTATGATCCCACACTTGACGCTTGGGCGCCAGTTACAGAAATGTCTGTATGTCGTGATGGTGCTGGTGTAGGAGTCTTGAATGGTCTTATGTATGCTATTGGTGGCCAAGATAAAGAATATCTTAAAAGTGTTGAGGTTTATAGACCAAATGATGGAGTTTGGTCTTTTACAGCTGATATGCTATTCCCTCGATTCAAGCCAGGTGACTAAAATAATAATATCTTTTTAATATCAACTTTAAAAATATATTAAATTTAAATTACATTTTTATATAGGTGTAGCTGTATTAGATGGTATATTGTATGTTATTGGCGGAGAATCTGATGAATCTATTGATAATACTGTAGAAATTTACAACCCCCATACCAATACTTGGGCCATGGAGATATTGTCTAAAAATAGATACTATGGTGGAGTAGTCATTAATAGACCACCACCACATCATGAATAATCATCATAAAACAGAATGTTCTCATTGTTGTTAGTAATATGAACATATTTTGTAGAATTTATGATGAAACGTTTATTGTTTTATAAATTTTTGTTTTTGTTAATTTTTTATTATTTAATGTTACAAATTAATTAAACAAGCGATACAGTTATTTGGTTGCACTGTTGCAGTATACCAGCAAAGTGTTAGATTATTTATTATTTGCATTGTAATATCTTAGAGATTTTAAATGAAGATTATCTCCATCTCTAAATCAAAGTATTGATTTTACAATGGCATGTGTTTTTTTTTTGTGTGTGTATATATGAAAAAAACCTTTATATTTTCATTTTTTTTTTTTGGTTATTTCTGAAAAGAAATTTATTCTGCTATTGGTACTTTTAAAATCAACTTTGAAAAAATTCCCATAATTTTTTTAAATTGCCAGGAATAAAAGCATTAAAATGTAAGAAATGGGTATTGTTTTTTTGTAGGTACAGTAAGTGCTTACAGGGATCACTGTCATATTGTATTTTATAAATTTGAATTCAATGATAAAAATCATTGTATACGATTCTGAGCAAAGATGGTCTGTCGGCCTATATGACTAACTATATTTTTTGGATATTGGATGTACTTTATTGCTGGAGGGGAGTGATGTTCAAACATAAAGTGCTTTTTGCATGAGGATAATTTATTAAACTTAGGGCAAAAAACGTATGCATTGCACAGAGATTTTGTGGTCTACTGCCTTTGCATTTTCATATTTGATATTATAATATATTTATGTTACTAGCATAAGCGCAATTTTGGGGGTGCTTAGCACCCACAAAATTCATATTAGCACCCCCAAATTATTGATAGCATCATCGAATTTTTATGGACTAATATTATGCCACAGGGGTATTTGGATACATTTATTTCTAAGACCTTATCATTTTTATAATAATACATGGGAACCTATCAGAATAATAATATAGATTGAAGTTTATTATGTTATAGGTGGGTGGTTATTTATATTACGATTAATGCGAAGATGTATACAATTAAGTGGTATGAATGGTGGGGAGGGGAAAGTCCTCACTGATCACTTTACTAGACATGAATCTAGCACCCCCTTACATTTAACTCAAACTGCGCCTATGTTACTAGCTGACACGGCAATGCGTTGCTATTGCTGGATTGTTGTGATTATGCGAGCAGTATAATATTATCAGGCCGGCATTCTACCTGCGGTAAATCGCTGACCCCACGTGAGCGTACGCAAGTGTATAATTTAACTATGAAGTATCAAAAAATGCAAACAATTGGTCCACCGAAATAGTGGTTCAAACTCGATACATTCTGTACTAACATACACAGGCTTATCGTATTAATCTTCTTCCCCAGGGGTCTACTCTATCTCTGTACCAAATTTCATAGCAATCGGATAAACGGTTTAGGAATGCATAAAGGACATAGGTAGAAGCATTTTTTGTCTTTTATATGCCTAGTATTTATAGCTAACTAACATCAACTTATGAGAAACGTTATATAATTTAGGAACATGTGTAGGGGGGGGGTATCGGAGCACAGTAAGACGTGCGTAAAAATACGGCTAAAGAGGGGGGAGGGGTCAAACCCCATGATTCCCTACCCCGTGTCCAAACACTATATAGAATATAGGGAATTATTCTTCGATCATAAAATAAAATAGTGTACTATGGAGTAAACCATTCATTTTTTACATACTGACAGAAAAATAACGGTTTTGTGAGTGTACCTATTTAAAATTTAAATACATTTTATATTGTATTTTTATAGTTGTCTATTATTTTAATTGTTTCATATGTTAAGAGCTATTATTTAGTCGGTTATTTTTAAAAAAAAAAACTTAAAAAATTATTTGGATTAAATTTTCTAATCGAATTCAGTAAGTGAAAACTATATGCACCTAGCCGTTTTAGCTAATATTATCATGTATGGACCGATTCGAATGAAATTTGTTGTGTGTGCTTGAGTGGGTCCTTGAATGGTTTATATTCACAATTGGACCCATTAAGCCCAACCCGGGGAGGTGCTCAAACAGGAATTTTGAGATTTACGATTTTAATTGTTGTTTATAAATGGTTGCTATTATTGGTTGTTGGAGAAATAATTAGTAGTTTCAGCGATATTATAAGCACTACCCCACACTATCAAATCATAAGTAAAAATAGATCGTGCTAGAACTAAATATTATATTATTCGTAGCCCGTAGGGTAAGTATTCTTAACAACAAACGTATGGCGAAAATATTCTAATAATGACATAATAGTCTTAGGAAGGTAAACCGTGCTTAATATTATCTTGTGTTTATTTTAGCTGAGTTATCGTTGATATAAATAATTGTAATTTATATATTTATATTTATAGGTATCACCTGGCTCGCTATTCTGAATTAAACCTGTCGGCTTTCAGAGATGGAAACATATATAATGTGTAATAAATATATATGTATATTACAGTATTACATATATATATATATATATTTATTTTTATTTTACATACAAGGCCTCGACTACTAAGGTCATTTCCCGCAGATAATATCTATTATATATTATATTGTATATTATACAACAGTAAAATTACAAATACCTGAGAACCTAGGATTTATCGGTAAATCCTATAGGTTGTATGGACTGATGTCGATAATTTAACGGTACCTATCTTTAATTAAAATAAAATATAAAAAAGGTTGGTAAGTGGATGTCGCTTTGCTGTATATAGTAGGTTACAAGTGGGTCACTGTAATGGATGGTGTTAAATTTGAATTCAATGATATAATATCATTGTATAAGAAAAACGTTTCTGAGCGAAAACGGTCAGTCAGCCTAGGTATTACCATTGATTATAAATTTATAATCAATGATATTACTAATATATTTGATGATATTATTGTGAATAAAGTAATTTATATATACCTAACCTATTTACGTGGAACCTTGTTTTAAATTTTCAATCCTTAGCTATAAAATTTGAACATTTTATAAATTTTTAACTACAAGATAACTAATAAATTTTAAATTTGATACATTTTGTCAAAACTTGAACTTTAAATGCTTATAAAAAAAATTGTGCCTATGCATTTTTAATATTTTTCAACTGCTATTGTAAAAATATATCAGGAGCCTGACATTACATTTTTTACCCAACAAATAAAATTTTATTGATATTTATTGATATTTTTTTTGATAAAGGTAGAAAAACTTATGAGGAATCTTGTATTACATTTTAAAATCTTAGATTTAAAAAAAAAAATTTTTATGAATTCTTAACTCAAAATAATTTGGTTAATTTTCGTGATTTTTCTATATTTTGTCAATTTTTGAACTTTAAATGCTTATAAAAAAAAACTGTGACTAAGAATTTTTAATATTTTTCAATTGTCATTGTAACATTATAGTAGGAACCTTGTATTAAATTTTCAAACTTTTTTACCCAACAAATAAAGTATTATTGACATCCTTAGAAAAAAATACTAATAAAATTGGAAACTGAAAATGTTCCTAATTAGTTCAAAACAAATCAAAATATCTTGAAAATTTTATCGTGTATAGAAAATGCTAGTATAAATGACCAGTGAAAATTTCATGTGTATACGTTCGTTTGTTTTAGAGTTACACCAAAAACCAAAATCGATTTTGCGTAAAAATTCCCGTTTTTCCTTAATTTATATGTTGTTTTTACCGGCGCTTTTGAAAACTATAGGAAATTTTAAATTTTGACTTTCCCAATGCACCAACGATATTCACTTTCCTATCTAAGATACTGAAGTTGAAAATCCAATCATTATTTTGACTACTTATCGTGTACATACAAAAATAAAAAAGAAACACACATCATTGTAAAATCAATACATTCATCGTTCCGCTCAGAATCTAATATATTCATTTGAGTTTATATATTTTCTATTTTAATTTTGATCACGTAAAATAAAAATAACAGTTGAGAATAATAAATACACTAATATATAACATACCTTGATAGAGAAAATAGATGAGTATTTTGAAGTTCCACTGGATGATATTGTGTAAAATACTATTATAAAATGAACGTAAAATATGAAATTTGATTCAACTGATTTATAAAATAAAAAAAAAAATATAAAAGCAATTTGAAAGTATTTAAAAATATTTATATATAGTACACATTTTTTTTTAAGTAATTGTAGATATTTTTACTCAAATACATTTTTGCTGAGCATTCAAAATTATTTAAATACGTATTTTAAATAGGATCTTTTTAAAGTATGTATCTGTGTTTGTACATGAACACCTGCTAATATTACAATTTTACCGGTATTTTTACTTTTACCGAAATATATATACGTACATTGGAAGTAAACTATTTATTTTTTTTTTTTTATAGGGTTATCTATTACGATACATAAATCGAGTGTATATTATAAATTAATTGAGTTTATGGAACAACAAAATAAAGCACAGTGGTACTTTGAATTTAATCATTTTAAAACAAAACTATAAAAATTCACTGTTACTTTTAAGTTTTGTCAAAAAAAATACATATTTAATTTATGACATTTTTATGAAAATAATAAATATAAATTATAAAAAAAACATTCTTCAATACACGTGTCATCATAATTAAAACAAAAACTTGTTCATATTACTACAAGTTTTAGGAACTAACAATGAGTACTTCTGAAAGCTGATTAATGATAATGATGTGGTCTACTAACAACCACTCCACCATAAATTCGGACCCCATGTCTTGACAATGTTTCCATGGTCCAAGTCTTGGTGATTGGATCATAGATTTCTACAGTATCAACATCAGATGCATCAATTTCTCCACCAATAACATATAATAGACCATTTAATGTGACTACTCCTGTGTACAAATGTGATTTAAATTCAATATATTTGTAAGTTTATCCTAAAAAAATAATAATTTTATCACCGGGTCTGAATCTGCACAAATGCATGTGAGCTATAGGACACCAATTTCCATCAGCAGGTCTATAGATTTCAGCACTTTTAAGATACTGCCCATTAAAGCCGCCAATAGCATATAGAATACCATCCATGACTCCTACACCAGCACCTTGACGATACTCAGACATCTCTGCAACTGGATTCCATGTGTCAAGTGTAGGATCATAATATTCCACTGATTTTAAAAATTTACCACTATAACCTCCAACCTATTTAGTTGAATAAGGGACATGAAATGTATTACAAATTAAAAATAAAGAAATAATATAATTAATCACTGTATATAAACGTTTATTGAGGACACCAACACCAACACTACTTCTCTGAATTGACATACTCGAAACCATTTGCCATTTTTGAATAATTCCATCAAATTTCTCCACACTATTTAGTAAATTGGTACCATCACGTCCACCAACCTAGAATAACAAATAATATACATTTTTAATATAAAATAAGTAAAATATTGATTTAACTTACTGCATATATACAATCATCCAATACCCCAACTCCTAATCCATGTCGACTAACTAACATGTCGACCATAGGAACCCAAGAGGGTGATCGTGAAGATACATCAAGTAAACTAACAGATTTTGAACTTGATCCATTTACACCGCCCACAGCAAACACAAATTGATCTCTTATTACACAAAGACCAGCTGTCCGACGGCAATCATTTATCCCTGGTGCATTCTCGCGCAGTTTGGTTACAGGGTCATACCATTCTGTAGAACACTTTGGCGATGTATCAGACCGGTTAAACATTAAAATAACCTGATATAATTACTAAAAGGATGAAACAATTGTGAAGATAAATTAAACAAAACGGAATCATACTTTTTGAGAACCACCAAATTGTCTAGGTTGACACCTTATCGTTTGTGGAATGGCGAAATGATGACATGATTTTTGTAGATTAAAATGGAACGCTTCAATTACATAATTGTAACCTAAAAACATCATAATAATTAATAAAAGAAATAAATTCATAACAAATGAACATTTATGAAAATAACAAACATTTAGGATTATTCATTAGAAGAGGTTCGTTTACTATATTAAATAATATATCAGGCTTTAATAATGGCAAACGTAAATGTTCCATTAATTTTGGCAAAAAATAATTTCTACGATCCAAATCATGTTTTACCCATTTGATAACACATTCAATTACCTACAATAACAAATATTAAAAACTAGATTAAAATATAATAATAATTTGTTAACCCACCCAATAGTGTATAATTAATACAGGATCCCATAAATATGATCTTGGGTTCCTACTTTGTATAGCAAGCAAAGAAATATTAATTATTATAATTTTATGGTATTAACTATATATTATTGGTATTTTTAAAAACACACAAATCAAAATATAGACGTGCAGTAGAAGGTTCATGGGCTGCATCCGCAAAATTGTTTGGACCTGTTGATTGGTCTGTGGTCCACTGAGGCAAAAAAGGTATAGCCACTTAGTTTCAGTCAGAGCCGAAAGGGAAAATTCATTATTTAATTCATGTAGACAAAATGGATTTGAATCAATTATTTCATTATATATAATATTATATATTAATTATAATTGATACTTTGTAAAATTATACTTAGTTGCAACAGATACTTAATATTTAATTTATATAATTTTCTATAAGTGATAATGTTATAAAACATTTTGACTCTCTTAGAACTATTTATAGACATTAGAAATTAAATTTAAAAAAAAAAAATGTTTTCTTTCCTTTTCAATAACTGTCATTAAAATTATTTTCGTTAGGTCATCAAGCTTTATTGATTTTAGTTATTTAATTTGAAAATATTTGAGGGTACTTGCAATTTTTGAAGTATATTATTATATTGTATACAGACATTGATTTTTTTTAAATGCAACTTTTTTGGAAAAATAATTAAACTTTCTTCAGAAATACAGTACTAAAGTAGGTATTATAGTAAAATAAATTGGCTTACTAACAATATCATAAAATATACTTAGCAATATTATTAAATGGTATTCGCTCGGAATCATTTTTCGCTCTTATTTGGTACAGAGTATAGACACCTACTGGCTACTGTACGGCAGTCCAGTACCAACTTGCCCACTTTTTTTAAGTTCATTTCGTATAGGAAATATTAAAATGTAGGTAAATTACCATTTGAAGTTTGCTTACTTTTTCTTCAAATGGAACGGCAACATCAATAGAGGAAATAAGCTTCACCAAATCTTCAGAAGATAAGGATAGAAAATCTTTGCTTTTAGCTACTTCTCTGGAAATAATAATAATTATTTTTATAATAAACTACCTACTTACTCTTGATATAGAGAATTAAATTATGTTTATCATACAAAAAATGTTGTTTAATATATGCTTCAGAACTCGACAACAATCCTGTACATTTATGTAAGTCAGCAAATGCTTTGATATCAATACAATTTGATGGATCCAGATATTTTTGTAAAAACTCAGCACATACACTATTTACATAATCTAGCTGTAAGACACTTGCAGCTTGTAACAACACCTTAGAAATCAACAAAAATTCACATAAAATGATATGTTGTTTGAAGTCTAGGTATACAAATCAAATATTTAATTATGGGTACCTGTACATTTTCTTTTGTGACCATAATTTCTCCAGTATAAATATAATCTACTAATAGCTGTAAAATGGTGGAATCTAATTCTCTTATAGTAACAAAATCTTTATTGTTCTCAACAAAATTACTAAACATTGCACGGAAATATGGACTAGCTGCCACTAAAACAATTTTATGTCCAATTACAATTTTACCATCATCTGCTACAAATCTAACATCACATAAAACTTCATTTCTAAAAAACAAAAAATGTGTTACTGATATTTATTTTAAATGAAGGTAAAATAACCATCAACATACTTGCGTAGAGATTGTAAATCTTCCAGTATTCTGGCAGAGTGAGAGTTATTTCTAAAATTTGTTGGTTCACATTCTTTGGATGTCAGAACTTGCTTTAAATTATTTTCACAAGATGAAGATTGAATGGTATCCATTTCTTTTACTGACATAAGTAACACCTTTAAATAGTTTTTATAAATTGTGATTAATTTTAATCTCATTATTGTGTTAAAACTTAATACTGAATTTAGGTACTTTAGAGTTTAGACAGAGTAAAAACAAAGAAAATAGTGACGTTAAGAAATTATTAGTTAGATTTATTAAAATATTATTGAATTAAAATAAGTATATAGAATAGGTATGTACCTATTTTCTTACTTACTGCAGTTGAATTCAAATCAATGCAGTAACCAACAATATCGGACAACTAAAGTTCTAGACTAAGGTATGGGTATTGAAATATGGGCTAATATACAATATAGGTACCTAATCAATGTTGATAGGAACAACTGTGGTAAGATGAAGTCAGAAGTGTGAGGGAAGAATGTATGATGGGAATTCTATGTAAGTCATAATTAGTTGATTACATCTAAAATTTTCCATCGCACATGTACTGTGTGTTGATCATATTGTATTCTGTTGTTTTTAATATGTACGATAATAATATAATATGATAACACAAAGGACGGTTAGCCCGGTTACTCATGAAAACTAGACAGTAGTCACAAAAATTAGAAATTCAGGTTGGAGGGTAAGGTAAATACAATTTTCTTCACAAACCTAATAAGGAATAACCATACCAAACTTCATAAATCTACATACAGGTGCTCAAACACAAACAATCGAGTGTTTATGGAGACGTGTAAAAGTAAGTTTTAAAAGGGACATAAAAGACACATTTGTATAGAATACATTTTTTTTTATGTAAACAGCAAACGACTCGCTAGTACCTACCTGAAAACTTATTACTATAATTTGCAAACGTTTAAGATTCAGACGAATTTTGTCAAAATTCTTACCTAGTCTCGTCCTGGGCGGCACGTGCCACGTGGTATGTTGCGGCAGCGGCGTAGGTCGTTCTGTCGTAGTGTCGTATGACTGTATGATTACTCTTGCGCAGCTCGATTATTCTTAGTGTGCCGTCGATGGCGGATTCGGCGGACGGCGGTGCGAGACACGAGGATTCGGCGAGCGACAACTGACAAGTGACAACTGTGAAGTGTGAACTGAGCTAAATACTATAATATGTTCGTGGAACTGAGTAACTGACAAGTGACAAGTGACAACGGTGACCACGTAATCACTAATCATGAATCACGTCAACGAAACTAAAAAAATAGTACCCGCGTGACGTGTGTGCGCGCGATGTGTTCGTAGAGTTCAACGGCGTCGCGGTGTACAGTAATATGTTCTATGGTAATATTGATATTAAATACGCTGTACTTTCCGACTTGGGTGCATAACGTTTTTATATAAATCGAATTAAAAAAACCCCATACATTTATCGCAATTACAACATAGTTTATTTAATATTTATTTTTACTTTTCTGTTTTTAATTATTGTGTTGTCATTTTTTTATAACTAACACCATCAACGACATTTTAAATATCATTAGAATTATAATTCTTATATACGGACGACCTCCTACATTGTTGACATATGATCTGGGCACAGTTAAGAGGATGTCAGCGCACTATTAGTTTTCTCTCTTTGACGCACGCGCAACATAGACAAAACGCATTTGCGCAGAATCGTTTTTTCTATGTTTTCAAGTAATCTTAAGAGTAAAATCACCCATTACAAAAAATATAGAGAATAATATTTTTGAAGGAATGTCATATCGATTTTAGATTTTATTGTTATTTGACTTTCAAAATAAACAAAAAAATGTTGTAAATTTAAATGACGTTTAAATTGTTTTGAAACAATATTTAGAAAAATCGATATGACAATCCCTCAAAAATATTATTCTCTCTTTTTTTTTTTTAATGGGTGATTTTACTCTAAGATTACTTAAAAACATAGAAAAAACGATTCTGCGCAAATGCGTTTTGTCTATGTTGCGCGTGGGCCAGAGAGAGAAAACCCATAGTGCGCTAACATACTCTTGTCCGAAGTCACCCCACGCATTTGGTAATAATTAAGACGATTTAACATTACAGTGTGACTGTGTGAGATCAAGTAACTTAGAAATTTGCACATATCCCAATTAACACAGATAAGTTAACGAGTATAGGTTACCTACCGAAAACCGCAATCAAATATTTCTATTTGTTGTTGTGTTACAGTAGTTAATGTAGTTCTGAAATTTAAAATTACAAAAATATAATATTTTGTATTTACCTCCATAACATGTGTTATGACATTATGTCATCAATAAATATTATTTTCTATGGAGGTTATAATATATAATTATTAACGTGGAGTATCAGTTTTCAACTTTTATTAAACGTGTTTCTAAAATTATAAGATAGGTAACTAAAAAAACATAGTGTTATCCGAAGTCACCCCTTTTTACGGTAGTCATTAGTACCATAATCTTTGGTTCAGACATTTTTAAGCTCCCCCCCCCTACGGACAAAGTTACCTACTCGCCACAACACACACTCACACACATAATTCGATCAATCCATGTTGGTACATTATACCTACCTTATATAGGTATTCTACAAACGGATGGATACCTAGTTATGGAATAATTTAAATACGTTATTATAGAAATTAGAAACTATAAAGAAAAAAGATTACCTAGTGTTTATCTAAATCTATAATAAATTATCATAATTTTACGACAGTGCAGTGGATAAAAGTGGATAGAGTCCGACCCGGGGATTTACAATAGGGGTTCACGGCCGCCTGACCGGGTCATCGACCTACGACTATCAACGGTCTTTATCTTGGAAATAAAGTCGTATCCTACGAAAGCGCCAAAATCCTAGATTCATGTGTGCCACGGTTAATAGTTGTTAAATTTAGAACGATGTATTATATTTTAACAATTTAGTATTGACAATTTTTTTTATAAGATTGAAAAAAATCAACCGATTTACTAAAATTATAATTCATTAATTTCTATTATATTTATTGACATTTTTAAATAACTACTCATATAAAATATTATTATCTTATCGTTGGTTATTACAGGGCTGACGATATAGAATTAATAATCTATATTTAACATTATGAACGTCGTTGACTCTGTCTGTCTATCGTATCCATTTCCGTGATCTCTCTCACACGAAGCTTAATTTATCATTAATTTATCGATATTAAGTGGGATGATGAGGTATACGATTTCTGCACACCGTTCAATTCATTTGACAATTTGACGCCAGCAACCAACAAGACACAATAGTATACGTAAGTAAATTTAATTTAAATTAATTTTTTTTTTTAGGTAAAACTATCTTAGGATTGCTTACTAAATATTAATTATTGTATTAGGTTAAGCTATATACTGGCGTCGTATCCTGTGTTATTTTTTTGATGTTATATTATGACTGAAGTTATAGTAGAGCGCGGATTCTTATGTACCTAACTGTACCAATATTTTTTCCTTTTCGTATTTTTGAATTTTCGAATCATAATAGATTGAAGTTTATGCAAAAATGTTTTGTATATTTAATGGATATGAGATTTTTATTTTTTTTTTTGTGTGTATGTGTACACGATAAGTAGTCGAAACAATGCTTCGATTTTCAACGTCAGTATCTTGTTCAGTGGGAAAGTGAATATTGTTGGTGCATTGGGAGGTCAAAATTTGAAATTCCCTATAGTTTTTAAAAGCTATGGGAAAAACAACATACAAATTAAGGAAAAACAGGAATTTTTACGAATAATCGATTTTGGTTTTTGGTGTAACTCTAAAACAAATGATCGTATATACATGACATTTTCACTGGTAGTTTATATTTGCATTTTCTATACACAATAACATTTTCAAAATATTTTGATTTGTTTTGAACTGTTTAGAAACATTTTCAGTTTCCAATTTTATTAGTCTTTTTTTCTATGAATGTCAATAAAACTTTATTTGTTGGGTAAAAAAGCTTGAAAATGTAATACAATAAGGCTCCTACTATATCGTTACAATGACATTTGAAAAATATTAAAAATTCTTTGTCACAGTTTTTATTTATATAAGCATTTAAAGTTCTAATCTTGACAAAATACGGCAAATCACGAAAATTAGCAAATTATTTTGAGTTGAGAACCCATAAAAATTTTTCTTTTTAAATTTATGATTTGAAAATGTTATACAAGATTCCTCATAAGTTTTTCTACCTTTATCAAAAAAAAAAAATGTCTACAAGCAAATCAAATTAAATTTTTATGAGCGTTTGAAATTCATATTTTTACAATATTGTATATTCACTCGATTTCTCATACAGCGGTTTTGTTATTTTATTGTTATTCAAAAACTGTATTTCAATAACTGTAGATACATTAACATTTTACTGAATGTTTATATTTTCATTTTCTATACACCATAAATTTTTAAAAATATTTTGACTCTTTTTGAGCTGTTTACGGACATTGTCAGTTTTCAATTTTGTTTTTCT
Organism: Metopolophium dirhodum; assembly: GCF_019925205.1. Taxonomy (NCBI): domain Eukaryota; kingdom Metazoa; phylum Arthropoda; class Insecta; order Hemiptera; family Aphididae; genus Metopolophium; species Metopolophium dirhodum. Next base: position 19,189,628 of record NC_083564.1, read on the forward strand.
ATGAAAATCAATAAAATTGTATTTGTTGGGTAAAAAATTTAATGTCAGGCTCCTGATATATTGTTACAATAACAATTGAAAAAATATTAAAAATACATAGGCACAATTTTTTTTTATAAGCATTTAAAGTTTGAATTTCGACAAAATGTAATAAATTATTTTGTAGTTAAAAATGTTTTATACATTTTTAATTACACAATAATTTTTAAATTTTCAATTAAATAAATGTTTTAAAAATGTCATCTAGTATGGGAATTGATAAAATAAACATAACATGGTGTGAATTGCACATATCTACATGTTATTTGTTTTTGAATTATACAACAAAATAAGAAAATCGTTACATGAGAAATTGAGTGAATATTACTATGTTGTAATAATATAAACTTCAAAAGCTCATAAAAATTTAATTTGACTTTCTTGTAGACATTATTTTTTTTTTGATAAAGATGTAGACAAAGTTATGAGGAATTTTGCATTCAGGGACTGGAACCTTTTGAATTTATCGGTATCGGTACCGATACTGGTAACTGGTTCTCCAAAAATAAAATAACTGTTCCGGTTCGGTTCTGCAGGTTTTTTGATAAAAAAAATAATAAAGGTATCGGTTCCAAATAATTTCGGTACCGGTTCCTGAAAATTTAGGTAGGTATCAAAAAGTATAATAATTTTAAACACCAATCTGGAATGCGGGTTTAATTAAGAGTATGAGAAATATTAGAAAATTCATATGATCATACATATTAGTTTATACACAAAACAGTAATAGGTACTTACTTATGATATACACGTATATAAATAAGTATATTTGATGATATTATTGTGAATAAAGTAATTTATTTAGGTACCTATTTACGTAGAACCTTGTTTTAAATTTTCAATCCTTAACTATAAAAGTTGAAAATTTTATAAATTATAAATTTTTAACTAGAAGAAAATCGCAGCAGTGTTACTGCCCCAGACAATGACGACAGACACAAAAAAAACACACACATTGTAAAATCAATACATTCATCGCTCCGCTCAGAATTTAAAAATATATCCATCATGATACAAAAAAAATAGTAAAATTGTTTACGATATTGATGAAGGCAGACCATGCTCAATAAATTTATTATAATCTATGCGCATGTGTGAAAAAGCATGGCGTAATGTACAACCGAATACAATTATCAAATATCAATTGTTTCAAAAAAGCTGGATTTTATTTTAATGAAGAGCACACTGCTGGTGGTGATATATGTTTAGAAAACAATGATGATGATGGTGGTGGATATGATTGGCAAATTGTAGCAGATAAGCTTAATATCGATCAACAGACTACATTTCAATTGTATGCTACAATCGATGAAAATGTTGAAGTCACTGGACTATTAACTGATAACGAAATCATGGGTATCAATATATCAAACAGTGATTCCGAAAATGATGAAAATGATGAGCCTGAAAGAACTTTAGATATGATAACGGCGAACCAAGCAATATCATCACTACACACTGTTAGGCAGTTTATTGAATCCGTCGCAGGTGTGGATACTTCTATATTCGAAGCCATAGGAAAATTAGAAGATTTTGTCAATAAACAGCCGAAAACCCAAAAATTAATTACAAATTATTTTTCTACTGTATCTAATAAATAATACATATGTAGTATGTACATATACTTATTATCTATTTTAGTTATGTTATACAACATTTATTTACATATATTTATCATACATTTTTATAATTTTTATATTTTATTATATTTCATTACATAACTCGAAGTTTTGATTTAATTTTGATAAATTCGAGTTATATATCTCGAATAATACGTATCTCGAAGTGTATTTTTATCCCCCTTCAACTTCGAGTTATCGCGACTCGACTGTATTACCAATTTCTCGCAGTCCACAATCAAGGATAAACACTAGGCATCAAAAATTATTCTCCGTTGACCGTTGAGCAACCAGTATATCTTAAATCGTGGTCGACGCTAATAAAAATGCTTGTAAATTAATGATAGTGCCTATTCAAGATGCAATATGTTTATACTAAAACTTCATTCATTATTTAACTTTCAATATTGAAACATATACTACCTATATTATATTTATAGAGGTTAAAAACAGTATTAGTTGTTAAATAGGCAAAAGCTATTTTTTAACAAAAGATTTTATTTAAAATATATACCTTGAACTTGAACATTGTATTTCTTACCTCATGCTGATATTTTGTTTTTTTTCAGAATGAAAATGCACACGTATTATACCAAAAAATGTATCGATAACTTGTTTAACAATGTTTTTTATAACACATGTGAAGTTTCGTTGATACAATTAACTGCAGAAGACATTGCAAATTATAAATTGTAAGTTTATTTTTATATTTATATATAGGTAAGTAGGCAGTTTTTGGAAAGAACGTCGTTCACGCATTCACGTTCATATTTAGTGAACGTCATTAGTTTTTTTTCAAATAAAACATGCCCGTGGACGACGTTTATATATAATGAATTTGAACCACTTTTAAGACGTTCAAATTTATTTATTATTCAATAAATATTGATTGATACTATTATGTTATATAATATACCTATTACGAATTATAAAAATAAAATACATGAAATTCCAGTGGGCACGCCTGGACATAAACAACAATAATATTATGATTTCCTCGATTTTGTATTCGTATTTAAACAATACATAAAAATAAAATAAAGCATGAACGCATTCATATTTTCAAAGAACGTGAACGTGTTCAATTGAAAAAAAGATCGATAAGTGGATGTCGCTCTGCTGTACAGTAGGTTACAAGTGGGTCACTGTAATGGATGGTGTTAAATTTGAATTCAATGATATAATATCATTGTATAAAAAAACGATTCTGAGCGAAAACGGTCAGTCAGCTTATGATAGGAGCCTATGAAATAAGTATATTTGATGATATTATTGTGAATAAAGTAATTTATATATAACCTATTTACGTGGAGCCTTGTTTTAAATTTTCAATCCTTAGCCATTAAAGTAAAACATTTTATACAGTTTTAACTACAAAATAATTAATAAATTATTAATTTGATAAATGTTGTCAAAATTTGAACTTGAAATGCTTATAAAAAAAAATTGTGCCTATGTATTTTCAATATTTTTCAACTGCTATTAGAACGATATATCAGGAGCTTTATATTAAATTTTCACACTTTTTTACCCAACAAATAAAATTTTATTGATATTTATAGAAAAGAAAACTAAAAAAATTGAAAACTGAAATGTCCGTAAACAGATCAAAAAGAGTCAAAATATTTTCAAAATTTTATGGTCTATAGAAAATGCTAATATAAACATTCAGTGAAATTTTCAAGTATCTACAGTCATTTGTTTTTGAATTACAACATAATAAGAAAATCGCTACATAGAAATCGAGTGTTGTAAAAATTTGAACTTTAAATGCTTATAAATAAAAACTGTTTTGCGTAAAAATTTCCGTTTTTCCTTAATTTTTCTTTTGTTTTTCACGTCGCTTTTGAAAACTACTGGGAAATTTTTACTTTTGACCCCCTAAAGTACCAACTAGATTCACTTTCCTATCAGAAAAGTTACTGTTGAAGAAAATCCAAGCACTTTTACTGTCCTAAGATGATGACAGACACAAAAATAAAAAAATAAAAAAAAATTTTTAAAAAAACATATTGTAAAATCAATACATTCATCGCTTCGCTCAGAATCGCTCAGAACCGCTTTTTACGAGCTTAGCATTATTTTCGGACCGGGCCGCGCCTGAGGATAAAATTGATGGACCGGACCGGGACGAAAATTTACGGCCCTTGCAGGTCTATAGTAGATACTAGTAGATACTAGATCACTATATAATACGAATACTGCATTTTGAGGACAAACCAAACTGAAGCCAAACTTTTTTAATTTAACGTAAGCTTAGCGAATTCAATTTTTCTATTCCAAACCACTTAAAAACTAAAAACTTTTAGATTCTGAGCGAAGCGATGAATGTATTGATTCTACAATGATGTGTGTTTTTTTTTTATTTTTGTGTCTGTCATCACCTTTTAGGACAGTAAAAGTGCTTGGATTTTCTTCAACAGTAACTTTTCTGATAGGAAAGTGAATCTAGTTGGTACTTTGGGGGGTCAAAAGTAAAAATTATAGTAGTTTTCACAAGCGACGTGAAAAACAAAAGAAAAATTAAGGAAAAACGGGAATTTTTACGCAAAATCTGTTTTCGAGAAAATCGATTTTGGTTTTTGGTGTAACTCTAAAACAAATGACCGTAGGGACATGGAATTTTGACTGAATGTTTATATTAGCATTTTCTATACACCATAAAATTTACAAAATATTTTGACTCTTTTTGAGCTGTTTACGGCCATTGTCAGTTTTCAATTTTTTTAGTTTTCTTTTCTATAAATATCAATAAAATTTTATTTGTTGGGTAAAAAAGTGTGAAAATTTAATATAAAGCTCCTGATATATCGTTCTAATAGCAGTTGAAAAATATTAAAAATCCTTAGTCACAGTTTTTGTTTATTAGCATTTAAAGTTCAAATTTTGACAAAATACGGAAAAATCACGAAAAATAGCAAATTATTTTGAGTTGAGAATTCATAAAAATTTTTCTTTTTAAATCTAAGATTTGAAAATGTAATATAAGATTATTCATAAGTTTGTCTACCTTTTTCAAAAAAAAAATGTCTAGAAGAAACTTAAATTAAATTTTTATGAGCGTCTGAAATTTATATTTTTACAACATTTGATATTTACTCGATTTCTCATGTAACAATTTTCTTATTTTATTGTAATTAAAAAACGAATGACTGTAGATACTTGAAAATTTCACTGAATGTTTATATTAGCATTTTCTATACACCATAAAATGTTGAAAATATTTTGACTCTTTTTGAGCTGTTTACGGACATTGTCAGTTTTCAATTTTTTTAGTTTTTTTTTTCTATAAATATCAATAAATTTAATATAAGGCTCCTGATATATCGTTCTAATAGCAGTTGAAAAATATTAAAAATACATAGGCACAATTTTTTTTTTATAAGCATTTAAAGTTCAAATTTTGACAACATTTATCAAATTTATAAATTTTTAACTTTTATGGCTAAGGATTGAAAATTTAAAACAAGGCTCCACGTAAATAGGTTATATATAAATTACTTTATTCACAATAATATCATCAAATATACTTGGTAAAATCATAGGCTGACTGACCGTTTCCGCTCAGAATCGTTTTTCTTATACAATGATATTATATCATTGAATTCAAATTTAACACCATCCATTACAGTGACCCACTTGTAACCTACTGTACAGCAGAGCGACATCCACTTATCCACCTTTTTAAAATATTAATTTTGATAAAACTATAACGGATAATATAAATTATATACATAAAGACATGAAGTCCGATTTTTAATTGTTTGAGTATTTTCATCTGTAAGATTCCGGCCATACTGCAGTATTTTCACCTTCGAGTCCGAATGGTTTTACCGCCGCAGTTTTTACGTTCAAAAGAACAACATTTGAGATTTCCATCAATCATCATCACCAGCTATCTATCAGAATATATATAATTGAGTCAAGTTGCATTTCTCTTTTATTCATTACAAAAATTTTCTCGAACCATCCCTTAGTTCTGAAATTTTGTTTAATAATATAATATATAGTATTATTATGACGATTGCTTATACACATTTCGATTATACCATATCTTAAATAGTAGAACGCTGAACGGGTAGATCGCACACTACATTATAGCCTATCAATTAATCTATTAACCATTTGTTTTGGTTAAATTTTCGTACAATTCGTCACATCACTGATGATTTATATTTAAATGTAATTTATACTTTAAATAAATAATTGTATTGAACTCTTTTAGAATCTATAAATATAATATATAATCTTAAATACGAATATTTTATTTTTGAATACATGGATATTTTGAATATTAATATGATACCTACTTATCTCAAAACACTTATTTAAGTTTATAATTTTTATTAATTTTAGGAGCTTAATTAAGACATGTAAGACAAGACATGTTAAACAAGATAAGACATGTAAAACCAATATAACATCTAAAGATGATAAAAATTCAAAAGTCGTTACAACATCTAACTACAGTAATACATCTATAGATGGCGAGCCTGCTAAAAAAAAGCAGAAGTTAGACACAAATGGAATAGATGTTTTGAAATTGGTATTATCTAGAGAGGGTCAAACTCATAAATTTAAATCACAATTCAAGTCTGCATTCAAATCCAATAAAGAAATTGCTTCTACCATTGCTGAGGAGATACCCATGTTAATTGATTGTGATGAATTTACTGAATCTGAAAATTCCTCAGCTAAAAATCTAAAACCAAGGATCTGGGTCATCGATCCCAAGAAAATGATGGATACAAATAATTACATTAGGTGGATGAAAATGATTTCTCCTGATAATAAATCCAAACATCCAACAGATCACCTGAAAAAGTTAGCAGATGCTAAACCTATACATCCTAAACCATCTTCAAATAGTACCAAAGTAAATGGAATTAAACACCCTAAAAATGTCAAAAATCATGTAAGAGGTAATTTAACTGAAATTTAAAATTTATATAAAAAGTATCAATATTTATAGTATGCACAATACAGTAGTAGTGAGTAATGGTCCTAAATGACTAAAAACCAAATAATTCATGGTTAAATGGTAAACTTACTAACCAAATTGTATAAATTTACGACTACTTGGGCTACCAACTATCTAATCATTCGGTTGAGTATTTTTCTAAAAATAATCTGAAAAATGAAAAAAGCTATACTTTCATTATAACTAACTTCTTTTTTTCTGTAAATGAGAATCACCCATTTTTCCTATAAATAGTTTAGCTAAAGCCTTTTTTGGAAATCATGAATCAAAATTCAAATGAAGAGTTATTGAGTTACCTATTTAATTTTGTGTACTAAGAATATTAGGTCCATAATATTGGTTTGGAAGATTTGGGGCTATAGGTACAGTAATTAATATTAATTTACTATCATTTGATTATTTGTAAAAACTGCATATTATGAATAATCAGTTTTAGGTTATGCATTACATACATTTTATACTTTTGTAAAACCATATCGGTGGAACATTATTCTTAATATAAACATTTTAATTACTCAGAAACTACTAGTTTGAATTTTAATTGAGAGGGGCATATAAGTTAAAAAAAATCATAAAAATTTTAATATTCTAAAAATATTGTTGTTGTTATATTATTTTTAGTGCTACGCGAAAGATTGTAACAACTGTACAAGAAAAATATGACAACAACGGTGAAATACTCTTCCCGTAGCTGCCAAGTAATAATATATTTTGAATATATTTGTTAAATAAATATACTGTTGTTATATAATAATATAATTAATGTATTTTTTCTTCTTTCAGCAACTTGACTGGTATGCCTGTCATATAAATGACTGTGATCGACTGCTAAGCAGACTCTACCCTAAACATTCCATTAAATACGTATATATTATTATTTCAATGTTGTATAATTATATTAAAAATTTTTCATGACTTTATTTTTATTTAAAAAAAAAATTGTATTATGCCTTTATATATTATATTGATTATTAAGTTTGTATAATTAATATTACGGTTGATTAACTATTATGTTTAATCTAATATTGCTACATAGTTTTTAGGATTTTTATGTTCTTTTTTTTTTATTTACAATTGTTATTGTTTGTTTTTTCCAGAGAGAGAAAGCACCTAAATAAATAAATTTTTGGTAATTATAAATTATATATTTGTTTCTTGATATACCCTCTATATTTGTTAGTAAAGAAAAATCATTCTGTGGAGAGGGAGTAGAGAATGCCTTTGGACTGATTCTATTATGGTAGGTTCAAAATATCTAGGAAACTCAAAGAAAAAGTATGAGAAAAAAATATCTCAAAGCAAGTAAAACATCATTAGGTACTACCTTTTCAAAAAGGTAATAATATACAAATATTTCATATCCTTTAAAAGAAACCATGCATTTTGTTTTATTAAATATTATTAATCAAAGCATACATTGTCAATAGGAATAATATGCAATACATCTTTGAGAAATTTGTTAGTTGATTTAAGAAAACACAATGCATTGAATACATTTTAACCAGGAAATTGAATACAGTTGGACTGGAAAATTTGTTCAGCTTCTTAAAGGGCATGGCAGGAAGTGATTCTTAAATAAAAAACAATTTAAATGAATGTTATTATTATGTAGATTGTAGGTAATATGTAATTAATTTGTTAAACATTATAATTTATAGTCTAAGATGGTACATAATATTAGGCAAGCATTCCAATATAATATTTACCGAAAATACAAATTCAGAATGTAGTATGGAAGACAAATTGTTGGACGAAAATGAATGTTTTACCGCCCAAATATCATTATCATCTCTTAATAATGATTTTTCCATTCATACTAACAACGAAGCTAACATTGAAGGGAATGTATTACTGTTCCAGAATCTGATTTTCAGCTACTAAAACAATTTCACTTTCCTTTTATTATAATACCTATTACCTAAGTACTTGATTTTAATTTTCATTACTTTTACATGGCTGCAGCATCATGATGTATTGTTTTAGATTGATACTGAAAATTGTGAGAAACCAGTATTTGATGACATTGGAGAAGGGTGTAGTCAATATGTTGCTAATCGTTATTTAAATAAATATCCTCATTTATCTCAAACAAATTGTAATGAAACAAAAAGCTGGACAACCCATATTTCTAAAGAGCATTTAACAACTGTTAAACTGTCAAAATCCCCATATGTTTTTAAAACGTTATATTATGAGGTTGCTAAATCGAAAATTGAGGAACTTAATGTACCTGATGAACTGATGAAGTAATACATTGTCTTATTATAACACTGACATTCATAAGATTAAATAATTTAAACAATTAATCACAAAACAACAAAAAGGAAATTTCCAAATTAATAATACTCAATTATCATTTGTCATACATTAAATAATATGTAAATAGCAATGAATAAAATATAAATGAGTTTAAGACACTTTTGAGTATACGTATTATCATAAAACAATATGGCATTGTGAATTGTAAATCGTAGTATTGTAGTGATTGTACTATAATATTCTGTGGTAGTACTACAAAGTATAATTGTCTAACAAAACTATAGTGAGCAACACGGTTAGGTACGAGATAAATTAATAATAATGAATCAGAATTGAAAATTCAGAAGCGGGGAACTACGCGATAGACGAGGTAAGGGGTGGTATGCGTATCACAAAATTGTGATGATACCATTTAATCTATTCTCAGAAATAGCTATTTCTGTTTAGTATTTTGGTCGTGTAAACCGTTAAGTACCTACTACAAAAAAGTGTAGTCATTTCATCTATTCTAGTATTCTGTGGTATAGTGACAAAATAGATAGGTACCCATGTCGGCGACTTTTTGATACGCAACGTGTTCGCTGACCACTCCACATGCCCCGTCAATAAGCCGGTTCGCCGGGTAATTTAACGGCCAATGAACGAGGCCATAGATAAATAATATTAAACTTATTATATTATTATATTATTATCTAAGAATGAACTACGATTATGGTCGAGAGGGGTGGGATGCGCTAGCCGGACTACATCTCGTATTGTTGCTGACATACCTATCGTCTATTATATTGTTATGGTGTTTACAGACTGTTTACGCGTTTTCGCTCGTTTCGGTTGATTAATAACATCGAACATTATATATATTCTATATTCGAATATTTCTAATATTGTACCGATATAATATTGTTATATTTTTTTTAGTAATAATATTATTATTGTGTTATTACACTGTGTACACCATCGAAGGCATCTCGCACGCACCTAAATTTCCATAGTCGTTGACTTGTGGTCGCTGTTGTCACTCGCCGAATTCGCCATCTACGCCACGCCGAGAATCGCTGCTCCGACACAGACACAACTGCCGTCATAATCGTCATAAATACTCATCTTGTCCTGTGCACCACACGGACACGCTCCAAAGTAAGAATTATTGGCCAATAGGTATATTTCAAAACCACGAAAATTTGCAAATTATTTTGGGTTAGGTTCACGTATGCTATCCACAAAAAACGACTGATTGTGTCGTATATTTTCTATACGTAAAGGATTTTATTCTATATATTATAATTAGAGCACGGATTTCTATGCCAATTGCATATTATTTTTTTCCTTTTAATATTTTTGGATTTCTGTCAGTTATCTCCGCGAATCATCATGATTTGAAACTATAGGTGAAATTTTTTTTGGTGCCACTCTCATATGCGGACTACCGACATATTTCTGCTCACGTATGCGATCTACCTTGTAAATCGCATAATACCTATATTGTAATACGTCATGTTTATATTTTCATAATTATAATATTATATGATTATTAGCTCAAATTTGAAAAATATAATGTAGGTATTAATAATAATATGTCTACATAAAATAAATGAAAAACCTCAATATAAAAAATAATATAAAATGTACGAATAAAAATTTTCTAATTGCATAATGCACACGATATACAAAATGGACACAAATATAAACGCAGTAGGTACAACACAATCGACGACCAATTCGTAACTAACAAACTTATTAAATTTGTTATAATGTCGCACAGTAATTGTTGGTAGGTTACTACTAGGTAAGATATATCAACAATTTCATCTTTTAATAACAATAAACATAGTTGGAAAATACAAGATATGACGTCATATTATATCAGAACATTTTATCTGACCAATTTTATTTTATCTTTTAGTGGATGTAAGTGTATAAAATGCAGTTTATAAATTATTATTTTTTTCTGCTACGTTCTCAGTCTTTAATAATACGATCAACGTCACAGCTTCACAGAAGAAAAACTCGGAATGCATATGATTATTCATTTTAATAATAAATACAATTTAAAAAAAAACACCATGTTCAGAAAATTCCCTACAATTTTGAATAAAAAAATAAATTCTTGCATATTTTTTGCTTATTTTCATTATTTTTACTGCATATTATATGGCATATTTCAATACTTTTTAGTGCATAAAAATCTGCACTCTAATTATAATACAAATGTGTCTTTTATGTCTCTTAAAGTAGATACTTTCAAAAGACATTGGACGATCCGACTGAACGCCATCATCCTTGTAATAAATTGCCTTTCGAGTAGGTTTTTTACTCCAAGAGACCTTATATTACATTTTAATCTAACATGTCTTCATAAACACTCGAATGTTTGTGTTTGAGCACCTGTATGTGGATTAAAAAAATTTTTGGTATGGTAACTAACTATTAGTTTGGTGAAGAAATTTGTGCGTACATTATCCTCCTCCACACCTCAACCAAAATTTTGTAATTTTTTTGTGCCAATAATTAGTGTTCAGTTCCTGTGAATTCCTGACTGCCTTTTTATAGTTCCTGCTCTACCTGTTTTCCCAGAAAGTAGTACATTCTATGCTACTTTGGTAACGTTATCCCAGCCTAATTCAGGAAAACTTCTACTTTCTGGGAAAACGGGTAGGTAGATCAGGAATTATAAAAACTCAGCCACATTACTGAAATTCATAAAAATGTTTCTTTAATCAATGTTAGAATAGTAGAATACTATATTCTAATGTCTAGTCTTCGTTATTAATGAGTAAAACACTAAAACCGTCCTATGTGTTATGATAATAATATTATATAATTATCGTTGATAGGTTATATAAACAATATAATATATATATTATAAAAACAACAAAATACAATATGACCAACATAGAGTGCGTTAGAAAATTTAAGATATAATCAACTGATTACAACTTGCATACAATTCCCATCTTACATTCTTACATCACAACTTCTGACTTTATCTTATACCGGTTGTCCCTACCAATATTGATTAGGTATATTTAAGCCCATATTTCAATACCTGCATACCTTTGTCTAGAACTCTAGCCGTCCAGTATTGTTGATTACTGCACTGAATTGAATTCAACTGCAATAAGTAAGAAAATAGGTACATATTCTATATAAGTACTTATTTTAGTTATAATATTTTAATAACAATAAATATATAAATAATTGTCTTCAAAAATAATATTGTGATCATGTGAAGTTAAAAGTAAATGTTCCATGCAGTTGGTGTAGATTTTTTTGGGAAAGGCATATACTTATTGAAAAACATTATTGTTCTACTTCTACTAAAACTATAATGAAAAAGCCAATATGTATTATGAATCTAATATAGAATCATTAGGATAACTAGAATCACCTAACCTATTGTATTTATATTTTTATTATTATTTAAATAAATTCTTCGAGGTGACAGAAAATGTGTACATAACTACATAACTAGCCAGATATAAACTAAATAAAGTAGGTAGTAGTTGTGACCTAGTAATTAGTTTATAAGGATCTGTAAATATTACGGCAATTCACTGATATGGCACTCCCGGTATAATACACACAATTTTTTATCTAACTTAACTTAGTTGTATACGTTTTATACTGCATAACATTTTTTTTTATTGCTGCACTGAACAGCAATTATCACAGATAATTCACCAAGTTGATGTGATTTGTTAATTTGTTATATTAATTTATAAGCTTATACTTATTAAAATTTAAAATATGTAGGTACATTGTACAGTATTATCACTATTATAATAAATATAAATTTCAAAGAAAATGTTTACTTAATAGTTAATATTTGTTATATCTTAGTCACTATAAAGTTTTATACGTTTTAGTAATTTTATGCAATTTATATGTGGGGTATTAAACGTTTTGTATGCGTATATAACCAACCCTGGTTTTACCCCGTCTTAGGTACTTAGATTTAGTAATAAGTATTAAGTCTTAACTTATTATGGTATTAAAATTAATAGGTTAGTATGATATTAAAATTATGATATTAAAATTAATCACAATTTGTAAAATATATTCAAAGATGTTACTTATGTCAGTAAAAGAAATGGATACCATTCAGTCTTCATCTTGTGAAAATAATTTAAAGCATGTTCTGACATCCAAAGAATGTGAACCAACAATTTTTAGAAATAACTGTCACTCTGCCGGAATACTGGAAGATTTACAATCTCTACGCAAGTATGTTGATGGTTATTTTACCTTCAATCAAAATAAATATCAGTAACACATTTTTGTTTTTTAGAAATGAAGTTTTATGTGATGTTAGATTTGAAGCAGATGATGGTAAAATTGTAATTGGACATAAAATTGTTTTAATAGCAGCTAGTCCATATTTCCGTGCAATGTTTAGTAATTTTGATGAAAGCAATAAAGATCTTATTAATATAAGATCATTGGATTCCACTATTTTACAACTATTAGTAGATTATATCTATACTGGAGAAATTTTGATCACAAAAGAAAATGTACAGGTATAATTAAATATTTGATTTTATATAGAAGTCATAATATCATTTCATGTGAATTTTTGTTGATTTCTAAGGTGTTGTTACCAGCTGCAAATGTATTGCAGTTACATTATGTAAATGGTGCATGTGCTGTGTTTTTACAAAAAACACTGGATCCATCTAATTGTTTTAGTATCAGAGCTTTTGCAGACTTACATAACTGTACAGATTTGTTGCTGAGTTCTGAAGCATATATCAAACAACATTTTTTGTATGATAAACATAACTTTTAATTCTCTATTTCAGTGAGTCAGTAATTATTAAAATAATGGTTTTTATTTTCAGAGAAGTGGTTAAAAGCGAAGAATTTCTATCTATATCTTCTGAAGATTTGGTGAAGCTTATTTCCTGTAATGATCTTGCTGTGCTTTTCGAAGAAAAAGTAAGCATACTACAATTGGTAGTTTAAATTTGAATATTTTGTATGAAAAATTAACTTAAAGAAGGTGGGCAAGTGGGTATTGTTCTATATGTGTCTTGATGGATCGTTGTATGAAATGTGTTTTTTAATATTTGAATTCAATGATATAAAATAATTGTTTACGAAAAAGAATTGTAAATGGCGGTTTAATAATATTACTAAGTATGATTATATTATAATCTATTTTACTATTAGACATTAGTCAAACTGTATTACTGCAGTGAGTTTTATTATGTTTGCTAAACAAATTTGCATTTAATAATATCATTGTGTGTATACAATACAATAATATATTTTAAAAGTTTCATGTACCCTCAAATAATATTTTTAAATTATAAAAATGTAATATTGTTATCCTTTTAGCTTTTTGACTGAATTATACAGTTTTATTGACAGTTATCGAATTTCAAATGTCAATAAATAGCTCAAAAAGAGTTGATAGAAGAAAATGATAAAATAAACAAGTATTATGTATGTATTTGTATCTACCTATTTGTTGTAAACTAGGTATAATTTGTACAAAGTATTAATTATCTAATGGAATTTTTGGTTTGCATCCATTTTATCAATTTGTATTAAATAATGAATTTTCCATGTCTGCTCTGACTATGATTCCCTAAACTTGCACCGCTGTGGTAAATAATTCTTGATAAATAAGTTTAATAGATATCAAACATCTAGAGAAAAATAATCTAAACCACTACGCCTTAATTGCCTTAAATGTTTATGCTAATCCATTAATATCGTTTGATAAACCTCTATTAACTATGAATTTAGGATTGCAACGATACTGAAAATTCGTAGAGTAAAAGACGTAGGGTAAAAATCATAAGTCTATCAGTTTTTAGACAATTATCCAATTATCAAATTATGAAATTTAAATATTAAAAATATATATTGCCTAATAATAATAATTAATCACAAATATGAAAAATGTATTGCTTACGCTATAGCTGTTTAAATATTCAGTTTGTCTATCCTCTCCTTAAAATATATTCTTTTGCAAATATCAGTTTTTTTTTCTCACTATAATTTAAAGATATTAAATCTGACATCTATTGTTATTAGCACTAAAGTAAATTTAAAAGAAATATTCGGCAACATAATATGATATAATGCTGAAATTAATTACAACTATTAATAATGAGTTTAAGAATACAACGACACAGATAAAAAAAGGAAAGTAAAGGTGGCAAAGGTAAAAAGCATCAAATATATTTTACTTAAAAATCACAAATATAAAACTAAAATATCAAAAATATAAATTAGCAAATAATAATAATAATAATAATGACAATAGAGTCATAATTAATATGAATATAGTATAGTATATTATGCTAAAACTGTTAAATATTTGTTTGTCCCCACTTAAAATATATTCTTTCTCAAATATCAGTTGTTATTAGTATTTTTCACACAATAAACAATAATCTGTATTCTTTGACATGCACAGACTAACCGAAAGTGCAACATACAGAACAAAGCAGCAATTTTTTTACAATCAACCATAACAATTTTAATCAGCTAATATTAATAATTCTATGTTACGCAGGTTATTGTTATTACAGTGGCTATAGTATAATATAATTCGTAATTTTGACTAGGTACCTATTTGTTGTAAACTAGGTATAATTGTACAATATATCAATTACCTAATGAAATAATTGTTTCAGTTCCATTTTATCAGCTTGTATTTAATATTGAATATTCCCTGTCGGCCCCGACTGTACTTAGTGGCTATAACTTTCACCGCCGAGTCATCCCCCCTTCCCCCAATCAATTCAATTGTCTCAACAAATGTTACAGATAAAGCTGATGAACTTTCATGTGCACGTTATATTGTTTATAAATAACAAATAATATATAATAAAGCCTTCTAGATGGAGGTTTTAACAAAGATTATAAAAAATATTTTAATATTAATAATACATAATAATAATATAAAAAGTTATAAAAGCATTGAAACTAATAAAAATTGATTTAATTCCATCAAAATATAATTATTCTACCATTGCTTGGTATAAAAAAAAAGGATACCCAATAACCTGAAGAACTATTATATTTTTGGGACAATCATACGCTAATGGGTGGTTTAATAAATTATATTGTTTTAATTTAATTTTAAATATTTGTTATTATAGGTATTTGAATGTGTTATTAAATGGGTAAAACATGATTTGAATCAGAGAAAAGATTTTTTGCCAGAATTAATGGAACATGTACGTTTGCCTTTATTAGCATCAAGGCCTGATGTATTAAATAATGTAATCGAAGAACCTCTTCTAAAGAATAGTCCTAAATGTATGTTATTTTAATAAATACGTCTTCATTATGTAATTATATGTTTTATTAATTATTATTTAATTATTTATAGGTAAAGATTATGTGATTGAGGGAATACGATTTAATCTACTTAAGTCAGTTCAGCATTTCACCATTCCTCAAACAATTCGGTGTAAACCCAGACAGTTTGGTAATTCAAAAAAAGTATGATTCCATTTTGACTAATTTATCTTCATAATAATTTTGTCCATTTAATTCTAACAGGTTATTCTAATGTTCAATCAACGATTAGAAATATCGCCTAAGTGTTATACAGAATGGTATGACCCAGCAACCCAACTACGAGAGAATGCACCAGGTATAAATGATTGTCGTAAGACAGCTGGCTTTGGCGTAATAAGTGATCAATTTGTGTTTGTTATGGGGGGTGTAAATGGATCAAGTTCAAAATCTGTTAGTATGCTTGATGTATTTTCACAATCGCCCTCTTGGATTCAAATGGTCGATATGGAAGTGAAACGAAAAGATTTAGGAGTTGGTGTATTGGATGATTGTATATATGCAGTAAGTTAAACTAATATTTTAATTATTTTATACTATTACTTATTAGTATATTATATTATTTTTTAATTATAGGTTGGAGGACACGATGACCACAATGCTTTAAATAGTGTAGAGGTATTTGATGTCAGTAATCAAAAATGGAGAATGGTGTCTAGTATGACAATTGAGAGACATGATTTGGGCGTTGGTGTTCTCAATAATCGTCTATACGCGGTGAATAATAAAATTATTTCTTTGTTTTAATTGTATCATAAATTTAATTTAAATAAATTGTGTAGGTTGGAGGTGCTGATGATAATATGTGTTTGAAATCTGTGGAATATTATGATCCCACACTTGACACATGGACACCAGTTGAAGATATGTCTGTAAGCCGTCAAGGTGTTAGTGTAGGAGTCTTGGACGGTCTTATATATGCTATTGGTGGCTATAATGGAAAGGATCTTAAAAGTGTTGAGGTTTATAGACCGAGTGATGGAGTTTGGTCGTCTGTAGCTGATATGGAAATATGCCGATTTCGTCCTGGTAATTATAACAGTTATATTTTTTTAAGACAACCTTTGTTAATTAAAAAATTTTAAAAAAACTACATTTTGATATTGCAGGAGTAGTAGTATTAGATGGTTTATTGTTTGTTATTGGTGGAGAAATTGAATCATCTATTGTTGATACTGTAGAAATTTACAACCCCAACACCAATACTTGGACCACGATGAGATTGTCAAGAAATGAAGTACAAATTTATGGTGGAGTAGTTGTTGATAGACCACTTCAATTTACTAACTAAGCTGCCTAAATAAACTCAAACTTGCCTCAGGCGTCAGAAGAGCTTCTTATGGGTCTGATTATACAGGACTTTGGACGTAAACTGGAAAAAAAATCAACGAGATTATAATATTATTATAATTTATAGAATAGTTAACATAATATTACAGCAAGATTACGTTTCTATTATTTATTGTTGTGTTTAACATAATATATTATAATAATATTATATTGTTGATAATTAAACGACGACGACGGTCGAGTGTATTTTCAATTTTTTACTGGCATAATATTATATTATAGTTCTCTAGTCGGACGATACACGCACGACCGAGCAATTTGGAACTATTTTAGGAGGCCTGCAAAACTATATAGCAGGCGACTTAGTAAAATGTAAAATTTTGAATATTAAAAACTTGTTCAAATGACAGGCAGTATCTAATAATTACTGTCGGGATGGATGGATGGTTTTTGAACTGCCTATATTTATATTTATACTGTAGCTACCTATATTCAAACACTTATACAATTTAAAATACAATAATAATAATTGTATATTGTATTTAAATTGTACATACTATTATAATTATATTTTATACTATACCTATTATTATTATTATTATTAATTATTAGTGTTGAAGTTATAATAATTTCTGCTGCGATTGCTTAGGTCATTAGCATTACATGTATGTATACATTGCTTAAAATATGTATAAAGTGGATAAAAAAAAATTCAAACGAATAAAAGTTTAAAATTACCTAAATATTTAGTTATGTGTGTAGGTACTATTTATTATTATGTACCTACCTACTTAGAATTAATTTTTTTTTTTAAATATTCTAAGTAAATACTAAATAGGTAATTTTGGTTTTTCTCACTCAACCTATTACCACTGATTAAGACACATTTAATTCGTTTCAATACAAGGACTTAGGACTGGTTGAATAAATGTTTTATAACTCAGACTAGGTCAACGTTTCCGGAAAAAAATCAAAACAATTATTAGGCTTTTGTAAAACAATTTATTGAAAATACTTGAACAATTTACAATTTATTTTTATTTAATTACGTAGGTTTTTTTTTTTCAAGTGTATCGTGTATCTATATAGTATTCTGTATTTGACAATAATTACTCATTTCAATCAAATGTATTTCGTATTTTAATACAATTTTTGAAAGTATTTCACCAATTCCTGATTTTCATTCTATATTGTTGTTGTTGTTTATGTTGTACAATGCATGCGCGTGTATAAAGACACCTACCTCTTGAAAACAATATTTTATACTCACATACCTACTCGGTTCACGTTTACTGGGTCTGTATTTTGTACACACTAAACGTTGTGAACGTGTAACATATTAGTTATTTTAGTTATAAGTAGGTATATACTATTATCAGTTATGAACAAAAAAAAAAAAATAATAATAAAATATTATCAATATTAATTAATCCATACAATTTTTTTTATTAATTTACAACATAATTAACATTTAACATAATATTATGTGTTATTATATTATAATAACACTATTCTAAGACATTAGTTTTCAACCGGACGATTCGGGCAAACCGTGGAGTAGAAACGCTGATTGTAAATCAGGGAATGTCCGGCTCATGGACATATACTGCACGAAGGACGACGAGGAGGACATATTTTTGCGGCGGACTGTCGGACCAGGACGCCGGGCGGCCACCGAGCCAACCCCCGCTCCCCTCGGGGGCTTCTCGTCGGGCCGCGACAACGGCGCGAGGTGCACTACTACAACAAGCGGCCGACCCGAGCCGGCAGTACTCTGGGCGGAGCGCGAGGAGGATGCTCTGGTGCTCGACGGCGGTTACTAAATGGCATGCAGCGGCGGCAGCAGCCTGCAGCACGGGATCAGGAGGACGAGTCTGGAAATCAGCCTTTGCCGGAGGACCGCCACCACGGAAATGCTGCCCGCGAGTGTTCGTTCTGGGGGCAGGCGGGCTGTCGGCCGGGCGGTTCGGACTAGAAAGCTTCTGCCCGCAGGTCGAGGTGAGGGCCGTGCGTGCCGGACCCGCGGAGATGGTGACATACGAGGAGGAGGAAGAACTTTTGAGGTGACAGTGAAACTGATCGAATAGGATAAGAATTTTGACGGTTACGGGCAGTTCCGAAAAGCGCGATAAGGATTCGAGAATTCCGGCGAGCCTCCAATTGACATGCTCGCCGGTCAATCGTATAGGTATGCTGAAATTGTAATTTTACGGAAAATTATTAACAATTTTTATTTTTTTTCACGACATATTATTTGTGTATGGTATACTATATAGTATATATATTAAGTCGTAACACTCTTAGTTCATAAATACTGTAATAATAATATGCTTGTAACTTACGTAATAATTACGTTTGTTTTCGCGCTTCTCGTGGAACTGCCACGTCTCTTCTTACCCCCCATCCAGTTTCACCGTCACTCCGTTTGTTCTTCCTCGACTTCGACTCTGTTGTCACCATCTCCCGGTCCCGACACCTGCAACTCTGGCACGCGCACCTCGACATCTGCAGCAGGCTTTCTAGTCGTCCGGTTCGCCCGGCCGCTTGCCCGCCCCCGACCTGCACAGCAGAACGAACACCGTGTGTCGTCGCTCACGGGCGGGCCGGTTTTCCGGACGCGGGCAGCATTTCCACGACATTTTTGTTTCGGCGGTCCTCCGGCGGCGGCTGATCTCCAAACTCGTCCTCCTCGCCGATCCCCATCCTCTTCTGCGGCTGCTCCGATAGTGCCACCGCTGCACGCCATATTTTTTTTTCCGCCGTCGAGCTCACATTCTCCTCCTCCTCCTCCGCCGCCGCCGCCGGCCGCATATTACGTTGTATAGTGCACCAACCCTAAGCCGTCGTCACGACCCAACGAGAACGCGACAGAGGAGGCCGACCGCGTCCACTCGGGATCGGCCCCGTGGCGTCCAGGTCCGACCGCCCGCCGGTAGTCCTCTCTTTGTCGTCGGTGCAGTATGTCTCGCAATTGTATAGGCGCCACTCCAGTTGCTGGACATTCCCCGATGATATTCTATCTCACTCGACCAGCGTTTCTCTCCAAGTTCGTCCGGTATTGCTTCGTGAATAATTAATTTTAAAAACTTAAATATAAATAAACGAATCTTGTTACTATGGTCCAATATATTAACGACCTATTATTATTTATGACATTATGGCATCATTTAAGATATTATTTCGTTTTTAGCATTTAAAACGGAAAAGTTGTTTATTCAATTATAGCCGGATGACTATATTATATAGTTGTGTACTACAGTGTACTTGTGTATGTATACGATATTAATGTTATACCTACCTAATAAGTTATAAGTTGTAACTAAAATCTGCAGATAATATTAATATGATAATGAGCAACGGATATAGATTAGGACATTAGCTCAACTAAGGAGGCAGGAGTAGTGGAGAGGCTATGCACTCTCAACAGTTACGCATAGTCTCCCTCCCTCCTAAATAAATTACTCTTTGAACTCACATGATAAAATGTTTAAACAAAAAATTGAATTTACTTGCATTTTTTTTGTCATTACCTATAAGTAACTACTAACTACAATGTATTAATGTGTATATATGTATACCTATATAATATAATTATAAATAAAAATTGAATGGAATATTTTTTGTGATTATTCAAATTAAATGTGCTTGGACTTTTAGCCTGAAAATAAAAAATTAAACTGTACTTTTAATCAACTGTTTTCAAACTTTTTGACCGATTACCGAGTGTGAATTTTGTTGAATTTATTAAATTGGGGGCGAGGACCACACGGCTTACTTTGGTATACATATAGGCTTCTTGGCTCTTGCACACCCTAAAAAAGATCTAGCCACGCTATGTGTCTTGACTATTAATATTATAGATTTTTTATGAAATATAAGTTAAATACCTAGTGAGAAAAACTCAAGTCTATATTTAAATAAATTGTAATTAATCTTGTGTGGGAACAATAATGGACATAGGTAATATAATTACAGCCTTCTGGCGTGGTACTGTGGTAGGTGGCGTAACCGTGGGTAGGTATAGGTATTGTTTCATGCGGACCGTCTGCAGTGATCCCAAAAGACGATGATTTGAAATAAGTCGTAGGTCGTAACAGTAAAATTAAATAGTTATTTATTCGAATAATATAAATTGTATAAAAGTGTATGTCGCCGAGGTAAGTTGCTCTGTTCTCAACGGCTCTGGCCTCTGTAGGTACATCTGAATATCCTGTGTCCTTGGTCCCTCTATATACGCGATGTCAACTCCTTGGTGTGGATATGAACGTGACATCGGCTCTTGAGAAATTGTTGTTTTCGTGACAATATACCTTACTACTCGGACTTGCCAATTTCTAAATTCTAATGCTAATTTATTATGTTTGAAAATTCCAAAAGGCAAATACGTTGCGATTCGTAGTGTGCGCGCTGACAGTCCAATGAATCTATCGATTCATAGTTTGGTCCTTGATATTTAAATAGCTGTTTAGGATAATTTATAAGTTAAACCCATTGTTATTCTTAATATAGTATAATATAAATCCGTGAGGCCGTTGCTCACGACAGTTTTATAAATAAATATACTATAGTCTAGATCACTATGCATATAGGTACTGTCGTATTTTAATTTAATTTATTTGTGATTGTTGGGCATTTGATTATGTTATTATATCTTATTTATTATATACATTTTTTAGGGGTACGTGGTGCTTTATATTTTTTTTACCTAGTCTGCTCTAGTATTTTTAAATTAGCTCGGCGCCACTGATTGGGGTGCTGGTGTAACGTTAACGCGGAAATCAAGTTACGAATTCCGAATTTCTGGTTATGAATTGGTTACTAAAATACTAACTAATGATATAATTTACTTTGGAAAATTAAGACATAGTGGTACCATGGTAACGCACCCAGGCGTCGGCCTACAATAATATGATATATTATATTTATAATGCTTATTACGTGCAGTGAAAACAATGATTTGAATCAATGAACAATTTTGAAATTTTTATGAGCGTTTGAAATTCATATTTTTACAATTTGATATTCACTTGATTTCTCATGTAACGATTTTGCTACCTTGTTTTTATTCAAAAACGAATGACTGATACATAAAAATTTTACTGAATGTTTATATTTTTATTTTCTATACACCATACAATTTTGACTCTTTTTGAGCTGTTTACGGACATTGTCAGTTTTCAATTTTTTTAGTTTTTTTTCTATAAATATCAATAAAATTTTATTTGTTAGGTAAAAAGAGTGAAAATTTAATGCAAGACTCCTGATATATTGTTACAATAGCAGTTGAAAACTATTAAAAATACATAGGCACAATTTTTTTTTATAAGCATTTAAAGTTCAAATTTTGACAAAATTTATAAAATTTAAAATTTAATAATTATTTTGTAGTTAAAAATTTATAAAATGTTCAACTTTTATAGCTAAGGATTGAAAATTTAAAACTAGGCTCCACATAAATAGGTTATATATAAATTACTTTATTCACAATAATATCATCAAATATACTAAGTAATATCATAGGCTGACTGACTGTTTCCGCTCAGAATCGTTTTTCTTATACAATGATATTATATCATTGAATTCAAATTTAACACCATCCATTAAAGTGACTCACTTGTAACCTACTGTACATCATAGCGACATCCACTTACCCATCTTTTTAACAACGTTTTTAGAAAATTAACTAAACAAGATTCAAAACATCTATAAACAGCCCAATACGAGTCAAAATATTTTGAATATTTTATCATGTATATAAAATGATAAAATAAACATTAGGTAAAAATTTCAAGTACCTTTTAACGTGTACACACGCGAAAAAGAAAGAAATCATTGAAAAATCAAAAATTCATCATTCTACACAGAATCTAAAAGATAATTTAAATAGAAATTTATAGATAATATTTTACTGATAAAGTGCAATATAATTAACTTTAGAGCTTATTTATTTTATTTGAAAATAGTCAGTAAAAATTATAAAAAAAATTCATATCAGATATTCAAAAAATAAAAATACATAAAACAATACACATGTCATCATAATTTATACGAAAATATGTTCATATTACTACAAACAATGAGTGCTTCTGTAAGCTAATTAATTATAATGATGTGGTCTATCAACGACTACCCCACCATATATCCGTATACCATTTCTTGACAATCTCTCCATGGTCCAAGTATTGGTAAAAGGGTTGTATATTTCTAAAGTATCATTGATAGCTTCATCAGATTTTCCGCCCATTACATACAGGAAACCATCCAATACAGCTACTCCTATAAGATAATGTAATTTAAATTCAATATATTTTAAAGTGAATACTAAAAAATATAATAATTTATTCACCAGGCCTGTATCTGCCCAAATGCATATCAGCTATAGAAAACCAAACTCCATCACTTGGTCTGTAAACCTCACAACTTTTAAGATAATTTCCATCATAACCACCAATAGCATACATAAGACCGTCTGAGACTCCCACACCAGCACCTTCACGATTTTTAGACATATCTACAACTGGTGTCCATGTGTCAAGTGTGGGATCATAATATTCAACAGATTTCAAAAATTTACCATTATAACCTCCAACCTATTTAGTTTAATAAAGTACATGAAATGTATTACAAATTAAAATTAAGAAATAATATAATTAATCACCGCGAATAAACAGTTATTAAGTACACCAACACCCAAATTATATCTCCTAACAGACATACTGGACACCATTTGCCATTTTTGAATGTTAATATCAAACACCTCTACACTATTTAATACGCGGGTGTTGTCATGTCCGCCAACCTAAAATCACAGATAATATACATTTTTATTTTAAAATAAGTAAAAATTGGTTTAACTTACTGCATAGATGCAATCATCTAATACACCGACTCCTAATCGTTTTCGACTAATTAACATGTCGATTAATGGCATCCAAGAGACTGATTGTGAAGATACATCAAGCATGCTAACAGATTTCGAACTTGATCCATTTACGCCACCCATAACAAACACAAATTGATCACTTATTACGCAAAAGCCAGCTGTCTTACGACAATCATTTATCCCTGGTGCATTCTCACGTAGTTTGGTTGCTGGGTTATACCATTCTGTATAACACTTTGGAGACGTATCAGACTCATTGAACATTAAAATAACCTTATAAAATTAAATGCATAAAATTATTGTGTAGATGAATTCGATTTGGAATCATACTTTTTGAAAACCATCAAACTGTCTAGGTTTAAACCTAATCGTTTTTGGTATGGTGAATTGCTGAATTGACTTTTTATGATTAAAATAAAAAGCTTCGATTATATAATCGTTACCTAGAAAAATTATAATAATAATTCATAAAATATATAGATTCATAATGACACCATATTTATGAAAATAACATACATTTAGGACTATTGCTTACAAGAGGTTCTCTTGATATATTAAATAATACATCAGGCTTTAATAATGGCAAACGTACATGTTCCATTAATTTTGGCAAAAAATCATTTCTACGATCCAAATCATGCTTTACCCATTTGATAACACATTCAAATACCTACAATAACAAATATTTAAAACTAGATTAAAATATAATAATAATTTGTTAAACCACCCATTAGTGTATAAGTATTACATGATCCCATAAATATAATATATTTTAAAGCTCTTGGGTTTCTACTTTTTATAGCAAGCAAAGGAATATTAATTAGTATATTTTTATGGTATTAACTATATATTATTTGTTATTTTTAAATACACAATATAGACGTGCAGTCTACATTTTAAAAAGGTTTTGTTTCTTCTAGAGCTATTTATAGACATTTGAAATAAGACATTTTTTTAGTTTATTTTCAATAACAGTCAATAAAATTATTTACATTTTTTCATCAAGCTTTATTGATTTTAGTTATTTAACTTAAAATATTATTTGTAGGTACTTGAAACTTTTGAAGTATATTGTTATATTGTGTCACACAATGATTTTTGCAAATGCAAATTTTTTGGAAAAATAATTAAAACTGCTCCAAAAATACAGTGTTACTAATGTCTAATAGTAAAATAAATTAGTTTGTTAACAATATCATAAAATATACTTAGTAATATTATTAATACATACTCAGAATCACTTGCCCACCTTTTTAAGTTGATTTTTCAAACAAAATATTAATAATTACAATTTGTAGTTTGCTTACTTTTTCTTCAAATGGAACGGCAAGGTCATTAGACGAAATAAGCTTCACCAAATCTTCAGAAGATAAGGACAAAAAATCTTTGCCTTTAGCTACTTCTCTGAAAATAATAATCATTATTTTTATAATTAATTACTTGATATAGAGAATTAAATTATGTTTATCATACAAAAAATGTTGTTTAATATATGCTTCAGAACTCGACAACAAATCTGTACAGTTATGTAAGTCTGCAAAAGCTCTGATACTAAGACAATTAGATGGATCCAGTGTTTTTTGTAAAAACACAGCACATGCACCATTTACATAATGTAACTGCAATACATTTGCAGCTGGTAACAACACCTTAGAAATCAACAAAAATTCACATAAAATGGTATTATGTTGTTTGAAGTCTATATAAAATAAAATATTTAATTATACCTGTACATTTTCTTTTGTGATCAAAATTTCTCCAGTATAAATATAATCTACTAATAGCTGTAAAATGGTGGAATCCAATGATCTTATATTAATAAGATCTTTATTGCTTTCATCAAACATTGCACGAAAATATGGACTAGCTGCCATTAAAATAATTTTTTGTCCAATTACAATTTTACCATCATCTGCTTCAAATCTAACATCACATAAAACTTCATTTCTATAAAACAAAAATGTGTTACTGATATTTATTTTGAATGATGGTAAAATAACCATTAACATACTTGCGTAGAGATTGTAAATCTTCCAGTACTCTGGCAGAGTGTGAGTTATTTCTAAAATTAGTTGGTTCACATTTATTTGATTTCAGAACTTGCTTTAGGGTATTTTCACAAGGTGGAGTCTGTATGGTATCCATTTCTTTCACTGACATACCTAACACCTTTAAATATATTTTAAAAATTGTGATTAATTTTAATATCCTTATTGTGTTAAAACTTAATACTACATTTAGGTACTTAAGACAGGGTAAAAACCAACAAAATACTGATAGATTAAGTATTTGATTCTAATTATCTTAATTATTCTATATAAGATTCACAATATTATTCATAAGAAATTTTTTATGAATTTCACCTTCACTTTGTCACTTTTTATTATTCCTGCTCTACATGTTTCCCTAAAAAGTCGAAAATGCCCCGGATGTGGTTGGAGTGATGTGTCAAAGTGCCCACCATATTAACTTCTACTTCTTGAATAAACAGGTAGAGCAGGAATTTTAAAAAGCTGGTCAGGAATTCACAGGAAGTAACACTAATTATTGGCGCAAAAAAAAAATTCAGGTTAAGAGTGTAAAGTTTTTACAATTTGGTTCAACTTACAATTTACTATTCTAATAATTAATAACCATACCATACTGCATAAATCCATACAGGTGCTCAAACCAGTGGCGTACCGATAGGGTGGCACGACGGGAGGGCTCTTCAAAAAACAGATCACCATTATTATAAAATTTTAGTTTTTGATAAAATTAAGTTCTAGTAAAGTTCAATCACTTTAAAATAAAATAAATTTAATAACTAGAAAAATGACCGATACACGCGACATGCTTATAGATAGATTATAGATTATTTTATGTGCAGCGTTAGGTGCAGGGGTGGATCTAGATATAAATTGTGTGTTTAAACTCTTCGTATAGTACAAATTCGTAAGACCAAGGGCAATCAAAGTTCTAGTTACGCCACCGGCTCAAACACAAACAATTGAGTGTTTTTGGAGACATGGAAAGGTAAGTTTTTCAAGAGAAACGAAAGACACATTTGATTATAGAATATATTTTTTTACATAGACAGCTGCATACTATACGTTAGCAGTAATTTTTTGTAGATTGCATACGGCGGTAGATAGCACAAGACACGTGTACCTACCTGAACACTTATATACGTATAATTTGCAAATGTTTAAGACGAATTTCGTCAAAATTCTTACCTAGTCGAGTGCGGTGGCGTAGGTCTATACTGCAGTACTCTGGAGCAGCGATTCTCAGCGTGCCGTCGACGGGGTATTATAGGCGGTGCGAGACGCTAACCTTTTTTTTTAGTGTACACGGAGAGCGACAAGTAACAACCGACAACTGTTGAACCTGTGTACTATAGACACTAATACAGACACTTTTTTTACAGACACTATTCACACTGTACTTTCCGTGGTGCGAGCGTGTGTACTGTGTAAGATGAATAATATGCGCGAGTATTTTCGGCGTTCTGATCGTTACTACAACCATGAACTACCTACCTACCTACGACTACAACATTGTGTTTATTATAAAACGATCTTCTTTGATCGGTCTGTGTGTGGCGACGGGTATGAACGCAATGTATTTTGGTGGTGACCACTTACCCGTGACCAAAAAACTAGTTGACTATTTTTTCGGGCGGCTAGTGATAAGCCGTGCATAGATAATAAAGTCTTCCGGTTATATTATGGCGATTCTGAATAATGGTTTGGCGGAGATATTTGACTTTAGCGCTGTGTGAGCACATTCGATAGGTACTTGGGCGTAGAGCTTAGCTCCGTGTTGGGCTAAAAAAACTGAGAAAAGGCGGAAATGTCGACCCGTTTGGTCAAGATCATGAACTATAAGAATCTTCTTAGTTCATGGTCAAGATCGCGCCGAGACTCGTCCGCCGTCCTTCTAAAGTCGGAGCTGTATGGTATGCGTATTGCCAAAGAACGAATGCTACAAAATATGACGGTTGCGAATCGTTATCGCCACGGTAGGTACGTCTGTTGTAGTTATCGCGGAGCGGCCGAGTCTGAGGGTGGACATCAAGTTTGAAGTCATCACAAGAGAACACCAAATACTATAAATCATTACATTTATAGTATTTGAGAAAACTGAACAGTGAACACCACGGTTAAAGATATACGGTTAAGTATATAGTATATCTTTAAATTTTAATCGTGCTGAACAATGTCAAACTCAATTTGCAAGCAGCATTTTAAAAAGTTGATGTACAAAATATTGTATTAATATATTATAATATTATATTATTTATATCACTACTATTGATTAAATATAGGTACCTATATAAATGTATATTTAATCAATGTAAATCAATACGACTACGCAAAATATACTACATAGAATAAGCTGATTATATATTTATATACCTACTACGGACTAACCGTGGACATTTGACATTTTTACCAAATATTTATATTGGCATTTTCTATATAGACTTAAAGCGGTACATTTTTAAACTACTTTGACTCTTTTTGAGTTATCTATAGCTATGAGGAATTTTTCAAATTATTTGTAAATTATTTTTCTGTTGGAAATAATGCATAGAAGTTTTTCTTTTCATAGCTAACATAAAAAATGTTATTAGGAGATTTCCAACAAGTTCTACTTTTGTAAAAAAAGATGTTCATTGGAAAATTACGCTGTTTATAACCAAGAGATATTTCCGATTTTTATTTTTAACTAAATTTAATTACCTATTTTTTCAACTACATGACAGGTTGACAGTTGACACAACGTCTCCGCTCATAATCGTTTTTCGTATGCAATGATTTATCATTGAATTCAAATATAACACATCCATTACAATGACATACTCGACAACTTACTACTGTACAGCGGAGTGGTACCTAGTTGTCCACCTAGCTGTAATTAGAAATATTATTCATGAAATATGAATCAAGATTACCTGAAGCTTTTAATGAGGGGGGTCCAGCATATCGTGTTTTAAGGAGTAATATTTATAAGGCAATTAACATGACATTTACATTTGGACCGTGTCTGTGTGTGAGTAGTAAATTTCTTTAAATGTCGTTAAGTTAATATTCAAAGGTTCCTCGTTATTTAAAATACCAGATTACAAAAATTTAAAATACGTTCATAGAATTATGTTTAATAAACATTTAAAATTCAAATTTTGACAAAACTTGCAAATTATTTTGTAGTTATAAATGTATAAAATACTAACTAAATGTATAACTGAGGATTGAACATTTAAAACAAGGTTTCTCATAAGTAATTTTTTTTGCAATCTATATGGAAATGTTAAAACAGTTTTTTCTTATGGATATTTTAAGTTCATATTTGGACTAAATTAGATATGAAACGACGAAAATGAATAATTTAGTTAGTTTTTTGTAATTTAGAAATATTATTCATGAATCAAGGACACTTGAAGCTTTTAAGTAGGCTTCAGCATATGGTGTTTGAAGGGGGAATATTTATAAGGCAATTAGCATGACACAATATACATTTCAGCCCTTCTACGTGTGAGTAATAAATAAATGTTAGTGTGGTTCCGAGAATCGCAGTTTGGATGGTAAAAATGCTCCAATTTTCGAGAGCAGCATCTTTTCTGATAGAAAAGTGAATCATGTTGGTAGTTATGGTAGGTAAAAATTAAAAATTCTATATAGTTTTAGAAAACGTAAACAAAAAGCAAAAAGAATTTTTGATATATTTTGACTGAGCTAATTATAGGCTTGAAATTTTTTTCAATTATTATTTCAATACAATTTTATTTGTTGAGTAAAAAAGCTTGGAAGTTTAATAAAAGGCTCCTAATATATTGTTACAACGATATTTGAAAAATATTAAAAATCCAATCACAATTTTTTTTAGAAATACTTAAAGTTCAAAATATCTTCACGAGAAAATTAGCAAATTATTTTGAGTTAGAAGTTCATAAAAAGTCAAATTAAATTTTTATAAGTGTTTGAAGTTCAAATTTTTACAACACTCGATTTCTAAGTAGCGATTTTCTTATTATGTTGTAATTCAAAAACAAATGGCTGTAGATACTTGAAAATTTCACTGAATGTTTAAATTAGCATTTTCTATACACGAAATAATTTTGAAAATAATTTGACTCTTTTTGGGCTGTTTATGGACATTGTCAGTTTTCAATTTTTTTTTATTTTTTTTTTTGTATGAAAATCAATACAATTTTATTTGTTAGGTAAAAAAGCGTGAAAATTTAATATAAGGCTCCTGATATATCGTTCTAATAGCAGTTGAAAAATATTAAAAATACATAGGCACAATTTTTTTTTATAAGCATTTAAAGTTCTAATTTTGACAACATTTATCAAATTTATAATTTATTAATTATTTTGTAGTTAAAAATTTATAAAATGTTTAACTTTAATGGCTAAGGATTGAAAATTTAAAACAAGGCTCCACGTAAATAGCTTTATATATAAATTACTTTATTCACAATAATATCATCAAATATACTTGGTAATATCATAGGCTGACTGACCGTTTTCGCTCAGAATCGTTTTTCTTATACAATGATATTATATCATTGAATTCAAATTTAACACCATCCATTACAGTGACCCACTTGTAACCTACTGTACAGCAGAGCGACATCCACTTATCCACCTTTTTAACTCGTTAATGCCCAGCCTTGCTTAAACTTCAAAATGTTGTAATGACAGAACAAACTGAAAATACCGTTGGATTAAGTAATACTTTTACTCCTTCAACATTCTTTGTCAATTATCATCGATTCCCCCTATAACCTCATACTATATATGAACCAGCCCAAATATTCTTCATCAAATGGCCAGTCTAATATTAAGAACACTATTTCTTGTGGTCAAACAAACTTAAATCCTACCGCTGTAGATAATACATGTTTATCTTCTTGGCAAAACGTTAATAACGAATAAAAAAAAAATGTATATTTTATAAGCAAGTTAATTATTTTATTATATTTTTAAAAAGTTGTTTTATTTTTTTTAATTTTAAAGTACGAAAAATTGTTTTTATTATTTTATTCTGATCTGTTTGTTCAATAACTTTGTTCATGCTATGTTAAATTTGTTTAAAAAAATAAAACGTATGTACAGCTCAGGTATAAATAAATTTGAACATGACGTGTCCCACCACCAAGGAAAAAAAATGTGTATTTTATAAGCAAGTTAATTTTTTATTATAATATTAAAAAGTTATGTATTACTTTTGCTTAAATTGAAAGTACGAAAAGTTGTTTTTCTTATCAATTTGTTCAATAAAAGTTATTTTTATTATTTTATTCTTATCAATTTGTTCAATAAAAGTTTTTTTTAATATTTTATACTGTTCAATAACTTTTTTCATGTTACATTAAATTTGTTTAAAAAAAAAAACGTAATTATCAGAAAATTATATTTATCTCATTTCATTAGTTATTTTATTTTATATATTAATTGAGAAATTATAAAGTAACGATTATTAACAATAATACTAATACTAATACAAATAATAATATTTACCTTAAAGTTACTGCAAGTCTTTCTTCTGGAATTATGCATTTTCTGAAACTGCAATACTTTTCTATGTATGGACGAATTTTTTCCAAAATATAAAAAAAGCTTCCAGGTGATACCCTCGTATATTCAAAAAATTTGATCGGCTGTTTTAAAAGGTTGCGGGAAAAGCGTGTGAAATTCACCATATGTTTCACTTTTTTCAAAATATATTCTGTTGACCCATCACCATTGCCTTTCTACTTTTTCACTGGACAGTAAATACTCTAGAACATGACTGGTTTCCAAAAAATAAAGTTGGTTGATTACTTCCATTTCATACAACTACTGAACCACGAATGACGCATATATTACAATATATTCAATCGGACGTGTGTGTATATTTGACCGATGACGGGTGCAGCGAGACCAGAAAATTCGGCCGATAAATATAATGAACCCGAAAAATGGGACGAATTTGACGGTCTCTCGAACGGGCTAAGTGTAGTGTGACCAATGGCCTTACATCGGTCGCACGATAAACCGGATAAACTCGGAGTTTACACTTTAAACTCGTCGCAACTCGCAATATTGTCGCTTACGGATTACGCACTCGGCACTCACACGCGACACGCCGAACGGAAGAAGATCTGAAGATCATCTGTCACATTCGATATTATGATCTATTGTGATAGATATTGACACAGACACGCACCACTCATGCACGTAAAGTATTGTCTATACTGCATATGCGCAATTTGGGGGGGGGGGGTCTAGAGGGGGCTTAGTCCCCTCTAGTTTTATTTAAGCCACCCTAAGTTTTTAAATATATTCATTCTTAAATCCACCTAATAAAAAAAAATTATCAAATTAAATATGGAATTTTTTAGCCAACTCGACAATCAGTGTACCTACGTATGTTGTCTAATAAGTAATAATTAATATCAATTTATAGAATATATAATCAATTGTTGTAATAATGTTAGTTTTAATGATATGAATATAATAGGATACATCGTTGAATAACAGCTTGAGTATAGATAACCTGCTATCATGGTAGTAACACGGGTTTAAATATTATTATTGCATATTAGCTATTTTTAGAATATGGGATTTGCGGAGATGTCATCTGTATAATATTATATACAACAGTAAGCTGGCTGACTGATCTATCAATGCACAGCACAAACCATTGGACGGATATGGCTGGAATTTGGTATACAGATAGTTATTATGATGTAGGCGTCATCCGCTAAGAAAGGATTTTTGGAAATTCAACCCCTAAGGAGTTAATATGAGGGGTCTTTTTTACCTATGAGGAAGATAAAAAATTGATACGCACATCTATGTGTATCAAGATAGATTTTCAAATGCTTCTGTGAAATGTAAAGAAAAGGTCATTTCTGGTAGCATTAAAATGAAGATCAATTAAATAAATTTCGCTATGTAGTCTAATCACCGTTTGCAATTGTAAGATTTAACACATGGTAACTATGTTATTTTTATATGATTACAAATAAATAATTAATTAGCATTGAGTTGTTGAGTACTTGAGTTGTATGTTATTGTATTACATATTGTATAAAGTATTTTGTTTTTACTGTCGAGTACCAAACTAAATGTTTTTGTAATTTATTATTACCGCAAAAATTATAACAAGTGGTGAGGGGGTGCGGGGCGGAGCCCCAGCGAGTCTGTATTAATTTTATAAATTTAGCCCCCCCCCCAAATCAGTTTTCCAAATTGCGCCTATGCTATACTGTATACGCGTTTTCGGCGTTTCGATTGATTAATAATTTTGTGCCTAATTTTTATATTTTCTTTAGCAATAATATATTACTGTGCACCGCGACACCACTTGAAGGCATATCGCATGCACGTAAATTTCCTATAGTCGTGACTCGTGGTCGCTGTTCAGCTGTTGCCAGTCGCCGAATCCGCCATCCCAGAATCGTTACTCCTGCAATAGTTTCTCCTAAAATTGTCACCTTTCTCACTTTATTTTTAACGGAGCTTGAGTTTGTTTTTTGGTCTGCGTCTATTTTTCAAAGATTCGCTGGTAAATTTCAACGTCAAGAACCGCTCATACACATAATGTATGAAAAATTGAGTCAACTTGTATATATGTATTATTGCTGGTTATGTATGCAAAGAAAATGTTATAAGTGAATGGTTAAAAAATAAAACTTTTGATTTATTTAGTGAAATTAATCCGAGAGACATAAGTGACTTGCTTGTTCATTTTTCTAATGAATTCAAAAAAACATCTTAATAAAATTATTATTAATAATTCGTTGTTTAATTTTAGTATATAAGTATTATAAATTTCAAAAGTTGGTTACAAAGTTAAAAATATTTTATTTGTTGTTATAGTAAGTATTATTAATATGTTAAATTTTTATTATTCGTTATGCTTCAATAAACATTTTTAAACAAAATCGATGATTTTGGTCACTTTTTTCAAGAAAATAAATCATTTTTTCAAATTATGAACACAGTGGCAGCCCTGCAGTATATACAAAAAATGACTGCTTGTGTCGTATGTTTATCTACGTAAAGAATTTTATTCTATATTATTATACAATTAGGTAATGTGTCTTTTATGTCTCTTAAAATACTTTAAAAATAGATTGGGCGGATTGACTGAACCTTCATTCTTCCTGAAATTAGTAATTAATTGCCCTTCAACTTTCAAGTATAGGTTATAGGTTTTTACTCCACGTGACCTTATATTGCATTTTACTCTATATGTCTTCATAAACAATCAATTGTTTGTGTTTGAGCACCTGTATGAGGATTAAAAAACTTGTTGGTATGCTTGTATAAACTTGTTGGTATTATCAATTATTAGTTTGGTGAAGAAAATTGCACGTACATTACCCCTCCCCCCCTCCACACACACACTACCTAAATTTTGTATTTTTTTCGCCATTAATTAGTTCTTAGTTACTGTGAATTCCTGACCGGCTTTTCAAAATTCCTGCTCTTCCCGCTTATTCTAAATTTAAGAAATTTACCGTTGATGGGATTTGTTAATTTGTTATATTAATTTATAAGTTTATACAAATTTAAATTTAAAATATGTATACAGTATCATCACTGTTATAATAAATATAAATTTCAAAGAAAACATTGTTTACCTAATAGTTAATATTTTTTATATCTTAGACACTATAAAGCTTTATACGTTTTTGTCATTTTGTACAATTTATATGTGGGGTATTAAACGTGTAACGTATAAAACGTTTTAAATGCGTATATTACCAACCCTGGTTTTTACCCCGTCTTAGTATGGTGGGCACTTTACACACATCACCCCAGCCACATCCGGAGCATCTTCGAGTTTTTAGGGAAACATGTAAACCAGGAATAATAAAAAATCAAACAGTTCGTAACATCTCTAAAAAAAAGGTACAAATGGGTCCTTTTTGTCTCTTAAAAAACTTACTTTTACATGTCTCCAAAAACACACAATTGTTTGTGTTTGAGCACCTGTATGGATTTATGAAGTTTGGTATGGTTATGAAGAAAATTGTAGTTTGAACCAATTTGTATAAACATTACCTCCCAACCTAAATTTTGTGATTTTTTTTTGCGCCGATAAGTAGTGCTCAATTCCTGTGAACTTCTACCTTTTTAAAATTTCTGCTCAAATTGTTTACCTAGAAAGTAGAATTTAATGTGGTAGGTAGTTTAGACACATCACCCCAGCCACATTCGACTTTCATGTAGAGCAGGAATAATAAAAAGATAGTTTTCCTAAATTCATGTACGTTTGTGGTAGGTATGCCATTGGCATAAAACAGTACATATAAGAGTAATGGGGCAAATAAGCGATGCTCATCAATGATAAACATCAGGTGTCTAGAGAAGCCACTGTAATGGATAGTGTTGAATTTGAATTCAATGATATAATATCATTGTACATAAAAAAAGGATTCTGAGCAGAGACAGTGTGTCTTACATTATACCTACTAAAGTCTACGGTAGCCATTTAGTTAAATTAATTCCTATAATTAGCATAAAACAATGTAAATATCGACATTTTCTTATGCATGTAAATAACTTTAAAAGGGAAATTCAATGGTGTATGGAAAATGGTAAAATATGAAGTATCTTGAGGTAATTTATGGATTATATTTTTCCAATATTTGTACAAAACATTATTACACGATGAATCGTAAACAAAATTTTTGTACACTAAAACATTTTCAATTGCAACAATGCAATTACTTAGACAGCGAATTCCGCGCTAGAGTATAAAAATAATATTTTAGGCACTCAATGTTGGTTTCGTAGGTATTTTGTATTTATAAATACATGTATACACTGTACAGTGAAACTTCCCCTGGACTGGTAAATAGATATTTGTCAAGACTTTAGACTGGGAGCATAAGCATTCGACAGAATTCTACCATAATAAACTATCCCTACCTCCTGGTCCCTAACCTAACTAACCTGCAAGAAAATTAAATTTAATATTCAGGGTAAAACCTGACAAATGAAATAACTATTGGTCTAATCAATATTTTTTTTTATATAATATATTATAATTTATCCACTCGTCCGTTACACGTATATTATAACAATTTATTATTTTTATTTTTAATGCTAAAAGTAAAAAAAAATTAAATGTGATTTAATTTCTTTTCGAAAATTTGTAAATATTGTTATTTGAAAACATATTTTGATCGTATATACATTGATTGAATTTTAGTACTAAAAAATAAAAATAAAAATAAAGAATTTTACGTGTAACTCATTGACGTCTGTAAAATACATAAAAAAAATTTTAAAAACTTGATTAGAAAAAAAAGTAATTTAATTTATTAAATCTTCATGTTTTTAACTATTTTAAACTTCATATATACAATTTAATTACATTTAAAATGAAAATGGGTAAGTAGGTACCAAACTGCTGTACAGTATGTGTTTAGATGGGTTGTTGTGTTAAATTTAAATTCAATGATACAGTCATTGTATTCAAAAAACGTTTCTTGGCAGACGGTTTCAGCCTAAATAGAAAAATTGCATTTGAAAATTTCAAGTTCCCATTCATGAATAATATTTTTAAATTACAACAAAATAACTAAAATAGTTTTTCTTTGTTTAAATGTCAAATATTGCCAAAATTTTGAACTTAAAATATCTATCACAAGAAACATGGTTTTTATATTTTTTACTTACGAGAAAACTTGTTTTAAATTTTCAATCCTTAGCTATAAAAATTGAACATTTTATACATTTTTAATAGCAAAATAATTTGCAAATTTTCAATTTGACAAAATTCAAACTAAAAGCTTTTAAAAAAGGCTTGCCAAGTCGGAAATCGGCATGATTTTAATTTTTAGAAATTTATTAACTGATATCACACCCAAGCAGTATATAACAATTTGAATCCAGAAAAATGTGGGTGTGTACAGCCCCACAAAAAATTATTTTCATTTTCATTTAGTGAGATAGAACCGGAGAGTGAATTTCGTTGTTTGGGTGGATTCACATTGGTTAGGAGAAGTGCAGTGAAGATTTTCAGAACTTTATCTTTAGTAGTAAATTCACTACAGAACATTAAAAAAAATTAAAACAAATTTTATTGGGCGTTTTTTGATGTTTTTCAGCTTTACAGCTTTGTAGTGAATTAACGATTGGAGATAAAGTTCTGAAAATCTTTACTGCACTTCTCCAAGCCAATGTATAAATTATATAAAAAAATTCTTATCAAATATTCAAAAAAACAAAAATTTATAAAACAATACGCGTGTTATCATAATTTTTACAAAAATATGTTGACATTACTACTAACAATGAGTACTTCTGTAAGCTGATTAATGATAATAAAGTGGTCTATCAACGACTACTCCACCATAAACTCGTACTCCATGTCTTGACAATGTCTTCATGATCCAAGTATTGGTCATAGGGTTGTAAATTTCTACAATATCAACAATAGATTTTTCAGTTACTCCACCAACAACATATAACAAACCATCTAATGTGGCTACTCCTATCAAAAAAAAAAATGTAAATTATACTAAATATATAATTAAAGTTAGTCCTAAAATATTTATTATTTTAGTCACCAGGCCTGTATCGAGAGAAATGCATATCAGCTACGGATGACCAAACTCCATCATTCGGTCTATAAACCTCAACACTTTTAAGATACTGTCCACTACTATAGCCACCAATAGCATACATAAGACCGTCCAAGACTCCTACACTAACACCATCCCGGCATTCAGACATTTCTGCAACTGAAGACCATGTGTCAAGTGCGGGATCATAATATTCCACAGATTTCAAACATTTACCATTACGAGCACCCCCAACCTACACAATTTGATGAAATTAAATGTAATACAAATTATAGATAAATAAATAATAAAATTATTCACCGCGTATAATAAATTATTGAGAACACCAACACCCAAATCACATCTTTCAGTAGACATACTAGTTACCAATCTCCATTTTTGAATACTGACATCAAAAACCTCTACACTATTTAAAGCACTATTGCCGCCACATCCACCAACCTAGAATTACAAATAATATACATTTTTAATATAAAATAAGTAAAATATTGATTTAACTTACTGCATATATACAATTATCCAATACACCAACTCCCAATCGCCTCCTGCTAACTAACATGTCCACCATTGGAACCCAAGAGGGCGATTGTGAAGATACATCAAGCATACTAACAGATTTAGAACTTCTTCCATTCACACCACCCATAACAAACACAAATTGATCTCTTATGACACCTAGACCAGCCAGCTGATGACAATCATTTATTCCTGGTGCATTCTCTCGTAGTTGGGTTGCTGGGTCATACCATTCTGTATAACACTTAGGCGATGTGTCTGACCGTTGATTGAACATTAATATAACCTAATAGAATTAAATGGACAAAATTATTGTAAAGATAAATTAATCAATTTGGAATCATACTTTTTGAGAACCACCAAACTGTCTAGGTTTAAACTTTATTGTTTTTGGAATGGTAAAATGCTGAACTGATTTTTGATGATTAAAACGTAAGGCTTCAACTAAATAATTGTTACCTAAAAAAATTATAATAATAATTCATAAAATATATAAATGTATAATGATGGCAAATTTAAGTAAATAACATACATTTAGAACTAGTATTTAGGAGAGGTTCTTCATATATATTAAATAATATATCAGGCTTAAGTAATGGCAAACGTACATGTTCCATTAATTTTGGCAAAAAATCTATTCTATGATCTGAATCATGTTTTACCCATTTGATAACACAATCAAATACCTACAATAACGAATATTTAAAACTAGATTAAAACAAAATAATTTGTTAAACCACCCATTAGCGTATGATTGTCCCACAAATATAATAGTTCTTCAGGTTATTGGGTATCCTTTTTTTTTTGATAGCAAGCAATGGTAGAATAATTATATTTTGATGGAATTAAATCAATTTTTATTAGTTTCAATGCTTTTATAACTTTTTATATAATTATTATGTATTATTAATATTAAAATATTTTTTATAATCTTTGTTAAAACCTCCATCTAGAAGGCTTTATTATATATTATTTGTTATTTATAAACAATATAACGTGCACATGAAAGTTCATCAGCTTTATCTATAACATTTGTTGAGACAATTGAATTGATTGGGGGAAGGGGGGATGACTCGGCGGTGAAAGTTATAGCCACTAAGTACAGTCGGGGCCGACAGGGAATATTCAATATTAAATACAAGCTGATAAAATGGAACTGAACCAATTATTTCATTAGGTAATTGATACATTGTACAATTATACCTAGTTTACAACAAATAGGTACCTAGTCAAAATTACGAATTATATTATACTATAGCCACTGTAATAACAATAACCTGTGTAACATAGAATTATTAATATTAGCTGATTAAAATTGTTATGGTTGATTGTAAAAAATTAGCTGCTTTGTTCTGTATGTTGCACTTTTGGTTAGTCTGTGCATGTCAAAGAATACAGATTATTGTTTATTGTGTGAAAAATACTAATAAAAACTGATATTTGAGAAAGAATATTTTTTAAGTGGTGACAACCAAATATTTAAAACTAGATTAAAATATAATAATAATTTGTTGGACCATTCAATAGTGTATAATTATCACAGGATCCCAAAAATGTAATAGATCTTCAAGATCATAGGTTCCTACTTTTTATAGCAAGCAAAGGAATATTAATTTAAAATTATTATATTTTTATGGTATTAAATAACATAAGTTATTTGTTATTTTTAAATACACATAAATCACAATATAGACATGCAGTAAAAGGTTCATGTGCTGCATACGCAACATTTTTTGGGCCTATTAATTAGCCAATGATCCACAAGTAGAAGTGCAAGTTATAGCCACTTTCAGTCAGAGCCGACAGCGAAAATTCATTATCATCAAGCTGATACAATGGCTTTGAACTAATTATTTCATTTTATAATTAATACTAATTTCAACAGATAGATACTTAATATTCAATTCATAATAACATTTTAAAAATGTTTAGACTATTATGTCTGAGCCCATTGTTTTTGGAAAGATATAAAACCTAACTTAACTTGCAGTACCTAGCACTATTAATTACTTGAAACTTGTACTATTATAACTTATAGTGTCCTACTCACACTATAATAATAGGCAAGCATCTAAGCCCTGTAAAGAAAAATTGCGTACTATTCAATATATCGATAAATATGTTACGGGGTCCTTACTCCCTATATAAACCAGGCACACGCCAAACAAATAAAAAAAAAAAAGCAGCTAAGTGGATGTCACTCTGCTGTATAGTAGATTACAAGTGGGTCGTCAATGAATAATGGATTGTATTAAACTAGTACAAGACCCTAAAAAAATTGGAAGGACCCAGGCCGACACTAGTCATCAAGCATCATTGATATTAGTTATTTAATTTAAAAATATTATTTGTAGGTAGGTACTTGATACTTTTCCAGTATATTATTGTTGATCTTTTCATTTGCAACTTTTTTGGAAAAATAAATAAAACTGCTCCAGAAATACAGTATTAGTAATGTCTAATAGTAAAATAAATTAGTTTATTAAGGCCCCTGCAAACCCTATTAATGTTTCATCAAAACAACCTTAGGGACTGACAAAAATTAAAGTACTTCTAGTGGTTCGATTTAAAAATGTAAAGATGTTTTAATTGGTCAATAAGTCTACTTTGCATCGGTCGGAGCATATTTTTTATATTTTTTTTTATTTTTTCAATATTAGACATCTATAAATTTATAAAATGTAAAATATTTATTCTCATCAAGAATTTGCTAAAATTGAAAAAGTGCTCCGACCGATATAAAGTAAACTTGTTTACCATCACAAACATCTTTACATTTTTAAATCGAATCACTAGAAGTGTCTTAATTTTTGTCAGTGCGACAACTATTTCACGTCCATAAATTGGTTTTCTAATGACTTTAAATTACGTCTTGTGCATGTGCATGCGAGCGACCATAAACCAGATATGAAATAACAATCAATAGTAAATTGATGTGGGTCGCGGGTGATGGTAGGGGAGTATACACACACTAATGATCATTTACTACACACACAAAGACGATCAATAATCGCAGGAACGAAATAATTGCCTAAACACAACTCCTTAAAAATGACACATTTGCAGGGGCCCTAATGGACGACGTCGAAAATAATTGGAGTAATATTGCTGTTGATGTCGATTATGACATTTCATCGGTTTCAAAACAGAAAAAAAATCGAAATATAAAGAATCATTAGAATTGATGTGGAGATCTTCATATTATTATATTACATTATGTTCCTACGTCCTACACGCTACAATATAATCATTTTACAGTGGCCGGCCTTGGAATTTTTCAACAAAAGGGGTGAAAATGGCACATTTGCAGGTACCTTAACAATTTCATAAAATATACTTGGTAATAATATTAAACCGTAATCGCTCAGAATTGTTTTTCGTTTATAATGATATTATATCATTGAATTCAAATATAACACATCTAATACAGTAATTCCTGTAGAGTCTAGACATCAACGGTACAGCAGAGCAATACCTACCTTTTTTAGTTGATTTTCCATACAAAATATTAAAAATTAAAATTTGTAGTTAGATTACTTTTTCTTCAAATGGAACAGCTAGGTCATTAGAGGAAATAAGCTTCATTAAATCTTCAGAAGGTAAGGATAAAAAATCTTCGCCTTTAGCTACTTCTCTGGAAATAATAATCATTATTTTTATAATAAATTACCTACTTACTCTTCATATAGAGAATTAAATTGTGTTTATCATACAAAAAATGTTGTTTAATATATGCATCAGAACTCGACAACAATCCCGTACATTTATGTAAGTCAGCAAATGCTTTGATATCAATACAATTTGACGGATCCAGTTGTTTTTGTAAAAACTCAGCACATACACCATTTACATAATCCAACTGTAATACATTTGCAGCTGGTAACAACACCTTAGAAATCAACAAAAGTTCACATAAAATTATATTATGTAGTTTATAAGTCTTATTTATAGGTAATAAGTCTTTTTTTTTCTTGGTATTATCAAGGACCGGAGAGAGAACCGCGATTTGTATTACAACTCCCCGGATGTTGATTGAAGTCTATATAAAATTAAATATTTAATTATAGGTACCTGTACATTTTCTTTTGTGACCATAATTTCTCCAGTATAAATATAATCTACTAATAGTTGTAAAATGGTAGAGTCTAGTTCTCTTATTTTAATAAGATCTTTACTTCTCTTGGCAAAATTACTAAATATTCCCCGGAAATATGGGCTAGCTGCTATTAAAACGTTTTTATGCCCAATAACAATTTTACCATCATCAGCTTCAAATCTAACATCGCATAAATATTCATTTCTGAAAACAAAAATTTAAGTGATATTTATTTTGAATGAAAGTAAAATAACTGTTAACATACTTGCGTAGAGATTGTAAATCTTCTAGTATTCTTACAGAGTGAGAGTCATTTCTAAAATTAGTTGGTTCACATTTATTTGATTTCAGAACTTGCTTTAGATTATTTTTACAAGATGAAGCTTGAATGGTATCCATTTCTTTTACTGACGTGCTTAACACCTTTAAACAATTAAAAATTGTGATTAATTTTAATTATCATCTTTGTGTTAAAACTTAGTACTAAATTTAGGTGCTTTAGACTTAAGACAGGGTAAAAACCAACAAAATACTGACGAAGAAATTATTAAATTATAAGTTGGATTTATTAAAAAATTATTGAATTAAAATAGGTATTTAGTAGGTATATATATATTATTTAATCTTAGACCTAATTCAATTAACTTGAATAATCTTATCATTTGTCCGCATTCCTTAAATTGTAAAAACAAAATTGTACCCTGTAATTGTCTACATATTCAAAAGGTAAATCATATTACAGTACTCCCTCGTTAACACGAACACGACGGGACCACAAAATAACCTGTTCGTGTTAAAAAAATTTGTGTAAACCGATAGGTTTAACACGAATTTGTTCGTGTTATCAGAGAAGGTTAAATCTAATACGTTATTTTACACTCAAATACATTTTTTTTATTAAGTAATCTTCAAAATAAAAATTTACATTTCTTTGGTACATACTACATATAAACAAATATTTGAAATATTTTTAATTAATTAATTACTACGCCACATTACATATATAAAGAAATATTTTTAATACATTTTTTCAAAAAAAAATTAATTTAAAATTCACGTCGGTTTAAAAAAGTCAGTGATAGGTTTCTGGGTGAATGTAACTTCATAGTTTTCTAAGCACTGTTTTCTGATGCTGTTCAACTGGTCATCAAATTTGCAATCTAACTCTGCACTGGTTTGGGAAAATTTTACGAGGGTATCAAAGGCTGCCAACACATCAGCCCGAGAGGGTTTATCTACTGGAGGTTCAGTAGGTTCAATTTCTTGATCTGAGATTTCGGGGTTTTCATCTTCTCCATCTTCTCCAGCATTTTCATCGCAGATATCGAGATCATTATCCATTTGTATAAA
Organism: Metopolophium dirhodum; assembly: GCF_019925205.1. NCBI lineage: Eukaryota > Metazoa > Arthropoda > Insecta > Hemiptera > Aphididae > Metopolophium > Metopolophium dirhodum. Next base: position 19,233,557 of record NC_083564.1, read on the forward strand.
ACTTGAAAAAGTTTGAGCATTTTCATCAGAAGTTACAGCTAACAATTTATTCCAATCGTCCTCAATTACATCCTCAATGTGTACCTACAATAGAGAATATGTACATACATAGTAGGGATAAGATAAGATATCGATAAAACTGTGTTATAAAGATTAAATTACTAACGACTAGTATACGAGTAATAAAACGAAATTAGATACATATGTACAGATTGACATTTTTCTGTTCGTGTTAATCAACAAAACGACAATATGGTATCTAAAATTTGTTCGAGTTTCGTGTTAACCGAAATAATTCGTATAAACCGAGGAAATAAAAAAACCCCTATCTTATAGTATAGAGCCTTTCTCTGGACTGAAAAACCGGTTCGCGTTATACAATAATTTGTGTTAACCGAGTTCGTGTTAACGAGGGAGTACTGTAAATATTTAGGGTTAATATTTGATGATAAACTTAAATGGAATTTTCATATAGATAAATTGGTTTATACCATCAGGAATTTATTTTATAATTTTAAAAGCTAAAATATGTTTTAGATTTTAAACATTTGAGAATTATATATATGTCATTAGTTCAGTCCTTAGTTTACTATGGATTGCCATTTTGGGGTGGTACTTATAAAGATTATTTGACACCTTTAAATACTACTATCAATAGTTTAATTAAATGTATTATCTCAAAGCCTTTTTTGTATCCAACAAAACAGTTATATATTGATTTTAATGTACAACCTATATCAATATTATATTATAAATCTTTGCTTTTACTTATATATAAATATAGACATTGTTTAAAAACCATAGAGCATAATTATAATACTAGAAATAAGTGTCATTCTAATCTTAATTCTATTATGTTTTATAAGACAGTAACTTCTCAGAGTACTATTTACAAATGCACATTGTTGTGTCGTAAATTAAATTTAAATCTTATGCATTTTAATAATATTAACTCTTTAAAATTATATATTAAGCTTAACCAGTTAGATAATGTTACACTTAATTATGAATTGTAATTTTGTATATATTTTCTTTTTGTATTTCTCATTATTTCTACCTATTTAATTAGATTTTATACTGTTATATATTTAATTAATTGTTAATATTTAATACTATAAGAAACTCTCACTTCTTAGCACAAGCTTTTAGCTTTTTAGAAGTGAGTCAATATATTATCTTAACTTTATTATTATAATTTATATTATAATTTTATATTTTATTTATATTTTATGTTGTTATAATATGATATATTGGCGAAATAAACTTATTATTATTATTTAGAATAGGTATGTACCTATTTTCTTACTTACTGCAGTTGAATTCAAATCAATGCAGTAATCAACAATACCGGGTGACTAGTTCTAGACAAAGGCATGGTATTGAAATATTTGAAATATGGCCTAAAGCCGAGTACAATTGTAACATTTGCGCGTAACATCCTTTGATGCGGCCAAACAAGAAAAAAAGAACAATTTACAATTTTTGAAATTTTCAAAAATGTTAAGAAAGTACCAGTGGCGCAACTATGGCTGAAATGTTGGGGGGCTGTAGCCCCTCCCCCCTTGACATTACATGAAAAGTAACCCGTGGCGGGCAATGCCTCCACACCCCCTATATATGTTCACTTAAAAATATAAAAATCATACAAACAAAATCAATTATTTATTTACTCAAATATTTAATTACCTTGTTTTTTAATATTTATATTTTATATTATAACTTTCAAATAATATCAATAATATTTTTTTACTTATACCTTTATATAATATATTATAATATATCCCCGAAATAAAATATTACGTTTCCTAATAATATTTAATGATATGTAAAAAATAATAATTATTATTAGAAGTAGATTTTAGAAGTTTTACTTAATATAGGTAGATACAATATTTAAAAGATTATAAAATAAAAATATTTTGAATGATCAAACATTTTCAAAACGGACTTTTTGACCGATACATATTTATACGACCAGCATGTACACAGTACACACACAGAAAATTGCCTATATTGAATTCCTTAAAAATACAAATCTTCATCTCTATAATATTATATTAAAAACAATATAACTTGTGGTAATACCTCGTATAGGTAATACAGAGTAAAATAGATTTTTATTACTGGAAATTCCCTATGTATAGAGATCACAGTGACCTTTTCATACTTTATCATAAAGCATAACTAGTAGTATAATATAAAGTAAAATAACTTTTTATGATTGGATCACATAATAAATTTTGTTTGTATAATTTTTTTATATTTTTAAGTGGACATATATGGGGGTGTGGGGGCATCTCCCCCACGGGTTACTCTTCGTGTTATGTCAAGTGGGGGTTACAGCCCCCCCCCCCCAACATTTCAGCCATAGTTGCGCCACTGTTACTAGTTAAACATTTTTAAAAATTTCAAAAATTGTAAATTGTTCTTTTTTTTCTTGGTTTTTTTTTACCGATTTCCTATTTTTATACGTCGACAGCATTGGTACGGCACAAGCAGTCAGTTTTTGTAGATTGCATACGCCGGTAATATAATTTAGACGAACTTTGTCAAAATTCTTACTTATAGTCGCGGTAGCTGTACGGCATAGGACGTAGGAGCAGCAGCGATTCTCAGCGTGCCGCCGATGGCGGATTCGGCGTGGCGACAATTGAGTATACGGCAATCGACAACCGACAAGTGACAAATGTTGAACTGCGAAATGAGTGACTGACAAGTGACAACGGTGACCACGCGACTATGAATGACGACAGCGAAACACAAATCGGTGCCCGTGTGACGCTTGTGCGTATTTGTCGAGTTTAACGGCGTGCGGTGTACAATAATATTGTTATTATTGAAAATTGAAATAACAAAATAAAAATTAACAATATATCAATAGGTATAGGTACGAATACAATTAATAATATGATTAACCGAAAACGCGTATTATAATCAATGTTTTAAATACGTTGTGCTTTTCGACTTCTGTCAGCGGCCGTGCACAGACGCATAACAATGAATACCATGACAACACAAATTTATAAAAAAAATAAAATAATTATAATTATAATTTAATTTGTCATGATGAATACGTCTGATTACGTCATACGTGGGGATTTTCGGCGTTCTTCACCGTAAATTATTATTTAACATTTTCCGACGACCACCGTTCCGTACTTCGTACCATAGAAAAAAGATTATGTTATGAGTACGTGCGTGCGTAATGCTTATTGCGACTTGCGACTCATTATCGTGAATGGCCGAGTGGGGACACTAATTTATGTCATTTATGAGTTATCACAAGAGAACACTACCACCATAGAACAGCCGTCTTGAAAGTATTGGACTCCAAAGTCCTAAAGTTGTCCATATTGTGGATTTAAAAAAACTAATCATTATAATTATGTACATTGGTGTTTTTTATATACAAGCAAATGGTATCATTAGTCCGGATGGATTGCAAATCATCAATAACGTAAAATTCATCAACAGAAGTGTTATGTGTTCAATTGACACTGAATTTAAAAAAAACACTTTTGGATGCATCCGTATTTTGATTCACATTTTACAAATACTGTGTAAGTTTTACTGTACATATTACTCAAATAATTAAAATAAGTGGTAGCTTGTTTGAAAACATATTTCAGCAATGCAGTCAAATCTTTTCCACATACAGCATGTAATAATGTTCTGAAAACACATTGTAATAATTGTAATAATTTTTTTTTATTCTAGCTAAACAACATATACAAACATATAGCAGTAATTATGAATGTAACAAAATTTAAATTTATCAATAATAAAATATCTTAATATTACTCTACACAATTTAATACACAAACGGTATATAGATCAATATTCAAAACCAAATTATACACCATATAGACCAGCGGACAATGAAAAAATTGAGTTCTTAATTTCAAAATTTCAAAATATTGAAATGATTAATGTTATACTAAACATAACAAAAGAAAAATATTTAACAACATCAGTTAAATATGAGGTAATGTTTATTTATTGGGTTTTAATATTGTTCAAAAATGTAAATTATATATTTGTACCATATTTCAGCTATCAACGAGTGTATACCAATATACATCAAGACTGCACGGACCTGAAATACAAGAAAACAATTTTATGGGCAGCATTCAACAAAAAGTTATATTTATAAAAGAAAATGTTAAATTCAATAACTCAAAGTCAACATACAACAATCAAAACAATACACAACAAAATTAACAACATATAAACAATTATTGCACACAATTTTAAATAGTTTATCCAAATCTCCCATTGACTCTTTATTTACAACCGATGAAATATTACGAAATCATGAAAATTCAAATTTACAACTTCCTTCAGAACCCATGACAAGACCCATTCCACCCACACCACCCTCAAAATATCTTGAGCAACAACTACAGACATCACACAACATATTTCATACCCAACGTACAGAACTACAAGATTATTTAGATAAGTATTATGATTAAAATTGTTTAAAATCCATATTGTATAATAATAATATGCCTATACATATTGTATTATAGTAGTTGACTTAGATTATAATAATATATAAATATATTTTAGTATTATAATTAAAATTGTTTAAAATCCATATTGTATAATAATAATAATATGCCTATCCATATCGTATCATAGTAGTTGACTTTGATGTATAAATATATTTCCTACATGGTTTCCATGTTTGTGTCTCATAAAATTTGTGTTTCATAAAATATATATCTAATTACTGTTTTAGAGTCCAATACTTCATACCGTAGGGATACGTCGTAAACCCGCACGCCGTCCTGATCTAGGATGCTAGCGGCATAGAGCGTAGAGGCAAACGACGTTTTCGAGGTTACCATTTCCGTAATCTCATAGAACGTTAGCAACATTTTAATATAAACGCATACAAAGCAATGGGCATTTAAATACCATCTGATATCACAGTATTCACAATTAACATCTTTCGTCTAACTCATACATTTACACTACCGTTTATACATTTTCTTTCTTAGGTTTATTGCGCTCATACGTGCCACATGCCTATTCATATATTACGTTCTTCTTCCGGGATACTATATAGTATGAATAGGCGTGTATTGAGTGTCTTGGCCGAACAGTCGCAGGGACGATTTATATAATATAATTTGTAATTTATTATATTATGTAAATATGTAATTGTGATTACTGATATCTAAGTTAACTATATATATATATTATTATATAGTTGTTTCTTTTTGTTACTAACGATGAGCAGCCATTTTTTGTCTGTTTGATCGGTTCTTATTATCAACAATTAAGGCGGTTGAAAGTGGACCGTTTTTTAGGGGTTGAGTATAGGCAATATGTTATATTCATTGAGAATTGCTGTGTGAGTGTGTGTGTAATAACTGATCATTGGTGTGCGTTAGTTCCCCGAACGCGTAATTATTTCGTTTTATCAGTAAACAGTTCAACAATAATTTTATTACCGTCACACCGCGCATTGTGTTGACAAAACAGGTAGGTAAATACAACATCGTACTTACATAAAGTATAATGTACCTAGTTCATAGTTTTATCAAAAACATAATCATTATAAATTATATATTGACAACAGTAAGTCTTTAAAAAAACAATTGCTTGTATTATATTATATTGCTACATAAATGTATAATTATATATTATATTCTTAATATACCTTAATTTAAGCCTTCTATCTTTTAATGTTTTCCTTAAAAACCCCGGGACTACAGTTCCAGAAGAACTTTTACGACGAGCTGACATGTCTACAATTCTATTACAATAGTTTCTTAAAATATGGTTCATACATTCTATTTTTTTTACATCTATGTCGTAATCTGCATAAGGTTTAGAAAGTGTTAACTTCTTCATTATACTTGAATCTCCATCTCCAATTAATTTATCATATATTAAATTATGCATAGTCACACTTTGACAGAATCCCTCGACAATTATATCGGATTCCATGGCAGTAGAAGTCCCATTCCAATTTTTAAAACACTGATGAAATGGTGATTCTTTTTCACTATTTTCATTATTTTGGCAAACTGAACAGTGTTTATTACGTACGCCCATAAAAAGAACTTTGTTGATCCTATACCCAATGATAGACGCCTAAATAATAAATTAAACATCAACGTAACAAGTGTCTAGTAAAAACAAAATAAATAATTATAGATGTATCTACAGTCATTCGTTTTTTAATTACAATAAAATAAGAAAATTGTTACATGAGAAATCGAGTAAATATCAAATGTTGTAAAAATATAAATTTCAGACGCTCATAAAAATTTAATTTAAGTTTCTTCTAGACATTTTTTTTTTTGATAAAGGTAGGCAAACTTATGAGTAATCTTATATTACATTTTCAAATCTTAGATTTAAAAAGAAAAATTTTTATGAATTCTCAACTCAAAATAATTTACTATTTTTCGTGATTTTTCCGTATTTTGTCAAAATTTGATCTTTAAATGCTTATAAATAAAAACTGTGACTAAGGATTTTTAATTTTTTTCATCTGCCTTTGAAACAATAACCTAGGAGCCTTCTATTAAATTTTCAAGCTTTTTTACTCAACAGATAAATTTTTATTGATATTTATAGAAAAAAAAACTAAAAAAATTGAAAACTGACAATGGCCGTAAACAGCTCAAAAAGAGTCAAAATATTTTGTAAATTTTATGGTGTATAGAAAATGCTAATATAAACATTCAGTAAAAATGTCATGTCTCTACGGTCATTTGTTTTAGAGTTACACCAAAAACCAAAATCGATTTTCTCGAAAACCGATTTTGCGTAAAAATTCCCGTTTTTCCTTAATTTTTCTTTTGTTTTTCACGTCGCTTGTGAAAACTACTGGGAAATTTTTACTTTTGACCCCCCCAAAGTACCAACTAGATTCACTTTCCTATCAGAAAAGTTACTATTGAAGAAAATCCAAGCACTTTTACTGTCCTAAAACGTGATGACAGACACAAAAATAAAAAAAAAACACACATCATTGTGAAATCAATACATTCATCGCTTCGCTCAGAATCTAAAATACCACTGAGATTTAAAATAATTATAATATCGCATTATTGAACAACTTTTTAACTGATTATTGCTTATTTCTGAAACGTTATTGCTGTCGTCATTGCCGAGTTCTTGAATTTCTTCATTTTTTTTTGTAAATTTGCCAAATTGTGTTTCAACTTTTTTCGTCTTATGAATAATTTAGCTCGTTTTTTATTACCAAAACGCCAATTACTCATTTTTACCACAAGAAAATAAAATTGGTAGTGAGTACAAATAGTGCACGGACTGAATCACGATGGCATAATATACTAAATAATATTTTATTTAGCAGCTGTGTATCATTATAATATTATGTAATTGATTTCTTATCGCCCGTATAATAGTCGCGGCTAAGATTCTCGGAAATCGGTATAGCGTACCTACGCGCAGTCACACGTCACTATATTTTGCAATTGAAAATGTTTGAACTCCTATGTGGCTATGAAAGTCCCAAAAAGCGGAAGAAAAATTCACCCAGTACCAAAAGCCCGATTTTAATTTTGAAAACACATTTAAATTCATTATTCTGTTTTCTAGGTTATGTAGGAAATGGATTTTCGATTTTTTCTATTGTTTAATTAATATAGTACCAAATTAATTTTCTTTTTTTTCCAAAATTCACTTTTACTTTATTGTTACTAAAAAACATAAAATTAAAAATTAATTTCCTACATAACACAGACAAGGAGTAAACAAATCCAAACATTTTTTCAAAATGAAAATTGGACTTCTAGAAGTGTGTTTTTTTTTCTTTTGCTTATTGGTCTAAATGCACGAAAAAACGACCCACTTTCAACCGCCTTAAGGCGGTTGAAAGTGGACCGTTTTTTAGGGGTTGAGTATAGGCAATATGTTATATTCATTGAGAATTGCTGTGTGAGTGTGTGTGTAATAACTGATCATTGGTGTGCGTTAGTTCCCCGAACGCGTAATTATTTCGTTTTATCAGTAAACAGTTCAACAATAATTTTATTACCGTCACACCGCGCATTGTGTTGACAAAACAGGTAGGTAAATACAACATCGTACTTACATAAAGTATAATGTACCTAGTTCATAGTTTTATCAAAAACATAATCATTATAAATTATATATTGACAACAGTAAGTCTTTAAAAAAACAATTGCTTGTATTATATTATATTGCTACATAAATGTATAATTATATATTATATTCTTAATATACCTTAATTTAAGCCTTCTATCTTTTAATGTTTTCCTTAAAAACCCCGGGACTACAGTTCCAGAAGAACTTTTACGACGAGCTGACATGTCTACAATTCTATTACAATAGTTTCTTAAAATATGGTTCATACATTCTATTTTTTTTACATCTATGTCGTAATCTGCATAAGGTTTAGAAAGTGTTAACTTCTTCATTATACTTGAATCTCCATCTCCAATTAATTTATCATATATTAAATTATGCATAGTCACACTTTGACAGAATCCCTCGACAATTATATCGGATTCCATGGCAGTAGAAGTCCCATTCCAATTTTTAAAACACTGATGAAATGGTGATTCTTTTTCACTATTTTCATTATTTTGGCAAACTGAACAGTGTTTATTACGTACGCCCATAAAAAGAACTTTGTTGATCCTATACCCAATGATAGACGCCTAAATAATAAATTAAACATCAACGTAACAAGTGTCTAGTAAAAACAAAATAAATAATTATAGATGTATCTACAGTCATTCGTTTTTTAATTACAATAAAATAAGAAAATTGTTACATGAGAAATCGAGTAAATATCAAATGTTGTAAAAATATAAATTTCAGACGCTCATAAAAATTTAATTTAAGTTTCTTCTAGACATTTTTTTTTTTGATAAAGGTAGGCAAACTTATGAGTAATCTTATATTACATTTTCAAATCTTAGATTTAAAAAGAAAAATTTTTATGAATTCTCAACTCAAAATAATTTACTATTTTTCGTGATTTTTCCGTATTTTGTCAAAATTTGATCTTTAAATGCTTATAAATAAAAACTGTGACTAAGGATTTTTAATTTTTTTCATCTGCCTTTGAAACAATAACCTAGGAGCCTTCTATTAAATTTTCAAGCTTTTTTACTCAACAGATAAATTTTTATTGATATTTATAGAAAAAAAAACTAAAAAAATTGAAAACTGACAATGGCCGTAAACAGCTCAAAAAGAGTCAAAATATTTTGTAAATTTTATGGTGTATAGAAAATGCTAATATAAACATTCAGTAAAAATGTCATGTCTCTACGGTCATTTGTTTTAGAGTTACACCAAAAACCAAAATCGATTTTCTCGAAAACCGATTTTGCGTAAAAATTCCCGTTTTTCCTTAATTTTTCTTTTGTTTTTCACGTCGCTTGTGAAAACTACTGGGAAATTTTTACTTTTGACCCCCCCAAAGTACCAACTAGATTCACTTTCCTATCAGAAAAGTTACTATTGAAGAAAATCCAAGCACTTTTACTGTCCTAAAACGTGATGACAGACACAAAAATAAAAAAAAAAACACACATCATTGTGAAATCAATACATTCATCGCTTCGCTCAGAATCTAAAATACCACTGAGATTTAAAATAATTATAATATCGCATTATTGAACAACTTTTTAACTGATTATTGCTTATTTCTGAAACGTTATTGCTGTCGTCATTGCCGAGTTCTTGAATTTCTTCATTTTTTTTTGTAAATTTGCCAAATTGTGTTTCAACTTTTTTCGTCTTATGAATAATTTAGCTCGTTTTTTATTACCAAAACGCCAATTACTCATTTTTACCACAAGAAAATAAAATTGGTAGTGAGTACAAATAGTGCACGGACTGAATCACGATGGCATAATATACTAAATAATATTTTATTTAGCAGCTGTGTATCATTATAATATTATGTAATTGATTTCTTATCGCCCGTATAATAGTCGCGGCTAAGATTCTCGGAAATCGGTATAGCGTACCTACGCGCAGTCACACGTCACTATATTTTGCAATTGAAAATGTTTGAACTCCTATGTGGCTATGAAAGTCCCAAAAAGCGGAAGAAAAATTCACCCAGTACCAAAAGCCCGATTTTAATTTTGAAAACACATTTAAATTCATTATTCTGTTTTCTAGGTTATGTAGGAAATGGATTTTCGATTTTTTCTATTGTTTAATTAATATAGTACCAAATTAATTTTCTTTTTTTTCCAAAATTCACTTTTACTTTATTGTTACTAAAAAACATAAAATTAAAAATTAATTTCCTACATAACACAGACAAGGAGTAAACAAATCCAAACATTTTTTCAAAATGAAAATTGGACTTCTAGAAGTGTGTTTTTTTTTCTTTTGCTTATTGGTCTAAATGCACGAAAAAACGACCCACTTTCAACCGCCTTAATTGTCACCCGTATGATTATCATTTATCACCCGTCGGCCGTTACTGTTGATCACGATTTAGGATATACCTTAAATAGTTGTAGATCTTAAATCGTGCTGTTCATTGTTAGCGACGAGCCATACCGATACCGTTTACGTAAAATTCCGTCCCCTCGCTTCTGCAGATCACTTCCCCGCCATAAACTACCTTAAAATTTGGTTTGCACCAAACAGAAAAAAACGTTAAAATGATCATGACATTTAGCTCTATACGATTAAAAGTATGAAATGCACGATGTCTTTGGCCGAATTAGGACGGAAAATATATTTTTGTTCAGCGGTGTCGGGGTAGTGACGACCATGGGCATTATCCTGTGGTTGTACTGTATCCGTAATCTGATATAACGTTGGCAACGTGTTACGAAATTATTCTGACGGTAACAATCCATTGATCGCGGACGACGACCGTTATAATTTATCAAAGTTTACAAACACAGTTCAATACAACCACGGTATCATCACTATCATGACTCATGAGTAAAAATAATTATTTTATTTATTTTCTCATGAACGGTAATACGGTATTGCTTTGACGCCACAACGGTCGTTACATTCGTTACAGTCACAAGTTACACGTTTACAACTACAGTCAACAGTACAATTATATGAGTACAACAGTCGTCACCGGTCAGAGTCGTCTGCACTAATATTAGCCAGTAGGTCTGCAGACTGCAGTTCAGTCGGAGTTTACAGTTTTACACTTCGCAATATTTTCGCGTACCCACGCCGGCCGAATAGAGATCATCTGGATCTTAATAATATGTTATCTATGATCTGGATCTGATCAAAAAATATAATAATATCGTAGGCACAGTCGCAGCACAGAATAAGACACCAACGATACTCGCGTGTGTTTATTTTGCACGGAAGTCGGAGAGTATAGTGTATACGCGTTGTTGGTCAATATTATATTATTTGTTATATTCCTATTTGCAATTTTCATCAATATAATATTATTGTGAGTTTGTCTTATTATTTTTGTACACCGCGACATTACGTGGTCGCACGTGGTCGCTAATTGCTGTTGTCACTCGCCAGTCGCCACGTTGAGAATCGCTGCTTCTACCCCGACACCGCTGACGCCATATACCGTGCACCACCAGGACACGCGAGAAGTAAGAATTTTAATTAAATTATTGTAAGTTAAAATGCACATGTCGTGCAGGTTAGGTACCTACCTACTCTATTGTCGAAAAATCACTTTGTTCTGCAAAAAATATAATGAAAGCACCAATATAGGAACGTATTATAAATTTCAATCTAATAAAGAATCACTTAACCTAATATTGTATTATTTTTTTTTATTATTATTAATAAATTCTTGCAGATGACAGCAAAGAATAAGTAATTAATAATAGTGAAACTACATAGAGTAGGTAGTAATTGCGACCTGGTAGTTATTTCAAAAGAATCTGTAAACATTTCAGCAATTCACTGAAATGGCGCCCCCGGTATTATACACCTTATTTACTATCTAGGAGCTATGAACATCATTAATTACATATTATTTATTTCAACAATTATTTAAATTTAATAAGCCTAACTAATAAGTCAATAAGTGATTTACAGCAGTATTATTTTGGTTTTTACCCAGTCTATAGGTACTTAAATTTAGTATTAAACTCTAACACAATAATAATATTAATATTAATCACAATTCTAAAAATATTTTCAAAGGTGTTGTGTTGGTAAAAGAAATGGATGCCTTACAGACTTCATCATATGAAAGTGATCCAAATCAAGTTCTGACATATAAAGAATGTGAACCAACATATTTTAGAAATAACTTTCACTCTGTCAGAATACTAGAAGATTTACAATCTCTACGGAAGTACGTTGACAGTTATTATACCTTCATTCAAAATAAATACCAGTAACACATTTTTATTTTTAGAAATGAAGTTTCATGTGATATTAGATTTAAAGCAGATGATGGTAAAATTGTAATTGGACATAAAATTGTTTTAATAGCAGCTAGTCCATATTTCCGTGCAATGTTTAGTAATTTTGATGAGGGAAATAAAGATCTTGTTACTATAAGAGAATTAGATTCCACCATTTTACAGCTATTAGTAGATTATATTTATACTGGAGAAATTATGGTCACAAAAGAGAATGTACAGGTAAAATTAAATACAGACTTCAAACAACATATCATTTTATGTGAATTATTGTTGATTTTTAAGGTTTTGTTACCAGCTTCAAATGTCTTACAGTTAGATTATGTAAATGGTGTATGTGTTGACTTTTTACAAAAACAACTACATCCATCAAATTGTCTTGGAATCTTAGCTTTTGCTAACTTACATAATGTTACGGAGTTGTTATCAATTTCTGATGGATTTATAAAAAAACAGTTTTTGTATGATATAATAAGCTTAATATTTTTTATTTTTCAGTAATAAATTCTTTGCACCATTTAAATGATGATGATTTATTATTTTTAGAGAAGTGGTTAAAAGTAATGAGTTCCTATCTTTAAGTTCTGAAGATTTGGTGAAGCTCATTTCCTGTAATGACCTTGCTGTTCCATTCGAAGAAAAAGTAAGCAAGCTATAATTGATAATTTATAATATAATTTTGACTAGGTTGTTTACAAAGTTTTAATTTTCTAATCAAATTATTGGTTCGGATCCATTTTATCAGCATGTATTAAATAATGAATTTACGATGTCAACCTTGACTATAATTAGTGGCCATAACTTGCACCACCGCGTCCCACAGATCATCCAAACAGCATAAAAAATTTTACAGATGCATCACGTCTATATTGTGTATATTTAGCTAACCTTACAAAATATAATCTAGATGAAAACTACCTATAAGGTTTTAACAATAATTATAAAAAATATTTTAATAATGTGCAAGGCTGGGCAAGTTGATGTTTGTTTTTAACTCAGTTAAGTTAATTTAATATGCACCAATAACAAAAAGTTAAAAGTTAATTGAACTATAGTTAACCCAGTTAAGTTAAAAGTTAATACACACTTTTTGTTAACTTTTTATTAAGTTAAAAAAAAGTTAATTTGTTTATACAACGCTAGCCTACTTAACTTTTTTCCAACCCAAAACTAAATTATAGGATATAGTGTTAATACTTCATGCAGTATTTCCATATAAGTTAGATTTGAATGATATAGATTTTTAACTTTAAACAATTTACGATACATATTTTTTGACATGAAAACGAAATAGACTGAAATAGTGAAATATTATAAAATTTAAAACAAAATAAATAAACTTAACTTACTTCCTAAAATGAAAAATTAACTTGTTAATTTCACGTTAATTAAGAAAGAAATTTAGTAAGTTAACAGTTAAGTTAATGAAAAGCCAAAAGTAACTAGTTAAGTTAAAAAATTTTAATAAAATTAACTTTTTAACTTAACTTTAACTTTTTAACTCGTTAATGCCCAGCCTTGATAATGTGTATAGCTATAGATAGTCATGAAATCATTGAAACTAATAGAGAAAAACAGCTTTAATTTAAAGTGAGCCGCCCACCATGCAGTTTGCCAAAAGACACAGCATACTAATTAATATTCAAATACATGAGAAAATTTTAAATTCACAAATAAACATTATTAAATTTACAAAACAAATAGATAAATGTTATTAATTCCTTAATATGTATGGCTTAAAATGCAATACATTAAAAGATCACAGTATGATGATCTTAAAATAATTATTCAACAGACATTAAAATATTTAAATAAAACTATTATATTTATGGCCAAATAATATACTATTGGATGGTTTAACAAATTATTATGTTTTAATTTAATTTTAAATATTTGTTATTATAGGTATTTGAATGTCTTATTAAATGGGCAAAACATGATTTGAACTATATAACAGTTTAAATATTATGTTTTTCTACAGATGAAGCTCATGAAATCTCTAATGCACGTTTATATTGTTTATATTTATAAATAACAAATAATATATATTAAAACCTTATAGGTGGTGGTTTTGACAACTATAAAAAATATTTTAATATTAATGATACATATAAAAAAAGTTATGAAAGCATTAAAACTATTGAAAATTGATTTAATACCATCAAATTGTAATTATTATACCATTGATTGCTATAAAAAGAAGGGGATACCTAATAACTTGATGAACTATTATATTTATGGTACAAGCATACACTAATGAGTGGCTAATAATAATATTATATTTTAATTTAATTTAATTTAAAATATTTGTTATTGTAGGTATTTGAATCTGTTATTAAATGGGTTAAATATGATTTTGATCAGAGAAAAGATTTTTTGCCAGAATTAATGGAACATGTACGTTTGCCATTATTAAGGTCTGATATTTTAAATAATGTAGTTGAAGAACCACTTCTATATAATAGTCCTAAATGTATGTTATATTCATAAAATATGTCATCGTCATGATATAATATATTTACTTCATTATTATTATGATGTTTTTAGGCAACAATTTTATAATTGAAGCATTACATTTTAATCTACAAAAATCAGTTAAGTATTTCACCATTCCAAAAACAATTAGATGTAAACCTAGACTGTTTGGTGGTTCTGAAAAAGTATGACTCCAAATTGATTAATTTATCTTTACAATAATGTTGTCCATTTAATTCTATTAGGTTATTTTAATGTTCAATCAACGGTCAGACACATCGCCTAAGTGTTATACAGAATGGTATGACCCAGCAACCCAACTACGAGAGAATGCACCAGGGATAAATGATTGTCGTAAGACAGCTGGCTTTTGCGTAATAAGTGATCAATTTGTGTTTGTTATGGGAGGCGTAAATGGATCAAGTTCGAAATCTGTTAGCATGCTTGATGTATCTTCACAATCGCCCTCTTGGGTTCCAATGGTGGACATGTTAGTTAGTAGGTGGCAATTGGGAGTTGGTGTATTGGATAATTGTATATATGCAGTAAGTTAAATTAATATTTTACTTATTTTATATTAAAAATGTATATTATTTGTAATTCTAGGTTGGCGGACATGACGACAATAGTGCTTTAAATAGTGTAGAGGTTTTTGATGTCAGTATTCAAAAATGGAGATTGGTAGCTAGTATGTCTACTAAAAGACGTGATTTGGGTGTTGGTGTTCTCAATAATTTATTATACGCGGTGAATAATTTTATTATTTATTTATCTATAATTTGTATTACATTTAATTTCATCAAATTGTGTAGGTTGGAGGTGGTAATGGTAAAGTGTGTTTGAAATCTGTGGAATATTATAATCCCACACTTGACACATGGACACCAGTTGCAGATATGTCCGTAAGCCGTTATGGTGTTAGTGTAGGAGTCTTGGACGGTCTTATATATGCTATTGGTGGCTATAATGGAGAGGATCTTAAAAGTGTTGAGGTTTATAGACCGTGTGATGGAGTTTGGTCGTCTGTAGCTGATATGGAAATATGTCGTTTTCGTCCTGGTAACAATTATAATTTTTAGGACAACCTTTGTAAAAATATATTGAATTTAAATTATATTTTTATATAGGAGTAGTGGCATTAGATGGTTTATTGTATGTTATGGGCGGAGAATCTGTAGTTGGATCTATCATTGATACTGTAGAAATTTACAATCCCAACACCAATACTTGGACCTTGGAGAGATTGTCAAGAAATAAAGTACAAATTTATGGTGGAGTTGTTGTTGATAGACCACCAAAATGTATTACCTAACCTAATCGATATACGTAATGGTCTCATTGTTAGTAGTATTATAAACATATTTATGTATAATTTATGACGAATCGTGTATTGTTTTATTCATTTTTGTTTTTGTGAATGTTTGATAAAAAAGTTGTTTTATAATTTAAATTGATGATTTACAAATTAAATAAATAAGCTATTAATGTTAATTATATTGCAGTGTATTAGCAAAAACTTTTATAATTTACATTATACATTGTATCTTTTAGATTTTGTGAAAAGTCATGAATTTGTTGATTTTTCTTTGATTTAATTATTTTTTGTATGCTTGTGTTCACAATAAACATATTAAGTACTTGAAATTTTTCTTCTTCTAAGGTTTATTATGTTACAACGGTTTTTTTAGAACCATCACCACTTCTACCACACTCTTTTACCTTTCCCTATCCAACGCCACTACGGTATCCTCCAATGGACTGATTTCCTCCAGGTTTTTTCAACTGTATCATACTATTTCTGCCGAGGAAATTGTTACAAATATTTATTGTATAATTTTATATGTGTATATGATAAAATGTTCAAAATATTTTGACTGGGCTATTTAGAGATATTTTAAATTTTTTTTGGTTTTTTCTTTAAATGTCGATAAGTTAATTCAACGTACCTCATACATTGTTATAATACCAGATAACAAATATTCTAAATACGTTTATAGAATTATGTTTTATAAGCATTTAAAGTTCAAATGTTGACAAAATTTATCAAACTGAAAGTTTTATGTAAAATGTATTATTTACTTATAACTATATTATATTTTAATGTGGACGATTATTAATTGATATTATGAAAATTATGAATATTATATTATATCAATTGTACGCTCTAATCCGTTGTATAATTTTTAATTTAATTTATTTTTGGCTTCTATAACTATAATTTAATGTGGACGACTATTAATTATTATTATTATTATTTTTAGATAATGAGCGAAGCGATGAATGTATTGATTTTACAATGATGTGTGTTTTTTTTTTTATTTTTGTGTCTGTCATCACCTTTTAGGACAGTAAAAGTGCTTGGATTTTCTTCAACAGTAACTTTTCTGATAGGAAAGTGAATCTAGTTGGTTATTTGGAGTTTGGGGGGTCAAAAGGAAAAATTTCCCAGTAGTTTTCAAAAACGACGTGGAACACAAAAGAAAAATTAAGGAAAAACGGGAATTTTTACGCGAAATCTGTTTTCGAGAAAATCGATTTTGGTTTTTGGTGTAACTCTAAAACAAATGACCGTAGGGACATGAACTTTTGACTGAATGTTTATAATTGCATTTCCTATACACCATAACATTTTCAAAATATTTTGAGCTGTTTACGAACACTGTCAATTTCCATTTTTTTAAGTTTTTTTTTTCTATAAATATCATTAAAATTTTACCTGTTGAGTAAAAATGCTTGAAAATTTAATAGAAGGCTCCTAGGTTATTGTTTCAAAGGCAGCTGAAAAAAATTAGCATTTTCTATACACCATACAATTTTGAAAATATTTTGACTCTTTTTGAGCGGTTTACGGACATTGTCAGTTTTCAATTTTTTTAGTTTTTTTTTCTATAAATATCAATAAAAGTTTATTTGTTGGGTAAAAAATCGTGAAAATTTAATATAAGGCTCCTGATATATCGTTCTAATAGCAGTTGGAAAATATTAAAAATACATAGGCACAATTTTTTTTATAAGCATTTAAAGTTCAAATTTTGACAACATTCATCAAATTTATAATTTATTAATTATTTTGTAGTTAAAAATGTATAAAATGTTTAACTTTTATGGCTAAGAATTGAAAATTTAAAACAAGGCTCCACATAAATAGATTATATATAAATTACTTTATTCACAATAATATCATCAAATATACTTGGTAATACCATAGGCTGACTGACCGTTTTCGCTCAGAATCGTTTTTCTTTTACAATGATATTATATCATTGAATTCAAATTTAACACCATCCATTACAGTAACCCACTTGTAACCTACTGTACAGCAGGACGACATTCACTTATCCACCTTTTTACTTTTGATCTTACCCCCCCCCCCCCCCCCCACAAAGTACCAACTAGATTCACATTCCAATCAGAAAAGTTACTGTTGAAGAAAATCCAGGCACTTTTTCTGTCCTAAAAGGTGATGACAGACACAAAAATAAAAAAAAAAACACACATCATTGTAAAATCAATACATTCATCGCTCGCTCAGAATCTAAAAATAATAATAATAATTAATAGTCGTCCACATTAAAATATAATAGTTCTATATAAATAATACATTTTACATAAAATATATCAAAATGAAGCCAAAAAGGTGGGCAAGTGGATGTCGCTCTGCTGTACTGTAGGTTACAAGTGGGTCACTGTATAATGGATGGTATTAAATTTGAATTCAATGATATATCATTGTATAAGAAAAACGATTCTGAGTGGAGACGATATGTCTAGGTATAAGACATATTATACACTTATCTATGGTATTAAAAAAAAAATTGACCTATAATAAATTCCAAATTAATCATATCACAATATCCATTAGGTACATATAACGCGTTATACATCAACAACAAACCGTGATACTATCATCATAATATATCGATGAAAATATTACAAATTAGAAGTTTCAAGTGCCCACGAATAATATTATACAATCACAACAAAATAACTAAAATAGTTATTCTAGGTTTTTATGTAATTTCGTCCAAATTTGAACTTAAAATGACTATACAAATAAACTGTGCTTGTGTATTTTTTAGATTTTTTGGTAACCGAATTATCTATTTACATGGAATCTTGTTTTAAATTTTCAATCCTTAGCTATAAAAACTGAACATTTTATAATTTATTAATTACAATGGTTGATAATTTTCGAGATTTTGATAAATTCTGTCCAAATTTGATCTTTAAATGCTTATAAAAAAAAAACTGTGCCTATGTATTTTCAATATTTTTCAACTGCTATTGTAAAAATATATCAGGAGTCTTGTATTAAATTTTTACACTTTTTGGCCCAACAGATAAAACTTTATTGATATTTATAGAAAAAAAAACTAAAAAAATTGAAAACTGAAAATGCCCGTAAACAGCTCAAAAAGTGTCAAAATATTTTCAAAATTGTATGGTGTATAGGAAATGCTAATATAAACATTCAGTGAAATTTTCATGTATCTACAGTTATTCGTTTTTGAATTACAAGAAAATAAGGAAATCGGTACATGAGAAATCGAGTGAATATCTAATGTTGTAAAAATATGAATTTAAAACGCTCATAAAAATTTAATTTGACTTTCTTGTAGAAATTTTTTTTTTGATAAAGTTAGACAAACTTATGAGGAATCTTGTATTAGATTTTAAAATCTTAGATTTAAAAAGAAAATTTTTTATGAATTTCTAACTCAAAATAATTTGCAAATTTTCGTGATTTTTCCGTATTTTTTCAAGATTTGAACTTTAAACGTGTATAAAAAAAAACTGTGACTAAGGATTTTTAATTTTTTTCATCTGCCTTTGAAACAATAACCTAGGAGCCTTCTATTAAATTTTCAAGCTTTTTTACCCAACAAATAAAATTTTATTGATATTTATAGAAAAAAAATTTAAAAAAACTGAAAACTGACAATGTCCGTAAACAGTTCAAAAAAAGTCAAATTATTTTCAAAATTGTATTGTGTATAGAAAATGCAAATATAAACAACCAGTGAAAATTTCATGCATCTACGGTCATTTGTTTTAGAGTTACACCAATAACCAAAATCGATTTTGTTAAAAATCGATTTTGCGTAAAAATTCCCGTTTTTCCTTAATTTTTCTTTTGTTTTTCACATCGCTTTTGAAAACTACTGGGAAATTAAAATTTTGACCTCCCCAATGCACCAACGATATTCACTTTCCCATCGAACAAGATACTGAAGTCGAAAATCGAAGCATTATTTCGACTACTTATCGTGTACACAGACACAAAAATAAAAAAAAAATAAAAAAATAAAAAAAAAAAAAAATAAAAAAAAAAATAAAAAAAAAAACACACATCATTGTAAAATCAATACATTCATCGTTTCACTCAGAATCTAAAATTAAAAATTCAGCTAAGAGCATAAAATTGATATAATATTCATAATTTTCATAATAATAATTAATAATCGTTCACATTAAATATTTAAATCATTGTAAAAAAATCATAATAAATAATCGTTATAATAATCCTAAAATATGTAGGTAGTTATGTTATAATATGTAAACTAAAATTATGTGACACAAGTCTAGTATTATTAATCCATTAGTGTACCTATTTGGCTATTTATAGTATTCTGTAACACTGTAATTTTTTTTTTTATTTTGAATTTTTGAGTTTATTTATTTGAGATATGCCATTTAGTTTTAAGTTTTGGTTTGAAATTCGATAAGAACTTTACTAAAAATATGAACATTTATTTTCCTTTTTTTATTTTTATCCAAATTTCTTAATTTAATCTAAATTGTATTTTTTTATATAAAATATAAAATAATATTAGACAACTATACAATTATAAATATGTGTATTATATTATATTATATATATATATACCTTCCCATTAATTATAATTTAATTTACTATATACATATACTACGAGCATAAGTCTTACAAAACCTAAAAAGTAAAAACTGTATAATTATCTGTTTTCACGGACTAAGATATTATATTATATTTTAGTCCGTGTCTGTTTTTTATCTAGATAATTGATTTATTTAGTTATCTGTTATCTTATCTAAATATTTTTAAAGTTATCTGTGCACAACACTGGTTGTGTTCACAGATATTTATACTATAGAATTATACAAATAATATAAATATTTGTGGTTGTAATATAAAAAAAAAAAATTTTAAAAACACACTTTTCCATAAAAACATTTAAAAAAAAATTTTAAAAATTGCACTAAAAAGACAAAAATAATTCTCTGTACTTAAAAATAATGAAAAATTTATTGATGAAAAATTTAAAAGTGTGTGGTGCATCATACAAAACATTAAAAGCCGAGCTAAGTCTCACATACACTTCTTTGTTCAATCCTGTTTATAAGATAGTGACTGGCAGTATATGTCAAGTATAAGAGCAAAATAATGAAAAATTTACTGATGAAAAATTTAAAAGCCAAGGAAAGTCTCACATACACTTCTTTGTTCAATCATGTTTATAAGATAGTGACTGGGAATATATGTCAAGTGTATGAGCACCACACACTTTTAAATTTTTCATCAATACATTTTTCATTATTTTTAAGTACAGAGAATTATTTTTGTCTTTTTAGTGCAATTTTTAAAATTTTTTTTTAAATGTTTTTATGGAAAAGTGTGTTTTTAAAATTTTTTTTTTTATTTTTTATTTTCTACTTTTTAGTTGAAAGTAAATATTTTTATTAAACGTTTAAGAAATATGTTTGTGAAACAAAAAGAATCAAACTACTGGTGATTATGATTTATTTATAAATAAATAAGTTTATGTGGTCGTGAAATGACAAGACATTTATTTTGTTATATGGATAGGACACGCCTATACTTGCTTCGTAAGAGGTTGCGGTTTTTTTTGGGGAAGAGAGAAAGTTCAATATCTGCGAGAGATATTACGGCGACGTCGTGGGGACAATCCTTTTTTTTTTTTGGTCCATGTCCCAAAATGACAACGGATTATTGTATTGTCATCCAAGACCAAGGTCTATACCAATTTTCAGAATTTTTCATCTTCAAAAAGTGCCTCAAATCGAGCGCGCAAGATTTGATCACAGACAGACGTGAAACCAAACTTAAGAAAAGTGTTAAAAAATGATTAATCGTAGATACTTAAAATTTACATCAAATGTTTATTTTATCATTATTTTATTATGTTTATTATTGTTTAAATAAATAAAATCGTACTCTTTAATGCGAAAAATAAGAAACAACATTTTACTGTGTAAACAAAAAAAATAATTTTATTATATCATAATTTAACGAAGAATTAAACAATTTATGTTTATTGAATGAGTGATTTACAATTCTGAACTAATTGTACCGAAAAAATGAAATATAATATTAAGAAATTAATACGTTATAATGTAATTAGTATACGTCTTATACAAGGTTGTCAAAAAAATGTAGAAACAAATATTATTTAATCGCCTCATTAATTATATCATAATATAGTTTATCAGTCATAATATAAGTCTAATAACCGTTTCCAAGTTTTTTGAACACCCTTTACAATACTTCTCAAATAAAAAATAGAACTCATGTTTAATATATTAACTCAAACGATCATGTGTATTGTATTGAATAAACACATCGTGCAAAAAAATCTAGAAAAAAAACTAATCCATTTTCAAATTATATATGTAGGAATTTATAAATTATAATTTAAAATTTAACCAATACAATTAAAATATATACCTATAGTACCTATCCATGTATACGATTAGAGTACTATATTACTATACAAATTATTACTAATTACCACTTGCCTTCTATAATTGTAAATATAATAATATATTATATAAGTTTAAAGTTTATAATATAAATCTTTACTATAGGTACTCATAATTAGGGCCCGGATTAAATCTTCTATCAAACAATGCTCTAAAAAACGTTGCCAAGTTTATAATTTCTAAATATATTTTATTTTGTTAGAAGATACAATTAAAACATTTTTTTTAAATAAAAATCATTCAATATTACAATATTAATAATACAATGTTACATCATAACTACGTTACAAAGTAAAATTCGTTATTCCTCATGATTTTCGTGAAAATTATACGTAATCTCATACTGTCAAACTGTCGGATTATCTTTTATTAATTATTCAGTTTGTATAATTTTTAATGGCCTGGTAGAAATATTATCATTTATCGTGGGCTTTTCTTTTACAATTCTTTCTCAAGACGTGTCGTTCAATTTTTGTTGACTGTTAACTAAATGCTTATGATCAAACAGTTGACTGGTATGGATATATAGTATTATAGATAAATATGTTAGTAACTTATACCTAAATCTTATCGCACGGCTTAATAGCAGAAAACCATTTGAAAATAAAACAAAATTAAAGAACTCAATATTAAATCTATTTTTATAATATGAATTTTAATTGACCAACACCAAATCTGACAACGCCACATGAAAATAGGCAGGTAAAAACGTTCAAAATAGTGAAAAGGTCCGTAAAAAGAGTATATACGGTAAAAGGTCCGTTCGAAATCGTATGAATCGAATTAAATACTTGGAATCAATCCACTTTCCATTGAAATCCAGGCCCTATTTATTTTATACATAGTAATAATTACTATTGTTAGTAAGTCACAATTTTATCATAATTTTCAATGTGGTGAATCCATAAGAAACGCAACTGCACTAGCTGTCGTGTCATTTTATGACTTTTAATATGTATCTGCTCCGTCAATGTGTTGATATAGGCACTAAAAATGACCGGAAAATGTTAAAAAATGCAAACTAAAAGTTTCACCTTTGAAGTATATCTGTTATAGTTGTTACAGTGTTACATGAATCGAATTAAATACTTGGAATCAATCCACTTTCCATTGAAATCCAGGCCCTATTTATTTTATACATAGTAATTACTATTGTTAGTAAGTCACAATTTTATCATAATTTCCAATGTGGTGAATCCATAAGAAACGCAACTGCACTAGCTGTCGTGTCATTTTATGACTTTTAATATATAACTTCTATACCAGTCATGGTCATATATTACGACTTAAATTAGTATGACTGCTATAGCAGTAGTAACTGCTCCGTCAATGTGTTGATATAGGCACTAAAAATGACCGGAAAAATGTTAAAAAATGCAAACTAAAAGTTTCACCTTTGAAGTATGTATATCTGTTAGTTGTTGCAGCGTGTTACATGAATCGAACTATATACTTGGAATCAATGCACTTTGCATTTAAATCTAGATAGTCGTAATATATTATAATATTATAATTATTTTAAATTGTTACATTATAATTTGTATTATAATAATTAATATTTAATAATCGATATTATGCTACTGTGATATGTAAAGTTTAAGTTACTGTAACACGTAACACTATACTACCATCATTTCCTTGCAACAATTATATTTTATACGCTGGACGACGAACATATTATAATTAAAGTAATATTGCTACTTATGCCGTCTATAACGTTTCATCGGTTTCAGAACAGAAACAAATCGCAAAAACTAATAAAATATTACAGCGTTCGGAACGTTGACGTTTAGTGTTTAAAAAAGGAACTCGTTCACATTAAAATTCATATTTTTTTTCAAATGAACACGTTCACGTTATTTGAAAATTATGAATGCGTTTATTTCGTCGCTCATTTAATTAAATTACATTTCGTTTAAATACGAATACAAAATCATACAATATTATTGTTATTTTATGTCCAGGCGTGCCCACTGTAATTCCATATTTTTATAATTCGTAATATATAATATACCATAACGGTATTATCAATCCATATTTATTAAATAATAAATAAATTCGAACGTCTTAAAAATCGTTGAAATTCATTATACATAAACGTCGTTCACGTTCAATTTAAAAAAAAAATGAGTGACGTTCACGTCGTATCGTTCACTAAATATGAACGTTAACGCGTGAACTAGCGTCCATGAACGACGTTCTTTCCAAACACTGACTATAAATTATATTACCAACATTTCCTTGCAACAATTATATTTTATACGCACGTCTTAAGGCCCCTGCAAACCCTATTAATTTTTCATCGAAACAACCTTTAACGACTGACAAAAATTTAAGTACTTCTAGTGGTTCGATTTAAGAAATGTAAAGATGTTTTAGTTGGTCGATAAGTCTACTTTGGGCATCGGTCGGAGCATATTTCTTATATTTTAGATATTTTTTAATACATTCAATATTAAACATTTATAAATTTATTAAATGTAAAATATTTATTCTCGTCAAGAATTTGCTGAAATTGAAAAAGTGCTCCGACCGGTGCAAAGTAAACTTGTTTACCAACACAAACATCTTTACATTTTTTTAAATCGAACCACTAGAAGTGTCTTAATTTTTGTCAGTGCGACGGCTATTTCACGTCCATAAATTGGTTTTCTAATGACTTTAAATTACGTCTTGTGCATGTGCATTGTGCATGCGAGCGACCATAAACCAGATATGAAATAACAATCAATAGTAAATTGATGTGGGTGATGGTAGGGGAGTATACACACACTAATGATCATTTACTACACACACACAAAGACGATCAATAATCGCAGGAACGAAATAATTGCCTAAACACAACTCCTTAAAAATGACACATTTGCAGGGGCCCTAATGGACGACGTCGAAAATAATTGGAGTAATATTGCTGTTGATGTCGATTATGACATTTCATCGGTTTCAAAACAGAAAAAAAATCGAAATATAAAGAATCATTAGAATCGATGTGGAGATCTTCATATTATTATATTATTA
Organism: Metopolophium dirhodum; assembly: GCF_019925205.1. NCBI lineage: Eukaryota > Metazoa > Arthropoda > Insecta > Hemiptera > Aphididae > Metopolophium > Metopolophium dirhodum. The sequence goes on from NC_083564.1 coordinate 19,259,167, forward strand.
TGTTCCTACGTCCTACACGCTACAATATAGTCATTTTACAGTGGCCGGCCTTGGAATTTTTCAACAAAAGGGGGTGAAAAAAAAATATCTTCAACGTGAATCGTCTGGGTAGCTGGCAGCTGCACACACAATACATTGTCGAAACACGTTCGTGCCCGTTCCTGATTGGCCGACAAGCGTATTATGACGGAGACTACGCATGATACAATAAAAACGATTATGGCGGCATATATACTGAAATAGTCGAATTCCTAACAATATTCATTTAGAACTCTATATTTTTTTTTTTTTTTGTATTTGTTCGTTGAAACGACCTCAAGGTCTTCGTCAATGCTTATCACAAGTGGGTAGTAGGGAGATCATGTGATCTATTTACCTATGCATATATATCACTATATACATGATACTACCCCCAAGAGGAGACATGTGCGGTCTTCACTCTCAGTGGAGTGGGACCTAGTTGGAAACCGGATGACGCAATCAGACGACATCATGGGGATTTATGGTGGTTGCGTAGAACCACACAATTTTTTTTGCACTTTGCTATGAATCGAACCGATGACGGTGTGAGTCGTAGTCAACTGCGTGACCACTGCACCACTCCGGCCCCATTTAGAACTTTATATAAAGTTAAAAACATCGACTCGTATAATATGACAGCAGGTTATACAATACGACATGAATAATATTGGTAGGTATATTATAATATTTGTTTATGTATATTATTATAAGTAGGTGCTTATAAACAAATTGACATACAACAATACAAATTTTAATGTGTGCATATATTAATTCAAAAAAAAAAAAAAAAACAGTACCAGCGTACGTCATGTGGTATATTATTATGTTTTTATAAAAATAATTTATATTGGATTTTTCACCGGACTGGAACCGTACCTATATAGGTACATAATATTAATAAAAATTAATTTACTGTAATATACTATATGTACTTGAAAATAAGTGTTACTGTGTTAGTTTAACCTCTGTACCTATACCTAAAGAAATAGCTATACCAGCTAGGTCCATCCTAATAATTTATTAGATTTTTATCTTTCGGATCGTAATATTTTGTACTATTGGTCACTTTATATTTAAAATTTACTGTAGTTCATTACAAAAGAGTATTATAATTTTCGTTAATAATTTAATGACAAAATCAAAATAATATTATTATACTATGTTATAGTTAGGCCATAGCTATATTATTGTGTACCGTCATCGGTCTTCGTTGACCACGTCTACGTTGTGTCGTATACGATAAACTAAGGAAAACCATAACCTTAACTCTAAATGGACTGATGAATGGACACTAAATGACCCTGACAAGTTTGTACAATTATTGAACAACTTATACGGAAAAGATCATTAGAATCTAAGACAATACAAATAGTATCCCGACTGATCGGCCATTAATTTATATATTATATTCTATTTTATCTATAATGTTAACTAATTATATTACGTTTTTATGTTTCTACATTTTATCAATTTAACAATTTATAACTTTTTTTTATTTTTTTATCTATATTTTTTATTGTAATGCCTATTCGTTGTTGCTATAGTAGGCATTTACTAATAATTTAATACTTTTAGAAATAAATACTAATTAATATTGTAGAAAAAATAATTTACCTACTTAGTAATATATCATAGGCTGACTGACCGTCTTCGTTCAGAATCGTTTTTTAGGTATACAGTAATTGTATATCATTTAATTCAAATTTAACGCCATCTATTACAGTGACTCACTTGCAACCAGCTACTGCCTACTGTACAGCAGAGTGACACCCACTCACCCGCTTTTTTTCTTGTATTTGTAGGTGTGTAGTATAAAAATATAAATTATTGGTTACTAAATTGTGTATCAGGGGTGGTGGGTGGGTAGTTAAATTCAAAATTTGATACACCTTTATTTTGTTTGATAGCCGCCACTGGTCGTTGACCACGTCGTAGACGATAAACTAATGAAGACTATAACCTTAACTCTAAATGGACTGATGAATGGACACTAAAATGACCCTGACAAGTTTATAAAATTATTGAACAACCTATACGGAAAACATCATTAGAATCTAAGACAATACAAATATAGTATCCGACTGATCGGCCAATCATTTATATATTATATTTTATTTTATCTAATGTTAACTAATTATATTACGTTTTTATGTTTCTACATTTTATCAATTTATGACTTTTTTTTAATTTTTATATCCATATTTCTTATTGTAATACCTATTCGTTGTTGATATAGTAGGCATTTATTAATAATTTAATACTTTTAGAAATTAATACTAATTAATACTGTAGAAAAAATAATTTACCGATATAAGATAACGACCAGTTTGGTGCAACCAACGGTGTAGGATTCAAACCATACGAGAAATAAATTATTTTAATATTATACCATCATTTGGTGCGCAATCGAGTTGTAATGAATCGGTCAAAAAAAAAGAGGGGGCTCGCAGCGTATTATTAATTTTTATCACTATATTCATTATGATTATATACGAATTACGACGGACGTCGTAAAAATGTATATAATTTCTGTTCATCAGTTTATCGTCGGTAACTGTTTAACCTTAGATAACATGTGCTGGACAGATAGCTATGCGTATACATCACGAGTAGTCTGAGCTCGAAGCCAATTTGGTCGGCCCCGATGAATTTATCGAACATGGGCGAGGAATGAAAAAGATAGCGCGGGAGGGGGGTAACATAATTGCGGTAATCTCTTGTGCATGTGCGGTGGTCTTGCCGACCAAATCGGCTTTAAGATTTTAAATCATAGTTTTAACCTCTAACCAGTATGTATATTATCTAAGTATTTAACGTATTTCAATTCCAAATATAGGTACCGTGTTTGTTTTTGCTATCAATTTAATTTCTCCTCGAAAGAAGTATCACTTCACCCTTGTATATTGAATAGCTATTGAGAGTACCACACTTGCACACAGTTTTTTTTTTATAAAATATATATGTACCAAAACTATTTTTAAGATTGCCTAAAACGAACATATTTTACGTGAAATTTTCAATATATATTTTAAAATACTTAAGTATATACCTATACATGATTACGTATATATAGGTATATACCGAACGATAAGTTTTAATAATTCAATTATTACTTCGATAATAATATAGGCGATTTAAACAAAATATTAAAAACATCAAAACTATAAATTATTTATAACATTTAGATTAATTGTACAAACAATTTAAATTTTTTCTTATGTTTTAAATTTAAATCGTTATGTTAACCTGGAAGCATACTTGTACACGACGGTGGTCACGTGCATTCATAAAATGTAATTAAATTAAAAAATAAAATATGTGTAGTCCTTGTCTCTGCGAGTCTAATAAAAAAAACAGATTTATGATGTATTTATAATCTCAGTAGATATTGCAATGGATAAGTCCTCGCGGGACACCCTGTATATAAGAAATAAATTGAGTATTATAATAATATTTTAAAAATGACAAAAAGATTTTTTTAATAAATTAGTTAAATGGTTTGAATTTTGTATACTTTTTAACGAGAGAATTTATTTCTAAAACAGAGCAACAATGATAGGTTTTTTTTTATCTCTAATTTACAATAACATTATATAGGGTGTCCCGTGAGGATAATGAGGATATATAGGTACTCATTAGCCGTACAGCGAGGAACCCGCCGCCCGGGCAAAAACCTGTTTATTTCCGGTTTACCTATAATAATTGTTAAATTATTAAAAAAATTATTAAACATTTTGAGATTAGAGAAAATAAAACGTTGAAAAGTCAAAATTTTCATAAAAATAAACTCTATAAAATGGCTAATCTTCACTTGTTTCAAAAACAAAAAAAAATAATTGTTTTAACTTTTTTACCAACAAGTTTCTTAACATCAGTGACAACTGACAACATTCAACAATGCTTCATACCATAATATGAGACTTGTATAGTTGTATGGATATTGAAAATGGTGTCCAGTCATTTAGAATATTTGGTACAGTCTCGTCATTTTTCGTACCCAGTGGCTCCGAGCCCCAGTTACATGTGTTGATAAGACAATAGCTGTAATAGGGTATAGGTGGTATATATTCATAGACATTATAGTACTTCCACTAATGATATGTCCCGTGTGAATCGGCGTGATATTAAATATAATATATAAATTAAACACAAATTTTGTTTGTTGGGTGAGGTGCCTTACGTTAAATGTGTATACCTATTTGAAAATACAATTTTTTTTAGAGAGATCGGCCCATTTGTAATTATATACCTAACAATATCTTAATATCTTCGTATATACGTTTCCGGTTATCTGTGTTATATAACTATTATGTATAGAGTTATAATATGCGTACGACGCACTGCCTACGGACGATATAATATGATTGCTGTTATGATGGTGGAATAAAATTCCGACGGTTTCAAAAAATATATTCGTTGTGGGTATAGGATACACTAACGAATAATATTATAACTCTGTCGAGATCATGCTATTATATTTTCAATAAAATAGTGGTTTTACGACCAGCTTATCGGTGAAAGAATCCCGAATCCGGCGGCGACGTTCTCGGAATTTATCGATGAGGAGTGTTTGAAAATAAAAAATAACCTTGAACGCCGAGTGGATAGCACGAGGGTGAATATCTACCTAATATAATATACAAAGAAGCACAAAACATACCTAATGGTCGAACGCCGGAACACGTTTTATATACTGCAGTTTACGACCACCTGCCGATTGTCCGACGCCATAAACCACCCGACATTCCGAATTCTCACGATGAGGGTGTCTGGGTGTAATATATAGTAATAATCCGATGCGATCCGCAGTCGCTGCGAACAGAGTAACCGTCATATTATAATGATGGTAATATTATTCGTGTACGCTGCACAGTTGCTAAGTATATAGGGAATGATAAACCGTGCACGACCACCCGATTTTCATCTTCGATAACAGCCGAGTTATTCGAAATCTGATTTTTGGAATTAAAATGGAACCTAAATAACCTTAGGTATAGACCATAATATTACGAGGGTTCGAAAAAATAATAACCTATTAATAGGAGTAAAACATCAAAACATAAACAATTATGTACACTCATTTGCATTACAATCATTACTGTACATAAATGGCTAAATATATTACATTTTTATTTAGTTTACTTTAGGTCTGCTCGTATTAATATACAATATATATTTATCGATGCGAATATAAAATTCCACAATTCGTTTTCCACGACCATCCAACCGGATATTTATTTTAGTTCTCATCATTGCGAAACCAACGTCGTTTCAAACATCGAATCTTTCAGTAATAATAAATAATAATTGTTCATAAATCATTGTATACAATCTATTCTGTCATATAATTATATGAGAGGACATCCACTTCGCGAAATTACTGAAAAGTATCCATATCGTGAATAATGCAATTCTTTCAAGACATATCGATGATCATTTTTTTCTCTTTGGTCTACATCACGAAACAGATTATATGAAAAACATATCTTTGTACAATTTAATGCGTATAACATAACTTTTCATGAAATGGATGGTTTTTTTTTCGAACGTCGTAAAATTGTTTTCAAAATAATTCGGATTTCAGCTCTGAGCATATAAGTTAGATACTTGTATTCAATTTATCACGATCATTATTATTAAAATCATTAATAATTAATTTTTACAAAATATTATATTTTATTCAAATCGCATAGGTAGTTTATATCGTGTAATACAAACGTATTATAATATGGCAGTATAGCACAAAATTTCATAATTTTAATTTCTATTTAAATATGACGTTAAATTTAATAAATAAATAAATAAACTGGTGATTTGCACGCCCGAAAAGAAAGTAAAAAAAAAAAGCTGGTAACTGGTAAGTGGATGTAGCTCTGCTGTACAGTAGGTTACAAACTTAAAACTACAAGTGGGTCAATGTTTAATGAATAGTATTTAATTTATTGTATACGAAAAACGATTTTGAGGTGAGACGGTTTGTCAGTGTGGATATTTTATATATTATATTATTTTATATTGTTATTACTTATCAGTTATCATTAATACGGTAGCCGGTAAATTGAATTACTAATATTATAAAATTAAAACAAAATAACTAAAATCGTTATTCTTGGTTATTTAATATGTAATTTCGTCCAAATTTTAACATAAAATAACTATAAAAAAACTGCGTGTTTATATTTTTAAGATTTTTTGGTTACAGAATAACTTACCTACTTACGTGGAACCTTGTTTTAAGTTTTCAATTCTTAGCAATAAAAGTTGAACATTTTATACATTTTTAACTACAAAATAAATTATAAATTTGATAAATGTTGTAAAAAATCAAACTTTAAATGCTTCTAAAATATTTCACATATTTGGTGAAATTTATCTTGTAATATTATTTAAATATATTTGACGAACGATAAATTTACAATATAATTTCGATTGCCATGAATCATATTGGCACGGAATTTCACGCACAATTTTCAGTAAAAATATGCGAATAGTATGCAAAAAAATAATAGTTCAAACAATTTTATACAATTTAATTGGGTACATAACTTAAAACAAATAATTTTTTTATGTAAATGCTTAGCAAGAATTATGAACACGAATGTTCACTTCCTGTTAAAAACGATAAAATATATATTATAGTTTATAGATAACTGATTGGTATTCGTAGACCGTAATCGACAGAATATTTGACTCGATGAAATATTATTTTACTCTTTTATCAGAATATTTTGATAACAGTAAACATATAGTTTAATTTCACTTAATCACTTCAATAATAATATTCAACTTTGTCAAATATGCAGATATATCATAATAATATATGCAACTATCATCATATTCAGAAATATGCAAAAAAACTGATGTGATTATCTCGATAGGATTGTTATTAATTGATTCTTAAAAAATATTGACTTAAATCCAAGTATAAAATTAAATTAATTAAATATAATTTCTATATAATCGCATAAAAATCTGCGTAATAATAATTTATAATAAAATAAATTCTAAAACAGTGGGTATGTGGGTGTTGCTCTGATGTATAGTAGGTTACAAGTGGGTCAATGTATTAAGGAATGTATTAAACTTGAATTCAATGATATAATATCAATGTTCTTGAGCTGGTACTTTTTCGATTTTCGAAACGCTACTCGAAATAAAAGCGGTTAAAGGAGAAAAAACGTACGATTTCACGATTTTATAATATTAAATAATTACGGACGTTTTCTACCAGAAATATTGCTTCAAATGAAAAATGACAAGAGATATTTTTTGTTGTATTTTAGATTTTGTTCTTTACGTTTTTAAGTTCAAAAATTTTTAGCCATTTTTGAGCTATATATAGACATTTAACTTTGGGAGTTTTTTTGTTGTAATTCGGTTAAAAACATTTTTATAATATTTCCTAATTATAGTTATATAAATTATCTATTTATATATCTCGTTCTTAAGCTGTTCTTAAAACGCTTTGTTTATCACCATAGAAACGAATAAAATTAAATAAAAAAGATTCTCTCGTCCGCTCAGAATCGTTTTTTATCGAATGCAATCATTGCATTCAAATCGAATACAGTAAAGTTACACTATCCTGTCCGAGGCCCGAAGGGACGATGGACAAACATCCACCACCGAAATGCGCTGACCTATTTTTTTTTTTTTATATCCTGTATACAAAATTTCTACCAGAAGGAGTGCTTCGATTTCAACATATAGTACTTTATCTTTTAGCAAATTGGATCAAAATGGTACTTCAAAGAGGTCGATTTTCGATTTTTTCAATAGTTATTTAATGCCACGGGAAAAACCGCTAAAAATGGCATTTTTCTTTCTAACGCTTTGTTCATCACCATACAACGAATAAAAAATAATATTATTAGTAATTATATTAATAAAATATATTAATTCAAGTTACAGGCTATAATAAATAATAATATTATAAAAAATCCAGACTGACAAACCGTCCCCGCTCAGAATCGTTTTCCTTATACAATGATATTATAATATCATTGAATTCAAGTTTAATACAATCCATTTTATACACTGACCCACTTATAACCTACTGTATAGCAGAGCGACATCCCCTTAGCAGCTTTTTCTTATTTTATAACGAGTTTTTCTATTATTAGTTTATGTTACTACTTAGTATAAATGACTATATAACATTATAAGCTGTATTTTGTTTTTATATAATGGTATATACCTACAGTCGGTATCTAAAGTCTCAAGTATATGGTACAACTGAACATACCTATAGGTACTATATATACTATACTCTTTTTCAAATGAGAACGCACCGGGTCGCGCATCGTTATCAGAGGCGGAACCACAAGCCCCTCCCACAAAGTTAGTAATTAATTTCTGATTAGTCGCCAATGATCGGCTACTTTCGACGCCGCCGGGCATACAGAATGTTCAATTATTATTATAATTATTATCTACCGCATCATACTGTTGCACGCCACAGAATATTATTATTTTTATACTCAAATACGTAAACACTTACGGATTATTATTATTCATTATTTATTGATGTATTTCTTATAGTATACATATTGTCGATATTATGGCATCGTGGTAATATGGTATCTATAATAATACCTATATATTTTAATTCTTAAAACAAAATTATTAAATCGTCCATAGCAGTCGTAGCAGGCTGTGGTGCCAGTTCACCACAGGGACTTGTTGAGTCCATAGTATTTACCTATAGCAGAGTAGGGCGTTATTCGAATGAAATTTTATTTAGATGATTATTGAGATAACATTTTATTCGAATAAATAATTAATCGAATACATATTTATTCGAATAATTATCTAGATAAAATTTGGCCCAACTCTGACCTATATAGTATAATATATATTGTGTACGTCCGGCGGCGGGCCGCACGAGGTTATTGTGATGAGAATGTACGTTTTGAAATTCGAACATTCATAGCAGGTCGGCGAAGATTTCGTACACATTTTTGGCGATAATATACTTGGTGTGTTATTAATTATTATATATATATAAAGTATAGCATCGTGGGGACCATTATATTATATTATGTTATATACGTACACAATATTAACGCGTGTATATAAATGCTATACTTATATATATATTTTTTTTAGTACATCCATGTGTTAGGGTCTAAATGGGATAATTATATATACTTATATATATATATACACACACACACCTATTATACCTAATATATAATATATTATGATGTATATCAACTCATATATTATAATACGCATTTATATAAGTACGACACTAATCGTACCTATATAATATTGAATTTAAAGATTTTTTTGGCTCTTCATGATTGTATAATTATTAGATATGTATTTAAATTAATCAAACAGTTTATTAAATTGATTTCGATCAGATAGGTAGTTAGTTTATAATTGTATATCACTTACAACAAAAAAACATTTAAAAATTTTTTTTTTTATATATATAAATGTATATAAATATATATACTTCATTATTTTATTTGATTATATTATACACAGAAACACGATGGATAGGTTTATGGATGGTATTTTAACAAGTACAGAAAACCATTTGTTTAATATTTCTTTTTTATTACACATAAAAAAAAAATAAAAATTACAAATATAAAAAATAAAAATACATTTAGTCAGACTCAGACTCGAAAGAGGAATTACTTACATTGATGACAACAGGTTCTACTTCTGCAGACAACATTTGGTCAACGATGAAATCCATTTCGTAGAATTTTTTTTCGATTTTTTCGGTATGACTTATGAAATTTTTCCACATAACGGAATTTACACGTTCGATACCTTCCAACAACAAGTTTTTCACATCAGGTAATTTGTAGCTGGTATTGTTTATTTTGACGTGATGTTTGACTGATGACCAAGCCAGCTCTATCGGATTTAACTCACAATGGTACGGTGGGAGTCTTAAGATGGTGCGGTTGTGTTCTTTGGCCAGTTCGTCAATTACATATTTCTCGTGCATTGGTTTAATTCTGCGTACTATTTCAAGTAGTCGAGGAATTACCATAGGCTTGTCGATAACTTCACCTTTTTCTTCCAACCATTTAATTATGTCCGCCTTTTTTGTTGATGTAGTAGGTATTTTGTCTGCCTTTACTGAATGGTATGATGCGTTATCCATAACGATGACACAGTTTTCTTTTAGTTTTGGTAATATATTTTGCATCCATTCAAAAAATGTGTCACCGTTCATCTCGTCATGATAATCATTCGTGTTTTTTTTTGACTCAAAACATAGGAGTCCACCTGGTACAAACCCGTCTTCCGACCCTATGTGTAGAATGATCAGTCGTTTGCCTTTCCCTGTTGGATTTTTCGGCCCTGTTGTGAGGCCTCGAACAAATGCATCATGGCACGATTTGACGGTTTTGTCTACCCATGTTTTGTTGGTACATTCTCCTGCATCGACCCACGTTTCGTCCATTTCTTTATATCCTCCAAGTAATGTTGACGCCATACAACTATTTCGTCTCTTTCGACGAGAGCACTATTGCGGCTTCGTTTGGTGTATTCGAAATCCATGGTTTTTAAAAGACGATATAAATTGGTTTCTGATACATACGGTAAACTATCGTCGTCCTTAATAACTGCGTATATTTTGGCCAATGTAGGAATGGTTTTGTTGTACCAAAAAGAATGTACATGACGACGCACAGTGTTACGATGTAAATCATCGAAATCGTCTTTAAACGATTTCTTACATCGTTTTCTGTTTGGAGACATCACAGTCTTTGAGGTATTGTACTCACTAATAGTGTTTGAAATTGTTCTTTGCCCAATGCCTAGGCGTTTGGAAAGAACTATCCGACATTCCCTAATCGTGATTTTCGGATTGTTTTTCAACTCCATTTTGTACGCATTGATAATCATCACTTTTTGACTTGATGAAACATACTGGAATAAATAAATGTATGATAATAATATTATTGTATACATTGCAAATAACATAATATACACTATTCTATAATATAATTAATCACAATAATACAAACCTTTCCCTTTGGATTTTTTTTTGTTGGTGTAACAATTATTTCGTCATCCATAATTTTGTCCAATAAGCAGGACACGATAAAAAAAATAATTTAAACGCACAAATCCAAGCCAAAATTCAATATATTTACTGAGCGCGCGTAAACAAAACAGTAGATATCGTTTCACATATTGTGCGAACGGCCGTCAATGTTGTGGAAATACAACTCACTACGTATACAAGGTGGCACCACCTACGACAGCTGAAACTGTCGGGAGTGGGGAGGCCATGTGCGCGTTTCGACCGGTTTTCGTCCGCCGCCCGGTGCGTTCTCATTTGAAAAAGAGTTATAGGGCTGGTGGTATTTTCAGTATACCGATAATTAGCGGTATTTTAGAATACCAGTATACCGTAAATCGGTAATTACCGAAAATACCGTATATCTACTTTTATTATTTAATATTTTTATATAGGTAATCGTAATGACATAATATAATAGCCCTATCCTAGGTTGGAAACCTGGAGTCCCTAACAAATTTGCTGAGGTACAATATTCTCGGTAATTACTGTACAACCGGTAATACCGTAGATACCGGTAATGAACAAATACCGGATACCGGTATCAACATTTGGAATACCTCCAGCCCTAACCTATACATTAGGAAATGAACAAGCGTAATGTAGGTAATATTATATAAACAAACTAAATAAAAAATAGCAAGGTATTAGGCAGGTGGTTTAAAACATAGAACAGCCGGTACCATCAAGTCGGGCGTGGATTTCCAACCGGCCTTTGTAGGTGCTTCGGCCGCGGATTCCATATTCGGTAACGATATAAATCTATTGTGCAGCGGCAATCTATGGAAATTACAACTCTCCAGCGGTTTTGGTCTATTCGACCGAAGATCGTCAAAAATCATTTTTCATCGTTTCAGTCTTGGATAGCAACTTGATATCTGACGACTTCTTGTCTTGAGCGGCAATATTTGACATATCGATGTTTGATGATGTACGTGGAATAAATATTATATTATACGTAAATTCGATTTTAACTTTTATACCGTAGGTACTAGCAATTATTCGTGATTTTCGTAACAAATGAATACTGATAAAGTATATCTACGCTTTCGGGAGAAACACAACAACATCATTCATTAGGTGTATACTTATTCAACTTAAATTCAAATTATAACGTAAATATCATCTTAAGCAGATGGATTCGGTAAAACAAAATTTAAATACTGCAAACAATTGTATATTATTTTATATGCACAACTGTGTCTGCGTTCATGTTGGGTTTGATCATTATAATTCATAATCATTACATCAGTACCTACCTTAGTTTACATAGTTTACATTAGTATATTATATACATTTTATTATGTATACTATACACAGAATATTATGATTTTCCAGTAGGTATTTATCGAACGCACAATAGGACTCTTATTGAACCATTGTAAATATGCAAGTTTGTAAATAATTTCTAAACGAAGAGATGTACTTAAAAATATTTTTTTATTTCACGACTTATGTTCATAGGTAGGTGTCTAAAATAAGTGGATGTCGCTCTGTTGTACAGTAGGTTACAAGCGAGTCACAGTGTAATGGATTTTATTAAATATTTGAATTCAATGATATAATATCATTGTATACGAAATACGATTCTGAGCGGAGACGGTGTGTCAGTCTGGATTTTTATATTGTTAATATTTATTATTCGTTGCTATGGTGATAAACAAAGCGTTAGAAATTAAAATCCCATTTTAAGCGGTTTTTCGTAATTTGTCGGTAGTTTTTCCCGTGGTATTAAATAACCATTGAGAAAATCAAAAAATGACCTTTTTAAAGCACCATCTTGATCCAATTTGCTAAAAGATATGCTACTTTATGCTGAAATCGAAGCACTCCTTCTGGTATTAATTTTGTATACAGGATAATAATAATAAGTAGTAAATAATAAAAAGTAAACACCATTGTAAAACCACTAGTCTTTATCTAAAATATAATATAATAGGTACAAGATACATATACTATATAGTGATTACAGATTACTTATTAGTGATTACAGATTTTTAATAATCAACAGTCAGTCGTCACACTACTGCAATTATTGCTAAAGCGAGCACATTATACTAACCAGTTAAAAATGCAAAGCTTAATTAAAAATTATTTTTTTTAAAAACTTTTTTAATTAACTAGTTAGTTAATTTTCTAACCGGCATGACAACTGAACTATAGTTAAATACTTAAAGTATTATCATAAGTTAGGTTAGGTAATAAATAAATAATAGATTATTCCAATAAATTTGAAAAATAATACCGCGTGTCAAGTTAAAATAAAGTCTATACTAAACATTTAAGACCTATAACCTGTATTGTAGTCAAAACTGATTTATTTATTATTTAAATTTAATCAAGCTACATATAATTATGTCTTAAATTTAAATAAGCAAATAAATATTTCTTGATATTTAATAATTTAGTTGACAAAGTGTGTTTATGAACGCGTAATCACTAATAAAACATACCTAATATTCGAAAGATAAAATACTGATTTATTTGTTGAACGAGTTTGGTTTACTCTAAAATGTAAGCTTTGAAAAAGTAAATTCTATACGATTATGTAATAATTTAAACAAAAACTAAATAATATTATTATAGTTCAAAGAAAATCGGGACATAAAATACGCTTATTTTTATTTTCTTTATTTTTTAATCAAAAGAGTGGGGAAATAAAACATTTATTTAATCATATTATTATACGAACAAAATAAACTTATAAATCATCATTATATTGAGCATTATATAGCGTCGGTCGCGAAGTGCTAAGTAAAAGTCGGTGCTAAGTAAAAGCCATGTTTATTCGCGTTTTCGTTGTACAAACACAAACTGACAAAAAGCGTTAGGTTATTATTATCAGTAAGCTGCAGACAATCACACAAATCGTAAAGAGATACTTCATTCGGTGGCACTTGTCAAAAAGTTAATGTGGGTCATGGTAAAAACTCTTGCACTGTCCGATATTTGTGATTTTGGTAATATAGTGGGGAAAAAATGTAAGTAATCTCCTACATAGATAAAGTGTTAACTCCTACAAGCGATAATAAAATGATAATTTTTTTAAAAAGTGGACAAGTGGGTATCACTCGTACTGCTGCTGTGCGTCCTATCATACTTATATAAATTATCAAATTTAATAATTTTTTCCAGTTTCAATCTTTTAATTATCATAGATAATTAAATATTAGAAAACCAAATGACTTAAGTATATAGGTAAAAAATTCAATATAATGTTAAAAAACAAATCAGTAAGAAAAAATCTAGTCTTCGTATTTTCGACATTAAAAATAAAATATCTGTCTTGCAATACATATAATACGTCATAACTATTATACAAAAATCAATTCAGATATATAAATAAAAACTTATACGGACGAAATTATCATGTTTTATCGATATTCAACGATATTCGATACCATACTATCGCCGATCGAACATTAAAAACTAAAACGTTTTGAACTGCAAAGGTTGATATCGGCGCATGCGATAAGCAATAACCTTTTGGGCAGAAAGGAAGAGATTGTTAAAGTTTCGATCATCATAGCTCTGTCATAATAGGCAGGGCCTAAAATTAAGATATTTTGCTACTGCACACCTATAATTCCACACCAAAATATTTAAAAATAATGAACATAGACCCAGTAACGCACATACCACATATAACTTCATTGCATAAATGTTTTTGCTATTTATTAATAATTAGTTATAATAAATACAATCTAAGACAATCTTTTATATAAGTCCTTGATACCTATATTGCAATATGACTAAAAATTTTAAAATTAAAAACGAAATACCTTGGGTTAATAATTAGTATATTTATTATAATATGGTGAAGTCGGTATTATTTTTAGTGTTAAGGATTTTAAACGAATACAATATGCTAATTAGTAATTTTCAACAAGCAACATTGAATATTAATCAAATAAAAATTTAAAAAAGCCGAAAAAAAGTACTTCACGCTTTTAAATTTGCTACAGCACATTTAATATTAGCTACTGCACATAGTTTGTGCAATTGTGCTACTGCACACAATTTTAGGCCCTGATAGGTACATAGCACATAAACAAGTTCTATTGAAGTGTTTGAATTTTATCTATAAAAATATATATTAGATTCTGAGCGGAGCGAAGGAGCTAGTGGTTTTACAATGATTTTTATAGTTATTATTTTTTTAAAAAAAGTTTTAACAGAAGGAGTGCTTCGATTTCAACATTCAGGGTGTAAAAAATAGAACTGACTTTTGGAATAATTTAATATGTTCTAATCAATATTTAAAATTTTTTTTTATATATAATTTATAGTCTCCTATGCTACACATATATTATACAAACATTTTTTTTTTTATTTTTTAACACTGAAAATAAAAAAAATTAAATTTGATTTAATTTGTTTGGATATATTTAAAATAGCCAATTTGTTCTTATAATTAGCGATTTGTATGGTAAAAATATTTATTTAAATCAAGGAGTTTATTTTTTAGAATTTTTTAAAATATCAATATTTTTAAATACTTGGAACGCAACAACTTTTTTCAAAATATTATTTTTGGGAATTCGCTGACATGATAATATTTCTTAAATTATTTACTAATCATATAATTTTAACAGGAAGTGCGATCACTGGATGGCTTCTTCCCTCCCCCTTTTCATATTCAAACTTATTATAGCACATATACTTATTATGCCTTTGTGTAAAGATTGTATATCATCTAATAAAAATTAAAAAAAAAAAAAAAATATAATTTTAACAATTGTTGTCATACGTTTAAGTAGCATCGTTTTATTTTTTTTTTTCGTCGAGTCTTTCTGTTACACCTTTTATCTTATCTGTAGCGCGATGTATAATATATATATTTATATTAACTCGATTTCTCATGGAATGATTTTCTTATTTTGTTGTAATTCAAAAACGTATAACCGTAGCCCGTAGGTAGTACATACAAAATATATTGTCGTCTGGAAGCTAACTGGGTGGTTTTGGGGTAACACATTGTTCATATATATACATGTTTATCGATTTAACGACCGGTTCGACCTTTTTTTTGGTAACAAAGACGCTGCTAAAGCCAGCTGCAGCTGCACATTCCAATGCCAGACCCGCCCTATTATATGGCATCAAGATGATACTTTGGTGATGTACGATTGTCCCTTTTAGTAAAACGATTGAGTACGATGTCTCTACGTAGGCCTTAAAAACATTACGATTGCGTTCGAAAACGAGTGCAACGTTGCCAACATGTACTACTGAATTTAATTTAATTTAAAATAATAATAATATAATTTTAAAAACCATTATTATAGTTAATTAAAAACAATATACATATATTATATTTATATATATAGAAAGAATATAAATTATAAGTTATAAGTTATCTTGGTACCGATAACCAGTTCCTGATAAAACATTTAATATATAACCATTTTGGTAAACCTTAATTCTCTATTCTATAATATAACATACTACTTTCCTACATATTTTTATTATAATAATACAATTTAGTTTATTTGAAAATATCTCAAATGATATATGCCATATTATAATATATGTCTGAAATTACATATTTTACGGTTAAGAAAATCCCCGGCGGGGGGGGGGGGGTAGGGCGATGGGACAATCTACTCATTTTACTTATATAAAAAAAAACACCGGTTATTATATTGGTAGGCGGAGAAATAGCCCAGAAATATAAATATAAATGTGAACACATGTATGCTCTACTCCTAATTAGTAATTACCACGTACGTTTAACAAAATATAATAATTTATTATAATGAAAATAATAATTAATTGTTAATTGTATACAATTTAGATTGTAAACCAAATAAAAATATAAATATGAACACAATATTATGTATACGTCATTATTTATTGTGTTATAAGTTATGAGCCAAAAAAACATCAGTCTTGGGTACTTATATACAATTATTTATATTTGAAATTTTAAGATTTTCTTTTATTTCTTTTACATAAGAGTATCCCGTACATACAATTGCTTCTATTGGCCTCTTATACAATATTAACAATTATATTATATTACTAGTAATTATTATATAATATGATTATTATCTGTTATAGTAGTATATGTATAATGTATATACCTAAGACTGATGTTTTTTTACTCATAACTTACAACACAATATATCATGACGTGTACATATTATTGTGTTCATAGTTGTCATTCTGTTTACTTAATAAAAAGTTTGATCGCGCAAAGTTATAAAATATTAGCTACCATATTATAACATCGTGCGTGCTTTGTCGAATTTTTTTTTTCTTCAAGCGTTTTATTTACGCGAAAATTTCAATATTCATAATTGTATTATAATGCTAAACAGGCTATATAAAGAAGAAAATTAAAATATGTCGTTAACATACATAATATTATATTCCTATAAAATATATAAATAAACATGTACGGTATACGCACAAATATAATATTATAATATGGTCGGTAAGGTGACTTAGTGGTACATATTGTTTATACACATTGTCACATTATGTATATAATATTATATAGGCTTAAAATTTAAAATGGATATATTTGCAGTGCATTTATTTTTTTAAACATTGATCAATAAAATAATACTTTTCTTAAAGTATACGTAAAAAACATGAAATATATTATATACGCATTTGTGCATTATATACATTATACACACACAGACACACTGTGTGTCCCACCGTGTTCAATTACTTTAATATTATACGCATGGTACGTACTATTGTACAAAGACGAAAATTAAAATATGTCGTTAACATACATAATATATTCCTATAGAAAATATAAATAAACATATACAACATATGTTCGGTGTACACACAAATATAATATTACTAGCTGAACCCTTCAATGCCCGTAAAAAATCACGATTCTTAAAAAAATTAGGATTGTTCAACTCCTTTTGCAGTGTGTGCTAACTTGCTGCAGTAAGTGCAACTCAGGCCACGGTGGTACGCTTTAAATATAATATTATAATATGGTGGTTAGGCTTAAAATTTGAAATGGATATATTTTGCAGTGCATTTTTTTTTAAACGTAGATAGATATTATAAAACTTTTCGTAAAGTATACGTAAAAAACATAAAATATCAGACTTGGGTAAAAGATTTTTAAGAGGACGTGATACCCGCATGGGTTATCCCCGTCTTACAAGTGCGTAATATAGCAAATTCTACGCTCAGCAGAACACGTGTAGCTCCGTCAGTTTGAAAATTAGAGTGAATTGACCTCTTATACAATCTAAAGGTGAGATTATTATCTAGACAACCTCATGGGCTTTTCATTATATTTTAGTTTTAAAGCGAGCTATGAGTATTTTAAAATTATAAATTGTTTATATATCTTAAAGTACTCATAACTCGCTTGAAAATTAAAATATAATGAAAAGCCCACGACGTTGTCTAGATAATAATCTTACCTTTAGATTTTCGAAGAGGTCAATTTACTCTAATTTTTAAATTAACGGAGCTACACATGTTTGGCTGAGCGTAAAATGTGCTATGTTATGCACTTGTAAGACGGAGACAGCACACGCAGGTATCACCTCCTCTTAAAAAGTATTTGGAATAAATACTCGAATACTTATACAAAATAGTATTCAGAATATGTATTAAAATACTTCATAAAAATAGTATTGCAAATAAAGTATTTTAAATACTTTTAAAATAATTTTTAATTTTTGTTTTTAATATTAAACCAATGATACTTTTCTTCGGGAAAATTTGCCAACATTTATAATTTAATAATTCTAAATATAATATAATTTAAGTGGTTGATACTTGGTTTAAAATTTTAAAACGTGTATAATATTGTAAAAATGTCCAGAAAAACAAGATAACAATTTATCAATGTACCTAAATAATAAGTATTTTTCTATAGGAATAAAATACTTTTAAAAAATATTCTAAATATTTATTCAGAATACTGGTGGAAAAAGTATTTTAAAAGTATTCTATATAGGTACTTAAAAGGTATTCCAAATACTGTATTTGGAATACTTTATTCATAATACTACCTAAGACTGTGAAATATATAAAATACACATTTGTGCATTATATAAATTATATACACACAGACACACTGTGTGTCCCGCCGTGTTTCTTAGCGTTGATAGCTTTTTCCCGACTCATTATTTTTCTAATTGTTCTATTTTTACGTTCATTATTTTTGTTTTTTGTGTGCTTAAATTTAATTGTTCGTGTAATCACGTTAATCAAGAAAGCATAATAATATAATAATGCAATAAGTTGTCGCAGTAATCATCCAATACCATAGGTAGGTACACTTCAGTGATATATTTTTTTTATAAATGACAAAATTAAAACGTGTTGCCTCTGCGTTTTTGTTTTACGACCAAAAAAACAACGCACAGGGTTCTATCGCTAAATAGTTTCCTTGCTGCAGACTGTCTTCGTATTCTATTGTTAATCGGTGTATAAAATATCTCGACTTCCTATGATAATAACACGTTTTTTAACTTTTTGACCACGCGTGACGAACACCAGAAGTAAAATCAACTGGTGGCCGGAAATAATACTGCATAATATATTTAGGGGGCCGAAAGTGATTCTGTTTTAATAATAATTCGTCTAACCACACAGGAATTAGTGGTTTAAAATAGCTCGTTTTTTTTTTTATAAGAGAATGAAATACGATAAACCGGCCAAAGATAATAATATATACCGACACGCACATAATTTATCACCGATATAATTAGGTAACTTTAGTACGTACCTATATTCTCGAGTAACATTTATAATATGCAACGTCGGTGCTTATGATGAACTCAGTATTTTGAGCACAAATTCAGTGGCGTCGAAAGTTGGTTTAGCCTATGATAGTTCACAGATGTCATAGGTTAATATAAGTGGATGGGTGGTATA
Source organism: Metopolophium dirhodum (assembly GCF_019925205.1). NCBI lineage: Eukaryota > Metazoa > Arthropoda > Insecta > Hemiptera > Aphididae > Metopolophium > Metopolophium dirhodum. The sequence goes on from NC_083564.1 coordinate 19,279,115, forward strand.
ATGTTAAGAAAAATGGAGACCTCAGTTTTACGCTTTTACAATAATAATATCAAATGTTGTAAAAATATATATTTCAGACGCTCATAAAAATTTAATTTAAGTTTCTTGTAGACATTTTTTTTTTTGATAAAGGTAGACAAACTTATGAGTAATCTTATATTACATGTAAAATCTTAGATTTAAAAAGAAAAATTTTTATAAATTCTCAACTCAAAATAATTTGCTAATTTTCGTGATTTTTCCGTATTTTTTCAAGATTTGAACTTTAAATGCTTATAAATAAAAACTGTGACAAAGGATTTTTAATTTTTTTTATCTGCCTTTGAAACAATAACCTAGGAGCCTTCTATTAAATTTTCAAGCTTTTTTACTCAACAGATAAAATTGTATTGATATTTATAGAATAAAAAACTAAAAAAATTGAAAACTGACAATGTCCGTAAACAACTCAAAAAGAGTCAAAATGTCATGTCCCTACGGTCATTTGTTTTAGAGTTACATCATAAGCCAAAATCTTTTTTGAAAACAGATTTTGCGTAAAAATTTCCGTTTTTCCTTAATTTTTCTTTTGTTTTTCACGTCGCTTTTGAAAATTACTGGGAAATTTTTACTTTTGACCCCCCAAAGTACCAACTAGATTCAAATTCCTATCAGAAAAGTTACTGTTGAAAAAAATCCAAGTAATTTTACTGTCCTAAAAGGTGATGACAGACACAAAAAAAAAAACACACATCATTGTAAAATCAATACATTTAGCTTCGCTCAGAATCTAAAAAACTAAAATGAAGTAGGTAAGTGTATGCCGCTCGGCTGTACAGTAGGTGACAAGTGGGTCATTGTATAATGGATGGTATTAAATTTGAATTCAATGATATAATTATATTATTGTATACAATAATATTATTATGTTTTATATCACGATTTGAAACAACATAGTAGTATCATTATGTTAATGGTTCTTTTAAAAGATTCGGTAGGTACCTACATCCATTAACTATCGTTAGATGACTAATATTATTTGTATTATTTGACGTATTCGAAATATTTTTTTTTTTTTTTTATTAAGAGTTAAGCTTCAACAGCTGAGGTTATTAGCCTGAAGATATTTTTATTTTATAATCTGTTATACACTGTACTGCTGTGACCGGTTTTGTGAATTCGTGGATTCCGGACGTTGTAGGGCGAGGGGGTTGTTGGGGTCACGGGTTAGTTTTCGGTACTATATTATAAATCTTTTACTCGAGTCGATGTGGTACGCGACGTGTATACTACCAATATTCACAGAACTCCGGCATAACAGCTGCAGACAATAAACAAGTCAAATTCTTAAAATCTAGATATATAGTATGGGCCCCATCACCCTCGCACGAACACATTATGTTCACTTGCACGTTGCACACATACCTCTACTGTAAAAGAAATAATGGTTTCTCCCTTTTTCGACCAACGCCCACCCATGGCGTCCCTAATCCGGAGACACGTCTAACGCCGACGAGAGGTGGTGGTAAACGGCCGTCAACGGTGCGACGCCAGTGTCGAGTCGAGACTGCAGTGTCTACACTCAAACACTGCAGCAGGGCACACGTATTATACCGTGTTCGCTCCGTCTTAAACTCTCCGAGTTTATTCTAAGTGTTCAAATTATTATTTGTGCGTGTTTTATTTTAATGTGTAATTGTAAAAAAATGTTCGAACGTGAGAAATGCACTTTTGCCTTCGCCATTAAACGTAATTTGGTCAGACATAAATAATGTACGACTGCGTGTGTTTCCCATGCACTATGCCACGTACATTTTTTAGGGTACGTTACGGATATCATATTCTATTCTTCCTGGTCACATAAAACACGTTTTTGGTATGCACATAATATTATTATTTAATTAATTTTACATTTAATATTCTTTTATTTATTTAACTATCAAATTAATTAACTAGCGTTAATATTTATTTTTTTTATAAACTATTTATCAGTTGGCGTATTCACATCTCAGGCGTAACGGAAGATCAAATATAGCTCCGAAGATTGTACCAAATATTCAAGCTGGACCGTATACAACAATTTTTGTTCCATTGATGATAAAATTCGCATGGCGGACTTGAGAAAATTTGAAAACGCCGAGTGTGCCGATACTATTCAAGGTTAGTTTTATTTTATTATTATAGACTGGGGGCGTTGACTAATTAGGTGTTCTCTGTTACGTTTAAAGTTTCTCATACGAATACAGTTAACGGAAAAAAAACTAAAATGAAGTAGGTAAGTGTATGTCACTCGGCTGTACAGTAGGTGACAAGTGGGTCATTGTATAATGGATGGTATTAAATTTGAATTCAATTATATAATATCATTGTATACAATAATATTATTTTGTTTTATATCACGATTTGAAACAACACAGTAGTATCATTATGTTAATGGTTCTTTTAAAAGAATCGGTAGGTACCTACACATCCATTAACTATCGTTAGATACCTAATATTATTTGTATTATTTGACGTATTCGAAATATTTTTATTTTATAATCTTTTATACACTGTACTGCTGTGACCGGTTTTGTGAATTCGTGGATTCCGGACGTTGTAGGGCGAGGGGGTTGTTGGGGTCACGGGTTAGTTTTCGGTACTATATTATAAATCTTTTACTCGAGTCGATGTGGTACACGACGTGTATACTACCAAGATTCAAAGAACTCCGGTATAACAGCTGTAGACAATAAACAAGTCAAATTCTTAAAATCTAGATATATAGTATAGGCCCCATCACCCTCGCACGAACACATTATGTTCACTTGCACACATACCTCTACTGTAAAAGAAATAATGGTTTCTCCCTTTTTCAACCCACGCCCACCCATGGCGTCCCTAATCCGGAGACTCGTCTTACGCCGACGAGAGGTGGTGGTAAACGGCCGTCAACGGTGCGACGCCAGTGTCGAGTCCAGACAGTGCAGTCTACACTCGAACACTGCAGCAGTGCACACGTAATATACCGTGTTCCGCCCTTTAACTCTCTGTGGTCATTTCCAAAGTGTTCAAACGTCTTGTCAATTATTTATTATTTTTGCGTGTTTTATTTTAATGTGTAATTGTAAAAAAATGTTCGAACGTGAGAAATGCACTTTTGCCTTCGCCATTAAACGTAATTTGGTCAGACATAAATAATGTACGACTGCGTGCGTTTCCCATGCACTATGCCGCGTACATTTTTTAGGTTAGGTTACGGATCTCATATTATCTTCTTACTCGTCACATAAAACACGTTTTTGGTATGCACATAATATTATTATTTAATTAATTTTACATTTAATATTCTTTTATTTATTTAACTAGTGTTAATATTTATTTTTTTTATAAACTATTTAGCAGTTTGCGTATTCACAACTCAGGCGTAACGGAAGATCAAATAGCTCCGAAGATTGTACCAAATATTCAAGCTGGACCGTATACAACAATTTTTGTTCCATTGATGATAAAATTTGCATGGCGGACTTGGGAAAATTTGAAAACGCCGAGTTTGCCGATACTATTCAAGGTTAGTTTTATTTTATTATTATAGATAGGGCGTTGACTAATTAGGTTTTCTCTGTTACATATTAAGGTTCTCATACGAATACAGTTAACGGGAAAAGAACATTTTCTGCACAAACACTATATCGGATGTCGAGAGGAAAAAATTACGAATGAATATCATCTAGTCTCCCGAATTTTCAGAAAAATATTCTTTATTGAACAGTAAAATAGTTGACGCCAAAAATATCAAAAATATTCAAATTTACTCAATATTTTCCACGTCGGTTCTGTGCGTGAAGAATGACAGCAGGTCGCTCGCCTGGGCCTCATTTCCATGCTCCTTTGGCTGGATAGAGTATAGATGAATTTTCAAAAACTCACGTTCAGCATAATTCGAAAAATAATATAACTAGAAACTAGTCCCTACATAGAATCTTCGAGACGTTAAGAATTCATCAAGAAACCGATCATTCAAAACTTCGCCAGTTGAAATTGTTATGGAAACGGATACAATAACAATCATGGAAGAAACACTAGTAACATTATCAGATAAAGAAGTCCATGTTCCAAGGTTTTACTTTACAGTCCATAGCTAGATTATAAAGCTTGGTATATATAAATATACCAATAACAATGTCTAGAATATGGATCTCGACACACCAACGCAGATATATCGAGCCTGCCCGACCACCTGACACACGCACACCTGCGCATCATTGAGTGAGGTCTTTTACCTATGGGCACGTAATGAAGCATTAAGTAACTAGGTATGATTTTTTTTTATTATAATTATTATTATAACAGGTGACTCTCAATAACTCATACAGGGAAAAAAAATCTACTTCTTAAAAATTTCAAATTATCAAACTATTAATGTGTTAGGTATTGTAATTTGAAGGGGAATTTTATTCGTTCGAGATATCGAGAGTCACCATATTATTTTTAAAATATAAAACAATCTGTATATATAATAGCATATTAAGTAATATGGATATAATTAAGTATATAAGTTCATAATAACGAAATACGTTGATACAATAACACCCAGGTTTGTGTGATTATGGAAATATATTATAATAAACAGTTTTGGAATAATGAGATAAGGGACCTTTATGATTTTATCAGTTTGGGTTTAGGTTTGGACTTTGGGTTCTCGAAAATCCAAAATTTCCAGATATGGTTTCGGTTTTTAAAAATATCAAATTTCGGTTTCGGTTTCAGTTAATACCGGTTTTAACCCTTTACATTTGACTTCTTTATTTTATTTTCATCAGTTATAAACCGTATAAAAAAATTAACAAATTAAGAACCTTTTTTAATTGGTATTAATTGTAAATAAGTGTAGCTATTTCAGAGTCAATCGAATAATTACGATAATTAGGTATTTGGTATTAGGTATTTGGTTCTAATTTTTGTTATCTACTGATTTTATTGGGTTTTTTTGTCGATTTTAAACGAACGATCGTTGAATGCGTTGTATAGTCCATTGTTTCCTAAACTTTGTGGCGAGACAACAAAATAAAAAAATCAAGAATGCCATAAATAAATAACATTTATATAATTATTAATTTTATCATTGAATTTTTATAAAATACAAAACTTGATAATAAATACATAATAAATAAAAGGTGGGTAAGTGAATGTCACTCTGCTGTTGTACTCACTTTGCAGTATACTTTACTATCCCCTCTTTCTTTATTCCTTTTTCCTTTAAAGATAAATTTTGTCAAAATTCGAACTTTAAATGCTTATAAAAAAGATTTTGCCCATACATTTCTAAAAATTTTCAACTACTATTGTAACATAATTTCAGGAGCCTTGCATTAAATTTTAACGTTTTTTTACCCAATAAATGAAATTTTATTGATAGTTATAGATAATAAAGGAAGAAATTGAAAATAATTAAAAATTTATAAAATTTATAAAATAATTTGACTCTTTTTGAGCTGTTAATGAACATTGTCAGTTTTCAATTTTTTTACTTTTTTTATCTAAAAGTATCAAAAAAATTTTATTTGTTGGGTAAAACAGCGTGAAATTTTTATGCAAGACTCCTGAAATAATGTTACAATAGCAGTTGAAAAATATTAGAAATGCATGGGCGAAATTTTTTTTATAGGCATTTAAATTTCGAATTTTGACAAAATTTATCAAATTTAAAATTTATTAATTATTTTGTAGTTGAAAATTTATAAAATGTTCAACTTTTATAACAAAGGATTGAAAATGTAAAACAAGGTTCCACTTAAATAGGTTATATATAAACCACTTTATTCACAATAATATCATCAAATATACTTGGTAATATCATAGGCTGACTGACCGTTTTCGCTCAGAATCGTTTTTCTTACACAATGATATTATATCATTGAATTCAAATTTCACACCATCCATTACAGTGACCCACTTGTAACTTATTGTACAGCAGAGTGACAGCCACCTTTTTATGCATATTTTTTGGTTTTTTTTTTTGCATTTTTTCAGCGCATATTTAAGGTAAAATTATAGCACATATTTATGCAATTTTAAGTGCAATAAAATCCCAACCCTGTTTATTAGTCTTCTGATAGTAAGCTCAAATGCTATCAGATGTCTGAAGCGGCTAAATTACTTGCGTACAATTGAATTGAACATCCCTCGTTAGATACTCAGTGAATGTACAGATAAACACGCCACAGTCTATTCCGTTCTACTGAACGGGTTTAACATTACAAAAAAAAATAGTTTACAAATTACACAAAATTAGGTATAATATATTATATTATGTTGTGGAATGTTGTACTCACTTTGCTATCCCCTCTTTCTTTATTCCTTTAATAATTATAATCATTTATTTAATGGAAACAATTTCCAATTACAAGTAATACATACAATTTTTCTATCAAATGCTTTTTACATATCTGTATAAATCACAGCTGTTTGTGATTGATTATTAAACGAATTTAAAATATCTTGTTAAAAAATACATTAATTTGATTAAAAAGTTTTAAAAAGTTTATAGTTGTCATATCAAAGGAACATTTTGGATTTTGAAAAGATTACTACATTTTAGTCCTATGTTTCAAACTTTTGTACACAGTTTCAGTTATTTGTTGATAAAATTACGTATTTACTGCATATTAGCTATGAATTCGTTCAGTGATCAACTTCGTGTAATCGTTAACAACGTTGTAATTCTTGAACCCCTGAGTGTCAGGTAAACGTATTAATTATTATTGATTACACCTTTTATGAACTTGCCAATATTATATTCTTCCACATCTACATTTAGTAGTCTTTTGATAGTAAGGTCATATGATATCAGCTGTCTAAAGGTCACCAATGATACGTGCGTAAAATTGGAATGTTGTACTCACTTTGCTATCCCCTCTTTCTTTATTCCTTTTTCCTTAAAAGATAAATTTTGTCAAAATTCGAACTTTAAATGCTTATAAAAAAGATTTTGCCCATACATTTCTAAAAATTTTCAACTACTATTGTAACATAATTTCAGGAGCCTTGCATTAAATTTTAACGTTTTTTTACCCAATAAATGAAATTTTATTGATAGTTATAGATAATAAAGGAAGAAATTGAAAATAATTAAAAATTTATAAAATTTATAAAATAATTTGACTCTTTTTGAGCTGTTAATGAACATTGTCAGTTTTCAATTTTTTTACTTTTTTTATCTAAAAGTATCAAAAAAATTTTATTTGTTGGGTAAAACAGCGTGAAATTTTTATGCAAGACTCCTGAAATAATGTTACAATAGCAGTTGAAAAATATTAGAAATGCATGGGCGAAATTTTTTTTATAGGCATTTAAATTTCGAATTTTGACAAAATTTATCAAATTTAAAATTTATTAATTATTTTGTAGTTGAAAATTTATAAAATGTTCAACTTTTATAACAAAGGATTGAAAATGTAAAACAAGGTTCCACTTAAATAGGTTATATATAAACCACTTTATTCACAATAATATCATCAAATATACTTGGTAATATCATAGGCTGACTGACCGTTTTCGCTCAGAATCGTTTTTCTTACACAATGATATTATATCATTGAATTCAAATTTCACACCATCCATTACAGTGACCCACTTGTAACTTATTGTACAGCAGAGTGACAGCCACCTTTTTATGCATATTTTTTGGTTTTTTTTTTTGCATTTTTTCAGCGCATATTTAAGGTAAAATTATAGCACATATTTATGCAATTTTAAGTGCAATAAAATCCCAACCCTGTTTATTAGTCTTCTGATAGTAAGCTCAAATGCTATCAGATGTCTGAAGCGGCTAAATTACTTGCGTACAATTGAATTGAACATCCCTCGTTAGATACTCAGTGAATGTACAGATAAACACGCCACAGTCTATTCCGTTCTACTGAACGGGTTTAACATTACAAAAAAAAATAGTTTACAAATTACACAAAATTAGGTATAATATATTATATTATGTTGTGGAATGTTGTACTCACTTTGCTATCCCCTCTTTCTTTATTCCTTTAATAATTATAATCATTTATTTAATGGAAACAATTTCCAATTACAAGTAATACATACAATTTTTCTATCAAATGCTTTTTACATATCTGTATAAATCACAGCTGTTTGTGATTGATTATTAAACGAATTTAAAATATCTTGTTAAAAAATACATTAATTTGATTAAAAAGTTTTAAAAAGTTTATAGTTGTCATATCAAAGGAACATTTTGGATTTTGAAAAGATTACTACATTTTAGTCCTATGTTTCAAACTTTTGTACACAGTTTCAGTTATTTGTTGATAAAATTACGTATTTACTGCATATTAGCTATGAATTCGTTCAGTGATCAACTTCGTGTAATCGTTAACAACGTTGTAATTCTTGAACCCCTGAGTGTCAGGTAAACGTATTAATTATTATTGATTACACCTTTTATGAACTTGCCAATATTATATTCTTCCACATCTACATTTAGTAGTCTTTTGATAGTAAGGTCATATGATATCAGCTGTCTAAAGGTCACCAATGATACGTGCGTAAAATTGGAATGTTGTACTCACTTTGCTATCCCCTCTTTCTTTATTCCTTTTTCCTTAAAAGATAAATTTTGTCAAAATTCGAACTTTAAATGCTTATAAAAAAGATTTTGCCCATACATTTCTAAAAATTTTCAACTACTATTGTAACATAATTTCAGGAGCCTTGCATTAAATTTTAACGTTTTTTTACCCAATAAATGAAATTTTATTGATAGTTATAGATAATAAAGGAAGAAATTGAAAATAATTAAAAATTTATAAAATTTATAAAATAATTTGACTCTTTTTGAGCTGTTAATGAACATTGTCAGTTTTCAATTTTTTTACTTTTTTTATCTAAAAGTATCAAAAAAATTTTATTTGTTGGGTAAAACAGCGTGAAATTTTTATGCAAGACTCCTGAAATAATGTTACAATAGCAGTTGAAAAATATTAGAAATGCATGGGCGAAATTTTTTTTATAGGCATTTAAATTTCGAATTTTGACAAAATTTATCAAATTTAAAATTTATTAATTATTTTGTAGTTGAAAATTTATAAAATGTTCAACTTTTATAACAAAGGATTGAAAATGTAAAACAAGGTTCCACTTAAATAGGTTATATATAAACCACTTTATTCACAATAATATCATCAAATATACTTGGTAATATCATAGGCTGACTGGCCGTTTTCGCTCAGAATCGTTTTTCTTACACAATGATATTATATCATTGAATTCAAATTTCACACCATCCATTACAGTGACCCACTTGTAACTTATTGTACAGCAGAGTGACAGCCACCTTTTTATGCATATTTTTTGGTTTTTTTTTTTTGCATTTTTTCAGCGCATATTTAAGGTAAAATTATAGCACATATTTATGCAATTTTAAGTGCAATAAAATCCCAACCCTGTTTATTAGTCTTCTGATAGTAAGCTCAAATGCTATCAGATGTCTGAAGCGGCTAAATTACTTGCGTACAATTGAATTGAACATCCCTCGTTAGATACTCAGTGAATGTACAGATAAACACGCCACAGTCTATTCCGTTCTACTGAACGGGTTTAACATTACAAAAAAAAATAGTTTACAAATTACACAAAATTAGGTATAATATATTATATTATGTTGTGGAATGTTGTACTCACTTTGCTATCCCCTCTTTCTTTATTCCTTTAATAATTATAATCATTTATTTAATGGAAACAATTTCCAATTACAAGTAATACATACAATTTTTCTATCAAATGCTTTTTACATATCTGTATAAATCACAGCTGTTTGTGATTGATTATTAAACGAATTTAAAATATCTTGTTAAAAAATACATTAATTTGATTAAAAAGTTTTAAAAAGTTTATAGTTGTCATATCAAAGGAACATTTTGGATTTTGAAAAGATTACTACATTTTAGTCCTATGTTTCAAACTTTTGTACACAGTTTCAGTTATTTGTTGATAAAATTACGTATTTACTGCATATTAGCTATGAATTCGTTCAGTGATCAACTTCGTGTAATCGTTAACAACGTTGTAATTCTTGAACCCCTGAGTGTCAGGTAAACGTATTAATTATTATTGATTACACCTTTTATGAACTTGCCAATATTATATTCTTCCACATCTACATTTAGTAGTCTTTTGATAGTAAGGTCATATGATATCAGCTGTCTAAAGGTCACCAATGATACGTGCGTAAAATTGGAATGTTGTACTCACTTTGCTATCCCCTCTTTCTTTATTCCTTTTTCCTTAAAAGATAAATTTTGTCAAAATTCGAACTTTAAATGCTTATAAAAAAGATTTTGCCCATACATTTCTAAAAATTTTCAACTACTATTGTAACATAATTTCAGGAGCCTTGCATTAAATTTTAACGTTTTTTTACCCAATAAATGAAATTTTATTGATAGTTATAGATAATAAAGGAAGAAATTGAAAATAATTAAAAATTTATAAAATTTATAAAATAATTTGACTCTTTTTGAGCTGTTAATGAACATTGTCAGTTTTCAATTTTTTTACTTTTTTTATCTAAAAGTATCAAAAAAATTTTATTTGTTGGGTAAAACAGCGTGAAATTTTTATGCAAGACTCCTGAAATAATGTTACAATAGCAGTTGAAAAATATTAGAAATGCATGGGCGAAATTTTTTTTATAGGCATTTAAATTTCGAATTTTGACAAAATTTATCAAATTTAAAATTTATTAATTATTTTGTAGTTGAAAATTTATAAAATGTTCAACTTTTATAACAAAGGATTGAAAATGTAAAACAAGGTTCCACTTAAATAGGTTATATATAAACCACTTTATTCACAATAATATCATCAAATATACTTGGTAATATCATAGGCTGACTGGCCGTTTTCGCTCAGAATCGTTTTTCTTACACAATGATATTATATCATTGAATTCAAATTTCACACCATCCATTACAGTGACCCACTTGTAACTTATTGTACAGCAGAGTGACAGCCACCTTTTTATGCATATTTTTTGGTTTTTTTTTTTGCATTTTTTCAGCGCATATTTAAGGTAAAATTATAGCACATATTTATGCAATTTTAAGTGCAATAAAATCCCAACCCTGTTTATTAGTCTTCTGATAGTAAGCTCAAATGCTATCAGATGTCTGAAGCGGCTAAATTACTTGCGTACAATTGAATTGAACATCCCTCGTTAGATACTCAGTGAATGTACAGATAAACACGCCACAGTCTATTCCGTTCTACTGAACGGGTTTAACATTACAAAAAAAAATAGTTTACAAATTACACAAAATTAGGTATAATATATTATATTATGTTGTGGAATGTTGTACTCACTTTGCTATCCCCTCTTTCTTTATTCCTTTAATAATTATAATCATTTATTTAATGGAAACAATTTCCAATTACAAGTAATACATACAATTTTTCTATCAAATGCTTTTTACATATCTGTATAAATCACAGCTGTTTGTGATTGATTATTAAACGAATTTAAAATATCTTGTTAAAAAATACATTAATTTGATTAAAAAGTTTTAAAAAGTTTATAGTTGTCATATCAAAGGAACATTTTGGATTTTGAAAAGATTACTACATTTTAGTCCTATGTTTCAAACTTTTGTACACAGTTTCAGTTATTTGTTGATAAAATTACGTATTTACTGCATATTAGCTATGAATTCGTTCAGTGATCAACTTCGTGTAATCGTTAACAACGTTGTAATTCTTGAACCCCTGAGTGTCAGGTAAACGTATTAATTATTATTGATTACACCTTTTATGAACTTGCCAATATTATATTCTTCCACATCTACATTTAGTAGTCTTTTGATAGTAAGGTCATATGATATCAGCTGTCTAAAGGTCACCAATGATACGTGCGTAAAATTGGAATGTTGTACTCACTTTGCTATCCCCTCTTTCTTTATTCCTTTTTCCTTAAAAGATAAATTTTGTCAAAATTCGAACTTTAAATGCTTATAAAAAAGATTTTGCCCATACATTTCTAAAAATTTTCAACTACTATTGTAACATAATTTCAGGAGCCTTGCATTAAATTTTAACGTTTTTTTTACCCAATAAATGAAATTTTATTGATAGTTATAGATAATAAAGGAAGAAATTGAAAATAATTAAAAATTTATAAAATTTATAAAATAATTTGACTCTTTTTGAGCTGTTAATGAACATTGTCAGTTTTCAATTTTTTTACTTTTTTTATCTAAAAGTATCAAAAAAATTTTATTTGTTGGGTAAAACAGCGTGAAATTTTTATGCAAGACTCCTGAAATAATGTTACAATAGCAGTTGAAAAATATTAGAAATGCATGGGCGAAATTTTTTTTATAGGCATTTAAATTTCGAATTTTGACAAAATTTATCAAATTTAAAATTTATTAATTATTTTGTAGTTGAAAATTTATAAAATGTTCAACTTTTATAACAAAGGATTGAAAATGTAAAACAAGGTTCCACTTAAATAGGTTATATATAAACCACTTTATTCACAATAATATCATCAAATATACTTGGTAATATCATAGGCTGACTGACCGTTTTCGCTCAGAATCGTTTTTCTTACACAATGATATTATATCATTGAATTCAAATTTCACACCATCCATTACAGTGACCCACTTGTAACTTATTGTACAGCAGAGTGACAGCCACCTTTTTATGCATATTTTTTGGTTTTTTTTTTTGCATTTTTTCAGCGCATATTTAAGGTAAAATTATAGCACATATTTATGCAATTTTAAGTGCAATAAAATCCCAACCCTGTTTATTAGTCTTCTGATAGTAAGCTCAAATGCTATCAGATGTCTGAAGCGGCTAAATTACTTGCGTACAATTGAATTGAACATCCCTCGTTAGATACTCAGTGAATGTACAGATAAACACGCCACAGTCTATTCCGTTCTACTGAACGGGTTTAACATTACAAAAAAAAATAGTTTACAAATTACACAAAATTAGGTATAATATATTATATTATGTTGTGGAATGTTGTACTCACTTTGCTATCCCCTCTTTCTTTATTCCTTTAATAATTATAATCATTTATTTAATGGAAACAATTTCCAATTACAAGTAATACATACAATTTTTCTATCAAATGCTTTTTACATATCTGTATAAATCACAGCTGTTTGTGATTGATTATTAAACGAATTTAAAATATCTTGTTAAAAAATACATTAATTTGATTAAAAAGTTTTAAAAAGTTTATAGTTGTCATATCAAAGGAACATTTTGGATTTTGAAAAGATTACTACATTTTAGTCCTATGTTTCAAACTTTTGTACACAGTTTCAGTTATTTGTTGATAAAATTACGTATTTACTGCATATTAGCTATGAATTCGTTCAGTGATCAACTTCGTGTAATCGTTAACAACGTTGTAATTCTTGAACCCCTGAGTGTCAGGTAAACGTATTAATTATTATTGATTACACCTTTTATGAACTTGCCAATATTATATTCTTCCACATCTACATTTAGTAGTCTTTTGATAGTAAGGTCATATGATATCAGCTGTCTAAAGGTCACCAATGATACGTGCGTAAAATTGGAATGTTGTACTCACTTTGCTATCCCCTCTTTCTTTATTCCTTTTTCCTTAAAAGATAAATTTTGTCAAAATTCGAACTTTAAATGCTTATAAAAAAGATTTTGCCCATACATTTCTAAAAATTTTCAACTACTATTGTAACATAATTTCAGGAGCCTTGCATTAAATTTTAACGTTTTTTTACCCAATAAATGAAATTTTATTGATAGTTATAGATAATAAAGGAAGAAATTGAAAATAATTAAAAATTTATAAAATTTATAAAATAATTTGACTCTTTTTGAGCTGTTAATGAACATTGTCAGTTTTCAATTTTTTTACTTTTTTTATCTAAAAGTATCAAAAAAATTTTATTTGTTGGGTAAAACAGCGTGAAATTTTTATGCAAGACTCCTGAAATAATGTTACAATAGCAGTTGAAAAATATTAGAAATGCATGGGCGAAATTTTTTTTATAGGCATTTAAATTTCGAATTTTGACAAAATTTATCAAATTTAAAATTTATTAATTATTTTGTAGTTGAAAATTTATAAAATGTTCAACTTTTATAACAAAGGATTGAAAATGTAAAACAAGGTTCCACTTAAATAGGTTATATATAAACCACTTTATTCACAATAATATCATCAAATATACTTGGTAATATCATAGGCTGACTGACCGTTTTCGCTCAGAATCGTTTTTTCTTACACAATGATATTATATCATTGAATTCAAATTTCACACCATCCATTACAGTGACCCACTTGTAACTTATTGTACAGCAGAGTGACAGCCACCTTTTTATGCATATTTTTTGGTTTTTTTTTTTGCATTTTTTCAGCGCATATTTAAGGTAAAATTATAGCACATATTTATGCAATTTTAAGTGCAATAAAATCCCAACCCTGTTTATTAGTCTTCTGATAGTAAGCTCAAATGCTATCAGATGTCTGAAGCGGCTAAATTACTTGCGTACAATTGAATTGAACATCCCTCGTTAGATACTCAGTGAATGTACAGATAAACACGCCACAGTCTATTCCGTTCTACTGAACGGGTTTAACATTACAAAAAAAAATAGTTTACAAATTACACAAAATTAGGTATAATATATTATATTATGTTGTGGAATGTTGTACTCACTTTGCTATCCCCTCTTTCTTTATTCCTTTAATAATTATAATCATTTATTTAATGGAAACAATTTCCAATTACAAGTAATACATACAATTTTTCTATCAAATGCTTTTTACATATCTGTATAAATCACAGCTGTTTGTGATTGATTATTAAACGAATTTAAAATATCTTGTTAAAAAATACATTAATTTGATTAAAAAGTTTTAAAAAGTTTATAGTTGTCATATCAAAGGAACATTTTGGATTTTGAAAAGATTACTACATTTTAGTCCTATGTTTCAAACTTTTGTACACAGTTTCAGTTATTTGTTGATAAAATTACGTATTTACTGCATATTAGCTATGAATTCGTTCAGTGATCAACTTCGTGTAATCGTTAACAACGTTGTAATTCTTGAACCCCTGAGTGTCAGGTAAACGTATTAATTATTATTGATTACACCTTTTATGAACTTGCCAATATTATATTCTTCCACATCTACATTTAGTAGTCTTTTGATAGTAAGGTCATATGATATCAGCTGTCTAAAGGTCACCAATGATACGTGCGTAAAATTGGAATGTTGTACTCACTTTGCTATCCCCTCTTTCTTTATTCCTTTTTCCTTAAAAGATAAATTTTGTCAAAATTCGAACTTTAAATGCTTATAAAAAAGATTTTGCCCATACATTTCTAAAAATTTTCAACTACTATTGTAACATAATTTCAGGAGCCTTGCATTAAATTTTAACGTTTTTTTACCCAATAAATGAAATTTTATTGATAGTTATAGATAATAAAGGAAGAAATTGAAAATAATTAAAAATTTATAAAATTTATAAAATAATTTGACTCTTTTTGAGCTGTTAATGAACATTGTCAGTTTTCAATTTTTTTACTTTTTTTATCTAAAAGTATCAAAAAAATTTTATTTGTTGGGTAAAACAGCGTGAAATTTTTATGCAAGACTCCTGAAATAATGTTACAATAGCAGTTGAAAAATATTAGAAATGCATGGGCGAAATTTTTTTTATAGGCATTTAAATTTCGAATTTTGACAAAATTTATCAAATTTAAAATTTATTAATTATTTTGTAGTTGAAAATTTATAAAATGTTCAACTTTTATAACAAAGGATTGAAAATGTAAAACAAGGTTCCACTTAAAAAGGTTATATATAAACCACTTTATTCACAATAATATCATCAAATATACTTGGTAATATCATAGGCTGACTGACCGTTTTCGCTCAGAATCGTTTTTCTTACACAATGATATTATATCATTGAATTCAAATTTCACACCATCCATTACAGTGACCCACTTGTAACTTATTGTACAGCAGAGTGACAGCCACCTTTTTATGCATATTTTTTGGTTTTTTTTTTTGCATTTTTTCAGCGCATATTTAAGGTAAAATTATAGCACATATTTATGCAATTTTAAGTGCAATAAAATCCCAACCCTGTTTATTAGTCTTCTGATAGTAAGCTCAAATGCTATCAGCTGTCTAAAGGTCACCAATGATACGTGCGTAAAATTGAATTTAGCATCCCTTGTTAGATACTCTACTTATTTCGGAAAAATATATACTGATATTAAATCAAAATCTGAATAGGAAAAAAAATATACCTATATCCGAAACCGAAATTGAAATTGGTAGTAATAAATGCAGACATCCGAAACCTTAATGAAATCGTAACAAAAATGTTTTCAATTTCAAGGCCTGATCATTAGGTACCTTTTGTTAAATTTCCATGTTTTTTTTTTGTAGGATATAAATATACAACTATATTTAAATTTATTCAAAATATTTTATAAGAAAAATAGATCTACAAATATAATATACATTTTAAATCATAACAATGTGAATTAAATTTGTAATTGTTTTATAATTTCAAATGTTTTAAATAAAAAAAAAATGTTATTTTTGTCATTTTAGAAAATGATCAGATTATAAATTAAAATCTGTTTAGAGATTATTTAAGAAAATTGTAAACATTTTAGATGTTGTTAATTTTTATTTTATTTTATATTATAAGTACCTTGATTATATTTTGTAATTTGTAAACATTATTGCTTTTGTACTATGTTGTAACCTTATTATGTTAAATAAATTAAAAAAACTTGTTTTTAAATATCACAGGTACTTGTTATTGTTTTACATAAAATTTCTAACCGTTTAAATATTGAAACAGTACAAAAAAGTAAGTACTTATATTTCTGAATAACCTGTCAGTGGATATATCGTCATGGAGATATTATGCTGAAAAATTACGAACCATTGTATCCAGTATTCGGTGTGGCTCGTCTGTAACTGCGTAAGAGGTGATAGTGAGGAACGGCAGAAATTATTGTCAGATTTCCAACTGGTTCATTTCCATCATATATCCTTTAGAAATTAATATTAAACGTTAGTAAAATGTTTTAAAGGTTAAGTTTTAAACTGTATATTACCTGTGAGTTTAATATATACTGTAATACGATGGTAGTAAAAACCTGAGACTTAGGTACTTGATAGCAAACTCCCTCCACCATTTGAAGCTTAAAAGTCGGTTGGCAATCGTATGGTATTTTATATGGCAAATAAGATTAATTATGATTTATCTTGTATGGTGTCTTATTATTTCTAAACCTGTTGTTTTGAAAAAAAAAAATAATATTTTATGTAAATTATTTTACATTTACCTACTACTTATTTTATTTTACCATTACGATGTTATTCCTAATACATTTTGTACAATGCATGAAATGTTTTCCCAACCGATAAAAGGTCCACAGCTGATCTTCACGCCTTGTAACAATATAAATTACACTTTCCTTATCTAGTGTAGTATAGAAGTCTGTGGTTAACATTGATTATAGGTTAGGTTAGCCTGTAGGGATGGACACCTCAATGCTACTAGAGTCAATTTTTTTTAAAGTGCTAAATTCTAGCGGGCCAGACAACATATAAAGCATAAAAGAAAAAAGCTATGTTAACTATGTCCCTAAAAATATTATGAATGAATACTATAATAGTTCAATATTAGAGAAGAATTCAGAACTATTCGTTTTACGATGAACATCGTATCAATTTTAATAATTTTACAATTAAAATAAACTATAATACCGAATAATCCTAACGCGACCAGTTACCCCCACCATCTCTGGTATAAGCTATGAAAAATACATCGTAGGTACCTCGTGAAGGTTTTCCATTTTCTTCTGCCATATTTGAGTGGTTTGTCCGGTTAAATATATAAGTATAACTAGGGTGGATGGGGGGATTTGTCCTTTCAAAACCAATCACGATTTATCGAATCGTTTTTATTCGAATAATTTATCGAATAGTTTATCGAATAGATAGTACTGGTTGTCCATAGACCTATGATAAGATCGTTTTAAACTCGCAACCAAATTAAATAACCAGAACAGCTGGAATATTCACCACTCTTAACAAATAAGTTTGCGATGCCGCCGTCAGTCAAAAGTCTAAAAAATACAATAGAGCAGCGACCCGTTTGCCGATAAAGGTACTCCTGTGGTCATCTCTGTATTAAAAACAATACAAACGTACAACATAATAAAAAATTAAGAGCCGTTTCGCGCAAACGAGAACCTCTTGGGCTATTAATAGTCCACCGAACTATTCGATAGTTTTTCAGACTATTCGATAGTTTCTATTAAAAACTACTGATCGGTTATGTTAAAAACATTCGAATAAATATTCGATAGTTTTAATAAACTATCGAATATGTATTCGATAGTGTCAACTATTTGATTGTGCCCATCACTAATAATCACTATGTGATTCACACAATTCACACAAATCACTGAAACACGGTATTGTAAATCTTGTGTTGCGTGCTGAGAGAGCCGAGAACGAAAAGTGAACCCATGTGGGTTATTTTGTCTACTGACAATATTGACTGTTTATAAATATAAACATTTGGAATATGAATATTAAGACAATAAGATAATAGGTATCATATTACTTATTAGTATTTATTAATTATTATTATTACAATATGCCCGTTATACAATATTTAAAATATGTCGAAAAACTGTATGGCATTTTAACATTTTATTGAACTAAAAAAAATATATTCGAAAAGATAGTACATCGGATATTATCGCGATAGAGATTAAATGCGTATCGCACAGTTTTCGTTAAAACTTAAATGAATAGTAGATTGCGGTGATAACAATAAATACCTACCTACATTAATATGGAGTTATGTATTCAATATTATTATTAAAATACACGGTTTAAAAAAAAAAGATCAATTAATTTTTTTTTTATATACATTAAAATACATAATATGAAGATCAATAAATATGCACTTTTCCCCTAAAATTGACGAAATATGCGAAGTATGCATTTTCAATATTCAATTTTGAAATTGACCATTGTATAGCTTGGATTTTTTTAGCTTAGTGTTCTATAAATTGAAAGCATAATATAGAATAATATACAACTCCTACAGTCCTACAACTTCCGAACCCTATAATTATAACATTTAAAACACTATCCTCGTCACCAACTATTTTCATTTATATGTATTATTATGAAATATTTTTAAATCATTAGTGCATAAGTATTAATTTCATTCCCTTTGAAAACTACAACTAATGCGTAAAAAATTAAAAACTTATTGTTAACCCTAATTTTTTTATTATTTTATCATTGTTATTGGTTGACAATGTAAAATAATACATAATTAACTGTGTATGTTAAATGAAAACAAATAAATACCACTACTGTTTATCTTGTAGTGTTCTTATACAAATTGACGTGCCGCACAATTTTTTTTTTCTGTCAGCGATTCGAGCGTTAAAAACGCACGACAAGAGCGAAAATGATGTGACACCTTGATTCGTATAAGAATTTTGTAAAAAATACAATTTAACCATTTATTTTTGTATTTAAGATTATGTTCTCAAAATAATTTGTATAAACCCAGATTTTGAAGATAGAAAAAAAAAATTCAAAAAAATCTTCATTGGCCATCACACTGAGTACCTACGCATATATTCTAGTTACCTCATTCATTTCAGAAACATCCTGTATGACGTATGTCGATAAAAAAAAAATATTTACACCACGCTGGTCAAAAAAAAAACCAAAAGTATACATACCTAGTCATGATTTCACACAAGCTGTACAAATTAATTTTCCACTAGCGTGTTTAATAATTAATTAATAATATTCAATAATACAATAAAATCATATAAAAACCAATTAAATAGTTAACGTCACACAAAAACATTTATTTGTGTAAATAGTAAATCATAATAGGATTTGCAGCATGAAAATCTTACGACAAAAACAATAACTAATAAGTAATAATATGATAAAAAGTACTGCATATATTGTAAAATTTTTGATGTAAACATAATTTTAAAACTTTTACACTTACCCGTTTTTCATTCCTCTTTGCACCACAAATTACTCTCGTAATTGACCGATGTTCAGAATGATGCATATTATTAATGAGGATTAAAACTATTTATATATTTATTTCAAACCACACTACTCTCCATACTGATCTTCACGTTCCTATAGTCACTGATACAGCCAGGCTGTATTACAAAAAATGTAGGAATCACCTTCAAAATCACACCAATCCCCATATCAAAAAGCTTCTATCCATCTCCATCCCAGAAAATCCTAAATTTGGAAAAAAAAATTTGATCGTAGATGTTTGAGATCGCAGCGGTGTTTAACGGGGCAACGGAACGACGTGCGTTAGATACGGCTGCTCGCGCGATACTTTTTAAAAAAATATTAATTTTTAATATGTTCACTGTTTTAAAAATAGATAAAAAAAAAAAATTAATTAATTAATACATTTTACAATTGGCTTTGATTATTTCGTTATTCGTTGCTACTGATGAGTGTCCTTACGATACTTGCATGATACTATTACCATTATATCACATGACACATCATATGTGTTGAGAAAAATTGCCAATATAAAAAAACAGGTACCTGGGTGAAAAGGGCATTAGAAAAAATGTGTACCCAGGGCAGCAAAATCTTAAATACGCCACTGCCTTCTAACTATGATGAATTATGTCAAAAGTTGAACTTTAAATGCTTATAAATAAAAATCGTGCTATGCATTTTTCATATTTTTTAACTACTATTGTAAGTTGTAACAATAAATTATAAAGGACCTTGTATTAAATTTTCACGCTTTTTGACCAAACAAATAACATTTAATTGACATTAAAGAATAAAAAATTTAAAAAATTGAAAATTGAAAATGTCCGTAAACAATTTGAAAGGGGAGGGCCCTCATTTAAAAATAAGAAGTTTGTACGGACACAGGAAACTCCTTAAAAGTTCCCAGTACCCATGATTCATTCATAATATTTTCAAATAATAACAAAATAACTTAAATAGTTATTCTTTGTTTGAATACCTAATTTTGTCCAAATTTGAACTTAAAATATCTGTAACAAAAAACAATGTCTGCATATTTTTTAGATTTTATATATTACAATATAAACTACAGAATATGAGAAATCTTGTTTTAAATTTTCAATGTTTAGTTACAAAAATGGAACATTTTGTACATTTTTAACTACAAAATAATTGTCAAATTTTCAATTTGATAAATGTTGTTGAAATTTGAATTTGAAATGCTTATAAGAAAAAGAACAAAAAATAGTTAAAACATCTATAAACAGAGGTTAAAAGGGGTATAAGAGGTTGACATTTTTATTAAGCATTCAAAAAAACAAAAATATATAAAACAATTAACGTGTTATCATAATTTATACAAAAATATGTTCATACTAACAATGAGTACTTCTGTAAGCTGATTAAAATTATAATGATGTAGTCTATCAACGACTACTCCACCATAAGTTCATAATTCATTTCTTGACAATCTCTCCAGGATCCAAGTATTGTTGTTAGGGTTCTATATTTCTACAGTATCAACAATAGATTCATCAGCTTTTCCGCCCACAACATACAATAAACCATCTAATACAGCTACTCTTATAAGATGATGTATTTTAAATTCAATATATTTTAAAGTGAATACTAAAAAATATAACAATTTATCATCAGGCCTGAGTATTTGCCCAAATGCATATCAACTATAGAAAACCAACTCCATCACTTGGTCTGTAAACCTCACCACTTTTAAGATATACATCATAACCACCAATAGCATTTACACATACAAATACATTTTTTTTTAGATTTTTTGGTTGCAATATAAATTACTTATGAGAAACCTTGTTTTAAAAGTTCAATCCTCAGTTAGAAAAATCCAAAAAAATTTGAAAATATCTATAACTAGCACAGTCATAATTTGTATCATGTATATATAAAATGATAAAATAAACATTTGTAGTACATATTATGTTAATTGTGTACACAAAAATACAAAACAAAATATATCATAGAGAAATCAATAAATTCATCACTCCGCACAAAATCTAAAAGATATAATGTATATTGTAATTTATATAAGTTTTTGCTGATGGACTACAATGCAAATAACTTTATAGCTTATTAGTTTAATTTGTAAATAATCAACTTAAATTATAAAACAACGTTTATTAAACTTTCACAGAAAAAAAAAATAAGTAGAACAATATATGTTTCGTCATAAATTATACAAAAATATGCTCATATTGCTACCAACAACTACTCCACCATAAATTTGTACTTCATTTCTTGACAATCTCTCCAAGGTCCAAGTATTGGTGTTGGGGTTGTAAATTTCTAAACAGTATCAGCAATAGATGATTCTCTTTCTCCGCCAAAAGGCAAAAACATACAGTAAACCATCTAAAACTTCTGTATTATCAAAATGTAATTTAAATTCAATCAATTTTTACAAAGGTTATCGTAAAAAATATAACTGTTATACTTACTAGGACGAAATCAGCATATTTCCATATCAGCTACAGTCGAACAAACTCCATCACTTGGTCTGTAAACCTCACCACATTTAAGGTACATTCCATCATAACCGTATACAATATGGCCGTAAAACTTCAAATAGTAGCGTAATTTGTTTCTTTATCGTTTCAATAATCGCTTTAATGACTATAAATAATATTTATATTAATTATACATGACTAGAGCGCCGATTTCTATGCAATTGCATATTTTTTTCCTTTTAATATTTTTGGATTGTTGTCAGTTATCTCCACGAATCATCATAATTTGAAGGTAATGGAGAAAATTTTTTTTGCATATTTCTGCATATTTAAAGGTTATTACATATTTTGGCAAAATTCAAAATTTATTGCATATTGAAGCGAAAATTTAAAAAAATGTATAAAATAATATTTTGTCAAGTAGAAAAATTAAAACTAAATTTCATAGTCACTAAATAATAATGTATATATATATTTATTTAAACCTTTATAAGATAAATAATCGATTACGACGTAAACTTAATCGCTCTTGCTGTGTCAGTCGGTTATCGACATACCACTTGGCACTCGGTTACATCGTTTTTCGTTGTCCGTAAATCGTTAATAAGCCGAAAATAAATGTGTGTCTACCTATAATCTAAATTGCTCTTGCTGTATCAGTCAGTTATCGACATACCAGTATACAACTGAGTTTCGTCGATTGTCGTTGTCCGTAAATTGTAAATATGCCAAAAATAAGGAGTTCGTTTTCTAACAAAATTCGCGAATGGATTTCCACAGCAAACACAGACACAGAGGTTTTCACTACTAACGGGAAAATAGTATTTTGTAACCCTTGTGGAAAATCTATTGTTTGTGAGAGAAAGTCTCAGGTAGATCAACACATAAAAACAGGTCGGTACTTATAAAAATAGAAAAAGATTTTATTTATTTATTTTCTATATTTTTTTATTTTAATTTTATATTTTAGCTGCACATTTGTCTGCACTTAAAAAATAAGTTATCAAAACAACAATTACTTTCAACTAGTTTTAGATCAAGTTCTACCAATAACACTTTTTTTGAAGATTTATGTTTTGCTATGGTCTCTTCTGACATACCCTTACACAAGTTGAAAAACCAACAGTTTCGTAATTTTTTGAATAAATACATTAATCGTCCTATCCCAGATGAAAGCACATTGCGAAAGAGCTATGTAAATATATGCTGTTTACTGCATATTACTGCATATTTTTTGCATATTTTCATGATTTTTACTGCATATTATATGGCATATTTCAATACTTTTAAGTGCATGCAAATCCGCGCTCTATACATGACCTATATTATATGTTAAGGTGTATGACCGCATGGCAGTAAATGTTGACAGTCACCGGTGTATGTCGACATTCACTAATAATTTTGGTGAATGTTATCAATTATTTCAAATATCTCACAATGCGGACATTTACCAGTATTTGTTGACATGCGCAATAGTTATTTAGTGAATGTTGACATGTGTGACAACGACAACATAATATATAATCAAATAGATAGCTAATAAATTCATAAATAAATATAATTGAACAAATTAATTTTAATAATTATTATTAATAATTTAACCTAGATTATTTCTTAGTCAAAAAGTTTGTTTGATCTCTTTTTGTTATTTTTCTTGAATAAGGGTTATCAAAATAAAAAATTATATATTTTGTTTATATGTTCTATTATAATATATACCATCAACCATAAAAAATTCAAAATTTGGACTTGAAACAAAAAAAATGAAATGCGGCAAAAATGCCGCAGGGCGCATTACCATGTGATAATGACGGGTGCGCCTGGCAGAGGGTTAAATAAAAACAATTATCTTCCCTTTTTTTAAATAAAAGTGCACTAAACTTTTTATAAAAAATATCTTTTATACTTTTATCCATTATTAGTTTTAATTCGAATATAATATTAATAAAATATTACACTAAGGCCCGCTGTATTACACTAAGCTGTTGCGCTCGGTTTAGAATACGCGTCGATACTGACGAGGGTATATTTATATTATATTATCTAGCAAACGATTGACAATCGGATTGTCTCATGCGATAACATTACTAACGTCCAAACGTCTCCAATGCATATTGTGGCTGGGCGATAACATCTTAATAATTTTACAAAATAATACAAAAATACTTTTACATACATTGTGCTTCAAGTGTGGTCAACATTTACCAAACACTGACTGTAAATGTCAACAATCACCGGTGTATGAACGCA
Organism: Metopolophium dirhodum; assembly: GCF_019925205.1. Classification (NCBI taxonomy): domain Eukaryota; kingdom Metazoa; phylum Arthropoda; class Insecta; order Hemiptera; family Aphididae; genus Metopolophium; species Metopolophium dirhodum. The sequence goes on from NC_083564.1 coordinate 19,303,928, forward strand.
TTAAGACAATTTCGTCAACATTCACTACGGTTTTTGGTATATGTCAACCTACACCGGTGACTGTCAACATTCGCCTACTGCGGTCATACACCTTAACATACATACATACATTTGGTTTCCGGTTAATTACTTAATTATTATAACGCAAAAATACGAAAAATATAAAAACGACTCCTGTCGATAGTTATATAAAAATCGGATGTTAAAATAATAAAATTACGCTATTACTTTCCTCAAGTTGTTCGGAGGGTTCTCGACATCGTGTATTCGAAAATTTGATCAAACACACTGTACAATATGATTGTATGTAAAATACACTTATGATGTAATAACTGCAATCAATATAAAATATTATATTAAATGCCTTACCTGACTCGCAGTTGTTTGTGGATTATAGTGTAGGAGTTTTAGGTGACACTAAGTAATACTTCATAAAACACAAATCGAAATAATGAACACACTGATTATTGCTCGCACAAGGAGTCCAGTTGTCACTCGTAGAATTCGGTATTGAGAGGATGTTAGGTATTCAGTTGGTTGGTGCTCATGCAATCATGCACTGATCTAAGGGACGACAAGGACATGCTGACCAGAGAGTGGTAGGCGGCTTTATCCAAAGGTTATCGTGAACCTGGGAACTAGATTATTCTTTGGCGGCAGATACCCTTTTTTGCTTTCCTTTTCTCTGGCGGAATTTAATAAAGTCACACACTCAACGTTTTACCCGTATAAGTGTGTGCCGATTTCTTAATCCGTAGTCGCATCATACGGATCGTCTCTTTTTGTCGTTGATAATAGTTTTACCAACTTCTACGTTCGACAGTCTGACCGTTATTTATTAATCTTTTAAATTTTAGTTTATTTATTTTAATGATGTGTAAGCATATAGCTTTATAGATAATAGTCAATAGGTCATAGGTACCACCTACAATGTACGTATTATATGTCAGTTATGTTTTTTTGAAATCTAACAATGTTTAGAATTCAATGGTATAGACGTATAGTGAAACTTCCAAAAACAGTACAATGGAAAGTAAAAATTGAAAAAGTACTCCATACTATTTTGGTGACCGGGCGACCCAGACTATTATTGTGCGTTACCAGCCCGTACACCTTAGGAGAAGAAAAAATTTCCATTACCTGTGTTTGTTTTGTACATAAACATACAAAAAATAAATAAATCATAGAAAAATCAATAAATTCATCACTCTGCACAAAATCTAAAAGATATGTATACTGTAAGCTATATAAGTTTTAGCTGATACAATGCAATATAATTAACATAATAGCTTATTTATTTAATGTGTAAATCATCAATTTAAATTATACATAAATATGTTTATAATACTACCAACAATGAAACCATTATGTAAGCCGATTAGGTAATAAAATTTGGTGGTCTATCAACAACTAGTCCACCATAAATTCGTACTCCATTTCTTGACAATGTCTCAATGGTCCAAGTATTAGTGTTGGGGTTGTACATTTCTACTGTATCAACAATAGATGATTCTCTTTCTCCTCCAAAAACATACAATAAACTATCGAATACAGCTACTCCTATAAAAAAATGTTATTTATACTAAATATATAATTAAAGTTGGTCCTAAAATAATTATTATTTTAGTCACCAGGCCTGTATCGAGAGAAATGCATATCAGTTACAGATGACCAAACTCCATCACTTGGTCTATAAACCTCAACACTTTTAAGATACTTTCCACTATCATAGCCACCAATAGCATATATCAGACCGCCCAAGACTCCTACACCAACACCGTTACGACATACTGACATTTCTGCAACTTGGGTCCATGTGTCAAGTGAGGGATCATAATATTCCACAGATTTCAAATTTTTACCACTAAAACCTCCAACCTATTTAGTTTAATAAAGGACATGAAACATATTAAAAATTAAAAATAAAGAAATAATAAAATTAGTCACCGCATATAAATGATTATTGAAAACACCAACACCACAACTACTTCTCTCAATTGACATACTCGAAACCATTTGCCATTTTTGAACAGTCACATCAAATACCTCTACACTATTTAATAAGCCGGTGTCGTCACGTCCACCAACCTAGAATTACAAATGATATACATTTTTAATATAAAATAAGTAAAATATTGATTCAACTTACTGCATATATACAATCATTCAATATCCCAACTCCCAATAATCTTCGACTAATTAACATGTCGACCATTGGGACCCAAGTGGGCGAATGTGAACATACGTCAAGCATACTAACAGATTTAGAACTTGATATATTTCCACCTCCCACAACAAAGACAAATTGATCACTTATTACGCCAAAGCCAGCTGTCTCACGACAATCATTTATCCCTGGTGCATTCTCACGTAGTTTGGTTGCTGGGTCATACCATTCTGTATAACACTTTGGAGATGTCTCAGACTCATTTAACATTAAAATAACCTTATAAAATTAAACGCATACAATTTATTATTGTGAAGATGAATTAATCAATTTGGAATCATACTTTTTGAAAACCACCAAACTGTCTAGGCTTAAACCTAATTGATTTTGGTATGGTGAATTGCTGAATTGACTTTTTATGATTAAAATAAAAAGCTTCGATTATATAATCGTTACCTAGAAAAATTACAATAATAATTCATAAAATATTTAGATTCATAATGATACCATATTTATAAAAATAACATACATTTTGAACTATTGCTTAGAAGTGGTTCTCTAGATATATTAAATAATATATCAGGCTTTAATAATGGCAAACGTACATGGTCCATTAATTTTGGCAAAAAATCTTTTCTACGATCCAAATCATGTTTTACCCATTCGATAACACATTCAAATACCTACAATAACAAATATTTAAAACTAGATTAAAATATAATAATAATTTGTTAAACCACCCAATAGTGTATAATTATCACATGATCACATAAATATAATAGGTCTTCAAGCTTTTGGTTCCTACTTTTTATAGTGAAGGAATATTAACTATTATATTTTTATTGTTATAACTATATATTATTTGTTATTTTTAACACAAAACACATCATAGACGTGCAGTCCAAATTTAAAAAATATTTTGTCTCTTTTAGAGCTATTTATGGTCCAAAAGTACAGTATTGCTAATGTCTAATAGTAAAATAAGTTAGTTTATTAACAATATCATAAAATATACTTAAAAATATTATTAAACTGTATTTACTCAGAATCACTTGCCCACCTTTTTAAGTTGATTTTTCATACAAAATATTAAAAATTTCCATTTGTAGTTAGCTTACTTTTTCTTCGAATGGAACAGCAAGATCATTAGACGAAATAAGCTTCACTAAATCTTCAGAAGATAAGGATAGAAAATCTTCGCCTTTAACTACTTCTCTGGAAATAATAATCATTATTTTTATAATTAATTATCTAATAACTCTTGATATAGAGAATTAAATTATGTTTATCATACAAAAAATGTTGTTTAATATATGCTTCAGAACTCAACAACAAATCTGTACAGTTATGTAAGTCTGCAAATGCTCTGATACCAAGACAATTTGAAGGATCCATTTGTTTTTGTAAAAACACAGCACATACACTATTTACATAATCTAACTGCAATACATTTGCAGCTGGTAACAACACCTTAGAAATCAACAATAATACACATAACATAATATTGAGCATAATATGTTTTTTGAAGTCTATATCAATTTAAATATTTAATTATACCTGAACATTTTCTTTTGTGACCATAATTTCTCCACTATAGATATAATCTACTAATAGTTGTAAAATGGTGGAATCCAATTCTCTTATATTAATAAGATCTTTATTGCTTTCATCAAAATTAGTAAACATTGCACGGAAATATGGACTAGCCGCTACTAAAACATTTTTATGTCCAATTACAATTTTACCATCATCAGCTTCAAATCTGACATCACATAAAACTTCATTTCTAAAAACAAAAATGTGTTACTGGTATTTGTTTTGAATGAAGGTAAAATCACTGTAAACATACTTGCGTAGAGATTGTAAATTTTCTAGTATTCTCACAAAGTGAGAGTCATTTCTAAAATTAGTTGGTTCACATTTATTTGATTTCAGAACTTGCTTTAGGTTATTTTCACAAGATGAAGCCTGAATGGTATCCATTTCTTTCAACGACATACCTAACACCTTTAAATATATTTTAAAAATTGTAATTAATTTTAATATCATCATTGTGTTACAACTTAATACTAAATTTAGGTACTTTAGACAGGGTAAAAACCAACAAAATACTGATGTTAAGAAATTATTAGTTATAAATAATTATAGAAATAAATAATATTCATTGTTCAAGATTCTAAATTGTAGGTATGTAAATATAATGACAGGTCTATTCCTAATCTAAAATTTTTGACGCTACCTACCTAGAATGTTTACAGCTCCTTTTAAAATAAATACTAGGTCATAACTACTATCAACTGGCTACTGTGTATAGTTTATCTCTTGTTAGTTTGTGATAATATTTGCTCACCTGCAAGAATTTATTTAAATAATAATAAAAAAATATAGCTTAGGTATGTAATTCTAACTATCCTAATTATTCTATATTAGATTCATAATAATATTCATAAGAAAATTTTTATAAATTTCACCTTCACTTTGTCGACTTTTTATTGTTTCTGCTCTACATGTTTCCCTAGAAAGGCGAATGTGGCTGGGTTGATGTGTCTAAACTACCTACCACATTAAGTTCTACTTTCTGGGTAAACGGTTTGAGCAGAAATTTTAAAAAAGGTAGGAATTCACAGGAATTGAGCACTGCTTATCAGTGCAAAAAAAAATCACAAAATTCAAGTTGGGAGGTAATGTTTGTACAAATTGGTTCAAACTACAATTTTCTTCATAACCATACCAAATTTCATAAATCCATACAGGTGATCGAACACAAACAATTGAGTGTTTTTGGAGACATGTAAAAGTAAGTTTTTTAAGAGACATAAAGACACATTTGTATAGAATACCTTTTTTTTTTAGAGATGTTACGAACTGTTCGATTTTCTAACCGAACCAGAGAAATAAAAATAAAAGTCAGTTGTATAAGGTTTCTATTAGGTATCACTAATCTAAAATCTTTAGTCAGTAATTCTGTGGTATGGTGGCTAAATGATAAATAAATATGAAATATTAAATAAAATAATATCCAATTTTGACTTTTTAATGTTCGGTTCGATAAAATATTTTAAGAGTTTGGTTTGGTTCGGGTTCGATTGAAAGTGTGTAGGTTCGGATCTGTCCGGGTTCGTTAATTTAGAGAATAGCATACGGCACAAGCAGTCATTTTTTGTAGATTACATACGCCGGTAGATATTATCATACGACACGTGCACCTACCTACTACCTACATGAAAACTTAATATAATTTGCAAATGTTTTTGATTTAGACGAATTTTGTCGAAATTCTTACCTAGTCGCCGTCCGTACGTGTAAGTTGCGGCAGCGAAATCGGCGTAGGTCGTAGGAGCAGCGATTCTCAGCGTGCCGTCGATGGCGGTTCGGCGGACGGCGGTGCGACACACGAGTATACCACCACAGAACAACTTGTTCTGTGATACCACGGCCAGCGACAACTGATAAGACGTGACAACAGCGAAAAAGCTACGCGCGTCCGATCCTACGGCTTAATTGTCGAGTTCAACGGCGTTCGGAGTACAGTAACATTGTCATTATGGAAAATTGAAACAATAAAATAAAAATTAACAATATAATATTAATAGGTATAAAATTAAAAATACGATTAACCGAAAACGCGTATTATACTCATTATTTTGGCGAACGGCCACTTAGATCCCCGTCCAAATAGATCCTCGTGATCTAAATGACACTACGGGATCTAATTGACAGGGGATTTAAATAACCATAGAGAACTAGTTGACACCATTCTAGTTGGGTAAAGGTTTCGTCAAACAGAACGCGTTATAACGCGAGTTAAAGCGGTAAATGGCTTGTCGGCGTGGGGCTTTCACGCGCGTGAATAACGCCGCGTTGTAACAAATTACAAAATCACGCGACGTGAAAATAACGCTTTCTGTTTGACAGAGCATTAAATCACCCATTTAGCGTTTAGATCTCCCTTGATCTACTAGACACCCCCTCTGTATAAATAACATTATAAATTATATTAAACTTATTTTATACTAAACGTATTGTTTTTTTCTCTAACAATTAACAAATGATTAATTTAATTTGAATATGTATCATAAATCATAATATTAGGTATTACATTACATTAATATAATACTCGTAAGTCATAACTCATGAATAATTCATAAGAGACAAGAGTCATAAGACTATAAGACTAGGTATAATAAAGAACATTTTGTAAATTAAAATTTTTTTTATTATTTACAATTAATGCTTGAAAATCAAGGTTACTCACCTCTCTTTAAGTCTTAATATCACACACAACTATAACGAATCGCATAAAATATAATTAATTTAATGGGCCAATTATGGGCCACGAAATCATGATCAACAGTTAGTTATCGCACTACTGACTCATTAAAATTTTTAGTGATTATTCATGCTGCAACACTGTGTGTTAGACTATATAATTTATACAACCAGAATGGATATTGAGTGATGAAGGGTATGCAAATTGTACATTTGAAGTTTATATTTTGTTTACAACTTTATTTTCAGATAGAAATTTTATTATTTTAATAACTGAGTCCAGACACTGGAACCAAACTGAAAAGAACCGGTTCTGGAGCCCAAAAACCCTTTAAATATCGGGAACCGGAACCAGATTCAGTAACCAGAACTGAAGGCTGAAGCCCATATTTTGAAATAACATTATCTGGTTAGTGGTTTTATAATGATTGATTTGTGTTTCTCTCTGTCGCCTGTTCTCAATTTATTGGCTATAAGAAGTGCACAAGTGTTTGCGCTTTGATACCTAAACTATTGTTACTTTTAGCAACTAAGCAAGTGACGTATTGCGCGGATTTGAACCAAGCCAAGAAATTCTTTCCTGCAAAGATCCATTCGTTTATTTCGAATTTTCGAACTGTTTTTTTTTATCGATAACCGATTGATACCTCCAAATAATAACCGTTATCTGTTATGCACAACCTATCACTAATTTATTACAATTTATTTAGTTCATAGGCTGATAATAATCTAGGTTAGGTTTCTCATTGTAGGACATGATATGATATCATGACGAAGTGTTGAAGTAAGTTTTTTCGTCATGGTCATATTCATGATTTCATGAATCATGAGTTATGACAAATTATAATGGTCTCACTGACCAATCTGTAGACTACTCTCCTATGATGATATTGATTTCCTATGTTCACAAAATGTCAAGTCAGTCTGGGTGTTCTTATCGGTCCTATATTGTATTAAATGAACAAACTACATTTTAAAAACAGAACCCAATTCATTTTTTTTTATTATTTTAAATTGATTGAGGTACGAAAAATGTTCTTTATTTGGGAACGAGGAAAAGAACTAGTTCTTTTCTTTAACGGGAACTAGGAAGAAGAAATGATTTAAGTAGTTCCTTTTTAACAAAATGAATGTGAACTGCTGATACCCGCAATACTTTACCAAAAAATATGAAACTTTGTACACTGCATATATTGTACCATATTTAAATACCTTGGAAATTTCAAGTTCCTACCGCAAAAACCCAAGCTGTTATAACGCAGTTCAGTAATTTATTCGCATATTCAAATCAGAAATGACAACAATCCTGTATGTTTTGTTGCATTACAAAATTTCTAGGGCACTTACTAAAATAAAGCAATGTATTACTACACATTATAAGAAAAATATATATTTTAATATTTGATATAATCTGTGGTATAACACTAGACCTTTGGCTTTATCTACATGACTACAAAAAATTACCTGTACAATAGTTACTAAAATAAAGCAACATATTACACTTGAGAGTGACTTAGAATCCATTTACATAGGTAGGTACCTGAAATCTGAATACAAGATTAAAATGAAGGATTTGTCATTTGTGGCTGAATGGTAATACAAAAAACTCATGCGGTTGTAAGTACCTCATTTTAATCAGAGCCGTAATACCCAAATCAGTATAATTATTAATTCGTCTTTATATGCAAATGAATATAATATAGTAAATTACACTTTTCTGAATGAAATTTGTAATCCCTAAGCCGCTAAGCATATACTATTCTTGCTATATTGCTTTCAAATTGTATGTAATTAAGCGTAGTTTTTATAATAATATATTCAAATTTGGTTTATACAATTTTTATAAAATATATTGCTATAATATACCATCACTAAGATAAGTAATTAATTGAAAGTTTATGTTTTTGTTTAATTTGTTAAATTGTACTACTTAAGTTGGTACTAAGATATTTAAAGTTATTTACTTCTTTGAACGTACATTCGCTGACCTGTAGGTAACCAGTTGCCTGTTGTGTCAGACATCTGTTCCTGACGACTTGTATGTATTTTGTTTTGTTCTTGATAATGATGAATCCCAGTCTTTTTGCACTTCGTATCAAGGATTCTGTGGCTTTTCAGATGCTTTGCTTGCTTTTGCCTAATATTACGACGTCATCAGCACAAGCTAGCAAGGGAATATTTCGGCCACAGTTGATTCCTTGATATTCTTCTTGTACATCTCTTACTGCTACATCTAGTACCTACTAGGTTAAGTAGTGACGGTGAAAGTGCATCACTTTGTTTTAAACCTTTTGTGGCGTGAAACGCGTATTATTCTCACTAAAAATAACTTAAAGTTAAAAGTTCCAATGCTGCTCGAATACACAGTTTTTTTAGAGTTTGGAGAGGATATATTTTCAACAGATGATTTAGTGCTATTCTGCTAAGTAGATGCCTACGTGGAGTAAAAAATGTATCCGAAAAAAATTTACACTACACGGCATATTGGCAGTGTAAGTTTGTATCATTTGCATATTTATATTTTTTGAGTAAAAAAAAATTTTATATTAATTTAAAGCAGTGTTTCTCAACCACACTTATTAGTGAGGAACTTGTCGTTTCATACACAAAAGTTCGATACGTAGTCAAAGTTAAGACAAGCACACACGCATTTTCCGATCAATGGATGCACTTCCATTTTGTTAGCGCCGATAAGCCTAACTCGCTAAAGTAGGTGGTTGAAAAGTGTAACAAAATGTTCATTGCTTCTTCTGTTATTTCAGGATATTCTATCTTTGCATATATCAAAAATCTAATGAGTGGTATATATTCATTATATTTTAGTCTTAATGTTTTATCCTCCTTAATTTCTGCCAGCTGTTCTTCTTTCTCAAGAGATATTTCAGTTATTGATTCTGACGAAGTATCGTAAGGATTGCGCATCCAATCATACTTGTCAACTGAGATGTGAAATACTGTGCCATACTGTCCTTAAGAGCTGTGAGGTGATTTAACAACTAGTTGAGTGGTTAATGTCACCATGTGGATCTATATCAAAAGTTAAAGGAAACATGTTTTAACTTTTCTTTTCTACATGCAGTTTCCAAACTTGTAGTTTCATTAATAACCCTTTCAGTTTATCACTTGAGGGCTGGACATTTTCTTCATAATCTTTCATTGTCTCATTTAAACAGTTTTTTTTTTTATTTAAAAGTTTACAGGCTTCCACTGCTTAGGTTATTAGTCAACATTTTTTTTTTTTTTTAATAAAAACAGATTGGATATTTATATAATATATATATATACAATTGATAAATAAAATTACATATTAACAGTTAAATTATAAATTGTGTTTACAAGATAGATTGGCTGAATCAGAATTTGTTGATTAGGTTGCATATAGTTTAAATGATAAAATATATCAGTCAAGCAAGCTATTTTGGCACAGCACTGTGTGTCGTTCAAATACGCAGTAAAGTCTGGTTTTTCAGCGCTAAAGAGTCTTGACAGCGCGTTTCTAAGCTCATAAAATCTCTATATGACTTTGTCTTTCGAAAACCAGTGTATCTCTATATGAAGAACCAGATTATCGTTTGGAACACACTTCATTACAAATATCTTTGAGAAATCTTGTTTTAAGATCCCTCGATTTAACGTAATTTACCATGTTCACAACTAGGTTCAAAACACTTTTCAGTTCTGCAGGAATAGTCTTAACCGTTAGAGCCTCGCGGTGTATAAAGCAATTTGTTGAGTCCACATTTGGAAAATTTTGTTTAACTTTAGCAACAAATCGTTTGAATTGTCCAGTCATAGCTGATGCCCTGTCAGTACAAACAGAAAGACAGTTTTTCCAAGATAGCCCATTTTCTGTTAAAGTATTGGACATTGACTCATACACGTCTGCTTCAGTTGACGTTGTGGGTAGTTCAGAACATGCCAGAAATCATTCGATACTGAGTCGTCATCAATAAATCTGATATAGCTTGGTAATTTAGATTTCTTACTAATATCAATTGACTCATCGAGCTGCAGTGAAAATAATCTACTGTCATCTATCACTTAACTTTTCACGCACACGGCATTGGATGTCTGAAGACATGACGTCACCAATACGCCTTGATACAGTATTGTTTGACAATGGAAACAATGATATTTCCTTCTTTGCATTGTAACCCAGCATAGATTTAATTATTTATTTGCAGGCCTGTAAAATAACGTCTTCTGTCATAGTGTGAGGCTGCATTTATTTTGCTGCAATTTCAGACACTTTATAACAGGCCAATAGTGCTTTTTCACTAATATTAGCTCTTTTTGTACCATGGTTTTCGCTTGTTTTTCTTCCGATGGCAACAGTCGACTGAAGTAATTTTATCTTTTCCAAGTAGATGGCCATCTTTATTACTCAAATGCCTTTCCAGTTTACTAGGGACCATGAATCCGTTGCTGAGTTTTTCTCCACACACGCTAAATTATTGCACAGGACGGTTTTCAGGACCATTAAATGTAAAACCAGAGCTTAAATAGCTATCAAGATACCCACGGACTGTAAAAATAGGAGTAGGTTGTTTGTTTTGCTGCGCCTTTTTACTAACAACACTTGTACTTGCAACAGGATCATCTCATTTTCGTAGCTACTACTTCTACTACACTTCAATGGTAGGTACACCATCTTCGACTTTTCTTCTTTTCACATAAACAACATACATTAAATACTAACTCACATCATCATTAAAAGATCCGAGGCCAAACTACGTTTTACGTTTATGCTTACGGCCTATACACGGGCAGTTAAAACTGTACGATTTGACTCAACAGTTTTATGTGTACAGATAAATCATACGTGTGTAGATTAATACGACGTATTTTTTAGAACTGTACATATATTTAAAATACCAACTGACTAATTGTGCACTAATTGTGCAGGTAAGACGATGCATGTGTAGGCGCGAAGCGAAGACTAATGCCCTAGCATGGTTGCCTATGTTATTGTTGTTGTCAAGTGCGTGAGTGTGCTACGAAAATTTGTGATGTATAATAGTGTTCTGTGAACCAAAAAAAGGTTGAGAACCACTGAATTTTAGAGTCTTAACTTATATTTTTATTTTATAATACAATTTTAACCTTTTTTATTTAGTTACATCATTCAGTATGTTTGTCTCATATTAACAAATTCTATAAATATAGTTAAGTGTATCACTGTTACTGAAACTTATAAATTCATAAAAAAAAACTAAAAAGACATGTAAATTGAAAATGTTACTAAAAAGCTCGAAATATTTTGAAAATTTGATCGTGTGTAGGAAATTATAAAATAAACATTTAGTAAAAATGTCTAGTAAGAACGGTTATTAGTTTTTGAGAGAATTCGTTCATTTACAAGACTTAGTGAATATCGAATAAAAATTTGTACTTCAAACGCTCTTAAAAAATTTATTTGACTTTCCATTAAACATTTTTTTTTGTTATAGGTAGAAAAAAATATGGAAATTCTTGAACTATATATGTATATTAAAATCTTGAATACAATATGAAAAATGTTTGTTTGTAACAAACACTTATGAGAAAATTTGTATTAAACTCAAATTTGTAAAAATCAAAAATGTCTTATCCCTAACTACAAATAGTTCAAAAACTTGAACAAAAAGAGTCATATATTTTGAAAATTTTATCACGTACAGAAAATGCTAATATGGAAAAATTTAGTATCTATGATTAAACGTTTTTGAATAACACCAAATTACATAATCGATTTTAATTAAAAATTGTCATTTTTCCTTAATTTTTTTAAAGTTCTTCCTGATGCTTTTTAAACTACTTAGAACTGTCAATTTTGTCATTTTGAATGCACCTATTCAGGCCCGTATTTATAGAATAATGGACCCTGCCAAACATATAACTCATCATAAATGCACCTCCAAAATTATTTTTTAATTGAAAAATGAACAAAATAACAGTCGTGGCTCTGGGGACGCGTCACTCCTCCCCCCCCCCTTAGTTAAAGCCAGCACCTACTAAATTCACTTTCTCACCATAAAATATACCGAAGTTGAAAATTTAAGTATGATTTCGACTGCTTATCGAAAACACAGACACACAAAACAATTTAAATATAAATTACATAGGTACCTACGTCATTGCAAAATTAATACACTCATCGCTCCACTTAGAGCCTAAAAGATATATTGTAAATAGTAAATAAAACACGTCTGATATACTGCAATCGAATAAATTAATTGTACTATAGTTTATTAATTAAATTTAACAATATATAAGTTATACAAAAATCTTTACATTGAACATTGACTTTCACAAAAATGAAAAGAACAACAATAGGTACAGGAACAGGGTTCATATTAATTGATATATAATTTTATATTTGTATGCATAATATAACGACCAACATAGACACCAACCTTCATGCTAATTAGCAAGGCTGGGCATTAATGAGTTAAAAAATTAAAGTTGAGTTAAAAAGTTAATTTTATTTAAATTTTTTAACTTAACTAGTTACTTTTGGCTTTTCATTAACTTAACTGTTAACTTCCTAAATTTCTTTCCTAATTAACGAGTTAATTTTTCATTTTAAGAAGTAAGTTAAGTTAATTTATTTTGTTTTGAATTTTATTATATTTCACTATTTCAGTCTATTTCGTTTTTATGTCAAAAAAAAATGTATCGTAAATTGTTCAAAGTTAAAAATTAAAATCAATCGAATCTAACTTATATGGAAATACTGTATGAAGTATAAATACTATATCCTATAATTTAGTTTTGGGTTGGAAAAAATTAAGTACGCTAGCGTTTTATAAACAAATTAACTTTTCTTTAACTTAATAAAAAGTTAACAAAAAGTGTGTATTAAGTTTTAACTTAACTGAGTTATTCTATAGTTAAATTAACTTTCAACTTTTAACTTTTTGTTATTGGTGCATATTAATTTAACTTAACTGAGTTAAAAAAAATCATTAATTTGCCCAGCCTTGCTAATTAGTTATAAAATCTGATGGTTTATCAACGGCTATTGCATTAAAAAATATTCCGGAACAATCTCTTGAAAATATTTCCAAGGACCAAGTGTTGGTGTCGGGGCTGTAAACTTCTACAATGTCAACAATAGATTTTTCAATTTCTCCTCCAAAAACGTACAGTAATCCACCGAATGCGACTACTCCTATAAAAAAAATGTAATTCATATATTTAATAGATTATTAAAGTCAAGCCTAAAAAAATTATATTTTTTGTCACCTGGCCTATTTCGGGCCATATGCATATTCTTAATGGTGGACCAAACTCCATCACTTGGTCGATAGATTTCAGCTCTCTTAAGAAACTCTGTTCCGTCATAACCACCGACAACATAAATAACACCGTCTATGACTCCTACACCAACTCCATCACGTGGTGCAGACATGTCTGAAACTGGTGTCCAATTATCAATACTGGGGTCATAGCATTCGACGGATTTCAAATATGATACACCATCATGACCTCCTACCTACGCAGATTAATTAAACGTATTGTATAAACATTTAAAATAAAAAAATTATATATTAATATGTTATATTTATTTACCGCATATAAACGATTATTGAACACACCAACACATGTATTTGTTCTCGCAGTTGACATACTCGACACCATTTCCCATTGTTGAATACTGATATCAAATACCTCGACACTATTTAAAGCACTAGTGCCGTCATGTCCACCAACCTAGAATCACACAATAATATAATATAATATATTTTATTTTATAAAAGGTAAAATTTTGGTATAACTCACTGCATATATACAATTATCCAATACACCGACTCCTAATCTATTTCGACTAACTAACATATCGACTATTGGAGCCCAAGTGGAGGATTGTGAAGATGCATCGAGCATACTAACAGATTTTGAACTTGATTTATTTACCCCGCCCGTAACAAACACAAATTGATCACTTATTACGCCAATACCAGCTGTCATACGACAATCATTCATCTCTGGTCCATCCTTCCGTACCTGGGTTATTGGGTCATACCATTCTGTAGAACACTTTGGCGATGTTTTAGACCGTGCGAAAATTAGAATAACCTGATACATTTAAATAGATAAAATCATCGTGAAGAAAAAATAATCAATACGGAATCATACTTTTTGTGGACCATCAAACTGTCGAGGTTGACTCTTCATCGTTCGCGGAAGGTTGAAATTCTCAACTGTTTTACGTGGTTCAGAACTGAAATCATCAAATACATAATCATCGTCACCTAAAAACATTATAAAATAATAATTAATAAAAGATTTAAATTTACAATTTAGGCATATTTATTAATTATTATAATAATATACGGTGCAGGATTAAACATTTGTGGACCCTTAGGCAGTTAACATTTTTTCAACCCCTATAACTAAAAGGTTGGTGAAGCATTTTTTTTAGCTCGCGAAAAAAGAATATTTGTTTTTGTTTATTATTTAAATAGCTTCCATTTGTTATCATATGTATATTATGCTACTATTATAATTATTACAATAAAAATACATTTAAAAAAAAATAAAATTATAAAAAAACAAATTTTTAGTACAAGCAACGTCCTGGGTTGGACTATTACTCAACTATAAAAAAATTAATTAACGTACAAAAATTGAATTTAAAAATATTTACGGAGGTCGATGAAAGATGGAACGCATGACGGTAATGTTTGTCGCCGCCTGATAATATACATTTAATATTATTAAACATTTATAATTTTACAAAAGCAAAAAAATATTTTCTACTGCATACAATACAGTATCCATATTGACTTTTGTTTTGTTAGTCCGCAAATGAAATGGATAGTAAAAATTTAAAAAAAAAATTGTTTTGTTTTCACTGGTTACCAGGAGGGTGCATATTTTGCATAATTTGGAATTGATAATATACATACATTCAGGACTAGTATTCGGGAGAGGTTCTTCAACTAAGCTATTTAATATATCAGGCAAGGACGGTAATGATGGCAAGCATATATGTTCCATCAACCTTGGCAAAAAATCTTTTCTCCGTTCCAAATCATGTCTTATCCATTTTATAACAGATTCATATATCTACAAAAACAAATAATTAAAATATCACAAAAAGTTAATATTTATTACATAAGACCATTGGTGTTTCTATCTATTTTTTTCCATACTTAAATAAAATGTATTTGTTAAATACTTAAAGTACCCCAATACTCATTAATACTCATTAGTCTATGATTAATACAGCGTCTCATTTTACTGCAAGGTAAGGAATATATATTTATATTGTTATGGTATCAAATCTAGTTAAAGTTAAATAATTTCATTACTTTGATAACATTTTGTACACTTATCATTAATGTTATTACTAATAATATTTTTACGCATTCTTAAAGGCTATTTTATTAAATTTAGCTTATTATTTGTTATGTGTTAATGGTTATTAATTTAATTTAATTTAAATATTATACCTTTGTGGCCGGTGTGGTTATGTAGTTAACAGAGATTTAATAATTTTTAATTTATTTTTATTTATAAAGCTTCCATTACTACACTGTTACAGCTTGACAATTAGTTTTGATACTCAAAGATTAACATAAACCTTTACAACTGAATCAGTAAAGCCTATTTTTTAACTGCGTGATATCTACAATCATCTACCTATCAATAATTATTTATATAATTAATTCATAGGGAACTATTTATTTTTTTTTGTTGGTGACTACTCTAAAATAGTAAATTATATCTATATATATTATCTTCAAACCACCACTATAATGTAGTATAATATCATATTAAATGTATATGTTTGCTCTTTTTGATAAATTGATTTTCGATACATCAATCACTAATTGCTGTTTGCTTACATTTCCTTCGAACGCAAAAAGGTCATTACAGGCGATTAACTTCGCCAAATCATCAACAGACATAGATAGAAAATCTTCACTCTTAACTACTTTTCTGAAAATATTAATCATTATAATTAAATATAATATATTACTGACTGATATACAGAATTAAAATATGTTGATCATACAAATAGTGTCTTTTAATGTATTTTTCAGAACTCGACAACAATTCCCTACAGTTATGTAGATTAGCAAATTCTTTGATACCAAGGCAATTTGTTGCATCCAGTTGCTTCTGTAGGTAATCAGAACATGAATCTTTTACAAAATCTAATTGAAAGATATTTCCGGCTGGCAACAGACCCTTGATAAATCGACAATAACACATTTAAAACAATTTTTTGTTACTAAATTAGTCTATAACAAATCAATTTTTTAATTATACCTGTACATTTTCTTCCGATACTTTAATTTTCCCAGTGTAAATATAATCTATTAATAATCGTAATAGGGCGGAATCTAATTCTCTAATTTTGACAAGATCTTTATTGCTTTCGTCGAAATTGTTAAACATTGCCCGAAAATATGGACTAGCTGCGATTAGGACATTTTTATGTCCTGATACTATAGAGCCGTCATCGGTTTCAAATCTAATATCACATAAGACTTCATTTCTAAAAACAAAAATGCGTTACTGATATTTATTTTTAATGAAGCAAAAATCACCTTTAACATACTTGCGTAAAGATTGCATGTATTTTAGTATTCTGAAAGAGTGAGAGATATTTCTAAACGTTATTGGTTTACATTCTTTGGATGTCAGAAATTGGATTGGATCACTTTCACTTTCACAGGATGAAGTCTGCAAGGCGTCCATTTCTTTTAGAGTTTTACCTTCAAAATATATCAAGTATTTTTTATTTTATTTCATTTTATTTTATACATCACACGATACAAGCACAAAAAAATCAGTGCAACAGTGAAACAGTTAAATTACAAATTGGGCAATAAATATTCAATTAGATTGAAAGAGAGGGGGTCGAGGTTTCAGTGCTTATTAATCGATCGATTGGAGAATTATTAAGATGGTTTGCTGGAGATATACGTGTATGGAATTGATTATGCGAGTGTGGTAGAACGGCAAGATAAATTGCAATTAACGATTGTTATGACTTAGGAGTTGTGGGGAAGTCGATTTTACCGTTCACGACAAATCCGATGTTCATCGCATGTCTGCGATCCGGAAGTGTTGAGAGATGGAGGAAACCTTGAACAAGTGAGTCATAAAAATTAATTTTTAAGCAATGCATAATATTACTTTTATTAATTATGAGAATGTGTTGAATTGTCGTGCCACAGAAAATGTATTTTATGTGTGAATAAAAAAATACAATATACTCTATATAAGAATTAAAACACACATTGGCACTTTCGTTTTATTATTATCAGTAAAAAAGAAAGTGTTTTTAAAAAATGAGCTTGAATATATAGGTCCCGCAAACCTGTATAACAACTCTAATAGGTAATTTTTATTAGTTGACTTTTACTTTATAGTTTATGTTCTTGTGAGTAGATATATTAGCTCAAATTATACAGTGAAATATCTAGCGGTATACTGAAAGCTATACAATTAGCGTCCTCTTTGTAGAACCATGAAATATTTACTAAAAATAAATCAAACACTATTTTGGTCATTATGTTAATTTGTTATAATAGTGATTAAATATTCCTAAAATTGATGGATGATTAGCATTACGACAAACGGCGACTACAGTAAATGTTAAACACCTGCTAGCTGAATGACTCCTGACGAAGAACTCCAGGAATAAACTGATGCTCCCTTTCAATTTATGGGAAATACTAGCACCCAACCCAGAGATGACGTCGATTCTTCTCTAACAGCTCCTCAAAGATACGAACCTGATCCAGAAAATATGACATAAACACATAGATAATATCACATGTAATTAAAATAACATAAACCATTAATGTATCACATTTAAAATATTTTGTATATAACTTTAATGGTAATTCATATTTAGAAACGTCAATAACCTTAGCAGTAGAAGCGTACAAAAAAATGTAAAATAAATAAATTTTATAGTTTGTTTATTAAATTTAACAATATTCAAATTAAACAAAAATCATTTATCAAACATTGACATCCACAAAAATGTAAAGAACAACAATACAGAGTTCACATTACATAATTGTATGAATAATATTATAACGGCCAACAATGAGACCATTAGTTATAAATGTGGTGGTCTATCAACGGCCACTGCATAAAAAATGTTTGTGTCACGGATTTTTGGCAATGGTTGAATGGACCAAGTGTTTGTGTTGGGGTTGTAAATTTCTACGGTATCGACAATAGAATTATCAATGTCTCCGCCAAAAACATACAATAAACCGTCCAATGCGACTACTCCTATAAAAAAATTTAATTTATATATGTTGATACAATATTAAAGTTAATCTTAAAAAAAATTATTATTTTAGTTACCAGGCCCATCTCGGCGCACATGCATATCAGCAATGGTTGACCAAACTCCATCACTTGGTAAATACTTCTCAGCACTTTTAAGAAATTCCGATTCATTATAACCACCAATAGCGTATATAGCACTGTCCAAGACTCCTACACCAAAATTAGCGCGACGTACTGACATATTTGAAACTGTTGTCCACGTGTCAAGTGTGGGATCGTAACATTCCACAGAATTCAAAATTTCACTATTAATACCTCCAGCCTACACAATTTGATTAAATCAAAATTAAATACAATTAATATAAATAGGTAAAAGAAATATTCACCGCGTATAAACAGTTATTGAGTACACCAACGCCCATATTTCTTCTCGTAGTTGACATACTCGACACCATTCGCCATTTTTGAATACTAACATCAAATACCTCTACACTATTTAAATTGTTAGTACCATTTTCGCCACCGACCTAGAATTATATATGGTGTATTTTTATAATATAAAATAAGTAATAAATAATGGTATAACTTACTGCATATATACAATTGTCCATAACACCAACTCCTAATCCACTTCGAATAGCTGACATGTTAACCATTGGAGCCCAAGAGGGTGATCTTGAAGATACATCAAGCATACTCACAGATGCGGAACTCATAATATCCATACTTCCCACCGAATATACATATTTATCTCGTATCACGCCAAATCCAGGCAACAGTAAACAATCATTCATCTCTGGTGCATCCTCCCGTACCTTGGTTACTGGGTCATACCATTCCATATAACACCTTGGCAATGTTTTAGACCGCGAGAAAATCAGAATAACCTGATACAATTAAATGGATAAAATAAACATGAAGGTAAATTCATCAATACGGAATCATACTTTTTGTGAACCGCCAAACAGTCTAGATTTACACCTTATCTTTTGTGGCGTGGTGAAATGCTCGACTGATTCATGTGGATTAAAATGTAATGCTTCAATTATATAATTGTTACCTAAAAACATTATAATAATAATTAATAAAATATTTAAATTTTATAATAATATACATTGCTGGATTACACATTTGTGGACCCCTAAGCAGTCAAACATTTTGGGGCCCCCTAGAAAATTATTACCTACGTCTTTAATTTTACTTCACAATAATTAAAATATGCCATTTTAAAAATAACTAATTCATTTTAATAAATAAAACATTGTTTATATTAAAATTCTTATTTAATGTTCATTAACAGAAAAATTAATTAAAATTTTAATTTTTTCTACTAATTGTATTATTATTTATTATTATTTATTTGTTTTCATTTAAAACAGAAATGTATACATACATTT
The DNA here is from genome assembly GCF_019925205.1 of Metopolophium dirhodum. Lineage (NCBI taxonomy): Eukaryota > Metazoa > Arthropoda > Insecta > Hemiptera > Aphididae > Metopolophium > Metopolophium dirhodum. The sequence continues at coordinate 19,324,010 of NC_083564.1, forward strand.
AAATTACAAATATTTATACATATTATAATTTGGCATTATATATAAATGATTATCTCCGTAAGCTAGGCTTGTTGTGGAGACAAGGTTCTTAAAAATATCTCGTACATTTACTAAATAATTAAATTAACACTTTATAAGTCGATCATAGTTGATTATGTGAAAATAAGCTATCATGAATATACATTTTTAAATATTTTAGAATTACATAATAAATATAACAATTTGACAGGTATACAGAAAAATTATCTATGTTAGCAATTTAATTTTTTCATTTACCATTTTCTTATAAAATCTAAAGATTCTCAACAAACCAACGTCAATATTACGAAATATTGATCGATATTTCGTTATTTTACGAATGCTTATTTTATTTAAAAAATGATTTTTAAGCTATAGAAATATAAATTAAATGCTGTTCGTTGGTAATTGCATCGCTTGAAAACGGTCAAACGATTTTTAATAAAAGTTATATTAATAGATTTGAGACTTGGAGGTTTGTACTTTATTTTTTTAAACTCTTATAGCTAAAGGGTAGTTTGAACATGAATTTATTTATCTCACAAAAAGAGAATTTTTTTTTGTTTATTTAAATGGTTTCCACTGGTTACAATATATTATAGTATTATACTACTATTATAATTAGTATAAAATAAATAGCATAATATACATTGTTTCAAAAACATAATAAATTATAAAAAAACAAATTTTGAGCACGTGCAATTTTCCGGATGGAGAACTATACTAGCAAACTATAAAAAATAAATTAACTTCAACAATTTGAATTTCAAAATATCTACGGCGGTCAATGAAAGATGGAACAGTGATGAAACAGTAATGTTTGTAACAGCCTGATAATATACAATTAATATTATTAAGTATTTATAATTCTACAGAAGCCAAAAAATATTTTCTACTGCATACAACATCAGTATGACATTCATATTGACTTTTGTTCTGTTAATCCGTAAATAAAATGAAGAATAAAAATGAAAAAAAAAATGGTTTTGGTTTCACGGGTTCACGTGTGGGTGCATAGGTACTTTGCCTAATGGTTAACCCAGCACTGATAATATACATACATTTAGGGTTATTCTTCAGAAGAGGTTCTTCAACTATGTTATTCAATATATCAGGCATTGACGCTAATAACGGCAAACGTATATGTTCCATTAATTCTGGCAAAAAATCTTTTCTATGTTCCAAATCATGTCTTATCCATTTAATAATAGATTCAAATACCTACAGCAAAAAATTATTTAAATTTAATTAAAATATCATAAAAAGTTAATATTTAAGATCATTATCGGTTCTATCTATTTTTCCCCACAAGTACTTACCTACATATTTATTTGTTAAAGACTTAAACCTCCCCATTACTCATGAGGTACTCATTAGTGTATGATTATCACAGGGTAACATAAAAAACCTTGGGTTCTTGTATTTTAAAGCAAACCAAGGAACATTTATTACATTTTGATGGTATTAAATCAATTTTTATTAATATCAATACTTTGAAAAGTGATAACATTTTATCGTATCTATTTTATCTATATACATATTACATATTAGTATAGCATGCAATATTCAATTTTTTACGAATGCTTATATATCATTTTATTAAATTTAGCATAATATAATTTGTTATTTGTAGCCACATAATATTGTTAATGGTAATTAATTTGATTAAATAAAAATATTAGATCTTTGTGGTCATGTAGTTAAGAGATTTAATACTTAAATATTAACATGAACTTTTACTGTTTAAGCAGTAAAGCCTATTTTTTTTAAAACTGCGTGATATCTTGTTCATTAATAATATTATTTATTTATATATTTTACAGGGATCGAAACCGTATCAAATTTTAACGGTTACGGTTTCGGTTTTTGTTTTGGTTTTGGTTTCAAAAAAGGTTTATCAAATTTATCGGTATCAAGAACGGTTTTTGAAAATGTTCGGTTTTCGTTTTTGGAACGGTTTTGAAAATTTTTTTTTCCTTTACCTAATAACTGCAGAACCGATTTTTACTATTTATTTACTAATAAGAGCTCAACCTGAAGCCCTAAAATATGTCCGATTTGTATAACTAGTTTAAGTACAAACAGTATAGCAAATTTACGTTCAGCAGAACTAATTTCGTGTTGTTAACTTTAATATGTTATGCCTATTTTTACATACAACATATGGTTGAGATCATTATTCGATTACTTATATATGAATATTTAATTGTAATTTACAATAACATCACGCTATATTACAGTATAGTAAATCTCTTGTTATGTGATAAATGTTTATGATATTTGAACAAAATATTAATTTAAAAAGGTTTACTGTTAAGACTTAAGATTCCAAAAATACACGTTATAAGATTTGGTACACACATTTGTAATTTAGGGGAGTCTAAGTAGAATGATGATAATGACATAAACAATTGATGACTACGGGACGGACGCGGATCAGTCGAATACGAAACAATTGTAATAACATTAATAAATAATAATAATATACACAAATACATCAAATAAAAACAATACAGAAGTGCATAGCTGCAAATATAGGGGCGAACCAAATAACAATATTGTGATATTTGTATTTTAATTTTGAATCGGTGAGTATAGTATTGATATTATAAAATATAAATAGAATAATATTCGTATTACCTATTAATATTTCGTAATAATCAGTTATAGCATCGGTATTCAAACAAAATATTTTCTTCGCATAAAAATACTCGTTTTGACTAGAATTATAAATAATATAGCCATATAGGTAATTAAGTTTATAAAATTCGAAGAAACTGATTTTAGTTTTAAATTTCAATCGGTTTCAATAACGGTTTTTCAATATTGTCTGGTGTCGGTTTAGGTTTTGTAAGCGATTTTTTAAGATTTTAGGTTTCAGTTACGGTTTATTAACCGGTGTTTTAAAGCTTTTGGTATCGGTTCCGGTCACGGCGTTGAAATATGAATAACCTGCGGTTTTAACCGGTTTCGATCCCTGATATTTTATTTATTTATTTAACTTACAGAATAACTAGTTTTTTATTTTTTCTGTACGACTACTCAAGAACAGTAAATTATATTACCTTCAAACCGCCACAATAAAGTATAATATTATACTAAATGTACCTAAATGTTGGCTCTTTTTATTAAATTAATTTTTCATACAATAATTAGGTGGGTATTACTATTGCAGTTTGCTTACTTTTTCTTCAAACGGCACAGCTATATCGTTACAGGAGATAATCTTAACCACATCTTCAGAAGATAAAGATAGAAAATCTTCACTTTTAGCCACGTCTCTGAAAATATTTATCATTAATTATATAATTCATTACTGACTGATATAGACAATTAAGTGTTGATTATACAAATAGTGTTTTTTAATGTATGTTTCAGAACTTGATAATATTATCGGACAGTTATGTGAATGAGCAAAGGCTTTTATACGAAAACAATTTGATGCATCAAGTTGTTTTTTCAAGAACTCAGCACATGCGATATTTAAAAAATCTGACTGTAAGATATTTGCGGCATGTAACAAAACCTTTAAAATCAAAAAAGATTCATTTAAAACAATCTGTTATTAATAATTTAATCTATAAAAATCAAATTTATAATTATACCTTTAAATTTTCTTTTGTGATTATAATTTGGCCACTATACATATAATCTACTAATAATCGTAAGACATCGGAATTAAATTCACTTATTTTAACGACATCTTTATTTCTCTCATCAAAATTAGCAAACATTTCCCGAAAATATGGACTAGCTGCCATTAGTACATTTTTATGGCCTACTACTATAGCCCCGTCATTTGTTTCAAGTCTAATATCACATAGAACTTCATTTCTAAAAACAAAAATGTGTTACAGATATTTATTTTGAAAGAAGCTGAAATCACCAACAACATACATGCGTAGGGATTGTAAGTCTTCCAGTATTCTGTCAGAGTCAGAGTTATTTCTAATATATTCTATTGTTTCACATTCTTTGGTTGACTGAACTTGGATTGGATCACTTTTACTGGATGAAGCCGGTAAGGTGTTCATGTTTTTACCTTCGAAAACATAACAAGTATTTTTTGTTTTATTTTATACATCATACGATAAATCCAAAAAAAATCAGCGTAACAGATAAATTACAAATGGTGTAAACAAATATTAAATTAGATCGAAACAGAGAGGTCGTGGTTTCAGATTAATTTTCATTAATCGAATGATTGAAAAATTATTAAGATAGTTGGCTGAAGATATAGTTATATGAAAGTATGAAACAGAGCATGTCAGTGGGTAGAGCGACATGGTACAGTGAAATTAACGGGTGTTAGGACTTGGCGTTTTGGGGGAGTGGATTTTAGTATTTTACCGTTCATGAGAATGGATAGAAATGTGAGGTTCGTCAGATACCTTAATTCGTCTGCGATCCACAAGTGTTGAGAGACCTAACCTTGAGCTAGTGAGCTAAACAATAATTTATATTATTTTTATCAACTTTGAGTATAATATAGTTAACTTTTGTGTCACAGAAAATGTATTTAAAGTTTAAATAAAAAATACGATATATTATACCTACTCTATATAAGAAATATTTTTAAAAACACCTCAGCACTTTCTTTTTAGTATTAGCAGTACGAAGAAAGTGATTTTCGAAAATCTAGTGTGATTGTAGGACCTGCAAAAATGTATAACAACTTTGATTTACTTTAATTCTGCAATTGGCTTTATAGTTTACGCCGTAATGGTGTAATATGGTCTTGTGAAAACCTAGACAAATTTACGCATTGTTTTTTGCATAGATCTATATAAACTATAGTTTAGGGTTAACTAAAGTACATTTAAGCTGACATAACATTTATATCCATAGAACCATAAAGAACGTACATAAAAAAAAAATTCATTAATGAAAAAATATTGTAAGTTTAAATAACATACATATAATTAAAACAATATATTTACCAGGTAAATTCAGTGTTGGTACTGAATTAGTAATCGACTATTTAAATCCAGGACTATTACAACTTTCTTCAAAATGTTTATCGCACATAATAAATTATTTAAAAACCATTTCAGTTGGCTTATTTAATACTTAACTTGTTATTTCCAGATCTCTTCACCTAAGTGTCAAATCTGTTTTTATCTTTTGGAAACCGATGACGAAGAACAGTGTTTTCACTGTATTTGGTGTCACGACCTATTTGATGGCATGTTTTGGTTAAAATGAAATGGTGGGTAACAATTATTCACCAAAAACAAAACTATTTAATAACACCGAACAAAAGTCAAAATTGTACCTACCGTTTTGTAAAATTTATTTCAGCGTAGCACTAGAGTACAGAGTGAATAAAACGGAGAAAACGATTATACTTATGGTGATCACGCGTCATGCGGTGTAAATAAAATTACATATTGCCGCCGGCCGAGACGACAAAATTATTACGGGGCGACCAATCGCGCCAATATTGATAACTGTTTGCGACATACCTACTACATAACCTGGTAGTACCTATACAATAAATCTGGTACTATATACCTGGTAGTTGGTACATGTATGTTCCATATACTTGGTACACACATTTACCAAATACCTGGTACATACCTGTACCATATACCAGGTACCTGTACCATACACATAGGGGATAACGTTAGTAAGTCGCGGTCTTAAAACGTTTATATCTGATCCGCCCATAGGCGTAACTAGACCTTCAAGTTACGGGGTCTCCAGCCCTAACATTTTTATAATAAATAAATAGTTATTAAATGTGCAATTAATATTTTCTTGTATTAATATTGTGTGTGTAAACATAAAATGATCAAAATATTTTATTTTAGCTACTTTCTTATTTATATTTAAATTTTATTTATGCATACGGCTGCACAGTAATCGTAAGCCGGCCTCGTTACTCGTAAGTTGTTATCACCATTTATTAAAAAATAAAATGATATTTTAAATTAAAATTTTGGAAAGTAGCTCTACTATTGATGGGGGTATAGGAATTATGACTGGGCGGGGCTAAACCAATTCCCTCTTATATTCAACAATTGGTGCAACTATATAGAGCTTACAATTTGAGCTAAAATAACTAAACACGAAATTCTGAGATTTATTATTTTTTACCTGGGAGTGCTACCCACCCCCTCCCAAGCTACGCCTGGAGTAACGCCTATGGAGGCTAAACAATAATAATATTCAATTTTACCTGAATTATAACATTTCTACCAAGTCGGAGGGACTGGTAGTACAATAAAACAGGTAAATAACAGTTTGTACCTGTAATATTAGTCAGTTACTAGTGTGAAGTCAGTATGGTCTGATTACCCATATATTTTATATATTATTATTTATTATTACCATTATTTTACAAAAATGTGAAAAATATTTAATTCTTATTTTCCAACCCTCACCCACCCACTTCTCGTGTCGTCCGATTATCTCCAAACCTTTGTCAGTATGATTACCTACAAATTCTTAAATTGTCGTCAAACATTATAATATATATTTTTATTGGTACATACATTATATAGTAATATATTATGCAGGCGTGGATCCAGCCTACATTAACGTGGAGGGGAGGTGGATTATAATATTATATGTATAGTGTATACATATTTACTATTTACCTACTGGTAAATACGAGTATATATATTATATATGCATGCAATAGTACTTAATGCAATAATTTCTTATTAATTATAATGAATACCTACCTTTTTTTTAATAAACTGTATTGCATGTTCTTATTGAACTGTAAAACAGATAACCAATAAAATATATAGATACATTTCAGACAGTGCGAGGTGGTTGGCAGTCGACGGTCGTCGTCACTCAGTCGGTCAAGATAATAATATTGTTATTAACAATTTATAAAAGACGAAGTCTTGTGACTAAATAATATAACAATACATTTACACGGGACAACACAAAATATTAAATTTAAATAAATGAAATAGGCAATACATTTTGATATGCCCCCCTCTCCCCACTGAATCCACGCCTGATGTTATGTATTTTATGTAATATGTAGACTGATGACTCTCGTCTCATCTCATCAGTCATCACATACCTTAACGGATCGCAGGACGGTATCGAATGAATATTGAGATGCTCTTGTCGAGTTGCACTTTTCACTGGACGAAAACGTAGGTATAATACAAAATAATAATATAATATATATAAAATATATTGGGCGTACGAACGACAACGAGTTGAAAAGTTAAGACGTAAGTTGTAGTCGAGGCGCTTGTTGATCGTCGAGTGGGCTACGCGTAAAATAACGCCCGGGACGCTACGCAGCTAAAGTATCAAGACGGGCGCCACCCTATCTATTATTGATCGTTCTCGATGAACCCCGGGATGACACAGGCGCACAGCACCGCCCAACTTAATAACTATATTGTATATATACGTAATAGATATTGCTTTCTTCTCGTTTCGGTGAGTCGAAGTTGCGGTGGGGCATTATATTATTGTGTTTGTACTCGATAATAATATGTAACACACACACTGTTTGAATGTAATTCGTTCAAAGTAAATGAATACTATATTTTCGCGATATTAATATTGAATATTATGATTGATAATCATACACATGTCGATATCATACTAAATCCGAATACATTGGAATGTACGTGTGCCCGATATATACTTAACTAAACCTATTAAAAGACAACAGGTATATATACCAAAATATATTTAATACAGAACAATATAGGTATAGGTGATGTGCTATGCTGTGCATACCTACCCATAGTAAAAATCTTTTATTTTAAGATTACAAAGTTCATTTTAAATTGCATTAATGCAGCAAAATATAACTGCGTACCTATATCAATTAATTTGTTATTTATCAATTTTCTATTTATTAATTAGATTATCATAATTTAATTAGTATATACTTGATATACCTACACCTATGTGTAAAAATAATATCAAATTGATATTTGGTATTGAAAATTATGTGATATTACAATTATATAATTTAACTACCTCGACTAACCAATACTTACTTATAAACTATTAAATTAATATACATATATTTATTTATCATAGTATCGACTACAGTGTAGTATGTGCCAACTAATTAAATAATAATAATAATAATAGACATTTTAATATTCATAATAATAGTTCAACGGAGCAAATGAGCTGAGGCAGCATTTTGTAAAGGACGTTAGCACCGCGGTAGCAAAACAGTGCGGGTCATCAAGCGGGGCCCGTATGTTTGTAAACGATTCATAAAGACTAGTATTGTGTGTATTTGTTTATGTATAGTAAAGTTATTCAATAATGTGAATTTATTGTCATCCATTATTTTGTGTACCATTGAGAGATAGGTATACCTACGACAGTGGTGCCCAACGTGGGGTTCGAACCCACAACCCCGAGATTAAATTGAATGTACGTGTGCCCGATATATACTTAAATGGGCGCTCACGAATTGCCTCCCATCTGACCCTCAAATATAATACACACTGGCCTCCCATGAATTTTTTTTTTAAAAGTGTACCCGAATCGCCTCCAGAGTTCAAAAATATTATTCACTCCATTTGCCTCCTAAGAGGATCACTACCTACTCTTGTACTGGAATCGCCTGCGAATCGATTTATTAAAAAATATATCAAACATAATTTAGATGAAATATCTTTCTGTTATACAGTCAAAAACTCAAGTTTGTATAAAATAAATTGTTTTAATAAATAGACTGACACAGTAGTAATAATTAATAATATTAAAAATAATAATGACGAAAAATCATTAAGTTATACAATCATCAGTAATTATTAACTGATAATCACTAATTTCGAATAAGATTATTGCATTTGAAAAATTAATCGGTCTGGGGAATACTGCGTATGTCTTAAACATTTTATTTTTGAACGTTACTGAATAATATAATAATTGATAGTACACGTACAACTATCGATATATTAATTAATAATCCAGGTATGTTATGGGAGGCAATACGAGTAAAAAAAGGTCACCCACCTAAATTTGGGAGGCGATTCGAGTGTCTTATTTAAGACAATATATATGAGGTATATATACCAAAATATATTTAATATAGAACAATATATACAGGTAATGCTATGCTGTATTATATAGTATATACCCATAATATGTATACCAATATCAATTAATTTGTTATTTATCAGTTGTTTATTTATTAATAAGATTTAATATACGCCTATGTGTATAAATAATATCAAATTTATGTGTGGTATAGACAATTATGTGATATTATTATTATATAATTTAACTACCTCGACTAACTAATACCTACTTATAAACTATTAAATTCATATTATACATATATTTGTTTATTATAATACAGACTACAGTATCTGCGAGGTAGGTACATATTATACAGACTGATACGATAACCATATTATACACATTAAAATAGTACAAATTACTGCAATGATTGATGTATTTTAATATATTCTGCCATTTATGATTATTATACTACGTACGACATTTGAAGTTGGCGCCCTATAATAATTTTATTTGTTGGGTAAAAAAGCGTGAAAATTTAATATAAAGCTCCTGATATATCGTTCTAATAGCAGTTAAAAAATATTAAAAATACATAGGCACAATTTTTTTATAAGCATTTAAAGTTCAAATTTATAATTTAATAATTATTTTGTTGTTAAAAATTTATAAAATGTTCAAATGACCCACTTGGAACCTACTGTACAGCAGAGCGACATCCACTTACCCACCTTTTTTATGTTGTAACCAAAACATTCGTCAATGATTACTAAATATTTGAATATATTATACATTTATTTTGGCTAAATTTATTATTGAAAACAATTGTAGGGAAAGGTATTTCAATCTTGGTCTATGATTAGGCGTAGGTAATTTTAACGTTTTCCACCTCTGACAGTATACCTACCTAAGTGATTATTAACTCGCTACATGGTTATTAATATTATTCTGCTTTTTTGAGTAAAAGTATCAATATTTTTTGCCCATTGTATTGAAGTATTTAACTAACTGTATTGCTTACTTTAAAGTCATTGTCTTGCATTTTAAAATTTTTTTTCTTCAATTTTATTAACATTTTAAAATAATACCAGATAAGAGCTTATAGCTCAGTTGGTATACGTATCAGCTATTATTAATGTAATTTATTGTAATTATTTAAATGTAATTTTTTTGGCTGAATTATTAAAAAATAAAATAAATAAATAAAAATTTAAATTCTAATTTTGCAGGGTTAATGAGTTTAATTTGAAAAAAGTGGTTAAGTGGGTGCACTCTGCTGTACAGTAGGTTACAAGAGGGTCACTGTAATGGATGGCGTTAGATTTAAATTTAATGATATAATAATATCATTGTATACGAAAAACGATTCTGAGGGGAGACGGTTTGTCAGCCTAAGATTTTTTATTATATTATGTATTTATCTTATTGTTATTATTAATACGGTAGCAGGTAAGTTGAATTAATATTATTTACATAATATCATATTTTAAATTACAACACAAAACTAAAACCATTACCTATTCTTCGTTTAAAATTTAAATATCTAATTTCGTCCAAATTTGAAATTAAAATATCTATAACAAAAAACTGTGTTTACCTATAAAATATTTTTTAGATTTTTCGGTTACAGTATGAACTACTTACATGAAACCTTGTTTCATGCAAACTTTGTTTAATTTAACCTAACCTTTAAAATTTAAAATTTAATACATTACCTATAAAGTAATTTTAAAAATTTCGTAATTTTAAAAAAACGTTGTCAATATTTTAACTTCAGATGCTTTTTTAAAAAAAAAACGTTGCCTATGTATTTTCAATATTTTTAACAGAGTAAACATTTTTTATCAATGTTTATATAAAAAAAAACTAAAAACAAATTGAAAAGACAAATGTCTATGATGAATGGCATAGATTTTTCGATTTTGTAGTTTAAATCGTGTCTTTTTTTATTATATTTTGGTTATATTGCTGTAAAAAATATCAATAAAATCAAAAAATTGGTACTATGCCGCTATACTATATCTATAATGAGGCATAATATATAAGTAGGTATTATCACATTAGTAAGAAATAATATTTATCTTATTTAATGTTCTACGGTCACAGATAAGTTACGTAATTATTACTTATTAGTGAATAGTGTAACAATAATCATTATAATATTATTATATTATAAATTGACGAAATATCTTTAAACATACGGCAACGCAACACTTTTCTTTATCTATAACAGGACGCAAGACAGCCTTTAAATGTGAGCGCGATTACATTTTTTTTTTGTTTATAATTTGTTCTAACTTAAAAAACAAGTAAACAGTTAAATTGTGTTTTAAAAAAAAATTGAATGGTTTTTTTTATAAAAATTAAATATTTCAATGGTTACGTTACTACGGCCAATACCTACCAATTTTATAATAATTTATAATATTAAACAAACAATAAGATTATAAGACACTTAGACCTATACCTAGCTAATACCTATGGTATTTAAAAAAAAAAGCAAAAAATTATTACCGAGATTTAGACGATCTAGGTCTTCCAGTTTCAAGCTGTTCAAGCTGCACAACTGAATACAAATAATTGGAATTCCATTATTGATTCGAGTAAATAAGAGATGAGAGATGGACCACGTTATCTGCAGTAAGTCAATAATTTAAATAAATATAATTTACTGGAGAGAAAAATCATGTTATTATATTTTGTATTTTATTAATCTGTTACTGTTCAATCATATTAAAATATAGTAAGTACGTCATTTAAATATAAATATACCTATATTTTAATTTATTGTTATTATATTTACAGTGTTAAGTCGTTAAGGTTCTGGGGGCCTGGGAATTGGCTATCGAACGATTGAGAGCGTTATACCTTTTTGGCCGGACGATTGAGAATACTTAAAATTAACAAAGAATTTACCGCTGACCCGAAAAAACCCCCAAAAAGAGTATAATTATTGAGAACGAACTTACGTTCAACGTTGCTATATAATGTATATGGCTATTGAAAGATTCGGTAGTATACCTATTATACCTAAAATATATATTCTTGAAAAAAGTCATAAATTAATAATTATAATTTTATACAAATATATGGACACCTAATAATGTATGTAAATAATATGTAGAACTTAAAAATATATATAATATACAGAATGATTGTTTTAACATGTTCACCTCCATTTATTCTGAATTTTAGAAATTTTAAGTAGGTATACCTGAAGACTATATTTTCAAATTCCTGTAATTTAGTACTACTCAAGGAGTGCCCCGTGGTGATACAAATTTCAATTTTTCAAATTATTTAGTGTGTGATTCTCATTAAAATGTTTATGTATATCTAAATAAAAATTCTAAGAAGTATTTTCTGAATTATTTAAATGTTCATACTGAAGATGGTTTTACAAAAATATAAACTATATGTAATATTAGATGTAGTATTCATTATACTTAAAGCATTTTTACAAATTATTTATATCGATAGATCAATAGTAATTACTAACATCCTAAAATAATCTAAGCCCCCAAATATACTTAACCTATTACCAATTACCATAGAGCATAGACATATTATTCTTTAGTAACGTCTTGACCATCATGTTCTATCGTAGCTATTTTCAATATTGTTTCTTCTTGAGTTTCTATTATAATTTTAATAACAACATATTATATTGCTAAATGATTGCAATATCAACAGAATTCGTGCTCAAAATATCGTTCGATTAAATTTGGCAACGTTGGAAAAAAAAATTAAATATCGAGCGTCCCAATCGTCTTACCAAAATAACGTTCTCAATCGTACCAATCGTAACAACTCTTAACAATTTGTGCACCTGCAAAAATATTGATCTAGTATTACGCCTATGCCTGAAGACTCGGGTTCATAACATGAATTGGTAATTTTACTATGTCGTGACTATTACAGATTTATTGCAAGTTGTGTATTATGCGTGTATTATTAATTATTATTGACATCTTTTTACATATTAACAACATTATTATGTTATTTGTAGGTACTGGGATATTATTCAATAAACGGAAAATCCAAATCCGTGTTTTGGAGGAAGGTAATCAGTAAGTTTGAAAAACCGTCTATGTGCAGCTAAAATAATAATACTATATTATACACTTTGTATTATATTGTACGAATTGACGTTTCTCTCTTCGAGCCCGTCCTCCGGGAAATCTGTGTTGCCGATCGATTTTCCCAAAAACACGCAACTCCTGATGCGCAGCTACCAAAATAATCGATACACCGCTCGTATTATATTATTACACGTCATGAACATTTTGTGAGGCCCGGGCAGATGTCATCGACCCCGGACCGACGCTGACGAGCAGTCTCTCGACGCCCCCCCCCCGCACCGACCTTGACTAAAACACCCTAACACACCGGTCGACCACCCAACCCTTGTCAGTTGTACCGCACTCACTACTCACCCGCCCGACCCTGTGCCGAATTCAGTATTACCATCACTCACTACGAGATTAAATTACAAACGCAGGACTAAATATTTGCAGTTTAAAGAGGTCTTCAGACCAGAACAAATTTTGAGATTCACAGTAAAAATTAGTATTATTTTGTTTTATTGTCGTATAAGAGAACGATTTCCTCTGGCAGGCGAGGTAAAATCATTATTGTAATATCTTAAAACCAGATGTATGTCTGAATTATCTATTTACAGTTAATAATCTAAGTAAATAGTAATTATAACGATAATTTCAATTTTAAAAATTGAATTTTTATCATTAACTCGTTAAAAATTCGATACATTAATTTTACTTCAACTAATATAGTTAGGTAGATAGTAAAAATTACAACAATACTGTACCACAAAGTAAAGTAACGTAAGTCCATCTTTTGAAGTATTAATAGTTAGTTCCATAATCAGAATATCCTTTTTGTGATATTTTTAAAGGCATTAAAACGTAAGTCTAATATACAATAAATTCATAGATAGTAAGAAGTATACTAACCTAAGTCCTAAACTATGATAGGAGTATTGAAACGTATGTTAGCATGATACATAAAAAAGTAATACAAAATAATATTTTTTAAGTATATAATCGTATAAGTCCATTGCGATTTGCGACAAACATTAATGGCAATACAAATGGCCGACAAGTTCTAATTTCTCACGGCGGAATTTATCCATCATCAGGTTACTTCATAAACTAATAGGTAGTTACTTATTATTGTGAATATTAATAATATAGTTATTATATTATATCGTACAAATTTACATTTTTTATTGTATGTAAATTATTTACAATTTTATGATAGGATTAATTCGTGATTTTTATATTTTATTTTATGTTTAATCATTAGTTTTAGAAAATTAGAAGTAACCTGATGAGAATGTCCGAAACTACTTAGTGCCATTTTTATTTTATACACTACCTACTCGAGACTGTATTCCTAAACGATTTTTTAGTTGTATAGTTTACAAATAAATGTACGTGAGTATTCCCCTTAATCTTATTTATTCCTTAATTGTATTTATTTAGGTATGATGTATCACTTTTTAAAGCAATGAGTATATAATTTTCATATAAATGCATTAGGGTCGGATTTAGTATGTAATATGAGTACATGACATTGTGCAAAGATCTCTTGGACTCGTCACATTTTTCGATAGAGCGACAGTTACAATTTTTTTTTCCAAAAGTAGTTGTTTATCAGTGTTTCATAACGATTTTAAGTTATTATTTTCTGTGAGGTGGCAGTGATCTCAACACCATGTAGTAGATACTGCTAAAAATGTTTTTATAATTTTTATTCATAACAATAATGTTGTCATCATGCTCTTTAATCCATGATGGAAATATGTATTTATTTCAAACGATTAAAAACAGTTATACATTGTATTTATACAGACGTACCTACCTATCTAGAACAGGATCATTATTCCCGTAGAGCGTATTTTGTGGACAAAATTACATTGGCACCTTGAAACTGTATTATATAATAATATATATTATTAAGAAGCTTTCCGAAATGTTGCTGACAGACAGAAAAAAAAACACACATCATTGTAAAACCAATACATTCTTTCGCTCCGCTCAGAAACTAAAAAAAATATAGGTATAGGTACATTATGTTATATTATATAATAAAAGTCAATATAAATATTGATCATGTATAAATGGTAATGGTTCATGTATACATAAATAAATTAAAACTACTTTATGGCATCAACCGATACACGTATGTAATACCAATTCACGGAATTCCGGTATCACATCTGCAAACAATAAACAATAGTTAGTGTTCATCTACTAATAACCCCTGTCAATTTCCGAAAACTATAAATCTCACGGTTTTTTCATGTAATTTTTGTTTTATTTTAAGTTCTACACAGTAAAATATAATGTTAAGCAGGGCCCGCACAAGGGGGGGGGGTCAGAAGGACCCATGGTACTGGGGCCCGGCGTTCATGCAAATAATTACTTCAATATATATTAAAAAAATGTTTCATATACATTTTTTTCAGGATGCCGTGCGGCTATTGTGTAAACATCGCCGTGCAGTTTGAGAACCCATGGCCAACCACAGGTATACACTGTCGGGCGGGGGACGAGGATCACCGGCAGTTTTCGTTGCGCGGGTAATAAAAATACGTGGCGTGGTGTAGCGCGGTCCTACACTCAACTGCGGAAACGGCCTGTGAGTGTACGTATGCCATATGGGCCGGTATTGCTAAATCCCGGATGGGTGACCACCCGGGATTTTTAGCAATAAAAATCCTTGGCTCACATACAAAACGTATTCCGACCACAACCGTTCTTCCTCCCTACAAACAAAAAACAGCTAATGGACATAGCTGACGGGCTTAACTCAATAAAAAAAAAAAAGTAGTGGTATGTCTACGGATTTCTTAATAACTAGTCTATAAATACCTATAATACGAACAAAATGTATAATATAGAATACTAGCTGATCCCGTGCACTTCGTTGCCCGTTAAATGTACCAACTCTATATGACTCAAACTTTGTTCAATTCGTTATTTAATATTCGGTGTATGGTGTTCGAAATGTATCTTATCTTTCTATTTCCTGGAATAAAAATTCTGATTCGCAGCAGTATATTGTCAGGTAGGCAATTTACCTGTGGTAGGTCGCGGACCCAGTGCTGTTTGTACGTAAGTGTAGGATTTAACTCTAAATTATCGAAGTTATACCAAGTTAATTTTGATATTATAATATAATTCGAATTGATGCCAGCTTGTACCTGATCCGCCCGAATAACCAATGGCAACCAATAATAAATAATTACTAATTTCTACTGTAGAGTGTAACCAATGGCAACTATTAATAAATAAAAATAAAATTTCCAATTTCCATCTTGAACCTCAATCTTCCTGTTTGAGCAGCTATTTAAAATGCGAATTTCGAAAAATCCTTTCTTAGTGCGCCTATACATAGTAATAAGTACATTTACTGAAAATTTCATATCCATAGCTTCAGCAGATCCGGCTAGGCGATGATGAATCACCCAGGACAAGTCTTTTTATATATATAGATAAACAATATTAATATATTTAATACAATAACTGATAATATGTTTCATTTTAGTTTTTACTACAACCGTTGAACCACGTATCGTATAGGCACGTCGTACGTAAAAACGTAAATACTATAAGTTGTTGTTTTATTTTGATTATTCGAATCAAAATGTCTTTTTATAATTTTAATTACTAATGTGTATTAAGTATTATAATTTATAAGTGTACCAGAACTATAATACATACATACATTCAAATAGTATACAGTACTAGTATAAGTTATGACATTCACACTATTTTATTTTTACCTATATCTAACAAATGTTATGTAACTTTTTTTTTCAAGATTTTAACTTTTTACATATATTTAAACATTTTTGGTTTGTATATAATATTACGTATGTTTTCAATTTATAAAGGATACCTTTTGTTGGTATTTTATTTTTTAATTATACCTACTGCTGTAATCTACACATAAAACTCATATTTAAGGTATTCATGTCGAAAAATTAATTGTTATTTAAGAGGGGCCCTGATTTAGTTTTGTACCAGGGCCAAAAATATGATGTGAGGTGCCCGATGTAAAGACCATATTATATATATTTTATTAAGACATTTTTACTTCCAAAACATACAGTGTAGAATGTATACATACAATTAAATGTAAAATATAAAATGTGAATGGCAAGAAACCAATACGATCCGGTGTCATCGAAAGGTCGAATCCAGAAACTGTACATTTTTTGTCTACGCAGCTCTCTTAGCGAAAATTGAACTCCTTTACACTACAGGACACGAACCCGAATTCATGGACGACGGAGAGGAGGAGTTCTACGGAGCTGATTTGGACGACTACGTCGTTTCGATGGTCAGCGCGGTCGTCATCGGCCAAGGCGAGGAGATTTCAGAAGTGCAGTCTTGCAGCGGACAGTCCGAATCATCGCATGGACGGGCTGCACTTTTGGACCTCGGCGACCACGCGAAGACCGGAAGAGAACAGCAGGCGGACTGCACCGAGATGCGGCCGGCCGAGACCGACGACAGAACGTCGGCGAAGAGTGGGCAAACCTGATGTCTTGACTGCAAGGTGTCTTTTGTTCCGGTGGTCGAGCGGCAGACAGGCTCACATCCGCGCCGTAGACGAACGTGGCGCAGATACGTGTCCAAGGCGTGGGTAGGCATAAAACAGGCCGGACGCCTGTTCTGTTGCTGCGGCCACCGATGGGAATAACGGCCAGCAGAATCCCGTGCCCACGCCTCGGCCGAGGAACGCCAGACGAGACGGCGGCAAGACGGGGGGTGGTACGTGAAAGAGTACATTGTGTCCGGGGCGGTAAGTCGCCATCTATATACGTTCTTTGCAAATCAACTCCGCGGAAAGACGGCCGGCGGTCGACGGCATCGCGAGCTCGCGCGCGGTTTTCGACACTCGAGACCATCGGCGAGCGCCCAGCCACGGTGGACGAGGGTTGCGGCGGGGGCGGCGGCCGAGATAGGACGTCAGCATCGCCAGGACAAAAACCACGGAGAGTCTGCCGATTCTTTCAGGTTTTCGACTCCTCGGCGACGGAGGACGGAGACGCGGCAATGTCGGGATTTCCACGCGGGGAAGTATCAGGATCGCAACGTTGCGGTCCGCCGATGCTCACAGGTTTTCGTCCAGTGAAAATCCCGCCGGCCGATTCCTCAAGCGCAAGTAAATGGCTTTCTCAGCAGCTCGCTCAGTGTTTTTGGTCTGCGCCGCCGTCGACGTCTTTGTCGTAATGTCGTATATGGTCTCGTCTTCAGCACTCCGTCGTCGTCGTCGTTGCACACTAGCCGCTCGCCGCCAACCGTCCCGTCGCGGCCGGGCCTTGGCCTCCGTCACGATGGTCGTCACCTGCGAGCAAGCGGCGCCGTCGACTCCACTCGTCCGCCCGTGGGATCGACCGGGAGAACGGTGTAGAGCTGACCAGTAGCCCACGCTTCGCCATCACGTACCACTCGCCCCGTGCTTATTGTGTCTCGTCTGGTGTTTTTTTTTTCCTTATTTACCTATATATTATTGATGTGTTGACATTTTGTCTTTTTCGTTTTTTTTTTTATTTTTGTGAATTATTTTTTGATTGTTTGCAACTTTGCTCAAGATATTTTCAAAATTGTTAAATAAAAAAAAACTGTTTCTATATTATTATAAAATTTTTATAACAAACTAGCTGAATAACCCGGCTTCGCTCGTGTGTAGTTATTGCTTTCTCTAAATGAAATTCTTAAATCAGATGTTTATTGTTTACCTTCTTTCTTTTTTCCGTCCCCTAGCAACATTCCATAAATAAACGACGTGAATTTTCAAACGAAAATAATAGGACGTAGATTGTACAGTTAGAGTTAGTTTTATAATAGCCGACCCCTGTGCACTTCGCAGCACCAAAACAAAAATGCAATAAAAATCATATAATTTTTCCTAGAAAATCATTTATTTTTTTCCAAATTCTTTATTATCAATCCAACACATTTGGGTAAACAATATTCTTTGTTTGTCCATTTGGGGCATACACAAATAAACAATTTGGAGTGCCAACTCTTGAACAGGCCACGTATAGTTGCCTGTGCGAAAAACACGGCTCCTCCAAATTCAAACCGCATACTTGGAGCGTTTGTCCTTGTGCTTTATTGATGGACATGGCGAATGATAGGCGCACGGGGAATTGCAATCGTTTACATATAAAATGATAGTAGAACAAAAAAAGCGATACACAATATTATCTCATTATCTCGATTATCACATTATCAGTATTATTATTATTATTACTGTTATTTATCGTCAAGTTAGTCGCATGGCTCTCGGAGACGCCTGCACGACGCACGCGCGCCGTACGCGGTATGCGTTCACTTCGTCCGCCGAAAACGTGTGCGCGAAACATCGTACCTCATGTTTGTTCTATGAGATTTTGAGTTGCCAGATTTGAAACTGTCAACTTGATATGCGTATGTATGTGTTTGTATATTAGTTTGAATCGATTTTTTCCATTAGGATGGACCGAAAATTTACCTTTCTCAAATAAATTTTAAATAACGTAGGATTTTCAACAAAAAAACCGGGGGGGGGGGGGGGGGGGTATTTTCGCGATTGGAGCAGCCGTTTTCGAGATATAGACGTTGTTGTTGTTTTTGGTCATGTCGCCAGGTGTGCACTTGAGAGGCCATACCTCCGGAACCACTTATCGCACAGCGTACAAACTTCACAGAACCAATCTACATATAAATCTTAATATGCCCTGAAATCGGTGTGGTGGATCTTGAGATAAAATTTATTCAAAATGTACACTTATTTTTATATATATAATAAGACTGTTACTTATTATGCAGATATTGTGTTTTTTTTCGTGTTAAGATATACACTTTTAGTTTTATTTATTTCAACAGAATAACGTTTATCACTGAACATGCTCGTGTGAGTTAAGTGTTAACCAACAGTGTTTTTGTTAAATTACAAATCTCAAAAAATATATCGAGGTTTTGGTCACGTGAACGTATAGTAGTTTACCGATGTATGTGACCCTTAAGAAAATTAACTGAGGTAGTATTGATTTAGGTTTTTTTGAAAGTTGGCATTTTTATTTAGCTTTTTTTTTCTTTATATTAGATTGTTTTTATTCGACTAGGTTCTTTTTTCAATTAAAAATATTTTTATTTTATTTGGATTTTATTTTTATTTAAATTAGATTAAATCTGTTTGATAAAAAATCTAATTCGAATAAAACAATCAAAATATAATAAAAAATATTCTTAATTGAATAAAAATTATTGATGAAAATAAATCTAATATTAATAAAAAAAACAAATAAAATGCATAAAAAATATTCTTAATTGTATAAGAATAGAAATTAAATAAAAAATCTAAAATTAATAAGAAATATTTGTAATTGAATAAGCATAAAAGTTAAATAAAAATAGCCAAGTTTAATAAAAAGTCAAAATAAAAAAAAAATTCCTCTGGATCCGTCCCTGAGAAGAACCTACCTATAATCGGCTATTAGAACCGCAGCGTAATGCACAAGTACCTAAATAGGTAGTACACAATTTTATAATCAAGTTTAAGTATAAGATATTGTTATGTACGTTCAGGGGCGGCGCTACACTGGGGCCAGGGTGTGCAAGTGCCCCGCAACATTTAATTTTTACCCTCCTTTACCCCCTCTATAATTTAATTATGTTAATCTAATCTGAAAATGCATTTTATATTGAGCATTTTATTAAATAGGTACTATAAAGTTATATAATATAATATAATCCTATAATAATTTGTTATTATTTACATTAATTTAATACTAATAAGTAATAACTAATGGTATGTTGATATTTAGATATAATCATAATAATAAAATAAAATAAATAATGCTAAAATAATAAATTGCATTTATTGATTTTTATTTTAATAGATAATGCCAATATGTTGCTATTTAGATACTTAAAAAGCCCTCTCTGTATTTGTTTAATTGCAATGAACATAAAATATGAATGTGCGTACAACATGTCATATAACCTTATTACAAGTTTATATAAAACATTTTATAAGTACTTTAGGTTCTACCTATACCTTATACCTACTTTGGATTCCATTATGTTAAAAATATGTAAGTAAATAAAGATATTTTATCAATTAATTATTTGATTTTTTGATTTTTTAGAAATATACCATATTATACCCAAAACATTTTTAGCAATACTTTCTGAATATATGATATAAGCAAATTAGTGGGTGATCGAGTAACGATACAAAAATCCCCCACCTGCAGAAAAAAATGTGCCCCTGTATTGCTAATTTGCCCCCCCTCTCCAATAAAAAATATCTGGCGCCGCCACTGTGTATGTTTCCACAACTAATTAATTAAAACACGCAGTGAGGTATTTAACCACTATACTTTATTTAAACATTTTGTTAATACAAAAAATACACGGATTTACGGATACTCTGCTGGACTGACAACGACTGACAGCCCTGGGCCGAGTGCGATCGAGCAGGCTCGCTGTGGCTCAAAACTGTCCACGCAGTGGAATGCCATTTACGCGGAGTGCCGACCGTTCTCGTTCCCACGGCGGATACATGGTTACATAATATATATATATATAAGAAATGCTTATATTACATATACTTATATGATTAATACTAAATTAAATGTGTTTATAACAATATTGATTGAATACCTATGTAAATAATTTTAGAACTCTATATCTATAGTTTTGTTATTATTATACCTGCATCAATAATCAATATGTATATTTATTTATGTACTAACAATTGATGGGCCGTTGAATACAAAGTGGGTATTTAAGTGACACTATAGGTAGTAGATATATATAAATCATATTATAAAAATAAAACTAATAATAATATAACATAATATACAATTATTTAGTAATTTAAACGAAAAGAAGAATGATTTAAAAAGAAAAGGATCTTCTTTGTCAATAGACCAAACAAACGTCTCAACAAAATGTTTAAATACAAATCAAAAAGTATATTTTTATATTACAAATATTTTTATTGAAATCATAGTTTTCATATAATATGTACACCGTGTGTTCGCGAAAACTGGCTACACTCTATAACTCACTTACCTACATTGCTCAGTACCCTATTTTGGAATTATACAGTCTTTTCATTTCTCAGAATTCCAACAGTCTAGTTCTATGTCCCGCAAACAGAATTCAAAAATATGTGTAGGGTAGGTACACACACGATATAGTACAGAACATATATGTCAAAATTTTGTTTGAAATAATTAAATGCATATTTGAAAGTACCTATTTGAAAGAATTCTTTAATATAGAATACATTAACATTATAATTTTTACCAACAAAACTTTTTGAATTATAATAATTATGTACAACTGAAAATGTCCGACAGTAAAAACCATCTACGGTCAGCTAACGAGTCTTAAAATCTTAGGTAAATCTTAGGTATTCTAAATAATATTGCAACCACTTACACTTGGACCACAATTAATATAGGTATAGAAAAAATTAGTTGCATGTTTTTTTAAATATTATTAAATATTTTTTAAATTACAAAGAAATGTCATAAATTAAATAAATAAAACTATTTAGGTATAATAAGTCGTACTGATAAAGTGTCAGGTTGTATTGATACATTTTCGACGTCGTGCTCAACATGTATGGAATTTTCTATTTTCTTCTGTTTTTGCTTGCACCATTCGGATAAAGTAAAATCATTTTTAACTAGGTACAAACAATAATCATTTTAGTCAATCATTATTATTTTTATATTTTGTTATGTCAAATTAAATTCATCAAATAGTTTATAAATTAGTTATTTTTAAGGTTTTTTGTATCAATAAATAAAACATGGTACGAAGCTACAATGAACAAGTGCCTCAGTGCCGTGGACCGTGGTGAACTTGCAATTCTTCAAAGGCTTGTATTGTATTAATATTTTTTAAATTTTAAAAATTGCATCCACTCTGTAGCACGAATATCCCGATGAATTCACTGTCATATATTTGTAACTACCTGTTGTAGTTATTAATAAATACTATAGATAATACAAAAACTGATAAGCTATTGGTCATTACCCCATCGCCACCCCTTGAAAACTCAGGGGCGACTGCCTCTCGATTACCCCCTTCGCCACGTCTCTGATGGACCTTAACACATATTCTAAGTATATTGTCGGTTCTTTTCTAAAATATAACTGGACGCTTAGTTTTACATAAGAACAAATAAATTATTTATATGCAAAGAAAACAGAGTAATAAACTTACTAAAGTCTTAGAAAATTAGGATAAAAAACCGGTATTTAATCGGTTACCGGTAGCCGATATTCTTGGAAGCGGTTATCACTTAACGGTAACCTGTAATTTTGAATATAGTACCGGTTATTGGTTACCGCTAACAACAGGACCGGTATAAAACCGGTAACCGGTATCTAAAAATTGTTGGATAAAACCTAACCTAACCGATTAAATTAATAACGGTTTCAAGCCCTGGATTGTATACATTCACAGTTCTTTTTGTTTTAGAGATTTTAAGTTCAAATTTGGACAAAATTATATATTAAAACGAAGAATAACGATTTTAGTTTAGTTAAAAGACTTTACAGTTAGGAACAATTATGAAGTATATGAATAAAATAATATAATAATATGTACTATCTATAATAATAAATAAATATTAATAATATGATAAACTGACACGGTCCGCAGCAGTCCCAAGTATAATGTACAAGCAATGCATCGTACCACTGACTTTTTAAAACAGGAATTTTCAACTACAATATTCAACTCTATGAAGGTGGTTTCTGGTATCAAATTTAATCTAGTTTATACATCGCGGTTCAAAAATTGGAAAATCATACATTTATTATTATTGATAATTGGAAAAACATAGAATAGCGGGACGATAAGAACATATGAGCAATATCAGTTTTAGGTCATAAATTCATATTATAGGATAACTCATAACTGTAGTATAGAGTGTTATATTGTATATAATATTGCTATTTTATTATTTAACTGAAAATTAATGAATATCATTATTAATTATTTTGCACAAAAATACGTACATTTATTGCATTTTATGATATAAGCCATCTGATCATTGAAGTATTTTAATTTAAATTCTAAAACAGAGAATTGTTTAAATTAAAATATATTGGTACTATAATGAGTGAGAGTAGAGAAAGTTTACTAGGTACCTAGTAGTACCTACCTTAAGTTTATAATAATTATAATAACAATAATTGCCCTTCTGAAAGCCGAAAGGTGAGTAGGTATATACCTACTAGTCAGAGTACTATCTATGGTAATTATAAGCTTGATATCAAATTTATTGTTTCTGAACTTTATTACATAATTCTGTGTTATAAATTATAAGACAAGTGAAAATCATGCGTGTAATTATTAATTTAATACATATTGATTTTATAATTCTGAACAAAGTTAAGTTTCTGTTGTTATAATCACGCAAAATATAAACTATAGGTAAACGGGGTGTAACAGAAAGACCTGCAAAATGAAAAATGACAAATTGATAAAAGTTAAACGTGTGAAATTCAAATTTTTTAACATGTAAAATGTATACAATCAGTGTCTTAAGAATTTTAAATTCGGTCAATAATGGGGGTGGTCCAGTCCTGCTCCTGAAAGTTAGGATAGGTTAAGTAAAGATTAAATGGATATATTAAAATCAATATGAATTTATTTTTTGGGGAATTTATATTGGAATAGTAAATGAAATATGAAATTAAATAACATTAAGTAAAATATTGATTGATAATGGATTGGAATTTAGAAAAAAACCAATATAATATGATGAATATAGGTAACTAAAACACTAAAAAAATGTCACTGATAAATACTACAATTCGTAGAATTATAAGCAGATAGATATTAAATTATCATTACATTATGAATTATATTGTAATGATTTATTTTAGAGTCCTTTTTTAGATTCTGAGTGGAGCGAAAGAATGTATCGTACCTATTTGTATTTACAATAACGTGTGTTTTTTTTCTGTCTGTCAGCAACATTTAAGGTAGTAAAAATGCTCTGATTTTCAAGATCAGCATCTTTTTTGATAGAAATGTGAATCTATAGTTGGTACTTTGGAGAGGTGGACAATTCCAAATAGTTTTAGAAAACGTCAACAAAAACAAAAAAAAAATTAAAAAATAGTGGTAATTTTTACGCAAAAACCAATTTTTGTTCAAAAATATTAAAGATACATAGGTACGATTAATTTTTATATGCATTAATTAAAGTTCAAATGTTGACATTTTTTTGATATTTTGATGTAATTCAAAAACGAATAATCCTAGACACTTGACAATTTACCATATGTTAAAATTACCATTTTCCATACATTTTAAAATTTTCAAACTATTTTGACTCTTTTTCAGCTATTTGTAGGCTTACAAACGTGTTCGCTCAGAATCGTTTTCGTAGGTACACAATGATTTATCATTGAATTAAAATATAAGTTATAACACATTCATATTACAACGATATAATCGATAACTACTGCACAGCAGATCAGAGTACCCACTTATCCAACTTTAAAAAAAATTTAAACTAGAAATAATATCTAAAAATTAATTACTCAGCCATTTTTTCGTTATCATGATCGCTGTTACAAAAAAAAAATACGTTATATTAATGTAGTACTTGGAAGTATAGGTTAATTAATGTTAATTTTTATAACACTATAAATAGTATATTATAACATAATCCCAGGAATTTACCTTTTCTATCGGTACTTTTGAAACCTGCAAAATAAAACAACTAATAAGATACCTAGCGTTACTTACGTAGTTATAATTATATATATTCAGCTATTACTAACTCGGATGATTTTAAAGATTATTTTTTTCTGCCAAGTGAAAATTAAAAACTGGCTGTGTGCCTAACTCAATAGCTAATAGCGCAAGAAAAATATACAAACCTATCATTATCTTACTGACATTTAATGAAACATTTCAAAAACGGGCTTATACGTATATAAACTAATAATATTATTTATTCAGGATTAATAGAAATAGAAATGTGATTATGATATTATATTAAATTATATTATATTTTAACAACTTATTACTTTTCTTAAATTGGTAGAATAATAATATGTATGGTGTCCAGGTGGTATGCAGATATAATTCTATTATATCAATTGTATGAATTACAATTTGGTGGTGAAATTGTTTGTTTGACACAAAGTAATGTTGTCACCTATATTAGCCTGGTACACTTATAAGATAAATTTATGTCGGACATATTTTTTCTTTGGACTTTGTACACACTTACATGCATAACAGGGAATACTTTTGTGGTTATGTACCACGATTCATCCTTTATCTGTGAAATTTGGTTAGTCGATGGGTACCTCCTAATCGACTTGTTTGGAGTAAAACCATTGAAAAGATATAACAAAATAAAACATATAACGCAACTCGATATTTTTCCTCTACAAGGAAAGTAAATGAATCATAAATATATTTTTTTGTTAATAATTAACCATAAGCCATAGCTACGAAAATCTTACGAAAAATCAATCAGAAACAAAAAACATGTATCCAACCATATCCATAATTTTTTTTAAATTTTATTTATATTTTACTGTTGATGTTTAATCAGCGAAACATAATTAATTTTCATTAGGTACCTGATCAATTAAAGTTACATTAAATATATATTAATGTTACTTACTTACTTGAAAAATAATATGTTTTAATTGCATTTTTGTATTGATTTTCACCTGATAAATAAACAATACTCGTATTATTCTTCAATAGTTATTTTATGATTTAGGTATAGGTATTTCACATTAGTTTACAATAATAATATTTGATATATTGCTCAATGACGGTGTCAGATTTTTTTTTAATCAGGTTATCAATAAGTAGTTTGTGTAAATGGTGTTAGTATTTTTTCCAAAAATAAGATATGGTTTTCTCCGCTCTCCATTTTCAAGCAAAAAAAAACACAATTTTCCATTTTATTCCAAACATTTCTTTGCTCTAAAGCTAAGTAAATTTCCCTCAAAATATTAAAATCGATAAAAAAATAACCGATATTTTAGTCGGCAACTATAAAATTAACTGTTGTGTTCCCGCTGTATTATAATATACTTGCCATATTCTATATTAGTTATCTTTTCATATTTTTCTGCTGTTTAAAGAAAACAAAATTTTCCAATTTTAGTATTTATTAAACTTAATTAATATACCTACTGCACATTAGTAAAGTAGTATAGACATTTTGTGTTATATGAGAAGATATCAATTCTGAATTAGGTATATCTACTCATATTTAAAAACTAATGGATAATTCAATTACTTATTAATAATTTCTTTGTTAAACATTCAAACAGAAAATGCTTATATGACAACAATATGTGGAGAAATTTCATTTTATGAGATATGGATAGGTAATAATGTTAAAATCTTGTACATTTCCAAGGCCATTCCTGGTTATAACTTTTTTATTCAGTTATTTAATATTTTTAATTTTAACGAAAATGGTACGTATTTGTTACGTTGATAATATTATATATTTGCATTTAGCTACTTTAGATTCTGAGTAGAGCCATGAATGTATTGATTTTATAATGGTGTATTCTTTTAGATTCTGAGCGGAGCGAGGAAGGTAGAGGTTTTACAATGGTGTTTATTTTTTTTTTTTTATATATCCTGTATACAAAATTTTTACCAGAAGGAGTGCTTCGATTTCAACATAAGTACCTTATCTATTAGCAAGTTGGATCAAGATGGTACTTTAGAGAAGTCATTTTTCGATTTTCTCAATAGTTATTTAATGACACTGGAAAAACTACTGACAAATTACGAAAAACCGCTTAAAATGGGATTTTAATTTCTAACGCTTTGTATATCACCGTAGCAACGAATAAAAAATTACAATATTATAATATTAATTTCTTAAAGGCTATAATAAAAATTTAAAAAACCCAGACTGATAAACCGTCTCCACTCAGATCGTTTTTCTTATACAATGATATTATATCATTTAATTCAAGTTCAATCATATTAATACAATCCATTATACATTGACTCACTTGTAACCTACTATACAGCAGAGCGACATCCACTTACACGCTTTTTTTATTTTTATTATTTTATTATTTTTATTTTTTATTTTTGTGTCTGTCATTACCGTTTGGGGCAGTCAAATTGCTTCGATTTCCATCAACAGAATCTTGTTTGATGGGAAAGTGAATCTAGTTTGTGCATTCTGGATGTCAAAATTGAAAATCCTCAATAGTTTTCAAAAGCGCAGGGATAAACAAAACAAAAATTAAGGAAAAACAGTAATTTTTACGCAAAATCGGGGTTTGGCCAAATCGATTTTGATTTTTGGTGTACCTCTAAAATAAATGAACGTAGATACATGCAATTTTCACTGAATGTTTATATTAGCATTTTCTATACACGATACAATTTTCAAAATATTTTGATTTATTAAGAACTGTTTACGGACATATTAAATTACCCCTTACTCACCTATTTTTATTTTTATTAATTTATCTGTTAAAAAAATAATTATTTACAATTACTTTTATACTGATATTAACGCAATAAACCTCTTAATGATTTGTGATTAAGGCCCCTGCAAACCCTATTAATTTTTCATCAAAACAACCTTAGCGACTGACAAAAATTAAAGTACTTCTAGTTGTTCGATTTAAAAAATGTTTTAATTGGTCAATAAGTCTACTTTGCATCGGTCGGAGCATATTTTTTATATTTTAGACATTTTTTAATATATTCAATATTAATCATTTATAAATTTATAAAATATAAAATATTTATTCTCGTCAAGAATTTGCTAAAATTGAAAAAGTGCTCCGACCGAAGCAAAGTAAACTTGTTTACCAACACAAACATCTTTACATTTTTTAAATCAGACCACTAGTAGTACCTTAATTTTTGTCAGTGCGACGGCTATTTCACGTCTATAAATTGGTTTTCTAATGACTTTAAATGACTTGTGCATGTGCGTGCGTGCGTCCATAAACCAGATAAGAAATAACAATCAACAGTCAATACCAAAAGCGGTAGTAAATTAAATATACTTCCTCAAATTTGATTGTAATTTCGAAAAAAGGGTTGAATTCGTAAGCTTCTAGACTATGCTTTGTAGGAACCACTTTTTTGATATAAAACCCAAAAATCCCAAAATAAATACAAATGTAATGCAATTATTTCATGAGTTTTTAAAAAAAATATCCAAATTGTATGGTCTTTTAAAATTGAAAATTGATAATCGGACATTCAGAAGTATGTGTAATTTACCACCGCTTGTTCCCAAAGGGGAACACTTTGGTCGTGACCTATGAGCCGCACCGCGTGATGACTTGAGGGCCAAGTCGGCGGAGCTCATAGGCTTTGTACACGCAATGACAATTGGATGTCGAGGATTTATATTAAAGGGGAAAAAAGGTTACGCTAAATAATAAATAATAGTGGAGTTTAAGGTAATCATGAGGTTTTATTTCACATGATAATAATGATTAATGAGAATAATAGTTTGGCGACAAAAATATGTCTGAGCCGTCCCTGGTTATAAGTTATAACTATTTCATTAAGTTGTATAAAAGTCATAACGTTAATAATAATTAATAATAATATACTTACCTCGTTCTTTTAACGTTACATTATTTTTTCCTGTTTAAAAAAAATAATATATTATATTTTACAAATTTAATTAACACAATTGACGCGCTGCACAGTATACACTAGTTTAGAAATTTTGTATTTTTGTGTTGTATGAGTAGATGTTGAATTTAAATTTAAAATGCTTGTAATATTATGGTGACAATCAGTGAAGCAAAACTAAATTTTTGAGTTACAGTGTATCTCATAAAATATGGCTTAGCCGTCCCTTGTTTTATTTGTGCCCGAACCCATTTATTGTAGCCCATTTGCGCCCCAAATCATAGCCCATATGCGTCTGATTCAGATCAGGTCACGACCGAATAAAATAATACGTACAGAGCTTTCCACGTGCAGTTCTGCTAAACATTTTGATGTTCATAGTATCAGGAAATCTACATACCGCGAACGTTGAAAAATATTACCTCCAGTCAGTGGCGCGGCGAGGTGGTTTTTTTTGAGCCGCGGCTCTATTGATTTTTAGGGGTGCTGGTGGTGGTGGTGGTGGTGGTGGTGCGGTGCCGGTTGTGGTAGATTTGTAAAATGTATTGCTTCTAAATTATGAATACACGAGTTGAGTTATCAGAAAGTTTATTTATAATAATATGGATAAAATTGGAAATTACCATTATAAATTAAATGGTTATATACTAATGTTTTTTTTTCCACACAAGATGTGTTAAAGAAGCTTTTATTGTTATAAATTATATTTAATTAAAATTATTACTATTTTCTTTATAGTATTTAAAATGTACTTAAAATGTTTTTATTTTATCCAATTTGAATGTTTTCTACATGGTATTTGTTGCGAGTGAAGCGAGCAATAAATTTTGGTATACAACCTGTTTTGAGGGGCGGATGGGTGGGTGGATGGAATAAATATATTTGGCTCTTTCAATTAAAATTGTTCACCACGCCACTGCCCCCAGTTCCTATATATAATTCAATGAAGCAATTGAAAAAAAATTCTAATTTAGTAATTTTAATAAATAAAAACGAAGAATTTAGATATATTGATAATGTGAGTAATATTATTTTGATTACACGCAAAACGAATTAAAATTTTTTATGTGATTTCAACAATTCTGAAATTTTTGGTGATGGTACTTTTACTTATAGACCTTCACATTGTTATCAAATGTATGGCATTCATATAATATATGTAAATGGATTTTATATACCACTTTGTGACGGTGAGTGTTGGGTGACCAGCTGACCATCGATTTACACATTAGGCTATATATATCAATATTGACAATATTGTTTCCGTGTGCATAGCGACTTTGTCCCGTGGTCCAAGTCCGCCGATCGACGACAATACCTGCCGGTGCGGCGAACGCACACACGCTCCATGGTCTGGGCCACGCCAACACTAATACCGTGTGTATCGGCCGATTAATTTACATCTCCACATGCTCTCTCTATGTCTCTCTACTCCCACTGTCTCTGTCACCCGTCGTCTTTTTCGTGCGTTTGCGGCCGACGAAGCCGACGGACGACACTTCTTTTCCATACGCCGGTCCAACCACAATGTTGGAGAAGTAGAGCACCGCGATCGCCGTCGCGCCATCGGACGGCACATGTCGGAGCATGGTACTAAAATTGACAACGTACCTCTATATATATATATATATTTAACATCGTGGCTGGTATCCCTAAAACTTATATTGGTATTATTATTATTGCCATATATTAGCTGAGTGTTCTTATTATTATTGCCATATTGGCTGAGTGTTTATTATTATTAAGGTGTTTGTCTTTTATTTTTTTTATCTCTGTCCGAGTTTTATGCCGACAGCTTTCTCGGCGCCAACCTTAATTAATATAATGATTTTTTTACCCAAATAGTGTGTCATGTTTTTTTCTTATTCTTATTATTAGGATTTCCTCATTGCTGGTATGAAAATATAAAAATCCACGACGCTCCGACCTTTTTGGGTCTCGGATCGTGGTTGGCGACCTGACTTGACCACATGACTCTCGGGTCATGAGCAATATAACTCGAGTTGTCACAACTTGTTATTTCGTTTTTGTCATCAAAATCATTTGAATGTTATCAAGCTATGTACAAATAAAATACAAATTTGTCTTAAACGATCTTAAACGATAACTGACGGCAACGTTGCATGCGAAATTGGCGCATTTGGGCTATAAATTAGGGTGTTAAGTTTTTTATTTTGGGCGCAAATGGGCTACAGCCATTTATATGACACTTTTGTGATCAACCCACATCTGTATAACAATGCAAGTTAGGTAGGTATGTTCTGATATATAATTTTATAACTAGAAGGTTAATAGTGAAATACAATATTGACAGGTTGGACATGTGCTTTTAATGATAGAATAGGTACTAAATATATTAATTGTATCTATTATTAACTCCTCC
This sequence comes from Metopolophium dirhodum, assembly GCF_019925205.1. Lineage (NCBI taxonomy): Eukaryota > Metazoa > Arthropoda > Insecta > Hemiptera > Aphididae > Metopolophium > Metopolophium dirhodum. Next base: position 19,356,053 of record NC_083564.1, read on the forward strand.
AGATGACGTGGCCGGATGCCGTCTCTAGTGGTAGATGTCTGGGTCAGTACCTATAATAGTAGTTAGTTGTTGCCTAAAGGCGAGTAAGGCAAGTGATGTCTTTACGCTGTCTATGCGAGACTGACCAAAGCCTTTCTTTTAGTGATTTATGAGTATATTTTAATAAAGTTGTTCTTGTTACGATTTAACGGTTGTTAGTGGCTGTTCTTTTTGTGTTTATTGCTTTCCTACCCTAGAGCTAGAGGGAAGTTATCGCTATATTTCAAACATTATTAATTTTTATTTAAAATGGTATTTGTGACTTAAATAATAATATACTTGCCATCACTTGTTTTTATTATTTGGTCTATTTAAAAAAATAATATTTTATAAATTTAATACAGACATTTACACTAATTGATATTATAATAGTGATTAATGAATAATAAATTAAACAATAAAAATGTATAGATATATTAGGACTTATATAATAAAGCTGGTTCAGTTTAATGTTCATTTTTCACTCACAAAAATTGAAAATAGTCAACTTCAATTCAACACCAAATTTTTCTTGTATATATGTGTGTGTATTATTTTCACACATAATTCAGGATTCCCTGACAACCACTGATCTAAGATACATCCTTACCAAATGTAATAACTAATAAGTTTATCTATTCAATTAACTCGAATTTGAACTATTTAATTTTTAATCTTTAAGTTAAAAAATTGTTTGATATAAAATCGGTATCTTACTTGTACACACTAAAAGTAGAGAAACAAATTGTAAATTTAAAAAATAATTTCAGAAACGTATTAAATTTAACCTAATTTCCCCTCAAACTGGGACCTCATTGGGAAATCCACCTACGCCCGTTTAGGAATGTTAACACTGTGTGATTGCCGAGGAGGTAATCGAACCCCAATCTTATCGGTACTTTATTCGAGAGTATCGCTGACTGTCACGAGGGAGAATAAGGTTCGATCCCCCGCCACGTCGGGGATCCATTTCAGTACATCCGAGTAGACTTGCCGTCTTGTCGTGTCTAGTTATCCAGTATCCAAGTGGTTGTCACCAGTAGGAGAAGATGAATAAACATACCCACATGCACGAAATTAGATAAATTTTATAATTTAAATATAGATATAATGCTATTTGGTATCACGATTGTTCTTTAAATTCATAAACATGCTAGTTTAATATTGTATTGGTTATAATTTATAAACAACAGTAATTGACGCGGTCATCATGCCACTGTGGTGCTACGTTGAATTATTTTAATGAAGTCAGCATGTAAGCGTGAACCAAATTAGCAAGATGGTGGGAGTGTGTGTTTTGCATCTCAAATAATCATGGACAATAATGACAACTTAAACAAAAAATATATGTGTTATTTTGGGTGGGATACGGTCAGTGGGCAGAAGTGCTTTGACGTACGCTTATTTAGTAAAATAGGCAGATACCCCCGATTAGCCGATATCGATTAGCCTTTGTTACATTCTAGCGTACCCCTCACGTCATTGAGTTAAACTGGTTTCGCGTTTTACAGACACGTGGTTCAATAGCTGACATGACAAGCATGGCACGTAGTGAGCAAATATAATTTTAATGAAAACAATGTTTGCCCTGAGGCCGCGGGGACTGCTTCAACGCCACCCTATGTTAATATATATGGTATATCTCCAATTTAGTGCAATTCAAACTGAGTGTTATTACTGTTATTCACTCTTGGGAAAATTGGACATGTTTATTTCAGGTGTAATTCAGACTTGACCAACTACGGTGATTCTGAATCAAAAGGCTAAATCGAGTCTAGATTTAAGCTAAAAGGGGGTAGTCAAAACTCTGACACTGAGATTCCGATATATTTACGAACAGTTTCCAATTATTACCACCGTCTTATAAATTGTTTTTGTTTTATTCTTAGACATGTTTAGCATGTTTAGTCCCTTTCCTTCCAGCACTCATAAACACTCTTCAAATCTCTTATTCACACTTTCATAGAACACAATGGTTCTCAACCTTTTTTTATTCATGTCGCCCTTATCAACCAGTATCCAACGACCAACACTATATCACTCTAACATCAATATATTAAGCAATTTAAACTGTACATTTTAAGAGAAAAATGTGGGCGCCTTTCATTTTATTAAAGTATTATGTTTGTATTATTATGTTTATAATTATGTTGTTTTGTATTATGTTATTTAAAAAAAACTATTAAATCTCTTGTTTTTTTTCCATGCAAATTAAATTGTATGCAAGTCCGGTTTGGAACCACTGCATTACACAACATTGTCATGTAACATCATGACATCATAAACATCATGCACCATAGCACTTTACCCTTAAATATTTCGTGATCTTTTCAACAACTAAGAATACCAGGTAGGGGCTCAATGTTAAGCCCCCGTACACCATTATTATAAATTAAATAAAATAGTATAAACAATAGATAATTATAAGCTCACTTTCAACAGCTATAAATATATAAACATAAGTAATTGATTAGTGCTTTTAGAATAGGTACTAAATTAATATTGTTTGTAGGTTAATTTCCATATCCAATAAAATACTAATTTTAAACTAATTTAATTTATAAAATATTCAACAAACATGTATTTGTACACAGTAAAACTTAAAAGTTGCCAAAAATAGTTGTCTATGTGCGTTTTGTATTTAGTTTATTTTGATTTTTAACAATAAAGACGGATGTAAAAGTGATTAAGATTTGCGTACCACGGTGTAAATACACTATAGTAAAGGATATTATTTTTTCTATGGTATAACAATCTGTAAATTTATCCCGCGAACGTAGGTATCTATTCAGTATTTCAGTATTTTTATATAAATATATATTTTTTTTTAATTAACCCACAGTGACTTAGGCCTTGGGTGGTTTTTTAACTGTGGGGGAGGGTACTGTAAATTTAACACGTGTGTTTGTAGTTTGGCAGATTTTTTAGTGGGCACCTGTAGGTATCTGCTATGCCCAGGTGGGGGATGGCGGCGCTTCTCTCCGGACACCATGACTTGCCCGAAGAAAAATGCCGTCCGCAACCGAGGTTTTGAACCAGCGTCGGTGCACGAAGCAACCAACGCCTTATTCCGCTCGGCCACTCCAACCTCTAATAATATATTTTATAACTTATATTAACCTTACGAGTATGTATTTTTTTGAAATATGAAGGTGTCTATTTAGTATCATTAGTACCTATGAATATAGTATAAAATGTCCCCGTTCATGCAAAACACACTAAGTCCAAAAATCGGGTTTTCCGGTTTATTGTCATATAAAATTCAGTTTAAAAATATCTACAATATGCTGTATTCAACTAAGTCCCAATATTATTTAAAGATGTTTAATATACAATTCAAAATGTTAACTAAGTCCATTCGATATTTTCCTTAATACGCAGAACACACTAAGTCCACACGTGGACTTAATGCGTTGTGCATGACTGCATGAGTTGATTCATAGAATATAGTTACTAACATGCAAAATTAATTAAGTCCATTTTTAATCTATAAATTATTAATATTATTATTTTTTTTATCATTATTGAGTAGTTAGAATCACGATTTAAAGTATTTAATCGTGGTTAGTGGTTAGTGGTTACAATTCAATTGATTATAAATATTTATTATAAATACTTATTTTATATTTATTGAAGTTTATAAATAGTTATTTCTCGCGAAGATTAGAATATTATTTTGATAAGAACTATTAGTTAAATAGTTAAACTACTTAAACTTAAAAATTTAATTTAATAAAAACACTGAGATATGACAAAGAATATCCAAATCATTTGCTATATCGATATGATTATTCTGATGAGTTTTCTAAAATAAACATAAAATTAGTCAAAAGAAGGTCAACTGCACGAACTGAGTTTGTACCTAAAGAAGCTGATCAACTTAAAAAAGCCTATACAAGTATGTTACCAATATCAACAGCTAAGTACAATGATTTGCAAAAGTTATGCAAGCAAAATGTTATTCCTTCTCAATACCATGCTTGGTATGCTTCTCTCCCATCCACATTAAGAGTGTTAGATTTAAATCCTATACTAGAAAGTGATTATGATGAGACTTCAGAATAAAAAATATGTATTATGTATTTCTATTAAGTTTTTTTTTTATTTAAAATCATTCTGTTAATTACATTTTAAAAGTGAAAGTTATTTTAATTTATATTTTATATTTGTTTATGCATTTTATTTTATTTTGAGAATTAAATTTAAATTCAGGACTTGAAAGAAATTCTGATAAGATTTCAGAATAAAAAAGTTATTACATAATATTTTTTTAAAGTTTTTTATTTTATTTTAAAGTATATTGCTTATGTTAATTTCTAAAATGTTATTTTAATTGTTATTCTTTAAAATGTTAAAGTTTATGCATTTTTTATACCTATAAATATCATTATAATATTATGAAAAAATATAAAATGTTTCCTATTGATTATAAAACAATAAAAAGAATTAAATTGTATTAAAATGAGTTTTTATATTATATTATTTAGATTCTGCAGGTCAACAATTAGATACTTGCAATACACACTAAGTCCATGTAAACTATGCAAAAGTCACTAAGTCCAACTTAGTAAATTGTATTTTAACTATAATAAGAATAATACAATTCACAGTGTAATATTGTTTACAGCCATTTATAAATGACTACTTTACTTAAGAGAAAATCAATTAAAACAAGCAAAAAAAAAATTTGGTTACATAATATTATGGAATTAAAGGTTGGAAAAATTGCAAAAGCTCATACTCAAAAATCATGTTTTTGGACTTGGTGTGTTTTGCATGAACGGGGACGAAATGTGCGTAATTAGTATACTTACATTCATCTTCTATATCTACATTTACAAATATAAATATATGATTAGTACGTTTTGAAATAATTTATGGAAATAGTTCGTTTTGGTTTAGACCTATAATTGGTATACAGTGTCATAGTTATGATTTTGTTTTTGGGGAAGGACGGATTATTCTTTATATAAACGCCAGGTATGGGGTCTGGGACCTAACCCCGGGTCCCACAATACCATACACCTCAGTGGTTTTTTTTATAATAGTTTATTTTGAACATTTTAAACACATTGTTTAACATAATTTTTTTAATTTATACTATATAATATATATATATCATATGCCATATGGTATAAGCAATATACCACTAACTCATCGGCCATCGCTGTATCTCAGAAATGTATTTATTTATTTTTTCGTTAATTATACGCCTCAGAGGTCATTGATTAAAAATACAAAAATTTAGATATAAAGTAAACAGGTTGTAAAAATAAGTAAACAGAAAAAGGTAAAGTGGTAGGACTAAGGTTGGTTGAACAGGCGTAACATTCTGCGGAGAGGCTGGTTATGATCATACGAGGTAAGATGGGTTAGAACAGAAAAAAGAGAATAGTTTCTCGTAGAGTGGTAGGTAAGTAAGGTAGCTAGTAAATCGGGAGAATTAATAATACCGTTGAGAAGTTAGATGATGAACATGAGTCCAAACGAAGATGGCATCTAGTTCAGCTTGTAATAAGAGGATGTCAGCGGGAAAGTCAATTTTACAAAACATTGTCGCTTCTATATTGTTTTGTGATAATGCTATATACTATAGGTATAATTGGTATCATACGTAGATAACCGTGGTAAGTAGTTATGCCGTTATGATATTATATATACATTTAACATATTTAAACAACTATGCGTGCTAGTGATTCTCTCGACTCTATTAGATAAGTTATAGGCCATTGTTTAACCTATATATCTTAAATCGTGGGTACATGTAAATAATATATACCTGGTAACTAATAATTATTAAAATCTATCAGAGAATAGAATAATAGGATATCTCTTAAGGGGATTGAAAGCGGTGATTTAACAAGGGGTCACGTATAGGCAATTCGATGTCTTATTTTTGTTACGCAGTGTGGTTGTGTGCGTAGATACGTTCGGAATCCGTCGTGTGTCACTCTCGCACATGTCCATAAATCGAGAAAAACGAAATATATTCTTTTATGCATCACCTATAATTAATCAATTGTTTCATGAGATTTTGTAAAAATATCCAAATTTTATGGTTCTTTAAAATTGAAAATTGAAATTAAACTTCCTAAAAAGCCTAGTTATTTTGCCAAAGAATTCATACATATATTAAAAATTAAAATCGGACATTCGGAAGTATATGTAATTTACCACTGCTTACTGGTTTAAAACGTACGAAAAATACGTGACATGCGATCCCCTTAATAGAAAATTCAAATTTAAAATGCTTATATTATGACGACAACATATTGGGAAAAACTAATTGTATAAGTTACAAGTCTGAGCCATTCCTGGTTATAAAAATTGCATTGAGTTCTATAAGATTTTTAATTTAAATAAAGTGGTATTTATAACGTTAATAATAATTTATAATATACTTGCCATCTTTTGTTAACTTTACATTAGTTGCATTACCTGTTTAAAATAAAAATAATAGGTATTTTACAAATTTAATATTTACATAAATACAATTAACGCACTGCTTACTAGTTCATATTTTTTGTGTTGTATGCGTGGATGTAAAATTCAAATTTAAAATGCTTAAAATACTATAGTGACAATATTTGAGGCAAAACTAAATTTTTTAGTTACAATGTTAAAAATGTATAAAATATCTCTGAGCCATCCCTGGTTATAATGATTTTATTGAGTTACATATAATGTTTTGTTGAAATTGACGCTTGAGACCTATGAGTTCCTAATGATTTAGATACCTACCTGTTTAATATAAATGTTACAGGAAATATGTGTGATTCAACCATTACATATAATGCCTAGGATTTTAAAAAATACCGGTTAATTTTAGGAAAATTATTAAAAAAATTATAATTTTAGCATAAAATGCCTAGCCATTATATATATTTCCTATAGATATTTTATAGAGTAGGTACCGTTATGTACGTCTACACAAATTAAGGCAAAGTATTATAATAGTTGAGATTATTTTTATGATATTTTTTAGATCGGGGAGAAAAGAGTTATCCATTGTGCGTGCTGTACGTTGTCACCGTTACAGACATAGTGACGGAAATGATAACAGCAGCATGAACAGGTACCTTGTTTTACATGCGTATTTTGTTAGACGTCTGACGACTGCCTGTTGATTGTTAACTAGCAACAGATCGCCATAGCTAGCTCTTCAGCTGGTACCTCATCTAATTGCAATAGTTTTTTTTCGACAAACAATGAACTGTGAGCTAGCATATACTTGTCTTAAAGTTCCAGTTTCATTCTTGGCTCCCAGTCAATAGAAACCATCATCTGTAATCTTTTAAAAAATCCACAATTCATAATAATAAAAAACTAGTTAAAAATATTTTTAATATGTACCTAGGTTACAATTGCTAGTATATTGCGAGCACCTAAACGGCCTTTATCAACATCCGGTACCTACTGTAATCCGAACTGTTGAACCAATCTTAACTAGAAGAAGTTTTTTGTCGAACAGTTTTTTTCATTTTATCAGCCTGAATTTCTAAATTTTTTGTTGCATTTTTTCGTAATTTAAGAGCATTTTTGTTATTTGTTTTAATTTTTGTACTTGGATCCTTTAATTCAATAATATTTGTAGTTGTAGCCTTTTCAGCTGTTTCACTTTCTGTAGTTGCTGTTAAGGGGAACGCAGCACACGTATTTTTTATAAATTTTAGATCAATAAGCGATGGTAAATTACAATTACTTCGGAATGGCCCACTTAATTTTTTATACATGTATGAACTCTTTGATAAAATATTTAGGCTTTTAAGGAAGTCGATTTTCAATTTTAAAAGACCTTAAAATTAAGATTTTTTTTTCAAAATTCTCAAAAAATAATTGCTTTACATTTGTATTTATTTTAGGGAAATTTGATTTTAAATCAAAAAAGTGATTCCTAAAGAGCATAGTCTAGAAGCTTCTAAATTCAACCGTTTTTCTGATATTACAATCAAACTTCAGGAAGTATTTTTCATTTACTACTGCCTTTAGTAGTATTTTTAGTTATGCAAACAAGAATATTTTCATTTTTTGCGATTTGTTGACATGTCCGTGCGCATGTGTGAGTTGCATCCGGCGGCACTTGCACGACGCGGCATTACAGCGATTCTCAGAAATACACACTAACGTTCATTTACTTCTCACATATAGATATAGCCCAAATGTTCATGTCATGTGAATTGCCTAAATATTACTCCTTAAAACACGATACGCTTGAGCCCCTTCATTTTCTGTTTCAATATTTTCTACGACTTCTTTAGGTAAATTTGATGTATTTATTTTGATTTTAATTTTGCATCTAAATAATACTTCGTAAGGAGTAGTTTTGATACATGAATGATAAGCTCTATTATTCAATTGCTGAATGAAACGAAGACTCTATTGTGAAGTATTTTGTTCTTGCATCCATGTAGTCAGCATATTTTCCATGTCTTGGTAAGCACGTTCCACACTACCCTGGCTCTAGCTATGCCTGGGCTTGCCATGTACTAGTATAAGTTCAGGCCAAAGATCTTTGAGGCTTGAAACAATTTGATTAGCAAATTATCAACCATTATCGGATTGTTAGACACTAGGGGCTCAAATTACTGTAAAAATTTCTATAATATTATAAGCAACTAATTCAGCTTTGAATTCTAAAGGTTTCAATATGACACATTTTGTCAGGTGGTCTTGATAGATCATTATAAATTGGTATTTACCGCCAGGGTGCGATTGGAAATCAATATGATCCACTTGGCATTGTGAATTAAATTCGTTAAAATCCATTGGTTTAAAAACTACACCTTTTTTAATTCCCTTTTGCTTTTGTTGACAAGGTTCACAAAAGCTCAAAAATAATTCGATTACACTTCGAGTTATATTTTTATACTTGTTGGAAAGTTCTTTAATCATACGATCCCGTCCACCGTTACCAATTGAGGAGTGAGTATTTTTTAGTATAATATCATACAACTCAATTTCACGAATATAATACAGGATATTTTAATTTTCACTGACAGAATAAATTAGTTTCTTATTGTCTTGTACTGTAATTACGTCATGTATAAATTAAAATTAAAATTTTATTTTATTTAAACAAGAATAATAATAAAAACCATTGTATACGAAAAACGATTCTGAGCGGAGATGGTCTGTCAGCCTAGCATATTTTAGAATACAACAATGCTATAATTAATAATTATATTGAATTATTATTGCAGGTAATTATTAATTATTATAATAATTTATAGGTTCATGGAATAAATAGCATTTAAATATTATTTAGTCTAAATTTTAACGTAATAATAAAATTGTACATATATATTTTTAATATTTTTGAGTTTCAGTAATAAATACTTATGAGTAGTTTTGCATTAAAACCTTAGTCATAAAAATATAGTATCTATATGCTTATTCGTTTTTGTTACATCAAAAAAATTAATTAAATTGTATAGTGTATACATATCACTCCATAATTAGAATCTAAAATGAATTAACACTTATTTACTGACCTTTTTTGCAACCAAAAATCACGAGGATTTTTTTCCGTTTTCAAACATCACAGGTAGCATTGAAACTTCCTCTACCGTATAATAAGGTGATAATCCTCATCGGATAATAAGGTGTTATTTTTACTTATATTTGCCTTAAGTAAATTTAATTATGTACAAAACCGTTCCATTATGAAATATTATATTATTATTAAATAATTAAATAATGATATTAATCGAATAGTTAACTATTATAGTTTTACACTGAACACTTTACACGTACACGACGTTGTTAACCGTGCAATATTTTAACACATGGTTAAGATATTGAAGAACGCAATCGACAAATGAAACGTACTACAGGCTACAGCAATTATAGTAATAATTGGGAAATATAAAATCGATTATCTCCGTCAATATCTGTGGGTATTTCTAATTTAAGTGATAATATAATATTATTATTAATTAACTTTGATTAGGCATTATAATAATATAACAACTAAAGAATATGTGTATAGTATAATTCGTTTGGTCATTTCAATAATTTCATTGAATTTTATAAAATACCTAGGCATTATATTTAATGACTGAATTACACATATTGCCGGTAACATAGATAAATAACATGACTTCATGTTCATCATTTATGTCAATACTGTAATATGAATATAAGTATAGGTAAGTAATATAAATGTAACATAGAACTGGAATGTGTCTGTGACTGAACACACAGCACACCATTGGCGCAAATCACAGGGGTGCTAAGGGTGCCGAGCACCCTGTATTTTAAATGCTAGGACCCCGAACCTTGTGCGAATCTTGTCCCTAATTCAAACTTTTTGTGAAGAAAGTTTCATAACTAAAATAAGCTAAAAATAATTAATTTTCTTACAAATTCACACACCTATACAGTATTGGTTTAAATGTTAAATCTTTAATTTATATTAATTTTTTTATAGAGATATCATAAATGCAACGGTTGTAAGGAGAAGTATGAATATAAAAGGAGTGTGAGTGGTAAAGCACCTCACGGCTTTGCTTCCTCTCAAATTTTTTGGTGCTCCTATGCAGCACTGCACGCTACACAGGTATGATGGTTTTGATAAGTACCAGTAATGGGATGGAACGCGTTCCTTTTCTAGGAACAAAGATTTTAACGCATTCCTTTTAAAATCTTGGAACGAAGAACGGGAAAGAGATACTATTTTTAAGGAACTTGAACAAAAATGTCCGTCCCTCAAATTATGAAAAAAAATAATTAAAGTATGAAACACATGTTATTTTTAATAATAATATTTTCTAGAATATACTACCTACCTATCAGCAAAAGGCTATGAAAATGAAAATTAGGCGATTATTTATGGTTTAAAAGTTGTCCGAAAAAAACACCTTAAACCGCTCAGATCGTAAAATAAATGTAAAAGAATGGGAACGCGTTCCTTTTTCGCTACAAGAACGAGGAACGGAAACGAGTTCCTTTTTTTAGAACAGGAACGAGGATTGGGAATGAGTTCATTTTTAAAGGATATATTCCCAGCACTGAATTGAGTACATTTACATACATCAAAATGCCCTTAGACATGACACTTTTGTGGTCATTCCACATCTATATAACAATGCAAGTTAATTCTTAATAAGTAATATTAAAAATAGAAGGTTAATAATAGTATAGGTACTTGCCTTTTATTATTGGTTCTATTTAAAAGTAATGATATTATATAAATGTAATACTGACATTAACACAATTAATCGCTATTAGGTATAATAGTACAATAAAAATGTATAGATATTAGATACATTAGAACTTATATAATACAGGTTTTTCAATTTAATGTTCATTTTTAAGTTTGACCTCACAAAAATTGAACATATTTTAAACTAAAATATTTAATGTTTGACATTTTATATACATTAGGTACCTACAATTTTCATGGAATTGGACGTTCCATGAACACATTTGACTTAGGGTTCATGTTTCGAATAACAATATTTTATTATCAATTACCTTCATTACCAAATCATGGTTAAAAATATTAATTTTTTTTATGTACCTACGTTTATACTTTATTGAGCTGAATATAAACTTCAAACTGTTTAACCCACCCGTTGAAATATCATCCTCTTTCAGTCTGAATTCATAGTTAGCCCATTAAGCACACTTTTTTAATTAAATGTATATAATTATAATTCAAAACAATTTTGTTCTTCTAATTAATTAGTGCAAAAAAAGAGGTCAGTTTGCAGTGCAAATTTTTTTAAGAGCACGGTGACTGTGTTTAATACATATTTTAAAACCACTGACCTATACAATGGTGATCATTACGCTCTATTGATCTAACTGTTGCTAATCAGTACTATATAAAACGATTGGTGAAAATTCAAAGTATCTATGGTTATCAGTTTTTGAGTTACACCTAATAAAAGTTTTGTCGAAAAATAGTTAGGTATTCAAAATTGATCATACCGCGGCTTCTTTGTACCTAACCTAACCTAACCTAACAATATTTTTACGGCTCCCAAATTATTATGAAAAAATTTGAACAATACGGATACAATATTATAGCCAATATGGGTGATAATAACAGTGGCTTTAGTACTAGAAATAAAACTTCAAATAGTCTTCAAATAAAATAAATGTGTTTCACTATGGTTTCCATAATCGCTTTAATGATTATAAATGAGTACAGTTTCGACTTTCATGACGGTCAGACGTGCGTCGTTAATCGTTTTTCTCCTTGAATAGTATTGTTATTGTACTCTATCGTTACTGAAAAGTGTTCGGATATTACCTAGTTTTTATCTTGTATTATAAATTATTCAAGCTGAATCTGCCATATCTCTTATCTACTCAACCATCTTATAGCTGAGCAGTGATCATACGTAAGTTGTATCGTCTTCTTCGCTTGACTTTGATACATGTTCACGTGGTGTAGCTGTCCGGTGTTCATCTACACTGTTGTATCGTGTTGCCTAACTTAAACCTACCGGGCATCTAGCGTCAAACGGGTTGCCTACTTCATCAATAGAAGATACTTTATTCAATTTTGTCAAAAATGCCTACAACACCTATTGCTAAGAAAGTAGTTACTTTAGATGATATTTGGAAATCCCTGGGTACTATTCAACAGTGTTTCTTCTCATGATATAAAACTTGAAACTATTGTAAAAAATATAGAAGGATTTGAAATTAGTCTTAAATCATTCTCTACTGCTATTGATAATTTTACCACTGATTTAAACCGTGTTAAGGAGGAAAAAGGTTCTTTAGTTTTTGAAGTTAAATCACTTCATGAAAAAGTTAACAAGCTGGAGTCAGAGCACCTTTGTGGTTCTGCTAAATATGAACATAACATGTTTTAAGAATCTCTTGAAAGGTTGTCAAAAGCTAAAAATGTTATGATTTTCAACGTTCCCCTTTCGGCTAATGAAAATTTGGAAACTTCAAAAGTCTTGGTTGATTCCAGGACTTGGCAATCCAATGCCCTTATACCTTAGTTAAACTAATTGGCCCAGTAGGATCCCGTCCTCGCCCTATCGTTGTTCAGCACAACTCTTAATCTGATGTCCATATGGTTCTTAAATCTAAACGGAAATTACGGGATTTTGAGCGCTGGAAAAATGTATGAATTCACGAGGTTCTTACTCTCATGCAACGGAAGCAGCTGTCTGGTCTCCGCTCTGAACTCAAGCGTCTGCATGATAGTGGTGACCATGGCTGGGTTATAAGAAACTCGTATGGTTCTCCAAAGTTAGTGCGAAATAACCGTGGGCAATCAACACCGGAAAATGCAAAAAACTAATTGGTGGCCGCGGCGGTAACAAAAATGTTGTAGATAATAGTTGTTTGTGTGTAAATGTTTCTCTTGGTTTGTATCAAAACTGTAGAGGACTTAGGACTAAGTTATTTAATTTTAAATGTAATACTTCTTGTTTTAACTATCCGTTCATTACATTAATTGAAACGTGGCTTAATAATGATATAGCTGATGGTGAACTAAATTTGTTTAGTTATAATATTTTTAGATGTGACCGAAATAACACCACTAGTGGCTGTTCTAGGGGTGGAGGGATCCTTGTTGACATATGTGTTGACCTCCTATCATATCTAATACCTGTAACTTGTTTGGGTATTGAGGTTTTGTTTGCGATCTTTACTCTCAACAGGAAAAAGTATATAATTAACAGTGCTTACCTACCTCCAAACTCTCCTCCTCAATCCTATGAGACCTTTATGTCTACTGTTAAGAATCTACTTTCCATTTATTCTGACCATTTTTTTATTTTCTGTGGTGATTTTAATGTTCCACATGTTTCTTGGTCGAATGACTGCTATGGTCTGGTTTATTCTTCTACCTCTGGCTCTCTTATCAATTGTCTCCCGGAGACTTTTGCAGCGAATAACTTCTTTCAAATCAACGATATTTTTAATAAATCAGGGCCATTATTAGATCTTATCTTCGTGAATCTTATTCAGTATAAGGTAAAATCTGCATTGAACCCAGTAGTACCTGAAGACCGCTATCACCCTGCGTTGTACATTGATTTTATTCCAGTCACCAATATACCACAAATTTATTCTTCTCATTACTACTTCAACTTCCGCAAGGCTAATTATCTTCTTATAAATACATTTTTGCTATCTTTCAATTGGTTAGACACTTTTTCTAATTTGGATGTTACTTCTGCCGCATATGCACTTTTTGATACACTACACTTATCCATTCTGCGACATGTTCCTAGTGTAAAATTGTCCCGGTCTAATTTTCCTTTATGGTTTTCTAAAGATTTGATCGATCTAGTATTTCAAAACAGAAAAGCTCACGCAATCTTTAAGTGCTCAAACAACTCAAACGATTATCAAAATTTCAGTTTTCTTCGTGCTAAATATAAATACTTGAGTAAGCAATGTTACAAAAAATTTATCAGCTCTACCAAAGAAACTTTTTGTGCTAATCCATCTAAATTTTGGGATTTTGTTAGAAAGAATAAATCAGGTCAGTCTACTCCCATGACAGTCACGCTCAATGGTCTTACTAGTAAAAATAATAATGAGGTAGTATACTTTTTCTCTAAACATTTTAATTCTGTATATTCTAGGTCAAATGTCAACTATATACCTGAGTTAACCCAATCCCTAAAGTCACTTATTCATTATCTTCCGAGCAACTGTTTCTATGACATATCAGATGTTGATAAAGGTTTATCACGCCTGAAAGGAAATAATTCTACTGGCCCAGATGGTATTTCAGGTGATTTCTTATTCGCGATCAGATCGCCTATATGTTTCCCTTTATGGCTTCTATTTCGAAAATCACTTGATTCTAGATCCTACCCTGAAATACTCAAACTTAGTTTCATAACGCCGGTATTTAAATCTGGTGATATTTTTAATGTAGCTAACTATAGACTAATAACTATCATCAGTCACATAGGTAAACTGTTTGAATCTTTAGTCTTAAGTTGTATCCAACCTGCGGTAAATCAAATCATAGTGGATGAGCAACATGGTTTCATGCAATCTTGTGTTAACTGATTATGTGTTTGATGCCTTTGCAAAAAAGAATCAGGTTGACGTAATTTACACCGACTTTGGTAAAGCCTTTGATAGGATTAACCATTCTGTTCTTATGAAAGTCCTTGCTAGTAGTGGTTTTGGGGAGGCTTTGTTGTCATGTTTGAGCTCTTATCTATCCGATCGAAAACAATTCGTGAAAATATTTTGTATCAAATCACAGGTATTAAACACGCTGTCTGGGGTAGGTACCTCAAGGAGGCCATCTTTCCCCGTTACTCTTTACATTGTTTATTAATGACGTAAAAAAAGTTATTCGCCACAGGAAATTCTTACTATTTGCAGACGACTTAAAGCTATTTATAGAAATTCGCTCAGTGCATGTGTTCGCGCCAAGCTATTAACGCATCGCGTAATCTAATTCGGCGGCGACGACGACCGCTCCCTATCAGCTCCCTTGTCATCCATACACCGCTCATTCTGTTAATTGTGAATTATTATAATTGTTGTATTTGTTTAATCTCTTTGTGTTGTACTATCGGTCAATATATATTATATCATCTCCCGTTATCTTGCTTTGTTTTCGTTTACGTTCTGCGGCCAACGCCCTATTTTTTATTATTATTATTATTATTATTATCATTGTTTTTTGGTCCGCTATTAAAGCGACCATACGTTTTTTGTTGTAAGATCCGCTAATATAGCGATCTTTTATTATTTTTGTTATCCGTATATAACACTCCGTAATATTTATATTTGTGACCCGCTATTAAAGCGAACACAACATTTTATTATTTTTTATTATTATATTGTGTGATGCTATAAAATTATTATTCTCAATAAACATACGATCTCCAACACGCAATCGTAAGTCTTTTCTTATTCTTATTATTATTATCGTCGCCGTCAAATCGGGACTCTGGTTGTTGTCTGCGGTTGTTCCCGTCATTCGTCTCCGCGTAAGTCCGCCAGCAACATAGTACGTATGTTGTGTGAGAGGCCGCTCAGGTCGTCCAGATCGTCTACCGATTGCGTTACACCCGTCACCGTCTCAAGACTTCAATAGAATTAAGTTGGATTTAAGTATTGTCCCTGTGTTTGTGAGCTCTGTGGTCATTGCACCAAACCGATTCGACCACAGAGACCCTCCACCCATAAATAGCTTGCACCATCCTCATTCCTCGGTAGTTCCCTCCCGTCCTCGTCGTTGTCGTCGCCGTGCATATTTGGTTGCCTACTCACCACACCTTCTTGCGAGTGTACATTTGGTTACCTACCCAAGAATTGTCGTCGGTTAGTGGTGACATTGACAGCCATCAACACACGAAATCTCGTCTCGGTTGTCACCGAGTGGTCCTTCGGGTAGTCCCTATTGTGGGGTGCGTACAGCATGACTGTCAATTACTTCAAAGTTACTCGTGTAGTCGTGTGCATTAGATGCCTGGGCTATAAATATTGGCTTGGACTTAAATATCTCCAAATGTTGCTCTAAATCTTTTTATAGAGGTCGCACTCACTTGGAATTTAAATACTTACTTCCTGGGACCTATCTTGCTATTGAAGGGAATACGGTGAAAAATCTTGGAGTTTTGTATGATAGTAACTTAAATTTTCATAACCACATAGATGTGACATGCTGTAAAGCCTTAAAAACTCTTGAATTTCTGAAGCGGGGTTGTAACGAATTGAAGTTGATAACTCCACTAAATGTCTTATATTGTGCGCTTATCAGATCGATTCTTGAATTTTCTGTAATTATATGGAACCCTCACACCGCTAGCAATATGAATCAACTTAAAAGGGTCCAAAGTAAGTTTTTGAGTTTTGCAGCATATCTATTAAAAATAGAACATATACCTCATGTTTATGATGCAGTGATAGATAGGTTAGGTTTAGTCTTTGGCCGATAGACGTATTACGATTAACAAGGTCTTCCTACTTAAACTTATAAATGGGTCGATTGACTGTCCTGAACTTCTTTCCAAGGTCAACTTTAAAATTCCCTGTGTCCAGGTTCACTCATCCTATCCTTTCACTATTCCACTGTGTACGACAAGTTATTCCCGTAACAAACCACTAAATAGGATGATGCGTATTGCCAATGAGGATCCGTCTTAGTTTTTAAGTTATAATTTGGAATTATTTTCTTTGTCTTATTTCCTTTTCTATTTTAATTATTATGACTACTACACATTTTTGTATTGTACTTTTATCATGTTAAATTTATATACTGTACTTTGGGCAACGGCCCGTATTAAAATAAAATAAAATAAAATAAATAATATTTATATTAATTATATTTGACCTCCATTAATAATGATATACATATAATGATTATATACACATTACACATACATCGATTGGTATATCACCATTACGAAGGTGTCTATTTACAGGATGCATATAAATTGAATATAATATAAAATGTGTACAATTACAGTTAGTGGACTCACTTTTTTTAACTATATCAACACAAATATATGATTAGTACGTTTTGGAATAATTTATGGAAATATTTCATTTTAGTATAAACATACACTGGTAGGTTATCGATTCGATCATTCACATGTTTTTCAGAATTATTGTGTAAAAGTCTTGTGTTACCCGCCATCGCAAAATATGATTTTCTTGTAAAGATACCAGATTTAGTTAAATGAAGCTCCCATAAAATATTCCATTTTATTGATAGAGGAAATGTTATCTTATGGAGTGGAGGTGCCCCATCAGTGAGTTTGTTAACACAAGGTTACAACCAATGACTTAACTAACTGATTTTTTTTAGAACTTCCTACTAATGACGCAGGACGTTTCTTTTGAACTTCTAAGTAACCAGTTTTATTGCACGCATCCACCTATATAATATTTATAATATATTATAATATGCAGGACGCAGATATATGCGGTGATACAAACATTACGGTGCTAGGTAAACTGAGTCCGAAACGTATTTTTTGTAGTAAACTGTGTCTAGGGTTTGAAAATGTTTATGGTTTAAGAAGTACCCCCAAAAAACACATTTTTCTCTTCAGTTTTAAAGACTTGGGACTGTCCGTTTAAATAGGCAAAATGTACTATTTTGTTTTCTTAAAGTTTTTTAATAACTATTTTAAATTTCAAAGTTGTTATATTTATATAAAAAACATAATTAAACATATAATATATAATAATATGATTATATTATATTATATTATATTATACAAATTCGAGTCATGAAATATTTTTATTTTTATTTACCTACCAATTCATTATATTACTATTTTACTACTATAATTTTAATGGTTGTTGGATTAATAAATCTACAAAAAAAGTCATTCCAAACAGTATCGGCAAATCGATAATTGGAAATCATTTATTGGTTTATTTAGAAATGTTTACGTATGAAAGTTCAAAAAAGTGCCATAAATTGGAAAAAAAATTATTAAAATGTTCGGTTTTGGAGCGTTTTGAATACGCATTTAAAAAACTGAGGTACTCTCATTCATTAGAAATATAAGAGCAAACAAATAACGTCTAATTCTCTAATATGTTGGACAGAGTGACCTACTGAACTTTTTCTACTTACATTGATAAATCTAAGTGGTTGACAGTTAAGTATATAGTAATATAGTCGTGTATGTACTAAATTAATAAATACGATAACAATAAACAAATGTGTGGTCTTACCAATGAAAGATTTGGCTATATAAAAGTAATTAAATATTAAATTATTATAAGTTATTACAAGTTTACTAATTTGGTTTAATGACTAATATATTAGGTATACTATTATAATTATTTTATATTAAATTGTTTTTTTAATGTAATATTTAAAATGTAAAATATTGGTATTATTAAATTGCATAGGTACTATAAACTTGCAACACGCAATAGTTACAATGCTTAGATTCCCAAATTCCTAATACTATATTTAACAGGCGGCAATATTTATCTATGTATATAAATGCCAAATACCACTCACTCATCGATACCTACATCGAAAAAGCTACAAAACGTGTGGTCTTGAAATTTGGAATAGTGGTTCTTCTAATAATCGGGATGTGCAATAAGAAAGGATTTTCCGATGCTATAAATTTAAAAAAGTGGTCAAACCGGGATCATTGAATTTGGCGATCGAAATTTGAAAATTGTTTGGGTGTAGTTGCAATTGGTTACAGTCTACAGAATATAATTTTAAACTGTAATATTAGAAATAAGTATTTTTATTTATATATATTATGTATAAATAGTTTCCATTGCATGGTCAGCGTGGATACTCGGGCATATGAGGTAAAAACATGCATAACATTGTCGCGCTGATGGCCTTGAATAAATAAATTATATCTCATGCTAATTATTCACTCTTGCAAACAATAATTAATATGAGAGCTTATTTATAAAGTGATTCTTCTATATGTATGTTGCCTAAGCCTATAGACTCAAAAGTTACTTTACGATGGCAGCAGAGGAGTAGTATTGTTCACACAGAGCCTCCTCTGTACACAAAAACCGAGATACCTACACCAGTAGCTGTATTTTGTATTAATTGATAATTTCTTCCCAGGCGAAGTCGAGTTATACACGTCGTATACAACTTTATCATAAACCACTTGACAAACCCTGGCATGAAAAAGATTAATAAATTAATTTAAGAGCCTAAGCCACAAAATGTCTATGCTCATTAGTTTATAAAATATATAGTGAATATGTTTAGTTGCGCGAAAAATAAAGATTTTTCTTATAACTATTTTAGTTAATTTTTGTAATTTCAAAAGTATCGGTTGTTCAGGTAGGTATAATAGGTATATGGACTTAAAACTTTCCTCTATAACGTAATTTATTTTCTGTACACAAATACATTTTTAAGTATTAAATACTAAATTTTAGTTTAATGACAGATTATTTACAAAAATATATATTATCTCAAATCAAATCGCATCGTTCTAATATATTATGTCGGTTTACACTGGGCCGGCTTGTTGAATATCGGGCCATCCGAGCTATATGTGTGTTATGTTTTTTTCGGGCCCTATGTGTGTTAGGTGTTGCAGTTAGAACTCAAAGCCAGTCTGATTTTATTCCTATATCAATGAATCTGAATCGTTAGTTGAACACATGATCTATGAACCCGATAATTTATATTTTGCGACAGGCCACGGGCCTTTCAAGTCACTGGATCCTGTACCTATTACTGCACAGCTCGAACCGCCTTCAAGCCCTAAGCCCTAAGCCCCTAAATACACATAAAGTATTAAATAGAATTATTTAAGATTTATAAAATTTGAATTACATTAGTTTATGCTATTACTCACCGATGCTTTCACAATATACCCTTGGTGATTTTAGTTTGTCTGTAAATAAAGTAAAAACTAAGTACCTTCACTTTCAGTTTGTTTGCCTTTTCGCTTGTTACATTATAAACAGAAAAAAATATAATTATACAAATACAACTATTAGGTCCATAAAATACAATTACTAGCGACGAATACTATGAATTATTTACGTAAATAATTATTGAAACATTCACATTGAATACTTGCCTTCCCCGTTTTCAACTATTGCCCTAACTTTAGTGAAGAACTCAACTACAACTTCTGTAAAATAATATTATTTTATTGTTTTATTTATTTATTTATATTTCATGAACGGGCATAATGCCCTTTTGATAAACAATTACAATCAAAAAACAATTGGGAAACAAAATCTTAGTAATAATTATCTAGTAATAAGAAAAACAAAATATGATGTTTTTAACAAAAAAAAAAAATACATGATACAATACTGATAAAACAAATACGTAATACAATGTCATGGACTGAGAAGCATAAAAATAACGTAAAATTGACATAACACTATTTTCCAATTAATGTCAAAACATAAGTATCAAACAAATCAACATTATTCATACACGCAGAATTAGTTAAAGATAAGGCTCTAGGGAAAAAAGTTCCAGCTGCTAAATTCGTTTAATATTTAAAATAGCTGTCCTTTTCGGAGTTGCCCGTGCAGCTGTGCCAAATATTTGTTATTCGATTTATATGTTTTTGACTAAATATAAAATACAGGTCTAAAATTATATCCAATCATAATCGGTGCATGAAGTCGACCCACCAACTTTACATGTTACGATCCAAACCTACATTTAGCAAATAATTAGCAAATTTTAGCAAATTTATTCCAGAAATTAGCAAATCATTTTTGTAGAAGTTATGATTTTTTTTTATTTAGGTGGGACAAATTCAGGTAACCCACCAACTTAATCCGATCGTTCCAGAAAAAACACCAGTAGTTAGCAAATCTATTTTTTGAATTAGGAAATCAAAATTCTATTTTTGATGAATTTTTCAACAAAAAAAATTCAGCCCACCAACTTTGTCCGATCGTTCCAGAACAAGCACAAGTAGTTAGCAAATAATTAGCAAATAATAGCAAATCTATTTTTGAAATTAGCAAATCAAAATTTTTTTTTTAATTTCACCCCACTAACTTTGTCTGATTGTTCCAGAACAAGTACAAGTAGTTAACAAATAAATAGCAAATATGGACGTGGGTATAATAGAAATTTCTGAAATTGGTCTATAGTTACAAACATCAAACATATTTCCAGTTTTGTGTAATGCAATAACAAAAAACCTCTTCCGAATAGAGGGAAAACACCCAGCATTTAATAAGTTATTAAATAAATATAATAATGGATTAACCAAAACAGGGCTATATTTTTTTTTAAATAGAGGAATATTATCAGGACCAACACAAATGTAGGTATATATTCAAGGTAGACAAATAATCACTAACATCGCTATCATATATATTAGCAAAAACTAAAATTTAAATTAGAATTTATATTAAAATCAAGGAAATTATTTAATTAATCTAACGAATTAAAATCTATTGATACCTACCTATTATAGGCTAAAGTGAAATGGCTAAGAAGTGTGATTGTTAACACATAGTAAACCATAAAAAGTAGGTATGTATAAGTAATTCACTAAAAAAATTGTAAAAACTCACCGCTTAATTTATGATCCTTGTTTCTTTTCGCAAGCAATTGAAACTGTGAAAAATCCACTGGGATAGTCAATTTTTCATGACAACAATCCACACACGTGAATTACCGCACAGTTCGTGTAATAAAAATTAGTTGCATAATACACCATTATCTGTATACTATATAGACTGTGACATATTCAAATTAATAAGGGAGGAAAGTTTATCGTTATTTGTTGTAGAGTAGATCTGTACTCTGTCCAGCAAAAGAACGCGCCAATTCTATGCAGTCTACCACGACACCCATGACACCCACGACCTACCATCGTGACCG
Organism: Metopolophium dirhodum; assembly: GCF_019925205.1. Classification (NCBI taxonomy): domain Eukaryota; kingdom Metazoa; phylum Arthropoda; class Insecta; order Hemiptera; family Aphididae; genus Metopolophium; species Metopolophium dirhodum. The sequence continues at coordinate 19,378,350 of NC_083564.1, forward strand.
GTTCTACTGTGGCAGGGTGTCGCGTTGGGATGTGTAGAAAAACTGATTTTTGTCGGGCCGTAACGTTATCTAATTGGATAGAGCAGCGGTTCTTAACCTGTGATCCTCGGCACATAATTTTTCTTGTTCATACGAAATGTATATGCGTACAGCACTTAGTCTCGGAAGTCTTATATTTACTACCACTAAGTGCAGCTGATCGATCGTAGTCAACTATAGTTGTATACATATTACATTTTTATAAAAAATTAATTGTAATAAAAAAATTATAACTGTGTATGTTTTGTTATGTCTACTTATGTAATTTGTTATATAAAATAATGATTATAATTTTGGGTATGATAACATGAGATGTTTTGTAAAAAAAAAAGGTATTTGAAAAAAAATTTGGTAAGGGGGTCCGCGATCTTCAAAAGGTTAAGAACCGCTGGGATAGAGTATAAATTAAAATACACCGAAGTTATGTACTCATGTGATACTTTATATTATCCGTATATAATCGGATATTCCATATAGGGATATCATGTAACTACATTAGAGTGACGACGAATTAGCATTAACAATATAACTAACGATGCTATAAAACAGTGGATTGTGATATTTATGCTTGGGAATATGTGGAATTATGGAAATCTTTAGACCCTGAGTCTACGAATTAAATGTGTATGGACCATTGTGATAACAGGACTTGTGACATTACCAAATTACCACTAGATGATCTCCAATTGGAAGAATAAGAGCATAAATAGGACCCATATGCTCGGCCATAGGCAAACGTGAATTTACGGAATTAGAGATACCTATCGTACCTATCGTATTTATCATAATGTTTATGGTAAATTACTTGCAATATATTTCAATAAACGTATTTCATTACTATTTTTTACAAATATTTTAACCTACATCGAAAGATATTTTCCATTCACCAACAGTGTCAATATTGGTTTTTTACTTTTTTATACAAATCACAAATGTCAAACATTCCTTTTGCGAATCGAAATTGATAACCACGAAAGGGCGGGAATTGTTCAAATCTGCAAATTCAATCAAAGCACAATGCGTCTCAACTAGAAAACCGTCATACTAATCGACTAACCCAAATAAATGACCTGATCTTATTAACTTCTACGTAATGAATGGTATTTCATAAATGTATACAGAAGTTAAAGGGATAATAGAGCTAATATCAGATCACATCCATGTGCTTCTCTCACCAAGCACCAATGTAATAGTGAAACAAAATAAAATTTCTTTAACTGACAAAAAACAAATTAGGATCTACTCAGAAGTAACGTAAATGTACGTTCAGAAGTACGCTGGAAGAAAACATAATTCTTTCAACATGACTAAGAACAATTGTAGACACAAAAATGGCAGTAAAGAAAATTAACCGATGACATTACTAATGCGGCGCAAATAGCAACTCCGGTAGCTATCAATGGCAATTACCAGTTAACCTATCTACTAGATTTAAGAAAATTAATACAACAAAAATGCTGAGTTAGACAAACATAGTATAGTACACGGAACCCAACGGATATACGAAATGGAATGGAACCGTGTAAGCAAAATTCTTCATGACAAAACCAAACAAATGAAAAATGAAACGTTCAAATTATACTTGACTAGTCTCACTGCGACGGATAATACCGAATATTCGTTATGGCAAGCTACAAGACACACGAAGAGCCCTTATATTCAGATACTTTTACAAATATTTAAATATCATATGGGTAGGTTCATATTTTATATTGATGGTAATACTTGCAGACGCCATCCAGAGCCACGGTGGAATTTTATGGGTTTTACAAGTGAGGCATATTTGCTTGTTTTATATTGGGGTATGGTACTATTTTGAGTTTTATTCGTACACCTTAATTTAAAATATTCAATATATATCATATATTAAATGCTTTATATAAAGTATTATAATATTATCACTCTAAACTACTTACACAATTGCCTTGCAAAGCAGTAGTTCATAAATAAAGAATCTATAGGTACACATAAATTATTGAACGGTTTTTACTTTATTGTTACTGTATGTTAACATACTAATTCGTCTATTGTCTGAATTGAATTGAATTAGATACAACCATTTTTTTTAAAAATTATACATACTTGAAAATCCAACCTCCAGTAATTTTTCTGTTAGACATTTATAACATACAAAATATTATATTAACAAAGTTAATATTATTTGATTAAACTGATTCATACAAATGTATTGTAGGCCGTAGCCAAAAAAATAATAATCTAAAAATAATATAAGTAAGTTCCAAATCTCGTAAATACCTACCTAACGCTTAATACATACGCTACCACGTGTGTGTTTTCAGAAAGAAAAAAGCGAACAATTATAGGTAACCACTTTGTTGTACAGTACGTTTCAAGTGCAGTACCTCGTCAAGATGTAAGTCACTATAATGGTTGTGTTAAATCTAAAAGTTGTGTTAAGTGATTCTTGGCGATGTCTCCTTGATGCGGACCTGATGTTTTAATCAAGGTTGATTGTGGTCCGGTCGAAGTGTCTGGTTAGGTTTGAGGTGACAAAAAACCAGGGCTTGAAATCGATTTCAAAATCGATTTTAAATATCGATAAAAATCGTTAAAAATTTTTTAAAAAATCAAAAGTAATATCGAAATCATTAATGCTGGTTAATGATTTCCAAAATTTATATTAAAATTGAAAAAAGTTGAAATCGATAATTTATATCAATATCGAAATCATATCATAATAATATCGATTTTAAAGAAATTACAAAAAACATTTAATTTAAAATTAAAAAGTATACAGGCATACAGCCATCAGGTCTATTTATATTTTATATTGTTAATAGGCACACGCATTGATATATTGGGTTATAAGTTATAGCATTGACTATTATATACTTACATAATGACCATATTGCGTATTATGCACAATAGTAATAACTAATTACTAGTAATAATTAATAACTTGTGTCTAATATTTTGTTTTCTTGAAAGTTAAAATAGAATCTTTATAATATAGTGTACCTACATATTATAGGATAAAAGGAATCAGCGTTCGACAGGCGATAGTTGTTGTTATTGCAAGTTTTATTTCCATACACACATTTAACTTATTATTAAGTAAAATGCTTGGAAAAATAATTTTTCCATTATCGTACATTATTTATTCCGTATATAGATATTTTGTATTATGGAGGTAAGATAATAATATCTTAGTGCGTGGCGCGTATGTTGTTAAGTTTAAACCAATAACCTAAAATACTAAAATAGTTTTAATAATTTAATTTGCTACGCGTCGTCAATCTCAATCATTACATTTTGTCGATTTGACTGTTCAGTTTGCTGAAGCTTGCCGTGTATGCCGCTCATGCCCGGTTATTAGTTATCACGTTGTAAAATTGTCATATTATATAATTTTAAATGGGTAGACCTCAAACTAATCCCGTGAAAAAATTATTTTTTTCTTACAATATTGACAAAAATGAGTCCGTATGTAAGATTGAAGGTAAAATTGAAAAAGCATAACAATCTATTGGGTAATATCTTTAATTTTGGTGGCTCTTAAGTGTTTTGTTATTAAAAAAGTCTAAACACTAGGTAAACGTTAGATCTTGGGCATTATTATTTAAATTTTAAATGGTTGCGACCAGGCCCGTATTAACAAATATTGCCGCCAGGGGCTAACCTTCATTTTACATTTTTGACCATTTCAATATTTTGCCGCCCCTAAACCTAATTTTTATACTGCCGCCAGGGGCAATTGCTCCTCCGAGCCCTCCCTTAAATACGGGCCTGGTTGCGACAGAAATTTAATTGATAAAGTTAATCAATATCAGAATCTAAAATCTAATCTAAATTTCACATTGATTGAAATGTAAAAGTAATAAAGAATAATCAAAAATGTATAGTTAAAGTTCATAAATTGAAAATATTTCAGTGACATTGAAATAATAATAGTATAAATTTGATATTTAAATTTTAAAATGTCATTTAAAATTGAAAAAAAGAAAATTATATTTAAAATCAAAATCATAATATAATGAAATCGATATATTATTTTTAAATCAAAATCAAAAAAAGGTGGATAAGTGGATGTCGCTCTGCTGTACAGTAGGTTACAAGTGGGTCACTGTAATGGATGGTGTTAAATTTGAATTCAATGATATAATATCATTGTATAAGAAAAACGATTCTGAGCGAAAACGGTCAGTCAGCCTATGATATTACCAAGTATATTTGATGATATTATTGTGAATAAAGTAATTTATAAATAACCTATTTACGTGGAGCCTTGTTTTCAATTTTCAATCCTTAGCTATAAAAGTTGAACATTTTATAAATTTTTAACTACAAAATAATTATTAAATTATAAATTTGATAAATTCTGTCCAAATTTGATCTTTAAATGCTTATAAAAAAAAACTGTGCCTATGTATTTTCAATATTTTTCAACTGCTATTGTAAAAATATATCAGGAGTCTTGTATTAAATTTTTACACTTTTTGGCCCAACAGATAAAACTTTATTGATATTTATAGAAAAAAAAACTAAAAAAATTGAAAACTGAAAATGCCCGTAACAGCTCAAAAAGTGTCAAAATATTTTCAAAATTGTATGGTGTATAGGAAATGCTAATATAAACATTCAGTGAAATTTTCATGTATCTACAGTTATTCGTTTTTGAATTACAAGAAAATAAGGAAATCGGTACATGAGAAATCGAGTAAATATCTAATGTTGTAAAAATATGAATTTAAAACACTCATAAAAATTTAATTTGACTTTCTTGTAGAAATTTTTTTTTTGATAAAGTTAGACAAACTTATGAGGAATCTTGTATTAGATTTTAAAATCTTAGATTTAAAAAGAAAATTTTTTATGAATTTCTAACTCAAAATAATTTGCAAATTTTCGTGATTTTTCCGTATTTTTTCAAGATTTGAACTTTAAACGTGTATAAAAAAAAACTGTGACTAAGGATTTTTAATTTTTTTCATCTGCCTTTGAAACAATAACCTAGGAGCCTTCTATTAAATTTTCAAGCTTTTTTACCCAACAAATAAAATTTTATTGATATTTATAGAAAAAAAATTTAAAAAAACTGAAAACTGACAATGTCCGTAAACAGTTCAAAAAAAGTCAAATTATTTTCAAAATTGTATTGTGTATAGAAAATGCAAATATAAACAACCAGTGAAAATTTCATGCATCTACGGTCATTTGTTTTAGAGTTACACCAATAACCAAAATTGATTTTGTTAAAAATCGATTTTGCGTAAAAATTCCCGTTTTTCCTTAATTTTTCTTTTGTTTTTCACATCGCTTTTGAAAACTACTGGGAAATTAAAATTTTGACCTCCCCAATGCACCAACGATATTCACTTTCCCATCGAACAAGATACTGAAGTCGAAAATCGAAGCATTATTTCGACTACTTATCATGTACACAGACACAAAAATAAAAAATAAAAAAAAAAATAAAAAAAAATAAAAAAAAAAAAAATAAAAAAAAAAACACACATCATTGTAAAATCAATACATTCATCGTTTCACTCAGAATCTAAAATACTAAAATTGATATATTATTTTTAAATTGAAATCGAAAAAAACTAAAATCGATAAATTATTTTTAAATTTAAATCAAAAAGAACTAAAATCGATAAGCAAAATTGAAATTAAAATCGAAAAATTTTATTTCGATTTCAAGCCCTGCAAAAAACTCAACACAAACACTTTTGGATGTCACTTTAAATATGTATTATATTACGACCAAATATGAATATATGTGCCACTCGGTCGATGAGATTAACGTCGGACCATATCGATATGCTATCGTTCCGACGGTCCGAAAATCGACTCAGCGAGCGGCCTTTTCCGCCGACCGTTGTACGTCTTACGCGACACAGTCCCCTTCCCGCATTGACGTGACCGGCTCGTTGGGAGAGTCGACCCGGTCACATTGCTTGCGTTCCATAGTGGTGGTTGGAGGTAAGGTAGACAAGATCGCTATAGTGTTTGTACATTGTACTTGCTACTAATGCGGGCCGCGTCATCTTAGCCACGTACGTATATTCTATTATATTATATTTATAGTTCAACAATAAACATGAATTCTACAATAAGTAATACGGTAAGTTAAATTATTGGTTACCAAAAAGATCTCATTTACTATATTATTAACTATTTTAATAGTACATATTTTTATTTATATTGTAATGTATAGTTGTTATTAACTTTTAAGACAATTCTGACTTGCAGTATAGGGTGGAATAGGTTAGTGATATAAATATGGAATATCTTTTAATTAATCTACAATTTTAAAATGCCATTTTGTATGAACATTGTGCCATTGTGTACTACAGCGAAACTTCCATATTATTTCAAACTCTTATAGGGCATAAAAAAATTCGTATTAATGAGAATTTCGTTAAATAGAATTGAATAAATTGTTTTCTAATTTGGTTTAGTTCTCAAAAAAATTTCCTTAAACGGAAGTTAATTATATGGAAGTTTTACTGTATATGCCTACTAATATACTAGACAGTTATAAGTCCTGAAAAATATTGTTTTTAATTAAAATTAACGAAAATAAATATTGTCAAAAACTATATGGGTTAAGTTAAATATTTTTAAAACCATTCCATAATTAGCACATTCCCTAAGAGTTGGACAAATAAAAACTGATACTGATTCAAATAGGCAACAAACCTATGAATCAGCCCTCATCGTATAGAATTCTGTGCATGTTGGATACATATAGGACTCTACTCGAAAATATAACTCGCACACGAATTAAGTATTGCTTTAAGTTAAATAATGAAATCTCTGACTCCCAGTATGAATTTGGTAGAGGGAGATCCACCCTAACGGCACTAAAAAAGCTCAAGGAAATAATAAACTCTGCCCCAGAGATAACTGGTATACTAACACTAGACGTTAAAACGTGTTTAATAGTACAAAATGAGTGAACATTACTCAAGGTATGACCAATAAAAATATCCCTGAATACCTGTGCCAATTAGTTATAACTAGTGATGGGCAAATTCCCGGGAATATTCCCAACACCGGGAATTTCCCGAAAATATAACAAGTTTTTAAATATTGATCATAGGTTGCAGTTTTAAATTAAAATTATGGTTGTAAATGATCCAAATGGCAGATCTTTATTGATATTATGTCAGTTTAAATATTTATTCTTTAAAAAAAAGTTATTAAGTAACTATAATTTAATTTTTTAATTAAAATCTGTACAATGATCACAAAATAAACGATCCAACTTTCATGTATATATGTTGAAAAAATAAAAATAAACATACTGAAACTGAAATACTGAATAACATAAAAATAATATATATTTTTTTTAAAGAAATTTCCTGAGAGGTTAAGAAGAAGAAGAAGAAGTAAAGCTGTCTGCATGCATTCCACAAGGCTTAGTTCTCAATCCAACCATATGGAAGGTACTCTACGACGGCCTCCTGAGAGCCGAAATGCTATCAAACATCCACCTTCTAACGTTTACAGATGACATTGCACTAGTACTAGTCTAGTAGCCAACGTGAATGTTACATACAGGATCCAGGAACTCCACAAAGCAGCCGAAATAGCTTCTTTGTGATTTTCTGAAAATGAAATTGAACTTGCGCACCATAAATCAGAAGCATTGGTTATAACCAGAACAGAATCTAAAAATAATGAACATTAAGATAAGAAGAGTAACTATAAAGACCAGTAAATGCATAATGTATCTACTATCTAGGGATACAAATAAATCAAATATAATTCACTAACAGTATCTGACAACGCTGACCAATTTGGGTAGATACTGGGCATAATGATTCTAAATACCAAAGGCCCCAAAAAAAAACAAAATGATCATATTAGAAAGCGTGGAAAACTCCATCAAGATCAATTTTTTGGTCAAAACCAATATTGAAAGGTGCATGGAAGATACTGAATCAAACTCAAAGGAAAATATCACTTAGAGTGACAAATACGTCAAGGTTTTTGTTATGAGTTTGGTACCGAAAATGGTTTAAAAATACCAAGATTATTTTTTAATTCAAATATTTTGTAGTTTTGAACATTGCCAGTATCTACCAGAGAGATCTTTTTCAACCTCAAAATCCTCAAACCTTAATGAAATATTTTTATAAAAGTTATAAGTTATAACATAACTATATTAGATTCTTAGCAGAGCGATGAAACTAGTCGTTTTACAATGGTGTTTATTTTTTTATTTTTTTATCCTGTATACAAAATTTCTACTAGAAGGAGTGCTTCGATTTCAATACAAGTACCTTATCTTTTAGCAAATTGGATCAAGATGGTACTTTAGGGAGGTCATTTTTTGATTTTCTCAATAGTTATATGAAGGTTTATCAAGTATTGTGTCCGTTCTCAAAAATAAAAATGAAGAAAAAAAGAGGCAACAAAACATTGATAAAATAAATTTAATAAATTACTTCAATTTTCATCTTTAAAGGTGGTTTCTGCATTTCTTATAGCTTATTTGTTCAAGTTGGTACTATTGAGAGATCAAATTGACAATTACACTTCTATATTGTACTGTGCTAAAACATACTATTATTGTTCATTATTAAAAGTGGGATATTATTGAATATATAAATTATATAGGTATCTCTGGGGCTGAAGTTTGTTACATGATAAAGATTTAAAATTTAAATATTAAAGGTAGGCCGAGTTCTGCTTATCATGATTATTTTACATAAATAAATTGTAAAATGTATTATATTCTTGTATAAAGTACTTTACCTTTGCACTCTAGATATAAAAAATTTAATTAAAAAAATATATAAATATCATTGAAAACTAATATGTGTTCATTGGATGAATATAAACGTACCTACATAATATTATATATTATTATACAGACTCGAACAGAAACACATGACAAATAAAAAATGAAAATTGATACTAGTTAAAGGTAAAAAAAATTATGAAAATTATATGGAAAGTAAATATTTTAAGATTTACTTATGTCTGAAAACTTTTTGATAAATATAATTCTACATTACATGTTGAAAGTAGAAACGTACCTACATAGTAGTATAGTACATAGTAAAATTATTATTTTCTTAATATTAACTTATATATTATAATATTAGTGTAATGTTTCCTACTTAATAAGTTAATATCAGTTTGATATTTTAATATAAATATAAAATTATCAATACCTTCTTCGGAACCGCTACAACTTATAATGAATATCACAGTTACTGTTATTAAAACTTTATAAGATATCATAGTTAGTGTTCAGATCACTACAAAGAACGACTAACGGGCATTAGTGTTACTTTACAAATAATATATTAATATGATTAATTTCTGAATAAGGAAAATATAATTCGTTAGTGTTTTATAAATTAACAACTAAGTAAACGTTTGACGCTCTCGGATATAATGTAGAAAACACGATAACATATAAGTGTGTGTATGCACAACTGCATTTTAGTTTATTTCGTGGAGACTATTTCATTAAAAAAAACACACACATTATTGTAAAATCAATACATTCATGGCTCTATTTAGAAGCTTTTTTTTTTTTTATAATTTTTATTAGATGATATACAATCTATACACAAAGGCATAATAAGAATATGTGCTATAATAAGTTTGAACATGAAAAGGGTGAGGGAAGAAGCCATCCAGTGATCGCTATTTAGAAGCTAAAATGACAATCATAAAGCGTTTTACATGTAACAAACATGATGTAACTTTTAAGAATGTACACGAAAATATAAAATTATTTCAAAAAAATCAATTTCATGCAATTTCAGAACTAATATTACGAAATGGAAAAAAAGATGGGACCACACCATGTTAATCATACCCATGAAATCTAACATGCAGACAAACAGTCATAGAATAATATACCTATACTTGCATGAAAGTCAAGACGTTCGAAATCGAACAACGATAGAGAATAGAAAAACTGCGAAATGAATCGTGAAATAACGTAAGGTAACACCAGCAGACACGGCAAGGATATATATAAATAATATAAAAACTGTAAATAATATGTATATCGTAACCTACAAAATAATATTTTTAAAATAATTCAAAATTTATTGTATCTTACATAGTTGCATGTCGATAAAAAATATTGTTTGAAAACATTTGGAGAGCATTTTAAACCCTTAAACCTCCTGTACCTATATCATATTTTCTATAATTATTGACTTAAGTTATAATAGGTAGGACGTAGCTATCCTAATGACCTAATAATGTGTTAAAGAAGCTTTTGTTTAAATATTGTTATAAATTATATTTAATTAAAATTATTACTATTTTCTTAATAGTATTTAAAATGTACTTAAAATGTTTTTATTTTATCCAATTTGTATGCTTTATACATGGTATTTGTTGCGAGTGAAGCGAACAATTTTTGTATACAACCTGTTTTGAGGGGTGGTTGGGTGGGTGGATGGAATAAATATATTTGGCTCTTTCAATTAAAATTGTTCACCACGCCACTGTTATCGTGTTTTCTACATTATAGCGGCAAACGTTTACTTAGTTATTAATTTATATAACAACAACGAATTATATTTTCCCTATTCAGAAATTAATCATATTAATATATTATTTGTAAAGTAACACTGATGCCCGTTAGTCGTTCTTTGTAGTGATCTGAACATTAACTATGATATCTTATTAAGTTTCAATAACAGTAGTTATTTTTGTAGTATTAGGTAGTCTAGGGTTCTGAAATTGCATAAAATTGATTTTTTTGAAATATTTTACGCTATATACGTTATATTAATAAAAGATTACCACCCCCCCACGACTCATCTAGTTGGGCCCAGTCGGCACATAGCTTAGCGATCCATTGAGTCGGCAATTTTAATAATATTCAATAATTATAATATTATAATAATATTTCAAGTATTTGAAAAAATATTTTATATTGCACAGTCAAATTATGAGTTAAAATATTCTCCTATGAAAATAAATATTACTACTTTATTTATAATTTTATAAGAATATCATAATTTAATAATAACTATTAACAGTATTAACTGATAAGTAAAATAATAATAAAATGACAATGAAATATTGTCGTTCCATGCGAATGTGCTTGCTGCTCGATTCTCAATAACAATATGTTATAAATAGATAGTACAGGCTCTAATCTAAAAGATCTAGATTTAGTCCAAACTCAACTAGAGATTTTATTTAACATGTTACAAGATGATTCAAACAATTTTGAATCCTTAATAGAAAAGTCTGAAGAAGTCAAACATATTTTACCGTGTGCTAATTTATTATGTCGTTTGGCGTTAACTTCTCCAGTGACTGTTGCCTCAAATGAGAGGACATTCAGTGAAGACATTTCTTAGATCGACAATGAATGATGACCGGTTAAATTCCTTAGTAATATTAGGAATAGAGAAAGATATTGTAGACCAATTGAATATTAACAAATTAGCACAACAATGGTCAAATTTAAAAGAACGTAGAATACAAATTTAACTGTTAATTTTTTTCAAAGTAATTGTTATATTAGTTTTATATTATTATGATTTTTGTTTACAAGGTTAATTTTAATAAGATTTAATAAGAATTATTTTATGTTTTATATATATTTAATATGTGTTAAAATATTTGTATTTGAATACCTACCCATCATGAGTATATTGTACATACCTTTTTTTATAATAAAATCTTTTATCTGGTTATTCATTATATATTTATAATTTATAAATAAAATTCAAAAACATGAAGTATGAAATGATAAGAAAAAAAAGGTGGATAAGTGGATGTCGCTCTGCTGTACAGTAGGTTACAAGTGGGTCACTGTAATGGATGGTGTTAAATTTGAATTCAATGATATAATATCATTGTATAAGAAAAACGATTCTGAGCGAAAACGGTCAGTCAGCCTATGATTTTACCAAGTATATTTGATGATATTATTGTGAATAAAGTAATTTATATATAACCTATTTACGTGGAGCCTTGTTTTAAATTTTCAATCCTTAGCCATAAAAGTTAAAAATTTATAAATTAATGAAAAAAATTTATAAATTTTTAACCACAAAATAATTAATAAATTTTAAATTTGATAAATGTTGTCAAAATTTGAACTTTAAATGCTTATAAAAAAAAATTGTGCATATGTATTTTTAATATTTTTCAACTGCTATTAGAACGATATATCAGGAGCCTTATATTAAATTTTCACGCTCTTTTACCCTACAAATAAAAATGTATTGATATTTATAAACAAAAAAACTAAAAAAAATGAAAACTGACAATGTCCGTAAACAGCTCAAAAAGAGTCAAAATATTTTCAACATTTTATGGTGTATAGAAAATGCTAATAAAAACATTCAGTGAAATTTTCAAGTATCTACAGTCATTCGTTTTTTAATTGCAATAAAATAAGAAAATTGTTACATGAGAAATCGAGTAAATATCAAATGTTGTAAAAATATAAATTTCAGACGCTCATAAAAATTTAATTTAAGTTTCTTCTAGACATTTTTTTTTTTGATAAAGGTAGACAAACTTATGAGTAATCTTATATTACATTTTCAAATCTTAGATTTAAAAAGAAAAATTTTTATGAATTCTCAACTCAAAATAATTTGCTATTTTTCGTGATTTTTCCGTATTTTGTCAAAATTTGAACTTTAAATGCTTATAAATAAAAACGGTGACTAAGGATTTTTAATTTTTTTTATCTGCCTTTGAAACAATAACCCAGGAGCCTTCTATTAAATTTTCAAGCTTTTTTACTCAACAGATAAAATTTTATTGATATTTATAGAAAAAAAAACTAAAAAAATTGTTAACAGCTCAAAAAGAGTCAAAATATTTTCAAAATTTTATGGTGTATAGAAAATGCTAATATAAACATTCAGTCAAAATTTCATGTCCCTACAGTCATTTGTTTTAGAGTTACACCAAAAACCAAAATCGATTTTCTCGAAAACAAATTTTGCGTAAAAATTCCAGTTTTTCCTTAATTTTTCTTTTGTTTTTCACGTCGCTTGTGAATTTTTACTTTTGACCCCCCAAAGTACCAACTAGATTCACTTTCCTATCAGAAAAGTTACTATTGAAGAAAATCCAAGCACTTTTACTGTCCTAAAAGGTGATGACAGACACAAAAAAAAAAAATAAAAAAAAAAACACACATCATTGTAAAATCAATACATTCATCGCTTCGCTCAGAATCTAAAATGATAATATAAATTGATAACAATGTGTAGAGTTTCATTCGAGGAAAGCGAGAAAAAAATTTTTTGAGTCGGCAAATTGATAGATATACACCCCCCCATGAATCTTAGTTCGGGACGGCCCTGATTGTTAGCAGTATTTCTAGTACGGCCGTATGCGACGTGGGTCAAAATAAGATACGGTTGTCGGGCACGCAATTTTGTAATTAATATTTTATATATATAGCTATTACAAAATTGAATATTTTATTATTTTTTTTTTTTTTGTATATTTTAAACGGGCGAACCTAGTTACAATTATATTATAGACATACGTCTTGGATTACAATATAATAATATTAATACTTGTTATCACATTTTACTAATCTTAAAAATTATAATATGACAATACAGATAGTATGAAATAGGTAAATGACAGGTTTGAGTAAGGTATGTGGAGAGACAATTATGATTGAAAATAATTCACTAAAAACAAAAATGGTTAAGAATACAGAATAAAGTTGTATAACATTGGAATTTGACTTAATGAGATATTGACATAGATTGTAACATTTAAACAGCTAAAATATTATTAAGGTAAAAATTAAAATTATTTAAGGAGACGCTGGAAAACAGATCAACATTAAAATAATTAACTAGTTGCATTAATCTATTTATAGGAGTATTTTGACCATAGTTTGAACGTTGAAGTCGCACACAAAAAGTATTCAGTTGCCTAATTCTACGATTTGGAATATTAAAATTCAATGAAGAAAGTAGTTCCGGACAGTTAATATTCCCATTCGTTAATTTAAAAATAAAACATAGATCGAGTCTTTTCCTTCTATTGACAAGGGTTTCTAACTTGAAATACGACAATAATGGTTGATACGATGAGTGAGGCGCACGTTCGATACAACATCGGAATTAAACGATACGTAGAAAACGGTTTTGAATTGATTCATGGGGACCATACTGTAGATCCTTAATATAGTAATTAGTAGTGATCTAACGTAGGAACAGTAGAGTGATTTTAACGGTAAAGGATTTACAAAGTCGTTACAGCTACGATTTATGAAACTTAACATTGAAGAGGCTTTATTTTGGATATAAATATAGTGATCATTAAATGAAAGAGATGGGTCAAAATAAATTCCCAGGTCCTAACCTAACCTAACTCGATCTAATTTAATGTTGTTTAAATAATAATTATATAAAGTTGGATTGCGATTTTTAGAAAAGGTTATAATTTTACATTTGTTTATGTTTAAGGATAAATTATTTTTAGTGCACCAGGTATCTATTTAGATAATCATTATTTTTCATAACAAACGCGTACTTGTAAAACTGTATTACAAAAATATTGATTATATAATTTAGCAATATATTAATTGTTTTCTTATGTTTAACTTAAAAGTAATTGTTGTTGTTTGTAGTATCTACATGCAATTTTTCCTGATTATTATTATTATAATTATTATATTAACCAATTGGGATTTTTTAATGGGGGGGGTTCAACCCCCCCTTTACCTATGCCCCTGGTTACATCTCATAATTATATTATGACCTCCATGCGTGACGCTTAAAATAAATAAAACCAAATCGTTTCTTTCATGAAATATATTGTTGTCTTATAAATTATAATTATAGCCTAATTGTTGCATAAATCCCTGCATTACCTTTGCCGTTATCGATGAATGCTGCAGAGGCGTGACAAATAATAGTATGTGTGGCTCGTGCGGGAAGTCAATTCCCCGCCCTTGCCATCACACAATATACTGTTTTGTCACTCCTGCACCGAAAGTTTGGTTTTCGACCGCGGTTGAAACGTTGGAAAGCGACCTTTTTCCGTCAAGCGGACCGTAAAGTGGAAATCCCCATAGTGCCGCGGGGCGAAAAAGTGGAAATCCTCAAAAGTGCTGGGCGCGTATATCACGCGTATTCCGTGCACAACCAGACACTGAAATCTATACCACGGTCCTTGCAAAACATAAACTTTTGGTTACATCTTATATACCTACATAATATTATAATCTCCTTGCATGACGCGCAGACATTTTTATTTCGTGAAATCGTTTTCGAAGAATTAACTGATTGTTGCATATATTATAATTGCCGTTTTTTGTGCGCGTCGCATTAACTAAGTAATAGAAAACGGGTAAAACGCGAGGATTTGAAACAGCGTAATAAGATCTGCATATTATGCATTTATAATTATTATAATTTATAAATTATAACAATTTGGTAACTTTAACATCAATTTTAATGATGAGAAATCGAAAACTTTTAAAACTTTCCTTATGGACATATTAAATTTACATATATGATAAACAATCCAGCAGAATCTACAACGAGATATGACACCACTATATCGATGCAGTATTTTCAAGATATTTGGAAAAAAATACATCACAAACATAGGTACGTATCATATTCCGCTATTTCAGTTAGGTATCACAGGCCTGTAATTTCGATTATTGAATATGATTAATGATTAGTATAATAGTAATTAAACAGTAATAATAAACATTTTCATTTTCATTTATTTTTCACATTTCGATACCTACTTAAATACATTTACTTATTGATATTAACTTTTATTTTGAATGGTTCCACTAAAATGTATTTGTAATCTATGTATAATATTTGTTGGAAAAGAAACTTCGTTTCTACCGGGTGTCCCATGACACCACTCACCTTTTTATTTACCGGAGTCCTGTGGTTACAAAATCCGTAAGCAATCTGTGAATAAATTTTAATCTACGGTTAAATCTTAAATAGGTATAAAATAACCGTCGTTGGAGGCGTAGTCCCGTATCGCAGTGGGATGTCGACCGATTACTAGTGTGATCAACCAGGGTTCGACGCTCTCCCAGTGATGAAAGTTTTTTCACTGTTTTCCACTTGTCGCACCGGCATTAATAAGACATCTATGTGTGACCGTTATTCGGTTCTATCCATTGCCGCCTTTTCTTGTACATATGTGTACATATAGTTGTCGTCATACTTTGGCTCCCGGTGTTCGTACCCACTTGATGATACGATATTTTTTTTTGCCTAATGAAAAATAAATATAAATAAGGTTGGATAAACTGGTACCTATTGTATAAAATGTTTGGTGTTTCTAATGTTAGAATTATTCTTGTACCTATTCAAATTTATCCTGTGGGGAGCCCATTCGTTTTTATACGCATGACAAAAAAAATGTTTAAAAAATAAATGTCATGTTAAACGCCGTGATGACAAAATTAGACATTTACTAATAGTTATTTTAACACCAAGTACCTTTACCAACAAAACCTTTAATGAACTGTGATCTACTGAACTATGAAACGGCATGCACCTTTTATTGCACCAATTATTCGTTCACCAACTTAGCACTATAATATTATTTTAACGAGGTTCGTGTTATTTCGATTTGTATTATTTTGACGCGATTTATACTTTTAGGTGGTCTTTTTATTATATAATATGATATATAACATTTCACTTCTTACAAATTTAACTATATACGGACACACGCGTTGTTTTCAAAATTGTACGTTTATATACGACGACGAGCAAGCGATGACGATGACGAGTATTATCATTCTAATGTTATGATATAAATATTTAATTTAAATAATATTGCTAGAGTATAATCACGGATTAAATTTTCATTTAATCTGTGGTATAATAATAATTATGACATTATATTTAGGTTATAGGTAGGTATATTATATTATTATATTACTATGGCCCAAACCATACAATGACTAGAAGGGATTAGTGTTATATTATTTGGTAAGATATAAAATCTTTTAATTTTCAACCCATAAATATACGATTTAGTTGATCGTGATTGCTATTTATTGATAAAATTGTGCTATCCAATTTCGTCAGTATACCTAAAGTAGCTATATACACATTTTTCTAGTTGTCTTTTCTTATAATACTATGCAATATTATTAACGAATAAATTTGTTTTTCTTTCTTAGGAAATAGACCGTACTTCGTTTATTGAATCCTTGACGAATGATGATAAATTATACTATTACTATAGATATAGCATAGGCAGTGATATTAGTAGTAGGTATCTTAACTACTTACGTGTGAGTTTCCGGTTGTCGTTTGCGCATCACTTTTGACCTTTTTTGGAAGACTGTTATGCATCGTTCGATTTTTAAGATACCCATCGTTTGCGCATCGACCGTTTACCTTACGTTTTAGATCATATATAATTTGTGCATCAATATTAATTAACAATGAACTGAAAAAAACGATATGCTTATATATTTATTTACTTTTAATTACCTTTTACTCAAACTATAATAGTACCTATGTATATAGTAGGTATTTCTTTTTTGGAATAAAAATGTGATTTAATAGTTAAACAATTTTAAAATGTTAAAATATTTTGCAATTTTTTAGATTTTGATATATTAACAAAAACGTGTGCTTATGTATCTTTATTATTTTTAAACTCTAAAATCTTAAATTATTCATTGCTACCTATATATTATGACCATATAATATATGTATGTACCTACATTTATATAATCATGATTACAGTTCAATTGAATTAATCCTATTTATTTTTAATTGTTTTTTATCTATCTATTATATCTTTATTTTATCTATTTATTATATACTATTTTATCTATTTATTTATTATGTATTATGTGAGTTATGAAAGTTTTATACCCTTCTATTGTTCAGCAGTGGCAGATATATCCTAGTTCTGAGAGGGGGGTGGTGAATTTAAAATCCACAGAGGTAAATACAACCCTTCTCATTATTTTATATTGTAATAATGTATAGCGGTGGTAAAAATCCAAAGGAGGGGCGGTGCACCAATAAATTACTCCCCCCCCTTTCCACCACTGTTGTTCAGTAGGTATGTTGATGCGCATATTATGATGTACGATATTTAAATATAAACAGACGATGCGCCGTATGAGGCCGTATGAGTACATTTATGCATAGGTAGGATATTCAACATTACGATAAAAGACCATGTAATCGTATTTAGTAAAGAAAAGGGGTACGCACGCAATCGTATTCTACCCTTATATTATAAGCAACTACACAAAACACAAACATATAATTCGCGTGTTCGTACGATTATATTTTAATATAAAATGTAGTATACGTATTATTAATTATTATAACGCATAATTGTTCCATAGTACGTCATGGTAAATTATTATAATTTTTTGTAGTTTTCAAGTTTTCAACCATATTTTGTTGATTTTCTTCTACCGGTTCATCTGCTGCCCATGGTTGTGTTTCCGCGGAACTGAAAATGGCATACAATACAGCCACCGCAAAATATATTATCGCCATCAGGATAGCACTTTCGACTTGGGTAAGTATCTGTATTCAAATATAATTACGACAGTTAACTTCATTTAATACAAATGAGAACATATAAAATACATATTTTATATTATTACCCCAGAACTCAATACTCTATGTATGACATTGGCCCACAAAAAGTTAGAAATAACATGTATGTTCAACAGCAAACCATATATTAGACTGACATATTTTGGTGCGATGTCAAAAACATTTATGTAGAATCCTATACAAAACCAACGTAATTTAGATTGTGAACATTATAAAAAATAGTTTTCAATATTTTATGTCTTACATGCATTTATACTTACCGAAAAAATAAAGATATTGCATTTCTATGTTCATATAATAACATATTTTATTGGTTCTTAAAGTATTGCCTAAAATGGCTTCCAGAATAAGAAATATGCCCATTACACCGAAATATGAGCAACTCCAAAACTTTCTGACGTTAGAGGTGGAAAAGGATACGGTGATTTCTGGAACTAATTCGACCAGAAAGACAAAGAGTAGCAATAATATGATGGTGTAATTTCTCATAGTCAATGCGTCCTGTGTAATCGAAAATTCGTTAAAAACTAGTTAAAACAGAGCTATAATAACGTACACTTTTAATAATATATTAAAAAATAACACATACGTCATTATTGTATAAATCGTCGTCATTTATTTCACTAAGTCGAGCATTACACACGTATAGTAAGACAACCACAAGGATTGGCTTAGAAGTGCAAATCGATTTCCATGGAATGCCCGATACTATTGATCTGATTAATGAAACGCCAGATTTTCCGGAATAATATCGTGGGTTGTTCGAATCTCCAAACAAAATAAAATCGCAGTTCAGGCTCCAAAATGAATAATTTCCATTGATCGCGTACAACCACAAAACGTACCACGCCAATCCAATCGCGCCTATAATGAAGTACATAACGTACCGTATAGGTATGAAAATATGCAATTATTATGTTATGCAGATATTCGAGTGCTCTGCAGTATTACGATTTAATTATAAGTGTATAATACCAATAAATAGAGTTAACGTATAAGATGAATTTGTATCGTGGAGTTTATCAACAGTATCATGGAGATAGTATCCATCATATAACAGCATGGACAATACCACTGGAACGTGACGGATTGACTGTTTATTCAGTGGAACCCAATAGGTCCAAACCCTGTTAAACGACGTATCCACCACGCCCTATAGGACAATAAGGCACAAAACCCATTACTATATTTACTGCTGTGTGCTATTAAATTGCACTTGGCAATGAAGAATCTTATTTTTACCATTGTCGCTCCTCGTAATAATTGTACGAAACATTGTGTGTGAGTGTTTAAGTAACTTATACTCATGACTAAAATTAACTGGTTAATCGATGATATGGTGACGAAAATTCCTAAAATACTAAAAATATCATTATAAAATTAGACTACATTATGAAAATTTTTTGGTGAGGGGTAGGGCTAGGATTTATACACGTTCGTTTGTTATTAGTACTACCTAATAGTACCTAGTTGGAATTTGGTTGTACAAGATAAAAAAACGCGTAATACCTATTATTTATTTAATACGACTAATTAAATACTTTTGTTTTGCATATCTAAATATGTTTGCACTAATAATACATGTCCCGTAGAATATTTAATGTATTCAAAGTAGACATTTTATTTCGTAGCTCGTACTTGGTGATTTATTAAGAGGGATGAAACCTTTCGTGTTTTTAGGAGTAATATTTAGGCAATTTATGTGACAGTTACATTTTGGCTACCTATAATATGTCAATCATAGAGTAATATAGAGGTGCCGTTCCCTATTACGATTGTATAACCGAATTGTCGCCACAAACAAAATATTATACTGTGTCGGTTAGCTCAATATTTCCTCACTAGGTTGTGTTGAAAACTACATATAGAAAACAAGGTGTATTGATACACCTTGGTAGAAAAATGATAAGTGATAACCATGCCTACAAAATAATTGGATAAGTTGGCTAATCTGTTTGGATTTGTACAATACTTTAGTCCATAATTATTATGAAATGGTATTACTATAAATTGTGTCTGCGTTATTGACTTCACGTTTTAGAAAAAAACAGCACCTCTATATATTACTCTATGATGTCAATGTGTGAGTAGTATATGAACATAAGTGTGTGTAATTTTTTATCACAGTATATTATATCTAATATCAGTAAAATATAATTAAGTCATTAACTGTAGTCTATATTAACTATTTATAATATAACTTATAGCCCGTATAGGTTATATAATGTGCATAGGTTTGTACTTTGTATCAATATAAGTTAAAATCTCAAGAATTTGAATAAATTAATTTACTATATATAATGGCTATACATATATTATATAATTTATATTGCATTTAAAATATAAATCCTAGCCCTATTATAGATATCAATTTATCGTATTATAACGATTAACGATTTTATTGGAGTACTCGATTACTTGTGAGCCGGATAAACAGTGACTAATAAACCACCTAGTATTACACCAATATAATATCCATACGTAGCGTAAGACAAGCAATCATAATGGGAAAATTCAACCTGGAATTATAATATAACATTATTTAAATGTATAAATGTATGAGTAGGTTATTTTACTTATTAACAGGGTTGCGAGTTTATAGCACTTCAAATTGCATAAATATGCGATAAAAATATGCAATAAAAACAATAAAATATGCCATATAAAGCAGAAATTTATTAATTAATAGTTTTACACTTTTATCCCCAAAAATTAGCAGATAGGAAAAGTTTAAAATTAGAACCAAAAAATACGAAATTATGAACGGCACGGCGTTGCTCACGTCGCATCAGCATTCAGTGCGGCCACGTAATTGGTCTATTTACTAAATATCTATAATAATTATAATATTTACTTTGACAATTCGATTGACAAAAATGTAAAAATACATCTACTAAAATTAAATTTCATAAATTATGACCAATTTTGATTCAAAAACAGGTAAAAATGCAAAACATCTCAAAAAATCCAAAAATAGCACTACCTAATATCTAAAAAATCGCAAAATAACATTTTAGATTCTGAGTGAAACGATGAATGTATTGATTTTACAATGATGTGTGTTTTTTTTTTATTTTTTTTTTATTTTTTTATTTTTGTGTCTGTGTACACGATAAGTAGTCGAAATAATGCTTCGATTTTCGACTTCAGTATCTTGTTCGATGGGAAAGTGAATATCGTTGGTGCATTGGGGAGGTCAAAATTTTAATTTCCCAGTAGTTTTCAAAAGCGATGTGAAAAACAAAAGAAAAATTAAGGAAAAACGGGAATTTTTACGCAAAATCGATTTTTAACAAAATCGATTTTGGTTATTGGTGTAACTCTAAAACAAATGACCGTAGATGCATGAAATTTTCACTGGTTGTTTATATTTGCATTTTCTATACACAATACAATTTTGAAAATAATTTGACTTTTTTTGAACTGTTTACGGACATTGTCAGTTTTCAGTTTTTTTAAATTTTTTTTCTATAAATATCAATAAAATTTTATTTGTTGGGTAAAAAAGCTTGAAAATTTAATAGAAGGCTCCTAGGTTATTGTTTCAAAGGCAGATGAAAAAAATTAAAAATCCTTAGTCACAGTTTTTTTTTATACACGTTTAAAGTTCAAATCTTGAAAAAATACGGAAAAATCACGAAAATTTGCAAATTATTTTGAGTTAGAAATTCATAAAAAATTTTCTTTTTAAATCTAAGATTTTAATATCTAATACAAGATTCCTCATAAGTTTGTCTAACTTTATCAAAAAAAAAATTTCTACAAGAAAGTCAAATTAAATTTTTATGAGCGTTTTAAATTCATATTTTTACAACATTAGATATTCACTCGATTTCTCATGTACCGATTTCCTTATTTTCTTGTAATTCAAAAACGAATAACTGTAGATACATGAAAATTTCACTGAATGTTTATATTAGCATTTCCTATACACAATACAATTTTGAAAATATTTTGACACTTTTTGAGCTGTTTACGGGCATTTTCAGTTTTCAATTTTTTTAGTTTTTTTTTCTATAAATATCAATAAAGTTTTATCTGTTGGGCCAAAAAGTGTAAAAATTTAATACAAGACTCCTGATATATTTTTACAATAGCAGTTGAAAAATATTGAAAATACATAGGCACAGTTTTTTTTTTATAAGCATTTAAAGATCAAATTTGGACAGAATTTATCAAAATCTCGAAAATTATCAACCATTGTAATTAATAAATTATAAAATGTTCAGTTTTTATAGCTAAGGATTGAAAATTTAAAACAAGATTCCATGTAAATAGATAATTCGGTTACCAAAAAATCTAAAAAATACACAAGCACAGTTTATTTGTATAGTCATTTTAAGTTCAAATTTGGACGAAATTACATAAAAACCTAGAATAACTATTTTAGTTATTTTGTTGTGATTGTATAATATTATTCGTGGGCACTTGAAACTTCTAATTTGTAATATTTTCATCGATATATTATGATGATAGTATCACGGTTTGTTGTTGATGTATAACGCGTTATATGTACCTAATGGATATTGTGATATGATTAATTTGGAATTTATTATAGGTCAATTTTTTTTTTAATACCATAGATAAGTGTATAATATGTCTTATACCTAGACTGACATATCGTCTCCACTCAGAATCGTTTTTCTTATACAATGATATATCATTGAATTCAAATTTAATACCATCCATTATACAGTGACCCACTTGTAACCTACAGTACAGCAGAGCGACATCCACTTGCCCACCTTTTTAATTTGAGTTCTCTGTATTATATAAAACACATTTTTAGCTTACTCTGCTATTTCTTAAGCATCCCATAAGAAATATGAAAATGCTATAAAATCCTAACCCTATTGTTATCATTAAAAACAATTATTGGACTAACAGTCACTCACTTGATTTTTTAGTGCCAAAAACCAAATAAAATTATAAAATATGCTCAATTGAAGCGCCGTGATAAATAATCCTATAAAAAAATTAGTTTATCATACACACAGCACACATATATTATTAATTATTATGTACTATGCTACAGTAAAAGTACAAATACCAGGGAAATGTACAGTCTTGTAAAAGATAAAAGATGATTAAATATAATATATAAATCTACTTATATAATAATCAAAAGAACACATTTTGATTACTTCAAAACTGTTTCATTTAATGTTTTGTCAGTCCGTAAACAATAATATAACAGTTAACAACCAAACTTATATTTATATATTTTTTTAAATTACATTTAAATATTTTTAAATAAGACGACGAAAAACTATATTTGAATTCAATTCAGAATATATAATGTAGTATGTAGATAATAACAAAAAAACTCAGAAAACAACATTTATAACGTTCCTTTAGCAGTATATTATTGAATTTTGCTATTGATATTTGACAGTAGTTCTTAACTTCTAAGTCTGTATTTTACAGATTACATGGTGATTCGTCAAATATGCTCACTTCCATTTTTGAAATTTTATTTATTTAAATTTTGATTTTTGGAATTCTTAAATATATACTCAAAAATTCTTTTCTCTTTTAAAATTCTTGATTTTTTTGTACTGTCACGGCTAGGACACTATTTAAGTATAGCACAAAAAAAATTCTAGAATTTGAAAAAATTGTCTCCAATAGTATAGGTATTTTAAACTTCCAAATATTATACTTAATATTATACTGTTTGATGTTCAATCGGTATAAAGGTTTGATTATTGGTTTTTAAACTACCCAATACCCATATTATGTATTAAATACCTATGTTAGGTAGACGTTGTACATTTTATCTAAGAACCGTCGAATTATTAACGCGAAAATATATTTATATTATTATGGATGGCGACTAGACAAACCTGGGTGGCGGGGATATAACAAATTAACAAATCAGTAGGTACCACATAGATAATATAAGAATGGATAGGACATAAGAACTTATCACATGAAACTTTAGTGATACTATTTTTAAGGTTATATGGGGCAAATATTGATATGATAATTGATAAATAATAATTAATATTTTTAATATTTTAAATATTTAATAAAGTTTAGAGTAATTTTCCAGGCACAAGTGGTACAACAATCAAAATACAAACTGACAAATATCTAAATATAACTGACTATCATGTCATTCATTATTATTTAATAAAATAGTTCTGCACATAACCTTAAAAAGCCCCATATCGTCTTTCTCTCTTTACGTTCTCTCTCCTCTAAAAAAGCACACGACCCCATATGGAACTGGTATAGGTATGTCCTATACTCCTGTCCATTCTTATATTATCTATGAGGCACCACCGGTACCAGATAACATTAAGCGCGTTTTACTACTAAAATAATAATGTTTAAATGATAATTATTGCTGGTAGACGGTTGAAGACAACTGAACATTACCAGAATGTCGGCAGCTAACACAAAGCCATATTTTATTAATAGTATTAAGTTGTACATCAAATCGTCAGTGATGGAATAAATTCTTATCGACAACATATACTACAATTTTATTTACCTATAAGTCCAAGCAAAACTACTGCGTATCCTCTGTTCCAATATGTAGTTTTCAAACGGATAAATCTGTCGATGAATCTGGATGACGTTTGTTCTGATAATTGGAAGTCAGGTGGAAAATCCCGTTTACCGGATTTACTGATCACGTTTTCCTCAAAATTCATCCTCCAGTTTGTACGATAAATAAGTTAGCGAAGACGGGTTCAGCTAAGCATATTTTTGTCAGTTAACGCTCAACACTTAAGATGGTTATAATAGAGAATTTATTTTTATAATTATGTACCAAAAATACAAAAATATTTCTTTAAAATCGTTACTAAAAATAAGTTATTATTTACTTATATTTTTTTACATTTATCATTTTTTTATACGTGTAGATAATATAATATAAAAATGTCGTTCCACTATTAATTCCAAATTTTTGCAGTTATAATAATATGTTGTAAACTTATTGACTTAGTCTTAATAAGATATTTTTAAATAATGCGAATTGCCAAATTAACTTATAAAAATAAAAATAATATGTATATTTACGTAACGATTCCGTTCTTTATAGTTTATTCGACATCATAATAATTTAATATGAAGTATGTACCTATTATATATCGTACTTAATCGTCTAACAATATATTATAACTACTTATATGTATATTAGTATAGGTAAGACACTTACATCAATAGTTTCCCGAACGTTTTTAAATGTGTAAAAACGATGATCCGCTGTCGTGTAACTTGCAGTCTAAGCGTGTGGTGTAACTGGTGTGAGCAATGAATAATATGTCATAAATATACTGAAAGTATATATATAGAGTATATAAATTATACATAAACCATATGGTGCAAATTAACTCTATGATTAATGTGTATAAAATATGATACTATTATTTATCTTTAGTCTATAATCCGCATATTGAATTCGTCAAAATAATATTATTATGTTATTTTTGGTCTATAAAAATATGAGTCAACAAAACTTTATAATAATAATTTGAAGTATATATTTTTATAGTTAATTTAAAAAATGAAATAAAATAAATTAATCACCGACGAGTATGATTTATTCACCGGGTGGCGTATTTCCCGATCCTAATCTGATTCAGCTCGAGGCGCTGAACCAACATAAGGTTTGTCATTTTAATACAAACACCAAAAACAAAATATTATATAATATTAAATTTTACATAAATTATTGAGCTAAATAAAATCAGGCTGAGTACCTATACGTGTTACATCATACAGGGTTGTGGTATAAAATTGTCATTAACCTATTAATATAAAATATATTGTTAAGTTATCTTATAATGTTTGTAATAATAATAATAATAATACGTAATAATAATTATATACGTAAAATATTTTAATCAGACTGTACATAATGTTATTGTATAAAATTATAATGTTAATGATATTTTGTTGCATTGAGCTTCTTTGCTGGTATATTTGCTCCTAAATTTCTTTCGACTTTCTTTTTTTTTTATTGAATTGTTTCGATTTTAGATGGGCTTGAATACGTTTTGATCCTTTATAGTGAGTCCAGCTCTATCTTTGACGTGCGATTGCAGTTAGTTGTACACTTATATTTTTTTTTATGCTCCGCTAAAACAAATTCACAAAAGAGCTTATAACTGAGCATGCGTTTGTTCTTTTGCCAAATTACTATTAGTTTTTTTTTTTATTTAGCATTGAAAAATCTTTGTTAGTTATGACCAAATTGCAAATTGAATTGAAATTATTTTTCAATTGTTGTATTTCGAAATCATATTGTGGATTTATATCCAATATATTATTATCTTGATGTGGGCATTGTTTCACTTTGTTTATATCGACCTTTTATTTCAGAAACATATAAATTAGTGGTATTATTTAGATTTGATTCGATATTCAATTGATTGAAATCAATTAATTTATTTGAGTATTACATATCACCAAAATAAGTTTCTTCCATTTTATTTAAATCACCTAGTACAAGTTTGGCTAAACTTGCTCTATCAATTGTTGATATTTCTGGGCTTTTTCTCCGCCTACCTTGGATAGCAACAGCGCGCCCTTTGGTCACAGGGCTGGACTGGTCCAGTGGTCTATACTGTCCTGGAGGACAGTGGGGGGCCGCTGTTCTTGACTGGTTCGATATTTTATCCAAAATAACTGCTAATAAAAAAAAAAAATAGTGTTACGGCGCGTTTAATTCCGTGTGCCGAGTGTTGCCGCCGAGTTTATATAATAATATGTAATAATATAATATTAATTGTTTGTGCTTTGCGTTCGTTTTTGTTCCGTATACTTTGTTCGCGCTGCACTGTGCAGTGCTCATAATATGCTGCAGTTGTTTGCGACACGTCCGCATGTCACTATATTGCGCATTCGCATTGTTCGTCGCGTTTACATTATTGAGTCAGTGTCATGAAGGGGGCTGCAGCTCACGTATTTTTCATACGTTTTAGACCAATAAACGGTGGTAAATTACACATACTTCGGAATGTCCGATTTAAATTTTTTATACATGTTTGAATTCATTGATAAAATATCTAGGTTTCTTAGGAAGTCGATTTTCAATTTTCAATTTAAAATGACCTTAAAATAACCATTTTTTTTTTATAGAAATCCCATGAAATAATTGCATTGTATTTTAATTGCATAACTACGACACGAGCACCACGCTATAACGTGATGTCGTTCAACTATTGTTTGAGCTCAGTCACGCAAGCCTCTTCATATATAATCTACATATCACTTAAATCGTTTTCATATAGTATTAAATGTTTTATTTTTAAAAAAATTACAAGATAATTTTAATAAACAATAATATACAATTTACAATTTTTATTTTCGGCTTGGGAGAAAGAATAATATGAATAATACACGTCTTAAAAACTGATAGGTTTAGATATGAATTATGAATATGTTATAAACGAGTCACAAGGAAAAATTAAACGCAATGGAATGATTTCAAGCACTATTGTCTATTATAATTCATTTGTTCATGAAACGATTACCTTACACATTACAAATTATAAATAGTTAATATAAAATATAAATCATATCATAACAATAGTGCAGCTTACATTTGGCCAAATAGAATGGTAATTATTGTAGTATGTAAATATGACGTATACTCTAATGAACTATGCATTCTCCAAGGAAAATGTCGAGGTCTAAAATGTACAAGCTATTGCCGAAACGATAGGGTTTTATAATATTATTAAGTCTTGGAGACCCCTAGAGGAGATAAAATGGGGGATTTTCAAACAACTGTAAGTTTCCAATGCAAATATGTAATTTGTCACTAGTTATTATTTTTTTTAATGCTTTGTTATTAAGTACCTACCTATACTTAAGTCTATTATTATGAGTTATAAGTTATAACTATATACTAAGTATCTAAATATACAATTTTACCTATAAAAAAAATATTTCTATCTTTTATAGACTAATAATTATACACATGGGGGACGGAGTGGCCGAGCAGACTAAGGCATCGGTTGTGACGCGCACCGACGCCGGTTCAAAACCTCGGCTGTGTGCGGCATTTTTCTTCGGGCAAGTCACAGTGTCTGGAGAGAAGTGCAGCCATCCCCCACCCGGGCATGCCAAACTGTGTAAATGTGTTTAAACCTACAGTAGGTACTCTCCCACACAGTTGAAAACCACTCCCAATGGCCTAAGTTGCCGCAAGTTAATTAAAAAAAAAAAAAAATTATACACATACAATTATATACATATTTAGATTGTTCAATAAAATTCTTTATTTGGACTATAATAATATAGGTATTAAAGAAAAAAGTTATTTTTAAAAATAAACGTAAACATTAATCCTATATAATAATACATATTATAAAGTTATATATTTATTTGTTCATAGCTTAACAACCGCAAAGGGTAGAATACAGTAAATATTATTATACATTAACATACAAAACATATATATAAATATTTACAGTTGTTATTTAGCTAAATTTTCAGTTTGGAAATTGAATCATAATTAAATTCAAAATATTTCATACTACTGACCAAAATTCTAGGTTCAATCTCACTGATGCACTATAGTGCCGGATAATAGATAGCGTGTCTTTGAAATCAGAACATGTTGTTTTTATGAAGCCAAGTACTTTTAAGAAAATTACTGTCGATTGAGTTTATATGATCGTTAAAGTTAATAGCATTGAGTATAGATTGTGCTATTTATACATTATACTCGATGCTAATAGGTAATAAATAAGGACATAAGGTACATATAATAATATAAATAATAGTTAATAATAGATATGAATTGGAAATTGAAGCATCAATATTGAATTTAAAATGTAAATAGGAAGATATAAAGGTAGTCCTAAAATAATTGAGTGACATTTTAATTTAGGCACTCTTTATTATACTTAACTTGTTTTTTTTTTTTTATTGATTTTTAGCCCGGCAGCTGAGGCCATTGGCTATATTTTAGTTTTTACTGTAGGTTATTAAGTTGGTAGGGGGAGGAACACGTATGTGTTTAGTTTGGCAGAATTTTTGATTGGGCACCCGTAGGCATCTGCCATACCCGGGTGGGGGATGGCGACACTTGTTCTCCGGACACCGTGAGTTGTCCGAAGAAAAATGCCGCCCATGGCCTAGGAATCGAACTCGGGTCGACTGCGTCGCAGCCGACGCCTTAGTCCGCTCGGCCACTCCGTCCCCCACTTTACTTGTTTATTGCATTATATATTTATATTAATGAGGTTTTAGAATACAAATTTTATAAGAATTAAAAATAAATCGATAATTAATGCTTAAAAGATGAAATTCAGCTGTGATAAAAAAAAAAATTGTATGCAGAAATATTTATCTTTAGTCATTTAATAGGTATTTCAAACCCGAAAGTCTGTTATAACCCGAATGGAGTTTTCGTCTGACATGTCATTTAAAGGATAAGTATTTTGAAAAGATCATATAACTTAACATACTCTAAGTTGATATTTTAAATTATTTCATGGACACCATCTTTGGAGTGTTAAAATATGGAAAATATGGAAAATGTTTAAATGTCATACATATAAATCAAATTTAGACTATAACTTATAAGTTATAAGGCATTGATTAATTATTTCTTAATATATAATTATCAACTACCTATTTCTTAATGGTAATGAGTCTTTTGTTTAGTTCATAAGACTTTGATATATAATTTTGAAACTAATGGAAGAGGATATACGTTAAGTACGCAAAAATAACAAGTAATATAACTACAACGGTGATTATATCTAACAACAAGTATTGGTACCAAGTCAGTTTAAGAGCTTTAGAGTTTAAATGGTAAGCTCCATTATGGCGTAGTACGTACTCGAACCAATAGTTGACCATTTCTGATGGTGGGGCCGGGTGGTCCTTGAAGCGTTTCGAAACGATTTTTGCACGGAGAAAGTACCTATATAAAGTAAATACAGACATACAGTAATGTTGTAGTTTAACCTTTTTTTTTTTTTTTTTTAAATTAGTATAAATCAAAAATATAAAAAAATATAAAATGTACGTACTCGAACCAATAGTTGACCATTTCTGATGGTGGGGCCGGGTGGTCCTTGAAGCGTTTCGAAACGATTTTTGCACGGAGAAAGTACCTATATAAAGTAAATACAGACATACAGTAATGTTGTAGTTTAACCTTTTTTTTTTTTTTTTTAAATTAGTATAAATCAAAAATATAAAAAAATATAAAATGTACGTACTCGAACCAATAGTTGACCATTTCTGATGGTGGGGCCGGGTGGTCCTTGAAGCGTTTCGAAACGATTTTTGCACGGAGAAAGTACCTATATAAAGTAAATACAGACATACAGTAATGTTGTAGTTTAACCTTTTTTTTTTTTTTTTAAATTAGTATAAATCAAAAATATAAAAAAATATAAAATGTACCTACTGGCTATTATAAATGAAGTTGGAATTAAATATTTATTAGCTTAAAGATTTAAGGTGCATATAAATTAAAAATAAAATAAAATGTTTAACAAGATTGTAAGTTGTAACCATTATTTACTACACATTTTAAGATAATGTATGGTCGTAAAAGTTAAAAAACTCGATTACATATTTAAATTTGAGCAAATAGACTTAAAGTTGAACGTGTTTATTTTTAGGAGCTATTAAAAATTCAAATATAGTGCATTTGGGTATGTTATTTATGTGATCGGAATTTAATTGTATTTAACTATAAAATAAAGTATAATGCGATTATATTATATTATTATTCATGTTGAAGGACCTCCGATGGGAGGTCTCTTCCCTCAGTCTCTTCTGTTATGTATCAATATTTTGTTAATATTACACTTTAATTTACATTTAAATATTTATCTATCAAAATGTATTGCAAAATTGTCAAATGTTTAAAAAATTAACTGCACATTATTTAGTTGACAATGTATATAGTACATAGAGTAGTATATAGAGTTCAATAATTTTACCTAGGTAATAGGTTATAATATTAGGTAAACATATATTATGTATAATATAGATTCAACTAGATATTAATTAATTTTTTGCTTTTCGCGTACTCACGATTAGTAATTACCTACTAATTTTCAGAGTTGGTCAGTATCATGATACATAATTTTGAAGTATCAACATAATATTTGTATTATTACTGAGAAGAAATTAGCATTCCACGTCAACATTATTTGATAGGCGCGTACTTACAATTGTATTAAAATATCTCGTATATATTATGCTTCTAAAATATCTACAAATAATAAATATAATTGTTTAAAAAAAGTTTGTAGATATTAAATCTAGACTTGATTAATCTAAATCATGCATAGCCGTATTATAGGTACATGTAAAAATGTAATACGATTCCGATTACGCCGAAACCGGTAGCATTTTTAAAACATTCGTAGGTTTTACTTGATAAAACTATATTGTTTGAGTATATGATTTAATTGTAACTATTTGCTACTTACTAGCTGGCCACAAGCAAACTATACTGGCCACAATATAACACTACTGTCTACTACTATAGTTTATTTTTTTCGGTAACAAATAGTTTATTGAAACCCGTCATTAAGTGTTTGGCTCTCATCCTGTTCGCCCGTCCGTTTACACGTCATATATTATATACAGAGATGGACGCCACATCGAGAACTGTCGTATGCCAACAGTATTATGCAAATAACGAGGGTCGGTCCATAGTAGATGTTCTGGATTTGGCAGTTGATCTCAAGAACACAGCCGCGGTCGAGACATCGTTACTGCACAGCGGACCCGACGCAGAGAAGAGAACGCGGTCGTCACCGGAATTGAGAATAACTAACTTACCCGTATACCAGCAGGACGTAGTTATGATTGCACCATCATCGGAGCCTGCTGCAACTTTTTGTGTGACATCAAAGACGGACGCACCCGGGGAAACCTCATTGATTGACGCGCTGGACCTGGCCGTCGATCGTAGGATCACTCCCACGCCTGTCCTGCAGCTGCCGATACAGCGGCGCGAACATTTCCGGTCGTCTTTTGAGCTGCGAATCCAGTCGCCCGTGTACGGTGGCGTGAAGGCTGACCCGCCGGTACCCGCGGAATTCCCGGAAAACCCTGCAGCGCGGTCTGTTGGTCGGCGGAGGTCTGCGTGGAAGAGAACGAAGAGATTCGTTTGGAAATCCTTGGTGAACGTGGCACGCAGGGTTTGCATCTGTCAAACCCTCGTGGACATAGAATAATGTTCGCCAAGTTTTCCCCTTCCATCACCGCTGTACGCCACAGTGGTACCTGCAGCAGTTTCAGCCGTCAGCCGCCCGTCAACCTGCAGTTTTTGGCGTACCGCATGATGGTGCCAGGCCGGTCGAAACGCACCACCTGTTGTTTCCGCCGGACAATTTATTTATTCGTTCGACACCGTTAAATTACTATAAAAATAGCTTTAACCTAACCTAATTATTGTGCGCGTTCGCCAGTAGTCCGTCCGACGTTTTTCGCCCCCGCTTTTAGGTCCGTTCGTGCACGCTGTTTTTCGCATACGTACTTTGTATTACATTGTACACTGCCGTTCTCCGCCGCGTGTTTAGTTTGTCGGGCTCCGTCATTTCTTCGAATAAATATTAAATTGTATTAGTTCTCGGTGCCTGATTTTTTTTATATGTTAGTTTTGCACAGCTTTCGGCTCCTTTTCGCTTCGTTTTTTCTTGCAGCTAAGTCAGCGTCTTTATGTTCCTGTTGCAGCACTCTCAAACCACGTTGTACCTATGTGATTTAGTGAATATCGTTTAGTAATTATCGTTCATTGCAATATTGCATTATAGTTTGCCCTCATTAAATTTGTCTTTTCTCCAGTTAATATGGAGGTCAAATTTACCGGCTATATTGTTATAAATAATTATGTTCCAAATTATGTTTTATTGTGTATTGTTATATGGGACTGTTGTCTAAAAATTATGTATTGTTATATGAGACTGCTGTCTAAAAACCATGTATTATATTATGAGACTGCGCATTATGATTCTTCACATTATGTATTATTAAATGAGACTGTTGTCTAAAAATTATGTATTGTTATATGAGACTGCTGTCTAAAAACCATGTATTATATGAGACTGCGCATTATGATTCTACACATTATGTATTATTAAATGTTGTATTATTAAATGTATTTAATCTAAAAATTATGTATCATTGTATGAAACTGTTGTAAATATATATTTAGCCATGAATTTATTATTGTTTATTTGTTCATGGTAATACGCACAAAGTTTTGTATTTCGTTTTGTATAGATAGCGCCCTAGCGGGTACATCATATTATTGTAGGTACCACGGTATAAGTACTGGCATTGACTTTTTATTGATTTGTTTTTTTTTTTTTATTAAAGAAGATTTTTATTATATTATGTTATTAACAAAAAATGATACAAAGTATTAAGGGAAATAATAAAAATTACCTACACCTTTAAGCTAAGCTTGTGGTGGATGAAGCGAGTCACGTGATTGAATTAAACTACACAATTAAATAAATGATAATACGAATAATAAGAACAAAAGAAAAAATATACAAATGTTTCTTATACTAGATTTTGTAATACCGAATCATAAACGATTAATAAAAATATTTCTTTTCACATCTATTAGCAAAGATTTAAAATTAACAGGGCCCAGATAGTTAACGAACTTTTGTGTGGGTAAGGTAAATTCTGTCAAAAGTTGAACTTTAATTGCTTATATTTTTCAACTGTTACTGTCACAATATATCGGGAGTATTGTATTAATTTTCCAAGCTGATTTGACGAAACAAATAAAATTTTATCGATATTTATAGAAAAAAAAACTAAATAATTGAAATTTTGAAACTTAAAAATGTCAATAAACAGCTCAAAAAGAGTCAAATTATTTTCAAAGTTGTATGGAGTATAGAAAATGCTGATATAAACATTCAGTGAAATTTTCAAGTATCTACAGTAACTATGATACTTATTCTTGATAATACGCACATTTGTATATGAATTTTTATTATGTAATTTATATTTTTTTTTTGCATTTTTGGTAATTTTTAAAGAATTGTTCATGTTGTAGCTTTTATTCAAAATTATAAAAATTTTAATACAACTTATATATTTTTATGAAAGGAAAAAAAGTCCGAGAAAAAATTATATAATACATATTAATAACTAAATAGAAATAAAAATATTTAATTAAAATTAGTTCGTAAAAAATTATAAAACAAAAATATTTTATTATTAAATAGTAATTTTTTCAAATAATATGTTTTAATTGCTCTGTGCCTCTGTATACTCAAATTTACTTACTATAGGTACATCGGTACATGTGATAATTAACTTACATAGGTACCTATAGTAAGTTATAATAATAATAAATAGTAAAATATTTTTTTGTTAACCTTTTACTAACTCATTTTAATATAATAATTTAATATACAAGTAATTTTAAAATACAATTTATTAATTATGATAATGGTTGTGCATAATTAATATTTATGTAATATAATGTACAATATACCTTCCTAATAAATTATTTTTTCCTAGAACTATCATTTACCAATTTTACAGTGACTTATATTCAAAAACGGTTTTACTTGCCTAGTTTCAGTAGTAAGTTCTATATTATTCACATCATCTATCAAAACATTTTCGGACACTAGTAAATGTGTTTTTTCCTGTTACAATTAAAATAAAAGAATAATGAATAAGTAGTGAATAATCTTCAATTTTTTAGAATATTTTTATTATTGTAATTTTTATATCTGTTTATATAATTACCTGATCATCGCAGCTTTGATCTATGTCACTTTTTTTCAATCTTGATTGTAAATTGTTCAATGGATGTTTTTTTAACCTAGGCGCACTTAACTTACACCTAGCTTTTCGCCCAAAACGCCAGTCTTTACCTTCATTTTGTAAATTAATGAAAAAAAAGCACAAACCACCGGAAACTCACAGACAACTTTACTGATCAGAGTGTAGTGTTCAAATAAAATGATTCAGAGGTAGTATTATATTATATTATGTTGGTTGTATTTAATTTTGGAAAAATATTATTATTATTATTGATTATTATTGTTGCCTATTAATTATTCTTGTATACCTATCCACTAATCCTTATCTGCTAATTGTTTCCGAGAATCGCTGTCACGTCGAGTCGGGCAACCGCGCCGGAAACTACTCTCACACGCGCACGCGCATGTCAATACATCGCGAAAAATGAAATATATTCTTGTTTGCATGACTATAAAAACTACTAAAAGCGGTAGTAAATTAATCATACTTCCCGTAGTCCGATTGTAATTTCGAAAAAATGGTTGAATTTATAAACTTCTAGACTATGTTTCTTAGGAATCACTTTTTTTATTTAAAATCAGATGTGCCCAAAATAAATACAAATGTAATGCAATTATTTCATGGGATTTCTATAAAAAAAATGGTTATTTTAAGGTCATTTTAAATTGAAAATTGAAAATCGACTTCCTAAGAAACCTAGATATTTTATCAATGAATTCAAACATGTATAAAACATTTAAATCGGACATTCCGAAGTATGTGTAATTTACCACCGCTCATTGGTCTAAAACGTATGAAAAATACGTGAGCTGCAGCCCCCTTAAGAGGTTCCGACCGAGTGATAGACATCACGCAAACAGTGCCGGATCTTGAACTCTGAGGGCCCCAGTGCAAAAAAAATATATAGCGTGGTGCTTTGAAAATAAAATGTACTTAATAATCCAGTTTTATGTAGTAGATATCGGTCAATTAATATTGATGTTTTACCCGGTATTACGTGCCACGTGTACGGTGTACCTATAACATACTAACTTCTATATTTACAATAGTGGTATATAAGTTTTAAATTTTAAATTTTGATGTAAATGTAAAACGAATTGATATTCATAAAATATATTATGTTATCTTTACTTTAATTTCAATGTATTCTGTATACCTATACATATGATATGGTATGAATATGCAATGATTGCGCGGTAGGGTATTTCATGAGACTATTGGCTGATTGCCAATCACTTAACTGGTATACCTATAATAGTACCTACTATTCGACTATAAAATATGACATATTCTCACATACAACATACGGTTTTGCATTATAAATGTAAAATATGGGTGGTGGTGGCATAGATATATTATGGATGAGGCCATTTGTCTTTAATATAATATATTAATATCTATGGGTCAATGGGTGGTGGTCGACCTCTAGGCTCTAGCAGTCATAGATCTAGAATATTGGCCTCATGAAATAAAAAAAAACGCCCGAAAAACCCCCTGGCTATACCATTGCCGTTCACCAGTCACCACAACTTATAAAAAATATAATATTGTTCACTTGGATCATCCAATCACAAATTATATAGAAGTTAGTATAGATTAAACCTACTTAAAGCAAAAGAAATTAATCCTGAGATAATAACACTAACAGATATTCTATCTAAACTCTCATATTCTTTTGTAGAAACAATACAAATACTAACATTAAATTTAACATTGCCTGTTAATACAGCTTTCAATTAACGCTTTTTTTTTGGGGACTTTTTAACTATGCGGGAGATAACCAGTGTTGTAAAGAAAACTTATAAAGAATACTTTTATTCAAATACTTATATTTTTATTTTATACACCATAGAAAAGATTATATTCGTTTTAAGTTGGTTATGGACAATTTAAAATTTCAATTTTAGATTCTAAGTGGAACGATGAATGTATTGATTTTACAATGATCCATTTTTTAAATTTTTTTTTCTGTCTGTCATCACGGTTTGGGAAGGCAGTAAAACTGCTTCTATTTTCTTCAACAGTATCTTATTCGATGGGAAAGTGAATCTAGTTGGTGCATTCGGGAGGTCAAATTTTAAAATTCCCAATAGTTTTCAAAAACGACGGGAAAAACAACATAAATTTAAGGAAAAACAGGAATTTTTACGGAAAATCTGTTTTCCACAAAATCGATTTTGGTTTTTGGTGTAACTCTAAAACAAATGACCGTAGGTACATGAAATTTTGACTGAATGTTTATATTAGCATTTTCTATACACCATAACATTTTCCAAATATTTTGAGCTGTTTATGGACATTGTCAGTTTTCAGTTTTTTTAGTTTTTTTTCTATGAATATCAATAAAATTTTATTTGTTGGGTAAAAAATCGTAAAAATGTAATGCAAGGCTCCTGATATATTGTTACAATACTACAATAGCACTTGAAAAATATTATAAATACATAGGCACACTTTTTTTTATATAAGCATTTAAAGTTCGAATTTTGACTAAGTTTATTGATTTTAAAACTTAATAATTATTTTGTAGTTAAACATGTATAAAATGTTCAACTTTAATAGCTAAGGATTGGAAATTTAAAACAAGCTTCCACGGAAATAGATTATAGGTATATAAATTACTTTATTCACAATAATATTGTCAAATATATTTGGTAATATCATAGGCTGACTGACTGTTTTCGCTCAGAATCGTTTTTCTTATACAATGATATTACACCGTTGAATTCAAATTGAACACCGTCCGTTACAGTGACCCACTATTGTAACCTACTGTACAGCAGAGCGACATCCACTTGCCCACTTTTGTGCAGCCGATTTTAAAGCCGAATTATCGCACGAGCACGCCACGCTTGCGTCTTATCTTTTACCACGCCCGAGGTGTGAATATTGACGTCGGCGGTCGGCGTGATGGCCTTGCCGCACGCCCTGTCAATATGGACACGTGTTGCCGTATCTTGGTCGTAGCGATACGCGTCACACAACCCCGCTGGGATCGCCTTGCCCTCTTTCCACGACACGCGTGACACGATTGCGAGTAGCGTGACAAAATATACTGACCCACTGTTTTGTCATGGCGAGTAGTATGTTTTAGTTAGTGTTTGAAAATTTCATGAAATTTAAAAAAATAAAATATTTCAAATGTGTGAAATATTTCAGTGTCTTAATCAATTTTGTTTTAATAAGTTTTGTAATTACATAATATAATTGTCATTAACTACCTTCAGGGGCGTATACAAGGGGGGGGGGGGATGTGGGGGTCAGATCCCCCCCCCCCAATAGGCCTTTTTTTAAATTTTATAAAATAGTGTTCTTGATGACTTAATGTAAGGAAATTACAAGGGAAAAAAATGGCAAGGATTTTTTGTAAATTTTTATTTTAACACATTCAACAATTAATTAAAAATAATTTACTTTATATTAATCAGTAATCATATATTCATTTCATATTCATATAATCGTATTATGTGATATTTGATGATATGTATATTATATATACAAGTATAATAAATTATTATAAGATAATAATATGTGGCAGACCAGCCACGGGCCGTCGCCAGTCGCCACCGTCACCGATATCAACGCGGCATGTCCGTGCGTATAAATAATACATTTTCCTATACATTAGAAAAAGAAATATAGAAATAGCTAAAAATAGCTTAAATAATAAATATTATTATCTAAAAACAAAAATCAACCACAAATATTATGTCAGTTGTATGAACAAGTCATAACTACATATAACTACTTGTAGGATTTAAAATAAAATGTATTGAATATATTATATATGTTTTATCATTTATTAGGTATTTAAATGTGCACATACCTAGGTTTAGGTATTTTTGTTCCGTAATAATTTGTTTGCAACTGATCCCCCCCCCCCCCCCCATACAAAAGTTATGTATACGCCACTGACTACCTTCATAATTGTATGGTACCTATATGTATACCTAACCTTTGGTATTATACATTTAAAATGGTATACAACATTATTAAATATTTTTATGTTTATACGATACAAGTAGGTATATAATCTTATACATGTATATTGTATACCTACTGAATTCTTACATTAGAATTTAGAACACTGAACATTAGTACAGCGTTATATACTTATCAATATTTATCATATTATATAGGTAGGTATTCTACTAATTACTATACATGCTCATTGACGACTTATGTCGATACCGACTTATCGAGTTACAGAATACCGCTGCTGGGGGGGGGGGGGGGGGGGCTTGGCTAAATGATAAAATACTAAAACAGTAAAATCCATTCATTATGTAGATTGTAGGTACAATATTTTGGTTGCAAGAGTCACTAAATCCAGTAAATCCTTCAAAATCTAATAGTCACTAAATAAAATGTTATACGTATATTAGCCGCCGTCCGTGCAGGCGCAATCGGTTGCTCTGTGACGCGTATACCTAACACGAGTCGTCGCTCAAGTTGATAATTCCTATAGATTTTTTTAACGTTATACGTGCCGTAGATGTTTTGACCCTTTTTCGATAATTTTTTTTCAGCCTTTTAAAAATGAACGTTTCAACCGTAAATATATAACAATATATTTTATAATAATTCACGTTAAGAGGATAAATCGGGCTATCTATCGATATCCGATACCATACATGTTGTATAATGCTGCGTTTGTCTTGTTGCGTACACCCCCGCTTACAGGAGATTGTGGCAGGAATGGATGATAGTATGGCGTAGCACTAATGATCAACAATTTGTAGTTATAACTCGGAATTATTTGACCCTCCCCAGAAAAAAATTGAAAATACACCACTGCAGACAGATCACATGACATCGAAAATGCATTCGTTGAAGGATGCTTATATTCTTATTACCTATATATAATATATTGCATACTTACGTAGATGATTGTTTATTTTCACCAACAATTTGGATTTTGGGCTCAAAAGCCGTCAGAAATATCCTCGGTAATACTATAATAACTATATACAGGGTGTAATAGAATAGATATTTTAAAACTATTAATATAATAGCTATAGCCTTTTATTTTCATATATTTTAGATTCTGAGTGGAACGATGAATGTATTGATTTTACAATGATGTGTGTTTTTTTTTTGTGACTATCATCACCTTTTGGGACAGTAAAAGTGCTCGGATTTTATTCAACAGTAACTTTTCTGATAGGAAAGTGAATCTAGTTGGTACTTTGGGAGTCAAAAGTAAAAATTTCCCAGTAGTTTTCAAAAGCGACGTGAAAAACAAAAGAAAAATTAAGGAAAAACGGGAATTTTTACGCAAAATTTGTTTTCGAGAAAATCGATTTTGGTTTTTGGTGTAACTCTAAAACAAATGACCGTAGGGACATGCAATTTTGACTGAATTTTTATAATTGCATTTCCTATACACCATAATATTTTCCAAATATTTTGATTTATTTTGAGCTGTTTACGGACATTGTCAATTTCCATTTTTTTTAGTTTTTTTTCTATAAGTATCAATAAAATTTTATCTGTTGAGTAAAAAAGCTTGAACATTTAATCGAAGGCTTCTTCTATATTGTGACAATCACATTTGAAAAAAATTAAAAATCCTTAGTCACAGTTTTTAATGTTTTTATTTATAAGCATTTAAAGTTCAAATTTTGACAAAATACGGAAAAATCACGAAAATTATTTTGAGTTTAGAATTCATTAAAATTTTTCTTTTTAAATCTAAGATTTGAAAATATAATACAAGATTATCCATAAGTTAGTCCACCTTTATCAAAAAAAAAATGTCTACAAGAAAGTCAAATTAAATTTTTATAAGCGTTTGAAATTCATATTTTTACATTATTTGATATTCACTCGATTTCTCATGTATCAATTTTCTTATTTTGTTGTAATTAAAAAACGAATGACTGTAAATACTTGAAAATTTCACTGAATGTTTATATTAGCATTTTCTATACACCATAAAATTTTGAAAATAATTTGACTCTTTTTGAACTGTTTACGGACATAGTCACATTTCAATTTTTTTAGTTTTTTTTTCTATAAATATCAATAAAATTGTATTTGTTGTGTAAAAAAGCGTGAAAATTTAATACAAGGCTCCTGATATAATGTTACAATTGCAGTTGAAAAATAATAAAAATACATAGGCACAATTTTTTTTTATAAGCATTTAAAGTTCAAATTTTGACAAAGTGTATCAAATTCAAAGTTTAATATCTTTTTTGTAGTTAAAAATTTTATAAAATGTTCGAATTTTATAACTAAGGATCGAAAATTGAAAATAAGGCTCCACGTAAATAGGTTATATATAAATTACTTTTTTCACAGTAATATCATCAAATATACTTGGTAATATCATAGGCTGACTGACCGTTTTCGCTCAGAATAGTTTTTCTTATACAATGATATTATATCATTGAATTCAAATTTAACACCA
The DNA here is from genome assembly GCF_019925205.1 of Metopolophium dirhodum. Lineage (NCBI taxonomy): Eukaryota > Metazoa > Arthropoda > Insecta > Hemiptera > Aphididae > Metopolophium > Metopolophium dirhodum. The sequence goes on from NC_083564.1 coordinate 19,420,071, forward strand.
TCCATTACAGTGACCCACTATTGTAACCTACTGTACAGCAGAGCGACATCCACTTATCCACCTTTTTTTTATTGGTGTTAGTACAAGTGTTAGTGTACAACAAATGGATTGGAAAGTTTCCATAGAATATATAATTATAATTATTTTTATACAATTTACAATTTACAAATACAATTTAAATAAAATAAATCAGCATTGCATGACCGGATTTGAAATTACAATGGTTTGTTGCGGTTCGGTGGGTGCCCGGTGAACTTCCTATGTTCTGCATCGACCCGTTTTGTGGCGCAGCACTGCAGCAGAAACGTTATACAGCTGACCGTTCGACAAAGGCACTGCAATATTATTTGAAAATATTATTTCTACTTAATTGTAATAACCGAAACGTAATAATTGTGTATAATGTAATATATATTAAGCACCTATTAATGGAATTGTCATTAATGTAGATATAGATCTGGCAAGATGATGCTGGCCTAGCGCAATGCCAAGATCCATTGCGTATCTGATGAAATTATTGGCAACTTTTTCACAATGCGTAAGTAATCTGATGAATGGTGACGTGATCGCTGCCATCATGGGGTGGACCAGTATATACAAAAATATCGGACATCAGGTTGTCAGCTGTATTTATAAATAAAGTCCTGGAAGTGGGAAGGACAATAGCCCTTAAAATGCTATTGCATCTCAACATTGATAAAAACAAGGAATAATTAAAAAAATGGCAACGGAATTGGCCTACAAATCTGAATATGTGTTCATGAACAAAAAATTTTTCAATATAATATGACCGGTCCAATAATAACTTTCCGTAAGTCCATCAGCATGATGTGCCACGGCTACTCAAAACCGTATCGACATCCATCAGATAACTTTGGTAAGGTAAGTTTGTAAACTGTTCCGTTCATTCTTGCGGAATGCTAAAGAAAATTAATTTATTAGATAAATATTGCCATTGAATATAAATACTATTTATAATCAATGATATTACTTTACTACTATAACAATTTTTAAATATAGACGCTTTCAATTTACAGTTATGCAGATGGATGTCGATCGGTTTGGGAGCGACGTCTTTTACGGCATTGTTCTAACGAGTTCAAATATAAATAATAAATTATTATAATATTGTTATGTTATAGGTACGGTTAGGTATATTAAATTAATTTTAAGTAGGTATGTACTATATTAATATTATAGTCTATTAATTATTTTTTAACTATGCTTTTACTGTATTAAATACATAATGACTTATAACTTACATTATTGGATCGGACATATTATAGCAACATCGAGTTGATATATCTGTCCATAAACACATTTTCGATTTTTTCGAAACCCCGCACCAAGTCCTTTACACATTTTCAAACACTACATAGACATTTAAAATATAAATTGTTGATCCACATAAATAATAACAATTTATATTTAAGCTGAATGATGTACAAACCATTTTATTTTTCTATTCATTTTCATTTTTATCTATGTTTTTCAGTAGATGTAACATAATTTTCCCTCCATTATCTTATCCATACACAAATCCAACAGCCCGATTACATCCATTTTATTGTATTCTGGACTGCCCCATGGTGGCGATGTGACTATAACGTCACCCTTTATTTGATTTGCCAGTTTGAAAAAGTCTCCTACAACAAACTCAATTTTATCACGTACGCCAAAAATCATGGCATTTTGCTTGGCCATCATTATTTTATCGGCATCAATATCTACAGACAGAAAATATTACAATTATTAGAAGCTGCAAATAATAGGTACTTAATATATTGTGATTTGTGATAATATAATATAATATATTGTAGACAATTATTACATTTCGGTAATTAAAATTAAGTAGAAATAATATTTTCACATTTAATTTCCACGAAAACGGTTTTATTTATTTTGAGTGCAAAAAATATTACAATACCTTTGTGAAACCATCTCGCCAGATGAATTACGTTGCTGCCTGCGCCACAAAAAGGGGTCCACAACCACTTTTACGTTGCCACATTTCTCTGCTATATACTTAATAAGCAGCTCCGGTTAGGCCGAGTAAAAGCTCTCTATAAAACAAAACCAAACATACGATTATAATATATATCATTTTTATTTTTAACATGATATGATACACATACGTATAAATGTTTTTTTTACATAGGTACCTTCGTCCATCAGAACGCCTTCGTCGAATTTTGAAAATAAGGCATATTTCTACTTCTAATATTGGAACGTGTTTTGACTGTAGTTCGGCAATATAAAAAGAACATTATTTAATTTCTGATTTTTAATTATTATACCTATAGGTAAAAACGTATTTGGTTTCGGCCCTCGCGGGGGACGGCTTCTCCACACTGACAGGGAGCGGAGCGACGTCTGCAGCTGTGGTGTCTACAACGTGGACAATCGGACTTTCGGCGGAGTCTGGTTTTCCGGTCGGCTGGAGAACCGAGCAACTCCGCCGCGGAAAACATGCCGGTGCCAACTGACTGGGCGGCGAACCAAATCACAAAGGCTACAGTGTCGCGGTCGCTCGTCTCACGCAATCCGATAAAACAGACGAGGAAAGCGACACCATATCACCGTCGACTCCCGTAAAACAGTTAACCAATGCACGTTGCACCGCAGGACTCTTCACCACGTTGGCGATGAACGCGGTCATCGCGAGTCCTGTGCACAACATACAGAGTAGCAGTCCTATCACGGACACGGCCGAAGTACCGACGACCAGCATCAAAGTGGCGCTGACAAATGCGGTGAGATTGTCGTCCTGCGATAAAATAGGAAAATATTAAAGTTAATAATGATTAAATGATTTATAGTTAATTCGTCGATGAACGCGTAACGCACAAACCGCTTGTAACAGCGTTTTTCTATATAATATCAAATAAAACTTATGTACGACTGTACAAAGAAAAATATGCGAGTAAAATAATATATGAAACCTACCCTATATTATTGTGTCACTGTGCAGGTCATGGCCGTATTTACAATATTTCCACTCGTGGGCAACAGCATTTTGGCGCCCATGTTTTTGCTAATGATTAATTTGTCCCATCCCAATATTTACTGTCTACGAAAAATCAGAAACAACATTTAAGTTACATAATAAAATCATAAAATATTATATAATTGTTAATTACTTAGGTACTTATAAATAATATGATAGACATTAACAAATTACAGAATTATAAAATAGTATAAACAAAAAATATTAGGTAGGTACCCACAAAAAAGTATTTAAAAATTTAAATTTATAACTATATACATTTCTAAATTGTGTTCTGGAAAACTGTATAATCTGTTACTTAAAATATGTTTATGTTATAATAAAAAAGTATACATTATTAAAAGTAATAGTTTGACTCTTTCGTCCCTGAATACCGAACCCTAAGGCTATACTCGTTCACCCCTTTCAGTGTCCCTCAAGTGTATTATAATATACATAATATCTAATATCTATACGTATTAAGACATTCTTTTCTTTATATATAATATAATATAATAATAATTCAATATAATACATATAATTACAAAAGATATATTATCTAACATATAGTCAGCAATTAAAATTTATTTTTTTGTTTTAAATATAAACACATATATTAAGTAATTATACCTGTACAGGGATGAACATGTTGTAAACATGCTTTAGTAAGATCTTTAAAAAGATAAAATTAACTTTCCTTAACTTCATATAATGGATCTTGCATAATATATTCTTTAATCAATTATAATGTATGTGAATCATTTATTAAACTTCCAATAAATGTTGTCTATCCATTTGCTAAATAGTAGGTTTAGAGCAACAATCATGAAGTTCTTATCAGGTGCATCAAACTGGTTTGGCCTTAGAGAGAGAGTAACCTATAAAATATAAATTACAGTATTCATAAAATAAATAATTAATTAAAAAAATTATGTTCAATTTTATACTTACTATATTTTGGTTCAATGTTTATTAAACAAGTGAAATGCATTTTTGAATAATGGCCTCAGTATATGCCATGAATACAGATTTCAAAGCAGAGCCAACAGAACATAAAGACTAACATCAAAAATAAAATATGTCTATTATTTTATTAAAAATAGTTAGGGTATACATATTTATAACAATGAAAGCAGATATTTATCTTCATCCATTAATAGTTTTAATTTTATAACTAATGGAGGCAGCAATAAATTGATACATTGACACTTATTTAAATACTGGTGAGCCTAATGTCCCAACTACCTAATATAAATTAATACCTCTTTATTCTAAAATATAAATTTTAGATGTACATACTTACATTATTTATATTAGCATTAGATTAAAATTTCTTTGTACTTTTAATTACTTTATATTTATTAAAAGCAAACTTTAATGTTTATAATATCAATCCTTATATATGGTACTAATCATTCAGTTACTGTTTTTTTGGGTAGTATTAAAAGCAGAATATGCTTCTACTTGAACTCTTGTTAAAATCCAATATCCGTACAAGTAACTAAAAAAGTTATATAAAATATTAAGTAGCAACATTATTTATGTTTCATAATATACATTCTATTTTATTTTATTTCTTTATTTTTGCCGGTTTTTTGATTACAAATTATGAATACTTTTAGTATTCAACAATAAAAACTTTAAGTTTAGATTGCAATGAAGCTTATATATTTAAAGATGATTTAATAATTATTAGTAATAATAATAATGAATATTGAATATCATCAAATAATAATATATCAAAATAAAATTATATACAAATATTATTGTTTTAGATTTTTAGTTATCAAGCCTTTAAAATATTAAATCTTATTATTTTTATTCTAACAACTATTAAAACAATTAAACATATTATATTAATTAAAATGTATTTATATATATTTTAAATTTGAATAAAGATATAAATATTATATTATATAAATTAACTTTGTTAAAAATTGCCTTTTAAGTTTAAAATTGTATAATATTTATTTATTATAATAAATTCAGATTACTTTTCAATACATTTTATAACATTTCTATAAATCCTTTTGGAAAAATCAATATTTAAGTACCTACTCACCAACCTAATAACTGTGTAATTAATATTTAATTATTTTTCAGTAATATAAATATTAAATAGAAATACATTTATAAACTAATAATTATGTCATCATAGTCTTGATTTAATAGTTCCAAATATTTTCATTAGTGGTAAACTTCTCATAATATTAATGAATTATAATAAAATAAATAAATTACACCTACCTATTAGCTAGACTTTACTATTTATTGAACAATCTGTTATCTATTAATTGGGGACCATAGAAAAATATTATTTAATAGTTGTAAATAAGTTTTAAAATATATTTTAAATATATTAAAGTTAAGAAAAAAAAGTTAACTGCAAAGTTGCCATTATTTTTTGATGGACGATTGAAGTTCAAATTTTGAAGCCAATGAATATTCAAAGTTCAAACGTATAATAATAACTTCTTTATTTAAACTAAACTAATTAAACAACCCAATTACATAAAGTACAAAAAAGAGTTTACAACAATTAGGTTATTTTTTCCAAATTCTAAAATTTGAATCTAATATAACATTCCTTTTCAATGTCTCCTTTTAATAGCCGTAGTCTTGTATAACAGGAAAGTATAAATTTGGTAGTCTTAGATAACAGGATTGTAATGTTGTCAAAAAACAGGGTAGTCACGTATAACAGGAAAGTACCGATAAATTTTATTAGTTCCACTTTTGTGTAAATATACTTTTTATTCATGATTAGTGCATTCAATATTTTGATCGACATATTTTACAACAACAGTGGCAAAATCATTATCTTTATTCTTTATACTGTATATTGTCTACTTTCTAGGGTCGTGTAGTAATTATACTAATAACTAATAACTACCTAAAAACTAATAGGTACTGAATTATAAACTATTATAGATATGATTATAATGGACAACTTAGTTGGTGATCACGCTTCAACCCCCTTCAAAATTTCAGGATAACTTAAAATTGATTTCATTCTTTTGTCAACACATCATATATTTATGTAACACGTAAACAATTATCATGGATTTAACTATAGTTAATGTAATTTTTTTGAAGGTTGTAGCAAGCAAGTCTAAAATGATATACCCATGAGTAATGGGCCCGACAACTATCACATAAGCATGAAGGTCAAGACAGAAATGTACACAACTGATGACAAAGTATAAATGTATAATAGCTATGGCAAGTATACCTGAAGACCGGAGTAACAACCCGGGCTGAGCAGGCTCTCGGTTAATGTGATGTTGGGAAAACCGACGGTTCAGGCCACGAGCAGTCGGTAATCGACATCATCCTTTAATCTGTAAAATAAAATGTAGGTACTTAGTAATAATTATTGTGCGATCGTAAACTGATCAATTAGATTGAAATACCTATGTACTGTAAATATATTTTGTCATATACGTACTGTATTCTTCAAATACCAGAATGACGACGAATGACAACATCACTGGTACCTACCACAGAATAAGACAATACTACGGTCATGACAAAATAAATTAATTTATTTATGTCATGACAACGGTACAAAGTCTTACTCACAGTATAAATCAGTGTTGTTTCAGGGAGTATTCGGGGCCACGGATATCCATTTTCTATTTAATGAATGAGCGTTTGCCTGCAAAAATAGTACAAATAAACACATGGCCCGTGTTTTTCAAATACGTAATTATGATGATTTGTGATAAACTGATAATTAGTGATTGAATCAAAAGTGCGTTGTTTGTGTGAAAATACTGAAAATGTAACTGAGTGGGCGGGAGTGTATCGTGTCTGCGTGTGTGCCGTATGAAACGAAATTAGTAATTACAATTAATGTTATATAAACAATAATAACAACAACTCACAATTTTGTGGAGCTCGGTCAGGACAACGACCGTTGTTCGATGGTGACGATGTTACGACGTCCGTTACTGCCCGTGTACCGTGTGCACGATTTAAGATACCTTAAACCGTGACCGTGTGTCAAAAACACGATTTAAGAACCATCTTAAGAGGACGCCGCACGGATATATTCTGTTGTCTGCGTCTTTACAAGACAAGTACGTATAACAGAATTGTTCTATAATGGTACTGCGTAGTGCGTAACATACCAAATTTACGGTCAGCAGATCGCGTTTAACCATAGAACAACTATAAAAAAGGTTAGGTTAAGGTTATATATAGGTTAGTTTAAAATTAGTTATTTTATAAATCGACCTATTATGAAACTTGATAGTAAGACTTAAGAACATTATCTCATGACATTGTCTGTTTCGTATGTTGGTTTTTTACGATAGTTAAATTTTTTAGCAAGTTATGCGTATATAATAATTATAGCGAAGCTTAAAAGCGTTCATAACTCACTTAAAAACGGAATTATCGTAAAAACCAACACAGATAATGGGCATAATTCTCGTTTAGCTCCCAAGCGATATTTTTTTGTGAAATGTGTGTTTTAGTAAAAAAAAATTTCAAAAAATCGCTTGGGAGCTAAAACTAGAATTATGCCAATATTTATACTAAGGATAATAGGTAATCCTTAAAAATGGTTTTATAAAAATAAAAACTTTATATAATATTAGATTAAGCCCATCTGCTTTACCCATAACCATAGACATATTTTTCTTAGTACACAGTTATATAACTAAAAAACTACTTACATACATACAAATTCTCAAAACATATATCTGATTAATAGTTTAAGATAAAAACGGGGGTTCCTATTTAAAAAACAGAAGTTTGTATTGTCACAGGACCTGACAGACCCACACAGGATTGTGAAAGCAATATGGTTTTCAAGTGTATTTAAAAAATCAAAAAATCAAAATTTGAATATATGCATAATTTAAGCATAACAAATATTGTTAGCATGCTTAATAAATCACCCTTTATTTATTGGATATATTTTTTTATCATTCAACTGTAAATAATTTGTGTTACAGTTAGTGATAATTTAAATCAAGGTGATTTCAGAGCCATTTAAAATTACTGCGGTGATGATGATGACCATTTAAAAAGTATTTTGCAAAAAGAAGAAAGAAATATATTTACTTGTCCGTCATTTATTAATGTATTTCAGAATGAAATTCTTTCCTTGTGTTGTGAAGTAATTTTGGGAAAAATTGTGATTCAAGTTAATGACTCAAAATGTTTTACTTTTTTGGCTGATAAACCATAGAAATATCCAGTGGTTGAACAGTTAGCCTTATGTGATCAATATGTTTACAAAAATAAGAATGAGAAAACAATTTTCTAAAATGTATTCCTGTTCAAAGTTTGATGTTGAAAAATTTAGCAGATTCTATTTTAAATGGTAATTAAAAATAATATGGCTTACATGTTTTTAAAACAATTTGTTTTGATTTTAATTTTAATTTTATAAAATGTTAATAAATAATAATAATTTTCAATACATTTTTGAGTTATGGGGTTCACTGCGACTATTTATATGGACAACTGACAAGGTTACAATGGTGCAAGTAATATAGCAGACCACATACATGCATTCAAGCCCACTTTAGAGCAAATCATCCTAAAGTGTTACACATACATTGACATTCACTAAACTGGGCAGTCTCAACTGCTAGTAACATAAAACCTATAAATTGAGAATTATCTAAAAGTAGTATGTTTTATTCAATACATCTTTAAAAGTATAAACGTAATAATGTTCTGAATGTATTGAAAATAGTGGGACTAATGTAAAAATTAAAACGCTTAAACGTCATTCTGCCACAAGATAGGTACAAAGATCTGATGCTATTCATGATTTTATTGAACACTGAGTTTGTCTTGGGAGCATTAGAGATTATTTCAGATTGGAATGATTCATAAGTCTCCACTATATGCAAATTTACTATTATTCTGAGTTCATAGTATCAGTTTATGATTTTAATGTATTTTTTTTATTTTAAATATTGAAACTAAAACATTATTTATAGGTAATAATTATGTTATTTTTATGTATTTAGATGTTGTTCTCATTTGGTCTTCCTTTATGCATACAGCTCCAAAAATAAAGGATCGATTTAAGGGAAACAGTTGACATAACAAAAGACATTGTTTCACCTCTAAATCTATGGGAAGCGTAAGTGATAACGAGTTCAAAAAAGTATTCCTTCCAGCAAAGGTTAAAAAATTTACACAAATTTATGTTTAATACTAATTATTTTATTTTTATTTTTAAAATTTTTAGAACTGTTAAAATTGATATTGAGTTGAAAGTTAAACGGTTGAATTAAAGGCAAAAAATTAGAGCAAATCCATTGTCTGATCAAAAACTAGATGAAGAAACCTAATATAAAATAACTGTTTTTATACCATACATTGACTATTTCATAATTGAACTGGAAGATAGATTTTTGTCACACTCAGACATTTTTAAAAGTAGAATAATAGTACAATGTTATGTATAATATATTATATTATAGTCTAATATTTACTTATGTGTAAATAATAGTTTATTATATGGTTTGAAAAATATGTTGAATTGCTCACCAGATGTAGAAAACTCTGATATTGGTTGACCTAAAGTTGAAGAGGTGCAAACTAAGCAAAACTAATAAACTTCCGAAATCAGCTGTTCAAGATCTTACTGAGTGTGATGATAATACATTTTCCAATATATTAAAAATGATAAAAGTACATTGCCTGTATCTATCAACACCTGAGTAAATATTTTCTTCTCTAAAAAGAGTAAAGACAGATTTAAGAAATACCATGTCTGAAATAAGAATAAAAAAAATGCTAACATTTTATGCATTGTGTTGATTGTCATTACATTTTAATGATAATTAATTAATTAATTACCATATTTTGTCATAAAACAGGATCAATTGAACAGATTAACTATTTTAGCTGTCCATTAACATGTACATTGTATACTGACACTGAGAAAATAACTAATGACCTACCAGGTAGCAAAATAACCTCGTAAATTGGATCTTATTTTATAAACTAAACAATTTATGTTAGTTAAATGTTTGTTGAAAATGTAACTATATACAGTAAGTATATTTAAAATAATAAATTTCTCTAAATGTCCCCACTTTATTTTTATCCAAAATATTATATATCCTCCTAAAAATCATAGCTGCGCCACTGAATGGGTGCCATTGGTTACATATTACCTATTACTATTATAACTAGTAGAAATAAGGCTTATACATTTTTTTTCAAATATATTTATAAAAAAAACAAGTCTTTTGCACGGGCGACTCCAGGTGGGACAACTGGTTAATATATTATAACAAATTGTTAATTATTTAAATAACAAGATATACCAACAAAATATCATTAAAATTCAATAATAAATGGATAAGATTATATTGAATATAAAATATAGACATAATATTAAAGTGTATCATGAATTTATTTAAATTCTGATTTTTGGAATTTTTAAATAATATTCTTAAAAACCATTTTTTTTAAATTGTTGAGATTTAATCTTACCTACATGGCTACATCGTTATATTAATACAAACATGCACATTATATAATATTATATATTTATATTATTAATAGTTTATATAGATTAGGTACAGTAGTTAACAAATTAATAATTATTATACTGCAGTACCTATACCTAGTATATATGGCATTAGATATGTAAGTACTGCGATAACAAATTACACACATTAAAAATGTAAGTCACATAAATTGCTTATATATTACTCCTTGAAACATGAAATTCTCCAGCCCTCTTAATGAGTTACCTTGTACGAGGTACGAAATAAAATGTTAACTTTGAAAATAACATTTTTAAATTAAGTGTTCAGAGTTCTGAGTTTCTGACGTGACATGTATTATTAGCGCAAAAATATTATTTATTAGTTTCTGTATTAAATTATATGACGCGATTTTCAGTATCGTTTGTACAACCAAATTCCGACTCAGGTGCTGCATAGTAAGTAGTAAATAGTAGGCACTATAATAATAAATTATCTATAATTTGTATTGAATTCTAGTCCTATCCCTCACCAACAAATATATGCTCGGTGATTAATTAATTTGATTTTGAAATTAACCATAAAATATAATTAAAATCATTATTGTACAGTTATGGTGACATATATTGTAGACAAAAAACATAATAATATTATACTGACGAATTGAATGTTACGGATGCAATATACTAAAGATAAAATATAATCATATTATGCATAAACATTAATCATGGAGTTATTTTGCGCCATATGGTTTATGTATAATTTATACACTATTCAATTTCAGTAAATTCATGTTATTCGTTGCTCACACCACACTTATACAGTTATACTGCAAGATACACGATCGGAACATCATTTTTACACATTTGAAACGTTCGGCAAACTATCAATGTAAGTGTCATACCTATATTATTATATAAGTAGTTATAATATTATTAGAAGATTAAATACGATATACAATAGGTAGGTCGTAGGGACATACTGCATAGTGCATACTGCATATTATATGATTTATGATGTTGTATAAACTATTAACTATTTAACTAATAAGTAATAAGTAATAACTACCTATATAATAGAGAACGGAATCGTTACGCGTAAATATACATATTTTATTAAAATATGTTAATTTGACAATTTGCATTATTACACGTCAGTAAGTCTACAACATTTAACTGCAAAAATTTAGAATTAATAGTGCAACTATAATATTTATTAAACATTATGTTTTCAACGACACTTTTATATTATATAATCTATACACATAAAACAAATGATTAATTGTTTAAAAAATAAAAATATAAGTAAATAATAACTTATCTAAAATAATGATTTTAAAGGAATATATTTATATTTTTGGTTCTCAAAAATAAAAATAAGTTCTCTATAGACTATAGTATGCCTAACTATTTTTAATTTTGACTGTCAAAAAATGTACAGCCGAACCCGTCCGCTGATTCATTGTAACACGTGAAAGATGAGTCTTGAGGAAAACGCGACCAATAGTTGTGATTCTCCGACTCACATCCAATTGCCAGAACAACAGTCGTCCAAATTCATCGGCAGGTTTATCCGTTTGAAAACTACATATTGGAACAGAGAATACGCAATAGTTTTGCTTGGAATCATAGGTAAATCGTAGTACCGATATGTATTCGATAAGAATTTATTTATCCTACTGACGATTTGCATGTAAAATGTAATACGTCGTAAAATATAACTTTGTGTTACCTGACGACAGTGGCGTACCCGAGGGCGGTTCCATTTTTCTCGAAAAACGAGATATCGTTTTCCTCCACTGTCCATTTTCCTCCAAAAAAAAAAGGTTGGTTTTCATTTTCCTTATCAGCTATCGATTAAGCATAATAAAGATACGTATAACATACATTTCTTTAAACAGGTTTCACTTATTGCTGAAATGTCCATCAATTATAAAAAAATATAATATTATAATCAATTTAATTTTCTTTTGCTTTGTATAAATTATTTATAGGTATTAACTATTTTATTATTTTATTTGTATTAAATATAATAACCTGACAAAAAATTTTTTTTTGCTATGCATAAATTATTTGTATTAACTATTTTATTATTTTATTTATTATTTATTGGAAAAAAATGGTCAAGAATTATTTTTTATTTTTTTGGAGGAAAATGGCTACGGCCGTCCTCTCGAGGGGGAGTCTCCCCATCATTGATTGATAGAATTTAAAATTCTTACTCTGAAAACCACTGAATGACATTGTATACTCTTTGCATGATAAAAAAATGAATTCCTGGTACGCCCCTGCCTGTCGATATTCCGGTAACTCTCAGTTGATTGCAGTTGTCTTCTGCAGCGGTCCATACAAGCATTAAAACATAATAATATTTCAATTTAGCTGAAAAGGTGGTGGACATTTTTCGTAAATAAAAAGTAAATTCCTACACTTATTAACTCTACGTTTTACTCTGGTTCTCTATTTTGAATTAAACCTGTCGGCATAGTCGGAGACAAAAACATAATATAAAGTGCAAAAAATTTATATATTACAGTAAAAGTACAAATACTTATAAATGTAAAACTTAAGATTTATCGGCGTATCCTATAGGTTTCATGACTGATGTCGGCAATTTAACGGTATACCTACCTATCTGTATATTTAACATAAAATACTTAAACATTTTAGTTTGTACCTATATTATATTCTGTTTTAATTTTTATCAATACACTAATATATAATAAACTTCGATAGAGAAAACAGATGAGTATTTTCAAGTCCCATCGAATGATAATGTGTAAAACACTAATAAAATTAACTTAAAACATAAAAATCGGTTTAGTTGATTTATAAGAGAAAAAAAATGGTTTATAAACAATTTGAAAGTATAATACTTTTCAAAATAAGTATCTGATACCTACATATGAAGAACATATCTACTTTGAAAATGTCCCTCTTATTTTTGCTTTAACGTAAGTAATATATCATATATCGTTGGTTATGAAAAATAGTAATATATAGAAATAGTATTCATAATCAATGGCCATATAATATAATATGACGTGTATATTTATGTCTATTATGTGTATTAAACTAATTGTTTTTATAGGTGTAATTATTACGTCACTTCAGTTCAGTACATCTATCAAATATTTTGATTTTATGAATCAACCAAATAAAGTGAGTGTGTCTATAGTGTCTATATTAGGTTAGGTATACCAATTAAATGATTTCGATAATAATTAATAACCAACTAATAGGTACCTACATTAATTATCTATTTAAATAATATTATAATATAATTACAGACTGACAATTTCCATCGTGGTGGTTGCATATCTTACAATTCGTATGGATATATGATCGGTTTGATACCTGGTGGTGTTTTAGCCACTTTTTATCCGGCTCACAAGTAATCGAGCGATACTCAAATATAAAATAGGGCTAAGGTTTATATGTAATATAAAATATAGATATTATAATATTATATACTATACCTATATGTGCTTATATATTGGGCCCAATATGTCAATATACAGATTACAGGATGATTCACCAAGCAGGCTCACCCCGTTTTTTCATTTAATAATGTATTCATTCGAATTCTCATTTGTTTACACCGTATTTTTCAATTTTGAGATTTGTGATATTAACTTTTGTTTTTCAAATAAATACCATTCTTTTTTACTGTATATTATTTAGTAAGTATTTTGTTTGAAAATATTCGTATACAATAGGTATAAACTGTCTACTTTGAATTTAATGATTTTAAATTAAAATTATATAAATTCACTGTTTCTTCTAAGTTCTGACAAAAAATATACCACAAGACACTGTACAAAAATATGCAAAACAAATAATATTTCTACTAATGTTTCTGCTGTAACTGTGCTACTTTTTTTTTTTTTGTTGTTTCGTACAACTAAATTCGAACAACGGTGCTGCATAGCACTATTATAACAAATTCTTATGTATTAACCCTAGCCCTATATATACCGTAACCTAGTCTAAAATTGATTATAATGCATTTAAGTGTTATAATGATGTTTTCAGTATTTTAGGGATTTGCGTCGCCATATCGTCGATTGGTCATGTAATTGTTGTCATGAGTATAAGTTACTTAAACGGTCTCACGCTTTGTATCTTACAATTGTGTATTGGAACGACAATGGTAAAAATAAGATTCTATTATTGGCAAAGTTTGATTCCATATAGCACACAGTAATAAATAATAATAGTTTTTATGCATTATTGTCCTATAGGCAGTGGTGGATGCCTCAATTGACAGGGTTTGGACGTATTGGGTCCCACTGAATAAACAGTCAATACGCCACGTTCCAATGGTATTTTATTTGGTGATATTTGAAGAAGGATATCTCTATGATACTATGGATAAGTTCCACAATGAACATTCTTCTTATAATTTAACTCTATTTATTGGTATGCTTACAATGAAATCGTAAGACTGAGCACTTGAATATCAGTATAATATAATGATTTCATATACGGACATATTGCGTGTATAATGTATATATTATGTACCTACTTAATTTTAGGTGTGATCGGATTGGCCTGGTACGTTTTATGGTTGTACGTGATCAATGGAAATTTTTTATTTCGGAGCCTGAACCGCGATCTTATATTGTTTGGAGGTTTAAACAACTCGCGATATTCTTTTGGGACATATAGCGAATCATTAACCCGATCAATCGTATCGGAC
The DNA here is from genome assembly GCF_019925205.1 of Metopolophium dirhodum. Taxonomy (NCBI): domain Eukaryota; kingdom Metazoa; phylum Arthropoda; class Insecta; order Hemiptera; family Aphididae; genus Metopolophium; species Metopolophium dirhodum. Next base: position 19,435,227 of record NC_083564.1, read on the forward strand.
ATTCCGTGGAAATCGATTTGGACTTCTAAGCCTTTCCTTGTAATAGTCTTATTACATTTGTGTGAACCATATTATAGTAATAATTTTTACAGCGAGGTATGTATCTTTTTTAATACATTAACAAGTTCTATTGTATTACTATTTTAACGAGATATCTGTTTTATAATATATTGCTGCCTTTAAACAAATTGTTGACAACACAGGACATTTTCGAATGGAATATGAGAGATAACACTGTCGTCTTATTGTTACTCTTCGTCGTCCTGGTCGAATTAGTTCCAGAAATTGCCTTACCCATTTCCACCACCAACGTCAGAAAGATTTGGAGTTGCTCATATTTCGGTTCATTGGGCATTATTTTTTTTCTGGAGGCCATTTTTGGGAATACTATAAAAAACAATAAAATAACCCAATATTTGTTTAAAGAAATGCGTCATCTTTATAGTTTCGGTGAGCACCTACCTACCTTTAAAGGCATATGTCAAACATATAGGTATACAGTATTTAAGACTCTTACTACTTAATTAAAAAATTACTTTGGTTTTGTATAGGATTCTACGTAAATACTTTAGACATCGCACCAAAATATGCTAGTTTATTGGGAAGTTTCCTGATATGCGTACATTATTATATTTACGACTTTTTTTCGGCAAGTGTCATATATCCAATATTGAGTTATGCGGTAATTATATAAATACATTTTAAATGTTCTTAATTTCTTATTTGTGTTAAATGAAGTTAACTGTCGTAATTATATTTGAACATAGAAACTTAACGAAGTCGAAACTGCTATCATGATGATGATAATATATTTTGCCGCGGCTGTGTTGTATGCCATTTTCGCTTCTGCGGAACTACAACCATGGGCAGATGAACCTGTTGAAGAAATTCAACAAAATATTGTTGAAAATGACAATAAATAATAATAATTTACCATGTACAATGTAATAATTATGCGTTATATTAATTAATAAAATGAATACTACATTTTAAATTAAAATATAATCGGGCAATGACGCGAATTGTGATTAATATTTTTGAAATATACTAGCTATATGTTTAACTTACCCTGAATAGTCTAACATTTATTATAGCTTATTACCTGCAAAATATAAAGTGAGTCAATCTAAATATGTAGAGCTTTATATTATAATACTACGATGAATTCATAACCCAGAAAGGCAATTAAATAATTTTAGTCGTGCGAGCAAATATGATTGATAATTTAACTAACTCTCGAAACTTTAAATTTATAATTTATAAATACCTACCTAAATAATTAGGTATAGCAGTTAATATAGAATCTATTTGATGGATTATAGTATCATATATGTTAAGGTTTATGTTGATATTTAGATGGTTAATTGTTGACATTACTGCTATTTTTGGAGTATGTCAACATTTTGAATGAATATTAAAAATATAACAACAATCACCGGCAAATGTTAAAAATTTGTAGGTAACCAAAATTCAGGCTCGGCATCAAGAGGGGGTATGGTGGGGCTCTAGCCCCTCCAGAGAACAGTTCAGCCCCCTCGCCAGCCCCCCCACTGACAAATAATATTTGTGTACGATGTAATAAAGTCTTAAAACATAAGTCTTAAAAGCAGGGCTTAAAACCGAAAATATATTTCCCGATTTCGATTTCGGTTTTGAATACCGGTTTTGAATTTTGCGATTTCGTTTTTTAACGGTTTTTAACTGGTATTTAAAATCGGTATCAAATATCAGTTTCAAGCCCTGCTTGAAAGAACTACATCAAAGAATATATGAAATATACTTTTTAAACATTTTTAATTTTTGGAAATACTTTTGTATACTTTCATTATTAAACACAATTACTTTAGTTTACCTATATTAATGAAATGTAGGTAAATAAAAGAAATATAATTATTCATTCACAAAGGTATGTAATATTAAAGTCATAAAGAAATTATCATTTGTGTACATCATTATTCATTATAAATATAGTTGTCGAAAGTCTGTGGACTGTGATTAAAAATTTTCTTACATAAAAAAATATTTGACATTATTCTTAAAACATTTTTAAAAAGTTTGTACGTATTATCTATTTATCTGTTTAGACTTTTAGAGCATACAATAGCTATAACTTGTGTACTATTTATAGCTAATAGCTATTATATTATGTTATATGATACGAAAATATGTATATTTTATTTTTGACCTCAGTGTTTGTTTAAAAAACCTTAGCCCATGTAAAATAAATATTTGGCCCACTCTGCCCCCCCCCCCCTGGAAAAAATCCCAGCGCCGTGCCTGCCAAAATTGGAATTACATTTATATTTAGTCAAATTAACTTTTGTTTGAGATTGCATAGACGCAATTGGTAGTGATGTCGCCAGTGGTGACACAAAATATAACCTCCTTGCATGACGAGCAAACAATTTTCTTTCATGAAATCGTTTTCGTAGAATAGTCTGGTTGTTTCATAGAACACTGCATAGTGCATTACCGATGAACGCAGAGGCGTGGCAAAAAATAGTATGTGTATGTGTGGCTAGTGCGGGAAGGCAATTTAAGTCTTTTGTGAAATGCGGCTCTAGACTGCGGCTCGCTACACACGTCGCCCGCGACTGAAATTGTTTACTTCTATTCCTTGCTACACAATATACTATTGTATAATATACCTACTTCAATTACGTTATATTATGTATATATTATTATTAATTTTTATTATTATTATGACGTAAAAACTCTATGTCATATATAAAATTGATATTATACTGTGTTGGCTAGTATTATTTATTGTTGACGACGATTGTGCCTAGTATACACTGTTTAATCGAATAGAATTAGTTTATTTATATTGTGATATTTCGACAGGAAATTGTTTTTGATTGTATCCAATAAATTTTTAACTTTGTTTACGTTATGTATTTATATATGTATAGTGTATAGAGTAAAGTAAAGCAAAGTAATGTTCTCAATTATTTTTCCACGACAAAAAAGCTGCCAATACAATACTTAGAGTGCTACGTTAGATAAAGATAAAAATACACATACACTTATCTAGATGAAAAAATAGATAATTTTTTTTAAATTATATTATAAATAATGTAATTTATTAGTAATTACTAATTAGATAATATTTATTAATTAATAAATCCTTAATGTCATTTCTCAACTAAAATAATATACAATTTACATTTTTAATACAACTTGAATAAATATATCAAAATAAAACTGACAATATTTCAGTAAACATTTATTTTCTTAACTATAATAATATTGGAATTTGAAATCACTACTCGGTTCCCGTAAATTATTGGCTATTTCAGTATTTAAAAATATTCTTATTATTATATTATTCATCTAGATAAACTACCACAGACAACCATTACATTTATCTAGATGAGATAATTAGACGATTTAATTATTTTTTATCTAGATAAGATAATTGAAGAAATAATTTTATCTAGATGATTCCCAACACTGTTTACAGGGCGGTAACCGATCGAACAGAATGTAAACACGCAATCGCGCTCGCACTGCCGGTTAGGGTGGCTGCCACGTTAAGATATAACTTATAAGATACAAGTATATCTTAATTCGTGGTTGCTGCTCACACTGCTCAATTTACCGCTCTTGGCGGGAGCGACGGACAGCTACAATGTGAGGATCGTGATCAGCGCGAGAGACGTGTTCAGGTACCTACATGCTCTCGTCATGCTGCCCACTTTATGCTCACTTCCCCGGTCAGTGCTCACTGCCACGGAAATGGGCTGAATGTAAACGAAAAATGTATAACAACTATAACACTCATTACTTGACTTTTACTTTATATCTGAATACTAGCTGCAGTGTTCGGATTAGATAAGTAGTTTTTTATCTAGATAAAGATAAAGATAATGCAACTCTAATGTATCTAGATAGAGATAAAAGATAACTTAACTCATATTTATCTAGATAAAGATAAAGATAAATACTTTTTTATCTAGATAAAAAAAAGATACAATTTTTTTTTGAATGGGTTTTAAATTTAGGTATATTTTAGTTGGGCACTAGGAACATAATAATAATAATAATAATGATATAAATAATAATTACATTATTTATAAACCATAAACTTGATGTGGGAATCTGTATAAATATTTAAATGCGTTTGTACAATTTCACGATTTTTATCAAGAAAAATGTATCTAGATGAATTCATTTAGATGAGTAAACAAATTATCTAAGATGAATGTTTAGATACCTTGTAACTATTTATCTAGATAAGATAAAAGATGAACAAATAATTATCTAGATAAGTCCGAACACTGCACTGAACAAAAAATACCTGTAATTTCAATGAAAATATAGGTTGATCCAATAAAATCATTGTTAATATACGTTCCATAAAACGATTATTGATATGAAAATGAGAATTTTGTTAAATGCACACTTTGATAAGTAACGTTGTTGATTTAACAAAATATATTATCGATATACTGTATAAAATCATAAACCGATTAAAATAAAACTTTGTTAGTATAACTAAGATCTTTATTAATTCTAATATACATTTCATATATTTAATACACTTTTATTATTGAATTAACAAAATACTATTTATTTTAACAAACCCTAGTTATTAGACCAAAACTTTTACTAATAAATTTAACAAAAATATATTTATTTCAGTAAAACCAAATTGTTGAATTAATTAAATATTTATGGTTTTGAAAATATTATTTGTTTAATTTAAATATTATATTATAATGAATATTGCATTGAATTGAATAATACAAATTATAATATATATGATTTGCATAATTTAACTACAGTTCAAATATATATTATAATCTATTTATATTGTATATAATATATTATTAAATTTAACACAATATGAACGATATACTTACCAAATATTTTACTTTGAGTTAAATAATAAATTAAACAAATGGTAATAAATAATATTATTACAAACTTTTTATTTGAAAACATTGCATACATTATAATATTATAGTATACAGTTTACAAGTTCTATTTATAACTTATTATTAAATAATATGTTAACAAGTAAAATAGGCTTTAACTTTTAAAAAATGTAATGTATCATAACTTATAAGACATATTTCAAATAAAAAATCAATATAAATTGCTTAAAAATAAGTTAAAACTTTTAAAAAATGTTATGTATTATAACTTATAAGACTTATTTTAAATAAAAAAAGTAAAAACAATATAAATATAAGAATAGTACACTCTAGTACTTACATAAGAATATAAATATTAATAAAAAAATTGATGAGTAGGAAAAAAATACCATTTCAATAAAAAAAATAATACAAAAAAGATATTGCTGATAAAATACTAATGTTTTAATTCTGCAGTTACTTGTTTTAGTAAACTAGAAGTCTTATCATATTTAGTATGTATATTATAAAAGAATGTTTGGATGAATTGCCATACATCAATGGATTCCATAGGATATTCAATATTAAAAACGTGGTATATTTTAAAGCAGATATCAATCGCTTTTGATGAAGAAAATACAACATATTTAATGTTATCAAAATAAACCAATATTGCCTGTTAAAAATAAAGAAACACGTCTTTTTTGTTTTAATGAAATTCCATATCATCGATCCATGATTGTTAAAAAAACACCCTCGTACAGTGACATAAGATACACCCTGTATATTTTTTATATAGTAAGAAATTATACAATAATATAAAGTCGTTAATATGTAATGATACAATTATTTTCAAGTTAAAGTTGAAAGGGGGCCCACTAGGGGCTCGTTTTACAATCATAGTTTAAACCTCGGTTACCGCGCCTAACCCACTGATTTTACCAGCCGAATTCGGTGGTTTAACCTTAGTTTAACGATTGTAAAACGGGCCCTAAGTGTATGGTGTCCCGGGGCCCAATCGATTCTTAATCTGGGCTTGTGATGACGCGTCGTTTGATATCAATTTTCGATTATTATAATATTTTTGAAGCTACTCCGTGAGCCACAACTGCGTTGCGGCGGCGGACCACATCACGCGCAAATCGATATAATATTGGTAGAGGTAACTAACTATAACTTTTTTTATAGGCAAGTAGTAAGTTAGTAAGTATACTAAGTAGTAAGTAAGTCCCTGCTGCATTACGCGTGATCGAATCAAATTGTTTTTTTTCATTTTGTTGTGTTGACCGTCTCGTTTGTTAGAATTCGTATAAAAATATATTGTTATCGCCTTTCGAACTACATAATAAGCACTTAATTTTATACTATTATACTCGTAGCTAGGATACAATGTATTATTATAATGTAACAAAAGAAAAATGATGATTCAAATATGTAATTAAAAATTAATATAATACACGTGCGCTATTATATATAGGACTGTCTTATCTCGTTATTTTACTTATTAGTTGGTTTACAATACTAATTAATTTTTATTAAAAATTTTTATTACTTTAGGGGCTAACGATTTTCTTAGCGTACCACCTACGAGCTTTCAGCGTACCACAGATTGAGAAACGCTAAAGTTTAGCCAGAAAAATATTTGTTTAATTTCTTCCGAATTCCGATTCTGCAAACGGATTTGCTATCACATTATTATTGGTTTTGAAATCAATAAAAATCGCGATCTCGACACAGAAAGATATAAATAACTCACCATCATCCATGACCTGTGCCCCGCATCATCATTGCCTAATAGGTAATTAATATCTAATTGAATGTGTTCGAAACACCAAAACACTAAAATAATCTTTTTAGATTATATTCGTGGTACTTGGACCTCTATCATAAAATAATAGCCACTGCATCGAAATTAATTAGTTGATACTTATATTATTATCTAGTACATTATCATAATATAAACAATTTTTACCACCTCTTAAAATTTAAATCACCCCGAGCAGTATAATATTGTTTTGGATTTCAGTATAGGTATAGTTACTCAAATACAACATTCCAAGACATTCGTACAAATATTTAAATCTACTTAACACAAGGCATCTATATCTATACTATATCTATATGTCGGAGCTTTAATAACGGTGGTAGGTATACCTACACATTTTTACCAGGTATACGTTTTATAAATTTGTCGAGTTCATATTTTAAAATACAATTTATAATTATTAATCAATTATACCTACTGTGTTATTCTATGAGAGTAATATTTAATAATTATCATCGTTGTATATAATAACTAATAGGTAGGTACTTAAACAACATGCACGATTTCTCAAGGCCATCAGGATTATTACGATATTAACTACGAGAAAAATTATTGCACTGAACATCCTTTTAGACTTAGCAGTGTACCAGAATACTTTCAGCGTTAACCGAGTGAACATAGTCTATAATTTATTACTGTTGATTTTATTTATCACGACCGTTGCATTTCAAATTCATAATTAAATTTAAAGTAAAACAATATAAATCTACATTTTTTATATTTTCTTAAACATTTTATTTTTTTGTACCTTAAATAAATAAAATCAAGAACATGTTTCGAATAAAAGTGAATACACAGTTGCTACCGATGAAAATGTGCTTCTTCCTCCTGTTTGCAAGTTAGTGTCATATTAATATAATAATACGTATTGAATAAATTATAATCGTGATTTTTATGGTACCTAAACACTGAAATAGTAATGAACTAAATTCGCGTCAGGAAGGCGTAGGTATAGTGAACTATTAGAGAAACAATTTGTGTTTAAGATTTTGCTTCAATGGTATTCGGGTTAATGTTTGATTTATGACATGTTTAATGCTCTAATTATAAATATTGAAAAAAAATTACATAACAAATTAAATCGTTAATTATAGGCTCGTTAAATTATGTTACAACGACAATTATTTATTATGTTCTTATTATGACGTTCAAAAAAACAATATAATATTTGAAATTTGTACGAACTATTAATTTCATGGATACGGCGGATTACAGCTAGGTGGGCTTCGGTGGGATAAATGTTCTAATATAGCTTTATATAGCTCACAATGCGCTCACATGTTGCAATATAAATTGGATAGGCGTGGTGTCGTTTTATCAGTCCATATCATGTTATATTTTATAACGGATTTCATGTAAACGTTTTCTCGTTTCCTATAGCTTTCGGACCTACGATCGGATTTTTGCCTACAATAGCGAGACAATTGGGATACTCGATAACGACTTACGGCGTTACCATGATGTTCATGTCGGTGGTATCGACGATACTTGTACCTCTGTCCGGTGTGATTGTCGACAAATTCCGGATAAAAAAAACGTTGTTTTTAGTGGTCATATTCGGCACAGGAGTGGTTTCGATATGTTTCTTGTTCGTGCCGAAAGCACCCGTGGACGCGGCCATGACAGAATTAAAATGCGACGCAGAAACGACGACAATGACCGTTTTCAATGAGAATAATAATAATAATAATAATTTTCAAACGACGAGTAACGTCACTTATTATACCGTTGCGAATCACACCAGCGGCGACGAGTTGATAACGTGCAAGGTGAGATAAAATCATAATACCTAATATGTAACTAATAACCATTAAAACTTTCAATACAATAGGTACCTCTATATATTATGGAAGTTGGATTTCGTACAGACTTGTGTAGGTAGGTAGGTAGGTACAGAGTAAAATTATCTACGAGTGTTGCGTTTTGATCTGTGTATATGCTTTCGTTTTGAAAACATTAAGAGGAAGCCACACAGATATTTGTTGTCTCCGTCTTACAAGTGCTGATGTGCGTAACATAGTAAATTTTAGCAGATAGGTACCTATACTTCAATTTTTTAGCAAGTTATGCGTGTATATTAAAGCGTAAATTAAAAATGCTAATAACCCACTTAAAAACTGAATAATCGTAAAAACCAACATACGAACACGGATAATGTTCTTACCATCAAGTTTCGTAATTATTGGTCAATTCACTCTAATTTTTAAACTAACGGAGCTAAACGTGATCTGCTGAGCGTAAATTTGCTGTCCTCTTAAGAGAGCTCTCTTAGGTCACTATATCACATATTTATCAGTAAATTAATACATTTTACAATAACCGGATTTATTATTTTCTTATAGCCACTCAGCAAAATTAAGTTCACTAGGTTAGCTAAATATATATTTATATTTGATACAACAATATATTATTATTCAGCCCTGAAACAGTGAAACCACTATGTTTAAACTGTGAGAGCTAGAAAGTTGTTGAGCAGCTCATTACTTGTCAAGTAGATAAATAAATTAAAATTAAAAAAAAAATTAACTAACTTTTTAACCATTAAAAAATAGTCAGTTTTTATTACACAATTTTTCTTGAGCAACGCAAATTTACGAAACATGATATATATTTTGTGGCTTACGGTCTTTTTGGAATCACTTTGGAGGCTAAGGGCAGTGACGAGTTTCAGACCTTTTAAGTTGTACATTATAAAAACACACACACACTTATATAGATAAGAACTAAATACCAAAGAAGAAAATTTGTTTAAAATTTTAAGGCTGTTACAAAGTATGAAGTGAGTTTCATAAGAATGGTAAATACAATTTGAGTGTAAAAAAAGAGTTGACATTTTAGAAGCTGATCACTAACATGTTGTGTACTTGAAAAGAATTGCGTTCCGGTTCTGAAAATTTTCTATTTCGAGTATACTTGCTAAAATAGGAAATATTTGGTTTAATCATAATATATACTTTAAGGTTGGCAATTATTAAGTTAAATGGTGGTCGGGATAACTAAAAAAAAAATTTCTATAGGGCCATAAAAAATTTAAATATTAGTTAATAATATTATAATGTACCTATTAATTATTGTTGTGTTAAAAATACGGTTTAAGCTATTTAAAGCCAATTATTTAATCTAAATATATATTATTTGCCAGTTATTTTTTTCAAAGTGGAGACTGGAGATCATTTAATTTTGAACGATACATTTATACTTTAAAAACATAATTTTGAAGAACGAATTTTCGCATATTATGTACTTATGTGTGGAGCCAAAATACGTCTAAATAGGGGAGACTGGCTTAATATGACATATATTAGGGTAATACGACACATTGATGTTTTGATTAATGATTAGTATAATTGATATTTACGAACCAAATATACGTACATCATAAAAATAAATCAAACATTTGTCATGCCACGGCATTGAAAATAATATTTTTGGCGGTCCAGTTATTTCCCCTCCGCGGGCCGCTTATTCCTGAACACTGCTAACCATAATATATATATAGATTATAGAGCTAAATCGATATACTCGATATTAATATCGGTATTTGGGTTATGGGTTTTTTTTTTTATGAACCGATATAATGCAGTCGCATATCAATTTGTATTTAATGGTGATGGTTATACCGATAATGATGTTTTTAGGCATAATAATATGTTATGGTATTATTATACCCATAAACAATAAATAATTTGGTAAACATAGTAAACACGAGATGCTGCGATCACAATTTAAATTCAATTTCGTTTATTTAATTATTTTTACTGCTTACCGCGTGGTTATCATTTTATTGATAAATTATATAATTGAATAATTGATAAACATAATATCCCAACAACTATTATAATTATTATATGATATTAAATTTAACTTTTAAATATATAAATATTTTATTTTTTATTAATAATTATTTAATATTTATTATTTAACATAGTGATTTCAAGTTTAATAATTTTAATATTTTATTATTCTGTATAACTAATAGGTATATATTGTTTTATTTTTTTGTCAACTTACTCAACTAAAAGAATAATATTTAAAATTATTAATTATTATTTATTAATTTATTATTAATTGTCCTTGTGGAAGTCTAATATGTTTTGATATGTCACATGGTTTATAATATGTTACATCATCGGTTTATGTATTGGGTATCGGTTTTTCAAAAATAAACCGGGTTTTCAAGTTTTTATATCGGTTCATGGAAATAAAATATATCGGATCAGTTATCGGTTTTATATCGGCAATATAAATCGGAATATTGGATATCGGAAAAAGTTTTATCGGCCCCCAGCTGACAGCTCTAATAATATAGTTAATAGTTCTCCAAAAATTAAAAGTCAAAAAAGTGTAGTATATGCATGCCGACCCTGACTTGGAAAGCGTACTTTTTAATAAAATAAATTCTGAAATGCAATAATCAAATATTATATAATAGACATTTTCAATTTTATTTAAAATATATTATTATTAATTATATATTATTAAAGTGTATTGTAGCGGTAAACAATAAAATACTTAAATACAAAACATTTTATTGCTTTTTTATTGAAACATTATTATTTTAAATGATTGGTTTTTTTATTCAGTTAAAATGTCAATATACAGAGTTGTGCGGTGCAGGCTATGCAATAATAAATAATCCAAACAACCAATCTGACTTGAGCGATTTGTGGACGAGAACGATTAACGAAAATCAAAATAAATACGACCAAATCGACTTGACATTAAAACCGAAAGACGTAGAACAGACGGAACAGGTAATGACTCACTAATCATATTCGATGTTTTATATTTTATGCTCACATCACAGTATAATTCGAATATTATGCATTTTTCCATACTATAGATTGCAAATTCATACGTCTTTCAAGTGATGTCTGTTCAAATAAATGGCACGCAAATACTTTCACCCACCTGTCGATGCCATTTGAAAACATTTTGTCATATAGCGAACTGTTCGAACGATAAAATAATGGAAGTGGCTACCGTCACGACGTACAGAGGAAACGTTCTCAATTTGTATCAATTTTGGATTTTTTTCGGGCTAGTGGCGACGTATTGGGCGTGCATAACTATTTCGTCTACATTAATAAATCCTATTTGTCTCGACGCTTTGGGTAGGTAAAACGATAATATTTTAGTTAATATCGGCGCAATACGATTTACTTTAATATTGAAAATGAATTATGAATATATTATTACGTTTTCAGGAGACAGATCTGCAGAGGATTTCGGAAAACAAAAATGCTGGGGTTCGATCGGTTGGGGGGGGTTTTCCATATTCATCGGGTGGCTCGTGGATGTATTTAGTTTTAATAAAAAGGATAAAGATTATTCACCCGTTTTTTATTCTAGTATTTTAATCACGGCTTTGAATTTCGCAGTAGTAAATAGAATCAAAGTACGTCGTTGCTCCTATTTTCACTAAATAAAACCCGACAATAATATGCAGTCCGTGTCCCCAAGACCCCAACCTATGTAGCTAAATTCCTGTCGTTCATATAGGTTGTCGAAACGAACAAATCCGAAGGTCGATGGAAAAACATTTGTGGGCTGTTTACTAAACATTACATGATTTCGTTTTGCATATGGTCAATATTCAACACGCTTTTCCACACAATCGTCACCCACTTTCTGTTCTGGTGAGTTGTCAATACGGAAAATTTAATTTTTATTAAATTATTATTATAATCTTGAAACTTAACTCCAGTCTGTAAATAACGTAAATAACCATATTGTTGTGCGTAATTAATTGGAAAGTACCTACTGTATCAGTGCCGTAGATAGAGTTGGGGAGGAGGGCACTGGGGAACCCTATTTTTTTTTTGCTCGTTTTTTATTACAAATTAAAGATAAAAATTAAAAAAAGTGGGTAAGTGAATGTCACTCTGCTGTACAGTAGGTTACAAGTAGGTCACTTTAATGGACTGTGTTAAATTTGAATTCAATGTGATATAATATCATTGTATAAGAAAAACGATTCTGAGCTAAAACGGTCAGTCGCCTATGATGTTATTAAGTATATTTGATGATATTATTGTAAATAAAGTAATTTATATGTTTACCTATTTACGTGGAACCTTGTTTTAAATTTTCAATCCTTGCCTATAAAAGTTGAACATTTTAGAAATTTTTAAACAACATTTTAATTTACTTTCAATCAATACTTTTATCGTCTTAACACATAAAATCACACATTTATACGTAAACTAAATTTCAAAAATAAAATTGTTTGATTGGTAAATCATCGTGTGAAGCGAGGAACTTTTACACGTATAGGATACGCAATTACGATTAGCCGGGCCCAATAACGTCACGCGACTATTCTACATTTATTGATGTTGATACTTAAAGTACCTAATAATTTTTTTACATTGGATTTTCACCAAATCATTTAATATCAACAAGACATTAGTACAATGTGATGACATTCTTTTTTTTTTGTGTTGTGTGCTCCTTCAAAATATTTGTAAAATTATTAATCATATATAATATTTTAATGAAGGTACATGGAAGATTTGGTTTCTGCTAACGACGACCACAGCCAACGAGCGTGGCTGAAAACGCTCCAAGGTCTAGCTCAAGGCATCCAGTGTTTCGGCGGTGAAATACCATTTTTCTTCTGGTCCGGTTGGATAATCAGGAAGATGGGCTATGGCAACTGCATGGCCCTCGTGCTGGCAGCCATGGCCGTCAGGATGTATCTGTACACAGTCATCTGGAATCCAGCCTGGATCATTGCAATTGAATTGCTAAACGGCGTGTCGTACGCATTGGGATACTCGGTGAAAATGTCATACGCAAAAATGTTGTCACCTCCCGACACACTAAACACCGTAATCGGGTTTATAGGATTTTTCGATTGTGTTGGTAAGTGACGTTTTATTAACGTATTATTATCATGAATTTTTCATGATAGTCCATAATGCCGGGTCGCACGAAAAATCGATGAATTTAGTTTAATATTATATTACTAATTAGATTATCAAGTACCCTACTTGCATTAAATTTTCAAGTTTTTTCACCGAGCAAAAAAAAATTATTATTTTGTACTCATGTATATTATTGTAACTCTTATCAAATATAAATAAATAAATATTTTCTGCGTTGCGATAATTCGATAGTATAATAGTTGTCCACAACTCAGGCCAAGCGCTCAATATTATGGTGCAACTGTTTTGGAACCATAGTCCACTTTGAAAGAACCCGCGATAAACGCTGATAATTAATGTATTTTTTTCGTTTTTCGTTGTCCGGCAGTACCTAGAAATCAAAGATTGTTTTTTCATGTCAGCCTATAAATATCATAATACATATATTATTAGGTACGTCTAATGAACTTAAAGATCAATCGTTTCGTTGATTTACCTAATATGTATTTGTAATCAAATGCGATATTTTTTAACCATAATGAATATCATAGTTAAAATCGAAATAGTGAAATAACCTCTAAGTACCGGACACGACAATAGTTGCTGAAATATTGACCGCCATTCCGAGGTGTCCTCTGTATATTCAACTGGTTCAGTTCGAAGAAAGTTTGCATGTAATCGGTTCCTAAGAAAAAATCAGCTATTTGGAAGTGTCCGCTATTTAGAGGCGTCCGTTAGTTAGAACAGGTTTCACTGTATTTTTTAGTTACCATTTTATTAATTGTATTATATATTTTATGCGATATTTTTGTACTGGTGACATGCCACGACATTATATTTTTTTTTTAAATTTTATTTTATTAGTTAACCCGTGGCAACTTAGGCCATTGGATGGTTTTTAAACTACGGGGGAGGGAACAGTAGGTGTAAACACGTATGTGTAGTTTTGGCAGATTTTCAAGTAGGCACCCGTAGGTATCTGCCATGCCCGGGTGGGGGATGGCAGCACTTGTTCTCCGGACACTGTGACTTGCCCGAAGAAAAATGCCGCCCGTGGACCGAGGTTTGAACCAGCGCCGGTGTGCGTCACAACCGACGCCTAAGTCCGCTCGGCCACTTCGTCCCCCGATATTATATTATTATTTATTATAATACGCATTCGTTCTTTATATAGAAATGTAATTAATTATTTTTGTTTTACAGGTGAATCTATAGGTAGTCTACTGGGCGGATATTTATTCGATACATATGGCGGAGTGTGGTCGTTTCGATTTTTCTCCTATATGTCTGTTGCGATGTGCTTTCTAAGCATAGTAACCAATTATTTTGGATTGACAAGGGAATCTATTACCTCAAAAGACATCGCAGAATCGACGAATACGGATCTCAAAATTACCAATAATAATACTGATAAAAAAATGTGATATTTTATTTATAAAAACTGTATAGTGGACATATTTTATAAAAATGTTATATCTAATTGGTTAAATATTAAAACTAAATTTAATGTTTAGACGAGCAGAGTATAGTGTGACATACGAGTACACCGCAGAATGTTGCAGGTAACACTGCTCTCCGCTCATTTAAATTTGAATACTTGTCGAATATAAGTTAAAACTATATTATGTATTTGATTTAATAATTTATATAGCTATATGCGTTGAAAAATTTGATTTTCGAGCTACAAAATATTCGGAAAAATATTTCCACTGCATACGAATATTAATTGAATGTTTTAATTCAAAAGAACTATTTTAAAAGTTACGACTGTAAAATATTGAAAAGCTTAAATGTTAAAGTGTATAACTTATATTTAAGTATAATGTATATAGATAGGTACATTTCGAATTTCTGTATCAACTTATAGCTATATCGATACTCATACATTGTGTAGATTTTAGTGTATGCGACAGTGGCGTACGCAGGTTTTTTCAATGGGGAGGTTTGAAAATTGGTTACAATTTTATTTTTATTTTTTCCAGTCTAATAATTTTAGACATTTATTTTTGAGGTGTTTTAAAATGTTTGTAACTTATCAACTTTTCTGGTAGAAAAAAATGCTGTGATCATAAACTTCGATGCCCGATGTATGGCTTTGGAAGGAATCTAATTGGTACTTTTAGGAAATGGAAATTAGAAAATGTTCAGTGCTTTTTAAAACATTTGGAGAAAAAAAATGAAAATTTATTAAAATTGTTTGGTAACCAGCTTGGTTATACCGTCACTTGGATTGTATTTGAATAAATAAATTTTTTTTCTATAAATGTCAATAAAAAATTATTTATCCGGTCGAAAAGCTTAAAAATGTAATACTTACATACGTTTTTATTATAGCTAAAATATTAACGATACATCATTGTTATTTTTTATAAGCATTTTAAGTTTCGTTGCGATTTTGTCAAAAACAAGTTAATTTGTAGTTCAAAACTTATATAATATTAAATGTGTATATAGCTAAGGCTATACAATTTAATACAAGGCCTTTCATACAAGTAGTTCATATACTTTTACCGAAAAATTACAGATAATTTTAGGAAAATTGGTATGCAAATACAATGTTTTTTTTTCAAAAATGAATTAATTCTGGTAAGACGTATATGAAATGTACGTCTTGCTTACTATAGTTGACAGTTGAAACTTGATAAATATTATTTTTTTTAAGTAATAATAATACGGGCAATGGGTGGGGGGATTCAGCCCGTTAGCCCCCCCCCCCCCTCCACCTGCGGACGCCACTGGTGTATGACACTTTGCATCAATAGTTTTCCGAACTTTTTAAAATATGACGTGTAAGAACTATATGATCCAAGGCATGAGCAATGAATTATAACTTCAATGTACCGAAATTATATAGGTATAGTGTAAATATATGATACGTAAACCATGTATGGTGCAAAATAATTGAATAAATGATTCACACTGACTCGGTGTCCGGCACAGTCGCACGGCCACGTAGGTACCGGACCGATAAATTATGAATTAGTATAAATTTATGTTGTAATTTATATAATTATATCTAACAGACCGTCACCGCGCTGACACTAACCGGCAACCGGACATTCTATCAGTTAATGTTTTGCCGGCGAGAGTCGTGTCTGCAGTTGGTGTCGGTGGGGTATGAAACTATAACGAGCTAACCGTTAATATTTTAAACAATTTAACATAATGTACTATACATTTAATTACAAAAAACAAGTGCGTCACACCAGTGCCGTAACCAGGGTGGTGGGCACTGTGGGCACGTGCCCCCCCCTCGAAATTTGTTTTTGGTTTATATTATATTATATGTTCGATAAAAATTAAAAGTTGAGGCTGTCGAAAGCGAACCATTTTGAAGGTGTCGGATTTAGGAAATATTATACATCCATCGTTAGTGCTGTGTGACTGGTTATTAAAGTGTGTGTGAGTTCCCCGAACGCTTAATGTATACATAGGCGCAATTTGAGTTAAATTTATGGGGTGCTAGATTTATGTCGACTCAAGTGATCAGTGGAGGGCTTTGCCCCCCACACCCCCCCTCTATTGATACACCTTCACATTAATCTTAATATAAACAATTATCTAACACAAATACACAATACATTATGATCTCTGAATATTGTTCTGATATTATTATTATTATAAAAATCATAAGGTCTTAGAAATAATTGTATCCAAATACCTATGGCATAATATTATAGTCAATAAAAATTCGATGATGTTTTCAAAAATTTAGGTAACGTAACACGTTAGATACTCATTATTTCAAAAACCATTAACGTTTTTGATAATATTTGTTTTACATAATTTTAAGTTGTAAAAAAACAAAAATTTTCTAGTAAATTATATCGTTTACTATTTTAAATTTTTTTATGACAACATGCATTTTTAATTCCTTATTCCAAAGCAAAATATTTTATATATTTTTATTTTTAGTTATTTTTAAAATTTTAAACATAAGCAGTTACTCAAATTCTCATAGAAAGTGCAATTTATAATTACCATCTTGGAAAACTTGGTTTAACACATTTTTCAAATAATATATTTTCTTTAAATAATAATAAAAAAAATTTTAATTGTTATACAAATATAAATGAATCACTTATAGTAATGTCAATGACCAGCTATTGACCCATAAATTGTATACCAAATTTGCACATACAAAGCAAATATTGACTTAATATATCTACGGATAAAATAGAATGATTAATATTATTGAGTATTTAAATATAAAAGTAAAAAAAAATGACTCATCAGATGGATGACTGCCAAATTCATGCCTCGAGTTGTGTTGTGATTTCGTCAAGATTCATTCTTATTGTGAACAGCGGTTTTATAAGTTATAAATTATTATCATCGTCAAAATTATTGTTTTGAATATTCAATAGTAATATTTTATTGAACCGATCAAATGTATTTTCAATCATCTTTTTTTCTTCTTCATCCCACTTATTGTTTATTAATTCTTTTACATTTGCAGATAAAACATTCAGAAAATCATTTCGTTTTAAATATCTGCCTACATTTAACAACGATTCAACATACTGAAATCATAAATAATAATTATATATTTATATCAGTCAAGTTTATTTTTACTTATAAGTTAAATAACTAACTAACACCTAATAGCAAATACTATAGATTAGAATACGAGAAGCTCTGTAGAAACCTGCTGGCGTCATAGCGCTCCAAAATGTATGTGATTGCCTATTCAGCCCCTTTCTCCTTACCACTTTTATGTACTCGTTAACTAATACAAATAATTTGGCGCCATATTTTACCTATATTGTATAATATTATACACCTAATTATTAATTTAACATATTATATCATAAATATAAAAATATTGTTCATACATATTTTATAATGTTCTCATACCTAAGTTATAATTCTTTTATTATTTTGTATTTGTACATTGTACATAATATTATGACTTGTAATGATGGTGTACACTGTTGCAAATATTTAGTAGGTACCTACATTTTTTATATTGTTTTAATAATATTTTGTATTAATCTTTATGTCACACATTTCTCACTGTACTTATTTTTTAGTTAGTATAATCAATGTTTTGTGATAATTATATAATTATTTTTTCACAACTATCGATATCATTAAAATGTTCAAAACTTAAGACCCGTATAACCGTGTGGAACTGTATCAAATTATTGTAAAAACAATAAGCTAACCATCAAGTATTACTCTATAAAATAAACATTGTTTTAGTAATCCAGTGTCCATAATCCATACAGCCATACTAAATATTCTAAAGCAACATTTTTCCACTGTGCTTCGCATAGACTCAATCTCGTTGTAAATGATTTGAATGTGCACTTCGAAGTGTACTTCGTCGAAAATTGGTAACAAATATACCACTTTTGTGTGATACTCGTTGGTCTGCGAAATATAAATCTATTCGCATTTTTGCTGAAAACTTTATTAATATTAAATCAGTTTTAGAAAAACTATCTCATAATAATGACTCAGATTTTAAAGTTAACACCACTACTCGCACAAAGACAAAAGCACACCAACTATCATGTGCGACATCAACATCACAATTTATTATATCTTTAAATATTATATCCAAATACTCAGCTCAATTAGAACCAGTTACAAATAAATTGCAGGCAAAATCTATTGATTTATACTCGGTCTAAAATCATATTCAAGATTTATTAACTATATTTAATAATAATAGAGAACAATCAGATATCGTTTTTAATGATATTTTTAATAACTCCGTATTTATGGCAGAAAAAATTGGCGCAGATATTAAAATTCCACGTATTACATCCAAACGAAAAAATAGATCAAATTACGAAACCGATTCTGCTGAACACTATTACAGACTCTCTATTTTTATTCCGTACTTAGATTCACTGATATCATCTCTTTCACGACGATTTTCAAGTACAAATAAAATAGTATTCTCAATAAGTCTACTGCATCCTACATATATTAAAAAGTACACCATTAATAATTTCAAAGAAAAAATTAAGCTGATTAGTGATCATTATGAAATTGAAAATATGATAGAGGAATCTAATATTTGGTATCAGTATTGGATTGATAAAAATTTGACCGAGTCCCAGTGTGATGAAATTTCGTTTGTTGATTTATTGGCTCATTGCGAATATTATCCTGCTATTTTTCAAATACTTAATATTTTTATATCACTGTGTCCGACAACGTGCACAATAGAAAGATCGTTCAGTACATTAAGACGAGTAAAAACGTGGCTTCGCTCGACTACAGGAGAAGATCGTTTAAATGGGTTGTGTATGATGAGCCTTCATCGTGAAAGAGTTAACGCAAACAAGGATAATTTCATTCAGGATGTCATTAATATGTTTGGAATAAAACGAAGAAATTTGCAGTTCTTATTTACTGATACCGAATAATATACTTAATTATATTATTTTATTTATATTTTTTATAATCTAATATAACATGTATACATTTATATGTAAAAAATAACATTAAATCTTTATTATCTTAAATTAAAAAAATGTTTATTTTGACCCCCCCCCCCTAAAATGTTACCTATGGGCGCCCATGGCCATACACTTGATACAGGTAAATGGTAATGATGTATTGCACGTTTTATTATAAACTATGTATATCTTTTTATATTTTAACACTAATAACACTATAATATTAAGTACCTAAAGGCTAATGGACTTTTGGACTTAATTTAAAAATTAGAAAAAAGCTAAGTAGTTGTTCTTTTGTACTAATAACTTATCAGTTAATAGTTCAGTGTCTAAAAAAGAAAAATTAAGGGGCTTATATAGGCAACATACTATAATATGGAGCGCTACAGTGTCCCCTAGCAAATCTAAGAGCTTCCCGTATTCTAATCTATAGTATTTGCTAATAGTTTATAATTTGAAATATTTATACACCAAATAATATATAAACAGAAAATAATATAATAAAAATATAACCATATTTTATAAGAATATCAAAAGTACGGTTTAAGATATTGTGTGAAATTGCGTATCTATAACTACTTACGGACTATGGTAAATGGTAATAACCAAAGATAACCGTGAGCAGACTTTTGTAGTGGCTGACAAAATGTGTTCCCCAAAAATATAAATAACCCTAAGTAAATGCTCATAATAATATGCTTTAAAATATTTATGATAACAATTTTTATTTATCATGCCTATACATTTTGTTAGTTTTTCTTTCTAAATTGTTATTTGGTAACTATTAATTGTATGCCTTCTAAAAAAATTGTTTACCCTAGGCCACCATCAGCGTATACATCGCATATCCCATGGGCACATCTATGTGACCCAATATAATTAAAATTTACATTTTCATAACCTGATTAACGTAATAATTAACTTGAAAATATGGAAGTAAGAAGCTCCTTTATATAATTTGAGCATTTTTTGGAGGTTTGATACGTACAAAGTAATTTATATATGATTTACTTACCATTAATTTACGTATTTTAAAAGTATCTTCGATATCTTGATCAATGTATAATTTTAGGTAGCGCATCATTTCTTTTGGATTATTTTCACAGAAATTGTAATATATCAATATATGAATTAAAATAGTAACCCTTCTTTTGGGGTTTTGAAAATCATTATACATCTCATTTAATGACTGAACATAAGGGAATTCATGGACAGATTGTAACAGGCATTCTACTTTTATTAACTGCAATGAGCTATTGAAATTACCATAAGCCTTTCCACGAGTGAAATACGTTTTAGCTTTTTCATAATCCTGGAACAAAACAAAAATAAATCTTTTTTTTTCCCAACAATCCATTTTTAAATATCATACTTTTTCACGTTTTAGATAATATCTGCCAATAGTTAAATGCACACAGCCATTTTTAATATTATTCAGTTTTGAAATTGTATGGTCTATAAAGTTTTTTGACAATAAATGTTTCGGATAGTGTAGACAATACAGTAATATAGAATTTAGTTTGTTTGGATCGCCCTTTGCCAATGCAATCGATTTTCTATCAAAAATTTATAAAATTATTAAATCAACAAAAAAATTAAAAAGATTATAAAACTTAAAGGGGTGGTCGGCAAACAATAAACATAAAAATCAATTTTATATGATTTTTATAATGGTTAAAAATGTATCAATCCTAAAATAATAAGTTAGTTTCAAAAAATTATAATTTTGTATCTATGGGATAGGTCATAAAAATTGAGTTACTAATTTTCATTTATCAATACCTTTTAGTTGACATAGATCAACTACTTACTTAGCTATTTTAGACGAATAATCAAAAAAATATTTTGACTGTCTACTGTTTTTGTCTATTTTATTGATATAACTGGCTTCCTTAAAAATTTGATAGGCATGAATTAAAAGTTTAGGCTTTGTTTGTGTTTTGAATAAATATAAAGCAGCATCAATTTCTTCATCACCGGGTATTGTGTATGGTGCATTATGATGTCTTACTACCTTTTTGGCTTTTGACCAAATGAGTAGCCATTCAGGTAAATAATGAAGGGCAAGGGCTCGTTCAGCCAATTCTAAAGCAATATCATTTCCTTTTGGAGGATATTCCATAAAAATTCTGGCTTTTACCGCATAAATAGCAGCTTTCTCAGTATCATTAAAATTTTTAACTGGTTTCACATCATTCAGTAACTAAAAAAAAAAAATTTTTTAATTTATATTATCAGGGCCAGCTTAAGGTATAGGCGACACTTAAATAAGGAGGCGGCATTTTCAAAACCGTGATAATAATATAATTATTATTTTAGGAGCGGAAAAATTTAATTTTACCCAGTGCCCTATTTTTGCGTGAGCCGGCCCTGGGTGTGTCATCCTATACTAAGAGGCCATATTGATATAATATGTATAATATATTTTTAACGCATTGGATTATTTAGTTAACCAAAAATGTTTATAATTAATCTATAATCAAAAACCTGAAACATGTTTAACCACTTAAGCACGTGATATACGTCGTTTAATATTAAGGGTTAACCAGTACCATTACAAATAATAGAAAGTGACACTGTTTATAATATGATGGTGGATTTCTTACAATTAATAACTTATAAATCTAATACAATATTACATATTAAAAAATTGATCGTAATTAATGTACTTATTATGTAAGTAAGTATATTTTATACAAAACAAAAAAATATTTTTTGCTTGGTCATAAAAATGTAATACAAAATTCCTAAAAAGTTATAACAATTAACAACCATTTAAAAATCTAATATTTATATTACCATAATCAATGAAATTACATACATTTTTTTTATAGACCTTATAAGTTCAAATTTAGATATTTATATAAATAATAATAATTTCTTTGTTATTAAAAAATATTTTACGGGCATTTGAAACTTTTACATATTACATTACTTTCTAATAGTACTTCATGAAGATATTTTTGTAATTGACAGTTTTTAATGGTTATTATGATCATATTATTAATTATTATATTTTAATAGAATACAAAGCTAAAAAGGTGGATAAGTGGATGTCGCTCTGCTGTACAGTAGGTTACAAGTGGGTCACTGTAATGGATGGTGTTAAATTTGAATTCAATGATATAATATCATTGTATAAGAAAAACGATTCTGAGCGAAAACGGTCAGTCAGCCTATGATATTACCAAGTATATTTGATGATATTATTGTGAATAAAGTAATATTTATATATAACCTATTTACGTGGAGCCTTGTTTTAAATTTTCAATCCTTAGCCATAAAAGTTAAACATTTTATACATTTTTAACTACAAAATAATTAATAAATTATAAATTTGATAAATGTTGTCAAAATTTGAACTTTAAATGCTTATAAAAAAAAATTGTGCCTATGTATTTTTAATATTTTTCAACTGCTATTAGAACGATATATCAGGAGCCTTATATTCAATGTTTTTACCCAACAAAAATTTTTTTATTGATATTTATAGAAAAAAATTGAAAACTGACAATAAATATTCAGTGAAATTTTCAAGTATCTACAGTCATTCGTTTTTTAATTACAATAAAATAAGAAAATTGTTACATGAGAAATCGAGTGAATATCAAATGTTGTAAAAATATAAATTTCAGACGCTCATAAAAATTTAATTTAAGTTTCTTGTAGACATTTTTTTTTTGATAAAGGTAGACAAACTTATGAGTAATTTTATATTACATTTTCAAATCTTAGATTTAAAAAGAAAAATTTTTATGAATTCTCAACTCAAAATAATTTGCTAATTTTCGTGATTTTTCCGTATTTTGTCAAAATTTGAAATTTAAATGCTTATAAATAAAAACTGTGACTAAGGATTTTTAATTTTTTTCATCTGCTTTTGAAACAATAACTTAGGAGCCTTATATTAAATTTTCAAGCTTTTTTACTCAACAGATAAAATTTTATTGATATTTATAGAAAAAAAAACTAAAAAAATTGAAAACTAACAATGTCCGTAAACAGCTCAAAAAGAGTCAAAATATTTTGTAAATTTTATGGTATATAGAAAATGCTAATATAAACATTCAGTCAAAATTTCATGTCCCTACGGTCATTTGTTTTAGAGTTACACCAATAACCAACGTCACTTTTGAAAACTACTGGGAAATTTTAACTTTTGACCCCCCAAAGTACCAACTAGATTCACTTTGCTATCAGAAAAGTTACTGTTGAAGAAAATCCAAGCACTTTTACTGTCCTAAAAGGTGACGACAGACACATAAATAAAAAAATAAAAAAAAAACACACATCATTGTAAAATCAATCGCTTCGCTCAGAATCTAAAATTCAAACTATATTTTAATTTGATTTGTTTGGTTAATTGCACGGTTTAATACAGTTTAATGGATATCAATATAGCATAATTGTCTCTTTCATCAACACTAGATCTGTTCATAAAAAATTAATTAAATTATCATATTTACTAATTAATATTTACATTTTCTGAATCAATCTTCAATGTTAATGCAATATACGCATTGGTGGCTTGAGCAATATGATGGTATACATCAGAGTTCTGTTTGTTCAACTTGTCAAATGTACACGTTTTCATAAATTTAACAACACTTTCAATTCCCGAATATGATTCCTTATATCTTTTGCTCATGTAATCTTCATAAATAACAATTAATTGTAAATAGAATCTAAAAAATACAATAGTATTATGCAGCATATTTTTTTTTACATTTATTATTCAAATATATCTTGTGGGTATCTAAAAAAATATACCCAAGTGCATACAATATTTATTTAACAAAATATGTTAATACCTAAAAAAAATGTATTACAGTACCTATAACCTATATGGATATGGAGAAAATTAGCTTCATATACATAAAAATCATAGTCTACAACTTAAACCGCATTCACAGCTATGTGCCTATAGGTATGTCATAATATGTTGTGTCGTGCAAGAGCGTGGTAACTATAGGTATAATTACAACCGATAACCATTATGGTTTAAAAAGGTTGATCTGTACTCAATTCCCATAATAGATACTCGGTTGTAATTTAGTTATTAATTTATTACATGATACCTAAAAAGTAACGTCCAAACAAAATGCAATTTGATCGGAACGATACATGACATTGCTGTGAATGCTCCTCCTCCTCCTCCTCCTCCTCCTCCTAATACGGCTAAATAGGACCACCCAACGGCTAACTTAACCTTGTTAACAAGTTGTTTAATATATCTGTGGTTACCTATAAAAATTAAACTCATTCTCATCTATTTCGTCTATAATCATAGATAGCTTTTCTTGAACTCTATCATTGATGTTCAAATAAAGATTTGGATTGAATTCTGATGATTTATGTATATCCCAGGAGAAAACGCTTTCAAAATCATTTTTGATTTTTTTTAGCTGTGTCTGAATGTAGTCGTCCAATCCGAGTTCTATCCAGTGGTCGTCGACAGACAAAGCGCCCATCTTGTCAGACAAGTTGTCGTCATATACGGCCATTTTTCAGAGTATAAAACAGGAGTGTACTAAATCGACAACAACATAAATAGGTATTATTAGTAGTACAATAGTGTAAATGACAAATGTACCGTCTACTTAATTCATGATTAGTGCATTCAAATATTCAATTGACATATTTAACAACATTGGTGGCAAAATCATATTCTTAATTAGTATACAATATCATCTAGGATCGTGAAATTAAATAAATGGCTAATGCCTATAATAATTATACTAAAAACTATATTAAGTAATAACCAATAGGTAGCTACCGTACCTATAACTATTACCTAATATTTAGATATGATTATAACGGACAACTTATAGTTATTAGCCTAATTTTTAATTAAAAACCTAAAATTTAAAATTGCAAACAATTCCAGCCAATTTATAAAAGCACGACAAAAATATTAGGACGTATTGCACTACTTAGCTTTTTGGTTAGATCGAGGTCCCCACGGCCACACTGCACTGAAGCGGGAGCGTTGGCGGTATAAATGCGGCCATACACAATACACTTCCACCAGGGGCGTATACAAGGGGGGGATGTGGGGGTCAGATCCCCACCCAATAGGCCTTTTTTAAAATTTTATAAAATAGTGTTCTTAATGACTTAATGTAAGGAAATTACAAGGAAAAAAAATGGCAAGGATTTTTGTAAATTTTTATTTTAACACATTCAACAATTAATTAAAAATAATTTACTTAATATTAATCATAATCATATATTTATTTCATATTCATATAATCGTATTATGTGATATTTGATAATATGTATATTATATATACAAGTATGATAAATTATTATAAGATCATAATATGTGGCAGACCAGCCACGGGCCGTCGCCAGTCGCCACCGTCACCGATATCAACGCAATATATGTTTTATCATTTATTAGGTATTTAAATGTGCACATACCTAGGTTTAGGTATTTTTGTTCCATAATAATTTGTTTGCAACTGATCCCCCCCCCCCCCATACAAAAGTTATGTATACGCCACTGTCTTCCACCGCCAAGACAATAGGACTTAGGTACCTATACATTACATAGACGGCGGCCATAGGGCTATCGCTGCACTCGTTTAAAATTGGATGGCTCCATCGTATCATGTTTTAAGTAGTAATATTTAGGCAATTCACATGACATAAACATTTGGGCTATGTCTATGTGTGAGTAGTACCTAAATGAACATTAGTGTGTTTTCGACGGGTAACCGCCGCCGGATGCAACTATGCTCGTACGCAGTGTTGAGTTCATCTAGACAAATATTCTTTTATCTTTTATCTCATCTAGATAAATAGATATTATTAATTTACCCAGTTATCTAAGATAAAAATCACCGTTATCTAGATGAACTTATCCAGATAATTTAAATTTATTAAACGGCTTTTATTTACTATAATTTATAGGAAGACAATCAAGTAATTTATTAATTAGGTAGTATTTACTAATAACTATTGACATTTTCGATAACATACTATTAAGTTATTCTATATTGCTACGAGCTTACGGAGAGTGCCATAAACCAATATAAAACAAATTATCCAATAATTTATCTAGATAAAAAAAAAAATTGTTTTCATCTTTATATCTATAGATAAATAAATAATTTAGTTATCTTTATCTTTATCTAGATAAAATTATATTTATCTCGGGTCAACACTGCTTGTACGCCACAAAAAAACACAATATTAACTTGGATTTCACACTGTTTTAAACAATGAACAAAACGTTTAAAATACAACAAACCTCCACACATGTCAATAATTCGCAAAAAATGAAATACATTCTTGTTTCCATAACTATAAAAATTAAAAACTACTAAAGGCTGTAGTAAATTAACACGAATTGCTTAGTCCGAATTTGAGAAGTATGTACAAATAATAGTAATGTAATATACGTAATACGTATAGTATAGGTAGGTATACTGTATCATTGATTAAATATACTATTATATTATATTATATTATACAGGGTGATTTACTAAGCGTAAAACACTCATTATCTCAAAAAGTATTAATGCTTTTGAAAATATTTTTTGACATAGTTTCAAGTTGTTAAAAAAACAACATTTTTTATCCTTATAATTTTTTAAGTTTTTTACTTTTTCGAATGACAGCATAGAGTTTTAATTTCATTTTCCAAAGCAGAATATTTTTCTAAGTATTTTAATACATAAATATCGAATTTAGGACGAGTAGTTTATGAGTTATAAGTATTTAAGGTTTAGACAAGCGGAGTAGTGGACACACATTTGCGGGGTAACCCCCTACCACTCCACTCCGCCAATCTAAACTTTAAATGCTTATACCTCAAAGACTACTCGCTCTAAATTAGATTTTTATGAATCAAAATACTTAGAAAAATATTCTGCTTTGGAATATGAATTTAAAACTTTATGCTGTCATTCAAAAAAGTAAAAAACTTAAAAAATTATATAGATAAAAAATATTTAAAAATATATTTTTTTAATAAAAACATAGTTTTTTTAACAACTTGAAACTATGTAAAAAATATTTTCAAAAACATTAATACCTTTTGAGATAATGAGTGTTTTACGCTTTATGAATCACTCTGTATATTACACTATACACAACATTAAAACATGTTTGAATTTTTAAAAATGAAAATCTTTTATGATAGGTAACAAAAATAAATTGTTTTCTGTTACATTTTACCAAATTGATCTTTACTTCTGCACTTTGAATTGTGAATAGTAAACACGCCGGGTAGTCGGTAATCGGTAGATATACTAACAACTATCGTGAATAAGATAACTTTTTTCAAAATTGTATCGATGTATAAATGTATAATATGTACATTACCAAGGTATATAATATGTGTACAAAATAGTATAATGTTATATACTAAGTACAACGATTAAATAAGTAATAACCAAAAATAATAAAATTACTATAACGACCGATTTCAAATTTGTCACACTCACAATGTTAGTTTAAAAAATAGACTGAATTTACCTCTAATTAAATGTAAACATGATTATCTAGGGCATCTCATAGGCTTTTTATTATATATCAATTTTAAAGCGAGTATAGTAAATTATTTATTAAGATATAAAAACAATTTACAATTCTATAAAATACTCAGATTTCGCTTTAAAATTAAAATATAAGAAAAAGCCTATACAATGGATGCCCTAGATAACAATCTTACCTTTAAATTTCATTGCCGAATGCATCAAATAGATTCACTTTCCCATCAAAAAAGATACTGAGGTTGAACATCGAAGTAATATCTCGACTACTTATCGTGTACACAGACACAAAAAATGATTTTAAAAAAAAACACACATCATTGTAAAACAATACATTGATCGCTACGCAATCTAAAATGTTGTGTTAACGTGTAGCTCAAGAATCAATAAATTATAATATATAAAAAACATTTTATGTATTGATTAGAACAAAAGTTATTTAATTTGTCAGGTCTTCCTGTTAACCCTCTGGCCTCTATGATATTATATGATTAATATGAATACTATTATTACTTATTACTAGTCATCGAATTCGACACGTATATTCTGTAATAACGTAGAATAAAGATAAAATAAAATATAAATATAAATACGACTCCTGTCGATAGTTACATTAAAATAGTAAAAGATAGATTAGTAAAATTACGCTATTACCTTCCTCCAGGTGTTCGGAGGGCTCTCGAGATCGTGTATTCGAGAATTATATCAAATACACCGTACAGTATAATTTTATGGAAAAAAAGCACATAGAACGTATTGACTGCAATCCATATAAAATATTATATCATATGCCTTACCTGATTCGCAGTTGTCCGTAGGCAATATTGTAAGAGTTTTAGGTTTTAGATAAAATAAAGTACTACTTCAAATACACAAATTGAATTAACGAACGCACTGATTATTGCTTGCATAAGAAGTCCAGTTGTCGCTCGTTGAAATCGGTTTCTTACTTGAGAGGTTGTTACTTGGTGACTGGTGCTCATGCACTGGTTTAAGGGACGGACGCGAGGATGCTGACCAGAGAGTGGTAGGTGGCTTTGTTACTAAATTATCGTGGGCCTAGGAACTAGATTATTCTTTGGCGTCAGCATAAAATAAAGTCACACACATCCTACGTAATATTGTTATGAGTGCGTGTCAATAATATCTTAGTTGTCGTTATCAACGGTTTTATTTGATGCGACCGATTTCTACAAGCGACAGTCTGGCTGTTGTTTATTAATCTGTCAAATTTTAGTTTATTATAATGGTGTGTGAGCATATCATTACAATTCCAATTAGATTATTAGAAATTGAATGATATATGACATAGGTCAACGAAATACGAATACCAGATACCTACGACCTACCTACCTACCTACAATAGTTTGTCTATAATAAAATTGTAATTTGTAGCTTACCTTCAAACGTCTGCAGTGAGAGCGTCTCACTATTCCCTCCGACACGCCGTTGACTATTGGTAATCACCACCTCGTCGAGAGTATCCAGCACACGACTTATTTTTGCTTCATAAATACATACTAGAAAATCAATTAAGGAAATAAAAATAAAAATTATAAAAAGACTTACTATTATTTATAGTGAGCACACATTAAGAGTCGGAGACGCGTCTACTTCTGACAGAATCGATCACTGTTGCTGGATGATTACTGTAACTAGTGTAACTATAATCAGTGATGTAAAAATACCGTATTTTATTTTTCAATTGTATAATACGTGTATTACAGTGGCGTATACATAACTTTTGTATGGGGGGGGGGGATCAGTTGCAAACAAATTATTATGGAACAAAAATACCTAAACTTAAACCCTAACTCAATTCGGCAATCGGCATTGGTACTATTACATCTGTTATGACTTGTTCGTACAACTGACATAATATTTGTTGTTGATTTTTGTTTTTAGATAATAATATTTATTATTTAAGCTATTTTTATATTTCTTTTTCTAATGTATAGGAAAATGTATTATTTATACGCACGGACATGCCGCGTTGATATCGGTGACGGTGGCGACTGGCGACGGCCCGTGGCTGGTCTGCCACATATTATTATCTTATAATAATTTATTATACTTGTATATATAATATACATATTATCAAATATCACATAATACGATTATATGAATATGAAATAAATATTATATGATTACTGATTAATATTAAGTAAATTATTTTTAATTAATTGTTGAATGTGTTAAAATAAAAATTTACAAAAAATCCTTGCCATTTTTTTTCCTTGTAATTTCCTTACATTAAGTCATCAAGAACACTAATTTATAAAATTTAAAAAAAGGCCTATTGGGGGGGGATCTGACCCCCACATCCCCCCTTGTATACGCCCCTGGTGTATTATACATGAATTATACGTATATAATACGGTATTTTTCAAAAATCGTATGTAGTTTAGATAATTGTTAAATATATAGCTACCAGAGTGTAATAAGAATGTTATATCAATAATATTTCAGTTTATTGATGAATAATAAAGCATTTTGATTATTAAATTATGTAATGGCAGTCTGGTAATAAATTAATAACTACCTAAACCTAATAGAAAATATATGAAAATGTATTGGTTCTAAGTTTTGAGTATTAGTATTTTTAAGTTTAGAGTTTTAATATTTGCAGTTATTTGAATTAGTACCTATGTAATTATTTAATTAGTAAGTGTTTACTTTTTTGAATCAGTTTTTAGACGTATTAATAAATTATTTGCCAAACGAAATGCATTATAGGCATAAGCCTCTTTACAAAATAAGCATTTTCATTTTTCAATATTTCCAACATAATACTTGGTAAAATATTTGTCAACAATAGCTTTTTGCTTTGAAGGTCGACCCATAGTAAAAACAAACAGTTACTAACGTTTAGTAACTTCCATTAATTGTAACTTGTAGCCTGTAGGTAGTTAAATAGAATTATTGGAATTTAGTAGAATATTACACTACGGTCTTAGGTGTAGTGTCCACGATTATGACGTATGACTTATCAGTTATCAGTAAGATATCAGACTACTATTTACGAACGATTTACAAATGTTTACGACTAGAATCATAGAACTTAGGTTAGTTGATCTATGACTAGAATATAGTCCTTTGGTGTTGATCTTTATAATATCTTTCCTATACTATGATCGTGACTACCACCTACTAATAACCATGTTACTTGTGTGGCCGTGCTCCGTCGTTGTATTACTGTTATAAGTTGAAACATTGTGATGCGTATATTAATTTCTCTTTATTATTGATCTACCATTTACCACAATTTTTTTTTATACTATTTGTATTTTATTTTTTTATACATGACGTATAATACGTTTGTATAATACAATATTATACAATTTGTATTATACAATTTACATCACTGACCATAATATAGGCACACTATAATACTTACTGTCGTACTAAAAAGTAATATTTCAGACGTGCCAGCTGATGCGCATTATTGGAAGGCTGAGGCTACGCACCCACCACCCTTCCTTTATTCTTAAAACAATATCGGTGCTTTGTTCTCCTTGTTATGGATATGTGGTATTTGCTATCGTTGGTAATGTCAAATGTGACTGATCGATTGTAGTCTCGTTGCATATTACGATTACGGCTCTGTGATATTTATTTATAATTTCAAGAGAATTGTGTACAATAATAATAATATGTAATTACTAATTACACGATTATATGATTTTATTATTATAATCATTATTATTATTATTATTCCTATTATTCTATATATTAATCGTTTCATCTATTCTCATGTTATATTTTATTATTTTAAATTATATTATATTATTGTTATCTATACATATATATTGTGAATTGGACTTTTGTCCGTATTAATGAATAAATAAATAAATAAATATTATGGTATTACATTATTAATATTATAGATATGTTATAAAATATATTATATCGAACAACAAATAGTAAGAAACATTGAAGCCTGTATTACTTTTTTTTTTTTTTTGTAAACTAATGGTGTGTGGAAACACAATATATTATGTCCATGAATTTGACCCACCCACTTTCTATGATAAGACCCAAACCAATACCAAAAGTTAGCAAATAGTTAGCAAATAATAGCAAATTTACTATAGAAGTTAGCAAATCATTATTGAGGCAGTTATAAGCATTATTTATTTGGGTGGGCCAAGTTCAGGTAACCCACCCACTTTGTCCGATCGTCTCCAAACAAACGCCGGTAGTTAGCAAACAGTTAGAAAATAATAGCAAATCAATTTTTGAAGTTAGCAAATCAAAATTCTATTTTTGGCCGATTTTAGAAAAAAAATTCCAGCCCACCCACTTTGTCCGATCGTCTCCAAACAAACGCCGGTAGTTAGCAAACAGTTAGCAAATAATAGCAAATCAATTTTTGAAGTTAGCAAATCAAAATTCTATTTTTGGCCGATTTTAGAAAAAAAAATTCCAGCCCACCCACTTTGTCCGATCGTCTCCAAACAAACGCCGGTAGTTAGCAAACAGTTAGCAAATAATAGCAAATCAATTTTTGAAGTTAGCAAATCAAAATTCTATTTTTGGCCGATTTTAGAAAAAAAAATTCCAGCCCACCCACTTTGGCCGATTTTAGAAAAAAAAATTCCAGCCCACCCACTTTGTCCGATCGTCTCCAAACAAACGCCGGTAGTTAGCAAACAGTTAGCAAATAATAGCAAATCAATTTTTGAAGTTAGCAAATCAAAATTCTATTTTTGGCAGATTTTAGAAAAAAAAATTCCAGCCCACCCACTTTGTCCGATCGTCTCCAAACAAACGCCGGTAGTTAGCAAACAGTTAGCAAATAATAGCAAATCAATTTTTGAAGTTAGCAAATCAAAATTCTATTTTTGGCCGATTTTAGAAAAAAAAATTCCAGCCCACCCACTTTGTCCGAACGTCTCCAAACAAACGCAGGTAGTTAGCAAATAGTTAGTGAAATAATAGCAAATTATTAATTATTATTTTTGCATTACTCTTTTATATTATTTTTAGATTATGAATTACGATAATATCCATAATAAAACTCATATACTCATATACGATATTAGTTATTACTTATTAGGTGTAATTTTTAGTGTTTTATAAAATAGATACGTGTATGAGTATGATTTTTCGTATCCTTGGTGATATGACAACTTCTAAAATATTCTCAATCTGCTTGAGTAGCGTACATAAGCCTTTTTTATGGGTGGGGGGTTACAAAAATATTTTCATATCTACATTATATGGGATTTGACCATGTTATAAATAGTATAGTTAATACCTACATCACTTTCACGAACTTCATGCCTGTGTATTATTTGGCTGTAATAATATTATATACTAATTAGTGACATAAAGCAAATAAACGTGTTGTGTTATTTTACCACCTCAATCCAAACCAACACTACGACCGGATCATGATCAACCAGTGTTCAATCATCGTGTATGCATCACACTCTGTAGTCTGTGTTTTTTTCACACGATTAATGTCTTCTGGTATCATCACATATCGTGGTTACTGCTAATAAGATGAACACGACAAATGTAAATCTATTAACGGGCTAAGATATTAATATTAAACAGGATTATGGAACACAAATAATATTTGTTGGGGACTTCAGCACTTCACCACTAGTTTGGATTGAGGTGGTAAAATAACACAACACGTTTACTCATACTCATACTCATACACGTATCTATTTTATAAAACACTAACAATTACACCTAATAAGTAATAACTAATATCGTATATGAGTATATGAGTTTTATTATGGATACTATCGTAATTCATAATCTAAAAATAATATAAAAGAGTAATGCAAAAATAATAATTAATAATTTGCTATTATTTCGCTAACTATTATAAAATCGGCCAAAAATAAAATTTTGATTTGCTAACTTCAAAAATTGATTTGCTATTATTTGCTAACTGTTTGCTAACTAACGGCGTTTGTTTGGAGACGATCAGACAAAGTGGGTGGCTGGAATTTTTTTTTTCTAAAATCTGCCAAAAATAGAATTTTGATTTGCTAACTTCAAAAATTGATTTGCTATTATTTGCTAACTGTTTGCTAACTACCAGCGTTTGTTTGGAGACGATCGGACAAAGTGGGTGGGTCACCTGAACTTGGCCCACCCAAATAAATAATGCTTATAACTGCCTCAATAATGATTTGCTAACTTCTATAGTAAATTTGCTATTATTTGCTAACTATTTGCTAACTTTTGGTATTGGTTTGGGTCTTATCATAGAAAGTGGGTGGGTCAAATTCATGGACATCAATATATTGTCATCATTGCAATATCAACAGTCCTTACTAAGTAAGTATACCATATATTTAATGATTTTTATGCGTTTTTCCCTATCATGTAATATTTATTGTTCGAATTCTTGGTGTTATGATTTTAATAAAGCAAACTACGATCTAATGAATTTTAAGATTGCTAAGTTGCGATCAGCAGAACAAGTTTAGCTCCGTTACTTTAAAAGTTAGAGTGAATCCACCTTTTATAAGACTTAATGATAAGAACATGAATCTTAATTTGTGTTTCAATATGTGAGTTTTTCAAGATGGTTAAGTTTACTAGCAACTTTTAGTAGGTATACTTACGCAGTGGCGGCTTGAACTTTTTTTTTCTTGACTCACATTTAATATTTTTACACCAACCACCCTAAAAAAATTTTCACTGCTCTCCAAAAGGTGAATTCATAGTTTTTTAGCGGATAAGTTATGCCAGTTATAGGTATTTCATTAGTATACACCAGTCATTCTCAAAATGGGCGATAGCGCCCCCTAATGGGCGTTGGTGGTCTTCAGGGGGGCGGTAGGATGCCCGAAGGAATTTTGGGGGCGTTGAGTTAGGTTTAGGGGGCGATACAAAAAATTATATATATAAATATTATAATTATATTATATTAAAAAAAGTCTCATTTATATATTTATACATATATTAATACAAAATGTAATATAGTAAATCTATATTTATTAAAACAAAATCCTTTTTCAATTTATAAATTTTATATTTTGAATTCATAACTTTTTTAGCATGATTTTAATAAAAATAATTTTAATGTGAATAATTTTAATTATAAATGTTTCGTTTTAATAAAAATACTTTTAAGTGTGAAAAAGTATGCGTTTTGATTGCTGTCATCCAAAAAGCTAATTTAAAATGTATGTTAGAACTCAGAAATTAGATATAGCATATTTATATATTATAAATTGTAATATCTATTTTTAAAAGACATAACAGATGCTAAGTTAATTTTTTTTTTTGGGGGGGGGGGGGCGCTAGAAAATTTTTGATTCTCAAAGTGGGCGTTGGATGAAATAAGTTTGAGAACCTATGGTATACACAGTAAATATTATATAACCCTGTATCACCCCTGAACCATATAATAATTGTACTTATATTACATATCAATATATTTATATTCCATTCTTTACACATGCGGGTACCGGGATTAACCGGGATTAACCGGGATTAACCTAATGTTGGCTGTTACTGTACGACTTACGCTGATACACATGTAGTCCATATATATAGAGCTGAACATTATATTTCTAATTGAATTACCAACTTTTAAAACTTCTTCAAACTAACTTTCCCAACCACAGGACACCCACCCACCCACCCACCCATTAATATTTCTATGAATCACATGATTCAAATATACCTACTTCGAGCCGCCACTGTACTTACGTAATGTAGCACAAATTAAAAATGCTCATAAATGCTGTAAACGCCGATACCGATCCTACGAATTGTGCGGTTGTCGGCAACGACTTGCGTTAAGAGGGCGCACTATAGTAGACAAAATATGGCATAAAAACATTGTTTCGTAATTCCAGGAATACGGCTTATTGAAGCGTTTCACAGTATAAATACCTATTACAAAAATTGTAGAGGAGAACTTTTTTAACAATCGTATGAAGCCAGAATTTCGATATTTTTGTGTTCATACCACCACCCCCGCGCGCGATAACAGCAGTACCGCACCGTAGGTCAAAACGGGTTTTCTATCGCAGCCGTGCGCCCGTACATAGTTTATAAATAACCCAGATAAGAAAATGATTATTATATTATATTTCATGACAAATATTATTTAATTTTGTTCGGTTTTATATATTTTTGTATTCGTATCCGAATTTCATACCTACTGATAAAAACTATACTTTTGCTCTTCAAGTAATACGGCTTATTGAAGCGGTTTACAACAAAACTACCTATTATAAAAATTGTAGACGACAACTTTTTTAACAATCGTAAGAAATCCGATTTTTGTTATCGTATTCCAATCGTCCAATATCACATGGTAAATTAACACGGTTTTTAACTTTTTATCGATTAATTATTCAACTAATTTATAAAAATATCGAAATTCGGGTTTCTTACGATTGTTAAAAAAGTTCTTCTCTACAATTTTTGTAATACGTAGTTTTGCTGTAAACCGCTTCAATGAGCCGTATTACTTGAATTATCGAACTATTTGGGTATGATAAAAATACTAATTATTACGATATCGGAATAATTAATAATTATATAAAAAAAAAATCAAAATTAAATGTCATATAATAATTATATTATAATCGTTTGAATGAATAAATTATTATTACAATAATTAAAATATAAACTATGGTATTGGAGTATTTTGTAAAAAAAAAAAATAAACAAAATTAATTCAAATGTTATAACATTTATTGAACGTATTGTACACAAATTACAAATATTTAATTATTACTATTTACTAACGAAATGTCATATTATAATCGTTTAAATTACTAAGTAATTACATAATTATTAACTGTACAAATAACTATAAATTATTATATAAATATTAAAATATTAAATAAATTAAATATTAAATACACATAAATCATTTAAATTTCTAAGACTTATATTTAACAAATGCGTGGATACGATAAAATCTGTATTTTTAAAAAATAAAGTATAACTACCTACTATTAGTATGAAAAAATGTATAAGAGATTTAAATTTTACATGTATAAATGTAATTATAAATTATAAAGTAAAGTTTAGTGTTTTGGTGGAGCAATGGACACAGGACAATAGCCTAAATTTATATTTTCTAAAGCTGAAATATTTTTTTTTTTTTTTTATACAGAATTTTAGACTCGAGTATAATATTATAACAGCTATTATAATGATTAAATATTTGTTTGTATATACAAATTCATACGTCTTATTTAATAATATTGAATTTAGTAATTCATCTTGTGTATTTAACTTTGAAATGATTTTTAAAAAAGCTTCTTTGTCGAATTTTAAATTTTTTATTTCATCTAAATGAATTGGTTTTGGATAACGTTGATTAAGTGTAATATTGCAACATGAATCATTTAAAATACTTAACTCTAAAGGTACATACGTAACACTTTTACTATTGCACACTCTTAAATGTACCAATTCTTTATGACTCAAACTCTGTTCAATTCGTTATTTAATATTTGGTGTATGGTGTATGGTGTTCAAAATGTATCTTAACTTTTCTGTTGCCCGGAATAAAAGAAAAAAAAACCCACGTATACAAACACGAATAATGTTCTTACTATTACCGATATTAACTTTCGCAGTAGGTCAATTCACTATGATTTTTAAACTGACAAAGCCAAACGTGAACTTTTGAGCTGCTATGTTACGCAATTGTAAGACGGAGACAATTCTAATGCGTGTGACTGTGCATGTGAGGACACTGAGGAGTCCTCTTAAAGAGGATTTTTGGGCGCCATAATTGATTTCTCTCTAAGACCACCATAGATAGAATGCATTCACGAAAATCGTTTGTTATTATTTCACTTTTGTTTAATTGTAGTGTAAAATCGCCTGTAAGAAAAATTATAGACGATAATGTTTTTGGGGGTTTTGAGCATCCATGGCTTAAAATGTTTACCTTATCCATTTGCGTAAACACACATATTCGACGCTTCAACCTACTACCTAGTGGCTACTTCTATACTTTATTCTAGCTGAGACACCAAAATATGTATAGGTACCTATAGGAACATACCTGTGTCATTATGGATATACCAAATTTTGAAATGCAAAGAAAATATAAGCTTAATATAACTATGGGGAAACAAAAATAATTAATATTGTTGTGTATTTGAAAATAAAAGTAAAAAATAATATAAAGTAATATCAGTAAATTGACACATATAAAAAAAAATATAGTACCTAGGGTACAGTTGGTACCTACATAGTATTGTATAATGTAAATAATTGTATACAAATTTTGATTTAGAATCTGAGTTTAAATAATCCTCAGTATTATCTTTTATATAAGACTCATTCATATTGTGAACAGCAGTTTTATAATTTATTATCATCATCAAAATTATTGTCTTGAATGTCCAATTGTAATATTTTATTGAACCGATCAAATGTGTTTTCAATTATCTTTTTTTCTTCTTCATTCCACTTATTATTGTTAATAAATTTTTTTACTTTTGCAGATAAAACATTCAGAAAATCATTTGGTTCTAAAAATCTGCCAACATTAAACAAAGGACGGAAAAACTGAAATCATAAATAATTATTATTTCACTACAAAACAACATAATAATAGTATCAACTTGTAACGATTATCGTCATCGACATCGTACATTACTCCCTACGTTGAGCACGGCTAATATGCTGAGTGTTAGTAATGACTAATGACAAATGTGTATATATGTATGAAATATATATTATGCTGACGCGATGTTCAGCTCACATCGAGTAAATAGCCGACGCCTGGCGGTAGTTATGATAGAGTCTACAGTGAGGTAGACGATAGAATATAGTCGGCGGTTGATAGTTGGATGGTCAAGAATGAAGAGTCATAGTCGGTGGTCGATAGTGGAACTCGAGGACTGACAACGACCTGAAGAGGACCTGCAGACGACCAGCTCAACCCGGCCAATGTTGATGACTTTCGTTCGAATGAGTTTCTTTCAATAGAATTATAATATTCTTATTTTTTCATAAAATCCCTTACTAGTTAAATCAAAATTAATTCTACACAACCTCGTTCAGAATGTTCATTCATCCTTTCCCTAACTCAATAAGATAATCATATATTGATCCAGTATACTTTATTATTCTATGTGTTATTATTAAATAATATAGTGTTAAAGTTATTTTCTCTCAGCTTCTATTAATCGGGACAAACTTAATGACCTGCTGGGACACCGGGACATGCCGTAAAGACCGGGACGAATAAAAACCCTATCCATTAGCCATTAGGTTATATAATATTGCATACAAATTAAGTAACAATAAAATAAAACAATTTTTTATTAAGATTTATGTATTTTTTAAGTTAATAACAATGATATTATTCCCTAAGTAAAGTTGTAATAAATTACAATTTGGCGTGCAAATAAATATTATTGGCATTGTAATATTTGTATACTAATTTAATCATCGAACATTAAATAATTTTGCACTTGTCTATGATGTCTTCTAACATATTTTTTTAAAAATATATGTAAAGGATAAAGGATTTAGTTATACACTTATTTTTTGTATTTGTATTTGTATTTAATTGTTACCTATAGCTGGCCACAATATAAACTAGGGAAACTACAAGACTATTATTTATATATTATATGACTGTTATAATAATAATTTGAAATCCGTCATTACATGTTTATCACTCGTTCGCAACAGTCGTAGACATATTAGTAAAAAAAACTTTTTCATTTCTGTTTGTCGCTTAACCTTCTTATATACACGACAGAGATGGAAGCCAATTTGGGATCTTCAAGATTCACACAATCGTTTAATTATTCCGATGAGAGTCGTTGCTTGATCGACGCTTTGGACTTGGCCGGTGACCACAAGAACACTACAGTCGGATGTCTGTTACGGTGTGGACTTACCGAGAGTTTCCGGTCGACGCCAGAACTGACAACTGACTCACCCGTGAACAGCCCGGTAGTACAGATCGACCCACCACCAGTGCCGCCTGTTCTTATGACTTCGGGGGCAGACGACCAAATGGAAACGCTGAAATGCCTGCAGCAATGTTCTGGTCTTTCCGTGATTGAAGCTTTGGATTTGGCCGTGGATCGCAGGATCACTACAACTGTCGGGATACAGTTACGGCCGCTGCGAGAAAATGCAGTAGTTTTCCGGTCTTCTGCAGAGCTGAGCATTCACTCGCCCATGTACGGACCAGTGAAGTCAGCTGTCGCACTGGTAGCAGCTGAAATTCAGCCAAATCCTGCACGGTCTGATAGTCGCACATCATTATGGAAGAGGTCGAAAAAATTCATAAGGGAATCCATGGTCAACTTTGCACGAAGAATATGCTTCTGCCAAAGTTTTGTTGACCTGGAATGATATCCGCAAAGTTCGACCTCATCCCCTGCCACCGTGATCCCGCCCACGTTACCAGTTACCACTGTTCACCACCGGTCAACCAGTTTTTGGCTTAGGTACGCTTGTACCAGGCCCCCGTCAAAATGTCCTGAACCCGCGACGCCCGTTGTTATTGTCGAACACTTCCGTCTGTTTTTGTTCAAGTTCGTCAATGTACGAGTTCGTCGGTCTGACGTGTTTTTCGTTCTCGTTTGTTCGCCGTCGTCGCCGTGTTTTGTCCAGCGTCGTACAGTTTTATGCCAACGTCCACCACTCGCCTCAAGCCATACATTTTATATTATCATTGTTTTGTATGTGTTAAGTTTTTGATTCAACCAATACCATTTATTTGTTATTAACATATTATTATTATATGCCATGTTTAAACCTTATTTAAATTGTACTGATTATATCTGTATATAATGTATACTGTGGTAACCTACTCCCGCGGTCGACTGACCCCAACAGTTCGCAAATTGCAAGTCGTTGACGCTAACCGCAAATTATTTAAAAGTAGGAGCGGTGTGTCGTCAACAAATACGGGTTGAAATCAAAGTGTACCTACTTTTGTAGAGCCGGTAGCGACATCAGTCTGCAGAATACACACACACACACACGCTGTGCGTACACATCGACGTGTCATAATTAGGGCTAGGATTTAAATGCAATAAAAAATGATGAAATATGCATTTGTTTTATTAAAAATAATCAAAAATATGCTAAAAAATACTACATAAATATTATTAAATAAACACATTTTCTATAAATTTTTTTTTCAGATTACTCTAAATAAATATGTTAAAATACGACAGTAAAATATGATAAAATGAACACTTAATACAAAAACAATTATGGTTATATAATATATAGTAAATTAGCATTATAATATAATGTGAGTCATATACAGTTAAAATAATTATGCTGACGAATATTTTTAATTTTTTTTTAATTTTGTATCTCGTTATTTTTATAATAAAAATACGAAATAAGTTATAATTTGCGTATTTATTTTTATCTTCATTCAGTTGAAAGTTGGTATGGAAAATATTTTATTACCTACCAGGAGATGAGGCGCGTATAAAAGTATTTTAAAGTTAAAATGTGACATTTAATAATCCTTAAAAATAGTTTAATAGCAGAGTTTATATTATATTATTCATGTAAGCTCTGAGCTGAAGATAATATGGGGAAAAAATACAATTAAGTGTACCAGGCGCCATGCATTAGAATTTTATTTTGATACTATTTCCCAAAATTAACTTTAAATTATCAAGCGTGAGGTACTTATAAAAGTCAAAAGTTAATAATAACAATGAGTTACATATACCCATCGTTATGAAAATACTCTTTGTATCTTGTATGACGTAGGTAAGTATAGGGCTGGGAATTGTATGCTCTAAAAACGAAGAAAATATTGATACTGCATACTGCATACATGATGTAATAATATTATACCTAAACAGTATACATATTACATAATATATTATTATAATTGTTAATTGTATCTACCTATATACATATTTTATAATTTTTTTTTTTTTAAATAGGAATTAAGTATTGTATAATCTTGAAATTATTTTTTACAATAATCACGAGTGATGTTAATGTTAATATAAAATAAGATGAAGTTAAATTAAATATAATAAATTAAATTAGCTAATCTTATTAATGATAAGCCTTGTATATAATGAAAAGGAGGGCTCTACAACCAAATTAATTCATAAAAATCAAACTTAATTTAATCATTTAAGCCTGAATAAAATATTAAGGGTTAACTATAAATTAATTAAACAAACAATTGATACTCATAGAAAAATAGGATGGTTACACTGTTTTGTGTTTGTATTGATGGATTTCTTACACTTAATAATTTGTTTATCTTATGTATTATTAGGTACATATTAAACTATTAGCATTTAGTATTTACTTGTTAGGTAAGTATATTTACTAGTAAAATAATAAAAAAATACCTGCTGGCTACCAGAAAAAGGTTGTAATCTAAGTTACTAATTTTCTATTTATTGGTATTACAATTGACTCATGTCACAATGAGGTGTGTTTTTCTTTTATATACATTTACATTGTTTTATAGTAGGAATGTGAATATTGAGGTCAAATTGAAAAATTCCCAGTATTTATCTAAATAATCGTGAAAAATAAAAATTAACGGATAATTGGAATTTTTACGCAAATCCAGATTTAAACATAATGAATTTATATAGTTTATTGGTTGTAATAAAAAAAAAAATCTACATTTGATATTTTACTAAATTTGGTATAATTTCTAAAAGATTTCGGCTCTTTTTGTTCTATTATAGAATATAGATATATATAATTTTCAACTTTTTTTTTAGTTTGATGTTTAATAAAATGTTTATTTTCGTATATAAACCTAATAAAGTAAAAAAAAATTAATAGAAGGTTTTTTGCAAGTTTTTTTACATAAAAAAAAAAATATTAAAAATAGTTGCAATTTTATTTTGTAATCATTCTTTTTATATTTTTATCAAAATCATCAAAATAACAGATATTCTCAAATTATCTTGTATCATAAAATCCATACATTTTTTTACTTAAACGCCTTAGTTTATTTACTTGAAATTAAGAAAATTAGATTAGTGCAAAGTTGCAATAATTTTTTTTGGACATTGTTATCCAATGTAACATTCCTTCTCAATGTCAAGGTACACATAATGTACAGTAGAATGGTTACTTGCACCCTTTTAAAGTTAATATTTTTACTCAGTAAAAACCCCTCAGCTAAATTATATATGTATAGCAAAATCCATTTAAAATATATCTGTAAAATATAATGTAAGTAGGTACTTACTTAGGTAGTAATTATTGTAGAATCGTGAACAGATTAATTAGATTGTAATATCTATTGTATTCATCAAATACCACAATGAACGACTGGCGACGAATGACGGTATCACTGTAACAACAGAACAAGACAATTTATACTACTACAACAATTATACTATACGGAAATAGTACAATAGATGGTTCATGGTACAAATCAAAGTTTTACTCACTATATTATAATATTATTATACGTATTACGTAAAGTTACTACTACCTACTGAGTACCTAGTGAACAGTGCAGTGCCGTAGTCAGATCTCACTGTCAAGTCAAACTGTCAAACATGATAAATATTGTATCATGCAGTCAAAGTGCCAAGTGAAGCAATCCAAGGGCCCGTTTTGCAATCGTTAAACTAAGGTTAAACCACCGAATTCGGCTGGTAAAATCAGTGGGTTAGGCGTAACCGAGGTTTAAACTTTGATTGTAAAACGGGCCCCAAGAAAGTCAGAACTCGGAACTCAGAAATCAGTCGACTGCGCAACATTATTAACATTATGTCCAACCAATAAAATCCACGATTATGAAGAACGATTATAAAGTTCTTCATAATCGCGATAAAGGCGTACCGCACCGTAATATTTATCTATTTCTGGCGCACGCTGCAGCACTACTATAGTGCTATCTGGAGCAGTAGCGGAGTGTTGCGGGTGTCGCGGGGTTGTCTTGTGTTGGTGGTAAAAATGCAGCCGGACAC
This sequence comes from Metopolophium dirhodum, assembly GCF_019925205.1. Lineage (NCBI taxonomy): Eukaryota > Metazoa > Arthropoda > Insecta > Hemiptera > Aphididae > Metopolophium > Metopolophium dirhodum. The sequence goes on from NC_083564.1 coordinate 19,479,602, forward strand.
AATAAAATATTATTTACCGACACTGCGGCCAAGACAAATGACAATAGTGAATAGAATTTAACCGCCACCGTTGCACTTCTGCGGCCTGTGTGTAGTATTTTTCGTGTATTTGGGTTACACAATAGTCAATAGTAAACTACAAACACGATAAACTATCAAGTGTCAACTTCACAAGTCATAAGACGTACACACCGAACGTCCGAACGACTACGATACTCCCAAATCCCAACACGGTTATATTGTCATTTGTCATATTAGGTATATATAAGCAGTGGCGTAACTGGATAAAAATCTAGGGGGGGGGAGGGGGCAAAAAAATTAACCTCCCGTTCGGCCGTTCCTTCATAATCGCGTTTTCAATATGATAACGTGTTCACGAATAACGGATAATAATAGTCACGAATAATGCGATTATTGCGATAACAATAACACAGACAATACGTCAACATAATGTCATTCAACAAGAGAAACCTAAAAAAAATATAAGCTTTTATAAAGTAATTTGAGGGAAAAATATTTTAATATTATGTTAATAGTCTTGTTAAGAATACTTTTTAAATGTGGATATTTGGAGGGGCAAAATGATACTTTTGCCTCCACAAACATTTCTGGGGGGCAAGTGCCCCCCCCCCCGCAATTACGCCACTGTATATAAGTATATTATTATAATATGTTGTGCTATTATATTGAAACGCATAAAGGTTACCTAAGAGTTAAGACACTCATTATTTCAGAAAACACTAACGTTATTGAAAATATCTCTTTTACACAATTTTAAATCATTTCAAAAATCAAAACAGCTTTTTTGGAAAAAATTGTTATCTTCATTAATTTTTATGTTGTTTACTCTTTTAAATGACAACTTGCATTTTTAATTTCATATAGGTATTCCGTAGCAGAATATTAATGAATCACTCGGAGTAATTCGATCTATAAAAATCAAATTTTGGACAAGTGGTTTATGTCCTAATTCAGTATATAGTTCCAATAATTTACAAATAGTTAATATTTTACTTTTGTACCCTCTTCAAAATGCCTACCAAATAGATTTGCTTTCTTACAAGAAATTCCTACAAAAAAAAACTCGCGCAACATTTTAAAATCAATATATTTATCGCTCCGCTCAGAATACAAGAATTGTATAGGGTGGCTCTAGCCGACTAGCCATAGGTTGCTAATAATTGATATGGGATTTTTAAAAATAAAATAATTCTAAATTTATAGTTTTATTTCAAATGTACAACAAAAGGCAGTGTTGGGTTATAGGTACTGGCGTATTTCCGAATTGCCGAGGAGACCAAAATTGTATTTGTTGTTATGATCGTTGCAACATTCGTTATAAAAAATAATTTTGTTTACCTACTACAACAGAAAATCAACATTGCTAAAATAATCTATTAGAATGTCGAACGCTGCAGATATATTCGTTTGCGTTATTTTCTTCGTGCTACAAGGCCGGTTGGATGGTTTTCCTATATCAAAACGTATGTATATACCTGCTACCTATATATTATATTAAATAACTTTAGTTAAATTTTCGTTCGAATAGAGAGAGAAAATAAATTGTGCGCTGAAATTTTTGAGTCGATCTTAAACTTAAAATATCAACGATAGGTACCTGTAACGTCATAATTTACGTTAAACGGTTTAAAATAAAACGGTTTACTTTTCGCTATTTCCAGTGTCGTCAGAAGCCTTGTTGTGGTCCACGGCGCAACCGTTATCTGCTTCGTCCGACAGTCTCGGGACGTTTACCGCGACGCGACTGCAGCTGTCCTCTTACAATCGTGACCGGATCTCGTCAACTCCCCTGCCGTCGTTACCTGCTGAGGCTGTGACGTGCAAACACAAACGTATTCGGTCGTCGGATGACCGAAGTTCTATTCGGACACCAGAACGACGATCGTACTCGTCCTCCGACGAAAGTGGTACGTATCCGGTGGTCATCACCGAGCGTTCGTCGCAACCGTCGCCGACCCGCTATAACGACGTAGCAGCAGCAAGCTCTTCTCGGCCGTCCGCGGGTACCCGTCTACGGGTTTCGTCGCCGTCGTACGAAAAGAAATTGCAGAAGACGTTTTCGATGACGACGTCGTACGCAATGCGATTGCAGTCCAACTTCCGGCTTTCCAAAAAAGAAGAAGCCCCCGTGATCGTGTTCGACCAAAACGGCAAGATGTACACCAACGTTTACCCCCCGATCGGGCACCGCAGTAACGATTATAACACACGAAAAACCGGCGACGGCGATTGGGGCCGTCGGTATTTGCCGAAATGGTTGGTGATTGGCGGTAAAAAAACCTAGGTAACTTAACCTTTAGCACGCGTCCGTTATTATTAAATGTATGTACGCGTGCAAAGACAGGAAGGCTTCTTGTTGATTTGTAAGCCGAAAGTTGGACTTCAATCGCATGGCTTACGACGCGTGTCGTCATCGAGATCCTCTGCAATTTCTTTTCGGACGACGGCGTCGAACTCCGTATATAGATAGGTGATTACCCGCAGACGGCGGAGAAAAGCGTACGTCGTTATCGGTGGGCGACGGTTGCTGCAGCGACGAATACGATGACGAAACGTCCCTATAGCGTGCCCTTTTCGTCGGACGGCGAGTACGGTCGTCGTTCTGGTGTCGGAATCAAACTTGAAACTTCGGTCATTCGACGACAGAATACGTTTGTGTCTGCAGGTCACAGCTGCTGCGGGTAACGACGGCAGGGAAGTTGACGAGATCCGGTCACGTTTGTAAGAGGAATGCAGTCGCGTCGCGGGATTCTTCCGGAATGTAAAATGTACAAAACAATATGATCTCGATATGCCATTGTTACCATTGTCGTCAGTTAAATTTTAACTTTTATATTCAATATGTATAGTGTAAATTTAATTTCTGTAAAAAATTGCAAGTTTGAACAGCATAATATATTATAGTTGTGTTGGTGTATTCTTCGAAAACGTTAGTATTATCTACTTCAAGTTTCCTCATATTACCTAATTGTTTATTTTGTTCATGTTTAGAAAAGAACCTATGTAAAAAATAAATTATTGTAACTTTATCATTTTGTATACACGTGTTATTATGTTCTTTGATATTTTATTGCTATTGGTTATAACTCATATTTATTATAGTTATAACTTAATTAAATATACTATTTTATGCAATGATTAAAGTATTAAACACAAAACATATAATATATAGTCACTATGTACGCTGCCACATTTGTAATAGGTACCTACTCATTATACGGCTATATCGCATAGGCGCAAATAAGGGGGACTGGAGGATTAGCTCCCCTAGAATTGCTATAGCCCCCCCCCCCCCAAAAAAAAAAAAAAACTAGTGACTTCACTACACAATACAAAGAATATCCAGTAAATAGACCTGAACTTCAGCAGTTCAGCCATCCAAAATGTCAAACACTATTTGCACCTATGGCTGTATGAACACATCTATTATAGACTATAATGAAATATGTTATAGTTTATACTTTTAATACCTGCAGCCTAACTATAATATATACCAACATACTAACACATTCCCATATTATATGTATTTATATCTTTGTATAATTGAATAACTTAAAATATTTAAATATAATACAGGGTGATCATACAGCCATACGCATGTAGGTAATACATGTCAATAATACCTAGTCGATTGATTAAAAATAAAATGTACCTATGTAGAGAATTTAATTTGTGTAATAATAATAAAACAAAAATGAACGTAATTATGTTATTATTGCTGCTGTGGATATGAAATATACTCGAATAGTCGAATCTATAATTATTTGTAAAAGATAATAAAATTGAAAACAGCAAGTATGCCATATAGGTGTTTGCAATTTTTGACTACGGTTATTTGTTGGATGTCAACCCTGAACTCACAACTATGCACCAGATACGAAATACTTACGATGACCTACCTTAGATATGTGACTAAATAGCCAAATCCCTAAGTAACTGTTCAAAATTTGAATATACATATATATATATAACTGGAGAATATTTTTTCTGTATATATATTTATGCCACAACACCTGTATTTCTGTAGTAGGTAGGTATCTGTTTTTCGCAAACTATAGGGTCATAGAGACCTAACAATAAATTATTTGCAAGCATAATCTAAAAAATCACATTGATGAAAAGACAAATATTATACATGGTTAAATGATTTAATGATTATTGCAGATTACATACATAGGTATTAGATTTGTGCAAAACTATTACGTTTTGTTAAAAGTAATGTATTATTTTAGAAAATTTACTTTTATTTTTGCTTAGGTATTTGTTTTTTGAATTGAAAATATATTTAAGTTAAAAATATACAAAAAAAGTTTTTAGTTGAAAATGTTGTTCTTTTAAATTTTAAAAATCTTAATAATTGTTTATATCTATCCTTCAGTAGGTAAAATAGAAAAATACACCAAAAAACCATTCTCATTCTTTCGGGGGAATAGAAACAAAGCACTTAAAAAAAATATAAAATTATTTGTTAAACATAAAAACATTTTGATAGCCCAAATAGAAAAGTCGTTATGATACTTCAAAGTTCAAAAGTGTTTCGCTATTCACCCCGTTTTACCCCGTTACCTTATAATATTATACAACTTAATATATTTAAAATTTAATACGAGTTGTGTAATTGATTTTCTTTATATCAGTAATTTTTGTTAAAATGATAATACTATAATAGCTAAGGCACAGAGTAATAAGCAAAGTGTTATACTAGTATCATAAAAGAAGCCACAAGGTATACCTATACATTTTAATATTTTATTTTACTTATACAACACTAATTATATGGATGTACTGGAGTTGTCCTGACTCTGCAGTTGCTGTATTCAAATTTATAATAAAAAATTTACCGTAAGCTTTTGTCGTAATTATATCAAATGTTATACATAAATATGTATCAGGACACAGATAAAAAAGTAAGAGCATGTCATAGACCTTCAATATTTAGATTATATATAATAACAGTCGTCAGTCGAAATATATTATATTACATTTCATATTAACATATTATACGCAATAATGTTATATTATATTATAATATTATTAGTTAATATTCGAACAGAGCACTCACGTGATCCCGGCGTCCAGCTGGAACTAAGCCCCTATGTTCCGTCTATTACAATCATAGACCTATTAACTAGTTAATAGGTCTATGATTACAATACTCCACGGTCTATTATAGGACGTCTATGGAGCATGTCAAAATTGCCGCCAATAGTAGATAACCACGGTTAGTGCCATAGGGACATAATATACCACGAACTAGATCTTGGTTCGTTGTCTATACCGCTCCATGGATATTTGGACCCGGGGTTATAAAAACAACGTGAACGTATATACGTTACATACGTTTTGTATACCTTATAACCTTTATTATTTATTCACCTTTGAATCTTCGATGCGTGATTTATGTTCTCGCGCTCTTACATTATACATTTTCCTCCGAGTCCCTGCTCGTTCAATTCTCTAGACTTGTAACAGTGTTTGTTGCTGACCGAAGTCTGTTCCGTAGTGCGTCTGCAACTGGAATACCTACCTCTAAGCCATTCTGTGCGGAGCGCTTGAAGTTTAGACTTTGTGGATCGATCACCACCCCGTCGGTGTCGCAAAGTGAGTACCTGTAAGTAGCGCGTGCTATAGAGGACATGGCTAAGTACGCTGTTATATTAATCTCAACTTGGACGAAACATCGTCCCGGCACGCGTGTTTTCATTATTAGGTAGGTGCCTATAGTCATAACCATATTTATGATCAATTATTACGTACGCCTGTCTGCGTTTTGTGATTGGAACAAAGCAGACGACGTGGCGAAGATGCGCAGAACCAAGTTGAGAACACGTCGGTGTGTTTAGCCGTGTTAGCAGTGACGTAATTATGTTTTTGGCGCCCTGGGGCACTGTTCCCTCCTTTAAGAATAACTGTTAACTTTGTTATTGGGTGGCTTATTAAAAAACAAAAACATTTTCAATACAAATATATATATATATTAATGTAAATTGATTAACATTTAAAAAAAGAAAAATTATAATTTTCTATGTGAACTTTGTTTTGCAAATGTATTTATAATATCATAAAAGTTCATATTTTTGGTAATTGCAGATTCAACAGTTAGAATTGCTAATCTATTAAGACGATCATCAGTCATTCTCGACCTCAAATAATATTTAACCCTCTTTGATGCTGAAAATGATCTGTCAGCTGAACAATTGCACGCTGGGCTGCACAGATACATCCTTAATGCTATATCTACTTAAGGAAACCGTTCTTGAAGTTTTTCAGTTCTGATAATTTTACAAATATCTATTATAGTTTTAGGTCTTATGTTTTCAGTTAAAAACTGATTAAACTCATTAAACAACTTTTAAATAATAATAACTGACTGCAATTGTTCACTAGTTTTGTTGAATCTTTGTAGTATATCACCCCATAATGTGGCCATTATAGCTGTTTTTAATATTGTTTTTAATTTTAGTATTATATTATTATAAAATTTTCTTGATAATGATGTAATATAACTATTTTACGATTTTCTAAGATTCTACCATTCTGACGCCTGGTCCTGGCGCCCTCTTAAAATTTAGCAACCAAGGCCCTGCCTCCCCCTAAATACGTCTCTGCGTGTTAGAGAATCTCATATATATATAGGCTCTCTAGAGTGTGGCGTGTGGCTGTACTTTATATATTATTGTGTTTTTGCCACGACGAGACAACTATTTACCGTACTTCTTAATAGATTTAATCTATCAGATATATTGAGTAACCACGAGTGTCCAAGTGACTAAATTGCCATTGTAAGTCTTTTTATTTTATATAATTCCTGTTTAGAAACGAACAACCAGCCTATACAGCGCCTAACACTGTTGTGATTGTTCACTGTTCGCTATATTAACATTAACATCATCATATTATATTTTATATGTTTTTTTTAAACACTCCCTACAAGGAAGAAAAAGGAATTATTAAAAACACAATAATAAAATGCACAAATGCTGTTATTAACTAGATATGTAAATATATTTATATTATATTCATCTTAATGTACCTACTAATTACAATACATATTTTATTCTTGCAGCTGATTGACAACAGTCTGGTCATAGGTTTATGTGGATCATTGTCTTCTGTTTTTGTTTGAAAAATCATACCTGTATAATATTTTACACTATGAATTCATTATCATTTGTAAGTAATATATTAATTGTTTAACTATATAATTATATGGGATGTTTATGGGACATTTGTACGAACTATGATTTCATGTTAATCAAGAAAATCCTATTTTGCTATTTGATATTTATAAAGGCTCTAGTTACTGAATTGATAAGTGATTATGCTTAGGCATTTTAATGATAAATAGATTCATCTTGTATATTTTTATCCTTCAAAACTCCTATTATATTATATATTAATTATTAGGACTTTCAGACGCTGGGATGACATTCTTTATTAGGAATCTCATAAATAGTATGTTGAAATGGGAGACAAGGGGGACTACAAATTTCTGTGGTATATTTGTTATTGCTAATATTTTCTGTATGTTTACAATCAAGAGGACACTACACCCTTATTTATTGTCTTAATATTATAAGCACATAACAGCAGATTAATTAAGTCAAATATGAGCTCCTGAATATTATTTTGCCATGTACAACTTACTTTTATGGCAAACAATTTGTGTGGGGTCCTATTAAAGGAGACAGTTGTCTAAAATGCCACTTTTGTAAAGCATAATCATAGAGGTTATTTCTTTTTAAAATGTTTGATAAATCTCTTAAACTCTTGAATAATTATTAATATATATATTAAATTTATTAATCAATTAATAATTATTTTAATACTTGCAGGATGTATTTTGTTCAAAACATTCAGAATCGGAAGCACCGATATCAGTTATTACAGAGATCTTATCAGAAAATGACCCTTTAAAGTAAATAATTTACAATTATTATTAATATTACCATGTATAGGTAAAGATCTCAAATGTTATTTGTGTGCATATTTAATAATAATGAATTGTTTTTTTTTTTTTTTTAAGATTTCAAAATATCTCCAACGAATTTAGCAAATTAGGATTTACCAAAGTGAAGGATTTGGCTGCAGCAACTCTTGGAAAAGCCAGTTTAGTGAAATTGTCAGGAGATACTCTAACGCTGCTTTATGGAGCTATAGAGGTATAAACTAATAACATTCAACATTTTTGATTATATTTAATATTTATATAATTATATATATATTTTTTTTAGAAATATAGTGAACGCCTGGGTAAGTTATTATTATCAGTACTATCTATTACTATATTATAATTAGATGAGCATACGTAAACTACGACTTGATATAATTGGATATTCACCCATAACAAATCTCCTCGATCGATATTTATTATTATAATTTTTTTGTAATTATTATTTTAATAATGAATAACCATAGGTACTTTTTTCACCAGTCGTTCATGGATCTAGGACATTTTAGCGTGAAGCCATTTTGACGTTTCGTTTTATTTTATTAAAATTATTATTTATTTAATTTAAAAAAAATTGATAACTGATAATCTTTGAGTTATGTTAGTGTTTTTTAATAAAAGTAAATACATATATAATTATATTATAAATATTATATCAATGGTAGGCAAATGGCGTAAGCGGCATTTTTTTTAAAAATCAAAGCTTCTGCATATTATTGTAAACTGCATGATTATAAATATCATTAGTTAATATTCAAAAACCCAAGGCTGGGTTAATCCAAGGCATTAACGAGTTAATTAGTTAGACGATGACTTTTACTTAAAAGTTAAGTTAATTTAAACTTATCAACTTAACTTACTAGTTTGGTGTTTTAATTAACTTAACTTTAACTTGACTCATTTGCCTCTACATTAATTTAAAATCAACTCATATTTTTTTTATTTTCCCAATTAAGTTAATTTTGAATATTCTTATCCAGAAAAATATTTTGTTTATTACGGATTTTCGGTTTATAATAATCATTATAAGTTCGCAGAATATAGAAAATATTATCAAAAAAAAAAATAAGATATATTTACAAAGAACTTCGTATTTATGTTTAAAGATATAAAATAATATATTGTTACAATAAGTTACTTATATATAATAATACAGGTGTAACATTAGTCACCCTTATGAAGACATGGATGCCACAAATTATATTCATAAATCATAATACCTATTCAATGCTCATTAGTTTTTAATTATTTTTTATTAGTAAAATAATGATTATCATAGATTGTTTGAGTAGTAATATACCTATGAATGATGATAAATATTCAAGTGATTATCACTTATTTTATTAAATAATAATTCATAAATGCATTTTTTTTATTATTATTAATTGAAGTTAAGTTAATTTATGTATTAAGGCGACGTTACAGTGACATTTGTTGTCTTCGTCTTACAAGTGCGTAACATAGCAAATTTTACGCTCAGTAGAACACGTTTATCTTGGTTAGTTTAAAAAGTAGAGCGAATGTACCTCTTATACAATTTAAAGGTAAGATTATTATCTAGACAATGACATAGGCTTTACATTATATTTTTATTTTAAAGAGAGTTATGAGTATTTTAAGTTGAAAAAACAGTTTACAATTTTAAAATACACATAACTCGCTTTAAAATTAAAATATAATAAAAAGTCTACGCCATTGTCTAGATAATAGTCATGCTTTTAAATTTTATTAGAGGTCAATATTCGCTCTAATTTTTAAACTAACTGCTGAGCGTAAAAGTTGCTGTTACGCACTTGTAAGATGGAGACAACAAAATTTGTCACTGTAACTTCGCCTTAAAAATGTCTTTTGATTTAACTTTTAATTTAATTAAAAAAAAAATATTTAACTGAGTTAAAAAATATCATTAATTTGCCCAGTCTTGCAAAAATCAATGTTTTAACATGTGGTTGTAAACAGAATGGAGTATATTGGAGGGAATGAAGAAATTGGGTGTAAATGTAAATTAAAAGACGTAAACGGCATTTAAGGAAATTTGACAAAATCATTGTTGGCGGTTACATAAATTTATCATTTTAAATTGCTATAACATATTATTACTCTAAAAGAAATAAGTGATTCCGATACATATTTATAAATTTATTGAAACTTAAAAACTAAAGAATAAAAAATTATTATAATAATAGATCGCTTATTTTACTTAACTGATCTTGGCACCAGAACTCAATGCATTATTATAATTCTTAGGTACAATAAAAATTTTCAAAAATAAATTGGAGCCCAGGTAAATATTTGGCTAATATTTAGTTTTAATAATTTACTAAATATTATGTACTAAAGTGTATTTGTATATTTTTATGAATATCTTATTCAATGTAAATATTATTAATTTTAAATTAATTATTTTCACATAGTAATGATTTTAAATCTTAAGCTTTTCACAATTTGCTATACACTAACATATTTTCAAAATATATTGAGCTAAATAATAATATAATAATTTGATAATAAAATAAATAAATAGTATGTAAACTTGCATGACAAATTTTACATTTTTTGTATTTTAAAAATATTATAGTTGTTATTGAGCTATTTATAGAAAATTATTTTTATTTTTCATTTCATTAAAAAAATGTTTAATTAGTCAAAACCTTGATAATGTAATACCATGTTCCTATTTAGATATTAGTATATTACTTTAGGTATTTGAAAACAATTAATGATAGATAAGCATTTGAAGTTCAATAAGAACAAGATTAATTGTTAAAAAAAAATATAGGAGAAAATTTACATATATCATACCAACCATTATTTTAAACCAATAATTATTATTATAATAGCTTTGAAACCCATGGCAACCATTTATAAACAAAAATTTCAATCAGAAATCTCAAAATCCCTGTTTGAGCACCTCCTGGGGTTGGTCCTCTCCCTTTTTTAATTAGCCCATCTTCTGCCCAGAGATCTGATCTATCTCTGTACCAAATGATCTTGTGCACTTTGTTGCCTGGAAACCAATAATTATTATTATTATAGCTTCAATACCCATGGTAACCAATGGACATGCACATAGACAGACAAACATTCTATCTCCTCCTGGGGTTAGTTGCCATGTTAATATGGAGACACACACACACACACATACATTCATTTTTATATATATAGATTAATTTTTCAAGACATTTAGATTAATTTTATGCTAATGCCTATTTATACTTCAAACTTATTTACAACGTTCGATGATTACCGAATGTAATGACTCACAAGTAAATTTTACTATAGTAATATAATGTGTTAAAAAATATACTATTGTAATAAATATATATTAACAATAAAATAAATGCAATGTTTTTGAAAAAATGTATTAAGTATTACTTTTGTACAATAAATTATTATTATATCACTATACTCACATCATTAAATATACTTAGCTAACATCTTTTCTCATAATCGTTTTTCGTTTGCAATGATTCATCATTGTCTGGTTGTGTTCTTACTCTAAGTTTATCGTTTTATACTAATTTATAGTTTTTCTGTAAAATTATATATAAGATATTCATTAACCTCAAATTATTCTCCATCCACCAAAACTCGGATGCGACTACACTTAAATTATAGGGACTTTATGTATGCCTATCTAACTCAATCCCCCCTCCCACAACACTACCAAAACCATTAATAAGTAATAACATATTTTTGTAACACAACTTCAGTAATTCAAAATATTATTTATTTGTGTATAAAACCACTAAATTACACTTAAAAAGTTAACAATTATCTTATGATTACAAAATAATATTTTACAAGTTATAACCAATATAAAAAAAGCTGAGCAAGTGGGTGTCGATCTGCTGTACAGTATGTTACAAGGTGGTCACTGTCATGGATGGTGTTAAATTTGAATTCTTAACTCAAAATAATTTGCTAGTTTTTGTGATTTTTCCATATTTTGTCAAGATTTAAAAGATTTATTGAACTTTAAATGCTTATAAAAAAAAACTGTGTCTAAGGATTTTTAATAATTTTCAAATATCATTGTAACACTATTGTTGGAGTCTTGTATTAAATTTTCAAGCTATTTTACACAACAAATTAAGTTTTATTGACATTCATAGAAAAAAAAACTAATAAAATTGGAAACTGAAAATGTCCATAAACAGTTAAAAACAATTCAAAATATTTTTAAGCTATGCATTGAATATTCATTATCCCCAAATTATTCTCTGTCCACCAAAAAGCATAGGTACAACTACACTTAAATTATAAAGACTCTAAAATTATGTATACCCATCTAACTAATCCCCCACACACAAACGCTTACACAAAACTACCAAAACTCTTAATAACATATTTTTCTAACACAACTTCAGCAATTCAAAATATTATTTATTTGTATATAAATCATTATATTATATTTGAAAAATTATCAATTATCTTATGATTACAATATAATAGTTTACAAGCTACAACCAATATAACAAATACAAATAATAAATGTTTGATATTAGTTAATAAGACTATAATATATTATTTTAAATCTAATTTCCTCGTATTTTGCTGTACTTTTATGTAAATTGCAACATCCATCTAAATATTTTTTTTAATATACTAGTTAGTAAACATTTGCTTAAACATACTTGTTTACAAATTTATAATTTATTGTATACATGAAATGCTATATTCAAAGGAAATTTGAAATAACTTGTTTAACTACGAAAAAAACTGATTTTTAATAGTTTTTTTTTAAAATAAAAAGTCAAATAAAAATGAAATTTCATTTAACACAATGAAACGGCTCATTTCTTTCTCACATTATTTTTGGCGTTTTCTAATAGTGACCAGGAGTTCTAATAAAAAAGAATGGGGGTTCTTGTGTCTCATCGCTTTTTGTCATAGAATTCTATCTGAATCTAATTGTTAATATACCAATTTATTTACTGAAATATTAATTAGTGTTTAATTTTCAAAATTGTTTATAATATTATAAATATACATTTTTTTAGATAATCTTCTAAAATCTGCAAAATTGGAACTTAAAAATGGAAATTTCATTAGTACTCAAAAAATATGTGAAGAATTATTTATACATAAACCGACAGATTTAAATGTTTTATTGCTTAATGCCAAATCATTTTTCAAATGTGGAAATTATGAAGAATGTATTGATTGTTTAGAAAAAGCAAAACAAATTAATCCCAAATGTTCTGAAGTTTTAAGTAACTTTGCATTAGTTTACATAAAAAAATCAGAAAATGATTTAGCAAATCAATACCTTTTTGAAGTATGTGCATTAAAACCTTATTGTGTGGATGCATGGACAGATTATGCCAATTTTTTATTTATGACAAATGACTTAATCAATGCTGAGTTGGCTTATGTACGTGTTTTAAGTATAAAACCCGAATTATATAAAGTACGTAATGAGTACGGAAAACTACTATTAAAATTAAACAAAATAAAAGAGGCTAAAGAGCAATTTAAGATTTCTTACCACTGTGCAACAGAATGCCCTGAAACTCTAAACAATTTAGCAGATGTTTATTACAAAAGCGGTAAATTTGAAAAAGCAATTTCTAAATATAAAAAAGTTTTAGAAATAAATCCTGGTCTAATGAATGCTCGTTTTTATTTGGGAATGGCTCATCTAAAAATTACAGAGTACCAAAATGCAGCTAATGCATTTTGGAAAGCAATAGCATTAGAACCAGAAAATATGACAATTTTAAAAAATTTAGCTGTTACATTCTGTCATCTAGAAAATATGGTATTGTGTGTTGAAGTATACAAAAAGTGTTTAAAACTCCAACCTGAAAACTTAGATTTGAATTTAGAACTGGCCATGATATATTTACACAAAATAAAAAATTATCAAGAAGCTGCAATATATTTTAAAAAATGTATCCAATTAAATCCGGAAAGAATAGACCTGTACAAGAATCTTTTTGTTACATTCCGTAAAGTTAATGATCATCAAAACGCGTCTGATACTTGCATGTCAATAGGAGATTTGTACTTAGAAAGTGATGATCAAGAAAATGCAAGAAATGCTTTTTGTTGTGCGGTACTTTTCAACCCAGGGAATGCAGTTGGTCATTGGAAAATGGGCCTGACTATGTATAATTTGGGACATTCGGATTTGGCTCTTAAAAGGTAATAATTAATCAACACAATTAAAATATGCTCTAAATAGACCCTACAAATATTCTCTAATTACTCCTTAAATTGGTAAAATTTGCAGAAAATACTCTTTTCTTTTACTTCAATGAGTTTAAAAATGTATATACAAGTTACAATAAGAAACATAATATTATGTATAATAGATACATCTTTAAATTTAATAAATTTAAAATATTTACATTTACCATTTAATAATATGCTTAAACTTGAAAATATGTATTGTATCTTTTCTTTAGTAAATTATTTAAAATCAGTCACATTTAAAAAATTTTCCAATTGAATCACAAACATGTTATTGACCAACTTCTGTAATTTTTGTTTTTGAATTGAATAACAATTTTTTTCTTGCAGCTCATAATATTTAGTAATTTACAACTAGAATTTAATTTTTTATGAACAAGAATTTACAATTTAAAATCTCCGAATTATTCTTTAATTTGCAGAATACATTTTTACTATGAATCTGTAGTGTACTAGTTGTCCACATTTTTCACAACTATTGAACTGCATAAAATCAACAACATAACACATTAGATTTTGGATATTTTTTTATTATTTATCATAATTCAATTGTATGTGTTGGTTATATTGTTTGTATCTAGCTATATTTTAAAATGTAACATTTTTGCCTATTATCAAATACTAATAATAATAAAGAAAGTAAGCCAGTTTTAATATAAGTTCAGAATATAATATCAATAATTCATTAATAAATGGTTATTAATAATTTTTAATTATTATTATTTTTATTATTAATAATTATTTTGCATATTTGATACTATTAGTGTACATTTTATATACATTTGAATTTTGCATGCATGCAATTAATTTTGACTATTTTATAAGTTTTGAATATTAGTATTAGTTATTACAACTGTTCCTTTTTAGACTTCAGTTTAAGATATTGTTATTTTCTTACCTTCTTTGTTATTAATTTCTGTTTCCCATAATATACACAAAGTACTTGCTACTTAATTTATACCTTGTATAATGAATACATTCTAGTACCTACTACATGTATGTTATTGCAACAATAAACGATGTGGGCCGGAGGGGACGTAATGCTAACGCAGTCCCCCCTCCAGTTCTCGATACCTTGGAAAAAAATGGATACTTTCAGTATAGGTAGTAATAATTATATCATTGATTTTTCAACAGATACAAACATGCGATAGAAATAAATCCAAATTTGGCCGATGCCTATTGTGATATGGCAGTAATTTTTGATGAACAAGGCCTTTTTGAAAAAGCCATACAATATTACAAAATGACAATCAATTTAAAACCATCCAATTTAAACGCTCATTTGAATTTAGCAGATATTTTGTTCAAACAAAAAATAAACCTTCTAGAGGCTATAACGCATTATAAAATAGCTCTAGAATATTACAATACATCTGTTGATATTTATATACAAATGGGAAATATTTATACAGAGTTAAATATGAGTAAAGATGCATTACATTCTTTTTACATGGCAATTCAGCATGATCCACAATGTTTAGAAGCTTACATTTCGGTTGGTTCTATACTAGAAGACAGTGATAATTTCATTGAAGCAATTCGTGCTTACGAATCCGTATTAAAATTACAACCAGATCATCCAGATGTATATTGTCATTTAGTAAACTGTTTACAAAAAGTGTGTGATTGGTCAGACTATGATTCACGTGTAAAAAAATTACAAGAAATTGTTAACGAACAACTGAATGATGATGACGTGTTGTCCTTATTACCTCACGATGCATTGATGTTTCCTCTATCTTTGGAAGTACTAACTAAAATTGCTTCTAAGTTTGCAAAACATTGTGTTCAAAAATTGAACGAATCAATAAAAGAACCTCCACAATTTGTTCATCCAACAGTTTTCAATGGAAATATAAAGATTGGTTTTGTATCAACCAATTTTGGTAAACATCCAATAACGACCATTATGGAAACATTAACCAGTATATGCAAAAACCAACAAGTAGATGTAATTTGTTATTCTATATCTTCAAATGACAATATTCCATCTTGGTAAATATTTTATTTAAATTATTTTTATAAATAGTAAGCGTGTAACTTATAGACCTTTTTTAATAAACATTTTTTACTACATTTATTATTTGATAGTAAAAAATTGTTAAGAACAAGGATTTTATGATCATGTGTTTTCTGATTTCTTAGAAATAAATACTTTGTAATTTGACCTAACAATTTACTAAATTCTTTAAAAGCACATTGTTAACTAGTATTTTTATAATGTATTTTACTCAAACATTTGATCAGTCACCCATTATTATTCGATTTTAATATAAATTATGTAATATCATTTTTTTATTTTAGGTTGAATAACTCTGAACACCTCAAAGATTTGTCACAACTCAAATTTGTTGATGCTGCTAAAGTTATTAATAGTGATGGAATCCATGTATTGGTTGACATGAGTGGTTATACAAAGGGTGCCCAAACGGAAATATTTGCTTTGAGACCGGCCCCAGTTCAAGTTTCATGGTTTGGTTATCTTAGTACCAGTGGTGCAACGTTCATGGATTACTTCATTACAGATCGTATATGTTCTCCTCCAGAACTTCAAAATATATATACTGAACAATTGAATTTTACAAATCATACTATTTTTATTGGCGACCACAAACAGAAGTTTTCTAATTTACAACAACGCTTATGTTTTGATGAAGAACTGAAAAGATCAACTTTCAACTTGCCAGAAAATGTTGTTGTTTTCTGTAATTTTAGTAAACTGTTTAAAATAGACCCATTTACTTTACATATGTGGATAACTATTTTGAATAATGTTCCTAAGTCTGTACTATGGCTTTTACATTTGAATGATGTTGCTGAAAATAACTTAAGAACTTTTGCTGATGTTTTAAACTTTGATACATCACGCATCATTTTTGCTGACTTTATTCCTAAATATCAACACCTGAATCGAATCCAGTTGGCCGATATATATTTGGATACACATTTATACAATGGACACATAGCGTGCTTGGATGCATTATGGGCAGGAGTTCCAGTAATAACATTACCGGGAGATACATATGCATCTCGTGTAACAACCTCACAATTGACTACTTTAGGAATTACTGATACTATTGCTCAAAATGAAGAAAACTATATTGATATTGCAATACAATTGGGGTTGAACAAATGCTACATGGAAAAAATGAGAAAAAATATTTGGGATTTAAAAATGGTCAGCCATCTGTTTAATATAAATTGTTATGTAACAGAAATTCTTTTAATCTTGAAAGTTATCTCTCTGACAAAACCTAAATTGGGCACGTAGAAATGTATAATTTTATGAAAAATTATTAAAAGTGTAATTTTTTTTTCATTTGCTTTTAGTTTTTAAACATTTACTATTTTTATTTAGTTTTTATTATTCATATGTATACTCATAAAGTGCACCATTCAATTTTTGTTAATTCTAAATTGTATACATGCTTTGTATAGTTTTATTTTTTTCAGACTAATGAGAATAATATCATTATTAATTAAAATGTTGAAAATAAATAACCAATAACTAATTCAACTTTGTGTTGTAATAATTAATCCATAAATTAAATAGTATTCTAAAATATATAGGTACTCATGCTGTTGCATATTGCATATACCTTGTTTCATATTATATATTATGCTACTTAGAGATGGGTGGTACTAATGATGCCATTTTACAATAGTATTTTATTTACATTTGTTCTTTTAGTAGTTTTGGATTTGAACCCAGAGGGTTCAAATAATATTGTTAATTAGAGTTTGTAGTGGCATCAAAGTAAACAAATACATCTAACCAAACGTATCAAGAATTAAACACCTATCCCCAAAAATTTTGGCTAAATGATTGATTATAAATCCTAGACATTTAAATATAATTGGCACTTGGCAATGATATTTTAGATTCTGAGCGGATCGAAAGAATGTGTACCGTATTGATTTTACAATGATGTGTGTTTTTTTGCCAGCAATATTTTGGGTAGTAAAAATGTTCCGAATTTCAAGATTAGCATCTTTTCTGACAGAAAAGTAAATCTAGTTGGTATTTCTAAAATTGAAAATTCTAAGAAGTTTTAGATAGCGTCATGAAAAACATAAAAAAAGTGAAAAAAAATGGTCATTTTACACAAAACCAATTTTAAAAAAAGCCTATAACATAAGAAATTTTAATCGACATGCTTGACAACTACTAAACAGCAGTGTTAAGTACCCACTTTTCCACCTTTTTTAATCATGTAGGTATCGTAAGCTTATAGTTATTGCATACTTAAAAATATACCTCAATCCCTCCTTGGTTTTTAGATTCTGAGCGAAGCGATGAATGTATTGATTTTACAATGATGTATGTTTTTTTTTAATTTTTAATTTTAATTTTAATTTTTGTGTCTGTCATCACCTTTTAGGACAGTAAAAGTGCTTGGATTTTCTTCAACAGTAACTTTTCTGATAGGAAAGTGAATCTAGTTAGTACTTTGGGGGTTCAAAAGTAAAAATTTCCAAGTAGTTTTCTAAAGCGACGTGAAAAACAAAAGAAAAATTAAGAAAAAACGGGAATTTTCAAAGGCAGATGAAAAAAATTAAGAATTCTTAGTCACAGTTTTGATTTATAAGCATTTTAAGTTCAAATTTTGACAAAATACGGAAAAATCACGAAAATTAGCAAATTAATTTGAGAACGTAGTACTCATAGCTAGAGCGCGGATTTATATGCATTAAAAACCAATCAAATATGCGGTAAAAACCTTAGATATGCATAAATATGTGCATTGAAGTGTTAAAGTATGCATAAAAAAATTTGTAAAAAAAAGTGCTTATTGAACATTTAATTTAAATTAAAAACAATATAGGTATTTAAAATTATGGAACCCTCATAGAAATACTTTTCTTTACTTTCATCATTTTGTAGATAGTTTTAATTTATAAGAAAAAAAAATAGGAATCAATTAATAAGAAAAATGTTTGAGTAAACCATTTACACCTACAAGTATACCTATTAATTTATTTTGATATTAATCGAAACTATACAAATATAATATTATTTTCTTATATTACAATAGTATATAAAAAAAACATCGAAATATACAATTAAAATTGTAAAATAAGCCCTTGAAGTAGATAAATGTCAAAGTATGGAAAAATATGCACTAAAAAAGTTTCATTTCGACATGCCATGACTCATGAAACACATTTTGTTCTCACTTAGTAGTTATAATACAATCAACCAGAATATAAATGCAAATGCGTACAAATCCACGCTCTTCACATTACTGCGCAGTTGTAAATTTGTAATATAAAAACAAGATATTTTTAGACTAAAATACCAAATTCAATATATTATTATGAAATGGTTCTGAAACTGTGTTCCACGGATATCACTTTAGGGTTTCCGCGAAATACATTATAATTAAAATTTAGAAGTCCTCTCTGACTGTTATTTAAAATATTTTTCAGATTAAATACAGTACATTATACACATTATTATTATAATTTTTATTGCAAATAATCCTTACATAAAATTACGCTAATAATGAAACAAAGTATTATAGGGGTTCTAATTAAAATTTTCAAGCTGTAATAACTTATTATTAAAAGATTTTTTTTAAGTATTATAAGTGCAAAGTATGAATGTATATTTAATATATTATTTAATAATAATTTATATTGTTAGATGTTCTAATTAATAATTATTATAGTTAAAGTAAATATTTATGATAAGTACTATTATTTTTATACTATAAATTCATTACTCAAAACAGAATCTAAAAGATATAATGTAAATACAGCAATATAATGAACTGTGTAGCTTATTTATTTAATTTGTAAATAATCAATTTAAATTATAAAATACAATTTAGGTACGCATTATGTATAATCAAACATTCACAAAAACAAATATGTATTGAACAGTTATTTTTGTTAACTATGTATTATACATATTTCATCATAAATTATACATAAATATATGTATATTACTATAAATTATTACATAAATATATGTATAATACATAAATATACCCATTAATATATTACTATCAACAATAAGATCATTCTGTGTACTGATTAATTGGTGGTGGTCTATCAATGACTACTCCTCCATAAATGTGTACTCCATGTCTAGACAATGTCTCCATGGTCCAAGTATTGGTGAGTGGGTCGTAAATTTCTACAGTATCAACAATAGATTTGTCAGTTTCTCCGCCAATAACATACAATAAACCATCTAATGCCACTACTCCTATATAAAAATGTAATTTAAATTCAATGTATTTTTATAAAGGCTGTCCTAAAAAATAAAATTGTTACCAGGACGAAATCGGCATATTTCCATATCAGCTACAGCAGACCAAACTCCATCATTTGGTCTGTAAACCTCACCACTTTTAAGACACACTCTGCCATTAAAGCCGCCAATAGCATACATAAGACCGTCCAAGACTCCTACACCAACACCTTGACGAGATACAGACATTTCTGCAACTGGAGTCCATTTGTCGAGACTGGGGTCATAATATTCCACTGATTTCAAATTTTTACTACTAAAACCTCCAACCTATTTAGTTTAATAAAGGACATGAAATGTATTACAAATTAAAAATAAAGAAATAATAAAATTAGTCACCGCATATAAATGATTATTGAAAACACCAACACCACAATTACTTCTCTCAATTGACATACTCGAAACCATTTGCCATTTTTGAATACTGACATCAAAGACCTCTACACTATTTAATAAGCAGGTGTCGTCAAGTCCACCAACCTAGAATTACAAATGATATACATTTTTAATATAAAATAAGTAAAATATTGATTCAACTTACTGCATAAATACAATCATTCAATATCCCAACTCCCAATCGCCTCCTACTAACTAACATGTCCACCATTGGAACCCAAGAGGGCGATTGTGAAGATACATCAAGCATACTAACAGATTTAGAACTTTTTCCATTCACACCACCCACAACAAACACAAATTGATCACTTATTACGCCAAAGCCAGCTGTCTCACGACAATCATTTATCCCTGGTGCATTCTCATGTAGTTTGGTTGCTGGGTCATACCATTCTGTATAACACTTTGGAGATGTGTAAGACTGATTGAACATTAAAATAACCTGATAAGAGTTAAATTGACAAAATTATTGTGAAGATGGATTAATCAAATCGGATTCATACTTTTTGTGAACCACCAAACTGCCTAGGTTTACATCTAATCGATTTTGGAATGGAAAAATGACAAACCAATTTTTGTAGATTAAAACGTAATGCTTCAATTATAAATTTGTTACCTGAAAACATTATAATAATAATTAATTAACTATATAAATTCATAATGATGGAATATTTACGAAAAGAACATACATTTAGGACTATTATTTAGAAGAGGTTCTTCAACTACATTATCTAAAATATCAGGCCTTAATAGTGGCAAACGTACATGTTCCATTAATTCATGCAAAAAATCCTTTCTCCGATCCAAATCATGTTTTACCCATTTAATAACACATTCAAATACCTAAAGTAACAAAAATTTAAATTAAATTAAAATATATTGACTTGCTAAGCCACCCATTTGTGTATGATTATCACAGGGTCTCATAAATATCTTCAAGATTAAATAACAAGAATTAAGATTAAAAATAATCTTCAAGATTTTGGGTTTCTTCTTTTTATAGGACACAAAGGATTTATTATATTTGTATGGTATTAAATCTATTTTTTATTAGTTTTAATGCATTAATAACTTTCTATATAGGTAATAATAATATCAAAATATTTTTTTATAATTGTTAAGCCTTATAATTTGTAATTTGTTATTTAAAAGCCCACACACTATAGACACGCAATAGAAGGCTTATGTGCTGCATCTGAACTTTTTTGGATTTTCTTCATTGGATTTTTGAAAAAAAAATCTTAATTTTAGTCTTTTAAAATAGAAAATTGACTTCCTAAAATGCCTACATATTTTGTCAACGAGTTCATACATGTATAAAAATTAAAATCGGACATTTTGAAGTATGTGTAATTTACCATCACTTAAATGTCTAAAACGTATGAAAAATATGTGTGTTGTGATCCCTTTAACAATAATATAATAAAATATATTTTGTAATATTATTAAACAGTCTTCGCTCAGAATCGTAGTTTTTCGAAAACAATAATTTTATATCATTGAATACCAAATATTAGTACACATCCATCACAGCGATCCTTCTAAACACCTACTGTAAAGCAGAGCGATTCCCACCTTTTTTAAGTTTGTTTTTCCATGCAAAATATTAAAATACAAATTAACAATTGAAAGGTGGGCAGGAATGTACTTAACATTTTTTCGGATTTCATGTTTTTGCGGAATAAAGTGCCATGAAGTAATCTCAATATATTTTAACAATCATAAAATTCCCAGAATGTTTCTATCGTGCACAAACTTAGAAATCTGCAATTTGTTGCCTATTAAAACGTGTCATGTGCGTTTGTGGCCTTTAATGTTCACAATAAGTTGACTTGACGCGCAACGTCAAACATGTAAGAATGTCATGTACGTTCCAAATAAAATTTAAAAAAATGTATAACACATTTTTCGTTTTTAGTTGTTACTGTAAAATTTACGAATAGCTACTTAGCACGTTATTCCTGCCAATAGTAGTTTACTTACCTTTTCTTCGAATGGAACAGCAAGGTCATTACATGAAATAAGTTTCATCAAAGCTTCAGAAGATAAAGATAGGAACTCATCACTTTTAACCACTTCTCTGAAAATAATTGTCATAATAAAATAATTTATTACTGAAAAATAAAGAGTATTAAGCTAATTATTGATTCATACAAAAACTGGTTTTTTATTAATGCTTCAGAAATTGATAACAATTCCGTACAGTTATGTAAATCAGCAAACGCTTTGATTCGAAGACAATTTGATGGAACTAGTTGTTTTTGTATAAACTCAACACATGCATCAATTACAAAATCTAACTGTAAGACATTTGCGGCTGGTAACAACACCTTACAAATAAACAATTATTTACACAAAATGATATGTTGTTTAATATATAAATAATATTCATACCTGTACATTTTCTTTTGAGACCATAATTTCTCCAGTATAAATATAATCTACTAATAGTTGTAAAATGGAAGAATCTAATTCTCTTATATTAACAAGATCTTTATAGCTCTCATCAAAATCACTAAACATTGCACGGAAATATGGACTACCTGCTATTAAAACATTTTTGTGTCCAATTACAATTTTATCATCATCTGTTTGTATACTGATGTCACATAAAACTTCATTTCTAAAAAAAAAATGTGTTACTGATATTTATTTTGAATGCAGGTAAAATCACTGTCAACATACTTGCGTAGAGACTGTAAGTTTTCCAGTATCCTAACAGAGTGAGAGTTATTTCTGAAATTTGTATGTTCACATTCTTTGGATGTCAGAACTTGTTTTAGATCACTTTCAAATGATGAAGTCTGTAAGCCATCCATTTCTTTTACTGGCACAACACCTTTGAAAATAATTTAAAAACTGTGATCAATTTTAATATCATCATTGTGTTAAAACTTAATACTATATGTAAGTACCTATAGACAGGGTAAAAACCAACATAATACCTACTGCTGTTATTAGGTATTAAATAAGGTAGTTAGATTTATTGAATATAAATAATTGTCGAAATAAATAATATGGAAATAACGATGTTCATTGTTCCTAGATAATAAATACTACATTTTATGTAGGTATAATGCTAGGCATGTAATTTTAGTTGAATTAATTTTTGGCGCTAAAATGTTGACTGATACTCATAAATGATTACCAGGTCATAACTACTATACCTATTCTGTATAGTTTATCTCTTGTTAGTTATGTACACATTTGATGTATCACCTGCAAGAATTTATTTAAATAATAATAAAAAAATAAATACAATATAAGTGCCTAGGCTAGGCGATTCTAATTAGGGATCTTAATGATTTATATTAGTATTCATAATTTTATATCGGCGCTTTTATTATATTTTTAGCAGAACTCTGTCGTTTATCAATAAGTATAAGTATGAATGCCTTTCCCGAATAATCTACAACTTTACGGATCATTTGACATTTATTTGTAACTTCATAGTTCATGTTATTATATGATCACATACGTATAGTTACAATTTCCTTCACCAAACTAATAACCATACTGAGAACTTGATAAATCCACATACAGATGAACAATCACAAAGAATTGAGTGTTTATGGAGACATGCAAAAGTAAAATGTAATATAAGGCCTTGTGGAGCGTTACGATACCTACTCGGAAGTAGGGTACTATTAAGAGTGAAGGAGTTCGGTCAATCTGACCGATTATGTCTTTGAAAGCTCTAGCGTAGATATTATAATTTTTTTTTTTCGTACACAACATACGACACAACTACACAAGTAGTCATTTTTCGTGGACAGCATACGACACGGGTAAATGAATTTCTAACTTATAACAATATGCGAATGTCAAAATTCTTACTTTGTCGCGTGTCGGTGTGTACGAGAACCTGGAGCAGCGACTTCGGACGTGTCGACGATGGGGAATTCGGCGAGAGAGTTAGTCAATGATACAACTGACCTGTGTTGGTTATTATCACGAGTTAGCCAACACGACTGCGAATTCGACGGCGCCGCGGTGTGCAGTAATAATATTATTAAAAAAAAAAATTCAAAATTAATATAACAATAAATTATGAATCGATACAATTGGGCGTAAAATTGATAATACAATATTTATAATTAACCGAAAACGCGTGTACGGTATACCTACTCTCCGCGAAGACTGAGGAGATTAATATAGTGAAACGCATTATCACACGAGACCCGGCAATTTGCAAGTTTGCGGCGGTTAAATGAAGCCGGACACAATTTTACCGCCATCGCCGAGACAAAAGAATTTTACCGCCACTGCCGCGCTGACCGGGACGGCGACGGATTTCCCTAGCTTAGATGCACGGATTTAACCGCGGGTACTTGATTCTTGTGCAAGCATGTACAATTTTCACTTATTGCAAGATGTAACACTTTAAGAGAACGGTTAGTGAGTCGTGAATGTTTTCACTGTGTAATGTGTATACAACTATTTAATTAAAAAATAATTTTTATTTCTATACGCTGATCAGCAAAGTTTTAATAAGAAATCGGGAATCTGTGGCTTACAATATTATTTCAAACCATTTTAATATTATGTTGTATTTATTTATATAATTTGAAAGAGTGTCAATACTTTCAAATAGATAGCGTTTCAGTCGCTAAATTTCTCCCACCACAGAAATACCGTTGAATAACTTGACCGCAATTAATATTAACACCGTCGCCAGTCCATACTGTCTTAGTTCATGATTTATGTTCTATATTATTATGTTAATACTATACAGTGTGCCGGGTCCAACAATATTGTGAGTGGGGAACGAGGTGGCCGAGCGGTATAACGCGACGGATTCGGCACAGCCGGTCCGAGTTCGATCCTCGACACGAACGTCTCTCCAGCACCACCCATTCAAAAATTTTACAATTTTTTTTTACAGGAAATTAGCATGTAATTAGCATGAATTTGCATGACTATCGCCAAAATTTGCATGACAAAATATACAACTCTATGACAAAAAATGATGTGCGGTGCTGGAGAGACGTCTCACCAGCACCGCCAACGTGAAAAATTAAAAATAATAACAAACTCGATATACCAAAATGTAGCACGTGATTAGCACGAATTTGCACGATATACCCCGAAATTCGCACGTGTCTGGTCCGCAAACAAACCACGTTCGAATATTTCGCGCGTCACGCCAGCACCGCCCAAAATGGAAATTTTGCGAAAATCAAAAAACTGTTTATGCCAATATTTAGCACGTGATTAGCACGAATTTGCACGATATACCCCGAAATTCGCACGTGTCTGGTCCGCGAACAAACCACGTTCGAATATTTCGCGCGTCTCGCCAGCACCGCCCAAAATGGAAATTTTGCGAAAATCAAAAAACTGTTTATGCCAATATTTATTAAATTTTCATTTTCCATTATTTTTTAGTTTTATTTCTAGAAATGTTAATAAAATTTTATTGGTTGGTTAAAAAAGCTTGAAAATATAAAATAGAAGGCTCCTAGTATATTGTTTCAAAGGTAGATGAAAAATATTAAAAATATTTAGTCACAGTTTTTTTTTATAAGCATTTAAAGTTCAGAAATCACGAAAGTTAGCAAATTATTTTGAGTTGAGGATTCGTAAAAATTTTTCTTTTTAAATCTAAGATTTTAAAATGTAATACAAGATTCCTTATAAGATTATCTACCTTTATCAAAAAAAAATGTGTACGAGAAAGTCAAATTAAAGTTTTATGAGCGTTTGACATTCAAATTTTTACAACATTTAATATTTACTCGATTTCTCATGTAGCGATTTCCTTATTTTTTTGTAATTCAAAATCGAATAACTGTAGATACATGAAAATTTCACTGAATGTTTATTATATTAGCATTTCCTACACACCATACAATTTTAAAAATATTTTGACTGTTGTGCCAAAAAGTGTAAAAATTGTATACAAGGCTCCTGATATATTGTTACAATAGCAGTTGTAAAATATGAAAAATACATTGGCACAGTTTTTTTTATAAGCATTTAAACTTTAAAGATCAAATCTTGACAAAATTTATCAAAATATCGAAAATTATCAATCATTGTAATTAATAAATTATAAAATGTTCAGTTTTTATAGCTAAGGATTCAAAATTTAAAACAAGATTCCATGTAAGTAGTTTATTCTGTTACCAAAAAATCAAAATAATACACAAGCACAGTTTATTTTTATAGTAATTTTAAGTACAAATTTGGACGAAATTACATATTAAAAAACCTAGAATAACTATTTTAGTTATTTTGTTGTGATTGTATAATATTATTCGTGGTTACTTGAAACTTCTAAAGTGTACTATTATATATCTATGATAGTATCACGGTTTGTTGTTGATGTATAACGCGTTATAAGTACCTAATGGATATTGTGATATGATTAATTTGGAATTTAGTATAGGTACCTATTATAGGTCAATTTTTTTTTTTAATACCATAAATATGTATAATATGTCTTAAACCTAGACTGACATACCGTCTCCGCTCAGAATCGTTTTTCTTATACAATGATATATCATTAAATTAAAATTTAATACCATGCATTATACAGTGACCCACTTATTGTAACCTTCAGTACAGCAGAGCACCTTTTTATTAATATTTTCACTGTAGATTGAATAATTGTTAAGTTGATAGAGCTAATTATTTAACAGTGGTAGACTTAATATAATGCTCATGTTGGATCCCTTGTTTTTAATTTGGTTAGCTCGTAGGTAGTAAAATATTTGAATGTTTTGATTAAAATTGGATATATTATATCTAAAATAGTTTAACTTGAATCATCTCTAAGGTTTAATACGATCATGTTATTGTTTGGGTGTGATTGTAATATGATTTGTACCGTGGTATGACGGGTGAGCTGGGGAATTCCAAACAGAAGTTCATCGATATCCCATCGTATTATTGTTATTGCTCATTGCCTATTGGCCAATAAAAATAAACTGCGCTACTAATATTGCTACTGTATTATCATTAACCATTTTTAGTATCCAGGATTTTTTTAATTCATTATTCCGATTTCACCGTTGTTGAAATAAACGTTGTTTCCACGCCGTTATGAGTTTGGTTATTTAGTTTGCACCTAATAGTTAGTTTATGTATAATTTTTCTCTATTAATTCATTACTACCTGAATAATGGCGGGTCGAAAAACAGTTATCCCGTCTCATCAAATTGTGGAAGCAGTTCTTAAGTTTAAAGACCGTATAATAACTGAAGTCAATGGTGAAAAAAGTAAGTAGACCTAAATTTTTATAAAAACTTACAGTAATAATCAATTTAATACTAAATTAAATTAATTGACGTAGTAAATTATAACTTTATTGTGTGTATTCACTAATATGTAGGGCTCGGTAGTTATATAGATGTTAAAAATTAAAAATATGCTTGAAAAAATGTGAAATATGAAAAACAAATTTAAGTATTTAATATAGAAATTTAAAATTATTCAAAATTCCAAAAATACCACTTTTTGTAATTAATTTTCACTAAAAGAAATAAAAGATTGATAAATAATTAGGTATATAATATTCAAATATTTGAATTTTTAAATTTTTTTGTGCTGAACAAATAGTTTTCATCGTCGTGGCGCGAGCTAACCTTAAGTAAAAAAAAATAAAGCGGCGGCACGACAGTGTATATTATTATCTCGAAGCAGGAGTTGCCCATTTCAACATTGTACATTTTGGTGTTTTTTTTAACCGGACCTAACTAATTATCTACTAAATCAATATATTTCTAATAAATTGGAAAAATTAGAAAAATCGTGCAGATGATCTTTTTGAATAAATCATCAAAATAGTACTGTTAGAAATTACGTTATTAAAGGAAATGTGCAAACTTTTTAATGAGAAATTATAATGAAATCTGGAATCACGGCGGCCGCATCTCGCATTGTCGTGCCGACTGATTCCCCCACTCAATTTCATGTACGCGACGCATTTCATTATTGCTCTTTCACGACTTCACGTATATTTTAACTTAGATTCTCGCCACTACCTATACGTAGCTATGGATTATTTGTTTCAATTCGTTATAAACTATATCGCTTCATTGAATTACATTATAGCTTAAATTTTTTATATTTTATTTAATGTAGTTTGTTAAATTGTAATTAATACTATAGTATTACACTATTACCTAGTGTGTTATACTGTTGATAATTATTCCTATGTTCGTACCTATATTATGTTCGTACGATAATATATTGGTATTATTTAATTATAAATATGCCAAACAAAGTGTACAAAGAAAGAATAAAAAATAAAGAAAAGTACTTATTGAATAAAAAAAAGAATCTTAGTGATAAAATAAATTTCCCAAAAATACTGTTGTCTTGACAATTTTCTAAATTAATGGTTATATCACAACTCAGTGCAAAAAACGGAAGAGTAAAAAAAACAGATCTTTAAGTACTGTAACGATGTGATATCATAAATAAATTCTAAGTAAATTGAATAAAAAATATACTTATTTTGTTTCAATAATTTATTTACTCGGTGAGAAACTATATGACGTAAACTTTATACGACACAGCACACGAAATAACGTGAATAAAATAAACAAAATGCATTAGAAAATCAATGTAATTTAAAATATTATATTATAATGGACATTTCTGCTCAAAATAATTTCTCGCCAAGTAAATAAATTATTAAAACAAAATAAGTGTACTTTTTATTAAATTTACTTAGCATTGATTTATGATAGCCGATAGGTATCACATCCTTAAAGTGCTTAAAGATCTATTTTTTTTTACTTATCCGTTTTTTACACTGAGTTCGACGTAATGTATAATTTTATTGTATTCTCTTAACATTTTTTATTCAAATTACCTTTTTCCATATAGTTCGTTCTATAACCAAAAAATACAAATAATATTACCTATATAAACACAGTTATTGTTTACACAAATTTTAAGTTAAATTTGGACGAAATTAGGTAAGTACATGAAAACCTAGAACACCGATTTTAGTTATTTTGTTGTAATTTAAAAATATTATTCGTTGGTAAATGGTAACTATATACTTGAAACTTTTAAAGTATATTATTATATTTCATACTGACATCAAATACAATTTTTTCAGAAAATTAATTTTAACCTACTCGTAAAATAAATTTCTGTTTGACCAATATTAATATACCATCCAATATGGTTAGTGTGATAAAATATTATGTTTCAAATTTTCAACCCTAATATTATTTTAATTTTGTATTTTGTAAATTGAGTTTTTTCCAAAGAATAATCAAATAAAATACATTATTATTAATATGAAATAAAAACAACAAGAATATTGTGATTATAATTATTGTATACAGAATTATCATTTATGCTAATTTATTCTTAAATAATAATAATACAAAATATATATTGTATATTATACTTCGTACCGTGAGTAGGCTATTATTATTGGAGGGTTGTGCAAAAATAAGGATTTAAACAAAATTCATAATTTGACGTAACATTTTACAAATTCTATTTTTACAAATATTCTTTTCAGAAATTATTGTAGCTACTGACACTGTTTGGAGTGATATAAGCATTTATTTAAATAGTCTTATGAGTAAAAGCGCTATTCACACTTTTGTGTATAAGGGACGCCATGAGATAAAAGAAAAGCTCGGATTTTGTTCTAGTCCCAAGATTGATCCACCAGAAGCCATCTTTAATTCTTCCACGGAATATGGTCGGTATTACTTTTTACACGTATTATTCAAATATATTACTTATATAAGTACACTTTTATTTGATTATTTCATAATGATAAGGTATTATTACACAATACATATCATCTAAATAAAGTTTTTTTTATTTAACTATATGCACTTACATCATTAAATTATCTGCGTTACAATTGACATATATTAATAACTGTTAACTTTTTTTTATACAGGTAGTTCGGATGAAAATTCCAGCAGTAATCTGGATTTTCCTAGAAGAAAATTTGTGGTAACTTTTCCTTCAGAAGAATGGAAAAAAATAAAACCTGATGATGTGCAATACAGACTGCATGATAAAAAACGACCATCTCAAAGTTTCAAAACGTACTATGCATTAACCAAAAATCAATGGACACCTATTTTGGCTGAACATTTTTGGGTGCATACACAACTTTCATGCTGCTTATCATTCCGCAAAGCAAATGTTCATCCACATGGAACAAACTTTGTGACCGTATTTGGACGATGTAGTGTATGCAGCTCATGCTTTAAAGGGATTATTTCTGAAAAACCATTAGATAATGAAAAGTAATATTAATTTTATTAAATTTTAAGCAAATTTTTTTTCCTAAATTTTGTTATTTCATACAAAGTTGTACATTTTAATTTTATTTTTTACAGGGTATTAATGCAATGCACGTATACGGGGAATTTTGACATGTTGCACGAGCCAAATAAAAAACGCCGTTTGTTGGGAACAGCAAAGGAAAAAGTAATAACAGCCATTGTTCAAAAAAATTTGTCTAGCGCCACACATCGTGAAACAGAAGCTGTACGACTGATGAAAACAGGTGATTTTAGTCCGTAATAATAAGTAT
Source organism: Metopolophium dirhodum (assembly GCF_019925205.1). Lineage (NCBI taxonomy): Eukaryota > Metazoa > Arthropoda > Insecta > Hemiptera > Aphididae > Metopolophium > Metopolophium dirhodum. Next base: position 19,510,958 of record NC_083564.1, read on the forward strand.
AAAAAAAAATCCTTTTCAGGAGGAGGGTGTTGGAGGGGGAGCGTTAAATTTGAAAAACTACAATTTTATTCACCTCAATCTTTTGTAACGTTAGGTTAGTAAAAAAAATTAAAATCGTTATTTTAGATTAGTAGTGAAGCGATTCATTTTACAATGATGTTTTTTTTACGTCTGTGAACAATTTTTAGAGCTGTTATGCTTGAGTCATCGACTTAGGACTTGTTCTGTTAGGAAAGTGAATGTTTGTTCTTTAAAAAGAACAGAAATGCATCCTAATACCCAAGGATGGGCAAGTTAACGATTTTTTTTAACTTGTTAAGTTAAGTTATTTTAAAACAATAAAGTTGAGTTAAGTTAAAAGTTACTCATATTTTTTTTTCGTTAACTCGTTAAGTTAAGAATTAACTTTGAAAAAAAAGTAACTTAACTTAGTTTAAATTTAAAATTTGCTAATTTACAAAAATAAAAAATTCCAGATACAAAATATAGATTATTAGATAGTTTTTCTTTACGCTCAAGAAAATTACTGGGGAAATTTAAAATGATACATCAAAGCAAAAACCCATTCAAAAATTTGCATTATTCTTCGGACAAAAAGTAACTTATTAAGTTAAAAGTTAATTTGAAAAAAAAAGTAACGCGTTAATTAACTTAATTAAAATTCACTTAACGTTTTAACTTAATTTTAACTTTTAACTCGTTAATGCCCAGCCTTGCAGTAATACCTACATATTCAAAATAATTGGGGGAAAAGTAAGGGTACAACAAACATTTTTACAAGAAAAAAAATGTTCAAACCATCAATCAAATATTTCATATTTTCAGGTTATTCTGAACCACCTATTATACCATCGGGGGGTGCATTACGTCAAATAAAATGGCGAAACTTGGCATCAAATAGAAGGCATGAAGACGTATTTACATCATTGGCAATCATGAAAAATGAAAATGAGTATAAAGACATTCTACATGATTTAAGTTGTGAACCATTTTATATTCATTACCATAGTTGCGAACAGATCCATCTCTACAGAAGTTACTGTCAAAGTACTTCTTATCCTAAGATCATAATTGATGCAACTGGATCATTAATTAAGAATTTTAAAAAATTTGGAATGAATAAAACTAAAACAATTTATCTATACGAAGCTTTGGTGTACGATGAATCAAAACTACACAGCTTTACGGTTTCAAACATGATAAGTGAGCGGCATACAACTCTTGCTATCTATAACTGGCTAGCAAACTGGTTAAATTTTAATGTGCCTTCACCTAGAGAAACTGTTTGCGACCAATCCATGGCCTTGTTGTCCGCATGTGTGAAATGTTTTACCCAGTATTCTTCACTAAAACAGTATATCAGAGTTTGTGCTAAGTTAGCATTAAGTAAGGTATCGCCGGATCCAATTTGGTTGCCCAATTGTTTCATACGAACAGATGTTGCTCACTTTATAAGATTAGTGAGTAAATGGATTCCATTGAAGAATACTCAAGGTAGAGTTAGAGAAGTAATTCTACGCAGCATAGGAGTTATAATTAAAAACCAATCTATATCGGAAATATATTCAATTGTTTTATCCCTATTTGTCGTGTTAACAAATGAAACTGATGGAGTTGATGCAGTGAGAGGTAGAGACACTCCATGTGAGTATCATAAAAAACAATTAATTGATATAACATCCACGGGTTTTATAAATTACGAAGAATGGTATAATCAAGTGTTATCAACTATTGACTCTGAGGAAGACATTCATGATTCAATTGAGGAAGTGGATGAATCACAAAATTTTGATCTTGATAATGAAAAAAATCCATTTCAGAGTTGGGCTGAGGAAATATTTGAAAAGAGCAAAGAATATATTCAAGAGGGTAATGGCATTAATGCTATGTATTTGCCCACATTAGTGCCATTAATAATTAAATGCATGCAGTTTTTACCTTTGTGGTCAGGTTTAATGATACCTATTTTTAAATATGGAAAAATGACAGCCAGTTCTGCAGGAGTGGAATCAAGCTTTAAAAAACTAAAAGTAGTAACTTTCAAAGACATAGACCTTCCTACAAATATTGATTTGTTTTTAGAAAGACACATAATATCTCTACGAGGAAATTCTCTTTTGCGTTCTTCAAATTACACACATACCATTCAAAGTGACAACTTTAAAGAAGTTATACTGATTGATCAAACTAATGAAGATGACTTTATTGCTATTGACGAAAACAATATTAATGATATTATAATGGACACTGAAAATGAAATCACAATAAACAAATCAATAACAGTTAACTGTGATGAGAATACTGCTAAAGAAGGGTGGGATAGAAAATCTAAAAAGCAACGTATAACAAATTCTTACTTAAACTCTAACACACATTTGCGTCATATAGACTTAAATAATTCACGCAGCATTACATCGTTACCTAATTTAAAAAATGGTTCAAAAGTAACTGATCTAAAAAGTAGGAATTTAAAAGGTTATGGTAAAGTTGCACTTAGTAATACTTGTGCTTTTGAAGCACTGGCTTCAATATTCATGGTGTCTTATTGTACAAGTAAGCGATATTCCGAATAAATAAATTGCCTGGAAAACCCAAATGAATTTCTTTCTTTTGTTTCGTCAATTGTTAAAAAAGGAATCAACCCTACAACTTACAAAGAAAGAGCTCAGATATTATTAACTTATCTCGAACCAGAAGCAACCAAAATTGACTATGACATTACATTAGTTTCTTGCCATGCAACAACAGCATTTGTCATACAAAAGCTATTTCAAGATATACCTACGGCATTTGATTATATATTATGTTCAAACCCTAAATGTGACTACTCAACGGAAAAACAAAAACCAGTGACATACATCACATTCCACACAGAAAATAATCTAGATGGTTTACAAAATTTTTTATTAGAAAGATTATCGATAGACTATTTGACTTGTGGAAATATAAACCAATATCAAACAAACCCATGTAATGGTGATAAAACTATAAGGACCGAAGCATCTACAAAACATTTAATTATAGAAATTCTAAAATGGGAAGGTACTTACAGTAAATACATTAACTAAAATATAACCTATAAACACTATATACATTTATTTATGTTATCATATTTTTTAATTGCAGGAGATATTACTAACTATAAAGATCAATCAACAGAAGCTGCTCCACAGCTACAAATACCTCTAAAGGATATCCCACAAGTTCTAACACATTATAACACAGCATATGAATTGCGAGGTGTATGTGACTATCGGAAAGGGCTAAGTAGATTGCGCACATCTGTTGGTCACTATGTAGCGTACTGTAAAAGAGGGCCTAACAATTGGGAATTATTTGATGACACTACCAAAAAGTCAAAAGCAGTCAATCAAAATACAGTTGTATTGTGTGAGCTTCTCATTTATACAGTATAGTAAAATAAATTATCAAAGCATTTGTATACCATAAAATGTACAAATAAAATATTTTGATTAACTGAATTCAAGTTTTATAGGTACTACATTAAAATAACTTGACAATATATTGTTATCTATTAAAAAAAATTCCAACCTCCAAGTGTAACCAATTTTAAAAAATAAAATTTAATAAGATTGTTTACGAAATTCCTATTAAACGTTTGAAAAACTCTGTGTAAAGTTCCAATAAATACTTAAATATAATACTGCAGAAGTGTAATGAGTGGGGAATAAAATACTTCATACCTGTACTTATACAATAGGTGCCTATACCAATGGAGGTATTTTATGATTCAACCAGCTTCAGCTGCCTGAGAAGAGTCCGAAAACTTATTAAATTGGGATAATAAAGCAAAATTATATGTTAATTTTGATTCAACGTGGATGCGTCTGAGTAAAACTAAAGTTAAATTAATTAAAATATAAAATGGGGAACTTTATTTCAAAATTTTCTTAACCAGAAATTACGTTTCGAAAACCTTTAATTTAAAAATATAAACTTGGTGCAACTCAAATTTAACTTTGTACACAGTTTTGTATTATTACCAAAATAAAAATCTTAGATTTAAAAAGAAAAATTTTTACGAATTCTCAACTCAAAATAATTTGCTAACTTTCGTGATTTTTGAACTTTAAATGCTTATAAAAAAAAACTAAGTCTAAATATTTTTAATATTTTTCATCTACCTTTGAAACAATATACTAGGAGCCTTCTATTACATTTTCAAGCTTTTTTAACCAACAAATAAAATTTTATTGACATTTCTAGAAATAAAACTAAAAAATAATGGAAAATGAAAATTTAATAATTAAAAAAGTTTAGATGGTGGAGTGAAGTGGTACGCGGGGTTACCCCACAAAATGTTTGTCCACTACTCCGCTTGTCTATACTTATAACTAGGGCTGGGATTTCGATGCACTTAGCATTGTTTTTCAAAGCTTACTGTGCAATGCTCGTCTTGTCACAAATTTGTTTTATGTACATTTGAATAAGAATAAAAAAGTTTATTTTGCATTTTTTTGGGCATCAAACAGTAGATTATAAATTATAGAAAACTGAAAAAGTATTATAATTGAGGTAGTAACTAAAATATGAAATTTAATTTTAAAGTTAGATAAAATTGTGGAAATTGGTTAGGACAAAATTATATAGGTAGATAAAAACAAGTTAAAACATTTTATTTAAAAAAATATTTTATTATTCCGCAGAAAAAATGTTAAAATGTAAACCTTAAACATTGAATGAATTATACAGTTGTTTATCTTGGGTACCTATGTAAACTTAATAATTATTGGTATATGAATATTTAATATTATTATCTACATTTTTGTATACTTGTAAATTTGACGTTTTTTTTTAAAAAAATTAGTTATATTATTTACTGCATGGGCTTCCACGATAAAAAATTTTTTGTAAATCAAATTGTCTAAAAATATTGTTGTACTTTTATCTTCTTCTGTAATGCCGTTAGTTTTTTTTCTTCGTGTATTTCAATATTATTGTTATGATTACACGGCGTTATGGATAGGCAATTTAGCTATACCTCTGTCATGGTTCTATTTGTCCGGTATCTCCCGTGTTAGGCCTTATTCAACAATAAAATACGACTTATAAATATAATAATCATAAAAATATAAAGTAATTAGTGTTCAAGACGAATGTACACATTAAATTATATTATTTGTTTTATTGTTATTACTTATGATTATGTACATTTTTTTTTATTTCTCACATTTTTATTTTTTATAACAATCAGAAAAAAATTTGACGGTATTCGAAGTAAAAATTTACATGTATAATTAATATTTACATATGTTATGCTTCATTGTTTATTTGATAATATGAGCAAATTAACAATCATTATAATATTAAAGTTTTTCAACAAAACGAAAATTAAACAAAATGAATTTTAATAAATTATAAACTTAAATTTTGGATTGATGACACCAGTCAACATCTCTTTTTGCATCCCTCTTGTCTTCTCAACTCGTTGTCATCTCACAGATGCAATCGAGCGCACCATATGGCGGTATCGGTGTACCTACCACACTATTTGCAACAGCAACAGCAGCATAACGTCCTCCCGAACTTGAGGAGCCGCCTCCCCACTGCCGATAAGAACGATCTACGACGACCTTGCCGGGGTTTTTCTGCTGCTGCTGACTTTGCTTGGACCGCAGTCGTCGCTGGCTCCAACCCATCGCCATCACTTTTGGCCACGGCTATAGGAACTATGGTCGTGCTTTCGGTTGCCTCGTCCGGAACAAAATCGTTAACATCAGCCAGTGCATCTAACAGCTGGATTCTAACCGGTGCCACGTAAGAATCAAGCTGTTCAGTCACCGCTGACTTTACTTGGATCGTAGTTGTCGCTGGCTCCAACCCGTCGCCATCACTTTTGTCCACGACTATAGGAACTATGGTCGTGCTTTCGGTTGCCTCGTCCGGAACAAAATCGTTAACATCAGCCAGTGCATCTAACAGCTGGATTCTAACCGGTGCCACGTAAGAATCAAGCTGTTCAGTCACCGCTGACTTTACTTGGATCGTAGTTGTCGCTGGCTCCAACCCGTCGCCATCACTTTTGTCCACGACTATAGGAACTATGGTCGTGCTTTCGGCTGCCTCATCCGGAACAAAATCGCTATCGGCGGCCAGTGCATCTAACAGCTGGATTTGAACCGGTGTCACGTGAGAATCAAGCTGTTCAGTCACTACACTTTTGATTTTTGTCGACGATATCTCAACAGCAGAAGACTCGCATGGCTGTAGTTGTGTTTCCTCCGGTGCACTCGCGAGACACAACGGTAACGGCGGAAGGTGCTTTCCGTATTTTGTATCTGCATTTTTAATTTCTGACGAGACTTCGTCAAACTCTAGCAACTTGTCCAAGACACTCGGTATAATAATCCACGGTACAGCCATTTCCGACGATGTAACACTATCGTCGTCACGTGAAATAGAATTCGACTGTTCTTCATTCGGACACAGAGATAGGGGCGGTACATTTAACGACTTCTGAACGGCTGCCACCAGTAAGTCTTCGGTGAGCTCGTCCAACACCCTGAAATCCGCCGAAGTCAATGTCGTCGTCGTCGGTTGTTGATCACGGAGCTCACTGATAGCACATACAATTTTTGGCCTCACGGTCAGTGTAGGGTCGTCTACCGCGTCATCTTTCGTCGTGTATTTATTGTCGTCCACCATATATACGTTGTCTGTCGATGGATAATCGCACTCCTGCAAGATTCCAACAGGAGCTTCCAACAGTTCGTCATTTGGACACAGGGATAGTAGTGGTGCTAAATCTAAAGTCCTCTGATCGGCCTCCACCTGCAATGTGGATGTCGTCGCCAACGGTTGTTGGTCACAGAGCTCAGTGACACAGACAATTTTCGGCCCCACGGTCAGCGTAGGGTCGTCTGCCGTATATGCTCCGTCGTCTGCCATCATGTGAGTGTTGTCTTTCGACGGATATCCGCTATGGGTGCGGAACTCGTAATTCTGCGAATTTCCAACAGCCGGGTTATTCTGCACTCGTCCTGACGTAGTGACGTTGTTTTGCAAAACTTTTTTTGATTTTTATAAGGTTGACTCCTCAGCGTTTTTTTTTTTACCTCACGCAAGGTTATAGAAAAATTATTAAACAATAAGATATAAGTAATACATTCAAAAGTTGATTATTAAATTATATTTATGTTATAGAAAATAAAATAATTCGTTAAGCGGTTCGTTACGAAATATAAACTGATTCAAAATATGTAATCGGTCGTATGAATAAACATCCAAACGAATATTTCCATGACAACAAAATAATATAATATTGTTCAAAATTTAAAATATAATACACGGCCAATTTAATTCCAAAGACATTACATATGTAAATTTCAACATAATTAATATTAACATGAATACTTGTATTATACAAGTAATATAAGTGGAATACTTAAAAGCACCTTTATTGCACGTCACAATATTTTCAAAATATTTAGATTTATTTTATGCTATTCGCTACCACAAATCTATTAAAACCGTATGTTTGTATTGTATTTACTATTGACTAGGTAATAATAACATCTAGCAAGATCGTATAAAATAATATTATAATTTATAATATAGAAAATTAGTTTTTGTCAAGAGTTAGTTCAACCTGGTACTACTGATAGAAAAATAAATTACTTACAGAAATACCATATAGGTACCAATATACCTATAGTAAAATATGTTTAGGCTGACAGATCGTTTTAAAACAATGATTTTTAATTAAATTTAAATTTAACACATCTATTACAACGGTGACTTACTCAATAGCGATGTAGGCAGTATAGGTAAACTATAAACCAACTATGTACCTATGTCCTAAATTGTATATAATATAGCATAGTGTGTGCCCCGTTTTTAATAAATGTTTTAAGTTTATTATTTTTATTATACAGACACCTATTATCACATATTCGCATATAGTTATAATTTAAAATAAAATATACTAATATTTCAAAATATTTATGAACAATAATAATATAAAAGTGGGTTATTACTTATTATTTTAAAAATTATTAAATACATGCACGTGATTTTACTTACATTGACGTTGAAGAGGTTGCTTTTTAGTGTTGTCAGGTTTCTTTTTATTCGACAATATTTTTTAGACTATTGTAGTCCATTGAGTGTTTCACAGAGTTTAGATTTCACAGGCCGACATATTGTTGTAATAATTTGAATTGCTCTATTAAGATTTAATGTTGACAGCGAATAACTATTATTTAAACTGATCGCCGTTTTTAAAGACACATAATCTACAGTCAAGTTATTGTTGTAAATGTATATTGGATTTAATCAATATTAAGTATTTTATTATAGAATATATTTTCGTTTTTGTATACATTTAGGTAATGGTGTTTTGAGTTAGTTTGTAAAATAAAATTTGAAGTGAGTGATACAATAAGCAAATTAAATTATCAATGAAGCACGGGACGTGGATATATATAATAATATTATAGATATTGGTCGTGCAGGGCGCACTTCGGATCAAAAGACAAAATAAAATACACTGTTGGAAAGGTAAGTTAATTATTAACATTAAATAAATGTATAAATGTATAATGTATATTTTATATAAACTGTAAACTTAATTTTCTATAAATCCATTGATATTTGTAGTACCTAACTCATATAGGCGCAAACAGCATTTGAGATTTGGGGGCGAGGTGGCGAGCTGAATCCCCACTATAATAACATCGAATAAGCTTAAAATAATGTTTGGAAAGGTTTGGAGCGGGGGAGGGGGAGGGGGCTTAGCGTCTAAAGTTCCTCCTCCTATTTGCGCCTATGGTTATATCTTAATATGACCAACTTAATTTTAATGCTGATGCCCCTAATTCGAACGTAACAAGTATGTAAGTAACTATATAATATACGTTTCGTAAATATAAAGAGGGATGTGTGGGGAGCAAAACTTTTCACGGCTTAGGTACCGTAGGTTAGGTAACCATAGGGGACAAACCACTAGTTGAAAGCATTTAATACAGTGTTTTGCTGCACTCTTCTGCTTTTCCTATTTAATTATCCGATCTCTAATTTGAAACATAATATTTTATCACACTAACCATATTGGATGGTATATTAATATTGGTCAAACAGAAATTTATTTTACGAGTAGGTTAAAATTAATTTTCTGAAAAAATTGTATTTGATGTCAGTATGAAATATAATAATATACTTTAAAAGTTTCAAGTATATAGTTACCATTTACCAACGAATAATATTTTTAAATTACAACAAAATAACTAAAATCGGTGTTCTAGGTTTTCATGTACTTACCTAATTTCGTCCAAATTTAACTTAAAATTTGTGTAAACAATAACTGTGTTTATATAGGTAATATTATTTGTATTTTTTGGTTATAGAACGAACTATATGGAAAAAGGTAATTTGAATAAAAAATGTTAAGAGAATACAATAAAATTATACATTACGTCGAACTCAGTGTAAAAAACGGATAAGTAAAAAAAAAATAGATCTTTAAGCACTTTAAGGATGTGATACCTATCGGCTATCATAAATCAATGCTAAGTAAATTTAATAAAAAGTACACTTATTTTGTTTTAATAATTTATTTACTTGGCGAGAAATTATTTTGAGCAGAAATGTCCATTATAATATAATATTTTAAATTACATTGATTTTCTAATGCATTTTGTTTATTTTATTCACGTTATTTCGTGTGCTGTGTCGTATAAAGTTTACGTCATATAGTTTCTCACCGAGTAAATAAATTATTGAAACAAAATAAGTATATTTTTTATTCAATTTACTTAGAATTTATTTATGATATCACATCGTTACAGTACTTAAAGATCTGTTTTTTTTTACTCTTCCGTTTTTTGCATTGAGTTGTGATATAACCATTAATTTAGAAAATTGTCAAGACAACAGTATTTTTGGGAAATTTATTTTATCACTAAGATTCTTTTTTTTATTCAATAAGTACTTTTCTTTATTTTTTATTCTTTCTTTGTACACTTTGTTTGGCATATTTATAATTAAATAATACCAATATATTATCGTACGAACATAATATAGGTACGAACATAGGAATAATTATCAACAGTATAACACACTAGGTAATAGTGTAATACTATAGTATTAATTACAATTTAACAAACTACATTAAATAAAATATAAAAAATTTAAGCTATAATGTAATTCAATGAAGCGATATAGTTTATAACGAATTGAAACAAATAATCCATAGCTACGTATAGGTAGTGGCGAGAATCTAAGTTAAAATATACGTGAAGTCGTGAAAGAGCAATGTCGGATATCTGTAAAATCCTCGATAACGTTATTTGGCCGTCGGCCTGTTATCTACAATAATAAATTGTCGTCGGTCATTACGGTAGACTCCACGTCGAGAATATTCGATACCCCCGCCCCGCCTGTGCCATCTCGGTCACTGCCTGCCGTCTCACCGCGAACCCGTCAACGTCTAGTCAGTGACCCTCTGTCTGTTCGTTGCAACTGTTGCAACGGCCCCGGCACCTTTGTCACGTCCGCGTGTTGCGCGACAGACTATTTTTCTGCGTGATCGATGTTGTGAATGTGTCGTGTTAAGTATTCATCGGCCGTGGCGTTTCGCGTGTGTTAAGTCGATCCGTCCATATTAGTTACCCGTCGATCACCTGTGGTACGTTGTCTCGTGGTGTACGCGGGCAGGTATCTGGTTGTTGGCCGTCGCCATTGTGTTGCGTGGAGTATCGGCGACGTCCGAATTATTAGTGTGCGCCACCCGTCAGTGGCCATCGTTGGGATTCCCAGTCCACCAGCGTCGACTCGCCGTATGGACCAATTAAGCAGTCGGAAGGTGAACGAGTGGCAACATTGCGGGTACCAGGGAGACCGGTGATTGTATCATTATATTATTATTTTGTATCATTTGTACCTACGTGTTAATTTTACCTATGTATATCCATTAGTGGGCGCCCATCCATTTCATATGAATGTAAAACATTGTAATCTTACATATTAATATTAGGGCGGTGCTTCTGGCTCGCCATTAGAACATATTACCTTGAGTTCTTCATTCTTATTTATATTGACGTTACGTATAAGGGACCCACTCTCATCCGTGCCTTGCGTGGTGGTGCTTAGCGCTATCATTTTGTTCAGTCAGAGCGTGGAGCAATACAACACGATAAAATATTATTTAAGTGTAGCCGAGTCGGTCGATGCCTCTGGGTCGGCAGTAAGGACTTTGTGCGACAAGCAATAATGAAATGCGTCGCGTACATGAAATTGAGTGGGGGAATCAGTCGGCACGACAATGCGAGATGCGGCCGCCGTGATTCCAGATTTCATTATAATTTCTCATTAAAAAGTTTGCACATTTCCTTTAATAACGTAATTTCTAACAGTACTATTTTGATGATTTATTCAAAAAGATCATCTGCACGATTTTTCTAATTTTTCCAATTTATTAGAAGTATATTGATTTAGTAGATAATTAGTTAGGTCCTGTTAAAAAAAACACCAAAATGTACAATGTTGAAATGGGCAACTCCTGCTTCGAGATAATAATATACACTGTCGTGCCGCCGCTTTATTTTTTTTTACTTAAGGTTAGCTCGCGCCACGACGATGAAAACTATTTGTTCAGCACAAAAAAATTTAAAAATTCAAATATTTGAATATTATATACCTAATTATTTATCAATCTTTTATTTCTTTTAGTGAAAATTAATTACAAAAAGTGGTATTTTTGGAATTTTGAATAATTTTAAATTTCTATATTAAATACTTAAATTTGTTTTTCATATTTCACATTTTTTCAAGCATATTTTTAATTTTTAACATCTATATAACTACCGAGCCCTACATATTAGTGAATACACACAATAAAGTTATAATTTACTACGTCAATTAATTTAATTTAGTATTAAATTGATTATTACTGTAAGTTTTTATAAAAATTTAGGTCTACTTACTTTTTTCACCATTGACTTCAGTTATTATACGGTCATTAAACTTAAGAACTGCTTCCACAATTTGATGAGACGGGATAACTGTTTTTCGACCCGCCATTATTCAGGTAGTAATGAATTAATAGAGAAAAATTATACATAAACTAACTATTAGGTGCAAACTAAATAACCAAACTCATAGCGGCGTGGAAACAACGTTTATTTCAACAACGGTGAAATCGGAATAATGAATTAAAAAAATCCTGGATACTAAAAATGGTTAATGATAATACAGTAGCAATATTAGTAGCGCAGTTTATTTTTATTGGCCAATAGGCAATGAGCAATAACAATAATACGATGGGATATCGATGAACTTCTGTTTGGAATTCCCCAGCTCACCCGTCATACCACGGTACAAATCATATTACAATCACACCCAAACAATAACATGATCGTATTAAACCTTAGAGATGATTCAAGTTAAACTATTTTAGATATAATATATCCAATTTTAATCAAAACATTCAAATATTTTACTACCTACGAGCTAACCAAATTAAAAACAAAGGATCCAACATGAGCATTATATTAAGTCTACCACTGTTAAATAATTAGCTCTATCAACTTAACAATTATTCAATCTACAGTGAAAATATTAATAAAAAGGTGCTCTGCTGTACTGAAGGTTACAAGTGGGTCACTGTATAATGCATGGTATTAAATTTTAATTTAATGATATATCATTGTATAAGAAAAACGATTCTGAGCGGAGACGGTATGTCAGTCTAGGTTTAAGACATATTATACATATTTATGGTATTAAAAAAAAAATTGACCTATAATAGGTACCTATACTAAATTCCAAATTAATCATATCACAATATCCATTAGGTACTTATAACGCGTTATACATCAACAACAAACCGTGATACTATCATAGATATATAATAGTACACTTTAGAAGTTTCAAGTAACCACGAATAATATTATACAATCACAACAAAATAACTAAAATAGTTATTCTAGGCTTTTTAATATGTAATTTCGTCCAAATTTGTACTTAAAATTACTATAAAAATAAACTGTGCTTGTGTATTATTTTGATTTTTTGGTAACAGAATAAACTACTTACATGGAATCTTGTTTTAAATTTTGAATCCTTAGCTATAAAAACTGAACATTTTATAATTTATTAATTACAATGATTGATAATTTTCGATATTTTGATAAATTTTGTCAAGATTTGATCTTTAAATGCTTATAAAAAAAACTGTGCCAATGTATTTTTCATATTTTACAACTGCTATTGTAACAATATATCAGGAGCCTTGTATACAATTTTTACACTTTTTGGCACAACAGTCAAAATATTTTTAAAATTGTATGGTGTGTAGGAAATGCTAATATAATAAACATTCAGTGAAATTTTCATGTATCTACAGTTATTCGATTTTGAATTACAAAAAAATAAGGAAATCGCTACATGAGAAATCGAGTAAATATTAAATGTTGTAAAAATTTGAATGTCAAACGCTCATAAAACTTTAATTTGACTTTCTCGTACACATTTTTTTTTGATAAAGGTAGATAATCTTATAAGGAATCTTGTATTACATTTTAAAATCTTAGATTTAAAAAGAAAAATTTTTACGAATCCTCAACTCAAAATAATTTGCTAACTTTCGTGATTTCTGAACTTTAAATGCTTATAAAAAAAAACTGTGACTAAATATTTTTAATATTTTTCATCTACCTTTGAAACAATATACTAGGAGCCTTCTATTTTATATTTTCAAGCTTTTTTAACCAACCAATAAAATTTTATTAACATTTCTAGAAATAAAACTAAAAAATAATGGAAAATGAAAATTTAATAAATATTGGCATAAACAGTTTTTTGATTTTCGCAAAATTTCCATTTTGGGCGGTGCTGGCGAGACGCGCGAAATATTCGAACGTGGTTTGTTCGCGGACCAGACACGTGCGAATTTCGGGGTATATCGTGCAAATTCGTGCTAATCACGTGCTAAATATTGGCATAAACAGTTTTTTGATTTTCGCAAAATTTCCATTTTGGGCGGTGCTGGCGAGACGCGCGAAATAGTCGAACGTGGTTTGTTCGCGGACCAGACACGTGCGAATTTCGGGGTATATCGTGCAAATTCGTGCTAATCACGTGCTACATTTTGGTATATCGAGTTTGTTATTATTTTTAATTTTTCACGTTGGGCGGTGCTGGTGAGACGTCTCTCCAGCACCGCACATCATTTTTTGTCATAGAGTTGTATATTTTGTCATGCAAATTTTGGCGATAGTCATGCAAATTCATGCTAAATTACATGCTAATTTCCTGTAAAAAAAAATTGTAAAATTTTTGAATGGGTGGTGCTGGAGAGACGTTCGTATCCTCGACCACTGGGCGGCATTTTTCTCCGTGCAAGTCACGGTGTCCGGAGAACAAGTGCCGCCATCCCCCCACCCCGGGGCACGGCAGAAACCTACGGGTGCCCCATTAGAAATTCTGCCAAACACAACACACGTGTACCAACCTACCCAATATAAAAACCTACAGTGCCCTCCCCACACCCAATGAAAAAATATTGTGAGTTTATGACGCGAATGACGTCGAGTGGCAAGTAGTGCAACTGCCGACTGTGCAAAACTGCAAAGCATAGACCATAGAAAGTCTATCTTAAATCGTGGCACAGACCTATAAACTAATGTGCAGCGCTCGGGGAGAGAAGTCAGAGGGGTGCGGTGAGCGAGAAAAGAAACCAAGTACAGTACTCCCTCGTTGACACGAACTCGGTTAACACAAATCATTGTATAACGCGAACCGGTTTTTCAGTCCAGAGAAAAGCTCTATACTATAAGATAGCGGTTTTTTTATTTCCTCGGTTTATACGAATTATTTCGGTTAACACGAAACTCGAACAAATTTTAGGTACCATATTGTCGTTTTGTTGATTAACACGAACAGAAAAATGTCAATCTGTACATATGTATCTAATTTCGTTTTATTACTCGTATACTAGTCGTTAGTAATTTAATCTTTATAACACAGTTTTATCGATATCTTATCTTATCCCTACTATGTATGTACATAATCTCTATTGTAGGTACATACATATGTATACATGTGTACATTTGTATGTGTGCAATCTAGTTCGGCGATAATCGCTCTCGTTTAAACTAATAATTGCTCTATCAATCAGTTGGTCAGTTGACTTTGTTGGTGTCGTTAGTGATTGACCAAAATGAGTTTGAAAAGGAAGCAAATGTCTATAGATCTAAAAACTAAGCAACTAATTTTAGTAGAAGTCGAAAAAGGTACATTGCCTAAAACCAAAATCGCGGAGAAATTTGGCATTCCAAAATCAACATTATCAACAATTATTAAAAATAAAGATAAGATTGACGAAGCAGTTGCGCTTGGTTCAACCAACAGTACAAAGCGTCTACGAAAACCCATGCTTGAAGACGTTGAAAAGGAACTTTTGAAGTGGTTCAAAAAAGCCAGAGACTCCAACATTCCACTATCAGGTGCACTTGTGAGGGAGAAAGCAAAGGAGATTTGTACTTCCAATGGCGTTGAGCATATGGCGTATTCTGATGGCTGGTTATGGAGATTTCAAAAACGGTATAATATTTCTTGTCATGTTTTGAGCGGCGAGGCAAATAAAGTTGCAGATGAAGACGTAAATAAATGGCTTCAAGGGTTCGTAAAGGTGAGGCAATCCTATAGCGAAAATGATATCTTCAATATTGATGAGACCGGTGTTTTTATAATTTATTGCCCGACCGTTCATTGGATTTTAAAGGAGTGAAGTCACATGGGGGTGCAAAGAGTAAGGAGAGATTGACTGTTGTGCTGTGCTGCAACTCTACTGGGTCGGAAAAACTCAAGCTTTGGGTGATAGGCAAATATCAAAACCCCAGATGCTTTAAAAACGTAAATAAGCTTAGTCTTCCATTCGAATACACTAATCAAAAAAACGCGTGGGTCGATTCAACATCTTTTCGCCTATGGTTACTTAAATTTCAACGAAAAATGGCACTTCAGAATAGAAATGTACTTTTGACTATGGACAATTGCAGTGCCCATAATAATATTGGAGACCTGGAATTGCCAAACGTAAAAATAGTTTATTTTCCTCCAAATTGCACCTCCAGGTTACAACCTCTGGATCAAGGGATAATTGCAGCTTTTAAACGATATTTCAAGACTAGACTTGTACGCCATGCACTGTTATGCCTTGATTCCGATCAACCATGTGTAAAATGGAATATTTTACAAGCGATGAGGGCAATGGCTGTATCGTGGAATGATGTAACTGCAACAACGATCAGTAATAGTTTTAAGAAAGCCTGGAACATTGAAAACGACGCCAACTTAACCCCCGAAATACACATTGAGGATGTAATTGAGGACGATTGGAATAAATTGTTAGCTGTAACTTCTGATGAAAATGCTCAAACTTTTTCAAGTTTTATACAAATGGATAATGATCTCGATATCTGCGATGAAAATGCTGGAGAAGATGGAGAAGATGAAAACCCCGAAATCTCAGATCAAGAAATTGAACCTACTGAACCTCCAGTAGATAAACCCTCTCGGGCTGATGTGTTGGCAGCCTTTGATACCCTCGTAAAATTTTCCCAAACCAGTGCAGAGTTAGATTGCAAATTTGATGACCAGTTGAACAGCATCAGAAAACTATGAAGTTACATTCACCCAGAAACCTATCACTGACTTTTTTAAACCTACGTGAGTTTTAAATTAATTTTTTTTTGAAAAAATGTATTAAAAATATTTCTTTATATATGTAATGTAGTGTAGTAATTAATTAATTAAAAATATTTTAAATATTTGTTTATATGTAGTATGTACCAAAGAAATGTAAATTTTTATTTTGAAGATTACTTAATAAAAAAAATGTATTTGAGTGTAAAATAACGTATTAGATTTAACCTTCTCTGATAACACGAACAAATTCGTGTTAAACCTATCGGTTTACACAAATTTTTTTAACACGAACAGGTTATTTTGTGGTCCCGTCGTGTTCGTGTTAACGAGGGAGTACTGTAGTAAAATGTATATAAGTTTCTCATGAGGTGCGGCTCTCCTTCACTGCTTTAAGTTCTTTCTCTCTCGGTCATATTATGGTTATCGCCTATACCATAGTAGCATTGACGGCAGTCAATTATAGCAGTTTATAGGTCTACCGTCTATGTGGCAAAGTGTAAGTAATTAACACAGATATCTATAATATAGATTGACGCGGTTAAGGTACTGTTGGGTACACAATCGGCCGTTCGTATTTCCGCGCGGTTGTATGCGATATGACTAGGTCATAATGTTGTCACCCTGCCGCCCAGCCGCCGAAAAGTGTGCGAGCGAACTTTGCACCTCCAGAGTGGGGACGGTCTCGCCACAGTCGTGCCTCCAGCGATCCGCACCCGCCGCCATGCAAAAGTCGTCGCTTCTAAGCCGTCTAGGCAACATGTTGTTTTTCCGCCGTCTTGGCACTTTTATTGGTAAACCACATTTTTAATCAACGCGATCCGGTGAGCCTTCGCTGCTCACGAACTCATCGTGTATGTACGTTTTGTTGTTTTCTTCGCGTTTCGAGTTCTGGCCGTCCGCGCCGACACCGCGGCTTGATTTATTGTCCGCCGCCCGTCCGAGCTTCGCAGTGGGACCCCGGGCCGTGGTTGCCCACGTGTTTGCAGATTGAGCCGCCCGTGTTCTTCTCATGTCGCGCCGTGCGTAGTGCCGACAACGTGTATCGCTCGACCGCCTGTGTCGTGATACAACACCGTTTATTAGTTTTTCCGTCGCTCGCCCGACTCGCTGTGCGTTTCGAGCCCTGCTCGCTTCGCACCCACGTGTTCCGCCCGCCCGTCCTACGCAGTGCGAACCGTGGTCAAGCCATTTTTTTGTTGTCGTTTGTGCCGCGTCCCTACGCCGCGACAATTAATGTTTTCGCGTGACCGTTTCGCGATCTCCCTCTAACGGAAATACGAGTTCGTGTCCGCGTCGTCCAACACCTCGTCTTTACGTTTTGTACGCAGTGTCGTCGACCCATTCGTCGAAAGCGACGGGAGTGCAAGTGACGCCAGCCCCGATTGCCGCCCGCAGCTGTTGCAACGCTCCACTGGGTCAACTGCCGCGCCATCGTCGTGGTATCATCTTCCGTCCTTATCAGGTCGTACACACGCGATTTATTTGTCAACAAACACTATTTTCTTTTGCATTTGTATTATTTTTTTGTTTCTTGATTTATTGATTCACGCGATCGTATGTGATCGCGCTTATAATACTAACCCTAGTCAGTAAGAGAGTCTTTTGCAGAACACCACAATAAATTGTTCTGCACCATATTTATCGACCCATTGTTGTTATTGTAATTAGGTACCTCTCATTCATCACCTTAGCACTCATACATCCTAAAGATTTGAACCTAGCTTTAATACAGTCCACTTTCGATCTCTCACTCTCCCCTCCTTACAGGGCTATCGACAGGTACCTACGACTTAAGTAACTACACGCCCGACGCATAACGTGTTGGCCGCCGTCCGTGCGCGCACGTATCCGTCACCGGCTTTACAGGTGCAGCCGTCATCCGCACATTGTTTGGTCCTTCGGGCCGGATTTATTTTCGTGTAATTACTTCGTCACAATCGTACCTCATCACGTAATCATTTAATTTCGTATTCGTATCGTCATGGCACCACTAAAGAAAGAAGAGGATCCGGTAAAGGTTCTACTGCGAGGTCGCGTCAAACGCGATAACATATTAAATTCGGTTAAAAATATTCACGCCACAGCATTAGAGGCACGCGCTGATATTGGGAAAATACCGTCGTTAATTATTCACGCTGAAGAACTAAATAAGTTCGTCGAACAATTTCAACATCAACAAGACATCATTATTAACGCATTAATCGACGCCGACCGTATTGCTGAGTTTGAACAGGTTGATCGTCCGTTGATTACTTCCATGGAATCCATGCGTCTTGAAATAAAAACAATTGTCGCGAGTGCCGTTCCTGTGTCTACTTCCGAAAGTAAATCGTCGTCTTCGTCGTTCACCAATTCCGTGCCACAACAACAATTCGTCGCGTTACCTAAAATTAAATTACCTATGTTCGACGGCAACTTACTATCGTGGCGATCGTTTCGCGATATATATATATCACTCGTACATGATAACCAACACATAGATGACGCACAGCGTTTTCATCACTTACTGTCGTGTCTATCTGGTTCAGCGTTGGCTATTATTAAATCTATACCGTTGTCCGCGGCTAACTACCCGATCGCGTGGGACGCGTTGTCCGAGCGTTACAACAATAAACGTTTGTTAGCTTCCGCTCACATGGACAAATTATTCGCCTTTAAACCAATCGCTCATGAATCACTACCAGCTTTAATTGAGTTCGTCAATACATTTAAGGAAAATGTATCAATAATTAAATCGCTGGGGGTCGATGACCTTTCGAGTTTTTTGCTGTTCCATATGTGCTCTCGCGTTCTCGACCCGACCACGTTACAACTGTTCGAATCTAGTACGTCACAGTCAACTATTCCGACTTTTGACGAATTAGTAAATTTTGTGCAACATCGATGTAAGATTTTGGAAAATCTTACAAAATCTAATAAAGTCGGTCGCAACGAAAAACCGTTCGAAAAACCGGATGTTCGCGGTAAACATACCAAATCGACTAAATCAGTGTTCGCTGCTACTACGTCCGCTTCGACTAAATTTAAGACTAGGAATTGTTTATATTGTGATAAGCCCGATCATAGAATATATCAATGTCCGAAACTCACCGGAATGACTGTTGATAAACGACGAGACGTTGTATTAGCTCGTAAATTGTGTTTCGCGTGTTTGAGTTCGAGTCATATGGTCAATACGTGTCCGTCGACCAAGGGTTGTTTTTCGTGCAACAGTAAGCGTCATCACACCCTACTACATCGTGAACAAAATCAAACGTCAACTGTAGATAATACGACTTCGAATAGTACCCCGGTACCCCAACCCACCACGTCGAGTGGTAATTCTAGCTCGTTTGTCGGTGCCGCCTGCACCAATTCTACCGTCGTACTAGGTACAGCGATTGTTCACATTAAAGATGCGTGGGAACAAGTACATTGCGTACGCGTACTGCTCGATAGTGGCTCGCAGATTTCCGCCATGACTAGTGATTGTGCAGCGCGGCTTGGACTTTCGAAACGTCGTTACAAGTCTGACATCGTAGGTTTCGCACAAAGTCCTGTGTCCCACGTTCAAGGTATAACCCGCTGTCAATTTTCGTCACACGTTAAACCAGATTATTTATTCCCGTCTGTTGACTTAGTTGTTCTAAAACAAATTACCACTGCCATGCCAGCTACTCGGTTACCAGCGACCGTGCGTCAACAATATCAACACCTTCGACTCGCCGATGACAAATTCGACACTCCGTCTCGCATCGACGTTTTATTCGGTGCGGATATCCTACCAAGTCTGATCCGCCCACACGCGGGTGTGGAACATCATTCGGGTTTACCATCGGCCCTTGACACTCAGCTTGGCTGGATAATTTTCGGTTCATTTTCTACTCCGAACAAGTCACCTCCAGTCACGCTGACCACCGCAGTCGCTCCGCCCTCAATCGAAGATTTAATTAAAAAATTCTGGTTGATCGAAGAACCCGCCGCACCGTCGTCACCTACCACGGAAGACCAGTGGTGTGAAGAGTATTTTACTAAGTCTACCTCGCGTGATACGACAGGTCGATTTTGTGTCGCCCTACCATTTCGCCATTTGTTCACCGGCCCAACTCAACAGCATGGTACATCGCATCACGGTCTCGGTGATTCGCGTTCTATAGCGCTGAAAAGATTCTATAATCTAGAAAAGCGATTAGCCAAGGATCCCGTGCTGTATGCGGCGTATCGTCAGTTCATGTCCACCTACCGTTCGCTGGGACACATGGTGCCAGCCCCGTCACCGGGCATCTATTTTATTCCGCATCATGCCGTATTCAAAGCCGACGGTGACATGTCCAAAATACGTGTCGTGTTCGACGCATCATCCGCCTCGTCATCCGGTCGCTCCTTGAACGATATATTGTGCACCGGACCGAAGCTGCAAGTCGATCTACGCGATATTCTACTCCGCTGCCGTATGCATCGATATATTCTGTCCGCCGACATTGTCAAAATGTACCGACAAATGTTAATTCGTCCAGAAGACAGGGCATTTCAACATATTTTTTGGCGTGACGCGCCTAGCGACGACGTCGTTGAATTTCAATTGTGTACCATCACGTACGGCCTCAACTGTGCGCCGTATCTAGCCATACGTTGTCTACACGAGCTCGACAGCCAAGACGGTAATCGGTTTCCGTTAGCCAAAGACGTTCTCACCAGAACCGCCTACGTCGATGATATCGTCATCGGCGCCGACACTGAAGAGCTATTGTTACGTCGAAAAACGGACATCGTCGGTCTACTGCGCAGCTGTGCCTGCGAGTTGAGTAAGTGGACCAGCAATAGCACCGCCGTACTCGAGTCTGTTCCTTCCGGGGACCGAGTACAGGCCATATCATTCGACCCTCAAGAAGAACACGCCGTGAAAGTTCTCGGCCTGCACTGGGACACGAACACCGACAAATTTGTTTATCATACCAGCCTTCAACAGACTTCGTCTACGAAACGAGAAGTGTTGTCCGTCATTGCCCGCCTATTCGACCCCATCGGCGCCCTGGGACCAATGCTACTGTGGGCAAAGTGTTTTATGCAGCTTTTGTGGAGCAAGAAACTCGGGTGGGACGATCCGATGCCTGACGAGTTGCAATCCATGTGGCAACAGTTCTGCACAGAATTACCACTTGTGTTCGATTTAAGCCTACCACGTCACATCGAAGCCACTTGTCAACAGGACATCCAGCTGCTAGGCTTCGCAGACGCGTCGATCAAAGGATATGCGGCTACCATTTACCTTCGTCTCGTCGATGCCGCCGGCAATATTTCTGTAAAATTCATTACCTGTAAAACTAAGGTTGCGCCTTTGAAGAGCTCGACCGCCGACGAGTCGCTATCGATACCACGCCTAGAACTGTGCGGTGCTCTGTTATTGGCCCGTACCCTTCACCATGTGCATTCTGTTCTGTCCAGCGAAGTTCCCGTATCTCGTTTGCGAGCATGGTCAGACTCATCGGTCGTCTTGTCATGGTTGACGTCGGACCAAAAACATTTCAAGATCTTTGTAACAAATCGAGTTGCAAAAATAAGTCAATTGCTACCTGGTTGTATGTGGAGTTACGTCTCGACCAACGACAACCCCGCGGATCCAGCTTCTCGTGGACTGTTGCCGAAATCAATGTTGTCCTCGTCCATCTATTGGAACGGTCCTGACTTCCTACGACTTCCCGAAGACCAGTGGCCCCAATCGAGATTTATTCCGCTCACACCAGACCAGCTGCCGGAGACCCGACCGAATGTCATCACGACGTTGGCCGTCAATGTTCATCCGCCTTCACTCGAATTTATTGACCGATTTTCGTCGCTCGGTAAAATGCTGCGTGTATTGTCATACATATTGCGCTACCTGTGTCACCGTCTACGTCGACAACCTGTCCGCGTCGGTCCAATCACGTTTACCGAACGGGAAAGATCGTTATCGATCGCCGTGCAACGCACACAACAAGTTTATTTTTCAGACTTGAGAAAAATGTTAAAAAATGAATCCATGATTTCGCCGCCGTCCCTGGCACAACTAGCACCTTACGTCGACGAAAAGGGTATCATTCGAGTCGGAGGCCGTCTTCGCTTCGCTAGTGCCAGTCAGGACGCGAAGCACCCGATTTTGCTGCCGCGATCCTCACACCTCACCGAGCTGATTATTCGCCACTACCACCTGTCATTTCTGCACGGCGGCTCAAAATTAGTACCGTCAATGTTAAGCCAAAAATTTTGGATTTTGTCGGGTCGCGCTGCGGTTCGACGTGTCATATTTTCGTGCGTTCCGTGCACCCGTCACAAGGCTGTCCGCCCTCAGCCGATGATGGCAGATTTACCGTCCTACCGGGTCCAACCGCATCGACCTTTTTCGCACGTCGGGATGGATTACGGAGGCCCGTTCTTCGTGAAAGAACATCGCCGTCGGAATGCGCAATCAGTCAAGGTCTACTTAGCATTATTCATCTGTATGTCCGTTAAGGCAGTCCACCTCGAAATCGTGTCGGATTTGAGCACGGAGGCCTTCCTTGCAGCCTTAGACCGTTTCGTCGCCCGTCGCGGCATCCCGTCCAACATTTATTCGGACTGTGGGACAAATTACGTCGGCGCCGCGCGCCAGCTGAAAACGTTGTTCCGTGATGCCAAAGTTCAAGATCGTCTGTCATCACATCTGACCTGTGCGTGGCACTTCAACCCGCCCGCCGCCCCACATTTCGGTGGAATTTGGGAGGCTGGCATCAAAAGCACCAAATATCATTTCAAGCACGCCATCGGTCAACAGGTGTTGACATATGAGGAGTTCCTCACCTTGACCACCCGCATTGAGGGTATTTTAAACTCGAGACCAATCACGCCAACATCATCCGATCCGCACGACTTGAGTGCGCTAACGCCCGGGCACTTTCTGATAGGACAGCCGCTTCAAGCTTTACCCGAACCTGACCTCACCGACGTCCAAATCAACAGGCTGAATCGTTGGCAACTCATTCGACAGTGTCATCAATCCTACTGGAAACGGTGGTCACGTGAATATTTATCTACACTACAAGGACGACACAAATGGTTCAAGTCATCTCCGAATTTGACGATCGGTGACATGGTCATCGTTGAGGCCCCCTCTCGACCACCAACTGAGTGGCGTCTCGGTCGTGTCACCGAGGTCCACCCGGGATCAGACGAGGTTGTTCGCGTCGTGTCCGTGCGCACGCAGGACGGTGTCTACAAACGTCCGGTAGTGAAACTTGTGCGTTTACCAGTCGAGCCCTGATCTTATCCTCATCTCCCAAGGTCCTCATTGTTTATTATTCTTTATTTTTTTTGTGTGTGCAACAGTCACATTCTCGTTCATGTTATTTATTTATTTGTCTATTGATGAGTGTCAGGTACAATGTAATTTTTTTTAATTATTATTTATTTCCATGTTATCATGTATTTTTTTTTTTTTTTTTTTTCGCACCGTATTTGTTGTAATGTGTATGATCTGAACTTCAACGTCCATATTCATGTTTGATGATCTCTTGAAAGACGCCCTGGTCTTTCAACGCGGGGAGGAAATGTTGGGTACACAATCGGCCGTTCGTATTTCCGCGCGGTTGTATGCGATATGACTAGGTCATAATGTTGTCACCCTGCCGCCCAGCCGCCGAAAAGTGTGCGAGCGAACTTTGCACCTCCAGAGTGGGGACGGTCTCGCCACAGTCGTGCCTCCAGCGATCCGCACCCGCCGCCATGCAAAAGTCGTCGCTTCTAAGCCGTCTAGGCAACATGTTGTTTTTCCGCCGTCTTGGCACTTTTATTGGTAAACCACATTTTTAATCAACGCGATCCGGTGAGCCTTCGCTGCTCACGAACTCATCGTGTATGTACGTTTTGTTGTTTTCTTCGCGTTTCGAGTTCTGGCCGTCCGCGCCGACACCGCGGCTTGATTTATTGTCCGCCGCCCGTCCGAGCTTCGCAGTGGGACCCCGGGCCGTGGTTGCCCACGTGTTTGCAGATTGAGCCGCCCGTGTTCTTCTCATGTCGCGCCGTGCGTAGTGCCGACAACGTGTATCGCTCGACCGCCTGTGTCGTGATACAACACCGTTTATTAGTTTTTCCGTCGCTCGCCCGACTCGCTGTGCGTTTCGAGCCCTGCTCGCTTCGCACCCACGTGTTCCGCCCGCCCGTCCTACGCAGTGCGAACCGTGGTCAAGCCATTTTTTTGTTGTCGTTTGTGCCGCGTCCCTACGCCGCGACAATTAATGTTTTCGCGTGACCGTTTCGCGATCTCCCTCTAACGGAAATACGAGTTCGTGTCCGCGTCGTCCAACACCTCGTCTTTACGTTTTGTACGCAGTGTCGTCGACCCATTCGTCGAAAGCGACGGGAGTGCAAGTGACGCCAGCCCCGATTGCCGCCCGCAGCTGTTGCAACGCTCCACTGGGTCAACTGCCGCGCCATCGTCGTGGTATCATCTTCCGTCCTTATCAGGTCGTACACACGCGATTTATTTGTCAACAAACACTATTTTCTTTTGCATTTGTATTATTTTTTTGTTTCTTGATTTATTGATTCACGCGATCGTATGTGATCGCGCTTATAATACTAACCCTAGTCAGTAAGAGAGTCTTTTGCAGAACACCACAATAAATTGTTCTGCACCATATTTATCGACCCATTGTTGTTATTGTAATTAGGTACCTCTCATTCATCACCTTAGCACTCATACATCCTAAAGATTTGAACCTAGCTTTAATACAGTCCACTTTCGATCTCTCACTCTCCCCTCCTTACAGGGCTATCGACAGGTACCTACGACTTAAGTAACTACACGCCCGACGCATAACGTGTTGGCCGCCGTCCGTGCGCGCACGTATCCGTCACCGGCTTTACAGGTGCAGCCGTCATCCGCACAGGTACGTTTTCCAAGGCCGCGACATGTCGCCGCGACGCATTTTTCCGGTTGTGTTTTACTAAGCGCGACATGTCGCGGCGATTTTGGTAGCTATAGTATAGCTACAAAGCAGTGGATATAGGATTATTTGAAGCAATTGCTTCATGTCTGAAATGGGTGGGTGGGTGTATAAATATATATATAATCGTAAGACCTCAACACAAATATCATGGTAAATATTATAATTAATAATTATTAATGGCCCCTGCTGCTAATTTTGGTTCAATAAATGGTGCGGTGTTAAAAATATTTAAATTATACAATATGCTTCAAAGTCTCCACAATTTCGCGCCGCCACTGCTACAAAGTACATAATGTCCAGTTCACTCGCAAACCTGTCCACGTACAGAC
This sequence comes from Metopolophium dirhodum, assembly GCF_019925205.1. Lineage (NCBI taxonomy): Eukaryota > Metazoa > Arthropoda > Insecta > Hemiptera > Aphididae > Metopolophium > Metopolophium dirhodum. The sequence goes on from NC_083564.1 coordinate 19,536,897, forward strand.
GAGTGTGTGATTTTAATTATAATTAATAATTAATACAGTTTTGTTTTAATTGTTATGTAGGTGTATATTAATAATAATGACATTTTGACTTTATTATTGGAAGAAGAAGATGAAGAAGATTTTATATTTTCCTATCTGAAACCAATAAAAAAGCGAACAGATGATATTATGTTCAAGTAATCGCGATACAGAAGGTTTTTACGAAGTGTTAATTAATAGACATTTAAAAAATAATAACATAAAATTTTGTGAATTGTTTCGTGTCTATATTCAACAGTTTGATTTTTTACTTTCTATGGTCGAAAACGAAATAACTCTACCACCAAGTAATATAGAAATACGGCGGCATATGGCGTCGCGGTCGGCCGACGGTGGTTTCGTCTTCGATCGGTGGGTTGTCGGTTCGACGGTGTGTAGGTATATAAATACGAGAGAGAGGCCGGCCGGGGGCCATAGATATTAAATATTTAAATCTTTAAATTATTTAATTAATTTTCTATAATATCTATGACGGCGGCCGGTGGTCGTCTTGTGCGACTTGTCTCCCCGTCCCGCCCTATGCCTTTGCGGCGCGGTGGGAGAGTCGACGGTGTCGCGCACACTCTGTAAAATGGTGCGGCCGAATCTCTACCGAATTCGCGTGCGAATTCATTCAGTAGCATTCGCATGCATTCGTTCGTGTTCGCGGCCTGATGTAAACGCACCTTTATACATATGCGTGACTAGAGTTCATATGCAGCGGCAGCCCTGCTAATAACCGGCGCCAGTGAACCGAAAAAAGCCCTAAACACCCAAAGCCATAGTTTTAATCCAAAGTCTGAATTATCTATTTACAATTAATATAATCTAAGTAGATATAGTAATTATAACGATACCCGCATAAAAGAATTTTTTTTTTTTAAACAAAAGTTGTAATTTTTCTAACTTAAAACTCGGTTCACTGGCGCCTTTAAAAAATTGCAGGGGCGGCCCAGGCATCCTAGGCTGCCGCCGTTGACACGTCTATGATATTATATCATTGCGAATTCAAGTTAAATACAATCCATTATGCATTGACCCACTTATAACCTACTGTACAACAGAGCGACAATGCGACATCCACTTACCCACTTTTTTTGTTAGATGCTGGTCATCTGCAGGTATAATATGCCGATTTCATGGTTTTCTAAATTATTACTATAATAGTGACCCATTACATAAAAATTGAAATTACTGCTATACCATAACGACGGCTTAATTCAAAAATGTTGTATGTAAAAAATAATGAATTTTACAGTAGAGCCAATTCAATTTTTTAAATTTTTTATGTATCACTGAAGAGATTATGCAATAATTAAACGAAATTGAACAGTTGTGGTGTACTGCTTATTTACCCTATCAATAGTAGGTATATAAGAACAATTTATGAATATAGAAGATATTTTAAAGATAAATAAAAAAAAACTGTACTTAACACATTTATTTAACACACACTCAATATGGCGGGAAAAATTTCGTAGACGGTAGAAATGTTGTAAGTGCTCACTTAACACATTATTGCAAAACTGTTATTAGTACACAATTATAGGACTTAACACATTTTAGAAATAACAATATTTATTTATAGTACTTATCACATAATAGTCCGCTGTCTATTGACTTAAATATGTACAATATCACTTGCCACATATATTTTGCAAACATACAATTATCACTATTCTTATACTATTATGCACTGTCGCGGTCGTTATCGCAACGACCACGGCGTCTCCATCGACGTCCGCGAGATCACGACTTACAACCGGTCTGGTCGCCGCCGGCGTGGTGGCAGCTTTTGCCTGACCATCGTCGACGCAACACGCGCTGATATATATATATTATATTGTATTTCGTTAATAAAACGTGTGTCTTGCCAAGACGTTATTGTCATTATTTCATCCAACCGTTCTTACACCTACAGCACTTGACTCGTTTTCGTCAAAAGATGTACTTACAACATTTTTGAATTATTAAACCATCGATAATATAGTTGCATAATGTTTGAATATTTTGGATTGAACTAATCGTGTAAAACGATATTTTCTCAGACGGAAAATTTTTAAAGTTGAATATAATATGTACTGAGCTACATTTGCTGATGATTTTGTAGAGCAGCATCTTGGTTTAGCAGTCTGCAGCAGCGACTATTCCGCGAATGAATGGCCAATGATGTGGAATGACGCATTGCTATGCCAGGTAGGTATATATGGTGTTAATTTATTTCGAAATTTTTCAAATTATATGAATACACGGTGTTTGGAGGTCTTTTCGAACGAATTTCATTGTTGAAAATGTAGCCGGCCGTCGCGGTACAACAGGCGTGCAGACTACAGACCTGGAATACATGGAAACACTGCAGTAGCGGTTTTGGGGGTGAGGCTAAAATGTTGAAGTAAATAATACTTAAAAAGTATACTTTTTGGCTCACCGATAGCACATATTTCGACGATAATTTTTAATGTATTTATGATTTTATTTGAGAAAAATTCTTCTTTACGAAGTTTAATAATATGAATTATGAATTATTATTTATTAATTTCATGTTTATTACCAAAAATAACGATAAACCGATAAGAATTAATACACGAAATAATTATTACGTAAACAAACGTTGGTATTTCAGCCGGCACCAATGTTCCGATGACGTCAGATAACACCGGCTACACGTCGCCTCAAAGGTTTGTAATTGTGTACATAATTTACACACACAAGCGACAAGCTTACTATATGTACGCGAATACAAGTGACTGTTAAATAAGTAGAATTGGGCATGCGCAATGTCGCAATGATCATCGTGAGGCTCGATTTTCATCGACTATGTTTACTAAAAATAAATGCGGTATACTGGTACTTGGTACTATAATGGTCAGCCCGCAGTTGAACATCAAAACACATAATCAGCTGTTATTTAGTAAAGCCGGGGCAGCCCTAATTAAACCGTTTTAATAGGTATTAATTTAAATTTTCTGATATTGTTGACATTATCGACATCTTTGAATCGTTTAAATTGGTTTACGTGTGCTCACGCTTGATTTTTATTAAACATTAATTGTTTTATTAAACATTAAAAGATTTTTAGGGCATTAAAATCCTAAGCGTTATTATTGTATAATTTATAAACAAAATAATTACTAAGGATACTAATAGTTTTAATTTATTCTGTGTTTACACTAAGAAGATATAAGTTTTAAGAGGTTAAAAAATTCTCCGATATTATGGATGTTAAACTATCATAAATGACAATTATATGATAGGTCCGTTCACAGGGTAGGGGGTTTAGGGATTTAAATGTTATCAATTATTATATATTTAATATTAATTATTATTTATTAACGGGTAAATAGTACCAAATTATGACCTAATTAATTTAATCATCATCAGTGCGTGATTTGTGTTAAAATAAATTAGGAGAATGTCAGCACAATATTAATTTTCTATCCCGGCCATACACGCCACATATAAATAAAACGCTTTTACGTAAAACCGTTTTTATGATTTTCGAGTAATCTTAGAGTAAAACAACCTTAGGTTTATTTTTCCAGTACATCTTGAAAATATGATATGTGTACCACTGCACCTATTATTTATTTTTCAAATGGATTATATGAATAATATATTGACATCAATTAGTATACCTACCATAATATAACGGTAACACGGAACCCTGTATAGGCAATTTAGCTACATTACTGTCGCGCTAGTCCATTTTTCCGGTATCTCATAGTAAATTGGTAACATGTAATATTATTTTTATTTTTGATGGCAAAACTGTAACTTAATAGTATAAAATTCTAATTTTAAATCTCTTTTGTCCGCGCTTTATTATTTTATATACAATATTATTATGCGTATTGGTTAAATATATTTTGTAATGTTTAAACTTTAAACACTCGAGCTATCGTGATAGGTACGTCGTACGTGTTTCTTAAGGCCCCTGCAAGCCCTATTAATTTTTCACCAAAACAACCTTAGCGACTGACAAAAATTAAAGTACATCTAGTGGCTCGATTTAAAAAATGTAAAGATGTTTTAATTGGTCAATAAGTCTACTTTGCATGATCGGTCGGAGCATATTTTTTATATTTTAGATATTTTTTAATATATTCAATATTAAACATTTATAAATTTATAAAATGTAAAATATTTATTCTCGTCAAGAATTTGCTAAAATTGAAAAAGTTCTCCGACCGATGCAAAGTAAACTTGTTTACCAACACAAACATCTTTACATTTTTTAAATCAAACCACTAGAAGTACCTATCAGTGTGACGGCTATATCACGTCCATAAATGACTTGTGCATGTGTGTACGTGTGACCATAAACCAGATAAGAAATAACAATGAAGTGTAAATTGATGCGGGTCGTGGGTGATGGTAGGGGAGTTACACACACTAATGATCATTTACTACACACACAAAGACGATCAGTAATCGTAGGAACGAAATAATTGCCTATACACAACTCCTTAAAAATGACACATTTGCAGGGGCCTCAAGTTATTTTCATCAATCTTTATAGTTGTAGGAATTATAATTTTGATTTGATCTTCAACAATTTTTAACTCTTCCAAAGCAGTCCCTTGAATATATATTTAATTGGCCGAAAAAATCTTATTGATGAGTGCCGAGGATTTTTTCATAAAACTATTTTATCGTTATTATTTTCAACATTACACTGTAATTGTAATGGAACTAAAGAATATAAAAATAAATCACCATCACATACATCGTTTGTTGTATTCTAAAACAAATATATCTTTGCTTGTACTGAGCTTGCCCACTACTATTGTCACAACCCCATTATATTATTTCAAAATTATGCATCCGGTTTTCTATTTTTGGCAGAGATGGGATTGTAAAAATTCGAACAATATTATATGATTAAGAAGATCTTGTATGTTGATTTCACAAGCTGTTTCCTTAACTTGTATATACAATATAAAAACATATATTATGTTTTTAGGATAACACTCTTTTTGCTTCTAAAATTTGTTCGTAAGTAGGATAAATATTAACATTTTTTTTTTATGTACTTTTATGTGTTTTTTATGAGTCATTTATGTACGGAATGATTACATACTTATTACATACATCAAAGCCATTGCCGTACTTAGGATTTGCGAGGCCCAGGGCGAAAACCAATTTTTAAACCAATTTTACCACTTTTTTCAAACGCGAGGCCTCCCTATGTAAGCAAAAAGCGCGTGGCTCAGAGCCTGAGCCCTGCTCGCCCCCCCCCCCCCCCCCCTAAGGACGGCCCTGTAGTCACAGCTGGCTATTGCCTTATCTAAAACTGAATTTGAAACTCTTTCAGGAACAATTTTAACATTTTCATGTGCCGATTTATTTTTATACGGGGTGTAACGGAAAGAACTGACAAAAAAAAAAATTATGCTACTTAAACGCATGATTGATAAAATTATACAATTAGTAAATGGTTTTAGAAATCTACCCGTGTTAGCAAATTTCCAAAAATAATATTTTTTAAAAAAGTTATCGTGTTTCAAATTAATTTAATCAAAAAAATATTGATATTTAGAAAAATTTTAAAAATAAACTACTTGACTTAGATAAATGTTTTTACCATCCAAATCGTTCTTATAATGAGATTCACAAATTGGCTATTTCGAATTTATTCAAAAAAATTTTAATCAAATTTAAAATTTTTCATTTTCAGTATTAAAAATAAAAATATATTTTTTTTATTACACGTGTAACGCAAGTGACTATAAATTATATACAAAACAAACATTTTAAATATTGATTAGAACAAAAGTTATTTCAAAAGTCAGTTCTATTTGTTACACACTGTATACTTATTACCTACATCACATTTAGCGACACCATCATCTACTGTTAAAACTGTTGCTGTCCATTTCTATTCACAAGCAGTTTAATAAAATATTGAAAACGTCCACAAACGTGACAGCAATAATTATAAAACAAATTCGCTCGCTTCAAATTGTTTTCGAGCACAACGATTAATATTAACCTATTGAAAATAATAATATACCTAGTGTATAATATAGTCTATTATCGGTACACTGCTGTTATAACAGTTAATTCGAAACAATGGACTCCCGACGCCTATTCCATAACACGTAATAGCTTATTGTATTGTTATTAATTATTGTTTATTATGTCTGGTGTAAACACAGCTCAGTTATCAGGCAAAATACATATCATATGTATATAGTAAATACAGACGAGTCTCGATAACTCGAATTTTATTTTTGTCCCCAGGAAAATTTTTTAAAATAATTCAAGTCATGTAACTTGAAAAATTAATTAATCAATTAATTTTTATCTCCCTTGACATTCGAGTTATCGAGTCTCGACTGTACCTACCTAACTACTTAGAACGTATCATTTTTATTTTAGAAACGATCGTGAAAACTATTGACTTAAATGCAGTGTTTAAAGTGGGAAAAAATTCCAGTGGGGACTAATGTCTCCATGATTCCATATAGTTTTAAGTGTTTCATATTATAAATAATTTTATTTATAATGTCTAATGTCAATGTAATATTGTAATGTGTAAACAGTAGTTGTGTTTAAGCATAATCATCCAAATTTTTACTCTGAATAATGTTAATCCTAATTTGTTAAAGTGGACGGTTTTCAACTTCCTTCAGAGTCCGAGTCCTTTTGCGCTCCCCATTTTAACCACTGCGTGTATCCTAACCTAAGTTTATAATAATAATTCGTAAGTTAGGTCCTTCTAAAGTTAAAAAGGGTTTAAAGGGATAAAAATTAAAAAGGCAATACGGGTATAGTCTTCAATATGAGTTATCGTCATCCCCATCCGTCGATGAAATATAGCTTGTGACATATTTATTACCTAAACATAGCAAAATATTTGCCAGCAAAATTCGTATCCACACGATTATTATCAATGGTATTATACGTATAAGGTATAAAATATGAATTACCTATTATCAAACTTAAATGTATTTAACATTATCTGTGTTGTCTCGTTGGCTTTTTACGAGATTTTTGTTTTTAAGTAAATTATGAGCATTTTTAAATATTAATATTATTATTATAGAATTATATTTTGCTTCACTGCGCCTCAACGCTTAGGACGATAATTAAACTGTTTAACTGTTGTCTGCTAGATAACTATATACATACTCGATATATATTCTTTAGACAATTTTTTTAAACATTTATTCTTGTATAACTGTATTATTATATGTTAGTTTAACTGAAAGTTCAACATTTTTTGAAAAAAAAAATACTTGAAAATCACCTTTGTTATTTTTCAATGCTGTGTTAAAAAGGAGCTCTTTCTCAGTGCTCTGCTATCGATATAATGTTACTAGGTACTTAAATACAAATCCACTACAGTGTAGTTTTATACCTAATATAATAAAAATGCAGTTAAATATTATGCTGTCTGATGTCTTTGCAGTGTCTCCCATAAAAAAATTTCGGTAAATTTACCGCATTCTCGTCTCCATTATTTATTGGTTATTAATTAAAGCTAAACGATATATACAAACGTTTGATCTTAGTAATTAATAATTTTAATAAAATACGGTGGCTATAACGTCGTAGTCTAAAAGTGGCGTTTAGCTTTAATATATTATTTTATTTTACCTCACGTGTACCACTAAAACTTATCATTTTTTCATATGGCTTCAAGTAGATATTTATGAACAAAATATATGAAATGTTTACTTAGTTGTTCTTATGCATATACACCTAAGTAAATAGGTAGGCACTTCTTTGTAGTATATGACATAGAACCACTATTGTCATATTCTGTATTAAGAATCGAATCACATTGCAAAGAGAAGTTTACACTTGTTCTTTGTACTTATCTGAACAATAGCTATGGTTTCATATAAACTTTTAACAATATTAATAGTGATATTTGATATTATAATATTCTGTAATGGAGCAGAGGAAGGTAACAACCAACAATTATTTTATAATTACATTAAAATATAAAAATATATATTAATTACTAAAAATATCACTAATATTATAATAATATTATATTATGTAAATAATTGTATCTATTAGAAAAGCGAAATCTTATTAAATAGATCATAATATTATTCACGATGTAATATTTGTACATAAAAATATTATTTTTGTAATTAACTACTCATTATATTTTATATGCTAAAAATTTAACAAAAAATGTATGAATGGAAATCATTAAAATGTGCATTTACCTACATACTTTTTCTTTTGAAAATTGAGTAACTATAATCAAGCCTGGGCAAGTTTATATTTTTTAAATGAGTTAAGTTAAGTTGATGGACAACATTTTAAAAAGTTAACAGTTAACCTAATTTTTTTTAACTCAGTTAAGTTAAAAGTTATATGAACATTTCCAATTAACTTATTAAGTTAAGTTAGTTGTTATTATTTTTTTTTATATCTATATAAACACCCAGTAATATGGTTTAAAATAATAAAAATCATAAATATTATCGAACACAGGAAATAGCCAATAACTTTTCTATACATAGAATTAAATTATTATAGGTACTGAATCAATAGAATTATGTAGTACCTAGGTACCAAAAGCATACAAAATTGAAAATGCCGAAATATACACAATCGTTTGATTTATAAATAAATAAATAACTTATTTATGGCGAAAATATTTTATAATAATATGTTCTTGAGAATTGTACATTAATTTTGTGATTTTTATCTATATCAATATATAATAAGATAATACCATATTACTTATTAGTTATTAGTTATTAGTATTTATTAATTATTATTATTAAAGTATGCCCTTATGCCGCAGTATGGTATATCTTTAATCTTTATATATACGATACACCTATGTCCTATATATTATAATATAATATACCTAAATGGCTTTATGTATTATTTACGATTTAATTAAGTTATTTTTCTTGAAGATTTCTAATTAATGGAACAAGAAATTAATTCAACTATATTTCTAATTTCCTATTCTAGTTAATGGTTATGACGTAATATACAACATCAATAATAATTTTTATTTTTTACTATATTTATTATTTAATTATTTTGAAATTAACTTAACTTGAATTTGATTAAAAGTAACTCGTTATTTATTAAGTTTATATCAATTAAAATAAGTTTAGTTAAAAATTAAGTTAATGAAAATTAAATTTTAAAAAGTTAAGTTAAAAAGATAAAATTAACTTAACTTTAACTTTTTAACTCGTTTATGCTCACGCTTGACTATACTCACTGATTAGGATTGAGATGGTAGAGTGAACATGGCCCCGGGCTCCTTAATGGATATCAAAAAATAGTAGACCCCTGGCGGGTAGTAATTTTTTTTTATTAAATCAGAAATATTTGAATTAAATACATTAACGTTTTCTATATAGGCTCTAAATTATAATACATCGATAATAGATATGTTATTATTATTATTATGGTATATATCGTAATACCGACAATATCATATTATATTTTTCGTGTTTATAAAGTATTAAAATTGAATTGTACTGGATAGTTATTTATCCAAAACCTAGGCAAAAACAGCGAAGTTTAGATGCACTATCAAAATTAAAGTCAAAAGCAACACTGTTACATTATCTTAACACATACTAAGTAGCCATATATACAACACATATACTTAACATATGCATACACTTGATGAAAGTGACGATAAACCAATTACAAATGTTATAGTTACAGATCATAGTGTCGCAATTGATGAAAATGTAAACAATGCAACCAATAACAATTGTAAGTACTTTTGAATATTAACTAGAATAATGAACACATTCATACAATAATATTTATAATTTGTTATGTATAATATGTTCTTTGTTCAAACACTTACATTTTATAAAAAAGTATTTCAATAATTAAATATAATATACCTATATAATAAAAATAATTTTATCTCTAAAATAGGTATATTTATTCGTGGGTCACCAATATTTGTATTTTGTTTATGAGCTCCTAAAATTGTTTGGCCTGAGGTCCAAAATTATCTTAACCCAGGCTTGTCTGCGACATGTTCGGATTGTCTACCTAGGTGACTTGCTAGACACTTAAACACGATTTTTAACTTAACATTTTATATATACAAAAAAGCACGGGATATACCGACGGCACAAATCACTCAATTCACCGTAGGAATATGGAATACCAATAAGTTTTTTAACAAATACATTTTTTTAAAAACTTGGTGTGGGCGGGACTGTTAGTAATAAATTATAATGTAACCAGTGGCAAGTGGCAACCATTCGAATAAACAAAAGAAAAAAAATACAAATGTGAACTGCCTTTTAGTTACTTATAGTGGTTGAAAAATAAGCTATGAAAACCCTCCAAGTGTCAAGGAATCTATTGATATAACTTTTATTGAAAACGGTCCAGTAGTTTTTGCATAGGCGCAACTAGAGCTACGTTTTAGGGCGTGCTAAAATTATGTATACTAAACTCGTGGGCCCCCTCCCTCCACCTATCGTAAATTTCAAAATAATCATTAACAAAGTTGTATTATAAGTTATAACTTCAACTTTATATTACCTATTTAATTGTATATATTATTACGCTTACAAAATAAATAATAAAATTGTCTTATTATTACAGCACAATATTATACAAGTTACAACCATATAACAAATCCAAATAACAGACTTTGATATTGGTTAATAAGAATACAATGTATTATTTAAACCTATTTTCTTTATTTTTGTGCTGTAGCCTGTAGGCAATCCAACACCAAATGTAAACATATTATTTGAAATATGCCTCTTAATATTAAAACTAAAATGGACAAGGCAGAAAACTATTAGGTACTGACGTACAGTAACATACCTAGACCTCAACCAATTTTTTTTCATTTTTTCGTTGCATACTAGAAAAACTATGTTCTGCACATGTTACAGAAAACATAACTCATTAAAATTGTAACTGAAATTTGAAATCAATTAATTATGTTGGGATACACTATCTTTGAATTGTATTATCTTTTTTAAGAAAACCATCAAATAAAAATAAATCTCAGGTAAAATAAGGAGATTGCTCTTTTATCACATTATTTTTGAAGTTTTATAACAGTTATAACAGTGGCTAGGGGGAGCTGAATTAGATATTTGGAGGGCTAAATCACCCTTAAGCACCCCCTTCAAAGTTGCACCTATGAGTTTTTGAGTCATTAGCTAAGAAACAGACAAACATCCATTTATATATACATAAATATAGTTAATTTATATAATATATACATAATATAATTTAGGTCCAATAATTAATTTAAATATTTAATGCGGTATTTTTTATTTTTCAGCTCCAGGGGGTAAGGGACTTCACATTAGTTAAACCTATAGTTAATACATTTTACAATTTATATGTGTAAAACAATAAATAACATAACGACGATAAAGTGATTAAAATTAATATAAGTGCTTGGCAAACTGCATGCATTTATGATGTTTTAGTTATAATTTCAAGCTTTATTTTGTACAAAAATTAAGATATCTATAATATGACTATATTATTTATAATGTATTAATTTCTTGTGGAATATAATATTATGTGGATGTAATATCCAATCAATGAAATTCGTCAATTTTAACTATTTTTAACCATCAAATAACTAATTTAATGTAGTATTTTTTTAGATTCAGATACATTATGATCTCTATACGACGATATTAGTTATATTATAATATACCTAATTTGCGTAGTATAAATTATAATGTGTTGTAACATCACAGCATTTCTTGACAGATTATTTTATTAGAAACAATCCACGGTTGCGCGTACCCACTCTCACGCGATAGTCATTTATAACAAATAGTATTGCGCGCTAATGCGTAAAATGATCGCAGTATTATGTAAACATATCCCCCGACCCCAACAACCTGCAGTGTTCACATGCCGTTTCCCACAACTGTCGATGCCCGGTCGCGGCCGGCATCATGACACCGGCAGAACAACCTGTCCCCAAAAGGCCAATTTATTATCGTACGATGCCCACCAAAGCACGGCACTGAACGACTCCCACTATATACCGACCACCAAGTTTCGACGACGGCCGACAGCCAACTTCCAGACTTATACACACACTATTACTTTTTCAACGGTTCCGCTTGACCGGTCGACACGTTTCCCCCACCGTCTTCGTGGAACCACGCTCCACCGTCAACATGTTCTAGACATTTTCCGTCAACAAAACAACACTCTTCATCGTTCCGGCGTTTTGCCAGTTCACCATTGTGGTAGAGGAAACTTTTTTTGGACATTCACGTCACTCCACCATGATGGGCTGAGTTCACCCGCACGAGGGCCCGAAGAACGGACAATGCGGATGCTGGTCGACGTCGGTCAACTACCGTCAACAATCGTCATCAATCGTAATATAATTAAGCTATCTCCCCTATCCATGACCGCAAATAGGGGGACTTAGTCCCCCCAAATGTCGGTCAAGTCCCCCCAGTTCAAAATCTAGTAATTAGTACTAATTTTTATATTCTGTGGTACTAAGCAATATGGCCTATGGGGAGGGGGGCTTGAGTCCCCCAAAAAATTTAGTCAATTTGCGCCTAAGACGTGGGACCACATATATTCTTGTTCCCCTCAACACGTGCTCCCAGCCGTAACAAGCCCACACACCCATTCTTCCCGGTAACCCTGTGTGGACACACCATGAGTAATATGGTGTGTAGCCTCCAGTGGACCGGAAAAAATGTGCCAAAAACCATACATTACTATTTAAAAAATGTGCCAAAATCATACATTATTATTAAATTTTAATGACAAATTATTATTCTCATCATTATCATATAAGATAAAACCTCATTATTACCTTAAACTCCATTATTCTTTATTATTTAGAGTAACCTTTTTTTCCCTTAAATATAAATCCTCGACATTCAATTGTCGTTGAGTGTACAAAGCCTATGAGCTCCACCGACTTGGCCCTCAAGTCATCACGCGGTGCGGCTCATAGGTCACGACCAAAGTGTTCCCCTTTGGTCGTGGGTAGTCTTTGGTAGTGTCAAAACTACCAGATTCTTACAGTGTGCAATAGTCAATCAATGAAATTCGTCCATTTTACAATTCCAATCATTCATTTAATGCAGTATTTTTAATTTTTCAGTATCCGAGCCCGAGGCTAAGGGACTTAACATTAGTAAGTTATAATATAGTTAATCCATTTTACAATTTATCTTTGTACAATATACCTAACAGTAACTAATATAGGTAGCAATGATAAAGTGACTGAAATGTATATAGGTATAAGGTATACGGTATTTACTAGGAATATCTTCACGATATTTTAACTATAATTTCAAGCTTTATTTGTATCAAAATTAAGATCTCTATTCGACGATATTTATAATATATACCTAATTTGGGTTGTATAATGTGTGCTATATCTAATCAATGACATTCGTCCATTTTAAAAATCCAATTATTAATTTAATGTAATATTTTTTTAGATTCAGCATCCGAGGGTAAGGGTAAGGGACTTCACATTAGTAAATTATATGCTTAAGAGGATGTTAGCGCACTATTTGTTTTCTCTCACTGACCCATACGCAACATAGACAAAACGCATTTGCGCATAATTGTTTTTTCTACGTTTTTAAATAATCTTAGAGTAAAATCACCCATTACAAAAAAAATAGAGAATAATATTTTAGAGGGATTGACATATCGATTTTAATATTTAATATGTTATTGTTATTTGACTTTGTATTCGACTTTCAAAATAAACAAAAAACTGTTGTAAATTTAAATGATGTTTAAATTGTTTTGAAATAATATTTAAATAAATCGATATGTCATTCCCTCAAAAATATTATTCTCTTTCTTTTTTGTAATGGATGATTTTACTCTAAGATTATTTAAAAATATAGAAAAAACAATTATGCGCAAATGAGTTTTGTTTATGTTGCGCATGGGTCAGTGAGAGAAAACAAATAGTGCGCTGACATCCTCTTAATACACTTTACAACTCATAATTTGTATAACATGATGACCGTGATAATGTGACAGTGACTTAAAGTGTAGGTAGAAGGCACCTACTAGGATTACCTCCATGATATTTTTAACTATAATTTCAAGCTTTATTATGTAGGTACCAAAATTAAGATATCTATACGAGGATATTCATAAAATATACCTGATTTATGTAATATAAATTATATGCGTGCAATATTCAATGAATGAAATTCGTCCATTTTAAAAATCTAATAATTTATTTAATGCAGTATTTTTAATTTTTCAGTATCCGATCCCGATGCTAATGGACTTCACACTAGTAAGTTATAATACAGTTAATACATTTTACAATGTATCTGTGTAACAGTAAATAACATAGGTAACGATGATAGAGTGACTGACATGTGTGTATAGGTAGTAGGTACCTACTGGGAATAGGAATAACCTTTATGATATTTTAACAATAATTTCAAGCTTTATTTTCTACCTAAATGAAGCTCTCTATACGACGATATTTATATTATAATATACCTAATTTGCGTAATATAAATTATAATGTGTGCAATAGTCAATCAATGAAATTCGTCCATTTTACAATTCCAATCATTCATTTAATGCAGTATTTTTAATTTTTCAGTATCCGAGCCCGAGGCTAAGGGACTTAACATTAGTAAGTTATAATATAGTTAATCCATTTTACAATAAATTTATCTATATACAATATACCTAACAGTAACTAACATAGGTAGCAATGATAAAGTGACTGAAATGTATATAGGTATAAGGTATAAGGTACCTACTAGGAATATCTTCATGATATTTTAACTATGATTTCAAGCTTTTTTTGTACCAAAATGAAGATCTCTATTCGACGATATTTATAACATATACCTAATTTGTGTTGTATAATGTGTGCGATATCAAATGAATGGCATTCGTCATTATTATTTAGTACTCGAAGGACTACACAATAGTAAATTATATACCTAGTTAATAAATTGTAAAATTTATTTGTATAACAATAAATAACATAACATTGATAAAGTGACTTAGATTTATAAAGGTATCTGGCGTACCTTTATGAATTTATGATATTTAAATTATAATTTAAAACTGTATTTTGGAAATGGATTTAATTAACTTTGGGATTAATAGAATATCTACAATATGCTAGCTGTTTCGTAAAATCGAATTTTAGCTAGGGAAACGCACTTATGCACAGGATTTAAAAACGGCTCCATCACCAGGTGGAGTATTATTATCATTACCTACGTTATTATAGAAAAATGTGTGCCCGGTAATCGCTAGGAGCCGTGGGCCAAGTAGCACCAATAATAAATTATTATTCAATCGATTTTGACACAGGCAACGCCGGACGCGAAAACTCATAAATCGCTGATCCAAACGATGCCATATGAAATCATGCGTTACATTATGCTCCAGAAAGTTTTTGGAATTCCAAGTAGCTCCAGCCACATCTGCAGTTAAAAGCGGTTCTGGTGGCTCGGCAATTTGGTATTCAAATTGTGCGACACGCAGGACCGGTTTGAAGGCGGTTCGAGCTGTCCATTGGCCCCGCGAACTGAAAGGCTCCGCGGGCCGCGTTCTGATGCAAAAATAAATAATCGGATATTAATTTAATACGGATTAAAAGCGAATGGGTTTGGCCACCTCGCCAACATATCACTATTCGTCAAAACGTTTACGTTTTTACAAAGGTGTATCAACACACCTTGGTTTTTACCCGTCCTTCGTAAACGGATAGGTAAACTTCCTATATAAGCTCATTAATTCGTAACCGTGAATATGACACGTGCGATATAGACAAAACGCGTTTACGCAGCCTGAGTAGAACTCGTTCAATTTTCGTTCTAGAGTGAAAGTAGGTACCTATTATAAAATTGAATCGTGACAGTATATTTCCGAGGGTAAGACGGTGCGTTTTTTCCATTATTCCCAATATAACGTTCATTATATCATTTAAAAATAGCAAAGATCTCAACATTTTTAAATGACCTTTAACTTTTCAAAATTTATATTTTTTTTAAAAAAAACTTATTGTCTTGCTCTCTAAAATATTTTCATAATTCAATTTTGTAATAGGTGTTTTTATTCTATTGGTCTAGCTGTTCTTGAGTTATAAATGGTGTAACTAACCCCACTTTGTTTTATATATTATCTAATAAGTAATATGTAACCAAAGGTAACCCTATAAACCATATAATAACCTCAATAAAAAAAAAAATTGATTTGCGTGGTCCAAAATAAAATTCATCACTGAGCTACCCTTCAGCTAGGTACCTATAGGGATTAAAAAAATACGCATTGAACATCCTCCAAGTGTCAAGGAATCTGAATTGATATAAATTTTATTAAAAACAGTCTTGTAGTATTGAGTCATTAGCTAAGAAAAAGACAAACATCCATTTATATATAGGTAGGTACATACATAGTATAATGTATGTAATATCCAATAAATTACATTTGTCAATTTTAAATACCCAATAATTTGATAAATGCAGATTTTTTTATTTTTCAGATTACGAGAGTAAAGAACTTGGTATGTCATATTAGTAAATTATATTGATAATATATTTTACAATTTATTTGTATAACATAACCAATAACCTTAATAAAGCATGATTAAATGCATGTAGGACGTAGGTACTATAAGTACTAGAATTACCATAATGATATTTTAACTAAAATCTCAAATTTTATTTATTACCAAAATTAAGAAATCTATATACGACTATATTTATGATTATAATGTACTTATCATAATTTACCTATGTAATATAAACTATGAGTTATATGTACCAAATATCCAATCATTTATTTAATGCAATATTTTTTATATTTTAGAATGCATGGGTAAGGGACTTCATATTAATAAATGATATAGTTCATACATTTTGCAATTTATTTGTGTAATTATAAATAACATAACCACGATAAAGTGACTAAATAAAGTGTAAAGCATACTTTTATAACATTTCAATTTTCAACTACAATTTAAAGCTTTATTTTGTACCAAAATGCTAATTTGGGCTGCTTGTTAATGAAAATAATTAACTCAAGTTAAGTTAAGTTAAGAGAATACAAGATCGATAAGTTAGAAGTTACCAGTTAACAAACTCAATAATTTAATATGGAAAAAATATTAACATAAAACAGTTTATGAAAGTTATTCTAATTTTGTCATTTTATTAAGATTTAAGATTGGAATTTAGCGTTCAATGTTAATATGCCCAAAGTTTAAGAAGGAAAATGCATTTTCGCATGGAATACGATCCAGCATAATTGAAATGGGCACAAGTAATAATGTTGCTCAAACTAGGAAAACCGACTGAAGATATTTCATCATACCAACCAATATCACTCCTTCTAAGTTTGTCTAAACTATATTAGAGAAACTTTTGCTTGAACGCCTAAAGCCGATCATAGAGGAAAACAATTTTTCTTATGCCAGAACATTAGTTTGGATTTCGCAACAAACATTCGACAATCGATCAAGTACACCGGGTTACTAATGTGATTGGTAAAGCTATTGAAGAAAAAAAGTACTGCTGTGGAGTATTCCTCGACCAATCCCACGAGCAGATTCAGCTAAATATCTTGGAATGCCCTCGACTAGTCGACTCTCGTCTTAACTGGAAACACCACGTCCGTCAGAAAAATTCAGATATAAGAAAATAGGTATTCGAAAACTTTATTGGTTAGTCGGACCTCACTACGAGTTAACCATCGAAAACAAACGTCTACTGTATGTAGCTATTATAAAACGGATCTACGGATTCAATTGTGGGGTTGTAATAAGTAATACACCGCTGTCGAATCATCGCACTTCGGACCATCACTACCGGTTCAAAAGAAACATAGCAATTCACCGTGATAATATGATTCTACATACAATAGTAGACGAATTCCAAAGGTTTTTTCACAAACACGAGACGAGTCTGGATCACCATACGTCAATCCATCGGCAATTCAATTATTCGATAACTCCAAGGACATCAAACGTCATAAGAATCTGAAACGATCGACTTAGTTTAAGATTATTTTAAGTTTAGATTAGGCAGGAGCCACTTCATTGGCAGTGACTCCATCAAAGTGTAAAGTATATATAATTTATGTCTAGTATGTAAAATATATATAATTTTTAAACATATTTATACCTTTGGGTCGCTTAAATAATAAAACCCCAGTTAGTCTCAGCTAGAGGGCATTTAAAAAAAATGTTCCTAAGTTGATTGGAAAATGAACTAACTACTTAAGCTAAATAGTTAAAAAAAAATAACTTTTTAACTAGCCAAGCCCACCTTGGCCAAAATGTAACTATCAATTTTTATTCATTATTTTTAGATACCTATACCTACTTCTTCTTTTGAACTACCTACTATTGTTTCTAAAAACACGCCTGTTGTAGTGATAAGCTTTACAAAAATGTATTTATAATTAGCTTAAATTATTTTTAGATTATTTTTTAATTTTAATAAATTATTTCTTTAAATAAATTGTTTGTTTCTTAATATTGTAATATATATATTTTTAATTTTGGCAAATGAAAAATAGATATTTTACTAAAAGTTGGGCTTATATGTAAGTATACATTTATGATATCAACAAATTTGGGTGTGCTGATTTTTAAATTTTATGTATTATCAGATCAAGATATTAACATTTCTTTTTATATATAACCAGATAAAACAGGTAAAACTATTCAATATAATATATTGCACCAAACACTTATTAATATTAAATATTTTAAACCGTCGATATCTGCGTTTAACTTAGAAGTTTAGAATAAACCTATGGTAATTATTATTATATTGTATGTGTACAGATACGGCTGATGGACTTTTAAATTACTGTTTTGTAAAACATTTTGGTAAGGAATTTGGATTGGTAATATTATATAAATTAAAAGAGTATCAGGCGCCTGTTTTTAAATAAAATACAGATTCTATTACATTATTGATTCGAAACCTCCTTGTCACATGATAATAAATATATTGTTATAAACTTTTTTTTTTCATAAATTTTGCGGTTATTCACATTTGCGGATCATTGTCATGAAAAATTGGATATCTTAGATTCATACGAGACATTTAAAGAATACGCGATGAAAAAGATTGACCGCGTGGATGAGGTTGGACCCAGAGAAATGGGTAAATTTATTTTTAATATAATACAAGGATTAACATCGAAAGTTTGATAGTGTGACTTTAAAAAATGGTCATGAAAAATGGGATACCCTAGATGACCCGACATATATAAGTCATGCAAAAATAAAGATTGACATCGCGATTGATTTTTAATGTGACTTTACTTGAAAAAAATCGTAAATTAACCTCTAATCTACAGGTGCTCTAGATCTTCAGTTCTATAATAGTCAGATTAAGATAGATCCACTTTCGTGCGCGAAGACTGAGCCGTTGATCAGCATCTGACACCCCAGGCGATCGATATACATTTTATTATTGGTTGACAATCATCGGCAGTAGTTAATGATCATCATCGTTATTACCACGATTTAAGTGTTTTCTCCCATTTCGCCGACGAAAATACCAGTGAAATACAAATACATGGATTGATAACAAATCCCATTTTTCCGAAAAATCCTAGGTTTTCACTCATCAGAGTTTGGATGGGTATAGGCACTATACCCCCCCCCCCCCCCCCTAATGGAGGAATTAACTATTACAAAATTCTTACACGCAAACTAGGATACTGGGATTTAAATGAATAAAGCGTGTTAAATTTGAATTTAATGATATAATGTTAAGTATCAAAGTTTAAGCTTTATATGATTATAAAAAAATCTTAAAAACCAAACATTTACGTTTTTTCCGGCGTTTTTGAAGAAAATTGATGTATAGCGGGTAGTAACCAATTTACATACCTAAGTAGATACTAAAGGTTTTATAATAGGATGGTAATAATTATTATATATTATAATAATTTATCAATAGCGTGTTTCAAAAAAAAAAATTTAGAAGAAGAAAAAAAGAAAAATACCAAGCAAAGGTGGGCAAGTTAATAAAATTAATTACCTAACTCAAGTTAAGAGAACACTATTTCGATTAGGTTTTCGATTAGGTCAATACATTTTTAAGCAACCAAATATAATAAATATTAAATAATACATTCGAATGGACGTTGAAAATTAATGTTTTCAAATAAAATAACTAGGTATTAATCTTCAAATTTTGTAGAGTATAATATTTATTTATTTTTTTAATTACTGGCAGGTTATTTTTATCCAATTTATGTGCAAATATCTCTAGCAGAAATAAAAGGTAACTATTATTCGTAAATAAATCTGTTATCTGTTGTTATGTATATGAATAATTTATAGAATTTGTCTCATATGAGTTGTACCTATTGTTGTTTGTGTTTTTATTTGTATAATGTAACAAATGAAAAATCCAATCTAACCGAATAACATAGTCTTTTATTAATTTGTTACAGTTAGATTAATGACTCCACATTTCTTTTGTTATATCAAAAGTGAGTAATAATCTAAACATGTGCATACAGCATGTTTAGTATGTGTATATAATAAGTTCAAATTATTATAAAATTATAGTATTGTCCAAAATAATAGTGTTTATCGAAGAGTGCTATGAAACTATTCAGTTT
Organism: Metopolophium dirhodum; assembly: GCF_019925205.1. Taxonomy (NCBI): domain Eukaryota; kingdom Metazoa; phylum Arthropoda; class Insecta; order Hemiptera; family Aphididae; genus Metopolophium; species Metopolophium dirhodum. The sequence continues at coordinate 19,557,489 of NC_083564.1, forward strand.
CATGATATAAATATAAAAAAAAGCAATTGCTTGCGATTATTCGACATAATATTAAGTTGTCTAAACAATAATACGAATGCACATATTGGTAGAAAATTACAAATCACTACAGCTTAGAATTTTTAAATTACAAAAAAAAAATAATAATCGTTTGAAGAAAAATCACTATTATAAATATCAAATTTATCGAAATATGAAATTCAAAGTTTATGCGAAATAAAATTGGTATAACGTATTTTCGATATTTTTCAACTAAGTGCTGTAAGAATAACTTTTGGGCAATTTCATATAACATTTACAATTATTTTCACCGAGAAACAATAAGTTAAAGATTGTAGTTTATATTTAACTCCAAAACGTGATGTCAGACATTTTGTGTGAGGGAAACCTAGTTGGTTCAAACAGCCGCGAGACTGGTCGACGGCGTAATGAGTGTCATCACTCATCAGGCATTGTCCGTAAGTGGGCCTGGCGTATGGTTATTGCCCCTTCCGGTGATGTACGGCACTATAGCCACTATGGTGGACTGTATAAATGGAATAAAGAGAACTATAGAAAAAAAAGCACAACAGAATATTTAAAAGTGTATCGACTACGGACCAAATTAGAATCGCGACTAGAAATGAACTGGTGGGTGGGTGACTGGGCCGGGCCGGGCCGCTTAAGGGTTTGAGTAGAATTGTGCAGGGGGAGATTGCAGGCTTGTGCGGGGGGAAATAGATGCAAGTGCGAATCTAGCGCTACCCATATTCATCGTATAAACTAGACCAATGATTCTCCGAATCTCACACCACCCCCCTCCACAGATTTTTATATAATTCTTAAAACCCAAACCTCCCCACCAACGTCTAGGGCGACTTCCCAGTAAGTGGTTGCCGTAGGTTCTGATTCAAAATGTAATAAAGTACGATGACGTTGTTTGTTTCCCACATAGGTGTTTGGATTTACACGTGATCACCGTGTGCGTCAAACTCATACACGAATAACATAATTTATATTGGTTCAAACGTACTCCCGACGTTGAGGCACAGCAAATGTCTTAAATGCTGGAAAATGTTAACCAAAGTTAAGAATAGAACAATGCCTTGGTTAATACAATTTTGACGACGACTATTTAGTATTTTTCACGGGGTTACTAGAGGCGGTTAACACCAAATTTATGCTTGACGAATTTATGCAATTTTGTTGTATCTAATTTCAATCTTGTCTGCACCATGTATGTTCTCCAATATCATCAAACGTGTTGTTAGATTTAATGCACGCATACCCGAAAAACCAACATAAAACCCGTGAGGTGTTCAACTCCAAGTATCTTCGATGTAACAACATTTACTTTAAAAATATTTGAAATTGCGCTCAGAACACGTACTATGGTATTCATGAACTATCGGCTTGAACGCGAAAAGATTACCCAAATGAGCAGTTGCGAGTAATCCCAAGCAACGCGGAAAATGGGTGGGAAATGCATACAAATTGTGCACCCTATGTGGATCAGCAACATGCAACATGCGAGGAGATACTCAGGTGGAAGACTTTCAGGAAGACGATATATCGTCGTTACGAAAATCGAAAAACAACATTAAAGCGGCTCTCAAAACCAGATTAACTAAAGTCTGCTAGGAGTGAGTGACACGTCATGGCAACATTAGATGCGCAGGCGCCAGGCACAACTTGAGGAACGCGACCTTGACATGTATGACAGTAAATATAGATCCATATGGGGCACAGCCGCCTAGATATCTCGTCCAACAATTAATACTTATCGGGCACCAACTTAAAACATAATTTATAACATACTACAAAAACCGACCCCCCCCCCCTAATTTTAGTTCTAATATATTCCACATTAATTTATTACATAAAATGTGAGGGTTTATCATTGATAAGTGTAATAACTAAACTTAAATAATACTATTGAAATAATACATTTGTTTATAATTTCAGGACTTGTAGATAGTAAGCCCAGAAATCGTATATTAATTTTTAATATTATATAATTTAATCCTACAAAAATGTATTTATAATTCAAATAAATTTTTTTAGTTTAGGGAAGTTTACTTTAATTATAATAATATGCTAGTATAAACTATTAGGAATCAATTTGCGTACAATTGAGAACTTATCAAATAAATAAGACTTACCTATACTGATTATTTACTTATCTTCATATTGACATATAAACTGTAAGAGAAGACTATTTTAAAGTATAACAATATACGTGGTGGTGGAAAGTTTCAAGTCTCAATAGCTTAAACTTTATAAATTACAATCAAAAAACTATACTCAATAGAAGAAAAATTATTTTATTTAAATATCCAAGTTATCAAAATATGAAATTCAAAATGTAATTAAATAAAATTGCGAAAACATGTTTTCGATATTCGTTTAACTAAGATGCTGTAAAAATAACTTATGGGGAACCTCATTATAAAGTTTTTATATTTTTGACCAAAAAGTCACTATTGAAGATTGTAGTTACTTATAAGTACCTATTAAACCCCAAGACACGATATAATCAGTCATCAAATATATAATGTAACCTAATACAACAACAAAAAAAGCCACCTCGTCATTGTAAATCAAATAAATTCCACATTATTTTAGAACCTAAAATGTTAAGGATTTTCTTTGATAAGTGTAATAGGTACCTAACTAAACTTTAATAATACTATTAAAAAAATAATCTAACTTCTAATTCCAGTAAAAATTGGTAAGTTAGCACAAAAATCATATTTTTGTTTTAAATAGTTAACAATTTTATTTGACAATATGGAAAAATATATTATATTATATAATATAATTTGAACAAATGTCTTTAGTTTAAAAAAGTTTCCTTAAATGATGTGCTCATATACGAATATTATCAATTAATTTGCGTACAATTGATTTGATAAGTCGTATAAAATAGGTAATAAATGATTAAATCATTGAAAATACCGGAATTTTAAACAATCATAATATACACTCGGCGCGCGTTAAGAGCATAACTAGTTAACATTGAAAAACTCCGGTTATAGACGGCAAACTGGTCATGGTATAAGCGTGGAGTATAAGAACGGTAGCTGACTATGCTTAGAGCGGCACTAATGTGATTTTGACAAATTTCAAATTTGAAAGAAGTTCTTTAGTGAAACATGCTAAGAACGTAGTCTGCTTGGTTTGCTTAAAATAATTGTTAGTCAACGCATTTTCCATGTGCGAAAGTCGTATAAAATCTAATGATCGAATGATCAAAGTTGCAATTAATAGACTATATCATTACAGTTTTATAAATTATATAACTTGATTCCGTACAAGTATTTAGTTGATAATTATTAATAATTGCCAATTCGACATTTACATTAATAATTAAGTAAGTGATCAATCTTCTAACAAATGTTAGACACCACATTGTCAGAAAACGGAAAAGCTACGGTGGAGACCTTCTATTAAGGCATCCGGTGTCATTTTTGTCGTAGTGGTGGAAAGTTTCAAATCTCAATATTATAGTTGATACTTCTTAAATTACAACAAAAAAAAATAAAAATCTTAATTTTTTAATAAATATTAATTATTCAAATTATGTAATTCAAACACCTATAAAATAAAATGTCGACGATGTATTTACGGTATTTTCAACTAGTTATTGTAAGAATGACTTATGGGAATCTCAAATTAAATTTTCAACTTGGTTTATTGTAATTTGTAGCTTATATTTAACTCCAAATCGTGATTTAAAATATTGAATGGAACATATAATATAATTAGCAAAAAAAAACCCACCTTGTTATTGTAAATAAAATAAATTCATTATTTTAGAATCTAAAATGTTAAGGATTATCATTGATAAATGTAATAACTAAACTTAAATAATATTATTAAAAAAATAATCTCTTAAAATTTCAGAAAAAGAAGGTAAGTTAGCACAAAAATCATATTTATTTTTTAAATGGTTATTACAATTTTATTTGACAATACCTACCTATAAGAAAATATATTTATAATTTCAAAAAATGTCTATAGTTTAAAGAAGTTTCCTTAAATGATATGCTTACATAATCAATTGCGAATTATTGAATATACTATCTGATCGATGCAAAGGAAACTTCCTTACCAAATCAAAAGTCTCAAGTACAACTCAAGCATAGGTATCTTAATTTTCGACAGTCATCAAAGTTCGTTTTGAAGAAAATGATAATATGATCTGCAGATAAGCACTTCAGAATTCGTTTGAACTTACACATCAATGACTAAATAATTTTAAATATTTCTATAACTTTTCAAGAAGATTCATGAAGATTCTTCATATTATAATATCATCAATTCTAAGATGAGATTATTTTAAACTATAATGATACACGTAGTGGTGGAAAGTTTCAAGTCTCAATAGTTTATACTTCTTAAATTACAACATAAAAAAGAAAAATCTTAATTTTTTAATAAATATCAGTTATATATAAATTATGTAGTTCAAGCCCCTATAAAATAAAACTGCAACAATGTATTTACGATATTTTTCAACTAGTTATTGTAAGAATGACTTGTGGTGAATCTCAAATTAAATTTTCAACTTTGTGGCTTTTATATACTCCAAATCGTGATGTCAGATATCGAATGGAACATAATAAACAATAACAACAACAACAACCCCTCTCCCCCGTCATTGTAATTCAAATGTATTCCAAGTTCTTTTAGAATCTAAAATGTGAAGGATTATCTCCGATAAGTGTAATAACTAAACTTATTAGTGTTATTGAAATAATGAACTGTCTTATAATTTCAGAAGCAAAAAGTAAGCAGTACAAAAATCGTATTTTAGTGTTAAATATTTTACAGTTTATTAATATGAGAAAATATATTTAAAATTCAAACAAATTTCTTTAGTTTAAAGAAGTTTGTTTGTAAAAACTATTACGGATTGATTTGCGTATCTAAAATTAATTTGATAAGTTGTACAAAATAATAAATTATTAAACTATCCACAATATACCTACCTATTATATAATATGTTGTACAAGTACTTAGTAGGTAGTTATTTATTAATTGCTAATCTGACATTGACAAAAATAATTAAATGGGTAATCAATATCTTCAAAAATCTTAGGGTTTGCATTGAAATAGAAATTCGAAAAGCTATTGACCGATGACCGAATATTAGGCATTACATCATTCGTGTAAAGTTTAGACTTTAAACTCGATCATTTCTGACTAATTTATTTTAAAAATATTTCTGAAATATTTAGAACTTATCAAATAAATAAGTCTTGCACTGATCATTTATTTAAATTCATATTAAAATATCAACTATGAGATTATTTTTTAAATAACACTACTTATGTTCAGTATTAATTTACTGTAATTTTAAAATTAAAAGTAGTACTAATCCAACATTTTTAAAAATAAATATTACTTCATAGTTCTAATTATAATTTAGAAATTGGCATTTTTTTTATTACTATTAAGTATTAAAAAAAAGTTTATACTTTTTGAATTTAAAATGTTTTTACGACTGGATCAACTTTACTTAACAAATATAAATTTCAAAATTTTCCATTGCTTTGGAATACGAAATTAAAACTGAGCGTTGTCATTCAAAAAAGTAAAAACTTTAAAAAATGATAAGGATAAAAAATATAAAAAATATATATTATTTTTTTTAAATGTTGTTTTCTAACGACTAGAAACCATGTACGATTTTTTTTTAATGAATAGTTTATGATAAAAGAATCACCTGGTACACTGTGATTTTTAAATATACACGATTAAAATATGTAATATTTTTAAATATATATTAAAAAACACGTTATAATGATTGGATAAAATTCTACACCTGCTTAATCAAAAGAACCCAAATAATTGTGTTAAAAATCTGTGCAGCTTACTTTTAATTTAGTTTAAGAACTAAAACTAGATAAATCCATAGGCATATATTTTCTAACGGACTATGCCTTCAGCTAGTATTTTGTATTTTAATAAAATAATTTTTAATTGAACAACTATAGATTGTTTTTAAAATACATACTTATCTTTATTACAATTTATAACATAATATCCAAAAATTAAATATTATTTATGTTTACATATTTGCAGATACTAAATGGAATAATTTTTATGGTATTGATATACTACATTTATTTTAAATTAAAATAGACCTTTAAAACAAACTATTCGTTTTGAGGTTTTTATTAAATTTATATTTTACATAGTATCATTTAATTCTTGAAAATTATGGGAAAGTTAGGTTAACTTATAAGGAATCTTGTAATAAATTTGCAAATATAAGTTATAAAGACATTTTTTTATGATATCCCAACTCAAAATAATTTGCGATCTTTCAAAATTCAAAATTTGGACGTTCATAAAAAATAAATGCGGATTTACGTTCAACTTCTTTTTAATTTTCATTAACAACAACTTTTGAGGAACCTTGTATTCAATTGTCAAGTATTTTTAACAAACAAAAAAGTTTTTATTGACAATAGTTTTCAAAAAAGTAATACAAATCGAAATTTTCTTATGCCCATTGTCCCCGACCACGTACACTATAAATAGGTCAAAAAAAGTATTAATTTAAACATCCTGTGAAATATTAAAGTATTTACGGTTATTACTTTTTTAGTTAAACAAAGAAACTAAATCAATTTTATCAAAGACTGGTTTTCTATTTTTTGTTTGTTTTTCCCTTAGAGAAAAACTCCTGGAAGTTTTTCATTTTGACCTCTCTAAAGTATCAACAAGATTCACTTTGTCACCAGACAAGATAGTAAAGTTGACAATCGAAGCATTAGATCGACTACTTATGGTGTGTACAAAAAAAGAACACACACATCATTGTAAAATCAATACATCCATCGGAATCAAAACGATTACAAATACAATTTCATAATTTTTTATTGAAATTTATAATTATACTAAATGTGTTAAACATAAACTAATATTTTATAATATTATTACCTTATTACATTTTTATAGCCAAGTTACCGACAAGTAAGGACACATGTTTGTTTATAGCCAATACAGTAATACTTATACAACGATATTGTATACTTAATCAGTATGAACTTGAAATTAATTTTTTAATAAATTAATTGTGAATAAATTAGCATGGTTACAAATACAATTTCATATTTTTGTCTCGAAAGTTGAAATTTACCATTATACCAAAATATGTGTTGACATAACCTAATTTATCACTACTGCATTGCATAATATTTACAGACATATTTGCCCTAAGTAAGCACACACATTTGTTTATAGCTAATACTTGTATAACAATATTGTATACTTAAACAGTATAAGCGCTGAATGAAAGCTCCGGACGGATGAAGAATTATTTATATTTATTTTTAGTCCTGTAATATTTTATTTGTTCCAATGTTTTATTGTTAATGTTATTACTGGGACTTTTGGGTTTTCTTGGTTGTCCGTAGTTAAATCTTTAGTTTGTTAATTTTACAAAGACTTCATAGTTTGAAGAGTAACCAGTATATCGTTTAATTCTTGAAAATAGTGAAACATTTTTTTTTCGCTTTTATTTTTATCGAAATAATGATGTGACTGTTACAAATGTCTGTATCTATCTATATTATTTTTAAATAGCTTATTGATTTGACAAATAATATACTAATAATATTCATAGTATTATAGCTTATAGTTGACTATTAATATTAAATTGTGCTAATACTAAATAAAATATGTTGGCAAATAAAATTCCACAATTTTGTCACGAAATGAACCATATCAAACCAAATGTGTAAATGTATGAACTAATTTATAATTACTTTATACTATTACTTTATTACATTTATACAGCATATTTTACCAAAAGTAAGGACTCGCATTTACTTATTATTAGGTACTGTAACAATCAGGGACGGATTCAGCTGGGAGGGGGGGCTAGGGGCCCAGCCCCCCCAGACATATTTTTTTATAAATATAAATATTATATACTACATAACAAATAAACAAAATCTAAACTTCTTTTCACATAGTCGCTTTACGTATTAAATAATCAATAATTTATTTATCACATTGATTACCTATATCTACTATTATGACATCATTTCTGGTAAAGTATAATAATTATAATTATTATAATTGTATTTGTGTTGTAAAAAAATTGTTGCCCCCCCTCCCCGATATTTGCTCTGGATCCGTGCCTGGTAACAATAAATTGTACTTACACGTTACGTATAATAACTAATCAGTGGCGTACACACTACACAGATATTTTCAATAGGAGGGGTTATAACAAAAATGTATATGTATATATATCAAATTATTTCTTAATTTTATTGTACTTATATATCTATACGTATAATAAAAAAATACCAAGAAGGGGAAACTGAACTTTTGAACTTCAGCGGTTTCTTCGATGCTATAAATATGGTGTATAAGCAAGGATTTTAAAAAAAACCACACACTTATCGATATATCCCAATAATGACAAAACGTATGAATTTGAAATGTTGAATAGTACCTACCTATTTCCTATTTTCCTTTCCTCTGATGATCTAGATGTGCACTAAGAAGGGATTTTAAAATATTTCCATTTTAAAGATTTGCTCACCCACAATATATTTTTTTTAGCAAACGGAAATCTAATATATTGTTTTTGTATATTATTATAATATATAATATATTTGGTTTCCATTTGGTTACAGAAAGTAAAATAGTTACCTATTATAAATGAAATGATTGGATATAATTTTCAAAATTGTATTATTTATTTTATAACAGTCATTGAAACTTGATATAATTATAGTTGGTGGACAATTATTTGGATAAACCTTAAGGCCCCTGCAAATGTGTCATTTTTAAGGAGTTGTGTTTAGGCAATTATTTCGTTCCTGCGATTACTGATCGTCTTTGCGTGTGTAGTAAATGATCATTAGTGTGTGTAACTCCCCTACCATCACCCACGAACCGCATCAATTTACACTTCATTGTTATTTCTTATCTGGTTTATGGTCGCACGTACACACATGCACAAGTCATTTAATGTCATTTATGGACGTGAAATAGCCGTCACACTGATAGGTACTTCTAGTGGTTTGATTTAAAAAATGTAAACATGTTTGTGTTGGTAAACAAATTTACTTTGCATCGGTCGGAGCACTTTTTCAATTTTAGTAAATTCTTGACGAGAATAAATATTTTACATTTTATAAATTTATAAATTTTTAATATTGAATATATTAAAAAATATCTAAAATATAAAAAATATGCCTGACCGATGCAAAGTAGACTTGTTGACAAATTAAAACATCTTTACATTTTTTAAATCAAACCACTAGAAGTACTTTAATTTTTGTCAGTCACTAAGGTCGTTTTGATGAAAAATTAATAGGGTTTGCAGGGGCCTTAATTTTCTAACAGCTAATTAATTTTATGTCACCTGTTCTAAAATTACCACATTACGGAAAATTAACTCTTAATTATATATTTATTTTTTTCCTATCATTTTTCTCGCGAATGAAAAGTATACATAAATGTTATACCTGCTATGATTTATGTACGTAAAATTAACTAAATGTAATATTGCACGAAACACACACTGCTGATTCATTCAACTGTTTGTTTTCGTGGGAAAGATTCCGGTTCTAGAGTTTTGTTTAGCTTGATAATAATTATATTATTTTCAATGGAATTACTTCCTTGCATGTTGGTAGAGGTGTTTTCTTCATACAGATTTTACGATATGTTGTTTAGTCCCAAAGTATTTAAATTTCGTAATGGGCGTTGATCTTATATTTTTAAAGATTATCATTTCATTTAATTTCAAATATTGGTCCAAAACTGTGTAGTTAGAGCTCCCGTGTATGGAAAACGGATTCTTCATCTTTTTGTGGTTGGTCTTAATTGAGTGTAGTCGCACTACTGCGATTTTGACGAATTTGAAATTTGGAAGATGATATTTAGTGAAACATGCCAAGAACGTAGTCTGCTTGGCTTGCTTAAAATAATTGTTAGTCAACGCATTTTCCATGTGCGAAAGTCGTAAAAAATCTAATGATCGAATGATCAAAGTTGCAATTAATAGACTATATCATTACAGTTTTATAAATAATATAACTTGATTCCGTACAAGTATTTAGTTGATAATTATTAATAATTGCCAATTCGACATTTACATTAATAATTAAGTAAGTGATCAATCTTCTAACAAATGTTAGACACCACATTGTCAGAAAACGGAAAAGCTACGGCGGAGACCTTCTATTAAGGCCTTGGAGTTTGAGCACATAACTGGTTACTATAGAGTTGCATCATTTACAAAACATATAGAATAACAAATTTAAAAACGAAAATTATTTATATTATTATTGAATTCACTTATCGACTGTATTCCAAATCGTAGTACCTTAATAACTTTAATTATTATTATGTTCAAATATTTATAGAAGACGAGCATGGCAAGTTAACTAGTATTATACATAATTCATAATTTATAACAATAATAATTATTGAATTCACTTATCGACTGTATTCCAAATCGTAGTACTTTAATAACTTTAATTATTATTATGTTCAAATATGTATAGAAGACGAGTATGGTAAGTTCACTAGTATTATACATAATTCATAATTTATAACAATAATTATTGAATTCACTTATCGACTGTATTCCAAATCGTAGTACTTTAATAACTTTAATTATTATTATGTTCAAATATGTATAGAATACGAGTATGGTAAGTTCACTAGTATTATACATAATTCATAATTTATAACAATAATTATTGAATTCACTTATCGAATGTATTCCAAATCGTAGTATTTTAATAACTTTAATTATTATTATGTTCAAATATTTATAGAAGACGAGTATGGTAAGTTCACTATAGTATTAAACATAATTCATAATAATTTATAACAATAATCGTTTAATAATGATTCACGTTTATACAATATTTTATGTATATGATAAAACAAAATCAGTTTTGTCATAAATGTATTTTGCGAAAAAAAATACCCATTTTTAATTAGTTTTTTGTTTTTGTATTTGCCAATTATTAAGAAGTTTACTGTGATTTTTTTACTTTTCACCTCCAAAGTATCAATTAGATTTATACCGGAAAAGATGCTGAAGTTTAAAATCAAAGGATTTTTTTCTCCCATAATAAGTGTCTCCAGACACAAATTAATAATAAACATCGTTGGAAAATCAATAAATTCATCGCTCCGCTTAAAATCTTAAATATATTTATTAATAAATAGTAATGCTGAATATAATCTCAAGGAATATTATTTAAACGAATTTAATAAGGTGCTATATATAATATATTATGCCAAAATAGGGTTTTTAATCATGCGTAGGTAGTGAAGCTAGTCATCAATCTAATTCGTTATTTATAATAATATTATTGAATTAACTGATCGACTATACTCCAAATCGTAGTACTGTAATACATTTAATAATTTTTATGTTTATAAATTTACAGAAAACAAATCATTTCGTAAGTCCAGTAGTAAAGTTATCTATACATAATTTATTATCCATAACAACAATCATTTAATAACGGTTCTCTTATTACAAAAAACAGAAAACATTTATATTATTATTGAATTAACTATATAATTGAATCGTAGTAGGTACATACTGCAATAATTTTAATAACTTTTATGTTTATAAATGTACAGTAATGAGCAATGGTAAGTCCACTAGTTTTATACACAATAGCTGATCCCGCTGGCATTTCGTTGCCCGTCAAATGTACCAATTCTATATGACTCAAACTTTGTTCAATTCGTTATTATTAATATTCGGTGTATGGTGTATGGTATTCAAAATTTATCATAACTTTTCTGTTGCCCGGAATAAAAATTATGATTCTCAGCAGTATATTATCAGGTAGGCAATCTACCTGCGGTAGATCGCGGACCCCGAGCTTTTTGTACGTAAGTGTATGATTTAACTCTAAAGTATCAAAATTGTCCCAAGTTTGTCATTTTTACTTAATTCCACCTACGGGGGATTAATATAATCAATTAATACAAAATAGCCTAACGCAACCGTACTAGAATCCGATGAATAAAAAAAAAACAAATTTAACACTTTTTGAATTAGCCTATCTTCTTCCCAGAGTTCTGATCTACACACAAACATTCATTTTTATCTACACTAATATATAAAATGATAGCGTTTGTTTGTATGTTCGGGAAACTACTGAACCGATTTCGAAAATTCTTTCACTAATACAAAGCCACATTCTTTGTGAGTGTCATAGGCTAATTTAAAAAGGATCACCCCCGTGTATGTTTTGAGATTTACGATAGAAATTTTTGATTTTAATAGTTGCTATGGGTTATATAGATAAAAATAATTGTATAGACGTTGTTGTTTTTAGTCATGTCGCCAGGTGTGCACTTAAGAGGCCATAACTCCGGAACCACTTATCCCACAGCGTACAAACTTCACAGAAACCATCTACATATCAATCTTAATTTGTCCTAAAATTTTTTTCAAAATCGGCTTGATGGATCTTGAGTTATAAATTTTATTGAAAATGTACACTTATTTTTATATATAAAGATTCATAAAAATTATCATTTAACAACGATTCACGTTCAACAAAATTAAAAACAGAAAACATTTATATTATTATTGAACTGTATTCCATGTAGTAGTACATTAATAACTTTAATAATTTTTATGTTTATAAATGTACAGAAGAGGCGAATAGTAAGTTCACTAGTTTTATACACGATTTATAATTTATAAAAATAATCATTTAATAACGATTCACGTGTACCTATACCTACCTATATATGTTTCTGTGTTTAAAAATTATTAGAAAATTGACATGGAATTTTTACTTTCGACCACCCAATTAATACCGTTTCACAGTTTATACATTCAATTGTGTATTATGTGAATGACTAAAAAATCTATTTTGTCAAAAGCGTGTTTAGCAAAAAAAATCCCAATTTTCCTTTGCTTATTAATAGTGTTTCCCAATTATTAGGAAATGTATAAGAAATTTTTGCCTTTGACCCCCCCCCCCCCACCAGAAAAAATGCTGAAGTTGGAGTTGTAAGGATTTTTTCTTACATAATAAGTGTGTCTCCAGACACAAATTAATAATAAACATCATTGTAAAATCAATAGATTCATCGCTCCGCTTAAATTATAAATTAAATACAGTGCTCGACTTGGAAAAATCAAAGTAGAAGGACTCTGTTTACTTTTTAAAAAAGAGCATCCCAATTACTTGTTAAACGTTATTGAGCCCACACCCCCCACATCCCCTTTTTTTATCATACAACAAATTTTTATAAATAATCAACTGAAAAATAAAACAAAAATACAGATTGATATAAGACATAGGTTAGAATGATGATGCATCCCGTCCATTTTCCTTAAAAATAATAGTAGCACGCTATAATTTCTGAACAATTAGTTGGGGTACTCCATCCTCCTGCGTCCACCCCTAAGTCGAGTACTTATACCATAAAATATATTTGGTAATAAAAATTAACTACCATAACTGATATCCAAATTCAAATTGCTTTTTGTTTCAAATTGTGATTTTTATTATTTATTGTTATTATATAAATAACAATAATTATTGTAAAAACTAGAATATTTTGACCGATTAAATTTTAAACTTTTTAAAATGTTTTTGCATAACCTTGGCCAAAAATATCAATGATTCCAACAGTTTCAAGGCATGTTATATTAAACGGTTTTAATACAGGAACTGGGTTGTAGATACCTACCTATAATCTATGTAATATTATGCCAAACAGATTTTTTAATTATGGAGGAACTGCAGCTAGTCATCAATCAAATTCGATATTTATTTGAAATATTTATAAAAATATTATTAAATTAACTGATCAACTGTATTCCTAATCGTAGTACTGTAATACATTTAATAAATTTTATGTTTATAAATGTACAGAAGTGAAAAAAGGTAAGTCTACTAGTCTTATACATAATGAATAATCCATACAAATTATTATTTAACAACGAATCACGTTTAACAAAACTAAAAATAGAAAATGTTTATGTTATTATTGAATTAACTGATCAACAGTATTCAAAATCGTATTACTAAAAAACTTTTATAATATTGTTATTTTTTTATAAATGTACAGAAGATCTAAGTCGTAAGTCCACTAATTTCATACATCATTTATATTTATAAAAATAATCATTTAACAACGATTCACGTGTATATGTTTTTGTGTTTCCCAATTATTAAGAAATTAAGAAGACATTTTTGGGAGGTGATGAAAGGTATATATCCACCCCCATGAATTTGTTTTCAATATTTAAAACAATTTATAATTAAGTAGATTGTACATTGTACAATGCATTAAATGTTGTTCTATTTTTTTCTAAAAACAAACAATCAACTATTGTAAATTTCGACAGAATGTCAGAATATATTTATATGACATGGCTATATTATTAACTAGATTCTAGACTCATTTAATAGTCATATCTAGAAACTAGGATATTATTATTATTATTATTAATATTTAGTTGTTCACGCAAAATAGGTATATTGTAATTTTAATTTACAAACAATATATTATATATTTAAAAATTGGCTATAATTTCCCAAAAGCAATAATTATTATTTTATTAATATCTAAAACAAAAAAATATATAGTATTTCGAATAGTTTTATAGTATTCTAAATACTTTATTCAGAATACTATTTTTCATGAATATTTGAGTATTTATTCCAAATACTTTTAAAAAGTATTTTACCCAAGACTGCAGGCATGTTATATTATACGATTTCAATACAGGGGCTGGGTTGTAGATACCTATATATTATGCCAAATAGATTTTTTAATTATGTACCTATAGGTGGCTAGGTCCTAGGTATTGGAGCTAGTCATCAATCAAATTCGATATTTATTTCAAATATTTCAAATAATATTATTAAATTAATTGATCAGCTGTATTCCAAATCGTAATACTTTAATAACTTCAATATTTATTACGTATTTATAAATTTACAGCATACGATAAAAGTAAGTCCAACGATTATATAAAATATTTATAATTTATAACACTAATCACGATGTACGTTTATACATTCACAGATATTACGGGTAAGATCATATTATACTATTTTCACTTGATTTATAATAAAATACAAGTCAATCACATAATAGGTAAATACATAGTAAAATCTCCTTATGGCGGACCCCCTATAAGAATGAAATCTCCTTACAAAAGAAAATAACAACATTCCCGTACAACATATATCTCGTTTATTTTAGTCTCCCAATAACGGAAACTCCTATATACCTGAAAAATCAGTTGGAACCGAGTGTTTATCAGCAAAGATAGAAAGGGAAAAAACAAATAAACGACGACGGGCATTTACTCCAACGCGTAGCAGGTTAGAACCAGGTAAATACTTTATGAAAACAACATCAGCACTAAGGGAAAACCCTATGGTAAGCCGGATTGAAGCATGGAAGGAGCGAACAAAAAAGGATGTGCTCGGTGGCTGGGACGTACCCATATAATTCTAACCCCCTCACCTGGTCATAACCTACCATGGAATATGTTGAAAACTCTCAACCGTCTGAGAACATAAGTGAGAAGAACTAAGGAAAACTCAAATAGATGTGGAATGACAGATAATGCGAAGCAGCAAGCCATTTATTTTAGTGTACATCATTGTACCTATAGTAGATGTGAAATGAAAGACTCCATTGGACTGACGGAAAACACAGATAAAATGTTAAGAATCATCGAATATTGGGAAAATAAATGATTGCAAATTTAAAAAAAACACTGACTGACACGATAGGAAGAAGATTAACATTATCAACAAAATAAATAGCTATAAGCACCGGTCCAATGTGTGACCTACTGGCCTACAATTGATAATTTACTTATCCTCATCTTCGCTGGTCCAATTTGCAACCTACAAAGTATTTTCTTATATACGAAATGGGGAAATATATTATTAGAGATAGAGACGTGGTGTATTTGTATTTTGTATATGCGTGCTCAAATCCTTTTTAAAATAAGTATCTATACATTTGTACTTTTAAAAAGTATCTTTTACAAGATTGACATTACTCTTGATATTATTTGATAAATACATTCTAACTGTGTTACTGTAAAATATAAACACAATTTAATTATATTTATTTTTAAAAACAAGCAAATATTTATTTAGTTAACAATTTTCTTTTATACTTTTAGAGTGTCGACTTTCTATATCCAGCTATCTACTTGGTAATAATTTTTTTAACCTAATCAGTAATCTAATGATGATGTGTTAAATGACAATATAAAAATAAAATCAATTTTCCAATTTAATAATATTTAATCATATTATAGATACCTAATATTAATGGTTACATAAATGACAGACATAAAAACACAAAAATTGTCAAATTAAGTTTAACAAATTATTTTTAGATTTAATTATTTATTAAAGAATAGATGATCATTTCTAGTATCAATAGTTTTTATATATCCTGCATAATCAAATTAGATTTTTTGAAAAACTGACCTAGGCACTGTTTAAATGTTACTATTAATTTATAATGTCTTGAAATTGTTGTGTTAATATGACATTTTAAAAAATAACCTGTTTTATATAAAATGTAAAATTTCAAACGTAACGTATTAGTTCAATATGTGCTCAACTTTAGTGAGATAAAAATTATACTATCTTATTCAAACTTGATTTTAATATCAGTCTCCATACATGGTTAACGTTAATATTGTTAAAAATATGCATACATATTAATTGTGTTTGTATTAACATAAATTTTTTAAAATTATACATTTTTAAACAGTGCATAATGGTAAAAAATATACGTATGATGGTGAGTATATGATTATTTGACAAAAAAAATACATACTCTAGAAATTAGACGACATGGGTACATTTCAGTGCCGTAATCAGAATTTTTTTTTTTTTTGGGGGGGGGCACTTAATTTTTTCTCTAACCTAGTTTTAAATACTAGAATATCTAATTATGACCCCTTTGTTCATAAAGTGTATCTACTATTTTTATGACTTTATATTTATGTTAACAACTATGGTACCTCCATTTAATATAACAATGTACTAATATTATTGTAAACCATAGGTTAATGTATTCATGAATATAAGCATATAAAAAATATATTATCATTTTATCAAAATGCGTTGTAAACAAAATATTCCATTTTTTGTTCGAATATTATTAAAATTTACCAACAAAAATACAAGACTATATTAGGGTCGTTGAAGCTGGTCGTTTTTTGTGCATTAGACCAATAAGCGGAAAAAAAATATATTTCCAGAAGTCCAATTTTAATTTCGAAAAAATATATGAATTTCTTCGCTTTTTGTCTGTGTTTTGTACGAAACGAATTATTTTTTTTAGCAATACTAAAATAAAATTGAATTTTGAAAAAAAAAAATTAATTTGGTATACTAATTAAATAATACTACAAAATATCAAAAATCCATTTCCTACATAACCTAGAAAAGAGATTGGTTTTCAAATGGAAATAGGGCTTTTGGTACTAGTTGAATTTTTCTTCCTCATTTTGGGAGTTTCGTGGTACATGGGAGTTAAACATTTCTTTATCACAAAATATAGTGACGTGACTGCGCATATGTACGTTACTGACGTCCAAGAATCTTAGCCGTCTTTATCTTCAATTACAATAATTACATAAAGCGTTAGAGGAATATACTAATGATCAGTCACTACACACACACACACACCACTAACGTGCCCCCAGTGCCCACCCCCTGGCTACGGCACTGGACTACATTTAACTAATTAAGATATAATTTTCTGAGCCATGAGACACCAGCAGCCCAAGTTTTGAATTGTCGTATACTATGCAACCATTTTATAACAAAATCAAAATGTACCACGATCATTTTGTTTTGTAAATTCTTCTTTGTGTAATCAAAAAATTGTGTTTGATTGCTGTTTGTCGTCGTAGTTCTCCATGCTTTCCTTTTGTATCTTAATTCCTTTGAATCTTCCATCTTTCCCATTTCTAACATAATGATTCGTTTCAAGTATTCCATCCTTGGTCTTCCTCTTCCAATATAGCTTAACGTCAATCTGACTAAACAGAAATCATATTATAAAACTTACTATTGAGCTATCAGGGTGCCTGTGTGACGTCACCCTGGTATATATCAAAATGTATCTTTCGATTTAAAGTCTTAAATGTATTAACTTAAAATAGATGTAATCAAAGATTTCAAATGAAATATTTTTATCAAAAAAAATTATGCGTCTGACACGTTATGATCATTGTATTCCCAAACACTGCACAATTAATTAGCCAACAATTATTGTGATGACTTATCACTGATTTTATTCGCACACTATCAATATTGAACTTTTTAATGTTTGCAAAACAAATTATCGTGGTAAAATTTCATAATAAATCCTTAAGACATTTTTAGAAAAAAATGTCATACTTGGAGTACTAGCGTAACGTTCTTTAATCTATACGCTCAATTTATACATAATATATATTGGGGCCAATTTAAATTTTATACTACTAATTTTAAACGAAATGTCTAAGGGGTATAGAAATCATAAATTAAAAGATTTCTGAAATGTAAATCATAGTAGAATAAGACTGTTGCCTATTCTATGTAATAACAAAATATATATTATATGTATTTATTAGAGAAAAATCCGTACAAAAATTTTTTAACATCATACGAAATAGGTAAGAGAATTATTATAGATAATCTATAACTCAAATTGATATAAATAATACTAATGAAGTTTTAATCATTTATTATCAATAGAGTAAAGAATATGTTGAAAATAAATAGTTTAAAAAGCATTAGATTGTTAAAATATGTGAAGAAACAAAGAAAACATTTATTTTCGGAAATGTTTTATTATTAAATTCTCCAATAATTCCATATTTCCTGGGACTCCATGAAGAAAAAAACAGTTTTCTCCCAAAATGACCTCAAATTTTATAAACAACTTTCAGCATTTGGTCCTTTCTAAAAAAAATTGGATACATTCTTCCAAAACCTTTGTTTTGTAAAAATGTCTATAGAGGTTCGTGAGAAAATTTTTAAAAAATAAATTTGAAGTTCATCACAAATGACTGAAATAAAATAATAAATAAAATCAAAATCAATTCCTTTAAATTTAATTATTTATTTTAAAAAATATGTGTACATACTGTAGTATTGCTATGTAGGTATTATAGTAAATTCTGTTAATGGTATTGTCTACTAACGCAGACTAACTAGAATAAAATGCATTTGTAAACGTTCTTCAATATCATCATTTTCGAATTTTTAAACTTGATATTTCTGCGTAAACTATCAATGATATTAAAGTTAGTTAACGTTGTCCGATTTTGATTCTGAAAAAAAATTTGAACTCACCAGAAAATTGTCTATAGATCCTACGAAGCACTTTTTAAAAACTAAATTTTATATTATTGTGAACTGTAATTGAAACTTGAAAATATCAACTTTTTCGAATCATAATTAAAATTTAACTAACATTAAAAACGGAAAATGGTTCGTACGATCTACAGACATTTTTCTGCTGAATTCAAATATTTTTTCAGAATCAAAATCAGACAATGTTACCTAACTTTAATTTTGTCAAAACGAATGTATGTTTTTGTAAAATTTGTGTAGTTACATTGATATGGTTATCGAGTTATTGACATGTGCTTGTGCGTACAAGAGAGGATACTCGCATTTAATTTCACTCACACTAATAATCATTTACAACTAACACATAGATCCCGGGCGGCTATGACAAGATTAGAAATTTCCTAAATATTGCCCCTTAAAAATAATGACCGTAGCGAGGCCCCTTAAGGGTCAAAGATCCATCACGTTAATAAATACTGAAATATCGGAATTCAAAACATTATAAATATTATTACAACCTATAAAGTTAACAATTTGAGATACAATGATTCTTTCAATTTAAATAGGTATAAAAAAAAATAAATAAATAAAAATGAGTTCTTTAATAAATTATAAGGGTAAAAATAGATATAGGTAATATTAGATAATATATTTTATATCAATAATCATTAACACTTTCATATTTTTTTCTTTAGCTAATTTGAACGATTCTGAGAAAGGTAAAAACAAAGTATATACTAAAATACTGAATTATATTTTAGATTAAAGTAACTATATTTTAGTGTACGACGCGTGTCCATCTATTTGGAGTCCTATGCTGCGATTGGGCTAAATATTGATTAAAAAATCACTGCTGATTTGATTACCGCCGATCGATTAAAATTTTAACTCCAACGACTGCCTCATTTGATAGTTGAATTTGTCCCATCTTAGATTTGTACGTGCTGATTCAGTTATTGTTACCGACCAAATTTAGAACAGCTGGGATTTTTCAAATTTCAAGTACCCAGTAACCAATTTTAAATTGCGCCAAACTAATTTCGTCCAAATTTGAAATTAAAAGAACAATAAAAAAACTGAGTATATATTTTATTAGATTAGATTGAACTACTTAAGTTGAACCTTGTTTTAAGTTTTCAATTCCTAACTATACAAATTGAGAACATTTTATAAATTTTTAACTATAAAATAATTTGCAAATTTTATGGTCTGAAAAATTCAAATAATATTATAAACAGTTGATAAAAATTTCATGTATCTACAGTTATTTTTTTAAAGTTACATCAAAACCTAAAATCGTTTTTGTCAAAAACTGATTTTGCGTAAAAATTTCAATTTTTCCTTATCTTTTTTTTTGTTTTTCCTTGTGCTTTTGAAAACTACTAAGAGTTTTCAATTTTGCCTTCTCGATTCCATCATCTAAATTAATTTTCCCACCAGAGACTTGAATATTTTAAAATCCAAGCATTATTTCGGCTACGTATTGTGTACACAGGCACAAATTTAAAAAAAAAAACACACATCGCTCCGCTCAGACTTTAAAACGTAGTTCTTACTTCTTAGTAGACATTTAATATCTTTTTATAATTATGTTTTGTTATAGGCCCAGACGGCAAATCCTTAAACCTAAATATGGATGGTAAATTATATTTTTTTAATTTTATCAGAATCGCTAATTATACTACATTATAGTACTGCAATTAATACTTTATTTATAATAGAAACAGTTATATTGAATCATAATATAGCAAAAAAAGCTTAGATTACAAAATTATTTTAAAGTGATTTTAATCACTTGTATTGTGTGAGTAGATCCATGAACATTTTCATTTTAAAGTCTGTTACGTTTCGGCTATTTTAGGGCCTTCCGGCGCACACTCTAGCCAAGGGGAACATATTATGGCCAGCGAACAAAATCACGTCGGTTAGGTTAGGTTAGGTTAGTTTCCATCGTTGTCTGTTGACAATTTGACAGGCCTCATAGGTTTTCATACCTTTTTAGCAACACGCTTGAGCATAAAATATTTTATGTGACGTTGCCAAAATAGTAGTAACAAGTAGTTGACGCACTTCACGAATTAATTTAATCAATTTGTCCACATGACCACGGTTTTATATTTTTTGACTACATTTATTCTACTTAACTAAATTGAAAATCATTGCCAATTTCCGCCAAGTATTTGGGCTGAATTTCCTTCACCAAACCAACAATATTATTTTATATTAAAAAGAAGTTTCATATTAATTTCTGTTGTTTTATTTAATTTTGTAGAACGATCAATGCAGCTAAAAGATTTCATTGAACGTAGAATTATCAGTTTTATTCACCTCACCCTCATTTTCATGCTGTTAATACGTGGATGAGGGGGGCACATGTTCGACAGCCCCCTCCTAAATTTTGATACATTGCTTGGATAAAAAGCATTCAAAATTCAAATTACAAAAGTACTAGCATGAAAATACGTCATATACTAATAGGTACTACTTGCGCTAAATATTGGCAAAAAAATGTTTAATTCCGGTGTAGGGGCTGGGGACATTAAATGTCCATACAGGTAGTTTCGTATTAAAAACAAATAATCAGTAAAACTATTATAATTGGAGATAGGATAGTTTCACTGATAAAAGCAAATACATTGTTTATTTATTTATTTACTATAAGAATAAACGGCTTTTACAAAATAGTAGATAAAATAGGTAACTAAAATATAAGAAGATAATAGTAAATAAATAGTGTATAACTATACAATAATATTGTGCCTCAATTTTTTTTTTAATTTTAGATAGTGTCAAAAACTACTTCGAAATTCATGCAATACAACTTAAGGACAATATTAATAGTAAGTATTATAGTGAACACTAATTAAAATACATAATTAATAATATATTTTAGATATTCATTCAAATCATAATAAAAAAAAAAAAATCAATTGATAGGTACAACTGTGTGCGCGAATACCTGACACTAAAGCGTCAAATTTTCTGTGAATGGGCTCGCGACGATTTGTGCCGGGTAATTAATAATAAATAGGTAGATAGGTGTTATAAATAAAGGTATTGAAAAGAAAGAACCGCTACTCACATATTATACAATCTGATTTTAAAATAAATGTTTGATTGAGTACAGAAATCATAAATCAACATATACTGATAAAATATAAATTGTATTGGAATAAGACGAATACTTAATTTTTATTTGTTTAAGTTTTAAATGTTGTCCTTATTTTAATCAAAAATATCTATAAAAAAAAACTGTATTTACCTATATATATTTTTAGATTTTTTTGATTACAGTATAAATTACTTATGAGAAATCTTGTTATAAATTTCAATCCTTAGCTATAAAAACTGTTCATTTTATAAATTATTAACTACAAAATAACATTTTTATAAATTATAGCTCAAAATAATTTTGTCAAAATTCTAACTGTAGACACTCATAAAATAACGTATACGCTCAACTTTTTTGTTCATTTCCTCTAACCAAAACTTATGAAAAACCTTGTATTAAATTTTCAAGTTTCTTAATCTAGCAAAAACATTTTAATCGATGATAGTTAAGCTAAGATAGCTAATACAAATTGAAAATTTCTTATGCTTATAAATGGCTTAAAAAGAGTTAAAATTACAAAAATATTATATTTTATAGTAGGTATATAAAAATTTTTAATATAAACATTCAGTTAAAAATGCCATGTATCTAAGGTTACTTTTGTTTTGACTTACACCAATAAAACAAAATTGATGTTGTTGAAAACGGGTTTTGCGTGAAAATTCCCATTTGATCACTCAAATACCAATTAAATTCATCCCCCCCCACCAGAAAAAATACTGAAATTAAAAATCGAAGAATTATTTCGACTATACTTATTGTATAGGTACACCACACCACTCGGAATCTAATATATATTAGATACATTATAATGCTTTATAAAATTAAAAAAAATATTATTTAACATATCTTAATAGTGATTTAATACAATTATACTATAATATTGTACTTGAAAACTATGATCCTGGAGATCTGAATCAATTATGTATAATCTTATACAGATTTAGCCTGGGTAATATTATTATGTAGTTACAATATCATTATGACCTATATACATACGATACCCATTACCCACGGATTGACAACTATGTTTACTGCACTGTACTATATCTGGGGTAACTGCTCAGCGACACATACAAAAAACTTCAAATTTTGACAAAATACGGAAAAATCACGAAAATTAGCAAATTATTATAAGTTGAGAATTCATAAAAATTTTCCTTTTTAAATCTAAGATTTGAAAATGTAATATAAGATTACTCATAAGTTTGTCTACCTTTATCAAAAAAAAAATGTCTACAAGAAACTTAAATTAAATTTTTATGAGCGTCTGAAATTGATATTTTTACAACATTTGATATTCACTCGATTTCTCTTGTAACAATTTTCTTATTTTATTGTAATTAAAAAACGAATGACCGTAGATACTTAAAAAAATCACTGAATGTTTATATTAGCATTTTCTATATACCATAAAATTTATAAAATATTTTGACTCTTTTTGAGCTGTTTAGGGACATTGTCAGTTTTTAATTTTTTTAGTTTTTTTTTTCTATAAATATCAATAAAATTTTATTTGTTGGGTAAAAAGCGTGAAATTTTAATATAAGGCTCCTGATATATCGTTCTAATAGCAGTTGAAAAATATTGAAAATACATAGGCACAATTTTTTTTTATAAGCATTTAAAGTTCAAATTTTGACAACATTTATCAAATTTATAATTTATTAATTATTTTGTATTTAAAAATGTATAAAATGTTTAACTTTTATGGCTAAGGATTGAAAATTGAAAACAAGGCTCCACGTAAATAGGTTATATATAAATTACTTTATTCTCAATAATATCATCAAATATACTTGGTAATATCATAGGCTGACTGACCGTTTTCGCTCAGAATCGTTTTTCTTATACAATGATATTATATCATTGAATTCAAATTTAACACCATCCATTACAGTGACCCACTTGTAACCTACTGTACAGCAGAGCGACATCCACTTATCCACCTTTTTTTACTTTATACATGTATCAATATTCATCATACGATTTATTTAATTAATTTATGCATAAATATAATGCATGTAATATGGGTTTTATTGTTTGCAGAGATGAAAAAGTTTACTATTCCTGAACTGTGCAAATAAAAATGTTCCGTAAAAAATCAAGAAGAAACAGAAAATGATACACAGCAAGTTACCAAGAAAAACGAAGAAGTGTTGGCTTAAGTTAACCTTGAATGTTGAAATTTGTAATTTAATAGATAATGAATAATATTATAAAATCCGGTTGGACGCATACTTTAGTATTACTCGTAGTCCATAGTTTCCAAATGCAATTATTGTCACTTTTAAATTATTTATTACTTTATTTGTCTAATATATAGTTTTAAGTTATTAAATAGCTATTATATGCATGTATGTTATAAGTTATAACTTATAATATTTGGCTGTTATAACATTATTCATTGCAAATTATAAATAAATATAAATTAAATTTTAATACAATACTTACTATTTTATAATAAATTATAGTATCGCAATTAGTCATCGAAATTAGCTCCCACTAAATATAAATAATTGCAGTGCTATTACTTTTTTTGTCTAGATAAGGTTATTACTTATTAGTTATGACTTTTATTATGAAATGGATAGTTGTAGTACATTACATATTAATACTTTAGCTAAAAAACCGTTTAAGATGTTAGGATTCATAAACAGGAATACGATTAATTTAAAAAAATATTAATTCATTTATAATAAAATATTTTCTAATTTCAGTGTAGTATTTGTGAAATTGATATTCAACTTACTGTACTTTTAATTTGTATTACCAAAGAGTCTACCTATCCGTTTATAAACAAATAAATAAATATTTATATAGCAATATCATACAATATAATATATGTACCTATTTATCAATATTATAATAATAAAATTATCATTCATATTTTATATATTTTTATTATTATTAATTATTATTTTTGACCGCTGTACCCAGTGGCCAACAGTATGGTTAGTTAAAGCTTTGGGGATTTTTTTCCCTAGATTTACGGGTGTGACGTCCTCTTAGTTACTAAACATTTTATGGATTACAAAATAATTTTCATATTTCTGTATTTTTGATGAATTTTATATAAAGTATATAAAATAAAACATTTTTTACGTGGAGGTAACTATATCCTAGTATATTTTAACCCGGGAGATAAGTTTACACTAGTATATTTATACACCCCTGATGCTTAAATTTTTACCGGAGGGTTTAATTCAATTTACTTTGCATTATGTTTAAAATGTCACATCTTTATAGTGCTTAAAGATCTGTTTTTTTAAACGGAGTTCAACGAAGTGTTTTTTTTTTTGTGTTTTTATTTTACATTTTACGCGTATACCCGCCGGATATAATATATTTAATAATAATATTAAAATTCGTAAAACCTAACATGATATAAACAATGATCGTAATTCATTACACAATAATATAATATTATTTAGGCAACGAAAACCAATATATTACATTTTTATAATATTATATAAGCGCGTGGCGGTCGGCGGCGGCGTCTCGTCGAATGGTTTGGATGACATACGCGATAGTCGCGATAGTGATTGTGCCGACGCCGACCAAACAGTGTGCGCACATAATGAATACCATCCGATCGTGTTTCACCGCCACCGTCGCGTTTCTCGTTGTTGCGATCGGCGGCAGAGTCGCGTCTTCCATGGATAATATCGTGCCGGCCAGGAAGTGCTGTGAAATGGATCGGATATACGACCCGGAAGTGCGGTTCTGCAGCAGGCCGACCGGGCAAGGCAGCAAGTTCGAGCGGAGTAGGCTGAATGTAAAGGTGGCAGCCAATACGGTGTTGGATATGTTCTATGATAAACGGCTACATTGCAACGCCACGGAAGTGCTAGTCGACGTGCACGCCGTAGAGGTGCGTGGGCTGATGGAGGCGCACACGTCGCCCATCGAGTTGCCGCCGAACTACTGCTTCGACCTGACGCCGTCCGATGAGCTGGTGGCCCGGACGTGCCGACCACGCGGCCAGTACTGCGGCCGGGACGATTACACGTGCGTCAACAAGTGCTGCTACCCCGGATTAATAGCCGTCACCGACCCCAACACCGAGTAAGTCTACGGCGTCCTATGTATAAGCAGTGTTGGGAAAAGATAACCAAAAAATCTTCTGGATAAGATAACAGATAATTCATTCAAAATTTATCTATATAAGATAAAATATAACATCATTTTTTTTTATCTAGATAAAGATAAAAATACACATACATTTATCTATATAAAAAATATTTTTTTTAAAACTATATTATAAATAATCTAATTTATTAGTAACTACTAATTAGATAATATTTATTAATTAATAAATCCTTAATGTCATTTCTCAACTAAAATAATATACAATTTAAATTTTTAATACAACTTGAATAACAATAAAATAACAAAATAAAACTTACAATATTTCAATAAATTTTTCTTTTTTTAACTATAATGATATTGGAATTTGGAATCACTACTCGGTTCTGATAAATGATTGGCTATTTCAGTATTTAAAAATATTCTTACTATTATATTATTTATCTAGATAAATTACCACAGATAACCATTACATTTATGTAGATGAGATAGTTTGATGATTTAGTTATTTTTATCTAGATAAGATAATTAAAGAAATAATTTTATCTAAATGATTCCCAACTCTGTGTATAAGTTTAAAGTTGTATATGTACTGCCTATACCGATCGTATTGACAGCTGTAACTGGTGCTGTGGTTATTTGGCGGGAAAAGGATGGTGGAGGTTAGGAGTTGTCATGATTGTCAAAATTTTGATTGTGTGTGTATACACACAGTGGTGCCGAGGACATGGTTCAAGTCTGGCAAGTTCCAGATTTGACCCCCCAAAGTACCAACTAGATTCACTTTCCTATCAGAAAAGTTACTATTGAAGAAAATCCAAGCACTTTTACTGTCCTAAAAGGTGATGACAGACACAAAAATAAAAAAATAAAACAAAAATAAAAAAAAAAACACACATCATTGTAGAATCAATACATTCATCGCTTCGCTCAGAATCTAAAACTAAACAAAATGGAAATTGACAATGCCCGTAAACAGCTCAAAATGAGTCAAAATATTTGGAAAATGTTATGGTGTATAGAAAATGCAATTATGAACATTCAGTCAAAATGTAATGTCCTTACGGTCATTTGTTTTAGAGTTACACCAAAAACCAAAATCGATTTTCGACTACTAGGAAATTTTTACTTTTGCCCCTCCAAAGTACCAACTAGATTCACTTTCCTATCAGAAAAGTTACTGTTGAAAAAAATCGAAGCACTTTTACTGTTCTAAAAGGTGATGAGTGATGACAGACACAAAAATAAAAAAAAATTTTAAAAAAAAAACACATCATTGTAAATTCAATACATCCATCGTTCCACTCAGAATCTAAAATAGATGGGTATTATTGGAGAAATTTGACGTACACGCTAGATTACAGTCTACAGATACAGACACAACCACAATGACAATAGCACATTAACCATTTGTGTTTATATAGATTATATGAACTTATTAAATATTAAAAGTTTACACAGTGGTGCCAAACAAAATTCGGGGGGGGGGGAGGCTATATAAAGGAATTAAGTGGGCTGCTTATTGTTCTTTAGGGCCGGTTAAAAATGTATGCTGCACCCGACACAAAACCCTGCGCACGCCTATGATTCTACTGGTACATCGCCAGGGTTACTACAGTACATTTCTGTAGACATATTATAAAATATTATAAGTTATGTAACAACTGGGATTACTGGTTTGGACTTGAATCGAAAACCTGATTATAATATACAATATAATATTATAACCATTTAATACCTACGTCCATTTTATTTTAAATGTTTTTCAGTTTCGTTTTATGACTATTGTAATAACGTAGAAATAAGATAAAAATAGGAATACGACTCCTGTCGATAGTTATATTAAAATAGTAAAAGTTAGAGTAGTAAAATTACGCTATTACCTTCCTCCAGGTGTTCGGAGTGCTCTCGAGATCGTGTATTCGAGAATTAGATCAAATACACCGTACAATATAATTTTACGGAAAAAAAGCACATAGAATATATTGATTGCTATCAACATAAAATATTATATTATACGCCTTACCTGATTCGCAGTTGATTGTAGATAATATTGTATGAGTTTTAGGTTTTAGATGAAAACAAAATAATACTTCAAATACACAAAATTGAAATAAAGAACGCACTGATTATTGCTCGCACAAGGACTCCAGTTGTCGCTCGTTGAAATCGGTTTCTTGTGGACTTGAGAGGTTGTTACTCTGTTGGTTGGTGCTCATGCACTGGCTAAAGAACGGACGCGAGGATGCTGA
This sequence comes from Metopolophium dirhodum, assembly GCF_019925205.1. NCBI lineage: Eukaryota > Metazoa > Arthropoda > Insecta > Hemiptera > Aphididae > Metopolophium > Metopolophium dirhodum. The sequence goes on from NC_083564.1 coordinate 19,586,288, forward strand.
CCAGAGAGTGGTGGGTGGATTTGTCTCTAAATTATCGTGGGCCTGGGAACTAGATTATTCTTTGGCGTCAACATAAAATAAAGTCACACACATCCTACGTAATATTGTTATGAGAGCGTGTCGATATCTTAGTTGTCGTTGTCAATGGTTTTATTTGATGCGACCGATTTCTACAAGCGACAGTCTGGCCGTTGTTTATTATTCTGTAAAATTTTAGTTTATTATAATGGTGTGTGGGCATATCATTACACTATGATAATCTTAAAAAACATGTGCCTATGCCAACAATAAATTTCTTGTTCACTTATGTTCTATAGACGTATTTGGCTGGTACATAAATATTAAATAGGTACATAATACAAGTCAATGATACCAAAAAAAAAAAAAAAACATAATTATAATATAATAACAATTGAGGAAAAACGATGAATTATTTTATTTCTCTTATTTCATGTACATTTGTTTTTATATATTATATAATGGTATATACCTGCAACAGTCCTATATGATTTATAAATAATAGCAATACAATTTTCAAAATCTGGAATGACGCGTAATAAAACAAAGATGACCGTGAACTATTTTACCGGCGGAGCGGCGCATACTAACCAGTGACCACTTTACTCCCAACAACTGACGCTAGAAAATAATAAAACCTACTGTAATATTATTTTATTTACCAAAATTGTTATAATCATGCAAAAACTTAGTGTTCATGAATTTTGTTCAATACAGTGTTCTTAAACTGAACAAAATATTATGTAATTATTAATTTTTGTTGTTAAAGTCTTTAAGAGTATGTCAGAGCACTATTTGCTTTCTGGTTCGCGGTGAATTGGTCGCGAACATTTGATCGCCGGTGAATTGGTCGCCGGTGAATTGATCGCGGGTGAATTTATCGTGAATATAATTGGTCGCTAAGATAATTGATCGTCAAACGAACAATTTTAGTTTTTTAATTATTTTATTATACTCATTACATAGTTAATATTTGATATATATTATATACACATCCGAGTTTTATGTTTATTATTTTAGATGATTCAAATACTCTTATTTATTTTTAAATAACGTACAGTAAACCCAATTTACAATGGGATTAACAGATATAATAATCTTAAATACTATTATATGATGTACACACGAGATGATTGAACTAGCGTGGCAATAACTTAGATAAGCTTATACGATCGTTATCGATTTATCGTCATCTATATTCCGATTTCCGATGGTCGTACCAATTTGTCAATACATACTTGCATTTGTTAGTCCATGCTAGTACGTTATTGTGTGTGTTTACTGTTTTTTTATTTTATAATAATGGAGTTCATAAAGAGTGAAAAAGGCAAAGATAAATTAATTTATAACGGTTATATGTATACTTTTGAAAAATTTGGAACCGAAGAAAAGTCTATATAGAAATGTGACCAATATAAAAAAATAAAATGTAAAAGTCGTATTCATTCTCTTAATAATGAAATACTTAAAGAAATACAACACAATCATGTACAAGATTGTGGAAATATTGAAGCTGCCAAAGCCGTTAATTTGATCAAAAATATGGCTACGCAAAATGTGGATTTGAGTACTCTCGCTGTAATTAGCTCAGCATCGACATCTGTAAGTTAATATTAAATAAATCCTTCTCAGTATCTATAGTATATTATAACATAAGATTTTTTTTTATAAGTATTTAAAGTTAAAATTTAAAATGCAAATAATGCAATATAAAATGCACTTAAAATGGTTTTTAATTTAATTTTTATATTTATATTGCAGATAGTATAGAATTTTATTATACATTAGTACATTAGTTTTTACATACATAAAAATGTGTTTATTTAATAAAAAAAATTAAATGTTGATTGAAACAAAGTTAATATATGTGAATTATCGGAACTTAATTTATTATAATAAATAATATTATAATAATATTATAATAAAATAATTAAAAAACTAAAATTGTTCATTTGACGATCAATTATCCTAGCAACCAATTATATCCACGATAAATTCACTCACAATCAATTCACCGGCGATCAATTGTTCGCGACCAATTCACCGGATACGTTGCTTTCTCTCTCTGTACCACGCGCAACATAGACAAAACGCATTAACGCAGAATCATTTTTTCTATGTTATTAAATAATCTTAGAGGAAAATCGCCTATTAAAAAATACAGAGGATAATTTATTGTTTTGAGGGAATGACATATCGATTTTATATATTAAGCATTATTATTTCGTTGCTTTCAGTACTTTAATTTTTGTGAGTTGGTTATACAGTAATTTAAGCAAATTAAAAAAAAAAACATTTATGTTGTACCTATGTAATAATTATTAAAAATATTACTATACGTAGCTATTATTAATTTGAACAAGTAATTACCAACGTAGATAAATACTGTAGAACGATGTGAATTGGTTCATGGTGTAAGTTGCTTGAAACTAATCTAAATAAGTACTTAGAACAATTTCGTAAAAAGTTGAACTAGAAATATCTTTACAAATAATTTTGTGTAAAATGTATTTTTGATATTTTAAGGTCGTTGTAATTAACAACTAATGAGAAACTTTGTGTTTTCAGTTTTGACAAAATGTTTTTTATAAAAATTAAAAATGATAACTTTATATTCACAAAATATTTTGTAAATTTTTAATTAAACTTTTGATTCAAAAGAGGTACTACAATTTAAAAATAATAATTATATCGCCGAAAAATATAAATGTTGCAAAAAATCCCATGTATTAAAACGATTAACTGTTTTACCTGTTTTTATAACAGTCCGTTCTCTTTAGTTTTAAACGACACAGAATTGGTTCTGCTGGGTAAAAATTAGATATGTTGTGCATGGGTGGGTCGGAGAGAGATAGAAAACAAAATTTAGCACCATGAGATACTTAGTATTCTTCATTACTGGTTATAATTCCTTATTGATTTTAGCTAGCTCTATTTTCTTATCAGTATTCTGTTCTTAATAATATTGTAGTTTTAATTAATTTTTCCGTGGTCGGGTGTTTTGGTCGGACTGGTTAGGTTAGGTTACCTTTACACTCCCTATTGAGATAGGCTTAAGTAATAATGACAACGTATCAATTAAATGTCGCTCAAATTTTGTAAAAAGAAACAATTGAAAGTGTCATTGTCATTGCCATTGTAAATACCATTAGCAACTAACGTTATTTTGCACAGGTTAGTTACCCTGGCCCCGCCACTTACGATTTATAAATGGAAATTAATTTCAAATTATGTAATATCATTTGTAATCATTTGTAACCACAAAAAAAAAATTTGTAACCCACCCACTTCGGCTCAAAACGAAGTTTCCATGTGGCGGGGCCACGGTGACGTCACTATAGCCCGCCATTGCAGAAGTTCGACTTGTAGGTACTTGAAAACTAGTGGAGATTATGTAATATCATTTGTAATCATTTGTAACCACAAAAAAAAAAATTTGTAACCCACCCACTTCGGCTCAAAACGAAGTTTCCATGTGGCGGGGCCACGGTGACGTCACTACAGCCCGCCATTACAGAAGTTCGACTTGTAGGTACTTGAAAACTAGTGGAGATTATGTAATATCATTTGTAATCATATGTAACCACAAAAAAAAAAATTTGTTCATCGATCCTTTTGACTAAATAGTGCATGTCAATTAATTGCTTTTACTACATTGGGTATCTTGTTTTAGTGCATCAACATTTGATACGATTTGTCCATCATATTTGCTCATAGCAACTATGAATATTGAATATAGCTTCTAATATTTGCTCTGCATTTTTCATGGAATTACAAGTTATTAAAAGTGCTATAGATCTAACAAATAGCTGTTTAGTACGCTGATAACGAGAGTTTTTTAGTGGTTTCAACTGTGATATCAAATGTACAAAATGATTAACATCGTTTCTTATAAAACATGTTGGTATTTCAATATCTTTATCACAACGACATAATAAAAAACATATTTGTAAATATTTTTCCAAAGAATCGTATTGTGTGAATGCTTGTACAGTAGCCGACATTAAAGCTAAAGATTGGTCAATTATTGAAACTTTGATATACTATATAACTATACTCTAATATATATAGTATATACACATAATATTTACTTAAATAACAGGTGAAGCTTTTATTATCACGAGTTAAATACTTCAACTACGTTAAAGTTAATTTAAAGTTAATGCTGAAATTCTATTTTATACAAAATAATACCTATATTGTTAATTTTACATATTTTTCATTTGAAATAAAACCAAGTACCTGCACCACGTAAATGATCCTCTTCTCTGTGACCATATCGATTTTCTTTAATGCATGATTGAAACTATATTATATCCATCATAACTTAAGAAAACATTAAGAATAGCTACCAAATAATGTTAGTATTGCTATGTGTTAAATAAACGTTCAATTAATAACATATAATATGTGTTGCAATGTAATGAATAATAATATATGTAAACGTACCTACGTAATAATGTCGTAATAACCACCAATAATATGATATAGGTAGACGCCTACCTACATAATATTATATAGTTACAAATAATAATTTCAAGAACTGAACTAACGCAAATACACGAATATTTTAAGAGATTTAAAAAATGTAAAAAAAGGTAAGACTGTTTTTGAGATATTATTGATTATAAACTTTGCACAATATTTAATTTGACGAAGTGAAAAATATTTTTAACATTTTATTATATTTTGTAGTATACTTTATATATTATGGAGTATATTAACATAGATATTAGCTACATAATATTATAACGTAAAAAACATATTATATATAATATAAAGGTATAAATAAATAATACATTTGTTTTAAAGAATAAAAAGTTTCAAAAAAAATTATTAACAGGGTAAACAATTGAACATGGGTGAGTACTTATTAATGAAAATTGAAAATAATTGACATGCACTATTTAGTCAAAAGGATCGATGAACAAATTTTTTTTTTTGTGGTTACATATGATTACTAATGATATTACATAATCTCCACTAGTTTTCAAGTACCTACAAGTCGAACTTCTGTAATGGCGGGCTGTAGTGACGTCACCGTGGCCCCGCCACATGGAAACTTCGTTTTGAGCCGAAGTGGGTGGGTTACAAATTTTTTTTTTTTGTGGTTACAAATGATTACAAATGATATTACATAATTTGACATTAATTTCCATTTATAAATCGTAAGTGGCGGGGCCAGGGTAACTAACCTACTTTGCACCGGGGCCCGGAGGATTCTCTACCCTAATGACACTAACGAGTATAATATTATATTCTATGCACAACAGTAACTTTTTGTGTATTGAGAGCGAGATGCCGTTCACGTTGTCCGCCTATGAAACAGACGCGGGCGGAAGTCCGGTGGGCCGGTCGAACAACACGGTGCTACCGTACGACACACGCTTGTGTTTGTCGGTCGAATTATTGGACGACAGGTTCATGTTGACCACGGACGGCAGCCTTTTCCTTCTCCACGACGGCGTCGAATGGATCATCCCAGGCACGGATTACTGCTTGGAGTATTACATCAAGGACGGGCCACCGGAGGCCGCCGTTCTGAGGGCGTTCCTGTGCACGAATGCCAAACCACCGGTCAGTATTCTCTTTTGGGTTAAAATCCTGTCTGTCGTGTGCCTGGTGCTCACGCTGATCGTATACGCCACGCTGCCTTACCTCCGGAACGCCAGCGGCTACTACTTCATATTCTACATGGCCTGCCAGCTCGTGTACTTCGTCTTCGATGTGATCTATGATTTGGTAGAAGACGACATAAAAAGCCCGTGGTGCATTCCATACGGTATGTCTTACCTGTTTTTTTTTTTTTTTTTGACAAAGGTAGACTAACTATTAGAAATCTTGTATTACATTTTTAAATCTTAGATTTAAAAAGAAAAGAATTTTTGAATTTTTATTTCAAAATAATTTGCTAACTTTCATGATTTTTCCGTATTTTGTTGACAACAAATCAAAATATTTATCGTGTATAGAAAATACTAGTATAAACAACCAGTGAAAATGGCATGTGTGATGCACGTTCATTTGTTTTAGAGTTACACCAAAACCCAAAATCGATTTTATCAAAAACCGACTTTGGGTAAACATTCCCGTTTTTTCTTAATTTTTATATTGTATTTCCCGGCGATTTTGAAAACTATTGGGAACTTTGACTTCCCAAATGCACTAACTAGATTCACTTTGCCATCGAACAAGATACTGTTGAAGGAAATCGAAACCGTTTCACTGACCCAAACTGTGCCAACAGTCACAAAAAAAAATATATATAAAAAAAATATTAAATATATTAAAAAAACACACATCATTGTAAAATTTAAAAGATTTTTTTATAAAATATAAATATTATATTATAAACATTATTAGTACCTTTACACTCCCTATTGAGACAGACCTAAGTAATAATGACAACGTATCAATTAAATGTGGCTCAAATCTTGTAAACAGAAACAATTGAAATTGCCATTATAAATACCATTAGCAATTAATGTTACTTTGCGCCGGAGGATTCTCTAACCTAGCGACACTAACGAGTTTATATATTATTATTATATTAAATGCCCAACAGTGACTTGTGGTGGACTAAGAGTGAGATCCCGTTCACGGGGCAACTTCACGCAACTAATTGTCCATGCATCTAAAAACTAAACAACAACAATTAATATAAATATTGCTGTTATTATTTGTCTTATCAGCATACATGTTTTGGCTTCCAAATTATATATTTTACTATTAATTATTATTTTGCTTGTTTATGTATTTTGAATTAATTTAAAGTGTAATTTTAGGTTATTTTGCTTTCTTTGCAACTATGACAACATGTTGCTGGTTAAATGTAATATGCTTCGATGTTTACTGGATGTTAAGGTATGTAAAATATATTCTTACATAATATGGTAATAAAATGTGTAAATCAATCATGCGTGTATATTTATGTGGTGTTATAAACTTCTAAGCCACACAGCATACCCAGGATTTTAGAACTGTGGGTCTGCCTTACTTACGAAAATGTAGGAACTTAAACCAACTAGGTATTACAAAGTCACCCAATGCCCTCGCAATTTACAAATTTACCTGAAATATTTAATCATTTTAAGAAGGGATTGTACATATTTATTATTTTATTTTTATACCTACGGAAAATTTGCAGTATATTTATTTTAATTTTGTTTTCAATGACTGATTTACCTTTTACAAGAGAAGGTGGTTCTAAATTCTAATCCAATGCAAAAGTCAAAAATAATACATTTATAAAATTTATATTCTATAATACCTATCTACCTGAAAATAATAGTAACTAGAACACTACAATAATTTTCTGCGCTTTTTCATTAGAGCAAATGTACTTATTACATTATCAAAATCAATGGTTTGCTTTCTATGCTCAATATGGCCAAATTTTAAAGCCGGTCTTTAGTCATAGTTGAGCGAAGGTATCTGTTGAGAAGTTGTAGACGGCTCAAACTTCTTTCTGCAGTTGTATTGCTGACTGGAAGTGTACAAAATATTTTAAACAAAGTATATAAATTTAATACAAAACTTCCATACTTCATTTAAGTTTAAAGGTCCAGTTACTCCAGCTTCAATATTTTCGTCGTACACTTGTTGGTAAACAAGACATAATGAACGGTATTCCACCTCTATATCAATTTCATCTATGCCAACTGCATAAAATCTTATATATGTATATTATATTTTTATACTCGTGTTTTTCGAATTAGGTACATTATAAGCTGATACGTTTAAGCACGACTTCGTACGTCCTATTTTACTTCAATACTCAGTCTTCACGTCTGTATATACATCATATTAATATACTTGTACATTTATAATTATATTTGTAATTGTATAATTGTATAGAAACATTCTTGAGCCTGTGTACATTTTATACATTATTATTATTTAATATTATTTTATTATTGATCATTGTACAAAAATTCGAATAAAAAAAAATTATGTAGTTTGCCATTTCGAGGGGCCACATTTAACTGGGAAAAAAACTGTATGTCAGCTGACCTCTCAAACCCTTCCCCCTGGATCTACCTTTGAAGCCACAAATAAGTAGGCTGATAATTATAAATAAACTTATAAGTCATCTTGTATTAGAATTATACAGGTACGGGATAACATTTATCATATCTATATATATGTTATTTTAATCACATACCTATATAACATGATTCTTTTATCATGAAACACTCATTATTTAAAAAAATTATTAATGTTTTTGAAAATATTTTTTTACATAGTTTCAAATCGTTAAAAAAACAGCGTTTATACTAAAACATCATATTTTTTAATATTTATTGTCCTTATATTTTATTAAGTTTTTAATTTTTTGAATTACAACATAGAGTTTTAATTTCATATTCAAAAGAAGAATATTTTTCTAAGTATTTTGGTACATAAAATTGAATTTAGGACGAGTAGTTTATGAGTTATAACTTATAATCATTAAAAGCTTAGACTCCCTCTAAATTCGATTTTTATTTTATTTTGAATTCAAAATCTGGCTTCTATGGTATTATACCTATAGCCTATAGGTAATAGTGCATTATATTATTGCCCAGTGTACCATATTATAATATATAGTGCTGCTAATATAGTCTAAAAGTACAAATTATAACAGTGCATATAACTGCATATTATAGTTATACTGCATATAATATTTTCAACACATTTTTAATTTAGATACAACAATTTAATAAACAGAAATACATCCAAATCAGTACGTACCATTATGTACCATATTTACTGTTGGGGATTTTCAAGTATTTGCGTATCTACTGGTTATTTATTTCAACATTCGCAAAACGAAACGCTACTGGAATTAGCACCCAATATTGGAAAATTTGCATGCTTTTTTAGAGGTAAGTTCACTCAATTATATTAAAAATAAATTTTCTCACATTACCTACCAGGGTGGCTAGTGCAGTGAGTTACACCAAAAAAGAGTTGAGAGTTGAACAAACACAATTTTTTTAAGAGTTGTCATTTTTACGGGTTACGAAGTGCGCAGGATCAGCCATATTATATATAAATGAATGTTTGTGTGCAGATCTCTGGGAAGAAGATAGGCTAATTTAAAAAGGGTTAAATTTGGTTTTTTTTATTCATCGGATTTTAGTACGGTTAGCATAGGCGCAAATAGGGGGGGGCTTTAAGGGCTAAGCCCCCCCCAAACACTTCAATAGCCCTCCCAAACATTTCCTACATTTTTTTTAAGCTTTATAATGGATTATGACGCAAAATTCGTGTTCGTATTTTTAAGATTATGTACCTCGTAAATGAACAAATTTTATTTATCGTGGTATGATTTTAATTATTATTGTACATTGAAGACTTGTAGCCATAAACCATAATACCTACCAAGAACTAAGGATAATAAGTAATAAGGAATAACTAATAAGCATTCTTATTTCTTATTACGGAGTCTGTTGTTGTAGCTCATATTGATATACCATTTGGCTGTTATACTTAAACGTAATATTTTATACGCCTATACGGGCTATACTATAATAATTAATAACTAATAGGTTATCAGTTATCACTAATAGACTATAGACAGTATCACTTTTCACTGTGGTGAGCTGCGGGCCGCGGGGACGTGCATTTATGCGTTAAACGCACCTTTGTTAAAAATAGAATATCCGGGGAGTCCAAATAAACCGCACATGGCAATGATGTACCACATATTTTCGCCGATTTAGTAACTTAGCAATATTGAATATCGAAAAAGATATTAAAGTAGATACTGAAACAATATTAAACACGTTTGCTAAATCTAACCGAAGAATACAGCTCTAAAAATGTATAAGGTACATTTTTAAAATAAAAATGTGTTCTATAATTATATTATTTTGTTGTTAATTGTTGCTCTAAAGCCATACTTACAGTAATAATTCCTATTGTTTTCCTAAAAGTTATGTGGCGTATAATGTATATTATATATTAAAAATATAATTTTGACAACTATTAAAAGTACCTACATGAAATAGCACATTTAAAAAAAAAATGTTTAGTAAGTGTTATTTTCTGTCAATATTGTAATTAAGTAAGCAGTATACAATATACCTATATGTTGTATTAAACATTTTTTTTGGTGTTAATTACTCGTATAAATGCTTAAATGCTTCAATGCTTCAATGCTTCATTTAGTAGCTAGGGCTTCAGCCCCCCCAAATCTCAAACGCTATTTGCGCCTATGACGGTTAGGTTAGGTTAGGATTATGTATTAATTGGTTATATTAATCCACCGTATTATATCAAAATAAACTTGGTATAACTTTGATACTTTACATACACTTACGTACAAACAGCACTGGGTCCGCGATCTACCACAGGTATAGATTGCCTACCTGATAATATACTGCTAGATAATATACTGTTAGTTAGTAACCCCCCCCCCCCCCACCGAAAAAAGTATGACATTATTACGTAAATAGTATATTATGGTGCGATTATATATAAAACGAGTTATCGATGAATTGTCAGTTATTTCGTGCGAAGATGATATAATAAATAAATATTTAATATAATAATATCTTGGGTATTACTTTTTCGTACATCAATATAGTCAATTAATGTGTACCGATAATAATCGTAATCTATATATTATTAAATTGTTCGTCAATATAATCGATTTTAGATAAGTACCTATCGTATGTGGGTAATTTTTAAAGCGTGCTGTTGTCTGTCGACTGTCAGTGTAGTGGATTACGCATTTAAGACTACGTCAAACTGCATTTGGTTGAGTTATATTGTTTTTGGTTATTTTTCAACGCATTTTGGTTGGTAATTAAACTTTTAACCAACAGTTAACTTCCATTATGTCAAAACGAAAAAATAATCCTATATTAGATATGTATCGGAAAAAACAAGACAACGTTGATGATCCACCAGTTATACCTTCACCGGCTTCACCCACTGAAATAATTGAAGATCAAGAAGATCAAAGTATTCGTAAAGTATTAAAATATTATTCTTATCAAAAAAATTGGGAACAATCGATTAACTGGCTATATTATTATAATATTAAAAAGCGTGGGGCTTTTTGTGAGGTATGTGAAAAATTTCTTAGTAGTAATGATAGTGCTTTACAAAAATCAAAAAGTATTTTTATATGTACTCCATTTATAAATTATCGAAAAGCTACTGGTAAAACTGGTAAACTCTTAAAACACGCTAATTCAGAATATCATGCTAAAGCTTTAGCTTTGAATGAATTATTTTTGCATGGAAAAAATGAACCTATACATACACAAATGATCCAACAAAGTAATTCAGAAAAAATACAAAATAGAATTAATTTTTCTACTTTTATGCATAGTGTTTATTTTTTGGCGAAACAAGAAATTCCTCATACTACTAAATATGAACCATTATTAAATAAAGTAGTGCTAATACAAAATCAATCTTTACTTGAGTGGGTGGAAAAACAAAGTGAAGGTCGATTTACATGAGTAAAAATACAGCTATTGAAATATTAAATTGTATTGGCACTGTTCTTGAAACCCGTGACTCAAATTAATTAAAAAATAAATACTTTTCATTAATGGCTGACGAGTCGACAAATATTAAAAACGTTTGTGAAATGACAATAATTATTCGTTTTGTAACAGATTGTGGTAAAATTAGAGAATTATTTGTATGCATTGTAGAATTATCTGGCACAAATGCGGAAACTATAACGGAAACTATTGATCGAGAATTAAAAAAAAGAGAATTTGATTATTTAAAATTAATAAGTCTTGGTTTGGATGGTGCTGCAAATTTTTCTGGTAGTATAACTGGAGTACGATAAAGACTATCTGAAATAGCACATAGAGAAATACCATACATTCATTGTAGAGCTCATTTATTATCATTAGCATTAACTTCTGCTCGTAATAAATATGTTTCAATTAAACGAAGCCTCCAAGTTACTAAAGATATTTATAAATTATTTCATAAATCTGCTAAACGTGAAAAAATATTTCATGATATTCAAGAAGCTATAAATGAAAAAAAATTGAAAATACCGGAAACTATTGATACACGTTAAGTAAACATCGATCAATTCATGCAGTCAAAGAGTGTTATAAATCAATTATTTTGGCATGTGAGCATATACACACTGACGGAGCAGATCTTGCTTCACTAGCAGGAGGTATTCTGCTAGAAATCACTCAGTCAAATTTTTTAATCACATTAGTTGTCCTAGATGAGGCTTTAGGCGCAGTCAATAATTTAAGCAAAATCTCACAAAAAGAAAACCTACAGCTATCATCAGTACCAGTTTTAATTTCTTCTTCGATTGATCATCTTAAAAATGTCCCGGCCCAATTTTCATCAAATGACGAGAATAATTCAATTCATAAATGTATAAATACAATAAAAAAAAAAGGTGGATAAGTGGATGTCGCTCTGCTGTACAGTAGGTTACAAGTGGGTCACTGTAATGGATGGTGTTAAATTTGAATTCAATGATATAATATCATTGTATAAGAAAAACGATTCTGAGCGAAAACGGTCAGTCAGCCTATGATTTTACCAAGTATATTTGATGATATTATTGTGAATAAAGTAATTTATATATAACCTATTTACTCGGAGCCTTGTTTTAAATTTTCAATCTTTAGCCATAAAAGTTAAACATTTTATACATTTTTAACCAGAAAATAATTAATAAATTATAAATTTGATAAATGTTGTCAAAATTTTAACTTTAAATGCTTATAAAAAAAAATTGTGCATATGTATTTTTAATATTTTTCAACTGCTATTAGAACGATATATCAGGAGCTTTATATTAAATTTTCACGCTTTTTTACCCAACAAATAAAAATTTATTGATATTTATAGAAAAAAAAACTAAAAAAATTGAAAACTGACAATGTCCGTAGACAGCTCAAAAAGAGTCAAAATATTTTCAACATTTTATGGTGTATAGAAAATGCTAATATAAACATTCAGTGAAATTTTCAAGTATCTACAGTCATTCGTTTTTTAATTACAATAAAATAAGAAAATTGTTACATGAGAAATCGAGTAAATATCAAATGTTGTAAAAATATAAATTTCAGACGCTCATAAAAATTTAAATTAAGTTTCTTCTAGACATTTTTTTTTTGATAAAGGTAGACAAACTTATGAGTAATCTTATATTACATTTTCAAATCTTAGATTTAAAAAGAAAAATTTTTATGAATTCTCATCAAAATAATTTGCTATTTTTCGTGATTTTTCCGTATTTTGTCAAAATTTGAACTTTAAACGTGTATAAAAAAAAAACTGTGACTAAGGATTTTTAATTTTTTTCATCTGCCTTTGAAACAATAACCTAGGAGCCTTCTATTAAATTTTCAAGCTTTTTTACCCAACAAATAAAATTTTATTGATATTTATAGAAAAAAAATTTAAAAAAACTGAAAACTGACAATGTCCGTAAACAGTTCAAAAAAAGTCAAATTATTTTCAAAATTGTATTGTGTATAGAAAATGCAAATATAAACAACCAGTGAAAATTTCATGCATCTACGGTCATTTGTTTTAGAGTTACACCAATAACCAAAATCGATTTTGTTAAAAATCGATTTTGCGTAAAAATTCCCGTTTTTCCTTAATTTTTCTTTTGTTTTTCACATCGCTTTTGAAAACTACTGGGAAATTAAAATTTTGACCTCCCCAATGCACCAACGATATTCACTTTCCCATCGAACAAGATACTGAAGTCGAAAATCGAAGCATTATTTCGACTACTTATCGTGTACACAGACACAAAAATAAAAAAAAAATAAAAAAAAAAACACACATCATTGTAAAATCAATACATTCATCGTTTCACTCAGAATCTAAAAATGTTAGTAATTCACGAAAAATAGTTGAAAATGAAAATAAAATAAAAATTCTAAAAGAAGCTAAAAAAATTGTTGATACAATGATAGAACAAATGCAATTACGTTTTAATGAATAATCACTAGAATTAATTAAATTAAGTGCTTTATTTGAATCATTTGAATCTTTAATTACAATCACTGAAGAAGATGTATTGAAAATATGTTTATATTTTCCTAATCTTGAACCAGCCGATGTTTGGATAGACTTGAATTAATTTAAGTATGTTGCAAATAGTTTGGTAGATGAAAGCGTAAACAATCCATTGTTATATATTTATAAAGCAAATTTTGGGTATACAAATTTGAATAAACTTGCTGAATGTTTAATGTGTGTACCAGTTTCAATGGCCACTGCGGAGCGCTATTTCAGTACAATGAATAGGATTATGAACAAAATAAGAAATATAATGGAACAAGAAACTTTGCAATCCTGCATGAAAATTAGCACAGAAGGACCCTCAGAACTCGATGAAGATACTGTAAATGAAGTAATTGATTTGTATGCACGTCAAAAGCAGCGCCGGATTCGTTTAATTTAATTTAATAAACATAATAAATATTAAAATGTATATGACTTAAGCTCATATCGGTGTATTATTAATAATATAGTATAATGTATAAGTAATGTATGTATAGTAAATGTGTGTTAATTGTGTTATATTTTTTTTTCCATATAATTAATCAAAATTAGATTATTAATAATTTATGTATTCTTAGAAAAAAAATAATACCTTAATAACTTAAATTATTAAGTATCAATCTGATACCAATAAATTGAGCTTAAAATAATATTTTTACTTCTCTTAATTATTTACTTCTAAGACATACCCCCCCCCCCCCCTCCGGGATAGAAGGTCTGAAATAAACACTGCTGCTGTGAACCAGAAATTTTTATTCAAGGCAACAGAAAAGTTAAGATAAATTTTGAACACACCATACACCGAATATTAAATAACGAATTGAACAAAGCTTGAGTCATATAGAGTTGATCACATCTAGTATATTATATAAGTTCAAAAAAAATATAAATTTATTATAATAATGTGTATTAAAAAATTTATTTAAGAAACGAGGTTTTCTGTTTAAATAAAACAGCATGAATATTACTCCAACCAAAATGCTTAAACTTTTTCTTTAAGCTCTTAAAGAAATCGATATTTAATATTTCTGTTGCACAAACTATTATTTTACGAATACCTATTGTTTTTAATCCAAAATTGTTTTGAATATGACACAACTCTTTTTAAATTACTCTAATCAATTTGCATAAGAGTTGAATCACTTGAATCATTCTAGGTGAATGCAAATATGATTCCCCCTCCAAAAACCATCAAAATTAAAAAACCAAGAAAACTTATTTTCTAAACGCTAAGACACGGCGTTATTCAACGTGGACATTTTATATGCACGCAGTGATACAAATTTGAATGCCACTATTTCAAAATGTTTAAGTATTCTCAGAATTGAATCAAAGTTTTAAAAATGAAATGTTGTTTTAAATTGTTTTGCATCAATAATTTTGCCAATTATCTGTTCCTGTAAAAAATTTAAATAATACACCATGCAGCACGTCAACGCACTGAATGTAAGACTGCAGTAACTTAACTTTTAAATACAAATAAAAGTTTAATTTAATTTTCGACATTTAAACTGTTTAACTAACTCTTACAAAAATGCATTAGGTAGACATTTTATTCAAACAAACCTTTGTTACTTTAATCGTTCGGTTCATTCTCTATAGTGGCACCGAACTCTAGGTACATCAGCGCAATTTATACATGTCTTGAGTGGGTGGTGGACGAATGTGGTACACCATACAATCTAGAATTAATGGATTGTTTTAACTATTTGGCTTGAATATAATAACTGTTGGTATGATTATAGGTTTAATATTAATACATAATATTACTTATTAGTTTTTAATTATTATCTTTCTACTCACCCATAGTAAGTAGATTAACAGATAATTTTCTAAAGAAAAGTAGATAACATTGTTACCTACAATTTTAAATTATTAATTAAATTTTGACTAAAAAATATTAGTTATTTATATATTATATTTGCAACAGTAATATTTACATTATTTACTTATTTTAATGGTTTTGAAAAAAAGTTTTTGTTGGATTCATAAAGGGAAAAAATCTAATAATCGACGGTATAGGCGTCTATAACTTTGAATGAACATCGACGTCACTGGTTTTCTATATGAAATTTGTATAATGCAGATGGTTAAAAATACATAATTAATATTTTATATTTAATATTTTTTCCAGGTGTCTATGTCTACGGAAATTTTATTTTCTACTGGCTACCCACCCGTGGTATGCTGATTGCTAATTTAATATTGTTCTTTCTAACTGCTATTCATTTTTCAAGAATTAAATCTGAACTCAATAAATTCAGACAAACCGATTCAAAAATAGAAATGTTTCTTGTTTACAAAGAGAGGTAAGAATACAAAAGGGTAATATCCATTCACATAGGACACATACCGAATATAGTTTGTTAACTACTTTTGGTACCTACAATTTCATTATTTAAAACTCCTTAACTATAAATATAGTTGATATGGTGGCCTACATCGAGTATTTATTAATTTCTTAATTGCTTATATTTATTGTAGTACCTACCTAATACTAAATACCTATATATTATAATAAACTAGTAAGCTTTATAATTTGTTTGCAGCATGCGCACAACTGTGTCATTTAAAACTTAATGTGGGGCATAGATAAAATATACTAGTATATTTAATCTATGATGTAGGGGCACTTAAATTAATTTACTATGCTGTAAACATTAATCTCTATAAGGTAAGTCAAAATATAAGTGATAAGCATCTATAGTAATTTGATGATAAAAAAAAATTTACATAATATTTAACTTGAACTATAGAACTGTCGTATATTGCAGACAGTCGTCAAAATAATATTATTTAATATATATGTAATATAGTTGGGAATATTTTTAATTGTAAATAAACAATAAAAGTGTTTCCGACCTTAAAAAAAAAAAAAAATACTGTGGTATCACCCGTATTAGACAATACGCGGTAAACCAACTATACGCCTTACCCTCGTATTCTCTAGTTAATGACACTCTCTAAAGTTAATTAGAATGACACTGTTAACTCGTTGAGGTACGATGGTATGCGCTTGTCAATTCTTAGTTCGTTCCTATCTAGTTGAAATGACTCAAAGATTACATATACCTTGGCACTATTCAGTTTAGTAAAACTTCATTGACACATAGTACGTATATCCCGGCGCTGTTCCTATAAAAGGTAAGAACGTAAGAATGACTAAAATAATGTTTAACTCGGGTTTTCAGGTCGGAAACACTTTTATTGTATTATAACAAACATAAATAAAACACTTAGCAAATTCAGATCGCCTAGCCCGTACTACGATCGGCGTATCACACGCACGTCGTAGCTACGTCCTCGCCGAATCACTCAGCGTCCACGGGGGCCGTGCCTGCGCGTACGGCGGTGTTATATAGAAAATATTATAGTCGCCTCAGCACATTATTGCTTCGCTGGCCTGACCTATGTCAATAATTTACAATTTAAAATATTCCCACCTATATTACATATGTATTAAATAATATTATTTTGACGACTGTCTGCAATATACGACAGTACAAAATATTATAGGTATAGGTAATATGATACGTTATTACTAATTAATCTAAAAGTTTGATAAATTTAAAGTTAGAACTTTCTGTCTTTTGAACTAGTTAATATAAATCTTCCAAACAATTTTTGATTTGTTAGTCAAAAACTATTTAATTTGACTAAAAATAACATTTTATTTTAATTTTTGACAGATTCGTAATAAACATCAAACTATTTCTGGTTTTTGGAATGCCATTTTTATTTTTTATGGTATCTGAGTTTTTCCAAATTAAAGGAATCAAAATGGTAATTATAAAAGCAATTACCAATCTACAAGGAGTATATATATTTATTATATTCGTGACCAAGTCCAAAGTTATTATGAACTTACGGAAAAAGTTTAGAGGTTCAATGGATCACAGTGAGGGGACACGAATTAACACTATCCCTGGGTCGTCATAAAAGTGGCACAAAGTTATAATGATTTCTGAATGCAATATGAACATACTATTTACATATTATTGTAATAATATATATTAAGATTTAAGACTCTAGGCTCTAAGGCATAAAAAAAATCATTGTTTTTGTGTCTTTAAATATTACGTTATTGTTTTTTGTGGTTATTATAATAATACAATAATAGTTAATAAAAAAAAATACGATTTATCAAATTTTATATTATTATGTTATATTTTAGTCAAATAATTTATATTTGGTTTAATACATAGTATATATTATATTTATTTAAAAAATGGATAAATCCTATCTAATAATTTAACAAAATAATGTTAAATTGTTTAATTGATCTTTTTCTTGAGTTTTAATGTTCACTTTTATTCTTTTCCAATAAACTACAAAAAGTATGTTTTAAAGAAAATATAAATAACAAGTTTTGTTAAATTCCATAGTTAAATATTATGTAGGTGTACAGTGTACACAGATTTATACCATAAAAATTTAATCTAATCAATATTCATTAACTATATATTATATACAATTAGCATGCATAATTTATGAGCTGTTTACTTTTTATTATTTTTAATAAATTAAAATGTAATTTTTACACAAATACATTTTGAACCACAATTATAATATTGTTACATTAATAAATATTTTGTATCTATACTTGCGTATGCGGGTATATTTCAGAAATGAACATTTTATTTATATTACCTATTCACGATATACCTATACAATAGGTACATTTAATGTACCTATAATGGTATTATATTTATATAGATGATACATTTCTTTGTAACTGGTTGTGCTTCAAAATATTAACTTGCATGACACGTTACTACATTTTCATACAGAGTATCTTTAACTAACTTTAATAAGTACCTATTACGGCATTGATTACGTATAAATACTAAAACTAAACGTGCTAACGGGGGACGGAGTGGCCGAGCGGACTAAGGCGTCGATCCGAGTTCGATACCTCGGCCGCGGGTGGCATTTTTCTTCGGGCAAGTCACGATGTCCGGAGAACAAGTGACGCCATCCCCCCTACCCGGGGCACGGCAGAAACCTACGGGTGCCCCATTAGAAATTCTGCCAAAACACAACACACATGTGTACCAAACTACCCATTTTGAAAACCTACAGTGCCCTCCCCCACACCCAATGGCCTATGTTGCCGCGGGTTACCCAATAAAAAAAAAAAAAAACGAAAAACGTGCTAAAATGAATTTATTAAACAGACTCATCGGGAGAAATCGATTACCAGTTACAGCATTAGGTATATTGAATAATTATCATTTACCTTATTATCTACGAATGAATATTATTTACGATGTACGATATACTTATAGTACCCGTCGTCCGTAGGCTAAGAGCATATAAAAACGTACATACTGGGCGTCTGAGTCATGATGCGATAGTAGTTTGTAAGTGAAATTAATTAATCACACGATGGTAAAAAAATACAATAAATAAATGTATAGATTATGGAAATATTATTTTTACATTATTACGGTATTAATATTTATACCATGTGCCCGGCACGCCCATTAAACATTTTGAGTTTAAACCCGGGTTTTTCGTTTGTGCAGAAATTCCCTTCGTTTGTGCTACGTTCGTGAAGTAGGCGCACCTAAATACTGCAATTGTTTTAAAATTTATGTGAAAATCACTGTGGAACCAAAAAACTAAAAGTTGGACCAACTTCACGTAGTCCATCCATTTTGACCCAGAATTTTGAAATCAGTATCAAACTAAAGCTAATGATTAGCAACAATTTCCAAGTGCATTTTTAGAATTCGCAAGTAACTTGGGTGGCCAGTTCTCACTGCCAAAGTCACAAAGTTAGTCCACCCAAGTTTGAAAATGGCACCCAACGATAGCTTTTAATTTGCAAGTATTTAATTATATAAATAATTAAATACCGCAAAACAAAACATAACGAATAACAAAATATGTGATAAATCACTAAACTAAAATGAACCCAAAACGTAATTTGTAGGGGGAACAGTAAATTCCTATAAATGTAGGTAATCTTCTACATATAAATAGTGTTAACTCCCACAAAAGATAGTGTGGACTCCTTCAAAACATAGTGTTAACTCCTACAAACGATGGTAAAATAATATGTGGTAAGTAGTAAGTCAAATTCATTTTTAAAAAGGTGGACAAGTGAATACCGCTTGTACCGCTGTTGTTTCTTCCTAGCATACTTAAATAAATTATCAAATTTAATTATTTACTCCAGTTTAAATCGTTTACTTAATTAATTACCATAAATAATTGAATATTAAAAACCAAATGACTAATGTATATATAGGTAAAAATATCTAAAGTATGTAAAAAAGAAATCAGTAGAAAAATCTTCGTATTTTCGACATAAAAAATAAAATATATATCTTGCAATATATTAATAAATATTATACAAACATCAATTCAGCTACATCAAAGACAGTTTAATCTCCTACATGGACATTTATATCTATCATTCGAGACTAACTTATATGGAAATACTGTATGAAGTATTAACACTATATCCTATAATTTAGTTTTGGGTTGGAAAAAAATTAAGTACGCTAGAGTTGTATAAACAAATTAACTTTTTTTTGACTTAATAAAAAGTTAACATAAAGTGTGTATTAACTTTTAACTTAACTGAGTTAACCTATAGTTAAATTAACTTTTAACTTAACTCAGTTAACCTATAGTTAAATTAACTTTTAACTTAACTGAGTTAACCTATAGTTAAATTTACTTTTAACTTTTAACTTTTTGTTATTGGTGCATATTAACTAACTGAGTTAAAAAAAATCATTAACTTGCCTAGCCTTGTAAAAATGTAATAATATATTGGTTTTCGTTGTCTACATAGTATTATATTATTGTGTAATGAATTATGATTATTATATATATTATATATCATGAATCATAATTCATAATAGATTTTACTAATTGTCAATATTATTATTAAATATATTATGTCCTGGCGGGTTATTGCGTAAATTATATACAAAACAAAATTGTTATAATGGACATTTCTACTCAAAATAATTCTCGCCAAGTAAATAAATTATTTAAACAAAATAAATGTACTTTAATTCAATTTACTTGGCATTATGTTTATAATATCACATCTTTATAGTGCTTAAAGATGTGTTTTTTTTTACTTAACCGTTTTTTTTAACGGAGTTCGACGAAATGTTTTTGTTGTGTCTATAATTTACGCGATAACCCGCCTAGTTAGAATAATATAGGTATTTAATAATAATATTGACAATTCGTTAAACCAAACATGTTGTAAATAATAATCGTAATTCGTTACACATTAATATAATACTATTTAGGCAACGAATACCAATAATATACATTTTTATAATATTATATAAGAGCACGGTGGTCGGCGGCGGCGGCTCGTCGAATGGTCTCCATTGCTGGATGACATGCGCGGCGGCCGACAGCCGCGATAGTGTGCGCACACAATGAATACCATCCGATCGTGTTTCACCGGCACCGTCGCGTTACTCATTGTCGCGATCGGCGGCAGAGTCACGTCTTGCATGGATATCGTGCCGGCCCGGAAGTGTTTTCCGGCGGGCTGGCTGTACGATCCGGAAATGCGGTTCTGCAGACCGGCCGGTACGGACGGTGACGAGTACCAGCAGAGGATGCTGAATCGACTGCAGCGCGGATTCCGAGTGGCAGCCAATGCGGTATTGAAGGTACCGTGCTACACTACTAACTTTGTAAAGATTTTAACTTGAAATGCTTAAGAAAAAGCTGTGACTAAGGATTTTTAATATTTTTCAAACGCCATTCTAACAATATATTAGGAACCTTGTATTAAATTTTCAAGCTTTTTTAGCCAACAAATACAATTTTATTGGCATTCATGGAAAAAAAAAGTTGGATAAATGGATGTCGCTCTGCTGTACAGTAGGTTACAAGTGGGTTACTGTAATGGATGGTGTTAAATTTGAATTCAATGAAATAATATCATTGTATAAGAAAAACGATTCTGAGCGAAAACGGTCAGTCAGCCTATGATATTATAAGTATATTTGATGATGTTATTGTGAATAAAGTAATTTATATATATTTATATACCTATTTACGTGGACCCTTGTTTTAAATATTCAATCCTTAAATATAAAAGTTGAAAATTTTATAAATTTTTAACTACAAAATTTTTATTTCAATATTCACAAAATGAAACGCTACTAAAATTAGCACCCGATATTGGAATATATAAATGCTTTTTTAGCGGTAAGTTCACACAATTGTTTTAAAATAAATTAACTTCGACATTTTTATTTTCTCAGATTTCAATATATTGTAAACTTTAGCTCGGTGTACATGTTAATATTTTATGACCACAATATTATGATGTAATCATAGGAAGTTCCAGGATTTTACTTCAGGTGCAGCACATATAATTAAATATTTAAGATTACAGATTACAGAATACATATATATTCCTAGAGTCGAATAGGCCAGTCAAGCACTCGACGGGGCAGCTTACATTTTGGCCTAGTAGAATAAAATGGCCGAAATGCCGCATTACAATTTTGATGACAGCTATACCTGTAAACAAATTCGATAAAGTCATTATTATTTATTAATATAATAATATGTGGCCAATATATGGGTCATTGAGCCACCATGACAAATTATAGGCAGGTAGAAAAATATTTTTCGATGGAAGGAGACTACCCAATCTGCCTCTGTACATTCCTATACCTATGCCACACTCACATACACCAACTTGTATAATCTATACTAATATTATAAAGCAGAAAAATTTGTTTGTTAGTTTGTTTGAACGCGCTAATCTCAGAAACTCACTGGTTCGAATTTAAAAATTATTTTTGTGTTGGATAGCCCATTTGTCGAGATAGGCTATATAACATCACGTTACGACCAATTAATAGAAGTGCTCAAACAGGGATTTTAAGATTTACGATGGAAATATTTGTTTGTAAATGGTTGCTATTGGTTATAGGAGAAATAATTAATAGAAATAGTATTTATTTATTATTGGTTGCTATTGGTTAATCGGGCAGATCAGGTACAACCATGCATCAAATCGAATTTTCACACATTGCCTACCAGGGTGGCCGAGTTGCCCTTACTGCAGTGAGTTACACCAAAAAGGAGTTGAAATTTGTACAATCACAATTTTTTACGGGCCACAAAGTGCGCAAGATCTCTGGGAAGAAGATAGGATAATCTAAAAAGAAACAACATAACAGATTATTATGGTTATAATATAATATATATTATCTTGCAGAGATACTAATAAATAAGACTGTTATAAAACTAAATAGGCCTAATGGCCAATATACGGCTCATATACCCACTTATTAAGTTTTAAATAATGATGATGAAATTATAATAAAATATGTGATTTATATAAATATAAATCGAAGCATCGAAGGCCAATTAAAATTATACAAAAAGTTTATAGTTAATAATGATGACTATGATACACTATAATTAATAATCGGTGATATAAAGTTAATGTTTAAACAAAAATGTACTTATTCATTTCATACATAAATATTGTTAAAAAAGGTTATCTACACGCGATGCTCGTTTTATGTATTTTTGAATTATCAAGAAGTGTTTATTTTGCATTTTTTGACAATTTTCAATTTAAGGTAATTTTTTTAAAAAAATTTGGAGTGCTTAAAAATTTTTATGTCATTCAACATTAAAATTCAGATTTAATTTAATTTTAAGATTTCAAATTATCTTTGTTTAAAGCTTGTTCAAAAAAAAATTAAGTGCATTTTTAACCACATTGATTTGAATTTTTAAGTATTTTAAGGAAATTACATTCCCATCCATAATTTATTATTATTAAAGGGTGTTATCTTATCTAATTACGTATGTTACATAGGCAAGTAGGTAACTCAATAACATATTATAATTATAATATTATAATAATTTTATAATATAGTATAGGTATACACATTACTCAACAATTAAATTTAATAAACAATCATAATAAATAAAAACATTGTGATATTTTATTTGTTTATTCGTATACGGAAAAACATTTCCGAATGTCACACCACCACTCGAATGAATCGTACGGATCTTTTTCACACGACCGAACACATTCGTATACGTAAGCATTTCAAGAATACCTATTTTTCGGATCATGTGGAAAGTCGTGTGAAAACCACGATTTTCGAATACGGATCCAATCCGTATGATTTCAAGAATAGAAATTCAAACCCCCGTTCGAATTTAAAAATTATTTTTGTGTTGGATAGCCCATTTGCCGAGATAGGCTATATAACATCATGCTACGTCCAATTAGTAGAAGTGCTCAAATAGGGATTTTGAGATTTACGATGGAAATATTTGTTTGTAAATGGTTGCTATTGGTTATAGGAGAAATAATTAATAGAAATAGTATTTATTTATTATTAGTTACTATTGGTTAATCGGGCAGATCAGATACAAGCATGCATCAAATCGAATTTTCACACATTACCTACTAGGGTGGCTAGTGCAGTGAGTTACACCAAGAAGGAGTTGAGAGTTGAACAAACACAATTTTTTTAAGAGTTGTCATTTTTACGGGTTACGAAGTGCGCAGTATCAGCCATATTATATATAAATGAATGTTTGTGCATATCTCTGGGAAGAAGATCGGCTAATTAAAAAAGGGTTAAATTTGGTTTTTTTTATTCATCGGATTGTAGTAAGGTTAGGTTAGGATTATGTATTAATTGATTATATTAATCCACCGTATTATATCAAAATAAATTTGGTATAACTTTGATATTTTAGGGTTAAATCATACACTCACGTAAGAATAGAACTAGGTCCGCGAACTACCACAGGTAGATTGCCTACCTGATAATATACTGCTGTGAATCAGAATTTTTATTCCAGGCAACAGAAAAGTTAATATACATTTTGAACACACCATACACCAAATATTAAATAACGAATTGAACCAAGTTTGAATCATATAGAGTTGGTACATTTTACGGGCAACGAAGTGTACAGAATCAGCTAGTATATTATATAAGTTCAAAAAAAATATAAATTTATTATAATAATGTGTATTAAAGAATTTATTTAAGAAACGAGGTTTTCTGTTTAAATTATACAACAATATTATTCCAACTAAAATGCTTAAAATTTTTCTTTAAGCTTTAAAAGAAATCGATATTTAATATTTCTGTTGCACAAAGTAGGTATGTTATAAAAAATATTTTCGTGAAAAATTAACATTTTCAAAATTTTGCAACTATTATTTTACGAATACCTATTGTTTTTAATCCAAAATCACTTGAATCATTCCAGGTGAATGCAAATAGAAAGTCGATTTCAAGTAGACTTGACGACGAATTCAAATCTGTTTTCAGAATTCTCATCACTTCATTAGATCAATTGATATGTTTGGCAAAGAATCCGTCAAAAATCCTATGTCGCGCGTGTGTTAGACAAGAACAGAAAATCACGGTATGGAATCCCATTAATGGCTTGTTTTAAATATTTGGCTTGAATATAATAATTGTTGGTATGAATATAGGTTTAATATTAATACATGATATTACTTATTAGTTTTTTAATTATTATCTATTTATTAACACAGTCACACAAAACAAAAATACATTCACCCATTGTAGTTACTAGTTTAACAAAATATTTTTCAAAGTAATGTAGGTACCTATCTACATTGTTACCCACAACTTTAAAATATTAATTTGATTAAAAAATATTTGTTATTTATATATTATATTTGGAACAGTAATGTTTACATTATTTACTTATTTTAATGGATGTGAAAAAAAGTTCTTGTTGGATTCATAAAGGGAAAAAAACTAATAATCGACGGTATAGGTGTTTGTATAAAATTTAACATTTTGCGATATAACTTTGAATGAACATCGGCGCCACTGGTTTTCTATATGAAATTTGTATAATGCATATGGTTATAAATATATAATTATTATTTAATATTTAATATTTTTTCAGGACAAAATGACTACGGAACTTTAATATTCTACTGGCTACCCACCTGTGGTATGATGACTGCCAATTTAGTTTTGTTCTTACCAACTGCTATTCATTGTTCAAGAATTAAATCTGAACTCAATAAACTCAAACGAACTGATTCAAAAACAGAAATGTTTCTATTTTCCATTCACATAGGGCACATACCTAATATAGTCCGTTAATTACGTTTGGTACCTACATATTTATTATTTAAAACTCCTTGACTATAAATATAGTTGAAATCGTGGCCTACTTGGAGTATTTATTAATTTCTTAATTACTTATATTTATTGTAGTACCTAATACCTATATATTATAATAAACTAGTAAGCTTTATAATTTGTTTGCTGTATGTGTCAACTGTGACATTTAAAACTTAATGTAGGGGTACTTAAATCGATTTACTATGCTGTAAACATTAATCTCTCTAAGGTAAGTCAAAATATAAGCATCTAGTAATATGAAGATAAAAAAAATCTACATATTTAACTTGAACTATAGTACAAAATATTATATAGGTAATATGATACGTTATTACTAATTTATTAATCTAAAATTTTGATAAATTTAAAGTTAGTACTTTCTATATTTTCAACTAGTTTATATAAATCTACTAAACACTTTTTGATTTGTTGGTCAAAAATTATTTAAAAACTTTTAAATTGACTTAAGATAACTTTTAATATTTAATTTTTGGCAGATTCGTAATGAGCATCAAACTATTTCTGATTTTTGGAATCCCATTTTTATTTCCGATGCTATTTGTATTATTCCAATTTAAATGGATCATAATTGTGATTAAGGATTCAATTCACAATCTACAAGGAGTATTTATATTTATTATATTTGTGGCCAAGCGCAAAGTTATTATGAACTTACGAAAAAAGTTTAGAGGTTCAATGGATTACAGTGAGGGGACACAAGTTAACACTATCTCTAGGTCGTCATAAAATTGGCACTAGGCAGTGCTCATAAAAGTTATAATGATTTCTAAATGCAATATTAATATACTATGTATGTATTATTATAATAATATATATTAAGACTCTAGGCCCTAAGGCTGAAAAAAAAATCATTATTTTTGTGTCATTAGATATTAAGTTTTTGTTGCTGTTTACTATTTTTTATTTTTAATAAATGAAAATGTAATTTTTACACAAATACATGTAGAACCACAATTATAATATTGTTACTTTAGTTAATATACTGTATCTGTAGTAAAAATATCGTTACGAGTATTACCTATATATGGTGTTAAATCACTATTCAGCTCATCCGTCGTTTTAAGATTTATGATATAATAAAAATGAGAATAAGATTAACCATATCCTTCAAGATTTAGCATGACCAAATTTACCGTGGTTTCCATATTCGTTGAAATTTACAAATACAATCTAAACTATATAATGTTCTTATATATTTGCGTTTATAGATATATTTCAGAAATTAACATTTTATTCATATTACCTATATACGATATACCTGTACAATACGTACATATAATGTATATAACATATTGTATTATATTTATATAGGTACCTACATTTCTTTGTAACTGGTTACGCTTCAAAATATTAACTTGGATCATTGTAGACACGTAACTACATTTTCATTTCAGAGTATCTATTTAACTAACTTTAATAAGTACCTACTATCGCATTGATTATAATACTTAATTCAATACTTGCTAACGTGAATTTATTAAACAGACTCATCGATAGAAATCGGAAAGCAGTTAAGACACAATAGGTATAATGAATGATTATCATTTACCTTATTATCCACTCTAAGAATGAATATTATTTACGATGTACGATATACTTATAATATACAGAACCCGTCGCTTAGGCTTATAAAACGTACATACTGGGCGTCTGAGTCATGACGCGATAGTAATTTGTAAGTGAAATTCTGTCATATGATGGTAAAAAAAATACAATAGATAAATGTATGGATTGTGGGAATATTATTCTTACAATATTACGGTATTAATATTTATAACATGTCCCCAGCATGCCCATTAAACATTTTGAGTTTAAACCCAGGGTTTTCGTTCGTGCTGGTTTGTGCTACATTCGTGAAGTATAGGCACGCCTAAATACTGCAATTGTTTTAAAATCTATGCCATTATTTTGCAAGTTATTGCAACGAATATTTGCAAGTCTATTTTTAGAATTTGCAATTCCAAAACTTCACTGTGAAACCTAAAAATTAAAAGTTGGACCAACTTCACGTAGTCCATACATTTTGAGTTTTGACCCAGAACTTTGAAATTAGATCAAACAAAAGCTAATGACTAGCAAGAATTTTCAAGTCCGTTTTTAGAATTTGCAATTAATTCGGGTGGCCAGGGAGAGCTGTCAAACTCACGAAGTTTGCCCACCCAAGTTGTCCTAAAATTTTGAAAGACTTTTTAAACTCATGGACGATATTGAATTTAAAATGATAATTGACTCTTTATTAGACGCTATAGTTGGAGGTAAGCATTATTTTATTAAATAGCAGGTCACAATTTTAAGATTGTTTTAGGTGTCTTCTGGGCTCACCAAAAAAAAAAAAAATAAATAAATAAAAAAAAACTCAGATCATTGTAAAATGATATTATATCATTGAATTCAAGTTTAATACAATCCATTGTACATCGATACATTTGTAACCTACAGTTCAGCAGAGCGACATCCGGTTACCCGCTTTTTATTATTTATTGTTTATACATTTTGAAGTTGTTACTTATTGTAGTTATACTCATATTGTTGTAAATATAACTATTACATAGGTAATGTCTGTAAGTTTTTACTGTGGTTACCTATCAAGTATTTAAAACTTTCTGTTAAAGTTATTGGCCACAGTCAATTATAAACCATTAGGCTGTAATAAATAGTAAATACATAATACTAATTATAGGTTAAACTATATTTAAATTATAAATACGAATAAAACAACATAATATTAATTATTTACAACACTTGTTAGTTTTTTTATGAAACTATGTACTAAACGTTGAAGAAAATGTTTAATTCAAATTATTTTTTTTTTTTTGGTATCTGGCTACACTTTTAATTAATAATTTATAGATTTCAGAATTAAGTCTAGAAATATAAGAAACCGTGTAAAGGAATATGCAGATGAGATAGTAAAAAGTATTAAGCTAGATGTCTACAAAAGGTCGGTTTCAGTGAAGGTTGATTGTAAACGTTAATTGCGTAAATGTACAATTCATTAAAGATGATAAGTTAAAAATTGTGACATTAAGAACGACATAATTAAACGAAAAACATATGTCTGATTACCTACTTAAAAACAGTGGTAAAGAAATAATCTTGTTTGTTGACAAAATATGTTCTTAAATATTGTAACAAAAGGTAATAAATTTAGCTTTTTATTTGATGAATATTATAGTATATTCCATAACATGTGACAATGGAAGAAATATTGTAAAAATGGTTCAAATATTCAATGATACTAATGAAAATGACCCAACGCAGATAATTTACCTCATGCAAATAATTTACACGGTGAAGATGATTTACTTGATGAAGATGCATTATTTAATGAACATTTTGAGGATAGTGAACAAATAGGTAGGAAATTGTTTCTAGATTTATAATTTTGGGTTTATAATTTTTTAATGTTTTTCTTTAGATGGTCATGATAATTTATCTGAATCTATAATTTAAGCTATTAAGACAGATACAGTGATTGATTTAAATGATAATAATAATTTGGAACAAGAAGTTTGTAGAAATAGAAAATGAGCAATATTTAACACAACGTGTAAACTTGTGTACTTGTAGTGTACACACGTTTCAATTGTGTGTTGAAAAAGGCCTTAAAACAGCATCATTGAACAATATAATAGTACACGCTGGGAAGGTAAATAGCTAAATAATATTGTACGTTCATACTTTATTTTGATTTTATGTGTAAAGTGTTAATAACTTGTAATTGTTAATTTTTTTAATTTTAAGTTGAATGCTTGCTATTTTCAATTAGTTTTTCTAAAACTAATTAAGTATAGTTAGTTATTGGATATTTGTGCCATCCATCATTTATGTAACAATGAAGAAATTATAGGTAACAACAAAGAAACTTACTGTTGAGTTATCAGGGTGCCTGTGTGACGTTACCCTGGTATATATCAAAATGTATCTTTCGATTTAAAATCGTAAATGTATTGACTTAAAATATATATAACCAATGATTTCAAATGAAACATTTTTATCAAAAAAAAATTATATGCGTCTGACGGAAGGCCGTAAAATTCCGGAAAATAAATTGGCGGAACGTATAAATCCTGGAACATATTTACACGGACCGTATATCGCCGGAATCCAAAATCATTAAACCGTATTTGCCCGGAACGTATTTTTCCGGACCGTATGTATCCGGAATCAAATCCGTATTCATCCGGACCGTATATACCCGGAATCTAAAATTCGAAAACCGTATTTGCCCGGAACGTATAATTCCGGAACGTATTTACACGGACCGTAAGTGACCGGAATGTATTTATCAGGGACGTATATTGCCGGAATCCGAAAGTTGAAAACTATATTTGTCCGGAACAGATATTTCCGGAATATAAAAACTTGGAAACCATATATCCCCGGAACGTATATGCCGGGAATCAAATTTCGAAATCCATATTTTGACGGAACATATTATTCCGGACCGTATAAATTCGGAAGTTTTGTAAACTGCCTATCTTAAACCCCTTAAAAACGATGGTGAAAACCTCTTAATTGAATTTAGGGGGAAAATATGTGGGCAGATTCCTTGCTATGGACTCAATGTTATAAAGTGTATAACTGTATAAGACTACGGGTATAAAGATCCTTATTATCTATATCTTCTATGATGAGACCAGTGAAGATAAGAACACAATTATTTACATATGAATTATTGAAAATAACCTCTCCTTATTGTTTTAGTGATATTTTAAGTGGTAACCGTCTAAAACCTGAACCATGGTTCTACTAATTAATAATTCGTTATTATAATTTAAAATTTTTGATTATTTGATTAAACGAATTTTGTATGATTTTTTTCGTTTATTTTTGAATTTTTTTAAATTCGTTACACCGACCATTTAAATAGAATCTCCATAAAGTTCTTTATCCACGAACTTTAGATTTCACCATTTGCCGTTCTCCTATGTGAGATTAATCTCATCTACTAACAAACGACCACAACATTGTTCTGAATAGAGTACATACCTAATATTATAATATACATCTGTCATTTACTAATTTACTGTACGTGTATACCTATTGTCCAGCGTTAGTATATTTCAAGACATGTCATATTATAGTATTATAACAAAATACATTTAATTATAATCATTTTTTGAGACGTATATAATATCATTAACTTTGATGATTGAAATTTAAAAACCATCAGTTATATAAACCAACAGTGGCGTCCACAGGCGGGGGCTAACGAGCTGAAGTCCCCCTCCCCCATTGACCATATTATTATTACTTTTTCAAAAAATATTTATCAAGTTTCAACTGTCAACTATAGTAAGAAATACGTAAATTTCATATATCTCTTACCAGAATGAATTCATTTTCGAAAAAATATTGTATTTGCATACCAATTTTCCTGAAATTATCTGTCATTTTTCGGTACAAGTATGAACGACTTGTATGAAAGACTTTGTATTAAATTGTCTATATAGCATTAGCTCTACACATTTAATATTTTATAAGTTTTGTACAAATTAGCTGTGGTTTTGACGACATTTGAACTTTAAATGCTTATAAAAAATAACCATGATGTCTATGTATCGTTAATATTTTAGCTATAATAAAAACTTACGTATTACATTTTTAAGCTTTTTGACCGGATAAATAATTTTTTATTGACATTTATAGAAAAAAAATTTTAGTTAACCAAATACAATAAAAGTCTGAGGTCTGAGGACGGAACAACCAAGTTGGTTACCAAACAGTTTTAATAAATTTTCATTTTATTTCTCCAATTATTTTAAAAAGCACTGAGCATTTTCAATTTCATCCTCCTAAAAGTACCAACTAGATCCAATTTGTATCCAAAAACATACGTCGGGTATCAAAGTTTATGATCTGAGCATTTTTTCTTCCAGAAAAGTTTAGAAGTTACAAACATTTTAAAATACCTCAAATAAACGTCTGAAATTATAAGACTGAACAAAATAATAATAAAATTGTAATTAATTTTCAAGCCCCCTCCCATTAAAAAATCCTGCATACGCCACTGTAAACAAATGTTCATGTTTAACACTCTTAAATATATTTAGTATCGATGTGATGATATGAATAGGTAACTACTTCTAGGAAAACTATTGGCATAGAATGTTGTATGCTGCTGGCGTACTTACCAAATGCGAACAAAAGTATGTAAATAATATGTAATAGTTTAAGTTCGAAAATCATTTATTAGAGTATTAATTATACTATTATTATACTACAATTATAATATTATAATATAATGTTAAAGTGTTAATAATAATATTAAGACACAAGACTACACTTGCATTGAAATCTCGATAGAGAATGACAAACAAGAATACTTAAAAATATATTATTATAAATTTATAATTCTATAATTCGTTTATACTTATTGAAAGCGCGTCTAAAATAAATATAGAAAAATTATTTGAAAATAACATACAGAGTGATTAAAAATTTATGTTACAGACATTTTATGACATTATAATAAAAATAGAGAAAAATGTATAATACGAACGTCTTTTGATTTTAGAATCATCTAAGTACAATTTGATTGAAACAACATTTGATTGATATGAAATTATACATTTTTCTCATTTTGAATATTAATGTGATAAAATGTCTGTATCATAAATTTTGAATCACCCTGTATATATTCTATAGTATATTATACCTTCTATGGGTTTTATTCAATGCTTGTTTCAAAACAAAACAAAAATAGAATGGAAAAATATGGTCACTGATCACTGTTTTGTATATTGCTATTTAAGTAGGTATTTTATTTCATTATTTGTATTTGTATTAACTATTAAGGTAGGTTGCATTCATTTTTGCCGAAAACATTGCATTTATAAGTATTAATAATGTTTAATTATTTTGATAATATGACGTATTATATATAGGTATGGATAGGTTCAAGGTATAAATAGCTAATACCTAAAAATTATTCTACTTGTTTTGAAAATTTCATTGCGTATACTAAAATTCTATACATTGCGTTAGGTTAGATCCCTACAAATCATGTTTTTGAGTTAAAAAAAATAATGACTATCGTATTCATAGTTCAAAAAAAGGTAGGTATCTACTACCTATATATTACTATGAGCAACCAAACCTCCTTTTGCTTTTATGATTCAATACCTAGCTTGTTTTTATTAGTAGTTCAATCTCCAGTGACAATCACAAACATTATAGTATAATAAAAACGGGCAGGTACGTTTATAGGGGAAGGAGAAGGGGTCAAGAGTAACTTTGTTAACATGGCTGACAAGATTTTTAGTCCATTTAGGGCAGCGGTTCAAAACCTTTTATAAGCGTGACCCTAAAATTTTAAATTAAACTCTTTGGCGACCGAAAAAAAAAAAAAATCATAATTGCAAACTCAAAATTCATTTATTTATTATTATCATCAAATTGGTAAATATCTATATTTATCAAATGTATTGATTTATCTATCTATAATCTATATTCTATTCTGAAATACTTAAATACACTATAACTCGATCATTTTATAATTTTATTATTAGAATATTTCAGGAATTTTTTTTGAAAATAATAATATTAATAATATGTAAATTTATTGTAAAACGTATGTAATGATTTCGCGACCCACCATAAAAACCTCGATTGGAAATCGCTGATTTAGGGGGTGGTAAATTTATATTGACATATTATTATTGTGTATTAATTGTATTAAATACAAATGTATTATATGTATTATGTTTCAATTATTATTATAACCTTTTGTTAAAAGCAATAATTATTACAGATCAAAAATATAGTTTTATTGTTTTCATCCATTAGTCGGTAAATAATATTAATAATAATTACAAAAAATATTTAAGGTCAATAATTGAAAATAATAATTATTATGAACCAAGATAGGATTTTTACGTTGGCATTATTGATAATAGAATCAGAAATAACAATTAGGTAAAGTAGATTTTGTTGAAATTATCACTTTACTTTCAAATCTCCAATCTAGCAGAAAGTTGATGAAAATATGAAATATTGAAATTAATGCAGTTTAGCTTTCAAGCGACTTTTGTGATTTTTTTTAACATTTTTTTCAAGTTTAGGTTATATACTTCAAAATCTTGTTGTTACGTTTAAAATACCAAATAATAGAATTTTCGAATTTTTTTTGTATATATAATATATGCGTATTTTTATCTTTCACATTTTGGTAGAATCAGAAATTACTTAACGTACTTACTTTTCACTTTAGTGTTAATAAATTAATTTAATAAAAAGAAAAATTCCCAGACGGGTGAGAATACGCAAACTCCTGGACTTCAAAAAGTTATAACTTTTAAATTAAGTCCGGCCGCAAAATTCTGATTAAAAAATATTCATAATCACTTGGGAGCTAAACTGCAATTATGCCACAAAATAGTAGTTATAGGTACCTTACATTTTAAGAAATAACTATTTTTTTTTTTTTTGAAGGGCAAAATATGGTGCCCGACAACGGGAAAAAGACAAAGCTAAAAAAATTGAAGACGACTCACCGGCGTTTTTCAAGGGGTTAAATATAGGCAATATACAATACATTCCGGTTCCGGAAAAATACGGATTTTGGTTTTTGGATTCCGGTGATATACGGTCCGTGTAAATACGTCCCGGAATTACGAAATAATAATAATCACGAAATACGTTCCGTGAATATACTGTTTTCGAATTTTAGATTCCGGGCATATACGGTCCGGATGAATACGGTTTTTGATTCCGGATATATACGGTCCGGATGAATACGTTCCGGGAATATACGTTCCGGAAGAATACGGCTTTTACATTTTTGATTCTGGTGATATACGGTCCGGATAAATACGTTTCGAAATTATAAGGTCCGGGCATATACTTTCCGGAACTATACGTTCCGTTAAAATACGGTTTATATTTATACGACAAAAATCGTAAATTTGTATAAACATCTAATTTCGTCCAAATATAAAAAACTGTGTTTATATTTTATTTTATTTTTACAGATTGAACTACTTAAGTTTTCAATTCTTAACTATACAAATTGAGAACATTTCATAAATTTTTAACCATAAAATAATTTGCAAATTTTATGGTCTGAAAAATTCAAATAATATTATAAACAGTTGATAAAAATCTCATGCATATACAGTAATTTTTTTTAGAGTTACAACAAAACCTAAAATCGTTTTTGTCAAAAACCTATTTTGCGTAAACATTTTCAGTTTTTCCTTATCTTTTTTTTTATTTTTCCTTGTGCTTTTGAAAATTACTAGGAATTTTCAAATTCGCCTTTTCTATTCCATCAACTAAATTAATTTTCCCACCAGAGACTTGAATTTTAAAATCTAAGCACTATTTCGGCTATTTATTGTGTAAACAGGCACAAATTTAAAAAAAACACACATCGCTCCGCTCAGAATTTAAAACATAGTTCTTATAATTCTTATATGTTTGGGTTTTTAATTTTTTAATGTTTTTCTTTAGATGGTCATGACAAATTATCGGAATCTATAATTTAAGCTATTATGACAGATACAGTGATTGATTTAAATGATAATAATAATTTGGAACAAGAAGTTTGTATAGCACTAGAAATAGAAAATGAGCAATATTTAACACAACGTGTTCGTTGTAGTGTACACACGGTTCAATTGTGTGTTGAAAAAGTCCTTAAACAGCATCAGTGAACAATATAATAGTACACGCTGGGAAGGTAAATAGCTAAATAATATTGTACGTTCATACTTTATTTTGATTTTATGTGTAAAGTGTTAATAACTTGTAATTGTTAATTTTTTTAATTTTAAGTTGAATGCTTGCTATTTTCAATTAGTTTTTCTAAAACTAATTAAGTATAGTTAGTTATTGGATATTTGTGCCATCCATCATTTATGTAACAATGAAGAAATTATAGGTAACAACAAAGAAACTTACTGTTGAGTTATCAGGGTGCCTGTGTGACGTTACCCTGGTATATATCAAAATGTATCTTTCGATTTAAAATCGTAAATGTATTGACTTAAAATATATATAACCAATGATTTCAAATGAAATATTTTTATCAAAAAAAAATTATATGCGTCTGACACGTTATGATCATTGTATTCCCAAAAAACCTGCACAATTAATTAGCCAACAATTACTGTGATGACTCATCACTGATTTTATTCGCACACTATCAATATTGAACTTTTTAATGTTTACAAAACAAATTATCGTGGTATAATCTATACTATATATAAAATTGTAAGGGTTTTTCTTCGACCGCGCTAACCGAGAAAACTACTGGACTGATTTGGCTGAAATTTTTTTTTGCTGAAACCCGACACTCTGCTGAAGGTTATAGTACCACTTTTGTCAGTAAAAAAGTTCATAAAAGTTCATAAAAAATTAAAAACAATTGTACCTATATTGTGCGGGACGCATTTTGACCGTTTTATTTTTGTATTTAGCATAATAATATGTAACTATGACAATATTTAAAACATAATAATTATTAATCATATTTTTTTTACCGCAACTAGGATTTTTACATATTTTGATATTTAACCTGTTTTGATCCCGACCGCAACTCGGATTTTTTTTTTACGTGTTATAATCTCGAACGCAACTCGGTATCAACCTCATTATCATGCCGAGAGCGCAAAGAGCACGCATTAGCAGAAGAACTGCCAATGCAACTCGAATGTATAACAGAAGGCAACAAAATAACACACCAGAACGTTCTCAAACACGTGCTCAGGAGCTACGTAACGCTTTGAGTATGAAATCAGCGTTTAATTATCAATCCGAGATTGATTATTTAAATATTAAAGCACTTCAAATTGGACGAATGACTATATTATGTCCTAAGTGCCATGCAAAAAAATGGAAAGATGAAACCCATGGACTTTGCTGCGCTGACGGTAAAGTTGTTTTACACCAATTTGAGGATCTTCCAGACCTAATTAAAAGTTTAATTGATAATTCTCACCCTCTATCAAAACATTTCTTTAATAATTCTAGACGGTATAACACTCTGTTCCAAATGACATCGTTTGGAGCAAACGAAATAAGTGAAGGGAACTTCATGCCCTCTTTTAAAATTCAGGGTCAAGTGCATCATTTAATAGGTAGTTTATTACCCGAAATTGAAAATAATGCTAAATTTTTACAAATATATTTTATGTCAGAGTCGGATCAAATATATATTCGAACAAATATGATTCCAAATTTAAAAAGAGGTCTCATTGAATCATTGCAAACAGTTTTGCGTGAAAATAATCACCTCATACAGAGCTTTAGATCTAATCTGGAGTCGAGGTCGTTTGATGAGTTGCAAAACTTTAAGTTAATTATTCATGCTGACAGAGTTCCTCAAGATGAACACAGAGGTCAATATAATGCACCTACCATCGATGAAGTAGCTGTATTATTAGTTAATGAAGATAAAGGTCCCAGAGATATAGTTCTGCATGGTCGGAGTGGACACTTGAGTCGAGTTTCAGAATTGAATAGATCTTATGATGCACTGCAATATCCATTGATGTATACTAGAGGCGAAGACGGTTATCACATTAATATATTACAGGAAAATAACCAAAATCGAACCAAAACTGTATCCTGCATGCAATTTTATTCTTATAGGTTTATGGTTAGAGAAACAAGTCTAAATCATCTACATTATTACAAAACATTATTCAGCCAATTCGCCGTAGATATGATGGCAAAAATGATTTCTGAAAGACTACACTTTATTCGTAACCATCAAAAACAACTACGTGCGGATGATTATGTTCACCTCCGAGATGCTGTTAACAATGATGCAAATATTAATGCTAATAACGTGGGGCAACAAGTAATTCTTCCCTCCTCTTTTACTGGCTCCCCACGTTACATGCATGAAAAAAATCAGGATGCCATGACTTATGTTCGTAAATTTGGCCGTCCAGATTTATTTATTACTTTTACATGCAACCCGGAATGGCTGGAAATAAAAAATGAATTATTTCAAGACCAAAAGTCGTTTGATAGACACGATATAATCTCTAGAGTTTTTCATCTCAAACTAAAAAAGTTTATGCATGTATTAAAAAATAAATATATTTTCGGAGATGTCAATTGTTATGTTTACAGTGTTGAATGGCAAAAACGAGGTTTGCCACACTGCCACATTCTTTTGTGGTTACAAACGAAAATTCAGCCAGATGAAATTGATAAAATTATTTCTGCCGAGATACCAAACAAAGACAGAGATCCTATACTTTATGAAATAGTATGCAAGAATATGATTCATGGCCCATGCGGCGAGTTAAATATTAGATCGCCATGTATGAATAATGGAAAATGTAGTAAGAAATACCCTCACAAATTGGTCAAGGATACTCAAACTGGAGATGATGGTTATCCGACTTACCGACGGAGATCACCAGATGATGGAGGTTATACTGCAATATTAAAAGTTCGTGGTCAAACAGAAATCGTGGTTGACAACCGTTGGGTTGTACCGTATTGTCCAGTGCTATCTAGGTGCTTTAATGCGCATATTAACGTAGAATACTGTCATTCGGTTAAAGCGATAAAATACATATGTAAATATATAAATAAAGGATCAGATAGAGCTACTTTTTCTGTTAATCGTGAAAACGATGAGATTACAAATTATTTGAATGGTCGATACATATGTACTTCTGAAGCGTTTTGGAGAATTTTCAATTTTGATATCCATGATAGAGATCCGACAGTTCAGCACTTGGCTGTTCATCTAGAAAATGGACAGCGTGTTTTCTTTAATGCTAATAATCTTCATCAAGTTATTGAAAATCCAAGAAAAACGACACTAACTGCATTCTTTGAACTGTGTTCACATGATGATTTTGCGAAAACACTGTTCTATCATGAAGTTCCTTCTTATTACACCTGGGATAATAGCAGAGGCTGGTTAAAGAGAAGACGGGGAAAAGATGTTCCAGGTTGGCCAGGAATAAAAATGGACACTGCCATTGGTAGAATTTACACGATTCACCCAAATCAAAGTGAGTGCTACCATTTAAGATTGTTACTTAATTATGTAAAAGGTCCTACTTCATTTGAAAGCCTGAAGGCCTTTGATGGAGTCATTCACGCGACTTTTAAAGCTACCTGTTTTGCTCTTGGGCTTTTAGAAAATGACGAGCAATGGAAAAATACTCTGGCGGAGGCAACTCTTTCAGAAAGTCCTTCAAAATTAAGAGAATTATTCGCAATAATCATAGTTTTCTGCCAACCGTCTGAACCTCAATCTTTGTGGGAACAGTTCAGAAATGATTTTTGTGAAGATATTCTTCATACAGAGCGCACTCGATTAAATGACTTGCAATTTACTTTTTCTGATGAAATATTTAATAGAGGTTTGATTGAAATAGAAGATAAAGTTGTTTGTCTGTCTGAAAAATATTTAACTGAATTTGGAATGAACTCACCTGTTCGAAATGAAAATGCATCTGATCCTTTTGAATTCTCAATTTTGCGTTCTTACGATAATAACCGATTACAAGAATTTGTAGAAATCAATTTACCAAAATTAGTAAATGATCAAAAATATGCTTTTAATGTTATTACAGAAAGCGTAATGAATCATCAAGGAAGAGTTTTTTTTTTAGATGCTCCAGGTGGTACAGGAAAAACATTCCTAATTAATTTGTTGTTGGCTCAAATTAGATCCTCAGGTAAAGTTGCATTAGCAGTAGCTTCATCTGGTATAGTAGCAACTCTCCTTAGTGGCGGCAGAACTGCTCACTCGACTTTCAAGTTACCATTAAATGTATTATTTGATACAGAATACGTTTGTCCGATTCGTAAAAATGGCCCTCTTGGAAAAATTCTTCAAGAAACCTCATTCGTTGTGTGGGATGAGTGTACGATGAGTCACAGATCACATATCGAAGCAATTGATCGAACATTAAAAGATCTTAGGTGTAATAATAAGTTTATGGGTGGCATAACATTTGTTTTCGCTGGTGATTTCCGTCAAAACTTACCAGTAATCCCTAAAGGTACTCGAGCTGATGTCGTTAATGCTTGCTTAAAATCTTCCCCTATATGGAACTATGTTGAAAAACTTTATTTGCGAACAAACATGAGAGTTTATTTATGCGGAGGGGACGATATTTTTCCAGCACAGTTGTTGAAAATTGGAAATGGAACTTTAGAAAATGAAAATGGTTACATTTCTGTCAATCACACGATTGGACGGGTGGTCAATAACGTGGAAGAGTTGATTTCTACAGTTTATCCTGACATTTTTAATATGTCCAATAAATCTTATCAGTGGTTATGTGAAAGAGCTATTATCTCTCCAAGAAATGTAACAGCAGAAGAAATTAATGATATCATCCTTCTAAAATTCGACGGACACTCACGTGAATATCTATCTATTGATACAGTTACATCAACAGATGATGCTATTCATTATCCACAAGAATTTCTCAATTCTCTTTCTCCTTCGGGATTTCCTCCTCATAAACTAAAATTAAAAATTGGTGCTCCAATTACATTATTACGTAATCTTCAACCACCGAACTTATGTAACGGTACAAGATTACAAATAAAATCGTTGCGAAATAATATTATAGAAGCAGTAATTATTACAGGGCCAGCGAAAGGAGAAATTGCATTTATTCCAAGAATTCCCATGATTCCGTCTGACTTGCCGTTTTCTTTCAAACGGCTTCAATTCCCGGTTAAAGTTTCTTTTGCGATTACATTAAACAAAGAACAAGGTCAAACATTCAAGTACGTTGGCGTAGATCTTCGTACAGAGTGCTTTTCACATGGGCAATTATACGTGGCATTTTCTCGAACTGGAGACCAGAATCATCTTATGATTTTAATTTCAACAGGAAATATAACAAAAAACATCATATACTCAGAAGTCTTATAAAATTCTTATTTTAATTGTTTATTTTTCTTCATCAACTTCAATAAAATTCTTTATCAACCATAAATTATTTCTTTTTTATCTGTATTTATTTTTATCATTTATAACGCTAGAAAAATTTAAATCCGTTTTCATTAACCGTTTTTTATATTTACTTGCCGATCACATTAAACAATAATATTAGAATAAAAAATTCTACATGGTCCAAAGGCAAAATAAACAACCAATCACGGGCGAAGCTGTGACGGGTCGGCTAGTTTCATTATAAAACCTTAAGACATTTTTAGAAAAAAACTTCATACTTAGAGTAATAGCGTAACTTTATTTAATCTATGCGGTCAATTTATACATATAGATTGAGACCAATTTAAAAGGATAACAGCAACAATTAAATATTTAAAATAAAGAACTACTAATTTTAAACGAAATGTCTAATGTGTACGTGCTGATTCAGTTATAATTACCGACCAAATTTAGAGCAGCTGGGATTTTTCAAATTTGAAGTAGCCAGTAACCAATTTTTAAATGACGACAACACTCGCACAAAAAACGACAAAAATCGTAACTTTATATAAACATCTAATTTCATCCAAATATAAAAAACTGTGTTTATATTTTATTTTATTTTTACAGATTGAACTACTTAAGTTTTCAATTCTTAACTATACAAATTGAGGACATTTCATAAGTTTCTAACCATAAAATAATTTGCAATTTTTATGGTCTGAAAAATTCAAATAATATTATAAACAGTTGATAAAAATCTCATGCATCTACAGTAATTTTTTTTAGAGTAACAACAAAACCTAAAATCGTTTTTGTCAAAAATTTCAGTTTTTTCTTATCTTTTTTTTTGTTTTTCCCGGTGCTTTAAAAAACTACTAGGAATTTTCAAATTTGCCTTCTCGATTCCATCAACTAAATTAATTTTCCCACCAGAGACTTGAATTTTAAAATCTAATCACTATTCCGGCTATTTATTGTGTGAACAGGCACAAATTTAAAAAAACACACATCGCTCCGCTCAGAATTTAAAACGTAGTTCTTAGCAGACATTTAATATCTTTTTTATAATTATGTTTTGTAATAGGCCCAGATGGTAAATCTTTAAACCTGAATATGAATGGTAAATTATTTTTTTTTAATTTTATCACTATCGCTAATTTTACACTACATTGCAGTACTGCAATAAATACTTTCTTTTATAATATAAACAGTTATATTGAATCATTATATAGCAAAAAAAGCTTAGATTACAAAATGATTTTAGAGTGATTTTAAATGACTTATATTTTGTTAGTAGATTCATGAACATTTTAATTTTAAAGTCTTTGACATTTCGGCTTTTTTAGGGCCTTCCTACGCACACTCTAGGGGGAACATATTTTGGCTAGCGAACAAAATCACGTCGGTCCATCGTTGTCTGTTGACAATTTGACAGGCCTCATAGTTTTTCATACCTTCTTAGAAACACGCTTGAGCATAAAATATTTTATGTGACGTTGCCAAAATAGTAGCAACAAGTAGTTGACGCACTTCACGAATTAATTTAATCAATTTGTCCACATGACCACGGTTTTATATTTTTTGACTACATTTATTCTACTTAACTATATTGAAAATCACTGCCAATTTCTGCCAAGTATTTGGGCTGAATTTCCTTCACCAAACCAACAATATTATTTTATATTAAAAAGAAGTTTCATATTAATTTCTGATGTTTTATTTAATTTTGTAGAACGATCAATGCAGCTAAAAGATTTCATTGAACGTAGAATTATCAGTTTTATTCACCTCACCCTCATTTTCATGCAGTTAATACGTGGAAGAGGAGGGGGCACATGTTCGACAGCCCCCTGCTAAATTTTGATGCCTTGCTTGGATAAAAAGCATTTAAAATTCAAATTACAAAAGTATTATAATGAAAATACGTCATACTAA
Source organism: Metopolophium dirhodum (assembly GCF_019925205.1). Lineage (NCBI taxonomy): Eukaryota > Metazoa > Arthropoda > Insecta > Hemiptera > Aphididae > Metopolophium > Metopolophium dirhodum. Next base: position 19,629,308 of record NC_083564.1, read on the forward strand.
TACTACTCGCGCTAAATATTGGCCAAAAAATGTTTAATTCCGGTGTAGGGGCTGGGGACATTAAATGTCCATACAGGTAGTTTCGTATTAAAAACAAATAATCAGTAAAACTATTATAATTGGAGATAGGATAGTTTCACTGATAAAAGTGAATACATTGTTTATTTATTTATTTACTATAAGAATAAACGGCTTTTACAAAATAGTAGATAAAATAGGTAACTAAAATATAAGAAGATAATAGTAAATAAATAGTCTATAACTATACAATGATTATGCCTCAATTTTTTTTATTTTAGATAGTGTCAAAAACTACTTCGAAATTCATGCAATACAATTTAAGGACAATATTAATAGTAAGTATTATAGTGAACACTAATTAAAATACCTAATTAATAATATATTTTAGATATTGATTGAAATCATAATAAAAAAAAATCAATTGATAGGTACAACTGTGTGTGCGAATACCTGACACTAAATCATCAAATTTTCTGTGAATGGGCTCGCGACGATTTGTGCCGGGTAATTAATAATAAATAGGTAGATAGGTGTTACAAATAAAGGTATTGAAATAAAGAACCGCTACTCACATTTTATACAATCTGATTTTAAACGAAAAGTTTGATTGAGTACAGAAATCATAAATCAACATATACTGATAAAATATAAATTATATTGGAATAAGATGAATATTTAATTTTTATTTGTTTAAATTTTAAATTTTGTCCTTATTTTAATCAAAAATATCTATAAAAAAAAAAACTGTATTTATATATTTTTTTGATTACAGTATAAATTATTTATGAGAAATCATGTTATAAATTTACAATCCTTTGCTTAAAAAGGCCATGTATCTAAGGTTACTTTTGTTTTGACTTACACCAATAAAACAAAATTGATGTTGTCGAAAACGGGTTTTGCGTGAAAATTCCCATTTGATCACTCAAATACAAACTAAATTCACTCCCCCCCCCCCCCCCCACCACCAGAAAAAATACTGAAATTAAAAATCAAAGAATTATTCCGACTATACTTATTGTATAGGTACACCACACCACTCGGAATCTAATATATATTAGATACTTTATAATGCTTTATAAATTTAAAAAAAATATTATTTAACATAATATCTTAATAGTGATTTAATACAATTATATTATAATATTGTACTTGAAAACTATGATCCTGGAGATCTTAATCAATTATGTATAATCTTATACAGATTTAGCACGGGTAATATTATTATGTAGTTACAATATCATTATGACCTATATACATACGATACCCACGGATTGACAACTATGTTTACTGCACTGTACTATATCTGGAGTAACAGTGCTCAGCGACACATACAAAAAAATTCAAATTTTCCAAAGTAAAATATCAAGATTTATAATAAACGCATCGTGGTATTCATACGCAACGATGACCTCAAAATTACGAAAATTCAAAACCATATAAGATCCATTGCAGTAAATTTCCCATAGTCACTACATAAATCAACAGACTCATTATACTTAAATTTACACATACCTCCACCACCTCAAATACGTCTCAAACGCGGTCGCCCACACGATCTTATTACTTAGTTAATTATTATGAAGCATATTATAAATTATAAGTCAAATTATATTCTTAACCTTACACTCTACACTATATATTAATGTTGACCAATCTTAATAAGGTAAGGTATCACTACTCTTGTTATTATTATTTAATTACCATCATGTTTAAATTGTCAAATAAAAACATTGTGGGCTGCACTGTAAATACTAAATATAGAGTAAAGCAAATTATTCTGTATCCGTCTAAATAGCACGGTTTGACTTGACGAGAGTGATTCTTGTCAATAATCCCATTTTTTTGTGTGCTATCGTCATTTTGTCAGTTGTTTTTTAGTTTACAATTTAGTTTATTTATTTAGTAGTGATTTTTTTTTTACTTTATATATGTATCAATATTCATCATACGATTTATTTAATTAATTTATGCATAAAACCAGCTAAAAATAATGTCTGCTATATTTTAACTATTTTATAAATAATAAAAAAAAGTCAAATATGTAATATGGTTTTTATTGTTTGTAGAGATGAAAAAGTTTACTATTCCTGAACTGTGCAAATAAAAATGTTCCGTAAAAAATCAAGAAGAAACAGAAAATGATACACAGCAAGTTACCAAGAAAAACGAAGAAGTGTTGGCTTAAGTTAACCTTGAATGTTGAAATTTGTAATTTAATAGATAATGAATAATATTATAAAATCCGGTTGGACGCATACTTTAGCTAAAAAATCGTTTAAGATGTTAGGATTCATTAACAGGAATACGATTAATTTTAAAAAATATTAATTCATTTATAATAAAATATTTTCTAATTTCAGTGTAGTATTTGTGAAATTGATATTCAACTTACTGTACTTTTAATTTGTATTACCAAAGAGTCTACCTATCCGTTTATAAACAAATAAATAAATATTTATATAGCAATATCATACAATATAATATTATATGTACCTATTTATCAAGATTATAATAATAAAATTATCATTCATATTTTATATATTTTTATTATTATTAATTATTATTTTTGACAGCTGTACCCAGTGGCCAACAGTATGGTTAGTTATAGCTTTGGGGATTTTTTCCCCTAGATTTACGGGTGCGACGACCTCTTAGTTACTAAACATTTTATGGATTACAAAATAATTTTCATATTTCTGTATTTTTGATGAACTTTATATAAAGTATATAAAATAAAACATTTTTTACGTGGAGGTAACTATATCCTAGTATATTTTAACCCGGGAGGTAAGTTTACACTAGTATATTTATACACCCCTGATGCTTAAATTTTTACCGGAGGGTTTAATTCAATTTACTTTGCATTATGTTTATAATGTCACATCGTTATAGTGCTTAAAGATCTGTTTTTTCAGTTCTACGAAGTATTTTTTTTTTTGTGTTTTTAATTTACGTGATAACCCGCCCAGATATAATATATTTAATAATAATATTAAAATTCATAAAACCTAACATGATATAAACAATGATCGTAATTCATTACACAATAATATAATATTATTTAGGCAACGAAAACCAATATATTACATTTTTATAATATTATATAAGCGCGTGGCGGTCGGCGGCGGCGGCGGCTCGTCGAATGGTTTGGATGACATACGCGATAGTGATTGTGCCGACGCCGACCAAACAGTGTGCGCACACAATGAATACCATCCGATCGTGTTTCACCGCCACCGTCGCGTTTCTCGTTGTTGCGATCGGCGGCAAAGTCGCGTCTTCCATGGATAATGTCGTGCCGGCCAGGAAGTGCTGTGCGATGGATCAGATATACGACCAGAAATCGCGGTTCTGCAGCAGACCGACAGGGCACGGCAGCAAGTTCGAGCCGAGTAGGCTGAATGTAACGGTGGCAGCCAATACGGTGTTGGATATGTTCTATGATGAACGGCTACATTGCAACGCCACGGAAGTGCTAGTCGACGTGCCCGCCGTAGAGGTGCGTGGGCTGATGGAGGCGCACACGTCGCCCATCGAGTTGCCGCCGGGCTATTGCTTCGACCTGACGCCGTCCGATGAGCTGGTGGCCCGGACGTGCCGGCCGCGCGACCAGTACTGTGGCCGGGGCAATTACACGTGCGTCAAAAAGTGCTGCGACCCCGGATTTATACTCGTCAGCCTCCCCGACTCCGAGTAAGTCTACGGCGTCCTATGTATAAGCAGTGTTGGGAAAAGAAAACCAAAAAATCTTCTGGATAAGATAACAGATAATTCATTCAAAATTTATCTAGATAAGATAAAATATAATATAATTTTTTTTATCTAGACAAAGATAAAAATACACATACATTTATCTAGATAAAAAATTATTTTTTTTAAAACTATATTATAAAATATAATGTAATTTATTAGTAATTACTAATTAGATAATATTTATTGATTAATAAATCTTTAATATCATTTCTCAACTAAAATAATATACAATTTAAATTTTTAATACAACTTGAATAAAAATAAATTGACAATATTTCAGTAAAAATTTATTGTTTTAACTATAATAATTTTGGAATTTGGAATCACTACTCGGCTCCAAAAATGATTGGCTATTTCAGTATTTAAAAATATTATTATTATTATATTATTTATCTAGATAAATGACCACAGATAACCATTACATTTATCTAGATGAGATAATTAGATAATTATATGATTATTTTTATCTAGATAAGATAATTAAAGAAATAATTAGATTAAAAATCCCAACACTTATATAGTATAAGTTTAAAGTTGTATATGTACTGCCTATACCGATCGTATCGACAGCTGTAACTGGTGCCGTGGTTATTTGGCGTGAAAGGGATGGTGGAGGTTAGATGTTGTACTGATTGGCAAAATTTTGATTGTGTGTGTATATACACACAGTGGTGCCGAGGACATGGTTCAAGTCTGGCAAGTTCCAGACCTAATTTATGAGGTGGGTGCCGGGTGGTATAATATATTTTAATGTCTATAAATATTATTATACCTAAGTATAATGAAGATTATAGATATATTTACCAATTAATTTATACGCGGAGAAAGCATCCACCGTGTTTGTGCTATAGTTGCCTACCAGATGTTATTTTTTTCATTGTAAAGTGTCGCCGAAGTCCAATCATGTTTATGTATGATAGCTAATGCCTAATACCTATACATATATAATTTGTCTAAAGGGTGGGTCCTTACTCCTTAAGTACGAGTAAAAATGTAAAAAGGGAGGATTTGGAAGGTAACTGGTAACCACTCTGCTGTAAGGTTGAATTCATTTTTGGTAATCGCATAATGTGTACGTGTATGTTACGTCTTAGAGGGCTGTAATCTATTTAGGTAGATTACATAAATATATTATTTATCAACCTTTTTGATCGCTGCTTCACACAAAATAGAAATTTACTAAACTAAACCGGTGTGAAAAATAATGCACCGGGATGTTTGGACCATATCATTTACTTTATGGTTCATTATCCCGGTGCGGGATAATGTGAGATAATTTTAAACCGGTTTAATCTAGCGAATTTCTATAAAATGTGCAATAATTTTAAAAAGATTTAGCTTTTGCAATTTTGTTATCTTTATTTGTATTTAAGTTGTTTTGGTTGCTGATTAAATTAAGATTGATATTAAGTGTAATCTATAAATTGATAATTAACATAGCTATAAATTAAAAACAATTTTGGAGCAATTCTACTCATAGGCGTAATCTCATAGGCTTTCGCTGCACTTGACAATTTTTTTTAGATTTAGTGGTCTGGTAGATATTTATTTGAAAGGTATACTTAGAATGAATAATTTCAAACATATTGAGTTTATAATTAAATTAAAATATAAATGTTCAATGTTATTCAAATGAAAAATGATAATACTATTTTATCAATACAAGTCTAAAAAGGTGGGTAAGTGGATGTCGCGCTGCTGTACAGTAGGTTACAAGTGGGTCACTGTTATGTATGGTGTTAAATTTGAATTCAATGATATATTATTATTGTATAAGAAAAACGATTCTGAGCGAAAACGGTCAGTCAGCCTATGATATTACCAAGTATATTTGATGATGTTATTGTGAATAAAGTAATTTATATATTTATATACCTATTTACGTGTACCCTTGTTTTAAATATTCAATCCTTAGCTATAAAAGTTGAAAATTTTATAAATTTTTAACTACAAAATAATTATTAAATTTTAAATTTAATAAATTTTGTCAAAATTCGAATTTAAAATGCAAAAAAAAATTGTGCCTTTGAATTTTGAATATTTTTCAACTTCTATTAAAACGATATATCAGGAGCCTTATATTAAATTTTCACGCTTTCTTACCCAACAAATAAAATTTTAATGATATTTATAGAAAAAAAAACTAAAAAAATTGAAAACTGACAATGTCCGTAAACAGCTCAAAAAGAGTCAAAATATTTTCAAAATTTTATGGTGAATAGAAAATGCTAATATAAACATTCAGTGAAATTTTCAAGTATATACAGTCATTCGTTTTTTAATTACAATAAAATAAGAAAATTGTTACATGAGAAATCGAATGAATATCAAATGTTGTAAAAATATAAATTTCAGACGCTCATAAATATTTAAATTAAGTTTCTTGTAGACATTTTTTTTTTTGATAAAGGTAGAAAAACTTATAAGTAATCTTATATTACATTTCAAATCTTAGATTTAAAAAGAAAAATGTGTATGAATTCTCAACTCAAACAAATTTGCTAATTTCCGTAATGCTTATAAATAAAAACTGTGACTAAGGATTTTTAATTTTTTTCATCTGCCTTTGAAACAATAACCTAGGAGCCTTCTATTAAATTTTCAAGCTTTTTTACTCAACAGATAACATTTTATTGATATTTATAGAAAAAAAAACTAAACAAAATGGAAATTGACAATGCCCGTAAACAGCTCAAAATGAGTCAAAATATTTGGAAAATGTTATGGTGTATAGAAAATGCAATTATGAACATTCAGTCAAAATTTAATGTCCTTACGGTCATTTGTTTTAGAGTTACACCAAAAACCAAAATCGATTTTCGACTACTAGGAAATTTTTACTTTTGCCCCTCTAAAGTACCAACTAGATTCACTTTCCTATCAGAAAAGTTACTGTTGAAGAAAATCCAAGCACTTTTACTGTTCTAAAAGGTGATGACAGACACAAAAATAAAAAAAAATTTAAAAAAAAAAACACATCATTCGTACGTAATCACATCCATCGTTCCACTCAGAATCTAAAATAGATGGGTATTATTGGAGAAATTTGACGTACACACTAGATTACAGTCTACAGATACAGACACAACCACAATGACAATAGCACATTAACCATTTGTGTTTATATAGATTATATGAATTTATTAAATATTAAAAGCTTACACAGTGGTGCCAAACAAAATCGGGAGGGGGGAGGCTATATAAAGGAAATAAGTGAGTTGCTTATTGTTCTTTAGGGCCGGTTAAAAATGTATGCTCCACCCGACACAAAACCCTGCGCACGCCTATGATTCTACTGGTACATCGCCAGGGTTACTACAGTACATTTCTGTAGACATATTATAAAATATTATAAGTTATGTAACAACTGGGATTACTGGTTTGGACTTGAATCGAAAACCTGATTATAATATACAATATAATATTATAACCATTTAATACCTACGTCCATTTTATTTTAAATATTTTTCAGTTTCGTTTTGTGACTATGATAATCTTAAAAAACATGTGCCTATGCTAACAATAAATTTCTTGTTCACTTATGTTCTATAGACGTATTTGGCTGGTACATAAATATTAAATAGGTACATAATACAAGTCAATGATACCAACATAATAACGATGAATTATTTTATTTCTCTTATTTCGTGAACATTTGTTTTTATATATTATATAATGGTATATACCTGCAATAGTCCTATATGATTTGTAAATAATAGCAATACAATTTTCAAAATCTGGAATGACGCGTAATAAAACAAAGATGACCGTGAACTATTTTACCGGCGGAGCGGCGCATACTAACCAGTGACCACTTTACTCCCAACAACTGACGCTAGAAAATAATAAAACCTACTGTAATATTATTTTATTTACCAAAATTGTTATAATCATGCAAAAACTTAGTGTTCATGAATTTTGTTCAATACAGTGTTCTTAAACTGAACAAAATACTATGTAATTATTCATTTTTGTTGTTAAAGTCTTTAAGAGTATGTCAGAGCACTATTTGCTTTCTGGTTCGCCGTGAATTGGTCGCGAACATTAATTGATCGCCGGTGAATTGGTCGCCGGTGAATTGATCGCGGGTGAATTTATCGTGAATATAATTGGTCGCTAAGATAATTGATCGTCAAACGAACAATTTTAGTTTTTTAATTATTTTATTATACTCATTACATAGTTAATATTTAATATATATTATATACACATCCGAGTTTTATGTTTATTATTTTAGATGATTCAAATACTCTTATTTATTTTTAAATAACGTACAGTAAACCCAATTTACAATGGGATTAACAGATATAATAATCTTAAATACTATTATATGATGTACACACGAGATGATTGAACTAGCGTGGCAATAACTTAGATAAGCTTATACGATCGTTATCGATTTATCGTCATCTATATTCCGATGGTCGTACCAATTTGTCATTACATACTTGCATTTGTTAGTCCATGGTAGTACGTTATTGTGTGTGTTTACTGTTTTTTTATTTTATAATAATGGAGTTCATAAAGAGTGAAAAAGGCAAATATAAATTAATTTATAACGGTTATATGTATACTTTTAAAAATTTGGAACCGAAGAAAAGTCTATATGGAAATGTGACCAATATAAAAAAATGAAATGTAAAAGTCGTATTCATTCTCTTAATAATGAAATACTTAAAGAAATACAACACAATCATGTACAAGATTGTGGAAATATTGAAGCTGCCAAAGCCGTTAATTTGATCAAAAATATGGCTACGCAAAATGTGGATTTGAGTACTCGCGCTGTAATTAGCTCAGCTTCGACATCTGTAAGTTAATATTAAATAAATCCTTCTCAGTATCTATAGTATATTTTAACATAAGATTTTTTTTTATAAGTATTTAAAGTTAAAATTTAAAATGCAAATAATGCAATATAAAATTCACTTAAAATGGTTTTTAATTTAATTTTTATATTTATATTGCAGATAGTATAGGATTTTATTATACATTAGTACATTAGTTTTTACATGCATAAAAATGTGTTTAAAAAAAATTAAATGTTGATTGAAACAAAGTTAATATATGTGAATTATCGGAACTTAATTTATTATAATAAATAATATTATAATATTATTATAATAAAATAATTAAAAAACTAAAATTGTTCATTTGACGATCAATTATCCTAGCAACCAATATTATATCCACGATAAATTCACCCACGATCAATTGTTCGCGACCAATTCACCGGATACCTTGCTTTCTCTCTCTGTACCACGCGCAACATAGACAAAACGAATTAACGCAGAATCATTTTTTCTATGTTATTAAATAATCTTAGAGGAAAATCGCCCATTAAAAAAGACAGAGGATAATTTATTGTTTGAGGGAATGACATATCGATTTTATATATTAAGCATTATTATTTCGTTGCTTTGAGTACTTTAATTTTTGTGAGTTGGTTATACAGTAATTTAAGCAAATTTAAAAAAAAAACATTTATGTTGTACCTATGTAATAATTATTAAAAATATTACTATACGCAGCTATTATTAATTTAAACTAATCTAAATAAGTACTTAGAACAATTTCGTAAAAAGTTGAACTAGAAATATCTTTACAAATAATTTTGTGTAAAATGTATTTTTGATATTTTAAGGTCGTTGTAATTAACAACTAATGAGAAACTTTGTATTTTCAGTTTTGACAAAATGTTTTTTATAAAAATTAAAAATGATAACTTTATATTCACAAAATATTTTGTAAATTTTTAATTAATCTTTTAATTCAAAAGGTGTACCACAATTTAAAAATAATAATTATATCGCAGAAAAATATAAATGTTGCAAAAAATCTCACGTATTAAAACTATTAACTGTTTTACCTGTTTTTATAACGGTCCGTTCTCTTTAATTTTAAACGACACAGAATTGGTTCTGCTGGGTAAAAATTAGATATGTTGTGCGTGGGTAGGTCGGAGAGAGATAGAAAACAAAATTAAGCACCATGAGATACTTAGTATTCTTCATTACTAGTTAGTAGTTATAATTCCTTTTTGATTTTAGCTAGCTCTATTTTCTTATCAGAATTCTGTTCTTAATATTATTGTAGTTTTAATTAATTTTTCCATAGTAAGGTGCTTTGGTCGGTTAGGTTACCTTTACACTCCCTATTGAGACAGACTTAAGTAATAATGACAACGTATCAATTAAATGTCGCTCAAATCTTGTAAAAAGAAACAATTGAAAGTGCCATTGCCATTGCCATTGTAAATACCATTAGCAACTAACGTTACCTTGCACCGGGGCCCGGAGGATTCTCTACCCTAACGACACTAACGAGTATAATATTATATTCTATGCACAACAGTGACTTTTGGTGTACTAAGAGCGAGATCCCGTTCACCGTGTCCGCCTATGAATCAGACGCGGGCGGAAGTCCGGTGGGCCGGTCGAACAACACGGTGCTACCGTACGACACACACTTGTGTGGCTTTGTCAACTTAATGGACGACAGGTTCATGTTGACCACGGACGGCAGCCTTTTCCTTATCCACGAAGGCGTCGAATGGATCATCCCGGGCACGGATTACTGCTTGGAGTATTACATCGAGGACGGGCCACCGGAGGCCGCCGATCTGAGGGCGTTCCTGTGCACGAATGCCAAACCACCGGTCAGTATCCTCTTTTGGGTTAAAATCCTGTCTGTCGTGTGCCTGGTGCTCACGCTGATCGTGTACGCCACGCTGCCTTACCTCCGGAACGCCAGCGGCTACTACTTCATGTTCTACATGGCCTGCCAGCTCGTGTACTTCGTCTTCGATGTGATCTATGATTTGGTAGAAGACGACATAAATAGCCCGTGGTGCATTCCATACGGTATGTCTTACCTGTTTTTTTTTTTGATAAAGGTAGACTAACTTTTAGACACTTTGTGTTACATATTCAAATCTTAGATTGAAAAGAAAAGAATTTATGAATTTTTAGTTCAAAATAATTTGCTAACTTTCATGATTTTTCCGTATTTTGTTGAAAACAAATCAAAATATTTATCGTGTTTAGAAAATACTAGTATAAACAACCAGTGAAAATTTCATGTGTGATGTATATACGGTCATTTGTTTTGGAGTTACACCAAAAACCAAAATCTTGTAAAAAAACCGACTTTGGGTAAACTTTCCCGTTTTTCCTTAATTTTTATATTGTATTTCCCGGCGATTTTGAAAACTATTGGGAACTTTGACTTCCCAAATGCACCAACTAGATTCACTTTCCTATCGAACAAGATACTGTTGAAGGAAATCGAAACCGTTTCACTGACCCAAACTGTGACGACAGTCACAAAAAAAAAAATATATAAAAAAATTGTTAAATATATTAAAAAAACACACATCATTGTAAAATTTAAAAGATTTTTTTATAAAATATAAATATTATATTATAAACATTATTAGTACTTTTACACTCCCTATTGAGACAGACCTAAGTAATAATGACAACGTATCAATTAAATGTGGCTCAAATCTTGTAAAAAGAAACAATTGAAATTGCCATTATAAATACCATTAGCAATTAACGTTACTTTGCACCGGAGGATTCTCTAACCTAGCGACACTAACCAGCTAGTAATATATTATATTACTAGCTGATCCCGCTGGCTCTTCGTTGCCCGTTAAATGCACCAATTCTATAAGACTCAAACTTTGTTCAATTCGTTATTTAATATTCGGTGTATGGTGTATAGTGTTCACAATTTATTCTAACTTTTCTTTTGCCCGGAATAAATTCTGATTCGCAGCAGTATTTTATCAGGTAGGCAATCAACCTGCGGTAGATCGCGGACCCCGTGCTGTTTGTACGTAAGTGTATGATTTAACTCTAAAGTATAAAAATTGTACCAAGTTTGTAATTTTTACTTAATTCCACCCACGGAGAATTAATATAATCAATTAATACAAAAGCCTAACGCAACCGTACTAAAATCCGATAAATAAAAAAAAAAACAAATTTAACACTTTTTAAATTAGCCTATCTTCTTCTCAGAGGACTAATCTACACACATCCATTCATTTTTATCTATACAACTCTCAGCATGCCTACCCCCACTACTACTCCTGTTGGAAAAGCCTGTGTGCGTCGTCGATTATGGCAAGCGTTATAATAGAATCATAAAAGACACATGCCTCCGTGTTATTTTAAAATCGAAATTAATTAATTAATTAATTAATTTGTAAGTATGTAAATTTTATTTTAATACACTTCAATGTTTAGAAAGAACCGTACATAAACTGGGGTGCGTATACGATGACGCATTAATATTCGTAATAATAAGTAAAACACCTTGTCCTTGTGTATGCGTAGGATATTTTACGACTTCATTTTATTTAAATACACTTTAAAACTTATAAAAAACCGTACATAAACTTTGTATGTGTACGTATACAAAGACGCTTATTATTCAAAAATAATAAGTAAAACACCTTGTGTAACTATACGTAAACGTATAGGATATTTCACGACTTTACAGCGTGTGCCGAATACGGCAATGATATCAAAAATAATTTACAACAGAAAGATATCTAAGATCTCACGACTTCATGTTATTTTAATACATTTCAATTTTCAATATGTAGGAAAAACCGTTCATGAAGTATGTAGGTAAGTGTGCGTATAGGAAGACGCGTTATTATTCAAAAATAATAAGTAAAACCCTCTATAAAAAAATGGAACTTCTCCTGTAACCTCAAAAGAAGGGATGAGGTCATTATAACCCGTGCCAGAATAGGCCACACTCATCTCACCCACTCATTCCTCATCACCAAGGAACCTGCTCCACAATGTGACGCATGCAACGTGGACCTGTCGATCGACCACATTGTCACTAGATGTCCAAAATACGCCGTAGCTCGGAAAATATTCAAAAATTCATCTTCTCTCCGACTTGCCCTCAGCGAAGAAAACACAGAAGCTATATACAAATTTTTTTATTATACACATTTAAACAATAAGTTGTAAATATTTATAATTTTACATTGTTATAACCTTCTGCAGGCTAATAACCTTAGTTGTTGAAGCCTTATCATTAATAAAAAAAAAAAAAAAAATAAGTAAAACACCTGAAAATAAAAAAACGCTAAAGACGTATCACAACTTCACAGCATGTGCCGAATACTACAATAATAAAAGTAAAACAGTTCGCAAGCCGTGAGTGTCGTTATACAAATGAAATATAAACGCTACGCGTATTTTGGTCAGTGGTGCGAGCGTAGGACAGCATGCCATAGAGTACAGCATGCCTACCCCCACTTCTACTCCTGTTGGGAAAGCCTGTGTGCGTCGTCGATTATTGCGGCAAGCGTTATAATAGAATCATAAATGACACGTCATGCCACCATGTTAATTTAAAATCGAAATTAATAATATTATAATGTGTTATCGATAAAGTTTTGAATATCCGAGACATATCTATATATCTGCTCGTCGGTCTATTGCTCTATCGTCTGCTCGTCGGCGGCGCGGCGGTTGGCGGTGTCGGCGGCGGTGACATGGAAGGGGAAATTTGGGCGGCCACGTCTAGCCACCGCGCGTCGACGGCTGCCGCACCACGAACCCCTCACCAACCATTAAAAATTAACTATTTTATGCTCTTTTTACCCTTTAAAATGCGAATTTCGAAAAATCCTTTCTTAGTGCGCCTATACATAGTAATAAGTACATTTACTGAAAATTTCATATCCATAGCTTCAGCAGTTCCGGCTAGGCGATGATGAATCACCCAGGACAGGTCTTTTTATATATACAGATTATTATATTAAATGCACAACAGTGACTTGTGGTGGACTAAGAGTGAGATCCCGTTCACGGGGCAACTTCACGCAACTAATTGTCCATGCATCTAAAAACTAAACTACAACAATTAATAAAAATATTGCTGTTATTATTTGTCTTATCAGCATACATGTTTTGGCTTCCAAATTATATATTTTACTATTAATTATTATTTTGCTTGTTTATGTATTTTGAATTAATTTAAAGTGTAATTTTAGGTTATTTTGCTTTCTTTGCAACTATGACAACATGTTGCTGGTTAAATGTAATATGCTTCGATGTTTACTGGATGTTAAGGTATGTAAAATATATTCTTACATAATATGGTAATAAAATGTGTAAATCAATAATGCGTGTATATTTTTGTGGTGTTATAAACTTTTAAACCACACAGCATACCCAGGATTTTAGAACTGTGGCTTACTTACGAAAGTGTAGGAACTTAAACCAACTAGGTATTACAAAGTCACCCAATGCCCTCGCGATTTACAAATTTACCTGAAATATTTAAATCATTTTAAGAAGGGATTGTACATATTTATTATTTTATTTTTATACGGAAAATTTGCAGTATATTTATTTTAATTTTGTTTTCAATGACTGATTTACCTTTTACAAGAGATATAGAAGGTGGTTCTAAATTCTAATCCAATGCAAAAGTCAAAAATAATACATTTATAAAATTTATATTCTATAATACCTATCTACCTGAAAATAATAGTAACTAGAACACTACAATAATTTTCTGCGCTTTTTCATTAGAGCAAATGTACTTATTACATTATCAAAATCAATGGTTTGAGCTATGTTGCTTTCTATGCTCAATATGGCCAAATTTTAAAGCCGGTCTTTAGTCATAGTTGAGCGAAGGCATCTTTTGAGAAGTTTTAGACGGCTCAAACTTCTTTCTGCAGTTGCATTGCTGACTGGAAGTATACAAAATATTTTAAACAGAGTAAATAAATTTAATACGAATAAACCATGTCTCGTTATATAAATGAACTATAATACTTCATTTTAGTTTAAAGGTCCAGTTACTCCAGCTTCAATATTTTCGTCGTACACTTGTATTGGTAAACAAGACATAATGAATGGAATTCCACCTCTATATCAATTTCATCTATGCCAACTTCATGAAATCTTATATATAGGTATCTAACTTATTTGTATACTCGTGTTTTTCGAATTAAGTACATTATAAGTTCATAAGTTTAAGCACGATTTCGTACGCGCTATTTTACTTCAATACTCAGTCTTCACGTCTGTAATTTGTAATTGTATAATTGTATAGAAACATTCTTGAGTCTGTGTACATTTTATACATTATTATTATTTAATATTATTTTATTATTGATCATTGTACAAAAATTCGAATAAAAAAAAATTATGTAGTTTGCCATTTCGAGGGGCCACATTTAACTGGGAAAAAAACTGTGTGTCAGCTGACCTCCCAAACCCCTCCCCCTGGATCTGCCCTTGAAGCCACAAATAAGTAGGCTGATAATTATAAATAAACTTATAAGTCATCTTGTATTAGAATTATACAGGTACGGGATAACATTTATCATATCTATAGATGTTATTTTAAAAAAATAATACCTATACAATATGATTCTTTTCTCATGAAACACTCATTATTTAAAAAAAATATTAATGTTTTTGAAAATATTTTTTTACATAGTTTCAAACTGTTAAAAAATAGCGTTTTTACTAAAACATCATATTTTTAATATTTTTTATGCTTATATTTTATTAAGTTTTTATATTTTTGAATTACAACATAGAATTTTAATTTCATATTCCAAAGCAGAATATTTTTCTAAGTATTTTGATACATAAAATCAAATTTAGGACTTTTATTCATATTTTGGATTCTGAGCGAAGCTATGAATGTATAAGATTTTACAATGATGTGTGTTTTTTTTTTATTTTTTTTTTCCTTAGTCACAGTTTTTATTTATAAGCATTTAAAGTTCAAATCTTGACAAAATACGGAAAAATCACTAAAGTTAGCAAATTATTTTGAGTTAAGAATTCATAAAAATGTTTCTTTTTAAATCTAAGATTTGAAAATGTAATACAAGATTATCCCTAAGTTTGTCTACCTTTACCGAAAAAAAAATGTCTACAAGAAAGTCAAATTAAATTTTTATGAGCGTTTGAAATTCATATTTATACAACATTTGATATTCACTCGATATCTCATGCAACGATTTTCTTATTTTGTTGTAATTAAAAAACGTATGACTGTAGATACTTGAAAATTTCATCGAATGTTTGTATTAGCATTTTCTATACACGATAATTTGACTCTTTTTGAGCTGTTTACAGACATTGTCAGTTTTCAATTTTTTTAGTTATTTTTTTCCATAAATATTAATAAAATTGTATTTGTTGGGTAAAAAAGCGTGAAAATTTAATGCGAGGCTCTTGGTATAATGATACAATAGCAGTTGAAAAATATTAAAAATACATAGGCACAATTTTTTTTTATAAACATTTAAAGTTCAAATTTTGACAAAATTTATCAAATTTAAAATTCAATAATTATTTTGTAGTTAAAAATTTATAAAATGTTCAACTTTTGTAGCTAAGGATTGAAAGTTTAAAACAAGGTTCCACGTTAATAATTAAATATGTAAATTAATTTATTCACAATAATATCATAAATATACTTAGTAATATCATAGGCTGACTGACCGTTTTCGCTTAGAATTGTTTTTCTTATACAATGATATTATATCATTGAATTCAAATTTAACTCCATCCATTACAGTGACCCACTTACAACCTACTGTACAGCAGAGGGACATCCACTTACCCACCTTTTTTTTATTTTATTTATAATTTCAACACATTTTTAATTTAGGTACAACAATTCAATAAACAGAAATACATCAATATCAGTACGTACCATTATGTACCATATTTACTGTTGGGGATTTCCAAGTATTTGCGTATCTACTGGTTTTTTATTTCAATATTCACAAAATGAAAAGCTACTAACAATAGCACCCGATATTGGAATATATAAATGCTTTTTTAGCGGTAAGTTCACACAATTATTTTAAAATAAATTAACTTCGACATTTTTATTTTCTCAGATTTCAATATATTGTAAACTTTAGCTCGGTGTACATGTTAATATTTTATGACCACAATATTATATTGCAGCACATATAATAAAATATTTAATACAGAATACAGAATACACATACATTCCTAGAGCCGGATAGGCCAGTCAAGCATTCGTGGGGCTGCTAACATTTCGGGCTAGTGGGATAAAATAACCGTTATGCAGCATTACAATTTTTATGACAGCTATATAACAATATACTGTCAACAAATGCGATAAAGTCATTATTATGTATTAAAATAATAATATGTGGCCAATATATGGGCTATTGAGCCACCATGACAAATTATAGGCAGGTAGAAAAATATTTTTCGATGGAAGGAGACTACCCAATCTGCCTCTGTACATTCCTATACCTATGCCACACTCACATACACCAACTTGTATAATCTATACTAATATTATAAAGCAGAAGAGTTTGTTTGTTTGTTTGAACGCGCTAATCTCAGGAACTACTGTTTCGAATTGAAAAATTATTTTTGTGTTGGATAGCCCATATTTGTCGAGATAGGCTATATAACATCACGCTACGACCAATTAATAGAAGTGCTCAAACAGGGATTTTGAGATTTACGATGGAAATATTTGTTTGTAAATGGTTGCTATTGGTTATAGGAGAAATATTTAATAGAAATAGAATTTATTTAGTATTGGTTGCTATTGGTTAATCGGGCAGATCAGGTACAAGCATGCATCAAATCTAATTTTCACACATTACCTACCTGCAGGGTGGCTAGTGCAGTGAGTTACACCAAAAAGGAGTTGAGAGCTGAACAAACACAATTTTTTTAAGAGTTGTCATTTTTACGGGTTACGAAGTGCGCAGGATCAGCCATATTATATATAAATGAATGTTTGTGTGCAGATCTCTGGGAAGAAGATAGGCTAATTTAAAAAGGGTTAAATTTGGTTTTTTTATTCATCGGATTTTAGTACGGTTAGGTTAGGTTAGGATTATGTATTAATTGGTTATATTAATCCACCGTATTATATCAAAATAAACTTTGTATAACTTTGATACTTTAGAGTTAAATCATACACTTACGTACAAACAGCACTGGGATCCGCGATCTCCGCTGGTATAGATTGCCTACCCGATAATATACTGCTGTGCAGTGTTTATTTCAGGGGGGGGGGGGTTAGGTTAGGTTAGGTTAGTAACCCCCCCCCCTCCCGAAAAAAGTATGACATTATTACGTAAATAGTATATTATGGTGCGATTATATATAAAACGAGTTATCGATGATTTGTCAGTTATTTCGTGTGAAGATGATATAATAAATAAATATTTAATATAATAATATCTTGGGTATTACTTTTTCGTACATCAATATAGTCAATTAATGTGTACCGATAATAATCGTAATCTATATATTATTAAATTGTTCGTCAATATAATCGATTTTAGATAAGTACTTATCGCATGTGGGTAATTTTTAAAGCGTGCTGTTGTCTGTCGACTGTCAGTGTAGTGGATTAGGCATTTAAGACTACGTCAAACTGCATTTGGTTGATTTATATTGTTTTTGGTTATTTTTCAACGCATTTTGGTTGGTAATTAAACTTTTAACCAACAGTTAACTTCCATTATGTCAAAACGAAAAAATAATCCTATATTAGATATGTATCGGAAAAAACAAGACAACGTTGATGATCCACCAGTTATACCTTCATCGGCTTCACCCACTGAAATAATTGATCAAAAGTATTCGTAAAGTATTCAAAAATTATTCTTATCAAAAAAATTGGGAAAAATCGTTTAACTGGCTATATTATTATAATATTAAAAAGCGTGGGGCTTTTTGTAAGGTATGTGAAAAATTTCTTATTAGTAATCATAGTGCTTTACAAAAATCAAAAGGTATTTTTATATGTACTCCATTTGACCATTTATAAATTATCGAAAAGCTACTGGTAAAACTGGTAAACTCTTAAAACACGCTAATTCAGAATATCATGCTAAAGCTATAGCTTTGAATGAATTATTTTTGCATGGAAAAAATGAACCTATACATACACAAATGATCCAACTAAGTAATTCAGAAAAAATACAAAATCGAATTAATTTTTCTACTTTTGTGCATAGTGTTTATTTTTTGGCAAAACAAGAAATTCCTCATACTACTAAATATGAACCATTATTAAATAAAGTAGTGCTAATACAAAATCAATCTTTACTTGAGTGGGTGGAAAAACAAAGTGAAGGTCGATGTACATGAGTAAAAATACAGCTATTGAAATATTAAATTGTATTGGCACTGTTCTTGAAACCCGTGACTCAAATTAATTAAAAAATAAATACTTTTCATTAATGGCTGACGAGTCGACAAATATTAAAAACGTTTGTGAAATGACAATAATTATTCGTTTTGTAACAGATTGTGGTAAAATTAGAGAATTATTTGTATGCATTGTAGAATTATCTGGCACAAATGCGGAAACTATAACGGAAACTATTGATCGAGAATTAAAAAAAAAGAGAATTTGATTATTCAAAATTAATAAGTCTTGGTTTACGTTTAAATAGTCCGGAAACTATTGATACACGTTGGTTAAGTAATCATCGATCAAAGTCAAAGAGTGTTATAAATTAATTATTTTGGCATGTGAGCATATACACACTGACACACACTGACGGAGCAGATCTTGCTTCACTAGCAGGAGGTATTCTGCTAGAAATCACTCAGTCAAGTTTTTTAATCACATTAGTTGTCCTAGATGAGGCTTTAGGCGCAGACAATAATTTAAGCAAAATCTTACAAAAAGAAAACCTACAGCTATCATCAGTACCAGTTTTAATTTCTTCTTCGATTGATCATCTTAAAAATGTCTCGGCCCAATGTTCATCAAATGACGAGAATAATTCAATTCATAAATGTATAAATACATTTAAAAAAAATGTGTGTGCTGCAGTGCTGTGAACCAGAATTTTTATTCAAAGCAACAGAAAAGTTAAGATAAATTTTGAACACACCATACACCGAATATTAAATAACGAATTGAACAAAGTTTGAGTCATATAGAGTTGATCACATCCAGTATATTATATAAGTTCAAAAAAAAATATTAGTTATTTATATATTATATTTGCAACAGTAATATTTACATTATTTACTTATTTTAATGGTTTTGAAAAAAAGTTTTTGTTGGATTCATAAAGGGAAAAAATCTAATAATCGACGGTATAGGTGTCTATAACTTTGAATGAACATCGGCGCCACTGGTTTTATATATGAAATTTGTATAATGCATCTGGTTATAAATACATAATTATTATTTTATATTTAATATTTTTTCCAGATCTCGATGACTATGGAAATTTAATTTTCTACTGGCTACCCACCTGTGGTATGCTGACTGCTAATTTAATTTTGTTCTTTCTAACTGCTATTCATTTTTCAAGAATTAAATCTGAACTCAATAAATTCAGACGAACCGATTCAAAAATAGAAATGTTTCTAGTTTACAAAGAGAGGTAAGAATACAAAAGGGTAATATCCATTCACATAGGGCACATACCTAATATAGTCTGTTAACTACTTTTGGTACCTACAAATTCATTATTTAAAACTCCTTAACTATAAATATAGTAGATATGGTGGCCTACTTCGAGTATTTATTAATTTCTTAATTACTTATATTTATTTTTATACCTACCTAATACTAAATACCTATATTTTATAATAAACTAGTAAGCTTTACTATGCTGTAAACATTAATCTCTGTAAGGTAAGTCAAAATAAGTGATTACTATAAGTGATTACTATATTAATAACCCATAAGTGATTAGCATCCATGGTAAATTGAAGATAAAGAAAAGTCTACATAATATTTAACTTGAACTATAGTACAAAATATTATAGGTATAGGTAATATGATACGTTATTACTTATTACTAATTAATCTAAAAGTTTGATATATTTAAAGTTAGAACTTTTTGTTTTTTGATCTACTTAATATAAATCTTCGAAACAATTTTTGATTTGTTACTCAAAAATTATTTAATTTGACTAAAAATAACATTTTAATTTTAATTTTTGACAGATTCGTAATGCACATCAAACTATTTCTGGTTTTTGGAATGCCATTTTCATTTTTTATGGTATCTCAGTTTTTTCAATTTAAAGGGATCAAAGCGGTAATTATAAAGGCAATTACCAATCTACAAGGAGTATATATATTTATTATATTTGTGACCAAGTCCAAAGTTATTATGAACTTACGGAAAAAGTTTAGAGGTTCAATAGATTACAGTGAGGGGAGACGAATTAACACTTTCTCTAGGTCGTCATAAAATTGGCACTGGGCAGTGCTCATAAAAGTTATAATGTTTTCTAAATGCAATATCAATATACTATGTAGGTATTATTATAATAATATATATTAAGACTCTTGGCCCTAAGTCTGAAAAAATCATTATTTTTGTGTCATTAGATATTAAGTTTTTGTTGCTGTTTACTATTTTTTATTTTTAATAAATGAAAATGTAATTTTTACACAAATACATGTTGAACCACAATTATAATATTGTTACTTTAATTAATATACTGTATCTGTAGTAAAAATATCGTTACGAGTATTACCTATATATGGTGTTAAATCACTATTCAGCTCATCCGTCGTTTTAAGATTTATGATATAATAAAAATGAGAATAAGATTAACCATATCCTTCAAGATTTAGCATGACCAAATTTACCGTGGTTTCCATATTCGTTGAAATTTACAAATACAATCTAAACTATATAATATTCTTATATATTTGCGTTTATAGGTATATTTCAGAAATTAACATTTTATTCATATTACCTATATACGATATACCTGTACAATACGTACATTTAATGTATATAACATATTGTATTATATTTATATAGGTACCTACATTTCTTTGTAACTGGTTACGCTTCAAAATATTAACTTGGATCATTGTAGACACGTAACTACATTTTCATTTCAGAGTATCTATTTAACTAACTTTAATAAGTACCTACTATCGCATTGATTATAATACTTAATTCAATACTTGCTAACGTGAATTTATTAAACAGACTCATCGAGAGAAATCGAAAAGCAGTTAAGACACAATAGGTATAATGAATGATTATCATTTACCTTATTATCCACTCTAAGAATGAATATTATTTACGATGTACGATATACTTATAATATACAGAACCCGTCGCTTAGGCTTATAAAACGTACATACTGGGCGTCTGAGTCATGACGCGATAGTAATTTGTAAGTGAAATTCTGTCACATGATGGTAAAAAAAATACAATCGATAAATGTATGGATTGTGGGAATATTATTTTTACAATATTACGGTATTAATATTTATAACATGTCCCCGGCATGCCCATTAAACATTTTGAGTTTAAACCCAGGGTTTTCGTTCGTGCTGGTTTGTGCTACATTCGTGAAGTATAGGCACGCCTAAATACTGCAATTGTTTTAAAATCTATGCCATTATTTTGCAAGTTATTGCAACGAATATTTGCAAGTCTATTTTTAGAATTTGCAATTCCAAAACTTCACTGTGAAACCTAAAAATTAAAAGTTGGACCAACTTCACGTAGTCCATACATTTTGAGTTTTGACCCAGAACTTTGAAATTAGATCAAACAAAAGCTAATGACTAGCAAGGATTTTCAAGTCCGTTTTTAGAATTTGCAAGTAATTCGGGTGGCCAGGGAGAGCTTTCAAAGTCACGAAGTTTGCCCACCCAAGTTGTCCTAAAATTTTGAAAGACTTTTTAAACTCATGGACGATATTGAATTTAAAATGATAATTGACTCTTTATTAGACGCTATAGTTGGCGGTAAGCATTATTTTATTAAATAGCAGGTCATAATTTTAAAATTGTTTTAGGTGTCTTCTGGGCTCACCAAAAAAAAAAAATAAAAAATAAAAAAAAAAACTCAGATCATTGTAAAATGATATTATATCATTGAATTCAAGTTTAATACAATCCATTGTACATCGATACATTTGTAACCTACAGTTCAGCAGAGCGACATCCAGTTACCCGCTTTTTATTATTTATTGTTTATATATTTTGAAGTTGTTACTTATTGTAGTTATACTCATATTGTTGTAAATATAACTATTACATAGGTAATGTCTGTAAGTTTTTACCATCTGTTAAACTTATTGGCCACAGTCAATTATAAACCATTAGGCTGTAATAAATAGTAAATACATAATACTAATAATAGGTTAAACTATATTTAAATTATAAATACGAATAAAACAACATAATATTAATTATTTACAACACTTGTTAGTTTCTTTATGAAACCATGTACTACACGTTGAAGAAAATGTTTAATTCAAATTATTTTTTTTTTTTGGTATCTGGTTACACTTTTAATTAATAATTTATAGATTTCAGAATTAAGTCTAGAAATATAAGAAACCATGTAAAGGAATATGCAGATGAGATAGTAAAAAGTATTAAGCTAGATGTCTACAAAAGGTCGGTTTCAGTGAAGGTTGATTGTAAACGTTAATTGCGTAAATGTACAATTCATTAAAGATGATAAGTTAAAAATTGTGACATTAAGAACGACATAATTAAACGAAAAACATATTTCTGATTACCTACTTAAAAACAGTGGTAAAAAAATAATCTTGTTTGTTGACAAAATACGTTCTTAAATATTGTAACAAAATGTAATAAATTTAGCTTTTTATTTGATGAATATTATAGTATATTCCATAACATGTGACAATGGAAGAAATATTGTAAAAATGGTTCAAATATTCAATGATACTAATGAAGATGAAACAACGCAGATAACTTACCTCACGCAAATAATTTACACGGTGAAGATGATTTACTTGATGAAGATGCTTTATTTAATGAACATTTTGAGGATAGTGAACACATAAGTAGGAAATTGTTTCTAGATTTATAATTTTTATATGTTTGGGTTTTTAATTTTTTAATGTTTTTCTTTGATGGTCATGACAATTTATCTGAATCTATAATTTAAGCTATTATGACGGATACAGTGATTGATTTAAATGATAATAATAATTTGAAACAAAAAGTTTGTATAGCACTAGAAATAGGAAATGAGCAATATTTAACACAACGTGTTCGTTGTAGTGCACACACGTTTCAATTGTGTGTTGAAAAAAGCCTTAAAACATCATCAGTGAACAATATAATAGTAAAAGCTCGGAAGGTAAATATCTAAATAATATTGTACGTTCATACTTTATATTGATTTTATGTGTAAAATGTTAATAACTTGTAATTGTTAATTTTTTTAATTTTAAGTTGAATACTTGCTATTTTCAATTAGTTTTTCTAAAACTAATTAAGTATAGTTAGTTATTGGATATTTGTGCCTTCCATCATTTATGTAACAATGAAGAAATTATAGGTAACAACAAAGAAACTTACTGTTGAGTTATCAGGGTGCCTGTGTGACGTTACCCTGGTATATATCAAAATGTATCTTTCGATTTAAAATCGTAAATGTATTGACTTAAAATATATATAACCAATGATTTCAAATGAAATATTTTTATCAAAAAAAAATTATATGCGTCTGACACGTTATGATCATTGTATTCCCAAACACACTGCACAATTAATTAGCCAACAATTATTGTGATGACTCATCACTGATTTTATTCGCACACTATCAATATTGAACTTTTTAATGTTTACAAAACAAATTATCGTGGTAAAATTTCATTATAAAACCTTAAGACATTTTTAGAAAAAAAATTCATACTTAGAGTACTAGC
The DNA here is from genome assembly GCF_019925205.1 of Metopolophium dirhodum. Taxonomy (NCBI): domain Eukaryota; kingdom Metazoa; phylum Arthropoda; class Insecta; order Hemiptera; family Aphididae; genus Metopolophium; species Metopolophium dirhodum. The sequence continues at coordinate 19,653,796 of NC_083564.1, forward strand.
GTAACGTTATTTAATCTATGCGCTCAATTTATACATTTACATTGGGACCAATTTAAAAGGATAACAGCAACAATTAAATATTTAAAATAAAGAACCGCGCTAGGTACTCACATTTTATACTACTAATTTTAAACAAAATGTCTAATGGGGTATAGAAATCATAAATTAAAAGATTTCTGAAATGTAAATCATAGTAGAATAAGACTGTTACCTATTCTATGTAATAACGAAATATATATTATATGTATTTATTAGAGAAAAATCCGTACAAAAATTTTTTAACATCATACAAAATAGGTAAGAAAATTATCATACATAATCTATAACTCAAATTGATATAAATAATACCAATGAAGTTTTAATCATTTATTATCAATAGAGTAAAGAATATGTAGAAAATAAATAGTTTAAAAAGCATTAGATTGTTAAAATATGTGAAGAAACAAAGAAAACATTTATTTTCGGTTTATTGTTTTATTATTAAATTCTCTAATAATTCCATATTTTCTGAGACTCTGTGAAAAAAAAACAGTTTTCTCCCAAAATGACCTCAAATTTTATAAACAACTTTCAGCAATTGGTCCTTTCTAAAAAAAATGGATACATTCTTTCAAAACGTTTGTTTTGTAAAAATGCCTATAGATGTTCGTGAGAACATTTTTTAAAAATAAATATGAAGTTCATCACGAATGACTGAAATAAAAAAAATAAAAATCAATTCCTTTAAATTTAATTATTCATTTTAAAAAATATGTGTACATACTGCATAGTATTGCTATGTAGGTGTTATAGTAAATTATGTTAATGGTATTGTCTACTAACGCAGACTAACTAGAATAAAATGCATTTGTAAACGTTTTTCAATATCATCATTTTCGAATTTTTAAACTTTATATTTCTGCGTAAACTATCAATGATCATACCTTATAAATGCTTAGGTAAATTATAAAATAATCTAAAAATTATTTCCAAATTATAAGTAGATAGTAGATAGGTAGGTACTTATATTTTAACAGGGATACAATAATATAGCTTTGTCATTCGTAAAATTGATTAGATCTTTTAAGGGGCCTCGCTACTGCCGTCGATTTTAGTTGAAAAGACCCAAAGTATTGACAAAGTTAAAGTTAGTTATCGTTGTCCGATTTTGATTCTGAGAAAAAATTTGAAATCACCAGAAAATTGTTGTCTATAGATCCTACGAAGCACTTTGTAAAAACTAAATTTTATATTACTGTGAACTGTAATTGAAAACTTGAAAATATCAACTTTTTTGAATCATAATTAAAATTAAAACTAACATTAAAAACGGAAAATGTTTCGTACGATCTACAGACATTTTTCTGCTGAATTCAAATATTTTTTCAGAATCAAAATCAGACAAGGTTAACTAACTTTAATTTTGTCAAAACAAATGTATGTTTCTGTTAATTTGATATGGTTATCGAGTTATTGACATGTGCTTGCGCGTACAAGAGAGGATACTCGCAATTAATTTCACTCACACTAATAACCATTTACAACTAACACATAGATGCCGGACGATTATGACAAGATTAGAAATTTCCTAAATGTTGCCCCTTAAATAATTACCGTAGCGAGGCCCCTTAAGGGTCAAAGATCTATCACGTTAATAAATACTGAAATATCGAAATTCAAAACATTATAAATATTATTATAACCTATAATGTTAACAATTTGAGATACAATGATTTTTTCAATTTAATTAGGTATCAAAAAATAAATAAATAAATAAAAATGAGTTCTTTAATAAATCATAGGAGTCAGGAAATATTAGATATATTTTATATCAATAATTATTAACAATTTCATATTTTTTTCTTTAGCTAATTTGAACGATTCTAAGAAAGGTAAAAACAAAGTATATACTGAAATACTGAATTATATTTTTGATTAAAGTAACTATATTTTAGTGTACGACGCGTGTCTATCTATTTGGAGTCCTATGCTGCGATTAGGCTAAATATTGATTAAAAAATTTCAGTTATAGTTACCGACCAAATTTAGAACAGCTAGGATTTTTCAAATTTGAAGTAACAAGTTACCAATTTTTAAATAAAAATCGTAACTTTGTATAAACATCTAATTTCGTTCAAATATAAAAAACTGTGTTTATATTTTATTTTATTTTTACAGATTGAACTACTTAAGTTTTCAATTCTTAACTATACAAATTGAGAACATTTCATAAATTTTTAACCATAAAATAATTTGCAAATTTTATGGTCTGAAAAATTCAAATAATATTATAAACAGTTGATAAAAATCTAATGGATATACAGTAATTTTTTTTAGAGTTACAACCAACTTTTTTTTTGTTTTTCCCGGTGCTTTTGAAAACTACTAAGAATTTTCAATTTTGCCTTCTCGATTCCATCATCTAAATTAATTTTCCCATCAGAGACTTGAACTTTAAAATCTAAGCATTTTTTCGGCTACGTATTGTGTACACAGGCACAAATTTAAAAAAAAACACACATCGCTCCGCTCAGAATTTAAAACTTAGTTCTTAATAGACATTTAATATCTTTTTATAATTATGTTTTGTTATAGGCCCAGACGGTAAATCCTTAAACCTAAATATGGATGGTAAGTTATTTTTTTTTAATTTTATCACTATCGCTAATTGTACACTACATTATAGTACTGCAATTAATACTTTCTTTTATAATATAAACAGTTATATTGAATCATAATATAGCAAAAAAAGCTTAGATCACAAAATGATTTTAGAGTGATTTTAAATCATTTGTATTTTGTGAGTAGATCCATGAACATTTTAATTTTAAAATCTGTTACGTTTCGGCTTTTTTAGGGCCTTTCTACGCACACTCTAGCCAAGGGGAACATATTATGGCCAGCGAATCACGTCGGTCCATTGTTGTCTGTTGACAATTTGACAGGCCTCATAGTTTTTCATACCTTTTTAGCAACACGATTGAGCATAAAATATTTTATGCGACGTTGCCAAAATAGTAGTAACAAGTAGTTGACGCACTTCACGAATTAATTTAATCAATTTGTCCACATGACGACGGTTTTATATTTTTTGACTACATTTATTCTACTTAACTATATTGAAAATCACTGCCAATTTCCGCTAAGTATTTGGGCTGAATTTTCTTCAGCAAACCAACAATATTATTTTATATTAAAAAGAAGTTTCATATTAATTTCTGTTGTTTTATTTAATTTTGTAGAACAAAAATTTAAATTTTTGAAGAAGCTGAAATCAAAAATTCAAAATTATGGGGAAGTCGATTTCAAGTAGACTTGACAGCGAATTCAAACCTGTTTTCAGAATTCTTATCACTTCATTAGTTCAATTGATATGTTTGGCAAAGAATCCGTCTAAAATCCTGTGTTAGACAAAAACAGAAAATCGCAATATGGAATCCCCTTATCATCAACAACACAAAATCTTTTAAAAAAACATAATATATTTAGTATAGTAGATTACATCAACAAGATAAAATTAAACATAACATAACTCCCCTTCACACTGGACCATAATAACAATAACATCATCTTCAACAGTAAAGTTTTACTCGAATTTAGTAGATTCCTTTAAAACATTTTGTCAATAGGTTTTACACTTTAATTTTTTCTTTTGTTCTCAATATTATTAATTTTTAATAATCTTGCATTTTTTTTTTAGATAGGTAGTTATTTTAAACAAAATGTATTGATTATTACATTAAAGTTACCTACGATCACGTTAAATTAAAAAATAATAAAATAAAATACACAGTGTTCATTCACTAGTAAAAAGTAAAATACCTAAATCCCAATGAATGAACACTAGTTCATTCACTGGTTTTTGCATCATTACTTGTACCAGTGCTTGAACACTCTTAAAAGAGATTAAAAAATGCTTTAATTTAATTGATTAATATATCAATGGCATTAAAAGTATGTGATGAATCAAATAAATATAACTTTAAGTATCTCGCCTTGGGTTAAAGATGTTTTAACGTTTCATTTCTGTACACACAACTTTTGAAAAATAAAACAATTTAGTGACAATGCTGGTGATAGTAAATGGAGGGAAATGATAAATATTCTCAATCAAATGATATCAAATCGAATATCATGAAATTACAATATGACCAACATTAGAATATTCTTTAAATATTGATACCATTTATCATAGTAGTTTACTTCTGATTTTCTTCTTACTTAAAAGAAAATGTTGGTGTGTTCATTCACTGGTGCTGTTCATTTACTGGAGCAGTCACCCTACAATAATTATGCCTCAATTTTTTTTTATTTTAGATAGTGTCAAAAACTACTTCGAAATTCATGCAATACAACTTAAGGACAATATTAATAGTAAGTATTATAGTGAACACTAATTAAAATACCTAATTAATAATATATTTTAAATATTGATTCAAATCATAATAAAAAAAAAACCAATTAATAGGTATTACTGTGTGTGCGAATACCTGACACTAAATCATCAAATTCTCTGTGAATGGGCTCGATTTGTGCCGGATAATTAATAATAAAAAGGTAGATAGGTGTTTATAAATAAAGGTATTGAAAATAAAGAACCGCTACTCACATTTTATACAATCTGATTTTAAACGAAATCATAAATCAACAAATACTGATAAAATATAAATTGTATTGGAATAAGACGAATACTTAATTTTTATTTGTTTAAATTTTGAATTTTGTCCTTATTTTAATCAAAAATATCTATAAAAAAAAACTGTATTTATATATTTTTTTAGATTTTTTTTGATTACAGTATAAATTACTTATGAGAAATCTTGTTATAAATTTACAATCCTTAGCTATAAAAACTGTTCATTTTATAAATTATTAACTACAAAATAACATTTTTATAAATTTTATCTCAAAATAATTTTGTCAAAATTCTAACTGTAGACACTCATAAAATAACGTATCGCTCAACTTTTTTGTTCATTTCCTCTAACCAAAACTTATGAAAAACTTTGTATTAAATTTTCAAGTTTCTTAATCTAGCAAAAACATTTTAATCGATGATAGTTAAACTAAGATAGCTAATACAAATTGAAAATTTCTTATGCTTGTAAATGGCTCGAAAAGAGTCAAAATTACAAAAATATTATATTTTATAGTAGTTATATAAAATTTTTTTATATAAACATTTGATTAAAAATGGCATGTGACTAAGGTTACTTTTGTTTGGACTTACACCAATAAAACAAAATTGATGTTGTCGAAAACGGGTTTTGCGTGAAAATTCCCATTTGATCACTCAAATACCAACTAAATTCACTTCCCCCCCCCCCCCAACGAGAACCAATATATTACATTTTTATAATATTATATAAGCGCGTGGCGGTCGGCGGCGGCGGCGGCTCGTCGAATGGTTTGGATGACATACGCAATAGTCGCGACAGTGATTGTGCCGACGCCAACCAAACAGTGTGCAGCGCACACAATGAATACCATCCGATCGTGTTTCACCGCCACCGTCGCGTTTCTCGTTGTCGCGATCGGCGGCAGAATCGCGTCTTCCATGGCTAATATCGTGCCGGCCAGGAAGTGCTGTGCGATGGATCGGATATACGACCCGGAAGTGCGGTTCTGCAGCATACCGGCCGGGTACGGCAGCAAGTTCGAGCGGATGAGCCTCAAGGTAAAGGTGGCAGCCAATACGGTGTTGGATATTTCCTATAATGGACGACTACATTGCAACGCCACGGAAGTGCTAGTCGACTTGCCCGCCGTGGAGGTGCGTGGGCTGATGGAGGCGCACCCGTCGCCCATCGGGTTGACGCCGAACTACTGCTTCGACCTGTCACCGTCCAATGAGCTGGTGGGCCGGACGTGCCGGCCACGCGACCGGTACTGCGGCCGGGGCAATTACACTTGCGTCAACAAGTGCTGCGACCCCGGATATAAACTCGTCAGCGACCTCAACTCCAAGTAAGTCCACGGCGTCCTATGTATAAGCAGTGTTGTGAAAAAATAACCAAAAAATCTTCCGGATAAGATAACAGATAATTCATTCAAAATGTATCTAGATAAGATAAAATAGAACATCATTTTTTTTTATCTAGATAAAGATAAAAATACACATACATTTATCTAGATAAAAAAATGATAATTTTTTTAAAAATTATATTATAAATAATGTAATTTTTTAGTAATTACTAATTACATAATATTTATTAATTAATAAATCCTTAATTTCAATTCTCAACTAAAATAATATACAATTTAAATTTTAAATACAACTTGAATACCAATAAAATAACAAAATAAAACTGACAATATTTCAGGTACTACTCGGTTCTCATAAATTATTGGCTATTTCAGTATTTAAAAATATTCTTATTATTATATTATTTATCTAGATAAATTACCACAGATAACCATTACATTTATCTAGATGAGATAATTAGATGATTTAATTATTTTTATCTAGATAAGATAATTAAAGAAATAATTTTATCTAGATGATTCCCAACTCGGTGTATAAGTTTAAAGTTGTATAATATACTATATTATGTACTGCTTATACCGATCGTATCGAAAGCTGTAGCTGGTGCCGTGGTTATTTGTCGGGAAAGGGATGGTGGAGGTAAGGAGTTGTCATGATTGTCAAAATTTTGATTGTGTGTGTATATACACACAGTGATGCCGAGGACATGGTTCAAGTCTGGCAAGTTCCAGACCTAATTTATGGAGTGGGTGCCGGGTGGCGTAATATTTTTTAATGTCTATAAATATTATTATACCTAAGTATAATGAGGATTATAGATATATTTACCAATTAATTTATACGCGGAGAAAGCATCCATCGTGTTTGTGCTATAGTTGCCAGGTACCAGATGTTATTTTTTTCATTGTAAAGTGTCGCCGAAGTCCAAAAGTCCGGTGGGTCCTTACTCCTTAGGTACGAGGAAAAATGTAAAAAGGGAGGATTTGGAAGGTAACTGGTCGCCACTCTGCTGTAAGGTTGAATTCATTCTTGGTAATCGCATAATGTGTACGTGTATGTTACGTCTTAGAGGGCTGTAATCTACATAGGTAGATTAGATAAATATATTATTTATCAACCTTTTTGATCAGTGTTCCCCATAAAATAGAAATTTAATCAAAACAAACTAAACCGGTGTGAAAAATAATGCACCGGGATGTTTGGTCCATATAATTTACTTTATGGTTCATTATCCCGGTGCGGGATAATGTGGGATAATTTTAAACCGGTTTAATCTAGCGAATTTCTATAAAATGTGCAATAATTTTAAAGAGATTTAGCTTTTGCAATTGTGTTTTCTTTATTTATATTTAAGTTGTTTTGGTTGCTGATTAAATTAAGATTGAATAATTTCAAACATATTGAGTTTATAATTAAATTAAAATATAAATGTTCAATTTTATTCAAATGAAAAATGATAATACTATTTTATCAATACAAGTCTAAAAAGTTGGGTAAGTGGATGTCGCTCTGCTGTACAGTAGGTTACAAGTGGGTCACTGTAATGAATGGTGTTAAATTTGAATTCAATGATATAATATCATTGTATAATAAAAACGATTCTGAGCGAAAACGATCAGTCAGCCTATGATATTACCAAGTATATTTGATGATATTATTGTGAATAAAGTAATTTATTGTAATTTACGTGGACCCTTGAATTGGATATTCAATTCTTAGCTATAAAAGTTGAAAATTTTAAAAATTTTTAACTACAAAATAATTATTAAATTTTAAATTTAATAAAATTTGTCGAAATTCGAACTTAAAATGCAAAAAAAATTGTGCCTGTGTATTTTTTATGTTTTTCAACTACTATTGTAACAATATATCAGGAGCCTTATATTAAATTTACCCAACAAATAAAATTTTATTGATATTTATAGAAAAAAAAAATAAAAAAATTGAAAACTGACAATTTCCGTAAACAGATCAAAAAGAGTCAAAATGTTATGGTGTATAGAAAATGCTAATGTAAACATTCAGTGAAATTTTCAAGTATCTACAGTCATTCGTTTTTTAATTACAATAAAATAAGAAAATTGTTACATGAGAAATCGAATGAATATTAAATGTTGTAAAAATATAAATTTCAGACACTCATAAGGTTACACACTCATTATAACCTAACCTAACCCAGATTTAAAAAGAAAAATTTTTATGAATTCTCAACTCAAAATAATTTGCTAATGTCCGTGATTTTTACGTATTTTGTCAACATTTGAACTTTAAATTCTTATAAATAAAAACTGTGACTAAGGATTTTTAATTTTTTTCATCAGCCTTTGAAACAACAACCTAGGAGCCTTTTATTAAATTTTCAAGCTTATTTACTCAACAGATAAAATTTTATTGATATTTATAGAAAAAAAAACTAAAAAAATGGAAATTGACAATGCCCGTAAACAGCTCAAAATGAGTCAAAATATTTGGAAAATGTTATGGTGAATAGAAAATGCAATTAAAAACAATCAGTCAACATTTCATGTCCCTACGGTCATTTGTTTTAGAGTTACACCAAAAACCAAAATCGATTTTCTCAAAAGCAGATTTTGCGTAAAAATTCATGTTTTTCCTTAATTTTTCTTTTGTTTTTCACGTCACTTTTGAAAATAACTAGGAAATTTTTACTTTTGCCCCTCCAAAGTACCAACTAGATTCACTTTCCTATCAGAAAAGTTACTGTTGAAGAAAATCCAAGCACTTGTACTGTCCTAAAAGGTGATGACAGACACAAAAATAAAAAAAAAAAAACACACATCATTGTAAAATCAATGCATTCATCGTTCCACCCAGAATCTAAAATAAAAAAAAAAAACACATCATTGTAAAATCAATACATTCATCGTTCCACTCAGAATCTAAAATAGATGGGTATTATTGGAGAAATTTGACGTACACACTAGTTTACAGTCTACAGATACAGACACAACCACAATGACAATAGCACATTAACCATTTGTGTTTATATATAGTTTATATAGATTATATAAACTTATTTAATATTAAAAGCTTACACAGTGGGGCCAAACAAAATCGGGAGGGGGGGGAGGCTATATAAAGGAAATAAGTGAGTTGCTTATTGTTCTTTAGGGCCGGTTAAAAATGTATGCTGCACCCGACACAAAACCCTGCGCATGCCTATGATTCTACTGGTACATCGTCAGGGTTACTACAGTACATTACTGTAGACATATTATAAAATATTATAAGTTATGTAACAACTGGGATTACTGGTTTGGACTTGAATCGAAAACCTGATTATAATACACAATATAATATTATAACCATTTAATACCTACGTCCATTTTATTTTAAATATTTTTCAGTTTCGTTTTGTGACTATGATAATCTTAAAAAACATGTCCCTATACCAACAATAAATTTCTTGTTCACTTATGTGCTTTAGACGTATTTGGCTGGTACATAAATATTAAATAGGTACATAATACAAGTCAATGATACCAACATAATAACGATTGAGGAAAAACAATGAATTTTTATTTCTCTTATTTCGTATACACTTGTTTTCATATATTATATAATGATATATACCTGCAACAGTCCTATATGATTTGTAAATAATAGCAATACAATTTTCAAAATCTGGAATGACGCGTAATAAAACAAAGATGACCTTGAACTATTTTACTGGTGGCGCGTAATAATATCACAAATAATTTTGTGTAAAATGTATTTTTGATATTTTAAGGTCGTTGTAATTAACAACTAATGAGAAGTTTTGTATTTTCAGTTTTAAGAAAATGTTTTTTATAAAAATTAAAAATGATAACTTTATATTGACACAATATTTTGTAAATTTTTAATTAATCTTTTAATTCAAAAAGGGTACCACAATTTAAAAATAATAATTATATCGCAGAAAAATATAAATGTTGCAAAAAATCTCACGTATTAAAACTGTTTTACCTGTTTTTATAACAGTCTGTTCTCTTTAATTTTAAACGACACAGAATTGGTTCTGCTGGGTAAAAATTAGATATGTTGTGCGTGGGTGGGTCGGAGAGAGATAGAAAACAAAATTTAGCACCATGAGATACTTAGTATTCTTCATTACTGGTTATAATTCCTTTTTGATTTTAGGTAGCTCTATTTTCATATCAGTATTCTGTTCTTAATAATATTGTAGTTTTAATTAATTTTTCCATAGTACCCGACTATGGAAATTGAAATTGAAATTGAAATTGCCATTGCCATTGTAAATACCATTAGCAACTAACGTTACTTTGCACCGGGGCCCGGAGGATTCTCTACTCTAACGACACTAACGAGTATAATACATCCTATGCACAACAGTGACTTAAGGTGGACTAAGAGCGAGATCCCGTTCACGGTGTCCGCCTATGAATCAGACGCGGGCGGAAGTCCGGTGGGCCGGTCGAACAACACGGTGCTAGCGTACTACGACACACACTTGTGTGGCATTATCAGGTTAATGGACGACAGGTTCATGTTGACCACGGATGGCAACCTTTTCCTTATCCACGAAGGCGTCGAATGGATCATCCCGGGCACGGATTACTGCTTGGAGTATTACACCAAGGACGGGCCACCGGAGGCCGCCGATCTGAGGGCGTTCCTGTGCACGAATGCCAAACCACCGGTCAGTATTCTCTTTTGGGTTAAAATCCTGTCTGTCGTGTGCCTGGTGCTCACGCTGATCGTGTACGCCACACTGCCTTACCTCCGGAACGCCAACGGCTACTACTTCATGTTCTACATGGCTTGCCAGCTCGTGTACTTCGTCTTCGATGTGATCTATGATTTGGTACAAGACGACATAAAAAGCCCGTGGTGCATTCCATACGGTATGTCTTACCTGTTTTTTTTTTGATAAAGGTAGACTAACTTTTAGAAACTTTGTGTTACATTTTCAAATCTTAGATTGAAAAGAAAAGAATTTATGAATTTTTAGTTCAAAATAATTTGCTAACTTTCATGATTTTTCCGTATTTTGTTGACAACAAATCAAAATATTTATCGTGTATAGAAAATACTAGTATAAACAACCAGTGAAAATGTCATGTATGATTTATATACGGTCATTTGTTTTAGAGTTACACCAAAAACCAAAATCGATTTTATCAAAAACCTACTTTGGGTAACCAATCCCGTTTTTCCTTAATTTTTATATTGTATGTCCCGGCGATTTTGAAAACTATTGGGAACTTTGACTTCCCAAATGCACCAACTAGATTCACTTTCCCGTCGAACAAGATACTGTTGAAGGAATTCGAAACCGTTTCACTGACCCAAACTGTGACGACAGTCACAAAAAAAATTTATATAAAAAAATTATTAAATATATTAAAAAACCACACATCATTGTAAAATTTAAAAGATTTTTTTATAAAATATAAATATTATATTATAAACATTATTAGTACCTTTACACTTCCTATTGAGACAGACCTAAGTAATAATGACAACGTATCAATTAAATGTGGCTCAAATCTTGTAAAAAGAAACAATTGAAATTACCATTGCCATTATAAATACTATTAGCAATTAACGTTACTTTGCACCGGAGGATTCTCTAACCTAGCGACACTAACGAGTATAATATTATATTATATGCACAACAATGACTTGTGGTGGACTAAGAGTGAGATCTCGTTCACAGGGCAACTTCACGCAACTAATTGTCCATGCATCTAAAAACTAAACAACAACAATTAATATAAATATTGCTGTTATTATTTGTCTTATCAGCATACATGTTTTGGCTTCCAAATTATGCATTTTACTATTAATTATTATTTTGCTTGTTTATGTATTTTGAATTAATTTAAAGTGTAATTTTAGGTTATTTTGCTTTCTTTGCAACTCTGACAACATGTTGCTGGTTAAATGTAATATGCTTCGATATTTACTGGATGTTAAGGTATGTAAAATATATTCTTACATAATATGGTAATAAAATGTGTAAAACAATAATGCGTGTATATTTATGTGGTGTTATAAACTTCTAAGCCACACAGCATACCCAGGATTTTAGAACTGTGGGTCTGCCTTACTTACGAAAGTGTAGGAACTTAAACCAACTAGGTATTACAAAGTCACCCGATGCCCTCGCGATTTACAAATTTACCTGAAATATTTAAATCATTTTAAGAAGGGATTGTACATATTTAATGTATTAATTTAATGCATAATTTATGCGCTTTTTCACTAGAGCAAATGTACTTATTACATTATCAAAAACAATGGTTTAAGCTTTGTTGCTTTCTATGCTCAATATAGCCAAATTTTAAAGCCGGTCTTTAGTCATAGTTGAGCGAAGGCATCTTTTGAGAAGTTTTAGACGGCTCAAACTTCTTTCTGCAGTTGCATTGCTGACTGGAAGTGTACAAAATATTTTAAACAAAGTATATACATTTAATACAAAGAAACCATGTCTCGTGATATCATGAACTTCAATACTTCATTTAAGTTTAAAGGTCCAGTTACTCCAGCTTCAATTTTCTCGTCGTACACTTGTTGGTAAACAAGACATAATGAACGGTATTCCACCTCTATATCAATTTCATCTATGCCAACTTCATAAAATCTTATATATGTCCAACATATTTTTATACTCGTGTTTTTCGAATTAGGTACATTATAAGTTCATAAGTTTAAGCACGATTTCGTACGCGCTATTTTACTTCAATACTCAGTCTTCACGTCTGTATATACATCATATTAATATACTTGTACATTTATAATTATATTTGTAATTGTATAATTATTGTATAGAAACATTCTTGAGCATGTGTACATTTTATACATTATTATTATTTAATATTATTTTATTATTGATCATTGTATACAAATTCGAATAAAAAAAAAATTATGTAGTTTGCCATTTTGAGGGTCCACATTTAACTAGGAAAAAAACTGTGTCAGCTGACCTCCCAAACCCCTCCCCCTGGATCTGCCCTTGAAGCCACAAATAAGTAGGATGATAATTATAAATAAACTTATAAGTCATCTTGTATTAGAATTATACAGGTACGGGATAACATTTATCATATCTATAGATATGTTATTTTAATCACATACCTATATAACATGATTATTTTATCATGAAACACTCATTATTTAAAAAAATGATTGTTACTATATTACTATACTTGTATTATACCTATAACCTATAGGTAATAGCAAATTTTACTATTGCCCAGTGTACCATATTATAATATATAGTGCTGCTAATATAATCTAAAAGTACAAATTATACCAGTGCATATAATATTTTCAACACATTTTTAATTTAGATACAACAATTCAATAAACAGAAATACATCAAAATCAGTACGTACCATTATGTACCATATTTACTGTTGGGGATTTTCAAGTTTTTGCGTATCTACTGGTTATTTATTTCAACATTCACAACACGAAACGCTACTAAAATTAGCACCCGATATCGGAAAATATGATTGCTTTTTTAACAGTAAGTTCACACAATTATTTTAATATTAATTAATTTTGACATTTTTAATTTCTCAGATTTCAATATTGTAAACTTTAACTTGGTGTACATGTTAATATTTTATGAACACAATATTATATTGTAATCATAGACGGTCTCAGGATTTTACTTCAGGCGCAGCACATATAATTAAATATTTAATACAGAATACAGAATACACATACATACAGAGCCGGATAGGCCAGTCAAGCATTCGTGGGGCTGCTAACATTTCGGGCTGGTAGGATAAAATAACCACTATGCCGCATTACAATTTGTATGACAGCTATATAATAATATAATGTCAACAAATGCGATAAAGTCATTATTATGTATTAATATAATAATATGTGGCCAATATATGGGCCATTGAGCCACCATGATAAATTATGGGCCGGTAGAAAAATATTTTTCGAAGAAACGAGACTACCCAATCTGCTTCTGTACATTCCTATACCTATGCCACACTCACATACACCAACTTGTATAATCTATACTAATATTATAAAGCAGAAGAGTTTGTTTGTTTGTTTGAAGGCGCTAATCTCAGAAACTACTATTTCGAATTGAAAAATTATTTTTGTGTTGGATAGGTCATTTGCTATTGGTTAATCGGGCAGATCAGATACAAGCATGCATCAAATCTAATTTTCACACATTACCTACTAGGGTGGCTGAGTTGCACTTTCTGCAGTGAGTTACACTAAAAAGGAGTTGAGAGTTGAACAAACACAATTTTTTTTAGAGTTGTCATTTTTACGGGTTACGAAGTGCGCAGGATCAGCCAAATTATATATAAATGAATGTTTGAGTTCAAAAAAATATAAATTTATTATAATAATGTGTATTAAAGAATTTATTTAAGAAACGAAGTTTTCTGTTTAGATTATACAGCATGAATATTATTCCAACTAAAATGCTTAAACTTTTTCTTTAAGCTTTAAAAGAAATCGATATTTAATATTTCTGTTGCACAAAGTAGTTATGTTATAAAAAATATACTATTATTTTACGAATACCTATTGTTTTTAATCCAAAATTGTTTTGAATATGACACAATTCTTTTTAAATTACTCTAATCAATTTGCATAAGAGTTGAATCACTTGAATTATTCTAGGTGAATGCAAATATGATTCCCCCTCCAAAAACCATCAAAATTAAAAAACCAAGAAAACTTATTTTCTAAACGCTAAGACATGGCGTTATTCAGCGTGGACATTTTATATGCACGCAGTGATAAAAATTTGAATGCCACTATTTAAAAATGTTTAAGTATTCTCAGAATTAAATCAAAGTTTTAAAAATAAAATGTTGTTTTAAATTATTTTGCATCAATAAGTTTGCCAATTATCTGTTCCTGTAAAAATTTTAAATAATACACCACTGCAGCACGACAATGCACTGAGTGTAAGACTGCAGTAACTTAATTTTTAAATAAAAATAAAAGTTTAATCTAATTTTCGACATTTAAACTGTTTAACTAACTCTTACAAAAATGCATTAGGTAGACATTTTATTCAAACAAACCTTTGTTACTTTAATCGTACGGTCCATTCTCTATAGTCTATAGTGTCACCGAACTCTAGGTACATCAGCGCAATACATGTCTTGAGTGGGTGGTGGACGAATGTGGTACACCATACAATCTAGTATTAATGGCTTGTTTTAACTATTTGGCTTGAACATAATAATTGTTGGTATGATTATACGTTTAATATTAATACATGACATTACTTATTAGTTTTTAATTATTATCTATCTACTCACACAAAACAAAAATACATACACCTATAGTAAGTAGTTTAACAGATAATATTCTAAAGAAAAGTAGGTAACATTGTTACCTACAATTTTAAATTATTAATTTAATTTTGATTAAAAAATATTAGTTATTTATATATTATATTTGCAACAGTAATATTTACATTATTTACTTATTTTAATGGTTTTGAAAAAAAGTTTTTGTTGGATTCATAAAGGGAAAAAATCTAATAATCGACGGTATAGGTGTCTATAACTTTGAATGAACATCGTTGCCATTGGTTTTCTATATGAAATTTGTATAATGCATATGGTTATAAATACATAATTATTATTTTATATTTAATATTTTTTCCAGGTCTCGATGACTACGGAAATTTAATTTTCTACTGGCTACCCACCTGTGGTATGCTGACTGCTAATTTAATTTTGTTCTTACTAACTGCTATTCATTTTTCAAGAATTAAATCTGAACTCAATAAATTCAGACGAACCGATTCAAAAACAGAAATGTTTTTTGTTTACAAAGAGAGGTAAGAATACAAAAGGGTAATATCCATTCACATAGGGCACATACCTAATATAGTCTGTTAACTACTTTTGGTACCTACAAATTCATTATTTAAAACTCCTTAACTATAAATATAGTAGATATGGTGGGTGGTCTACTTCGAGTATTTATTAATTTCTTAATTACTTATATTTATTGTAGTACCTACCTAATACTAAATACCTATATTTTAAAATAAACTAGTAAGCTTTATAATTTGTTTGCAGCATGCACACAACTGTGTCACTTAAAACTTAATGTGGGGCATAGATAAGATATACTAGTATATATTTTAATCTATGATGTAGGGGCACTTAAATTAATTTACTATGCTGTAAACATTAATCTCTCTAAGGTAAGTCAAAATATAAGCATCTAGTAATATGAAGATAAAGAAAGTCTACTTATTTAACTTGAACTATAGCATAAAATATTATATAGGTGATATGATACGTTATTACTAATTAATCTAAAGTGTTGATAAATTTAAAGTTAGTACTTTCTGTCTTTTGAACTAGTTAATATAAATCTTCTAAACAATTTTTGATTTGTTGGTCAAAAATTATTTAATTTGACTTAAAATAACATTTAATTTTTAATTTTTGACAGATTCGTAATGAGCATCAAACTATTTCTGGTTTTTGGAATGCCATTTTTAATTTTTATGGTATGTCAGTTTTTCCAATTTAAAGGGATCAAAAAGGTAATTATAAATGCAATTACCAATCTACAAGGAGTATATATATTTATTATATTTGTGACCAAGTCCAAAGTTATTATGAACTTACGGAAAAAGTTTAGGGATTCAATGGATTACAGTGAGGGGACACGAATTAACACTATCTCTAGGTCGTCATAAAAGTGGCACTGGGCAGTGCTCATAAAAGTTATAATGATTTCTGAATGCAATATGAACATACTATGTACATATTATTATAATAATATATATCAAGACTCTAGGCCCTAAGGCTTAAAAAAATCATTATTTTTGTGTCTTTAAATATTATACGTTTTTGTTTTTTGTGGTTATTATAATAATACAATAATAGTTAATAATCAAAAAATACGATTTATTAAACTTTATATTATTATGTTATATTTTAGTCAAATAATTTATATTTGGTCTAAATACATAATATATATTAAATTTATTTAAAAAATGGATAAATCCTATCTAATAATATAACAAAAAAAATGTTAAATTGTTTAATTGATCTTTTTCTTGAATTTTAATGTTCACTTTTATTAATTTCCAATAAACTACAAAAAGTATGTTGTAAAGAAAATATAAATAACAAGTTTTGTTCAATTCCATATTTAAATATGTTGGTGTACACAGATTTATACCATAATAATTTAATCTAATTAATATTCATTAACTATATTTTATATACAATTAGCATGCATAATTTATGAGCTGTTTACTTTTTATTATTTTTAATAAATTAAAATGTAATTTTTACACAAATACATTTTGAATCACAATTATAATATTGTTACATTAATAAATATTTTGTATCTGTAGTTATACCTGTATACTTGCGTATGCGGGTATATTTCAGAAATGAACATTTTATTTATATTACCTATTTACGATATACCTATACAATAGGTACATAATATAATGGTTTTACATTTATATAGATACATTTCTTTGTAACTGGTTGCGCTTCAAAATATTAACTTGTATGACACGTTACAACATTTTCATACAGAGTATCTTTAACTAACTTTAATAAGTACCTATTACAGCATTGATTACGTATAAATACTATCAACAAAACGTGCTAACGTGAATTTATTAAACAGACTCATAGGGAGAAATCGAAAACCTGTTACAACATAAGACATAATGAATAATTATCATTTACCTTATTATCTACTCTATGAATGAATATTATTTACGAAGTACGATATACTTATAGTACCCGTCGCCCGTTGGCTAAGAGCCTATAAAAACGTACATACTGGGCTGAGTCATGACGCGATAGTAGTTTGTTAGTGAAATTAATTAATCACACGATGGTAAAAAAATACAATAAATAAATGTATGGATTATGGAAATATTATTTTTACATTATTATGGTATTAATATTTATACCATGTGCCCGGCACGCCCATTAAATATTTTGAATTTAAACCCGGGTTTTTTGTTTGTGCAGCAATTCCTTTCGTTTGTGCTGCGTTCGTGAAATAGGCGCACCTAAACACTACAATTGTCTTAAAATCTATGTGGAAATCACTGTGAACCAAAAAATTAAAAGTTGGACCAACTTCACGTAGTCTATCCATTTTAACCCAGAACTTTGAAATCAGTATCAAACGAAAGCTAATGATTAGCAACAATTTTCAAGTGCATTTTTAGAATTCGCAAGTAACTTGGGTGGCCAGTTCTCACTGCCAAAGTCACAAAGTTAGCCCACCCAAGTTTGAAAATGGCACCCAACGATAGCTTTTAATTTGCAAGTGTTTGCAAGCAGGGCTAAAATACTATATTATATAAAAATCAATTCAGCTACATCAAAGATAGTGTAATCTCCTACATGGACATTTATATCTATCATTCGAGTCTAACTTATATGGAAATACTGTATCAAGTATTAACACTATATCCTATAATTTAGTTTTGGGTTGGAAAAAAATTAAGTACGCTATTTTATAACAATACTTATCAGTTATCATATTATGTAGTGCTAAATACAATATATATATATATAATATTACATAAGACTATACTATTATTATTATATATTTTGTTCAACTTCCTCCAAAAACTTCATAAGGACGTAACTATTACAAGATATCATAGTTTATATTAATTATGTATAAACTGAAGACCCCCCCCCCCCCAGAAAAATTTGAAAATACGCCACTGAACGTTATGATTATAACGTTATATTTGACAGAAAACTAATTTGTAAATGTAATTATGACAGCAAGCGATAATCAAAATAATTAAATACCGCAAAACAAAACATGACGAATAACAAAATATATGATATATCATTAAACAAAACATGATGCAAAACGTAATTTATAGAATATCATTAAACGAAATTAACCCAAAACGTAATTTGTAGGGGGAACAGTAAATTCCTATAAATGTAGGTAATCTCCTACGAAGAAATAGTGTTAACTCCTACAAAAGATAGTGTGGACTCCTACAAAACATAGTGTTAACTCCTACAAACAATGGTAAAATAATAGGTGGTAAGTTTTAAGTCAAATTAATTTTTAAAAAGGTGGACAAGTGAATACCTACCGCTTGTACCGCTTTTGTTTTCTCCTAGCATATACTTATATAAATTATCAAATTTAATAATTTCCTCCAGTTTAAATCGTTTACTTAATTAATTACCATTAATAATTGAATATTAAAAACCAAATGACTTATGTATATAGGTAAAAATATCTAAGGTAGGTATGTTAAAAAAGAAATCAGTAGAAAAAAATATGTCTTCGTATTTTCGACATAAAAAATAAAATATCTGTCTTGCTATATATTAATAAATATTATACAAAAATCAATTCAGCTACATCAAAGTTAGTGTAATATCCTACATAAAAATTTTTATCTGAAAATAAAATAGGGTAATATATCCTACACTCCAACATTATAATTGAAATTTTGAATACACGATTTTGGAATTGAAATGCTCAAAAAGCTTAAAATGATAAGTTGAAAATAATAATATAATAATCTATATTATACATATATATAATATATTATATTTACATTTAATATTTATAGATAAAATAATAACACTTGGTTAATGATTTATTTTAATTTGAAAATTGTTTAAGTTTTTATTGATATAGGTAGGTAGCTGAATTGATTTTTGTTTAATATTTATTAATGTATTGCAAGACAGATATTTTATTTTTAATGTCGAAAATACGAAGACATATTTTTTTCTACTGATTTCTTTTTTAACATAATTTTAATATTTTTACCTATATACATTATTATTATTATTATTAATGATTAACGATGCCCCGATAATTGCGCTGTAGAAGTATAGAGTATAGACTTATTTTGTATTCACTCTGTACTTTGTCTAATTGTAGTCTGTACGACTGTACTACTAACTGCAAGGCTGGGCAAGTTAATGATTTTTTTTTTAACTCAGTTAAGTTAAGTTTATATGCACCAATAACAAAAAGTTAAAAGTTAAAAGTTAATTTAACTATAGGTTAACTCAGTTAAGTTAAAAGTTAATACACAATTTTTGTTAAGTTAAAAAAAAGTTAATTTGTTTATACAACGTAGCGTACTTAATTTTTTTTTAACCCAAAATTATAGGATATACTGTTAATAGTTCATACAGTATTTCCATACAATTTAGATTCGAATGATAAAATAAATAAAAACTTTAAAAAATTTACGATACATATTTTTTGACATGAAAACGAAATAGACTGAAATAGTGAAATATTATAAAATTAAAAACAAAATAAATTAACTTAACTTACTTCTTAAAAGTAACTAGTTAAGTTAAAAAGTTAAAATAAAATTTGGCCCAGCCTTGCTACTAAGTTCCTCTTGTGAGTATACTGTTGTGGGTATATCCGTTTTATTTATTTATATTAGCTACATAATATTAACAAATAACTTAATCATGGGTAGAACAATTTCTAACCCAGTACTGAAAATTTACTTTAAGCTTAACATTACTACGAATGCAAGTGTCTGCGAAATTGCCAACTGTGTTAACCCCATTCGGACAGAAATAGTCACTCTGGTAATTTGGAAAATCACGTAAATGTATTTCATAAAAGTGAATATCTTTTACTTTTAAAAGAAAAAGAGCGATTGATCAAATGTAATTAAAAAAGACAACATATATGTGGTTGTTTACTATTTATGTAATATTATGTTTTTATAATATTATAATATGAAGTTAGTACTTTAATTCAGCTATGATTTATTTTAAATGTATCTAGATATCCGAAACAATTCCATCTTTTACCTGATACAAAAATACTTAAAATCAGGGCTTGCTTAGATGCCTACGACCTACCTACATATTTATTTTATTGTTTTTACCTATTTTAGAAACAAAAGATTGGGCCACTTGATAGTATGATTATTGTTACAAAAAAGACATAATCAAAAATTTAACAATCAAAAATTAATAAAATATTGTGTTTTGAAATGTTTGGTAAATTATTATGGTTTTATAATGATTATTAAAGTATGAATGTTGAAAAGCTTAGTATTTGGTTGCATTATTTTACTTTTGATATTCATATGATATACCAAATACAGCTCACTAGATACTGACTACTAAAATGGTAAAATACATAATAACACAACATTTGTAAATATTATTACTAAAAAAATTGAAAATGAAAATGTCCGTAAACAGCCCAAATCGAGTCAAAATAATTTCAAAATTTTATGGTGTTTATAGTAAATGAAAATATAAACATTCAATAAAATTTGTATCTTCGTTTTTGAATAACAATAAAATAAGCAAATCGTTACATGAGAAATCGAGTGAATATCAAATGTTGTAAAAATATGAATTATAAACACTTATAAAAATTTAATTTGACTTTCTTGTAGACATTTTTTTTTTTTTGATAAAGGTAGACAAACTTTTGAGAAATCTTGTATTACATTTTCAAATCTTAGATTTAAAAAGAAAAATTTTTATGGATTCTCAACTCAAAATATTATTCAAATTTTATCGTGTTTAGAAAATGCAATTATAAACAACCAGTGAAAATTTCATGTATATACGTTCATTTGTTTTAGAGTTACACCAAAAACCAAAATCGATTTTGCGTAAAAATTCCCGTTTTTCCTTAATTTTTCTTTTGTTTTTCACGGCGCTTTTGAAAACTACTGGAAAATTTTTACTTTTGACCCCCCAAAGTACCAAAAAGATTCACTTTACTATCAGAAAAGATACTGTTGAAGAAAATCTAAGCATTTTTACTGTCCTAAAAAGTGATGACAGACACGAAAATAAAAAATAAAAAAAACATATCATTGTAAGATCAATACATTCATCGTTCCACTCAGAATCTAAAAATTCATATCAGTTTTCAAAAAGTCGGGAAAAACCAAAAACAATAAATAAGGATAAACTGGGATTTTTACGCAAAACCAGTATTTGACAAAATCGATTTTCTATTTTTCTGACTCCTACTGGTAGGTATAATAAATTTTCGATTTTTTTTAATTATAGCTATTTTAGTAATTTTTCAATCGGTCAACAAACTTGAAAACTTAATACAAGGTCTCATAATTGTTGTTAGTGTAATTTTAATATAGATATTTCTTGGGCCTCACTGCCTCAGATTATTCCGCCAGATTTATGACAAGTTTTCAGTCTGGTTTTGTCACAACTAAATATCTTTATTCTTGGATCCTCTATTAATTATTATTGCTCTAAATATTGCATTATTTAAAATCCAAGATTTTTTTGATTTTTTCTTCATCACTTAAATATGAACAAGAGACGATTTTCCTAACTACATGAGTTTTTTCTGATATTTTCGTAGATAATGTAGATTTAAGTACCTATACCTACCCGGCTACCTATATCCTATATATTTAATAGAAGCTTTATTTATTGACAATAATTTGGATTTTGCAAGTTCCATTCAGTTCGAAATTCTGAAAGGAAAAATCATAAATATGTATTCGACTGTTTTTGGCGATATTTTAATGAATTGTATTTAATTCTGTATAATATTTTTTAAAAGTCCACACTTCGATATTGTCAGTATATAAGTGTCAGCCTGGCACACCAAAAGCCCATGGATCAGTTGTTTAAAGGGGCCCCATAATGAAATACAAAGGCCCCAAAAAAATGTACTTAAAATTTTGTTAAAAAAAACATTCGTGGCCCAGTGGCCATGACTAGGCCGACACTGTCTGAATTGGAAGAAATGTAGAATAGGTACTAGAATATATTATATTATTCTTAATAGTTGACAAAAATTTTGAATTTCAAATTCTAGTCGGCAATTTGTACACCCCCCTATGATTCTTTTTTCAGATCGTCCCTGATAGTAGGTACTTCCATAGGACAATTAATTCGGTCCAAACCACGAACATAATAATAATATAATGGTATTGTAATAGAATTGTTATCAATTGTTCGTAATCACGTCATGTTAACAGTTAACTACTATCAAACCACAGAATAGATAGCGTTGTTGTGGTATTTGCAGACCGTGATGGAATCCATCTCAAAATATTATAGTTTTGTTATCCTAGAATTAATAATTATAGGATTGATCAATCCATCTAGGCAATAACTAATAACTACTATGTATGCCATTTTCCTGTACCGGTACCATCGAGATAAAGTATAAGTCTCGATTACCGGTACTCAGCACCACGCCAGCACGGTTATCTACTAGCACTTAACAACTCACGTCTCGCAAGTCGCCAGATTACAGTGATTTCAAGTTAAACTGTCGTTTTCGAAGTACAAATCAAAATGGTTTTATTTTCATTCGTCATGTCATAAATTTTGAATTGCTCGCTTTTGGTTTTTAAGCAGGCCCAATGTAATATTTCTGTGCTAAACATAAAATGAATATAATATAATATTAATTTCAAAATGAAAGACAAAAAACTGAAGGTAAATATTATCATCTTATTAATTATAATGAACATAAAAAATATGTTACCTGTAGCTGTGTGTCGTAGGGTCTTCGGAGCGATCCGGTGTTATATCGGTCCAAGGTTTGGCGTCTTGCAGCTTATAGTCGATTGTCTATTGTGATTTTGCAGTATGTCTTCAATGTGCTGATTCCAGATCACAAAGCTCAGGGAGTATTCATATCGCCGGACCTTCAGGACAAAGATGATACCAGTATTGGCCGTACCGTAACTGATATGCTGGGTGGTTTCCTCCGTTGGGACGCTCAATACTTTCATCATATCTATCGATATGGCTATACTTATGAAAATACATTGGCTTTTTTCCCGCTATATCCCAATGTCTTACGGCTGTTAACTGCAATTTTTCCTGGTCATTCAAACACTATGTTTCTCGTTGCAGGAGTATTCCTCAACAATATTGTATTTGTGTTCACTGCATTGGTGTTATTCGATTTGACTTTACGCATACATAAAAACGCAGAAATGGCGTATAACTCAACAGTCCTGTTTTGTTTCAATCCTGCTAGTGTTTTCTTCTCAGCTCCCTATTCAGAATCACTGTTTGCGTTTACAACGTTTTATGGTATGTATCATAATGCATATGAAAGTATTTGGAAGTCATCGTTATTTTTTGGTTTGTCTGTGTTAAACCGGTCCAACGGACTGCTCAATGTTGGCTTTTTGTTATATACTATTGTTGAAACGGCCGTCAAGAAAAGAAAAATATCATTCAAATGCCTTATTGGTGTGTGTTTTGTTTTTGCATGTTTTTGTTTGTTCCAACTCTATGGTTATTATAAATTCTGCACTCTGCAAGAAAACACATTGGATCCAAAAGTTATCGACTATGCTATTACAAACAACCTAATAACACCAAACAACATTAGTGTGCCATTGTGGTGTGGTAAGCACTTACCATACTCTTATGTTCAAGAAAAATATTGGAAAAATATGGGTTTCTTAAGTTATTTCAAATTCAAACAGATTCCTAATTTTCTATTGGCTTTACCTTGTGTTTTTCTACTGTTAAAGTTTGGTTTTGAATATTTTCGTAACAATAATATCATTTATTTGGGTCTTAGAAATCGAGATAAACCAGATTTTGTATATGTCGTCCATTCAACATTTTTAACCATTTTTTGTTTGTTTTGTATACACGTTCAAGTGACCACTAGAATGTTAGCGTCTTCTAGTCCAGTGTTTTATTGGGCTTGTGCTAATTATTACAAATTTCCACTAAATTTCAATAAAATCACATACAACCGTATAACCTATGATTTTAAATCTAAATTTGTTACATTGTACTTTTTTACATATTTTATTGTCGGCACAGCACTTTTTGTGAACTTTTTACCATTCACTTAGCAGACAAATGTTATCAGCCGTTATTTTTAGGTATCATTTTTATGAAACAAATATATATGATATAAAACAAAAAAATGCAAACTTAAAAATTAAGTAATGTAAAAATATTGGTCATTTAATTGTATGTGTTCTATTTGAAAAAAACAAATGTTATTACAAGTGTTAATTATGTATTTTAATTGTTAAAACTCAAATTATAGTATTTTACCATATTATACTAAAAATGTATTTTATATTCTTCATTGTTATTTGATTTGGAAATGTTTTTTTATTATATTTTTTATTTGTTCAGTAGATTGATACATATTTTATGATGAAACAATAAAGACTTAAATTAAGACTGACATTTAATTATATTTTCTATTAATTAAACTATTAAAATAAACCATTTATTGAAAAAAAACTTCATAAAACTTTCTGAGAGAGTAGAGAAATTTAATATTATTTAAAATAAAATAAGGTACAAAAATTGTTTGTGACTGTTAGATTATAATTTTTAATGGTGTCATTATAATATTTTTGTATAAATTTGGTAGTTATTTTTTGAGCTAAAATAAAATGATTTTAAATGTAAAAATTGTACTTGGTTAAGAGATTGATAAAAATAATCACAAATTAAAAATAAATATGAAGGATTCAATTTTAGTTAGTCGTATTTTACGTTAATATTTAGAGATACGTTGTTCAACTCGACCGATGAGTCAAATTTCTTTTAATTTAAACAAATATTTTGAGTAGAGCCAAATCAATGCATGATTAATATTCAAGTTATTTTCTGTCACAGATTCACAGCTGTCTATAATATTATTATAATGTATTTGTACTTAAACAATAATCATAAGATGTCAATATAGCTGCTGCTGTGATCACTGATTTGAATGAAGTATTTAAAAATAATTCTGGATCACCCTAACAGTTGACATTATTTACCAAATCCATAGTAGTTTGTAGTATTAATTACGATTATAAAGATCTACGTACTTAAGTTCTTTACAATCGTGGTATTGTCATAGAACATTATGCGTAATTACTAATTTTAAAACCTACACAATTTAAAATAAGTCATCATATTTTTAAAATATTGAATTTTTTATCGTACAAAGCCTATAAACTCGTTAACACGTACTATCATCTAAGACAATATATTATCACCTTGGTAGCGATTTTAGTTCGTGATAACACTTATCGTGGACTTGGAACGATATTTTTTCAACGATAAGAAGCATAATATATTTTTAAATAATAAGAACTATGAACTTCCTGGTTACATTTTATGCATAAAGTTACGTTGTTACGACTTCGAGATAGTACTAAGGTGTTGTATTAGTACAAAATTAATTTAAGGCAAATGACCGCTGGTCGTACAAATCGAATCATTATCATCTGTTAACACCAGAAAAACTACAAAATATTCTATTTCATAATGATATCTGCAAGATTTAATAAATTACTCAGAAATTGTAGTTCGCTGTACAAGAAAAATCAAATTCATCATTCTACGACAGAGGTATAATATGATAAATAAATACCTATATAATATATGTAGGGCGATTCACTAAGCATGCTAACCCCCCCTTTTTTATCTTCAATGATGCAGTTATTTAAAATGTGATTTTTGGAATTTTTAAATATACGTAAAGACCAGATTTTCAAATTCTTGAGATTTTTGTACTTCTTAAGTAATATGCTGTAGAGACACAAACTTCTGTTTTTTTTCAAATGAGAACCCACCTTTTCAACTGTAAGTTATTCAGTGGATAATTTTACTAAACATTTTGTGCGTGTAATTTTTAAGTTATTTAACTTTGTGTACTAAGGATAAAAGCCCCGTGGTAATAGTTTATTGGAACCAATCAATGTACAAACAGTTCAGTCTTGTATTGATGCCACAAGAAAAAAAATTGATTTATAAGATATGGGGCCTATGGTGATTTGAAAATTTTAATCATTAATATTAATCTATCAACAAATAATTTTTAAAAATTGCCCAAATTAATAAATACTAGTTCCAATACTACATCCATAATATATTTTTGTTAAACCATTTTTAAGGACTAATATTTTAAGTAAAAACATTTTAATAACTAAGAAATTACTCATTTGAATTAGGTAAATCAACATTTTCAAAAAAATTATCCTCTAAATAATTTATAGTAAAAAAGGAGTTCTCAAATACAGAAGTTTGTATGGCTACAAGACACTCTTTAGTAGAAATAATTTAAAAAAATTGTCCGAGTACCTATATTTCAAAATTCCAAATATCAGAATTTTAATAAATTCATTATTAAAGAAAAAAATGTGGGTGACCATGCTTGGTGGATCACCCTGTATATAAATAATATATAAAATATAAATACAATATAATATCATAAATATTTTACTTCAATTAACCAAATAATTTTCTTAATATTTAAGTTTGTTAATGATCATGCAACTGTACCTACTAGTTAATTCCAAATACTGATTATTATTTATTATTAGTTAATAGTTAATACACTATTGTGATTTGAGATCATTCAGTATTAAATTTACATGTCACATTATTAGTTTTTTGTGACTTGTTTACCTACATATTACAGTTATATTAAGAATAAGCAATTGATATTAATTTATCAATATTTATAGAATAAGTATCCAGTA
Organism: Metopolophium dirhodum; assembly: GCF_019925205.1. Classification (NCBI taxonomy): domain Eukaryota; kingdom Metazoa; phylum Arthropoda; class Insecta; order Hemiptera; family Aphididae; genus Metopolophium; species Metopolophium dirhodum. The sequence continues at coordinate 19,681,221 of NC_083564.1, forward strand.
AGTATCCCAATATTTAAACATGACAATTTTTTGAAATATTTTAAGCATATAAGCTTTGCTAAGCTTGCATAAAAATATTAAATTGTTTTTTTAAATTAGTTAACCTACCTACAGTAACTTTAAGTTGTATAATGTAAAATCAATTGAATAGTTAATTTATAAAAAATAATTGTTATACATATTGTATAAAGTTTAAATCACATTTTTATTTACAGAAGCAAACCAAAATCAAAATTAATAATATTGAAATTAATTATTTAAAAGTTGGAAATGGTCCACAGACCTTGTTGTTATTGCCAGGAGCATTAGGTACCTTGGCCATATTAAGTATTTTAGAGTTAATTTTCATAACTACAATAATATCAAACATGCATATAATAGATACCTAATAAACTTTATGAATGTTATTTAGGTTCAATATTTACTGATTTTAAGCCACAAATTGAAACTCTTAATCGTGAAAAATATACAATAGTTGCATGGGATCCACCAGGTTATGGTTTTAGTCGACCACCAGACAGAGATTTTTCACCAGGATTTTTTTATCGTGACGCTGACTATGCCATTTCACTTATGAAAGTATTTACATTTTTCCACTTCCGTTCTTAATGTTTTTCTAATCTCAATGTTGGTCTTCTTAGTCATTGCAAATTGATAAATATTCGCTGCTGGGTTGGAGCGATGGTGGGATCACTGCACTTATAATGGCATCCAAAGCTGTTGACAAAGTGGAAAAACTCATAGTTTGGGGTAGTAATGCGTATGTTACTGAAAAAGATATTGAATTATACGAGAAAATACGAGATGTCCAAAAATGGTCCCCACGCATGAGGCAACCGTTTATTGATTTGTATGGCGAAAAGTATTTTTCAGATACTTGGAATGCTTGGGTAAATTCATTTCAAATAATACTTAAAGAAAACGAAGGGGACATTTGTCGAAAAGCGCTGTCTAAAATTGATGCGCCTACTCTTATTTTACATGGTGCTCAAGACCCTTTAGTGCCTATGGAGCATCCAGTTCATTTACACAAAAAAATAAAATATGGATCGTAAGTTATTACATACCTACTTAATATTAGTTTTGATGAGAAAACTCCTTTACAATTATATTTTTGGAAATTATAGTACAACAAATAACAACATAGTGAATGATTAATTTGTAAATATTATTGATTTTTCTATGATTCTAAATAATTATAAAAATATTATTAAAGGAATTCAACTAAATAAAAAATTTAAACTTCCTATATCATATGTGTGATAATTCATAAGTCAATTACTATAAAAAGGTGGAAAAGTGGGTGTTGCTCTGCTGTACAGTAGGTTATAAGTAGATCACTGCATTGAATTATATTAAATTTGAATTCAATGATATAATAATATCATTGAATACGAAAACGATTCTGAGCGAAGACTGCCATTCAGCCTATGATATTACTAAGTATTTTTGATGATATTATTGTGAAAATAAATTCATTTATTTACCTATTTATTTGGAACTTTGTTTTAAATTGTCAATCCTTATAGCTATAAAAGTTGAACATTTTAAACATTTTTACTACAAAATAATTGTTGATAAATTTTGTCGAAATTCAAACTTTAAATGATTATAATAAAAATTGTGCCTAAATATTTTTAATATTTTTCTACTGCTATAGTAACAATATATTAGCCATTATGACCTTTGTATTACATTTTCACTCAATAAATAATATTTTATTGACAATTATAGAAAAAAAATTATAATTTAAAATGTCTGTAAACACTAAACAGCTCAAAAAAAATCAAAATATTTTGAAATTGTTATTAAGTATAGGATTTGATAAAATAAATACATAGTGTAAAGTTCATGAATCTATAGGTAGTTATTCGTTTTTGAATTACAACAAAATAAGAAAATCGCTACATGAAGAATTGAGTAAATGTCCAATATTGTAAAAATTTGAACTTTGAATGCCCATAAAAATTTAATTTGACTTTCCGGCAGACATTTTTTTTAAGTAAAGGTAGACAAACTTTCGAGGAATCATGTATTCAATTTTCAAATCTTATAGGCATTTAAAAAGAAATTTTTATCAATTTCTAACTCAAAATTATTTGCAAGTTTTCGTGATTTTTACGTATTTTGTCAAAATTCAAAATTTAAATGCATTTAAAAAAAAATTTGTGACTGTATTTTTTATACTTTTTAACTGCCATTGTAACAATATATTTGGAGTCTTGTATTAACTTTTCCAAATATTTTTACCCAACGAATAAAATTTAATTGACATCTATAGAAAAAAAACTAAAAAAATTTAAAATTTAAAATGTCCGTAGACAGCTCAAAACCAGTCAAAATATTTTGAAAAATGTATGGTATAAAAAAAAATGTTGAAGCATTATTTTGACAACTTATCGTGTACACAGAGCAAAAAGTTTTTTTAAAAAACACATAATTGTAAAATCATAACGTTCATCGCTCCCTCAGAATCTAAAAGTGTTTCGATTAGACATATCCAAAAACGATGATTGATCGTACCTAATCTATCTATAATTACGTTAATATTTTTAGATAAAAATAGTATTTAACTTAATCACTTATGTATACAATTTATACACACGTGACACGTACACGGAAAAAAATTGTTACTACACCTATTCATTTGGTTATCATAGCCCCTAAATTAGCGTTAACATAGCGACATAATATAATATATTATAAATGTGTGGCCACCCCTTATATAATATTGTTTCCATTCGTGTGTTTCAGGCTTGAAATCTATCCGGAAGGCAAACACAACATTCATCTAAGGTACGCCGAACTGTTCAATTCGGCGGTAGACGATTTCCTGGCCGAAGACTTGTAGAGGAGATCGCAAGACTTGTCGAAATAATAATAATAAACTTAGTTTCAAAATAATAATAGTTCCTATTAAAATCATAGCAGCGGGGGTGCTAGTCAATATAGCCGATGCAAAAGCAGTTCTAAATCGTATAAGGAGGCAAAAAATAATAATATGACCGAACCTGCAGCGGCGTGGGACGTGCGACCGAAATCTCTGCAGGAATTGACGTTGCGCGACAAGGCATGGCGTTACCAGGGCGAGGGCAACGCCAACGTGGTTTTGTCGGTGCCCGCCGACGGGACAGTGGTGCGGGTGATGAAAGAAGGTGACGGCGGCGGCGCCGAAACCACGGAGGCCGCGGCGGCCGAAACACTATCCGTGCGGTTGCGCTTTTGCGACGCCGTCAGACGTACATTCTTCGACGGCGGCGGCCGCCACGTAGACGTGCCCGTGCCGATGCGCGTGTCCGCCGAAGAGTTGCGCGAAATCGACCGGGTCATCCGGCCGCATAGGCCGCCGGGCCGGCGGCACAAGGGCCTCGGGTTGGCCGGGTGTCTGGTGGCCTTGTGTCCGGATTACACGGCGCTGCCGCCGACGGACGTGCCGGGCGTCTGGTGCGTCGAGATCAAACCCAAACAGGGATGGGTGCACGAGGACGACATCGCGGCGGGCGGGGTGCGGACAAAGTGCCCGTTCTGCGCGCACCAGTACCTGAAGCTGTTCCGGGGCGACGTCCATAGGCCGAGATTTACTGATTTACCTTTTACAAGAGATATAGAAGGTGGTTCTAAATTCTAATCCAATGCAAAAGTCAAAAATAATACATTTATAAAATTTATATTCTATAATACCTATCTACCTGAAAATAATAGTAACTAGAACACTACAATAATTTTCTGCGCTTTTTCATTAGAGCAAATGTACTTATTACATTATCAAAATCAATGGTTTGAGCTATGTTGCTTTCTATGCTCAATATGGCCAAATTTTAAAGCCGGTCTTTAGTCATAGTTGAGCGAAGGCATCTTTTGAGAAGTTTTAGACGGCTCAAACTTCTTTCTGCAGTTGCATTGCTGACTGGAAGTATACAAAATATTTTAAACAGAGTAAATAAATTTAATACGAATAAACCATGTCTCGTTATATAAATGAACTATAATACTTCATTTTAGTTTAAAGGTCCAGTTACTCCAGCTTCAATATTTTCGTCGTACACTTGTATTGGTAAACAAGACATAATGAATGGAATTCCACCTCTATATCAATTTCATCTATGCCAACTTCATGAAATCTTATATATAGGTATCTAACTTATTTGTATACTCGTGTTTTTCGAATTAAGTACATTATAAGTTCATAAGTTTAAGCACGATTTCGTACGCGCTATTTTACTTCAATACTCAGTCTTCACGTCTGTAATTTGTAATTGTATAATTGTATAGAAACATTCTTGAGTCTGTGTACATTTTATACATTATTATTATTTAATATTATTTTATTATTGATCATTGTACAAAAATTCGAATAAAAAAAAATTATGTAGTTTGCCATTTCGAGGGGCCACATTTAACTGGGAAAAAAACTGTGTGTCAGCTGACCTCCCAAACCCCTCCCCCTGGATCTGCCCTTGAAGCCACAAATAAGTAGGCTGATAATTATAAATAAACTTATAAGTCATCTTGTATTAGAATTATACAGGTACGGGATAACATTTATCATATCTATAGATGTTATTTTAAAAAAATAATACCTATACAATATGATTCTTTTCTCATGAAACACTCATTATTTAAAAAAAATATTAATGTTTTTGAAAATATTTTTTTACATAGTTTCAAACTGTTAAAAAATAGCGTTTTTACTAAAACATCATATTTTTAATATTTTTTATGCTTATATTTTATTAAGTTTTTATATTTTTGAATTACAACATAGAATTTTAATTTCATATTCCAAAGCAGAATATTTTTCTAAGTATTTTGATACATAAAATCAAATTTAGGACTTTTATTCATATTTTGGATTCTGAGCGAAGCTATGAATGTATAAGATTTTACAATGATGTGTGTTTTTTTTTTATTTTTTTTTTCCTTAGTCACAGTTTTTATTTATAAGCATTTAAAGTTCAAATCTTGACAAAATACGGAAAAATCACTAAAGTTAGCAAATTATTTTGAGTTAAGAATTCATAAAAATGTTTCTTTTTAAATCTAAGATTTGAAAATGTAATACAAAATTATCCCTAAGTTTGTCTACCTTTACCGAAAAAAAAATGTCTACAAGAAAGTCAAATTAAATTTTTATGAGCGTTTGAAATTCATATTTATACAACATTTGATATTCACTCGATATCTCATGCAACGATTTTCTTATTTTGTTGTAATTAAAAAACGTATGACTGTAGATACTTGAAAATTTCATCGAATGTTTGTATTAGCATTTTCTATACACGATAATTTGACTCTTTTTGAGCTGTTTACAGACATTGTCAGTTTTCAATTTTTTTAGTTATTTTTTTCCATAAATATTAATAAAATTGTATTTGTTGGGTAAAAAAGCGTGAAAATTTAATGCGAGGCTCTTGGTATAATGATACAATAGCAGTTGAAAAATATTAAAAATACATAGGCACAATTTTTTTTTATAAACATTTAAAGTTCAAATTTTGACAAAATTTATCAAATTTAAAATTCAATAATTATTTTGTAGTTAAAAATTTATAAAATGTTCAACTTTTGTAGCTAAGGATTGAAAGTTTAAAACAAGGTTCCACGTTAATAATTAAATATGTAAATTAATTTATTCACAATAATATCATAAATATACTTAGTAATATCATAGGCTGACTGACCGTTTTCGCTTAGAATTGTTTTTCTTATACAATGATATTATATCATTGAATTCAAATTTAACTCCATCCATTACAGTGACCCACTTACAACCTACTGTACAGCAGAGGGACATCCACTTACCCACCTTTTTTTTATTTTATTTATAATTTCAACACATTTTTAATTTAGGTACAACAATTCAATAAACAGAAATACATCAATATCAGTACGTACCATTATGTACCATATTTACTGTTGGGGATTTCCAAGTATTTGCGTATCTACTGGTTTTTTATTTCAATATTCACAAAATGAAAAGCTACTAACAATAGCACCCGATATTGGAATATATAAATGCTTTTTTAGCGGTAAGTTCACACAATTATTTTAAAATAAATTAACTTCGACATTTTTATTTTCTCAGATTTCAATATATTGTAAACTTTAGCTCGGTGTACATGTTAATATTTTATGACCACAATATTATATTGCAGCACATATAATAAAATATTTAATACAGAATACAGAATACACATACATTCCTAGAGCCGGATAGGCCAGTCAAGCATTCGTGGGGCTGCTAACATTTCGGGCTAGTGGGATAAAATAACCGTTATGCAGCATTACAATTTTTATGACAGCTATATAACAATATACTGTCAACAAATGCGATAAAGTCATTATTATGTATTAAAATAATAATATGTGGCCAATATATGGGCTATTGAGCCACCATGACAAATTATAGGCAGGTAGAAAAATATTTTTCGATGGAAGGAGACTACCCAATCTGCCTCTGTACATTCCTATACCTATGCCACACTCACATACACCAACTTGTATAATCTATACTAATATTATAAAGCAGAAGAGTTTGTTTGTTTGTTTGAACGCGCTAATCTCAGGAACTACTGTTTCGAATTGAAAAATTATTTTTGTGTTGGATAGCCCATATTTGTCGAGATAGGCTATATAACATCACGCTACGACCAATTAATAGAAGTGCTCAAACAGGGATTTTGAGATTTACGATGGAAATATTTGTTTGTAAATGGTTGCTATTGGTTATAGGAGAAATATTTAATAGAAATAGAATTTATTTAGTATTGGTTGCTATTGGTTAATCGGGCAGATCAGGTACAAGCATGCATCAAATCTAATTTTCACACATTACCTACCTGCAGGGTGGCTAGTGCAGTGAGTTACACCAAAAAGGAGTTGAGAGCTGAACAAACACAATTTTTTTAAGAGTTGTCATTTTTACGGGTTACGAAGTGCGCAGGATCAGCCATATTATATATAAATGAATGTTTGTGTGCAGATCTCTGGGAAGAAGATAGGCTAATTTAAAAAGGGTTAAATTTGGTTTTTTTATTCATCGGATTTTAGTACGGTTAGGTTAGGTTAGGATTATGTATTAATTGGTTATATTAATCCACCGTATTATATCAAAATAAACTTTGTATAACTTTGATACTTTAGAGTTAAATCATACACTTACGTACAAACAGCACTGGGATCCGCGATCTCCGCTGGTATAGATTGCCTACCCGATAATATACTGCTGTGCAGTGTTTATTTCAGGGGGGGGGGGGTTAGGTTAGGTTAGGTTAGTAACCCCCCCCCCTCCCGAAAAAAGTATGACATTATTACGTAAATAGTATATTATGGTGCGATTATATATAAAACGAGTTATCGATGATTTGTCAGTTATTTCGTGTGAAGATGATATAATAAATAAATATTTAATATAATAATATCTTGGGTATTACTTTTTCGTACATCAATATAGTCAATTAATGTGTACCGATAATAATCGTAATCTATATATTATTAAATTGTTCGTCAATATAATCGATTTTAGATAAGTACTTATCGCATGTGGGTAATTTTTAAAGCGTGCTGTTGTCTGTCGACTGTCAGTGTAGTGGATTAGGCATTTAAGACTACGTCAAACTGCATTTGGTTGATTTATATTGTTTTTGGTTATTTTTCAACGCATTTTGGTTGGTAATTAAACTTTTAACCAACAGTTAACTTCCATTATGTCAAAACGAAAAAATAATCCTATATTAGATATGTATCGGAAAAAACAAGACAACGTTGATGATCCACCAGTTATACCTTCATCGGCTTCACCCACTGAAATAATTGATCAAAAGTATTCGTAAAGTATTCAAAAATTATTCTTATCAAAAAAATTGGGAAAAATCGTTTAACTGGCTATATTATTATAATATTAAAAAGCGTGGGGCTTTTTGTAAGGTATGTGAAAAATTTCTTATTAGTAATCATAGTGCTTTACAAAAATCAAAAGGTATTTTTATATGTACTCCATTTGACCATTTATAAATTATCGAAAAGCTACTGGTAAAACTGGTAAACTCTTAAAACACGCTAATTCAGAATATCATGCTAAAGCTATAGCTTTGAATGAATTATTTTTGCATGGAAAAAATGAACCTATACATACACAAATGATCCAACTAAGTAATTCAGAAAAAATACAAAATCGAATTAATTTTTCTACTTTTGTGCATAGTGTTTATTTTTTGGCAAAACAAGAAATTCCTCATACTACTAAATATGAACCATTATTAAATAAAGTAGTGCTAATACAAAATCAATCTTTACTTGAGTGGGTGGAAAAACAAAGTGAAGGTCGATGTACATGAGTAAAAATACAGCTATTGAAATATTAAATTGTATTGGCACTGTTCTTGAAACCCGTGACTCAAATTAATTAAAAAATAAATACTTTTCATTAATGGCTGACGAGTCGACAAATATTAAAAACGTTTGTGAAATGACAATAATTATTCGTTTTGTAACAGATTGTGGTAAAATTAGAGAATTATTTGTATGCATTGTAGAATTATCTGGCACAAATGCGGAAACTATAACGGAAACTATTGATCGAGAATTAAAAAAAAAGAGAATTTGATTATTCAAAATTAATAAGTCTTGGTTTACGTTTAAATAGTCCGGAAACTATTGATACACGTTGGTTAAGTAATCATCGATCAAAGTCAAAGAGTGTTATAAATTAATTATTTTGGCATGTGAGCATATACACACTGACACACACTGACGGAGCAGATCTTGCTTCACTAGCAGGAGGTATTCTGCTAGAAATCACTCAGTCAAGTTTTTTAATCACATTAGTTGTCCTAGATGAGGCTTTAGGCGCAGACAATAATTTAAGCAAAATCTTACAAAAAGAAAACCTACAGCTATCATCAGTACCAGTTTTAATTTCTTCTTCGATTGATCATCTTAAAAATGTCTCGGCCCAATGTTCATCAAATGACGAGAATAATTCAATTCATAAATGTATAAATACATTTAAAAAAAATGTGTGTGCTGCAGTGCTGTGAACCAGAATTTTTATTCAAAGCAACAGAAAAGTTAAGATAAATTTTGAACACACCATACACCGAATATTAAATAACGAATTGAACAAAGTTTGAGTCATATAGAGTTGATCACATCCAGTATATTATATAAGTTCAAAAAAAAATATTAGTTATTTATATATTATATTTGCAACAGTAATATTTACATTATTTACTTATTTTAATGGTTTTGAAAAAAAGTTTTTGTTGGATTCATAAAGGGAAAAAATCTAATAATCGACGGTATAGGTGTCTATAACTTTGAATGAACATCGGCGCCACTGGTTTTATATATGAAATTTGTATAATGCATCTGGTTATAAATACATAATTATTATTTTATATTTAATATTTTTTCCAGATCTCGATGACTATGGAAATTTAATTTTCTACTGGCTACCCACCTGTGGTATGCTGACTGCTAATTTAATTTTGTTCTTTCTAACTGCTATTCATTTTTCAAGAATTAAATCTGAACTCAATAAATTCAGACGAACCGATTCAAAAATAGAAATGTTTCTAGTTTACAAAGAGAGGTAAGAATACAAAAGGGTAATATCCATTCACATAGGGCACATACCTAATATAGTCTGTTAACTACTTTTGGTACCTACAAATTCATTATTTAAAACTCCTTAACTATAAATATAGTAGATATGGTGGCCTACTTCGAGTATTTATTAATTTCTTAATTACTTATATTTATTTTTATACCTACCTAATACTAAATACCTATATTTTATAATAAACTAGTAAGCTTTACTATGCTGTAAACATTAATCTCTGTAAGGTAAGTCAAAATAAGTGATTACTATAAGTGATTACTATATTAATAACCCATAAGTGATTAGCATCCATGGTAAATTGAAGATAAAGAAAAGTCTACATAATATTTAACTTGAACTATAGTACAAAATATTATAGGTATAGGTAATATGATACGTTATTACTTATTACTAATTAATCTAAAAGTTTGATATATTTAAAGTTAGAACTTTTTGTTTTTTGATCTACTTAATATAAATCTTCGAAACAATTTTTGATTTGTTACTCAAAAATTATTTAATTTGACTAAAAATAACATTTTAATTTTAATTTTTGACAGATTCGTAATGCACATCAAACTATTTCTGGTTTTTGGAATGCCATTTTCATTTTTTATGGTATCTCAGTTTTTTCAATTTAAAGGGATCAAAGCGGTAATTATAAAGGCAATTACCAATCTACAAGGAGTATATATATTTATTATATTTGTGACCAAGTCCAAAGTTATTATGAACTTACGGAAAAAGTTTAGAGGTTCAATAGATTACAGTGAGGGGAGACGAATTAACACTTTCTCTAGGTCGTCATAAAATTGGCACTGGGCAGTGCTCATAAAAGTTATAATGTTTTCTAAATGCAATATCAATATACTATGTAGGTATTATTATAATAATATATATTAAGACTCTTGGCCCTAAGTCTGAAAAAATCATTATTTTTGTGTCATTAGATATTAAGTTTTTGTTGCTGTTTACTATTTTTTATTTTTAATAAATGAAAATGTAATTTTTACACAAATACATGTTGAACCACAATTATAATATTGTTACTTTAATTAATATACTGTATCTGTAGTAAAAATATCGTTACGAGTATTACCTATATATGGTGTTAAATCACTATTCAGCTCATCCGTCGTTTTAAGATTTATGATATAATAAAAATGAGAATAAGATTAACCATATCCTTCAAGATTTAGCATGACCAAATTTACCGTGGTTTCCATATTCGTTGAAATTTACAAATACAATCTAAACTATATAATATTCTTATATATTTGCGTTTATAGGTATATTTCAGAAATTAACATTTTATTCATATTACCTATATACGATATACCTGTACAATACGTACATTTAATGTATATAACATATTGTATTATATTTATATAGGTACCTACATTTCTTTGTAACTGGTTACGCTTCAAAATATTAACTTGGATCATTGTAGACACGTAACTACATTTTCATTTCAGAGTATCTATTTAACTAACTTTAATAAGTACCTACTATCGCATTGATTATAATACTTAATTCAATACTTGCTAACGTGAATTTATTAAACAGACTCATCGAGAGAAATCGAAAAGCAGTTAAGACACAATAGGTATAATGAATGATTATCATTTACCTTATTATCCACTCTAAGAATGAATATTATTTACGATGTACGATATACTTATAATATACAGAACCCGTCGCTTAGGCTTATAAAACGTACATACTGGGCGTCTGAGTCATGACGCGATAGTAATTTGTAAGTGAAATTCTGTCACATGATGGTAAAAAAAATACAATCGATAAATGTATGGATTGTGGGAATATTATTTTTACAATATTACGGTATTAATATTTATAACATGTCCCCGGCATGCCCATTAAACATTTTGAGTTTAAACCCAGGGTTTTCGTTCGTGCTGGTTTGTGCTACATTCGTGAAGTATAGGCACGCCTAAATACTGCAATTGTTTTAAAATCTATGCCATTATTTTGCAAGTTATTGCAACGAATATTTGCAAGTCTATTTTTAGAATTTGCAATTCCAAAACTTCACTGTGAAACCTAAAAATTAAAAGTTGGACCAACTTCACGTAGTCCATACATTTTGAGTTTTGACCCAGAACTTTGAAATTAGATCAAACAAAAGCTAATGACTAGCAAGGATTTTCAAGTCCGTTTTTAGAATTTGCAAGTAATTCGGGTGGCCAGGGAGAGCTTTCAAAGTCACGAAGTTTGCCCACCCAAGTTGTCCTAAAATTTTGAAAGACTTTTTAAACTCATGGACGATATTGAATTTAAAATGATAATTGACTCTTTATTAGACGCTATAGTTGGCGGTAAGCATTATTTTATTAAATAGCAGGTCATAATTTTAAAATTGTTTTAGGTGTCTTCTGGGCTCACCAAAAAAAAAAAATAAAAAATAAAAAAAAAAACTCAGATCATTGTAAAATGATATTATATCATTGAATTCAAGTTTAATACAATCCATTGTACATCGATACATTTGTAACCTACAGTTCAGCAGAGCGACATCCAGTTACCCGCTTTTTATTATTTATTGTTTATATATTTTGAAGTTGTTACTTATTGTAGTTATACTCATATTGTTGTAAATATAACTATTACATAGGTAATGTCTGTAAGTTTTTACCATCTGTTAAACTTATTGGCCACAGTCAATTATAAACCATTAGGCTGTAATAAATAGTAAATACATAATACTAATAATAGGTTAAACTATATTTAAATTATAAATACGAATAAAACAACATAATATTAATTATTTACAACACTTGTTAGTTTCTTTATGAAACCATGTACTACACGTTGAAGAAAATGTTTAATTCAAATTATTTTTTTTTTTTGGTATCTGGTTACACTTTTAATTAATAATTTATAGATTTCAGAATTAAGTCTAGAAATATAAGAAACCATGTAAAGGAATATGCAGATGAGATAGTAAAAAGTATTAAGCTAGATGTCTACAAAAGGTCGGTTTCAGTGAAGGTTGATTGTAAACGTTAATTGCGTAAATGTACAATTCATTAAAGATGATAAGTTAAAAATTGTGACATTAAGAACGACATAATTAAACGAAAAACATATTTCTGATTACCTACTTAAAAACAGTGGTAAAAAAATAATCTTGTTTGTTGACAAAATACGTTCTTAAATATTGTAACAAAATGTAATAAATTTAGCTTTTTATTTGATGAATATTATAGTATATTCCATAACATGTGACAATGGAAGAAATATTGTAAAAATGGTTCAAATATTCAATGATACTAATGAAGATGAAACAACGCAGATAACTTACCTCACGCAAATAATTTACACGGTGAAGATGATTTACTTGATGAAGATGCTTTATTTAATGAACATTTTGAGGATAGTGAACACATAAGTAGGAAATTGTTTCTAGATTTATAATTTTTATATGTTTGGGTTTTTAATTTTTTAATGTTTTTCTTTGATGGTCATGACAATTTATCTGAATCTATAATTTAAGCTATTATGACGGATACAGTGATTGATTTAAATGATAATAATAATTTGAAACAAAAAGTTTGTATAGCACTAGAAATAGGAAATGAGCAATATTTAACACAACGTGTTCGTTGTAGTGCACACACGTTTCAATTGTGTGTTGAAAAAAGCCTTAAAACATCATCAGTGAACAATATAATAGTAAAAGCTCGGAAGGTAAATATCTAAATAATATTGTACGTTCATACTTTATATTGATTTTATGTGTAAAATGTTAATAACTTGTAATTGTTAATTTTTTTAATTTTAAGTTGAATACTTGCTATTTTCAATTAGTTTTTCTAAAACTAATTAAGTATAGTTAGTTATTGGATATTTGTGCCTTCCATCATTTATGTAACAATGAAGAAATTATAGGTAACAACAAAGAAACTTACTGTTGAGTTATCAGGGTGCCTGTGTGACGTTACCCTGGTATATATCAAAATGTATCTTTCGATTTAAAATCGTAAATGTATTGACTTAAAATATATATAACCAATGATTTCAAATGAAATATTTTTATCAAAAAAAAATTATATGCGTCTGACACGTTATGATCATTGTATTCCCAAACACACTGCACAATTAATTAGCCAACAATTATTGTGATGACTCATCACTGATTTTATTCGCACACTATCAATATTGAACTTTTTAATGTTTACAAAACAAATTATCGTGGTAAAATTTCATTATAAAACCTTAAGACATTTTTAGAAAAAAAATTCATACTTAGAGTACTAGCGTAACGTTATTTAATCTATGCGCTCAATTTATACATTTACATTGGGACCAATTTAAAAGGATAACAGCAACAATTAAATATTTAAAATAAAGAACCGCGCTAGGTACTCACATTTTATACTACTAATTTTAAACAAAATGTCTAATGGGGTATAGAAATCATAAATTAAAAGATTTCTGAAATGTAAATCATAGTAGAATAAGACTGTTACCTATTCTATGTAATAACGAAATATATATTATATGTATTTATTAGAGAAAAATCCGTACAAAAATTTTTTAACATCATACAAAATAGGTAAGAAAATTATCATACATAATCTATAACTCAAATTGATATAAATAATACCAATGAAGTTTTAATCATTTATTATCAATAGAGTAAAGAATATGTAGAAAATAAATAGTTTAAAAAGCATTAGATTGTTAAAATATGTGAAGAAACAAAGAAAACATTTATTTTCGGTTTATTGTTTTATTATTAAATTCTCTAATAATTCCATATTTTCTGAGACTCTGTGAAAAAAAAACAGTTTTCTCCCAAAATGACCTCAAATTTTATAAACAACTTTCAGCAATTGGTCCTTTCTAAAAAAAATGGATACATTCTTTCAAAACGTTTGTTTTGTAAAAATGCCTATAGATGTTCGTGAGAACATTTTTTAAAAATAAATATGAAGTTCATCACGAATGACTGAAATAAAAAAAATAAAAATCAATTCCTTTAAATTTAATTATTCATTTTAAAAAATATGTGTACATACTGCATAGTATTGCTATGTAGGTGTTATAGTAAATTATGTTAATGGTATTGTCTACTAACGCAGACTAACTAGAATAAAATGCATTTGTAAACGTTTTTCAATATCATCATTTTCGAATTTTTAAACTTTATATTTCTGCGTAAACTATCAATGATCATACCTTATAAATGCTTAGGTAAATTATAAAATAATCTAAAAATTATTTCCAAATTATAAGTAGATAGTAGATAGGTAGGTACTTATATTTTAACAGGGATACAATAATATAGCTTTGTCATTCGTAAAATTGATTAGATCTTTTAAGGGGCCTCGCTACTGCCGTCGATTTTAGTTGAAAAGACCCAAAGTATTGACAAAGTTAAAGTTAGTTATCGTTGTCCGATTTTGATTCTGAGAAAAAATTTGAAATCACCAGAAAATTGTTGTCTATAGATCCTACGAAGCACTTTGTAAAAACTAAATTTTATATTACTGTGAACTGTAATTGAAAACTTGAAAATATCAACTTTTTTGAATCATAATTAAAATTAAAACTAACATTAAAAACGGAAAATGTTTCGTACGATCTACAGACATTTTTCTGCTGAATTCAAATATTTTTTCAGAATCAAAATCAGACAAGGTTAACTAACTTTAATTTTGTCAAAACAAATGTATGTTTCTGTTAATTTGATATGGTTATCGAGTTATTGACATGTGCTTGCGCGTACAAGAGAGGATACTCGCAATTAATTTCACTCACACTAATAACCATTTACAACTAACACATAGATGCCGGACGATTATGACAAGATTAGAAATTTCCTAAATGTTGCCCCTTAAATAATTACCGTAGCGAGGCCCCTTAAGGGTCAAAGATCTATCACGTTAATAAATACTGAAATATCGAAATTCAAAACATTATAAATATTATTATAACCTATAATGTTAACAATTTGAGATACAATGATTTTTTCAATTTAATTAGGTATCAAAAAATAAATAAATAAATAAAAATGAGTTCTTTAATAAATCATAGGAGTCAGGAAATATTAGATATATTTTATATCAATAATTATTAACAATTTCATATTTTTTTCTTTAGCTAATTTGAACGATTCTAAGAAAGGTAAAAACAAAGTATATACTGAAATACTGAATTATATTTTTGATTAAAGTAACTATATTTTAGTGTACGACGCGTGTCTATCTATTTGGAGTCCTATGCTGCGATTAGGCTAAATATTGATTAAAAAATTTCAGTTATAGTTACCGACCAAATTTAGAACAGCTAGGATTTTTCAAATTTGAAGTAACAAGTTACCAATTTTTAAATAAAAATCGTAACTTTGTATAAACATCTAATTTCGTTCAAATATAAAAAACTGTGTTTATATTTTATTTTATTTTTACAGATTGAACTACTTAAGTTTTCAATTCTTAACTATACAAATTGAGAACATTTCATAAATTTTTAACCATAAAATAATTTGCAAATTTTATGGTCTGAAAAATTCAAATAATATTATAAACAGTTGATAAAAATCTAATGGATATACAGTAATTTTTTTTAGAGTTACAACCAACTTTTTTTTTGTTTTTCCCGGTGCTTTTGAAAACTACTAAGAATTTTCAATTTTGCCTTCTCGATTCCATCATCTAAATTAATTTTCCCATCAGAGACTTGAACTTTAAAATCTAAGCATTTTTTCGGCTACGTATTGTGTACACAGGCACAAATTTAAAAAAAAACACACATCGCTCCGCTCAGAATTTAAAACTTAGTTCTTAATAGACATTTAATATCTTTTTATAATTATGTTTTGTTATAGGCCCAGACGGTAAATCCTTAAACCTAAATATGGATGGTAAGTTATTTTTTTTTAATTTTATCACTATCGCTAATTGTACACTACATTATAGTACTGCAATTAATACTTTCTTTTATAATATAAACAGTTATATTGAATCATAATATAGCAAAAAAAGCTTAGATCACAAAATGATTTTAGAGTGATTTTAAATCATTTGTATTTTGTGAGTAGATCCATGAACATTTTAATTTTAAAATCTGTTACGTTTCGGCTTTTTTAGGGCCTTTCTACGCACACTCTAGCCAAGGGGAACATATTATGGCCAGCGAATCACGTCGGTCCATTGTTGTCTGTTGACAATTTGACAGGCCTCATAGTTTTTCATACCTTTTTAGCAACACGATTGAGCATAAAATATTTTATGCGACGTTGCCAAAATAGTAGTAACAAGTAGTTGACGCACTTCACGAATTAATTTAATCAATTTGTCCACATGACGACGGTTTTATATTTTTTGACTACATTTATTCTACTTAACTATATTGAAAATCACTGCCAATTTCCGCTAAGTATTTGGGCTGAATTTTCTTCAGCAAACCAACAATATTATTTTATATTAAAAAGAAGTTTCATATTAATTTCTGTTGTTTTATTTAATTTTGTAGAACAAAAATTTAAATTTTTGAAGAAGCTGAAATCAAAAATTCAAAATTATGGGGAAGTCGATTTCAAGTAGACTTGACAGCGAATTCAAACCTGTTTTCAGAATTCTTATCACTTCATTAGTTCAATTGATATGTTTGGCAAAGAATCCGTCTAAAATCCTGTGTTAGACAAAAACAGAAAATCGCAATATGGAATCCCCTTATCATCAACAACACAAAATCTTTTAAAAAAACATAATATATTTAGTATAGTAGATTACATCAACAAGATAAAATTAAACATAACATAACTCCCCTTCACACTGGACCATAATAACAATAACATCATCTTCAACAGTAAAGTTTTACTCGAATTTAGTAGATTCCTTTAAAACATTTTGTCAATAGGTTTTACACTTTAATTTTTTCTTTTGTTCTCAATATTATTAATTTTTAATAATCTTGCATTTTTTTTTTAGATAGGTAGTTATTTTAAACAAAATGTATTGATTATTACATTAAAGTTACCTACGATCACGTTAAATTAAAAAATAATAAAATAAAATACACAGTGTTCATTCACTAGTAAAAAGTAAAATACCTAAATCCCAATGAATGAACACTAGTTCATTCACTGGTTTTTGCATCATTACTTGTACCAGTGCTTGAACACTCTTAAAAGAGATTAAAAAATGCTTTAATTTAATTGATTAATATATCAATGGCATTAAAAGTATGTGATGAATCAAATAAATATAACTTTAAGTATCTCGCCTTGGGTTAAAGATGTTTTAACGTTTCATTTCTGTACACACAACTTTTGAAAAATAAAACAATTTAGTGACAATGCTGGTGATAGTAAATGGAGGGAAATGATAAATATTCTCAATCAAATGATATCAAATCGAATATCATGAAATTACAATATGACCAACATTAGAATATTCTTTAAATATTGATACCATTTATCATAGTAGTTTACTTCTGATTTTCTTCTTACTTAAAAGAAAATGTTGGTGTGTTCATTCACTGGTGCTGTTCATTTACTGGAGCAGTCACCCTACAATAATTATGCCTCAATTTTTTTTTATTTTAGATAGTGTCAAAAACTACTTCGAAATTCATGCAATACAACTTAAGGACAATATTAATAGTAAGTATTATAGTGAACACTAATTAAAATACCTAATTAATAATATATTTTAAATATTGATTCAAATCATAATAAAAAAAAAACCAATTAATAGGTATTACTGTGTGTGCGAATACCTGACACTAAATCATCAAATTCTCTGTGAATGGGCTCGATTTGTGCCGGATAATTAATAATAAAAAGGTAGATAGGTGTTTATAAATAAAGGTATTGAAAATAAAGAACCGCTACTCACATTTTATACAATCTGATTTTAAACGAAATCATAAATCAACAAATACTGATAAAATATAAATTGTATTGGAATAAGACGAATACTTAATTTTTATTTGTTTAAATTTTGAATTTTGTCCTTATTTTAATCAAAAATATCTATAAAAAAAAACTGTATTTATATATTTTTTTAGATTTTTTTTGATTACAGTATAAATTACTTATGAGAAATCTTGTTATAAATTTACAATCCTTAGCTATAAAAACTGTTCATTTTATAAATTATTAACTACAAAATAACATTTTTATAAATTTTATCTCAAAATAATTTTGTCAAAATTCTAACTGTAGACACTCATAAAATAACGTATCGCTCAACTTTTTTGTTCATTTCCTCTAACCAAAACTTATGAAAAACTTTGTATTAAATTTTCAAGTTTCTTAATCTAGCAAAAACATTTTAATCGATGATAGTTAAACTAAGATAGCTAATACAAATTGAAAATTTCTTATGCTTGTAAATGGCTCGAAAAGAGTCAAAATTACAAAAATATTATATTTTATAGTAGTTATATAAAATTTTTTTATATAAACATTTGATTAAAAATGGCATGTGACTAAGGTTACTTTTGTTTGGACTTACACCAATAAAACAAAATTGATGTTGTCGAAAACGGGTTTTGCGTGAAAATTCCCATTTGATCACTCAAATACCAACTAAATTCACTTCCCCCCCCCCCCCAACGAGAACCAATATATTACATTTTTATAATATTATATAAGCGCGTGGCGGTCGGCGGCGGCGGCGGCTCGTCGAATGGTTTGGATGACATACGCAATAGTCGCGACAGTGATTGTGCCGACGCCAACCAAACAGTGTGCAGCGCACACAATGAATACCATCCGATCGTGTTTCACCGCCACCGTCGCGTTTCTCGTTGTCGCGATCGGCGGCAGAATCGCGTCTTCCATGGCTAATATCGTGCCGGCCAGGAAGTGCTGTGCGATGGATCGGATATACGACCCGGAAGTGCGGTTCTGCAGCATACCGGCCGGGTACGGCAGCAAGTTCGAGCGGATGAGCCTCAAGGTAAAGGTGGCAGCCAATACGGTGTTGGATATTTCCTATAATGGACGACTACATTGCAACGCCACGGAAGTGCTAGTCGACTTGCCCGCCGTGGAGGTGCGTGGGCTGATGGAGGCGCACCCGTCGCCCATCGGGTTGACGCCGAACTACTGCTTCGACCTGTCACCGTCCAATGAGCTGGTGGGCCGGACGTGCCGGCCACGCGACCGGTACTGCGGCCGGGGCAATTACACTTGCGTCAACAAGTGCTGCGACCCCGGATATAAACTCGTCAGCGACCTCAACTCCAAGTAAGTCCACGGCGTCCTATGTATAAGCAGTGTTGTGAAAAAATAACCAAAAAATCTTCCGGATAAGATAACAGATAATTCATTCAAAATGTATCTAGATAAGATAAAATAGAACATCATTTTTTTTTATCTAGATAAAGATAAAAATACACATACATTTATCTAGATAAAAAAATGATAATTTTTTTAAAAATTATATTATAAATAATGTAATTTTTTAGTAATTACTAATTACATAATATTTATTAATTAATAAATCCTTAATTTCAATTCTCAACTAAAATAATATACAATTTAAATTTTAAATACAACTTGAATACCAATAAAATAACAAAATAAAACTGACAATATTTCAGGTACTACTCGGTTCTCATAAATTATTGGCTATTTCAGTATTTAAAAATATTCTTATTATTATATTATTTATCTAGATAAATTACCACAGATAACCATTACATTTATCTAGATGAGATAATTAGATGATTTAATTATTTTTATCTAGATAAGATAATTAAAGAAATAATTTTATCTAGATGATTCCCAACTCGGTGTATAAGTTTAAAGTTGTATAATATACTATATTATGTACTGCTTATACCGATCGTATCGAAAGCTGTAGCTGGTGCCGTGGTTATTTGTCGGGAAAGGGATGGTGGAGGTAAGGAGTTGTCATGATTGTCAAAATTTTGATTGTGTGTGTATATACACACAGTGATGCCGAGGACATGGTTCAAGTCTGGCAAGTTCCAGACCTAATTTATGGAGTGGGTGCCGGGTGGCGTAATATTTTTTAATGTCTATAAATATTATTATACCTAAGTATAATGAGGATTATAGATATATTTACCAATTAATTTATACGCGGAGAAAGCATCCATCGTGTTTGTGCTATAGTTGCCAGGTACCAGATGTTATTTTTTTCATTGTAAAGTGTCGCCGAAGTCCAAAAGTCCGGTGGGTCCTTACTCCTTAGGTACGAGGAAAAATGTAAAAAGGGAGGATTTGGAAGGTAACTGGTCGCCACTCTGCTGTAAGGTTGAATTCATTCTTGGTAATCGCATAATGTGTACGTGTATGTTACGTCTTAGAGGGCTGTAATCTACATAGGTAGATTAGATAAATATATTATTTATCAACCTTTTTGATCAGTGTTCCCCATAAAATAGAAATTTAATCAAAACAAACTAAACCGGTGTGAAAAATAATGCACCGGGATGTTTGGTCCATATAATTTACTTTATGGTTCATTATCCCGGTGCGGGATAATGTGGGATAATTTTAAACCGGTTTAATCTAGCGAATTTCTATAAAATGTGCAATAATTTTAAAGAGATTTAGCTTTTGCAATTGTGTTTTCTTTATTTATATTTAAGTTGTTTTGGTTGCTGATTAAATTAAGATTGAATAATTTCAAACATATTGAGTTTATAATTAAATTAAAATATAAATGTTCAATTTTATTCAAATGAAAAATGATAATACTATTTTATCAATACAAGTCTAAAAAGTTGGGTAAGTGGATGTCGCTCTGCTGTACAGTAGGTTACAAGTGGGTCACTGTAATGAATGGTGTTAAATTTGAATTCAATGATATAATATCATTGTATAATAAAAACGATTCTGAGCGAAAACGATCAGTCAGCCTATGATATTACCAAGTATATTTGATGATATTATTGTGAATAAAGTAATTTATTGTAATTTACGTGGACCCTTGAATTGGATATTCAATTCTTAGCTATAAAAGTTGAAAATTTTAAAAATTTTTAACTACAAAATAATTATTAAATTTTAAATTTAATAAAATTTGTCGAAATTCGAACTTAAAATGCAAAAAAAATTGTGCCTGTGTATTTTTTATGTTTTTCAACTACTATTGTAACAATATATCAGGAGCCTTATATTAAATTTACCCAACAAATAAAATTTTATTGATATTTATAGAAAAAAAAAATAAAAAAATTGAAAACTGACAATTTCCGTAAACAGATCAAAAAGAGTCAAAATGTTATGGTGTATAGAAAATGCTAATGTAAACATTCAGTGAAATTTTCAAGTATCTACAGTCATTCGTTTTTTAATTACAATAAAATAAGAAAATTGTTACATGAGAAATCGAATGAATATTAAATGTTGTAAAAATATAAATTTCAGACACTCATAAGGTTACACACTCATTATAACCTAACCTAACCCAGATTTAAAAAGAAAAATTTTTATGAATTCTCAACTCAAAATAATTTGCTAATGTCCGTGATTTTTACGTATTTTGTCAACATTTGAACTTTAAATTCTTATAAATAAAAACTGTGACTAAGGATTTTTAATTTTTTTCATCAGCCTTTGAAACAACAACCTAGGAGCCTTTTATTAAATTTTCAAGCTTATTTACTCAACAGATAAAATTTTATTGATATTTATAGAAAAAAAAACTAAAAAAATGGAAATTGACAATGCCCGTAAACAGCTCAAAATGAGTCAAAATATTTGGAAAATGTTATGGTGAATAGAAAATGCAATTAAAAACAATCAGTCAACATTTCATGTCCCTACGGTCATTTGTTTTAGAGTTACACCAAAAACCAAAATCGATTTTCTCAAAAGCAGATTTTGCGTAAAAATTCATGTTTTTCCTTAATTTTTCTTTTGTTTTTCACGTCACTTTTGAAAATAACTAGGAAATTTTTACTTTTGCCCCTCCAAAGTACCAACTAGATTCACTTTCCTATCAGAAAAGTTACTGTTGAAGAAAATCCAAGCACTTGTACTGTCCTAAAAGGTGATGACAGACACAAAAATAAAAAAAAAAAAACACACATCATTGTAAAATCAATGCATTCATCGTTCCACCCAGAATCTAAAATAAAAAAAAAAAACACATCATTGTAAAATCAATACATTCATCGTTCCACTCAGAATCTAAAATAGATGGGTATTATTGGAGAAATTTGACGTACACACTAGTTTACAGTCTACAGATACAGACACAACCACAATGACAATAGCACATTAACCATTTGTGTTTATATATAGTTTATATAGATTATATAAACTTATTTAATATTAAAAGCTTACACAGTGGGGCCAAACAAAATCGGGAGGGGGGGGAGGCTATATAAAGGAAATAAGTGAGTTGCTTATTGTTCTTTAGGGCCGGTTAAAAATGTATGCTGCACCCGACACAAAACCCTGCGCATGCCTATGATTCTACTGGTACATCGTCAGGGTTACTACAGTACATTACTGTAGACATATTATAAAATATTATAAGTTATGTAACAACTGGGATTACTGGTTTGGACTTGAATCGAAAACCTGATTATAATACACAATATAATATTATAACCATTTAATACCTACGTCCATTTTATTTTAAATATTTTTCAGTTTCGTTTTGTGACTATGATAATCTTAAAAAACATGTCCCTATACCAACAATAAATTTCTTGTTCACTTATGTGCTTTAGACGTATTTGGCTGGTACATAAATATTAAATAGGTACATAATACAAGTCAATGATACCAACATAATAACGATTGAGGAAAAACAATGAATTTTTATTTCTCTTATTTCGTATACACTTGTTTTCATATATTATATAATGATATATACCTGCAACAGTCCTATATGATTTGTAAATAATAGCAATACAATTTTCAAAATCTGGAATGACGCGTAATAAAACAAAGATGACCTTGAACTATTTTACTGGTGGCGCGTAATAATATCACAAATAATTTTGTGTAAAATGTATTTTTGATATTTTAAGGTCGTTGTAATTAACAACTAATGAGAAGTTTTGTATTTTCAGTTTTAAGAAAATGTTTTTTATAAAAATTAAAAATGATAACTTTATATTGACACAATATTTTGTAAATTTTTAATTAATCTTTTAATTCAAAAAGGGTACCACAATTTAAAAATAATAATTATATCGCAGAAAAATATAAATGTTGCAAAAAATCTCACGTATTAAAACTGTTTTACCTGTTTTTATAACAGTCTGTTCTCTTTAATTTTAAACGACACAGAATTGGTTCTGCTGGGTAAAAATTAGATATGTTGTGCGTGGGTGGGTCGGAGAGAGATAGAAAACAAAATTTAGCACCATGAGATACTTAGTATTCTTCATTACTGGTTATAATTCCTTTTTGATTTTAGGTAGCTCTATTTTCATATCAGTATTCTGTTCTTAATAATATTGTAGTTTTAATTAATTTTTCCATAGTACCCGACTATGGAAATTGAAATTGAAATTGAAATTGCCATTGCCATTGTAAATACCATTAGCAACTAACGTTACTTTGCACCGGGGCCCGGAGGATTCTCTACTCTAACGACACTAACGAGTATAATACATCCTATGCACAACAGTGACTTAAGGTGGACTAAGAGCGAGATCCCGTTCACGGTGTCCGCCTATGAATCAGACGCGGGCGGAAGTCCGGTGGGCCGGTCGAACAACACGGTGCTAGCGTACTACGACACACACTTGTGTGGCATTATCAGGTTAATGGACGACAGGTTCATGTTGACCACGGATGGCAACCTTTTCCTTATCCACGAAGGCGTCGAATGGATCATCCCGGGCACGGATTACTGCTTGGAGTATTACACCAAGGACGGGCCACCGGAGGCCGCCGATCTGAGGGCGTTCCTGTGCACGAATGCCAAACCACCGGTCAGTATTCTCTTTTGGGTTAAAATCCTGTCTGTCGTGTGCCTGGTGCTCACGCTGATCGTGTACGCCACACTGCCTTACCTCCGGAACGCCAACGGCTACTACTTCATGTTCTACATGGCTTGCCAGCTCGTGTACTTCGTCTTCGATGTGATCTATGATTTGGTACAAGACGACATAAAAAGCCCGTGGTGCATTCCATACGGTATGTCTTACCTGTTTTTTTTTTGATAAAGGTAGACTAACTTTTAGAAACTTTGTGTTACATTTTCAAATCTTAGATTGAAAAGAAAAGAATTTATGAATTTTTAGTTCAAAATAATTTGCTAACTTTCATGATTTTTCCGTATTTTGTTGACAACAAATCAAAATATTTATCGTGTATAGAAAATACTAGTATAAACAACCAGTGAAAATGTCATGTATGATTTATATACGGTCATTTGTTTTAGAGTTACACCAAAAACCAAAATCGATTTTATCAAAAACCTACTTTGGGTAACCAATCCCGTTTTTCCTTAATTTTTATATTGTATGTCCCGGCGATTTTGAAAACTATTGGGAACTTTGACTTCCCAAATGCACCAACTAGATTCACTTTCCCGTCGAACAAGATACTGTTGAAGGAATTCGAAACCGTTTCACTGACCCAAACTGTGACGACAGTCACAAAAAAAATTTATATAAAAAAATTATTAAATATATTAAAAAACCACACATCATTGTAAAATTTAAAAGATTTTTTTATAAAATATAAATATTATATTATAAACATTATTAGTACCTTTACACTTCCTATTGAGACAGACCTAAGTAATAATGACAACGTATCAATTAAATGTGGCTCAAATCTTGTAAAAAGAAACAATTGAAATTACCATTGCCATTATAAATACTATTAGCAATTAACGTTACTTTGCACCGGAGGATTCTCTAACCTAGCGACACTAACGAGTATAATATTATATTATATGCACAACAATGACTTGTGGTGGACTAAGAGTGAGATCTCGTTCACAGGGCAACTTCACGCAACTAATTGTCCATGCATCTAAAAACTAAACAACAACAATTAATATAAATATTGCTGTTATTATTTGTCTTATCAGCATACATGTTTTGGCTTCCAAATTATGCATTTTACTATTAATTATTATTTTGCTTGTTTATGTATTTTGAATTAATTTAAAGTGTAATTTTAGGTTATTTTGCTTTCTTTGCAACTCTGACAACATGTTGCTGGTTAAATGTAATATGCTTCGATATTTACTGGATGTTAAGGTATGTAAAATATATTCTTACATAATATGGTAATAAAATGTGTAAAACAATAATGCGTGTATATTTATGTGGTGTTATAAACTTCTAAGCCACACAGCATACCCAGGATTTTAGAACTGTGGGTCTGCCTTACTTACGAAAGTGTAGGAACTTAAACCAACTAGGTATTACAAAGTCACCCGATGCCCTCGCGATTTACAAATTTACCTGAAATATTTAAATCATTTTAAGAAGGGATTGTACATATTTAATGTATTAATTTAATGCATAATTTATGCGCTTTTTCACTAGAGCAAATGTACTTATTACATTATCAAAAACAATGGTTTAAGCTTTGTTGCTTTCTATGCTCAATATAGCCAAATTTTAAAGCCGGTCTTTAGTCATAGTTGAGCGAAGGCATCTTTTGAGAAGTTTTAGACGGCTCAAACTTCTTTCTGCAGTTGCATTGCTGACTGGAAGTGTACAAAATATTTTAAACAAAGTATATACATTTAATACAAAGAAACCATGTCTCGTGATATCATGAACTTCAATACTTCATTTAAGTTTAAAGGTCCAGTTACTCCAGCTTCAATTTTCTCGTCGTACACTTGTTGGTAAACAAGACATAATGAACGGTATTCCACCTCTATATCAATTTCATCTATGCCAACTTCATAAAATCTTATATATGTCCAACATATTTTTATACTCGTGTTTTTCGAATTAGGTACATTATAAGTTCATAAGTTTAAGCACGATTTCGTACGCGCTATTTTACTTCAATACTCAGTCTTCACGTCTGTATATACATCATATTAATATACTTGTACATTTATAATTATATTTGTAATTGTATAATTATTGTATAGAAACATTCTTGAGCATGTGTACATTTTATACATTATTATTATTTAATATTATTTTATTATTGATCATTGTATACAAATTCGAATAAAAAAAAAATTATGTAGTTTGCCATTTTGAGGGTCCACATTTAACTAGGAAAAAAACTGTGTCAGCTGACCTCCCAAACCCCTCCCCCTGGATCTGCCCTTGAAGCCACAAATAAGTAGGATGATAATTATAAATAAACTTATAAGTCATCTTGTATTAGAATTATACAGGTACGGGATAACATTTATCATATCTATAGATATGTTATTTTAATCACATACCTATATAACATGATTATTTTATCATGAAACACTCATTATTTAAAAAAATGATTGTTACTATATTACTATACTTGTATTATACCTATAACCTATAGGTAATAGCAAATTTTACTATTGCCCAGTGTACCATATTATAATATATAGTGCTGCTAATATAATCTAAAAGTACAAATTATACCAGTGCATATAATATTTTCAACACATTTTTAATTTAGATACAACAATTCAATAAACAGAAATACATCAAAATCAGTACGTACCATTATGTACCATATTTACTGTTGGGGATTTTCAAGTTTTTGCGTATCTACTGGTTATTTATTTCAACATTCACAACACGAAACGCTACTAAAATTAGCACCCGATATCGGAAAATATGATTGCTTTTTTAACAGTAAGTTCACACAATTATTTTAATATTAATTAATTTTGACATTTTTAATTTCTCAGATTTCAATATTGTAAACTTTAACTTGGTGTACATGTTAATATTTTATGAACACAATATTATATTGTAATCATAGACGGTCTCAGGATTTTACTTCAGGCGCAGCACATATAATTAAATATTTAATACAGAATACAGAATACACATACATACAGAGCCGGATAGGCCAGTCAAGCATTCGTGGGGCTGCTAACATTTCGGGCTGGTAGGATAAAATAACCACTATGCCGCATTACAATTTGTATGACAGCTATATAATAATATAATGTCAACAAATGCGATAAAGTCATTATTATGTATTAATATAATAATATGTGGCCAATATATGGGCCATTGAGCCACCATGATAAATTATGGGCCGGTAGAAAAATATTTTTCGAAGAAACGAGACTACCCAATCTGCTTCTGTACATTCCTATACCTATGCCACACTCACATACACCAACTTGTATAATCTATACTAATATTATAAAGCAGAAGAGTTTGTTTGTTTGTTTGAAGGCGCTAATCTCAGAAACTACTATTTCGAATTGAAAAATTATTTTTGTGTTGGATAGGTCATTTGCTATTGGTTAATCGGGCAGATCAGATACAAGCATGCATCAAATCTAATTTTCACACATTACCTACTAGGGTGGCTGAGTTGCACTTTCTGCAGTGAGTTACACTAAAAAGGAGTTGAGAGTTGAACAAACACAATTTTTTTTAGAGTTGTCATTTTTACGGGTTACGAAGTGCGCAGGATCAGCCAAATTATATATAAATGAATGTTTGAGTTCAAAAAAATATAAATTTATTATAATAATGTGTATTAAAGAATTTATTTAAGAAACGAAGTTTTCTGTTTAGATTATACAGCATGAATATTATTCCAACTAAAATGCTTAAACTTTTTCTTTAAGCTTTAAAAGAAATCGATATTTAATATTTCTGTTGCACAAAGTAGTTATGTTATAAAAAATATACTATTATTTTACGAATACCTATTGTTTTTAATCCAAAATTGTTTTGAATATGACACAATTCTTTTTAAATTACTCTAATCAATTTGCATAAGAGTTGAATCACTTGAATTATTCTAGGTGAATGCAAATATGATTCCCCCTCCAAAAACCATCAAAATTAAAAAACCAAGAAAACTTATTTTCTAAACGCTAAGACATGGCGTTATTCAGCGTGGACATTTTATATGCACGCAGTGATAAAAATTTGAATGCCACTATTTAAAAATGTTTAAGTATTCTCAGAATTAAATCAAAGTTTTAAAAATAAAATGTTGTTTTAAATTATTTTGCATCAATAAGTTTGCCAATTATCTGTTCCTGTAAAAATTTTAAATAATACACCACTGCAGCACGACAATGCACTGAGTGTAAGACTGCAGTAACTTAATTTTTAAATAAAAATAAAAGTTTAATCTAATTTTCGACATTTAAACTGTTTAACTAACTCTTACAAAAATGCATTAGGTAGACATTTTATTCAAACAAACCTTTGTTACTTTAATCGTACGGTCCATTCTCTATAGTCTATAGTGTCACCGAACTCTAGGTACATCAGCGCAATACATGTCTTGAGTGGGTGGTGGACGAATGTGGTACACCATACAATCTAGTATTAATGGCTTGTTTTAACTATTTGGCTTGAACATAATAATTGTTGGTATGATTATACGTTTAATATTAATACATGACATTACTTATTAGTTTTTAATTATTATCTATCTACTCACACAAAACAAAAATACATACACCTATAGTAAGTAGTTTAACAGATAATATTCTAAAGAAAAGTAGGTAACATTGTTACCTACAATTTTAAATTATTAATTTAATTTTGATTAAAAAATATTAGTTATTTATATATTATATTTGCAACAGTAATATTTACATTATTTACTTATTTTAATGGTTTTGAAAAAAAGTTTTTGTTGGATTCATAAAGGGAAAAAATCTAATAATCGACGGTATAGGTGTCTATAACTTTGAATGAACATCGTTGCCATTGGTTTTCTATATGAAATTTGTATAATGCATATGGTTATAAATACATAATTATTATTTTATATTTAATATTTTTTCCAGGTCTCGATGACTACGGAAATTTAATTTTCTACTGGCTACCCACCTGTGGTATGCTGACTGCTAATTTAATTTTGTTCTTACTAACTGCTATTCATTTTTCAAGAATTAAATCTGAACTCAATAAATTCAGACGAACCGATTCAAAAACAGAAATGTTTTTTGTTTACAAAGAGAGGTAAGAATACAAAAGGGTAATATCCATTCACATAGGGCACATACCTAATATAGTCTGTTAACTACTTTTGGTACCTACAAATTCATTATTTAAAACTCCTTAACTATAAATATAGTAGATATGGTGGGTGGTCTACTTCGAGTATTTATTAATTTCTTAATTACTTATATTTATTGTAGTACCTACCTAATACTAAATACCTATATTTTAAAATAAACTAGTAAGCTTTATAATTTGTTTGCAGCATGCACACAACTGTGTCACTTAAAACTTAATGTGGGGCATAGATAAGATATACTAGTATATATTTTAATCTATGATGTAGGGGCACTTAAATTAATTTACTATGCTGTAAACATTAATCTCTCTAAGGTAAGTCAAAATATAAGCATCTAGTAATATGAAGATAAAGAAAGTCTACTTATTTAACTTGAACTATAGCATAAAATATTATATAGGTGATATGATACGTTATTACTAATTAATCTAAAGTGTTGATAAATTTAAAGTTAGTACTTTCTGTCTTTTGAACTAGTTAATATAAATCTTCTAAACAATTTTTGATTTGTTGGTCAAAAATTATTTAATTTGACTTAAAATAACATTTAATTTTTAATTTTTGACAGATTCGTAATGAGCATCAAACTATTTCTGGTTTTTGGAATGCCATTTTTAATTTTTATGGTATGTCAGTTTTTCCAATTTAAAGGGATCAAAAAGGTAATTATAAATGCAATTACCAATCTACAAGGAGTATATATATTTATTATATTTGTGACCAAGTCCAAAGTTATTATGAACTTACGGAAAAAGTTTAGGGATTCAATGGATTACAGTGAGGGGACACGAATTAACACTATCTCTAGGTCGTCATAAAAGTGGCACTGGGCAGTGCTCATAAAAGTTATAATGATTTCTGAATGCAATATGAACATACTATGTACATATTATTATAATAATATATATCAAGACTCTAGGCCCTAAGGCTTAAAAAAATCATTATTTTTGTGTCTTTAAATATTATACGTTTTTGTTTTTTGTGGTTATTATAATAATACAATAATAGTTAATAATCAAAAAATACGATTTATTAAACTTTATATTATTATGTTATATTTTAGTCAAATAATTTATATTTGGTCTAAATACATAATATATATTAAATTTATTTAAAAAATGGATAAATCCTATCTAATAATATAACAAAAAAAATGTTAAATTGTTTAATTGATCTTTTTCTTGAATTTTAATGTTCACTTTTATTAATTTCCAATAAACTACAAAAAGTATGTTGTAAAGAAAATATAAATAACAAGTTTTGTTCAATTCCATATTTAAATATGTTGGTGTACACAGATTTATACCATAATAATTTAATCTAATTAATATTCATTAACTATATTTTATATACAATTAGCATGCATAATTTATGAGCTGTTTACTTTTTATTATTTTTAATAAATTAAAATGTAATTTTTACACAAATACATTTTGAATCACAATTATAATATTGTTACATTAATAAATATTTTGTATCTGTAGTTATACCTGTATACTTGCGTATGCGGGTATATTTCAGAAATGAACATTTTATTTATATTACCTATTTACGATATACCTATACAATAGGTACATAATATAATGGTTTTACATTTATATAGATACATTTCTTTGTAACTGGTTGCGCTTCAAAATATTAACTTGTATGACACGTTACAACATTTTCATACAGAGTATCTTTAACTAACTTTAATAAGTACCTATTACAGCATTGATTACGTATAAATACTATCAACAAAACGTGCTAACGTGAATTTATTAAACAGACTCATAGGGAGAAATCGAAAACCTGTTACAACATAAGACATAATGAATAATTATCATTTACCTTATTATCTACTCTATGAATGAATATTATTTACGAAGTACGATATACTTATAGTACCCGTCGCCCGTTGGCTAAGAGCCTATAAAAACGTACATACTGGGCTGAGTCATGACGCGATAGTAGTTTGTTAGTGAAATTAATTAATCACACGATGGTAAAAAAATACAATAAATAAATGTATGGATTATGGAAATATTATTTTTACATTATTATGGTATTAATATTTATACCATGTGCCCGGCACGCCCATTAAATATTTTGAATTTAAACCCGGGTTTTTTGTTTGTGCAGCAATTCCTTTCGTTTGTGCTGCGTTCGTGAAATAGGCGCACCTAAACACTACAATTGTCTTAAAATCTATGTGGAAATCACTGTGAACCAAAAAATTAAAAGTTGGACCAACTTCACGTAGTCTATCCATTTTAACCCAGAACTTTGAAATCAGTATCAAACGAAAGCTAATGATTAGCAACAATTTTCAAGTGCATTTTTAGAATTCGCAAGTAACTTGGGTGGCCAGTTCTCACTGCCAAAGTCACAAAGTTAGCCCACCCAAGTTTGAAAATGGCACCCAACGATAGCTTTTAATTTGCAAGTGTTTGCAAGCAGGGCTAAAATACTATATTATATAAAAATCAATTCAGCTACATCAAAGATAGTGTAATCTCCTACATGGACATTTATATCTATCATTCGAGTCTAACTTATATGGAAATACTGTATCAAGTATTAACACTATATCCTATAATTTAGTTTTGGGTTGGAAAAAAATTAAGTACGCTATTTTATAACAATACTTATCAGTTATCATATTATGTAGTGCTAAATACAATATATATATATATAATATTACATAAGACTATACTATTATTATTATATATTTTGTTCAACTTCCTCCAAAAACTTCATAAGGACGTAACTATTACAAGATATCATAGTTTATATTAATTATGTATAAACTGAAGACCCCCCCCCCCCCCCAGAAAAATTTGAAAATACGCCACTGAACGTTATGATTATAACGTTATATTTGACAGAAAACTAATTTGTAAATGTAATTATGACAGCAAGCGATAATCAAAATAATTAAATACCGCAAAACAAAACATGACGAATAACAAAATATATGATATATCATTAAACAAAACATGATGCAAAACGTAATTTATAGAATATCATTAAACGAAATTAACCCAAAACGTAATTTGTAGGGGGAACAGTAAATTCCTATAAATGTAGGTAATCTCCTACGAAGAAATAGTGTTAACTCCTACAAAAGATAGTGTGGACTCCTACAAAACATAGTGTTAACTCCTACAAACAATGGTAAAATAATAGGTGGTAAGTTTTAAGTCAAATTAATTTTTAAAAAGGTGGACAAGTGAATACCTACCGCTTGTACCGCTTTTGTTTTCTCCTAGCATATACTTATATAAATTATCAAATTTAATAATTTCCTCCAGTTTAAATCGTTTACTTAATTAATTACCATTAATAATTGAATATTAAAAACCAAATGACTTATGTATATAGGTAAAAATATCTAAGGTAGGTATGTTAAAAAAGAAATCAGTAGAAAAAAATATGTCTTCGTATTTTCGACATAAAAAATAAAATATCTGTCTTGCTATATATTAATAAATATTATACAAAAATCAATTCAGCTACATCAAAGTTAGTGTAATATCCTACATAAAAATTTTTATCTGAAAATAAAATAGGGTAATATATCCTACACTCCAACATTATAATTGAAATTTTGAATACACGATTTTGGAATTGAAATGCTCAAAAAGCTTAAAATGATAAGTTGAAAATAATAATATAATAATCTATATTATACATATATATAATATATTATATTTACATTTAATATTTATAGATAAAATAATAACACTTGGTTAATGATTTATTTTAATTTGAAAATTGTTTAAGTTTTTATTGATATAGGTAGGTAGCTGAATTGATTTTTGTTTAATATTTATTAATGTATTGCAAGACAGATATTTTATTTTTAATGTCGAAAATACGAAGACATATTTTTTTCTACTGATTTCTTTTTTAACATAATTTTAATATTTTTACCTATATACATTATTATTATTATTATTAATGATTAACGATGCCCCGATAATTGCGCTGTAGAAGTATAGAGTATAGACTTATTTTGTATTCACTCTGTACTTTGTCTAATTGTAGTCTGTACGACTGTACTACTAACTGCAAGGCTGGGCAAGTTAATGATTTTTTTTTTAACTCAGTTAAGTTAAGTTTATATGCACCAATAACAAAAAGTTAAAAGTTAAAAGTTAATTTAACTATAGGTTAACTCAGTTAAGTTAAAAGTTAATACACAATTTTTGTTAAGTTAAAAAAAAGTTAATTTGTTTATACAACGTAGCGTACTTAATTTTTTTTTAACCCAAAATTATAGGATATACTGTTAATAGTTCATACAGTATTTCCATACAATTTAGATTCGAATGATAAAATAAATAAAAACTTTAAAAAATTTACGATACATATTTTTTGACATGAAAACGAAATAGACTGAAATAGTGAAATATTATAAAATTAAAAACAAAATAAATTAACTTAACTTACTTCTTAAAAGTAACTAGTTAAGTTAAAAAGTTAAAATAAAATTTGGCCCAGCCTTGCTACTAAGTTCCTCTTGTGAGTATACTGTTGTGGGTATATCCGTTTTATTTATTTATATTAGCTACATAATATTAACAAATAACTTAATCATGGGTAGAACAATTTCTAACCCAGTACTGAAAATTTACTTTAAGCTTAACATTACTACGAATGCAAGTGTCTGCGAAATTGCCAACTGTGTTAACCCCATTCGGACAGAAATAGTCACTCTGGTAATTTGGAAAATCACGTAAATGTATTTCATAAAAGTGAATATCTTTTACTTTTAAAAGAAAAAGAGCGATTGATCAAATGTAATTAAAAAAGACAACATATATGTGGTTGTTTACTATTTATGTAATATTATGTTTTTATAATATTATAATATGAAGTTAGTACTTTAATTCAGCTATGATTTATTTTAAATGTATCTAGATATCCGAAACAATTCCATCTTTTACCTGATACAAAAATACTTAAAATCAGGGCTTGCTTAGATGCCTACGACCTACCTACATATTTATTTTATTGTTTTTACCTATTTTAGAAACAAAAGATTGGGCCACTTGATAGTATGATTATTGTTACAAAAAAGACATAATCAAAAATTTAACAATCAAAAATTAATAAAATATTGTGTTTTGAAATGTTTGGTAAATTATTATGGTTTTATAATGATTATTAAAGTATGAATGTTGAAAAGCTTAGTATTTGGTTGCATTATTTTACTTTTGATATTCATATGATATACCAAATACAGCTCACTAGATACTGACTACTAAAATGGTAAAATACATAATAACACAACATTTGTAAATATTATTACTAAAAAAATTGAAAATGAAAATGTCCGTAAACAGCCCAAATCGAGTCAAAATAATTTCAAAATTTTATGGTGTTTATAGTAAATGAAAATATAAACATTCAATAAAATTTGTATCTTCGTTTTTGAATAACAATAAAATAAGCAAATCGTTACATGAGAAATCGAGTGAATATCAAATGTTGTAAAAATATGAATTATAAACACTTATAAAAATTTAATTTGACTTTCTTGTAGACATTTTTTTTTTTTTGATAAAGGTAGACAAACTTTTGAGAAATCTTGTATTACATTTTCAAATCTTAGATTTAAAAAGAAAAATTTTTATGGATTCTCAACTCAAAATATTATTCAAATTTTATCGTGTTTAGAAAATGCAATTATAAACAACCAGTGAAAATTTCATGTATATACGTTCATTTGTTTTAGAGTTACACCAAAAACCAAAATCGATTTTGCGTAAAAATTCCCGTTTTTCCTTAATTTTTCTTTTGTTTTTCACGGCGCTTTTGAAAACTACTGGAAAATTTTTACTTTTGACCCCCCAAAGTACCAAAAAGATTCACTTTACTATCAGAAAAGATACTGTTGAAGAAAATCTAAGCATTTTTACTGTCCTAAAAAGTGATGACAGACACGAAAATAAAAAATAAAAAAAACATATCATTGTAAGATCAATACATTCATCGTTCCACTCAGAATCTAAAAATTCATATCAGTTTTCAAAAAGTCGGGAAAAACCAAAAACAATAAATAAGGATAAACTGGGATTTTTACGCAAAACCAGTATTTGACAAAATCGATTTTCTATTTTTCTGACTCCTACTGGTAGGTATAATAAATTTTCGATTTTTTTTAATTATAGCTATTTTAGTAATTTTTCAATCGGTCAACAAACTTGAAAACTTAATACAAGGTCTCATAATTGTTGTTAGTGTAATTTTAATATAGATATTTCTTGGGCCTCACTGCCTCAGATTATTCCGCCAGATTTATGACAAGTTTTCAGTCTGGTTTTGTCACAACTAAATATCTTTATTCTTGGATCCTCTATTAATTATTATTGCTCTAAATATTGCATTATTTAAAATCCAAGATTTTTTTGATTTTTTCTTCATCACTTAAATATGAACAAGAGACGATTTTCCTAACTACATGAGTTTTTTCTGATATTTTCGTAGATAATGTAGATTTAAGTACCTATACCTACCCGGCTACCTATATCCTATATATTTAATAGAAGCTTTATTTATTGACAATAATTTGGATTTTGCAAGTTCCATTCAGTTCGAAATTCTGAAAGGAAAAATCATAAATATGTATTCGACTGTTTTTGGCGATATTTTAATGAATTGTATTTAATTCTGTATAATATTTTTTAAAAGTCCACACTTCGATATTGTCAGTATATAAGTGTCAGCCTGGCACACCAAAAGCCCATGGATCAGTTGTTTAAAGGGGCCCCATAATGAAATACAAAGGCCCCAAAAAAATGTACTTAAAATTTTGTTAAAAAAAACATTCGTGGCCCAGTGGCCATGACTAGGCCGACACTGTCTGAATTGGAAGAAATGTAGAATAGGTACTAGAATATATTATATTATTCTTAGGTAGGTATCTAGGTATAACTAACATTATAAAATATACTTGTTGAATCACTGGGTTAAATTATGTTTAAACAATGACAATAATTGAACATTTGACGTGTTCAATTACTATAGATATCTTGTTAAATTTTAGTAACTAGTAATTGAACACATACGTAAATATGTATAGTTATGAATAATTATGATAAGCATTTTTTTAAATTTTTAATCATGGAAATCATCACAATAAAACAAATATTTGCAACATAATATCATGACTAAATAGATCAATTTAGTCATGTATAGTATAATGAATATTTTATAAGCGGATCGGTAATTCAATTCCCACCAAAAGTAATTCATAGTAGGCAGGGACGAACCGAAGGTGGGTCATGGGGGGGGTGTTACCCCCCCCCCCCCCACAACTCGGCAGTATTTGATTTTCAGTCGGCAAAATGGAATTTATTTTCACCTGAATTAAACCAATTTTTTTAAGGCGAGGAAAGGAAAATTAAATAAATTGTTTAAATGTTAATATTGTTAGGTCAATATTTTCGTAATGGGTTATGGAGCGGATTCGCAAAAGTACATCGAGACTGCGACAATCGGCAGTCGGCACAAGATAAAAACCTAATGAACGGCTCATAACATAACACGCATACTTATAACGATAATATACCTAATAATATCATATCATGCATATAATATACAGTAGAAAATCGATAAACCGTCTATTTCTTTCATCCGTCATCGCATTTAAGCAATGCGGGTAATGGGTATACGCCATACGGCCTTAGATCATGTGGCGACGATTATAATATTATATTTAATATTATAATACGTTATCGAGTGAGGGTACCTATACATTTTTTTTTTGGATTATCCAAAATACGCGATAATCGCGTTTCAAAGAAACACTCAACAGACGAAGATTACCGATTATCTTGTAGGTATTGTATAATGTGTGTGTTTGATGTCCGTACAACTTACTGTAGTTGACAACAGTCTGTTGTACACGCCTTATTCGGTATTTTAATAATTGTGCTTACTTCGCAAGTTATTTTCCGGTACAAGGCTTAGAAAGTATCACGAGTTGTAAATTGTAATTTTTCATTTAAAACCTACCCTGTTTATTTCAAGGCTTTAAATATCTTATATCTACATCATAATATGGTTCATCACTTTTATAATTTACGAAATATAGATTATAAGTATAAAGATTATTAATTAATACAGATACAAAAAATATAGATTTTAAAAATATAATACATATCTCGTTTCACTCAGAATCTAATATTTTTTATTAAATTGAATGAAATGTTTTAATAATTAGATTAAAACCATTAGTAAATAATTAGGTACCTACCTACACTTTATGCAAGTACAATTAT
This sequence comes from Metopolophium dirhodum, assembly GCF_019925205.1. Classification (NCBI taxonomy): domain Eukaryota; kingdom Metazoa; phylum Arthropoda; class Insecta; order Hemiptera; family Aphididae; genus Metopolophium; species Metopolophium dirhodum. Next base: position 19,719,205 of record NC_083564.1, read on the forward strand.
TGAAATTATTTTATATTTATATAGGTTATGATAGAAGAGGACGATTCTTATATAATGTAGATAATGATTTGGCAACAATAATAATAAGTGATGAATTATAATTATTACCTATTTCATATTATGTTTGTTGATGTTATTTCATTCTGATATAAATTAAAAATAATAAGTTAGGAATTTCAACTTCAAATTTAATTTAAGCATACATTGAAACATAAGGCAATAAAGAAATTATAAATGTATAGCATATTGAAACTAAAAATAACTTAATAGTTGACAAAAATTTTGAATTTCAAATTCTAGTCGGCAATTTGTACACCCCCCTATGATTCTTTTTTCAGATCGTCCCTGATAGTAGGTACTTCCATAGGACAATTAATTCGGTCCAAACCACGAACATAATAATAATATAATGGTATTGTAATAGAATTGTTATCAATTGTTCGTAATCACGTCATGTTAACAGTTAACTACTATCAAACCACAGAATAGATAGCGTTGTTGTGGTATTTGCAGACCGTGATGGAATCCATCTCAAAATATTATAGTTTTGTTATCCTAGAATTAATAATTATAGGATTGATCAATCCATCTAGGCAATAACTAATAACTACTATGTATGCCATTTTCCTGTACCGGTACCATCGAGATAAAGTATAAGTCTCGATTACCGGTACTCAGCACCACGCCAGCACGGTTATCTACTAGCACTTAACAACTCACGTCTCGCAAGTCGCCAGATTACAGTGATTTCAAGTTAAACTGTCGTTTTCGAAGTACAAATCAAAATGGTTTTATTTTCATTCGTCATGTCATAAATTTTGAATTGCTCGCTTTTGGTTTTTAAGCAGGCCCAATGTAATATTTCTGTGCTAAACATAAAATGAATATAATATAATATTAATTTCAAAATGAAAGACAAAAAACTGAAGGTAAATATTATCATCTTATTAATTATAATGAACATAAAAAATATGTTACCTGTAGCTGTGTGTCGTAGGGTCTTCGGAGCGATCCGGTGTTATATCGGTCCAAGGTTTGGCGTCTTGCAGCTTATAGTCGATTGTCTATTGTGATTTTGCAGTATGTCTTCAATGTGCTGATTCCAGATCACAAAGCTCAGGGAGTATTCATATCGCCGGACCTTCAGGACAAAGATGATACCAGTATTGGCCGTACCGTAACTGATATGCTGGGTGGTTTCCTCCGTTGGGACGCTCAATACTTTCATCATATCTATCGATATGGCTATACTTATGAAAATACATTGGCTTTTTTCCCGCTATATCCCAATGTCTTACGGCTGTTAACTGCAATTTTTCCTGGTCATTCAAACACTATGTTTCTCGTTGCAGGAGTATTCCTCAACAATATTGTATTTGTGTTCACTGCATTGGTGTTATTCGATTTGACTTTACGCATACATAAAAACGCAGAAATGGCGTATAACTCAACAGTCCTGTTTTGTTTCAATCCTGCTAGTGTTTTCTTCTCAGCTCCCTATTCAGAATCACTGTTTGCGTTTACAACGTTTTATGGTATGTATCATAATGCATATGAAAGTATTTGGAAGTCATCGTTATTTTTTGGTTTGTCTGTGTTAAACCGGTCCAACGGACTGCTCAATGTTGGCTTTTTGTTATATACTATTGTTGAAACGGCCGTCAAGAAAAGAAAAATATCATTCAAATGCCTTATTGGTGTGTGTTTTGTTTTTGCATGTTTTTGTTTGTTCCAACTCTATGGTTATTATAAATTCTGCACTCTGCAAGAAAACACATTGGATCCAAAAGTTATCGACTATGCTATTACAAACAACCTAATAACACCAAACAACATTAGTGTGCCATTGTGGTGTGGTAAGCACTTACCATACTCTTATGTTCAAGAAAAATATTGGAAAAATATGGGTTTCTTAAGTTATTTCAAATTCAAACAGATTCCTAATTTTCTATTGGCTTTACCTTGTGTTTTTCTACTGTTAAAGTTTGGTTTTGAATATTTTCGTAACAATAATATCATTTATTTGGGTCTTAGAAATCGAGATAAACCAGATTTTGTATATGTCGTCCATTCAACATTTTTAACCATTTTTTGTTTGTTTTGTATACACGTTCAAGTGACCACTAGAATGTTAGCGTCTTCTAGTCCAGTGTTTTATTGGGCTTGTGCTAATTATTACAAATTTCCACTAAATTTCAATAAAATCACATACAACCGTATAACCTATGATTTTAAATCTAAATTTGTTACATTGTGTTATGTATGTACATTGTACGGTGTGTCCGATACTCCGATATGTTATCTGTAACGATAAATATATATATATACAACATTATGTGATTATTATGTGTGTCCGCCGTCGTGCGTAATGATAAATAAAGCAGTCGTACTTTGTCAATGCTCGTGTGTGTACCTTCGCCTATCTTATATATAAAATACGTAACATTTGGCGACGAAGATGAAAATTCGGTGAAAATATTATTTAATTTTCTTGTTGTGATTATAATGTCGAATATTTCGCAATACATACCGGGTTCGGAATCATTCAGTAATTATTTAGATCGATTAAACGCGCAGTTGACCGTTTTAAAAGTTAAAGAGGCTGATAAAAAGTCCTATTTAATCGCATACATTGGTTCGGAAGCATATAGTCAATTAAAAGATGCTTGTTTGCCGGAGGAACCACAATTAAAGTCATACGACGAGTTAGTGTCCAAATTGGAAGAAATATATTCACCACGTCGTCTTGTAGTGAGTGAAAGATTTATTTTTAACCAACGTACACAGAACCAGGGTGAGTCAACTCGGGAGTACATAACAGCATTAAAAAAATTATCAAGTTTTTGTGTATTTGGTTCGTTTTTAAACGATGCACTGCGAGATCGGCTTATTGTAGGGATAAGTGATGAATCGTGTCAACGAAAATTACTTGGTATAGAGTCCCTAACGTTTGAAGAAGCATGTAAAATTGCTTTGGATTCGGAGTTGGTTTGTAATCAAACACAACAAATGAACAATAAATCACAAGTAAATTTTATCAATAATGGGAAAAATGTGTCTCGTCAAACACATTCGTCATCGAAGTCGGAACTCAAGTGGAACGGAAATTCTGGTGGAAAACCGTGGTCTGGGAAGTCGTCAAAACCTGGTCAAAAAAATGGTCAGTCAATTCAGCACGGCAGTCAAAGTTCACGAAGTCTTAAGTTTGGTCAATGCTATAGATGTGGAAGGAAGCACGATGTCCGTACGTGTCCAGCCAGAGAGTGGGAATGTTTTTCATGTAAATTAAAAGGTCATACGTCGAAAATGTGTAAGACAAAAATTAAAAATAATTTAGAGTCTATTGATTTAGTAAATAATGTGTCTCAGAATAGTGGGGGAAATCCACTTGTGATTAAAATCAAAGTTAATAATAAGCTTATTCCGTTTGAAGTAGATAGTGGAGCGTCGGTTTCAGTTATGCCGATTAAATATTTTAATATGTATTTTAATAATTCATGTAAATTAGAAAAAAAACATATTCAATTAAGTTCTGTAAATTGTGAACCAGTCAAGGTTTTAGGTCAAACACTTGTAAATGTCGAGATGTCAAATCAAAAAAATATTAAACTATATTTAATTATAACGGAAAACTCTGTAAAAAAAGTTTTAGTAGGTCGATCTTGGTTAGATAAGTTATATTCAAACTGGAGATCGAATATGTGTCTAAATTGTATAAGTAGTAATGTAGATTGCAAAATCGGGAAAAATATTATGAATTCTGTAAATAATAATAATTGCGTTTTAAGTGAAATAGATGTAATTAACAATATTAAACTCAAGTTTCCCGGGGTGGTTAAATTAAATGATAAACCAGCTGATTATATAAAAGACCATGAGGTCAATTTATCTTTAAAAGAAAATAGCGTACCAGTTTTCCATAGAGCATATCAAGTACCATATGCACTAAAGTCTGCTGTAGAAATTGAGTTAAATAGATTAGAAGTTGAAGGAGTTATAAGTAAGGTTTCAATTAGTGACTGGGCATCGCCTATTGTAGTAGTACCAAAAAAAAATAATAAAATTAGAATATGTGTAGATTTAAAAACTACCTTAAATCCAAAATTACAAATTGAACAACACCCATTACCAAGAGTCGATGATGTGTTTAATGAGTTATCCGGGGGAAGTGTATTCACTGTTTTGGATTTAGCAGAAGCGTATTTACAATTACAGGTTGCACCTGAAAGTCGTAAGTTTCTTACAATTAATACTCATAAAGGGTTGTACTGTTTTAATCGTTTATGTTATGGGGTAGCGTCAGCGCCAAGTATATTTCAGTCAGTCATGGAAAATATTTTACGAGGTGTTTCTAAAGTACAAGTATATTTAGATGACATAATAATCTGCGGCTCGTCAAGGTCAGAGTGTGAAGAAAATGTTAATGCGGTGTTAGAACGTTTAAATGAGTATAGAGTTAAAGTAAATTTTGAGAAATGTCAGTTTTATTGTTCAAGTGTACAATTTCTAGGTCATAAAATAGATTGTCAAGGCGTACATCCCGATGGAAATAAAATGGATGCGATAAGAAACGCACCGTGCCCTAATGATGTAGTACAATTAAAATCATTTCTCGGTCTCATAAACTATTATCAACGTTTTATTCCAATGTCGTCATCTATATTAGCTCCCTTGTACAATTTAACAAAAAATAAAATACCTTGGAATTGGTCTGACGAATGTCGATCAGCGTTTGAAAATATAAAACAGGTATTAATAAAAAGTCAATTATTAGTCACGTATAATCCAGATTTACCTCTAGTAGTTACGTGTGACAGTTCTAGCTATGGTGTCGGTGCAGTTCTTAGTCATTTGATAGATGGGGAGGAGAAGCCAATTTTATTCGCGTCTAGCACCTTATCAGCGGCAGAAAAAAATTATGCACAAATTGAGCGTGAAGGGTTAGCAATAATCTTCGCAGTAAAAAAATTCCATAAATACTTGTTTGCACGCAAATTTATTTTAGTAACTGATCATTTGCCGTTAAAATCAATTTTTAATCCGTCAAAGAATATACCTGTTGTAGCTTCATCTAGATTACAAAGATGGGCAGTTATATTGTCTAGTTATCAGTACGAGATTCAACATAGGAAGGGGGTAGACATAAGTAACGCAGACGCGTTATCAAGATTACCTCAAAGTAGTAATACTGGGGAAAATGCTTGTTCAATTTTATTATTAGAAAATTTACCTTTAACGTATAAGGAAGTGAGCAAAAAAACGAGTACAGACGAAGTATTAAAAGAAATAAGTCAGTATACGAAAGAAGGTTGGCCGGGGGTAAAGTCGTTAAAATCAGATTGCCAACAATATTATAAAAGACGGGAAGAATTATCGTTAGTAAATGACTGTTTGATATTAGGTAATCGCGTAGTAATTCCAAAGTCATTAAGAGAAGACGTATTAATGTTATTACATAAAAACCATCCGGGTATTGTTCGTTCGAAAATGCTCGCAAGGTCGTATGTATGGTGGCCTAATATCGATATTGATATAGATAAGTTTATTAAGACGTGTACGGAATGCCAATGTAATCAAAACGATAAGAATGTTAGTGAGAAAGTGTATATTCCGTGGGAAAATCCATCAGATTCTTGGAAAAGAATACACATCGATTTTCTAGAAATAAATCAAGTTAAATTATTAATCATTGTTGACAGTTTTAGCAAATGAATTTAAAGCATATTGTGAGAAAAATTGTATAAAACTAGTACATTCGCCGCCATACAATCCAGAGTCTAATGGGTTGGCAGAGCGAGGAGTGCAAACGATAAAAAAATTATTAATAAAGAGTTTGTGTGTAGAGAGAGATGTAAAAAGAATACAATCAAAAATTAATAATATTTTAGTATCATATCGTAACACACCAACAACAAGCACAGGTTGTAGTCCGTCAGATTTAATATATAATTTTAAACCAAAAAATCATTTGTCCATATTAAAACCACCAAATATTGTAGAAAAGAATAAAAATATTAATGTTACTAAGTACGAAATAAATGATAAAGTTCTTGTTCGAAATAATTCAAAAGGGCAGAAATGGTTAACTGGACGTATAATGAAAATGTTGGGAACGTGCAGTTATTTAGTCCGGGTTGGTGATAAAATCAGATTAATGCATGTAAACAAATTGAAAAAGAGTTATTTAAATGATGAGGTACATCCAAGGGAACTTGAATAATAATAAAAAAAAAAAAAAAAAAAAAAAAAAAAATATATTGTTTATCTATTTAAATTTTTAAGTTATATTTATTATGTATTGTGTAAAATTGTAAATGTTAAATCATTATTATTATTTTCTAAATTGTATGAATTTTGTATAAGTTAATTTATTGTACTAAAATTATATAGAAGGGAAAGATGTTATGTATGTACATTGTACGGTGTGTCCGATACTCCGATATGTTATCTGTAACGATAAATATATATATATACAACATTATGTGATTATTATGTGTGTCCGCCGTCGTGCGTAATGATAAATAAAGCAGTCGTACTTTGTCAATGCTCGTGTGTGTACCTTCGCCTATCTTATATATAAAATACGTAACACATTGTACTTTTTTACATATTTTATTGTCGGCACAGCACTTTTTGTGAACTTTTTACCATTCACTTAGCAGACAAATGTTATCAGCCGTTATTTTTAGGTATCATTTTTATGAAACAAATATATATGATATAAAACAAAAAAATGCAAACTTAAAAATTAAGTAATGTAAAAATATTGGTCATTTAATTGTATGTGTTCTATTTGAAAAAAACAAATGTTATTACAAGTGTTAATTATGTATTTTAATTGTTAAAACTCAAATTATAGTATTTTACCATATTATACTAAAAATGTATTTTATATTCTTCATTGTTATTTGATTTGGAAATGTTTTTTTATTATATTTTTTATTTGTTCAGTAGATTGATACATATTTTATGATGAAACAATAAAGACTTAAATTAAGACTGACATTTAATTATATTTTCTATTAATTAAACTATTAAAATAAACCATTTATTGAAAAAAAACTTCATAAAACTTTCTGAGAGAGTAGAGAAATTTAATATTATTTAAAATAAAATAAGGTACAAAAATTGTTTGTGACTGTTAGATTATAATTTTTAATGGTGTCATTATAATATTTTTGTATAAATTTGGTAGTTATTTTTTGAGCTAAAATAAAATGATTTTAAATGTAAAAATTGTACTTGGTTAAGAGATTGATAAAAATAATCACAAATTAAAAATAAATATGAAGGATTCAATTTTAGTTAGTCGTATTTTACGTTAATATTTAGAGATACGTTGTTCAACTCGACCGATGAGTCAAATTTCTTTTAATTTAAACAAATATTTTGAGTAGAGCCAAATCAATGCATGATTAATATTCAAGTTATTTTCTGTCACAGATTCACAGCTGTCTATAATATTATTATAATGTATTTGTACTTAAACAATAATCATAAGATGTCAATATAGCTGCTGCTGTGATCACTGATTTGAATGAAGTATTTAAAAATAATTCTGGATCACCCTAACAGTTGACATTATTTACCAAATCCATAGTAGTTTGTAGTATTAATTACGATTATAAAGATCTACGTACTTAAGTTCTTTACAATCGTGGTATTGTCATAGAACATTATGCGTAATTACTAATTTTAAAACCTACACAATTTAAAATAAGTCATCATATTTTTAAAATATTGAATTTTTTATCGTACAAAGCCTATAAACTCGTTAACACGTACTATCATCTAAGACAATATATTATCACCTTGGTAGCGATTTTAGTTCGTGATAACACTTATCGTGGACTTGGAACGATATTTTTTCAACGATAAGAAGCATAATATATTTTTAAATAATAAGAACTATGAACTTCCTGGTTACATTTTATGCATAAAGTTACGTTGTTACGACTTCGAGATAGTACTAAGGTGTTGTATTAGTACAAAATTAATTTAAGGCAAATGACCGCTGGTCGTACAAATCGAATCATTATCATCTGTTAACACCAGAAAAACTACAAAATATTCTATTTCATAATGATATCTGCAAGATTTAATAAATTACTCAGAAATTGTAGTTCGCTGTACAAGAAAAATCAAATTCATCATTCTACGACAGAGGTATAATATGATAAATAAATACCTATATAATATATGTAGGGCGATTCACTAAGCATGCTAACCCCCCCTTTTTTATCTTCAATGATGCAGTTATTTAAAATGTGATTTTTGGAATTTTTAAATATACGTAAAGACCAGATTTTCAAATTCTTGAGATTTTTGTACTTCTTAAGTAATATGCTGTAGAGACACAAACTTCTGTTTTTTTTCAAATGAGAACCCACCTTTTCAACTGTAAGTTATTCAGTGGATAATTTTACTAAACATTTTGTGCGTGTAATTTTTAAGTTATTTAACTTTGTGTACTAAGGATAAAAGCCCCGTGGTAATAGTTTATTGGAACCAATCAATGTACAAACAGTTCAGTCTTGTATTGATGCCACAAGAAAAAAAATTGATTTATAAGATATGGGGCCTATGGTGATTTGAAAATTTTAATCATTAATATTAATCTATCAACAAATAATTTTTAAAAATTGCCCAAATTAATAAATACTAGTTCCAATACTACATCCATAATATATTTTTGTTAAACCATTTTTAAGGACTAATATTTTAAGTAAAAACATTTTAATAACTAAGAAATTACTCATTTGAATTAGGTAAATCAACATTTTCAAAAAAATTATCCTCTAAATAATTTATAGTAAAAAAGGAGTTCTCAAATACAGAAGTTTGTATGGCTACAAGACACTCTTTAGTAGAAATAATTTAAAAAAATTGTCCGAGTACCTATATTTCAAAATTCCAAATATCAGAATTTTAATAAATTCATTATTAAAGAAAAAAATGTGGGTGACCATGCTTGGTGGATCACCCTGTATATAAATAATATATAAAATATAAATACAATATAATATCATAAATATTTTACTTCAATTAACCAAATAATTTTCTTAATATTTAAGTTTGTTAATGATCATGCAACTGTACCTACTAGTTAATTCCAAATACTGATTATTATTTATTATTAGTTAATAGTTAATACACTATTGTGATTTGAGATCATTCAGTATTAAATTTACATGTCACATTATTAGTTTTTTGTGACTTGTTTACCTACATATTACAGTTATATTAAGAATAAGCAATTGATATTAATTTATCAATATTTATAGAATAAGTATCCAGTAAGTATCCCAATATTTAAACATGACAATTTTTTGAAATATTTTAAGCATATAAGCTTTGCTAAGCTTGCATAAAAATATTAAATTGTTTTTTTAAATTAGTTAACCTACCTACAGTAACTTTAAGTTGTATAATGTAAAATCAATTGAATAGTTAATTTATAAAAAATAATTGTTATACATATTGTATAAAGTTTAAATCACATTTTTATTTACAGAAGCAAACCAAAATCAAAATTAATAATATTGAAATTAATTATTTAAAAGTTGGAAATGGTCCACAGACCTTGTTGTTATTGCCAGGAGCATTAGGTACCTTGGCCATATTAAGTATTTTAGAGTTAATTTTCATAACTACAATAATATCAAACATGCATATAATAGATACCTAATAAACTTTATGAATGTTATTTAGGTTCAATATTTACTGATTTTAAGCCACAAATTGAAACTCTTAATCGTGAAAAATATACAATAGTTGCATGGGATCCACCAGGTTATGGTTTTAGTCGACCACCAGACAGAGATTTTTCACCAGGATTTTTTTATCGTGACGCTGACTATGCCATTTCACTTATGAAAGTATTTACATTTTTCCACTTCCGTTCTTAATGTTTTTCTAATCTCAATGTTGGTCTTCTTAGTCATTGCAAATTGATAAATATTCGCTGCTGGGTTGGAGCGATGGTGGGATCACTGCACTTATAATGGCATCCAAAGCTGTTGACAAAGTGGAAAAACTCATAGTTTGGGGTAGTAATGCGTATGTTACTGAAAAAGATATTGAATTATACGAGAAAATACGAGATGTCCAAAAATGGTCCCCACGCATGAGGCAACCGTTTATTGATTTGTATGGCGAAAAGTATTTTTCAGATACTTGGAATGCTTGGGTAAATTCATTTCAAATAATACTTAAAGAAAACGGAGGGGACATTTGTCGAGAAGCGCTGTCTAAAATTGATGCGCCTACTCTTATTTTACATGGTGCTCAAGACCCTTTAGTGCCTATGGAGCATCCAGTTCATTTACACAAAAAAATAAAATATGGATCGTAAGTTATTACATACCTACTTAATATTAGTTTTGATGAGAAAACTCCTTTACAATTATATTTTTGGAAATTATAGTACAACAAATAACAACATAGTGAATGATTAATTTGTAAATATTATTGATTTTTCTATGATTCTAAATAATTATAAAAATATTATTAAAGGAATTCAACTAAATAAAAAATTTAAACTTCCTATATCATATGTGTGATAATTCATAAGTCAATTACTATAAAAAGGTGGAAAAAGTGGGTGTTGCTCTGCTGTACAGTAGGTTATAAGTAGATCACTGCATTGAATTATATTAAATTTGAATTCAATGATATAATAATATCATTGAATACGAAAACGATTCTGAGCGAAGACTGCCATTCAGCCTATGATATTACTAAGTATTTTTGATGATATTATTGTGAAAATAAATTCATTTATTTACCTATTTATTTGGAACTTTGTTTTAAATTGTCAATCCTTATAGCTATAAAAGTTGAACATTTTAAACATTTTTACTACAAAATAATTGTTGATAAATTTTGTCGAAATTCGAACTTTAAATGATTATAATAAAAATTGTGCCTAAATATTTTTAATATTTTTCTACTGCTATAGTAACAATATATTAGCCATTATGACCTTTGTATTACATTTTCACTCAATAAATAATATTTTATTGACAATTATAGAAAAAAAATTATAATTTAAAATGTCTGTAAACACTAAACAGCTCAAAAAAAATCAAAATATTTTGAAATTGTTATTAAGTATAGGATTTGATAAAATAAATACATAGTGTAAAGTTCATGAATCTATAGGTAGTTATTCGTTTTTGAATTACAACAAAATAAGAAAATCGCTACATGAAGAATTGAGTAAATGTCCAATATTGTAAAAATTTGAACTTTGAATGCCCATAAAAATTTAATTTGACTTTCCGGCAGACATTTTTTTTAAGTAAAGGTAGACAAACTTTCGAGGAATCATGTATTCAATTTTCAAATCTTATAGGCATTTAAAAAGAAATTTTTATCAATTTCTAACTCAAAATTATTTGCAAGTTTTCGTGATTTTTACGTATTTTGTCAAAATTCAAAATTTAAATGCATTTAAAAAAAAATTTGTGACTGTATTTTTTATACTTTTTAACTGCCATTGTAACAATATATTTGGAGTCTTGTATTAACTTTTCCAAATATTTTTACCCAACGAATAAAATTTAATTGACATCTATAGAAAAAAAACTAAAAAAATTTAAAATTTAAAATGTCCGTAGACAGCTCAAAACCAGTCAAAATATTTTGAAAAATGTATGGTATAAAAAAAAATGTTGAAGCATTATTTTGACAACTTATCGTGTACACAGAGCAAAAAGTTTTTTTAAAAAACACATAATTGTAAAATCATAACGTTCATCGCTCCCTCAGAATCTAAAAGTGTTTCGATTAGACATATCCAAAAACGATGATTGATCGTACCTAATCTATCTATAATTACGTTAATATTTTTAGATAAAAATAGTATTTAACTTAATCACTTATGTATACAATTTATACACACGTGACACGTACACGGAAAAAAATTGTTACTACACCTATTCATTTGGTTATCATAGCCCCTAAATTAGCGTTAACATAGCGACATAATATAATATATTATAAATGTGTGGCCACCCCTTATATAATATTGTTTCCATTCGTGTGTTTCAGGCTTGAAATCTATCCGGAAGGCAAACACAACATTCATCTAAGGTACGCCGAACTGTTCAATTCGGCGGTAGACGATTTCCTGGCCGAAGACTTGTAGAGGAGATCGCAAGACTTGTCGAAATAATAATAATAAACTTAGTTTCAAAATAATAATAGTTCCTATTAAAATCATAGCAGCGGGGGTGCTAGTCAATATAGCCGATGCAAAAGCAGTTCTAAATCGTATAAGGAGGCAAAAAATAATAATATGACCGAACCTGCAGCGGCGTGGGACGTGCGACCGAAATCTCTGCAGGAATTGACGTTGCGCGACAAGGCATGGCGTTACCAGGGCGAGGGCAACGCCAACGTGGTTTTGTCGGTGCCCGCCGACGGGACAGTGGTGCGGGTGATGAAAGAAGGTGACGGCGGCGGCGCCGAAACCACGGAGGCCGCGGCGGCCGAAACACTATCCGTGCGGTTTGCGCTTTTGCGACGCCGTCAGACGTACATTCTTCGACGGCGGCGGCCGCCACGTAGACGTGCCCGTGCCGATGCGCGTGTCCGCCGAAGAGTTGCGCGAAATCGACCGGGTCATCCGGCCGCATAGGCCGCCGGGCCGGCGGCACAAGGGCCTCGGGTTGGCCGGGTGTCTGGTGGCCTTGTGTCCGGATTACACGGCGCTGCCGCCGACGGACGTGCCGGGCGTCTGGTGCGTCGAGATCAAACCCAAACAGGGATGGGTGCACGAGGACGACATCGCGGCGGGCGGGGTGCGGACAAAGTGCCCGTTCTGCGCGCACCAGTACCTGAAGCTGTTCCGGGGCCGACGTCCATAGGCCGAGCGGTTACTGTCCGCTGGACATGTTCTCGGGCCGCCGCGAACGGGTTCAGCGGGCCGTCCGCGCACTGCTCCGGGACCCGCAGAACAATCTGAAAATGTTCCTGGACGGTAGACCCGCTCGCGGCCCCGGACGACGGTTTCGGAGCCGCGGCGGGGGAGGCGCTCGGCTCGGTCCGGCGGTTTTTGCGCGTTTGTCGCGAGCGCTCTGCTCGGCGACTTCGAGGGCGGCCGGGACGGTTCGGAGGACGTCAGCGAGGAGGAGGAGGAGCACCGTAGCGCCGCATCGAAAGCTGTGCCGCCAGCGTCGTGCGACTTCGCGGGCGCGGTCCCGATGCCCCAGCACTGCGTCCTTCACGAGATCCTGACGATGCAGACACATGCAAACCGCCGGTTTCGCGGCCGTGTGTTCCGAGTACGACGGACGACACCCGCGCCATCCGCAGTTCGGCCACGTCGACCGCCTCCTGCGGCCGAACGACGACGCCGCGGCCTGGACCCCGGTGGACGGATATCTGGTGGCCGCCACGGCGCGGGACTGTTCCGTGTACGTCACGTTCCGCGGGCGTCCCGGCAGTTCGTCGACCGCGATACGCGTCAAGGTGTCCGACTTGGACCCGAAACCGTTGTCGACCGTTGACAAGCACAGGAATCGCGACGCAAACGTTTCGTTGGCCTGCCAACGATATTCGGTCGGGTAGTGGCATGTCGTGGGCCCTAGATTCGGAAGTGGGCGTTGAAAGTGCGACTGAGACGTATTACTTCCTTTTCAATTACAACTAAATTATAACCTATACGTTGCAATTACAAATATATTTTACTCGTCGATGTATAATAATATATATTGTTTACATTTTAACGAACAAATTAAATAAATTCCGATGTAGTCACGAAATAATTACGTTTGTAGTTATTGCAGGGGATACGCTGTTTTGGTATTATATTTAATACATTTTATAATGAAAATATTTATTAGTTATTATAACTTGTTGCCTCGATAAAGTTCCAATTCCTATCATGAACTTACTTCGGTTTGAAAGACCGGAAGACGAACCATGAAGGTTCCGTTTACATTATTCCTGTCAAATATATGTTCAATTTCTTAAATAGAAAAGGGAATGGATAACTCCTACGAAAATGGGTGGATCAGGAACTTCTATATATAGAAATGCATATTATGCGTTGGCAATGTTTATGTATTGTTGTACAAGTTTTTATTAAATAAAAAAAAGTTTGGAAAAAAATATATCCATAGGCGGAACACTTTCTAACACAAACATATTTTAAATGTATTGATTATAATATGTATGTATTATTAGAGATATTCCTAAAATATAATTCTACAATTCCATCCTCAGCACCAGTTGAGAGGTTGTTTAGTAAGGCAATACAAGTTTTAACACCTAGGTGGAATAGGTTATAAATAATAAAACTTTTGAAATGGTTTTATATTGTAGATCAAACATGGTTTGAATTATTATTATTATTTTAAAAGCATTTATTATTATTTTTTTTTTCAAATGTTGACTAATAGCTTCTTTGTATTATTATTAAAGAGGTCATTCCATATGAAATTTTAAAAAATAAACTATTTTTAATATGTTTTGAATTATGTATTTTTTTTTTTTTGGATTATAATATCACTGAATATTTGCAAAATTAAACATGATATTAATTGATATTTATCTAGATACACTTAGTATAACTATCTTAATCTAGATAAATAGTTATCTATTCCCAACACTCCTTACGTGTACTGTAGCATATTACGTGTACTGTAGCATATTTTTTTTTTGGGGGGGGGGGGGGGGGCTATAGCTTTTTTTGTGGTATCAACGACGCTGCCGCAACTTCTTACGAATTGCTTCGCATAAGGGCTATAATGATTCGGGTACAGAACATATATTCCACAAATATTACTATAGAAAAATGTAATGGAACAAAATATAAAAAGGACAAAAGTAGCACATTACAAAGTAAAATATAAATAAATAATATACCATACATCATATTATTATCAAATACATATTTTGTATTTGAATTAAATATAAAAAAAAGTAGGAAATTATTACTATAGTATAAGGTTTAAACGCCCGTTTTTTCGGGCAAATATATTAAGAACCTTTTCAGATTTAATAATATTAGCTTAGTCCCTTTCAATATGAAATAACGATAGATTTGAAAATCTATCGTTAGTCATAGAATTTTTTAGCCATGTTTTTATTCGCCGCATTACTGAAAAAATGATCTTATTTCACAAGAAGCAGAACTTATTGGAGTCTGGAATTGTAAGTGCTACTTATAAAAGCTTATATAAATATGGAAAATTGTTTTTGTTATTTTCTGATACAATAGCATATCTATGTAAAAATCATCTTTTTATCAATACAGTTCCTCATAATTAGCATTTGTTATTTAAGATTTAAATTATCGAACAAAATATTCTTCGGACATCAAAATAAATAATAAAAAATGTTTTCAGTTCTCACATATAGGCTAAACAAATTTCTGGGGGGCTATAGCCCCCTTAGCCCTTCCTCCCCCCATTCTACGCCTATTTACAGTGGCATAATTAGGAATTTGGTTTGGGTGGGGGGAGGATATACGTTTTTGATACGATATAACATGAATGGTCATTATTAGGGAACGGATTTTATTGTAATAAAAAAATCAAAATACCTATGTACTTATTTTTATTGAAATATGTAAAAAAAAATCTTATCTCTTATCTAATTATTAAAACAATGTGAAACTACATGTTGTCTAAGATTTAAAAATGTAAAATGGCAGCGATTTGGTCGTAAAATGTTTTTGTATTGACCGAATGAACGTTCCACTTCGACTGACGTAATGATAGCATACTTCATATTAACTATATCAAGTGGTGTAAATTCGACATCCAATAATTCTGTTGGATTTAGTCCTTGGAGTATATCTCTAATTATTCAGTCCTTGATTTTTTTCTATCAAATTTTTACATTTCAAATTTCGAGTTTCCAGTTGTTTTATAGTACAAATCAAAAAACCAAAATTAGCAGAAATATATGTTAAATTATTATTTTCCATCAAATTATTTGCTTTATCAATAGCGGTGGCAGTTTCAATTTTTAGTTTTGAAATTATATTTTTAACTACCACTTCCTTATTTTATATTTTTATCGTCCGGCATTACCAAGATTGACAATAACTAAAATAGTTCTAATGTATATGCCACGTGCCGGAAATAAGTACCTAGGTAAATGCCAAAATTGCTAATCTTGTTAATTTAGTCGAAGCAGATAATGTTTAGTCGTCGAAAATTAGTGAAAAAATCAAAAATTACAAATTATGTACTTATTTACCAAATATGTAAAAATATTTATTTATACAAAATATGTAAAGTAAATTTGGGTTTATTTTAATTAGAATGATCTTAATCGTACACGTTTTTTATCAGATTAAAAATATCTCATTTCAATAAAAATATGTATTTACAATAAAATCCGTTCCCTATAGTCACTATCAATACTTTGATCAAAATGTTAACGGTAAAAAAAAGTTTTGGAGGGGGGTCCATCCCCCTAATCCCCCCCCTAATTACGCGACTGCCTATGTACTGCAGTACTGCTGCGTCGTCGTCGTTGTTGACGTCGTGTGTTATTGGCTTATTGCTGCCTGGCGTACCTATACGTCATGACTAAAGACCGGATTTATATTCTCTTAAAATACCTTAAATTTGATGCTAATATTCTCGAAAAAACCTTAAAATATTCTCATTATATTCTCTTAAAAATTTAAAAAATATGATAAAATATGCAAAATATACAAAAAAAAAGCAAAAATATGCAAAAAATAATCAATAAACATCATAATATTTACTTTAATATGCATTTAAAAATTTTTTTTTTTTCAATTTTATAATAATAGTGAGTTCATTATTAGGTATTTAAAGTATCGTATTCTAATGAAATATTATTGCACTTTAGTAAGAGTCGGAAATGATAAAATAAAAATTTGTAAATGTTCAAAAAAAATTTTTTCTGGATACCGTAATATTAAAATTAAAAATAAATACAAATTTTTTCTCACAATTTACGAAATATTCCAAAATATGCTAAATGAGTTAAATATTCTCTAACCCATAAAATATTCTCAATATGCAAAAAAAACTTTTTTCTATGCATTCAGAATTGAACAAATCATCCACATTTTTTACTCTCATAAGACTACATAGACCCAGCAACGATATGTAAAAACATATAAATCCGGTCTTTAGTCATGACAAATAGTGTTATAATATTAAATAAAAAACTAACATTAAATAAAACATAATAATATATTATATTTTGTCGTGGGCGTATACACTATTACATTGTGCACGCACACAATCCATTGTCTATACTGCTGCGTTATCGTCGTCGTCGGCATTTTCTGATAAAAACACTATTTCCGATTTCGTCATAATAATATATCGTGTGACGGATACCCACTAATAAATTCTGACACTGACTTATTCAATTGAAATAAATCCATCGTCATTATCAAGTGACAGTGTACGGAACGTTCACCTAAAAAAATTAATTCGTTCACGTTCAGTGCTTAAAAATAGAACTCGTTCACGTTCAAATTCATATTTTTTTTTCAAATTAACAAGTTCACGTCCTTTGAAAATACGAAGAAGTTAATTTTTAATCCGAAAAGAATAACCGTCTACTTATACATATTTGTATTACCTACCAAATATTTATGTCAGCATTTTCTAGTCATACCATAATTTTAAAAATATGTTGAATATGTTTGTGATATTTATATATATTTGTCATTTGAAATTATCTATAGTTTTTGCCCAGTTTGAAATGTATAACTTGTTGTACGTTAATTGTATCCCAGGATAGTCTTCGTTTATTTCCAATCAAAACATTTTTAAAATAAGTAATAATCTATGATAAAAAAAAAGGTGGATAAGTGGATGTCGCTCTGCTGTACAGTAGGTTACAAGTGGGTCACTGTAATGGATGGTGTTAAATTTGAATTCAATGATATAATATCATTGTATAAGAAAAACGATTCTGAGGCGAAAACGGTCAGTCAGCCTATGATTTTACCAAGTATATTTGATGATATTATTGTGAATAAAGTAATTTATATATAACCTATTTACGTGGAGCCTTGTTTTAAATTTTCAATCCTTGGCCATAAAAGTTAAACATTTTATACATTTTTAACTACAAAATAATTAATAAATTATAAATTTGATAAATGTTGTCAAAATTTAAACTTTAAATGCTTATAAAAAAAATTGTGCCTATGTATTTTTAATATTTTTCAACTGCAATGTTAACATTATATTAGGAGCCTTGTATTAAATTTTCACGCTTTTTTACACAACAAATACAATTTTATTGATATTTATAGAAAAAAAACTAAAAAAATTGAAATGTGACTATGTCCATAAACAGTTCAAAAAGAGTCAAATTATTTTCAAAATTTTATGGTGTATAGAAAATGCTAATATAAACATTCAGTGAAATTTTCAAGTATTTACGGTCATTCGTTTTTTAATTACAACAAAATAAGAAAATTGTTACATGAGAAATCGAGTGAATATCAAATATTGTAAAAATATGAATTTCAAACACTTATAAAAATTTAATTTGACTTTCTTGTAGACATTTTTTTTTTGATAAAGGTGGACTAACTTATGGATAATCTTGTATTATATTTTCAAATCTTAGATTTAAAAAGAAAAATTTTAATGAATTCTCAACTCAAAATAATTTTCGTGATTTTTCCGTATTTTGTCAAAATTTGAACTTTAAATGCTTATAAATAAAAACTGTGACTAAGGATTTTTAATTTTTTTCAAATGTGATTGTCACAATATAGAAGAAGCCTTCGATTAAATGTTCAAGCTTTTTTACTCAACAGATAAAATTGTATTGATACTTATAGAAAAAAAACTAAAAAAAAAGGAAATTGACAATGTCCGTAAACAGCTCAAAATAAATCAAAATATTTGGAAAATATTATGGTGTATAGGAAATGCAATTATAAACATTCAGTCAAAATTGCATGTCCCTACGGTCATTTGTTTTAGAGTTACACCAAAAAAACCAAAATCGATTTTCTCAAAAACAAATTTTGCGTAAAAATTCCCGTTTTTTCCTTAATTTTTTCTTTTGTTTTTCACGTCGCTTTTGAAAACTACTGGGAAATTTTTTACTTTTGACCCCCCAAAGTACCAACTAGATTCACTTTCCTATCAGAAAAGTTACTGTTAAATAAAATCCGAGCACTTTTACTGTCCCAAAAGGTGATGACAGTCACAAAAAAAAAAAAACACACATCATTGTAAAATCAATACATTCATCGTTCCACTCAGAATCTAAAATATATGAAAATAAAAGGCTATAGTTATTATATTAATAGTTTTAAAATATCTATTCTATTACACCCTGTATATAGTTCTTATATTATTACCGAGGATTTTTCTGACGGCTCTTTAGCCCAAAATCCAAATTGTTGGTGAAAATAAACAATCATCTACAACGTAAGTAAGCAATATATTATATATAGGTAATAAGAAAATAAGCATCCTTCAACGAATGCATTTTCGATGTCATGTGATCTGTCTGCAGTGGTGTATTTTCAATTTTTTTCTGGGGAGGGTCAAATAATTCCGAGTTATAACTACAAATTGTTGATCATTAGTGCTACCATACTATCATCCATTCCTGCCACAAATCTCCTGTAAGCGGGGGTGTACGCAACAAGACAAACGCAGCATTATACAACATGTATGGTATCGGATATCGATAGATAGCCCGATTTATCCTCTTAACGTGAATTATTATAAAATATATTGTTATATATTTACGGTTGAAACGTACATTTTTAAAAGGCTGAAAAAAAATTATCGAAAAAGGGTCAAAACATCTACGGCACGTATAACGTTAAAAAAATCTATAGGAATTATCAACTTGAGCGACGACTCGTGTTAGGTATACGCGTCACAGAGCAACCGATTGCGCCTGCACGGACGGCGGCTAATATACGTATAACATTTTATTTAGTGACTATTAGATTTTGAAGGATTTAGTGACTCTTGCAACCAAAATATTGTACCTACAATCTACATAATGAATGGATTTTACTATTTTAGTATTTTATCATTTAACATCTAAGCCCCCCCCCCCCCCCCAGCAGCGGTATTCTGTAACTCGATAAGTCGGTATCGACATAAGTCGTCAATGAGCATGTATAGTAATTAGTAGAATACCTATATAATATGATAAAATATTGATAAGTATATAACGCTGTACTAAATGTTCGGTGTTCTAAATTCTAATGCAAGAATTCAGTAGGTATACAATATACATGTATAAGATAATATACCTACTTGTATGGTATAAACATAAAAATATTTAATAATGTTGTATACCATTTTAAATGTATAATACCAAAGGTTAGGTATACATATAGGTACCATACAATTATGAAGGTAGTCAGTGGCGTATACATAACTTTTGTAGGGGGGGGGGATCAGTTGCAAACAAATTATTACGGAACAAAAATACCTAAACCTAGGTATGTGCACATTTAAATACCTAATAAATGATAAAACATATATAATATATTCAATACATTTTATTTTAAATCCTACAAGTAGTTATATGTAGTTATGACTTGTTCGTACAACTGACATAATATTTGTGGTTGATTTTTGTTTTTAGATAATAATATTTATTATTTAAGCTATTTTTAGCTATTTCTATATTTCTTTTTCTCATGTATAGGAAAATGTATTATTTATACGCACGGACATGCCGCGTTGATATCGGTGACGGTGGCGACTGGCGACGGCCCGCGGCTGGTCTGCCACATATTATTATCTTATAATAATTTATTATACTTGTATATATAATATACATATCATCAAATATCACATAATACGATTATATGAATATGAAATAAATATATGATTACTGATTAATATTAAGTAAATTATTTTTAATTAATTGTTGCATGTGTTAAAATAAAAATTTGCAAAAAATCCTTGCCATTTTTTTTCCTTGTAATTTCCTTACATTAAGTCATTAAGAACACTATTTTATAAAATTTAAAAAAAGGCCTATTGGGGGGGGGATCTGACCCCCACATCCCCCCCTTGTATACGCCCCTGAAGGTAGTTAATGACAATTATATTATGTAAATACAAAACTTATTTAAAAATAAAACAAAATTTATTAAGATACTGAAATATTTCACACATTTGAAATATTTAATTTTTTTAAATTTCATGAAATTTTCAAACACTAACTAAAACATACTACTCGCCATGACAAAACAGTTGGTCAGTATATTTTGTCATGCTACTCGCAATCGTGTCACGCGTGTCGTGGAAAGATGGCAATAAGGCGATCCCAGCGGGGTTGTGTGACGCGTATCGCTACGACCAAGATACGGCAACACGTGTCCATATTGACAGGGCGTGCGGCAAGGCCATCACGCCGACCGCCGACGTCAATATTCACACCTCGGGCGTGGTAAAAGATAAGACGCAAGCGTGGCGTGCTCATGCGATAATTCGGCTTTAAAATCGGCTGCACCAATCAAAATTTGAAAATTTATTTGTAACAACGAAAAGCGTCGTGATTATAAGTCGGCAAATTGCTATCGCGGCTGAC
Organism: Metopolophium dirhodum; assembly: GCF_019925205.1. Classification (NCBI taxonomy): domain Eukaryota; kingdom Metazoa; phylum Arthropoda; class Insecta; order Hemiptera; family Aphididae; genus Metopolophium; species Metopolophium dirhodum. The sequence goes on from NC_083564.1 coordinate 19,740,745, forward strand.
ACAAGTGAAATAAACAAAACGCATCGTGTATTATTGACTTATTGTATGTGATACCACTGATACACATGATATAAATAACAGTTGTGGGTATGATCGGAACTTTTTTACGGTCAGAATGTCAGATCCTTCGGTAGAAACGTTACGTAACGCAGCCTATGACAATAACAATTTAATGACAATATTGTTGTATGTAACTGCGCGTAAGAAAGTCACGCATTGCGCAGACTCGAACCAAATCTGGACCTTTGCCTTTGCGATAATTGGGTGTTGTTTATGATATACAATGGTCATGGTCTGATTCGTCATTCATTTCAGGGGGCTGGAGCGGGAGCCGGGAAAAAAGTCCGGGGAAAAAAAGTACACGGAAAAAAAGTCCGATTTAATTTTTTTCGGAAAAAAAGTCAGACAAGAAAATTATTACACGGAAAAAAAGTCCTGTTTAATTTAAAACTATAAATAATTAAAATTTAAAACTAATATTTATTTCGTTTTCGAATGCAATGGCCAATATTAATTAAAAATTCTTCCACCGATATTTCGTCAATGGCCACTCTAGAACATAAGTTTTTTAAACGTTCACCGGTACGTTTTTTTAGTGTTGGAATCCCTTCACCTAATTCTTGTAACGCTATTTTAGCTCTATCTACTCCTAACTCTACACGCATTTTAGAAATTAACTTCCATTCATATTTTATCATATAATACAGATTAATTGTGCCATCTTTATTGCCTTTTAATGTACACGGTTTTTCTATCATATATTCTAGTATATTTTTTCTATCTACCTTACCTTAATACCTTCTATTTCTGTAGATTGTATAACGACGTGAAATTTTAATTCTTTATAGTTTTAAATTATATTAGATCATACCAATCATATATATTATTAATTTTGAATTAATTAAATAAGTTTAAATATTTTTTATGAAACAATAAATCAAACCGGACTTTTTTTCCGTATAATAATTTTCTTGTCGGACTTTTTTTCCGAAAAAAATTAAATCGGACTTTTTTTCCGTGTACTTTTTTTCCCCGGACTTTTTTCCCGGGATTCGGCTGGAGCATACCATATTTTAAGTAGTACTATTTAGGCAATTCATGTGACATATAAATTAATACTGTATCTATGTGTGAGTAGTAAATGAACATTAGTGTGCGTAATCCGTTATCGCGTTGGTCGCTCGAATTCTGCTAATTGCTAATTGCGTCTTCCCAGTTAGCAGTCTTTGTTATCATTCATACACGAGTATTCATAACAAAATAATAATGTAAATAATGATAATATTATGTTGTTTGAGGTTTGTCTGTGTCTTTCGCTTTTTTACTTCACTGTTTATTTAAACATTAATTATTACTATATTATTTTATTGCAATGAAGACTGCCACAGTACGGTATGGAATTAAATGCATTGTAACCTTATGTAATAATAAGATGTCAGAAAACCCACCGACAAGCACCAAACCCGAACATTCGGTACGGACACGGCACCCGGCGAAAGAAAACCGTACCACTGAAAAAAGGTCGCGTAGGAACTGTCCCGATGCCGATGCTAGTGGGAAAAGAGTCGTTGTGAGTACTCTGGATAACGGATCCTTCAATCTCATTCCGCGGGTCGACGTGGAGAGCCCAACTGAAAACCCGACTTTGCTAACGCCCTGACGGTATCAGTGCCCATCGAGCTTTGTGGCGTGCGTCCGGCCGCGACTTATGTGGATGGCCTCGCGGAGACTGTGGTAGTAGCGCCTTAGTAGAAGGGGAGCTATTTGACTGGGTCGAATCCAGCGCTCGCTGACGCGGTTACACGAAACCCACTGATCTATCTCGAACGAGAGCAGCCGGCGGGGGACCGTCAGTATGGCGCCTGGGCGCCCTGACGTAACCCGTCGGAGGGACGTGACCGCGTCGTAAAAAGGCGTGAAAACATATGGCTAAAGGTGTAAAAACCCCCGAGGGAATGGTCTTATACTCCCCGTCACACAGTGGTTAGTAATGTTACCTTATGTAATAATAAGATGTCAGAAAATCGACGTACTAGTTATTTCTCTTTTCCTAAAGATCCAATCAGGTAAAAAATTCAATATAAATATATCAATATATAATATTTAATCTTATATAACAATTATTATAGATGTTCAATGTTTCCTAAATGATCTAAAGAATAGGCTCAAACCTCATGCTGAGCCAACATTATTTACTGGTAATTAGAATATAAATATCTAATCACATTTTTACTTCAGAAAATATCAAAACATACTATAATAATTATGTATGTACCTATATTTCATCAGTTATAATTTTTTATAATTATATTTAGGTATGACATCTCAGGATAAAATATTTTAATCTTGCCATTGACATCAGATGATATTCCAAAAACATGTACTGTATACTATACACGCTCAACGTCTACTTCCCTGTACATCTAAATCAATATACGGCTTTTTCCCATAATATATGCAATTAACAAATGAGCATCTGTTAATATTTAAGCATATTAATGCATTTTAGTATACAAAAAAATGCCGGTAAAAGAAAAAAAAACCGGAATTTTTATAATTTTTTAACTACAATGAATAATTTTCGAGATTTTGATAAATTCTGTCAAAAGTCGAACTTTAAATGCTTATATTTTTCAACTGTTATTGTCACAATATATCGGGAGTATTGTATTAATTTTCCAACCTTTTTGACCCAACAAATAAAATTTTATCGATATTTATAGAAAAAAAACTAAATAATTGAAATTTTGAAACTTTAAAATGTCAATAAACAGCTCAAAAAGAGAAAAGAGTCAAATTATTTTCAAAGTTGTATGGAGTATAGAAAATGCTAATATAAACATTCAGACATTTTCCAAATATTTTGAGCTGTTTATGGACATTGTCAGTTTTCAGTTTTTTTAGTTTTTTTTCTATGAATATCAATAAAATTTTATTTGTTGGGTAAAAAATCGAAAAAATGTAATGCAAGGCTCCTGATATATTGTTACACTACTACAATAGCACTTGAAAAATATTATAAATACATAGGTACACTTTTACTTTTATATAAGCATTTAAAGTTCGAATTTTGACTAAGTTTATTAATTTTAAAACTTAATAATTATTTTGTAGTTAAAAATGTATAAAATGTTCAACTTTAATAGCTAAGGATTGAAAATTTAAAACAAGCTTCCACGTAAATAGATTATAGGTATATAAATTACTTTATTCACAATAATATTGTCAAATATATTTTGTAATATCATAGGCTGACTGACTGTTTTCGCTCAGAATCGTTTTTTTTTATACAATAATATTATATCATTGAATTCAAATTGAACACCATCCATTACAGTGACCCACTTGTAACCTACTGTACAGCAGAGCGACATCCACTTACCCACTTTGTTTTTTTTCTCCATAAATATCAATAAAATTGTATTTGTTGGGTCAAAAAGCGTGAAAAATTAATACAAGACGCCTGATATATTGTTACAATAGCAGATGAAAAATATTAAAAATACATGGGCCCGTTTTTTTTATAATCATTTAAAGTTCAAATTTTTACGAAATATATCTAATTGAAAATGTACTAATTATTTAGTAGTTGAAAATGTATATAAAGTTCAACTTTTATAGTTAAGGATTAACAATTTAAAACAAAGTCCCACGTAAATAGGTTAAGTATAAATTACTTTATTCACAATAATATCATCACATTTAAGTACTTAATAATATCGTAGTCTCCAGATTTACCGTCTTCGCCAAGAATCGTTTTTCTAATACAATGATGTTATATCATTGAATTCAAATTTAACACAATTCATTACAGTGACCCATTTGTACTTATACAAAATTATGACATACTGTACAGTGTACAGCACATTATTTTGATTTTGAGTTTTTAAATTTATATATTAATTGATAAATTATTCATACTATTATTTTTATATAGGCACATTTCTATTTGAATTAGTTTAAGTATATATTATGTGAGTGCAAAAACTGAGGATGAGTATTATTAAAACTTGAATGCTAATAATAAAAAAAAGTTTTATATCTAATGATGGTTTGATATCAGTTTTTAGCAGCCATATAGCTGGATAAAAGGTTATTTCTTGACTAATATAATTTTATTAATTAGATAATTAGAAAATTGTGTCACTTTATGAACATGCCTATACTAAGATAGTAATTAATCAAACGACAATCCATCAATTCGAATATTTGGCAAAACATATTTTGATTGCATTTCTATTAGCTTTTTCAAAATTAATGAATTTTGATATTTTATGTTTTCGAACTATTCATTATTAATTAGATCATTATGTAGGTGTATAAATAAACCACAATATTATCAATAATATTAAATATCATAACATTTTATTAGAAGTTCTATTTTCCTAAATCGAATTTATAATTTGTGTGGTACTTACATTTTACACTCACTTAAATTGTACCTACAAAATGTCTCGACAGAATTTACCATGGACTCTTTTGTAACAATTAACTTTTTTTGAGCGGAATTTACACATACCCATTTATTGTATTTCCCAAAACGAGTTGACAGTAGTTATGAAGTAATTTATTTTGACCAACGTAATTATTTCGATCGTAGAATCTAAATATGGTACGACCTTATAACAAATGTGCTTTTAGAATATTTGATCAGTAGATACCTATAGGTTATAACCCGATTCTGTATTAATATTCAATATCCATACATATCTTGGCGACTGGCGTAGTCCGGATTATATAATATTAGGTAGGTACCTAATACCTATATATCTATACGTTTTGTTGTAACTCTGTTTGCACCAATGCCAAATGACTTAATTTTACAATACGAAATTCAATGTAGGTATTATATGGACGATTTAATAATACGGTCACCTGCAAAACTTGATAAGTGGGACACTTAAGTGTCATCGGTCCGTATATAAGCGCAAGTCCGTCTCGATACAAATATCATTCGCATAACAGCTTGTAAAACAATATCGACTTCCTTCAACTCATCAACCTACCAAACCAAATAAAAACCAAAAATGAACGCCACCATGAAAATCGTAAGTACAAGTATTTAACAGCTGCAATTATTTATTTATAATCCTATAACACAGTGGCGTCCACAGGGGGGGGGTGCTAACGGGCTGAAGCCCCCCCCCCCCCCATTGCCCGTATTATTATTACTTAAAAAAAAAAATATTTATCAAGTTTCAACTGTCAACTATAGTAAACAAGACGTAAATTGCATATACGTCTTACCACAATGAATTCATTTTTGAAAAAAACATTGAATTTGCATACCAATTTTCCTAAAATTATCTGTAATTTTTCAGTAAAAGTATGAACTACTTGTATGAAAGACCTTGTATTAAATTTTCTAGTCTTAGCTTATACAAATTTAATATTTTATAAGTTTTGAACTACAAATTAACTGTGGTTTTGACGAAATTTGAATTTTCTTATAAAAAATAACCATGATGCCTATGTATTGTTATTTTTTTATCTATAATAAAAACTTACGAATTACATTTTTAAGCTTTTTAAGACCGGATAAATAATTTTTATTAACATTTATAGAAAAAAAATTTTAATTAATCAAATACAATCCAAGTGAGGACGATATTATAACCAAGCGGTTACCAAACAATTTTAATAAATTTTCATTTTTTTCTCCAATTATTTTAAAAAGCACTGAGCATTTTCAATTTTGACCTCTTAACCAACTATATCTAATTTGCTTCCAAAAACATACATCGGACATCAAAGTTTATGATCAGTGCATTTCTTCTACCAGAAAAGTTGAGAAGTTACAAACATTTTCAAATACCTCAAATAAACGTCTGAAATTATTAAACTGGACAAAATAAAAATCAAATTGTAACTAATTTTCAAGTTCCCCCATTGAAAAATCCTGCGTACGCCACTGCTATAATATTCAGATACTAAAACACTATTGATTTGATTATCAAACTTGTTTTGTGAAGTAATTATTTTTTAAGACATGTTTGCGTGTATGACATTTAGAATTTAATACTAAATCCAATGGTGGTTGGTTAAATAACTTACACATCACAATTCATTTTTACTAAGCAATTAATAATAAACATCGGTTAGGAAGCCTGTTGATTCATTACAGTTTTTACACATTTTGTGAATTTAATTCGCTTCTTATATTATCAAAGGAAAAAATTCATTTACGATGAGTGGTGCTTTTCAAACACATATTACATCGATAATTGTATCTGGAAACTAAATAATCAATTTATAGGAACAACATTTTAAATTTCATGAGCGTTAAATTATGCCATTTTTGAGAAAATAATAATACAATTTGATGACGTTAGAAATATGATGCATTTGTGCGGGTGTGCAGAGCTTATCTTTTGTTCCTTGTGAGGTGTGACAAACTCGAGTATATATTTTTTTGAATTGTGACCGTTACAAAATAGTAGCAATCCACTCGATCGTTACACGGTATAATAGGCACACACATCATATCATGTGTTTAAATGACAAACATTTCTGCCTTAATAAATAATAATATTGTTCTGTTGTTCGGTGGTTCCACATTCTTCGATTTCCTGGTTTTTCTTACGCGATTCGCGTAAAAGTTGCCTATACCGAATCCCTTAAACAAACCACGGTGAATCGGACGACAATGTCATAATAAATAATAATATTATTGAATTTACAAACCACGTTATTATACATATTTACACGTTCTCTTAGAACACAAATGAACACTTATGATTTTTGTACTTTGTGTTTGGCGCAGACATTAGCCGCCGTTGCAGTTTTCGCGTCCGCCATGATGACCGCTTCTGCCAAACCAACTGAACTCGTGCCCGCCGCCGCCATCGCTCCAGTGGCCGTTGCTACGCCATACGCTAGCTCGTTCACGTCACACAGCGTGGCCCACAGCGTGGCCACCCCGGTCGTACCGGCCGCTCCGTACGTGGCCGCCGCTCCATACGCCGCGGCACCATACGTCGCTTCGCCTTACGCGGCCGCACCTTACGTCGCCGCGGCTCCTTACGTGGCCTCTCCTTACGCCGCGTCGCCATACGGGGCCTCTCCTTACGGTTACTACCCGTACGCCGCTCCGGCTTACCTGTAAAGGACGTTCCGAACTAAGATTTATTTTTTTTTTTTATTTATTTAAACTTACAATGTGTCAACATATTACATGTTCTTACAAGGTATTATTTTTATAATAATGATATGGTTAACAGAAAATTATAGTGATGTTGTTGTGGAATGAAAAATAATGGGAGACAAGATATTATATAAATATAAATTTTAATTATTAATTAAGTTTTAACGACCTAAGATGACCACCGCACAGCAGTCTCCACGCGACAACGGACGAGGGACGACCGCAACAACAACTGCTAACGCCACTGATTCTTTTCATTTTTATAATATTTAGATCGCATTTTTTATACAAATATCGTACAGACGATATAATTTTATATAATTTGTAAACATAAAAAACCGTAAATGTCACGGCGACACGAACATAATGTGTATCGTGCGTGTATATACATGCAAAAATATAATGTATCAATATTATAATATAATATAATATACCTATACACACACGTGTTCCTCCCCCTACCGACTTAATAACCTACAGTAAAACTAAAAATAGCTAATGGCCTCAGCTGCCGGGCTCAAGATCAATTAAAAAAAAAAAAAAATATATACCTATAATATGTACATACTATGAAATGAATATTTGTTTGTTTGTCCCCTGTAATATATTACACCTTTTTTATATTCATCATGTTTATTTGAATTAATTTGATCGGTTATGAACCAATGCAAATTAGGGTGCAAGTATAGACACGTACGAGGCAGTTATACACGTGGCTTATATTTAAATAATATTAATCTTACTATGTAAGACTTACCGATGTTTCAAGAATTTTTTTCATCGGTTAGTTTTGTCATATAATAATATACGAATAATGAACTTACTGTTTTATTTACTTCAATTATTGCATATCGATGTGAGCGCACACATATTGTGTTGTTTCTTTATTGAACAAAATAATATGTCCATCGGGGAAGTAAGATAATTTAATATTAAAGTGAAATATACAAAAACGAGTTTTGTACAAAAGTTCGTTAACTATCTGGGCCCTGTTAATTTTAAATCTTTGCTAATAGATATGAAAAGAAATATTTTTATTGATAATACCTACCAACATCAAGAAATGTTTTATTTAGTGAAATAAGTCAGTGATTATGTTTATGATTCGGTATTACAAAATCTAGTATAAGAAACATTTGTATATTTTTTCTTTTGTTCTTATTATTCGTATTATCATTTATTTAATTGTGTAGTTTAATTCAATCACGTGACTCGCTTCATCCACCACAAGCTTAGCTTAAAGGTGTAGGTAATTTTTATTATTTCCCTTAATACTTTGTATCATTTTTTGTTAATAACATAATATAATAAAAATCTTCTTTAATAAAAAAAAAAAAAAAACAAATCAATAAAAAGTCAATGCCAGTACTTATACCGTGGTATAATAATATGATGTACCCGCTAGGGCGCTAGCTACACAAAACGAAATACAAAACTTTGTGCGTATTACCATGAACAAATAAACAATAATAAATTCATGGCTAAATATATATTTACAACAGTTTCATACAATGATACATAATTTTTAGATTAAATACATTTAATAATACAACATTTAATAATACATAATGTGAAGAATCATAATGCGCAGTCTCATAATATAATACATAATTTTTAGACAACAGTCTCATTTAATAATACATAATTTTTAGACAACAGTCTCATTTAATAATACATAATGTGTGTTATAATGCGCAGTTTCATATAATACATGGTTTTTAGACAGCAGTCTCATATAACAATACATAATTTTTAGACAGCAGTCCCATATAACAATACACAATAAAACATAATTTGGAACATAATTTATAACAATATAGCCGGTAAATTTGACCGCCATATTAACTGGAGAAAAGACAAATTTAATGAGGGCAAACTATAATGCAATATTGCAATGAACGATAATTACTAAACGATATTCACTAAATCACATAGGTACAACGTGGTTTGAGAGTGCTGCAACAGGAACATAAAGACGCTGACTCAGCTGCAAGAAAAAACGAAGCGAAAAGGAGCCGAAAGCTGTGCAAAACTAACATATAAAAAAAATCAGGCACCGAGAACTAATACAATTTAATATTTATTCGAAGAAATGACGGAGCCAGACAAACTAAACACGCGGCGGAGAACGGCAGTGTACAATGTAATACAAAGTACGTATGCGAAAAACAGCGTGCACGAACGGACCTAAAAGCGGGGGCGAAAAACGTCGGACGGACTACTGGCGCGAACGCGCACAATAATTAGGTTAGGTTAAAGCTATTTTTATAGTAATTTAACGGTGTCGGACGAATAATAAATTGTCCGGCGGAAACAACAGGTGGTGCGTTTCGACCGGGCCGGCACCATCATGCGGTACGCCAAAAACTGCAGGTTGACGGGCGGCTGACGGCGGAAACTGCTGCAGGTACCACTGTGGCGTACAACGGTGATGGAAGGGGAAAACTTGGTGAACATTATTCTATGTCCACGAGGGTTTGACAGATGCAAACCCTGCGTGCCACGTTCACCAAGGATTTCCAAACGAATCTCTTCGTTCTCTTCCACGCAGACCTCCGCCGACCAACAGACCGCGCTGCAGGGTTTTCCGGGAATTCCGCGGGTACCGGCGGGTCAGCCTTCACGCCACCGTACACGGGCGACTGGATTCGCAGCTCAAAAGACGACCGGAAATGTTCGTGCCGCCGTATCGGCAGCTGCAGGACAGGCGTGGGAGTGATCCTACGATCGACGGCCAGGTCCAGCGCGTCAATCAATGAGGTTTCCCCGGGCGCGTCCGTCTTTGATGTCACACAAAAAGTTGCAGCAGGCTCCGATGATGGTGCAATCATAACTACGTCCTGCTGGTATACGGGTGAGTTAATTATTCTCAATTCCGGTGACGACCGCGTTCTCTTCTCTGCGTCGGGTCCGCTGTGCAGTAACGATGACTTGACCGCGGCTGTGTTCTTGAGGTCAACTGCCAAATCCAGAACATCTACTATGGACCGACCCTCGTTATTGGCATAATACTGTTGGCATACGACAGTTCTCGATGTGGCGTCCATCTCTGTATATATATGACGTGTAAACGAACGCGAACAGGATGAGAGCCAAACACTTAATGACGGGTTTCAATAAACTATTTGTTACCGAAAAAAATAAACTATAGTAGTAGACAGTAGTGTTATATTGTGGCCAGTATAGTTTGCTTGTGGCCAGCTAGTAAGTAGCAAATAGTTACAATTAAATCATATACTCAAACAATATAGTTTTATCAAGTAAAACCTACGAATGTTTTAAAAATGCTACCGGTTTCGGCGTAATCGGAATCGTATTACATCTTTACATGTACCTATTGTACCTATAATACGGCTATGCATGATTTAGATTAATGAAGTCTAAATTTAATATCTACAAACTTTTTTTAAACAATTATATTTATTATTTGTAGATATTTTAGAAGCATAATATTATATACGAGATATTTTAATACAATTGTAAGTACGCGCCTATCAAATAATGTTGACGTGGAATGGTAATTTCTTCTCAGTAATAATACAAATATTATGTTGATACTTCAAAATTATGTATCATGATACTGACCAACTCTGAAAATTAGTAGGTAATTACTAATCGTGAGTACGCGAAAAGCAAAAAATTAATTAATATCTAGTTGAATCTATATTATACATATATGTTTACCTAATATTATATACCTATTACCTAGGTAAAATTATTGAACTCTATATACTACTCTATGTACTATATACATTGTCAACTAAATAATGTGCAGTTAATTTTTTAAACATTTGACAATTTTGCAATACATTTTGATAGATTTGCCAAAACTCAAAAGTCAAAAGTTATGAAATCTAAATCAATTGTTTTTATATTTTTTCTAGCTTACCTATAATTATTTAATTTGTGTGTTATCAAGTATGTGATTGAAATACGCATAGACGTAGAACCAAAATTTAATTTTAATAAAATATCTGAAGATTGTAATTGCATCAAGAATGTAGCAATTCAGTTAGCTAAGTAAAATTGCATTAAATTATATAAAATAAATATAGTTTATTTTATACATTGTGTACATTGTACGTATAGGCAAAAATTTATTTAAACGTTGAGATTTCAATTGTATGAAAAAAAGTAAATACGTTTGTTCTAATTAGATGTTAACAGAAAATATATTAATACCAATATTATGATAGTGGTTTAGGTAGGTTCATTGACCAGCATTTTTGTTGGCTGCAATGAATTAATACATTTATAGATATATAAGTAATGTTATCTGAATTAGATTTCTACTAAGATTTGCACGTTTATCGGTTAATTGTTTTTATCTTATATACTTAGTATGCACCTACACCATTTACGTTTAATGTTTCATTTCAAGTCATATTAAATATTTTGACATTCGTCCATATTCCACTGAACAAGTGTTTCATTCAAGAATCATGATACTTCGATTCATAATTAATTTTTGTATTTCTTAATTCTTTGCGTTCTGTACAATTAAGGTTAGTACATAAACTGGTATATATATATTTTTAATAATTTTCGTATAGAATTAATTTGTTTTTAGTTTTGTAATAAAGAATTTAAAAAAAAAATGTTAAATTAATATTATCTTAATCATTTTTCAAATTATCAATCTTAAACGTTAAAATATATTCTATGTTTTTATTAAACTATTGTCTATTAATCGACAATAAAAATAAAATTTCATATTAAAATATTCCGACCGGGGCATGGCAGAAACCTACGGGTGCCCCATTAGAAATTCTGCCAAACACAACACACACGTGTAAAAACCCTACCGTTACAAACCCTACTACCTACAATCATAAAAACCCCACAATCAGCTAATGGCCATAGTCGCCGGGCTTAAAGATAAAAAAAAAAAAAAAAACCACTGAAAACAAAATCCAACAAAGTCTAGGAGTCTTAGGATTAAACAATGTCCAATAAGTTGTCAACAAATTTGTTGGATATATCCCATAAGAGTCTGTTATGGTTATGCAGCTAACTTTAAGAGGGTGAGAACTTTGGGGATGTGTTTTTTAAACAAAAAATGGTGTGAAGTTGGTACTAATTTAGTAGGTACTTATACATGGTGTATATTGGCCATAGGCCTTACAATTATTATGTGTGTGTTAATATTATTGTGACGGTAAGCAGTTGATCGTACATATCAATGTGTAGTTTGTATTATATACAAATATGTCATGTAACATATTTATATTTATAATTATTATACACTGTTATTCATCAGTTTTTTTAATTATATAATTTCTATACTTCAGGAGTTATTATTAGCTATTAGAGTTTATTGACAATTCACCACATGGAGTAATATACTTTACATTTGGATCCGTGTCATCAATGTCAACCCTGCCAAAGCACATTCAACAAACATTCATTAAAGCGTTTTCACAAGTTCCTCAAAGAGTGATGTGAAAGTATGACGGTGAAATATTAGTGGCTTGCCTGAAAATATAACGACGAGAAAATGGTTCCCACAACGAGATATTCTTCGTAAGTTACCAAAATATTAAATTCATCAAAGGAAATATAAGTTATCATATAATAATTACACTTTAGTTCATCCAAATGTAAAGTTATTTATAAGCCACGGTGGCATATCTGGAGTGCACGAAGCCGTAGACGCTGGAGTCCCAGTTCTCGGATTCCCTCTTTATTATGACCAACCAATAAATGTGGGTAATTTGGTGGACGCAGGAATGGCGTTTTCGATGGATCGTTCACTAAAAAAATTAATTCGTTCACGTTCAAATTCATATTTTTTTTTCAAATTAACAAGTTCACGTCCTTTGAAAATACGAAGAAGTTAATTTTTAATCCGAAAAGAATAACCGTCTACTAATACATATTTGTATTACCTACCAAATATTTATGTCAGCATTTTCTAGTCATACCATAATTTTAAAAATATGTTGAATATGTTTGTGATATTTATATATATTTGTCATTTGAAATTATCTATAGTTTTTGCCCAGTTTGAAATGTATAACTTGTTGTACGTTAATTGTATCCCAGGATAGTCTTCGTTTATTTACAATCAAAACATTTTCAAAATAAGTAATAATCTATGATAAAAAAAAGGTGGATAAGTGGATGTCGCTCTGATGTACAGTAGGTTACAAGTGGGTCACTGTAATGGATGGTGTTAAATTTGAATTCAATGATATAATATCATTGTATAAGAAAAACGATTCTGAGCGAAAACGGTCAGTCAGCCTATGATTTTACCAAGTATATTTGATGATATTATTGTGAATAAAGTAATTTATATATAACCTATTTACGTGAAGCCTTGTTTTAAATTTTCAATCCTTAGATATAAAAGTTAAACATTTTATACATTTTTAACCACAAAATAATTAATAAATTATAAATTTGATAAATGTTGTCAAAATTTGAACTTTAAATGCTTATAAAAAAAAAATTGTGCCCATGTATTTTTAATATTTTTCAACTGCTATTAGAACGATATATCAGGAGCCTTATATTAAATTTTCACGCTATTTTACCCGACAAATAAAATTTTATTGATATTTATAGAAAAAAAAACTAAAAAAATTGAAAACTGACAACGTCCGTAAACAGCTCAAAAAGAGTCCAAATATTTTCAAAATTTTATCGTGTATAGAAAAAGCTAATATAAACATTCAGTGGAATTTTCAATTATCTACAGTCATTCGTTTTTTAATAACAATAAAATAAGAAAATTGTTACATGAGAAATCAAGTGAATATCAAATGTTGTAAAAATATAAATTTCAGACGCTCATAAAAATTTAATTTAAGTTTCTTGTAGACATTTTTTTTTTTGATAAAGGTAGACAAACTTATGAGTAATCTTATATTACATTTTCAAATCTTAGATTAAAAAAGAAAAATTTTTATGAATTCTCAACTCAAAATAGTTTGCTAATTTTCGTGATTTTTCTGTATTTTGTCAAAATTTGAACTTTAAATGCTTATAAATAAAAACTGTGACTAAGGATTTTTAATTTTTTTCATCTGCCTTTGAAACAATAACCTAGGAGCAGGGCTTGCAAACGTTATAATAACGTTATGATTATAACGTTATATTTGATAAAAAACGATTGAAATTTGTAAACGTAATTATAACGAAAAACGATAAACATAAATAAATAAATAACACAAAACAAAACGTAACGTTTAACAAAATATATGATATATCATTAAACAAAACATAACGCAAAACGGTATATATTGTATTCCATTAAACAAAATAATTAATCTCCAATTATTTAATAATACTTAGTATTATTCAATTATTTATTCGATCCAAGAATTAATTTTATCCCGTATCCGGCCTATCCGAGAGATCCCGTATTAGATTTATTTTAAAATTTAATAAGAAGGTATTAATAGAATAATTTAATTACCAATAGCTAATAATAGTGATACTCTGATAATATTGTACTGTACTATCTGTACTACGGTCGGAATTTATACCATTCAAGTTATTCAACTATTGTGTTCGGTGATCAGTTTGCTCAGATTTGTTCAGTCGTCAGTGTTTGTGTAATTGTATATTTTATATTTATTATTTTATAATAAAGTCCTTAGAGCCTAGGCAATTTATTAAATTCAATAATACATTATCACTTATAACTTAAGATTAATTATCATCATACTGTTTTATCATTTATTTTGTTTCCATTTCTTTACGAACTATGTATATTGTAATTTAATCTGTATCACTGTACTCTATATTTTGTAAATAATATGTAATTGGGTTATCTAACCCATTTAATTAAATAAATAAAATTACACAATACCTACTTAAAACTCAGAATAGGGAAATTATGTCCCCAAAAAAGGTCATAGTCATATACTTTTTAATTGCGGCCTGTGTACTTTTAAAACGGGTATCTAAATGCTTTTAAATATTAAATAACGATAAACGCAAAAATTGTATAACGTTTTAATTATGAATAACGTTAAACGCAAAAATTGTATAACGTTTTAATTCTGAATAACGATAAACACAAAAGTTGAATAACGTTTAAATTTTGAATAACGATAAACTCAAAATTTGTATAACGTTTTAATTGTAAATAACGTAAAACAATATTTTTTTTTCAAATGCAAGCCCTGCCTAGGAGCCTTCTATTAAATTTTCAAGCTTTTTTACTCAACAGATAAAATTTTATTGATATTTATAGAAAAAAAAACTAAAAAAATTGAAAACTGACAATATCCGTAAACAGCTCAAAAAAAGTCCAAATATTTTGTACATTTTATGGTGTATAGAAAATGCTAATATAAACATTCAGTCAAAATTTCATGTCCCTACGGTCATTTGTTTTAGAGTTACACCAAAAACCAAAATCTATTTTCTCGAAAACAGATTTTGCGTAAAAATTCCCGTTTTTCCTTAATTTTTCTTTTGTTTTTCACGTCACTTGTGAAAACTACTGGGAAATTTTTATTTTTGACCCCCCAAAATACCAACTAGATTCACTTTCCTATCAGAAAAGTTACTATTGAAGAAAATCCAAGCACTTTTACTGTCCTAAAAGGTGATGACAGACACAAAAATAAAAAAATAAATAAAAAAAAAACACACATCATTGTAAAATCAATACATTCATCGCTTCGCTCAGAATCTAAAATATTGAATAATCATTAATTATATGGACTTTAATACGGTAAAAAGAAATTCAAACTAAAAATTCGGTATTATTCAGAACATTTAAAATCCAGATGTTGCGATTTGGTAATAATTAATCTATATTTTTAAATATAAAATATTTTATAATAGAGACTATTATAATATCAATTAATATGGATCTTTAAATCATTATATATTCATGGAAAAATCATACCTTTATCGAATTTGTTCCAATTTTTTTCTAAAAGACATTTCAACATCTGCAGACATGGTACAAAAAAATGTATAGACTATGGCTTATAGTGGTCTGGTTTGTGAGCAACCACACTCTATCGGCGAACGAAGTTGCGATAATCTAAAATGTAATGATTTAGTGTTATTGAACACTGCAGTAATGTACCTATTTTGCCTATATAATACGCCGGGCAACCCTTGATGCTTACACAAAATGTAGATAGGAACATATTAATATATTATTATATTATACAATATAATTTTATAATATTTATTATTATATTTTTATACCTACACCTAAATTTCTTTTAGTATTTACTACGATTTTCAGCGTAGAATATACACGTAGATTATATTTAGGTATTAAATATTTTACAATAATTATAATATATTTTATTTTATTTTTTATAATAATATAATCATAAACTTCTATTAAATAGGTTACCAATTGTTATGAAGACTTACCTAATCCAGAAGGACTGTAACAACTATAAAGTCTAGAACAAAGATTGAAACTCCGCTTCTAAATTCTGGAAACTGATTTTGAATTTTAAATATTGGATATTATGATTAAATATATATGATTATAAATTATGACTAATATTGCACATCAGCATTTAACTATGCATCATTATAAATATCGTAATAATAAGAATTCATACATGTGCGTGTGATTTGATTTTATCGTTTCTATTTCACAGAGAAAAAAGAAAAATTCAAAGGTTGGTTAATCTTTATATTATAATATTTTGGCTGGGTTTTTATGAAAATATCCCACTGCGCACCGCAACTCCGCATAATACTCCACTTGTCAATATTCATTTCTGGAGTTCATTACGAATAATTCTTTACTTCTGCGGTCAACCAGTTAAAACGTATTTCCGTCAATTATTCTGCCTGTATAATAATTTATTAGATAAATTAATATGTCCGATATCAATATTCTGTCGAAGAGTGAAGCAATGCAACTGGTTTTCAACGACTTGCGAAAAAATACACCGAAACCTTTGGCTGAAAGCTGGTGTTTGGAAAGTTTACGGGTGCATAAAAGATATATGTCTATGCCGAACATGTCTGTAACGGATACAATTTCCTCAGCCAAAGCGACGGAGATCGGGTGGCGATCAATGCCAAATCTAAAGTTTGTGCAGGTCACCAGCGATGTACGAAGACCCGAATCGTCAGATTCGAAGATTTCGCTAAAGGGTAGGCTGTGTCTATCCACCCCGAATTTACCCGTGCGTCAAAATTTAGATGGCGATGCTCCAGAGTTGCTCCAGAGTCCTCATCGTTCGTTTTGGCGCCGCCGGTCGAAGAAATTCGTCAAGCGATTGTTTATAATATTATAATATGTTACTTATTCAAGGAAAATTACAAATCTGGAGTCAGGTATGAATCATGTTGAATCATCCTGTATATTATTATATACTATATAATATAATATATAATAAATTGAGATATACGAAAATCGATATTGCAGGCGTGTTTTGTTAACGCGTTGAATTGCACATAACAATATATTCACGTCAAGCGATAGTTTGGTATTTTCGATGGCAAATTTTACTGAATGTTTATATTTTTATTTTCTATCCACCAAAAAATTTTGAAAAAAATGTTTACTCTTTTTTCTATAAATATCAATAAAATTTTATTTGTTGGGTAAAAAAGCGTGAAAATGTAATGCAAGGCTCCTGATATATTGTTATTGTTACAATAGCAGTTAAAAAATATTAAAAATACATATGCGCATTTTTTTTTATAATCATTTAAAGTTCGAATTTTGACAAAATTTAATAATTATTTTGTAGTTAAAAATGTATAAAATGTTCAACTTTTATAGCTAAAGATTGAAAATTTAAAACAAGGTTCCACGTAAATAGGTATTAATATATAAATTACTTTATTCACAATAATATCATCAAATATACTTAGTAATAAGACTAATATCATAGGCTGACTGACCGTTTTAGCTCAGAATCGTTTTTCTTATACAATAATATTATATCATAGAATTCAAATTTAATACCATCCATTACAGTGACCCACTTGTAACTTACTGCACAGCAGAGCGACACCCACTTACCAGCTTTTTTTACTGTAACCCGGTAGTGACGGATAATTCTGCACAATTCTGCAGGATTAATAGTAGTAAAGTAATGATAAAATTGTTTAAACATGTTTTTCGGTATGGCAGCATTTAAAATCATGCAGAATCGTAATCCAAAAATTAAGTCTGCAGAATTATTTATGTATGTAATACTTGTTGAAGCCATCCAAAGAGAACCCAAATGATTACTTTAGTTTATTATTATAATAATTGAAAAACAGTTTGTCAATGCGAAAAGAAATGTGTTTTTTAATGATTTAAATATTAAAACTTATTTTTTAAGTATTGTATGATGTATATTGACTGATTTTTTGACACCAATGACACCTAACATCTTATGATAATAAATAATAATATATGTATTTGGTACCATGTCTAAAAATGTAGTTTATTAAAAAGTCTCAGCATTTGTCCGAGACTATTGCTACTTCGTCATGTATGTGAAATTTATTTTGAAAAACACTTCGATCAGGGCCGATTGTTGACAAATTGCCCTTAATCGAATCTTTGCTGCGTTCAGATTGATCTTCTGAATTAATGTCAGAAGACAAAAAGGCCAACCACGCAGTGTGGATTAAAAAATGTTCCATCTTGTTTATTGCGTAATATATCAATAATTATATTATATAAATAGTAAATAACAGATCATAACTTAGTCTAGATACGCCTTCGCAACCCATGTTTTCTAGCAATGCTGTCGATACTACAGCTAAGACAACTGAATGTACGTTTTAGGATCAGATTCGATTAGTTTGCATATCGCAGAGGTTGAATACGTGTAACTATAATAACATAAATACTAAATAGGTATTAATTCATCATTTATGTACACAAAATTACCAACTGCCTGATTTATATGAGTACACGTTTATTAGAGATGACGATAATGGACAAATAATAATATGGATTTACAAAAGACGACGAGAGTACGAAAACTATGGTCGTCACCTAACAAATTATACATTATAATAATAATATAAAAATAAAACAATAAAAATGACAATAATTAGCAAAATAAATAAATAAACGTACCGATTTTATGCCTACCAAACATAATGATTAACATGACACAAATAAATAATAATAACACGTAGGTAGATAATATCCATAGTAGGTATATTTACATTTTCAAGCACAATATACTTTTCTCAACTAATTTTATCAATTTTACTAAAATAGTATTTTACTTATATCAGTCCCTGCTGCAATAAATAAATATATAATAAATCAAATATTATTAATATAGGTTGTTATTAGGTAGGTACTATACAAAATCTAATGAACAAAATGTAATACAAAATAAGAAATGATATGATGACACACGTTATACCTATATAATTTTTTATACGCATGCAACAGGAATTAACATGCACAATTAACAATTGCTGTACAACAGCAGAGACGAAAAGTTATTTCTCACAATTTGAATTATTATAACACATATTGTGCTGTTTTAATTTCAAACTATGACACAATTTTGTAAGTTCGAAATTCTAATCCCCAACCAAACTTTACAACTTGTGGTGCAGTAATCAAGTAAAACTTATTGTCATTTTTTTTAGCAATTTTCTGGTACTTGAGTTGGGAAAATGCCAGAAACATGTATACTAGTAACTTTTTGCGATTTCTCTGAAGTGAATAACAGGGGTCAAAATAGAGACATGTGATTTATCATAAAGGAAAAAAAGTCATTTATATTATTAGTAAAAAGAATTTGGTCCTAAATTCATAAAATAAACCCTGTAATTTGTTAACAACACCATGGCTCTGGCGTTGAAACTTTAATAGTAGATTTTTCTTTTAACCATTAGGAAAACTAGTGGAATGCAAGAACGTTTTTAAAGAATTCGTTTAAAAATTTAAGACATTGAACTGCAGTTGACATGAAAATGGGTAAGTATTTTAAACATTTATAGAAATCAAAAAAATTAAGAAAACATGCTAAAATGTAGAAAATATAGTTGTATTGGTATTGAAAAAAACGAGTGAGTTCAATTAAAAATGGATATGAAAGTTCTACAATTTTATAACTTGAAAAATAAACACAAAAAGATACACTTTTGATTTAAAAATGGGTAATTATTCTCTGTAAACACAGTGTTTTATTTTTATTTTTGGAGATGTTGATAAGTGATAAAACAAGTTAAGAAAAGTACTAGAGCTAGAACATACAATAGCCAATCATTATCGACTAATATATTTATATATCATATTATATTGTATTGTCTATGATAACATTGAAATATATTAGCTACGAAGTAATACTAGTTATATATATTCAAACCACTGTTTTAAAGCTCAAGAAATGCAATAATTATAAATTGCAACCTTCGATTATTACATGGAAATAAATTAAATAAAGATAGATAAAAAAAAAACAAGGTATAAAATAATGTAAATTAACAATAAATAATTACTAATAGTCACATTTATAATTTTTTTTTCATATATATTATATCAGTGAGAATTATTTTTTAGACAATTTTAAAGTGTTGTCTAATAAAATAGAATACAAAATAAAAATAAATAATTAGGATAAAAGGATGGATCACATGTTAAGTTAAATTGTTTATAAAATATGATAATATAATAGTAATTAAATATATTGTCATACTTAGAAAATAACGGTATAATAATAATAATAATAATAATAATAATATATGTATAATATATCATTAGCAAAGCTAGTAGGTTATTTTAAGTTAATAATATGTCCTTATAAGAACTATCAGGTGAATATAATTTAGTAAGTATAGTTTAATTTTACTATAGTTGAACTATGGTCGAACATAAATTTATGAGGTCAAGGTTTATTACAATTCTAAGGGTACTTAAAACATTTGATGAAAATATTTTCCTTTGTACATAACAAGATGGTGTTATATATAGGTTCTAGTTACACCCAAAAAATAAATATAATAAAAGATGGAGCATTCCAAGGAGTAGAGAGAACTAACACGGCCGGGAAGATCAATTGGTTAAACGATACAAAAATATTGGTTTTATTTTTATTTTAATAAAAATAAAATAAATAATTTATTATATCATATTCATATTTACTCAATTTAGGAAGAAATCACATCAATGAAAAATGAGATTAATGATTTATAGTTAATTTTTTTGTGATTAATATTATCAACCAGACCCACTAGATCGTGTAACGGAAACAATTATTTAGAACTAAAAGAATTTCCAAAACAAAATTGATTATTACTTCTATTGTGATGGTAATTAACGAATGCGGTTTTTAAATTTAATTATTAACCAGTATCACCACTTAATACAACTTTTTTTTAACTAATTAGGTTGAAAATGCGGCTCATAATTATTATTTTTATGTAATAGTTTAAAATGGCATAATAAATAAAATACTAGCCTAGTGACTAAAACAATATTTGTAACATATATATTACATATATAGATGTGTATAAATTATATTTATATAAACCTAGGTTTCTATATATTACAAGATATAGTTTGCACAATAACTGTGTAGGATATATATATTAGCAAATTTATTTACTATTCTAATATATATATTTACAATGCTCTTTAAGATCTTTTTTTTTTATCAAACTTTTCCTAATTTAACAAAACAAGCATATTTAAATGTATTTTGCTTTAAGTTTTTGTGGTAACTTCTAAAACATTATATAACCTAGTTTTTATAAAAAATAATAAATAAAACAGGACTTTATTATTCAAATTAATGTCAAGAAACTTTTTTTTTATTAAATTTCCAGATATTGAATTTTGAGAAGATTACAGTAAAAGAAAGAGAATCATCACACATAATACTCTAGTATAATAGTACTATAGCAGTAGTAGTGTACTCATTACAGTTTTGGAAAATTGAAAACAAAAATAATGATGATGTTTATAAATTAATATAAAAGAAACCTACATTTTAATTATTCTCCATAATAAATAAATAAAAATATTTTTTAATTTTACCACTTAACATCTTTGGGGTCTTGGCAACACTTGTTATCCACATACATGTACGCATACAATTTAAAATACATTAAAAGAAAAACAATTAAATAAATTACATAAAAATTATAATAAAATAAACTATACGATCTCAGACTTAGAACGTTTTAATTTATGTGTATTCACAGATGATTTTAGATTTGTATGCGTACATGAGGCTAGTGTGTGCGTGCATAATGCAAATAAAACAATAATTCAAAATCACAAAAAAAATAATATTCCATGGTGTTTTTACACGACTATTAGTTATTACCAGAGTTTCAAAACTGGTCAGCCAAAAGATCACAAATTTCAATGGATACAGGTTCTTTGCTGGACCTTACCGTCAAACGATACATCTGTAGAAAATAAAAACAATCAATAAAAACAAAAACAAAAATTACATTTGTATACATTAATATTAAATTCCATTCATAACTAATTGTATGAAACAATGGGGATACATCTTAATGATTTTAATATTGTCTATGAAAACTGTTTTGGATGTCTCTATTTAGTTTTTTTACATCAATAGTTTTGTATTGAAAAAATGTAATACGTGAGATAAATTGATAAACACTAAGTAGTAAGTAATAATACTATTCTATACTCGCCGCACAATAAGATCATGACCAGTCGCACATTCAAAACAACATACTCCACCGCACCACTCATCGCTGTGACCACTCCCAATTTTAAATACGGAAAGCTTCATGTGACAACGGTCGTGCACGTGTTTACAAAACAATAGAGTGTATGTGGTTCAATTTGCAACAGCGCTGTATAACTGTGATCAGATGTTTGGGGAGCCAATCAAAAACCGCCTGACGCAAAACCGTCCGCCGCCCGGTCATGATCTTATTGTGCGACGAATATAGTTACGAGAGTTATTCCACTCTGTGAGGATATAAGCTGCCATAAATACATTATAATAAAGTAATACTACCACGGCAATAATAGCCTTACACATCTCCTTGGTAAATTTACTTTCCCCCAATATGTCACAATAGTTACACGACAATTAATCCTCATTAGGTCTGACACAAGCTATGGTTATAAATTATACTTTATTTATATTAGTTTAATAGTATAATGATATAAATTAAAAAGCACTGCTTTCATTTCAATAGTTTGAAATGTTAAACTGTAATTAAAATATATATAATATTATGTATTCAATAGTTTAATTTAAAAATCTAGGTTAGTAAGATGTTTAATAAAACAAAATAAAAAGTATGCTATCAGGATAAAAATTATTTTGTACACAGCTTTGTACTCTACCTAACCTATCATAATTTATCACCTATACTCAAAATGTTCCCCACCTAAAATCATTATTTTTTTTTATTATTATAATTTTAACATTTTTTAAATAATTGCATTTTATTTATTTAACAAAAATTAAATAGTCAGAAGTAGTAACCTCACATAACATATTTTTTTCACTCAAAAAATTTTATTAACCATAACATGGTCTTGTCATACCCTGCCAGGATTGAAAAAATCCAGTTTACACAACTACAAGTTGAAATGGGATTTAAAGTTGTTTGAACAAATATATTTGTAAAAAACAATGTAATTTAAATATATTTTGGTTTTCTATCAAGATGATTATGTATGAATACTGAATAGTGTAATATAGAGCAATATTATACATCAGATGTTATAATTTTTATTCAATTGAGAATAACCAACACCATTCAAGACTTATAGATCTAAAGATCTCTGAAATATAATTGATAAATGAGTGAAGTTGACAATGATGAATATAACATCAGAAAAAGAATTATTTAATGGCGTCGGAGCCGGTGGATTATTAGTACAAAAACAAGTCTTACAGGAAGACCGAAGAACTCTCACGCGGTGTAGAATATACGGGTTTTGTCAATTTTTTTTATTTAAAAGAAGAGAATATTTGGCAGGACAGATCACAGACTGATTTCCAAAATTATAATTATAGAAGCTAAAATATGCATTTAAATAATGCACAATATTTGTTATTTTTCAAACGTATTTTTCTAGCTCTCATTTTCGTTGAAATAATACACCGTATCAACCACCTATAAAAAGGTATCGCGCAGTAGATTAGTGGAACAGTATTATAATTAAGGCAACAATTAAAATATAAAATATCACTGTCAAATTCTATAGAATTGCAGAAAAATTGAAAAACCAGCACTTTAAATACATTTATGGCACAAAATTATCAGATAATGTCCCACTTTTCATATTAAAACCCACCAAAAATAAATTATGACCAGAATAGTCCCCTTGAGAGATTGATGAAGTTGGGGAATGATATCCGGTTTGGACTTTTTCTATTATTAATATTGTATTGGTGAATTTTGTCTTGAAACTAGTTAATCATTTAAGTTATTAATTTGTTAGTTACTATTTTATGTACAGTTTAATTATTTGGCATTACTTCTATGTCTATTCAATAAATATTGTCCGTACATTTACTTATGTCATGTATTATTTATTATTACTGTACTTGAGCCATATGGTGTTTATCTTAATAAAATAAAATAAAAATAAATAAATAAATGTGGTAGTATACAGTCAAAATTTATAATGAATTAGATCAAAAAAAAGTTTTAATATTTATCACCTACAAATCACAAAGAAAAATTTACCGTAGGAAATTAAATGGTCTAGCGATGTCAAAAGTCTAAAAAAAAATGACAATCGTTATTTTTAGTCAATAGTCATTAATATTAACTCAAATCAACCCCCAAAAAACAAAAGTAATTTATAAATAAGATAAGATATCAATAAGATCTAGTTACAAATCATCTACTTCATTCATTGGTTGGCACATGTTAGTATGTAGGTACTTAACATTTCTTAACAGCAGCTATAAATACATACCTGAGCTTGTTTATTGGGTTCTAAACGTAGCAAACATCCAATCTGTTGTGTTTTTGTATGAACAATACCAGCACAAACAAAATTGTCAGGATTTGGATCAATGCCATCTAGTAATTGCATACCAAATCCAGATAGTTTTGTCCTTGTTGATACTTGATCCATTGGCTGTGATGCCTTGAAGATTTTTTGAGACTTTTGAGGATCGTGATTACTAAAAAATTTAATTTAATTTAAATAAATTAAGAAAAACTATAAATATAACAGTGAAATAAACGTTTAGTTGTTGAGTGTATACAAATATAATTTAAAAATATGCATAAAAAAAAGTATTCCCAATTACCTGCCAAGATTCTTCCACCGAGCAAAGAAAGACTCACTGTTCATTTCAGTTGGTTCAAAAAATTTATTTAAAGTCACTGGTAGCTTCACGGAAACATTTTGTGGTACTCCATTGTACACAAATGAAACATTTATAACAGGTGTGTCTAAAACGAAACATTTTCATTCAATACAGAAATCATTACTTATTAGAACCGAGAAAATAAGAGATATTAACCTGCGTATTCTTCTACACATTCAATAATTGCCAATTGTTGTATTTGAGCCCCAGCTTCCAGAACTGGCTCAATAGGCTTAATTTGTATAGCTAATTTAGTGACCCAAAGATGTGGACTAGATAATACTGTAGCAAAATTCTATAACCCAAAATTATACTTTAACATTTTGTTATGTTTCATAGCACGAAAACTCACCTGCAGTGGAATTGTAGTTTTGTTGCCATAAAACAGACCTAAACGTCCCAAATTTCTTTTAAACTCACATTTCACACCAACTTGAATTAATTCACTTTCAAATAGTACTCCATTGTTTTTACATATGAATCTATAAAATGCACGTATTAAAATACGATGTTAAATAATACAAGACATAAGTATTTAAGATTTACTTTTTTGGATTATAATTATTTTGACTGGCACTCAATGAGTTTGAACCCGTGGATCCTCCGCCACCATATAAATCTCCCAAGACATCAACTAAAACATTGGCGTTACTTGTATGTGTTGTAGATGCTACTGGTGTTGATAAACCTAGCAGATCTGCAGAATTGCTGTTGGACTGAAACATTTGTTGACAAATTAAAATTACATAATACTATTTATAAGTATATCATTATTTCATTACATTGGTGTGATTATTAACATGATTATTTTGATGACTTATTGGAGAAGGTTGGGGACTATGGTTTTCTAACGTTTCAGTTTCTGGCACTCGACCCGGTTTCTTCTTTTTTAGGACAGCCAATATTGATGATTCACGTTCTGGGAAAGATGGCATCTCTTCCAAAACTGTAGCCTAATGGTTCAAAATTAAAATACAAAATAATTAAATTGGGGAATGTGTCATACAATTTGTTTTAAGAACATACCAAAACATCTGTCGATACAATTTTTGACAGTTGCAAATACTCAGAAGCTCGTTGTTGTAATTCAGCATCAGCACTTCGTAAATTACTATCTTGCTTAAGAATTTCCTGGATTGTAGTTTTTACTTCAGGGAACAAGTTAATGAATTTTACATATGTTGACAGTAATAATGCTCGAGTCATTGGTGAGCATAAATGATACTATTATTCACACAAAAATAATTATTAAATATGATTAACTTATTTATGAATATTTTTACTCATTATTACCTTGGAATGTAATAATTGAAACTGGACATTTGGTGCAGATCGAGTATCACCAGCAATCAAATTACCAAACTCTCCAAGGATGTAACCACCGACTTTTACCATATTCTCGTGACAAGCAGGTGCTTGTAATGCCTAAAAATATTAAGAGCATGATAAGTCATATTATTCTAACAATAACTATAAACAAAAAAATACCTCAAATACAGTTTTGGCAGCATAACCTTGTACATCATCTCTATTAATTACAATTTGAATAACACGATACCAAACTTCTTCAGAAACATAATCTCCAGCTATCCTAATTAAATTTAGTATAACATCCACATACCACGTGTAATCAGTTGCATATTTTTCAGCCAATATAGCTACCTTCAATACCTAAACATCAAGTATTCATAAAATAAAATAATACTGTATTAATCATTATTAAATAAAATATATACCATTTCTTCTCTTATTGAATAGTCAGCAGTTTCTAAGTAATTCAACATTTCCTGAACTATTTCCTCAGAATTTGACTTGTCACACATAGCATAAAGTAAATCGACAGCTTGTTGTCTAACTGAAACATCTTTTTCCATCTATGGAATAAAAAATTGATTTATTGATAGTATATCATAAACATAAATGCAAACATAAAAATAATGTCAAACTTATATAATCATTGTTGACAAAAGAATACGATATATCTCCAAAATGTGATTTTTTCAGGAGACACATAAACCTGATACTGGTTTCGAAGATGCTAGAATATATACGTGATAAAGTTTCAAAGTTTATATTCTTTTTTTTGATTTTGTTTATTATACATAGTATTTTCACTTAATTATGTGTTTACATTTTTGATATTTTTGAAGATACCACAGATATATAAAAATAATATATTTTTTTGTATCTGTGGGAGATATTGCATCGTCGTATTGTGTTTTGTCAACGATGTTATGTAAATACTAGATAACTTACTTTCATTGATAATATAACAACTTCTTGATGTTTTTTGACAGCTTCGTGTGAAAACTCAGAATTAGCCAAAAGGCACATGGACTCCAAAGCTAAATATCTCAGATTTGTTTCTCGGTTAGATAAAAATTGACCCAGCTGATTACAAGCTCTCACAAGTAAATTTGGTTCGCTAAAAAGAAAAAAAAAACAGTTAAGATGAATGATGATAAATATTTTATTTTAATTTTAATATTTAACTATTGACTTACCTATCGTTGTGAATAATCAAACTAATTGCTTCAAATAATACAGCGTTTTTAGCATTGGAATGTTGCACTTTTTTTGATTTTGGAGCATCTTGTGCTTTGTTTAAAATAGCCTCCAAACATTCGTTCAATCTAACCCTCACACCTGCATCTTCTATTAATTACAAGTAATAAAATTATTATGACGTATTAAGCCTTTGTAAAAACTATTTAAATTTAATATTTACCCGGAGTTGAATAATTTTGTAAAAGTCTAAGTAATTTAACAGACAACCATGGAGCTGGGACGAAGTAATAAGTATAATCTTGAAGATCTGTATAACTAGCAGTCACAATCTATACAAATTATCAAAATTATTATCATTGTATATGATGTGTATATGTGCTTTACTTTACCCTGGATAGCCTAGAAACTGCAAAACTGACACAAGCTTTATATTCTTTTGGATTTCGTTTTACAAGTGCATCAATCAGAGAAACTGCAGCTGTGACTACACCCAAATGTTGATCATTTAACAGGTGAACAATTCTTGATGTCCACTCACTGGCACCATTTGAATCTATGGGTATGACATCAGGGTTAGTACGTAAAAGTCGTAGAAAACATAATGCTGCTGACTGTTTGACCACGTCCATTGTGTCTCTATTTAACACAAATACACATAAGTTTCAAGTTGAAGATTTTTTTTTAAAAATATTTCAAAGTATACATACCCTGAAACCAACAGCTTTGGTATATCATAACCAAATGCTTCGGCCATATCTCTACTACCGATATTAGCAATACACTGCATTGCTAAATTTACATGGATAGAATTCCTAATGAAAACAATCAAATACAAATGTTAGACATGCATTGAATTAAATATCTAACATTCTAAATTCAATTAATAAAATGTAAACGTACCGAGATTGCAGATCATTTTTAATACTTTGATTAATAAGTTTTATTAAATCACTATTAGTATTTACTAATACTGAAATAAACAAATAACCCTAAGAAAAAATGCAAACATTAAAAACAAAACTTATTTATAAATGTATATTCATTTAAGAAACAAAAAATATAAATGCTCTACTATTTATTAAGATAACAGAATAGTAGAAAAATTAAATTTTAAGTAGAATTTTACATTAAAATTAATTAATTTTATGCTGGTGGTAATTATGCTATATCATTACAAAATTGTGTCATATTAATAGCACTAATTAATGTCATATTAGATAATAACATATTTGAGTTATTATAAAAAATAATAAAACAACAATTTAGACAAACAATGAAATTATTTGACATTTAACAAATGTGTTTTTAATAAATCCTGCCAACCAATAAAATATGTAATAAATCATAAATTTTAAATAGAGCATATATATTATATTTAATTAAAAGACATGTAGTGAAAATAACTCACAATTTGTTTTTCAGAATATTTATTGGAAGATAATAAGTTGACAGCCTCCATATGGCCAAAATCGATATCATGGCCTAGTAGAAATATGAATAAGAGCTTGCAAACATATTTCTTTTTTTGATATCCGTCTAATGTCTTGTCACCTTTGAACTTGCTTCTAATATTGGCTAATTCTTTATTGATTCTCTTTATTTCAGCCTCTTTACTTTTACCTAAAATATATATATATATTAGGTAATACACATTTGCAAAAAGACAAAAATTTAAATATAATAATAATGTGCTTTGGTTCAAATTGTTATCAATATACTATGTTAATATTAATACATATTATATTAAAATGTAATAATATGCATTTGTTTCAAAAGAACTGTACTATACAACTGTTGTATATAGAACTCCTTATCAGAAGATAAAATAATTATCTCTAGTCGTAATGGTCTGTTTTGTGTTAAAAAAATAGCATTCCAATATACCTAATAAATGTTTTTTAGCATACAAATGACAGTTATAACATAATACATATCGATATCATGTTATATTATTTGTATTATTATAAATACCTATATAATTATAACATACTGTAATATTCAAAATATTGTGGATATTGTTTATATTAAAAATCTCTATAATTTAGTATTTATAATACCTAGATGATATGTATTTCTTTGCCAACTGCCTACAAAATACTGAAATGAAACTATTTTAAAATGCTATCAAATTTCTAATAGTAAAATGAACATTCAAAAACAGAATTAACAAAATTAAACAGATACCATCTGAATTAAAACCAAAAATTTCATAAAATATTATATTCTTAACCTTATTTTAGTTTACACATAACATATTTACACAGATATCTGATTGTTTTTTATACTGACAACGTAGTCAATTCATCTAAGTAAAATATATTATAAAAAAACATTTACAATTTCTGATGTCTGAAATGAATACGGCCAATCCCCGCATACCATCTCCTCTGACGGCCGGCATGATTACGGTCGTGGAAATAAGTGTTTGACAGTCGTGTACTTTACATCTAGTTTGTCAAAACCTATAACACACAATATAAGAAATAAAATGAATAAAAATTTGTGGCGCACACAAACTGTGGCGGGTCCAAGTCCTAGCTGGTTGGCCGGTCGTCGGACCGACTGGGTACCACGGTTCCGCTTCGGGAGAGTAAGAGAACATTTACCAATAGAGGCGCCTAAGACCGCTTACCGTTTGACAATGGTGGTGGAGTAGAAAAAAAATTATTGCGCTTAATAGACAGTTTCCTGTGCGGTCAGCGTGTCGGAGGAGCAACCCCCCCGCACTCCCCCCGGGGGACGAGCGAAGCGCTGAAAACAGCCAGGCGAGCGGTAGGGCGGGACGGGGGGAAAGCGGCGGTTATCAATGAACTGGCCCACGTCGTCCGACCGTCACCAGGTCACCACCACCACACCCCCCTGGACGCGTCCAGGACCGCCAAATGCCGATCGAATCGGAGCGAGTCGAGTTGCGTGTGCCTACTGCTGCAGAGGTATAATATGAGGTGCAAGCAGTACGGCGGAATCTTCGCAAAGGGGTAAGGCGCGTACCGCGAACGAGGACGTGGACCCGTGACGACTTTAGCGTACTGCTGGTACCTGCTGGCGGTATCGGCGTGACGGAGTCATTCGAGAGAAACAAGTGGCGAGTCAGTCACCGGCTCTCTCCGCTCTGTCCGGACCGGACGCTCCGCCGGGTCGGTGCCGATGGGGTGTCACTCTGCGTCAGTGCGCAACGGCGGCCGCGGTAGACATGGCGGCGGATTTCAGCGCACACGAAAGCGTTCGTCGTCGTCGTCGTCGCACCTCCCGATTTTTAAATTTCGTTCGATCTCCGTACTCGTCTCGTAGACCTGGTAATAGTGTACTACGGCAGTACGGCGGCAATCGGCGTAGTCGCAATCGCACTCGCAACTCGTAGACGTCGTCAACGTCCTACTACTCCCTTCCCGCCCACTCCACGACCGCGTCCGCTTCCAACACTCGTCCCGCTATCACACCTTCCGCACGCGCGCTATCTGCTGGGCGGACATCGCGACTCGCTCGCCATGTCGAGCAGCGCAAAGCCGCTGAAGCCTCGTCTTGCGGTCGAGAACGAAATAATAATACGTCGAGTCTGTCGAGGGGAGCGACCGGACACCCGCAGCTGCGCACCTACAAACGTAACACCCGCCTACGACAGACATACGAGTCCGGAGACGGCTTACGGTCACTTTAAGTAGAATATTTCGCCCCGTTGCTGATTGCTTATCCCGCGAGTACGCGCCGATACCGGGCACGTCTGTTGGTCACACTGGGGAAGCGCACCGAGACGCACAGACAGAGTGAGCCAGACGTGTGCGCGCGCAACGATGAGTATCCCGATAACGACGGCAAATCGATCGTCCCGCCGTCCGAGTTCCGTATATCAGTGCTCAATTGACAACATTACGCTACGTCACTCCTCAGTCCTAATTCTTCGGAAATCAGAACCGAGTCACTCCCGCCGCCGGTCTATCAGCCGACCTGGGCGTTTCCCACTTTCCTCGTCATCAGATCCCGATCGTGGCGGTCGACTACTGACTAGACGGGACCGTTGGGAGGGGGATGAACCACGAACGCACATAATATTTTGATATTCGCCAGCGAGGCGAATCTTCATGATTAGGACATTGGGTCGATATAAAAGATTATGTTACATGTTGCAACATTGAATATTGTCTTTGGAAGGGCTTCGGCCTTTTCGCTATCAAATATTATTTCTTGACATAAATATTGTAGTACAACTACATTGTCTACATTCCTACAACTGTAGTCCATATAGTCGTATTTCTTAATCGGCTCGTCGAAACTAGGAATCATAATAATTATGGATATGATATTATTATGAACGATTTTGTGATCAAGTGTCAATTCGATTTTCGAGTGATCGGAGCACTCGTCGCTCGGCAGTCGGCACGTCAACATTCGAGTATTCGACATTATCAACAATCTCCGAATGTCGGACGTCCCGCCACCGTCGAATGCGGCATGAGCCGAAATGCCGAATTGCCGAATGCCCGAATGCCGCCGCTTATGGGATTAGCGAAATATCGGCAAACGGCGACGAGTGACGACGGCCCCCGACGATTGCGACCGTCCCGACGGAACGCTGTTCGGCCGTCCTGGCCGACAGCGAGCTCTATCCGGCAAATTGTTTTTCGATTTGTGCACTTTGTCTTTCCGTGCGTGAATTTCCGATTTCGTTTTCCCACCGAACGACCGAACCTCAACTCGACAGCCGCGGCCGAATGACGTGCCTGCTCGATCAGCAGTTCAACACTCGGCAGGACTCGGTGGACTAAATTATAATTATTAATCATTATCATTACAACAGTGCGCCGCCCGATCGGAATTTTCGGTAGATAATTTATTTATAATAATATTATACATCGTACTTACGTAATAACGCAATAACAATAATGATTACGTCGTCTTCGAATTGCCGTGGACGTCCACTATAATTTATACTCGTCCGAGCACAATAATATATTAAAATTGATCTCCGGTCGACTACGATCTCGCGCCGCTCACATAATATATTATATGCAACGATAACGACGATAAATCATTATTTAGAAGATATGGGTGTCTTCATATACCTTTTTTTTTTGCTTTATGGCCCATAAAGGCCCTTTGCAGCTTTTACTGAACCTCTCCACCCGTCACGAACAATGGCAGTCTCGAAACTAATGTGATTCGTTGTCTAAATTAACATATTATGCTACCGACGATCTTGTAAAAGTATTCGAGTACCTATACGGACACAGATACTGATTTTGAAAAGTATTTAAAATACGTATTTGAATGCTCGGTGAAATAAGTAGGTATTCGAGTACAAATACATTGGAAGAAGTATTTATAGATACTTTCAAAATTTTTATAAACATATTTTTTTACCTTATACAGTACCTCAACAGTACCGATTTTCAAGTTTAACGTTAATCGTATAGAGAATTGTACACCGTATAACTATAAAATTAATAAACTAATCTGAATTTTTTGTCGAAGTATTAGAACTTTCGGTTGAATAAGGAAAACAGTAAAAAAATTAAATAATTCCTATTTTTTTTTTTTTTTTACGTGATTAAAACAGAAAATGTATAAACTGAAACGAATAGAGTATTTGATATTGTATAGAGTATTTATTTTGATAATCGAGTGTTCGCAGATACTTTGAAAAAGTATTCAAAACTAGACGTTTTGACGTATTTGAGTACTCGGAAGGTGAATGAATACTTTTACTGGAATACCATACGCGACTGCCGACGATCCTCCCCTCGCGATTTACAGACGACGACGGCGTCCACGCAAGTCATTGCCGCCGCCGTCCCAAAGCAAATTCAAACAATTATTATTAATCGATTAATGATCCGTTCTACGATCGTCCTACTGCACAAATATAACGCATACAAACATAATATACACCGCGGGTGACATCATCGTTCCCGTCGTATAATACTCGACGACGATTCACTCATCATTACATAGATACGCCCTCGTTCTGGCATTTATATAATCATGTCGTTCGATCCTTGACTTTTGGTCTACACTGTCTCACGTTAAATCGGGACTTTTTATTTAATCAAAAGACAATTCACAATCTGCTTTTAAAATTTAAATAACGGTAATAGAATATGCGATTTCTGAATACCAATTTGTTCCCCCCCACAATATTATGATGCATATATAATATAGTTATGTCGCGATCAGTGACTAGGTAGGTAGGTAGGTAGGTATATAATATTATATAGTACGCGGTT
This sequence comes from Metopolophium dirhodum, assembly GCF_019925205.1. Classification (NCBI taxonomy): domain Eukaryota; kingdom Metazoa; phylum Arthropoda; class Insecta; order Hemiptera; family Aphididae; genus Metopolophium; species Metopolophium dirhodum. Next base: position 19,774,857 of record NC_083564.1, read on the forward strand.
ATAAATATTCCATCACTTTCTACACGCATGTACAACATGCACGCGCTTTACATAGAAATCGCGAGAGCTAAAATAATATAACATATTATATTAAATATCTAACTCAATAAAATATTATTTGTTGCACTCGGGCCTGCAATGACCGTTCGTATATACCTAAATACCATTTATATAATAGGTACATAATATGACATATTATACATTTTTTTTATACCTAAACAAGTAGGTAGATTATAAAACGGCTTGCATGCATATGACGAGATGACGACATTTCACTGTCAATTCTGCGATTTTCCGAGCGAATTTTTTTGTAACTAGGTAGGTATATAGTCAGCAATTTTTGTTCGTCCATGCATGAAATTGAATTCAAATAGTTATTCCCTTCTCCCGCAATCTACACGCCTCGGAGTTGTTCCACACACACACTTTGTGTCTGATAAAGTGGCTATATATATACATATACACACCTATATATTATATGACATTGCCAAGTATAAGTACTATATATACATAGCCACATAGGAACTCCGAACTGAGACTGCAATGAGATATTTAATTACACTTATCTTATAAGTTTTAGGCACCTATACATACTTAGAAGTTATTGTATAGACTATATAGTTATAACAAGTTAGTATTTTAACCACCTATCGAAGAGGTGTTACCACTGGGTTTCTTCCTCAACACGATATTCATATTATTTTATTCTGTTTTTTTTTATCTAATTTGCTTATTGTAATTTTTTGTATACAAATTGTAAAGTTTCTTTCTTAATAAAAAAAAAAAAAACTACCTATCGATAATTAGATAATACTTATTATAATTTATATTATATGAAAATATGATAATATATTGTATATTATATAGGAACTATTATTGTTTATAATCAACGGTACTATATAGAACACCACAACAAATCGTAACGATATATTATTTTGTCAAGTTTTTTTTTTTTTTTTTTATTAAGAAAGATAATTTACAATCTGTACACAGTAATTACAATAAGCAAATGAGAAATAAAATGACATGAATATCGTGTTGAGGAAGAAACCCAATGGTAACACCTCTTTTACTAATTTAATAGGTCTCTACACCATTTACGCTTAAGTCTGCGTGGCGGGATAATTTTTTTTGTCAAGTTAATAATACATTAGTACTTTACCATTATTTTATACCCTCGTATAGTTTTAGGCCCAACGGCTAACCTAGATCATAATTTAATACTTAAACCGTAATTTATCTCTATAAGAGTTCAGTTAAACGTGTACGATCGGAATGTATATGACCTTATCTTAACCTATCCTAACTCTTTCATATTTAGCTACCTATACTACCTATATAATATATACATATTAGGTATAATGGCAATTTATTGTTTATATGAACCATTTCAACCATAGCCCATAGTATATATACATTATACCTTATAGTACTCAAAGTTAAAGACTATAGTATAACTTTTAAGTTATAAGGTATTGAGGTCTCCGATATGCACTGAAATGAGAGAAACAAGAGCTTAGCTCACTTTAGATTTTGTGCGAAGCTATACATGTATTGGCTGACACCTAACAAATTCAAATATGGTTACATTAACGGTTTCCAGATCTCCCTTGCAGGGAGTCGCGAGCACTACACATGGGAAGCGTGGAGTAAAATATACCTAGTATAACCGTTATACAATGATAGGTATGTCTTGTTTGTCCGACATCACCTTTAGCCTTAAGGGTAAATAAGAATACTTCAATCTATAACTTTGAGGGTGGTTCTCAGTTTCTGGTAACAAATATTAGAGCTAGTTAGTATCTTGAAATGGTTAGGTTAAGAACTAGATTTCGACAAGTAGATTTTGTGTTTGTTGTTTTAATTCGAAAAGAATAACCGTCTACTTATACATATTTGTATTACCTACCAAATATTTATGTCAGCATTTTCTAGTCATACCATAATTTTAAAAATATGTTGAATATGTTTGTGATATTTATATATATTTGTCATTTGAAATTATCTATAGTTTTTGCCCAGTTTGAAATGTATAACTTGTTGTACGTTAATTGTATCCCAGGATAGTCTGCGTTTATTTCCAATCAAAACATTTTCAAAATAAGTAATAATCTATGATAAAAAAAGAAGTTTAATATATACAGGGTGTAATAGGAATACCTGACAGATGAAATAACTTTTGTTCTAATCAATATTTTTAAATTTTTTTTTATACATGGTTTTTTTTATAGTCACTTGCGTGACACGTATAAATGTATAATACATTAATACCTATATAAACAATTTTTTAGAAGAATTAAAAATAGCCATAAATTTGTAAATTTGATTATAAGAATAATTTTAATGGTAAAAACATTTATCTAAGACAAGTAGTTTATTTTTTTAGAATTTTTTTAAATATCAATATTTTGTTGAGTACCTAAATTAGTTCAAACGTAATAACTTTTTTAAAAATATTTTTTTTGGAAATTTCTTGACATGAGTATATTTCTTAAATTATTTATTAACAATATAATTTTCACAATTCTTTTCATACGTTTAAGAAGCATCAGTTTTTTTGTCAGTTTTCCCTGTTACATACTGACATCCTGTATACAAGAAAAAATGCATATGAATTGCAAACGAAAATAGGGGAAGTAGGTAACCGCTCCATTCTGCTGTATAGTAGATTTCGAGCGTAGGTACTTCCTCATTGCGGAGTAAGTAAGTCACTGTAATATATTATCTGTTAAATTTGAACTCATTGACAAACCATTGCATACGAAAAATGATTCTGAGCAAGGACGGTGGATCAGCCTATATTATAATAACTAGTAAGTATATTTTATGATACATATATCAATTATATTGCTATTGAGATAATTGATTTAGTAATACGGTATAGGTTGAATTAATTTTTGGCGAAAACATCACATTGGAAAATGTAATTCTGTGTAGGTAAGTATAAAATATAATAATAACATTAAAAGTTTCAAATAATATTTTTAAATTACAACAAAATAACTATCGTTAGGTATTTTTCGTTTATAAATTTCTAATTTCTCCAGAATTTGAACTTTAAATGTCTACAAAAAAATTGTGTCTTTATATTTTATTTTTATTGGTTACAGTTTAACTACTTCTGAGAAAACCTGTATTACCTACATCTTCAATTCTTAGCTATAAAGATTGTCCATTTTATACATTTTCAATTACAAAATTGTGTGTAAAAGTCTGTGATTTTTACTTAATTTTTATAATTATATTTTTAGTTCTAAGTCTAAAAAATGAGAAGAAATATATTTATTTAGCAAAAATATCCCTCGGCATAATAATACTATGACGTATGAATAAACAATATTTACATATTATGTACAAAATAATAAAATATATTAGGGGGCAATCTACATAACGTCTATACATAATATATGTATACACATTACACAAGTCATAAATATATACCCGGGCCGCAATTTACACGAACAATTTAAAATGGGACGGAATTTACAGCGACCCCAAAATATTGTATTAATCAGTTTCTAGTTCAATAAATAGTTTATTTACTAAACGTCCAACTAAGCAGTAAGCGTACAACTCGCGTTCTTAATTGATTATTGAACTGTATTGAATCATATATAGTTATCATAAAATATCTGCAGTGGCACAACATTTGCTGAATATAATATAGTGATTATAGTGATTACCACAGACTACTGCAGACAGCAAGACAGCAGGCTATAGAGTACCAATCAAACTGACAAACCATGAACAATAAAATCGTTCATAAATTATTATAATTTGTATTACAATATGTTCACAAATAAAAAAAAAATTGTGTAAGTCTAGGTATAACCTAACCTATCCGAATGTGTTCCATCCGCTGAATCAAAGTTTCCAATTACAAACTATATGTCTGTATATATAAATACATAATACATATTCATATACAATATACCTATTCCTAGATACGCGTGCTCACGCATTTATTATATAATTATATATGTAAGATAATATTATGTATTACAGTGCGTGCCGGTCTGCAGTCGTTAAAAATCGAATTACCTATTTTAAAAAAGTGTTTTATTTTACGACAAAACGGGTGTAATATACAAATTATAGGGCATTGGCTATATGAATAATAAGATAGACGATAGACCCTACACTACCCTATAGTAATAGTAGGTATATAAAAACAAATTTCCTACCTATACTAAATTTGAGTAAAATCTAATTGTGCAATTTCGATTAGGTGCAGACAAATTTAAAAATAAATCTTTTCTTTTTTTAATTTTTCGGCCACCAACAATACACAATATATAATAAACAGGCACTCATCATAGTGCCATACGTTAGATTAAAACAATATTAATTATTTAATCTATGCTTATACGATTTACGACTTACAACTATTCACATATTGTATGTATGAATGTCAGAATGCACATAATATGAAATACGATTATATAGACGGCGTGTAAACGTATATTTTACTTACAGGAGACGTCACAGAAGTGTATATTGTGACATTGTACATAGGTATATATTGTGTAAATAGCTGTAAATACAATTTACATTTTACACCAAATAATTATAATTTTTAGTTTATTTCGGAATGACTGCTAAACCCGAACGGGAAGTATGGTATTCTTATAATACACGTTAATACCAGCTATATATCATCGTATTATTCGTATTCTTAGGTATATAAAATAGCATTATATTATAACATATTGCTCATAGTATTGTCAGGTAAATAGGTAATCATAATATGCTACGGCCCACGTTTTTTAAAAATATTTACTATGATTTATGGGGGACTCAAGTAGTCAAGCCCCTCCCCCTCTCCAAAAAAAATAATGTGGGCTATTTGCGCCTTTGCTCGTACAGTTTTACTGACATTTATCATCGAATAAAATGTATCCATCTTGAATGGATACCTTATTCTACTTTATACCGATTATGGTAGGATATATTATGAGCCATGCATTATGCGGCATGCGGTTACCCATCGCTGTGATATTAATAGTTTTTGTAATATAAAATATATAGGTAGGTATCTAAATAAATATAGATGTTATGTAGGAACATAAAAACAATGTGTAAACGAAATCATTTTCAATCATAATTTGTAGATATACGCCAACATGAGTAATTTATTGATAAAAATTATTTCTTCTAGCACCTAAATATTTTAAAATGTAATAACATACCTATATTCATAAATGCTCAAATAATAAATTTAATATGTCCAATTTAAACATTATGTCATTATATTATATTACTGCATTAGGAATTACTTAGTACCTACTACAGTCTACGTAGGTATAGGTACTAAACTATTATGTAGCATGAGTATTTTGTTTTTTTCCACACGTCTTGTTTGAATTGTATTATTATGGAAATGTAAACGCCTAAATACTAATAATATGTAACATTTTGGGAAAATATTTCATTTACCTTAATTTCGAAACTAAGCGAAACGAATACCCTTACGTATGTTAAAACACTTAACACATATACGGGTATTAGCTTTAAAAATATAGCTCATGGTTAGAATGGTTTAATATTATCATATTATTATGTAAAGACATACATAGTATTATACATTCATACCTACTGTATTTTATATATTTTTAAGACACAATATTATTAACATAAACAATAAGAAATTATTTTTAATACTCTCATAATAAATTGCTGGTTAAAAAAGTTGATAAGATAATAAAAATGAATTCTTATATTTTTATGAATATATTTGTATGTTTTAAACTTTTAAGTCTGGTAAAAAATAATATAAATTCAGAGTTAAGCATATCGGAGCCATGCTGAGAATTGAGAAAATCGATCTTGGCGAATATATTGATTTCTAATTTTCTATAAAAACCTGTAAAACCTAATAACATGACGTGTCAAATTGAATACAAACAAATTAAAACTAATATTCATGGTAATTATGGGATGACTATAAATTATAATGTATATAATATATAATATTATATCGCAGGTATAATATTATATTATATGCCTCGCCAAAAATGTTTTTAATTAATTTGCATTGAAAAAATTTTTCCTTATTTAGGTATTCGGTGATATCTAAATTTCAATCAAATATTTTTTACGGTATAATATCCGTAGATTTTGAGTGTATGTAATATTGAAATTTTTTTCTTCAGCTATTCCTGCTACAAAACATTAAAATCAATACTTACATTAAAGTTGAATTTAATATAGAATAGTCGACACTTATAGATTATAATATTTTGTATAATAATATGCTTATAGTAGCAGGCTACTAACTGTTATGCGATCGTTATCAATATTTTTCAAAAACAAATATTAATAAACATTTTCCAAATAATTATCTGCGTCCATAAACATTAAACAATAGTTCATTAAAACTATTTAAGTACCTTAAATTTACGAATTTTTGAGCATTAGTTCTGTGAACATACAGTGTTTAACATTTTATAGATAGGTGCCTACATATAAGTACCTAGCAAAACGAAATATTATATATTTATATAGTTGCCAAGTTAATTTAAAAGAGTGATGTCTTGAGCTGCTTGTAAATAAAGTAAAATAATTCATTAAAGTTCTATTTCCGTAGTAAAATCCAATAAAATATAGTTTTATTGTTTCTTGATGGCTAAATTATTCTCTTCTAGTAATCGTTCATTATTTTTTGTTGATTTGTCTTCCTAATATTTAGGTATATGTATATAATATAAAACATTATTATGTAGGTATATAATATAGGGCCAGGATTCATAGCAGGCACGGATCCAAAGCAAAGATCTGGGGTGGCCCCAACAATTTGTTTACAACACAAATACAATTATCATAAAATATTATACTTTACTAAAAATGTTGTCATAATAGTATAGGTATTATAGGTAATCAATGTGATAAATAAATTATTGATTATTTAATATATAAAGCGACAATGTGAAAAGAAGTTTGGATTTTGTTTATTTGTTATTTAATATACAATATTAATATTTATAAAAAAAATGTGTTTGGGGGGAGGACTGGGCCCCTAGGCCCCCCTGGATCCGTCCCTGGTTCATAGAAGGTAAAGATTGCGTCGGTCACTCAAGCTACAACATAAATGTTCCAAAACGTTAAAAGCATCAAAGTTATAGATTTGACAATATTTTAATTCGTGACTTTTGGTTAAGTGTCATAATATATTATAATATTATTATACTGTTACATAACGTCATAAGATGCGGGAGGTATATTGCATATGCAACATTTATTGAGAGAATTATTAATATGATAAATTTACTATCAGGTTTAATTGTCATGTTAATTAAAACAAAACTGAGATAACCGATAGCCACATAATAATGAATTGTTGCAGAGAAACGCTAATACACATATTATACAAAGTTACATTTATACATTATGTTAAGACTTGTATTCAAAAATTAATGACGATGACAGAACACAATATGTTGGCAAGTTGTACTGTAACCTTCACACAGTCCACGTACCGCACTGTAAACATTTTTGTTAAGATAACATAAACACAAATAGATTAAAAATAGTATTTTAATTTTAATTTTAGTATGTTACCGTGTGTATGTGTACTGAAAATAAAGAGTGTCACTATAGTCATTATACTCATCTGCCGTCGTCAGTGGAAGTCATCACGTGACCACGAGAGGGTTATTGTGAGACAATTATCTCACAGCTAAAATGTGGTGGTTCCGTGGTGGGTATATTATACATATATCTAGCGGATGCATACCGAAGAAGTGAAAAATTATTAGTTATTTAATTATTTTGTATTTATATGATATTCTATCATTTTATTCGAATTTAGATAATAATTTACTAACCCTGCAGACGAAGTCATTTTATTAACACAAATAACAATATAACGATGTAGCCATGTAGGTTTAGTAGGTTCTTATATAGTTGTATCGAGACAGTAAATCTTCATAAAAAATTTAATAATAAGTACAACAATAAGGTAGATCCAGGAGGACTATAGTCTAAACTTATAAGTATTCACTGTACCTAATTAAACTTCTCAAAACGTTCAGAAACAGAGTCACGCGATTAAATAATTATACTGCAGACTGCAGTTGCATCAGTTCCTACGCTTTAACGCCGAATTCGTGTAAAATACTGTAATAGGAATAAATAATGTTTTCTTTTTGCGTTTTTTGAAAAATACGTGCAATATTTTTAACATTGAATCATACATTTTATAACTTTAAAAATGATTTATTCATACACGACTACACGAGTGTCGAGTATATTAATATACAATAGCATGCGGCGGCGTAACTAAATCAAACAATCCGTTATTATGGCGTTATCATTGTATCAATACAATATCCAAGACACCAAAAGGCAAATGCATTGAAAAGAACAAAAAATGTAATTGAATATACAATTATCTTGCAATAGAAGCTGTACAGAGACGGCAATATATTCTGATTTTTAAACCCAATAAATGAATACATAACTATTAATTTCATTAATGAATTCAATATTTCGATGGTCCAGGCAAACGTATAAAAATAAACTAACTTCAGTATATTATATGATAAAAAAAACTGTAAGAGAAACAAGGCACCCACAGCCAAAGATATTTAAAGAATAAAAAAAATTAATTGACATATTAAAAAATGCAAAAATAGTTGAAGAAATATAAAAATGTTTAAAAATGCATACAAAACTTAAAAAGTTTATATCTGTAAAAAAAAATGTGTTTACGTGGTCCAAGGGCACCCTCAGATAAATTCATTTTAAAAAGCAACAAAAAAATTAATTGACCATTAAATTATTAAATATTAAAATGTATATACCTATTAGATTCATTTGGTTTAACATTTTGCCTCCAGATAGAGTTACTATTACAGGATTACGGAATTTCAATTTGTATACTTTTTAATGAATCTATTTAAAGTTTATTCAAAATTTTCCCTTGACAGTGATCGTATAAAATTTAAATTGCTTAATGCTTTTACTCTTCTATTTCCATTATTGGTTGGATTCCTATTATGAAAATCAAATTTCAATTTGATGCTATTCGATATAAAAATAATTCGAATATTAAAATACACGACAGAAATACAGAAGAACATAACTATTTAATAGAATAATAGGTGCATTTGGGTATTATAATATTTACTAGGCATATGTCTTGGAACTTTAACCCAATGATACTCGCGCACTCTAATTCAATTCATCAAGCATTTATATATATTATTCAAATAGTATATGATTATACCCAATGACTTCTTCGTTTTTATTTTAATACTTTATACAAAAATTTAAGAATTTATTACTATATTATGAGATAATAATATTTTATATATTGTGTGTTAATTTTCATTCAGCCATTTATACGGGGGCTTAAAAATAAACATTATACTAATCAATGAAATGAAGTATGTTTAACTGTTATTATATTATATTCCACGACCCGGACGTGCGGTAAAATGCGTAGGAGGAGACCACGAAGACACGGACATCAAGTTCTTTAGGGTTCGAGTATTTTATGCATTTGACGCTTGAGTGTACGTCGCGGGGGTAGTGGGTGTTGTGGTAATTATAATACTTACGTTAAATTATTATTACGTTAAATATTGACCCTTCGGTCGAGGAAACGTCTTGGCACGTCTTCGCCGCTTAGAACTGGAAGTATTGATATTCACGAAAAAACACCGAACGAAACGAAATAGTATACCTACCTACGAGGTTTTTCAGTCTTGTCCGTCTACATTTTTGGAATCATTATAGTCGCCTCTGACCTTTGCCATTTGCCATACATATAATTTGATAATTACAATATCAATAATGTGATGAATAGGGAGCGGATGTTTATGCTCCAAAAAATTTAAAAATATGCATGCAATTATGCTCTAAAAAGTATAAAAATATGCATCAATAAAATTTTTATTTAGAATCTATTTTGTTTATTAAAAAATTAAAATATATAGGTATAAAATTGTTATTCTTAAAATTAAAATTTTAAAAAGAACTGTTCGTGAATTGTTTGTTAATCTGAAAATAATATGCATATACATGTGTAGATATTAGAAACCAAGTACTAACTAAGCATTAAATGATTTGAAAACATACCTAGAAATTGGGCATTGGACTGGATAATCAATGTTTTCTTTAAATTATCAAAAGTAAATTTTCTTCTGTTATCCGATAACATGTCTAGAAGAACCCACGGGTGAAAACCGGCTATTCCCGCCGCCACCGCTGCCGTTGGGACATTTTGAACTATTAATTATGCGTGTCGAGTCCGTTAATATATTAGTATATTACGAAAAACCTCAAATATGCACTAAAAGCATGATGAATATAAAAATATGATCAATCAAGTAAAAATCGTAAAAATATGCAAAATTAAATTGGTAAATTTGAATTCCTTAGGCGATGAAACAAATTTCTATCTTACTCCGCATTAATTTAGATGTTATTAAAAAATATGATAAATGCATAAACATCCGCTCCCTAGTGATGAAATTAATATTATCAGCTATAATGAACTGTACCGACTAACATATTAACATCATAATAGGTTTTATACTTTTATACTTCAGATACCTATTCATTGTCGCTTGTCAAATTGAACTATACAAACCCGTCCAGTGGCGGATCCGGGGGTGGCGGCAAAGGGGGCATTTCCTCCCCCCCCAAATCGCTGTAGTTTTCCTTTGTTTTACACTGTGTTTAGCCAATTTTGGAACTTTCTCTCCTTTTCCTCCTCCTAATATTAAACCCTTGATCCGCCACTGAACCCGTCCACAATTTTGAGAAAAGGAGCCGGATCAATGATTCGTCCATATATATCTGAGAACGATACCTCAATATTATCTATAAGTTAAGTAAACATGAATGCACAATAACACCTATGTCCTGTGCCCTGTTCCTATATACATAGGTATAATATATATACGTGCAGAAATTTAGAAATTTAGAAATTTGATGCAGCCCTGGGCCTGGGTACACATTTTCTTCATGACCCTTCGGCTCTAGCCCACGTTTGCGAAAGACCAATTACTGGAGACTGTAGTATATTCGATATTGTAACTATATGTAATATGTGAGAGTTTTTAGACTATAGAGTATAATATGTAATCTAATGTCGTCTATGTTTAATATTATAGTCATTAGTCTTATACTCATTTATATAACATAATATCATGTGGTGTTTTAATTTTGTTTTTGTCAACCCTATAGGTACCTTATACTTTATATTGTGACGTTCATGGTTATCGATTTAATATAATATGTAATGTATGTTATACAGTTTATACGATATACATATTTATAATATATATAAGTAATAATGATTATGTCAAGCACCCAATTAATTTGCACGCATGGGTTCCGTTCAATTTAAAAAAAAAAATATATAGAAAATTAACATTAAACAAACAATTGAGTAGGTATACTCGGTAAAGTCACATATTGTTATTTTATATTTATGAGTAAATGTATAATTTCTGCGAATATACACTTTCGGTTAAATACTAATTTAAAAAACATGTATATTATTATACATATCTATATAGAAGCCTAATCTATCCAGTAATAGTATATTATACTATATAGCCATTAGCCACTATTATGGGCGGATATAGGTATAATACACCATGCAGTAAAACACCGAAACATAATATTAATAAAATAATAATATATTAAACCGATTATGATAATATACCTGCTACAAACCCATATACATATTTATGTTTATTTCATCTTGAATGGGTACGTTAGGTTTATTTAACAATACCGTACACAAAAAACGTAGGTATATAATAATAAGCTAGATTATTATGATGTTCAACTGGGCATCGCCGTTTTCGACCAAAATCGTACCCTTCCCCTTTGGACCAAAACAAAAAAAGTCAATAATAATTTATTAATATTATATACCTTAGACCTTATGTTATATTTATAGAAAATTATAAATATTTATCATACCCAAGTTGTATACACATTTTTCAAGTAAATAAATAAATAATAAGTAATATGATATTGTTGTCAACAATTATTAAATAAAATAGTACTATGTTTATAATATTATATTAAAAAATAAAATAAAATATGATTTTAAAGATTATCAAAAGCATAAGTTAGAATTTGTCAATAATTATATATGTTATAATTATTATTATATTTTACAAATTGTATGCATTATTTTATTATTTAATATGCTATATACACATAATTATTATATTAATTAATGACAACACGTTATAATATGACAACTAAATATTAATTATTGACAACAATTTTATAATAATAAAAGTAAAGTATATAATAATAATTATTATTGAACTTTTTGTGTTGGCCGAAAAGGGAAGGGTAGGTACGATTTTGGTCGAAAAGGGAATCGGCCGAAAAAGGAATCGTTTGTTTTTAGTCGAAAACGGTTTTGCCCGTTTAACTATTGTTTACTTTTCTTTGATTTCCTACATATTATATACATTTAATTATTTCAATATGGTACTTTGGTACAAATAACTCATAATATATGTGGCTAAATGCGGTTTATTGTACCATTATATACGTTTATATACTTAGAACTTTTAGTCTGTAGAAGTCAACAATACAACATTTATATAATTGGTGAAGGTGTAACCGTGTAATAATAAACCGACGTTATTTAATATTTGGCAGTGCCCAGGGAGAGTGGATAATGAAATTGACAACTCAAACTCAATAAATTATCAACTAAAACTTTTCTCGCTGCGCTCGAGATTTTGAGTTATTTTCACATCAATGTGAAAACCACTTTTTGACTTTTAAATGATTTTCAAGCCTATAATTATAAAAACAAGTGTAATGGTTAAATAAAAACACTTTTTATATCCATCTATAAAATGAAAAATATACATTGTTGTTGTAGCTAGCTGTCTAAATAAAATAGTTGGATAACTTTATTATAATATAATACTATACAATAATTATACATTATTTTATGATGACATTGAGTGTGGACCGTGCGCATTATTTTTGTCCACTCGGTGGCAGAAGGATCCTATTTCACAGTCGTCCACTCGTTCATATTTCATTTACGAACACAATATTATTTTTCTTATTAATTAAGAATTCGCGAATGCGCTGATTGTAAAAATGTGTTTAAATAATTGAAGAGAGTGGAACCAATCCCTTAATGCCCCCCCCCCCCCTCATCTGGCTTTGCATATTATAATGTTATAGTAAATATAATATCTATTTGCCATTTTTTTTTAAACGCATTGCATTAAAGAGTGTGATGCCAATCCACAGCTTTATGTTCAATGAAACTATGAAAGTGCTCAATACGAAAATCTTATCGATACCTACTGCGATAACAATAGGTTAGCAATATATAGCCATAATAGGTAGGTAATACGATAATACGTCATATCCAACAACAACACCAAAAGATTTATTATAATATATAACACTTAAAGTGTTCGTCACTGATCGACAAATAATTAATATTATAATATTATTCATTTTTACTTGATACATATTGATTATTACGATCACTGAATCACATAATATGTCATAATATTATATCTAGGTATTATAAACGGGGCATGATAATAATTGTATAATAATATGACGTTTAAGACTTAAACTTTAAGATGTCGGTTATTTAGACGAGGAAACGGTACACATATATAGTCTGTCATACTGCAGCGTGTAAACGTAAATTATTGAAATGAATGTTCACTCGAAATACCTTCAATGTATTATATTTAGCCCGATAAAACTAGTATGATTTTTAGTTCTTAAAAAGAATGTGTATTCCTACACGATTCTTCATCACACATTCATAAGCGTATCTACACAATAATATTATATTATTATTTATTAGTGGTACCTATAGTACGTATACCTAGGTACGTACTTCAACCGTCGCAAATAAACTGTAGTCATAGAAGAGGAGGCACCTATCGACTGATTTTCGTCAATTATTTACTACAATTATTATATCATATGTATCATGTATGACATGAGTGATTTATAAATCGTTCATATATTTACCTACACGCAGACGACATATATATATATATATACATATAATATATATTAAACCGCAATATATACCTGTATGTGTTATGTATATATATATGGCTGTATAGTGTATCTATATATATATATATATATATATTCACTGAAACAAATCGAAATAAATCCTAAATAGATTAATAATTCTAAGAATTGGAACATGTACAATTGTACATATTATTTGCATTGCTCCTAAGTGTACGAGTTGTATGAGCCGTTATCGGAAGGACATAATATGGAATAATGAAGAATTCGTTCATATACCGTATTATTATAATATTATCGTAAAGATAAAAAATACACACTAAATTATTATTGACTTATTCGTTTGCATGTACCCATATATATATATATCATAGCGAAGACGGCACCGTCTTTAGCCTTCGCCCTCCACCGACCTACTCGAAATTTAAAGACGTACCTACTGTGTGTGTGTGTGTGTGTGTGTGTGTGTGTGTGTGTGTAGCAGGTAATCACTAATCCGCGATTGACATTATTATAAAATATAATAACGTAACAAGTGTGCGCGCGAACGATTATCGCAATATCGCGGTCGTCGTTCGTTATAGGTCGCGGTTGTTAAATACTATATTAATTAATATTTTAATATTTTATTAATTATACGATTCGGCATACCTATATAAACCACGTCGTGCTGCACGTACCTACCACTGTATAATATTATATAGAAGCCACCAAAAGTCAAGACACGCGGCTGTCGGCTACTGAAAATCAACACAAGCGTGTTTTCGTATATACCTTCGACGTGTATAAAATGATGGCATACCTATATGAAATATTATTATGACACACATAATAGTCGTTAAAATTAAAAAATATATATAATAATATGATCAATGACTGACTGCAAACATGCATAAATTATAAACAGATAAACAATTCCGAGTAACAGCTGCAACGCGTTGATTCCGCGTTACATATTTTATTGTGGATATTATCATTTATACGGACGAGTGCATTATATTTTTGTATACACGTCATACGCTTACCGAAGGAATCGTAACAAGAACGTTACCGAAAATGTCCTAATCTTCACAATCGTTTTGGGAATATTATTATCCCAATAAAATGTAATTTTGAATGACTCATTTATACGCTATCGACTGACGATACTGACGACGTATAACAACACGAACATAGAAAATATTATATTACCGAATGTCGACGAGAAATCGGAGATCGAACTGACAGAGTTACGGACACCGATAATCTCTATCCGAAAACCTCTATAACAAGCGCCTGCAATTATTTAATTATTGCACTGACGCGAAACCATACATGGGTTAGCGGGCCCGAAAAAGATCGACGTGCGCGCGCACGTCGGTAGAGTTGAAAAAACGAAAAAAATATCAAAATGTTCGTAAACCGAGCATCGGGGGACGACCTTTAAAAAATCGGCACGGCGTCTGCTTTTGGGCGTGGACGGTTTTGAATTTGGCGCGCTTTCTTTGGAGGCCGTCGACGAAGAGAACCGCCGCCGCCGCCGGCCATTTTGGACGATGCCGAGCAGCGTTTTGCAGGCCGCAGACGGCCGTGTTCGCCACCGCCGCCGCACCGCCGCGCCACTTGGTACCACCGCCGCCGACACCACCACTCTCGACACCGACTCGCCGATCGCGTTTTACGTTCGTCACGGTTGGTTTTCGTTGTTTTTTTTTCCATACCGTTTCCTACTCCCGTCCGCCGCCCGACCGTCGCTTGCCCGTCAGTTGTAGTTACTGGTTTCGTAACCGGCCGCCGTGCGTTCAGTCTGTCAATTTTTTTTTTATCATCAACCGCGGAACGCGTCTCACGTCGCAGTCGCCGTCGCTCGCTCACTCCGCTCTCGCAGTTCGCACCCGTACTCACTCACACACACACATACACTCACACACACTCACTCGCTCACTCGCAGCACACACGCAAACTCGCGCGCGCCGCTCTCGCCTGGTTGGATTTATCTATTTTCCACGCGCCAGCGAGTCCGTACCTAGTCGGCCGCGCCGTTACACGTCTCAGCGTCAACCGACCGACAGCCTTTAGCGCCCGACCGCCGTCGCAAGTCGCTGTTTGGATTTTCGTCGTCCGTCGCCCTACGCACCCGGCACAATCATGAGCACCTCCTTGTCGGAGACAAATCCGATTTACGGGCCGTTCTTCGGCGTCATGGGCGCGGCATCAGCCATCATATTCAGCGGTAAGTATAACGACGACGACGACGATAACAATTATTGTTATATTATTGCGTTGTTGTTGTCATTATCGGTGACGAACAAACACACGCCGTCTTCGGGACGGCACCACCCCGGGCCAGTGCCCGCCGACGCTTATGGCGGACCGTGCCGCGGCGTTCGATCGATGTCGCGCTGCCGGCGCCTCACGCGTTTTCGCCGAAAAAACGCGGCCCCATATCGAAAAACTCTCACGGCCGCCACACCCACCCGCCGCCGCCGCCGCCTCCGACGCTGACGGTCGATACGCGCGGGATCTGAGGATCCATCTCACGAGGGATCTACGTCGGTGGCGGCCGTTGGGGCCCACACGATTGTCGGGCGGGTCGACCCACAAATTTTCCTGCCGAGCTACGCGCGCACGCGTTTCCAAGACCCACACGAGTGGATGTTTTTTAGGCGTGGCCTGACGATCGTGTCAGGCTTTCCTATTCTCGTAGCGCTCGAGTGCTTGACGTGTATACCCACTTTGCATTCGACGGAGATCGATTTCGCGAAAAAAACCCGTGGCCCCAGCACCCTCCCGGCGGTGACGCCGATTTTGACCCGACGGACTGACTGACCAAATCTTTCGAAACCAAAAAAAACTCGGTCAAAACCACTCGACCTGTGCGAGGTGGGGAGGGGGTGTCTTTTTTCCGGACGGTTTTCTATGGTTTTCTGAACCTCCCCGCGGTTGACGATTCGGGTTCGCTGGGTCCCGACGGGGCGGGTAAAGGTCGAGACAAAATCCGTCATTTCGCCTTTCGTCTCGAGGCCGCCGCCGCCGCCGCAACCTGTTCGCGTCGCGTGTCCCACATACGAAGCATGGGCGTGACCCGGTCGAGTTTTTTCGAACACTCATCCCGAGTGCTCTTGGGTTGTCGTTCCTGTCCCGGTAAAATGTCTGCCCTCGGGATCTATTCCGAATTTTCCGGCCCACGTTCCCGACCATTCCCGGTGCGATAGTCCTCGAATCATGGGCGCGGCGCGTGAAGGTCATTTAATTGAATTTCGATCTGAACACAAACCTTATCTATCTCTACCGTCTGCTGTTACCCGAAATTTCACCCCTTTTGCGAATTTCGATTTTCCCTCAAATCATAGCTCGATAACATGACACAGAGTATTAACATTTTAACGATTCCCATTACTCTTTGACTCGATGACACACGTTGCTTTTGCTGTAGATTAGACGTTATCTGTTCGTCGATCACAACACTCATCGTGACGAGTACAGTGTGTGTTGGTCCAAAGTCTTTAAATATTATTTGATGTGTGTGTGTGTTTGATATACCTATTACATAAGTTTTCCATATCATACATGTATATTACAATGTGATGAAATTTTCTGCAATTTTGACAAACCACACCCTTTTTATATAATTTTTTTTTTATAGAATTTCGACCATTTTATGCTTTTTTGTATCTACCAAATAGTAGGTTAAGCTATGTTTAAATCGTCAACATATTTCAATGAAAAATGTACATTAAAACAACTTAACCTCATTCCACTTAACACATGACTATACTTAATTATGCATGTAACCACTACAGTCGTAAAATCACTTGAATTTCTGTTCAGAATCCAATGCTAAAGCTGTAGAGATTCTTCCCGCTGTTGGTAAAGGCTCAATTTTGTGAATACATCACTTATTATCACAGTATACACTTAATGTTATATTTTTCATTAATTACAAATCAATTTGAGTATTAGGTACTGATGGTGCAGGTAATTAGGTACAATGATATATTTAATGTGATCAAACATTAAGGAATTGAACATGACAACTACACCAACAACGACTGTAATTTAACCTAATTAATTTAACTGTTAATCAATTGTCCTAACGACTTTCAAGTGTTTTATTTAATGAACATTTAAACAAAGGCTCATACAAAATGTAGGAGTGTAGCTTATAATCTAAATAGGTTCTTATAAGCAAAGTTTAATTATGAAGAGCGTTATAGATGAATAATACCTAATAAAAAGATCTTTATACATGCGGGAGTATGCTATTTTTGATACCGTTGAGGATACGAGTATGAGACCGCGTTTTATAATGTCATATAGCTAATACACAGTAATATGTACCTAGGTAATCTCGTTGTTTAAGAGTAAGCTATTGGAAGTTGAAACGCCAACTTTTTTACATTATGGGTGCCTATTTATAACTGTCGCTGATGAATTCCTTTTCATTTTGTGGAAGTTATTCTAATATTGAAAGACAAATCATCTAAACATAAACCTCGTTTCATCTCACCAAGTGTTTATTTAACAAATGTTTCACAGAGCGCATCTCATTGGTAATTTGTGTTTATCAATGATACTGTTTAAACACACAAAGTACTTTTCTATATTTTTATTATTACTTACCGTGTAATTGCATACCTTAAACATTTTTATTTTACTTTTTTTAGCTCTTGGTGCTGCATATGGTACCGCCAAATCTGGAACCGGTATTGCCGCCATGTCAGTAATGAGGCCAGAACTTATTATGAAATCCATCATTCCCGTTGTCATGGCTGGTATTATTGCTATATATGGTCTCGTAGTAGCTGTCCTAATAGCAGGAGCTCTGGAAGAGCCCTCTAAATACTCCTTGTTCAAGTGAGTTGATAACAAATGTATAGATAAAATCAGAAAAATGATGTAGGACTAATGAACTTGACGCAAAACACCAGGATTACTAACATTTTGTTTCGTTTTTTATAGGGGATTCATTCATCTTGGTGCTGGCCTTTCCGTAGGCTTCAGTGGTTTGGCTGCCGGTTTCGCAATTGGTATTGTTGGCGATGCTGGTGTCAGAGGCACGGCCCAACAGCCCAGATTATTCGTAGGAATGATCTTGATCCTAATTTTCGCTGAAGTATTGGGATTGTACGGACTGATTGTTGCAATTTACCTATACACAAAATAAACAATTTTCCCTCTGAATAAATATAAAACAAAACAAATTTTTTTTTTTGTAACAAAAAAAAAACAAACAAACCGTGAACACCCAAACGATGCCCAGTTGTTGTCGTCAATACAAACAATATACTACCATATTATTATAAACATTTTAGTTGAAAGGAAATCAAATTTTTTGTGCCCTTACGCCACTCACCCAAATAGTTACGTGTATTCTTCCTTACCCCAGCTTTCTAAACCATTTTTCCATTCACGTAGCAAAATAAGTAATAATCTTAAAACTATTTTAAATACGTATATTTAAATAAAATAAAATGATGGCCATCTCATGTATCAAACGTTATATTTTGTGTTTTATTATTATTATTATTAACTTTTTTTTTATGTTTCATTGAGTTGTATTATTACATATTGATCCCCCTCTCACTTTTAAATGTTACTTAACTAAGAGGGGACCACCCTCAAACATTAAGTACTCTATGCGATGTGATGCAATCTAAACTTAGACAAGTGTGCGATTGTTCTCCATCTTATCGAGTAACGTACACTAATAATAATAATAATAATAATAATAATAATATATTAAATTATTTAAATTAATATTACTGCAGTTCAGCACAAATATTGTAGCTGTACAATTTGATGAAAACTCGTAGTTAAAGTATTATTGTTTGTTTTTTTTATCATTCTTTTTTTTTACATTTATTGTAAAATAAAAGCAGGCTTACATGGTTACTGGTTATTTTAAATTTTATAATAGAAATTAATTGAAAGTATATACATTTACAAAAAAAAGTTTAAAACAACTATTAGTGTTTTTAATAATTATTTTAAGTGAGCGTGCATCTAAGACGTGTTAAAACATTCCAATGTATTTGTAATTTAATCGTATAATCCAATGGAAGTATATTATTATTACTTACAATTAGATATTATATATTCATACGTACATACATACCTTTTATATGTATATATATATATATATATATATATAAACACTTATAAAAAATCTGCCATTAAATTATTGTTCGTTAGTTCAAATAGTTATTATTACCTCCTGTCAAATAACCCATTTGTTTATTTTCCATTCATATCAATCGCGTGTTTATTGTTTCTCATCATTATCAAATTATTCGTAACTATTATTATTATAACTGTTCAAAAAAAAAAAAAATTTAAAAAAATCCACTATTTATTTTATTATAGTTGTGTATAAATTATGTGGTTAACATTTGTTTTATTTTTATTTTATTTTAATATATATATATATATTTTTTTTTTTTTGGTTATATAGTAGACACTTAATGCAGTAAAATCGATTTTTTTTTTCAATTGTTTTTAGTCGTTTTTAAAGAAAACAAATTTTAAGTCTGTAATATATTATTACTTAGACTTGAAGGAAATTCTAAGGGAGTAAATTAAACCTATCTAATTTTCTATACCTAAAATTTCCTAGGAATTTCAATTATATAGTAATAAAACAAATTGTTGTTAATCATTGCGTTTGTTTATTTATTTGTTTTCGTTTTATTTTCGGAAACTTATAATAATGACTTTATATTTTAATCTTGCTATAAAGTGTCTTACCGGCTCGCTATATTATACGATAATATACTAGAACGGCAACAGCAACCAAGACGATGGTTGGAAATCGACATAATAGTACGACATGTGTCGTGACTACCAAAGTTTTGTCTGTTTAGACTTTGGAGGCGGTCGTGGTCAGTCAGTGCGTGCCAAGGGGAAGGTGTGTCGCGCATGATTGTGATAGTCGTAGAAAAATTGTGTACGAGTAAAAAAAAATTACCACGAAAACTGATAGCGCGGTGCGTTCGACCACCACCTGTTGAAACGGAGCGGACGCGGATGGCCGACGATTCGTTAAAATTATTATTATTTGGCTGGTCGGTGTCGTGTCCAATACACATTTTTGAGCAGCGTTTTAAAATTAGTACGTGGATGTCAGATGTGCTATACACTGCCGTCTGCCACCTGTAATAGGTTAGGTATATTATTATTATCTATATGTCTAATGGCTAAATATACTTAACACGGCGAACATCGCGGTTTGTACCTATACATGGTTCGTATCGCATACCACATGTCGCAGATTTAGCGACTAATAATAATTTATTGTAATGGTTTCGAGGCAAGCAAATTTTCGCCGTATAGGCGTACCGATATTAATATGTTACCACGAAAAAATAACTCCGTATGACATTTTGTAGAATTAAAAAAAAAAAAACGGTTAGATGTAATCGATAGTTGATGTGCTAAATTTGAATTCAATGATAGACAATGACAAATATTTAATTATTATATAATGATAATATTTCTATCATATTATTGTATCATTGAATATTGTTAATTAACTTTTTAGTCGACACTACCTTACGGTAGAACAGTGAGAATGGTTCGTGGTTTGAATAGGCAATAGCCTGAAATCAATCCAAATATTTTTATGTCAAGTCCCCACAACTAATGGTTTTCAATTACAACGAAACTATTGAAATATTTTTGAAATTTTGGAATTAAGTTTGGATTCAACGTTAAATCATTTTATATGCATACGATAAAAACAATTCGGATGGTCTGTCAACCACATCAATCAGATGCATTAGATATAATAACTATACTGACGTATGTAATGGATTAAAAACAATTGACCATTTCTTTTTTCTTTATAATGTAATATTGATTGTTGGCATTGTAATACAAATGTATTATGACTAAAAACAATTGACTATTTGTTGGTTTTTAAATCATATAATATACATAGACCAGCATTAAAAAATCGTGAAAAAATTATAAGTATAGTTTTGGATATTTATATCTTATCTGGATTTACACTATAATAATGATATTGATACAATATACATTGTATTCTGTTGTCTTGACCACTCATTCAATAATTTTATAATAGGTAAGCTATTAATTGTATTATTTAGTATGCCGTGACATGTTGTGTGATGAATCGGATGCTAACTCGTGTTTCAATTCATTGAAATAAGTAGGTATTTAAAATGTCCAATTCAGAACGTTGTAAATTTGTAACAAATGTTTTATAAAATGAGCTTTTTCTTAAAATTGAAATTTATAAATGTTTGTTTTGTTTATTGAATACAGGCAATCGAGTTATCTGCAAAAAGCGTGAATTGTAATTTTATTTTTTCCGACTTTTACAAAATTCAGCCCACTGTGCCCCGTGTTGGAGGGTCCACACAGAACAATAAAACAATAACATATTAATTCGACTTTTCCCAGCACGGCGGACGGGACGATACAAATTGTCCGACAAAAATCTGACCGTGTGGTATAATACGTGCCTGATACTGATGATGCAACTATGCAAGTGTATGCAACTGCAGCTGGAGTAGAGCTGTAACAGTGCATCAATGCATTTTACGCGGTTAATGCTTATTGGCGATGGAAAGTTGTGTGTTGGGAGGAGTGGGGGAGAGTAGAATTTTATTTGGCTGCGATAAATATAGATAAGACAAAAAAATTATTCTATTTTCTGATTACATATTTAAATTTGACTTCAACTCGGGAGGAGAGTGGGGAGATCGCGCCGCCACGTCACGACTATTTCTCCTAACCTAACCTATCTACACTGCAATTTAATAGGTATATGCACCGCTGCTATGCACATTCTATTTAAACTCTTTTAATTATTTTTTTATTTTTTTAATCGCAAATTAAACTGTAAAAATGCGCACAAAACTGGCCTCCTATACCGTAAACCAATTACATAAACGCAAATACATTATACATAAAATTATGTATGGAATGTATTATTATGTGATGGAACGCTTAAAACTGAAATATGGAGTCCCCCCTGGAATTTTTTCCCGCACCTTATAGCTTGACTTGAGTCAGTCATTTTGCCCACCTTTGGACTATTTGTCTACATTAGGTAACTACGCTACTTTCTACAAATAAAGTATAGCTACTGTGCCACGGGCACCCATGGGGTAATTTTCGAGGGATGGGATGGGGGGGGGGGGGAATGACACTATAGATTCCAAAACCTATTATTAACTGTATACGAACATAAATAGTGATTGGTCCACTGATCAAGTGATGTCTACGCAAAAGTCTATGGTATCAAGTATGGTATTAATTTTGAAACAAGTAGGTATATAATATATGCTAAGGGGTGGAAATCCAAAACGTACTAGATATTGACAAAATCGGGTTGGATATATCTATTCTTATGGAAAAAACATCGATACATCTATTGGCGTCGTCAGAATGGATCAAAACGTACCATTTCCTGGTCCAATCTGCGATTCAAAATGACTGGTTAATCCAAAACGGACCTTTTCCGTATTCCCATACATAAAATTTCATTTGGAAAATCAAAACGTACTTTTTCCAGTTTTACGCGCAAACCGTACTAGGTATATTGCCCATATGTTAAAAGAATAGGCACCAATCATGAACTTATTATTTCCAAAACGTACTTTTTATTATATGTTATGCCAAAACGTAATTTTACCAGTGTTGTAGGTATACCGCGTTATACCTAGGTATACGTATATAGGTACAGGGGAGTAAAAATGTTATTTCAAAACGTACTAAAAATTAATTTTAAGTATTTTAATTGAGTTTTAAATTAAATTCAAAATATAACTCTAGAATATTTAACTCGGTCGAATCGTTTTAAAATTTAAATACAAATAATATATTGGTTATTAAAAAGTTTAAAAAAAAACCCTCTTTTTAAAAACGATTATTGTCTGATTATAAATCTGTTGTTTTTATTAGAAATATTAAGATATTATACAGAAAATCACTTCTCCTGGAAAATTATTATTTTGGCAATATAGTAAGTTTTGGATTTCTAGCACTCATAAATAGCCTTCTCGCCCCCCCTCCACAATGGGCACCCTAATGTGCCGTATGCCACTGCGGTAGTGCGGTATAACGTCACTACTATTCTATCTACTGCAGGAAGCTATCTATGGCCTATGCTCCTGACCAATGGACACATCGGTCCATCCATCCATCCATCCATGATCCATCCGTGTATATCTGTGTATATCTGTAGGTGTTTCGATTTTCCTCCAAAAACGAGATACCGTTTTCCTCCACAAAAAAAAAAAGGTCGGTTTCCATTTTCTTCCAATATTTTAGCCAGTGTTGCGCAGTATTGGGCATACACTATTACGTTATGTGGCAGTCTTGTAAAGTATTTGAAAATTCAAACAAATTATTCGTCGGTCGTCACTTTTTTTTTTTTTGAAAATTATTATACTATTTTATTTATAAATTATAAAAATATTTTTCTTTCATAATTGTTGAGAACTCCTGTCCCCAAGCTCTGTATATCCACATCATTTATATTTCATTAAGAACTGATTAATTAGGTACCTATTATTAAAGAATTTCTATAATATAACAAGTTTTATTTATTTTCATTTTTCAGTATACAATTGAGAGTGGTACAAAAAGTTCTAGTAATACCTAGGTGAATGTATCATGACAATTTTAAATTAGTAATTACAAAATTAATTTAGCAAACTAACTAGTGAAAAAGTAAAATAAAAAAAGTATTTAAATACATGGCAAGTATTTGTATTTTGTTCTTAAATACTTTTTCTTAAAAGTATTTGAAATGTATTTGAAATACTTTCTGAATGGATGTATTTGTATCTGTATTTAAATACAATTTTAAAAGTATCTTTTACAAGACTGGACTATGTGGTAGTATAAAGATAGAGTAAGGCGCTAGGGTTACGCTACGGTTACTCATCCGTCGACGATTGCATTCTGGTACCTATAATAAAGAATATATTTATTTATTTATTGCTATAAGCACGAATTATTTATATTAACTGTTTTATTATTTACTGGAAAACGGTAACTCGTTTTCGGAGGAAAATGGTTACCCGCGGGCCATATCCGTAGTTCGAATGTACGCCATATGAATGTCATCTACGACGATGACGCGTTTCCGTCTATTCGGCATTCGCCCACGGCCCATATGATATATTATAAATTTAACAGTTACAGTTGTAGTTTGTACATTGTTGTGTAAAATTTAAACGCCGGATGCGTTCACTCCTGCTCGTCTGTTGGGGGTCATTTGTTCACTACAGCCATATTGCTGTATATTATAATGAGCGTACATAATATAGGTAATTATAATAATAATAATAATACAATTATTGTTATTGTCATGTATAAACAGGTATGACGATGGCGAGTGATATTTTTCAGCCGCAAGGTCTGGGAATAGAATACAATATTTTTATTTGTCATTTCGCAATCGACCAGCGAGGATGGAGCTATGGAGGCAGTTGTACACTTGTAGTTGTAGGTACTCGAGTAAAAATATTCAAATACCTATACGTACTTTAAAAATATATACTTAAATACTTTTAAGTACTTCAGCATAGTTATTTTAAATTGGACGTAGGTAGGTATACTCTCCCAAAGTATCTGTATTTAAAATCGAATGTTGCTGCTACTAATTCTCAAATACTTTAAAAATTCTCGTTAGTTATTATATATTACTTAGTAGGCACCTGTCATCCTACCGACCTATAATATTTTGATTTTGATCACGTAAAATACGAATAAAAATTGAGAATACATACAACAATATATTTTTTTTTACTTGTACTCAAACCAAAATCAAATACCTACTTGGGCAAAGGGAACAGTTGAGTATAATATTTGATGATATTGTGTTGAAGTAATTTAATTATTATTATTATTATTATTATACAGGCATTAGTACGATGGGTACTACAGTAGTAGGTAAAATTCATTGTGTGTATATTAGAGCTCTGCACGGTCTGGTCTAGACCAGTCCGGACCGCGGACCATGGTCCGGGTTTTCGGTCTTTGTGTATTATACTTTAATGTGGTTCGGTCTCTTCGTATAAATAATAAAAAAAAATTGTCCGGTCCGGTTCGATCCTTAAAAAAAAAATGGTCCAGTCCGCCTTCAAATTTATATATTAGGTATATACTGTCCGATCTATAGTGATCTGCTTTTTGAACGTTGATTTAATAATGTAATTTATATATTATGTACGTTGAATAATAAAAATCATTATCGTAATAAAATAATCGTTCGGTCTGGCTTCATTTTCATTTTATCGGTCCGGTCCGGTCCTGGTCTTTGTTAAAATTTATCGGTCCGGTCCGGTCCTGGTCATTGTTAAAATGCATCAGTCCGGTCCGGTCCGATCTATAAGAAAACGGACCGTACAGAGCCCTATATGTAGGTAAGAGTTTTATGCACCCACGAATAATATTTTTAAATGACAACAACACGATTAAAGCTGTTATTCTTGGTTTTAATATGAAATTTCGGTTTTAATAATAAAATAAAAATTTAATGAAAATTTCAAATACCTATGTATGGTTATTAGTTTTTGTATGAAAACAAAAAATAAGAAAATCATTGTATGAGAATTTGGTAATTTACAGGTAAAAATTAATTTGACTTTCCGGTAAACTTTTTTTTTGTAAGAAAAATTTAAAGGAAATAAAGTATTCAATTGACAAGTCTTAGATTTAAAAAGGTACATTTTTTACGAATATCTAACTCAAAATAATTTTCCAATTTCCGTGATTTTGATGAATACTGTGGATTTACGCTTAACTTTTTTTTTAATTTCCACTTACGAGGAACGTTTTGTATTACCTATATTTTCAAGTTTTTTGATAGAGCAAAATGTCTTTGCCTATAAATAACTCAAAAAGAGTTGCAATATCTTGAAAATTTTATGGTGCATAGAAATTGATAATTTTTGTTTGCTTTTCATGACGAATTTGAAAACCGTTTGGAATTTTTTACTTTATACCCCCAAAAGTCACAACTAGATTCACTTTCCTATCAGAAAAGATGTTGCCGAAGAAAATCGAATCATTTTTATGAAAATTACATTAGCAATAATCGACCTTTTTGTGATAAAAAAATTTTACTGTGATAAACGGTGATGACAGACAAAACAAAAAAAAATTAATAACACATCATTGTTTAATCAATACATTCATCGCTCCTCTCAGGATCTAAAATATAGGTACCTATTTGAATGTTTAGCTAATAATAATTATACTCAATAATAAAATATACATGTTTGACATTCGTAATATAATAATAACAGTACCGAGCTGGTATACGCCACTATTCTCAACAATTTTTGGGAACTTAAATGCCTAATTTCGATTAGGTACTTAATAGGAAATAGGTACTTAAATAGGTAACTTAAATCAAATGTTAAATAACTTATAACTTTTTTTCTTTGGTCATCATATCAAAAACACAAGAATGCAAGCAATGTTGAAAAAATGTATGATTATGTAAAATAATAATATAAATTAACTTCAATAATTTTTGATCACTACACACACTTCAGAAAATTTTAAAGAATGATCACACGCCATGTAGGTATGGTATTATATTTTACTGATTAGTGATTACTAAAATATTTGGAGAAAAAAAAAACCTAATTTAGTGGTACATAGACCTGTACTATGTAGTCATAAATTATGTATTATGTTCTAGTTCATGAATAGATCTAATTTTATAAATAATTACTAATTATTATTGACTATAACTGTTATTCATTAATTTTATTAATTTTTTTTAAATATACAAATGTTTAATGCCTTACTGTAGCTATTTAATTTAACTTTTTATATTTTAAATATTACAATATAGTATAAAGTCATCATCTGTGTGCCTTAAATATATATCATTACAAATATATATATATATATTTAGTATTACACATTACGATGGACTAAGGTTAATTTTAAAGACAATAATCATGGTAATACAACTTAATTTGTAAAATAAATTTATTGATTAGGTAAATAATATATATATGGTCCATATAGGTTATCACTAGGACTCTTATTTATATGCTTTAAAAAATTACAAAATATGCATTATCGTATCAAAATTCAAAAATGGCCAAATATTTTGTATAAAAAATGTTTTAAAAAAAAAGAATTTAAAACTAATACAACACAAGTTACACCAATATTTATTCATTCAGTTATTTTTGTGAACCTTATTTTAGTTTTGAAAAAAAATAATATAAAATTTAAAGTATAATGCAGAACAAAATTATAATATGGTAGGTACCTATAAACTAAAAAAATAATAAAATCGACAATTGGTTTGGTAGACTTTGAATTCATCTTTTTTGCTTCTACTGAATTAGTATTTATTTTTAAAATTTTTTTTTATATAATCAACATTTTAAATTACAAAATAATTCAATATGCCATAAAAAAGGAAAAATAATATGACCTCACAATTGTAAAATATCCTCTAAAAAAATGAAATGTTGAAATATTCACTAAAAGACTTAGTGTTTCCAATCACACCATCATGATACATGTTTTGTGCTTACTTAGCATACAGTACGATAATACGACTAGTAAGAATATTAAATGCATACAAGTCTGGGCTGCTTAGTTTGTTAGATACAATTTTCTTTTTCGTAAGAAAATAGAAAACAATTCAAGCAGTAATAAATTATAGTACCGTTTACAGATGTTGTCGTATAGAAATGTTTATACAAATAGTATGGACTAGAGAGCCTTATTATCTAGAATCTCTAATATGGACTGATACAAAAGCATATAGAAATATGTGAGTATTTTATTTATAATACAATAAATAAAAAAAGGTCAATATATTCAAAAAATAGTGCTACCATAGCTGTAAAAATTTTTTCATTATTGTTATGTCTGTGTAAATAATTTAATGTAGTTTGTTTACAAAACATATTTATTCTGATAAGGTTCTCCTTTATTCAAGACTTACTTATTCCTTAAAGTATATTTGATTTAAAAATGACACTATTTAAGAAAATCAATACATGATATTATATTATGGAACTTAACACTTATAATTTTCATACAACAAAATTAAAACACACAATTTAATAAATAAAATTGTTGGTAGTATCTTGCAATTGTTGTTTCTGTACACTTCATATTGTTGGAAATAGTTCATCGAGCGTTGAAAACAACCACTGAAAAAATTTGATTAAGGAAATTTTTACCAAGTGTTTAGATTAAATTATAAGCACAATACAATTTATATATAAGAATGTATTTTATTCAAAATGCAGTACCAGAAAATGTTGCTACATTAATATTCAACATTTTGAACAAATAGTTTATTAGATTAATTTGAATATTAAAGAAGCCAAAACGGAACTACAAAAATAAATAACCCACAATAGTGTTTTAACATAAACTAAATAATTTAAAAAAAGAATAAATATATATATATATATTATACATGAACGAGTAAAATAAAAAACCTTAACATTTAATCTATAGTTAAAATTATTAATTAAATAACTCTATTCTGATTGATCAATGTTGAGTAACATAAATGTAATATTATCTAATTGAGAACAATAATTATATTAAACATATAATATAATTTAAGGGATTGGTCTGAATTAATAATTGGATTTGTTTTAGTAAATATGTTAAATTCAATTTATTTAAGTTGCATATTAACCGTAGTAGAATATAATACAGAGATATTTAGATCAATAGATGGAATTACTAGGCAATTCGTTTAATACATTTTACTATGTAAATACATTCCCAAACATTGACATCGGAATAAAATAAACACTCAATGTGTCCATTTATACAAAGAACTTTCGGATTATAATATTTTATATGCATATTTTTTTCAACATTTTTGTATAAAAAGTTTATAATATTAAATAATTAATTACTTAATACTTTAATGGAAAACCATCAATAATAAAATTAGAAAATATTTTATAGTGGAACGAATACATAGACATCAATAACCAATAATTTATTCATACTATTAAGTATGCAAAAAGAGAAAGCAGGATAAAAGAAATACAAACAAATATAAAGAAAAATCAATAATTTTCAACTTTGAATGTACAATACAGCTTTTAGCGTGTATGAATACAATAATTTAAATTATTTGTATACTACACAAAAATAAATACAATGAATTGTGGGTAAGTAATCTGGGGCATGAAACTCATTTTTTACTTATTATTTAGAATAAAATATGTTTAAAAATCTGAAATCACAATACAAACAGAAAATACTATTGGACTTTAAATTTTATGTTAAGCACATAATATAGTACTACAATTTAAACTAAAAAGAGATAATATTATTAGATTGCATCAAACTCCCTGAGTAAATTTGATTATAATATTGTTCAACACTAAATAATTGGACAATCAAAAACAATGTTGAAGAAAAATAAATTACTCTAAGTCACTTGGAAGGCAACATTAAATAGTAAATACAATTAAATGTTGTTAATTTACTTTTACTTAATATAGAAAATTTATCTGATCGAGAAGAATATTTTTTTGTGAGATGACACCAAAGATTGGGGGAGGGGGGGGGGGTTACTGTTATTGCCAACACATAAAAACTCGTCTGAAATAAGACATTACACAAATACAATCATTATTCATTAATATAATAGCGTATTGAACAAAACTTGAGATTTAAGAGTACTAAATGTATCAATATATTAAAATGTATTACAATAATAAAATTCAAGAATAGTATACATTTCATTTATTATATCTGAATCATTAATTAGGGTTTCGTGGGGTGGATGTATTTGGATGTTCAAACATTGAAAAAGTTAACAAACGTTGGGGTGTTAAATATTAACAACCATTATTATTCAAATTAATATGTGTTAATAATTTAATATGACGTGCGTTTAGCAGTTAGGTTATAACAAAAGAAAAATTAAGTGATCAAATAGGGACATGATGTTAATTTAAAACACAAGAAATACATTTCCACTAACCCCTCCCCCCCAAACTGTAAAAAAATCAAAATTTTGAGCAAACCTATTGAATAAAATTATAATTTATTTTTTGAAATGTTTAATTTGAGTATTTTAGAAAAAAAATAGGTGCAAAGCCTTGTTTAAAAATATAACAATTTGATTGAGAGCTGCATCCAAGTTTCTAAACTATTAACTCAATAGTTGGAAAAAGTAGCGAGTTATTTCTAGTGTATACCAGAGGTATTCAAACTGTGTGTCGCGGCTCCAAGGCGCAAGTATTGGTCAGGGGAGCAGAGTTTGGCAGAAAATCAAAAATATTATTATTGTTTGGTCAAAAAAATGGTTGAAAATAAATACTTTTTTTATTGCATGAACAAATATTTGAAAAAAGCTGTCTTATTGCATGTACAGTTTTGCTTAATACTACACTAATATAGTTTGGGAACCGATTACATCATTTATTGGATACAATGTTAGTAAAGGTGGCAATTATATTATGTAGACTGAAAGGTTAGGTCTTACCCCTATGCATATACAGTAGCTTAATGATTTAATTTAACGGATGAAATTTTTACACAGACACAATTGATTTGAGTACGGTAATTGTAATTACAGACTTGACTCGCTTAACCCACCCATTTCCCATACGTTACGGTACCTAAGCACACGCAATTAGACGTCTTAGAACTATTTATAATTTCAAAAGGATACATCTTTTTGTTCGTTTCTTGTACATGATTCGGTAACCACACTCCCTGCATCGGATCGGGTCTTTGGGTTTCATTTCGTTTTCAGCTTGGCACGCTGTCATTGTCCGCGTACAAGAAAAAAAAACCAAATATTAAAATCGAATGAAAAACGAAAATTCACAATATCTATGGTTGCTGGTACAAAAACAACAGAATATCGTGCGAGTCGTTGTCGAAACACACCGAATAAAATACATTTTGATATTTACCACCACAAATGTAAATGAGCGCTTTTTTCGGGGCATCGTCTGGCGTTTCAGCTTCGGTAATCATCGTGTAAGACGGATTACGTCTACGGTTGTACAACGGACAACTATTGTATTTAAACAATAATATTACGATAATTGATCTTCACAAATGCATTGCCATTTGCCGCGAGTGTAGACAGCCGCCGCGGACGCCGACCACCGTTATCACTTATCACTGACGTTATCACCGAATCGATATTCATATCGTCTCCGCACGTGCGCGTGTGTAGTTGTTTCCAAGGACGTTGTATCGATGGCGCGCGCAAATTTAAAGCGCCGTCTTGTACGTCTGTGTGATTTCAATATTATATGATTAGTAATTTGATAATTGATTACTAATAATATCGTATACATAGGCGTTAGTGCCAGGGGCGGATTTAGGTATGTGGTGGCCCCTGGGCGGAATATATTGTGGCGGCCCCTTATACATAAACAAGGAAATATATTTTTTTACTTATTAAATAATATTTATTATTATGTTTAGTAGCAGTAACAATTATCTACTATTTAATGATAAACAATCAAATCGAGTATAACTAGTATATTAAGTAAAATTATCATAATATTAAGTGTAAGTAATTAAATGAAAAATAATAAAAATAATAATGTCAAGTAATTAAAATTAAATGCCTGGAACTTTTCTTAATTTATAAATTAATAATTTATAATAACGATAATTTATCTACAGACAGATAGTCTGTAATGTGTATTTTATACTTCCGAAAACTAATCTCATAATGCTGACGATGAATTACCTATATTATTCTTGTTAACCATCATATTTTCTACGACATTCGACATATCATTCAGACCCACATGTGTATATTTAGAATCACATTTACTAATATTATTACAATCGACGGTGCACACCGATCGCGGACGGCATAAACTATCTTATCTAACTTTTTAGAGACCGTTCATTGTCAATAAACGTAAATACATCTATTATTAGTTAGTAAAATAAAAATTTTTAAATGTCCAAAAAAAGTTCAATATTATTTAATTAAATATGTGTAAATATAAATAAAATATTTTTTCTGTATTCTAATTTAAATATCATACAATTGTGGGGGCCCCGAATTCGTGGGGGCCCCTGGGCTGCAGCCCACTAAGCCCTCCCCTAAATCCGGCCCTGGGCGTTACTAGACTTCATCGGCAGGGGCAGCCTATCTAATAACCGGCTCTACCTTATTAGTGAACTAAAAAAAGCCCGATACACCCAAAGCCGTAATTTTTTAAGCCCTCCCCCCCCCTCCACAGTGAAATATTTATAATAATAATCTACAGTAACTTCAGAAATATTATTCATCTACAGCCTCGGATTACACCACCTAGCTACAAATCAAAAATAATACAACAATAATATCAATAATACCTATACTCTGTTCAAAATGAGATCGGACCTCGGCGTATAGATGCGTATCGTACCGTCGTCGTCTGTCTCAAGTATTTATAGTAGGTTTTTTCCGATTTCGGAAGTAAGGAAAACATTCTTTATAAGAAAATGATAAATATAACGATACCCAAAAAAAAAATCAAGTTTAAAAAAAAAAAAATAAATGTTGTAACACTTCTGACTTAAAACTCGATTGACCGGCACCTTTCAAAAATTTTAGGTGCAGCCCAGACACCGTATAGACACGCCTATGATCGTATAGGTAGGTATTTACGATTTACATACTATTTACAGCTTTACAATTTAAAATCCTAAAATCGAAATATGGAGTGGAGTGATTGGGAAAATTCTGTTTGATCGGTAATTGGAAAAAAATCTCTGGAGGCAACTACTTAGTTTTTAAATCATAAAAGATGGTAGGTATTAGGTACCTATATTATTATAATACCTCAAAAAAAAAAAAAAATAACATAATAATAATAGGTAATAATTAAGGCCTGGATTTAAATTGCCTAAAAACTATTCAAATAGGCTCTAAAAATATATCAAAAAAATGTCATAAAAATATGCGTTTCTACTGCAATAATGTCATTAAAATATACCCCTAAAAAATTTGTTTTCATAATTCTTGAGCAAATTAAATTGGTAACAATTCTAAATAAAAGTTAATTTTTAAATTATCTGATGTACGAAACGGATTTTGTACTTTAAAGCATTTCCTGCAGGTTATAATAGTCCCATGGAACTTGCCAAAAAATGATGCGTTTACATTCAAACCTGGGCCCTAGGTAGTAATAATAATAATACATTGTAACTTGTAAGTCAGTATAAGACCAAGTAAGAGACTGCAATTTGCAGAAGTTGTTGAAATAAATAATAAATAATAAAAAAAAAAACTACAAACATTGATAATATTATCATAATATCTTATAGCCAGTTAGTCAGTTATGAAAACAAGTTAACCGGTTAGCTTGCGGATAATATAAATATAAATTTCTGAAAAATATTTAACTTACTTTATTGTATAGAGCAAGGATAGGAAATTCGAAAAAAAAAACTTCGAGATCTAGAAAATCTTTCTTTTTTTTTTGCAATTATTATAATTATTTTTATTTTATGCGCAAGCGAACTGATTAACTTTTTTTTTATAACTGACCGACCAAGTTTATTTGTATTTGCCACTATATTGTGTGATCAGTTATTGTCAATTAAATTTAAATAAGTTTGTATTGAACTTTGAGCTGCAAATGCTATAGTAAATTCTAATAAATTCTTATATGTGCTATAGTGCTATACCATTTCAGGGGCAAAGTATTTCTGCAGTGTGCCTGTGTCGTCTGCGTTAGAGGCCATATAATATAGTTTAAATTTATAAACTTTAAGTTTAACCATTAATTGGGTAATCTGTAAGACATATTATAAGTTTAGCTGGTATAGTCATACATATAGGTAGGTAGGTATATACACCTACCGGTTAGGTTAGGCTTTATAACCTAGTGGGGCTACAGTGCTATACATATAATAATATAATATATGAAAATAGTTGTTATTTTCAGTTATTTAGCAATTCGTTTATGTTGTAATTTTCGCAAATGCGTAGGAATAGGTGATAGGAATTTTATATCGGCAAATTTGTAGGTACTTGTCGTATTAACTATATTAACTGATTATAAACAGCAAATCGACACGATACGAGCAGAAAGAATTTTTGCGATAACTATAGATATACGCCATATACGGCTAATGCGTCAGTAAATCGTTAAAAGTCGTCTTCATTATAATACATATAATATAAGAGTCAAGGTCTCGTATAGGTAAAGGTCACCGCCAATATTATTATAGGAATCTATATAATAATGAATAACAAAAACTGCACTTCTACGAGTTTAAAACGACCAATACGATATTATGCGTGGACGGCGGATATAGGTATATGCTAAGCAAGGATCGCACATTCGACGGCGATCGACTCAATTACATAATATTATTATAGCGATACATATATATAGGTAATATGGATAAGGGTTAGCTCAAGTTATTCGCGAATTTCAGCTCATAATTTTGAAAGCCAGTGGCAACCAGAGCGCACTGACGACTCGCGAGTGCACGTTTTTGTTGGACATTGGTCTAACAAATTAGACTTATTTTAGCCACTTATTATTGGACACGTGGTCAACAATTCAGGGACTGGAAACCATTTGAATTTGTGGGTATCGATTCCGGTACTGGTTCTTCAAACTTAAAAGTTAAAGTAGCTGTTCTGGTTCGGTTCTGGTTTAAAAAATAAAGGTATCAGTTCCAAATAATTTAGTTACCGGTTCCAGTTAATTCAGGTCCCGAAAATTATAATAATTATTATTAAACACCTATATCCGGAATGCGGGTTTCATTAATAGTATGAGAAATATTAGAAAACTCATAATATAATGATCATACACAATCATTAGCTAAAATTTTATCTAGACGAAGGTAAATATAACAGAGCCGAAATTTATCTAGATAAGATAAAAGATAAATTTATCTAGATATTTCCCAACGCTGTAATAATATAATATGGACTCGTTCGCCTATACAACTGGACTCAAACAGACCGGTACATGCATTATACTTACACGCGGAAAAAAATTCGTCTATCATTGCGCTCGCACGCATTGGTTAATGGGGTCGACGTATATTATTCTTATAATGGCATATTTATTCAATTTTCATCGTCCACTTTCACGTTTTAATCGATAACATTTCGACGAAAATATTTCTATCTTTGTCATGTTTCGTGTTTTTGCACTATAGAATGACACTATGTACATTTGAAATACATAATAATGAATAATAATTATATATTAGTCGCAGTACAACATGACGTTATGCCCAAATTCAAAATTTTATTAGAATGTAAATGTGTGTGTATTTTAATTGTTAGACATTATTATACCTATACGGCTTAAGTTGACTCAATCGGTTAATGGACTATATAATATATATATACTCTGGTCCCAAAGTTCGGCCATAATTATGCGCTATACGTTTAAGTAGGTATATGAACTGTATTGATCGATATTTTTTTGTAAAGGCAGAGGGGGGACGCATTTCTAACGCAGTCCCCCCCCCTTCGGCAGGTACCACCTGCGGCAATAGGTAGGTATGTGATTTGAAAAATAAATGTTATTATATGGCCTATAGGTTTCTTTCATATACCGTTTCGAAAAAATCGCATGTTTATGATGGTTTGTGAGCACTATAAATGTAAATTATAATGATTTTTTGAACACACAATGCGTCTGCAAACTGCAATTCATGACTTAAGTATTTTAAACGAACAATTTAATGGGATGTTTAATTAATCAGCATTTATAACGATTGTTTTAATTATTAAACAATTGATATCTACTTTTGATATTCATGCGCATATATAGTGATGTGTTAATAATTTGTCAGTTTTATTTTCTGACCAATAAAACCATGACTGCAGTTGAAAACATACGGCCATTATACATAGATTCGTATAAGTACTAATCACACATATATATATATATAACCGTAAAATAATTATAATTTATTTAAATGTAATTTTAATTATTTTAAAACTATGTCAACATCTTGATTGATTTGTTAATTTATAGTATAATAAATAATAATAATAATAATTACAACAAACTATATTCAGACTTTATATTACATTGCGATAGTATGATCATTCTAAAAATCAAAATCTTTATATTAGATATTTGTCAATTTAAAAAGTCATTATGTTTTCCCAAAACAATATTTGCTTAGCGAAAATAATTTGAAATAGTTTTTATTTGATTAATTTAAAAAAAAAATCTATCTATTTGCGTAGAATTTAAAATTTAAATATTGCATGGGTATAATTAAAAAAGTTTACTAAGAACTGCAAGTTTCCATGGTTATTATAAACTACTGCTAATTGTTTATATGTTAACGACCATAATTACATTGCGTATTATTTTGCATTAAAAATATTAATTAAAAATTTAAATACATGAATAATTAACATAATAGGTAATATAATAACATAATAATAAAAATCCATCTTTGTAACTTTATATTTAAGCTAAAACTTTCAAAAAACTTTCGTTAAATTTTCTTTTAAGCGAAACGAGTAGTATATAGGCACATAAATACATAATAGTATTGTATTATTCATGTTTGCGTTTTCATTGTTTTTTTTCTTTTTATATGCTGACTTACCCAATCTAATTTTGCGTAGGTATAAGGTATACTACAGCAGTTATTTCATATCTAATTTTATTTTTTAGTAATATTATCGTAGTTACAAGTTTTACGTAAGTACCTATTATAAAATACAAAGTGATTATTTATATTTATGTTACTATACAAGTAGCTCATATTTTTAAACGTTGTGCATTTTAAGTTTTCTACTTTTTTCCGAGTCTTTTTCCGCAGGGACTTATTTTCTCGAGACTTTTTATGTTTTCATATAATAGTGGACTTTGGGTACAATTTTTTTTATATTATAGTAAATAAAGTATAGGTAATTTTAACACATATTATATAAAATATATTACAGTGAAACCTCTAAATATCAGACTTTGGTTCTCGGTCGCTGAAATGTTGTCCGTTAATCGGAGGTGTCCGCTATTCAGAGGGTTCAGATTGTAGTTCGTTCCCAATAAAACGTTCCCTATTATAAATTGTATCCGCTATTGGGAGGTGTCCATTAGAGGAAGTTTCACTGTATACGTAATATGTCGTATATAAAGGGTGTAACAGGAAGACCTGACAAATGATAAATAACTTTTGTTTTGATAAATAATTTTTTTTTATATAATTTACAGACGCTTACATGCGCTACATACTACACGCGTATAATAGTATAAGCTTTTTAATAGTACTGAAAATAAATGTTTTTAAATCTGATATACATTTTTTTTTTGAAAAATTCAGAATAGTCTATTTATTTATCTGGTAATTTTAATTGTATAAACATTTATTTAAATCATGTAGTTTATTTTTTAAAATTGTTTGAAATTTTAATATTTTGGTTGGACTAAGTTGACCCAGTCGTAAAAAAAATTTAAATTAAAAAAGTAGATACATGCCTATACTTTTTTCAAATATTTTATGAGAATTTTTAAAAAGTTAATACTTTTAAAATTAAAGAGTTTTGCTTCTTAAAAGTATGACATTTAAAAAAATCATAAAAAATAAACCGCTATTAACTTAGGCACATTTTTTCACAATTGAAAGTTTTCCAAAAACCAGATTGGCCATTTTGTAATTTTTCAAAAAAAAATTAAATCACATTTTTTATATTCGCCATTCAGTATTAAAAAATAAAATAAAAAATGTTATTCTATACGTATAGCGCGCAAATCAATAAATTATATATAAAAATATTGATTAGAATGAAAGGTACCTATTCCATTTGTCAAGTCTTCCTGTTACACCCTGTATACATATTATTATATAATATAATATGATTATTCGTTCCGATTAAACAAGTCGGCGAGTGTGACTGTAATTACTGACTTGCGAGTGTTTAATGAAACTATAATGTAGGTTATAGGCTTATAAATTATAATATATTTATATCCTGCTCAAAATGATGTGCATTGTTAAAACTATTTTGAATGGTACGAATGAAATGTAAAAATTAAAATTTTAAGTAGCATAGGTGCTCTTGGACTACGCAGGTAGGAGGTACCATTAATTCAAAGGCACGATATTATCGAACTTATCGGTAGGTACGTATTTCGGAACACAGACGACTATATAGACGCGTCGTCATTATTCATTATATTATATGTACGTATACGATTTCCTCAGTTATTACTTATTATATATTTGTCTTTAAAAAGAACGCCAAACGAACAGTCAATAAAATAGTAATCGTCGATCAAAATTAATGACAGGTGCAGCTGTTGGTACCTATAGTTTTATTTGCCAAAAGCGATGTAAAGGAAAATTTAGAAAAGTATGTTCGTAGGCATACGACTATAATGTATACACATCATATAATATTTATATTATATTATATACAAGCGTGTCCGTATTCGATTTTTTAACCGTAAGATACCCACAAAATGAAACCCGATATACCTAAAAATAGTAATCTAATAAACTAATAAATATCGTATAAAATATCGAGTTCGGCGCCTTCACTATCCATAGGTATTTATCACATAAAACGGAAACAAACCAATCAAAATAACACGCACGCGTCCATACTCCTGTGGTATGTATTGGGAGGTATACGGGGGTTTAAGAGTAAGTAAAAGTA
This sequence comes from Metopolophium dirhodum, assembly GCF_019925205.1. Classification (NCBI taxonomy): domain Eukaryota; kingdom Metazoa; phylum Arthropoda; class Insecta; order Hemiptera; family Aphididae; genus Metopolophium; species Metopolophium dirhodum. The sequence continues at coordinate 19,814,458 of NC_083564.1, forward strand.
AGTAGAAGAAACTTTCAGTTTCAGTTCTATCATCTATTACTACTGCCCTTTTTAGATTGTATATAAGTAAAAAAAAATGTTCCACTTACATTATATTCAAACTTTCAACTTTTTAATTTTTCTCTCTATTATTTCAATGTATGTATTCCTCTCACTGTTGCCCGTGATTATAGTATATAAGTTAACTTAAATTCAACAGATAACGATATAAAAATAATGTCCGAATTGTCTCGCGTATATATACCTATAGGTACCTATACTACCTACCTCAAATGGCCCAAATCAAACTCTTATCACTTATAAAAGGGATGATCCGTTTTATACGATCACGGATTAAGAAATCAACACGTATTTGTAAATCGTAAGGTGTGCGGCTTTCTTATAATATATGATGCCGATTGCCGGAGTAAATGGATGGCCGTAAAAGGTCATTAGTGTCGCACCGAAGAGAAAATAGGGTGCTCGGAAGCGGAAAAACCTTAAAAAAAAAGCTTCCTGCCACTCCCTGCTATGGTCAGCATATCCGTGTCGTCCTTTTTGCCAGTGCATGTGCACTATAGCCATCGCCCATCACAGTAACAACCTCTCATTATACCGAATCCTGCGGCTATAGCGACAATAACTGGACTTTTTTTTTTATCGAACAGTAATCAGTGCAGAGTTTCATTGTTTCGATTCACGTATTCGGAGTAATTACTTTGTCACCTAATGTCCTAATCCTACACCAGTGTAATATAGTCCATAAGCAGCTCCGAGTCAAGTAATATGTCTGCATGACGTGGCGGTTACACTTTATACATTTTACACGAAATAATAATAATTGTACTGTGCAGTGTATATGATCAAATTCTCAAATACATGACTTCAAGAGCCCTCCGAACATCCGGAGGAAGGTATAAAGCGTATTTTGAATATTTATGTCTGATAACATTCTCCAGCATACAAGTGTAGAGAACCATCCAGGTATTCACCTGCTTAAATTAGCTCACCACAAGTTTAATGCCTATACCTACTATTTACAAGAGTTTTTTTATTCCTCTTATTTTTACATTATTATATTACCAACATATTAATATTAATATGAATTAATTAATGTTTTATTTTCTTCCTATCTTATCAGAACACCAGCGTTGTAGTAGGTAAGACTAAAAATCGTACGATCTTATTTAGGTATATTACAGGACGTCTGACAACCCTCTATCCCAATCACCTGCAGTGGCCTTACATAATATAATATAATAGTCCTTAGAGTCTAATGCTTGTACTATAGAATAATAGAATAAAATATATTTTATATCGATAAGCTAAAAAAATCCAAAATAGCTTTCTAAGAACGATGGCACATGAGTTTGGTCGTGTTTAGGTAGATGCCTCCTCTCCTTGCAAACCATAGCCATTAGAATCAGGTCTAGGATCGTTGGCTTCTAGACGGTTGTTCAATGACTATCAGCTTTCGTGCATAAATTAATTAAAATCAAAATATCGTGTTTTGAGTTCTTAAAAAGGATCAACTTAAATGTTCCAGCTTTTAACTCTGGATATAATATCAAATGCAGTCCGGACTCCGGAGTACCGCCTTTTAGTTCTATTACCTATACTGTGTCAAATTTTGATTTTTTTCATCGGTTCACTTATTAAATTGAAAACAATTGTATCTATTGTTCAATTGTGTAATCAAACTTAAATTAAGCTATTTACTATGTATTACCTACCTTAACTCGTATGTAAGACATAAAGTGCCTCCAACTGTTCTAAACTGTAAAACTCGAAGCCAAATAAATAAAAATAGGTAAACGCGGTATATAGGTATCCTTATCATTAAATTATTGATATATAAAATCAAAACAACGCAGATAATATTATGTAGTAGGTATAGGCCAATAGGCCATAGTGTATAATACCTTCTATTATACTAGGAATATCGTTTATAGGTCATGGGTACAAATGTACTAAATATATTATTATAGATAGGCGTACATATAGGTACTGACGTATTCGGTACCTGATATGGCTGTATAACGAGCCTCACTGCGTGTTTGTCTTTATTGTCAATAGTATAATATATATAACATTTTCGCCGTGATCCATATAATATTTTACAATATTATACAATAGTACATATATACTCCCTCCACCAAAACTTTAAAACTTACCATCATCTAAAACTAGGTATACAAAATTATTAAAAACTACGCGTCTCAACCGTCGATGGAAATCAGAAACGTGTGGTGTGATATAGTCGATATAGATCACCATAATATTGTCACATTTACGGTCGTAGACAGGCAGTCCGCAGTATCGGTGACCTACTGACCTCCCTGACCTATAATAACAATAAATTGAGTATGTTGACCTATAATTTTGTCCCCGATCGTGTCGTTGTGACAAGCGCGGATGTGGGTCCGTCGACTAGAGCGCGTCTCCGACCACCGACGATCAATCATCGGCGGAATGATAAGACGTGATAACAGATAACGATTGAGGGCGCGCGCGCGATCGAGCGAATTTCGGTCGCGGCGGGCTGTACGGCTGGTGGTGTTTTGCGTGGGTAGTCGCGCCGTGGGGTTAATGTGTTTTTTTTTCTAGATCGTTGACCCCTATTATTATATTACCCCGCACGCGTTTTTTCCCCTTCGTTTTATTTTTTTATTATTCCATTTGCGCTCATAAAATACCCGTGTCACTCCGAGACAATGACAAGTGCGAAATAAGCCGTCTGGGTTAGTGGGTTGTGCCATTATTTCGGATTCCGAACCACACCGCGAGTAGAACTGCCATTGTTGTCCGCCAAACACGACCCTAGTTAGGTTTATATACCTACGTTATTTTTCTTCTTTTTTTCCATTTTCTGTCGTTGACTAAACTACAACTGCTGGGACATCTACGTCGTTGACCAAGTCGTCAGTGATATGGAATCGAATCGTTGACGGCATGCACAATAGCGTGTTGGTGGGTGGTTCATCGATAAAGCATGATATCTGTTGGGACGAGTTCAAAGATGGCCAGTAATAGGACTAATGCTGCTACCTCCGCCGCCTCTGGCACAGATTGTGAGTACTAGACATCGTTGTTTATACCTTAGGTATACTAATCAGTTAAACTAGTAACAAAACAATAATCATAATGGAATAATGACTACTGTTCTGACTTGAATAGTTGAGCATTATCTATGTAATGTCTAGACTTCTTGGTAAAATGTTGAAACTTGTAATCATTGCCTAATAGTCATACTCCATAGTGTTAATCTTTGGTTACCTAACAGATTTCAAGCACATACTTAAGAAAATGCTCTACTTTGTTTACTGACCAATTAAAATAATACTCATGTTAATCCAATGCCAATATTTACACTTTTCTTGGTGATTTTAATGTGTCATTATGACATTGCTTAAATTAATTTGTTAGTATAATTTTCTGGTAGTTTGTTTTGCTCAATTTTTAAGAGTTTTAATGAAATTATAGTTTTTTATATCAATAATGTTATTGATAAACATTTGTACATTCATTTTAAGTACATTAAAAAATTATCATCGCTTTCTTTTTTCTTTAACCAAAGAAATACAAATATATATTTAAGTAACTATGTATCTACCTAATTAGTACCTATTTATAAACTAATTTTTTTGTTCTCTATAGCAGAAGAGACTGCTGAACAAATTGTACGTAAAAAAACTACAATATCGCCAGAAGATGTATTGACTCTGTCTAAAATTACAGAAGGTAATGTATAAGTATATTCATATTTAGTTTCTTTTAAGTTCATTTATTTATATAATCCTCTTGTTACAGGGTATTTATGTGCTCCAGATGCAAATATATATAATATAGATTTTATACGTTTTAAAATACGTGACCTAGATACAGGCATGGTTTTGTTTGAAATTGCCAAGCCTTCTGTGATACTTGGTATGATAAATGATAGTATCGATTCAATATATTATAATATGTGTATTGTTTTAATATTATTAATATGTTTCATGTGTAATATTGTTTAGACGACAATCAAACTGAAGGAAAAGTAGAAGAGACAGATCTAAATAGCGGCCGATTTGTACGCTATCAATTTACACCCAAGTTTCTTAAACTGAAATTGGTTGGAGCAACGTAAGAATTGTAATAAATATTTTGTTGCTTCATTTTATTCTGTTGTTCATCTTTCAGTTAGAGTATATAAATTAAATTTTCTAAAATAAATAAAATGTGTCGTAAATTATATCAACTTTTTAATTTTTTTAATTTTCCTCTTATTTATAGTGTGGAGTTTACTGTGGGAAATAAGCCAGTTAATAAGTTTCGCATGATTGAACGTCATTATTTCCGTAACAAATTATTAAAGACATTTGACTTTGAATTTGGCTTTTGCATACCACACAGCAAAAATACATGTGAACACATCTACAAATTTCCTAAGTTGGATCCTGAATCAAGTATGTGTATTAATAAATATTCAATCCTGAAATTTTAAATAATATTTTACCTTTTGAATTTGCAGTTAAGGAAATGATCCAAAATCCATTTGAAACCAAATCTGACAGTTTTTATTTTGTTGAAGATCGACTCATAATGCACAACAAAGCTGAATATGCATACAATGGTGGTGTTTAGTAGAACCGAAACAACCTTTTTATGTTCATTGAACATAGTTAACATTTCACGGTTTTTATTTTTAACTAAAATTTCTAACATGATTTTACATCACATTGTGTGGTCACACTTGTCACATTTTTTGATTTGGAGTTGCACTTTACACTCCAACAAGTTTGCTATTCTTTTAAAACATATTTGAACTCAAATATCACAGTGTTTTATGAGTATAAGACATAGTATTATACATTTATTATTATTATTATTTAAGTTACCTACTAGAATTGTTAATTGTTATGAATCCCATTATAATTGATAAAAATAAATCACAATTTTATTTTATTTCTGTGATAAAAAAAATGAGGTTCACTATTATTGATAAAATATAAATATTATGGAATATATTTAACAAAACATTTATAAATTTTTACAATTTATTCAAATTATTGAGTTTTTAAGAAATATAATAATTTATGATATGTATACATTTAATGTTTTTCTAAACGTGTGATCAAGTTTAAACTATCTTTTAATTGTTTTACTTAGGCCTCATTAAATGTAATTCAAGCAATATTAATTCAATTTTGAAAAAATCTCAACAATTTACCAATGCTTTGAAACCAAACACATTTATATAATATATGTGTATACATTATTTATTGCATACTTTTAATTCATAGTATGCCGTATTTATTTTGTGATCTAAAAATTAAAAATACAACCATTACATTCCAAATGAAAATAAAATGTTATTTATCAATTAATCACATGGCTTGTCATTATTGTTTTATTGTGTTTAACAAATCTGTTTAGATTTTCATAGTAGTTAAAGTAATTTGACAGTAAACTTGTATAATAATTATATTATTAAGTTATAACATTATTTATGTGCAAGCCTCACGTGTTAAGTTGTACTTAATACCTTCTTGTAATATTCAGTTATTCATTATACCTATAGCTTTTAAATGTATGGAAAGTGATTATGTTTACCTATGTACTACTGCTTGGTAGTAAGAAAGTTATCCACTATCGAAACAAACTTTTCAGTGCACATAAATTGTAAGAAGTGCTTGCCGTCAGGAAATATTTCAAGTCTGTAAAATAAAAAAAACAAAATTTATGAACATAGTATTGTTGTTGTGTTAATATAGGTACATACGACGTTTTTACTTGATTTGATGTACAGACACACAGTGTTAATAATATTGCCTTGGTCAGGACTCAGGATTGTATTTGAAATAGGAAACATTGGGCTTAGGATATAAACTAGGGTATTTAGAGGGTGCATACTATTTTTTTTCTCTCTCTGGCCCAGACAAAACGCATTAACGCAGAATCATTTTATCTATGTTTTTAAGTAATCATGTGTGATTTTACTCTAAAATTACTTAAAAACCTAGAAAAAATGATTCTGCGCAAATGCGTTTTGTCTGGGCCAGAGAGAGAAAAAAAATTGTGCGCTGACATCCTCTTAAGCATAATCCTTACGTTCCAACGCCTATTTTAACTTTCTGGTTAAATAGTTTATCAATGTACTTCTATTGTTACTATATAGTGTAGGTCAAAATAGGATGATGAGGGAGATAGATCCCTCATACAACACCTATTTTTAAATATTTATAAGAATTTATATATTTATATAATATATTGTATGTTTATTGAATAATGTATTATATTTTTTCGGTTAAAAAATCAGCTACATGTGTACAGCCCTCCCTCCACTCCAAATGTTATCTCATTGTAACGTTTAGTAGCTTGGACCCCTTGAAAATATGAGGTTTGCCAATTTTTATTATTATTGATTTTTCTATAGGTATCAGATGTAGGTAAAAACTCCTTGGACATTTAAACATGCAGTAACACAATGTCATTTTATTTTTCCTGGTATGTTGCAAACATGTAAGTGATGTAATTTTAATTTAAAATTAGTAAACATACGTTAGAATTATTTGTCCTTGAATTAATTATTTCCTTATTGCACGTAATTTACTTAGTCAGGTAAGTCTTCATTTTATTTTAAAACAAGCAATATTAATTACAAAAGTCAATAATACTTTAATGCTTTGAAACCAAATGCATCATGGCTTATTATTATTGATTTGTATGGTATAACAATCTGTTTAGATTTTCATAGTAGTTAGATAATGTAATACCACATGACATTTAGTTATAACACTATATTTTAAGATAACTCAACACTTAATACATTCTTGTTATATTAAGTCATTCACTATATAATAGCTTATAAATGTATGTGGCAAGTGGTTGTGATTAGGTACACATGCACTACTGCATAGAAGAAAGGAAGTTATCCACTATCGAAACAAACTTTTCAGGGTACATCAAATGTATGATATGAAGGCGTTCTGGAAATATTTCAAGTCTGCAATACAAAATACAAAATCTATTATTAGAATATTGTTGCTGTGTTAATAGGTAGGTACGTACAGACTTAAAGTATATAATATAATAGGTGTTGTCATAGACTCAGGATTGCATTTGCAATAGGAAATCTTGTTTTATTGGGTGATTGTAAGCTCACTCGATTTTTATAACCTGTAAACTCTTGTCTTTTCTGATGGTTAACTCTCCCGAGTCTACTCCGATACTGCCTGATGGGAACACGTAAACTCTCCCGCAGGGCCGAATGCGCGAGGTCATGGAGTGATGAGCATGTCATATCCCCCCTTCTTTGGCTTAAATTTCATACACGCATTTTATGATAAAGCAATGATTACATATTAGAATATGGTCTGATAATAGCCAAAATTTCATGTCCCCCCTTTCCAAAAATCTGAGCACTGCTCTCCCGGGTTCACGTAAATTCTACTTGAAAGAAGTGTTCATGTAAACATTCTCGAGTTTGTAATAATTTTGTTTGTACATTGTACATTAAAATTGTACTATGACAATTAAATAATTATAATAATTTTATTTTTGTCAAGATTGTATTTGTAATAGGGAATATTGATGAATTTAGGGTACCTATATTTCACGAGCATAATCCTACGCTTATACTAACATTTAAGTTTATCAATACATAATATCCTAAATATTTGAATTTTGTTTAAGTAATGGTGACTAGTAATTTCTTTTTTAGTAACACTATACTATATTATTCTATAAGTTATCGCAACAGTTATAATTCATAATATGTTCAAGCTTTAACAATGGGATATTAATGTGCAAACTTGTTTAAAAACAAATATGATTAATTTTATAGTACATAGATACAGTATCTTTTTCCTAATAAAATAGGTATAGCTTTACTACCTCCACTACTTAAGTTAGTTATGGATAGTGGTATATATATGGGCCATACTGCCATAATAGGGAGTTATCTGTTTTTATTTCTTTTAGAACATTCACAAATACATCAGAATCTTTTAAAATAAAAAATAAAATAATTGCCCGTACACATGAGTATAAGGTACCTATATAAACATAATAATATGTTACATGATAATGATATTATGTATGATGGACTCACGTCGAACGCTTGATAGTTGTAGTGAATGTGAATTATAAAATTTATTTCTAAATTATTTTTTTTTCTCAATTATATTACATTAAGGCACCCGATGCCGATGCCATTTTGTCCTCAAAAATATATTCTGCGGGAATAATGATACCACCTTATAGAATCAACCAAATTTCATAATTTTTTATTTAATTGCTAGAGAGAAATATTCTACAGCCCGCATCGATCTCTGTTTTTCAATATTTCATTCTCAAACTTTATAATATGTCTAAAAAAAATACAAGATAAAAAGCATTTTTTTTACAAATTTTTTAATACAATTATTTGAAATAAAATACAAAATCAGAGATTGGTGTGGGCTGTAGAAGTCTTCTTCTTTCAGATAAAAAAAAAGTCATCAGAATCCGACAATTCTACAAAGCTTGAGCGTTATTCCCGTAAAGTCGTTTTTTTTTCGATATAATACACCTTATAAACCCCTCCACCCCCCTAAATAGGTATCAGGTAGTAGATTAGTGTAAAAGTCTTATAATTGAAGTGGCAACTAAAATATAAAATTTAATTTTCAAATTTTATAGAATTGTGAACAATTTGAAAAACTGGTAACGTGACCCTAAAGACAAACAGCTAATCACTGATGTATTTTAACAAAAAAATATTTTTTTTGTAACTATATTTTTGTGTTTATCTTATAAAAATTTAAATGCATATTTTTGCATATTTTGGTAAATAAAATGAATATTTTACCGTTTTTTATTGCATACAAATCCTAGCCCTGATAATGATATTATGTATGATGGATACACTCACGTCGATCGCTTGATATTTTCGTGAAGATAGACGCAGTGCTCGACCGGTACCAAATCGTCCTTTGATCCGTGAAGGATGAGCGTGGGCGCGTTTATCTTGGCCAGTGCGCCGCGGCACACGTCACCGTCGTTCTCGTCGAGAATTTTCCGGAATGCGTCTATCCACCCGGACCAAGTGTCCGACACGTACTTCTCGCCGTACGCTTTGAATTGCGAAATTCTCCTCCCTTCGGGCCAGCCGTGGACGTCGCGCGTCGTCTCGTACAGTTCGAGGTCTTTGGCCGTCACGTAAGCGTTGCAGCTCCACACCACCAGCTTGTCGACCCGATCCGCGGCCCTGGACGCCGCGATCATCGCGGTGCACCCGCCGTTGCACCAGCCCAACATCGAATACCTTTCGATGCCCAACGCCTACGGCAAAGTTAAAAAAACCAACGATCGCTTTTTTTTTTATAAAAGTATATTAATATTTAATGTATAAAATATCTATAAAAAACCAGTAACTATCTATATTATGTTATTTTGATTTTGACTACTTACGAAACCTTGTTGAAAACGTTCAATCTCCTCATAGCTAAACACAAATTGAATATCTTATACATTTTGAACTATAAAATAGTTTGACAATTTTCGATGAAATGTATGATGAATTTAGTCAAAACTTTAAATGCTTATAAAATAAATCTTTGCCTATGTATCATTAAAATTTTTCAACTGCCATTATAACAACTCATGAGGAACTTAGTAATAAATTGTCAAGTTTTTTACGTAAAAATAATTTGAAAGATGGAAATGTCTAATGTCTATAAATAGTTCAAAACGAGTCAAAATATTTTTAAAATTATGTCTAGAGTATTCTAAAGTAAACAATTGGTGATAATTTAACGAATCTACGGTTATTAGCTTTTAATTTACACTAATAAACAAAATCAGATTTGTCAAAATAATTAGTTTTTCTTCAAAAAAGTTATAGTTTTACCTTAATATTTTTTATTATAAAGAAAGTTTTGTGAATTTTCATGATTTACCTTCCTCATAAAAGTACAAACTAGATTCAATTTTCTATAAAAAAAACCTCCTTAAAGTTGAAAATCGTATAATGGGGATCCATCGGGGGGATGGACCTTAACTACGCTGCTGGTTGTTATATACACTTCTATAAATATCTTACCTCCATAAACGCAATGGCGCAATCTGCGTCGCGATCTAAAAATCCCGGTGAAAAATCTCTGTTCGGTGGTCGACTTAAACCGTAACCTGGAGGGTCCCATATATATATCGTATAGTTTTCTCTATTGAGGTTTTCCGTCAGCGGTGCAAAACTACGAATTACACCTAGGGAAGTAAAGTGTATTATAATATAACAGTGAACAAGTTAAATATGGGTAGACGTCCGGCGGTATAATAGTAAAACCATTTACTGGACTAAGATAATTATAGCAATAAATATTATGTAACTATAGACTTACCCAGTACTCCAGGAAATATCAACAATTTATGTGGTCCGTTTCCAACTTGAATGTAGTTTATCTCGAAACCATTGACATTGATTTTCTTTGAATTCTACGTAAAACAGGAATTTGTTGAATAGCTTAACTATTTTTGTTGCTTGTAAAATAAACATCTCAAATGATATTTGGATAAAAGACAAAGACAGTTAGAGGACATTTAATTGCTAGGTTTTACCTTGCGTCCTTGGTAGGCTCAATTATTGCTGCGTAATTATATTACCATTTCTTTATATTACAATAATAATTTAAATACCTATGTGGCTTTTTGATATAGGTGTTAATGTTGGTAATATTACTAATTATATTGTATATTAAATACAATAATTATTTTAATGTTTTAACCAATTTTTATTTCAGAAACCTGACGATAAAGTCGTGATCTGATTTTATTTAAATAAATATAAAAATATCGTCTAGATCAAGAACCAACAAAAAAATGTTCATATGTTAGTCAGACGTTTTATTTCTTCCTAAAAAATTAGTCATTTTGGACTTACGATATCTGCAAGTTAGGCTGCCGATTGTCAGCTTTTATATTAAACAAAATAATAAATATCAAATATCAATAGTGTCAGTATTTACCATATAGTTCCATAATCATCAAGGGTCCCGCCTAAAAATATTGAATAGGGCCTCAAAATACAAAGTTTGTCACTGTTTAGGCATTACTAATAATTATTAATCGCAAAATATTGTACTCGATATCGTACCTAGTATATTTATAACACGGCCATTCGCTTTAATATTTATAAAGTCTCTTTTAGTGTGTTTAATATTAAAAAAAAAACTGAACGATATACTGCAGTTCAGATACCTCAATCGTCTTTGGCAAAAAAAAAAAACAAACACTTATACGTAAATCAAGTATACAAAATTAAATTTTTAAATAGGTAAATCGTTGTGTAATGTGGGCCACTTTTACACGTATAAGATAGGCAATTATATCTAGTCCGGCCTGTATATGTCACTGGCTATTTTAAATACCCTAATATTTAGATAATATGTACCTACTTACATTGAATTTCGACCAAATCATTTTTAATAGTTTTAATTACAATAATTTAATATTAAATAATAATAAATCTGAAGAAAACATTTTTAGCGTTGTGTGCTCCATTAAAAGTGTCATATTTAGGGTTATAATATAATATATATATTTATATTATATAGATTATAATAAATGAATAACATATAATTATATCATTAATTGTTAATGAACCTTCGGCTTTGATAGAAAAATAGTTATACCAGAATAACAATTTATACGAAGCGAACCCTTAAAAATGTATTTAATTAGTTTTTATATTCATGAAAAATATGTATTAACATTGATTATTTTTAATATTTAAAACTTTATTTTTCTGGATTTGATCACAACAAAGATTATGGTTTCTTTTTCGAACGGTAATAATGATAATTGATAAATTTGTCATTGTATACCTATGAAAGATTGTTTGCTTGGTCTACTATGAATCGAAAGCATATTATAGGAAAATTCAAAAATATACAACTTCCAAGACCTAATGATTGTTGTACTCAGTATTACTATGAGTTAAGACACTCCATATTAGAAATTGATTCATCATTTTTTACCTATTTTTCAATACATCACATATTATTTAAATCATTTAAAAATAAGAGACACAAAAAAAGTTGTCTTGAAAAATTAGAAAAATGGAAAAGGTCCGTTTTGATTTGAAACCTTTCAATTTATTTTCAAAAACAGAAACCAATGGTATGCAATTTTAACACCTGTCTAATTAAATTATATATTTTTATATTTAAATTTAATCATGGTTGAGATATTTCAAACATTTTGTTTTGAAATTTCAAGATGGTGCCTATTATAAAAAAGTTAGTACTTATTTTTGAAATGTTCAAATAGTAATATTGAGCAAACATAGTGAGCTTTGAGTAAAAACCATAAACAATAAATTACCGATAACTTATTATAATTAATATAAATATTTATTTATTTACGGTCATTTCATTCTTTTTCAGTTGTGCATAGGTTATTATCTGGTCTAAAAAATCTTGTTGGGGGGTAATTGTAATGTTGATATATTTTATATTAAAGAATTCGTTCAGATACTTTCAAATATGAATTTAATTAGTTCAAGTATAGTATTGACATATTTTGTACTATCTATACCTTGCGTGTGCTCTATACATATTTTTGAATTATGTTTGTGGGACATGAAACTAGACTATTGGATCATTAATTTCTCGCAGACAGAATTCCAAAATATGTAAAGGATACGAGTGATGTAGGTAGGTAACTGAGTTATAGAGTGTAGCCAGCTTTCGCGGACACACAGTATATACACTATACATAATATTATATGTAAACTAAGGTTTGAATAAAAATATACTTTTTGATTTGTATTTAAACATTTTGTTTTGTGTTGGCGCACATCGTACCTCCACCTACGTAACCTACGTACCTCCACCTGCATTATGTGCGCCAATAATACACATTATACTGCCTATAATACATGCAGGGTAATACACAAAAACACCTAAGTTCAACTGTTCAAAGATTTATGATGAAATATAATATTTAATATTATAATAGGTATATCGCAAGGCTGGGCCAGTAAATGATTTTTTTAACTTAGTTAAGTTAAAAGTTAATACACAATTTTTATTAACTTTTTATTAAGTTAAAAAAAAGTTTATTTACTAATACAACGCTAGCGTACTTAATTTTTTTTCCAACCCAAAACTAAATCATAGACTATAATGTTTATACTCTATACATTATTTCCATATAAGTTAGATTCGAACGATATATATTTTTAACTTTACAAAATTCACGGTAAATATTTTTTGACATGAAAACGAAATAGACCGAAATAGTGAAATATAATTAAATAAAAATAAAAATAAATTAACTTAACTTACCTTACTTCTTAAAATGAAAAATTAATTCATTAATTTTAAGTTAATTAAAAATGAAATTTAGTAAGTTAACAGTTAAGTTAATGAAAAGCCAAAAGTAACTAGTTAAGTTAAAAAGTTAAAATTAAGTTAACTTTTTAACTATAAATTAACTTTTTAACTCGTTAATGCCCAGCCTTGGGTATATGCGTATAATTTACCAGCTCTGTCGTAACTGTGGATCGTTGGTCCATCGCGAACGCCGTCGAATCAGTTTTATTTAAAAATAAAAATAAATTACGATTGGTTATGTACCGAAATTTTATTTTGTGTTTTTGAAAAATTATAGGTAGCCGTATGAACGTCACTGAGTCAATGTAAATTCTCACACTAGGTGGCAGCTAGGCCGACTGCAGATTACTGACTGCAGCCGAAAGTACACGGACAAGGAGTTTCTAGCATTCCCGTAGACGCCACAAGTCACGACCAGTGTTCGGTACTTATATCTTATTTAAATTAAAATCTGGTTTCTGGAGTGGGGGTCGTGGGGACGCATCAAAAGTGGTATTGGCAAAACAAACTCGTACTGATGGTTAGGCGGGTTCCCCCTACGCCGAGTCGGGAGATTGTATTTATTTTCTCGACATTTCGTATACATTTTGTCTTAAGAGAAGTGTATTTAAATGTATTTGATAATATTAGTAGAAAATATTGTACATATCAACGTATATTGCAGTTAGCTATAAAAGCGTATAATGTTTCGATACCAAAATTAATTTATTATGAAAAGTAAAATAACCAATATAAAATTATATCTATACATTTCAAATAATATGCGAGTTGAAGATTATGCCACCAGTATCGTTAGCTTGTTTTAATTTTAGTATAATTTTGATATTAATTTATTGATTTTGGCTGTGAGCCAAAACAATTGTAGTTGCATCAAATATATACCTACAGATTTTATCATCTGTGCTTCGGAGAAACAGGAATTCTTAAATGGCCTCACTACCACGTCTTTTTTTGTAAAAAACTAATGTTTCTAATTCCAACGACACGTGTCGACAATTATCACGATTTTCATTCTGAAAAAATATTCAGATTGTCCGTAATATAATATAAAAGGGAACGATCGAGACATTTAAAAAAAATTTTTAATTTAAATTGCAATAACAATTGTAAAAAATTCAAAAAAAAATCAGAATTTCCAACTTAAATATTTAATTAACCAAATACAATATTAAAAATTGAAACGTTTATATCGACGTAGGACTGACCTTAAATGACATAAAAAGTCAAAGTATTTGAAAGTTAGTTCTTTTAATGTATACATAAGTACATAAATATTAAAAAATTCATAATTTTATTAATTTTATTATAAAAATAAAAATGGGGACGATCAGGTAACCATGTATAACGTACATAATTAGTTAAAACCACAAGTTATGGACTCCCTCAGGAAATTCTGAGTTTCTGACTGTTCTATAAGTTGTTAAGACTTGCCATTGACGTAATATAAACGACAATGCCTATTATTATTGTTATTAACAATTACAATAACTAATAATAAACGTCTCATATTATTTTATTACCCGTTGCAGCTTGACACGATATATCGTATTATTACGAATAATTATTACATTTTAAACTTGATACATTTTGTCAAAATTTGAACTTAAAATCTTATGAAAAATAATTGTACCTATGAATTTGTAATATTTTTCAACTGCTATTGTAATAATATATCAAGAGCTTTGCATTAAATTTTTACGTTTTTTTACCCAACAAATAAAATTTTATTGATATTTATGGAAAAAAAACTAAATAAAAAACTGACAATGTCCGTAAACAGTATAAAAAGAGTCAGATTATTTTGAAAATTTTATCGTGTATAGAAAATGCTAATATAAATATCCAGTGAAATTAGTATCTACCGTAATACATTTTTGAATAACAATAAAATAATAAAACCACTACATAAGAAATCGAGTGTATATCCAATATTGTAAAAATATGAATTTCAAACGCTCATAAAAATTTAATTTGATCTATATATATATTTTCAAATCTTAGATTTAAAAAGAAAAATTTTTACGAATTCTCAACTCAAAATAATTTGCTAATTTGAACTTTAAATGCGTATAAATAAAAACTGTGACTAAGGATTTTTAATATTTTTCAAATGTCCTTGTAACAATATAGTAGGAGCCTTGTATTAAATTTTAAGGCTTTTTTACCCAACAAAATATAAAGTTTTATTGACATTCGTAGAAAAAAAGACAATTAAAATATAAACGATCAGTGAAAATTTCATGTATTTCATACGTTCGTTCATTTGTTTTAGAGTTGAACCAAAAACCAAAATCAATTTTGTGGAAAACCGAGTTTGCGTAAAAATTCCCTTTTATGTTGTTTTTCTCAGCGCTTTGAAAACTATTGGGAATTTTAAATTTTGACCTCCCCAATGCACCAACAATATTCACTTTCCCATAAAAAATGATACTGAAGTTGAAAATCGAAGCATTATTTCGACTACTTATCGTGTATACAGACACAAAAACAAAAAATAGTAAAAAAATTAAAAAAAAACACACATCATTGTAAAATCAATACATTCATCGCAATCTTTATATTTTTAATTTGAACAATTAGTAATATCTTGATTGATGTCAGTCGCTATAAGTTCGTTTTGATAAAAAATTTAAAGTGTTAGCAGGGGCCTCAACTGCAGTTCAAACATTGAAAAATAAAATACGACTTATATTTGAAACTATATCTTTTAGGTTTCGTTGATTTCTTTTATGGTTAAATTAAAAGTATGATTTAAATAATGAAATGTCAATTAAATCCGTTCGTATATGTATTATGCAAATATAGAGTAATTATATTAATCTAGATTCTAGAGTCTCAATCGTCAACTCTTAAAACCATACACTTTCGATAAAATACAGGACAAAACCGTATACTTTTCGTAGTTTAAAACCGCACACATCCAATAGGTTAAAACTTAAAACTGTACAATTTTTAAAATCGTTGTATTCAAAAAAGGCACACTTATGATTTTGACCTAAAAAAAGTCGATGGACAAAAATCGTATAGGTACTTCATTATGTATATGACGTATAATTTTTATTTTTTTTTAATTAGATAATATAGAGTATTAACTATCTGTAATATATATAATTTATAATACAATAATATTTTAATACTTTCAAACCAAACGCATTTATATAATACTAGCTGATTAACCTGGCACCGCGCATGTGCAGGTTATTTTTGCGGCAAATCTTATATAGTATAATATACGCTATGCAATATGAGTAGGTATCTCAGTAAAATCGATTTTAGGTACAACCAAAAATTATATTTCTAATTATCAATTAGTTTATGTTAAAAAATCATCAACAAAATTCTAGATTTCACCTGAGTAACCAATAGCAACAATTATTACAAAAAATTAAATTTCAACCTTGAATCTAAAAGTCAATGTCCGAGGGCAACCTGTTTAAAAAGTGAATTTTAGAAAATCTTTTCTTAGTGTGACCTTACATCATAAAACAAAACTACTGACAACCTAACCAATAATGTCATACTCATAGCTTCAGCGATTCTGGATAGACTATGATATATCAGTCAGTCATTCAATTGATCATGGCTTATTAGTTATATTATTATTTATTACTGATCTGCATGATGTATAGGGTATAAAAAATCTACGTAGGTTTTCATAGAAGTTCGGTAATGTAATATCTCTGTACACTTACTTTATTTAGTTATAACATTATATTTCATGTGTACTGTGTAGGTTAATACCTTCTTGCAATATTATAAGTCATTTACAATATTATAGCTTATAAACGTAATGGCAAGTGATTGTGGTTACCTAGCACTACTGCACAGAAGAAAGAGAGTTATCCACTATCGAAACAAACTTCTCAGGGTACATACGTTGTAAGATATGCTTGCCTTCTGGAAATATTTCAAGTCTGCAATTCAAAAAACAAAATGTATGATCAAAAAATTGCTGCAGTGACGCAGTGTTATTAGTATAGGTATGTATGTACAGTTTTAATAATATTATTTTTGCAATAGGAAATATTGATGAATTTAGGTTATATTTTAGGAGCATAATCCTACCCTTTTATTGATATTTTAGTTTATCAATACCTAATCATTCTAATTTTTGAATTTTGTTTAAGTTATGGTGTATAGTAATTTCTTTTTTACTAACACTATACTATATAATTCAATAAGTACTCGTAACAGTTATAATTTATAATATTTTTTAACCAATTGGATATTAATGTGCAAACTTTAAAAATACAAATTAAATTATTATTAATTTTAGTACCCACTGTATTTTTCGCCTGATAATTTACAACTTTACTACATTCACTATATTCACAATTCATTAAGTTAATGATGGATAGTGGTGGATAGTGGTGGCCGGTCAACATATCTTCGAAATAATGGTAATGATGGTAAATAATGATGGCATCATGCTTTCAATGCAGCACTTGATACCAAGTTCGATTGGAAAAAGGTTTATCGAGAACACCACGGTCCTCGGCGTAAAAAGTACAAGGAGCATGATAACAAAATAAGAAAAATTGTGAAAATTGTTCTGAAGTAACACCAGTTGAATATTTAAGAGGTTTATCTTACAATATTCAGTATTAATCACTAATTTTAATTTAACTAATTAAGTGTTTAATAATAATAATTATTTTGAATTATGATAAATGGGTTAAGTTTTTTTTTAAAAACAACACAATTTTATAATATATTATATGTGATAACATTTTGAATTATGATGAACGGATTAGGTTTTTTTAATGTGTAATAAAAAAATTCTACAATGTATTATATGTGATTAAAGTTTGAATTATGATAAATTAATTAGATTTTTTAATAATAATAACAAGTAATAACCCTCTAACAAACTTCTAAATTTAAAATGTTTAATAACATATGAACAAATATTTAAAAATAATAAGTTAAAAATATATTTTGGTCAAAGAAATGTTTTCATAACATATTTTCACAAAAGATATTTCGACAAAGATATTATTTCAAAGACGTTATGACCTAGTACCAGTGGTGTATGCCATACTGTCATAGGGACTTAACTGTTTTGAGGACATTCACAAAATCATCAGAATCATTTAAAATAACAAATTGAACAATACGCGTGTATACAATTGCCCCTACAGATGAGTATAATAAGGTAGGTTACTTAAACATAAATGTTACATGATAATATAATATTATATAGAAACACTCACGTCGACCGATTGATGTTTTCGTGAAGATATACATCGTGCTCGAGCGGTACGAACACATCCTGTCGAGGTCTCTAGCCGTCACGTAAGCATTGCAGCTCCACACCACCAGCTTGTCGACCCGATCCGCTGCCCTGGACGCCGCGATCATCGCGGTGCACCCGCCGTTGCACCAGCCCAACATCGAATACCTGTCGACGCCCTGCAACGTCTGCGGAAAAGTCGGAAAAACCAACGATCACTTTTTGTCGTTACCGTTGTTTACGGTGGAGATTAGTGTCTGTGGTACGTAGTTATGATTTTGGTTTTTTTTTTTGATTGTTTTTGGGTTGATAGTTTCTTAGATCAAAGCTCAATTTTTCTTAATTTTAATTCACCACTTAACAGTATACATAGTATATAGTAAAACAGTTTTAATTGAACGTTTTAAATTCATTTTTTTTAGTAGGTACAGTAAAATATTACATATTATAATTTGTCTTAATATTAATTATATTTTAATAAATAATTAGTTATAATATTCATATTTTAATATATTAAATTTAATCTATAAAATGTCTATAAAAAAACAATATATATTTATCTATTATTTTGATTTTTTTGATTAGAATATTAACTTCTTACGAAAACTTTTTCGAATTGTTCAATTCCTTAGCTATATAAATTGAATATTTTTACATTTTGAACTACAAAGTCGCGTGTTGTCACGTAGCGCTCGAGGTCTCTGGCCGTGATGTAAGTGTTGCAGCTCCACACCACCAGCTTGTTGACCCAATCTGCAATCTTGAAAATTAGCAAATTATTTTGAGTTGAAAATTCATAAAAATTTTTCTTTTTAAATCAAAAATTTTAAAATGTAATACAAGATTATCCATAAGTTTGTCTACCTTAATCAAACAAAAAATGTCTACAAGGAAATCAAATTAAATGTTTATGAGAGTTTGAAATTCATATTTTTACAACATTTGATATTCACTCGATTTCTCATGTAACGATTTTGCTATTTTGTTGTTATTCAAAAACGAATAACTGCAGATACATGAAAAATTTACTGAATGTTTATATTTTCATTTTCTATACACCATACAATTAAGAAAATATTTTGACTCTTTTTGAGTTGTTACGGACATTGTGAGTTTTCAATTTTTTTTTGTTTTTTCTTCCATAAATATCAATACAATTTTAATTGTTAGGTAAAAAAGCGTGAAAATTTAATGCAAGGCTCCAAATATATTGTTACATTAGCAGTTGAAAAATATTAAAAATACATAGGCACAATTTTTTTTTATAACATTTTAAGTTCAAATTTTGACAAAATTTTAATTTTAAAATTTAATAATTATATTGTAGTTAAAAATGTATAAAATGTTTAACTTTTACAGCTAAGGATTGAAAATTTAAAACAAGGCTCCACGTAAATAGGTTATATATAAATTACTTTATTCACAATAATATCATCAAATATACTTGGTAATATCATAGGTTGACTGACTGTTTTCGCTCAGAATCGTTTTTCTTATACAACGACATTTGACATTCACTCGATTTCTCATGTAACAATTTTCTTATTTTATTGTAATTAAAAAACGAATGACTGTAAATACTTGAAAATTTCACTGAATGTTTATATCATTGAATTCAAATTTGACACCATCTATTACAGTGACCCACTTGTAATCTACTGTACAGCAGAGCGACATCCACTTACCCAACTTTTTTAAATTTGTATTTAAATTTTTTTTTGTGTGTCTGTTATCACCTTTTAGGTCAGTAAAAATAGGTGGATTTTCTTCTACAGTATCTTTTCTGATAGGAAAGTGAATTTAGTTGGTACTTTGAGGGGTCAAGAGTAAAATATTCTCAGTAGTTTTCAAATGCGATGTGAAAAACAAAAGAAAAATTAAGGAAAAACAGGAATTTTTAAGCAAACATTGTTTTTGAGAAAATCGGTTTTGATTTTTGGTGCAACTCTAGAAAAAATTACTGCAGTTACATGAATTTTTGACTGAATGTTTATATTAACATTATTAACATTTTTTATACACCGTAACATTTTCAAAATATTTTGACTTATTTTGAGCTGTTTACGGCCACTTTCAGTTTCCATGTTTTTTAGTTTTTTTTTTTTTTTTTATAAATATCAATAAAATGTTATTTGTTGGTTAAAAAAGCTTGAAAATTTAATAGAAGGCTTCTAGTTTATTGCTTCGAAGGCAGATGAAAAAAATTAAAAATCCACAGTCACAATTTTTTTATAAGCATTTAAAGTTCAAATATTGACAAAATAAGTGAAAATGACGAAAATTTGCAAATTATTTTGAGTTAGCAATTCATAAAAAATGTTTTTTGTTAAATCTAATATTTAAAAATGTAAAACAAGATTCCTCATAAGTTTTCCTACCTTTATCAAAAAAATTTGTCTACAAGAAAGACAAATTAAAATTTTACGAGCGTTTGAAATTCATATTTTTACAACATTTGATATTCACTCGATTTCTTATGATGCAACGATTTTCTTATTTTGTTGTAATTAAAAAAAGAATGACTGTAGATGCTAGATAATTTCACTGAATGTTTTGACACCATGAAGTTTTGAAAATAATTTGACTCTTTATGCTTAATTTATAAAAATATAATTTTTTTTTTGTAACTAATATAATAATTATAGCAGCCCGGCCGGCCCTTACAAGAACCGGCCCATCGGGAAGATTCCCGATTTCCCGATAGGCCAATCCGTCCCTGGCTTACAACCTTACAAGGTTAGTGCCGACTGCCGAGCCCCGAAGCGTCGAACACGGACAGAGTCATACCAGCTGATTCAGATGTGACCACTGAGTGTTCGGTATCTCGTTTCAATACTGGTTTCTGGATTGAGTGGTGCTTGAGGGGTCGACGGGTTGACCCACAGATAAAGAAAATAAACATATTATCATATATTATTATTATAATAATTTGTTATCTATATATGTGGGTCGACCTGTGGGTACCATTCAATAAGGATGGTTTTTTTTTTTTTTTTTTTATTAAGAAAACAAAACCCTCGGCAGCAAGGCCATTGGGATATATAATGTATAATAGTGTTACAACATGTTATGTGTTAAAGAGAGAGAAAAAAAAAATACAGAACGATAAAAATAATATAAATATGATTTAATATGTACAGATTATTAGATTAGTTTGAGCAAACCAGATTGTTGAAGGAAGGCTATTATATTGGAGACTGGTAGGTTAGGTCCGAGGCTTTCAAATATGTCTTCCGGAAGTTGGTTGTGTTCCCTTGCATCGCGGTATGTGTTACACTCGGTCATGATGTGTTTGATCGTTAACTTGACGCCACAGGATGAGCATATAGGGGGTTCCTCACGAGACATTAGGTAACCATGAGTGAGTTTGGTATGGCCTATTCAGAGTCTATTGATGCTGGATTCTATTTTCCGATTTGGGTGGTTGTTTGGCCAATGTAGGGTTGATTGCTTTATCTCATTAAGTTTAGTTCTCTGTGTGGACCATAGGTTTTGCCAGGATTTTGCTGATATGAGTTTTATTGTGCGTTTAGCATCGTGAGCAGAGATGTTTGTGATAATGCCGTTGGGGGTTGTTAATGCTATTTTTTTAGCGAGCATGTCAGCTTTTTCGTTGCCTTTTATTGATGAGTGTCCTGGAACCCACATTAATTTTACTACATTTCCTTTGACGTGGTGGGCAGAGATAGCAAGCTGAATCTTCTTTGATATATCATTAGGTTTGTGAGTGTTGGCAATACTTATTATAGAGCTTAGGGAGTCGCTTAGGATGACAAAGTTATTATTTTGTTTTTCTAGTGAATATTCAAGGGCTTTAAGAATAGCAATTGCTTCAGCGGTGTATATGGAGCATTCTACTGAAAGTTTGTATGTTATTTCTTCTACGTCATTGTATATGATAGCGATTCCCACGTTGCTTTCAGTTTTGGATGCGTCGGTGTAAATTTTTATAAAATTGGAGTACTGATCTAAAATGTTTTTGAATTCTTGAACATAAATTTGTGAGCTGGTTGTGTTTTTGGGCAGACTGGTAAGACTTGTGTCTATCATATTAGAGATCGAGGTCCATGGAGGAAAGAAGGGCGTTTGGGAGATAATAATGTCTTTGAGGTTCAGATTATTTTCGTCTACAATTGCTTGTATGGACGGGCATGATTGTACAGATGATACCATATTGTTTCTAGCAAGTTGTATGGCCAGCATCATGACGTTTTCCTGGCGTTTAATATGCAGGGGCATCACATTGGATATATTAAGTAGGCTTGTAATGGGACTGGACCGAAAAGCTCCAGTTGCCAGTCTTGCTGCTGCGTTATGGATTGTGTCTAATATTTTTAACGCATTTTTGTTGCCGTTTATAAACAGGAACGAATTGTATTCAAGTTTAGATAAAATTAGTGATTTGTGTATAGTTGTTAACGTGGAAAAGGAGGCCCCCCAACTGGTATGAGCTAGCATTTTCATTATGTTAATACTAGATGCGCAATTTTTTTTAATATTTTTAATGTGTGGGATCCATGAGTTTTTTGAGTCAAAAATTATTCCAAGGACTTTAGCAGTGTTATGGTTAGGAATTTGATTACTGTTCATGGTGAGAATTAATTTCTTTTCTTTTTTTTTTCGTGTAAATGTTATGCATTGGGACTTGCCTGCAGAAAATTTGAAACCAGATTTTTGAGACCATTTGTGAAGGTCATTTAATGATTTTTGCAATAGTGATTGCACGGTAAAAAGTTTATTACTACGACAAAAAATATTAAAGTCGTCAGCATACAGTGTACACTTGACGGGATTAGTTATTGATTTCGTAATGTCGTTAATAGAGATGAGAAAAAGCGTAACCGACAAAGTTGACCCCTGTGGGACACCGTTTTGTTGATCAAACGTCTCAGACAGCACATTGTTAACTTTGACTTGAAAGGTTCTGTTGGAAAGGAAGTTTGTGATAAACTTAAGCATGTTACCTTGGCAAAGAATTTTTTGGAGTTTTGATATGATATGAGGTCTCCAGGCAGTATCGTAAGCTTTTTCTATGTCAAGACTCACCATTCCGAGGAATTGTTTATTTTTCGTTGCGTTTTCGATTTCAGATTGGATTTTTATTAATGAACAGTTAGTTCCGCGCTGGTATCTGAACCCGTTTTGATCTGGGCTTAGATAGTTAATTCGTTCTGTGAACCACATAAATCTTAGGTTGATAACTTTTTCCAAAAGCTTACACATTGTGTTTAGTAAGGATATAGGGCGATATCCAGATGTGTTGAACTTGTTTTTTCCTTCTTTGGGAATGGGAATAATACAACTGTGTTTCCAGCTGAGAGGTATGTTACCAGAGTTCCATATTAAATTGAAAATTTGTAGTAAATATGTTTTTCCGATCTTAGGTAAATTGTGTAGAAAGGAGAAGGGTATACCATCCGGTCCAGGACTTTTACTGTTGCATTTGGAAAGCGCAATTTCAAATTCTGTAATAGAGATTTCTGAATTGATGAGGATTTGGTAGCTGTCTAGATTCTGATATTGTTGAGGAGTGTCAGATGCCCTAGATTTCATTGTTTTTTCTTTATTCAGAAACTCATTATCGTAATTAAGGTCACTGCTGTTGTCGTAAAAATACCTGGCTAATTTATCAGCGATAGTTTGGGGGTCTGATATCAATGTGTCATTCTCCACTAGATACGTATTTTGTTCCAGGTTTTCCTTGAATCGGTCTGGATATTCATTTCGGAAACAAACGATTTCCATGATAGCTTTTTGGAATTGTTGACAAGGAGTCTAGTTTGAGCTCTGAGTTTTTTTAAATTTATGAAATCGATAGGGTCTTTTGTAATTTGAAATTTTTTTAGTGCTTTTTTCTTTAATGTTATTATATCACCAATTTCTTTATTCCACCATGGGACGCGATGTTTAAGAAGACTCGGAGTGCATTCCCCAATTGACTTTTTTGCGGCAGAGATTATAGTCTCTGTTAAACATGAGACCATTGATAATATGTCGGTATTGTTTGGGTTTAGTTGTTTTACATCCTCCTCAATTATTGATGAAAAAAGGGACCAGTTAGGGTTTTTTAGGTTCCACCTTTTTAATGAGCTGTTTTTATTTTTATAATTTTTTTTAAAGATGGTTATTAGTATGGGAATGTGGTCGCTGCTGTATATTTGTGGGATGACTTGCCAGCCAAGTTGATGAGAGATAGAAGAGTTTGAAAAAGTTAAATCAATAGCGGAGAAATTGCCATTTCCTGAGTTGAATCTTGTGGGGTCCCCATTGTTGAGGATAATTATATTGTCATTGTCTAATACTTTTTCGATGATTTTCCCTCTGTCGTCTGTTTTGTCTGAGCCCCAAAGCTCACTATGACAGTTGAAGTCACCAGTTATAATGAATGGTGATGGCAGTTAATTGATTATATTTTCGATGTCTTCGAGGAGTAAATTTGTCTGATTTGGAATATAAATATTGCATAATGTGATGGTAGTGTTGTGGGTTAAAAAAGTTACGGCAACTGCTTCCAAATTAGTTGAAAGGGGAATTTCTTTACTGGGGATGGGTGATTCAACGAATATGGCAACTCCGCCAGATGCCCGGATATAGTCAATGCGATTTTTATTGTAACACTTGTAACCTTGAATGTGAGGCGTATGCTTTTCCGTGAGGTTTGTTTCTTGTAAACAAAAAATGTTAGGGATAAATTCTCTGATAATAAGTTCTAGTTCATTACGTTTTTTAAAGAACCCATTAAGGTTCCATTGAATTATATTTATATCTTGATTGTTCATTATAATGTTTTGAGTGAGTATACTGAAGAGGAGCTGCTTTGTGATTGGTTATTATAGTGGAAGAGTTTGGAATAAAAGGTTTAGAAGTTTGGAGAGCTTTGTTTTTATGTATCTATCAGATATCATTGGTTTAACTTTTTCACTTATTTTTTGGAGTGTGGGGATGTCAACGTTGACTTCCTCGCACAGAGAATGTATATTTATGGTTTTATTAGTAAAATTCTCCAATATGTATATGAATTGAGAATACGATATAGGGATTTCTGTATTATTTGAAAAAAGGACTTCGGCGGGTTTGAGCCCTTCATTGAGTTTTGTGTGAAGATTTTCAAGTGAACTGCATTTTTTAATTTTTTTTGATGGGTCGAGTGATTTGTTTTTTGATTTGTCGGAATCTAATAGTTTTTCTCTTATGGTTTTCGGCTGATGGGGGTTCACAATAGTTTGTTGATCGATATGTTGTGGCGTGACTGATGGTGCTGAAGAGTTAATTGGCGATGGAGGAGGTCTTTTGATTGGCTCATTTGGAATATTTGTAACATTGTTAGGGTTGATTAGTTTTGTAAGGTTGGTATTGGAGTCCTGGGTGTCATTAACTATCTCATAGATTAGATTCGTCTCTTGAGTGCTGTTGAGGTTGATACTGTTGCCCTGAGTGTCATTTACTTTCTCGCAAGTTGGGATTATCTTTTGAGTACAGCTTAAGATATTAGGTAATACACTATCCCCCTCTGGTGTTAGTGGGGTTAGTGTACAGCTAGTGCTATCATGGTTGTTGTTTTTATTTTTTTTGCAGAAAGAGGATGTATGTCCGGTTTGGTGACATACATAACATGTCAGTGTATCATCTGTTAAAAAAATTCTGAAGTCTGTGTTATCGTATTTAATGACCATTGAACCAGGTACATTAGCAGTATCATCGGGGTGTATGTATACCTGACGACGAAAGCTACTAATATGTGCCAGCTCATCGTGAAAACCGGCTTTAAGAAAAGTTATTTGGGATACGGTTTTGATGCCTTCTAATAATAGTAGTTCATTGATTATTTCATGAGGAATTATCGGATGTGCATTAGAGATAATAAATCTTTTTGCTGGGTTAACCAACCGGCGAAAAGGTATTTGGTGTTCGTTTATAGATATAAATGAATAATTTTTTACTAGTTCATCGACGATGTGCTTGTCCGTGAAATACACACAAAAACGGTTGTTGGATATGCGAGATGCAAATGAAATGTTTTTGGTAGAAGTGATTTTTCCGAAGGCTTTAATATATTCGATTTGGGCTATGTCGTTAATTGTGTTAAGAACAATAGCTTGTTCTTTTTTTGGAAATATAGTGTTGGCTGTGGTTTCTGCGAATGATTTTGGAAGGTTGTTGGTTTTTAATTGAGATGTAGATTGTGTTTGTTTGTGGGTATCCATAGTTGATAAAGTAGCCGAAGCCATATTATCGGTTGTTTGCGCTGCGGTGTGCCAGCAGCGGCTTAATTAACTAACTAGTGAGGACAGATAAGATAAGGAGTTACATACCTGCCCGAAGAGTGTTGATGTATAATAAATAAATACTGCTATCGATAGCTAATAAATACGTAACACACGTGTGCTCTGGACGGAGGTAGAACACGTACTGCAATAAGGATGGTTTATTGATAGTTAAAAAGTGATTCGACAGGGATTATAATAATATAAAAGTAGAATGTAAAAAGCTTGTATACAATGCCTATAAATTTGGTTATATTTTGATTATGAAATCAGGCGTTCGCAGACTTCTATTGTTACTAGTGGAGGTCAAAATAAGATGAAGAGGGAGATAGATCCCTTATAAAACACCTATTTTTAAATATTATATATATAATTAAATATTATTTAAATATAATATATATTTATATAATATATTGTATGTTTATTGAATAATGTATTATATTTTTTCGGTTAAAAAATCAGCTACATGTGTACAGCCCTCCCTCCACTCCAAATGTTATCTCATTGTAACGTTTAGTAGCTTGGACCCCTTGAAAATATGAGGTTTGCCAATTTCTATTATTATTGATTTTTCTATAGGTATCAGATCTAGGTAAAAACTCCTTGGACATTTAAACATGCAGTAACACAATGTCATTTTATTTTTCCTGGTATGTTGCAAACATGTAAGTGATGTAATTTTAATTTAAAATTAGTAAACATACGTTAGAATTATTTGTCCTTGAATTAATTATTTCCTTATTGCACGTAATTTACTTAGTCAGGTAAGTCTTCATTTTATTTTAAAACAAGCAATATTAATTACAAAAGTCAATAATACTTTAATGCTTTGAAACCAAATGCATCATGGCTTATTATTATTGATTTGTATGGTATAACAATCTGTTTAGATTTTCATAGTAGTTAGATAATGTAATACCACATGACATTTAGTTATAACACTATATTTTAAGATAACTCAACACTTAATACATTCTTGTTATATTAAGTCATTCACTATATAATAGCTTATAAATGTATGTGGCAAGTGGTTGTGATTAGGTACACATGCACTACTGCATAGAAGAAAGGAAGTTATCCACTATCGAAACAAACTTTTCAGGGTACATCAAATGTATGATATGAAGGCCTTCTGGAAATATTTCAAGTCTGCAATACAAAATACAAAATCTATTATTAGAATATTGTTGCTGTGTTAATAGGTAGGTACGTACAGACTTAAAGTATATAATATAATAGGTATTGTCATAGACTCAGGATTGCATTTGCAATAGGAAATCTTGTTTGATTGGGTGATTGTAAGCTCTATCGATTTTAATAACCTGTAAACTCTTGTCTTTTCTGATGGTTAACTCTCCCGAGTCTACTCCAATACTGCCTGATGGGAACACGTAAACTCTCCCGCAGGGCCGAAGGCGTGAGGTCATGGAGTGATGAGCATGTCATATCCCCCTTCTTTGGCTTAAATTTCATACACGCATTTTATGATAAAGCAATGATTACATATTAGAATATGGTCTGATAATAGCCAAAATTTCATATCCCCCTTTTCAAAAATCTGAGCACTTCTCTCCCGGGTTCACGTAAATCCTACTTGGAAGAAGTGTTCATGTAAATATTCTCGAGTTTGTAATAATTTTGTTTGTACATTGTACATTATAATTTTATTGTACTATGACAATTAAATAATTATAATAATTTTATTTTTGTCAAGATTGTATTTGTAATAGGGAATATTGATGAATTTAGGGTACCTATATTTCACGAGCATAATCCTACGCTTATACTAACATTTAAGTTTATCAATACATAATATCCTAAATATTTGAATTTTGTTTAAGTAATGGTGACTATATAGTAATTTCTTTTTTAGTAACACTATACTATATTATTCTATAAGTTACCGCAACAGTTATAATTCATAATGTTCAAGCTTTAACAATGGGATAATAATGTGCAAACTTGTTTAAAAACAAATATGATTAATTTTATAGTACATAGATACAGTATCTTCTTCCTAATAAAATAGGTACAACTTTACTACCTTCACTCCTTAAGTTAGTTATGGATAGTGGTATATATATAGGCCATACTGCCATAATAGGGAGTTATCTGTTTTTATTTCTTTTAGAACATTCACAAATACATCAGAATCTTTAACCTATATAAACATAATACTATGTTACATGATAATGATATTATGTATGATGGATACACTCACGTCGATCGCTTGATATTTTCGTGCAGATAGACGCCGTGCTCGACCGGTACCAAATTGTCTTTTGATCCGTGCAGGATGAGCGTGGGCGCGTTTATCTTGGCCAGTGCGCCGCGGCACACGTCACCGTCGTTCTCGTCGAGAATTTTCCGGGACGCGTCTATCCACCCGGACCAAGTGTCCGACATGTACTTCTCGCCGTACGCTTTGAATTGCGAAATTCTCCTCTCTTCGGGCCAGTCGTGCACGTCGCGCGTCGTCTCGTAGTACTCAAGGTCTTTGGCCGTCACGTAAGCGTTGCAGCTCCACACCACCAGCTTGTCGACCCGATCCGCGGCCCTGGACGCCGCGATCATCGCGGTGCACCCGCCGTTGCACCAGCCCAACATCGAATACCTTTCGATGCCCAACGCCTGCGGCAAAGTCGAAAAAACCAACGAACGCTTTTTTATTTATAAAAGTATATTAATATTTAATGTATGAAATATCTATAAAAAACCAGTAACTATCTATATTATGTTATTTTGTTTTCGACTACATACGAAACCTTGTTGAAAACGTTCAATCCTCATAGCTAAACACAAATTGAATATCTTATACATTTTGAACTATGAAATAATTTGACAATTTTCGATGAAATTTTTGATGAATTTAGTCAAAACTGTAAATGCTTATAAAATACATCTTTGCCTATGTATCATTAATATTTTTCAATTGCCATTATAACAACTCACGAAGAACTTAGTAATAAATTGTAAAGTTTTTTACGTACAAATAATTTGAAAGATGGAAATGTCTAATGCCTATAAATAGTTCAAAACGAGTCAAAATATTTTTAAAATTATGTCTAGAGTATTCTAAAGTAAACAATTGGTGATAATTTAACGAATCTACGGTTATTAGCTTTTAATTTACACTAATAAACAAAATCAGTTTTGTCAAAATAATTAGTTTTTCTTCAAAAATGTTATAGTTTTACCTTAATAATCAGATATATTTTTAGTTCCTCATTATAAAACGACTAGTGGTACTATTCTTTTTTCCCTCGAGCTTTAATTTTAGCTAATAAAATTTTTATACATTTAGATATTTTTTTTCTCTCACGCAATTGTTTTAAATATAAATCTATGTTATTATTAAAAAATATTGATTGATTAATATGAAAAAAAAAAAATGTTTATAATGTATATATAATTTTATATTTTTATTACTTTTAATTCAGAGTTAATTTTATATTATTTTTATCTGTTTTTGTTAGGTTTTACTACACTTATTTAGTTTTTAGTTTTTATCTAATATGTTTCCTTTACATAATTTGTAAAAGGGTATCCTAAATAAATAAATAAATAAATAAATAAATAAATAAAAAATATTTTTTACTATAAAGAAAGTTTTGTGAATTTTCATGATTTACCTTCTTCATAAAAGTACAAACTAGATTCAATTTTCTATGAAAAAAACCTCCTTAAAGTTGAAAATAGTATAACGGGGATCCAACGCTGCTGGTTGTTATATACACTTCTATAATATCTTACCTCCATAAACGCAATGGCGCAATCTGCGTCGCGATCTAAAAATCCCGGTGAAAAATCTCTGTTCGGTGGTCGACTTAAACCGTAACCTGGAGGGTCCCATATGTATATCGTATAGTTTTCTCCATTGAGGTTTTCCGTTAGCGGTGCAAAACTACGAATTACACCTAGGGAAGTAAAGTGTATTATAATATAACAGTGAACAAGTTAAATATGGGTAGACGTCCGGCGGTATAATAGTAAAACCATTTACTGGACTAAGATAATTATAGCAATAAATATTATGTAGCTATAGACTTACCCAGTACTCCAGGAAATATCAACAGTTTATGTGGTCCGTTTCCAACTTGAATGTAGTTTATCTCGAAACCATTGACATTGATTTTATTTGAATTCTACGTAAAACAGGAATTTGTTGAATAGCTTAACTATTTTTGTAGCTTGTAAAATAAATATCTCAATTGATATTTGGATAAAAGACAAAGACAGTTACAGGACATTTAATTGCTAGGTTTTACCTTGCGTCCTTGGTAGGCACAATTATTGCTGTGTAATTATATTACCATTTCTTTATATTACAATAATAATTTAAATACCTATGTGGCTTTTTGATATAGGTGTTAATGTTGGTAATATTACTAATTATATTGTATATTAAATACAATAATTATTTTAATGTTTTAACCAATTTTTATTTCAAAACCCTAATGATAAAATCGTGATCTGATTGTATTTAATTAAATATAAAAATATCGTCTAGATCAAGAACCAACAAAAAAATGTTCTTATGTTAGTCAGATGTTTTATTTTTTTCCTAAAAAACTAGTCATTATTAACTCGTTAATGCCCAGCCTTGGGTATATGCGTATAATTTACCAGCTGTGTCGAAACTGTGGATCGTTGGTCCATCACGAACGCCGTCGAATCAGTTTTATTTAAAAATAAAAATAATTTACGATTGTTTATGTTCCGAAATTTTATTTTGTGTTCTTGAAAAATTATACTATATATAGCCGTATGAATGTCACTGAGTCCATGTAAATTCTCACACTAGGTGGCAGCTAGTGATGGGTGATTTTTTTTGGTCGATTTATCGATTTTTAAATCGATTCTGCTAGGGCGATTTTGCCACTGGCAGCTAGGCCGACTGCTGAGTACTGACTGCAGCCGAAAGTACACGGACAAGGAGTTTCTAGCATTCCCGTTGACGCCACAAGTCACGACCAGTGTTCGGTACTTCATATTCTTATCTTATTTAAATTCTGGTTTCTGGAGTGGGGGTCGTGGGGACGCAACAAAAGTGGTATTGACATACTCGTACTGATGGTTAGGCGGGTTCCCCCCTCCGCCGAGTCGGGAGATTGTATTTATTTTCCCGACATTTCGTATACATTTTGTCTTAAGTGAAGTGTATTTAAATGTATTTGATAATATTAGTAGAAAATATTGTACTTACCAACGTATATTGCAATTAGCTATAAAAGCGTATAAAGATTCGATACCAAAATTAATTTATTATGAAAAGTAAAATAACCAATATAAAATTATATCTATACATTTCAAATAATATGTGAGTTGAGGATTATGCCACCAGCTTTTTTTAATTTTAGTATAATTTTGATATTAATTTATTGATTTTTGCTGTGAACCAAAACAATTGAAGTTGCATCAAATATATACCTACAGATTTTATCATCTGTGCTTCGGAGAAACAGGAATTCTTAAAGGGCCTCCCTACAACGTCTTTTTTTGTAAAAAACTAATGTTTCAAATTCCAACGATCCGTTCCGACGATTTTCATTCTGAAAAAATATTCAGATTGTCCTTAATATAATATACAAGGGAACGATCGAGACATTTAAAAAAAATGTTTAATTTAAATTGCAATAAAAATTGTGAAAAATTTAAAAAAAAATCAGAATTTCCAACTTAAATAATTAATTAACCAAATACAATATTAAAAAATTTAAACGTTTATATCGACGTAGGACTGACCTTAAATGACATAAAAAGTCAAAGTATTTGAAAGTACGGTCTTTTAATGTATAGGTAATAGTACAGAAATATTCAAAAATTCATAATTTTAATAATTTTATTATAAAAATAAAAATGGGGACGATCATGTAACCATGTATAACGTGTATATCGTACATAAACAGTTAAAACCACAAGTTATGGACTCCCTCAGGAAAGTCTGATTGTTCTATAAGTTGTTAAGACTTGCCATTTTCGTAATATAAGCGACAATGCCTATTATTATTATTATTGACAATTACAATAACTAGTAATAAGCGTCTCATATTATTTTATCACCCGTTGCAGCTTGACACGATATATCGTATTATTACGAATAATTATTACATTTTAAACTTGATACATTTTGTCAAAATTTGAACTTAAAATCTTATGAAAAATAATTGTACCTATGAATTTGTAATATTTTTCAACTGCTATTGTAATAATATATCAGGAGCCTTGCATTAAATGTTCACGTTTTTTTACTCAACAAATAAAATTTTATTGATATAAATAGAAAAAAGACTAAAAAAATTGAAAACTTACAACGTCCGTAAACAGCCCAAAAAGAGTCAAATTATTTTCAAAATTTTATCATGTACAGAAAATGGTAATATAAACATTCAGTGAAATTTTCAAGTATCCACAGTAATTCGTTTTTTAATTACAATAAAATAACAAAATCTTTACATGAAAATACGAGTGAATATCCAATATTATGTAAAAATATGAACTTCAAACGCTCATAAAATTTTAATTTGATTTGGTTGTAGACATTTTTTTTTGATAAAGGTAGACAAACTCATAAGGAATCTTGTATAACATTTTCAAATCTTAGATTTAAAAAAAAAATTTTTACCAATTCTTAACTCAAAATAGTTTGCTAATTTTCGTGATTTTTCCGTATTTTGTCAAGATTTGAACTTTAAATGCGTATAAATAAAAACTGTGTAAGGATTTTTTATATTTTTTAAATGTCCTTGTAACAATATAGTATGAGCCTTGTATTAACTATTAAATGTTAAGGCTTTTTTATCTTGATTGATGTCAGTCGCTATAAGTTCGTTTTGATAAAAAATTGATAGTGTTAGCAGGGGCCTTAACTGCAGTTCAAACATTGAAAAATAAAATACGACTTATGTTTGAAACTATATATCTTTTAGGTTTTGTTGATTTCTTTTATGGTTAAATTAAAAGTATGATTGAAATAATGAAATGTCAATTAAATCCGTTCGTATATGTACTATGCAAATATAGAGTAATCATATTAATCTAGAGTCGTCTTAATCGTCAACTCTTAAAACGCACACTTTCGATAAAATACAGGACAAAACCGTACTTCATTATGTATTGACGTATAATTTTTATTTTTTTATGTATTATGTAAATATAGAGTAATCATATTAATCTAGAGTCGTCTCAATCGTCAACTCTTAAAACGCACACTTTCGATAAAATACAGGACAAAACCGTACTTCATTATGTATTGACATATAATTTTTATTTTTTTTTAATTAGATAATATAGAGTATTAACTATCTGTAATATATATAATTTATAATACAATAATATTTTAATACTTTCAAACCAAACGCATTAATTGTATAATACTAGCTGATTAACCCGGCACCGCGCATGTGCAAGTTTTTTTTGCGGCAAATCGTATATAGTATAATATACGCTATATAATATGAGTAGGTATCCCAGTAAAATCGATTTTAGGTACAACCAAAAATTATATTTCTAATTATCAATTAGTTTATGTTAAAAAATCATCAACAAAATTCTAGATTCCACCTGAGTAACCAATAGCAACAATTAATACAAAAAATTAAATTTCGACCTTGAATCTAAAAGTCAATGTCCGAGGGCAACCTGTTTAAAAAGTGAATTTTAGAAAATCCTTTCTTAGTGTGACTAAACATCATAAAACAAAACTACTGACAACCTGACCAATAATGTCATACTCATAGCTTCAGCGATTCCGGCTAGACTATGATATATCAGTCAGTCATTCAATTGATCATGGCTAATTAGTTATATTATTATTTATTACTGATCTGCATGATGTATAGGATACAAAAAATCTACGTAGGTTTTCATAGAAGTTCGGTAATGTAATATCTCTGTACACTTACTTTATTTAGTTATAACATTATATTTCATGTGTAGGTTAATACCTTCTTGCAATATTATAAGTCATTTATAATATTATAGCTTATAAACGTAATGGCAAGTGATTGTGGTTACCTAGCACTACTGCACAGAAGAAAGAAAGTTATCCACTATCGAAACAAACTTCTCAGGGTACATACGTTGTAAGATATGCTTGCCTTCTGGAAATATTTCAAGTCTGCAATTCAAAAAACAAAATGTATGATCAAAAAATTGCTGCAGTGACGCAGTGTTATTAGTATAGGTATGTATGTACAGTTTTAATAATATTATTTTTGCAATAGGAAATATTGATGAATTTAGGTTATATTTTAGGAGCATAATCCTACCCTTTTATTGATATTTTAGTTTATCAATACCTAATCATTCTAATTTTATATAATTATTATATGTGATTACATTTTGAATTATGATGAATGGATTAGGTTTTTTTAATGTGTAATAAAAAAATTCTACAATGTATTATATGTGATTAAAGTTTGAATTATGATAAATAAATTAGGTTTTTTAATATAATATTATTCATATAGAAACACTCACGTCGACCGATTGATGTTTTCGTGAAGATATACACCGTGCTCGATCGGTACGAACACATCCTTTGCTCCGTGCAGAATAAGCGTGGGTGCCTTTATCTTGGCCAGTGCGTCGCGGCACACGTCACCGTCGTCCTCGTCGAGAATTTTCCGGAACGCGTCTATCCACCCGGACCAAGTGTCCGACACGTACTTCTCGCCGTACGCTTTGAATTGCGAAATTCTCCTCCCTTCGGGCCAGTCGTGCACGTCGCGCGTCGTCTCGTAGTACTCAAGGTCTTTGGCCGTCACGTAAGCGTTGCAGCTCCACACCACCAGCTTGTCGACCCGATCTGCGGCCCTGGACGCCGCGATCATCGCGGTGCACCCGCCGTTGCACCAGCCCAACATCGAATACTTTTCGATGCCCAACGTCTGCGGGGAGAATCGGAGAAAACAACCATCAGTGTTTGTCGTTATCGTTGTTTACTATGGCGGTTGGCGTAGTTATGATTTTGGATTTTTTTTTTTATTTTGTGGAGGTGGTTAGTTTTTTAGCTCAAAGTCCGATGGCTTCGCTCCTACTCCCAATACCATAAAGCTCTATTATTTTTTTAACACATTTTTTTAATCCATAAAATACGTCTTATATTAAATTTAATAGAGTATGAACTACTTACGAAAACTTGTTCAAAATGTTCAACTTTTAGCTGTATAAATTGAATGTTCTATACATTTTGAACTACAAATAAATTTTCCAACTTCCGAGATTTTGATGAATTTTGTCAAAAATTTAACTGCTTATAAAAAACGTCTTGGCTATGCATCTTTAATATTTTTCAACTGCCATTATAACGGCTCATGAGGAACTTAGTAGTAAATTGTTAAGCTATTTTACATAAAATGGATAATAAACTAAAATAAATTAAAAATTGGAAATATCTATAAATAGCTCAAAACAAATCAAAATATTTTTAAAATTATGTCTAGAGAATGTTAAAGTAAACTATTGGTGATCATTTAATGAATCTACAGTTATTAGCTTTTCACTTATACCAATAAAGTATAAACAATATCATGAACTGCAGTTGTGTCAATAAAACTTTTTTTGCAATATACAGTTACCGTTTTACCTTAATTTTTTTCTTCCGATTTTCATTATTTACCTTTCAAAGTACAAAACTAGATTCAACTCTCTATGAAAAAGCCTCCTAAAAGTGAAAAATCGTATGAAGTAATAAAATCGGTCTACAGATGTGCACAAAAAAGTTTTAAAAGCACTCATCTTTCAACTCAGAATCTAGAAACTCTGTGGATCCATCCTCATCACCTCCTCTTTCCCTCTCATAAAAACGCCACTGGTTGTTGTATAACACACTTCTAAAATAATTTACCTCCATAAGCGCAATGGCACTATCGGCGTCGCGGTACAAAAATCCCGGTGAAAAATCTCTGTTCGGTGGTCGACTCATACCGTAACCTGGAGGATCACATATGTATATCGTATATTTTGCACCATCGAGGCTTTCCGTCAGCGGTCCAAAATCACCAATTTGACCTAGGGAAGTAAATGTATTATAATATTACAGTGAACAAATTCAATATTGGCAAACGCCCGGCGGTATAATATTAAAACCATTTACTGGACTAAGATAGTTATAGGAATAATTAATAAATATTATATAATCGTAGACTTACCCAGCACTCCAGGAAATATTATCAATTTCTGTGGTCCGTTTCCAACTTGAAAGTAGTTTATCTCGAAACCTTTGACTTTTATTTTTGTTGAAATCTATGTATAACAGTAATTTATTGAAAACTTAAACTTTTGTTGTAGTTTATAAAATAAATGTCTCAAAAGATCTTTTGGTAAAAAAAGACATTTAATTGGTAGGTAAGTAAAATTTCTTCGTAATCATACTTTTGTGATATGGATTTTAATGTTGGTAATTATTACAGTATATTTAACACAATAGCAAATTCAATGTTTCATGTGACGTTTCGTAGGAAATTCACACCATTATCGTCTTTATGAATCACTAATTATTAAAGTGTAAAAATAAATTCTTTCAAAAGAATATTGCAGTACTCAATATCGTTGTATTCCTCATGACTATCCGCTTATTATTTATATAGAGTCTCTTTTAGTATTGTTAATATTAAAAAAAAAACTAATCGTTAAACTGCAATTCAGATACTTCAATCGTCTTTGGTACGATACATTCATACAACTATATGTCTATATGTAAATCAAACATAAAAAAGTGGGTAAGTGAATGTCGCTCTGATGTTCAGTAGGTTACACGTGGGTCACTGTAATGGATGGTGTTAAATTTGAATACAATGATATAATATCATTGTATAAGGAAAACGATTCTGAGCGAAAACGGTCAGTCAGTCTATGATATTACTAAGTATATTTAATGATATTATTGTGAATAAAGTAATTTATATATTTACCTATAATTTACGTGAAACCTTGATTTAAATTTAAAACTCTTAACTATAAAAGTTGAACATTTTTAACTACAAAATAATTATTACATTTTAAAATCAAAATTTTGTCAAAATTCGAACTTAAAATGTTATAAAAAAAAATTGTGCCTATGTATTTTTAACATTTTTCAACTGCTAATGTAACAATATATTAGGAGCCTTGCATTAAATTTTCACGCTTTTTTACCCAACAATTAAAATTGTATTGATATTTATGGAAGAAAAAACTAAAAAAATTGAAAGTTCACTATGTCCGTAAACAGCCCAAATCGAGTAAAAATATTTTCAAAATTTTATAGTGTATAAGCATTCAGTAAAACAGCATACAACATTTCTACCAGAAAGAGTGCTTCGATTTCAGCATATTATCATTTAGCAAATTGAATCAAGATGGTACTTTAGAGAGGTCATTTTTCGATTTTCAGTTATTTAATGCCACAGGAAATACTACCGACAAATTACAAAAACCGCTAAAAATTGGATTTTAATTTCTAACGCTTTGCTTATCGCCAGAGTAACGAATAAATAATAATAATAATATTATAATATTAATTCAACCAACAGGCTATAATAATTAATAATAACAATATAAAAAATCCTTACTGATAAACCGTCTCTGCTCAGAATCGTTTTTCTTATACAATGATATTATATATCATTGAATTCAAGTTTAATACAATCCATTATACATTGTCCCACTTGTAACCTACTGTACAGCAGAGCGACATCCACTTACCTGCTTTTTAATTATTTATATTAATTTCATACTAAATAACTAATGGTATGTTGATCGTTAGATATAATCATAATAATTAAATTAAATAAATAATGCTAACATAATAAATTGCATTTATTGATTTTTATTTTAATAGGTAATACCAATATGTTGCTATTTAGATACTTAAAAAGCCCTCTCTGTATTTGTTTGATTGTAATGAACATAAAATATGAATGTGCATATAACACATTCGTATGCCATAAGTCATATAACCGTATTACAAGTTTATATAAAACATATTTTAAGTACTTTAGGTTATATCTTATACCTACTTTAGATTCCATTATGTTAAAAATATGTAAGTAAATAAAGACATTTTATAAATTAATCATTTAATAATTTTTTTTTTGATTTTATAGAAATATACCATATTATACCCAAAACATTTTCAGCAATACTTTCTGAATATATGATATAAGCAAATTAGTGGGTGATCGAGTAGCGATACATAAATGCCCCACTAGAAAAAAATTAGAGTAATTACTCTATGGTTTAATCACTATCATGCCGGAGATATAACAAACTGATAATAGCATAACAATAATAATTCGTTATCAATAATAGTTTTTAAATTGATTGTTAAATTGTTCATGGCATGACAAATTTAATTTAATTTGTCATGGTTCATGGTTCATTAGGTTCTTCATTGTGAATAGTGAATTTGATTTGGTTTTTATCTTTTAGTGTGTACTGTACTACTGTGTTTGAGTAATAATAAAATTACTTTATTAACAACGATTACTTTATAATGCCTAGTACCTAATAAGATTTTAGGCGGAGCCGAGAATATTATTATTTGAAGAATATAATATATATACTTAGTAAAACAGTGCCACAAGGATGGTTATTTAATGAATATTTTACTGGGAAACTGTTTACTGTTTTAATATTATAAAAATGTTATTATATATTTTGTTTTTCAGAGTAAACTATACTGAAGGTTTTAACAATATGTTGTTGTTAGTTAAGATTAATTATTACGTTTTAATGAGTACTTAATATTATGTTAGCAAAAGTGGAACTGTAGTGTCTTATAATATAATGTTGAAAAATGTCTCAAATGTGTAGTGGGTTACCTTGCGAGCGGAGCGATCAGCTTTTTTATTTGATATGTAAAGTTTTATGATTATAGGGCCGGTCATTTTTATGCCCTACCCTAGCAAATATTGAAATGACGGCCCTATATCTGTATTGTGTTTTATTTAAATTAATTTTATTACGCAGAAACTTATAATTACCAGAAAACGTGTTAACATTTTATTCATATAGCTTATAGGCACTCGCACAAATTCACTCAAATTCAAATTTTGCGCAATACGCGTCACGCATCACGTAGTTGGATAGTATATTACGGGGTGAGTTCAGCACCCCCGTATTTGTGCCAATAGTACACATCATACTACGTATAATACATGCAGGGTAATACACCACCGTACCTAACTTATGAGTTCAACTGTTCAAGGATTTATGATGAAATATAATATTTAAAATATCATGTATAGTTACCGGCTCTGTCGAAACTGAGGATCGTACGACCATCGTGGACGCCTTCGAATCAGTTTTCTTTAAAAAGTAAAATTACTATAGGTAACGTTCCGAAATTTAATTTTGTGCTTTTGAAAAATTATACTATTTATTCTGCACTATGTAGCCATAATAATGTCACTGAGCGCCTGAGTCCACGTGAATTCTCACACAAGGTGGTAGGCCGACTGCCGAGTTATAGTGATGAGCACTATCGAGTTAAAACTATCGAAATATCCGATAGCTCTAAACCATCTAATTATTCGATTATTTTATCGAAAATAATTATAATATAATTATAATTTTGGTGAAATTACTGGGGGGGCTGAGCATTATATGCTCATTACACCTATATAGGTACCACTGTACTACAGCCGCTCGCAATGATTTACAAAGTTCGACATACTAAACAATTTGACCATAGTTAAGTACAAAAAAAATTGTGTGCCTTATCTTTAACATTTTAGAAGTATTCTAAACAGAAATATTATTAAGTTATTCGTTTTCAATTTAGTACTATAACCAGGGCTGTGAATTTAATGTACTAAAAACCCTTTTTATGCATTAAAAATATCAAAAAATACCAAAATTATGATATCCAATTCACTTAAAATGGTTTTTAATTTTATTTTTACATTTATATTGATATTATAGAATATTATACATTAGTACGTTACATTTTACATGCACCTGAAATATTAAAAAAAAATTTCAACATTTTTGTACAAGTCCACGACTAGTGCTCTGGCCTCGCTACAGTCATTATTTAAGGGGCAACATTTAGGCAATTTCTATGTGTTATTTGTAAATGATTATTAGTGTGAGTGAAATTAAATGCGGGTAACCTCTCTCGTACGCGCATGCACATGTCAATAACACGATAACCATATCAATTTCACTACACGAATTTTACAAAAACATACATTTGTTTTGACAAAATTAAAGTTAGTTAACGTTGTCTGATTTTGATTCTGAAAAAATATTTGAATTCAGCAGAAAAAATGCCTGTAGATCTTTCGAAAAATTTTCGTTTAATTATTTTTTAGATTATGAGATGTAGTGGTGGGGCAAAGTGCAATACTGCAGTGTCAACCAAGTTTTTACTTTTTTGATAAAAAAATTAAATGTATATAGATGGCATATCTACAATAGCTACAAGTTTGTGGTATCAATGACTGAATAGGCTAGAAATATTTAAATTTATAAATTACCTAAAATTATAAAACCAACGTTAACATTTTATCTATTAAAAAATAATATATTTGATAATTTAAAATTACATAACAATTAATTAAAATTAATGCTGCAAGATTAAGTGTTAACTTACTATATGTAGGTACGTATAATTCATAAATATTTTTACATTCCTATTGTCTATATGAAAGAAAATATGTCACAAAAATGTTTTATAACTAATAGGATAGTAAAAAATGTAAAAAGGAAAATATTTTTCCCTCCCTTTGAAAAATGTTTGCGGACGCCCTTTCCGTGGGCATTGTTTCATTTAATTGATCAGATGGGACTAATTGCAGAATTCATATAATCATATCAGTAAACTCAAACATAAACTAGTAATCAAGATAAAGAAATAAGTTATAAATACATTTAATTTGTAGGTGGTACCTACCTACCGTTTCCACAATATAATTTGAAAGCAGTGATTCCTGTTCAAAAAAAGTTGTGCTCTTTAAAGACAAATCTGAAATCCATAATGCAAAATTTTCGAACTTGTAATCTGTGAAACATAATTATTATATCTTCCTCTCATGAACTTCCCAGTATAGTTTTCAAAAGCACCTGCAAAAACAAAACAAAAAAAAAAAAAAATGAAGAAAAAACGGGAATTTTTTACGTAAAATCGGTTTTTGACAAATAATCGATTTTGTACAAGATATATATTACAATATAACCAAAGATAACAATTTTGGTTATTTTTTTGTAATTTTATAATAATATTATTCTATTTACCGGCTACCATACTATATCAATAATAATTAATAAACAATATAAATACATTATATTATATAAAATATCCTAGAATGACTAACCATCTCCGCTCAGAATCGTTTTTCATAATATTCTTATTATGTCATTGAATTGAAATTTGATCCACTACAGTGACCCACCTGTAACCTACTGTACAGCAGAGCGACATCCACTTACCTGCTTTTTATTTTGAATTACTCGAAAATTGCTATTTTTCTGGGCTATTAACTTTACGATTTCCATGACTAAAGTATTTTTCAACACAACACGTTATAGGCATTTAAAAAAAAATATAATAATTTATACTTTATCAAATTATAAATATTAAAATATCTAATATTATGATATTAAATAAATAATAGTACATAGGTGCACTATAAACTTTGACGTGCAGTAAATAAATACATATTGTAAACATCTTCTATTATTATTGTTTGATTGCCTAATTTAACAATGTTTAACATATTCGATGTTGGTACCTATATACACATTGTTTGTCGAGGAGTTAACATAATATTATGTACAGTACCAAACTACTTCGAATCTACGACAATTTTCTATGAAAAACGTATAAAAAAGTAACTATAGTACTAAAAATAATAGGTTTATTACATGATAAATGTTAAAGAACAACCAGATTAATTTTAACAAATAATTCATTTGTTGTTTAAAATGTTTAAATCGTACGTTTAAAGTGTAATATGACATACAAATATTTTATTCAAAAAATGTATGAATTACAAAATACAATCGTAATTTATTGTGAGAATAAAGAATATCGATAACAACAAAAAAAATGTACATTTCAAATATTTTAAATAAGAATTCAAATTTTGGTGGGATTTCGGCATGTAAAGCAAGATATCGACCTTATCAAAATGGGGGACAATAACTCGACATTATCAATAGTTAAAAATTTACCGGTGATAAGGTTAATTTTCAAATTATCTCAATCACAAACCGTATTATTTTACGACCGTCCATAGACCTATTATAACTTACTAAGTTATAGTTTACTTTAGTTAATAAACAATAGAAACTGACGACTGTGCACGGCGAATACTCTCAAGTACTAACGTCTACTGTAGTAAGTACCTAATTATAAGTGTCTAAGTAGTATGTAATAATTTGAGTCCAGTTCTAGTATCTTTATATTTCTATGGATTAAGCTCAATTGAAATGATCAATTAAGATCTTAGTTCAACACTCGGATACATAATATTATCATCTAAAATTTTTATCATATTTTAAAACGAGTTTTGTTCAAAGACGAGATGGATGCCATACACTGTACATCGTATTGTGACGGTGATCAAATGGGTGTTCGGAAGTCCGATGAATGCGAATCAACAAACTACACAAATACCACATTATCACTTGCACTGTTAAAGCCTTTGAACTCCTGCGATCTTTACGTGAGCATGTTATGAAATATTAAATGCCGAAAGAATAAAATATATTCATAACAGATGTCTGTTTTAGAGATGAAGTATTATACGTGATATAAGGCTGAAAGCTGATGATGATACAATTGTATTTGGACGCAAAGTTGTATTTATGTCTGCTAGTCAATATTTCCCGCCTATGTTCACTAATTTTAGTGAAAACAAAAAAGATATTGTTGATTTACGAGAACTAGATTCCACCATTTTAAACAATAAATTGGTAAATTATATTATATTTAGAGTGGGAAGATCATGATCAGCAAATCAAATGGACAGGTAATAATAAATATTTGATTTGTTTTGGACATTCATCAACATCATTTAAATGCATTACTGTTGATTTCTCAAGGTTTTGTTAACGGCTGCAAATGTCTTACGGTTAGACTATGTAAAAGGCGCATGTGCTTAGTTTGTACAGAAACAACTAGATCCAACCAATTGTCTTGGTATTAGATCATTTGCTGATTTACATAACTGTTCGGAATTGTTATCAAGTTAGAATCATTAGAAAAAAGTTTCTGTATGATAAATGTAATTACATTTTTTAATTTTGATGTTAAATTGTATAATAATATGTAATGATTAATCATTATTATTTTCAGAGATGTGGTTAAAGGTGATGAATTTCTATCTGTATCCACTGAATAATTGATAATGCTAATCCCTTGATTCCTGAAGAAAAAGTAAGTAAATTTAGTACCTAAGCCTAATAGTTTGTGTATAGTATTTTATTACATTTGATTACATATATTATTATTATTAATAATATTACCCTATTCAGTGGTGGCTTGATAGAAATATACTTTAATCTCGTATTTCACAAAAAAATATTTTAATTAGTGGTTGTACCATGTGAGATAAAGTGATTACCCTAAACTAAAATAGAGAACAGAAATCGCACAATTTAATAAAAATTAAATAATCTATATTGCTATTTCGACCTTAAACATTATGTTAATCTTTAAATATTAAATCTCTATTAACTACAAATTACAATAACTTAATGACCCACCATAAATTTAGGTTTGTAACTGTGAATAATAAATGATAAAAGTAAATATACTGAAACCACCTACTATACCTATAACGGCTATAACAATTATTATTTATTAACAATATTTTAATTTTTTTAAAAAAAAAACTACAATATGATGTTATGAAAATATTATATCTGAAATTGATTCATTTAACTCTTAAAA
The DNA here is from genome assembly GCF_019925205.1 of Metopolophium dirhodum. Classification (NCBI taxonomy): domain Eukaryota; kingdom Metazoa; phylum Arthropoda; class Insecta; order Hemiptera; family Aphididae; genus Metopolophium; species Metopolophium dirhodum. The sequence goes on from NC_083564.1 coordinate 19,859,176, forward strand.
ATAAAATAATTATTTCTTGGCATAATACACAAAAAGCAACCAAAGAGCTTTTTAACGCACCTGGTGAACAAAAATGATATTCTACTTAGTTCCAAAAGATAACCAGTATTGCTTTTACTAAAGGGACACAGGGTGCTACTCGTGCTATAATTTATAAGTCATTCTTTTCTTGCCCCAGGTAGGATTTTATCCTACGGGCACTTGTATACCAGTTCTACGCAGGTGGATTGATGTCTGCAAAAGTGCGGACCACTACTTTTCCCCTTTCACTAATCATTGAGGCAGCAGAAATGCCAATGATTATTTCTGAACGATAACAAAAAGTCCTGATGTGTAACTTGATATTCATCCGATAGGTGGTCGGATACATGTTATTCATGGTATAAAAACTAGTTGCCTGTTGATATATTATACTCTTTTGAAACAAAGTATAGTTATAACTTCTAAAATCCAGCTTTTATCAAATTTTGAATAATGCAATATGTTTTTTTCGGGTGGGTGGGTTGTATAACAAATAAATATTTAATTTCCAACAAAAAAAAGATTGAGCTGCTGATATTGTACAACTACATTTTAATATATTTTAATTTAATTTAATTTATTTGTTTTAGGTGTATGAATGTGTTATTAATTGGGTAACACATGAATTAAATGTTAGATATGATGGTTTGGTGAAAGTAATGGAACATGTACGTTTGCCTTTAGCATCATTAGATACAATGAATGAAGTCGAGGAACCTATTTTTATAAATATTCCTAAAAGTATGTTTTTTTTTCATAAATATGGTTTTTATTATACATTTAATTGTGTATAGTTATTGTTATAATAATATATATTTAGTTACAGATTATTTAATTGAAGCTTTTCAATTTCATACACTATTAAGACACAATAGCTAACAATTCCACAAACTATTCGAAATACACCTAGAATGTCTGGACAAAAGGTATTATTCTATTTTGATTAATTTAACTTAGCAATAACTTAGCAATAATTTATTAATTTCATCTTATCAGGTTATTCCAGTATTCAGACGTTCACCTGGAACCCTCGTGTATGATCCAACAACTAACTTGTCGCAGCAGCATTTACCAGAAACCAGTTTGATGGATTATTTTTGTGTAAATTAGTTTACCTCAATATTAAAGAATATTTTGTTATTCTTTCTGAAAGTTCTTTTAAAATTATTGATTTATCATTCAAATCACTCAGATGTGTGACATCCTTGTTAGACACCTTAGTTTATAGAAGTCATTGTGGATTTAGTGTATTAGATGATAGTTTATATTAAGTAAGTTTTAATTTTGTGACTTACTTATTTTTATATTTTAAATATATATTATAATATAAAATGTTCCCGTCAAGAATTACTGTAAAAATCTGATCCATGGGCCTTTGGGTGTGACAGGCCGACATTGAATTTTTATATACACACACTATTACACTAATTATCGTTTTCTACGTAAACTTGTAGGATTCAAACGTAAATGCCTGTAATATTGCCTATACTGAACTCCTTAAAATTTGTCATACTTTGTATAAATAATAAATGTACAACTTATACAAGTCATTCATTACGTAGGTACACATCGATATTGAAGAATGGATAGGCCATGGCTATTATAACAATATAGAGGGAAGCACGCCATGGTGGGGAAGAGAGAAAGACCATTTTTATCATTACCTCTCATTCTAAATTTCTATCAGAGGTAAAGTTATAATATATTTAATATTTATATATCCTTATACATCAATAATTTATTCGTGACAAATCCTCTGTAATTTCTGTGTGATAATCATAAATGGCCTATACATTCTATAATATCTATGGTACAAATTTGAATTTTTTTATTAAATCAAAAACAAATCTTACATAATTAAAACTTAAATAATATAAAATATCAGTGATTTATGAAACTCCTTTAAGAGGACGCTACACAATATTTGTCATCTCCGTCTTACAAGTGCATATCACAAGTTATGCTCAACAGATCCGTTACCTTAAAATTAGAATGAATCGACCTATTATGAAACTTGATGGTTTTACATGATAGTTCAGATTTTAAGTTAGTTATATATGAGCATTTTTAATGTACGTTATACTATAAATGCAAAACTTGCTAAAAAATTTAAAAAATTGTGCCTATGTATTTTTAATATTATTAAACTGCTATCGTATCAATACATCAGGAGCCTTGTATCCATTTTCACGCTTTTTGGCCCAACATATAAAATTGTATTGATATTTATAAACAAAAAAAACTAAAAAAATTTAAAACTGACAATATCCATAAACAGCTCAAAACAAAACAAAAAAGGTGGGTAAGTGGGTGTCGCTCTGCTGTACAGTAGGTTACAAGTGGGTCACTGTAATGGATGGTGTTAAATTTTAATTCAATGATATAATATCATTGTATAAGAAAAACGATTCTGAGCGAAAACGGTCAGTCAGCCTATGATATTACCAAGTATATTTGATGATATTATTCTGAATAAAGTAATTTATATAATATAACCTATTTACGTGGAGCCTTGTTTTAAATTTTCAATCCTTAGCCATAAAAGATAAACATTTTATACATTTTTAACTACAAAATAATTGATAAATTATAAATTTGATAAATGTTGTCAAAATTTGTACTTTAAGATTGAAAAGCGTGAACATTGAATGCAAGGCTCCTGACATAATGTTACAATAGCAGTTGAAAAATATTAGAAATACATAGGCACAATTTTTTTATAAGCATTTAAAGTTCAAATTCTGACAAAGTTTATCACATTTAAAATTTAATAACTATTTTGTAGTTGAAAATTTATAAAATGTTCAACTTTTATGGCTAAGGATTGAAAATTTAAAACAAGGCTCCACGTAAATAGGTTATATATAAATTACTTTATTCACAATAATATCATCAAATATACTTGTTAATATCATAGGCTGACTGACCGTTTTCGCTCAGAATCGTTTTTCTTATACAACGACATTTGACATTCACTCGATTTCTCATGTAACAATTTTCTTATTTTATTGTAATTAAAAAACGAATGACTGTAAATACTTGAAAATTTCACTGAATGTTTATATTAGCATTTTCTATACACCATAAAATGTTGAAAATATTTTGACTCTTTTTGAGCTGTTTACGGACATTGTCAGTTTTCAATTTTTTAGTTTTTTTTTTTCTATAAATATCAATAAAATTTTATTAGACATTAGTCTGTAATAATTACAAATATTGGTCAAAAAAACTATGGGGATACATTATGTTTAACAGTTGAGGGAGTTTGTAAAATATTTATTTTTTTCTTACAGGAATTTTCCTAACCTATGTTTGTGAAATAATTGTAAATATTTTTGGACTTTTCCTCGCCAAGGATAGCCACTATCAAAGTAATTTCCTTCACTCAAACATTCCGTGCGGCAGCGTTGCATAGCACTACAACTACAACTACATACTATATATACTATGTCTGATTAGGGGACACAGGTGTAAAGGTGTTAGGTGTATAAGGGGCCTCGCTATACTTCCGCCAATTTTAGCTGAAAGACCTGAAATATTGACAAAATTAAAGTTAGTTAACGTTGTCCGATTTTAAATTCTGGAAAAAAATTTGAACTCGCCAGAAAATTGACTATAGATCCTACGAAGCGCTTTGTAAAATCTTTTTCTTTTTTTTTTTTTTAACAAAATTCTTTATTACGCTATCTGTTACAATTAGAACAATAAGCTTAAGTGATAATAACAAAAAAAAACAAACAGAAGAGACTGAGGGAAGAGACCTCCCATCGGAGGTACTTCAACATGAATATCTATATTTTATATTATTGTAAATTGTAATTAAAAACTTGAAAATATCAACTTTTTCGAATCATAATTAAGATTAAAATTTAAAATTTAAAATTAATACTAAAAACGGAAAATTTTTCGTACGATCTACAGACATTTTTTCTGCTGAATTCAAATATTTTTTTTAGAATCAAAATCAGACAACGTTAACTAACTTCAATTTTGTCAAAACAAATGTATGTTTTTGTAAAATTCGTTTTGTGAAATTGATATGGTTATCGAGCTTATGACATGTGCATGCGCGTACGAGAGAGGTTACCCGCATTTAATTTCACTCACACTAATAATCATTTACAAATAACACATAAAAATTGCCTAAATGTTGCCCCTTAAATAATGACCGTAGCGAGGCCACTTAATAGAGCACTGGTCGTGACTCGTGCAGACATCAACGGGAATGCTCGGAATTCCATGTCCGTGTGCTCCAGTAGTCGGCATTCGGGCCTAGTGATGGGCACTACCGAATAGTTTGGCAATCGATTGTCATTCGATAGTTTAAAAAACAAAAATCAATTTTTTTGAAAAATTATCGATGAATACACTCATAGGCGGAAATCGGGAGCTTGAGGGGACTAAGCTCCCCCAGAAATTCAAAGCACAGGTCTCAGCCCCCTGGCCCACAAAATTTTAAAGTGACTAAATATACAATAATTGTTAGAATAGTAAAATTCATATTTAATAACAGAATTAAAAAATAAATTATAAAAAAATATTCTGTGATAAAAATTAAATTAAATCCATGAGATTTTTCTAACCTATTATCATAAATAATTATGAAGTATTAATAATAAGTAATAACTAATAATACCCGCATAGGTTATTTATCAGCAATCGTCCGCGTCGCGTCGCGCGTCGTCCCGGTTTCGATGAAATTACGTTTTAATATGCTGTGAAGGGGGGGGGGGGGGGTAAGTATTTGACTTATACAAAAATGTTGAAATTTTTTTTTAATATTTCAGGTGCATGTAAAATGTATCGTACTAATGTATAATATTCTATAATATCAATATAAATGTAAAAATAAAATTAAAAACCATTTTAAGTGAATTTGATATCATAATTTTGGCATTTTTTGATATTTTTAATGCATAAAAAGGTTTTTTAGTGCATTAAATTCACAGCCCTGGTTATAGTTCTAAATTGAAAACGAATAACTTAATAATATTTCTGTTTAGAATACTTCTAAAATGTTAAAGATAAGGCACACAATTTTTTTTGTACTTAACTATGGTCAAATTGTTTAGTATGTCGAACTTTGTAAATCATTGCGAGCGGCTGTAGTACAGTAGTACAGGTGTAATGAGCATACAATGCTCAGCCCCCTCCCCTCAGTAATTTCATCAAATTTCCGCTTATGAATACACTCGATAGTTTTCTTTCGATAGTAAATACTAAATAGTAGTAGAACTGGAACCAACAAGTTTTGACTATCGACTGTAAAAAATTAATCGAGTGATTTTTGGATATTATCGACCGAATTCGATAGTTTATAAAATAATCGAATAATTAGATGGTTTAAAGCTATCGGATATTTCGATAGTTTTAACTGGATTGTGCTCATCACTATAACTCGGCAGTTGGCCTTCTACCTTGTGTGAGAATTGACGTGGACTCCGTGGCATTATAACAGCTACATAGTGCATAATATATAGTATAATTTTTTAAAAGCACAAAATTAAATTTCGGAAAGTTACCTATAGTAATTTTTCTTTTTAAAGAAAACTGATTCGAAGGCGTTCACGATGATCGTACGACCCTCAGTTTCGACAGAGCCGGTAACTATACATGATATACCTAAACTATAATATATTAAATATTATATTTCATCATAAATCCTTAAACAGTTGAACAGTTGAACTCATAAGTTAGGTACGATGGTTTACGGACATAGTGAGTTTTCAACTTTTTTAGTTTTTTCTTCCATAAATATCAGTAAAATTTTAATTGTTGGGTAAAAAAGCGTGAAAATTTAATGCAAGGCTCCTAATATATTGTTACAATAGCAGTTGAAAAATATTAAAAATACATAGGCACAATTTTTTTTTATAACATTTAAAGTTCGAATTTTGACAAAATTTTAATTTTAAAATTTAATAATTATTTTGTAGTTAAAGATGTATAAAATGTTCAACTTTTATAGATAAGGATTTTAAATTTAAATCAAGGTTCCACGTAAATAGGTTAATATATAAATTACTTTATTCACAATAATATCATCAAATATACTTAGTAATATCATAGGCTGACTGACCGTTTTCGCTCAGAATCGTTTTTCTTATACAATGATATTATATCATTGAATTCAAATTTAACACCATCCATTACAGTGACCCACTTGTAACCTACTGAACAGCAGAGCGACATCCACTTACCCACTTTTTTATGTTTGATTTACATATAGAGATATAGTTGTATGAATTTATTGTGCCAAGGACGATTGAAGTATCTGAATTGCAGATTAACGATTAGTTTTTTTTTTAATATTTACAATACTAAAAGAGACTCTATATAAATAATAAGCGGATAGTCGTGAGGAATACAACGATATTGAGTACAATATTCTTTTGAAAGAATTTATTTCTACACTTTAATAATTAGTAATAGTTAGTGATTCATAAAGACGATAATGGTGTGAATTTCCCACGAAACGTCACATGAAACATTGAATTTGCTATTGTGTTAAATATACTATAACTACCAACATTAAAATCCATATCACATAAGTATAATTACGAAGAAATCTTACCTACCTACCTAAAAAATCTTTTGAGATATTTATTTTATAAACTACAACAAAAGTTTAACTTTTCAACAAATTACTGTTATACATAGATTTCAACGAAAATCAAAGTCAAAGGTTTCGAGATAAACTACTTTCAAGTTGGAAACGGACCACAGAAATTGGTAATACTTCCTGGAGTGCTGGGTAAGTCTACGATTATAATATAATATTTATTAATTATTCCTATAACTATCTTTCGTCCAGTAAATAGTTTTACTATAATACCGCCGGGCGTTTGCCAATATTGAATTTGTTCACTGTAATATTATAATACATTTACTTCCCTAGGTCAAATTGGTGATTTTGGACCGCTGACGGAAAGCCTCGATGGTGCAAAATATACGATATACATATGTGATCCTCCAGGTTACGGTTTGAGTCGACCACCTAACAGAGATTTTTCACCGGGATTTTTGTACCGCGACGCCGATAGTGCCATTGCGCTTATGGAGGTAAATTATTTTAGAAGTGTGTTATACAACAACCAGTGGCGTTGTTATGAGGGGGGAGAGGAGGTGATGAGGATGGATCCACAGAGTTTCAATGATGCTTTTAAAAATCTTGGAAGTTGGAAAATTATTTTGTAGTTCAACATTTATAAAATATTCAATTTATACAGCTAAAAATTGAACATTTCGAACAAGTTTTCGTAAGTAGTTCATACTCTAAACAAATTAATGTATAATATATAATTAATGTTTCTTTTTATAAGCATTTTATTTATTAAATTTAATATAAGACGTATTTTACGGATTAAAAAAATGTGTTAAAAAAATAATAGAGCTTTATGGTATTGGGAGTAAGAGCGAAGCCACCGGACTTTGAGCTAAAAAACTAACCACCTCCACAAAATAAAAAAAAAAATCCAAAATCATAACTACGCCAACCGCCATCGTAAACAACGATAACGACAAACACTGATGGTTGTTTTCTCCGATTCTCCCGCAGACGTTGGGCATCGAAAAGTATTCGATGTTGGGCTGGTGCAACGGCGGGTGCACCGCGATGATCGCGGCGTCCAGGGCCGCAGATCGGGTCGACAAGCTGGTGGTGTGGAGCTGCAACGCTTACGTGACGGCCAAAGACCTTGAGTACTACGAGACGACGCGCGACGTGCACGACTGGCCCGAAGGGAGGAGAATTTCGCAATTCAAAGCGTACGGCGAGAAGTACGTGTCGGACACTTGGTCCGGGTGGATAGACGCGTTCCGGAAAATTCTCGACGAGGACGACGGTGACGTGTGCCGCGACGCACTGGCCAAGATAAAGGCGCCCACGCTAATTCTGCACGGAGCAAAGGATGTGTTCGTACCGATCGAGCATGGTGTATATCTTCACGAAAACATCAATCGGTCGACGTGAGTGTTTCTATTTAATATTATATTATCATGTAACATTTATGTTTAGGTAACCTACCTTATTATACTCATCTGTACGGGCAATTGTATAAACGCGTATTGTTCAATTTGTTATTTTAAAAGATTCTGATGATTTTGTGAATGTTCTCAAAACAGGTAAGTCCCTATGACAGTATGGCCTACACCACTGGTACTAGGTCATAACGTCTTTGAAATAATATCCTTGGTCAAAATATCTTTTGTGAAAATATGTTATGAAAACATTTCTTTGACCAAAATATATTTTAACTTATTTTTTTTAAATATTTGTTCATGTGTTATTAAACATTTTAAATGTAGAGGTTTATTAGAGGGTTATTACTTGTTATTATTATTAAAAAACCTAATTAATTTATCATAATTCAAACTTTAATTACATATAATACATTGTTGTTTTTTTTTATTACACATTAAAAAAACCTAATCCATTCATTATAATTAAAAATGTAATCACATATAATATATTATAAAATTGTATTATTATTAAAAAAAAAACTTAACCCATTTATCATAATCCAAAATAATTATTATTATTAAACACTTAATTAGTTAAATTAAAATTAGTGATTAATACTGAATATTGTAAGATAAACCTCTTAAATATTCAACTGGTGTTACTTCAGAACGATTTTCCACGGTTTTCCACAATTTTTCTTATTTTGTTATCATGCTCCTCGTACTTTTTACGCCGAGGACCGTGGTGGACTTGATTTCCCGATAAACCTTTTTCCAATCGAACTTGGTATCACGTAATTATTCTATTTCTTAATGAAATAAATAAATTAAATAAGATAAAATATGAATACCTCTTGTAACACTTGTTCTTGTTATAAGAAGCGTAAGAATTTCCATATTGAAACATGATTTGCTCCAAGTGATGCATTGAAAGCATGATGCCATCATTATTTCGAAGATATTTTGACCAGCCACCACACCACTATATCCATCATTAACTTAATGAATTGTGAATATAGTAAAGGTAGTAAAGTTAATTAATAATAATTTAATTTGTATTTTTACCAAGTTTGCACATTAATATCCAATTAGTAAAAAAAAAATTATGAATTATAACTGTTACGAGTACTTATTAAATTATATAGTATAGTGTTAGTAAAAAAGAATTTACTATACACCATAACTTAAACAAAATTCAAAAATTAGAATGATTAGGTATTGATAAACTAAAATATCAATAAAAGGGTAGGATTATGCTCCTAAAATATAACCTAAATTCATCAATATTTCCTATTGCAAATATAATATTATTAAAACTGTACATACATACCTATACTAATAACACTGCGTCACTGCAGCAATTTTTTGATCATACATTTTGTTTTTTGAATTGCAGACTTGAAATATTTCCAGAAGGCAAGCATATCTTACAACTTATGTACCCTGAGAAGTTTGTTTCGATAGTGGATAACTTTCTTTCTTCTGTGCAGTAGTGCATAGGTAACCACAATCACTTGCCATATACGTTTATAAGCTATAATATTGTAAATGACTTTTAATATTGCAAGAAGGTATTAACCTACACATGAAATATAATGTTATAACTAAATAAAGTAAGTGTACAGAGATATTACATTATACCGAACTTCTATGAAAACCTACGTAGATTTTTTGTACCCTATACATCATGCAGATCAGTAATAAATAATAATATAACTAATAAGTCATGATCAATTGAATGACTGACTGATATATCATAGTCTATCCGGAATCGCTGAAGCTATGAGTATGATATTATTGGTCAGGTTGTCAGTAGTTTTGTTTTATGATGTAAGGTCACACTAAGAAAGGATTTTCTAAAATTCACTTTTTAAACAGGTTGCCCTCGGACATCGACTTTTAGATTCAAGGTTGAAATATTAATTTTTTGTATTAATTGTTGCTATTGGTTACTCAGGTGAAATCTAGAATTTTGTTGATGATTTTTTAACATAAACTAATTGATAATTAGAAATATAATTTTTGGTTGTATATATATTACAGATAGCAAATACTCTATATTATCTAATTAAAAAAAAATAAAAATTATACGTCATATACATAATGAAGTATACGATTTTTGTCCATCGACTTTTTTGAGGTCAAAATCATAAGTGTGCAGTTTTTGAATACAACGATTTTAAAAATTTTACAGTTTTAACCTATTGGATGTGTGCGGTTTTAAACTACGAAAAGTATACGGTTTTGTCCTGTATTTTATCGAAAGTGTGCGTTTTTAAGAGTTGACGATTGAGACGACTCTAGATTAATATAATTACTCTATATTTTGCATAATACATATACGAACGGATTTAATTATTGACATTTCATTATTTCAATCATACTTTTAATTTAACCATAAAAGATATTGTTTCAAATATAAGTCGTATTTTATTTTTCAATGTTTGAACTGCAGTTAAGGCCCCTGCTAACACTATCAATTTTTTATCAAAACGAACTTATAGCGACTGACATCAATCAAGATATTACTAATTGTTCAAATTAAAAATATAAAGATTTTTTATCTGGTAAAGAAGTTTACTTTGGATTAATACTTTTAATATTTATTTTAATAACACAGATATTTTTTTCAGCCTAAATCACATAATATTATAATAAACAGTGTAACGGACCATATCCGTTTCATCTTAACGTATATTAAATGTTAATGAACGTACAATTTCACCTGAACAGGTTTGATATAATATAAGAAAGGGGGACTAAAGATAAAATACACGAACATTTAGTTAAGATGCCTCACTACTACGTCTTTTTTTGTCAAAAACAACTGTTTCTAATTCCAACGATACGTATCGACAATTATCACGATTTTAATTCTGAAAAAATATTCAGATTGTCCGTAATAATATATACACGAGAACGCTAGAGCCACATTTTCAATTTTTGTTATTTAAATTGCAATAAAAATTGTGAAAAATTAAAAAAAAAACAGAATTTCCAACTTAAATATTTAATTAACTAAATAGAATATTAAAAATGTGATGACAGACAGACAAAAAAATAAAAAAAAACATACATCATTGTAAAATCAATACATTCATCGTTCCACTCAGAATCTAAAATGTGCCTCTATCGATCCCTCGTACATGTTGTGGAAAAAAAGAATATTTTGTCAGAATGCAAATCGAGGTAATCGTTGCAACGTATTGTTGGAATTAGAATCGTATGTTTGAGGGAAAAATACACATTTTTTCATGATCACAATATTACTTGATGACATGTACGTGCGAGTGCGTGCGAGAGCCCTCCATACCGCTACAATTGGCCCACGTGGACGGCACACACACAAATAATTATTTACTACCAACACGTCGTTTATTCAAAAAAAAATGCTTATTTCCAGTTTTTCTACTTTTTTTTAGTTTTCTACATTTTATGGGTTTCTACTGCAAAGTGGTTTTTGATAGAATTAAAATTAAACCAATTAATACAATAATGACGGTAAGATTTAATTTTTTTTCAACTATTTGTAAATATTGTTTGCATTTTAATTTTCAGAAAATCCCTCTGAAAATCTATAAATAATAATGCAAATTGTCTTGAAAGTGAAGTTTGATTTTTTATATAATATAACGATTTATCAATTATTTTTTTTGATTTTTTAGTTAGAAACTTTTTCTAATCATTATTTTTAGCACAGTTGTGCAAATTATGTCTATAGTATCTACTTTATCATGTAAAAAGAAAGTTTTTTTTTTTTGATGAAATATTTTTGCTTGAATTTATGTTTTTAAAATGCTATTTAAGCTCTTATTTTAATGATTTTAAGTGCTATAAGTTCCGAGCCCTGCTTATTAGTTATTAATTATAATTATTTATTTCTTAATATTTAAGTTATAATTTTCAGGCATTAACAAAAATAATTTTTTTATACTCATTATAAATTATAATATATCCCCAAAATAAAATATTACAGTTGCGGACCAGACAACATACCGTTCTTATTTCTCCAGAACCTCTCCATTAAAGGTAAAATTCTACTCCTCGAGTTGTATAACAATGTTTGGTCATCCGGTATTATACCATCGTTATGGAAAAATGCTAGCATTACCCCTATTCCTAAGAAAGAGCAAGACAAACACAAACCTTCAGGATATCGCCCTATTTCTGTCTTATGTAACCTGAGCAAAACACTTGAAAAAATAATTTCTAACAGGCTTAATTGGTATGTACAAAGATTCAATCTGTTATCTCCAAACCAGCACGGATTCAGGAAATCACACTCCACTTCAGATTGTCATGTTAAAATTGAAACAGAAATACTAGAATCTTATGCCAACAAACAAACCATGATTCTCATTAGTCTAGACCTTCAGAAAGCTTATGACACAGTCTGGCGACATAGAGTCTTAAATATACTGAGGAAATGGCACATTAATGGGCTAATGTTACAATTTATAATAAGTTTTCTTAAAGAACGTTCTTTCCAAGTAAGAATTAACGAACACATGTCAGATAAATTTGATCTTGAGAACGGAGTACCACAAGGTTCCCCCCTGAGCATTCTACTTTTTCAAGCTGCAATCAACAATCTACCTGATGAAATTTCACATCCTGTCAAATCAATTATGTTTGCCGATGACACACATATTTATCTCAAAGGGAAAAACATTAAATCAATGACACGTCAACTCCAAGATTGCCTAAACGATCTGTCCAAGTGGTGCTTCCACTCAGGTTTTATTTTCTCACCAGAAAAAACCAAATGTATAATGTTTACCAAAAAGAAACAAAGTTCAAAACCAAAGTTATTTTTGGGAAACACACCCTTACCCTTTGTAAACAACATAAAAATTCTAGGTTTGATGTTTGATAGCAAGCTTACTTGGAAACCTCATATAAGTAAGACCAAAACAACCACGACCAAAAGTATCAATATCTTAAAAACGTTGAGCCATGCTGAATGGGGAGCTGAAAGTAATATATTAATCAACTTATATAGATCTCTCGTTAGGTCCAAATTAGACTATGGGTCCATCTGCTATACCAATGCAAACCCCAATGTTCTTAAAACAATTGATATAATTCACAACAGTGGTCTAAGAGTTGCAACTGGAGCTTTTCGAAGCAGCCCCATTCCAAGTATATTATCTATCTCTGGAGAACCACCCCTTCACATTCGTAGAATCAAATTAGCTCTAAATTATATTGCTCGCATCCTATCCTCCCCAGAAAATTCAACATTACCATTCTTAACACATAATCGTTTTGCAAATACATTTTGCTCCAATCCCAATCTAAAAAAACCACTGGGTCAAAGGATGTTATATGAAATGTCACACACCAATATTGATCCAAATTTAATTATCAAACGAGAATGCAGTGTGGTGCCCCCTTGGAGGGTTCCAACATTTCTTGTGGACACCAGCCTAGCGGATCATAGTAAAAAAGAAACGTTAAATGTTATATATAAAAATTTATTCAATGAAATCATGGACTCTTTTCCATCTGAACCACAAATCTATACAGATGCCTCAAAAACAAACTCAGGTGTTACGATCGCTATCATAAACGGAGAGCAATCCATATCGTACAAATTACCAGACCATAACAGTATATATACGGCGGAATACTTTGCACTCCTGGAAGGAGTCCACCTAGCCATTCAACTACCCGATTCCACCATTAACATTTGTACAGATTCGCTCAGCGCTCTAAACAATCTGAAATACAATTTACACTCAAGCATCCTAGCAATCAAAATAAGCAACATCATTGAAAATGCCAACAAAAACATACGGTTCATATGGACACCTGGCCACAGCGGAATTGATGGCAACGAGAAAGCTGACAAAGCAGCTCGTGAAGCAGTAAATAACCCTCTGACTGAAATACGCACGTACTCCTCGCTCATCGACATCCATAGAAATGTCAACACCTATTGTACCAATCTATGGGAATCTGAATGGCGTCGTACACCCAATAACAAACTGAGAGAAATAAAAAATACTACCGAATACTGGCCTAAACCCCATACATCAAATCGTAAAGATGAAGTAGTTATCAATAGATTACGTATAGGTCACTCAAAGATGTCCCATGGTCATCTTATGCGCAGAGAAGAACCAGCAATGTGCCTAACCTGTGGAGAACTTCTCACAGTCAAACACCTCCTCATCCACTGCCGCATCCATATAGATACCAGAAAAAATCTAAAAATGCCCGACAACCTCTTTGAAGCCCTCAGCCCTACACATGACAACACCAACAAAATAATCATATTTTTAAAACAAATTAACATGTATAATTTAATTTAAGAATTTATTGTAAAACTATACTCTATTATGTACTAACTACCAATTTTGTTGCAAGCTAATAACCTAGTAGTTGATGCTAGTACCATGAATAAAAAAAAAAAAAAAAAAATATTACATTTCCTAATAATATTTTGACGATAAAAAAAATATTTCGAATGATCAAAATGTCAAATAATCCAAATAATTATCAAATAAATAATCAATGAATGTAAGTAGTAGGTACCTAATCATTTAAAAAGACTATTAACATAATAATATGTTGTTTAAAATCGTGATATAAAACTAAATAAAATTATTTATTATATTTTATTTTTTTTTAATGAAAAGTAGGTATAGGTACTATACTACTAGTAAGTATAATATAGTTGTAATTAAATATTAATAATATGATAATTATTACACTAATTAGCTTTTAAAAAATAATTGATTAATCAATTTCATGTACCTACCTAGTTGTCAGTAACATATTGTAGTCTGGAGGTTGTTTTTCCTAGGATCGGGGATTTTTTTCCGGGATTGTTCGTCGGGAGATACAGGCATACAGCTAATGATATTTACCATATTCATCATAGGCAATATAAAATAATTGTAAATTTTAATTAAAAATTAAATAATTTTACATTTTTCCCCCAAAATAAGTAAGAAATACAGTTTAATTTTTAAAGATTTATTAATATTAATATTTTAGGAAACAAATGAATAATTTATTTTACGGGGGCTATTACAAGTTTTTGGGGGCTAAGCTAAGATTAGGTACCTAATCAATATAATTTATGAATCCCTTATATTTTTAAAAATTCATCATAAAGATGTCATTAAACCTAATAGTAAAAGCCCCCCACAGCTTATATTGTTACTAAAAGTAGGTATTTTGCACCCAGTGAGCTACTTATCGGCGGGCGTGCCTCGCTATTCCGTATCATTGTTATACATTTACATTTATATTTATATTGTTATACGGTCGGTCCACAGCTGGTCTGAAGCTATTAGACTTCCACGATTAGAAATGTACGGCGAGAAGTACGTATCGGACACTTGGTCCGGATTGATAGTCGCTTACTGGAAAATTCTCGACGGTGACGTGTGCCCCGGAGCGCACGATCATTCTGCTCGGAGCGTAGGATTTGCTCGTACCGGTCGAGCACGGTTTCTAGGTCGAACAATTTCACAAAAATAAAGCTCGCTGCTCTGAGTCCGATTTGTATCTGTGAACTGAACATTTGTCATTCCATATTTATATTATGAACGCTCATCTTTTAATGAGTTTAAATAGTTCTCAACTTCGTCAATTGAAATTGGATTTAGGAATAATGATTCATCTACGTGACATATATTATTTAAATATTTCCAATCTAATTTATGATAACTTTTTTTAAAAATATTTTTTGATATATTCTCACCAACAATGGTAAAATTATCATTTAGAATAATTAATTACAAATTTCAAATTCGTCTTCAACTATTTTATCATCATTACTTAAAGCATTCGGAATTTTAGGTTTATTTTTACTATCAATAATTTCATTTATTATACGCCATAATGTAGATTTAGTATTTGAATTTGCTAGTATGATTTTATTTTGATAGTGTAGTATACGTGCATTTTTAATAACAATTTGAAGTAGATTCTTGTATTTTTAGAATTTAGTAGCAACATTTAAATCAAAAGGCCTCTTTTGGTTTTTTTTGTACAAATTAGATTCTGAACGGTGCGATGAACGTATTGATTTTACAATGATATGTGTTTTTTTTTAATTTTTTTATTATTATTTGTTTTTGTGTCTGTATACACGATAAGTAGTCGAAATAATGCTTCGATTTTCAACTTCAGTTTTTTTTTTTTATCGAGCTTAAGCCAGGCAACTATGGCCATAAGCGGGTTTTTTTGTAGGGGGGGGGGGAGTAACGGTTGAAACCCGTTTATATGTGTGGCGAGGATTTGCAGCTGGGAGCAGGCTAGGAACACCGGCCGATACGTACACTCAGAGCATTTCCGCAGTTGAGTGTACTGACCACAATCATTTTTTTATTAGGTACTGATTATGCATTTAAGAATGAATACCTATATTTAAAATAATCAGGAGGGCTTGGATAAAACTAGGGTGGCTAAGCATTTAAAGTTGAAATCTTGAGAAAATACGGAAAAATCACGAAAATTAGCAAACTATTTTGAGTTAAGAATTCGTAAAATTTTTTTTTTTAAATCTAAGATTTGAAAATGTTATACAAGATTCCTCATGAGTTTGTCTACCTTTATCAATAAAAAAATTTCTACAACCAAATCAAATTAAAATTTTATGAGCGTTTGAAATTCATATTTTTACATAATATTGGATATTCACTCGTATTTTCATGTAACGATTTGGTTATTTTATTGTAATTAAAAAACGAATGACATGTAGATACTTGAAAATTTCACTGAATGTTTATATTAGCATTTTCTGTACACGATAACATTTTGAAAATAATTTGACTCTTTTTGGGCTGTTTACGGACGTTGTAAGTTTTCAATTTTTTTAGTCTTTTTTCTATTTATATCAATAAAATTGTATTTATTGAGTAAAAAAACGTGAATATTTAATGCAAGGCTCCTGGTATATTATCACAATAGCAGTTGAAAAATATTATAAATTCATAGGTACAATTTTTTTTTATAAGTATTTTAAGTTCAAATTTTGACAAAATGTATCAAATTTAAAATGTAATAATTATTCGTAATAATGCGATACATCGTGTCAAGGTGCAACGGGTAATAAAATAATACGAGACGCTTATTACTAGTTATTGTAATTGTTAATAACAATAATAATAGACATTGTCGTTTATATTACGTCAATGGCAAGTCTTAACAACTTATAGAACAGTCAGAATTTCCTGAGGGAGTCCGTAACTTGTTTTTAACTGTTTATGTAAGTTATACACGTTATACATAGTTGCATGATCGTCCCCATTTTTATTTTTATAGTAAAATTATTAAAATTATGAATTTTTGAATATCTATGTACTTACCTATACATTAAAAGAAAACCGTACTTTCAAATACTTTGACTTTTTATGTCATTTAAGGTCAGTCCTAAGTCGATATAAACGTTTCAATTTTTTAATATTGTATTTGGTTAACTAAATATTTAAGTTGGACATTTTGATTTTTTTTGAATTTTTCACAATTGTTATTGCAATTTAAATTAAAAATTTTTTTTAAATGTCTCGATCGTTCCCTTGTATATTATATTACGGACAATCTGAATATTTTTTCAGAATGAAAATTGTGATAATTGTCGACACGGATCGTTGGAGAAACATAAGTTTTTTACAAAAAAAGACGTGGTAGTGAGGCCCTTTAAGAATTCCTGTTTCTCCGAAGCACAGATGATAAAATCTGTAGGTATATATTTGATGCAACTACAATTCTTTTGGCTCACAGCCAAAATCAATAAATTAATATCAAAATTATACTAAAATTAAAATAAGCTAACGATACTGGTGGCATAATCCTCAACTCGCATATTATTTGAAATGTATAGATATAATTTTATATTGGTTATTTTACTTTTTATAATAAATTAATTTTGGTATCGAAACTTTATACGCTTTATAGCTAACTGGTAAGTACAATATTTTCTACTAATATTATAAAATACATTTAAATACACTTCACTTAAGACAAAATGTATACGAAATGTCGGGAAAATAAATACAATCACCTGACTCGGCGTAGGGGGAACCCGCCTAACCATCAGTACGAGTTTGTTTTGCCAATACCACTTTTGATGCGTCCCCACGACCCCCACT
Source organism: Metopolophium dirhodum (assembly GCF_019925205.1). NCBI lineage: Eukaryota > Metazoa > Arthropoda > Insecta > Hemiptera > Aphididae > Metopolophium > Metopolophium dirhodum. The sequence continues at coordinate 19,877,268 of NC_083564.1, forward strand.
CCAGAAACCAGATTTTAATTTAAATAAGATATAAGTACCGAACACTGGTCGTGACTTGTGGCGTCAACGGGAATGCTAGAAACTCCTTGTCCGTGTACTTTCGGCTGCAGTCAGTACTCTGCAGTCGGCCTAGCTGCCACCTAGTATGAGAATTTACATGGACTCAGTGACATTCATACGGCATATACCCAATGCTGGGCATTAACGAGTTAAAAAGTCAAAGTTAATTTATAGTTAAAAAGTTAACTTAATTTTAACTTTTTAACTTAACTAGTTACTTTTGGCTTTTCATTAACTTAACTGTGAACTTACTAAATTTCTTTTTTAATTAACTTAAAATTAACGAATTAATTTTTCATTTTAAGAAGTAAGTTAAGTTAATTTATTTTTATTTTTATTTAATTATATTTCACAAATTCGGTCTATTTCGTTTTCATGTCAAAAAACATTTACCGTGAATTTTGTAAAGTTAAAAATATATATCATTCGAATCTAACTTATATGGAAATAATGTATAAAGTATAAACATTATAGTCTTTATGATTTAGTTTTGGGTTGGAAAAAAAAATAAGTACGCTAGCGTTGTATTAGTAAATAAACTTTTTTTAACTTAATAAAAAGTTAATAAAAATTGTGTATTAACTTTTAACTTAACTAAGTTAAAAAAAAATCATCTACTTGCCCCGCCTTGCGATATACCTATTATAATATTAAATATTATATTTCATCATAAATCTTTGAACAGTTGAACCCATAAATTAGGTGTTATTGTGTATTACCCTGCATGTATTATAGGCAGTATGATGTGTATTATTGGCGCACATAATGCAGCGCCCTTACGTAGGTGGAGGTACGATGTGCGCCAACACAAAACAAAAGTACAAATCAAAAAGTATATTTTTATTCAAACCATAGTTTACATATAATATTATGTATAGTGTATATACTGTGTGTCCGCGAAAGCTAGCTACACTCTATAACTCAGTTACCTACCTACATCACTCGTATCCTTTACATATTTTGAAATTCTGTCTGTGGGAAATTAATGATCCAATAGTCTAGATTCATGTCCCACAAACATAATTCAAAAATATGTATAGAGCACACGCAAGGTATATGGATAGTACAAAATATGTCAATACTATACTTGAACTAATTAAATTCATATTTGAAAGTATCTGAATGAATTCTTTAATATAAAATATATCAACATTATAATTATCCCCCAACAAGATTTTTTGAACCAGATAATGCACAACTAAAAAAGAATGAAATGACCGTAATTGAATAAATATTGGTCAAATTGTCAAGTTTCCATGATTATTATTATTTATTATAATAGGTTATCGGTAATTTATTGTTTATGGTTTTTACTCAAAGCTCAATATGTTTGCTCAATATTACTATTTGAACATTTCAAAAATAAGTAATAACCTTTTTATAATAGGTACCGTCTTAAAATTTCAAAACAAAATGTTTGAAATATCTCAACCATGATTAAATTTAAATAAAAATATATAATTTATAATTAGACAGGTGTTAAAATTGCTTACCATTGGTTTGTGTTTTTGAAAATAAATTGAGAGGTTTCAAATCAAAACGGACCTTTTTCATTTCTCTAATTGTTCAGGACAACTCTTTTTTGTGTCTCTAATTTTTAAATGATTTAGATAATATGTGATGTATTGAAAAATAGGTAAAAAATGATGAATCAATTTCTAATATGGAGTATCTTAACTCATAGTAATACTGAGTACAACAATCATTAGGTCTTGGAAGTTGTATATTTTTGAATTTTCCTATAATATGCTTTCGATTCATAGCAGACCAAGCAAAAAATCTTTCATAGGTATACAATGACAAATTTATCAATTATCATTATTACCGTTCGAAAAAGAAACTATAACCTTTGTTGTGATCAAATCCAGAAAAATAATCAATGTCAATATATATTTTTCGTATAGCTTCGTATAAATTGTTATTCTGGTATAACGATTTTTCTATCAAAGCCGATAGTTCATTAACAATTAATGAAATGATTATATGTTATTCATTTATTATAATCTATATAATATAAATATATATATTATATTATAACCCTAAATATGACACTTTTAATGGAGCACACAACACTAAAAATGTTTTCTTCGGATTTATTATTATTTAATATTAAATTATTGTTATTAAAACTATTAAAAATGATTTGGTCGAAATTCAATGTAAGTACATATTATCTAAATATTAGGGTATTTAGAATAACCAGTGACATATACAGGCCGGACTAGATATAATTGCCTATCTATACTAAAAGTGGCCCACATTACACAACGATTTACCTATTTAAAAATTTAATTTTGTATAGGTACTTGATTTACGTATAAGTGTTTGTTTTTTTTTTTTGTGCCAAAGACGATTGAGGTATCTGAATTGCAGTATATCGTTCATTTTTTTTTTAATATTAAACACACTAAAAGAGACTTTATAAATAATAAAGCGAATGGCCGTGTTATAAATATACTAGGTACGATATCGAGTACAATATTTTGCGATTAATAATTATTAGTAATGCCTAAACAGTGACAAACTTTGTATTTTGAGGCCCTATTCAATATTTTTAGGCGGGATCCTTGATGATTATGGAACTATATGGTAAATACTGACACTATTGATATTTGATATTTATTATTTTGTTTAATATAAAAGCTGACAATCGTCAGCCTAACTTGCAGATATGGACAAGAAGTCCATAATGACTACTTTTTTAGGAAGAAAATAAAACGTCTGACTAACATATGAACATTTTTTTGTTGGTTCTTGATCTAGACGATATTTTTATATTTATTTAAATAAAATCAGATCACGACTTTATCGTCAGGTTTCTGAAAGAAAAATTGGTTAAAACATTAAAATAATTATTGTATTTAATATACAATATAATTAGTAATATTACCAACATTAACACCTATATCAAAAAGCCACATAGGTATTTAAATTATTATTGTAATATAAAGAAATGGTAATATAATTACGCAGCAATAATTGAGCCTACCAAGGACGCAAGGTAAAACCTAGCAATTAAATGTCCTCTAACTGTCTTTGTCTTTTATCCAAATATCATTTGAGATGTTTATTTTACAAGCTACAAAAATAGTTAAGCTATTCAACAAATTCCTGTTTTACGTAGAATTCAAAGAAAATCAATGTCAATGGTTTCGAGATAAACTACATTCAAGTTGGAAACGGACCACATAAATTGTTGATATTTCCTGGAGTACTGGGTAAGTCTATAGCTACATAATATTTATTGCTATAATTATCTTAGTCCAGTAAATGGTTTTACTATTATACCGCCGGACGTCTACCCATATTTAACTTGTTCACTGTTATATTATAATACACTTTACTTCCCTAGGTGTAATTCGTAGTTTTGCACCGCTGACGGAAAACCTCAATAGAGAAAACTATACGATATATATATGGGACCCTCCAGGTTACGGTTTAAGTCGACCACCGAACAGAGATTTTTCACCGGGATTTTTAGATCGCGACGCAGATTGCGCCATTGCGTTTATGGAGGTAAGATATTTAGAAGTGTGTATAACAACCAGCAGCGTTGGATCCCCATTATACGATTTTCAACTTTAAGGAGGTTTTTTTTATAGGCAATTGAATCTAGTTTGTACTTTTATGAGGAAGGTAAATCATGAAAATTCACAAAACTTTCTTTATAATAAAAAATATTAAGGTAAAACTATAACTTTTATGAAGAAAAACTAATTATTTTGACAAAACTGATTTTGTTTATTAGTGTAAATAAAAGCTAATAACCGTAGATTCATTAAATTATCACCAATTGTTTACTTTAGAATACTCTTGACATAATTTAATAAATATTTTGACTCGTTTTGAACTATTTATAGGCATTAGACATTTCCATCTTTCAAATTTTTATTACGTAAAAAACTTCACAATTTATTACTAAGTTCCTCATGAGTTGTTATAATGGCAATTGAAAATATTAATGATACATAGGCAAAGATTTATTTTATAAGCATTTAAAGTTTTGTCTAAATTCATCAAAAATTTCATCGAAAATTGTCAAATTATTTTATAGTTCAAAATGTATAAGATATTCAATTTGTGTTTAGCTATGAGGATTGAACGTTTTCAACAATATTTCGTAAGTAGTCAAAATCAAAATAACATAATGTAGATAGTTACTGGTTTTTATTGATATAAAATACATTAAATATTAATATACTTTTATAAATAAAAAAGCGATCGTTGGTTTTTTTGACTTTGCCGCAGGCGTTGGGCATCGAAAGGTATTCGATGTTGGGCTGGTGCAACGGCGGGTGCACCGCGATGATCGCGGCGTCCAGGGCCGCGGATCGGGTCGACAAGCTGGTGGTGTGGAGCTGCAACGCTTACGTGACGGCCAAAGACCTCGAACTGTACGAGACGACGCGCGACGTCCACGGCTGGCCCGAAGGGAGGAGAATTTCGCAATTCAAAGCGTACGGCGAGAAGTAAGTGTCGGACACTTGGTCCGGATGGATAGACGCGTTCCGGAAAATTCTCGACGAGGACGACGGTGACGTGTGCCGGGCCGCACTGGCCAAGATAAACGCGCCCACTCTCATCCTGCACGGATCAAAGGACGATTTGGTACCGGTCGAGCACTGCGTCTATCTGCACGAAAATATCAAGCGATCGACGTGAGTGTATCCATCATACATAATATCATTATCATGTAACATATTATTATGTTTATATAGGTACCTACCTTATACTCATGTGTATGGGAAATTATTTTATTTTTTATTTTAAAAGATTCTGATGTATTTGTGAATGTTCACAAATACATACTTATTTGTTATTAAGAAATAAAAACAGATAATTCCCTATTATGGCAGTATGGCCTATATATATACCACTATCCATAACTAGCTTAAGGAGTGATGGTAGTAAAGTTGTACATATTTTATTAGGAAAAAGATGTACTATACAATTAATCATATTTGTTTTTAAACAAGTTTGCACATTAATATCTCATTGTTAAAGCTTGAACATATTGTTATGGACGTCTCCAAAACCGAGTTTGTTCGTTAATAAAGAAATACGTGGTGTATGAGTTATCACTAATACTTTATTAATATAATCAATTTTAAAAGAAATTAAGTTGTACAGAATACTTATTAGACTTAAAAGATTAACAGAGGTTCTGCTCGATGGTCTGACAGTACTACACTAACTCTTATACAGACAGCGAGACACAGTAGGGGCTCGCTCGGGCTCAAAACTGTCCACACAGCGAATTCCCTTAGACCGTGTGACTCTTCCTGCTCACATATTAATATGCGTAAACACTATCATATATTATACTATTACTATATCTCATACTGCGTATAGCATACAGACAGGGGTTCACAACAATATTATTATGAATTATAACTGTTGCGGTAACTTATAGAATAATATAGTATAGTGTTACTAAAAAAGAAATTACTAGTCACCATTACTTAAACAAAATTCAAATATTTAGGATATTGTGTATTGATAAACCTAAATGTTAGTATAAGCGTAGGATTATGCTCGTGAAATATATGTACCCTAAATTCATCAATATTCCCTATTACAAATACAATCTTGACAAAAATAAAATTATTATAATTATTTAATTGTCATAGTACAATTATATTGTACAATGTACAAACAAAATTAATACAAACTCGAGAATGTTTACATGAACACTTCTTTCAAATAGGATTTACACGAACCCGGGAGAGCAGTGCTCAGATTTTTGGAAAGGGGTATATGAAATTTTGGCTATTATCAGACCATATTATTATAATATGTAATCATTGCTTTATCATAAAATGCGTGTATGAAATTTAAGCCAAAGAAGGGGGGATATGACATGCTCATCACTCCATGACCTCGCGCATTCGGCCCTGCGGGAGAGTTTACGTGTTCCCATCAGGCAGTATTGGAGTAGACTCGGGAGAGTTAACCATCAGAAAAGACAAGAGTTTACAGTTTATTAAAACCGAGAGAGCTTACAATCACCCAATCAAACGAGATTTCCTATTGCAAATGCAATCCTGAGTCCATGACAATACCTATTATATTATATACTTTAAGTCTGCACGTACCTACCTATTAACACAGCAACAATATTCTAATAATATATTTTGTATTTTGTATTGCAGACTTGAAATATTTCCAGAAGGCCTTCATATCATTTGATGTACCCTGGAAAGTTTGTTTCGATAGTGGATAACTTCCTTTCTTCTATGCAGTAGTGCATGTGTACCTAATCACAACCACTTGACATATACATTTATAAGCTATTATATAGTGAATGACTTAATATAACAAGAATGTATTAAGTGTTGAGTTATCTTAAAATATAGTGTTATAACTAAATGTCATGTGGTATTACATTATCTAACTACTATGAAAATCTAAACAGATTGTTATACCATACAAATCAATAATAATAAGCCATGATGCATTTGGTTTCAAAGCATTAAAGTATTATTGACTTTTATTAAAAATGTAATTAATATTGCTTGTTTTAAAATAAAATGAAGACTTACCTGACTAAGTAAATTACGTGCAATAAGGAAATAATTAATTCAAGGACAAATAATTCTAACGTATGTTTACTAATTTTAAATTAAAATTACATCACTTACATGTTTGTTGTGCAACATACCAGGAAAAATAAAATTACATTGTGTTACTGCATGTTTAAATGTCCAAGGAGTTTTTACCTACATCTGATACCTATAGGAAAATCAATAATAATAAAAATTGGCAAACCTCATATTTTCAAGGGGTCCAAGCTACTAAACGTTACAATGAGATAAAATTTGGAGTGGAGGGAGGGCTGTACACATGTAGCTGATTGACGGTAGGTAGGTACCACCTACAAATTAAATGTATTTATAACTTATTTCTTTATCTTGATTACTAGTTTATGTTTGAGGTTACTGATATGATTAGGTACATGAATTCTGCAATTAGTCCCATCTGATCAATTAAATGAAACAATGCCCACGGGAAGGGCGTCCGCAGAAATTTTTCAAGGGGAGGGAAAAATATTTTCCTTTTTACATTTTTTACTATCCTATTAGTTATAAAACATTTTTGTGACATATTTTCTTTTATTTAGACAATAGGAATGTAAAAATATTTATGAATTATACGTACCTACATATAGTTAGTTAACACTTAATCTTGCAGCATTAATTTTAATTAATTGTTATGTAATTTTAAATTATTAAATATATTATTTTTTAATAGATAAAATGTTAACGTTGGTTTTATAATTTTAGGTAATTTATAAATTTAAATATTTCTAGCCAATTCAGTCATTGATACCACAAACTTGTAGCTATTGTAGGTATGCCATCTATAAACATTTAATTTTTTTATCAAAAAAGTTAAAACTTGGTTGACACTGCAGTATTGCACTCTGCCCCACCACTACATCTCATTTTCTAAAAAAGCAACGTTCTTAGTTTTGACTCTAAATCGAGTGTAATAAAAATCACTCTGTAAAAATTTAAAATATTTTTATTTTTAATTTAAAAAAAAGGTGGGTACGTGGATGTCGCTCTGCTGTACAGTAGGTTACAAGTGGGTCACTGTAATGGATGGTGTTAAATTTGAATTCAATGATATAATATCATTGTATAAGAAAAACGATTCTGAGCGAAAACGGTCAGTCAGCCTATGATATTACCAAGTATATTTGATGATATTATTGTGAATAAAGTAATTTATATAATATAACCTATTTACGTGGAGCCTTGTTTTAAATTTTCAATCCTAAAGGTGGGTCCACACTTGAGCAAAATTACATTGTTTAAAAATTTGCGCCGCAAATATTTCTTGCGGCACAAGCAATCCGTAGGCCAACGGATAGCGTGCGTGCCGCACACCAAATCTTACGTGACGCACAACTAGTGTGGACGCGGCTTTAGCCATAAAAGTTAAACATTTTATACATTTTTAACTACAAAATAATTAATAATTTTTTTTTTTTTTATTGATCTTGAGCCCGGCAACTGAGGCCATTAGCTATTTTTTTTTTTGTTTTTACTGTAGGTTATTAAGTCGGTAGGGGGAACACGTGTGTGAATTAATAAATTATAAATTTGATAAATGTTGTCAACATTTGTACTTTAAATGCTTATAAAAAAAAATTGTGCCTATGTATTTTTAATATTTTTCAACTGCTATTAGAACGATATATCAGGAGCCTTATATTAAATTTTCACGCTTTTTTACCCTTTTCAAAATTGAAAACTGACAATGTCCGTAAACCGCTCAAAAAGAGTCAAATTATTTTCAAATTTTTATGGTGTATAGAAAATGCTAATATAAACATTCAGTGAAATTTTCAAGTATCTACAGTCATTCATTTTTTAATTACAATAAAATAAGAAAATTGTTACATGAGAAATCGAGTGAATATCAAATGTTGTAAAAATATAAATTTCAGACGCTCATAAAAATTTAATTTAAGTTTCTTGTAGACATTTTTTTTTTTTTTGATAAAGGTAGACAAACTTATGAGTAATCTTATATTACATTTTCAAATCTTAGATTTAAATTAAATTGTAATCACAATTTTTATTTATAAATTGGTTTCTATATTAGGTTAACATTTTGAAAAAATGCATGTCTTATAACAAAAAAAATGTAACGATTTTAGTTAATTTATTATAATTCAATAAATATTATTCGTATATAGAGACATTTTTCACCATTACGAATAATGTTTTTATTAACTATAAACAATGTAATTTTCGAGATAATAATAGTATGTAGATTAAATTTGAGCTCGTTCTTCTACGGTATATACTATATATGTATTGATTTATAAATTTTCATAAAAAAATCAGCAATCAACTTCTTCGGCCACATCAACTCTGCTCACAGTGCGAAATATTACAAACTAAGTGTCCCTCCTTCTGTACGCCGACTCAAGCGCGGACGTCCCCACGACTTGTTGCAATAACGCCTATAACTAATTTATTTAATTTAATTTAATTTAATAAGAAATTTAATATCATAATATTATTATTATACTACATATAAGTAGCCGTTTGTATCTTATATCACTAATGTATTTTTAATTGTTATTTATTTTCTAAATGTAAAAAAAAAAAAAATTATGTTATTAACAATAAGTTAAGATGACATTCGTCAGTAAAACTTTATGAATAATAATAATAAAAAAAAAAGATTTATAAATCAATTACAGATAAGGATGAACTAATACAAATATTTTAATAAATAATATGTTCTTATAATAATAATAATAATAATATAATTATAATATAATAATACAGAGTGTAACGGGAAGACCTGACAGATGAAATAACTAGTCTGATTATAAGAACAATTTTGATGGTAAATCTAAGTCAAGTAGTTTATTTTTAAAATTTTTAAAATACTAATCTTTCTTCGTTAAACTAATTCGGAACGTAATAACTTTTTTCAAAATATTATTTTGGAGAATTTGCTGACATGAGTAAATTTCTTAAACTCTTTGCTAATCATATAATTTTAACAATTTTTGTCATACGTTTAAATAGCATCATTTTTTTTCTCAGGTTTTCCTGTTACACCCTGTATACCTATGCGGTTTGTTTTTGGCAAAACTACTTCAGTCCACGATTAGATAAATAACCAGATATGATCACATCGAATACCGATTTATCATGGTATGGTTTGCGAACACACGTGCGTCTTCTGTGTCAACACTATAAACTTGTAAAGCGACGTCGTCGGCTCCACAACATTTTAAAGGGGAAATTCAATGTTTTTTTTGGGCATATGACGTTAGCGCATGATTCAGCGTGATCAATGATCATGCCTGGTGGCTGGGTATTTCTGTCATGATTAAACCCAATATAAAAATTAATTAATAATTGTAAAATAAAATTGATTTTTCCGTGGTAAAAATTTGTTTTAAATTGATTACTGTGTACTAAGTGTTAGTAAAAAAAAAAAAGGATCTCAAGTAGTTGAGGGGGAGGGGGGGGGGGAAATGAACAGCATATATTATATAATGTTTACTTGAATCAATTCTTAAGGGGGGCGTTACAGTGACATTTTTTGTTTCCGTCTTAAATTTTACGCTCAGCAGAACACGTTTATCTCCGTTAGTTTAAAAATTAGAGCAAATTGACCTCTTATAAAATTTAAAGGTCAGATTATTTTCTAGTCAATGGTATAGACTTTTTATTATATTTTAATTTTAAAGCGAGTTATGAATATTTTAAGATGTACAAACAGTTTACTATTTTAAAATACACATAACGACTCGCTTTAAAATTAAAATGTAATAAAAAAAACCTATGTTATTGTATAGATAATAGTCTTACCTTTAAATTTTATAAGAGCTCAATTCGCTCTAACTTATAAATTAACGGAGATAAATGTGTTCTGCTGAGCGTAAAAGTTGCTATAATATGTTACGCACTTGTAAGACGGAGACAACAAATGTCACTGTAACGTCCCCTTAAGTCAATGAAAATAAAAATGACGTTACATAGTTTTGTAAGTATAACATATTATTATAAAGTAAAGACGATGGTCATAATTTGTTTGTCTTATGATACCTATTCAGCATTTCAGCGAGTAATACTAATATAATACATACTTACCTGTCTGGTAATTTTAATAAATAATAATAATTATAATATTATATCATAATTATGGGTATTATTTTTATTGTTATTAATTTATATTTGAATACCAACATGGGCGACATATTATAACGGTAGAACGATGTGAATAGGTTAGTGGTATAAATAGCTTAAAATTAGTCTTAATAATATTATGAAAATGTAATATTATGAAAATGTAATATATTATTATGCAGAACAAAATATATGAATAGAAAGAAGCTAATATTTTTAACTGCATTATTACTTAAGGCGGTTATTATAATTGACCATGTAATATCAATATTATTATTTATAGGTTTTACCGCTTGTGCAATGGCCAATGGAAAGGATATTCGAGTATATAAACTATACGTTTGTCCTCGTTATTATATTAGAGCCAAGTGTACAGGTGTAGAACGAGAGTACCTACTACAATATAGTCGCGTACCTATCCAGAAATTTTTTATAATTTATTTTTTTGAGGACGGTATATGGAGACGGGGTTGAAAATTAATTTTGTTTAGCCAAACACTCCGCGATAACGTCACGCCAGGCACGGGCATAATTACAGGAAGCCAGGAACTGAATAGAACTTAAATATTTTTAGTCTTAAACTATTAACTTAAAGTAGGCACATAAAATAGTTCCCAGGCAGAGTTATAAACTATACGTTTTTCCTCGTTATTATAATATTGTAACCAAGTGTACAGGTGTATAGAAATAGAGTACCTACTACAATATAGACGTGAATCCAGAATTTTTTTATAATTTATTTTTTTGAGGACGGCATATGGAGACGGGGTTAAAAATTAATTTTGTTTAGCCAAACACTCCGCGATAACGTCACGCCAAGAACGGGCATATAATTACAGGAACTCAGGAACCGTATAGAACTTAAATATTTTTAGTCTTAAACTATTAACTTATAGTAGGTACATAAAATAGTTCCCAGGCAGAATTATAAACTATACGTTTTTCCTCGTTATTATATTGTAACCAAGTGTACAGGTGTATAGAAGTAGAGTACCTACTACAATATAGTCGCGTACCTATCCAGAATTTTTTTATAATTTATTTTTTTGAGGACGGTATATGGAGACGGGGTTAAAAATTAATTTTTTTTAGCCAAACACTCCGCGATAACGTCACGCCAAGAACGGGCATATAATTACAGGAAGCCAGGAACTGAATAGAACTTAAATATTTTTAGTCTTTTACTCTTAACTTGCAGTAGGTACATAAATTAATAGTTCTCACTTTCTCAGGCAGAGTTATAAACTATATATGGCTTCAAATTGTTATTATTTTAAATATATCAAAATGTAGGTATATACTATTGTCAAGTTTATATTATTATTTTACAAAAACTGTGCAACTTTCATTCCGTACATCTAGCCGAGTAACAATACGCGTTTGTGCTTGTTATTAAATAATTAAGTGTACAGGTCACAGGTGTAGAACGCGAGAGTACTACGAATCTACAACACAGAGGCGTACCCAGAATTTTATTTACCATTTTTTTTTTATTATTTAACACATTTCGTCGGGGGAGGGGGGCGGTTCAACCCCTTACACATCCCCTGGATACGACATTGTTACAACATAGCTTCGTTTAAATCGTTGATCGATGGTCCATCGCGAACATCGACAAATATAGTCAGTTTTGATGAAAAGAAAAAATTATGACGTACCTAGTATATTTTTATTAATACGAATAGTTTTGAGTAGAGTGGTTTTGTAACATACTCACATCAAATTTGTAATTTTAAATTAACATAAGTAGGTTATGGAATGATTAAAAAAAAATTTCAATAGAAAGATTAAAATATATTGTTGTTTAACATAAATATAATATAATATAATATACTGACTGGTAAATTGCATATTTTTTTATGTATATTCATCGCATGTATGCTATATTTAGTTTGTGAACTCCAAATTAAAAATATAACTTTTATATTATTCCAAATTAAAACAAAATGTTATTTTTATAACTTATATTTCTATAAGTTGTAGGTTGTAGTGTAAAATAATGTATAAAATATATATATCTAACATAAATTAATGATAATATAAGTAGTAACCTATTTTTTACTGTATAGAAGTAAGAAATTTATCCACCACCGAAACGAATTTTTCTGGGAACATAAAATGTATGATATGCTTGCCATCTGGAAATATTTCAAGCCTGGAATGAAAAAAAAATTCCTCGATAAGTATTGTTGTGATTTTTTGTTAACATATTACGCTATTGTCATAAATTGTAACACTCATAACTTATAAATCATAACTTGTATAAGCAAACCGGAGGATTTAGTTATATTATATAGATTTATAGGTAATATGAGCTACTTTGAACACATTTTAAGACATTTACAAAAACAAATTTTGAATAACCATAACCAACACTGATCACAGACCAGGTGGAGACTAGTCGATGTTTACGAGTGTTAAGAATAAAACTGAATAAAACGAGACTTTTTTATTTTACATATTTTTAAATATTTACATATTTAGTTGTGTCACACATTTTAAAACAAAAATCGAAACGTAGTTACACGGGTCGCTGGTTTATTTTTACCGCTGCGTTATCCTCTTGGGGCTATGTGACATAAACGCCAAAGGTACAAAAATGACATATCATTTGCGCCAAAATTAATATTTTATAATATAAGTAGTTATTTAAAAATGTCGGGTCTTATAAAAAATTGTCAATAAATATAATAGAAATTAATAAACTATAATTTTAACAAATCGGTTGATTTTTTCGATCTTATAAAAAATTGTCAATAATAATAAAATGTTAAAATATAATATAATTACAGGTACCTAGTTCTAAATTTAATATCTGTCATTTAAATATCAATTAACCGTGGCACCCATCAGGTATCTACGATTTTGGCGCTTTCGTACGATACAACTTTCTCATCTCGTTTTGGCGCTTATGTCGCGCTCATCCCCCCCCCCCCCTAATCGCCACCACCGGCAACGGCCCGGCCGGCTCTTAAGAACAACAATATTATAATATTGCACTCACGTCGAACTCTTGATGTTCTCGTGCAGGTACACGGCGTGTTCGACGGCCACCAACACGTCCAGCGCCCCGTGGAGGATGAGCGTGGGCGCGTCGATGTGCGCCAGCGCGCCCATGCACACGTCGCCGCCGCCCTCGTCGAGGATCTTCCGGGACGCGTCTATCCACCCGGACCACGTGTCCGACACGTACCTCTCGCCGTACATTTCGAACTGCGGCAGTCGCCACTGATCCGGCCAGCTGTGCACGTCGCGCGTCGTCTCGTAGAACTCGAGGTCCTTGCCGGTCACGTACGCGTTGCAGCTCCACACCACCAGCTTGTCCACTCGGTCGGCGGCCCTGGAAGCCGCGATCAGGGCGGTGCACCCGCCGTTGCACCAGCCCAACATCGAGTACCGGTCGATGCCCAGCGCCTGCAGAGGAACGGTCCGGGTCGGAGGTGAAGAGAAGCGACAACCGTTACCGCGTCGCAAGTCACTGCAGGCGGCGGATCCAGAAACGTCTGATCGGGGGGGGGGGGGGGGGCGCAAATTTGTCTTTAAACGTGCGGTTAAGCCGCCTAAGACATAGTACGCAAAAGCAACTAAAAGTACGTTGGCCACTCACCCTCCAGGAATATTTAAAAGAAAAGATTGGATCCAATATATCATAATATAATATACGTAATGCAAACCTATTTTTAGGGATTTGTTTAGGGGGTGCACCCTCTGCTCCTTCCACATTGGATCCGCCCCTGGCGTATCTACCTACCTACATGTACAAGTATAATATTACCTCCGTACGAGTACCGGTCGATGCCCAACGCCTGTGGAACGTCCGGAACGGAGGGCAAGAGAAAACGATAACCGTTATTGCGTCGTACCTACGTCGCAGACGGAGTGTCCAGAGGTGGATCCAGAATTTTTTTACGAGGAGGAGGGGGTGCGCCAAATTGTCTTTGAACGTACTACTAAACAGCCTTAATTTGAACAAAGTAATATACGTAAAAGCAACTAAAAGTATGTTGACTGCATAAAAGAAAAGATTGGATCCAATATATCATAATGTAATAGACGTAACGAAAACCTATTTTTAGGGATTTGTGGGGGACCGCACCTTTCGCCCTTGGATCCGCGCCTGGGCATATCTATATTTTACGTATAATATTATTACCTCCATGAGTGCGATGGCACAGTCGGCGTCACGGTTCAAAAATCCCGGTGAAAAATCTCTGTTCGGCGGTCGACTCGAACCGTAACCCGGAGGATCCCATACGTATATCGTGTACTTTTCTTGGTCGAGATTTTCCGTTAGCGGTGTAAAATCGTTGACTTGACCTGCATGGAAAAGTAAAATATGTTATTATAATAATATCGCTGCGGCTGAATCAGTCGGCTGACGAGCTCCCGGAGTAGAAACCCTATAGAGTCGTACAGATAAATTATTAGGGGTACGGTTAAATGAATAGGTAGGTACCTAGTGCTCCTGGAAATATCAACAGTTTCTGTGGCCCGTTTCCGACTTTGAAGTAGTTAATGTCGACGTTGTTGACTTTGATTTTAGCAGAATTCTGTATAACATAGGTAATTTTTTATTCGAGTAATAAACATTTTTAAACATATTTCAAATTTAATTATCAATTATTTCTTACAAAATATGTTAACCTACATTTTTATTTTATTAAAATTACGACGTCCTAAGGACGCGAATCCCAAACACTCTGGATATGACACTCTATATATGAATACAATATGCGTCTATGTACGCAATGTACACCAACACTGGGGAAAACCGACCTTGTTAATGTATTAGTTACCGTTAAGAATAACATGGGTAAATATGACTTGGTAAGGGAAGCTTATAAGTATCACTTAGGTGCAAATGGGTATATTAATATGATTAAAACATGTATTATTATTCGCTCATATCATTACACTCATGTCGTGGTACCTCCGCTGGGAGGCGTCTACATACGGGATAATCTGTCATTTATTTTTATTTTATTTTATTTTATTTATTTTCATCAATTGTTCATGTATTGAAACAGATTGAATAAAAATACTTTAATAACAAAAAAAAAAAATTATATCATTACACTAAACTTTTAAGTCAGCCGTATCTCGTTGCACATGCTCGCTTATTTGACAAAAACGATTTATTTAAAAAATCAATAATTTATTTATTTATAATTATAATACATACTTAGGTACTTACTTTTGTCTTGTTGTAAATATACCTATTGCATGTAAAATATAAAAATAATTGAACTAATATTATATTTACATTTAAATTATTTTAGTTTACAGACATAATATATTAATATATCTTTATTGTCTATAATATCTCTTAACAAATCAAAAATGGACAAATTAACAATTTTAGATTCTGAGCGGAACGACTCATGTTAGATTTTACAATTATGTGTTTTTGTTTATGTCTGCCATCACCTTTTCGGAACAGTAAAAATGCTTCAATTTTTTCCTACATTTAACGAAAAAAAAAGTTTACCGGAAAGTCAAATTAATTTTTTAATGAATGTTTGAAATTAGACATTGAATATTCACCCATTTAAACAAATTCTCACACGACAATTTTGTTTTTTGTTGTTATTTAAAAAAATATATATCCTCAGATACAGTGTTGAGCCCAGATAACAAAAATAATATCTAGATATAAGATAAAGATAATTTCGTTAACAATTATCTAGATTTAGATTCAGATGATCATTTTCACTTTTATCTAGATAAAGATAAAGATACATATTTTTTTTATCTAGATATCATAATAGATATTTTTATTTTTTGTTTAAAATGCGCAAAAAATAAATATATTGCTTAATTATTTTATACAAATCCTTTTAGTATTTTACTATTTTATGACCATTAATTTTAATAAACAAATTTTTCTATGCAATTCCTTATTTTAACTGTCGAACAATGATTTATTTCTGTGTACCTACTTTTGTACTTCAACTCAAACCGAATATGGAAATACTGCGAGACTTATTAATTTTTTTCAATCATCACTAATTGGTAACTTATGTTATATTTTTTAAGAAGTCAAAACTCCAAACGCTATACCCACAATAATTATCATCCTAATTTAATAGATAATAAATGCACGCAAGTATCTTTAGGACGACATCCACTTCAAAATAGAATTACATGTAATAAATTATAAAAAAAACAATATTGGTAAAAACGTACTTAAATGTTTTACAGCCAATATGGAAGTATGTACACAAATACGTCCGAGGTTGAAGGTTGAGCGACGACCGCGAGTGAACGTTAGCAATTATTGAATACGAATATAATAATATAATATTATTGTTTTCGAGATATTATACCAAATATTATTATGTTCTGAGCTATTTATGTCCGATTTACTCTCCGGACACCGCCTCACTATCCGAAAATCAAGATAATATTATTATTATAACGCCAAGTTGTGAACGTCTAGCGGGACAGTGCCGAATTCCGAAGACTATACTATATATACTTAATGCTTTATTACTATATAAATTATAATATATTATAGTATAGAATATTTCCATTACGAGTTCACGAAATAATGTGCGCTGCTGGACGAGGGTTTTACACTTTTACGTAATAACAATAATATTATTTAGATTTATATAAATAGACAAGAACGCGATATCATTTCATTGAAACCGTTTCTATAAAACAGTAATCAACATTACACGAGAAACGTAATAATAAATGACAAAACACATTCGTATGAATGTTATATTATTATAAATTATAATATTGTGATTTTATAGTATTAGATTGTTGTTATCAATACGATTACTGCTATGAAAAAAAAATTAATATATTCACGTTTAACTCAGAAATAGTGTAATAATATTTTCAATGATAAGATAAAATTAAAAATTAAAAGTACCAAACTACCAACGAATCAATGGAAACTAAAAATTGTTTATTTATCTAGATAGGTATATACAGTTTATCTTAGATGACAATCAGATACCTAATATTTTACTTATCTAGATGAGATAAAGATGCTGTTGTTTTATCTAGATACATTTATCTACGGCCGCTGGGGTAATACGTATAATATAATCCGGTTTTTTTCGCTCGATGAGGAAATTCGGGTTTTCTCTCCACGCAGTCCATGCCTGATGCCTTTTAATGTCTATTGACTGAGTATTGAGTAATTTATAGCAATTTTGAAATTTTCAATTATATTTTAGTTTTTTATTCTACAAATGTCAATAAAATCGTATTCGTTGGGCCAAAAAGTTTGAACATCAATACAAGGCTCCTCATAAGTTGTTATAATTATATTATACTATTATAGCAGTTGATAAAGATTCAAGATCGTGGGCATGATTTTTTTTATAAACATTTAAAGTTCAAATTTTGTAGTTAAATAAAAAATCATAAAATGTTCAATTGTCATATAGCTAAGAATGGCTTGGCTGGCCGCTGGGGCAATACGTATAACATAGTCTGGTTTTTCTCGCTCGATGAGGAAATTCGGATTTTCTCTCCACGCTAGACTGATATACCTACCTATGTAATGTACCTACCAATGCCTTTTTTATGCATTTCATTTGGTGTTCTATTGTCGTAACGTCTTATGGCTGTCCGACGGCCTATATTATTATGATATGAATTATTAACGAAAAAGATACAATACAATACATTTAGATAACCTAATATTAGATTTTATTGTTGTACACTCGTTAAGTCTATTAATGATGTACGTAATAGTATGATTAATGTTATTATTAATTGTTATAAACACATCGTTATGTTAATCAATTGTTTGTTTGTATATTCAATTATTTCTTAATGGTTTTGTGTGAATAATAATATAAATATGTATAATGTAAGCACTTCATATCACTGGAGGTAGTTACACAAGACAAAACTAATAAAATATTGTTTGTGTACGGCAATATTATAGTCTTGTTACACATAAGTAATTGTAAGTCAAAATCTTACTACAAAGCTTTTCGGCTGTACCTAGATACATAATATAGTATAATACACAAATAATATTCTATATATTAGAGAATGTATGAGCGTTTTGTTAGATTTATGAAATTAATCGGAAAATCAAACTTGACCGGATAGGTATTATCTTTATTTTCATGGATACGGTGAACCGACGGATAAGCGTTTAGAAAACGGAGAGACTTGAGCAAACGCGGTGTCAACCACATATTATTACCCATAGTTCTGGATAGTTTTTCTAATTATTGTAGTTTCGACGAAAGTCTCGAGACCAGTGTAGCACTCGAAAAGAGCGCAGGAACAAGGATTTAACTAGACGGAAAACGGTTCAGTTGGGTTGGAAGGAATTTGTATGGGATAAATACTATAAAATATAAAAATAAATCTCGATTATTACCCATAGTTCTGGATAGTTTTTCTAATTATTGTAGTTTCGACGAAAGTCTCGAGACAGTGTAGCACTCGAAAAGAGTGCAGGAACAAGGATTTAACTAGATGGAAAACGGTTCAGTTGGGTTGGAAGGAATTTGTATGGGATAAATACTATAAAATATAAAAATAAATCTCGATACATTACTCATAATCATGAAATTACCATTTCTGCTGATACGGCGGATCGTCGAGAACGCCAACGTAGTATATCAGTTTTCTATAAAAAGAACGATTTGTGCAACGCCTAATTATATATTTTAACGCGGCAACACGTCACGTCTAATTATTATTAATTTAATTCCAATGGTTTTTTTTTTTTTAAGTTTTTAGTAAAATGGATTTTCCGTACAATATTATTTCCACTTTTACGGTCACTGCTGCGACGACGACTCCCGCTCTTTGCCGACTGACGAACGCGATCGCTACACGACCGGTCCCAACCGATGCAAAAGGCATATTTTTTCAATGCTATTCGATATCTGGATATTCGTTTCTGGAGGGAGCGTTGGATACCATACAACTGACATTTTTCGTAGTCGTGCGCAGACTGTCATCGTTATCATCAGACGCGGTTACTATTTCTCCGATCACCCTAACCCGACTACACGCAGGGGTCCCCAACCTAAGGCCCGCTAAGCCAATTATATTTATGTTTTCAAAGAAATATTTTAATATATTATCAATCATAGTTCTTATAAATCTTTAATATTGCATTACCTCTCTATGGCTGCAGTGGTGTAGTGGAGCGTATACGCGGGTATACGGCGTATAACGACTTCTCCAGTTTTTGGTTGATGCGTATACTTATAATATAATTTGTGATACGCAGGTATACGGATATACTGTATAGCTATAAATCAATAATATTAATAGTATTAACGAATAACCAATAATACCAAACATATTTCCTTGTGATCATGTTCATTAGGAACTATTATTATTTTTACATTTTACACATCTATTTTTAACTTCATTGCATGGATCTATATTTATTATATATATATATCATACGTCTAAAATTATAAGCTCATCTATAACGATAGCCGACGCCGAGATTCACGGTCACATGCATTACTGAAAATAATTTTGTCAAAAAATATTATTTTATGTACCTACACTGTGTCACACAATAATTACATAAATAAAACAATTTGATGTTTTCATTTATTTTTAATCATTCAAAGTTGTGATACCTAATTTATATACTACCGAGTATACATTTAAGACTATAAATATTAATAAATATTTAGGTTTTTTGACTTTAAAAGAAGTGGGGATAGGGGGGTTAAGAAATTAACATAGGTAATCATAAACAATTTAAATGCATAATCATATATTTTAGGAGTATGATTGTAAACTATAGAGACTCAATTGCGGTAAGGTAGTAGTAAAGTGTATGTAATTATAAATATATCATTAGTAATAGCGTAGTATATATAGTGGTTGGGGGGGGGGGAGAAGCCCCCCACGTTTACATATCAAGTACATTAAAACGTGTAATCAGTAAAAAAATTACGACTACATCACTGTAATGACTGTCTGAAAATTGAACGTGTAGGCAATTTCTAATCTCGTCTTAGCAGCTCGGGACCTATGTTAGTTGTAAATGTAAAATGTTTATTAGCGTGTGTGGAATTCAATGCGGGTACCAATCTCCAACGCTCATGCGTAGTGGCGTAGCCAGGAATTTTGTATAGGGGGGGGGGGCTAAGTCTCACATAAAAATATAAAAAATACAAAATATACAATAATGTCTTTTATTTACACTTTTTATTTTTTTATTAATCTTGATAAAATCCTAAGGTCAACACAGTCAATGGGGGGGGGGGTATAGTCCCCTTAGCCCCTCCCTGGCTACGCCACTGCGCTCGTGCACATGTAAATAATTTGATAACAAATCACAATTTTACAATTACTTACTTGTTGTTTTGACAAAATTAAAATTATTCAATTACAGTTCACAATAATATAAGATTTAATTTTTAGTGTTCCGTACGACCTATAGACAATTTTCTGACGAGTCAAAATTTTTTTTCAGAATCAAAATAGGACAACGTAAACCAACTTTAATTTTAAAGGTTTTTTGAGCAAAAATTAACGGCAGTAGTTGGAAGGCCCCTTAAATCGAAATTATAATGATTAGTTTCTGAGTTATTAAAATGTTTACAATAAGGGTAATAATCCTTGAAAATGGTTTGTAAAAACATAAGCCATATAATATGTAATATTATAGATGTAGTATTTATTATACTTGGATCATTGTTTACAATTTTTTTATATTGACAGATCAATAGTAACTGTTATACCTTTTTCAAATCGTCTAAGCTCCCTTAATATCTACTTAACCCATTGCCATATGTCTATATAGACATATTATTATCCTTAGTGCATATAATGTAATAATATAATGTATGTATGTATGTATGTAATATTAATTACAAATATCATAACGCTAAAAAATTAATTAATGATTGGCTACATGCATCTCTAAATGAAACTTAGATTAACCTTATTGTATTATATTTTATTTATCTCTTTTTGTATTGTATAATTACGCAATAATAGTGTTTTAGTTTTTCCTTTTTTTAGTTTTTAAGCATGATATGTATCAATTTATAACTCTCTATCTTCGCCACAAGCCTAGCTTACTGAAGATAGATAATTCAAATGTACAATTAATGTAAAACTGTATATTTGTTTATTTAAATAAAAAAAAAAAAAATATAATTATATGATTCAAAAATTAATATCTTAAATTTCGATTTAGTTACATCAAAAATCTCAACAAAAAAACATCGGCTTAATAATTTGAAAAAGAGAAGTTTGTAATGTCACATGATCATCCTTGAGTGGTACATAAATGTCAAGGATTCGAAAATATAGTCTTCGAGTGTATGAAAAAATTCCAAAAATCAGAATTTGAATATTATATTTTAATGATCAATCATATTGTTCTTGATAGACCATAATGGACTTGTAATCGCCATCAGGCTGAGCTTGCATGTCTATTAAATCCACTTGACAGCGAGAGTTAAATTCTGACGAAAGTATAGGTTTTACAACTAAACCTTTTTTAATTGTACTGCCTTTTTTTTGACAGTGGTCACATAAATTTAAAAATATCATTATAGTCTACCTTGTTATATTTTTATATTTCAAGTTCAATTCATACTCCATACGGTTTCTACCTCCATGTCCCACAGACGTATGTGTTTCATTAAGAAGTTGAAACAATTGTTCGTTGTAAACATAATACTTAATTAAATTACCTTTGGATACCTACTGGAACTACTAACTTTTCAATCCCTGATATATTTACAACATCGTATTTTTTAATTAATTTATAATCATCTGCAGTGTTTTTTGTGGTTTTAGTTTTCACATTATTCACTTTTAAAATTGATTCATCGTATTTTACTTTATTTAAAAATACAGCATTTGCATTTTTGTTTAATAGTAAATTGTTAAACTTCTCATTAAACTTTTTTTCCATTTTATGTTAGAAAATAGTACACAAATACTTAGAAAATAGTTAAAAACGTTGACCAAAAGAAAAAATAACACTACACGCAACTGCACTACCTACTCTACAATGACAGACTACGCGACGTCGCCGTCGTGACCAGTGGCGTAGCAAGGGTATGGCGAACTGTGCCTACGCCAGGGGCGCAAATTATGAAGGGGCGCAAATTTGTGCTTCAAAATTGGTACTTATTTTTATTCTACCTTCAAAGCTACATTTCTTTATTATACATTTTGAAATCTGTATGATTTTGTTTATCTTGTTTATCGTTAAATTCGTGTTTCACTACAAAGAACGGTGCGCGTGTGTGTGTGTGTTTGTGTGTGAACTAGAAAAAAGATTACTTGATGATAAAACTATTGACTGTGAAGTACAACAAATGTTGAAAAATGAAAAAGAAAAATGGCGCAGTATTTTAAAAATATAATCGTTGATATTATTATGTTTTGCAGTAGAAATAATCTTGCTCTTAGAGGTCATTCAGAAAAGATTTTAGACTCGAAAAAAGGGAATATTTCTTGATCTTATTGAACTTATTAGTCACTATAACCCGGTTTTGAAAGAACATTTAATAGCGCTTAATGAGGGAAAATCTAAAATCAGTTATTTCTCACCAACCATACAAAATGAATTTATTGAGTTGATGGGAAAAACTGTTAAAACTAAAATTCTTGAAATCATTAAAAAAAGTAAATATTATGCTATATTATTTGATAGTACTCCTGATTTTTCACACAAAGAACAGTTATCACAAATTATAAGATACGTACAAATTTCAAATAATGAAGTAACGGTTGAAGAAAGGTTTATCGATTTTAGAATAAATGTTAAATATATCATTCCGTATTTTCGTCAATTTTTTAATCGCTAAAAAGGCGCATTTTCCTACGTTTGCCAGGGGCGCTAACGAGTCTTCCTACGCCACTGGTCGTGACAATAATCATTAGAAAATATCGAATAGGAATTTAATGATTCGATTATGAAATATTATCTACAATACTGTGTGAATGTGTGATCACGTCTTTATCGTTTAGATTACGGATCGGTTAGTACTATCGCAGCCGTCGCGTTGTTGTGTACGAATAAAATATAATTATAGTTTTGTAGTGATATTATTACGTATAAATGCAATTTGATATAAAAGTGTGCAGCGCACTGTTATAATTCACTTTGCCCACTTGAATCTGGGCAGGGTACACTTTGCCCGGGCAATCTAGTACAATGCCCGGTCAATGTATGACAAATTTGAGTATTAAAATGATCATTCTTACATTGGCCAAAATGTTCGGGCATTGTGCACAGTGCCCGGGCATTGTATAACAATGCCCGGATTTCCTACTTTGCCCGTAACATATTATACATAATTTAAGCACAAAAATACGGCGAGTATGCTTACAAAATCACTCAGTATATTATATATATTTTTATCAAAATTCTATACCATGCGATATTTTTCAATTAGAACAATAATAAGCTTAAGTGACAAAATTACTAAGTTAAATATTGTCATAGAAAAAAAACAGAGAGCAGAGGCCTCCCAGTGGAGGTATTTCAAATATAGATTTTTTAGGTAGTATTTGTAGAAATAATTAAATATTGTAGAATCTTGTGATTGTATTTATTGTATTGTATTTATATGAATTTTCGTTCCTAAACTGGAAGAGTAACTAGTACAAAAAAAAAAAAAAATGATTATATTATTTCATTTAATTTTTTTCCTTACTTGTACTTAAGAATTATTTCCCAATATGACATGTTTTCCATTCACTCAAATCATGTTATGTGATCAATGTCTATGACAAACGTGGCAGTTGTGTGACACATTTTTTACACGATATTGAATTTTGAAAATAATATATATACCACAATACACTGCAATATTACAGCTGAGTTTGAGTATAATATTATTATTCCTTAAAAATATTCTTATAAAAATATAAACAATAATAGTGTAGTTATTATGTAATATTAGGTGTAGTATTTATTATACTTGGATCATTTAGAAATTATTTATGTTGATAAATCAATAGTAATTGCTAACTTTATCCAATCATCTAAGCCCTCATATCTGCTTAACCCATTGGCTATTACCACATAGCCATATTATCCTAGTACACATAGTTATATAACTCAAAAACTACTCGCTTGAATTTTGATTTAGATACATTAGAAATCTCAATAAAAAATATCTGCTTAATAGTTAAAAATGAAAGGGAGGCGGTTCCTATTTAAAAAGCAGAAGTTCGTTATGGTTGTACCTAATGGTGAACAGGAAGAGTAACCCATACAAAAAAAAAAAGGTTTTGAAAATAATATAATATAGGCAAGGCTGGGCAAGTCAATGATTTTTTTAACGCAGTTAAATTAAGTTAATATGCACCAATAACAAAAAGTTAAAAGTTAAAAGGTAATTTAACTATAGGTTGTTAACTCAGTTAAGTTAAAAGTTAATACACACTTTTTGTTAAGTTAAAAAAAAGTTAATTTGTTTATACAACGCTAGCGTATTTAATTTTTTTCCAACCCAAAACTAAATTATAGGATATAGTGTTAATACTTCATACAGTATTTCCATATAAGTTAGATTCGAATGATAAAAATGTTTAACTTTAAACAATTTACGATACATATTTTTCGACATGAAAACGAAATAGACTGAAATAGTGAAATATTTTAAAATTAAAAACAAAATAAATTAACTTAAATTACTTCTTAAAATGAAAAATTAACTCGTTAATTTCACGTTAATTGAGAAAGAAATTTAGTAGGTTAACAGTTAAGTTAATGAAAACCCAAAAGTAACTAGTTAAGTTAAAAAGTTAAAATAAAATTAACTTTTTAACTCAACTTCAACTTTTTAACTCATTAATGTCCAGCCTTGAATATAGGTACCGCACCATAGTACCATACACAATATTATGTGAGCTCGATAATAATAATATTATTATTATTCTAACTGTTGTTGCATTTTGGAGTTATCGACACAATGACACCGACGCGCAGGTTTAAATAATAAAAAAAAAAAAAAAACAACAATACTATGCATACAAAAAATAATGAACTTTGCAGCACACATCGTATAATGGGTACACAATATATATTACACTACACAATATATTATATATTTATCGGAAATGCATTAAAATATGTTTTCCGATAGAAACATAATATTATTTTGGCTACTTATACGCAAAGTTACAACACATGACATGTTCGTCATTCCAAACGGACGAGATTATACGTGTTATTTTTAGGAGTACTCTCCCCAACCCATTTTCTATTTTGCTCTACGATCGGACAAATTGTATATTACATATTATAATATTATAATGTACTTAATACTCATGTATATATGTCTATAAGCTATGATAATAATAATAATAATAATAGTAATACGTAAAATAAAATAAAAAAAATACTGCACATTTATCAAAAAATAAATAACACGATATGCACATAAAACGCACAAATACTATCCGTGTAGACAAACTATCCGTACAAACACGTAAGTAAATATTAAAACTACATAATATGTATTATATAATAATAATAGTAATATTAATATATGATGCGTACAAAATTCGAATGGAAGACCGATATACATATTATAATTATTATAAAATTCTTCGTTTGTTACACGATCGAAATATTCTCAGATCACAGATATCCTTAGAGTTTATATAAAAACAACAAAACATAAAAAATAAAAAATAAAATAGAAATAATTAAAATGAAATCAAAGACCAATGTTGCCGCCATCGGTGATGAGTACCTAAATACACAATACTGTATCATAATAATGATAATCATGAAATATTATTAATGATGATACTGATATATAATGTACACGCACATCACGACGAAGCGGAATAATAATAATAAAAAAAATATACGAAGACATATAATATACGTCCGAAGAATAAAATAATTGAATTTTGTGTGTATAAAAAATAAACGAATATTAGTTTTAATTTTTGCTCGCTAACTCCAACGACGGTCGCAACGTCAGGCAACCTTCGACCCAAAAGTTTGGCCTGTCCAACATCCTCTGCCACAAGGCAATTTCTTTTTCGTTGGAATCCATCCAGTCGACTGGTTTTCCGTCACACATACCTGAAAAATTCATAATTTTTTTTTAAATGAATACATAAAAATAATCGGTATTACCGTTTTTTTTAAGTACATACAACTGCAGAGTTACTCTTTTATGGATTTAATTAACCTAACCTTTAAATTCGTTCTACGCATTACCATTTTCATGTTGCACACGTAGGGGCTAAATAGGAAGTTAATACTACATAATATATCAGTAGCGGATTTTCAAAATTTTTCTAGGGGGCGGGGGCACCAAAACGTATAAATTTAAAATTACAATGTATTTAAATGCATTTATAGAGGGTCCCGTGTCTGAGAGTGATCATTATTGGTTGATCACGTAATTATAAACCAGCATCACTCTCAACTAATATTCATATATGATAATATATAGAATAACTAAATTTTTATTTCATAAATAGGTAGATAATAAATTCATACCTGTGATTAATAGTGTTAAATTTTCCGGATAACTCAACTCAAAAAATGATATAATTTTATACTAAATCCAGTGGCACCTATACATATATATTTTTTTGGGGGGGGAGGTGTGAGTTATACTTTAAGAAATAATTGTATAACCACAAATTAAGAGCTAAAAAAAAAAATAGTGATTATCGTGATTGTATAAATACTCATGGGTAAATGGTAAGGTCCTACACAAACCAAAAAGGAAATGTTCTGGAATTGTAAATTAAATTACGAACAAAAATTTTTTTCCCACTTCATTTGTCCTTAGCTGGTGTGATTAAAAATTATTTGTTGGTGCGAGTTAGAAGGCACGAATATTATTTAGACGTTATTTTACCCATTAATGACAATCGAAAAATTCGTTAACAATTTATCAATTATTATAGACTATATAACGCGAGTTGTTCAGAAGTTGTTTTATATAAACGTATTTCTCATAGTATAATAATATATAAAATTAAACAAAATATATATTTTTTCATATTTTTCATTATTTGTACCACTAAATAAGCTGCAATCATATCACAAGGAAAGCGTACCATTTTATTGCTATTAATTTTCCAAAGGGCATTGTAAATGGTAAATCACTAGCTTATTTCTATGTAGAAACTTTCATATTATATTTAATTTTCGCTAACATATCAAATGTTATAGGTACTCGTGTAAGAATTTACAATCACCACCCAAATATACACAGCTGATCACACAACGCCCAAGTAAAATAACATAATCGTGATGTGTATACAAATGGGTTGAAAATGCAGTAAAAAATAACAGATAGTGAAATTATTTTATAATACGTACCTACCTATTTTACACTATTATTAATTTCTGTAACATACTTTATCCACATCACAATACATACAAAATATTCTTCAGTAAAAAAATTTTTTTTTTTTTTTTTATCATACAATCACATAAAATATATTAATTATACGAATAATTAATCATAATAATATGATGAATTCCCTGGGAACTATTCCGCCCAAATAAATACGCCACTGACGTGTTATGCTGTATTAACATTAAACTCCACGGCATAGGCCTTTAAACTACCTACTATAAGTACGATGAAAATAAGTGTTTGTTCCTCTATGGACGTGTACACCGGAGTGGTGCGTGTAACTCGCATACATGGGGTTTTTGAAACTTAGTACGATGGGATGTCTTCTCCAATCGATAATTATTGTTTATTACGTTTTCGACGTCGCCGCCCACACCGATCCGGCAGGTGAAAATTACCATTGTCGTTATTACGGCGTATATAATATACGTCCTATTATGCTGTGAATTGTGATATCGTGGCCGGGAAATACCGATGATAGTAATAATTATTATTGCCATTATAACGGAGTGAGAGAGAGAGAGAGAGAGAGAGAGGGAGGTCGTGCGTACGTTTCAAAACCCGTTCTACGTGATTACAACAGTCAACTCAAGATGTCATTATCATCACAGAAAAAAAGTTCGTCGTCGGATTGGGACGATGATTGCTACGGTATGTCCCCCCCCCCCCCAAAAATGATGGTTTGTCGCAAATCGGCAGCATATTTCGGCGTGGATTTTACCTATAATATTATTGTCATCGGGACCGATTGAACTAAATCATTTGGATTTTTTATTTTTTAAAATCGATTATTCGTCAGTTAAAAAATAATTTACCTGAACCCAACGATAGACGGACGCCTCCCAAGAACTCATTGCTGCCCAGCCGGTCATGGTCCCAAACGGTAAGTTCCAGACTCCGCTCCGCCAATTCGTCTGGAGATACATCTCGGTACGTAAGCGTTTGGTTCCAGTTCGGGTTGCACGTCTTTCGAGCTACGTTGGTCTTCTGCTTGGAACTACGACCCTTGTCGGGTAGTAAATAACTGGAAAATGAGGTAAACATAGATTAGCATAAATTACATTTCACATCACCAATTACTCACCTTTTACAAAACGGATCGGATGAGCCGTTAGACTTGATCGCTTGAAGGTTCTTTGCGTCTTTCACAAGCAGAAGGAATGTGCCCTTGGTACGTTTTTTTGAGTTCGGGTCGGGTGGCACACACTTCAGGCCGACGATAATTTCGCCTTTATTACTGACACACATAATATCATCTAAAGGTTCTGTCTGTAACATATACAAAATCGCGGTCATTAGACACCGGTCCTTCGTTTGGTCATATATTTTAATAAAATAATATACTCACTCGTTCCTGAAGTGGGTAGAGTTTTGGTGATGGATCGTCAAATATCATGTTCTCCAGAGGAAGTTGGACCTCGCCTAAGAAGTTGTTGCGTCCGAACATGTCCGAGTGCCACACGCTTAACCACAGTGTTCTGCTGTTGAGCTCTTCCAAAGGTAGACTGTACTTGAGCACCTCATCAAATATCGGGTTCATCGTGTGCTTCTTCACTCGGGTCTTTCTTTTGCCGGCCTTCGATTTGTCGGGTAATAGGTACACTTTTACGTAGCTACACAAAAAAAAAAACGATGCATGCAACGGTTACTGATTGTATCTCAAGGTAATAATTTTTTTTTTTATCAAACCTGACTTTTAAGAAAAATATTTCATAGGCTTGTTGTAATAACGAGATAGAATCTTTAACACATTATATAAGGAATGCGATCAACAGAAAAAAATCTAAATCGATGACGCGTGGTACGAGCATAGATAATAATATTAGTAATAGGTCAGACGGAGTCGGATATTTAATACGGGACGAAAATTCAGACGATTTCAAGTTACAGGCACAAATGTGACGACTAGGTATTTTACGAAGTGTTAAAAGTTTTATTGCGAGGAAAGTTGTTGTAGGTACTAAATACACCCTTAAGGGTGTCGGTGCCAGTTTTCCTGATTTCCCGCAGTTTTAAAAAATTTAAAATTATATTTTATATTTAAGTTGCTAGGTACCTTATAATTATAATACGTTTTCACTAATCTACTGCCAGATACCTATTCAAGGCGTGTTATTGTATAAAAAAAAAATTGGCTTCACAGGAAAAACTCTCAAGCCTCATTTATATGTTGAATTTTGATAATTTTTTTTTTTTTTGATCTGAAAGAGTACATTTTATATTATGGTCATCGAACTTACGGGTCGGATCTGTTTCGTTTGGGATCGGCAGCTGCCAGGTCGCGACAATGTTTGATGTTGATCTCGAACTGTGCCGCTTTATAGTTGTACTGAAGACCAAACTCCACCTCACCTCTGATAGGCACCATGCCGTACCTGCCCTCTCCGGCACCAGAGTACACGGATGCCATGGAATCGCTTCTAGCCTGTGAATGAAGAAAAACGGACGTTGAGACAATGCGATAGACACTATAGTATATAGTCGTATGTTAATTATAATAATATAATATACAATATTGCGCGTACGCAATGTGTAGATTAGTGTCTTCGAACGCATATACGAAACGAAATCGATTTACGCTCGGTAGACTTGGAAAATATCTGAATTCACGAGTGCCAAAATTGAACATTTCCTCCGGAACGAAAATTACGACGTTAAAATCATCCGCGGTCCAACGACGACGTGCGAAAACCGACACTACAGTCCATAGTAGGTACGGGTCTGACAAATTACAACCAGACGGCATAGATAACAATTTTTCAAAATAACGACGACTGCAATTTATACACACTCATACTCAGTTTGAGTTCCCAACCTGCCTTATTTTCGCTATAACACTCGAGACACGTCGTCGCGGTTTCGTGACGTGAAAAGCGTCACGAGTTGATTATTATTAATTAAAACCACCGTCACGAATCGATTAATAATTTGCGAAACGTTTGATGCACGAGGGATGTTACAATATTATTATAATATTATTATTATGTTATACGCTACGTCAGCTTACTTTCAACCATCGACCGTTGTATGTACGATCTGTCATTATTTTCGTTACGTTTTATGACGTGTCTATAACAGTGCGTACACCTATAGTTAACCTATTATTTTTCACGATTCGAAAATATTGTCATCCTATATTATATAGTTACAATAATATAAAACCGTAAACCTAGTGCCTCCAAGAATGCAGTATCGCGATAAAAATAAATTAGGAAATTCGCTCTGTAGACGATAACACTATAGCAGGTATCCGTTTTTTAAAGCGTTATAATCGCGTATAACGACTACTTTGTGAACGCGCTGGAATCGCCGCTCTCGTTAACGGAGTTTAAACGCGCGCGAGTTAATAACATAGGCAATGGATACATACATATATAATATATTATATAGCTTAGATGTTTATTATTATTATTATTATTCATAAGGCGGTATGGCGGAGTTTACCGAGAGAATTAAAGAACAGCGATAAAGAAATAAGGGACGTAGTTGTAGTGAAACAAACGGTGGTGCAGTTACGATTAAACGAAATATACGACCGCAGATTTCGGGTCCGGACGCGGTACGGGAGACGTAGTTGTATTAATTTTTTTATATATATATATATTATACGTATTATATATTATAACGACATCGCGGAGGCGAGGAAAATAATAGTTTAATAATTCAGAACATTTGCTAACGGCGGTGGTGCGATAATCTCACGATCGTAAGTATAATATATATTATTATAATAATAATGAAATGTACAAAACTTCGCGTTTAGAGTGTGTGAGTGAGCACCTGTACCTATATACATAATATAATATTTATGTAAACGCAGCAAAGTGAATTCGCGGGACAAGCGCGGCGAAATTTGCGGGATGAGAAACCTTGAAAGTTGTGTTTGTGTTGTGATTATTATTCGTTTGGCAAGGAGAAAAAATAAAATAAAAAATAAAATCCTTCGAAAACACTCAAGTCGCGCCGAACGCGCACATTAACATAAAAAAATATTTTAATCGGGTCTCTCCGCCGCAGTTGACTCGAGCGAAATCCAGCAGAATTAATCACGATAAATCCTGTGCAGCAAAACAAGACAAACGACGACGTCGTAAACACGTAAAATCGTACCTATATATATATATGTATTGCGAGGGGAAACCAAAAGTGAAGATAGCACACTACGCGGTGGTCGTATCAACTGATAATTTGCATTGTTTGAAATTCACGTGCCGTTTGGTAAAAGTATAGTGAAAGAAATAAAAAACGACGAGCTCGTGTGAAGTGCGCGGCATTACCTACCGAAAAGGTATAATATTATATACCTAACAGCCGCGCATTCGTCTTCTTTGTCTCACAAAACGTATAATTTCACAACGAGCACGCAGTTGGTTTAGATTAAATTTACAAATGAGATCATTATAACTACTGTGACCCGGTGCAGAGGTTTAAAAAAAAATGATTTTATTCTAATACCAGTATTTTAAGTAAGCGTTTGAAAATATTTATAATTAAACTAATGACTTGTATTAATATTAAAAAAAAAAAGCCATGCGGCACAGCTGCTGCTGCTGTTATAATGTTTGTATATTTATAATTAGTAAATAATTTATGGATAAGTGAACTACGATACTGTAATTACTATATTATACCGTAATGCGATGCGATACGTACATTTGCTAAGTTTAAATATTTTGGAAGCGAAAAAAATCGATACCAAGTGAAAAAGTATAATAAGGTATACACAAAAAGTGAACAATATTTTTTCAAGCATACGCGTGCGGGTTAAATATCCGTTTTCCCTATAGCTTTCTCGAAGAATACTGAAAAATGGTCATTCATTGTTCAATATGTGGACATTTTTCAATTTCTTCTAAGCTTCTGCGATGGTTAGGTATTTAAAAAACATTAAAACAAGTCATATATATAAACCAATGGATCCCTGCAATTTCCCAGATCCACGATTTAGAATCTTAAGTGTTGCTATTACGACGTCCTATTCGTTAAACGTAAAGAGATTATAGAAGCCCGTCCGCATTAAAAATAATTCGCGATATAACTCACCCCGACCACGAAACGTTTCCGGACTTTCCTCCTCAAACTAATGAGCAACAATTTTAACACCGAGCGGAGGCGTCCGAATCGTGCGGATTAAACGCGAAAACACATTCATAATGATAAATACGATCTAAAGTATTTTCGAACGCAATAAATCTCATCCTGTTCTACATAATAGGCACAAATTTCGGTAAGTGTCGTTGACGCGACCACGATCCTACTCGGGTACACTACACATGTGAGTATAATGACAGGTGTTGACGATTGATCGTCTCCCTCTTATCTAATTTACACTATTACTTTGTATCAATATAATCATATACACCAATAAATTTACAAATCATCGTTTATAAACCGTTACTAAAAAATGCGATCACTGCCATGGTAAAATACTAGGACATTGGTAATTTGGTATATCGTCCAATCGTCGCTCAATATACAAAGTTGAAGAAAATAGACGTCGCACATGCACGTTATGTTGTCTAACACACGTACGACACACCAAATTTTCGTTCACTAGTTTCAAAAGTGTGTTATGAGTACCTATGTAAAATATTAATATTTTTAAAATGCTCATAATTCACTTAAAACTTAAAATATAATAAAAACTCAACAAGGAACCACAAATAATTTTCTTTCCTTAAAGTTTGATAATAGGTCAATTCACTCTAATATCAAAATTAATAGCACACTATTGAAACATGTGAACGAAAATTTGGTATGTCCTACGTGTATAAGACAGAGACGGCATATCGTGCGGATACGACGTCCTCTTAAAAGATATTTAAATATTTGTACAATGTATTTCAAATATTTTATAGTTCCTATACCTAATTATATATATAAAAAAAAAGTACTGTGGTAAATTTGTGTTCCAAGTCTCGTACACGGTGCACCGTGATTGTGTACATTTTTAGTCCTAACGGATAATTTACCAACTTCAATAAAGATATATAAAATATATATAAGACTATAATTTATCATATATTTGTAATTGTATTTAATACGCATTTCAAGATGTCTTGTTTATTTTAAGAATCTATATATATAAAAATACTTGTCCTGGGTGATTCATCATCGCCTAGCCGGAACTGCTGAAGCTATGGATATGAAATTTTCAGTAAATGTATTTATTACTATGTATAGGCGCACTAAGAAAGGATTTTTCGAAATTCGCATTTTAAATAGCTGCTCAAACAGGGACATTGAGGTTCAAGATGGAAATTGGAAATTTTATTTTTATTTATTAATAGTTGCCATTGGTTACACTCTACAGTAGAAATTAGTAATTATTTATTATTGGTTGCCATTGGTTATTCGGGCGGATCAGGTACAATAGCTGGCATCAATTCGAATTATATTATAATATCAAAATTAACTTGGTATAACTTCGATAATTTAGAGTTAAATCCTACACTTACGTACAAACAGCACTGGGTCCGCGACCTACCACGGATAAATTGCCTACCTGATATTGCCTACCCTATTGCCTATACTGCTGCGAATCAGAATTTTTATTGCAGGAAACAGAAAAGTTAAGATACATTTCGAACACCATACACCGAATATTAAATAACGAATTGAACAAAGTTTGAGTCATATAGAGTTAAATCTTTGTTACGGTTTGGCTTCGAAACTTCTTATCCAATTGTCATGCAGTTTTTTTTAAATGAAAGAGGATATCACGGAGCAGGTTTTAGGCATAAATAAAGTCCGATAATGTTAGTCAATAATTAGTTATCTTTACATAAAAAATCCCAATACCACTGACTCACGGATCGCTGTATCTCAAAAACTACTCAACGTACGGACTTGAAATTTGGAATAGAGGTTCTTCTCATATTTTCACCGTGCAATAAGAAAGGATTTTCAAAAATGTTGCGTTTTAGTGGAGTAATTAACGATTATAATTATTCACTGGCAATACGTCATAAAATTTCTATCGTAAATCTCAAAATTCCTGTTTGAGCACCTACCGGGGGTGATCACTTCCCTTTTATTAATTAGCCTATGACACTCACAAAGAATATGGCTTTGTATTGGTGAAAGAATTTTCGAAATCGGTTCAGTAGTTTCGGAGTTTATCCCGAACATACAAACAACATTTTATAGTATAGATAAAAATGAATATTTGTGTGTAGATTAGACCTCTCTGGGAAGAAGATAGGCTAATTTAAAAAGTGTTAAATTTGTTTTTTTTTTTATTCATCGGATTTTAGTACGGTTGCGTTATAGGCTTTTGTATTAATTGATCATATTAATCCTCCGAAGGTGGAATTAAGTAAAAATGACAAGCTTTGTACAATTTTGATACTTTAGAGTTAAATCATACACTTACGTACAAACAGCACGGGGTCCGCGATCTACCGCAATACCTAACCTACCTAACCTACCTGATAATATACTGCTGCGAATCAAAATTTTTATTCCGGGCAACAGAAAAGTTAAGATAAATTTTGAACACCATACACCATACACCGAATATTAAATAACGAATTGAGTCATATAGAATTGGTACATTTAACGGGCAACGAAGTGCCAGCGGGATCAGCTAGTTAATTATATGTACCTAATAATATATTGACTTTATATTATATAGAGTACCTATAATTATGGTGTTTTCATCGATGGTTAATTTATGGAAAGTGATAATGATTTGTATTAACTTGTAAATTGTAATGGATAAAAATATATGTACTATAGGATGCTTAAAAAAATAATTTTAAACCGTATTTAAGTACCCACAGAGTACTCAAATACATACCCACATGACAACTCTAACTGTACCTATATACCTATACCACAGCGGTAATCAGATGCGCCGGAGTCGTCAAAAACACACACAGTAAGTAGTAGGTAACGTAAATTATACCTAAGTATATCAGTCCATTACAACTTTCAGTGCCCCCAAACCTTTATTTTACGAATAATAATTTTAAAAAAAACACTCACCACGCCCAGTGAGGAGCTGCTCCTGTGCGACAATTTTTCCATCTCGTCTTCTGGTTTCAAGCAAAAAGCCGAACTAGCCAAAGGTTCCGAACCACTGATGCCGCAGGCTATCGTCGTCCTGCAGTCGCTGTCGTTACCCGTAGCACCTGCACACGAAACAGAAATGAAAACAATTTTAATATTATTTTTATGGCTTTCCGTCACCCCGGGGATAGGATAGTTGTTCGTCCACCCTGTACGCCGCCAAACGATTAACCCGTCGTTTTACGAGGCATCGTCACACTACAACTCTACGTCACCCGATCATTTAACGATTATTCATTGTGGGTACCTACCAATATTATTACGGGTTTGGGTCGTTATTTTTAAAAATGTTTGTCGTATCTATATTATGCCACGCGCAAATCCATTACGTTGCCACCGAACACAATATTAGCGGTTTGTTATAAGTACCTACTCGTTATTTCATAGTTGACACCACCGAGAGCTATAAGAGGACATTACCATTGCGATAGTAAAGAACGCCCATGTAATTTATGTACAGCTCTTAGAACGAATAATATAATATAATATAATTGATTTATTTTAATAGGTACCAAACCTAATCGATATAATAATAACAGTCGTATTGATTCATAATAATATCTCACCGCAACAATATTATTATTGTCTGCGTTCAATGTTATAATAAAACGCATCGTCAGTCATAATAATATTATGGTTGCGTCGAGATATGAAGTTTACAATATTTAGAAACGTAATGCATTTTTCTTTTTCGCAATAATTATATACCTTGTTTACACAGATATCCCGCGTGCAATTAAAACGTTGTTATTTTTTTATAGTACAATAATTAAACTCGTTAAGATTGTAATGCAACTAATATGAGATATAAATGTAGAAAAAACTAATTTTATATATTATGATAATTACTTGTAGAACTCTCCGGTATGATTTGATTATAAAACTGTTCGAACAACACATTATATTTTCGGAGCTAAAAAGTTTAAAGAAAGTATATTATGAGATGAACATAATTATTATCGCGTACAAAATCAAAATCTATATCTTTTAACGGTATCCTACGCATCTATTTGGTATCCTACGGTATCCATTGCAGGATTTTTTTTTTTCGATCGCGAACCAGCAATGACTTATTCGAGAACCTAACCTATACGATTTTACAAAAAACGTTTCCACTTTCAACGACGACACACTGTTCTACATTTTTAAATAATTCTAAATCGTAATAGTTTTGTAAGAGTTCCGAACCGCGACAAAATTAAATAATCACCCTGTATATACGTCATTATAATAAAATATACATTATCGTAGACCTATTTAATATACGTCATGTACGATTCCGTATTGTTGCGAAACACACATAGGTAGACATATTATACCGTTGCGAATAATATAATGTACGCGCCAATATAATCATTAATATCGTGTGGTTACAATAATCAACGGGTTGGAACTCAGCGCGTTTCACCTCTTTTAATTAACATTATGTGATGTCTACTAATTAACTAGCGCATCAATGAACACCGAACAGCATAACACACATTATAGCGTATACATATGATGTGTGTGTGTGTGTGACGTGTGCGTATTGTGTATATTATATGGTACACGTAATATTCATTCATTGTTTTTTATAATTTTGTACAGCAGGTAAACTTATGTAACGAACAACGACCGAATTGTAATATCGAACTCCAATTCGGTAATTTACACACGTGCGTCGCAGGTAGTTTCAGTTATTTGTTCCCCGAGACTTCTGTACGCTATATTGTTTGCATGTTTGATTCGTTTCGAAAATCCCTAAAAAAAATACCTAGTTCAAATTCATACTTTATATGTATATTTTCAATTCTTGTTTTACGCGTACCTAAATATGAGTTTTAAATTAGCAAAAGAAACTTGGAGTGGAAAAAATTTTAATTCGTACAAAAAGCTGGATGTAACCCGAATTCGTCGTATCCCGTCTGCATAACAAAATATAATATGTATTGTATATTCGCAATGGGTATATTATTATAAGGAAACCGATACGGTTTTGTCGGCCTCGACGTTATATGATAAATTAGCCAGCTATTATTATTAGAATATATAATGCAATATGCATATAAGATTAAAAATATCGAATAACGAGTGACGATTATACGGAACTATTATAGATTTTTCAAGTTATGCGTATATGCTTTGTAAAATGTATATAAAACGATAACGAAAAATACTACACGGCCGTTGGGCGGGATACCTATCACACGTTTCCTTGAATTCAAGCAATCGTAGGTATAAGTACTTTGTAAGGAAATACGCAGAGCAATGAAAAAGTTAATGAAAGTTTTCAAACGTGCACAAATAGTGCGAATAAAATTATAAACCTTGGCAATAGCAGGTGGAAAATACATGACAATAACGGTCGGAGCCAAGTGAATTATCATTCGAGTAAAATTTTTGTCGGTATACTTATAGGTACGTTATTATTTGGACACCAATCAAGTGTAGGATTCCCAGAAATTGTTGAAATAAAAAAATAAATAATGACTTTCGCGGCAAATTATGTTTGTCATTATGCTATACATTTATATATATATATCATACACTATGATATATATGTATATAGATTTATGTTCGTATTTGGTAAACCGAAGAAAATTTTCTCAAGTAGGACACTGCACCGTTCGGTGTAATAACATAGGAATGCAGGTTAAATAAATATCGATATTTTACGAGATTTATGATTATTAATATTGTGTATTTTAATATAGGTAGGTACTTAACCTAACCTACCTACATAATATTATTATTTTCATTCTCCGCAACGTCTGCAACTGTAGTCCACGTCCGCGCAAAGAGAAGGAGCGTGCACGTATAGGTATTGCGTAAGATAATAATAATAATAATAATAATAATAATAATAATAATAACAATAATAATATGTGCTATAGTCCTCGCGGTTATTTAAATAATCGTCCGGAATTTCGAAATCGTATCTTTGATTTGAACAATGTCTGGGGTGGGAAGGATACAACGCACTTAAATCGGACGATATTATATCACATTATAATACGTACAATATTTCACTACCGCGTCGACCTTCGATTCGATGTTGAACACTACCACGGTCCGCACATTTCGGACAATGCAGATTTGAACTTGGGTTTTTTTTTTATTGGTATTATAATCCGTTTCTTTAGAAAAACAAAAAAATCCGTAGCCAATCGGATTTTCATTATATTTCGTCGAACGAGTAGTTTAACAACGAGAAGCCACGATAACGCCATACGCGTATTATACATTTTTATATTGTGATTACGGGTTTATGCTCCGAGGGCGGAATGGGTATTGTTTGACGTAGTCAAGTGAAATTTTTGTTGCGCCGCACGATTTACTCGCAGTGCACGCGCGTTCGAACTTGGAATATCATATTCGTGCAAATTCTATGAGGATAAAAACATTATGTGTTTAAAAACACTGAAACAATGTGGCAGACTATACTGATTCAGTGTACCCTGCTCGGATATCCAATAGGTATACCTATTATTGTATCGTATACCATTATATACACGGCCGCAATGTGTACCAGTGTGCCACGCAACCAGTGGCGGATTTAAGGGTTCAAATAAAGTCGCACAAAATGTAACATAGGTATACTTTCGAAATTGTTGTTTTCATTAACCCAACAACGGTAAATGATATCGCAGACTGCAACATGAAATGTATTTATTATTATTTTGTGGTAAAAAATTCAAAATTAATTTTATATAGTTTAGGTGGGCCCCAGTTTACATATTAGGAAAGGGGTCTCGTGGGTATTTGCCAACTAAACGACCGTTAAATATCTGTACATTTTTATTGTACAATCGACGTGTAACATTTTTATAATTCGTTGTAAATTTCGACTCGTGGGAAATTATTTATTACAATCGTCGGCGTCGACACTTTCGTCTGCGAAGAAAACAGAAATATTAATTTGTTTTAACTGCAGGCCACAGCTAGCTGGTCACAGTAATATTTCCTTTTGAAACACCGCGGGGAGGGTTTAACGGTGTAATTCAATCGTAAATAATATAATATGATTCATAGGAAACACTCGAGACACGCGTCCGGGCAGACTTCTCGGTACCCATCCATATTATACAAGTCGTATTGCGCATAATGACCAGCGACTCGGACTTATAATATCACATTTGCCCCCGTTGACTATATCCGCTCGGCCACCGCCGCCCTTGCAGTGCGTATAACCGCGAGAAAGTATTATTCCGGTATTTATAGTAAGTACCCATATTATATGTGTACCTGACTCTGATTGTGCACACTATAAAACGACAAAACCACGCCGTCGGTTAATTCGTTTTATATCTGTTGGCACGATCGATTTTATAATTTATAATTACAATAAGTACGTCATATTATATTATATACAATAATATAATATTATATGTGCCAATTTTCCTAAAGAGGAAACCCATAAGCACCGCCGCGTTAAGTTACGTCGCACAATACGCGCAATAATAACCACATTAAGCGCCTTGCTATATACGCCATGCGCGTTTTGGCTGTTTCCGCGTTTCCAAAACCATTTTGTTATTTTAAATATTCGCTGGTTGATCTCATATCAAAGTAGATAAAAGAAAATAATAATATCTGTGATGCTTTCTTGTAGGTTTTTCTAGTGTTTTGAAATCGTTATTATATTGAATAAAACCGACGAATGATCACGCGAACAATATGCAGGCTCTGCAGTCTAAAATTTAAATATGATAATACATATACTATAGGTAAATTCGCCAAAATACATTTAAAACAACAAAACTATATTGAAAACGCGGAACGAAAATTAAATATGTTACGTGTACGTATAAGACTGAGACCGAAAATGCATATTATTATGAAGCTCACGAGTCACGACAGAGTTCAGAATTTATCGGATTTCTCCGAAGGATACGTCCAACAAAAATTCGTCGCCACTAAAATTCAGTGTCAAATTTTATTTAGGATTCGGTGGTACGGTACTATGCCCGGAAATAAAATAGTAATAAACTAATAAATAATAATAATATACATTAATAGTGAAAATACCTATACAGGGTAAACGAAAAAACCTGACCTCATGAACAAATAATTAATGTCAATATAGCAGCGGTGAGATGAGAGGAGTTTAAAATATAAAATATAATAATGCATAAGTAACGCCGGACCGAATAGTAAAGGTTAAAACGAATCGAATCAAAGATAATATATAATACCTGTACAATGGGAATTATATTGTATAATATATGTAATATTATTATTTAAATTTATTAATGAACACCAAACGAGGAATTTTACGGCATTGGAAATTAAC
Source organism: Metopolophium dirhodum (assembly GCF_019925205.1). Taxonomy (NCBI): domain Eukaryota; kingdom Metazoa; phylum Arthropoda; class Insecta; order Hemiptera; family Aphididae; genus Metopolophium; species Metopolophium dirhodum. Next base: position 19,918,664 of record NC_083564.1, read on the forward strand.
GATGGTATACGATATATTATTCAATTAACAAAACTGCTACGTCTATATAGTGTTTGTTGGAAGAGATATTATAATGTAGGTACAGTAAGTTTTTAACATTTCACCAGATTTAATTACAAATATTTAAAATATTTTAATGTGAACATTTTTTTATTCAGAATATCATTATGATTTACCAAGGTACTACATAATTTTATTTAATTAAATCTACAAAACTGAAAGTAACCAATAAAGAAGAATTAATTAAACAGTCGTGAACTCTGGACCCTCTGATTTGTTTAAACTTTTATAGAAGCATTTTGCATAAGCCGAAAGTCCCAACTTATGGCATCAGGTAGGTACATCAATCAAACTCCTAGAATTAACAACTCAGAAAAGTTTTCTTTATCAAAAATGTTATCTTGTACTGACTTCAAATTGTATAAAAAGATATTTCTAACCAGGTTAAGACTAAGTTGAACTGAATGTTTCCTTTTAAAATGATCCCCTTGCATTACCAAGGTATATATATTGTGTATAGTGCCTATTCACTATTATTCGATAGTATTATTGATGATAAATCTTCAGCAGCTGGCTTGCATGACGTGTTGTATGAGAATAATAATGAAAACCAACTATCGGGCATGTTAACCCTCGAGGGGTTGGGTTGTTTTCCTAAAAGCACACAATAATTATGATTTCCTAATAACGAAGTACATAAATATAATATGTAGGTATAAGGTATACAATTTGGAACTAATGAGAAAACACGTTTATTATTAATTGTTTATATTTATATTTTATTATATTATATATATGTACTGCATACTATCTATAAACTATATAGTCGTATTATAGTACCACCAGGACCGGATTGGTATGTATCGGCCCATCGAGATTTTCACTTCTATAAGCGGCCCATTTACATATTCCGTGAGCCAAAATTACGTCTATAATTATTACGAGCTTATACGTGGCCAATCGTATTTTAAACATGAATTTATTTTCACTCACACTCACACGACCGGCCCAAACTTTAAGCGGCCCACCGAGATTTTCTCGGTAGCTCGCCTAACCAATCCGGCCTTGAGTACCACATCACTTTGGTTATTTCCGAAGATTATAAAGTGTACTTACTGAATTATTGATTTGATATACTACGCATAGGCTCAAATTGGGGGGATATTTGGGGGGCTAAGTCCCCAAAAAAACCTAGGACATACAATTTAAAAATGCTATATTGCAATGGTCTGCTTGCCTTTAATATATTCAACCCCCCCCCCCCCCCCAGTCAAAAGTTGAAATTTCGCCTATGATACTACGTCAGTATTAATGGAAAATATGACAAAAATATCCAAACTATCAGCACCAAAATGTCTTAAGAGTGCTTTTGTCATTTTTAATTATTTTTATTGAAAAACTAATAATTTATATCAACTAATTTAAACTTCCTATCATACATATAATAAACAAATTTAGAAAAATGATTAATATTGGTCACAAATATATAAGTATGTGATCAATCGACGATGCCACCCATATAGTGTTGGAAATAATGATCGCGGTTGTTCTTAACCAGCTGATGGCCGACTGGTGGTTTTCAATTAATCAAGAACCTATATAATCTAATACCCAACAACTCGATATATATTATACTAGGGGTGAGATTAGAGAATTCCCCCTAGGAAATTTTCACCTCCTTCCCACCACTAACAGACTTTTCTTCACAGAAAAGATAAACACGTATTATATATACTGGGTGATCCGTTTAATGCGTAGAACATTCATTGTTTAAGAAGTATTAATGTTTTTGAAATTATATTTATTAACCATGCATGGTTTCAAATTGTTACTAAATAACGTAATTATTAAAAATTAAATTTTTAAATATTTTTTTTAAGTTTTTACTTTTTTGAATTCCAACACACAATTTTAATTTCATCTTCGAAAGCAGAATATTTTACTGAGTATTTTGAACAATCGAATTTAAGATGACTAGCTTATAAGTTATAACTTTAAATACTTATAACTCATAAACTACTCGTCCTAAATTAGATTTGTATGCATCGAAATATCTAGAAAAATATTCTGTTTTGAAATATAAAATTAAAACTGTATATTGTCATTCAAAAAAGTAAAAAACTTAAAAAATGTGAAGGATTAAAAATATTTAAAAAACTATATATTTTTTACAATTGTTGGTTTTAAAGACTAGAAATAAAGTAATTTTTTTTATTTATTTAAACATTATACTTTTTGAAATAATAAGTGTTTAATGATAAATGAATCATGCTGTAGGTACAATATTAAAAAAAACTGTATTACTTACATTGTTATTAAAATTAAAAAAAAATATAATTTATTATTCTTAATGGTCATACTAACGAATTTTATTAATTTGTTTCAAATAATTGTTTTGATTCTAAGTCGTCTCATACCTACAGATAAGTTTATTATTAGGTAAACTAATATAAATTTGTTTTGTTCTAGCTCGGTGTTATATTAATAACCCGTATATGATTGCATTAATGTCATAGTTGCAATAGCATTACTCTTTTGAAGACCTTCTTTAAATACTAGAATGTTTGATTTGTTTAAATTATTCATGATGTATTTAAATTTTTAATACCATACATAAATTAACATAAAATTATTAATAATTAATAACAGGTAATTATAGTATAATGTTTTAGAATCACCTTTCACAAACATTATTTGTTTGTCCTATTCCTATAGTTGAGTTTCGGAACACATTTCTCAAAAACGTGGCGAGGAGTTAGAGTTTGTACAAGTTGTAGTATTCCATTTACGTAATTTGAATTGAAAATATAATACAATTCATTTGCTGCATTTTTTTTTCATTTCAAAGGGGAAAATGTTCGTCTTCCACTCGGGGTGTACGTACGTCATATATCAACATAACAACAAACCTACGCAATATATAATATGCATAGGTAATACTCCAATACTATTATTATGATGTGTATTATAAAGTGAAACAATACCACAAATATCCGTGACGTATAGCCAGATACTATTGTAGAGGTATGCTCAGTCGTGGCGGAAATATGTGTGCAAAGTAAAAGTTGTTATTTGTGAGTATGTGACGCTGAGTCTCGAGATATTTTCTAAACGACGATAATCACAATACCACTCATTTTGTATAGGGTGTCTCGTTGTGATTGTTCCTCTTCGATAATTTTTTTCAAAATTTGTATTATTTAAATCAGATTATCATCACTGTGTGTGTTTATACTTTATAATATTAATTATGACAGCGAATTATATAAAGATAAGTTTTTGATTAACTTAAAATGATTTTTTTTAAATATTTGTTGTATTTGCGTCTTATCGGGGGCAGTAGAATAAATCGTAAATGTATTTATTATGGTGGGTAAACGACTGTTCGTGATTCCTCATGGACTACAGACATTTCGATTGGTGAGGAGATACTTATATATTATGTACCTAGGTATACGTCTTTCAGAGTCTCTGAATTGTTTATAGTTTGCGCGTACCTACCTACCCATTCCTTCTATAAGTTTTGACTTGTCACCGGTTCGCTCTTTTGTCATCATAAAATATCACAATAATATATCGTAGATATACGTCTTACGCGTCGTACCGTGTTTTTCGATCAAATAATACAGTCGACCATAGCTATATGATTTTGATATAACGGTTACGACGCGTCTCTGTACAACCGCAAATGAGACTTCCTCGGATGAAAGCGAAATCGATAAGACAGACCAAAATCAAGTGCATGCGCTCCACAAGAATATTATATTATCATACGAAATAGGGTCAACAAGGAAAACTTCTACAACCAATAAAATGGTTAAAAAGACTGCGGCACTATCTCCTCCGTCGCAGCAGAATAAAAACCGACTATAGCATGGCGTGTATAGTTGATTCGTTGAACCTTCTCACGTTTGGCGGGTTTGACCGCAGTTGTCTAATACATTAGATAGGTATTATATCTAAATATTATTATATAATTTTAGCTAGAACTTATGCATTACTACTACAGTCTGAATTAAATCTGTACTGACGCGTAATACCTAACTACCAATAAAGGAGAATCACAATTTATTTTATTTTATTTTATTTATTTTTTAGTAATATAATATTATGCTGAGGTTGAAAGTCGGTACTTGTGATGAATTCGGTATTACTTTTTTACCACCAATATCGAGATGTTTATAATAATCTGTAGTGACGGCGCGTACACGCTTCGTGGAGAAATTAAATAATATGTAATTACTCCGATGTTTGTTATTATTTATAATGTAGGTCAGTTATTGCAGTCTCCGCGACGTGCAGCGGTATATACAAATCGCGATTACGAAACAATGAAGGTGATGTGCGAACTTACCGAAACAATTAGCGATTACTATTGCGGCAGAGTGTATACTCGCGAATTGCCATCCGTGTTATAAATCTATTTAAATATATAGGTAGTATCCCTCATTTAATGCGTGCAATCGTTATTATATTGTATACTGCAGTGTGTATTTTACGTACAAACATGATCTAAAGAATAAGAGCGGCACACGATGTGTGCTCGTAGGTATAACACGCCACAGAGATAAGTAGCATAGTATACGCTGTATTGCGTTACACATATTATTATTATTGTGCGATCGTATGCATCGCGAATTCAACATGATATTTTTCGTTTTAAACGCAAATACCTACCGTGATCCAGTGTGGAACGATTTATTGTAATATACCTACGATCTACGATCGACCAACGAACATGATAATATATAATAGACGGACGTTTCGAAATTCTGTCGCCGAAACTGTGTAGCGTATATTATTATAAGACAATACAAATACCGACTGCGAGATCAAAAGAAAGTGAAATCATGCGCGAGTGTAAAGATTTTTATAAAATAACATCGTCGTCTTCGTCGGAAGAAATCCCAGACGGGACGACGCGAGAGATCGCAGATATTATTATAGTTTAAGGTTGTAGATAATAATATTATACATTTGTATTCCGTGCACGTCAAATTTACGGTTTCAAACCCATCGTGTAAGGCAACAAACACGTCGTTCTAACGTGTACGATTTAAAACCTAATAACTCGTAAAAGTTAACTTTTTGAATATAGAACCAAATTAATTTTGGGAAAATCGTTATTTTTCATTTAAAAAAAAGTTCTTTCCAGTACTACACAGTCCCTGCGCGTTTAAAGAGGGGGTTTTTACCTGCACACTCCGCTGCGACGTAGTAGTTTTTCTGCAATTTATCGTAGATAGCCAATTTTAAGACGCAAAATAGTATCGCTATTACACACTTGCAGCCGCGAGAAGAAGAAGACTTTGCAGTCCAGTAGGAGGAAGACGGCCTTAGTAGCAACATAAACCTTATGTACAGTTGTAGATATGGTATTATAATAACACTCGAAAGCTTATATTACAATATTATGCATAGACTATAGGTGTATCTAACACATATTATCGTCAGCGGATGATTTATTCGTTTCCGAGGACACTTGGATCCAGCAAACGTCTCACAGTATATTATATCGTAGTATTCAAGAGAGACCTCGGCGACGGCGACCCTATATCCGATCGGTGGGGAATTTTCAATGTCGCATGGTGGTCATCGAGACATCATCTATATCTACCGACCCACCACCACTATTTCTACTATACACTGTATATCCGTTGACGACAAACACATACACACACACACGACTATAGTCGATGATGTGGGTTACAAGGTCGTCGGCCTCCGAGCGCGGGACACGGTGAAACCGAAAACGTTTTGCCGTATATTCATGTACATGCGGCTTTCACTGCACCGTGCATAAATATAATAAAATATTTAACCGCCGAGATTTGCAGCCCAAGAACGTGGCGGCGGCGGATTTAAACGAAACGTTTCGAAAAGTCGGATCGTGTTCGTCCGTTTCGCTATATAATGTCATCTCACCCGTATTATAGGCACAACGATATTACGGCCGTTAGAGACTTTTACCGCGTCTACGTTACACTCACCGTACTCACACGATCCCCCACTACACAAGCCTCTGAGTAAATACACTTGACCAATCAAGAGACGACTACCGAACGAGACGTATAATATATATGTAATTTATTTCGCGAAATGATTCGAGACGTCTGTTTTGAAGTCAGTGCGGGGAAAGAAAAAGACAGGACGGATTTGGTGAAACTCGCCGAAACGTGTCGTCGATGACGCGAGTGAATATGTAACGCGATATTGTTATTATGAAATTTTTGAAAACTATACACCAAAAAGCCGGGTTGGGTTGTGTTCCGACGACCCGACACAACGGGATCGACAATAACACGCGGACATTCAACATCTTTAACCGGCATAAATACAATAGGTTGTTTTACATTTTTCGTGCACTTGTAGCACAACTCCGTGTCTTACAAAGACAAATTCTTACAAATGTTTTATGTTTGGCCGAAGAAAGTGCGCATAGGTAGATAACGACTGCCGATTTCCATAATATGTCGTGATGATTTTATAGCTTATATATTATTTTAACTATTGAAAACGAACCAGACACATGCGCATAAAATATATGAAACCAGCTAATGGTAATATAGATCAAAATCAGCCATAAAGTTGAAAGCCATTTACAGTGCATCGTTTATCGGGGTTTTGATAAGAAAATATTATAATAATATACTAAACCTTTTGTCTGTTTCTAGTTACAAATACGTGTACTGTTTTGTATTCACGGGGACTACGAATAAGCTATAAAAATTTCAGCCACACGTGCAGGTATACGACTGTTTTAAAGTTAAAATTATGTTCAAACGCGGTGATTGTACATTATTTTATATGCATTAAACATAAGTGTAGGTACTTCATACTAACTATATAGGTACTGTTTGTATACTATCTATATATACTGTATTTTTACAACAAATATCGTTGCAGTGGATGCGTGAAAAAAAAATCACTGACATAAGTGATTATACTTAAAATTTGAGCTACTTATTATAATTGATAATTATTTTCGATGAACATAATGTATAATGTACAAACAATATAATATTAAAGATGCATAGCATATATAATTATTGTAATGCACAAATTAAAAATGTTATTTGCATTTATTTATCGTTAATACTTTTTCTTTCTCGGCAAACAACGATATCTCCATTCTCAAGGTATAAATAAAATGTTTACGACTTCAACCATGGTAAGAATAATAATTATAAATCTATTAAAACAACAATTACACTTACTAGTATGAAAATAATACAATATAATGTCTTTTTTTATGAAATATAGTCGTCTATGTATGTACTTTGTTATGTACCATTGTAATATAGCGGTGCATTTATGAATAATTCAAAAGCATTGTTTTCTTTTTACTCTTTTTTTCAATTAAACATTTAAATATATATTAACCTTTAAAATTTAATTAAAAAAGGACTATCTGATTTTAGCAATTATATTATGTTAGCTGCTATTTAAATTTCAAATATTATTTTGTAAATGCGATTCAATTAATTAACTGTTAGTGATTAGGTAATTTATCTTAAAAAATCTTAACTTTATAAAAATTAAACTTCTGTAATTTCATGGATTTGTTTTTATAAAGTTCAAAGTACCTATATTTACAAAGATAATTAATAATATTTAAATTGTAAAAGGGTTCTGCACACAATAATAATGGACGATTTTCGACATATTTTGTTCTCAGATGGGGAGAACTATTATTAACTGTATACATGACGAATTGGCAAATGTAATATTGTAACCTATTATATACTCAGCTGTACGGGTTTTAATGTTTTGTGATAGGTAGGTATTGTATTTTTGTACTGGTATTTAATATTAAATAGTAAAATAAAAGGATCTGATATAGTAATATCCAATAAGGTTTGCATTGTATTTTATGTTTATACAACAAATTTACGTATATGGAGTAAAACAAGTTCGAGAATATCAAAACGCTGTCTGTTTAAATAAATCATTTTTCGAAATGATTCTGATCGGCATTAGAACCACATAATATATAGGTTATTAAAACTGTGCCAACGTAAAGTCAGTAATACAATAAACATTATTAAAAAACTATTTACGTGTATAGGTAATTTTGTTAGTTAATAATACAGGTAGGTAAACCGTCGTAATCAGTTACGATAAATGACAAAATAAAAAATCTATTGCGGTTTCCTATACGTTCAGGTATATAAAACGTTCTATTTAGCGTTTTTGATAATGCATAATAATATGCAATATGTTATCCTTGACCTTACAATAATGTTAACCGTATTCATATTAAACTGTTAGACCACTTATGACGATACAATGCGAATTTAGGTTGAGTTTGATAACTGATCATTAAGATCGCGCACTATGGCGTTTCAAACATGAAACGCATATATTATTACAAAAAAAAAAATTGAAGCCAAAAATGATGCGTAACTGTAAATGTCTGCTGTACAAAGGAAAAAAATATACACGTAAAAGAACGTATAGTACTAACGAATAAAAAGTATAGAATAACGAAAGTATACACACCTAACAATGTCCCATAATGAAGCAAAATAGTTATCATTAAATTTAAGAGCGATAAAAGCATTTTATTATCCAACGTAAAATACCAGGTTTATAATACTAAAATATTTAAATTCATATATTAAGTATAGGTACTTTCATAATAATATATAAACGATAAAAGTAAAAAAAATATATAATTAAAGTTAAAACCCATTAAATAATATCAAACGAAGACCATTCTAGTCTTATTAGCATTCGTCAACACTCGATTGGTTTTCTAAAACACCACACACACGAACCGCATAATACTAAACAGTTTTATCTATGGAAAAAAACTCCGATTTTACTTAGATCTCGTAAGACATACGGAAATGAAGATAAATAAAGTTCACCCCCCTCCAACGTCTGTCAATTAGCATTTAGTTAATTTGTGTGACTTTCGATTATACAGTATACACTATAGGTATACCTACTATGTCTATATCTATATAATATAAGAGTTTTTATTCGGTAAATCTCCAACGAAACTTAGGAGAGACCAGAGGGAGGGGGTCTCGGGAGATAAAATATATTCGTAAGTCTTATCGTTTTGGGAATGGTAAGAACACACATACACACACACACACGCATTTACCGTTATCGAGTACTATCTGAAGTACACGTTGGCGGTCAATCGTGGATAATATATTATCGTAATGAACGTAGATCATTTTCCGGCAATGGTTTTCGGACCGACTGCAGCTGCTCTACTCCGAGCATGATATAATATATTATCGGTAATCCTAAATTGTACGATATATGGCGTGCGTGTGACGTCTGTCTATCTGCAGCAGTGCAGCATATGTATTATGTATATATGTTTATAGGTACTATTTGTATGTGCAATGTATACACCATACACGGTATATGGTGTAACCGTGTAATTATGATTACTCTAGTTCCGGAGTGCACATATCGCCTGTTCTGTGTGACGTCTACCTATAATGATATATTATGTATATAGCAATCGCGCGGTGCATCATCGTTATTGTTGTCGACGACATGCATGCGTATGATGCATAGCTAGGCGGTATGAACAAAATGCGACGTACAAGTGCAGCACCGACGGAAATGCGGTTAAACAACGATTACATATTTGACAGAATAAAAATCGACGCGTCTCACAAAACCAAAATATAAACCACATTTTTCAGATCCGTTTCACTCGTTTATCGGGTAAAGCCTAAAAGTTAAAAAAAAAAGTATTCCCTCTATATTATAATATTACTCGAGTTACCGTGTATTATCGGCGTAATAAATAATTATGATGGGACCACTGCAGCAAGCCACGCGAAAACCAAAACAATATCTGTTTCCACTATACCCATGGACTTCCATGGTGGTACTTGTATACACCTATACAACCCGTACATTTTTCAAAACGTTCGGATAAAGACCGTTTTTTATTCGCCACGCACCGTCCATAATACTTATATAAATTCATATCTTTGTCATTATACTTATAGCGACGGGTAAATACGTGAAGACGCGCCCGAAACTCGACGAGCAAAATAACGAGTCGGACTTCTAATCAGCCGAGTTTCTTGTCCCTTGTCGGACCAATGACTTTACTTGGCGGTTATTCGCTTTTTGTTTACATATTATATTACGCGCGCCGTACTGTATACATCACATTATTATATTATGTAAGTATATGTAATACGCGCATAATTTTGTTTTTCCGTCCAGCGCGCCCACCTGTACACGTCTCGCGATCGTGGGTTTTTATATAATATGATAATATATTTTACATAATTATTATCATGCAGTCAACCTTGCGCAGCTGTGCTATAGTTGTATACATCATTATCTGGACATTGGAAAAAAAATCGTTCGAATACCTGCTGCTGCCGAACGTTTATAATAAACGCATATAATATGTCTTCTCTTGCGGTTATTATATGCTGTGTACAATATAGTATAGTTATATTATCGCGAACACGTCGGTGGTAGTATATACATTTAACGTGGACGACGAAAATATAATATTAAAATAATATCCAGCTCGGATGAACAAATTTCACTGTACCTATATAATAGGTATAGGTACGGACAGAACGTGGATCGCTGCATACATCCTGGTCGCGTATCCTTTCTAATCGCGTACATTTTCGTTATATATATAATATATATATATATATTATAAATGTAGTAGTTGTGTTATAATATAATTACAATCTTTTAATCTCGGATTAAGATTAACACAATGTGCGAAATCAGTGAAAGGGAAACGCGTATTTTAATATTATATATATACTACACTAGGCAGATTTAGGTCATCGGTTGCCTGTTTGATAATCATTGTTCTTGCATATTAGTATATTACTATTTTATATAGGAAATATGCATGAGACGATCCAGTGCATTCTACACACGGTTCTAAAATCCGTTCAAACGTACCTATTATACAATTGTTGTTGTTTTAGAACGACAATTGTTCACGTACTATGATTATATTGGCCACAAGAGACGATTATTTTCGATTACGATAGTCGATATAATACTGATGACGATGTAAGTATATACGCAAGAACGTATTTCAGTTGCGTTTAATGGGACGTGTCATTTCGTGCAACAATGGTCAATGAGCTGGACGGACACGTTGTTGTGATATTATTTTGTCACGATTTGAATGGGCCATCACACCACAAATATACGCATTTTATCGACGAATAATTCGGAGGGACAAAAATGCCGGACGATTCTGCTGTTGTGTTAGGCGGCGTTATAACAATATATTATTATGTAGGTTTATTACGCACTTTCGTTAGCCAAGCGATAATACGAATTTAAATCCGAGCATGTGGGACGGTCGCTTCAGGGTTATTTAAAATAAGTTGTTGTTTTCACGGACGATTGTAAAAATATTTTTGAGTAAATTCTTCTTTTTTAAAAAAAAATAACGAATAAAACTTGGCAAACGTTGCACGAGACTAACATAATATAATATGTATCGCCGAGTAAATTCGTTAGTGGTATACATTCAAATCGACCACATCGTAATAATATAATACATGAATTGAAGATTCGTTAGACGTCAATTAATTCAAGGTACAAGTGGGAAGAAATGAGTTATTATCGTCACACAACCTACATACACGCAGTGCGCATGTCTCGTGTTATTTCGCCGACTGCAACGATTATCCGATTTGTCGTGTAGTAAAGGCGAGACGATATTATTATATTGATTGTCGTACTGTCATAGTCATTAAAATATCTGCATCGCATCATTATTGGCCACACGATATAGTTTTCTTATATTATAATGTAAAAAAAAAAACAGATACATTTGACGATATTATGATGGACGTAGAATTGTGTGTTCGTGAAATTGTAAGCGTAAGATGTATCCGAAGGTATCATATTTCCTCCGATACATACCTATATACTATTTAATAGACTGGTTCAAACTGTATATAACTACTTAGTAAAAAAAAAAACACTGTACGACATACATAACGGCTGAGCGAATAGTTTCAGCACCTATCATCTCTGTATACTCGATTCGCCTGAATTATTTACCCAATAATAATTATTAGAGAATCAACATCTTATATTATTATGTTAATTGCAGATATTTACTCGCAGCTGGACTATCCTCGGACGGCTATAATATACCTACTTAATAATATAAATTTAATCAACGGTTTCCTACTCGAACGACGACGGATCGGTCATTTTCGCCATAACACACACGTGATTTGCGAAAAAATACGACTGACAAGACCTTGAAGAACACACACATAATATTGTTAGACAATTTCGGTAAAATTGCGACATTTCCGATTGAAACACGCTCAAATGTGTACTGCAGACGATATAATATTTAAAACTGATATATACGAGCGTGGCTCGTATATTTTAAAAACTATAAACAGTAGTCGTTCAAGTCGTTGTTGACACGAAACAGCGATATAGATAATAATAAAACAAACGAACATGTAATATTGAGTTAACGTACCTACCACAGTACGAAAATATTATACCGGTGTTTCTGTCATTACTATAATACGCATGCACTATCATCAAGTGTAAAAAAACAAATGTCTTCAGTTTTCATCTGCTGCAGTAGTTAAACGTGAACTGGAGACTGTATATAGATAACGTGTCTCGACGAACAACGTATACATAATATTATATAAAAATATGACTACAGGATTTGCCTCGTTTGTGTGATTCAACGCGAAACAGAGAGTCGAAAAATATGCTTACACAGATATGTAAAACGAATTTTCACAGAAATAGTATACAAAATATTATAATATATCTACATAGTTTAGTGTCATCCTCTTCCACTCTACAACGCCATTCTTTTGTGATTTTTTTTCTTTTATTAACAGAAAACAATTCGTAAACAAGACTATTCTATTATAATTATTATTATATATTGTACGACGTACGCCGTCTGTTTGTTCTTTTTCAAGTCACTGACCATGCGCGTTTACAGTGTTATAACGTTACAAGTCGCCGAGACATAATCAAGTGGTAAATTATGGAAGTGTCACGGTGTCTTAAATCATCCGGTCTCTTGCTCCTGCAGTATTGTTCCCGTGAAAACCTACAGAGACGGCTGATCGTATACCTACATTGGTCTACTAGATTTTAGACTTTGTTATGACACCCATTAGGTTTATTATTTTCCACTTGATCTATGGTGTGATGTGATGTGATACTATAGGTAGATTTTTTTTATTTATCTATTGCTAACTGATGATTTTTTTTTGAGATCTTTTCGATATTGGTTTGATCGAATTATTAACGCGTATATTGCCATGCCTATTTCTTCAGTACCAGCAATTAATACATTTGAGCGTCGTGCAGTTACCGTATATGTTCTAAGTCGCGTGAAATTCCACGAAATTCTGTAATCGAGGGCGCTAAAACTGTGCTAAAATGTATTTGATATTATGGCGTGTTAAAACAATTTGTCACTTATACACGTTAAATTGGAATAGTCAAGCTCAACAATTGTCATGCCTATTTCTTCAGTACCAGCAATTAATACATTTGAGCGTCGTGCAGTTACCGTATGTTCTAAGTCGCGTGAAATTCCACGAAATTCTGTGATCGATGGCGCTAAAACTGTGCTAAAATGTATTTGATATTATGGCGCGTAAAAACAATTTGTTTTTATGTCGTCGAATGACTGTGGCAAATAGAATGACGTTATACGTATATATTTAATTACATATTAAACATCTATCTATATCTATCTACCCATCTATATCTGTATAAAAATCACGGATACAACGATTTCACGTGCAATGCAGTCCAAAACTACCTACTTAACTGATTTCGATAAGATAATGCTCATGCAATACGTGTGATTTGGTCCAACTTAAAATATAGGATGGTCGTCATCTCGATAAGTTGTCCTTAATTTGTTTTTATTCAGCTTACTGCGGTATTATTAAAATGAATTGTTTTAAAATATTTATAAAATTAATTTCTAAAAGTACCTATATATAATTTTGGAATTTTTAACGGAAAACGAAGTGCACGGAGTCATATTATATGATTCGTATTTTAATGTAAAAATGGATTAAAGAGAAATGTTCTAATAATATATAAAACACAGAAATTAGATACGATATATAACACGTAAGACACGTCGAAGCAGAGTTTTGTGTTTTTTTGAAAATTTAAAACTTCGGTCGATGACGAATACCAATGTGTGAAGTACCTAGGTACACAGTAAACAACACGCGACAATCAGGAAAACATTGGTTCGTAACATTTTAATTACGACCATCGGGTTTTAATTAACCAAACGATAACTACGAAATATAGTTTGAGTGCTAATGTGTTATGATCGAATAGGCGTGAATAGGCAATAAGCGTGAATATTATTATATATTGATTGTCCATATTAATATGTTGTTGAATTAGAAAATACAAAAATAAATAAATACGTAAATTAATCGTTAATTGGTTTTCCGCCGTCAAACGAAAGTGTTGAAATTAAACTCGTTTGTCGAACAACGTGTGCAATATACGTTTATCCTCAATAAATGCCCACTCATAATATTATTATTAAATAGATTTTGACTCGAGAAAATATGAACGCAGACCTCTTTAATATCAACCTAAGTTTGAGTTTGATAATATTGAGAAATTTCGTATCCTATGGCTATTAGTCTATGACCCAATTCAGAAAAACGTACAATGACGCCTTGTATGATATATTATATATTACCTATAGCATACAATTAAATTTTAAATAAATTTTGCATTTATCTGCAGGTAAAAATTCAAACACTTGTTATGTTTGATTCGATTTTGTATCATATTTAATAATTATTATAGATACCTACTATTATAATATTATGAAAACGAATTTACAAAAGTTTTAAACTGATTATTTTTTTTTTTATTATACATATAATATTTTACAACGCTTTAGAGTTATTTGAATTTTGAAACGTTATTAAACATTATTTATGGACCTCGACTACAGAACAACTTCACACACATATACTCACATTATGTGTGTGCTTATGCTATTATAAAATAAAATTTTTTTTTTAATATACCGATGGATATTTTTTTGAATTAGTTTATTGTTATATAAATATGCATAAAATATGAACCGAAAAAAATAGTTAGTACATAATGCAAATATAAGTATCATATAATATCATATAACTATTGATAGAACTATGAAAATTAGAACTATGAAAATGCATAAGCTTTAATTTGATCAGTACCTACTTATGCAAAATATTACGGTGGAAATTCACCATGGGTAATATACTAATATATACTTAAAGAAACGTAGGTTAGGTTTTTTTGTATAAAACACTCGTTGATATTTTTTAATATCACTCGCACATATAATATATATAGTAATAATAGTCTTTTATAAAAGACCCTTTGTATTTTGTTTTTTTTGTTTTGTCAGACTATACTTATATATATATTATATTATTAATGGATTTTCATTAAGTAATAGGTTATATTATTATATATATGAGTATATAAATATAAGTCGAACGGGGTCACCATAACTATAACTACAATAGGGAAGCCTCACGGAAAAATAATAACAAAAATGATGTCATAACGAAACAAACAAAAAAAGGGCAGCACTCGCGCGTGAGTGTATTTACACCTGGCGTACGCACATACACACCCACACGCAACTGATGACTTATTGCTTGTACACGAAACACTCACAAGCACCTGGCAACATCATCGGCGACGTAATATGTTTACGGTGTCTCGTTGATGTTCGAAACGTTTGACGGGTAAAAAATGAAAAACGTCAATATTCAATAAATATATTTAAAGATATACCTATACAGAATACTGCTGCAGATAATACTAAAATAATATTATAATGTAACAGCAGAGAGCGAATCTATACAAGTGCGAACTCGCGGGTCCTATTCGCATGATAGGTAGGTAATAATGATAAGTCGCTGCAGTATAGTAATAATCCAATGGACATGTTGAAATGCGCTTTGACAATGAATTACCAGCTATGCCTTCCCACTGAGAGTATCGATAGGTACTGCGGAAGTATAAAATATACCTACGAGGAGACCGCCGCGTCGTTGCAGTAATCGATGGAAAGTCACGATTTAACAGACAAGTCACTATATAGGTATACAAACAGATAATAATAATTTTTACCAATTGTTTGAAAAATTATTTCGTCTTGCGTTATAATATTTAACGACTGTATGACTAAAAAATAACAGTGATGTCTCAGAAAACGATATCGCAGTTACCACCACACCGTGCATTAAAAAAAAAAATGCGGAACATTTAATGCAAAAATTAAATAAATTCGTACTTGGATAAAAAAAATTTGAAAATTATTCTCATTCGTCAATCGTATTCTATAAATAGAGTGTTTGAATATTATCCGAGTATTTTGTATGGTAGTAGCATTATTTTAAATAACACCAGCCACTATATGTATATAGTTATATGATAATATTATCGATATTGATGCTAATTTGCAGAGTTTTCCAGACACGATGTTCGTCGAGATCGGAATTTTCCGAATACTGAATACCATGATATTATAATAATGTAGTTTTGTGTAAAAACGTCTAAGGCCATGTTTTCAACATAGGTCCGAAGACAATGAACGTAGTAATTTTATTCTTTCAGAGGTTCAAATAATAAAAGCTAGTCAGTAAGTATTCGATAACTTCAGTGTTCCGTGTCTTTTTTTAAACAGGTTCGTTAAATAATATAATACAGAGAATTCGCGTTGTTATTCGATAGAAGAAAAGAATTGATTGTAATATATTAATTTTTATGAAAGGTGAAGAACTATAATTAACCGACAGAGTTCTAAAATTCACACGTGTGCAATGATATATTTATACTATAAACGCTACCTAGTCGAAACATTCCATTCATTAATATTATGGTCCACCGGTGTGCTCCGCATACGAGAAACGATCGCGTAGGTCGTAAATGTCTACTTAGTTTGTGAAAACGAATAAACTAGATTGAAAATTCACTGTTTAAGCGGGTTTTTACGATATTGGTGGTAGGTATATGTACACGTTGTATTTTACCCGTTATAATAATGTCAATTTCCCAACATGAAATCGATTTTTTTTTAAATAGTGTCCTGCACAGATGTATAAAATATAGTTTTGCGGATTACGATTTAATTATTTAAAACGCGTGGGAGCGACAGGAGTAAGTGGATATATTTTTCAAACGAATAAAAATGAATATAACATATATAAATATATAATACAACTCGTATAAATATTTTAAATAATTTCCATATTTCCGTCGTACCAGCAATGGTATGTAGATAACAAGTAAACATTTGGTTTATGTCACTTAGAAATGTACGCCCCACTTACAGATTATCCCTATTCACGCTGGACGATAATACGGTGTTCTACAATACCAGAAATTCTGGTCCCGAGTAAATACAAATTCAGTGTTAAGGAGGATTGTGTTTGGGGGAAAAAATACCGACGAAAACGAATGCGTTCGGTACTTACAGAGAGTAGAGACAATAATGCGCTGTCACGTCGTAAGTTACACGTCTGAAAATGCGTTGAAAAATAGTATCATTGAAATAATCGAAAAAGATATTTTATGTTTGACATTAGCCACAATTTAACCACCCAATTCAACATTCTACAACAAAATTATAGGCACTTTTCATTTAGTTTACTTGTAATTTATGAAAAATATATAATGGATACTTATATCTAATTAATTTTTATATTTTAAAATATAAGTTATAATCAATCAGCACAAATATGCTGGTTACTTATGAATTAAAAAGTATAAATCGAATACAAGTAATAGCATCATTTAAATAAATATTTTTAAAACTAATTCCATGGTAAACTATATATTGTACTATTGTACTTATTATAATTGTTGATATTATTTTTTTCTATAATTATATCGGTCGTGTCTCGTATTATCTTTGACATCTGAGGCGTCGTGAACATCTTTTACGTTTATTTTGCACACAATTTACTAGACAGCAGAGGTATCCCTTTGGCTCAGTGGCTGTGGTCGTTATTTCATTGTGGTTAAACGCGAACGCGCTAGACTGAAAGGACGTACACATTCCATCTGTACCTCTAGTACCGTAATTGACCGCCGCCGCAAGAACCCCGAGCCCACAGTCCATAATGTACCTACCTACCTATACCTATTTTTTTTCTTCTTATACTGTATATTTATCTTCTACCGGCCGTGCAACAGACTATTACCATGTTTCGGTCAAACGACGGCGATGAGGTCACGTCCGCACGTCCTGAAGTGTGCAGATGTGCTCTCTAAACTGTGACGAAACGAGTTGTGAGTGCTTCGGTCGCAACATCGAATTAACGTAGTATAGTATTGTAACTACCTATACATACTTGATACTACTGTGCGCGCGAATAAAAATGCTAATTCTCACGACGATTGCCTACGAGTTGTATACGATCCCGACTCATATTGATGCATAGGCGAAACTAGGGCATAAAATACATTCTGGGTCCCAACTAAGTCCCAACAGAAATTAAAGCGAGTCATGTGATAACAAACCGTATAGTAAAAATTGTACTATGTGTTTTAATTATAAGACATTCGAGGAGGAAACTAAATTATGTCAATACTAAGAGGTCGGAACAATTTATTAAACGATGCAGTTAGTATAATATATTATGAGGGACTTACCGGTCGGCGGCGATTGGAAATTGTAGTTGGCCGTTGACGACGATGACGGGGATGGAGACGTCGACGCAGATTGCTGTTGTCCCGGATGCTGCGCGATCCTCCTGCGGTTATATTCCCTACGTGGCGGTGAAGCCACATTTTTGTATCCTGGTGGCCTGTACCTGGCCGACTTTACGTTGAACTGGTGTACGCTGTGCGCCTTGTATATACCAGTCAGCGGACTTGGGGACGGAGCTGGTGCGGCTGCGGCGGTGGTAGGCAGCCGAGGTAGCGAGTTTGTATTTGATGACGATGCGATGGCCTGCTGCTGCAGACTCCTGGGTAACGTGGTCGACTTGGGACCAGTGGCTACCACGCCGTCGTCGCTGTCGCCACCCGAGTCACCGCTATCGGGTACGCTGCCCCGTCTTCGACCGTTCCTCCAGATTCGGTCCTCGACACTGCCACCGATGCTGCCACACGATCGCACACGGTCCAACTGTTCCCGGCTACTGTTAGCACTCTTTATCAACAGGTCGCCGGCCGACCGCCTCTTAGCAGCGAGCGTCACGCAACTCTCGCCACTAGACGTTAACCGGGTTCGCGAGTCCGACATCATAAGCGTCGATTCAAAACTCCCCCTCCAACTGAACCTTTCATTATCGCTGGCCTCTTGCCGAGCCTCTTCTAACAACGGGTCGTGTGACTTGGACCTGGGCAGACCTGGGCTATCAAACTGTTCGTCTTCGCCCTCGTCCTCTTCCTCCGTGGTAGTAGAAATTATCGACGTTTTGTGGTGGTGATGAGATCTTCTGTGATATCTTGACGCCCGTGGCGTACCGGGATTTTCGGAAACTGCGTGCATCAGCGCTACGAGCCGGCTTCCGATGTGTTGCATGACTTTGGTTACGAGTGGTGGCGAGTTCCTGGACGCCGACGAATCGGAACTGGGAACTTCGATCTTCCGCAGCGAAGCCATAAGTTTTTGGTAGACGAATGCAGTGTCCCGGTTTTCATCCTGTAGCCTTGACCCGGTCTCCAAATCAGAACTCGTGTAGTCCGACGAATCGTAAGAATCGCTCCACGTGTCCTCGCTACTTAAATATTCGACGATTTCTTTCACCTGCTCGTCTCTAATTCCCGGCACGGTTTTCATTAATCTGGTCAATTCGGACTCAAATTTTACCAATTGGGGCGGCTTGCTCTTTTCTCCAGGCACTTCCGGTTTGGGCTGGTTTGCCAGCATGGTCTTGAAAAACGCTCTCATTTTAGACATCATTAGATTTGTTTCTTCGTCCGAACTCCAATTATTAAAGCTGTCGGTTCTGGTCAGCCCCTCTGTGCCAATTGGTTTTTGATCGCTTTCTATTATCGGAACCAAGACTTTTTCTTCTGGCACTTCAGCAGTTTCCGGGTTTTTATCTAGCACGTCATCTCCAATATTGATATTTTCTACGTTTTCTTCAGTTTCCAATGCTTCCAAAGGAGGAGCAGTTACAACCGATCTCTTCTTTTTTTTGCCTCGTTTAACAGTATCAAATTGACCGTCACTTTTTTCAAACGATATAGACTCGTCGTTCGAATCTGAGCTTGTAGATGAGTCTTCGTAATCCAATTGTATCTCTACCTGTTGTTCAGATTCTGTAAGATTATCTAGTGACGAATGTTGCCGTCCAGTTCCTCTAGCTCTAACCAATCTTTTTCTCCGTTGCTCGGGGCTGTGTTCTGGACTGTCACTACCAACACTACCGTCCGAATCTGGTCGATCGAAGCCCATAAACTCGCTTAAAAAATATCGTTCCAGTCTAGATCCAGCCATTTCCGATGCTACTGGTTGTGGCTCGATGCTGTCCAAAGACTCGAATCCTTCGCTTATGATAGAACTTGTTTCAGAAAATCCGTCAGTATTTCTACCATTATCTTGATCTTTATCGCAGAGACCGAAGAAAAAATACTTTTCCAATTCTGTTTGGTTATTCCGGTCAGACTCCACTTCACTTTCTTCGCAGCTCTCCTCCACGATGGTGTGCAACGTAAAGTCCAATGCCGATCTCCTGAACTCAGGTTCTTCCTCAAATGACATTTCTTCGCCTTCGGAAGATTCAATTTTGAAATCGTCCCTATCCAAGTCTTCCACCCAAGAATCATCGTCGGCCAAACCTTCTTCCAACGTGATGACAGCCGACAACGTGTCACCACCAGTCACTACCTTCACTTCACTTTCGTCAGCCGGCTCGGACGTGTCCAGTGTGAGTTTGAACCCTTCGTCTTGGACGACCGTGGGCATTATTTTTGTGGTATCACTGGTCACCACGTTCACAGCCGGTTTGTCGTCACGTGTTATCATTATCAGGCTAGTAAACTTGCCACTCAGGCCGGCGGCGGCGGAAGATTCGTCGACGGATATCTGTTCCATGGACTCTGTACCGGAAAACTCGTCGGAGGCGCTGCTGTTTCCAGCGGCAGACTTAACTGCCGCGGCGGCCGCTGAATCCAAAATGCTGGACAACTTCACGTTGCACCCGTCGTCTTCGTCTTCGTCGTCGTCATCGTCCGGACTGTCGTTGACGTCGTACGACATGGCGACGTTCTGCGCGTCCGAATCGTCCGAGTCGTCGGACGGCGACGGAGATGGCGACGAAGACGACGAATAATATCCTACCTCGCCGTCGCGGTCGTCATCTCCGCACGATGCGCCCGGTGACGATGACGATTTTGCGTCGAGGGCCGACGCACGGGCCGCGTACATGGTGAGCACGGCACCACCGCCTTCGTCGACGGCGGCCGCGGGGGGTTCCGGCATATCCGCGGCGACGACACCACCGGCGCCCCTTTTTTCGTTCACATTTCTCAACTCTGCACCACTGACGGCATCACGTTCGCGGAAATATTCGGTTAAAACGTTGGCGAACGCGGTTGTTAGCGTGTACTGCGCGCGCTCCGGCGGTATCACGATCGGCACTGGCACGAACACGGGGAACGGCAACACGACCGGAACGAACGTGGTCGTCGTTGTTGCGCGCGCGTCGGTCTCGCTCGGTTTACTGCCACCACCGCTGCCGCCGCCACTACAGCCGGTTAACTGGTCGCTGTTACCGGTACCTGCGCCACCTGCCGACTGTCGTTGCTGTTGCTGTTGCTGCTGCGTTTGTTCCGGCGGTCGAGTCTGGTCGTTGTCGTCGTCCAGGCCGGCCATGAAATAGTCCCAGTCACAATCGTCATCGGCCGACAGGCTGGACGACGTTTGCCGGCCACAGCCGCCGTCGTCCGACGACCAATCGGCCCCGTTCAGGAAGACTAGCCGATAGTCCTCTTTGCTCCGACTTCCGCCGAGAATGTCTTCATGCAGGAAAGGGTCTCGGCGGAGAAAACGCCGACTTCGCGGTGGCGTCACTCCTGAAAATAAAAAAAAAACATATTTTATTATTCAGCGATAGTCTTAAACGAAAATCTTACAAAACATCGGTTATAAACAATATTGGGATTCATTTTTCTTATCATGTAATTTCCAATATTTTTTACGGTTTATTTGTGTCTTGCAATACAGTTGTATGCAGGTACAAGTCCAAATAGTATTTATATAAATTCAAAATTACTCGGAGATACAGGAGAGAGATCACACGAATGTACAAGTATTTATTTTAATTTGTAATCAATAAATATAGAAAAATAAAATATGTCATTAAGAACCAAAAGTTAATTAATACGTTTATAATAATAAAATCTAATTAATATTTTTCTTGTTTCATTTTATGTAATAATAGGTATAAATATATTATAGTTTATAAACTTCAATTATTCTACAAAAACCAAAATGAGGTATAACATTACATTTTAAATAAAAACCTACAAATAAATTCAGAATAAGAAAATTATTGAAGCGTAATTTTATAATAAATAACATGTTATTATTATTGGGTAGTTGATTGTTACATTGTTTAACTAATTACATGATCATTATTCATATAATCATAATTCGTGTTATAAAAAAATATCATTTTGCTTTTAAAACAAAATGTTTGTAATTAATTTAATTTGTCAGAATATTATATTTGTTTTATAATTCTTTTGAAAAGGATAATTGCTTTTTAAAAATGATCGATGAGTTTATGAGAAAGACTTGCATTTTAATTATATTTAAGCTGATTCTATAAAAACAAACGTGATCTAACGACTTTCGGTTTTTAAATGTAAAAACTCGTATAACGTGAAATGGTGAAAGAAGTCATAGGGTGAAATTGTTACGTTTTTAATGCCTCGCGGCTGATGTTCGGCCAAAAAAGTTACTTAAAATAGCTAATCGTTGTGAAATTTGAAATGTTGGCCTTTATCAACTACACGAAACAATTGCGATCAAAATTTAGATTCACAATGACAAACTATTCCAAGTACAAAATAATGAAACGCAAAAAACAAACTGTAATCTCATAATATGTGGTTTATTGTTAAAGAAGGTTTGATACAATATAAGCATTTTTTCTGTTGGTTGAATAGTGCAAATTAAATTTCACGAATTATTGTTTTTCAAATAAATAAAATACCAGTTAAACATGAATAAATACAGATTATTATACCAAAATATAACAGCGGTTACTAAAAATGATAAAATGTCACGTGTTTATGAGTTGTAATTTAATTACGAAACTACATTAGTTAGTTTTAAAATCACTTGAAATCACGTATATATTATTATCATATAGAAGTGCAACATCGTTTAGAAATATACTTAAATAACCATCATGATGATTATTAGTATGACAGTAGATAACAGGAATAATGAATAATTTTTTATTTTACAGAGCTTTTAGTAAAGGTAAAAAGAAATATTACAATTCATTATTTGTAAATGAGTAATATTCACTGATCGATGAAATGCACGTCATTATGTAAAAATAAATCGTAATAAATCAATTATTTTTTTTCTTGTTATACCTACAATCAATATATAAACAACGTGTGCAACTAATTAAAGACATAAAAAATTCTAATTATTAGTTTAAGCTGTTTGCACTCAATGGGTTAAGAATAATTAATTTTCCGATGACGTTGACATTCTGTATACACGCGCGGTTTAATTAATCCATTTCGTCCAATCACATTTTTTAATTAAGTTTAAAAATTACAAATCGTTGATATAATGTATAAATTTACATTCTTGTCAATCCACAGTCGACGTTTATATGAATTGAAATGATCAAAAATAACGGTTTGTATAGAACTCGACATATTATGTCGTCAAGACCCAGATTGTAATTACGCGCATATCTTAGTACTCTTCAAGCACACTAAATTATGCATACTATACTGCATCAAAGACCACACACACGCATTTTTCTGTTGTTGTTCAGTGGAGTTACGAAATCCGATGACACCGATTATCGACCGGAAATCCAAGAACAATAGACACCCTTCGGCAACATATTGCATTCCTAAAAAAGAGGTAGGAACCAATAATGCGTATACACATTTTGAAAAACAGATGTTAAAAAACTAATAAAAAGTTTTGAAAACTATATTTTTTTTACTTATTTAAATAATATTTTATTTTAACAGCATCTGCAGTATTCACGAGAATGCTGTGTTGTAGTTATACCTACAGAGTTCAGATATCGAATATCAAGTAGGCCCCTAACTAGTATATACGTTATACCTATATAGGTAGTATACAAGACTTAATTTGCATAAATGCATAATATATATTAATAATATGCAATTATGATTAATAAAATACAACTGAAGACGGTGGTCGGAGCGCCAGACAACTACATATTTTATTTGTACGTTATGTAATACAGTTCTGAATGGTTTGCATACTTAAGCTATAGCTATGGTTACATATATGTATGCATTGTAAATATTGCTTGATTGTTCTTGCACTTTGGATAAAGAGTCAAAGTAATGAGACGTATAATGATCAATGGGAACAACTAACAAATTGATAATGTTTTTGTATCAAACAAAGAAACGCATAAGAATAAAAATACTATGGCGATTATGGGAATGTCCACTCTGTCTTAATTTCGATTGTTTACGAAATCGTTTTTTTTTTTTATTAATTTCTCTTTGTTATTCTAATTTCATAAAATTTAGGAAATTTGTGATCAAACGGCTCTAAGTTTTATTGGATACGATTATTGATAGCGGCGTGGCACGTTACTAAAATAATAAATAGTTTTCAAATATTTTACGAGCCTCAGAGATGTGATAGATATTACACTAATATTATAAGTAATATTATATGGGTTTGAAATAAAACATATTAAGCTAAGCCGTACAATGTGTATGAATAGACCCGACCACGAGAAATGTATTGTTAATTGCACGCATGCAAATAAATAATAATTTATATTTGTCCGAACAAGAAGTATGTAGGTATAAAAATGTAGTAAACAAATGTGTACATAAAGAAGAAACATTTTCACATTTTAGTATATCACCTGTAGAAAAGTATAAATGATAATAAATACACGAAGACTATTAGTTGTTATTAATTAAACCGATTGATTTGCCTTGAGTAAGATTACCTAATTACTTTAAAGTATATAATATGTAAGATAATATACAAAACGTATAGCTAATTATGTGTATGTACTTCATCGAGATCGTATTGCTAAACTTCAAATAAAAGTATAAGTACCGAGAGTTCTTTGAAACCAATAGCGAAATAAAACGCTCGTCTTTAATCGAAAATTGTGATATTTCCACAACTTGTATGAATACTTAATACAATTTGGAAACTAATATAATCCAAGACAATTAGTTCTTACATACTCGAATCGTAATTTATTATTACTTAATGTTTATAATAATACTAATTTTAAAAGAAAGTTTTTATAAAAACGTAATTAAATATGTACCTAGGTAATTACATTCAATTTACATAACTTTGGGTTGAGATATCATAGAATATATTATTATAAATTAAAATACTTGTAGGTATTATACATAATTTTATAAGCGTACACATATACAGGGTGATTTGGTGATTATGGAACCTTATGTTTAGTCGGCAAGCGAATTGAAAGTTATTTATTTATCGTACACACAAAGACTAAGTAATCAATGAAGACTGATGAAGTGTCAATGATGATTTCAATAGTAAATTCGCGTATGTTATTAACAATTTAAATCTCAGGTGAAATCCTTCTATACCTAATTACCTCGTGTATACTAACTTTCTGATTTGAATTTAAAAAAAACTAATGATGAAAAGTTGTCGGAGAATGTTAATTTAGTCATTAATCACACGCGTTAAATGTAACTGAGAATTATTTCAAAATACAAATTATATACCTAATAAATTTCAAAATTAAAAAGTAAAACCGACAGAAAGAATATTATATTTTTAAAAGTCAAAACGTAATAATACGCACATCTCGACGAGAAATACTTTTGGAAATATTTTAAAACTCTATACGCGGTGACTGACGGAAGAATGTGGATCAATACGTTTTATATAATATTATTATAATAATATATTATAATTTATAAGAATGTATCGGGCCATAAGAAAAAAAAAGTACTAAATATAATATTATGCGTATATACATATTATATACTCCTTTCGTCGTAATAAACATACAAGTATAACACAACACAACATTATATATTATTTTTAGTGACATCACTGTCCACCACTGACGTTAGATAACAATAAATGTTTTGGATAACAATAAAGAGTCCACGTACACACACAACAGACACAAAACACACTGCACGGAAGACTTGGCAACCCTGGGTGTGACAAATGAATGCATAACAATGGCAATAGGCCGATAAGCACAATAGACGGATTGCTGAAAGAAGTGGCTGCAAGGTTAACCACCTCACATCACCGATGGTTGAGAGTATAGTGTGGGAGAGGAATAGAAAGACCTATACCGAACAGAAACGTTATCGGTTTTTGGGCAAGTATGTGGTTATGCCACCTTGCAGACACTTGTGCGCGTTCGAATACGTATTGGATACACTTCAGGCGTAGTCCTCCTCGCAAGTCACAATATATGCTTTACAAACTGAAGTTATAATATTAGTATTTTTATTAAGAGGCCTTGCTACTGCCGTCAATATTTTAGCTCAAAAGACCTTAAGAGGACGTTATACCCGCATGTGATGTCTCCGTCTTACAAGTGCATAACATAGCAAATTTTACGCTCAGCAGAACACGTGTAGCTCCGTTAGTATAACAATTAGAGCGAATTGACCTTTATAAAATCTAAAGGTAAGATTATTATCTAGGCAACCTCGTGGGCTTTTTATTATGTTTTAATTTAAACGCGAGTTATGAGTATTTAAAAATTGTAAATTTTTTATACATCTTAAAATACTCATAAATCGCTTTAAAATTAAAATATACTAAAAAGCCTATGAGGTTGCCTAGAAAATAATCTTACCTTTAGATTTTATAAGAAGTCAATTCACACTAATTTTTAAATTAACGGAGCTACACGTGTTTTGCTGAGCGTAAAATTTGCTATGTTACGTACTTGTAAGACGGAGACAACACATGCGGGTTTTACGTCCTCTTAAGGTTTAAAAAAAATTAAAGTTAGTTTACATTGTCCGATTAATATTCTGAAAAAAAATTTGAACTCTTCAGAAAATTGTCTATGGATTGTACAGAACACTTTGTAAAAATTAAATATTATATTATTGTAAAATGCAATTTAAAAATTAAAAATATGAATTTTTTAATTATAATTAAAATTAAAAACGAAATGTGTTTCGTACGATCTACGACATTTTTCTGCTGAATTCAAGTATTTTTTCAGAATCAAAATCAGAAAATTTTGTCAAAACGATAAGACGTAAGATGTCATAAAATTCGTACGGTGAATTTTATATTATTATCGAGTTATTACATGTACAGCGCGCACGAGAGTGGTAACCGTATTGAGTTTAATTCACACTAATAATCATTTACAAGTTGCAACTAACGCATAGATCTCGGTCGGCTAATACGAGTTCAGAAATTGCCTAAATTTTTCCCCTTAAATAATAGCCGTGCCCTTTAATAAGGGGACTTCAAACAGACAATTATTTCAACCAAAATGTACCTATCTTTTGTCAATCATACCGACAGACCTGATAACGCGATAAGACTTCTGAAAACTGATTTGAATTCGATAATATGTTTATTTGAGATCGATCAGGCCAATTTTATTAAAATGTTGTTCCTAAACTCCTATACATTTTGTTTAAATAAATAAATCCTATAAATGTTGTTAAAATGTACACAATTTTAAATGTTAATTATTTGAAAATTAAATTAAGGCTCTTACAATCTGGACTGATCGATCTCAAGTAAACATAATTCAAATCAGTTTTTAGACGTCAAATTCTGTTATCAGGTCCTTTGGTAGGATTGACAAAAAGTACATACAAATGAGCATAAATTGCTAACCGTTTATGCGCACAACGTCGTGGCGGTGACTTGTACAGTTGTACGTAAGCGTGCAAGAACGCACACAGATGATCAACTACTACGCACACATTTACAAAAACCGCGTGCAAATAATTTGAAAATTGCCTACTTTGAACTCCTTAAAAGCTGTACGTTTGCAATCCCCTTAATAGTAAGCAATGTAGTTTGATATAATATTATCCTGTATAAATAATATATTCACTATAAATATATAAAATATATTGAACTGTTATAAAAATATTTTTTAATATAAAACGCATATCAGTTATTATTGTTACATAAAAAAATTACATAATATTCTTAGTTATTTAACATAATTGGTATATTTGGTGAATACAGGGTTTTCATTTAAAAGTTAGTAGCCCTGTTATATTATATTACGTTTCGGAAAATTATTTTTATATATTACTTCATAATAACGAGCTAAAACATTAATGGTATAATTAACATGGGATTATTACTGTTTATTAATTTTCAAATAAACCACGTCAATACGTCATGTTTTAATATATTGTAAAATGTTGATAATTTGAAATTTTTTATTATATTGCCTATACAAAACTCCTAAAAAACTATCATCAGTGATAATATGTAGATTGCTGATACTAGGTACGTAAACGCTATCTAACGGTTAAATCAACACACGCCATGATATTTAACTTAACGATTAATATTATGGTGGTAATTTTTTCCAATATTATTTGATTTTAATATTTTTATGAATTTATCATCAATATTAAATGTTTAAGTACACGTTATAATGAAGGCTGGGTGAAAGGCGAAAACTTTCAGTTGTTTTCCATTGCTTTATACAAGGAATTGGGTTCGTTTGAAATTAGGTTTTATTCTGCATATTAATTATAAGTTATTTTAATTATTTATTGTTTTATTTTGATGAAGTGGTGAACGTTTACTCCTTTAGTAATTTGGCTTTTATTTATGAAGATAAGTTGTTTTTTAATTGTTTTTTTCAATGTATCTAAATAGCACTTGACAATAATTGAAAATACCATTAAAAAATATTCGTTCTGCTTTTGATTGTTAGGCATTTCTGAACACAGTTGACACTAAACAAAATTGTAAATGATTAAATTATACTAGGTACCAAATAAGAATAGAGTGGTTAGGTATAATTTTTTATGTTTTTTAGAACAGTTTCCCAATTTGTAATGCATTTATCGTACATTAATGCATTCCGTTCTCTGAATATAATATGATAATAAATTATTGTAACAAAATAAAATTGACGGAAATGGTTTTTATAGATGTTTTACATTTATTTTATATTAAGTTGCCTATTAGTAGCGCCTTAATGTGATGTGTAATTTTTATGTTGAAAATACATATATATGAAGAACGTTTTTCTAATAAGAGGAATGCATTATGATTCAATGTTTTAAGTCTTTTTTTATTTACAAATATGTTTTGTATACCGTTGATCATAAATAATCAGTATGGTATTTTTATTATGTACTATGACATACTACATAGTTAATATTACATTGTAACGTATGGGTATGGAACAATAATTGTGCTTTTAAGGGGCTTAATGTAGGCAAATATGGTGAAAAATAATGAAATAAAAATTTAAGAATATTGTACAAGCAAAAATATTAACTGGGGTTTTTTATAATAATACCTATATCGGATACTTTGTTATTTCTAGTACTTAAGTTCCCGATTTTATATCTATATGACTAATTCGACATTTTGATGGACAAGCATTTTAACACGGCGCAGCAAATATTATAATGGATCGCGGCCAACCGCAAAAACAAAATGGACGGCAAGAGCAGCTTACCGGGCGGTATGTGTTTGAGATCTTCTTGTACTCTGGACAGACATGCGGTCAGGGCGGTGGCCACTTGCTTCCGGTGGTCGTCTTCGGATTCGTTGCCGCCGCCGGAATGGTGGACGTTGCCCGACGTCTGCAGCAGCGACGATACGTCGGCGGTGGCCGTGCCCGCCGTCGCCTCGGCGACCGTTTGCATGTCGATGACGTGGCCGCAAGTGTCCACCAGGTGGACGGTGTTTACGTCCACGGCCGGCCCCGTCTGTCCGACGGCGACCGGGGCGGGCCGTCCTACGCGCGTGGCCGCTCCGCCACCACCACCGTTCCGCTGCGGCCACGGTACGCTACCCCGCGGCATGCTGCTGTAGGCTCGCAGTTCGGGCGACCCTCTGACGGCCGACCACGGAGACGAGTCTGTCGGCAAAAACACACATAACGCGTTACGCACACGATAGGAGAGAACGAGGAGACTAAACGAACAAAAACAGACGTATAACGAAAAAGTATACGGCACAACACGCACGTAGGCACGCGCGCGCTGGCGGGACCGTCGCCTGTAGGAGGAGACGGCGTGTCGATCCATTAGGATCAACGGACTTTGGTGGGCAGACTCGTTCACTGGTGTGTGTGTGTGTGTGTGTGTGTGTGTGTGTGTGTGTGTGTGTGTATAGTAATATTATGTATGAACTATGTAATATTATAATATATAAATATATTTAAGAGTTAGACGCGAAAAGAGTGAAGAAAAAGAGTACGGCGGTGAAGAGAGGACGGATGAGGAGGATGAGGAGGAGGAAGAGGACGGCGACGAATTTATACAATTGTTTCCAAGTTGTATGTATAATATTATGCGCTCGAGTTTCGTAACGAATGAAATATTAATATATTATAATATTATCGTAGTCGTACGACAAGACAAAATATTATACGCCACGCCACCACACGTTGTGTGAACAATAATAATGGTGCTGAAGATATTACGCGATTTATCGTCGTCGTCAACGTACCTTTGAACGTCAGGGACCTGCCCAGTTTAGTTTCGTTTTTCGGAAATTTCATGGTTTCTGGTGACAAAAAATCAACGATCCATTCTTTCGCCGGCTCCAACGATCTGAAACGACGTAATATATATTTTTAGCACACATCGATCTGTATATTTTCTTATAGTACCTACCTACATAATATATAACATTGTGAAGTATATGTTATGAAAAAAAAAACTATGACATATTATAAAATTCGAGATATCTAACTCTAACATTAAACACTCATATAGGTTATCATAATACGAGAACCCGCGACGGTTTCGTTTCCCCGTACAATAACATTTTGTTCCTCGAGCTTAAAAGTGTAAAGATATAGTTGTGATAATCTTCGGTAAGCGGGAGAAATAATTTTTTTGTCACGCCTGCATCAAAAGTTTAATTTTCGATTCCGGTCGAAACGTTTGAAAATGACCTCATTACGTCCAGCGGACATTAAATTAGTCTAGAGTCTAGCGTCAACTTCCAGTCCGGACATATACTCAGCATCACGACACCATGCTGTTTCACTGTTTAACGCTGCAAGAAAAACGTGCAGTGTATCGATTCATTTTGTCTAATGTATCAAAATATACTGCCTGGTAATGGTTTAATGCCGTGCTGTTCTATGAAAAAAGTTTGGCTTAGCACCGAGACACCGACAACAGCGAGAACGGTTTATTATAATTTTTGTATTACCGTAATATCTAAAGAGGCGGTGGAGGAGACGGTAAAAAGTCCGATATTGGTATTAATTTATGTAAGATAACCAATGTGTAAGAACTAAAATAGGTGCCACAATTTTTCAGCGGGTATAGGAACTACATTATTATAACATAATACCTCATTTTCATTAGGAAACTAATGTATGTAATTTTCAACCTGCTATATATACTCGTGTAGAAACTTACGATTTTCTAATCTATACCATCGTGTTTTTAAATTCATAGCTTAGTACATTTTTGGGTGAACTGAGTTTGAATTGATAAAGGTTTCCATATATCAGAAGTTAGACACGTAATATTATTATATTATGGTTAAGAAGCAAACTTTCAAAAAGAGACATTTATTATTTTCACGATAATAATGAAATAACCTATATATATTTTTTCGATGTTATTAGTCTTTACGGGTTGATAATTTAATATTGTGTACAAATTACAAGGTTCTTCAAATAAAATTCATACACTTTAAAAATCATACTTTGTAAATCGAGCCACGTTCAGGACTGAATTAAATAATTTATCATTGCTTTCAGATTTATAATAATAGGTATACAATACTGGCATATGTCAAGGTGAACGAAAGTAAATGTGTTTACAACACCCAGTTTTATGTGTGTAATCTATACCAACAACCAATGTTTTAAAAAAATCAAAACTAACAGAATGAAGAAGTGAGTATTAATATTTAAACATTAAAAACAAACAATATTTTTAAATATTTTCTGAAATATCAAAAAAAAATATTAGTTTAAAAATAGGGATTAAAAGTCGTCTCCACAAGAATATAGTATAGAGAATAATGTTTTTGTCACACCTGCACAGAAAGTTTAATTTTCGATGGTGGTCAAAGCGTTGGGAAATTAACTTTTTCCGTCTACCGTACAGTAAATTCTTTTTTTCTGCACAGTGGCAGTTAAATGTCTAAATCAGATTAATAGGTAAACGTGAAAGTATCGATGGTACATATTGTCTAATATATCAAAATATATTAGACGGTAGGAACGTTACTCCCGTTCTGTTCTATGAAACAGTTTGGCGAAGCTAGAAACAGAGAACACCATAAGTACAGATAATTATGACTTCAGACTACCATAACATCGATAGAGGTCCACCACGGAGGCGGCAGAGGCGTAACACATATTATTGTAAGTGTGGCTCGTGCGGGAAGGTAATTTCAGTCTTAGGTGAAAGCAGTGCTAGCCTGCGGGGATTGCGCCGCACACGTCACCCACGAATGAATGTAACTTCCCGCCCTTGTCTCAGAATATACTATAAGCTTAAAATTTTTATGCTGTGCGAAAAAAAATTGAATTATTATGTTTTTGATGGTCGCAATTTATACGGTTTATCGCGAAATAACGCAAAATCGGTTATGAAAATACTATTTATTTATTATTGTTTAGTTGCGACTGTAATACGAAATATTATGCTACGCTAAGAAAATAATTGGTATATAATCGAATAACGATTAATCAATAATAAATTATAACTTATGAATATATTATATGTATAATTTAAATTATTTTAATTTATGTTTGGCATATGGGAACTATATATAACGGTCAAAAAGAGTCGAAATATTTTGAAAATATTATCACGACGTATAGGAAATGCCGATATAAACATTTTGTGAAAACTTCAAGTACCTTCCGTTATTTGTTTTAAAGTCAAACCACAAAATCGATTTAACCAAAAACTGGTTTTGAATATTTCCGTTTTCCCTTTAAATTTACTAGGAATCTTTTACTTTTATCCTTCCAAAGTAGATCGAATTTGCTAACAAAACTGCCACAAAGATGAAAATAAAAGTATTTTCACTGTCCCAAAAGGCGATGAAACATTCCGTGTCTGTGCACAGAACAAAATTTCAGAAATCTAAAATCTAAATGTACAATTCATTAATTAGTCTTATAGTATTCTAAAAACATCGAAAATATATTTACACAGCTTTTATAGTTTTAATATTATTATTTTTTTTCAGAAATTTAATATCTAAACGAAAAATAACGATTTTATAATTCAACGTTATATGATGACTTAATATTAATTCAATAACATATTATATATGTAGTATTATAATATATAATTATAATATAATAATATATGCGATGTTTTTGGCAAAAACTAGTTCACACCATGCTACTCAGGTGTGGACGCTCACGCAATTAATATTAAAAAAACAGAGTATTCTACATTCCTATTCAATGTAAAATTATCCGTTATGCTTTAGTAAACCCATTCGGGTATGACGTCCTCTTAATATTGATAACATAAATATATTTCTGATATTATACCCTAAAAAATGTATGTTATACGTTATACCTACATAGTACATAGTATTTGGTATACCTACCAAAAAAATGTCAGAATACTAATTGTTGATATATGTTTACATTTTATATTTTAATTCAAGAGTTCAAGTTGTTTCATTTTATATGAATGTTATACCGTTTCAGATAATATAATATGAAATGAAATTATAAAAATAAAATAACCAAGTAAACAAAAATTTAATTTAAAAAAAATGTAAATATTTGTGTTGTTCGTTGAAATATTTCTACGGTTAACTTAGTATTGTATTACTAAAATATTGTATTTGATTCCTCTGGTTACTTTATAAAAACTATTTCTGTTAAACACACTATAAACAATTAAAATGCATTATTTATTTTATATTTTTTAAACTATATACTTGTTCTAACACTCAAATGAGTTTTATTCGTGGTGCATTTAGGCTTGTCTGTGATTTATAAAGATGGACAAAGTTCTTTGAATTATTTATAGTTTATACATTATACATTATTACTGAATGCTTTATCCGGGGTATGGTTTGTGTGGGCATTATTTTTATACAATTATTTACGTGGGTTAAATTTTAACTTTTTTTATTGTTAAGCTTATTATGTCTTTGTTTGTCTTATGTTTAAGATCTGTTTGATTGTTTACGAGCATTTTCAGAAAATATGAATATTTTAAGTACACCGAGGATATCGAGTGCGCCATTCAGACTTATACAATTATTGTATAATGTATATTATACAGTATACAATGGGCTTGAATGGTTACTATTGTACGATTTTTTTAAAGTTCAGATGGTT
This sequence comes from Metopolophium dirhodum, assembly GCF_019925205.1. Classification (NCBI taxonomy): domain Eukaryota; kingdom Metazoa; phylum Arthropoda; class Insecta; order Hemiptera; family Aphididae; genus Metopolophium; species Metopolophium dirhodum. Next base: position 19,953,385 of record NC_083564.1, read on the forward strand.
TATTTCTATATTAATAAAGGGAAATGTTTGTGTGTGTGGATGAAATCCATAGCCAAGTTTATTGCACTCGTGGTTCTGAAATTTAGTACATATTATGTAACCAAAATACTCGAGTATATGCACCTATTAAAGCCCAATTTTTAATTTAAGGAATTCAAACAGGATTTGTTGGCTTACGAAAAATGAATATTTCTTTTGTTTGTATAGGGTTGCCATATGTTACAGAAAAAAATAGTTACTATAGTTGGCTATAATCGGAAACTAATTTGTACTTAAAACTATGTAGGTACTAATTTTGATTAAAAATGGGCTTTGAAGATATCCTTGTCGGGGTTCAATTAAGGTTTCAAACTTACAACAAAACTGGATAGTACAAATCTCTGTCATCAAAAAGTAATAATATGTAATATAATTTTTATAATAATTTTAAATTGTTCAATTCAATTTTTTTAAACTTTTACACGTTTTGTATAACGTTGACCAAGTGACCTAGTGACAATAAAAAAAATATTTAAAATAAAAATTAAGTTTTAGAAATTTTGAATTTTTAAAATTATTATTTGACCACTATTTGTATGACGACAACGAAATATGTATACGTACCTATTAAAAAATAACCTGTGTGATTTAAAGTGGAAAAACCAATTACCCACGCACTTTCTTTGAACAGGTCGAATAATATTAATGTAGTAAATCAGTCATGTGAGAATTCACATTACAGCATTTAAATTATTATGATATAGTTAGAATTCAAAAATACTTAAGATTGTGTGATTTCTTAGAGGCGTTTAAATACGTATATTCGCAGCTTATTAGTTATTCTACATGCAATGTTTTAGTGGCGAAGACAGGGGGAAGGCGAGTGGAATAAATGTATTATTTAAATACGAAAACATGGTTTAATTTATACTTAACACACCCCCTCCCCCCATTTCATAATCATGGCTACGCCACTGCATAGTTTAGTAATTTTTTTGGTTTCTCGAGTATCTATTTATATAGGTACCACATTACATTAATAATAATTATTGTCATGTAACAGGTTAGTTCAACATAAGATAGCCAAGACGGATAGTTCAAGTATAATAATATGATAGGTCAAAGTTATTTTATCGGTAGGCACCTATTAGAAAACAAATAATAATTTATGATACATACTCGATTTTTTCTTTGTGACACCGAATGCACAGCCATTCGGGAGCATGTGTGGCAGTTGAATATTCCCTACAAGACATACATATCCGTTCACGGCAAGCACGACAATTAGCCCCTCTATTGATTATCCGGCCCAGTTCGGCTCGGCATCGAGCACAACAGTGTCCAGACCATAGACTGGATTCGCATCGTAATACTTCTAATTCACCGCTAGCCATAGTATCGTTTGCCTAGAAAAAAACAAATATTTAATAGTGGAAAAACATTCAAACATCATGAAAGCCGGTACCAATTTTTAGCCAAGAAGATTTTGATTTATAATAGTCATTTAAAAAAATAATAACGGGCCTCCGCATAAAGATTAATTGTATTTCACACCGTGCTGATACATTTTCTGCAGTTAAATATTGTAGAAACTATATGAAATTAAACCTGGCTGCATTAGGTAAGTATACCTATACATAGCTTGTTGATAATTAAATTAAACGTACAAATGAATAATGCAAACAATAATGTTACCTAAACCTAATTCATAACGCGCTGTAATTTCTCGTTGCTTAAGTACAAATAAACTGAATACACGACGAAAACACAGTTCTATTATTTTAAATTCAACTAGTTGTTCTTCTCTAAGAGGAAAATTTATTTCTTATGAACGATGACCTTAACTACCATTCATAATTGAAATTCATTATTTATTTTCCTCCCGAGTTCGTCGTAAAAACAACATCTGTTTTTCTCGTTATTGTCACGTCCGCGCCATGGTCCGTTCCTAGTTTTCCGCCAATGCTTACGCAATTTGTACAACATAATCTTCAAATACAATAATATGAAAAACCACTTAAGAACGTTAACACAAAGAGTTGTTATTGCATGTAAAACGTTGAACGGCACTCCCGATTAAAATGCGATGCATATTAAATACTTAATATAATATTATATATTATCTGATATCAGTTGATACATGCAAAACAAAACATGCGCAAATTACTTCTGCCCACGTACCATAAGATATATCACCAATGGAATAAAAATATGCTGTGTACATTATGCCTACCGGTTCTGTAATCCAATTTCATCACGTATGTGTGTCGTCTTTTTAATAGGCGTGAATCAGTGATCAAAGCGAACCCATAATAGTTTTCACAAGATACTTTTACTATTACTTTTTATTATACGCTGTATTATAAACCGTTTACAATCCAAACGAAACGCATCTCGGAACAGTATTTCCAAGAATATTTTATTGTGAAATCTGCGAATCGGCTTTGGGTATAAACTATAGAGCACACCAACAGTATTCAAATTTTATTTAAATTTTTTTATAAAATATTTTCGAAGCGTTTAATACCAAGTATTTATTATATTGTTATCGTTGACAGAGACAACGAAATATACTATAATATATAATTTTATCTTGGAATTCAGGGACTTTATTTCACAGTTGTGAAATTAATCATACTAAACATATTTGGGCACAGCAACTATATTAACTAAAGTATATAAACTATGACATACAGGCCTTGGCCTCATGGTAAAAATATAAATATAATAAGTATTATGTATTATTATTACGAACTAAAATATCCAAACCATATGGTGTCGGAAGCTTAATTTGATATACATTTCAATGGTAAATAATAAATGATGTTTTGATTGAAATTTTAAATTAATATTAAGCAACTTGGTTGTATGTGTGTTATAAAATTGGCTTTCTTTTAATAAAATAATGGTCTACAATGTTTGGATTTTTTTTTATATTTAATAATTTCCATCTGTCATGACTCATCATGACTATCCTATATTATTTTCTATATACCATCAATCATAATTACGACAGCAAATTATAGTTACGAACTCGTTTTTTTTTTGGTATTATATAAAAATAATATATTTTCGAAAAAAATCACTAGTCCAAATGTACAATTGCACAATGAACATACAAGGTAAAATCGCATAGATTTCTCCTTCCAAGTAGCATTCAAATTTTTGGCGTAATTGTTTACAGAATTTGTACTTATAGTGATACTAACATTATGTACGTAATTCTAATTAATTAAAAAAGGTATTGTAAAAACATAAATTATGATATTATCATTGCAGTAGATAAAAAATATAATATACTATTTGTTATTATTATACTCGTATATAATACAAAATATGGGTTCATTATAGACATTATCTAAACACGACCATGTTATACAAGTATTTGAGTGATATTTGTTACTGAAATGTGTTGCGAAAGTGAGTACTTAACTTATATATTTGCATAATTGCCTTAATATCATGTTTCACATGCAACATATATAATCTATATTGTATGTAGATATTTAAAATAATTACAAAGTGTTTGTTTATCGTTGATAAATAGCACTTGTAATTTTAGACTCAAACAAAACATATTAAAGCACCTCATTTAATAACATACACAAAATGAAGAGAAGTCACTGCGAGTGAATTTGGTTTAAATAATAATTAATTTCTATATAGGCTACAAAAATAATTAAGAATTATAGGAACTAAAATATGATTCAATTTAAATGGACCAAAACATACCTTAGTTAAACTCAAGAAGTGGTCTTTGAATACTTTGATCGTTACAAAGGTATATATATATATATATCACAATCAAAAATATAATAATAAATAATAATTACCATTTGATAATTTGTGAGTTTAATAGCTGATTTGGACAAACATTTTCTTTTCGATTTCATTAAAGTGCGTGCGCTTGATTATTCAATATACTTAATAAGGAAACCACAAATGTACAATACATTTTATTTACGTCATGAATCTAACACAATATAAATATACATAGGTAGTACATATTATTTAACAATATACCGCAATTAGTAAAAACATATTTGTAGTCAATAGTATATTACCCGAATTGTTAAAGATATATTATTTAGGTAAGTCATAAAGTCTGTGAAAACACTTTTTGGCATAGAGGGCACGTAAAAGTACAAGTTCATTCCTCGTCGCTTTTATCAAATGAGGTCATTTGAAATGTAGGTGTGAATAAAAGTGAATGGAAATTAATAATTAGAACTAAAATAACGAATGTCGAATGAAATATTGAAATTACCGAATAAAAATATATTGACACAGGAGAGATGTATATAATTATTACCTTTGGAGACCAAAACTAACACAACGTGTATATAAGACTTAATTTAGTAACTAAAAAATTATACTTTAGATTTCACATACATATTATTAGGTTAACGATGTTGGAAAATAATATTTTTATTATTTTTACAGAATCATAATTCTAGGAATGCTGCGTTTTAAAAATTAGGAAATATAGTGTACCAATATCGTAAGATCATCAATTATACTATATAGGTACAATGAAAATAAAAATGATAACCAAGTACCTAACCAACCTGGTTTATTATCGCTGCAAACGTAAAATCATAATCGATAAGAATAATTTAAGTCTTTATAGCGGCCAAGAACATTATATTATTTTTGAAAGAGACGACCAACGTATACCCGAGGTTACCATGCCTTATACCCATGTGGCATGAAGTCATCGGTGTCCGCGAACGAAACAAACATATCAACAGTACCTATATTAAATACTTAATGGTGGTAATTAATAACAATAATGATCATATTATTATAATAGCTACGTAGTGAGTACTACGTACTGACCGGTACTTCTGTTATTAATTATTATTATTATTACTACTATCATCATCATAACCGGTGGTTGGTGTACTCGAGTACTCGACCGGTCTCATCGTGAATATGCGCACGTGTGTGTGTGTGCGTACAACTGCGTACACGAGCGAAATAAACAATGGATGGCGGTGGCGGCGATAGAGGAACCGGTACGAGCCGTACCGGCAAACACACACACAGGCGCGCGTGCGCTCACGTATTCTATAATACTTGCGTATAATATTATATTATAATGCAGTCGAAGACGAAGACTGTGTCGACGACGACGACGACGATGAGGAACTGCAGAGGAAGACGAAGAGAAGAACTGAGAAGTCAACAGGGCAACGACCAATAACACACACACGTACGCGCACGCGCGATCGCACGCCATATATATATATATATATATTATATTATATATTATGAGACACGGCGAGTCTTTCAACTCACGTACGCACACACACACACACACACACACACACACACATATCCGCACTGTAGATACTACAACCGTTTATTGTGTGTTGATAATACACGATAATAATATTATTATTTTAAAACTTTAATGCTTAAATCATACTATTATTCATATTATTATAAAATATCATCACATATTATGTGCGACGGCACGGACAGAGGCGTTTCCGTTATGCTAACGATGAGATAAGAACCAAAAGAAGTACAGGTTATAGGTAGGTATCCGATGTCCTTGCTACCAATATTTAAACACGACAAGTGCATCGTCGATATTCATACGCCGAAAAATAGATCTCTGCGGATGATCTGATTGTGCCTATAGTAGGTAGTAATATTAATTTACTATTAGACATTAGGTGTATGTAGATAATACGACGTATTATTATGATACGTCTTCACAATAATTGTTAGTAAACCTTGAATGACTTATATAGGTACTGCGGATATGACTAACAGTAATAAACCTGAATTGATTTTGCATTACACGCGAAGTCGGCGTCAATAACCCATACACATATAGTAAGTTTCAAAACGAATTAAAATCAATTAAAGTCAAAAAAAAAAACTTTCTAAAATAGTAAAAAATTACAATACAACCCGAGTTGTTTAATTTTTTTAAATGAAAACCATACGTTATTTTTATAAGTTAAGATTTTATTGCATTTTTTTGGGTCGGAGGCGGAGGCACAAACTAATATTTTAGTGAGTAAAAAATATTTTGACGAGACGAAATCTTAAAATTAATTTCTTTATTAAGTACGGGTTTATAATAATAACTATATGAAAAATGATGCATTATCTGAATACCAGGATTATAAATTTAATACATATATTACATATTATATCCAACTTATCTCTATACCACAATGGCAACACAATGTGTGCTATTCACGAGGTATAACTAGTAAAAGTATAGAAAACTTTTAACACATAATCATAATATATTATACTTTTTAAAAACAAGCTAAACATTTAATAACAATAATATATTATTCAACCATAATTTTAAACCAATGTTGTCTGAAAAGTAATAAATTATTTTACTTTTTCTCAGATATTTGTTAAAAAACTTTTAATGAGATTTGATATTTTAAACCGTAGAATAAAAATAAATAAAAACTATTATTACTTATTTAGTATAGGTTTGACCGTTATTCTGGTATATTCACAAATTTGCATTTTAACGGTTTTAAAAAACAAAATTAGAGTACCTAACTATTTGTATTTTATAAGTCGTGTTTGACTTATAAAATACAAACACGGTACATACTTACATACTGTACATACTTACAAAACACGGTAACTCAAAAAACCTTTATTAAAAGTCAGATAATTCATATCAGAACACAATATCAGGAGTGTATGAACTACGAGAAAACGGTATTCAGAAGATAGCACAATATTATGTAGGTATTTAGAAGATATAGCACAATATCTTATTATTATTATTATTATTACTATTTCTAAAACACGCTGGTGCGTGTGTAAATAGCGAAAAAACCTGTTTCAAGTCCAAGTGCAATTTACGCAATAACAAGGGGTCATTTTAACCCGGTCAAGTGTAAATTCAGAAGCAAATTTAGAATTCACATAACAACAAAAACTGTAAAATATACAGGTAAGTTAATTACTTCTAAAATACTTAAACGATTGAAATTTTGTATTTATTTAAAGTCTGGTTTATTGCATGTCTTGATATTTTTAATTATATATTTAACAATAAATTAATTTTTTTTCTATAATCCGGTATTTATTCGTATATAATAAAATATAATAGGTACTTAATTTGCTAGCTTTTATATTTAAGTACTATAGAATAAGCGTCGAAGGATAATACGAACTTGGCCGAAATTTAAATTAAATATTTAATTATAATAATATATGTATACTGTATTGTAACTTGTAAGTTGTAAGTATTTTTTTTATCGTTAGTATTTACATATAGAGTATTTAAGATAAATATATATTTTGTAGAATATGCGTATTTTTGTTGAGCCCGGCACAATTGGTCGATTCAAAGAACGATTAATAGACACGTTTTTACTCCTTTTTGAAATAAAATAAAATAATTTGGGTTGAGTATTACTTATTTTTAATACATATATTAATAGTTAATTATTTATTTTAAAATATATAATATACCTATATAAAAAAAAAAAACAATAACCTTTTTTGTAAAGTTATATGATTCAAGATTAATAATATATTTATACAGATTGCGGTTGAATTTTCATATGATGTATGTTGTATAATGAATATACCTACAGGAAATAATGGATTCATAATAACTAATAGATATAGCTTTACCTTAATCAATACAGATTATGAAATTAAATTGGAACAATACAAACAACTACCAATAGTAATTATATAAACATGTATTATAATACGTTGTTGATAATTTATTGAAATTGCTGACACTATGTTATAATAATATTATGTATTATTATTATGTAACACGACTGTAGGAATATAAGTAACAAACGAGTAGTGACATTTCAAATAAAATGAATAAAGATCATGAATCAACTTTTTTATTTTTAGTGTACCATATTATATTGTGATTATTGAATTTTTTTAGCAATAATACAACCAAATTATAAAATTAAGTACCTACATAAGAAAGGAGTTAAGTTTGTTAAAATCTAATATGGAATTTATCTGCATTATATTTTGTATATTATTATTTAAGCATGTACTAACGTACTAACTATTAACGTATAAAAACATAATGTAAACTATTTTGATCAACTAAAATCTATGTACATTCACATACATATTGATATATATTATGATTTAAATCCTTAAATGTTTTACGTATACTGCTTTAACCACACATTTTAGAGATTTAGAAAACAATAAGTTGTCTAATTCTGTTGCTTTACGACAAGCTTATAATATGTTTAAAATGAAAGAAAACAGCGATTTTGTACATAGTTATATTATTATATTGTAATAAACTCCCATAAGCGACCAAGTTGAAAATAATGGTTGGCAATTGTTACAGAATAAAGTACTAGCAACTACTAATACAATAAATTTATAAACTTATTAATTTGCCAGTTGGTGTAATAAATAAGTACCTAGTTGGTGATAATTTATCAGATTTCATATGATTCAATATTATCGAGAGTTTAAATGTAAAATATGCCTACAATCAATTTTTTAAAGTTTAACGTTTTCATAAACTGTGCAAACATTTAGATTTCATTAGTATATCGTATATTATTAATATCTAATATTTTTGGTTTCGATATAACAGTTAGATATAGTTTATTTTAGTCATTCACATATCACATTGCCCTTATTATCAATCCCATTAGTTATAAACTATAATAGTAATTAACAAAATATAAATAGTAATAACAAGATACATTTTAGATTTTTTTGGGTTATAGTTAGGTACTTTATCGTGTTTGACATAGGGTCATTATTTCAATCACGAACCACGATGAACTATGGCATTTAGGAACTAGGGGCAGTCTAAATTTACCGTTTTAGATTATATACTATCACAACGAAGGAAAATTTAATTCTACTAAACGCTGCAGGATTATTGTCCAATGCCATTTGTCAAGAACAGCGATGGAATATAATATGAGAAAGACTGGTTTCAACTTCATTATGGCCAAGTACAACAATGTTGAACCGCAATGGTTGTCCGGGAAACACGCTGCTATACATTATACCATACCCTGCAGTTGAGTGCAGTAAATACAATTTTAATCAACACCGCTCCGCGTGGCGATATAATATTAAATAGTATTAGAAATATCTTCTATAGGTATCTTGTACTGGTGATATATGCAGTAAAATTTATATTAATTTATTTGATTGGACTTTTAAATTGTCTTTAGTCAATCACAAATGTCATCAATCGCTTTTCCTTTACAGACACTAGCTATTTTTTACTAATCAATAATTGTTGACCACATGGCCAAGTACTAAATTAATAAATTGTGATCTAATTATTTATAGTTTAGAAAAAATAGAGGGAAAACAATAGGAACTATAGGTAATAAAAAAAAATTAAAATTAAAAAATGTTTTTACCAACTATATCTTTTATTTAAATAAAATAGGGATACTTTTTCATAAAGAAACATTAGTTAGGTATATACAACTAATATGCGAAATTAAATTTATTTAAAACCCATCAGAAATTTTCATAAATACTTCTTTACCACATTTACTAGTTACAGTTTTCATATTTATTTGACTTGAGATTTTCAAAACAAGAACTCGAATAACACAGTTAATTATGCAGTTCGTACGTAGGTACCTACTAATATCATATTATGCTCATAGTTAATACTTGATGCGATATATAAGAAATTATCCATTATTTAGTACTTGTAGTAACGATGATCTATCACGATGTCTACATACCTCATATAGTCATAATATGACCGGCGGTTATTCAAAGCTGAATAATTTTAAACCAATCGATTTGCAATAAGGTTAAAACCCGGTAAAATAGGTATTATTTAATATTAATTTTTGCATAAATGAAAATTGAACCTTCTTAAAATTCGGCGGAATCGAATAAACGATGAATGCTCGTTTACGCATCATAATAATATTACTACAACCAAACCACAAATATTAATCGTAATACGTATAATAATATATTAATATGTGTACACACAGTACAAAATGCGCACGCAAACGTAAAACCACGAAACGCTTTTAAATCACGACCTTCGTGAATAAAAAAACAGCAAAAAAATACTACATGATAATATTGTGTATACAATTAAGAAAAAAACGAAATTCGACTACCACTGTAAATATAAGAGCGGCAAATAATACAATATGGTGGAGTGTTTTGAGTAATTTTTTTTTGTTATTATTATTCCATTCGGATTTTCTATCCAAAGGAATTTATCGTCAGACCAGTTCTGAAATCTATACGATCTTAACGTTGTGGTGGAATAAACTCTGCACACACACACCACTCTATTGTTTATAGGTATAAAGCGTAATTATATTACCGATAAACCGATAGGCGTCGTGGTACGCGAATTACCTGCACACTCGCGACTCACCTTGGCCGTTCATGACGCAACCCAATAATACGGCGAAGGCGGCGGCGTTTAGATACAATTTGTAATAATATATAGAATTTATCCAAACAAAGGACGCGACTGGCATGGGTCTCGGTCGCACACGCAAATTCGTATACTGATACTCACCACGGTCGCCCCATTTCCTTCGTCAAATTATCTATATAAACCTCGTCGTATCGCTGCTGACACTACAGAATAGAGAACACGGATGGAAACAATTCACTATCTATTTAGCGCACTTATCGGATTAAAAACACACAGCGAAAATGAAAATCGAGTAAGCTATGCACATAGATATTAAATTCATATGATATTATTATAATACATCGTACCTATATACACTGTACCTATATCCGTGAAATTATGAGAATGCCATCTATACTGTAGATACCTCCTAATGCTGATAATAATACGAGTTTCTATAAGTTCACTCCGTAAACCCTATAATCTATATATTAGTACAAGGACTATAGCAAGCTCATTATCTTAGATATTACATAAATGGATAGAACAAATATTTTTTGTTCCATTATTATGTTTCGCTTAGCACTTGTTTTGCATACAACAAACGTTAAAACCATTGTAATTAATTAATTCCTATTTAATATTCCCATGTATAGTCTCCTCTTACAATAGTGTACAACATACCAAATTTTACGTTCACGATTATTACTCAGTCATTTTTAACCTATTATGAAATATTGTAATTTAAAAATAAGATTATTATCTAGATTCTAGGACATCTCTTAGGCTTTTATTACTATTTAAATTTTGACGCAAGTTATGATTGTATTAAAATTTTTAGTTTTAAATTAATCATAACTTGCTTTGTAATTAAAATATCAATAAATTCGTATGAGACCTAGATAATAATCTTATCTTTACATTTTATGATAGGTGAATTCACTCTAATTTTAAAAATACAAAGTAAAATGAATTATTTTTATGAACGTCAAATTTGCTGTTGTACTTTTGTAACAAGGAGACAACTTACATAATACACATGCGATACGTCCTCTAACAATATTATTTTATTATATTACCTGGTTGTCAAAATTAAAACCACAAAGTGTAATTATTGTGCACGTTACAGACCTCAGCAGTTCATAAAATTATAACGGCAAGTGATAACTATTTTGTAATTATTACATTTCTTATCAAAAGTTACTCAACTAATATTTAGTCTTAGTAGACCGCCATTCCGTAGATACAATACAATATTATATTATCTATTTATGTCCATTCCACGGGAATACGGGATTATAATTTGACCTTATCACTGCTCGTCGGGCAACCATATTATTATAATCTTACATCGTGGCGGATGTTATTATGTAACATCAACTAAGATAGTTCAATAATTCAAATTTCATGTTACGACTAAGAATAGCCATAGTACATGCGAATAATATGCGAAATGTGCCCTCCTGCAATATCGACGACGATAATGAACAAAAATATACGGAAGGAAATAACAAATAATAAATGAAAAAACATAAGAAAGGTAACTAAAAACAACAACAAAACGTTCTCCGTGATTGCGGTGGATGCGGGAATGCGGGATGCGATCGGCGGCTGTCCGCCGCAGTAAGTTGTATTCCGGTCACGGATGCGTGAGGAGGATCGGGTCGGCGCGATTTGCACAATAATATCCTAGAGTGGCTAGAGTCTATACTCTATACTTATTCTTTATAGACTATAGTCTGAAACTACTACTACCTACTACTACTACTTCACAATACTGAATACGCGATAGTATATTACTGGGGGAACATATTATAATACCAAAACGATACAAAATTCGCAAATAGACGAGATGTTGCGTACCTTAAATGACATGCACATTTTGTATTACTATTATGTATTATAAATAACAATAATGATTGTAAATGTCAAGCGCATTATAAAACAACGAACAATGCGAAACAAACGAACTTCATTGACGTTGGAGCCTCGGTGACATCATTCGCCGCGCGTTTGGTTAGTCGTACATGGGAGAGGCGTACACACACAGGGGGGAGACATTCAACAACCTACCACCCTTGTCTCATTCGCTTTATAAAAATGTAAACATGTTTTTATAAAACATAATATATTGTATGCATATTTTTTTTTAATATAGTCCGCCTTTGGAAATTTCTGTGTACGACACTGGTACACGGTTCTATGTTATTATGTTCATGTCTATAATATATTATTTATTAGGATTTAATATATTATTAATAAGGATATTTCGAGCTGGCCGTTTCATATCAACGAATTTTAGATTCTCCACGGAGCAATGTATGTATTGGTTTTACAACTATGTTTTTTTCTCGAAAAAGCTTTAAGAGCTGTAAAAATGCTTAAATCTTAAAGGGTAATTTCTAGCAACAAAAATTGGATCTAGTTGGTACCTACTTTGGTGAATTTTTATTTGGAGTACTTACAAAAAATAATAAATATTTTCCTAAATTCCAAAAGATTTTGTTTAATTCTGCTGCGCATAATACATTTTGAGCAAGACAAAAAAAAAACGAGTGTACACTTGTCGAGTGACTAATTATTGTCATTTTTAAATTATTTATGTCTGTTATTGTTTTAGAAGACGACAGAAAAACTATAAACAAAAAACTCTGTTCATAATATTAAATTCTACGTAGCAATATTATAGATGATGACGATGATTTTCATTACAAATTTACAAATGTTTGTTTTGACGTTTTTAAAGTACTAATACAAACGTCTCTTATTCTTTCGTTGTGTTAATAATATTATATTATATTTCGTTTAATATACAATATATTAGCTGAAACAATAAGGAAACATTAAAAAAATTTAATTATTATAAAACTAATAAGTACCTACTGATTTTTTTCTCAGAATATTTTATTATTTCGGTTACGTGGGAAAATGTTATTTAATACCAGAAGTATTGGTTGAAATTGCATTTTTAAATAATTGAATATTATGATTTTGATTTACTACAGTGATTTATGATTTTAATATATATTTTGTGACTTGTGTAGGTGTAATAGAAATACATTTTTAATGACATTTAGTTTATGATGTATTGGGCTTGCAGTAAACAACAACACTCTGAGGTAACTTTAAATTCGAAATAATTGATATAACTAACATTTGTATTGATATTTTTTTGTACCAAAATAAAATATTATAGAATATTTTTCATATCCATGTGTATACTGTGTTATACTAATAGCATTTCTACATTAAGATGACCATAATATAAATTATAATCCATATTTATATACCTATATAATATTCAATATTCATATTATATTTTTTATTAATTTAATTACTTAGGTATTTACTACATAAGAAAACAAATTTCTAAAATATATTCATTGAAAAGTCTGAAGCAATAACTCTGCATTGTTCCTTGAAGATTTGAAGATGAGCATTTAAAAAATGATAAATTTAAGTAATTTATAATTTCAAAACATATTTTCTAATAATATTGATGTCCCCATTTGTATGCATTAATGTAGATAAAAAAAGGCCGAGGTTAGTTAATATCTAATGGATTGAAAATAATATTTACCAGTAATTGAAAACCCAATTGTGTTGGAAAGAATTTTTTTTTCATTAAAAATTAAATTAATTTATCAGAAACTAAAAATGTATACTATAATACCTACCAATTATGCCAATTAATTAGTGAATCGTTAAAAAAATTGTTTTAATAATAGAGGTTTAAATGTTTAACGCCTGAATAGGTTTCATTCTGAGTTTCATAGTTCTAATAAGTAAATGTAAATTATATGTTAAACTAGCTAGTTAGACAATATTAAGTCGTGTATTGGCGACTTATCAATCGAAGTATTTACAACATTATCGAGCAGTATTGCGCATTATTTTTTGATCCACGACCCCCCAAATAAATTTGATACGAAGACACAACCCCCTACCAAAATGTTGAACATAATATATACAATATACATATTAGTATTCAATATAAATTCGTTAATATTATGCAATTTGAAATATTTTTAATTTAATACAAAATACAAATATAAAAATTATTATTTTAATAAAAAATAAAAATAAAATATTAAAAATGAAAAAATTATCAAATTACATTATTTGTCACGTTGGTGTCAGAATCCGTCAGTATAATACCACTTTTTTATTTGTTGTTAAATATTGGCGACTCTATACAAATTTAGCGACTGTCCGGTTGTGCACTACTGCTATATAGAGGTACTAACATTTTACTACCTTATAAATTAAACTATTATAGTAAACAGTAATTATATAGCTATAAAAATTTCAACTTTTTTAAAAACTTCCCAATTATGCAATCTTATTCTTAACTTTCAAATATTTCACCGGGTATTTCACTTTTAAATGTGAATACCCAATGACTGAGATTATATACGAATACAATGATAATATTCAGTTGAAGATAGAATAGATTTGATTAGGTTGTTGATTAGATGAAAAAACAGTCACAGCAGTATACATTATTTTTAATATTATACATACATGTGTCATAATATCTGATAGATAATTTAATTATGCAAGTTATATTTAGAAACATTAAGTATGGATTTAGTAATTTTTTTGCGATTTTACATAATTTAATATTTTGAATACAAGTAAAATGGACCAATTAGACAAAAATGTAAATAAGTAGATAGGTATCATCGAGGGTATTATAAATTAACGGAAGAGTTAGACTAGTTAGAGCTCAAAAATCTTAAAACTTTTAATCACATCAAGGCATTTTTAGAATTACTTAGATGATAAGAATTCAAAAGTGGATTTATTATTAGACTAAAAAGAAAAGATTGGATAGAAAATGTATATATTCATAAATTAGGTTTTTGAACTTTATTATCAAGTTAATAACTTTAACTTCACTAAAATATTAATATTCAGTATTCCGAGTAATCACAATAGAAATTTTTAATAAGATTCTAGATTTTCGTGCAAATATGATACAATTATGAGAACTCTATTAAAAATAGGTAGTACGCATGGATTAATTTTTTTACAAAAGTAAGCAAAGCTATGTAGTTATATAGGTATTTAAATTGACATGTATTCATAAACAATAATTTTGTATTATACTTGAGAATCATTCAAGCTATACGTCTATAATAACTAATTTTATGATGGTTAATAGGTTTACTACTGCTGATGTATTTTCCCACGAATCTATACTATTTCAATGGCCATAATACCTACTATATGATATTATAATTTATATGGTTTCCGCTTTATTTATGACAGCGATGCTATTATTTTTGTACGTATATTGTATACTGTATAGTATTGCAATAGGTGCCGTATTTAAAATCGTATTGACTTTTATAAATCAACATTGGAAAAGTTGAGAGGATGTCAGCACACTATTTGTTTTCCTTTCTTTGCAACATAGAACATTTGCGTTCAGGAGAACCAACCTTATGTTTTTAATTTTAATATTTGTGGAATTTTCCTATTATAAAACTTAAAATTAAGAACACTATCAATTATCTGTGGTGTTTGTTCAATGACTTTTTTATACGATATTTAAACTGTTATGCGATATATATGGGCATTTCTGAATTGCAATATTTTACAAACCCATTTAACTTGTTACTAGATATTGTTATATCCTTAGGCTTTAAGTTTAATAATAGACCAATTCATTATAATATTAAAGTTGACAATATAAGGTTGATCCTCCTAAATGCAAATTGTCCACGTCAAAGTGAAAAACTAGTGCGCTGATTTCCTCTTAAATACCTACTACAGTTTAAAATCAATACAATATATACTATATAGGTACCTACTGATATGATACTGAATAAATATTAAAATATTAAATTATGCATGAGCAGTAAGATGTCATGAAACAATGTCAAGTTTTTGAAATACTGCAACATTATAAATATAAATATACAATATTAACAAGAATATCATCATGTATCCCATATACATATTAAACTAATGCGTTTTAAAGGTTTTGGATGGATCGTATAGCATGTTTTTCCAGTTGACTAATTGCTTTTGTTGTGCATTTTTCTAGAGTCGTTCGAGTAAAATAAAAACATATACGTGATAAAAACCGATGACAATGTTCAGAAACGTGAAAACGTGAATTTATGTTTAGACGGGAAGTGTAGTTAATAATTATTATTACCTACATGACTACATACAATTAAGGTAGGTATACCTACTCATCGATAGGAAAATAATCATTTCATGGGGAATGCGTTATTTACTCATATAATAGAGATAATCATATTTTTCATCTTATATGCATGCAGTAATGTATTATATATGTTATTATTACTATTACTCAGCCTTTTATTTGAGAATATTTTGTCCAGGCAATGATAATATGGTTAATGAATCGACAAAAAAAATACTCTGGGAACACTCAAAATATAGTTTATGGTTAACGAAATACTCCATTTTAAGTGCACTCTCTCTGTATAATATATTATTATATCATTGTTTTCATTTAAATTTTTTCATAAAAAGTATAATAACCTGTACAATAGGTCATATAAGGTCGTTTTTTGGATTATGAACAAATGTAAACATAAAAATGATCAAGTCTATTTTGAAAAGTCATTCGGTAAAAACGTGAAATACACTCAGAAGAATGTTCTACGGCATTGCAGTTATTATCATTGGTAATGTTGCTTACACTAAATTGCATTAGTAATCCTATTTTAAGCTGATAAAACCGTAACAAGATAACCAATTATGTCAATCCATTTAAACCTAATAAATCTACTAAGTCTGATACGTTATACAGTTCAAATCGTATATAGGTCGGCATATAATGCAAATTGTAAAACGTTTAGGGGCAAAATTCGTTATTTTCTCCCTTCATCTTCCCCGATCACAGTATATTTTGTTTAAAACTATATTATATAATATTATAATTACGTATATAAAAGCATTAATATAACTTATAAGTAAGTAAATAAAATATGACAAACCACCCTAATTCTTGAACCATAGATTTATGATACAAAAGTATTTCCACAAATTATATTATTCCTATAAAGTAACCCACTATCTAACACATTATTATTTATTCAGTCATTCAAATCTTATAAACTTGGCCGAAATGATATTCTCAAATAATTGTTTTAACGTCTCCTAAACCCAAATTATAGTTTTTATGATCTCATATTTGATTTGTGTTACCCGAAAACCTCGCCGAAAACTGACATAGACACTGCATAGTTCACGAACTAAATAGTTAATATTTATTCAGGCATAATATACTCATATGAATCTTATGGACATGGCTGAAATTATATTCTCAAATTGCTTTTTAATGTCTCCAATAACCCAATTATAGTTTGAATAATTTCATATTCGATTTGTGTTACTCGAAAACGGACATGAACACTACTTTCACGTGGCTCAATTACCTGAATGAAAAAAAAAACCCGCCCATAAGCTAATAAAACATTTTGAATTAGATATTTTAGAAAAAAACGTGGAGAAAACAATTTCATAACAGCTATTATTAAATAATACCCACTGAGTTTACTGGATGTTTTTTCGTAACATTTGTTAATAATTTAGAATACAATAGAAAATCGTATTAAACCTTAATGAAGAATACTGTTTACAGTGGTTCTCTTCGAGTTAAGCAATATGTACCACATAACATAAAATAATAAATAGTGTTTGAACCCCGGTTTGAACCGTTTATGCAATTAATTAATTGTTTTTAATGTTAAAAAATTCAAAAGTAAAATGTATTAATAAATCAATTCAATGTCATCTAAAAATGCATAGATTAATCATTGCAGACGGTGGCACAAATGCCCTACGGGACACTACTCGAGATCAAATATCAATAGTCAATGCATAAGTGATTTAAAATAAAATAAACCTGTCTATAATGAGTAATGACGTATCACGAATGAAATCAGTGTTTGATTGATTTTAGGATATGGAGTTTTTGTCCACTCTACATTTCGAACATGACGTGAAGATATGTGATAGATGTATTAAGAACCGGATGGTATTTACGATCTACACAACTAAATCTATATAGTAATGCACGGCGACTTTATCAGTTTTCGTACAATCTTATAACCGAGTATAGTACGTTTTTCATTAAATTATCGCTGCATAAATATATAGGTAATGTACCTACAACCTACTGCACGTGGTCCCTGAACCCTGCAGGTTGATTGGATTTGGCGGTCGATTGTTTGGTTTCAATATTTGTGTTTGCCAAGCCACTTAATTTTAAATTTTGCTCGACTCACCGCAAAAAAGAAACGATAAAGTAGATTGATACTCGCACACAACACCCACGGGTTGTGGTCTCCAGGGGCTAAAGCGTTCGGGTCGACGGACTATTATCCACGGTCATTGTGATGCACTTGGGAATCGATCATTGACAATGGGAAAATATACAAAGGCGCATTCAGTATCGTCTAAGAAATAATTTCGAAATTAAATAGTTAACTTAGACTTGCACCCCTGCCTTGAAATTGAAGAAATATATTAAATAATTTGATTCATCGGATATTTGTGTACGTTATGTTATATTTAATACTAAATTCATATGATTCATGAATAGTTATATACTTGTATCTATAGTATATTATAGACCACACCAAAAAAAATACTGAAAAATAAAAGCCACACACACAAAACGACTGGTTTAAGTTTAGGTTTAAGCTTATGGTTTTTATTTTTTATACATTTATTCCGAGCTATATTCTATCTATGCGGTTACTGAGTATTTGAAAATAGTTAACTACCTATTGTGTTTAGCATCACCTACCTATACATATTTTAAGTTTATCTCATACTTTTGAGTGCATATTTAAAATGTCTATAGAACACATAGGAAAATTAACACATAACAAGATATATAACCATCATCCTTCCGGAATCCGGATGAAAACGAAATTATAAAAGGAATGAAAAATACTAAATCTACCAGAAGTCTATAACCAATACAGTTGAAATCGAAGTAGAATGCATTATTTTGAACATTTTATTAAACCAATGTATTTGAGAACTCATTTAATATATTTTTCTTGCGACCTTTGTTTCTTACTTCAACTACACGTCTCCACTCCCCCCCCCCCCCTCTTACCATAAAAAAAACAGTCGACAGAAAAACATTATCTACCCACCGAAACTGCGCTTTATACGAGTCGAGATATCCTAACTATCGACTGCATCGGCGAAATTCGTCTCTGTGTAGCTACATCGAAAATTTAAACAGTTAAGTTAAGTAGTAATAGTATACACTGATAGTGCAATGTGTACAATGTACACAGTAGGTACACAATAATATTATAGGTACTTACCTACCTATTTTTTGTCGTAGCAATATTGCGTAACGTCATTCACTATGTATCGACACGCCACCGCAAAACTTTTTAAAATAAATAAATTCAACTATCAGCAACCGTCGATAACTCGTGTATGTATCGTAGTATCGTTCAATACGTCAATATAACATTGAATGAAAACGTTTTAAATTAATCTACCGTTATAATTCACATAATAATAATATATACACCTACTTATACATATAAGTAGCATAATATATAATATTATTTTATATTACATTTTATTATAATTGTTTACTCGCGTACTATATTTTTCATTTTTTCCGGAACATAATAATTGTAATAACCCGGGTAGGTTAAGGTCTTAAGAATAGGGTGGTTAGAAAAAAATGGATTATCATTCTGAGAAAACTTTTACACTGTTTTATACTCAGTTTTATACTTACAATTTTCGCTGTTTAAATTTCAACAAGATTCGATCGTACGGTATCCAGAACAGAGCCTGGGGTCACGTCGAATTGGATAAATTACCAACTACATTCGTGACTTGTGCCGTCCGAACGGTTACGATTTGCTTACGGAGAGAACGTTCGGCGTCCGACGGTAATATACGAATTTTTATTGTAGGTATTATAAAACTTCAAATATCAAACATAATAATTAACAGTATAGGTACTGTTATAAATGTTTTTATGAGTGGTTTGCGCATACAGACAGTAGATATTATGTTAACGTGTACAACATGCATATTAGAATTTGTTTTTAAATTTACTGATTGTAATTCTCATATTTATTCGTTTGTTTTTAATACAAAAATGTATTATAATATAATGCTTAAAGTGATTAAATTGTATAATAAGACTGTCCTGTCTTAGCTAAATTTCCGAAATTTAAATATTCCCTGTCTCGGGTTTCGTATATTAGGTAGGTAGGTAGGTAGGTACCTAATGTATAAAGGCATAAAGTATTAACTATTAAGTGTAAATTAACAGAGTACCTAAGCCCATATACATATAAACGAGCATATTAATATATTGTGTAACATTTGTCATTTTATACGTTGTAAATTTAATAACATTATCTTTGTTTTCGAACTATTAAACATGTAAGTAATTCGTTAATACTTAAAATACATGCGATATTTATCGTCAAAGACATATTAACATCCCCAACGTGGTGATCATCCATGGTTCAAAGTTCGTAATGTAATCGTAAACGTTTAATTACATTTTTAATCGTTTTTTCAAAGTTCGTTATCACCTAACCGCTAACACTTTCCACTCTGAGGTATTTTAGTGACAGGTGGTTTTTCATACAAAAAAAAAAAAAACTAAGTACCAACACCTTTATTATTTATGCGACATGCGTTTGGATATTTCAATATTTTTGATTGTTGATAATATTTTAAATTTTAATATCGGACAGTCCTTGATTTCGTTTAAAATCTCGTTATTGTTATAATATCTGTTATACATTATGAGTTGTTTTTCTGGGCATAAAAAACCATGAATAGTAGGTAAGCTTTCGTTGAACACTCGGAATACATTCGAAATATTGAACTTTTACATAATACATAATATTATTATTATCATATAAAATACACATAATTTAATTATAATAATATGTACGTCACCGGGTTTTCAATTGCAATATTTCAAGGTAATAACTTATAATATTATAATATACGTATAGATAGCAAGTATAATATAATGTAATGGTTTATATATTATTATTAACTACACAAACACTACGTATTTCGAGTGTCGTCAAGACTCGACTTGGAATTCAATCGTTTTCTGGGAAAACCAAACCATCGACCCGCCCCGCTGACGGATTTTGCCGTCTTCCGTACCCGGGGGGCAAGTTGTGGCCGTTCCCGATCGTTCAAAATCAATAAATTGTTCGTCACGGTTAGATGTCCTCCGGTGGGAAAAATGTCGGCCGAGGACGAATGTGATGACGGGAGACGTTGACATCGACTGCACTTGATGGTAAATAAATAATAATAAATATTATACCCGATACCCTATACGTGTCGGTAAGTACCGAAATGTAACCCTAAACACACGTTTTAGTACCTATACGATACGCACGCATTGTGGGACCTTTGGAGTTTTTCGTGCCGGACAAAACGTCTGGACCAGAAGAGGTTTCGACCAGAAGTGGTTTCGACGCCGCGGCGGTACCGACAATTTTGTCAACAATTTATTATTTCGCTCCGTACCTACTCGTCGCACGGTCGCTCGTTTTTAGATTCTCGTCATATTTTTGGTAAATTCGTCGGGTGCAACACAAATCGTGGGAACCGTCGAGCCATCGGCGGTAAACGAACAATAATAAATACCCATCATACCTGCTACGCGTCGGTAAGTGCCGAAATGTAACCTAGACACACGCTTTAGTACCAAGGTATAAACGCGCGATACGGGGTCTTTGGAGCTTTCGCGTGCCGGAGGTAACGTCTCGACCAGAAGCGGTCCCGACGACACTTTGTCAACAATATTTATTTCGCTCCGCAGCTAGCCGTCGCGCAAGTCGCTCGTCATATTTTTTAGTAAACTCGGTCGTTTTTTCTTACCTTTTTACCGTGCGGATTTCTCCGGTCTCACGCGGGTCTGTGTTCCGATTCAAATACGGTCATTGGCCGACCGCTGCGACTGAGCTGCTCCCATGGATGAGGACAAGAAGAATTCTCAGCGGCCTGAGGACGCCGGCAACTACGGTGCTAGGTGTGATCGCGGAGAACCTTTTTTCGACGGACGATCGCCGAAATCGGAAAACTGTGAGGAATGAACGGGTTCAGCGATGGCCGCGCATTTCCGCGCCGACTGATCACGTTGTGCAATGGCAATACGCGTTTTAAAGGTACGTCAAACCGAACAACGAAAACTACAAAACCACACCGACGAACCGATTGTAAAACGTCCGTCAACCTGCTGCCGCCGTCGCCGCGCGTTTACCTCCAGTCTCCACCAGTCCGCCACGGGAACCGCAACTGACCGGAGCGACAACCACCACCACTACCAGTCGCCGCCACCACCCCCCACCTCCTTAGAACGCGGTATTCACCTTGGCCGTAACCGCAGTTACCATCGACGCCGCCGAGTCCCCACTACCGCGACCAGCGTTCCCAGTATTTTCCGTGTGTGCGCACGCACCTGTGTGTGTGCGTGTGTCGTGCGAAGTGTTTTTGAATTATCGTGTGCGAGCTCGGCGCGCGTACCGCGTAGTCGCCGTACCCACGTGTGTCGTCGTACTGCTTGATCTCGCGCGTCGTCGTCGTCGTCGTCGTCTTATGACGATTCGAAATAACAAAAACGATAGCTGATAATACCACGATTTTATTCCCCACGTTTCTCACTTCACTCTTGCGTCCTCGACAAAACGATATTACAGATTATAGCCATAGGTACAACCTTCCTAACGGTTACACCTCCAGATTTCGGACGTTTTCTTAGGAACCAACTAAAAACTTTCTACAAACCTCTGAATAGCGGACAACATTTCGGCGACCGAGGGTGTCACTACTGTATATAATATAATATAATATTCAGTATTGTCTAATATGAACTGAGGTTCCAAAGGCTGGTTTCCGCACTATACACAAGTTCGCTATAATCCTTTGCTGCGTTTGGGTGGTTAGGCACACGACGTGTATATAGTGGAAACCCGCGTAACCCGAGGAACATTACGTCAACTCTATCGCTAACGTCTTATGCGTATAGATCGCGCGCGCGGCGCTCTTTTCTCTCTCAAACACATAATTTGCTCTCTCTCACTCGGCCGTCTTCAACAAGTGTATACCGGAAACCGGTCCACTCGGATACCCGGTACGTGGTAGGCGAGTACCTTCGCGACTGCCGAGTGTTGATGGCCGTGTGTGTGTGCGTGTGTGTGTGTGTAATAATAATAAAAATATTTAACCCACACTACCGTCAGTCGGACCGACCCCACACGACCACCGGTGTGCCAAATCACCACCGCCCGTACCGGTGAAATGCCATATGTCCTAAGAACTATTCGACTACGCGCGTCAGGTTTCTGCAATGGCGAAAGGCCAAGGACACGGTATTCTGCAACCGCGGTATCGTGCGTGCAGGACACATTTCGTTCCTTTTAGTTCTTGCACCACCCCCGCTCACACGCCTTAACAACGCCGATCGGGATAATAATGACGACGAACAACACTACTCCACCGCCACCGCCTAGATAAATGATCTATTTCATTCAATTTTTTTTCCTAATGCGTATACCTATCCCAAGGTGCACGCATTCGAAAAACGATTTATCACCGCTTGTTCGTGGGATGCTGATGCAGTACCTACGTTCGCGATATTGCCCTTACCTATAATATACCATCATTACGATCCTGCGCGCGTGTACGACTATAACGCCTATCCGATGACCGACATCATCGGTTTTGTGCAAAAAATAAAACAGAAAATAAGGAGTCCCTCCCCCCAGAGAGGCAGACAGACGATAATAATAACATCATTATTATTGTTACGACGAGCGAGCGAGATTGGAAAACGTGACGTGAAAATTACGATTTGGCGTTATCCTCTGGCACGGGGTCGTCCGACGACATGCGCCGCCGCGGTGTTGGAAATTGCGGCGAGGGAAGTGCGATGACTAAGTGCGAAAAGGGTGCATTGCAAATCGCTGTTTACCAAAAACGCTATTATATATTGTATTAAATGACGTCATAATAGTTTGTTGCTAAATAATATGCGCTAAAAATATATTATACATCAAAACAAAAAAGCCATTAAATCTGCAGCGTGCAGGTGGGTTGCATCGAATACCTATGAGATCGCTTTACAAACGATGGGTACACAATATTATAAATATTCGAACCTATTACGGTAATTCAAATTATCATTTGATGTGACGTTTCCTGTAGTGTACGCAACGTTTCGAATATTTTAATATGTATAAGTACCTATACAGTACTTACACGTATTTAAAAAAAATTCGGTTATTTCGAGTTGTGACCTTTTTTGTGTTTTAATTGTATACTTATTACGACTCAAATAATATTATTGTATATTTTTTGATAAACAAGTTTTTATTTTTTTTTTTACATAATCGAGTAGGTTCTCTACTTTATACTGCGTGGTGTGTAGTAGACAATAACATTTCGATTCGAAATAGGAATTTTTATTTTTTGTTTTCGCACATGTTGTTTTCGCCGATGAAATTCGGCGTAAACGCAAACATAATATTATATTATAATAATATGCATCGACGACTGATTTTATAGCCGCTATGTCATTGTTATTATTATTATCGATTTTAGGATTTATCAGAGTTAAACTGGCATAATAATATTATGTCAGCCGTATAATAATAATAACAATATTTTGTTGCCGTTTAAATCGGTTAATAATTTTATAATATTATTATTATATTATCATACTCTCCGGGAAAATTATTATTACAATAATACAGCGCATTCGATAATAACGATGTTATAGCGGAATATTAATATTATTATTGTAGAAAAAGAGCGATAGTGCGGCGGCGATATAGGTTCGACAGGACGTCGTCGTGTGTGATAGGCATGTCGATATTTATGGTACACGTCGTCGGCGGCGGCGAACGCGGGAGATTGATACGGCGAAAGAGGGTGGATAAAAATTGGTCATATAGGTACGGGCGCATCGCGTCTCGCGGGAGCTCTTTAGTAGTAACCGTAGAAGTACTCGTGCCGGGCGTAGTACGTGCTGCGTCGTTCCGTATAGGCGCGCGAGCCGGTCGTTTCGTGTTCGCGTTCGTACTATAGTTTACCAACGATATATCAATAACAATATTATTATATAACAACCATTGTCGTGTGCGTTGCTTATAATAATATATAAGTCTCGACGCATTTTTTTTTTGCCGTCGCAATATTCATCGCAGTGTGCTGCGTTTACCGCGAATATACGATCGAATTATTTTTTTATTCGTCCGAACACCGCCAACACGTACCGTAGTCAGCCGAAACAGCAGTAAGTATCCAGCGGCTTCCATACAACTTAGTATATCATAATAATTGATATTCGTAATATTCGCATGTATTTATTTCAACGTCGTCAGTCGTTTTTCGATTACAAACTCGGGTACTGTACAGCACATTAGCACCGGCTATTACCTAGACAAACGAGATAAAAATATATTCTTGTTTTTAAATTAACCGACTTTTACTAAATCGACGTATAGACACTGAAAAAAAAAAAGGAAAAAATGGTAGGCTTATATTATTATCACTGTTATTTGTATATCGGATCAAATCAGTAACGCAATACTTTTCGAAATTATTTACGTTTCAATTTTTTCTTTAATCAGTACCCATGCCTATTTGTTATTTCCCATCTTATATTATAGATAAAACGCATTATGTTCTCGCACATTTTTATTTAGGAAAATTAAACGGACGACTAGAAAATAATGAAAAATTAACTCTGTGTTGTTATTGTATTCGTAACCGTAATCGGTTTTACATATTAAAAATATATTATCTAGTTCCGTTGACGGACATTATTGAATAAGAATCGCACCGGTATTATTGTTGTTAATCAACTTTAAACGCCGTTTTTCTCGTGTCCAAAACGTCCGTGGACTTTGTGATATAGGTCCACACTAGGAAGAGAAACGAGGCCACGCAATATTTTCTGAATCATAAAATAAAATATGTAACACATCACACTCGTGATAAGAGCAAATATATTATTATTTATTACGATGATTGTACGTTCAACGCGCGCGTGTAGAAAATAGTTCGTTATTGATATGATTTCAATAAAATATTTATTTGCTATAATAATATTATAACAAATAACTTATACTTATATAAAAAAGTAAATGTTATTATAAACGACGAAATTATAATATTATAATATTTCCTCCTACAGGATAATATGCAGATAACGATCGTCGTCAAACGGTGTTGAGCACTAGCCAGTAGGGACGACACTCGAGAGTCGCTATGAAGGCGGCCGGAGGGTTCGTCTTGTTGATCCGCGTCTTGGCGGGATTATGGCTTACAGCCGATTGTTCCAAGTTCACCGCCGATGAACTGCTTTGCTCGATTTACCCGAAAAAAATGTCTAATGATGTCGATTTAGACCCCTGCAAAGCCGGTAAGTTCTAAGTAACGATGTTAAAAAAAAAGAATAAGAGAAACGAAATAACTTATATTAGCTTGTATATATATATATATATATATGTATATATACGTCCCGAGGGGTCCGTATAGGTTTGGTGTACACTGTTTGGGGTGCCGTTTGACACTCTTTTCTTATAAACGCGCCCGCGGGGCGGTAGATATTTCTTCGTCGTCTGCAGTTTTATAGTAGCTATATTCTATATATAGGGAGAGTTTTTCACGGTGTCCTAAAAAAAAGGTCGGAATAACTCCGTTAAGGTGAACTTTAGGATAAAGTAAAAAGACAATTTGGTGAATGACATTCTTCTTTCATCTGGATAATTGGTATAGAACTAGTATTTGCCGCTGGACTTTGGGTCGTTAAAATACGCAATGTCGATGAACTCTATATTATATAATAGGGCTTGTGTATGCGATACCTATTGCATTCAATAATATTTCGATTGTTATAGTGATATTATTAATTTTATTTTTGACTAGAAAAATACGCTGTCTTACACCTAGTGTACAAAAATGTCATACCTATGATACAATAATAATTTATAAATACAAATTTCAGATAGGAATATTCAAAGAGTTAATTCAATAATTTCAATAAAATAAAAAATAATCAAAAATTTAATATATTGTATGCTTGATCATTATTATGAACCGCATAACTCATAAATCATAATGTTTTTTATGTCATTATCATAATATCATACCCGCTTTTCTTATACATATTATGCCATTATTGTTATAAATGTAAATCCATGTAATTATGGGCACCGTTTGTTTCTAAAATATATAGAATATAAACGACTCACATTTTTTATCAAAACTGATAAAATAAATCTTTGGGATTCGTATTTTTTTTCAAACGTCCGACAATACCGATTTTCAAGTAAAGGTTATTAACAGTTTCAAAAAGAACCTAATAGAAATCAAAAATAATATTACTGTCGTTAAAATTCGTTTTTTCTCATATATTTTATATAATTTTTTTTTTTTATTAATTCTTTAGACATTTTAGACATTTACAGATACCTACTTCTATTTAAATTATAATATTCTTAGTGTTGAACACTACACGTGACACTTACATAGTGTTACATAGCAATATTATGTAGTATTCATTAGAATAATGTGCATTAGGTATAAGAGCCAATAGCTATACATTGCTATGTATTGTTAAAATCGAGAAGCCAATTTATCTTATACACAGATACTTTTCAGTTTGCATTATTTATTTTACATTATTTATATTGAACTTCCATGGAAAATTATTTATTCGAAGTGTACCTATCTAGGTATACTCTAAATTCTATTCTAATATTTTGACATTAATACGTGCAGACTTATAATACAGCCGTACCTACCTATATTACTTTGTCTTTATCTAAAGAGCATGCAATAAAGTATAATTTTGGCAAGACGACCTTCGTTAACGTAAAATCCTTCGATATTATACCTATTATATTTTTCTTTGTCACTTATTATCGTTGATGAATTACATTTTCTATTTGGTTGATATCGGTACATTGAATAAACATTAATTTAAACTTTATGAAAAGTCATAATATGTATAAATAGAAAATATATATTTTTAAATTTAGTTCTTAATTCAGATTGTATGACATTCACATAAAGTAGAGATTAGTTTAAATTGTTTTAATCCTAAACAAATCTAACTTGAACCTTGTAATGTACGTATGTAATTTGTACGTATATAATAATACCTACTAATTTATTGTAAAAATACAATATGCAAGAGTTATAAAGAGGTACATAGTTATTATTAATATTTATTCTGCGATTTAGAAAATTTTGTAAACAGTTAGTGAACATCCCTATACTAAAAATAGCATTATTCAAAGATATTATCAAACGAAATCCTAAATTAAAGTTAGTAGGTATAGGTATGTACTTACTTTATCATATTAGAGTATTAAAAACTTTCTACACATTCAGTACCTACATTAATTTATAAAAATATTAAACTATCACTTGATATGATATTCATTATTAAAAAAAAATTAATAACCTTACCAATTTTTTATGTGTCTAAAAAATGTAATAATTATAGTCCTAACTTTTTAGTTTGTTTATACCTTATATAAACTAAGAAATAACTGGTTTATTTTTTTTTTCAAGTAACAAATAGTCATGATGCACTATAGAAATATAACATAACATCATAAATCATATAAATAATAAAATGTATGAAAAAAATTAGCTAAATTAAAAAAAAATAGGCATAATATATTAATTCTTATGCTATATATTATTCTGTATAGTATATAATTACCATTTAGCAGAATAAACAGTAATTAAAAAGAGTTTTACGCGTGTACCAATACAATATCGAGGTCAGTTTATATTTATAGTAAATATAGTATTAATTACTATATTATGAAGTCATGACCTCTTCTTCGCAAAATGCAGTGAAGATTGTTTTTAGTCTGACCTTTGCTTTAGACTTGCAATAGAAATATTTTATTGGTACAATTTTGTACCTAATTCTGTTTAATATTTATCATTAGATAAGTGATAGTTATGAAATATGTCTCCGAATTTGTCTTTCTGCGAGCAGTTTCAACTGTAGTCTGCATAAGATCATATGAATATTCTTTAAACTGCAATAAAACATTTAAGTAAGTACCTATAGCCACCTAGGTTATAATGTGTATTATATTAAACTGCTGAATATTGTATTAATCTATATTCTATAGCTAATTTAATATAGTGGCACGCCATATTTAGACATTTTAAATTGTGATATTTTACATACAGATAACTAATTTAAAAATTAAAAAATCGCAAAAACCTCACAAAAAACATACATATATTATAATGATGTTTTTACCTTTAAGTTAGACAAAGTGCGTTTGTAAGACACGGAGACAACACATCTGGGTGTGGCATCCTCTTAATATTTAATAATTACAACACGTGTATCTATACGTATTGAAACTTCTAGCTAATTTCGAATATTATAATATGCACTATAAATTAAAATACTATATAAATATTATAAATCATAATTAATATCCGTTTACATTATAAAATTTACATATTGCATTATTGTTAAGATATAGTTATTATTACAGTAACAAATATAAATATCCAACAATATTTTTAAATCCAATACACATATAATAATATTTTTTCACATCCATTTTTTAATATGCATAAATGTAAATTTATTAGATTTTTTTAAAACATATATTTTGAGACAGTACCTAACACATTTTACCAGTAATAAGCAATTGATTTTATTTTATTTCCACTTTAAGTTCAAAATGTACCAAATAATTCGAATACGCACATGGGAACCGGTTGTTGTGGCGCAAAACATATTTTGCATAAAGAACTCATAAGTCATATCAAGCAAACTTACTGCGTTATACTTATATATGCATATAAATAAAACACTTAGTGTAATATTGTGTGGTACTTGAGTTCAGTTACATATCATTTTGGTAATATTGGCAAAATTTGAATAATCAATAAACATTCTTTGGTGATTAAATTCACATAGGTGCCTGCAGTAAACATGCACGTTATTACTTATTAGTTATTACTCATTATCATATACACGTACTACAATCTATAATTATATTTTCGACTCGTGCACTCCGGTATGCTATACCCTTAGTGCAGACTTACGTCGAAGTATAGCTCACAGAGAAATCGACTTGGATTTAAATTCGTATACCTACACGATTCTGACATTTTTACTCGCCGTTTGCAACCATGATGCAGCTATAGATGTATATAATATTATACCATACCAATACCATATCACGATTACTGTTATTACTATTATGAGTTATTACCATTATTGCAATAAATAAATAATAATTCGAACATCATCATGAGATATGAGTCAGTAATTATATCTACCAGTTTATAGTATATAGATGGAGTTTCACGCGTACCCCATTCCGCCGAAGCCCACGGCCATAGGCTTAATTCTTTCGGGGGTTGAACTTCCTCGGATTTAATGCAAATGAAACGAACTTATTATAATTCCGCCCACCGCCTCGAGGCATCTCGACTGCTAATCACTGTTAACGTGTAACTCGGTGATTGAACATAATATAATATTATAGCGCGAGTAGATATAATATGAATTCGGTCGCATTAATAGGTTTCGTTAAACTGTTGACGAAAGTTAAGATATTTCAATCGAAATACCGCGCAAACCGATGACCGCGGATAAGCGAAAAAATTAGGCTTGTCTCTTGCAAATTTTCTCGAATCAACGATAAGTTATTATATTATTTTCTCGACCCAAATATCATCGCGCATTATTAATTTCGTTTTTATTTCCTTCGCTTCCGAATAGCCACTTATACGTCATACGTGTATATGTTACCAGCAGCTAACTAACTAGTAACTACCTACCTATTCGTTTATACGATGCACACGTACGCTACTGGAGAATCGCTGTACCGTATAATTATAACACGCTGTAACCGCACGCATTTTCGAATTTTTTATTTTGACCATACGCGTTTTTAAAAGAGTTGTACCACGCGTAGTGCAACCGTAATAATATGTATACATAATTTATACGTATTGTTTATATTGAGGTTATTATATTATATTACATGCGTATAACATATAGCCATATAGGTACTTTTAGCAGGCAATTACGCGGTGTACGCACTGTATTGAAGATAATATATCTCATTAATATTATTCCTTTTTTTTTATACACTTTGGTTAACACTACAAATTACTATCAGAAACCGCGTCATTTAAAATACGGATTCCAGTGTGTTACAAGCGAAAGTCCTATTTTCCTATTTTTATCGCTATACATATATACATTTATAATAATACTGGCTATTCAGATTTGGGTACGCGTA